>NC_053394.1:99506965-101998514 GCF_905171765.1 Bufo bufo
CTCGTCCCCGGTTTCCCGTGTTGACAAACCACTGATCACTGTTGTCCTCTCCTGGGTCGGGGGCTCGGTGACGACCCAGGCGTTGGTGGACTCTGGTGCTGGTGGTTTGTTCATTGATAGTGTGTTCGCTGCCGCCAATTCCATTCCTCTGCAGGCTCGAGGTTCCCCACTGGCTCTTGAGGCGATAGACGGCAGACCCCTTCTGCCGCCACACGTGACTCATGAGACCCTTCCAGTGGGGATAGCCATTGGTGCCGTTCACAGAGAGTCGGTCTGCCTCCAGGTTATTTCGTCTCCACACTACTCGGTGGTCTTGGGGTACCCCTGGCTCCAGAAGCATAATCCGACTTTCGATTGGAGATCGGTCGAGATCCTCTCGTGGTCACCGCAGTGTGGGGCTAGTTGCATCCATGGGTCTGTCAAGTTGCTGTGTACTTCCTCGGACTCTCTGTTGCCTACTGAATACGAGGAGTACCGGGATGTATTCGATAAGGTGCGCGCGGTTGCCTTACCTCCGCACCGCCCATACGATTGTGCCATAGAGTTACAATCTGGTGCCGTTCCTCCTCGTGGCAAAGTCTATCCACTGTCGGTAGCGGAGAATGAGGCCATGGAGGAGTACGTGAGGGAGGGGCTTTCACGCGGACACATTCGCAAATCTTCGTCCCCGGCAGGGGCTGGATTTTTCTTTGTGAAAAAGAAGGGCGGTGAGTTGAGGCCTTGCATCGATTACAGGGGTCTCAATCGCATCACGATCAAGAACGCTTACCCGATACCCTTGATTTCCGAGCTGTTCGATTGCCTTAAAGGGGCCACGGTCTTTACCAAACTCGACCTGAGGGCGGCATATAACCTGGTAAGGATCAAGGCGGGCGATGAGTGGAAGACCGCGTTTAACACCAGGACCGGTCATTACGAATCCTTGGTTATGCCCTTTGGGTTGTGCAATGCGCCCGCAGTCTTTCAGGAATTCATCAACGATGTTTTCCGTGACCTGTTGCAGCAGTGTGTGGTAGTCTATTTGGATGACATCTTGGTATATTCTGAATCCATGGAGGCCCACATTCTGGATGTCAGACGAGTGTTGCAACGGTTACGAGAGAACAAGCTGTTCGGTAAGCTTGAGAAATGCGAATTTCACCGATCCCAGGTAACCTTCTTAGGTTACATCATTTCCGCTGAGGGGTTCTCCATGGATCCTGAGAAGGTTTCGGCTGTCTTACAGTGGCCCCAGCCCAGTGGTCTTCGTTCCCTGCAGCGCTTTTTGGGCTTCGCCAATTATTATCGGAAGTTCATCAGGGACTTTTCCATGCTGGCCAAGCCTCTCACGGATCTGACCAGGAAGGGCAGTAATTCCCAGGTCTGGCCGCTCGAGGCCATCCGAGCTTTTGAGGCCCTAAAGTCCGCCTTTGTGTCGGCTCCGATTCTGTCGCATCCCAACCCTGGGTTGCCCTTTGTCCTCGAGGTGGACGCGTCTGAGACGGGAGTAGGCGCCCTTCTGTCTCAGCGTAGAACACCAGAGGGTCCTCTGCTTCCTTGTGGGTTTTACTCCCGGAAACTGTCTTCCGCGGAGTGCAACTATCAGATTGGTGACAGGGAGTTATTGGCCATCGTGCAGGCCCTTAAAGAATGGAGGCACTTGCTCGAGGGTTCGGTGGTTCCGGTTCTCATCCTGACGGACCACAAGAATCTGACCTACCTTTCTGAGGCCAAGAGATTGACACCACGTCAGGCCAGATGGGCTCTGTTCTTGTCACGTTTTAATTACGTGGTCTCCTACCTACCCGGTTCCAAGAACATCAGGGCGGATGCCTTATCACGGCAGTACTCCGAGCTGTCCAGGGAGGAGTCGATTCCGACTTCGGTCATACCTCCGAATCAGATCCTGGCCGCCATTCGCACCAGCCTGACCTCTCCCCTGGGTGAGCAGATTTTGGCGGCTCAATCTGGTGCTCCCTCTGGGAGACCCAACGGCAGATGTTTTGTGCCTGAGGAGTTGCGCACTCGGTTGTTGCGAACCTACCATAACTCCAAGACCGCGGGGCATCCTGGAAAGAATCAGCTGTCCTGGGCTGTTTCACGTCTGTTCTGGTGGCCTTCCCTACGTTCCGACATCGCCGCATATGTAGCGGCATGCTCCGTTTGTGCCCAGAGTAAGTCCCCTCGGCACCTTCCGTTGGGCCTTCTGCAACCCATAGCCACCGGGGAGCGCCCATGGTCACACCTGGGGATGGATTTCATTGTGGACCTCCCTGCATCCCGAGGCCATACGGTCATTCTCATGATTGTGGATCGGTTTTCCAAAATGTGCCACTGTGTTCCTCTCAAGAAGTTACCCTCTGCACAAGAGTTGGCCACGATTTTTGCCAGGGAGGTCTTCCGGTTGCACGGTTTGCCTAAGGAGATTGTGTCGGATCGGGGGAGTCAGTTTGTGTCCAGGTTCTGGCGCGCCTTTTGCTCCCAGTTGGGGATTCATCTCTCCTTCTCCTCGGCCTACCACCCTCAGTCCAATGGGGCCGCAGAACGATCCAATCAGGCCTTGGAGCAATTCCTTCGTTGCTATGTCTCCGATCACCAAGACAATTGGGTTGACCTCCTGCCTTGGGCTGAGTTTGCCAGGAACACGGCGGTGAACTCTTCCTCTGGGACGTCTCCCTTCATGGCCAATTATGGGTTCCAACCTGCCGTGTTACCGGAGGTATTCTCTCCCCAGGATATTCCGGCTGTGGAGGATCACCTTTCCGTCCTACGTGCCTCTTGGGTACAGATCCAGAAGTCCCTTGAGGTCTCTGCGCAGTGCCAGAGACTCCAGGCTGATCGCAGACGAGCGCCTGCTCCTTCCTACCAGGTCGGAGACCGTGTATGGTTGTCCACCCGCAACCTCAACCTTCGAGTGCCCACTCCCAAGCTGGCGCCTCGCTTTGTTGGTCCCTTCCGAGTGCTTCGCAGGGTAAACCCGGTAGCCTATGCCCTTGCGCTTCCTCCTGGCATGCGGATCTCCAACGTGTTTCATGTCTCCCTGTTGAAGCCACTGGTGTGTAATCGTTTCACTTCCTCGGTTCCTCGGCCTCGTCCGGTCCAAGTGGGCAATCGTGAGGAATATGAGGTGAGCAATATCCTGGACTCACGCCTGGTCCGCGGTCGGTTGCAGTTTTTGGTCCATTGGCGTGGTTATGGTCCAGAGGAGCGTTCCTGGGTTCCCTCCGCAGATGTCCATGCTCCTGCCTTGCTCCGAGCCTTCCACGCACGCTTCCCTCAGAAACCGTTTTGTGCTCCGCGGAGGAGGGGCCCTTGAGGGGGAGGTACTGTCATGGTCTCACCTGCTTGCAATGATCAGCAAAAACAACACAGATGAGCCAGTTGGAGACTCTAAGCCTGTCATGGTCTCACCTGCTTGCTGCTCTCCTTCGTTTGACATGTGCTGGCGGCCATCTTGGTTTCTGGGTTTCTTGTAGCCTTCCACCCTGCGGCTCCTCCTTCCCCTGGGAGGAGCTGGATGCCTAGCTCATATATATAGGAGGTCTGTGGCTTCAGTTCCTTGTTTGGTCCTCTTGTGTTCACATGCTTCTAAGACTGCTGCTGCTTCTGGTTCCTGATCCTGGCTTCGTCTGACTACCCTGCTGGTTCCTGATCCTGGCTTCGTCTGACTACCCTGCTGGTTCCTGATCCTGGCTTCGTCTGACTACCCTTCTGGTTCCTGACCTCTGGCTTTGCAAAGACTCTGCTCGGTTTCACCATCCGTTTGGACTTTTGCTTTACAGCTTTATTTTCAATAAAGCCTTCTTATTTTCACTTATCTCTTGTTGTACGTCTGGTTCATGGTTCCGTGACAAAGCCAATCTCTTGCAGTATCTCTTGATGCTCTTCAGTCTGCTGCAATATCTCTTTACTAGTACTTAATGTAGTACTTGAAGCTAGTACTTGCAGCTAATGAATTAGGCCAGCTAATGAGTCTGTCTCTATATATACACACACTCCTTCCCAAACTCCTCCCCCAGCAACAAATGTAACACCTTAGTGAGCTAGGCTCATTAGCAAACGCACAATAGCAAACAGCTGACCGAATTCCTTACCTCTTCTCAAGCAATGATCAGCAAAAACAACACAGATGAGCCAGTTGGAGACTCTAAGCCAATCTCTTGCAGTATCTCTTGATGCTCTTCAGTCTGCTGCAATATCACTTTACTAGTACTTAATGTAGTACTTGAAGCTAGTACTTGCAGCTAATGAATTAGGCCAGCTAATGAGTCTGTCTCTATATATACACACACTCCTTCCCAAACTCCTCCCCCAGCAACAAATGTAACACCTTAGTGAGCTAGGCTCATTAGCAAACGCACAATAGCAAACAGCTGACCGAATTCCTTACCTCTTCTCAAGCAATGATCAGCAAAAACAACACAGATGAGCCAGTTGGAGACTCTAAGCCAATCTCTTGCAGTATCTCTTGAATCTCTTCAGTCTGCTGCAATATCTCTTTACTAGTACTTAATGTAGTACTTGAAGCTAGTACTTGCAGCTAATGAATTAGGCCAGCTAATGAGTCTGTCTCTATATATACACACACTCCTTCCCAAACTCCTCCCCCAGCAACAAATGTAACACCTTAGTGAGCTAGGCTCATTAGCAAACGCACAATAGCAAACAGCTGACCGAATTCCTTACCTCTTCTCAAGCAATGATCAGCAAAAACAACACAGATGAGCCAGTTGGAGACTCTAAGCCAATCTCTTGCAGTATCTCTTGATGCTCTTCAGTCTGCTGCAATATCTCTTTACTAGTACTTAATGTAGTACTTGAAGCTAGTACTTGCAGCTAATGAATTAGGCCAGCTAATGAGTCTGTCTCTATATATACACACACTCCTTCCCAAACTCCTCCCCCAGCAACAAATGTAACACCTACTCTAACACATGCTGCTCCTGGGCTAACAGCCTACAATATGGGCAAAGTAGGACCCAGTTATAAGATACATGCCTCCCCTGGGCTTTAAGCCTACAATTTGGGTAAAGTAGAATACAGTTATGTAATCCTGCTGATTAAAAACACCGGGTAAATGGGCGGTGGTGCATGGTTCAAAATCACCGACAGGGAACGCCACTCCCCAGTGGTATTATCAAAGGAAGGGGAAAAAAAGGAACCAGTACCTCCATAATGTATAAATATGAGAACGCAGGTGCATACTACCTTGGCTGAAACACAATGTAATACATAGAACTACAAGTAACAGAACACTGCTTATCAAATACACAAAGATATAAGCAAACAATGGATACAAAAGGTAGTTGTCACGAGGGTGTCAAGAACCACGCCTGACTCCGTTATACCCAGGGTCAGGAAGTCGCAGCGGTTGGCTGCACGCTCTATGTAGATAGGACTGTTTCCTTATGGTAGCTTTCTGGGTTTGCTTTGCAAACCCTTTTGGCTCACTCAGGGATCCGTAGCTCCTTCTCCTCAGCTGTTCCTTGTCCAGCACTCCCAACCTCCTTATATTCCCCTCTCACACTTCTCTGGTTGCCAGATATAGAGCTTCCTGCCTGGACATCTATTCTGACCTTCTGGAGCTGTGTTGCTGCGTTCTCTGGTAGTTGGTCCAGAACGCTACCCTCCGGATCCCTGTTGGACCTTTGTGGTCTATTGTGGTCGCCCACCTGGGTGAATGTGTTTGTCTGTTTTGTCTGTCCTCTCCCTGGTGTTTCCCTCTTAGTGACAGTGGTGCGGACTAGCGATCCCACCGGCCTGTTCACTATCTAGGGCTCATTTTAGGGAAAGCCAGGGTTCAGGCACGTGATCGCCGCACGAGTGAGGAACCCGTCTAGGGACGTCAGGGCAGTCAGGTGCCAGCCGCAAGGTGAGTTAGGGGTCACCACCTTTCCCTCTCCCTTGGGCAGGGCTTTCCCTTTTTCCTCCCTGTGCATGACGCCGGTCATTACATTATATCTGGCCCTTATTTTGTGTAGGTAAAAAAAAAAAAAAAATTTTTTTTTTTACCTACTTAGAATCCAGTATGGATCAAATTGCTGCTCTGTCCAAACAATTTCATGGCCTGTCTTTGGAGGTGGCAGGATTAAAGGCGTCGGTCCTCCAGCAACAGCAGCAATTACAACTGACCGCAAGCCCAGCGGTTGCTACTGGTAACCAGGTTGTTGCGGAACCCAAGGTCCCTCTCCCTGACAGATTTTCTGGGGGAAGGGACAAGTTTTTGACATTCCGTGAGGCCTGTAAATTATATTTTAAACTGCGCCCTTACTCCTCTGGTAATGAAGAACAGCGGGTGGGGGTTGCTATTTCCCTGCTGCAGGGGGACCCGCAGTCCTGGGCGTTCTCTTTACCTACTGATTCCCAGGCTTTTCGGTCAGTGGATGAGTTTTTCGGGGCCTTGGGTCTCATATATGACGACCCTGACCGAGTCGCACTGGCTGAATCAAGATTACGGAGACTCTTACAAGGAGAGCGGCCGGTAGAGGAGTATTGCTCTGAATTCCGTAGGTGGGCTACGGATACCCAATGGAACGACCCGGCTCTCAGGAGTCAGTTCTGCTCTGGGTTATCCGATAGGGTTAAGGATGCGCTTGCATTATATGAGACCCCCTTTTCCCTTGATGCGGTTATGTCCCTTTCTATCCGAATAGATAGACGCCTTAGGGACAGGTTGAAAAAACCGGAGCAATTGGTAACCCCTCCCAAGCAGCAGTTAGTCTGTACGGACTTAGACGAGCCTATGCAGCTAGGAGGAACTACTCGTCAGGTCCGTCCTCCTGAGGCTCGCCGTAGGCGTGGGGTTTGTTTTTTTTGTGGGGAGAGGGGTCATTTCATTAATGTCTGTCCTTCTTTCCTCAGAAACAAAAGACCGTCGGAAAACTACTAACCCCAGGCTGTGTGGAGGATGTCAGCCAGGGGGTATACGTTTCCTCCATACGTACATCGCAATTTGTGTTGCCAGCGGTTATTGTTTTTGGTGATAAGACGGAGACTATTTCTTTCTTTCTAGACAGTGGAGCAGGGGTAAATTTGATAGATGCCCATTTTGCCCGCACTATGGGTTTGTCTCTCTGTACGCTACAGAGACCTATTCCCATATTCGCTATTGATTCTGCTCCTCTGTCTCAGAGAAACCTCACCCACATTGTTCATAATTTACACCTTCGGGTAGGGGACCACCATAACGAGATGCTTTCATGTTATGTTCTGGAGGGGCTTCCCACTCCGGTGGTGCTGGGTCTTCCCTGGTTGGTAGCGCACAATCCAGTGGTGGATTGGCAGGCCAGGGAGATATTGGAGTGGAGTGAGCAGTGCAGAGAAAATTGCTTAAATAGCAATTGCTTAGTCGCCTCCATAACTACCCTACCTACATTTATTTCGGATTTTGAGGATGTTTTTTCTGAAAAGGGTTGTCAGAAGTTACCACCTCATCGTCCTTATGATTGCCCGGTTAACCTTATTCCCAGCGCAAAATTACCCAAGACCAGGTTATATAATCTTTCGGGTCCAGAGAGACAAGCCATGAAAGATTATATCTCCGAGAGCTTGGCTAAGGGACACATCAGACCCTCTTCTTCACCCGTGCCTGCAGGGTTTTTCTTCGTTAAAAAGAAAGATGGGGGCCTGCGTCCTTGCCTAGATTTTCGCGAATTAAATCGGATAACCATCCGAGACCCATACCCTCTTCCTCTCATTCCTGACCTGTTTAACCAGATTGAGGGTGCTAGGTGGTTCTCCAAACTTGATCTTAGGGGGGCTTACAATCTGATTCGTATTAAGGAGGGGGATGAGTGGAAGACAGCTTTTAACACCCCTGAGGGGCATTATGAAAATCTAGTTATGCCTTTCGGTCTGACCAATGCTCCTGCCGTCTTTCAACATTTCGTTAATGACATTTTTAGTCAACTAATCGGCAGGTTTGTGGTAATATATCTAGATGATATTTTAATTTATTCGTCTGATCTGAGAACACATGAGGTGCATGTCAGACAAGTACTGCAGGTCCTACGGACGAATAAATTATATGCTAAAATTGAAAAATGTGTCTTCGCCGTTCAGGAGATACAATTCCTAGGTTATTTTTTATCTGCTTCAGGTTTCCGTATGGATCCTAGGAAGGTCCAGGCAATTTTAAATTGGGATCTTCCTGAGAACCTCAAAGCACTACAACGGTTCTTGGGCTTCGCGAATTTCTATAGGAAATTCATTAAAAATTATTCACTTATTGTAAAACCCCTTACTGACATGACTAGGAAGGGGACTGATTTTTCTAAATGGTCTGACGCCGCTAAAGTTGCTTTTTCCTCTCTAAAAGAGAGGTTTACCTCAGCACCTGTACTAGTCCAACCTGATGTCTCTCAGCCTTTTATTGTTGAAGTCGATGCGTCAGAGGTGGGAGTGGGGGCGGTGCTGTCTCAGGGTCCGTCTCCTGGCAAATGGCGTCCTTGTGCTTTCTTTTCTAAAAAACTATCTGCAGCAGAAAAGAACTACAATATTGGCAATAGGGAACTATTAGCTATTAAACTTGCGTTTGAGGAGTGGCGTCACTTTTTAGAGGGGGCAGTCCACCCCGTCACTGTGATTACGGACCACAAAAATCTTCTGTACCTCGAATCAGCTAAGCGTCTCACCCCTAGACAGGCTAGGTGGTCGCTATTTTTTACCAGGTTTAACTTTGTGATTACCTATCGTCCTGGGGCAAAGAATACCAAGGCTGATGCACTATCTCGTTGTTTCCCTGGAGGGGGTAATGTGAGTGATCCGGTGCCCATTCTTCAAAGAGGAGTGGTTGTTTCTGCGGTACACTCTGTTCTGGAGGGGAAGGTGTTAGAGGCCCAGGGGGACGCCCCGGTCTCTTGCCCCTCAGAGAAATTGTTTGTACCGTTGAACCTACGTTTCGAATTCTTAAAGGAACATCATAATTCGGCACTTGCTGGGCACCCGGGTAGTAAAGCAACCTTGGAGCTATTGTCTCGTCGTTTTTGGTGGCCAAGGTTGCGTCAGGATGTATTGGATTTTGTGTCTTCTTGTTCTACCTGTGCGCGCGCAAAAGTTTCACATGCACGTCCTGCAGGGTCTCTATTACCACTCGTCATTCCCAATAGACCATGGACACATCTGTCAATGGATTTTATCACTGACTTACCTTTGTCTGCGGGTAAAACAGTTATTTTGGTAGTAGTGGGCAGGTTTAGAAAAATGGTACACTTAATTGCGTTACCCGCACTACCTAATGCTAAGACTCTTGCTCAGGTATTAGTCAGTGAAATCGTGAAGCTTCACGGGGTCCCCTCCGATGTTGTTTCGGATCGGTGTACCCAGTTTATTTCTAAATTTTGGAAAGCTTTTTGTTCCCGTTTGGGGGTACACTTGTCCTTTTCCTCAGCTTTCCATCCTCAGTCGAATGGACAGACTGATCGTACCAACCAAAACCTGGAGACATATCTAAGATGTTTTGTGTCTGAAAACCAAGAGTTGTGGTCATCATATTTACCGTTAGCTGAGTTTGCCATAAATAATCGTCGTCAGGAATCCACTGGCAAGTCACCATTTCTTGGTGCATATGGTTTTCATCCCCAATTCTGTACTTTCAAAGAGGGGGGGGTCTTCTGGGGTTCCCGAAGAGGAACGGTTTTCGTCATCTCTTTCATCGGTATGGCAGAAGGTGCAAGCTAACTTGAAAAATATGGGAGGTAAATACAAATGCATGGCTGATAAGAGACGGTCGCCAGGTCCGGACCTAGGAGTGAATGACTATGTGTGGTTGTCTACTAGGAATATTAAATTGAAGGTTCCCTCTTGGAAACTGGGTCCTAGGTTTACTGGCCCTTACAAAATTGTAGCCATCATCAACCCCGTGGCTTTTCGCCTGGAGTTACCTCAGACTTTTAAAATCCATAATGTTTTTCATAAGTCGTTACTCAAAAAATATGTTCCACCTCTAGAACCGTCACCGCTGCCACCCCCCTTGTCGTGGATGGTAATCTAGAATTTCAGATATCCAAAATTGTTAATTCTCGTCGGGTCCGCCGCTCTCTTCAATATCTGGTGCATTGGAGAGGTTACGGTCCCGAGGAAAGAATGTGGGTTCCTGCGTCTGAGGTAAACGCTGACAGGCTAGTTCGGGTTTTTCATGCCTCTCATCCTGAGAGACCTGGTCCTGAGTGTCCGGAGGCCCCTCGTAGAGAGGGGGGTACTGTCACGAGGATGTCAAGAACCACGCCTGACTCCGTTATACCCGGGGTCAGGAAGTCGCAGCGGTTGGCTGCACGCTCTATGTAGATAGGACTGTTTCCTTATGGTAGCTTTCTGGGTTTGCTTTGCAAACCCTTTTGGCTCACTCAGGGATCCGTAGCTCCTTCTCCTCAGCTGTTCCTTGTCCAGCACTCCCAACCTCCTTATATTCCCCTCTCACACTTCTCTGGTTGCCAGATATAGAGCTTCCTGCCTGGACATCTATTCTGACCTTCTGGAGCTGTGTTGCTGCGTTCTCTGGTAGTTGGTCCAGAACGCTACCCTCCGGATCCCTGTTGGACGTTTGTGGTCTATTGTGGTTGCCCACCTGGGTGAATGTGTTTGTCTGTTTTGTCTGTCCTCTCCCTGGTGTTTCCCTCTTAGTGACAGTGGTGCGGACTAGCGATCCCACCGGCCCGTTCACTATCTAGGGCTCATTTTAGGGAAAGCCAGGGTTCAGGCACGTGATCGCCGCACGGGTGAGGAACCCGTCTAGGGACGTCAGGGCAGTCAGGTGCCAGCCGCAAGGTGAGTTAGGGGTCACCACCTTTCCCTCTCCCTTGGGCAGGGCTTTCCCTTTTTCCTCCCTGTGCGTGACGCCGGTCATTACAGTAGTGTGCACCTGCGTTTTCATATTTATATATTATGGAGGTGCTGGTTCATCTATTTTTTCCCTTCCTTTGATAATACCACTGGGGGTGGCATCCCCTATCGATGATTTTGAACTGTGCACCACTGCCCATTTACAGGGTTTTTTAATCAGCAGTGGATGCACCGAAGTTATGTAGAGGCCGAAGAGTCATGGGGTGGATCATGGGAGCAGGTCCCCGGTGGCTGGATTCACTATAGACTATTATGTAGTGTATAGGGAGAGAGCTGTCTATCTAGTCAAGACACCATGAATCTCTCGACAGGTTTCCTTTAAATATACTTGGGCTCAGGGAAGGCTGTACTCTATTGTTTCCTGAAGAATAATAGGATGAAGAGTCATGGCGGCAGCTCCCCAGTGGCTAGACTGACATACTTCTCTCTATTGTATAGGGAGAGAGCTGTCTATCTAGTCAAGCCCTGATTAAGACAGAATGAATTTCCTGACAGATTGCCTTTGAATATACTTGGGCACATGGAGGGCTGAGCTCAATCACTTCCTGAAGAATAATATATTGAAGAGTCATGGGTATGGGTCCTAAGCGGCTAGATTAACACTTTTCTCCCTATTATTGTATAAGTAGAGAACTCTTTATCTCATCGAGCCCTGATTAAGGCAGCATGAATTTCCTAACAGGTTCCCTATGAATATACTTGGTCCTGGGAGGGCTGTACTCCATGGCTTCATGAGGAATAATACATTGAAGAGTCAAGGGGGTGGGTCCCCAGTGGCTAGATTGACACTTCTCTCCCTATTAGTGTATAAGTAGAGATCTAGTTATTTGAGCCCTGATTAAACCCTTAAGGACTCAGCCCTATTTCACCTTAAGGACTTGGCCATTTTTTGCAAATCTGACCAGTGTTACTTTAAGTGCTGATAACTTTAAAATGCTTCTACTTACCCAGGCTGTTCTGAGATAGTTTTTTCGTCACATATTTTACTTCATGACACTGCTAAAATTGGGTCAAAAAAGTTAATTTTTTTGCATAAAAAAATACCAAATTTACCAAAAGTTTCAATTTCTCTACTTCTATAATACATAGTAATACCTCCAAAAATAGTTATTACTTTACATTCCCCATATGTCTACTTCATGTTTGGATCATTTTGGGAATGATATTTTATTTTTTGGGGATGTTACAAGGCTTAGAAGTTTAGAAGCAAATCTACTGTACACCCCTCAAGGTATTCAAAACCGATTTTTACAAACTTTGTTAACCCTTTAGGTGTTCCACAAGAATTAATGGAAAATAGAGATACAATTTCAAAATTTCACTTTTTTGGCAGATTTTCCATTTTAACCACCTGCCATCTGGGCCATTTGCCCCCTTCCTGACCAGGCCAAATTTTGCAAAACTGACATATCTCACTTTATGTGGTAATAACTTTGGAACGCCTTTATTTATCCAAGTCATTCAGAGATTGTTTTCTCGTGACACATTGTACTTCATGATAGTCATAAATTTGAGTCAAAATATTTCACCTTTATTTATGAAAAAATCCCAAATTTACCCAAAAATTTGAAAAATTCGCAATTTTCTAAATTTCAATTTCTCTGCTTTTAAAACAGAAAGTGATACCTCATAAAATATTTATTATTTAACATTCCCCATATGTCTACTTTATGTTGGCATCATTTTGGAAATGTCATTTTATTTTTTTTAGGACGTTAGAAGGCTTAGAAGTTTAGAAGCAATTCTTCAAATTTTCAAGAAAATTGCCAAAACCCACTTTTTAAGGACCAGTTCAGGTCTGAAGTCACTTTGTGGGGCCTACATAGTGGATACCCCCATAAATGACCCCATTGTAGAAACTACACCCCTCAAGGTATTCAAAACTGATTTTACAAACTTTGTTAACCCTTTAGGCGTTCCACAAGAATTAAAGGAAAATGGAGATCAAATTTTTAAATTTCACTTTTTTGGCAGATTTTCCATTTTAATCAATTTTTTTCTTTAACACATCGATGGTTAACAGCCAAACAAAACTCAATATTTATTACCCAGATTCTGCGGTTTACAGAAACACCCCACATGTGGTCATAAACTGCTGTATGGGCACACGGCAGGGCGCAGAAGAAAAGGAACTCCACATGGTTTTTAGATGCCATGTCCCATTTGAAGCCCCCTGATGGACCCTTACAGAAGAAACTCCCAAGAAGTGACCCCATTTTGGAAACTAGGGGATAAGGTGCCTGTTTTATTAGTACTATTTTTGGGTACATATGATTTTTTGATCATTCATTATAACACTTTATGGGGCAAGGTGACCAAAAAATTGGTTGTTTTAGCACAGTTTCTATTTATTTATTTTTACAGCATTCACCTGAGGGGTTCAGTCAAGTGACATTTTTATAGAGCAGATTGTTACGGACGGGGCGATACCTAATATGTATACTTTTTCTCATTTATTAAAGTTTTACACAATAATAGCATTTTTGAAACAAAAAATTATGTTTTAATGTGTCCATGTTCTGAGAGCTATAGTTTTTTTATTTTTTGAGACATTTTCTTGCGGGATGAGGTGACGGTTTTTTTGGTACTATTTTGTGGGACATACGCGTTTTTGATCACTTGGTGTTGTACCTTTTGTGAAGCAAGGTGACAAAAATTGCTTGTTTTGACACAGTTTTTTTTTTTTACGGTGTTCACCCAAGGGGTTAGGTCATGTGATATTTTTATAGAGCTGGTTTTTACGGACGCGGCAATACCTAATATGTATCCTTTTTTTTTACATGTGAAACTTTTTTTTATTTTTTTATTTTCAACCTTTTATTTAAATTTTTTTTATTTTACACTTTTCGTCCCCCATAAGGTCATACAAGATCTCTGGGGGACATTTACTTCACTTTATTTATTTTTTTCACTGTTGATTTCTCCTGTAACTGGGGCTGATATACAGGGAGTGCAGAATTATTAGGCAAATGAGTATTTTGACCACATACTACCAATTAAGCATATTAGGTGATGTGCATCTCTGTAATGAGAAGGGGTGTGGTCTAATGACATCAACACCCTATATTAGGTGTGCATAATTATTAGGCAACTTCCTTTCCTTTGGCAAAATGGGTCAAAAGAAAGACTTGACAGGCTCAGAAAAGTCAAAAATAGTGAGATATCTTGCAGAGGGATGCAGCACTCTTAAAATTGCAAAGCTTCTGAAGCGTGATCATTGAATCAAGCGTTTCATTCAAAATAGTCAACAGGGTCGCAAGAAGCGTGTGGAAAAACCAAGGCGCAAAATAACTGCCCATGAACTGAGAAAAGTCAAGCGTGCAGCTGCCAAGATGCCACTTGCCACCAGTTTGGCCATATTTCAGAGCTGCAACATCACTGGAGTGCCCAAAAGCACAAGGTGTGCAATACTCAGAGACATGGCCAAGGTAAGAAAGGCTGAAAGACGACCACCACTGAACAAGACACACAAGCTGAAACGTCAAGACTGGGCCAAGAAATATCTCAAGACTGATTTTTCTAAGGTTTTATGGACTGATGAAATGAGAGTGAGTCTTGATGGGCCAGATGGATGGGCCCGTGGCTGGATTGGTAAAGGGCAGAGAGCTCCAGTCCGACTCAGACGCCAGCAAGGTGGAGGTGGAGTACTGGTTTGGGCTGGTATCATCAAAGATGAGCTTGTGGGGCCTTTTCGGGTTGAGGATGGAGTCAAGCTCAACTCCCAGTCCTACTGCCAGTTTCTGGAAGACACCTTCTTCAAGCAGTGGTACAGGAAGAAGTCTGCATCCTTCAAGAAAAACATGATTTTCATGCAGGACAATGCTCCATCACACGCGTCCAAGTACTCCACAGCGTGGCTGGCAAGAAAGGGTATAAAAGAAGAAAATCTAATGACATGGCCTCCTTGTTCACCTGATCTGAACCCCATTGAGAACCTGTGGTCCATCATCAAATGTGAGATTTACAAGGAGGGAAAACAGTACACCTCTCTGAACAGTGTCTGGGAGGCTGTGGTTGCTGCTGCACGCAATGTTGATGGTGAACAGATCAAAACACTGACAGAATCCATGGATGGCAGGCTTTTGAGTGTCCTTGCAAAGAAAGGTGGCTATATTGGTCACTGATTTGTTTTTGTTTTGTTTTTGAATGTCAGAAATGTATATTTGTGAATGTTGAGATGTTATATTGGTTTCACTGGTAAAAATAAATAATTGAAATGGGTATATATTTGTTTTTTGTTAAGTTGCCTAATAATTATGCACAGTAATAGTCACCTGCACACACAGATATCCCCCTAAAATAGCTAAAACTAAAAACAAACTAAAAACTACTTCCAAAAATATTTAGCTTTGATATTAATGAGTTTTTTGGGTTCATTGAGAACATGGTTGTTGTTCAATAATAAAATTAATCCTCAAAAATACAACTTGCCTAATAATTCTGCACTCCCTGTAGTAGCCCCAGTTACAGGACAAATACACCCCTAGAGAGGCTGTACAGCAGCAATCCAGCGCTGTACAGCCTCAGAGCAGGGCTGATCGAGGTCTCTGAGAGACCTCACACAGCTCCTGCACTCTCCGGTCACGGCGGTCACATGACCGCCGGGCCGGAACAGGAAGCGCATAGCGCTTCCTTCTCTGCATACACAGCGCTCGGTGAGCGCTGTGTCTGCAGCGATCCGGAAGGCAGGGACACCTGGGCACTGTCCCTGCCTTGTCTTAGGGTTGCCCTGCTGTCACTGACAGCGGGCAACCCGATCAGCAGCTGCACGATTAGCAGCTGAAAGGACGTTTTAAAACGTGCTATTAGAAATAGACGTCCACCCATAGGACGTTTATATCCTATGGGCGGACGTAAAGTGGTTAATAATTTTTTTCCAGTTACAAAGCAAGGGTTAACAGCCAAACCAAACTCAATATTTATGGCCCTGATTCTGTAGTTTACAGAAACAACCCATATGTGGTCGTAAATTACTGTACGGGCACACGGCAGGGCGCAGAAGGAAAGGAATGCCATACGGTTTTTGGAAGGCAGATTTTGCTGGACTGGTTTTTTTGACACCATGTCCCATTTGAAGCCCCCCTAATGTACCCCTAGAGTAGAAACTCCATAAAAGTGACCCCATCTAAGAAACTACACCCCTCAAGGTATTCAAAACTGATTTTACAAATGTCGTTAACCCTTTAGGTGTTCCACAAGAATTAATGGAAAATAGAGATACAATTTCAAAATTTCACTTTTTTGGCAGATTTTCCATTTTAATAATTTTTTTCCAGTTACAAAGCAAGGGTTAACAGCCAAACCAAACTCAATATTTATGGCCCTGATTCTGTAGTTTACAGAAACACCCCATATGTGGTCATAAACCGCTGTACAGGCACACGGCAGGGCGCAGAAGGAAAGGAATGCCATACGGTTTTTGGAAGGCAGATTTTGCTGGACTTTTTTTTTGACACCATGTCCCATTTGAAGCCCCCCTGATGCACCCCTAGAGTAGAAACTCCATAAAAGTGACCCCATCTAAGAAACTAAACCCCTCAAGGTATTCAAAACAGATTTTACAAACGTCGTTAACCCTTTAGGTGTTCCACAAGAGTTATTGGCAAATGGAGATGAAATTTCAGAATTTCTAGAATAGAAACTCCGAAAAAAAAGGCCTCATTTTAGAAACTACGGGATAGGGTGGCAGTATTGTTGGTACTAGTTTAGGGTACATATGATTTTTGGTTGCTTTATATTACACTTTTTGTGAGGCAAGATAACAAGAAATAGCTGTTTTGGCACCGTTTTTATTTTTTGTTATTTACAGCATTCATCTGACAGGTTAGATCATGTGATATTTTTATAGACCAGGTTTTCACGGATGCGGTGATACCTAATATGTATACAGTTTTTTTTATTTATGTAAGTTTTACACAATAACAGCTTTTTTAAAACCAAAAAAATGATGTTTTAGTGTCTCCATATTCTGAGCCATAGTTTTTTTATTTTTTGGGCGATTGTCTCAGGTTGGGGCTAATTTTTTGCAGGATGAGGTGACGGTTAGATTGGTACTATTTTGGTGGGCAAACGCCTTTTCGATCGCTTGCTGTTGTACCTTTTGTGATGTAAGGTGACAAAAATGGTTTATTTAGCACAGTTTTTATTTTTAATTTTTTACGGTGTTCATCTGAGGGGTTAGGTCATGTGATATGTTTATAGAGCCAGTCAATACGGACGCGGCGATACCTAATATGTATACTTTTTTTTCCCCCTATTTTTTACCAATTTTTTTTTTACTTTATTTGGCGAAAATGATGTTTTTGTTTATTTTTACTTGAATCTTTTAATTTTTTGGGGGGAAAACTTTATTTTTTCAACTTTTTTTGTTCACTTTATTTTTTGTCCCACTTTGGGACTTGAACTTTTGGGGGTCTAATCCTTTACAATGCATTCCAATACTTCTGTATTGGAATGCATTGGCTGTATGAGTAATACTGTGTGTATTACTCATACAGCTTCCAGCCTGTGAGATCCAGGGGGCTGGATCTCACAGGCTCTTCACTGGAAGGCAGCGCGATGCCTTCCTTAGGCATCGTGCTGCCTTTTATGCCATCGGGTCCCCCCCACAGCCCCATGGGGACCAGATGGCACCGCCGACTACCGCCTCCCGCACAATAAAAAGCACAATAAAAAGCCGCAAACCGCAGGTCTGAATTGACGACACGCATTTAGCCGAGGTGCCAGCTCAATGATTTGAGCAGGCACCGTGTTCCGATCACCGCCCGCCGGCCGAGCGGCGGTGATCGGAACAACACATGACGTACTGGTACGTCATGGGTCCTTAAGGACTCGGGAAACATGCCATACCGGTACGTCATGCGTCCCTAAGGGGTTAAGGCAGCATGAATCTCCTCTTTAAATATACTCACCTAGGGCTGTACTCCACATTTATCCAGAGAATAATAATATATTGACATTTCTCTGACAATTCCTATTTTTAATTCTTCTGCATACCTAAATCTAATGAAACTACAACTGAATACACAAGACATTCACTTTAACTAGGTTTGATAAATATCACCTAATATCTCTATGCCAACACTGCCATTGATAAGAATCAGATCAGGAAATGCTGATATGAGGTTACCGCAGAGTAGCAGCTTCAGGCCTGTAACTTCAAGAACTGTAAAACCAGTACAGACTATTATACAGAGGAATATTTTATTGTACATGAAAAGGCCTTTTATAATTACTTCTGGTAAGTCTTCTTTAAGAGATGACAGGATTGGAATACAAGATGATACTGTGCAGAACGGAGATAATTTATGGTAAGGATTATAGAAGCTGTGTATGAAGGCGTAGGATAATAACTTTATGCTGTTTATAATAGGCGAGCCCTATAGGGCCTGCTGTAGAACTTGAGTTACAGGAAGAGAAGTAAATGAGTGGTAGTAGAGGCCTAAATGAAGAGTTTAAGGATAACTGTCATATTTTTCACTCAAAATTCAATTTTCATATATGTTGGTGCTGCTGAGGTGATAATTCATAATCATTAATTATTGTGTTCACATACCACTTGTTTAATAAAATTCCGTCCATAGCAACTGCTCCTCACAAGACTTCTTTCTGACTATCTTCTCAAGATGGACGCCAATGCCCTTACCCTGAGGCTAAGACCTCCCTAACTACCCAGAATTCATTTGGCTCATCTAATTAACGCGCAGCCTCACCCCAACCAATCGGCCTCCTCCTGGGTAGTTGATCGCAAATTTTCATTGCAAATATTCGAATCGCAAATTATTATTGCGAATATCGGCACTATCCTGGTCCGACAGGAGCGCGCACGCAGCGTTCGGGACTGCCCACTACTATGTCTTCCATCTTCTGTATATAGAAGATAGGAGACGGAGGACACCAGGCAACGCTGTTTTATCCGCACCACTGAAATGCCTGGGAGAGGAAAGAACATGCTGCAATTACTAGGCAATTCAATACCTTCACAAAAGTATCAACTAGGGAGCTAAGGTAAACTTAGTCAGACCAATCCAATTACATAAAAAAAAAATATATGACAGTTACCCTTTAAATAGCATTCCTTATCTTTCATAATTGAGGTGTAAGTCCGCTTTCTACAATATATTGTGGTATCTAAATACTGTTCTTTTAAATTATTTTACATTGTTTTCTTCATTTTTATACTTGGCTGCTTTTAAAGAAGCACTCAGACAAAATTTCGGATTTTCTGTCCCTTTAGAAAGGTACATAATATACAGTCGTGGCCAAAAGTTTTGAGAATGACAAAAATATTGGAAATTGGAAAAGTTGCTGCTTAAGTTTTTATAATAGCAATTTGCATATACTCTAGAATGTTATGAAGAGTGATCAGATGAATTGCATAGTCCTTCTTTGCCATGAAAATGAACTTAATCCCAAAAAAAAAATTCCACTGCTTTTCATTGCTGTCATTAAAGGACCTGCTGAGATCATTTCAGTAATCGTCTTGTTAACTCAGGTGAGAATGTTGACGAGCACAAGGCTGGAGATCAGGCTGATTGGGTTAAAATGGCAGACTTGACATGTTAAAAGGAGGGTGATGCTTGAAATCATTGTTAACCATGGTGACCTGCAAAGAAACGCGTGCAGCTATCATTGCGTTGCATAAAAATGGCTTCACAGGCAAAGATATTGTGGCTACTAAGATTGCACCTCAATCAACAATTTATAGGATCATCAAGAACTTCAAGGAAAGAGGTTCAATTCTTGTTAAGAAGGCTTCAGGGCATCCAAGAAAGTCCAGCAAGCGCCAGAATCGTCTCCTAAAGAGGATTCAGCTGCCGTATCGGAGTGCCACCAGTGCAGAGCTTGCTCAGGAATGGCAGCAGGCAGGTGTGAGCGCATCTGCACGCACAGTGAGGCGAAGACTTTTGGAAGATGGCCTGGTGTCAAGAAGGGCAGCAAAGAAGCCACTTCTCTCCAAAAAAAACACCAGGGACAGATTGATCTTCTGCAGAAAGTATGGTGAATGGCTTGCTGAGGACTGGGGCAAAATCATATTCTCCGATGAAGTCACTTTCCGATTGTTTGGGGCATCTGGAAAAAGGCTTGTCCGGAGAAGAAAAGGTGAGCGCTACCATCAGTCCTGTGTGATGCCAACAGTAAAGCATCCTGAGACCATTCATGTGTGGGGTTGCTTCTCATCCAAGGAAGTAAGCTCACTCACAATTTTGCCTAAAAACACAGCCATGAATAAAGAATGGTACCAAAACACCCTCCAACAGCAACTTCTTCCAACAATCCAACAACAGTTTGGTGAAGAACAATGCATTTTCCAGTACGATGGTGCACCGTGCCATAGGGCAAAAGTGATAACTAAGTGGCTCGGGGACCAAAACGTTGACATTTTGGGTCCATGGCCTGGAAACTCCCCAGATCTTAATCCCATTGAGAACTTGTGGTCAATCCTCAAGAGGCGGGTGGACAAACAAAAACCCACTAATTCTGACAAACTCCAAGAAGTGATTATGAAAGAATGGGTTGCTATCAGTCAGGAATTGGCCCAGAAGTTGATTGAGAGCATTGCAGAGGTCCTGAAAAAGAAGGGCCAACACTGCAAATACTGACTCTTTGCATAAATGTCATGTAATTGTCGATAAAAGCCTTTGAAACGTATGAAGTGCGTGTAATTATATTTCACTACATCGCAGAAACAACTGAAACAAAGATCTAAAAGCAGTTTAGCAGCAAACTTTGTGAAAACTAATATTTGTGTCATTCTCAAAACTTTTGGCCACGACTGTAGATTGTAATGATGTAATTTTTTTTTACTGCTGCCTGTATCTGTAAGTTATCCACTACCTTCTGGTCCTCAGCCATGTCATGTGACTGACACTCTGACTCTACAACTGACACAGCGTCTCAAGTGTGGACAGGAGGTCAGTTTCTCTGTTCACTCCTATGGGAACCTCAATGTGAGTCTCAGGAATGAATAGAGAAACTGAATTCCTGTTTACACTTAAGACGCTGTGTCAGTTGGAGAGTCACATGACATGGCTGATTGAGAAGATAACTCATGAAGACAGTCAATGGTAAAAAAGATAACTTTCACTACAATTTACAGCATGTGCAGCCAGCTAGTTTCCGGCAAGTCAGCACAGAACAGCGCAAGCAGCGTATCCAAGCCAGCGCATCGCAAGCATCGCAAGTCTGCACAGAGCATCGCAAGTCTGCACAGAGCATCGCAAGTCAGCGCAGAGCATTGCATCATATTAAGAAAAGACACATTTCCTTTAAGACTGACATTTGTTCCTGCTCTTCAGAATATGATCAGAGCTTTCTTTTTATTACTTATCATTGCATATAAGCTTTGGCATAAAGAGACATTTTTTGAGTTCAGAAATAAGAGACTTTAAAGTAAAAACAAAGGACAGTTTGTAGTATATAGACTCTAAAGTATTTAAAGTGAAAGTCATTTATTTCTGCATTTCATCAGTATTGCATTTAAAGTGACAGTCATTTATTTCTGCATTTGTCAGTATTGCATTTAAAGTGAAAGGCATCTTATTATTTGTATTGATTGTGATAGCATTGAAAGTAAAAATTTCTGAGCCTAGTATTACCATGCCACTGTTAGAGGATACAAATATAGATAGAGTAGAAGTTGAAGAGCAAAGGAACCTGTCTGAGGTAGAAGAGTCTGATGCAGCATTAGTCTTTACTCAAACAAATATAGCCCAAACAGAGGAACTAAGACATTCATCAGGTGCCAGAAAAGCGACCACAAAGATGCTGGAAAATTTGGAGCAAGAAGCAGCATTAAAGGAGAAAAAGATCGCCCGAATGTATAATAGGTGGAAATCATACATTAAAGACATTCGTAGAAAGCTAAAGAAAGAAAGTATAAAAATGAACTTGAGTGATATGGTAAAGACGGTAGAAGAATCTGAATCAGAGCTTATGGCAGCATATGTCAACCTGCGGTCGTTTACGACACCTTCCCAGGATATTGTAAGGAACATGGACACATGTACTGCAGTCACTAAAGATTTGGTAAATCTCATGAGAGAACTATCATCTGCAGAAAACTATCATAAAGTTAAAGAAAGTAGAATGAATGAGCTTTTTATGAGAGACTATGCTAGGTCCTTAGGTGGTACCACAATCTCAAGTGTGACTTCCTTCGCTAGCAGAAGTGCCACCCACATATCAGAGTCCTAAAATACTTCAGCCAAAAGAAAGGAATTAGCTGAGCAACTTGCTGTCAAGAGAGCAGAAATTGAAATGGAAGCTACCATCGAGGCACAGCGCCAACTGATAGCTGAAAAGGAATCTGAAAAGGATGCACAAAGCCATCAGATGGAAGCTGAAATGGATGCACAACGCCATCAGATGAAAGCTGAAATGGAGCAATGTGTTGTGTTTTCTTGGTTTTGTTTTTCATATACTACATATATCGTGATACTTTTTCATAATTATGGCTTTCATATACTTCATAGATTTAGACCTTATTGTCAGGATTCCAACATGTTACCCATGACTGTTTGTCGGCCTGGTTCCGACTTTATCATTCTGTTATATGTGAATCAACATATTACAACTTTTACCATATTCTTGAAACTTATAAATAAAGAATTTCAAAAAAGAAAAAAAAAGAAAGCTGAAATGGAGGCACAGCGCCATCAAAAAGAGGCTGAATTGAAAAGTCTGGAAAGGCAAAAAGAAGTTAAGATTATAGAAGCCAGACTCAGAGTACATGAGGAGGATATGAGTCAAAGTAGTCATATGTTCAAATCTGTACTAAGTGAAGAAAAAGACTCTTATTTTCCTTCATACGCTCAAGAGAATGAAATGAAATCTCCAGCATATAGTGAAGAAATAAGTCATTATCCTTCCATCCCTGCTCAGAAAGATAAAGAGAGGCCTAGTCCAGTGTTAGGAAAAGGGTGTGTATATTTACCATCTATCTCTACCTGAAAATATTAAGAAAGGGACTCACCTAATTCAGAACTAAGTGAGAAAATAGAACCGGGCTTCTCAGGGCTAGTTGATTCGGCAGGTGAGTTGTTACACACTCCTTAAAGAAACCAAAAATTGCACTTGGCTGGATGTTTGGTCACCCAAAGGCAGCTGCTCCTTTTACAGGTTCAACCCCCAGTGGTCTCACATATCTTTCAGAGGTATTAACCATAAAGTGAACATGCTAATTACATGCAGGAGTAAATATGTAGTGTACTTAATTCTATGCAAATGTGGTAGATTCTATATTGGCAAGACGGTCCGCTGCCTCTTTGAACGCATCCGTGAACATATACATTCAATCACCACCGGGAGGGGTTTACCCCGCCTCATAGAATATATACAGTCTGTACATAACGGAGATAGTTCAGTCCTCAGATTTGCAGGTTAAAAGGTTGTTCAGAATCCACCTTTAATACAGGGGGCGATAGAGGACGGGAACTACTACGGCGAAATAGCGAGAGGACGGATCCGACATGGTGAACAGCCTATCGTGAAAGTAGCCTTAAGGACCATCCATCTATTAGCCACAGTGTCCCTTGCTGTGGAGGGCTTAACATGTCCATCCTTTACACAGACATTGACACATTCATTGCAATGGGCTCACTGTACAATGCTTCATTACCCCTGTAGATATAGAAAGTCAAATTACAGCGCTCACCTGCGTATCGTATCAGAGGCATGGATGTGGCCAGGACAAAGCCAACATAAACTGTGTAAAAAGTAGAAGGGTCCAGCTTCTGATAAAACATTATACTTTATTCGATGCGGTAAAGTCCATACAGACAGATGCAAAATCGACACGTTTCGGATCTCAAGTTAACGATCCTTACTCATGATAAAAAATGCCATCTGTGACTCCCCCATATAAATCCTCTAATCACATGCATAGAAACAACATCACATGATGATCAGGTGTGGGCAAATCACAAAACATGGAATGACAAATCTAACTTGTGCAGAAAAAAAAAAAAGAAAAAAAGTTACAAATTCATTGATAATGTAAAATCAAGTCATGTTTTTTGTTCATGCCTGTGGGGAGCAACTACCAAGTTCGAACATCCAATTTGCCTCTCTACTTAGTAGTGTGCGTCTATGGCCACCCCCACTAACTGGGAGCGTGACCCTCTCCACACCCTGAACTAAGTGCAAAGTGGCAGAAGAAATATTATGTGTTTGATAGTGAGGTATGTCAGATAAATGTCTCCGTATTCTCGTTTTAATCTGTTTGGTGGTACATCCTATATATTGCATAGAGCATTCAACACATGTATTTAATTAATTAATTGCCATTCAGGGCTCGTTCACACGACCGTATGGCTTTTTCAGTGTTTTGCAGGCTGTTTTTAACGGATCAGTTTTTCAGTTTTTTGTTTCAGTAGTGTTTCCGGTTCTGTTCCGTTTTTCCGTTCCATTTTTCAGTATCACATATACAGTATACAGTACTTACATAGAAAAAATTGGGCTGGGCATGACATTTTCAATAGATGGTTCCGCAAAAACGGAACGGGTACGGAAAACATACGGGGTAAATTCCGTTTGTGTTCCGTTTTTTTGCAGATCCATTGACTTGTATGGAGCCATGGAACGTGATTTGCAGGCAATAATAGGACATGTTCTATCTTTGAACAGAACGGAAAAACTGAAAAACGGAAACGGAATGCATATGGAGTACATTCCGTATTTTTTTGCGGAACCATAGAAATGAATGGTTCCATATACAGTATGTACCATATACGGAACTCGAAAAAGCCCTCACTGTGGATGTGACTGTCTGACTAACAGACATATGTTCACAGCATGTGCATTTTCTGTGGCCACATATGGTTTGGCCTTCGGGCGGTCACAGAAAAGGCTGGGACTGATCGTATGACCCAAAGTGGGGGCCCTGCGAGCAGCACATCTGATGCCTGCTGAAATCACTTCACTCCACTCGGCATCATAGTTTTACACTGGTAGATCTTTTTTTTTACAATTTTACAAATGGCAGTGTATTTCTCGCTATAACAGGTCGTTCACATGAACGTTTGAAGCCTGTGCTGTGGACCGCATATTACGTTCCGCAATGCACGGGCACCATCCGTGGGGCAGCCGCATGGGGATCGTGGACCCATTCACTTGAATGGGTCCGCGATCTCTCGGTTCCGCAAAAAGATAGAGCAAGTTCTATCTTTTTGCGGTGCAGAGGCTCGGAACGGAACCCCAGAAAGCACTCCTTAGTGCTTTTGTAGTGTTCTGTTCCGTGCTTCCGTTCCGCATCTCCAGATTTGTGGACCCATTGAAGTGAATGGGTCCGCATCCGTGATGCGGAATGCACACGGAACAGTGCCCGTGTATTGCGGATCCGCAAATGCGGTCCGCAATACGGCAGCAGGCAGCACACATTCGTGTGAACGAGCCCTAACTGGTAGTAAAAGTAACTGATTTCATTTTTTCTTGGGTATTTGTTTTGGTAATAGGTTCTCCAGGAAATACTAGTCTATTTCTATCTAATGTTAACGCCCATTGTCTGGCTTTCCTAATAGATTGTGCAGTGTATAGCCTGGAGTATAACCTAGAGCTGATAGCAGCAGCCTCTTCAGCAAAAGATTCATTGGTGGAGCAATTACGTCGTGCTCTCACCATTTCTCCTTTTGGTATATTTTTCGTTACATGTGTAGGATGACATGAAGTTGTTAGCAATGTGGTGTTCCCCGCGGTTTCTTTTCTGTAAGTAACAGAGTAAACCTTTGTTTTTGTACCATCTACATATAAACACAGATCCAAAAATGCAATAGAAAATGGATCATGGTGTAGAACAAAATTCAATGAATCCAAGTTGCCTTAAAGGGCTTCTGTCACCCCCCCCAAACAGCAATTTTCAGTATTGGACTTAATATAATTGCTAATGTACGCAGAGTCCATATACAGTATACCCCTCTTACCTCTGGCTGTGCTTTAAATTCTTTAAAAATAGTACTTTTGTGATATGCAAATTTCTTCACTACCAGCAAGTTGGGCAGAAGTCAGCCTACACCCGATGCTTCTTTTCCGGGTGTAGGCTGACGTCATGTTTAGTTTCCCCTGAAGACGCCGACAGGCTCGGCGAAACATGTAGGGACACAGGTTTTGAGTTTTAGGCAGGAGTTAGTCAGGGGGCCCATTAACAATTCTCTGGAATAAGAGATGATTCATAACCAGATGATTTAAAACACTAGGAATATCTAGGCACAAGAGGCATAAGAAGTGTACAAGGAGATTTGGCAATCGACCCTGAATCTGTTACTCCTAAGTTTTAAACATGCTCCCAAGTAATATGTTTTGTTTTTAAAAAAATTGCAATAAAATAGAGTTTTAATAATACTAGTCAGAGGAGCTGCAAAAAACACGCCTGGTCCCTGTGACTGTTAAAAATTAAAATTTAGGCTGACGTCATCGGCGCAGGCGCACTGAGGAAGGAGCGTGCAAGCGAGCGTCCTTCTCTCAGAGCGCCTGCGCCGAATGAGGACCGGTACGGCGCAGGCGTGGGATTTTATGGGCAGAGAGGGCCAGCAAGAGGAGGAGAGCGCTCGCTGGCCCTGTCAATCAAGTGGAGGAGGGGGGCGTTTTTTTAGACTGAGGATGCGGCTGCTACCAGCAAGTAACTGCCCAACTTGCTGGTAGTGAAGAAATTTTCATATCACAAAAGTACTATTTTTAAAGAATTTAAAGCACAGCCAGAGGTAAGAGGGGTATATATGGACTCTGCGTACATTAGCAATTATATTAAGTCCAATACTGAAAATTGCTGTTTGGGGGGTGACAGAAGCCCTTTAAGATAATCTCCAAAAAGTGGTATGTCCGCCCTATCACCTGACCACACAAAGAGCAGGTCATCGATATAAAGTCCATACCACCTTAGGTTATGAAATAAGGGATTATTATCAAACAAAATTTTGCTCTCCCACCATGCCATAAAGATGTTTGCTATGGAGGGCAAAATGTCGCCCCCATAGAAACACCGGAGACCTGGAGAAAATTACTGAAATCAAGCATAAAAAAATTGTGTTTCATTAAAAAATCAACTGAAATACAGATGAAATCTTACAACTCCACAGTATAATTGTTATAACTTCCCAAAAACTATTTGAGGGCAGAAATTGCCAAATTATGAGGAATATTCGTATATAATAAAACCACATGAGCTGTAATCCATGTGAAAGCATCACACCATTCAAAATTATGAAAAGATTGCAAAACTGTACAAGTATCCTTAAGGAAGCCTGGTATAAACTGCACCCAGGGTTGAAGAAGAATGTCCACCCATTCTGAGAGCCTTTCTGAATATGAGCCTATTCCTGCCACTATTGGCCTCATAGGGAGCGGAAACTCTGCTTTATGTACCTTTGGCAGTGAATGGAATATCGATATTATGGGATGTTCCACATAAATATATTTCAATTCTTTCTTACTCAAAATATCACTTGAGAGACCCTGTTGCAAGATCTTCATAAGTTTCTGCTGAAAAAGGGGGAGGGGGTTACTTTTCAGAGGAGTATAGACTAGTGTTGATTGAGCACCAAAGTGCTCGGGTGCTCGAGTAGAACACTTTGGGATGCTCGGGTGCTCTACAGAGCACCAGAGCACAATGGAAGTCAATGGGAGAACACTAGCATTAAACTAGGTACCCCCTGCTCTGAAGAGGGGAGGGTGTCTGGTTCATAGGAAAAGGTCAGAAATTGATGGAAATACCACTGAAATGGTTTGGGAACAGCATGGGGAGGATGTCTGGATGCATCTTGGACTCCCATGTCGCTGCTGGCAACGATGTTGTCCGAGTAGTGCGCCACTTTTACAGACTGACAATAATACGCATCAAACCAAAGATAAAATCGATTTTAAAGGAAAAATTGTTAGGAAACATTCTTTCCTGTATATTTACTTGAATATAAAGTGCAAGTGCTGCCAAAAATTACAAGGAAGAGGCACTCCGATATAACCTTTATTACACATACAGGAGGGCATCATACACACCCTTGAAAAATGATGATTGATGGCCTGCTGGTGACCCTCAAAAACATTAGGAGCAAGGACCTGCTGGTGACACTCTAAAACATTAGGGGCGAGGGCCTGCTGCTGAGCCAACCATCTAAAAAATTTGAGGTGAGGGTCTGATGCTGAGCTGGCCATCTACAAAATTAGGAGTGAGGGTCTGCTGCTGATCTGACCATCTAAAACATTAGGGGTGAGGGTCTGCTGCTGATCTGACCTTCTAAAACATTAGGGGTGTGGGTCTGCTGCTGATCTGACCTTTTAAAACATTAGGGGTGAGGGTCTGCTGCTCAGCTGAACATCTAAAACATTAGGGGCGAGGGCGTGCTGCTGATCTGACCTTCTAAAACATTAGGGGTGAGGGTCTGCTGCTGATCTGACCTTCTAAAACATTAGGGGTGAGGGTCTGCTGCTGATCTGACCTTCTAAAACATTAGGGGTGTGGGTCTGCTGCTGATCTGACCTTTTAAAACATAAGGGGTGAGGGTCTGCTGCTGATCTGACCTTCTAAAACATTAGGGGTGTGGGTCTGCTGCTGATCTGACCATCTAATAAATTAGGGGTGAGGGTCTGATGCTGAGCTGACCATCTAAAAAATTAGGGGTGAGGGTCTGCTGCTGATCTGACCTTCTAAAATATTAGGGGTGAGGGTCTGCTGCTGATCTGACCTTCTAAAATATTAGGGGTGAGGGACTGCTGCTGATCTGACCTTCTAAAACATTAGGGGTGATGGTCTGCTGCTGAGCTGACCATCTAAAACATTATGGGCGAGGGCCTTCTGCTGAACTGGCCCTCAAAAACATTAGGTGTGAGAGCAGCCTAATAAGCATGTTGATATGATGGAAGAGGAGGAGGAGGAGTGTGAGAAAAGGAAGATTGAACCATATACCTTGTTTTGTGGTAGAAGGGGTGCATGGGAAAATAATGTATTTAATACACCCACCATAAAAGCCACATTTAAAGTGCCTTTATGTTTAGCCGCTTTCCTCTGGTGGAGTAGAGAAGTCAGGGGTAATCCAGGCTTTGTTCATTTTTATAAGAGTCAACCTGTCAGCATTTTCAGTTGACAGGCGGATGCGCTTATCAGTTATTATGCCCCCAGAAGCACTAAATGCCCGCTCTGACAAAACGCTTAAAAATTACATTTTATGTCACAGAAAAAAAATTTAAGCGCACATGTTACACAGCAGATGTGGGCCTGGTAAGGTCACTGTCAGAAGCAGACACCGTCTATTGAAAATTTTTATTTTATGTCACAGAAAATTTTTAGAAGCGCACACGTTACACAGCGGATGTGGGACTGGTCAGGTCACTGTCAGAAGAGGACACCGTCTATTGAAAAATTAAATTTTATGTCACAGAAAAGTTTTAGAAGCGCACACGTTACACAGAATATGTGGGCCTGGTCAGGTCACTGTCAGAAGAGGACACCGTCTATTGAAAAAGAAAATTTTATGTCAAAGAAAATATTTTGAAGCGCACACGTTACACAGCAGATGTGGGCCTGGTCAGGTCACTGTCAGAAGAGGACACCGTCTATTAAAAAATGAAATTTTCTGTCACAATTTTTTTTTTGAAGGGCACACGTTACACAGCAAATGTGGGCCTGGTCAAGCCACTGTCAGAAGAGGACACAGTCTATTGAAAAATTTTATTTTATGTCACAGAAAATGTTTAGAAGCGCACACGTTACACAGCAGATGTGGCCCTGGCAGGGTCACTGTCAGAAGTGGACTCCGTCTACGGAAAAAGTGCACTGCATGTCACTGATATTTTAGGGATGCGCACACTTTAAACAGGAGATGTGGAGAGGATAATAACTGTCCGCAGCGGACACCGTCTACGGAAAAAGTGCACTGGATGTCACTGATATTTTAGGGATGCGCACACTTTAAACAGGAGATGTGGCGCATGGAACATGCACAGAATCAAGAAAGAGCTATCAATCTGTCAATCCTTACCGTGTGCGGGCCGGGTGAGGTTTGCCGTGTTCAGTCAAATTAAGCCACAGGCTCCACTCCTGGTGGTCCCCTTCTGTTAATTAGTTTAAGCTTCAGCCTTGCAACCATACTCCCCCAAAGACTTTGGTTTCCCAGAAGCTGCTCGGCGGGTCATGGAAATAACGCTGCCGGATCGGCTGTCGGATCGTCTTCGAACCTCCGACTTTCATTGTTGATTAATGAAAACATTCTTGACAAATGCTTTCACTGTGGTTCGTCTTGCACCGGTCCACGAATTTCACCTCTAGCGGCACAATACGGATGCCACCGGCCGTCTCTCTTAATCATGGCCCCAGTTCCGAAAATTTAGAAATTTTTTGGCTGAACTTGCACTTTATATAGAAGTAAATATACAGGAAAGAATGTTTCCTAACAAATTTTCCTCTAAAATCGATTTCATCTTCGGTTTTGTGCGTATTATTGTCAGTCTGCAAAAGTGGCGTACTAATCGGACAACATCGTTCCCAGTAGCGACCTGGGAGTCCAAGATGCATCCAGACATCCTCCCCATGCTGTTCCCGAACCATTTAGGTGGTGTTTCCATCAATTTCTGACATTTTCAAATGAACCAGGCAGGTTTTCTGACATTTTCAAATGAACCTTCAGAGCAGGTTTAATGCTCGGGTTCAACCATTGACTTCCATTATACTTGGGTGCTGTTCGGCCCGATCCCTGAGCACCCGAGCACTATGGTGCTAGATCAACACTAGGACTCAGTAACGAAGGACGGCCACCACCATCAGGCTGCGGAAAGACTCAGTGTCCACAAGCCTAAATGGCAACATTTCCAGGGCCAGCAATTTGGAAAGGTGCGCATTTAGTGCTATAGCCTGTGCATGGGTGGCTGAGTATTTGTGCTGCTGTTCAAAGGCCTGGAGTATGGACATCTGTACGCTGCGCTGGGACACAGAAGTGGATATGGTGGATGATGGTGCTTGCGAAGGTCCAGGTGCAGGGCGCGAGGCATCCGGGCCTGCGTCTTGGACAGGGGATTGGTCAGCATGTAACACAGGGGAAGAGGAGGCAGCACAGGTAATGTCGCTGCCACCATCAGCAAAAAAATTTAACTGAACGTCACTGATATTTAGGATGGGCAAACGTTATACAGGAGATGTAGCACAGGTAATGTCGCTGCCACCAGCAGCGAAAAAATTAGACTGAATGTCACTGATATTTAGGATGGGCAAACGTTATGCAGAAGATGTAGCCAGGTAATGTCGCTGCCAGCAGCAGCGAAAAAATTAGACTGAATGTCACTGATATTTAGGATAGGCAAACGTTATACAGGAGATTAGTGATGGACGAACATCGGCCGGGACGGTTCGCGAACGCGAACGCGCAAAAGCGATGAAATATTCGTGAACCGCAAGTTCGTGGCGGGCCCCAATCACTTTAATGGCAGGCGAACCTGGAAAACTTTAAATTCATATTTGCAGCCACCAAATACTTACTAGAAGTGCACACACAGTCCCACAACATGGACAGTGACATACTAGAGGGGGATCAATGACAAAAATTCCCACAAAAAATATGTATTTTAATCAGGGGCCATTTTAATGAATTGAAATTCTCAAAAATGTGCCCTGCTGGAGCCTAAATTTTATTTTAGGCCACGGGAGTACGGGCCCTAAAAATTAGACATTCACCTGACATAAAAGAACAAGTAATTATGTGGCTGGAGGTATATTAGACGGTCATTGGATAACGATTTTACTGTAGTCCAGTACAAATACATGTCAAATACATATGTTTAAAAGAACTAAAAATATAAAATTGGATTAAAAACATGGCTAACGAATTCCCCCCTCTTGAATAAACCCCAAATGATAATAGGTGAAATCCGATAACACGTGGTCGTCACAGATGTTGAATACCTCCGAGGCCCTAACAATTTGGCATTCACCGTACAAAAAAGATCAAGTGATTATGTGGCTGGAGGTATATTAGACAGTCATTGGCTAACAATTTTACTGCAGGCCAGTGGAGTACAGGCCCCAAACATTAGGCATTAACCGGACAGTAAAGGCCTTTTATGCCGCTGTATTTACATAAGACAGGGACCATTCTTTGTTCTGTGTGGTGGCGGATATCACAGGTATTGAATTTCTCCAAGATCCATGCCTCATTCATTTTTAGAAATGTGAGGTAGTCCACTCTGTCTTGAGGTAGGCGAGTGCGCTTATAGATCACGATCCCCCCTGCTGCGCTGAAAGTACTTTCGGACAAGATACTCGACAAGGGGCAAGCCAAGAGTTCCATGGCAAATTGTGCCAGCTGAGGCCACAGGTCAAGCCTGCACACCCAGAAGTCCAGGGGTTCCTCGCTTCTCAGAACGTCCACATCAGCCGTTAACCCGATGTAGTCGGGCACCTGTCGGTCTAGGCGTTCCCTGAGATTGGATCCAGAGGGCGGCTGTCGATGGGTTGGATGCAAGAATGATCTCATATCCGAAGTGACCAACGCATCTTCAAACCGGCCTCTTCTTGCAAGCGCGATAGGATTGGTACACGTACCTGTTTCTTCGTGAGTGGAAATTCCTCTGCCAGTGCCCGCAACAGCAGAATGCAGCATCTCTGGCAGCAAGGCCTGGAAATTCTGCATTCTGACAGCCCTCTGTGATGCTGGTAACATGTCCGCCATGTTGTGTTTGTACCGGGGGTCTAAGTCTGTTGCGACCCAGTACTGGTCCTTGCCCTTTATGCTTTTTATATGGGGGTCCCTCTTCAAACACTGGAGCATGAAAGCCCCCATTTTCACTAAATTGGAAGCGGTGGAGCACCCTGGAACCTGCTCATCGCCCAGGAGAATGTCGTCCTCGGTCTCCTCCCCCCAGCCACGCACAACACCAGGGATCCCCGAAAAGTTTAAAGCCTGCTCTTCTTGCTCCTCCGTCTCCTCCTCCTCCCCCCAGCCACCATCCTCTTCTGACTCCTCTTCAGACTCCTGTTGACTTGTCTCAGATGGATTAGCCCCCCTGGGAATTCATTCAGCATTGCGACTTCCTCATCTTCCAGCTCCTCAATGGCTTGATCAATGACACGACGCAATGCACGCTCCATAAAAAAGGCGTAAGGTATGGTGTCACTCATGGTGCCCTGGCTGCGACTGACCAGTTTGGTGATCTCATCAATTGGTGCAGAAGAATGCATGTGTCGCGCATGAGCAGCCACTGGCACGGTGAAAAGAAACCAATCTTCCCAGAACCTGTCCTGCTGCAGAGTTCGTACAGGCAGTCATTAACGGCATGTTGCTGCTGGAGCAGCCTATCAAGCATATACAAGGTGGAGTTCCCGTCACAAATCAGATGTCTGACGGGCAAGTGGTGTCGCCACTGAATGTCAGCAAGGCGAGCCATGGCCGTGTAAGATCTTCTAAAATGGCCAGAGATTTTCCTGGCCTGCCGCAAAACATCCTGGACCCCGGGGTATTTGGCAACAAATCGCTGCATGACTAAGTTCAGGACATGTGCCATGCATGGCACATGTGTCATTTTGCCCTGTTTCAGCACGCTCAGCAGATTGGAACCATTGACTTGTCGCACACCACTTTAACAACTGTCAAATTGAGCGGGGTTAGCCACTGATCGGCCTGTGACCGCAGAGCTGAAAGCAGTACAGGACCGGTGTGGCTCTTGGCTTCCAGGCACAACAGCCGCAGCACAGCATGGCAACGTCTCACCTGGCACATCGAATAGGTTCTGGGGAGTGTGGGGGGTGCAGCGGAAGAGGCAGTAGCAGTGGAAAAGGAGGAGTCAGCTGAGGAGGAGACGGAGGATTGAGTAGGAGAAGAAGAGGCAGGCCTGCATGCAATCCGTGGCAGTAACACCAAATCCACACGGGTGCCACGGGTTGCATGCTTGACAGCCGTCAGAAGGTTCACCCAGTGTGCAGTAAAAGTTATGTACCTTCCCTGCCCGTGTTTGCTAGACCACGTGTCTGTGGTCAGTTGTATCTTGGCATCGACACTGTGTGCCAGAGATAAATTCACTTGGCCATATAGCTCTGGGATGTCCTTCTGGGAGAAATATTTCCTTCCGGGGACCTTCCATTGCGACGTGTCAATGGGCACAAATTTTCTAAATTCTTCCAAGTCCACCAGTTTATATGGCAGTAGTTGGCGGTTAGCCGTTGGGCAAGAGGGTTATACGGCGCCATCAACTTTTTACGTTCGAACCACGGAAGCCTGCCTTTTGCCAGATAAACGGCACGGTGGAAGGTGGAGTGGAGGAAAAATAGGAGGTTAGAGGAGAAGGAGAAGAGGCAGGACGTGGAGCGCCGGGAGTGTGGCTTTGTAGGTTCTGACAGTGTTACTCCCACTGGGCCCGGTGATGGGAGGCCAGGTGCTTTCTTAAGGAGGTCGTCCATAGGTGAGTGTTGGTCTTACTGCGACTTATGCGTTGACAGCACAGGCTGCAGATGGCAACACTATTGTCAGCAGCGGACACGTTAAAAAAAGCCCACACTGCGGAGTCATGTGCCGGCGTCCTGGAAGCACCAGATGTGACCGTGCATGGTGTATAGCTCGCTCCAGATACATTAGCAGTCTGCTTTTTGCCTCCTATGCACTGCGAGTTCTGCCTGCTTCTCCTCCTTCTATCTGCTGCTCTGTCTCTCCCTCTGAACTCCCCTCCTCTTCCTCTCTTGTGGGCACCCACGTGACATCCGTCTACACGTCATCATCATCACCTTCACCACCACTGACATTAGAGATCTCGGAGTAGGCAGCAACAGCGGGGACCTCTGTCCTTGGGCTGATCTGGGTACTGTCGTCAGACCGCTGGGTGGCAGCCATTGCTACCTCCTCTTCCTGATCCAATGCCAAGAATGGCTGGGCATCGGTAAGATCTGGCAATGGATGAGAAAATAATTCCTCTAACTCGAGTGGAGGGGCTATTGTGGTGGTGGTGTCTTTGGGGGTGCACACAGCAGAGAATGAGGAGGGTGCAGATGCAGGGGATGAGGAGGGTGTAGAAGCGGGAGGCTGAGTGAGCCACTCAACCAACTCTGGTGCGTCCTTTGATGTAATCGCACGCACCTTCTCCAACTTCCCACTTAGACTCCTGTCTGGTGCACCTGCCCGACCCCTACCACCGCTGCAGAATGGCCTGCCTCTTCCTCTTCCTGTCATTTTCAAAATGACCCTGTGACAAAGTCCCTATAGAAGAGCAGTATTTGTGGAAGCAGATATATCGCAGGACTCAATCAATATTTGGTGAAAGTCGGTATATCAATTCCCTCTATCAGTATTTTGTGGAAACAGGTATATAGAACCCCTTAATGAGAAGTTGGTGGAAGCAGGTATATCAAACCCTTTAATCAATATTTGGTGAAAGCCGGTGTATCGCAGGCCTCAATCTATAATTGGCGGAAACCGGTATATCAATCCTCTCTATCAGTATTTTTTGGAAACAGGTATATAGAACCCCTTAATGAGTATTTTCTGGAAGAAGGTATATCAACCCCCTTAATCAATATTTGGTGGGAGCTGTAGTATCACAGGCCTCAAGCAATATTTGGTGGAAGCCAGTATATCAATCCCTTCTATCAGTATTTTGTGGAAACAGGTATATAGAACCCCTTCATGAGTATTTGCTGGAATCTGGTATATCAAACCCCTTAATCAATATTTGGTGGAAACTGTAGTATCGCAGGCCTCAATCAATATTTGGTGAAAGCCGGTATATCAATCTCCTCTATCAGTATTTTGTGGAAACAGGTATATAGAACCCCTTAATGAGTATTTGCTGGAATCTGGTATATCAAACCCCTTAATCAATATTTGGTGTAAGCCGGTGTATCGCAGGCCTCAATCTATATTTGGTGGAAGCCGGTATATCAATCCCCTCTATCAGTATTTTGTGGAAACAGGTATATAGAACTCAATAATGAGTATTTGCTGGAAGCTGGTATATCAAACCCCTTAATCAATATTTGGTGGAAGCCGGTGTATCGCAGGCCTCAATGTATATTTTGTGGAAGCCATTATATCAATCCCCTCTATCAGTATTTTGTGGAAACAGGTATATAGAACCCCTTAATGAGTATTTTCTGAAATCTGGTATATCAACCCCCTTAATCAAAATTTGGTGGAAGCCGGTGTATCGCAGTCTTCAATCAATATTTTGTGGAAGCCGGTGTATCACACCCCTAAATCAATATTTTGTGGAAGCTGGTATATCAAACACATTAATCAGTATTTTGTGGAAACAGGTATATTGCACCCCTTAATAATTTTTTTTTTGTGGGGGGGCAACAGGTATCCCACCAATTGCAATTAGTTATTCCAATAGCATTTGTCCCTCTATCTAGCTGTGGTATCTTAGCAGAACCGCACACAACTGCTGCACAATACAAATGCACTATAATATAGTCTCTATGTTAGAAGGTATATTAAAGGTATATCACACCCCTCAATAATTTTTTTTTGGGGGGGCAACAGGTATATCACACCAGTTGCAATTAGTTATTCCAATAGCGTTTGCCCCTCTCTCTAGCTGCAGTATCGCAGCAGAACCGCACACTACTGCTGCACAATACAAATGCACTATAATAAACGTTCTATGTTAGAAAGTATACAGTTGTGTTCAAAATTATTCAACCCCCAATGCTGTAAAGGGTTTTAGGGAATTTAGTGTACATTTGTAATTGTGTTCAGAATGAAATCTTACAAGGACTTTTTAAAGAACCAAATGCAACTAAAATGACATCAATTGTTTTTGTAATACAGTATTAAATGTTTTTTTGTGATTTCTTCATTGACACAATTATTCAACCCCTTAAAGACTACCACTCTTAAGAACAGAGGTTCATTCAAGTGTTTTCGATCAGGTATTGAAAACACCTGTGGATGTCAAGGAGCAGCAATCAAGCATAATAAGCACCAATTAGGCAGATTTAAAAGGACTGTGATACTCAGCTCCTTCTAGACATTTACTGGTGTGTTTACAAACATGGTGAAGTCAAGAGAATGGTCCAGGAAGACAAGAGAAGAGGTGATTTCTCTTCACAGGAAGGGCAATGGCTATAAGAAGATTGCAAAGATGTTAAACATACCAAGAGACACCATAGGAAGCATCATTCGCAAATTCAAGGCAAAGGGCACTGTTAAAACGCTACCTGGTCATGGCAGAAAGAAGATGCTGACTTCGACTGCTGTGCGCTACCTGAAGCGCAAAGTGGAGAAAAGTCCCCGTGTGACTGCTGAGGAACTGAAAAAAGATTTGTCAGATGTGGGTACTGAAGTTTCAGCTCAGACAATAAGGTGCACACTGCGTAATGAAGGCCTCCATGCCAGAACTCCCAGGCGCACCCCCTTGCTGTCTCCAAAGAATAAGAAGAGTCGACTGCAGTATGCCAAAAATCATGTGGACAAACCACAAAAGTGTTCTGTGGACTGATGAAACAAAATTAGAACTGTTTGGGCCCATGGATCAATGCTATGTTTGGAGGAGGAAGAACAAGGCCTATGAAGAAAAGTACACCTTGCCTACTGTGAAGCATGGCGGGGGGTCAATCATGCTTTGGGGCTGTTTTGCTTCTACAGGTACAGGGAAGCTTCAGCATGTGCAAGGTACCATGAATTCTCTTCAGTACCAGGAGATATTGGATGAAAATGTGATGCAGTCCGTCACAAACCTGAGGCTTGGGAGACGTTGGACCTTTCAACAGGACAATGATCCCAAGCATACCTCCAAGTTCACTAGAGCATGGTTGCAGATTAAAGGCTGGAACATTTTGAAATGGCCATCGCAGTCACCAGACTTAAATCCGATTGAGAACCTCTGGTGGGACTTAAAGAAAGCAGTTGCAGTGCGCAAGCCTAAGAATGTGACTGAACTGGAGGCTTTTGCCCATGAAGAATGGGCGAAGATACCCGTAGATCGCTGCAAGACACTTGTGTCAAGCTATGCTTCACGTTTAAAAGCTGTTATAACTGGAAAAGGATGTTGTACTAAGTACTAAGATTGAATGTCACTTGGGGGTTGAATAAAACTGATAATGAAGTGAGCACAGAAAAGACATTTGTGGTTATTTCATTATAAATGTTATGTTATATTTGTCTGACTTACAAGTGCCTCTTTGATTTAATTGTAAACAAGATGACTGAAATGATCAAAATCAATGTCAAACTGGCCAAAACACTCAATTTCAGTGGGGGTTGAATAATTTTGAACACAACTGTATTATAAGTATATAACACCCTCAGTATGTCACACCTATCGATAGCACACCTATACCAGTCCTTAAAAGGACTTTTGTGGCCCTATTAGCTAGCGTTTGGTGTCCCTAACAGTCTGTCCCTGCTTCACACAGCAACCTCTCCCTACACTGGCAAAAAGCTGAATGTAAAATGGCTGCCAGATTGGGTTTATTTATAGGGTAGGGGGGGTGTCCATGTGCTGAAACATCTCAATTGGCTGTCCTGTCCCACCTGATGGATGTGTCATGGGTCAAAGTTCGGCACAATGCAAAAGAATATGGCACAGGTGGACATCGTCATATGTTCGCATGTTCGGCGAACAGTGAACGAGCAAAGTTTGCTGCGAAACGACCGCCGGGCGTACCGCAAGGCCATCTCTACAGAAGATGTAGCACAGGTAATGACTACAGTGTAATTTTTATTTCTTCACGTAAATCCACCAACACTGCATCTTCATGTTTGATAATCAATTGCATAAGTTTTATAGAACAGTCCGATAAAATGTCATGCCATTGTACTAAAAATTAATCTGAGTAGGACATGGTAGGTTTCTTTTTTATTCTTAAGCCGCTTGGGATCATATTTCTTTCCACGTATCTTTTTAGGGGATGTAAGATCCCACCATGTGCGAATTTCTTTTGTTAGTAGTTTCTCCAATGTGGACATGTGGATTTTTAAGTCCATAGTGTCTTGTGTGGTTTGATCTGGGGTATTAAAAATTGCATCCATTTTTTAAATTCGATCCTGGTTTTCATCAACGGATCTTAATGCTGTATGCAACATCTTCCCAGCATATGATGATGATATGAAGGTCCCGAATGCCCCATTGTGTCATTTTGATTTTCAGGAGTTAGCACACACTTTCCTTCTACAGGATATGCGATCAGAACGGGAAGTGGCAGAATTATGTAATTCTTCTGCCACATTTATAAAGATTTTTACCCCATACAATCTAGGTCGCCTGCACTCGATCGCTTTCAGGATCTTGTTGAAAGGGATATGTGTGCACTCCATGAAAAAAACAGAAACAAAAATGAATTCACCATACAATCAGGAGAAACAATTTACATCGAGCAGTAAAAGACACAATCTCACGTCGGAAGAACGCAATGCACTGAGAGACTTGGAGAGGAAAACAGATATAATACTTAAGGAAGCTGACAAAAGGGGAGAAGTGGTTATTAAGTGGCTATTAAATTACAGGTTTTAAAAATGTTGGAAGATATAACAGTTTATAGTCCTCTGAAAAGTAACCCCCTCCCACTTTTTCAGAAACTTATGAAGATCTTGCAACAAGGTGGCATTTTGAGTAAGAAAGAATTAGAATCACATGGCGTAGCGGCATGACGTGAGGACGTTGACGTGCCGCGCTCCCGCCCCCCTCCTCCCCTCGTGCACCGTGGGTAGTGGCGTCGGAGCTGGAGCTGCTCACCGCCGCTCACCGCTGATGGCTTGCCGGAATGCCCTGGAGTCGAGCCTTGGAACGAGATGATCGCGGCCATGCCCGGGAAGGAACGGCAGTGAGTTAGTGAGTGACCTATGGCAGGACAGACTCGGCGCATACCGGACACGGCGAGAGCTCTCTGGCTCCCTCATTGTGAAGCTGCTTCCCCTCAACTGCTTCCCCTAAACTAGAAAGTGTAAAGCAGCGGTCGAGAGGGGTCCTTGCCAGGTGGCGTACAAGAGAACAAGAGGCGCTCAAGAGGACCGGCAGGTACCTTCTTAAAGTGTTTTATTTATTTTTTTCCCCTCTGCCTGAGTGCACCTGAAAAACTGCGGACTGGCTGCTGCTACTAAGCGTAAGGTGCCGAAACATTGCATAGTTCACTTAGGGATCCGAAGTTGCAGTGAAAAGAGGGGCAGGAGGAGGTACTCCCGGTGGTGAGCCTGGTCCTATTAAAGCTGCTGACGGCTTAAGGTGGAAAAGAGGGGATTAAATATCAAGCTGCTCCGCAGGAACATCTGGGACCCTGATTATGAACTTAGGGGTACCTGATTACTCTAAATAAATCAAAGTGGTCCTCAAGTAAGGGGAAGCAGAAGGTGACTATACCTGAGGGGTCACTCATCTTGCGAGAAGAAATAGATCTCAAGTTTGAAAGACTGGGGCATTGCCGGCCTGTAGTTTTGGCCCTATATATATGATGACTTTATGACTATATCCGTGTCTCTGGACAGTGTTCTGGAATATTGGAGTGGAAATTTATCTGTCTCCGCTGGTTTGGGCATTGAAAGAGCGGCTGATTGAAAAGATCAAGAGTGAAAGGAACTGGACGTGGCAATTTTTTTATTTTTATTTTTCTCCTTTTTTAATTGTCTGGCGTGTTGACGGTTGTGCGGGACTGGTTAATGGGGAAATTTGATTTAGATTAGTATAAAGGACTCACTGAACTACTGTGCCCCCACTCTATTAATCCCCGGCGACTTTCTCATCTCAGTGTGCTGATCCCTCTTTGTGTGAACCCCGTCCCCATTTTTTGTGGTTTAGATATGCCTCCTAAATCATACAACAGAAAGTCTGTTGGCACCTCCTCGCCGGGTGGAGGAAAGGGCAACAGCACAATAACCGGCTTAGAGAAATACCTCAAATCTCCTCCAAAGATTAAGAGTGCGTTACGGGGAAATAAGGAAAGTCAGAGGGAAGGTAGAGATCTACATGCCTCAGAAGAAAGTGGTGGGGTGGATAAGAGGACAAATAGTGGAGAAGGTATGGAGGAAAGAATAAATTCAGTAGATAAGAAACTAGTTGAAATTTTGGGGGCAGTACAACAGTCTAACCACAGCTTAGAGGAACTAACCATGAAGATTGCATCAGTCCAGGTGTATTTTTTTCTTATTAAGGAGGAGATGAATAAAGTTAGGGAAAAGGTTAAAGATTTGCAGATATCCTCGGGAGGAATGAAAAGGGATATAGAAGGAATAAAAAAAAGAGTAGAAGATATGGATGGGGAGAAAAAAATCCTTTTAGAGAGAATTACCACAATGGACGATATGTCTCGCAGATTAAATATTAGACTAGTGGGGTTCCCAGAGGGAGTGGAAGGAGATGATATCATGGGGTTCATTCAGCAGTGGTTGCAGGACAGCTTTAATAAGGAGGCTTTATCTCAATAGTTCTTAGTCGACAGAGCCACTGTCATGAACCGGCAGGACAGGTAGTGAATCCTCTGCACCAGAGAGGCGATGGCGCGGGTTGTACTAGAGGACCGGTTCTAAGCAGTTACTGGTCTTCACCAGAGCCCGCCGCAAAGCGGGATGGATTTGCCGCGGCGGTAACTACCAGGTCGTGTCCCCTAGTAACAACTCGACCTCTCTGGCAACTGATAAGGCGTGGTACACAGGGAGAAGGCAAGAGCATAGTCGGACGAAGCAGCGGTCAGGGCAGGCGGCAAAGGTTCAAAGGCGAGTGGACGGTAGCAACGGGTACGGCAACAGGTAAGGCAAACTAACATCATAGGGAACGCTTTCTCTGAGGCACAAGGCACAAAGATCCGGCAGAAGGCTGTGGGAGGAGAAGGTATAAATGGGCAGCGCACAGGTGCAGCCTAATTAAGTCAGCACTGCCTCTCACAACCTTAACCCTTAATAACCCCTTTGGACCAGGCACCAATCACTGGTGCACTGGTCCTTTGAATCTAAGAGTCCCGGAGCGCGCGCGCCCTAGAGAGCGAGGACGCACACGCCGAGACACTGGAGTGCTGCCTGGGGACATATGCTGTGAGCGCTCCGAGACCAGCAGGGGACCCGGAGCGCTCAGCGTAACAGTACCCCCCCCCCTTTGGTCTCCCTCCCTTTTTGGTACCGAAGAACTTGCGGATGAGACTGCGGTCCAGGATGTTCTCCTCCGGCTCCCATGACCTCTCCTCAGGACCGCAGCCCTTCCAGTCGACCAAAAAATATCTTTTCCCCTGGGAGATCTTGGTCGCCAAGATCTCCTTGACAGAGAATATATCGGAGGTACCGGCGACAGGGGTGGGAGAAACAAGCTTGGGAGAAAAACGGTTAAAGATAGCAGGTTTAAGAAGGGAGACATGGAAGGAGTTACGGATTCGGAGGGAGGGAGGAAGATGGAGCTGATAAGAAACTTGATTGATACGACTCTTGATTTTATAGGGTCCCAAGAAACGAGGGCCCAACTTGTAACTTGGGACCCTAAATCGGATGAACCTAGAGGAGAGCCACACCTTGTCACCCGGGCGAAATTCCGGTGGAGATCTGCGTCTCTTGTCAGCTTGAACCTTCATACGGGCGGAAGCCCTGAGGAGAGCAGCGTGGGTTTCTCGCCAGATGGAGGAAAAATCCTGTACAAGACTGTCAACGGCAGGTACAGAAGAAGGAGTGGGAGACTGCGGCAGCGGTGGAAGAGGATGACGGCCAAAAACTACAAAGAAAGGAGACTTGTTAGAGGCAGAGGATTGTTTGTAGTTGTAGGAGAACTCCGCCCAGGGAAGTAGATCAGCCCAGTCGTCATGGCGAGAGGATACAAAGTGACGCAGATAGTCACCCAAAATCTGGTTCACCCGTTCTACTTGGCCGTTAGATTGAGGGTGGTACGAAGAAGAAAAGTCCAATTTGATCCCGAGCTGGGCACATAGAGCCCTCCAGAATTTGGAGACGAATTGTACCCCACGATCCGAGACAATATGTTTGGGAAGGCCATGGAGACGGAAGATGTGTTGGAAAAATTGTTTGGCCAACATGGGTGCAGAGGGTAGACCGAGCAGGGGTACAAAGTGAGCCATCTTGGAGAAGCGATCCACCACGACCCAAATAACGGACTTGCCATGGGAGGAGGGAAGATCAGTAATAAAGTCCATGGCGATGTGAGACCAGGGAACTTCAGGAACAGGTAGAGACAAGAGGAGACCCGCTGGTCTCTGGCGAGGCGATTTATCCCGGGCGCAAATCATACAGGCCTGGACGAAGTCCGAGACATCTTTCTCCAGAGAAGGCCACCAGTACCTTTGGGAGATAAGTTGGAGAGACTTTAGCACCCCTGGATGACCGGCAAAAGGGGAGGCGTGGCCCCACTTGAGAATTCGCAGCCGCTGACGTGGAGGTACGTAGGATTTGCCAGGAGGAAGAAGGCGCAGGTCCACGGGAGCGACTGTAATAAGGCGTTCTGGAGGGATAATATATCGAGGTGTTAACTCGTCGCCCACCACATCAGAGGAGCGAGACAGAGCATCTGCCCTAATGTTCTTGCAAGCCGGACGAAAATGGATCTCAAAGTTAAAGCGGGCGAAGAACAGAGACCAACGAGCCTGACGAGGATTTAATCTCTGAGCAGACTGGAGATAAGCCAGGTTCTTGTGGTCCGTGAAGATGTACACAGGATGTGTGGCGCCCTCGAGTAAATGTCTCCATTCCTCTAGTGCCAATTTAATAGCCAGCAGTTCCCTGTCCCCAATGGAGTAATTTCTTTCTGCGGAAGAGAATGTTTTTGAAAAGAAGCCACAAGTTGAAGTCTTGCCCCGGGAAGACTTCTGGGTGAGGACGGCTCCGGCTCCCACCGAGGAGGCATCCACTTCAAGAGAGAAGGGCTTGGTGGAATCTGGTCTAGAGAGAACGGGTGCAGAGGCAAAGGCGGATTTCAGGGACTGGAAGGCTTCCTCGGCTTGGGAAGGCCAGGATTTGGGGTTAGCTCCTTTTCTAGTGAGGGCCACGATAGGAGCTACCAGAGTGGAATAGTGAGGGATGAATTGCCTGTAGTAATTCGCAAAGCCCAGAAATCTTTGTATGGCTCGGAGACCAGAGGGACGTGGCCAATCCAGAACCGCCGAGAGTTTGGCTGGGTCCATTTGAAGTCCTTGGGCTGAGATAATGTATCCCAGGAAAGGCAGGGAGGTCTGTTCAAATAGACATTTTTCAAGTTTAGCGTATAGGCGATTTCTCCTGAGACGAGTAAGAACTTGTTGCACATGGACCCGGTGTTGATCCAAATTGGAGGAAAAGATGAGGATATCATCCAGGTATACGACCACGCAGGTGTAAAGTAAGTCCCTGAAAATGTAATTGACGAATTCCTGGAAGACAGCAGGTGTGTTGCAGAGGCCGAAGGGCATCACCAAATACTCAAAATGGCCGTCCCTTGTGTTAAAGGCGGTCTTCCATTCGTCTCCCTCACGGATACGGATCAGATTATAGGCCCCTCGGAGGTCCAATTTAGTGAAGATCTTAGCCCCTCGGAGACGATCAAATAGCTCAGAGATTAGAGGCAGAGCGTAACAGATCTTGATGGTAATTTTATTAAGACCTCTGTAGTCAATGCAGGAGCGGAGGGAGCCGTCTTTTTTTGTCACGAAGAAAAAACCGGCCCCAGCAGGAGAAGAAGATTTTCTTATGAATCCTCTCTGTAGGTTCTCACATATATAGTCGGACATGGCAAGAGTCTCAGGAGGTGAGAGAGGATAAATTCTGCCCCGAGGTGGAGTAGAACCGAGTATCAGGTCGATCGGGCAATCATAGGATCGGTGAGGAGGAAGAACCTCAGCTTGTTTCTTGCAGAAGACATCCGTGAAGGAATGATATGGCTTGGGCAGCCCAGAAGGCGGAGAAACTTGTGGGTTCTGTTTGACCAGAGCAGGCTTGAGACAGCGGTCCGAACAGGAGGAGCCCCAACGCAGGATCTCACCGGTAGACCAATTCAGGACAGGACTATGACGTTGAAGCCACGGCAGACCCAGGAGGAGTTCGGAAGAACAGAAGGGAAGGACAAAAAACTCTAAAGTCTCGGTATGAAATATTCCGATGTCCATCTGTAGAGGCTGGGTACGGAACTGCACGGTGGCTGAGAGTCTCTCACCGTTAACAGTAGAGATGAAAAACGGCTTGGGTAGACGGATTACTGGAATACGGTACTTGTCAACCAAGGTGGCGTGAATGAATTTGCCAGCTGAACCGGAATCCAAGAAGGCGGCTGCGGAGAAAGAGGACTTGGAAGAGATGATCAACTGCACGGGTATGATGAGACGTGGAGAGGAAGAATCCACACCTAGCAACGCCTCTCCCACGCTTACTAGGTGCGAGCGTTTCCCGAACGCGGTGGACGGAGATGACAATCTCTAAGGAAGTGCTCGGTACTGGCACAGTACAGACACAGGTTCTCGTTTCTGCGGCGGCTTCGTTCTTGCGGAGTCAAGCGTGACCGATCCACCTGCATGGCTTCCACGGTGAAAAACCCAGTAGCGGGTTGAGGTGGATGCGGAAAAACGGGAGCCAGACGAGGAAAGCGTCTAGGACGAGCTTTTTCCTTTTCAAGGAGGAGTTCCTCCTGTCTTTCGGCGAAACGTTTGTCTATCCTAGTGGCCAGCAAGATGAGGTCACAAAGAGTGGAAGGAAGCTCACGTGCAGCCAGAACGTCCTTTACTTCACTGTTAAGTCCTTTCTTGAAGGTGGCACAAAGGGCTTTATTGTTCCAGTTCAGCTCAGAGGCCAGAGTGCGGAACTGAATGGCATAGTCACCCACGGAAGAACCTCCTTGGGTCAAATTTAGTAAGGCAGTCTCTGCGGAGGTAATCCGGGCAGGCTCCTCAAAAACATTCCGGAACTCTAGGCAGAAGCTCTGGACGGAAGCGGTGGCAGGATCTGCGCGGTCCCATAGTGGTGTAGCCCAGGCCAGGGCCTTCCCGGACAGTAAACTGAGAATAAAGGCTACCTTGGCTCGCTCAGAAGGAAACTGGTCGGACAGAAGCTCGAGGTGGAGAGCACTGCGACAAGAACCCACGGCACTGCTTAGGATCTCCATATTTGTCTGGTAGGGACAAACGGATTCTGGAACCGGTGGTAACTGCAGGCGGAGGTGATGCAGCAGGAGCAGACGGAGGAGCTGGCTGTTGCAGAGAAGGCAGGAGCTGCTGCAACATAGCGGTCAACTGGGCCAGCTGTTGACCCTGCTGGGCCACAATGGTGGTGAGGTCCTCCAGGCTTGGCAGGGGAACATCAGTGGGATTCATGGCCGGATCTTACTGTCATGAACCGGCAGGACAGGTAGTGAATCCTCTGCACCAGAGAGGCGATGGCGCGGGTTGTACTGGAGGACCGGTTCTAAGCAGTTACTGGTCTTCACCAGAGCCCGCCGCAAAGCGGGATGGATTTGCCGCGGCGGTAACTACCAGGTCGTGTCCCCTAGTAACAACTCGACCTCTCTGGCAACTGATAAGGTGTGGTACACAGGGAGAAGGCAAGAGCGTAGTCGGACGAAGCAGCGGTCAGGGCAGGCGGCAAAGGTTCAAAGGCGAGTGGACGGTAGCAACGGGTACGGCAACAGGTAAGGCAAACTAACATCATAGGGAACGCTTTCTCTGAGGCACAAGGCACAAAGATCCGGCAGAAGGCTGTGGGAGGAGAAGGTATAAATGGGCAGTGCACAGGTGCAGCCTAATTAAGTCAGCACTGCCTCTCACAACCTTAACCCTTAATAACCCCTTTGGACCAGGCACCAATCACTGGTGCACTGGTCCTTTGAATCTAAGAGTCCCGGAGCGCGCGCGCCCTAGAGAGCGAGGACGCACACGCCGAGACACTGGAGCGCTGCCTGGGGACATACGCTGTGAGCGCTCCAAGACCAGCAGGGGACCCGGAGCCCTCAGCGTAACAGCCTATAGGATTCCGGGGAGACCCCCCCCCCAAAAAAGGGGCAATATTAGCTAAAATAGTTAGCTCCAAGGACAGAGATGTAATAATGAGAACCAAAAGGAAAATGCAGGCAATAGAGTTCAATGGAAATAATATAGAGGTATATCCAGATTACTCCAGAGCAACACAGGCAAAAAGACGCGAGTTTAGAGAAGTGAAGAAGAGGTTAGCCTCTGCCCAGATACAATATTCTCTGATATATCCCACTAAGCTGCGTGTAATATATCGCGACCAAGTTAGTTTTTTTGGCACCCCAGAGGAAACAGTGGAGTGGTTAGATGCTAAGGGAATAGGAACATGACATGTACCGGGATGCACGATAAGGGGAGGTGATGGGGAGGGAATGGGCGGAGTGTAAGAGGCGGGGAAAATGTTTGATTTTTCGCCGACCAGTTGGGGGGTTCGGGAGGGGGAGGAGGGTGGGTAACGGTTGGGATGGTTGTCTTGGTGGGTCTAGCGGGGAGAAAGGGAAAAAATATGAAATTACAGGTGGGAGGCACACATGAGTAGGATTATGACATGGAATGTAGGTGGAATGGGTGATAAGGTTAAGAGGGTTATGGTTTTTGATATGGTCACCAGACATCTCCCGGCCATCGTGGGATTAATGGAAACACATAATACAAAGGATAAGACAAATTTATTCATGAAGAAATGGGCTATGTACCAGTATCATTCATGTTTTTCAACCTACTCATGTGGAGTCAGTGTATATATCCATCATAAAGTAGACTACCTCCCACTTGACCAGAAGATAGATGATAGGGGTAAATATGTATTCCTGCATTGCCAGTGGAATGGTATAGTCTGTATTTTGGCTTTTGTGTATATACCCCCTTCAATTTTCCCTATACATTATCCACCGTCTGGTGGAGTTTGCAGACTCCCAAGGTAAATGTCCTATACTTATAATGGGAGATTTTAACAACGTTATGAACAGTAAGATACTCAGTGCTCTCAAATGATAAATATGACACAAGTCAACCAACACTTCTTAAAAGAATATCCCAGGAATTGTTATTAATAGATGTGTGGAGGTATCTCTATGATGATAAGCGAGTGTATTCATGTTTTAGTCGTGGAAGCAAAATAATGTCAAGAATAGATATGGCACTAGCTAGCCCGGAATTGATAGATCAGATAGTAAGAATGAGGTATGAGGCCAATAGTATTTCAGACCACTCCCCTATTAGCCTGACATAAAAAATTAATGCTAGGTTAAAAAGCCGAGATTTTCGGTTAAATCCGCACTGGTTGAACCTGCTAAATAAGGATGAAGGCATTATTGCAGACATTGTGGGGTATTGGCAAATTAATTTAGGATCTACACAAATAGGGTACGTATGGGATGCATTCAAAGCATACCTACGGGTATCCTTGTCGGCAGAATTAAGGGGTTAAAAAGTGAATTTGCTAAAAAGGAGAGAGAGAGCTGGGAGATAATATAAAGGAAATAGAGGAGGTACTCCTGGCAAATAACCTCCCTGAAACGGTGGGTCAGTTAGAAGAGGCCAAAATATCATTAAAAAATTACTTGGCGGATAAGGCACAACAAAAAGTGTTTTTTGAGGGGGCACGATATTTCAGGGAGTCTGGGAAACCAGGGAGACTGCTGTCCACACTTATACAGAATCAAAAGGGGGGCAGCAGAATCAAGAATGTTGAGAGGAGAGATGGGGGGGATGACATCCAACTAGGGAGAAATGGAGCAGGAATTTGTTAAATATTAGAAGGACCTCTACTCCTCGGAGGGAGTGGGGGGAAGTGGAGACATAAGACTTTTTCTGGAGGGTGTACCGCTCCCAAGACTCTCCGAGGAGGATAGCGAATTGTTGAATGGCCCTATTAAACTGGAGGAACTATGGGATACTTTGAAATCTATACAGGGTAACTCTAGTCCCGGGTTGGATGGTCTCCCCTTCGAGATATATAGAAGATACGGAGAGGTTATTCTCCCTGTCTTCTTGCAGGTCCTCAATGAATCAATGGATAGGGGTGAACTCCCTGCCTCTCTATCAGGGGCTGTAATAACCCTGATAGAGAAGAAGAGGAAGGATGAGAGTAAGGTGGATTCGTATCGCCCCATCTCTCTTTACAACACCGATTTTAAAATATGTGCTAAACTATTGGCAAATCGCCTAAAAAGAGTTATAGAAAAAATAATACACCCAGATCAATCAGGGTTTGTGCCAAAACGTCAGGTTCAAACAAATATTCGACGGACCCTGTTGAATATCCAGATGAGTGGGGAGGGCGCCCACTCCATCCTGTCTTTGGATGCGGAAAAAGCGTTTGACAGGGTGGAGTGGGCATACCTCTGGAAAATAATGCAGGAATTGAACTTGGGGGAAAAATTCATCAGATGGGTACAATTGCTTTACCGTCACTCGAAAGTGAGGATAAAAATCAACGGTGTGATATCAGAGTCTGTAATATTGCAAAGGGGAACCAGGTAGGGGTGCCCACTCTCCCCACTATTGTTCGCCATATTCGTCGAACCGCTGGCGTGCAAGGTGCGAGCAGATGATAAAATCAGGGGGTTTGGGGGACGGGGTGCATTAGATAAAATATGTCTATACGCGGATGACATCCTGTTATTTTTAGAAGAGGAGGTGTCATCGGTGCCATATCTGATGGGGATGGTAAACCAGTTGGGACAAATTTCTGGCTTCAGGGTTAACTGGACAAAATCGGTGTTGCTCCCAATCGGTATCAAATTTTGATATAAATGTCAAAATTCTGAAACCCACAGATTCTTTTGAATATCTCGGAATAAAAATTAGCTCCAGGATCCAGGAGTATATAGAACTTAATATTTCCCCTCTGCTTAAAAGGGTTAAAAATAAAATAAGCACCTGGCAAAAATTACTGATTCGACAGGTTGATCGAATTGCCACTGTTAAGGCCGCAGATGCTATATGTTATTTCCTCTTGCCCCGTATGGATAGAGGACCATTTTTTTTATGCATTGGAAGGATTGATAAATGATCTCATATGGGGGAGAAAAAGGGTAAGGTTGAAACAAAAATATTTGTGGTTAGATGAAGAAGATGGTGGTTTGTCTGTTCCCTGCTTTCGTGGCTACTATTATGCATCCCAGCTTCAGTGGCTAATGACGGAGGACGACAGACTGCGTCGTTTTCTGTATATATATATTTTTTATGTGTAATGAAACAAGATAAGGATAGAATTTTGACGTTATTAACGATAATCATGAACCATATGTGTGTGCATATTTTTGCACCTTTATTGTCTATCCCTTTTGCTTTCCTGTATTTTTAAATGCTGAAAATTAAAAAAAAAAAAAAAAAAAGGAAGAAAATATGTAAAAATTGGAATATATTTATGTGGAACATCCCATAATATCGATATTCCATTCACTGCCAAAGGTACATAAAGGAAAGTTTCCGCCCCCTATGAGGCCAATAGTGGCAGGAATAGGCTCATATTCAGAAAGGCTCTCAGATTGGGTGGACATTCTCCTTCAACCCTGGGTGCAGTTTATACCAGGCTTCCTTAAGGATACTCATACAGTTTTGCAATCTTTTCATATTTTGAATGGTGTGATGCTTTCACATTGATTGCAGCTAATGTGGTTTCATTATATACAAATATTCCTCATAATTTGGCAATTTCTGCCCTCAAATGGTTTTTGGGAAGTTATAACAACTATACTGTGGAGTTGCAAGATTTCATCTGTATTTCAGTTGATTTTTTAATGAAACACAATTTTTTTATGCTTGATTGCAGTTATTTTCTCCAGGTCTCCGGTGTTTCTATGGTGGCGAAATTTTGCCCTCCATAGCAAACATCTTTATAGCATGGTGGAAGAGTAAAATTTTGTTTGATATTAATAATCCCTTCTTTCATAACATAAGGTGGTATGGACTTTATATCGATGACCTGCTCTTTGTGTGGTCAGGTGATATAGCGGACACACCACTTCTTGGAGATTATCTTAAAGGCAACTTGGATTCATTGAATTTTGTTCTACACCATGATCCATTTTCTATTGCATTTTTGGAACTGTGTTTATATGTAGATGGCACAAAAACAAAGGTTTCCTCTGTTACTTACAGAAAAGAATCCGCGGGGAACACCACATTGCTAGCAACTTCATGTCATCCTACACATGTAACGAAAAATATACCAAAAGGAGAAATGGTGAGAGCACGACGTAATTGCTGCACCAATGAATCCTTTGCTGAAGAGGCTGCTGCTATCAGCTCTAGGTTATACTCCAGGCTATACACTGCACAATCTATTAGGAAAGCCAGACAATGGGCGTTAACATTAGATAGAAATAGACTAGTATTTCCTGGAGAACCTATTACCAAAACAAATACTCAAGAAAAAATTAAATCAGTTACTCTTACTACCAGTTATAGCGAGGAATACACTGACATTTGTAAAATTGTAAAAAAAAACATCTACCAGTGTTAAACTATAATGCCGAGTGGAGTGAAGTGATTTCAGCAGGCCCCCATTTTGGGTCATAGGATCAGTCCCAGCCTTTTCTGTGACCGCCCGAAGACGAAACCAGTGTGGCTTTCGTATCAGGGTAGCTATAAATGCGGCCAAAGAAAATGCACATGCTGTGAACATTTGTCTGTTTGTCAAACAGTCACATCCACAGTGAATGGCAGAATTCACAAAATAAAACAATATATTAACTGCAACACTAAGTTTGCGGTTTATTTAATTACGTGTTAAATGCTCTATGCAATACATAGGATGTACCACCAAACTGATTAAAACGAGAATACGGAGACATTTATCTGACATACCTCACTATCAAACACGTAATGTTTCTTCTGCCACTTTGCACTTTGCCATTGTAAATAAGGGTAATACAAAAAAGTTTAGCGTTCAGGGTGTGGAGAGGGTCACGCTCCCAGTTAGTGGGGGTGGCCATAGACGCACACTACTAAGTAGAGAGGCAAATTGGATGTTCGAACTTGGTAGTTGCTTCCCCTCAGGCATGAACAAAAAACATGACTTGATTTTACAGTATCAATGAATTTATAACGTTTTTTTTTCCTGCACATGTTGGATTTGTCATTCCATGTTTTGTGATTTGCCCACACCTGATTATCATGTGATGTTGTTTCTATGCATGTGATTAGAGGATGTGTATTTATATGGGAGAGTCACAGATGGCATTTTATATCATAAGTAAGGATCGTTAACTTGAGTTCCGAAACGCGTCGATTTTGCATCTGTCTTGTTTTGCATGGATTTTACCACATCGAATAAAGGATATCATTTTATCAGAAGCTGGACTCTTCTACTTCATTACCCCTGTGGTTGGTCTGTGCGGAAATTGGATACCTGATACTGGGTTCCTCCAGAGATTCAATCTGATTGCTGGGGAACCCAGCAGCAGGATACCTGTGATGAATTTATGGTGGGGAACCCTTCTACTAAAAAGGGATAATCAAATTAAATGATAATGTGCAGATATATAGAACCCCAAGAAACAATGCCAAAGGTGCCAATCCTCCTACCCCAATGTGCATTTGATCACGGAAAACTCTATAATTTCCTCCCTTTTTAAAAGTAAATTAAATATGGCAAGGGACTCTTTAAGGGGTGTATCACATGTTGATTTGAGTTTTGTAATCTCTATATGGATTATTAATATAATCTCCTAGATTATCTGTTTGTTCATGTTTTGGAATTCCCCCCTGATATAAAGAAAAAGTTAGTGGTTTTCAACCCACGTCTAAAGTATTCTGATTGCATCTAGCACTTTTCAACCTGACAAAGGATTTGGCATTTAGTTTTTTTCTATAATAATATCAGGTTTACACATTACTTTTCAACTGTTTGCTAGTTTTACAATTTACTATCACTGTACACATAGATTTTTGTACAAAAGATAAAAAAATGTATCTTTTACTGTATGATCACAGAGGCATACAGTATATGTGAATAGAGTAACTGTTAATAGAGATACGCTAGTCTATCTATCTAAATATCTATGTAGTTTAAAGTATATGACATATCAGCATATAGACGAAATCACAGAGATAACGTGATAAAAATAGGCAAAGAGCTGGAACTAATAAATAATGTTGAATCCTTTTCTGAGTCCATCAGATGACAGAAGGAGGTAATACATCCATCCTAATGCAGTGAGATTGCCTAATAGGTAGTTAATCTTGTGGAAGAAGCTAAGAGGCAAGACTACAAATAAACGAAACACTGTAAATAGGATGACCGGGTAGAGGCCTGTACATACAAGTCATCGTCTGCATTGATCATCTACAAGAACATAATTGTACTCCACCACACCAAAAAACAATACACAGCATATGATAAATCCAAGAAATATTTTATTTAGTACATATTAGAAAAATACACTGATAAAAAATAGTGGTGGCTTGTATACACAGGAAAAAGAAAGAACCACAAATAATAGGTCACATGTCAAACATCCAGACTTCTTGATCAGTAATATTCATCCCAATCCCACTTGTCCCATAGTAAAAACTGTGTGAAAAGCACACAGTATAGCAAATACAACTCCAAGTGGAGAGCCAGTAAGAAATAGGAAAGGATGAATATCACCTGAATACCATATACCGTACCCATCTAAAGTGCCAAGTGCCATAGATAACATACAAATATAAAGAAATACTGATTGTAAAAACAGTGTATGTGTTTGAGCTATCTCTATTTGGTGTAAGAACATAATTGTGCAAAAATAAAAAAGTAAAAATGCAATATGACGCTTTTCACTTTAAATACTTTACCCCTTTAAGGCACAGCCATTTTTTAACTTTAACTTTGCAAATCTATGTCACATTATGTGGTAATAACTTTGGAATGCTTTTACTTACTCAAACCAATATGAGATTGTTTTCTTGTGACACATTGTACTTTATGTAAATTTGGGTCGATATGTTTCACCTTTATTTAAAAACAAATACAGAATTTACAGTTAAATTAGCTATTTTCTAAATTTAAATTTCTCTACTTTTTGGACAGATAGTGATACCTCAAAAATGAGTTATTAATTAATATTCACCCTATGTCTACTTTTTGTTGGCATCATTTTGTATATGTAATTTTTATTTTTTTAGGGCATTAGAAGGTTCAGAATTTTAGAAGCAATCTATCTATCTATCTCATATCTATCTCTATATCTCATATCTATCTATCTATCTGCTTTGACTTCAATGAGGAAAACCATGGCATTGAAACATCGGGCAGATCATCGCTAACAAGCATTTGTAGGAAAGCTCATTAACGATAATCTGGCAGTGTAAAGGTACTGTTAATCACCAGATAAGCGAGCGAAATTAGTCTTTTATGCTATTACCCAAATCATCATTTGCCAGCAGCAGATTGTGCCGTCTAAACAGTACTCTGCTACCAACAATTATTCTGAATGGAGACGAGCGATGATTTAGCGATTGTTCTTTCACACACTGTGGAGGAGATTACTGCATGTAAATGCTGCTTTCTCCTTCACTGACAAGCAGGCGATTGTCAGAAAGGAAGACTTCCTTTCCGGCAATTGTCTGCTTAATTGAGCAGTATAAAGGGACCTTTTAGATGGATCATGCAAGTAGGTAGGGACTTTGGTGCGGGTGGGAGAGCAGTGCAGGCAGAGCGCACGCTGCCATTGTGAGAGTGCAGAGCAGTGAATTTTTTGCTAAGAGGAGCGTATACTGCCACAGAGGCTTTAAGTCACAGTATACTGTTATGCTGCGTATTGTGGTTACAGCTGAGGTACCAACTACAGGTTTGGAACAAGTTTTCCCCACACTGCAGTACAGATGCTAACAAGTGTCACAATGTGTATCATCTACGTTTGTACCTTGTAATCATTAAGAAAGTTTTCCTCTCGCCAGTAAGCATACATCCACATGGGATTTGCAGGGGAAAAATCTGTGACACATTTGTTGTGGATTTTGATGCAAATTCAGTTCGCCCTGCGCATTACAAAGTGTAAAATCTGCAGAATTAATCGACATGCTTCGGGTTTAAAATATGCACAGCATGTTAATTTTGTTGTGGATTCTTGTGCCTCATCACAGATAAAGTTTCTTATTACATTAACCAGTTTAAAGGGATTGCACCAAGTTTAGAAGTTATCCTATGTTCATAGGATAGGAGCTAGCTAAGCAATCACTGGGGGTCTTTCTGCTGGGACCCCCACAATTCCCGAGGATGAAGCTCCCGTTCCCCTGATCTGATCGAGTGGCAGGTCGGGCATGCACTCATTTATTCGCTCTGGCAGTCCCCTAGAGAATGGAGCAGCAGGGCGCATGCCTCTGTGACAATGAGAGTGCATTAAACTTCAAGTTTACTTTCCTTGCATCTATCTATCTATCTATCTATCTATCATTCTATCTATCAGCTTTGACTTCAGTGAGGAAAACCATGGCATTGAAACATTGGGCAGATCATCGCTAAGGCTACTTTCACACTAGCGTTTTTCTTTTCCGGCATAGAGTTCCGTCACAGGGGCTCTATACCGGAAAATAACTGATCAGGCATATCCCCATGCATTCTGAATGGAGAGTAATCCGTTCAGGATGCATAAGGATGTCTTCAGTTCAGTCATTTTGACTGATCAGGCAAAAGAGAAAACCGTAGCATACGGTTTTATCTCCGGCGAAAAAAACTGAAGACTTGCTTGAATGCCAGATCCGGCATTTTTTTCCATAGGAATGTATTAGTGCCGGATCCTGCATTCAAAATACCAGAATGCCGGATCCGTCCTTCCGGTCTGCGCATGCGCAGACCTTTAACCACTTAAGGACCACAGGTTTATACCCCCCTAGTGACCAGGCCCTTTTTTACAAATCTGCACTCCACAACTTTAGCGGTTTATTGCTCGGTCATGCAACTTACCACCCAAATGAATTTTACCTCCTTTTCTTCTCACTAATAGAGCTTTCATTTGGTGGTATTTCATTGCTGCTGACATTTTTACTTTTTTTGTTATTAATCGAAATTTACCGATTTTTTTGCAAAAAAATGACATTTTTCAATTTCTGTTGTAAAATTTTGCAAAAAAAACGACATCCATATATAAATTTTTCTCTAAATTTATTGTTCTACATGTCTTTGATAAAAAAAAATGTTTGGGTAGAAAAAAAAATGGTTTGGGTAAAAGCTATAGCGTTTACAAACTATGGTACAAAAATGTGAATTTCCGCTTTTTGAAGCAGCTCTGACTTTCTGAGCACCTGTCATGTTTCCTGAGGTTCTACAATGCCCAGACAGTAGAAAAACACCACAAATGACCCCATTTCGGAAAGTAGACACCCTAAGGTATTCGCTGATGGGCATAGTGAGTTCATAGAACTTTTTATTTTTTGTCACAAGTTAGCGGAAAATGATGATTTTTTATTTATTTATTTTTTTCCTTACAAAGTCTCATATTCCACTAACTTGTGACAAAAAATAAAAACTTCCATGAACTCACTATGCCCATCACGAAATACCTTGGGGTGTCTTCTTTCCAAAATGGGGTCACTTGTGGGGTAGTTATACTGCCCTGGCATTCTAGGGGCCCTTATGTGTGCTAAGTAGTTTGAAATCAAAATCTGTAAAAAATGGCCGGTGAAATCCTAAAGGTGCTCTTTGGAATGTGGGCCCCTTTGCCCACCTAGGCTGCAAAAAAGTGTCACACATCTGGTATCGCCGTACTCAGGAGAAGTTGGGGAATGTGTTTTGGGGTGTCATTTTACATATACCCATGCTGGGTGAGATAAATATCTCGGCAAAAGACAACTTTTCCCATTTTTTTATACAAAGTTGGCATTTGACCAAGATATTTATCTCACCCAGCATGGGTATATGTAAAATGACACCCCAAAACACATTCCCCAACTTCTTCTGAGTACGGCGATACCACATGTGTGACACTTTTTTGCAGCCTAGGTGGGCAAAGGGGCCCACATTCCAAAGAGCACCTTTAGGATTTCACCGGCCATTTTTTACACATTTTGATTTCAAACTACTTCGCACGCATTTGGGCCCCTAGAATGCCAGGGCAGTATAACTACCCCACAAGTGACCCCATTTTGGAAAGAAGACACCCCAAGGTATTCCGTGAGGGGCATGGCGATTTCCTAGAATTTTTTATTTTTTGTCACAAGTTAGCGGAAAATGATGATTTATTATTATTTTTTTTTCTTACAAAGTCTCATATTCCACTAACTTGTGACAAAAAATAAAAACTTCCATGACCTCACTATGCCCATGACGAAATACCTTGGGGTGTCTTCTTTCCAAAATGGGGTCACTTGTGGGGTAGTTATACTGCCCTGGCATTTTAGGAGCCCGAATGCGTGAGAAGTAGTTTGAAATCAAAATCTGTAAAAAATGGCCGGTGAAATCCGAAAGGTGCTCTTTGGAATATGGGCCCCTTTGCCCACCTAGGCTGCAAAAAAGTGTCACACATCTGGTATCGCCGTACTCAGGAGAAGTTGGGCAATGTGTTTTGGGGTGTCATTTTACATATACCCATGCTGGGTGAGATAAATATTTCGGCAAAAGACAACTTTTCCCATTTTTTTATACAAAGTTGGCATTTGACCAAGATATTTCTCTCACCCAGCATGGGTATATGTAAAATGACACCCCAAAACACATTCCCCAACTTCTCCTGAGTACGGCGATACCAGATGTGTGACACTTTTTTGCAGCCTACATGCGCAAAGGGGCCCACATTCCTTTTAGGAGGGCATTTTTAGACATTTGGATCCCAGACTTCTTCTCACACTTTAGGGCCCCTAAAATGCCAGGGCAGTATAAATACCCCACATGTGACCCCATTTTGGAAAGAAGACACCCCAAGGTATTCAATGAGGGGCATGGCGAGTTCATAGAATTTTTTTTTTTTTGCCACAAGTTAACGGAAATTGATTTTTTTTTAGTTTTTTCTCACAAAGTCTCTCTTTCCGCTAACTTGGGACAAAAATTTCAATCTTTCATGGACTCAATATGCCCCTCACGGAATACCTTGGGGTGTCTTCTTTCCGAAATGGGGTCACATGTGGGGTATTTATACTGCCCTGGCATTTTAGGGGCCCTAAAGCGTGAGAAGAAGTCTGGAATATAAATGTCTAAAAAAAATTACGCATTTGGATTCCGTGAGGGGTATGGTGACTTCATGTGAGATTTTATTTTTTGACACAAGTTAGTGGAATATGAGACTTTGTAAGAAAAAAATAAAATAAAAAATTTCTGCTAACTTGGGCCAAAAAAATGTCTGAATGGAGCCTTACAGGGGGGTGATCAATGACAGGGGGGTGATCAGGGAGTCTATATGGGGTGATCCCCCCCCTTTTCATTGATCACCCCCCTGTAAGGCTCCATTCAGACGTCCGTATGTTTTTTACGGATCCACGGATACATGGATCGGATCCGCAAAACACATACGGACATCTGAATGGAGCCTTACAGGGGGGTGATCAATGACAGGGGGGTGATCAGGGAGTCTATATGGGGTGATCACCCCCGTCATTGATCACCCCCCTGTAAGGCTCGATTCAGACGTCCGTATGTGTTTTGCGGATCCGATCCATGTATCAGTGGATCCGTAAAAATTATACGGACATCTGAATGGAGCCTTACAGGGGGGTGATCAATGACAGGGGGGTGATCAGGGAGTCTATATGGGGTGATCACCCCCGTCATTGATCACCCCCCTGTAAGGCTCCATTCAGACGTCCGTATGTGTTTTGCGGATCCGATCCATATATCAGTGGATCCGTAAAAATCATACGGACGTCTGAATGGAGCCTTACAAGGGGGTTATCAATGACAGGGGGGTGATCAATGACAGGGGGGTGATCAGGGAGTCTATATGGGGTGATCTGGGGTGATCAGGGGTTAATAAGGGGTTAATAAGTGACAGGGGGGGGTGTAGTGTAGTGGTGCTTGGTGCTACATATTACTGAGCTACTTGTGTCCTCTGGTGGTCGATCCAAACAAAGGGGACCACCAGAGGACCAGGTAGCAGGTATATTAGACGCTGTTATCAAAACAGCGTCTAATATACCTGTTGGGGGTTAAAAAAAATCACATCTCCAGCCTGCCAGCGAACGATCGCCGCTGGCAGGCTGGAGATCCACTCGCTTACCTTCCGTTCCTGTGAACGCGCGCGCCTGTGTGCGCGCGTTCACAGGAAATCTCGGCTCACGCGAGATGACGCCAGTCGGCGTTAGCGTAGCCTGGGAGAGCCGCCACAATGACGCCTTTCGGCGTTACATGTGCTGCAAGCGGTTAAAAATGAGAAAAAAATAAAATACCGGATCCGTTTTGCCTGATGACACCGGAAAAACGGATCTGGTATTGCAAGGCATTTTCTGACTGATCAGGCATTTTTCAAACTGATCAGGATCCTGATCAGTCTGAAAAATGCCTGATCAGTCAGGAAAAATTACATGCGATTGCATACAGTTTGCCTGATCAGGCAGGCAGTTCAGGCAACGGAACTGCCTGCCGGAATCAAACAACGCTAGTGTGAAAGTACCCTAACAAGCATTCGTAGGAACGTTTGTTATCGATAATCTGCTGGTGTAAAGGTACCGTCAATCACCAGATGAGTGAGCGAAATAGGTATTTCATGCAATTACTTAAATCATTGTTTGCCAGCAGCAGATATTGGGCATGAACACATTGGTGGACCCAATGCAGGGGTCTACATAGAAGAGTAAGGGGCCCATAGCAATGATCAAACCAGCCCCCCCCCCCCCCCCCCCCCCCACACACACACACACACACACAAACAGGACAGAAGGGTTTCAAACTTTCCACCCAAACCCTTTTGAATGATCCTTTGGCCATTTTTCTACTGCCTCATTTGCTAAAAGTTGTTCCTTTAGAGGGTAGTGTCCTGACCAAGTTTTCACCTCCAGTAGAAGAGGAGATAATCCCAACTAAGACTGGGCCCCTTCTTGAGCTGGGCCCCATAGCAGTCGCATGGTCTGCGGCTATGGTAGTTACACCCCTGACTCAGTGCAAAGGTTTCATGAATGGGTCCCCTCCAGAACATTATTCATTATGATGATACATTCAATTAAAGCATTAATTCATTTTTTCCCCATAAATTAATAGTACAAGCGGATGTAAGAAAACTTTGTGATATATCTTATCAAAGAAAAATGCTTCCTTTCTTTTTATCAGGCTCCTCTCCTGCTCCAACCTCCACTTCACTAATTCACTGCTTAAATCTGTCTTCAGTGAAGTCTATGGAAGGGGGATAGGGTGCAGAGGACTCTTCTTTTTTGCTTCAGATATGGTCACTAGAGATTAGTGAATTTCTCAAAAATTCGATTCGGCCGGTTCGCAGAATTTTGTGAAAAAATTTGGTTCGATCCGAATTTATTTGTGGTGAATCACGTTAAAAAACTGCTATTCCCTGGCTGCAGAGAGCTTTTATAGTGGTGTAGAACACTGTGCCTTGCAGTAACACGCATAGGGAGTCTGCTTTGGTAGTGAAACAATACTGTGAATCCGTATGACACACATTTGACAGGCGTCGCTCTTAGAATCACTGCACACTTCACTTTTTTGGGCAGTTACGGGGCCAAAACTGACCAAAAACTCAAGTGTGAACTCAGTCTTACAGGTCTATGTTAGCGTCAAGAAGAAGTGCACTCCTTTTACACCGTCGGCAGCTGATTCCACATAGATGTCTACGGAACCTGTTCTATTAAACGCTTATACAAGTAGAGCCCCCCCCCCCCCCCGACAGAGTGGAGAGGGTGTCAGCAGTAAGTTTGTGTTGACGTCACTGATTATTTTGCCCTTCCTCTGATCCGTCAGAACAAATAACCCAAAAAAACAGAACCTGTCTTTGGAGCATCCGCCTTCACTCGGTCAGCATTTGGTCAGTAATCCATCAGTATTGCTAAAGCCCAAAAAAACGGGCGTGGATGCAAAACAGAGATGACACGTGAACTGAATATTTGCATGTCTTCTGTGTTTTGTACCCACTACTGCTTTTGGCTGCCACATCATAAGCCATTTCTGATGCAAAATAGGGACTATGTCATGCAGGCCTTACAGCTGTTACATAGACAGGATCCATTGTGCGTCTCATTTTTCCTTCCTTCTGACAGATCAGAAGAAGGGTCAAATAAATGATGATGTCAGCCAGGCCGAAAGGCAAAATAGTGGCCCAGTCATGAAGTGGGGAGTGTGAGAACAGCATGAGAAGTCCACAGAGTGGCCCTATGACATAGTGGTGAGGTGGAAGCAGCATGAGGAGACCACAGAGTGGCATAATGACAGTGTGGAAGTGGCAGCAGCAGCATCAGGAGGCCACAGTGGCGCAAAGACAGAGTGCAGAGGTGGCGGCAGCAGCAGCATCAGGAGGAGGCCACAGAGTGGCACAATGACAGTGTGGAGGTGGCAGCAGCATCAGGAGGCCACAGAGTTGCACAATGACAGAGTGTGGAGGTGGCAGCAGCAGCATAATCAGGAGGAGGCCCCAGGGTGGCACAATGACAGTGTGGATGTGGCAGCAGCAGAATGAGGAGACCACAGAGTGGCACAATGACAGAGTGTGGAAGTGGCAGCAGCATCAGGAGGAGGCTACAGGGTGGCACAATAACAGAGCGTGGAAGTGGCGGCAGCAGCATCAGGAGGAGGCCAAAGGGTGGCACAATGACAGTGTGGAGGTGGCAGCAGCAGCATCAGAAGGCCACAGAGTGGCAAGGTGACATAGTGTTGAGGTAGCAGCTGCATCAGGAGACCACAGAGTAGCAAGGTGACATAGTGTGGAGGTGGCAGCAGCATCAGGAGACCACAGATTGACCCGGTGACAGAGTGGGGAGGTGGGTGGAAACACCAGTACCAGCTGAAGATGTTGGGTGAAAGAAGGAGCACTTGGCATCAGGCGGATGGCAGCCTCAGAATAGTAGCTGAGGCAGGTAGCTAGAAGAAAGCGGCCTCTTTTGTCAAAGTGTTGGTGTGGCATCATGGATGATCTAGTCTAATGCATCAGGCATTGGCGGGTGGAAATCCTGGCTGATCCACGCCTGATTCATCTTGGCAAAGGTCAGTCTCTCCACATTTTGGGTGGACAGGCGAGTTCTTCTTGAGGTAACTATGGCCCCCGCCGCACTAAACACCCGCTCTGATGCCACACTACTGGCTGGGCAGGACAGCTTTTCCAGTTGCAGCCACAAATCCAGTTTGGCTGCCCAGTAGTCCAGCAGATCTTCAATGTGGGGTGGCAGGGTGCTGTCCAAGTATGCCACCACCTGCTGGTTCAGGTCCTGCTCCAGGTGTAGCTGCTGCTGCTGCTGGTGAGTAGTTTTTTCACTAGGCAGGTGAAGAAAGCTGCTCATCAGCGACTCTAGACTCAAGTTGCTGCTGATGGAGCTGGAACTGCTCCTACCCCCCCCCCCCCACCACTGCAGCCATGGCAGAGGAACGTGAGCGACCTGTGAGAGGATGGACAACAATGGCGCAGATAGGCAGTGGCCAACTAACTACATAGGATGTCTCTATAGTAGTTCAGTTTGCCCTCCCTCTCAGCAGGTGTAGAAAAGGCCCTCATTTTGGACTGGTAGCGAGGGTCCAACAAGGTGGAGAGCCAGAAGTCATACCTCTGCCAAAGAGTGACAATTCGGCTGTCACTATGCAAGCAAGTGAGCATGCATCGTACCATTTGTGCAAGTGACATCTCCACTACATACTGCCACGGTGTGTCTGGTTCCTCTGCCTCATCTTCCTCATCGCCCTGTAGCTCCTCTGGCTGCTCCTGCTCCTCCTCTCCTGTCACCTGTGTAGAAAAAAACATCAATTTCGCTACACATTGCTCCACAGGGCTCATGTGGCCGTGAGATCTAGGCACCACGTCTCCCGTCCCCTGACCAGCCAAATTTACCAGCATCTGTTCCAGGACAAGAAGCAGTGGAATAATGTTGTTCATCCCAGAGTCCTGGCGACTGACAAATAACGTGGCCTCCTCAAAGGGCCTGAGCAAATGGCAGGTGTCACGTATGAGCTGCCACTGGTTGACATCAAAGTTACACAGGGGAGTACTCCTGTCTGCTTGGATCATCAAGAAATCGTTTATGGCCTTTCTCTGTTCGTATAGTCGGTCCAACATATGGAGGGTGGAATGCCAATGGGTGGAAACATCGCACATCAGCTTATGTTGGGGGATGCCGTTCTGCCGCTGCAGCTCATGGAAGGTGTCCTTTTCCAGTTGGATCGCCCTGCTCCAGAAGACAGAAAAATCGCTACTCTAGACTCATTCCAACAATCCGTGGATATAGGGAAGCAGTAAGGCCACAGAAAGCCACATAAACCTCCACTCATTTGCCTCTGTCAGAGACCAAAGGATAGCCTTAATAGTGAAGCACCATCACATATAATTTATTATACTCACAAAAGGTGAATAAAAAACAGGCAGTATATACAATTTCTAATCTCATAAACCCGACCCGGGTTTCACTCCGAAAAGCGTCGTCAGGGGCATCTAATCCGCCCATTCCGGGGTGGTCTATTTAACCCACAGGAGGGTGTATACTCCACCTCTCAAAACCACAATAAATATATTACAAAATCAAAATAAATACAATAGAAACAAAAAACAAGTTATTCAACATTGCATAACAAACCATAATATTATTATAAAATCATAATGTTATACTAAAAACTCCGTAGTAGTTTTTCATTCAAATTCATTACCACTCCCATAAATAACTACAACCTAAAAATGAGCCCAATCATAGACCGCTAACCCACAGGCCACACACCCTTTCATTCAGAACATGGGATTACCTCACAAACCACATGACCCCCTCCCAGCCAATCAACACCCCTTACGTCCTACTCTCAAAGGTCCTTGAACAAAAAAACTATATTCATACGAGGCATGGTTTAAGATCAACATCCACATTCATACCTCTCGTTTGTAGTGTGTCCAACCTGTAAATCCACTCAACCTCTTTTTGGTTGATTTGTTTGATATTATTACCTCATCGCCAATGTGGCTTGACAAGTTCGACACCTACAAATTGCAAGCCCCTGGGATCCTTATTGTGCGCTATCTTAAAATGCATAGAAACACTATGAGTTTCCAGACCCTTTTTGATATTCTTCACATGTTCTTGGATCCTCACTTTAAGTTTCCTCAGAGTTCGACCCACATATTGGAGGCCACAAGGGCACTCCAACATGTAGACGAACCCCACGCTTTCGCAGGACATAGACCCTTGAGCCTTAAAATCTAAATCTTTCTGATTCGAATGCACACTCTGTGTGTCCCTCCTTCTTTTCAAGTGATTTTTATTAGATTTTTTTCAAGATATTATCATACATAACAATGAATCCAAATTATGTTTAAAGTAGTAATGTGTAAAAATTACAAGTTTTTCACATTGCACTAGAGTAATGGTGAATATACATGCAACATTAAGATGAAGCAAAAATTTTATACAGTTTCAATATACATCAAGTTACAATATAAAATATATGAAATTAGTTTAAAGTACATCATAAACACAATGACACAAGTTGTGTCCAAAATGTTGTTTTCATTAATAGAGAGGTAGTTGTCATAACTAAATGAAACAAAGCATAATTCACATTTCACGATTCACGTTTCCTCCTCGGCTTCTTGAGTATCTCTTAGAGTGTAGAGATGAGCAGTATAGTAAGAGAGTGAAAATAAGAAGATGAAGTATGCGTTTCTAGGTTTTCCTAGGGAAATGCGTTAGCCAACAGCTCCACCCTTTCAAGCATTTTTGGCCTTTTCCAATCTGCCAAGCAAACGCCTGTTCTGAAATATAATTGTTGGAAACTGTAGAAACTACTTCGTTTATCTTTCTATTTTCTTTCTTCCTATTCCTACAGGGTATACAAAAACTACACCAGGTAAACGTATTCCCAGCTTTCTGAGGATCTTGGTGGATAAAAGTATGGACTAATTTGGTACGTATATTTGCGGCTTTCCTAAAAATCATCTGTGGCTGTTCCGGAATTTCCAATCAAAGCACAGGATCGTTCTTCAGGACAGCCCAATTTTTCCTTATTGCATTCTTAATCATGCCGGCATGTACATTAAATTGTGTAAAAAAAGAAAAGCGGGAGTCTCTATTATGTGTCTGGGGCTTGTCCCGATCTACTTCACGACTCGCCTGTTCCTCTATTTCTTTCCCACACCTATCTAAATTTCCCACACCTATCTAAGGAGGATTTAGATAGGTGTGGGAAAGAAATGTGATGGTGCTTCACTATTGCCGCTATCCTGTGGTCTCTGACAGAGGCGAATGAGTGGAGGTTTTTGTGACTTTCTGTGGCCTTACTGCTTCCCTATATCCACGGATTATTGCAATGAGTCTAGAGTGGTGATTTTTCTGTCTTCTGGAGCAGCGCGGTCCAACTGGAAAAGGATTGAGATTTATGTGAATTGTACCCACTTCACGATTGGGACCTGCGACACGGAAAAAGGCAATGTACTAGAGACTTTTTATTTATTTATCCTCAAGGAGGGTGTGCTTTGCGGTGTACGAGTGGCTGAAGTGCATGCAAAGTTTCCTGGCCATTTTTAGGATGTCTTGCTGATGGGTGGAAGACTTCAGAAACCACTTTACAACCAGATTGAACACGTGTGCCATGCAGGGAGCATGGCTCAGCCCTCTTTGACGCAGCGCCGACACCATGTTCTTCCCGTTGTCGGTCACCATGGTTCCGATTTTGAGTTGTCACAGAGAAAGCCAGGATTTGATTTCTTGATGAAGCACACGGAGCAGCTCTTCCCCCCGGTGTGGCTCAGTTCGCCAAGGCAAACAAGGTACAGAAAAGCGTGACATCGCCATGCCCTGCACATGTGGTATGCTGGTGGAGGATGAGGAGGCAGAGGCGGACATTGTTGCAGGACCAACGGCGTGAGAACATGGAGGCGGAAGCAGCGTCACCTGGCCAAGTTGCTGGTGTGGTTGTGCAGGAACCACATTCACCCAGTGGGCCGTAAAGGACATGTATTGTCCCTAACCGTAGTTACAGTGGCAAAGAAATGATGGTTTTGGACTCTCCACCTCGGCTCAGCACAAGCAATCAGTTCTCTGAAAGGTGCAGAGTCCACCACTTGGAAAGGGAGGGACTGCAGCACCAGCAACTTGGCCAGGAGCACATTCAGCTTCTGCACTGTTGGATGAGTGCACGCATACTGTTGTCTCTTGGCAATCGCTTCGGTGATCGATTGCTGAAAGAATGACTAACGAGGAGTAGGAGGAGGAGCAGGAGCATCAGGATGAGCAGATGATGGGAAGGACAGACAGCTGCCTTTGGTTGAGGTGGTGGAGCCTTGACTGCCTGAATTCGGGTGCGTGCCACTGGGTGATGCAGCGGTTGCTGTTGGCAGGCTGGACCACCACATCGAAGCCACGGTTCTCCAAGGCCACTTTATGGTGACACTGCATATGTTGACGCAGGGCCGTGAGGCCAACATTGGCACCCTGGCCATGCTTCACCTTCTGCCCACAAATTCTACAAATGGCCATGCTCACCTCCTCCGGCAGCTTAAACGGGTTGTCCGGGTTCAGAGCTGAAACCGGACATACAAATTATCACTGAGGGCAACTTCCTTAAACTTAACTTTTAATCAATTTAAAAAGTACATCCAGTAAATCAGGTCCCTACATGACCAATATAGCCGTAATACAGTAAAAAATCGGAGAGCTATCACACAGGGAAGGCCAGCTACTAGAGAAAACGGGTAACGCAGACGGGACAACACGTCAGAGATACCTATGCCTGCCCCTATGCTTACACTGGAAAAATCTGCTCAGTCCAGAGATACACCTTGATGGTAGGAGTACTCTGTCCAGGGGCCTCAGCAGACCTGTCCCTTTGCAGCCCTATGACTTATCTGATACAGTATACACAATCCCTTGTCTGATACAATATACAAAGCCCCTAACTTATCTGATACGATATATACAATCCCTCATCTGATACAATGTACACAGTTCCGACGCGTTTCCCCCTGTAATAGACAAGGTTCGTCAGGGGACGTATGGTATCAGTCTTGTAAAGGGATACCAAAAAATATAAGAGATAGGTAACAAAAACTGGAGCGCCCCAAACCTGCAGTGGTCTGTGATGAGGTAAAGAGATAATGATTGGTCTCTGTTACAAATACACAATATGTGTAACAATGGCAGCTGGCAGCCGCCTGCGTGCAGCGCATCCTGCTATGTACCTGAGTAGAACTGCACACAAGGCTCCTCTTTTCCGCTGCAGGCTCCAGGCCCGCTTTCCTGCACTGTCGCGAGCGGCGACAGCTTCAGTTGCACCTTGTAGGAGCCGCACGCGTCCTGTTTCTTTAAGGGTTTGTGCATGCCCCTTATTCCGCCTTCTCTCCAATCCCGGCCAGGCACCACCTTTATAATGATGCTTCCCCCTTCCTGTGAGGCCTGAGCAATATTGTAGTTTTCTACAGTGAAGGTTTCAGCTTGTTGTTCCTGTGTTGATATCCTGCTTCCGACCTTAGCCTGTATTCTGACCTCGTCTCTGCCTGATCCTCCTGTACCTCGATGCTCTCAAGTGTATGATTCAGATTGTTGACCACGTTTCTGTCTGCTGTTCAGCTTGTTTCACCTGTTGCACCTGACCTATTCAGCTCTGGTGTTCTAACAGCTCCAGCTCTGCTAAATCACTAACTCAGCTCTGCTTCAGCTGACTCTGCTGCTGCGCTCCTTCCATCCAGTGACAGCTCGATCCACCTGCCTGTATCCCCAGTACTTGCACTGGGGCGTTCTGGCCTGCTTGGCCAGCTGCCACTTAACCGTGACCACTCTTGGGGTAGCGACCTGGTGTCTCCCCTGCAGCTAAGACCAGCTTCCGCATCTTGGAGTGGGATAAAGGGTGAAAACCAGGGGAACACTTAGATTCCGCTCCCAATTTTGGCCCAAAGCCAAACCGGTAATTGGCACAGCGGGTCCACACCAGTTGGAGCATTACAATATGATAATCAATTAGTTCAGAGATAATGCAGTTAACTTATCTGTGTGATAGCTCTCCAATTTTTTGCTGTACTACGGCTATATTGGTCCTGTAGGGACCTGATTTACTGGATGTATTTTATTAATTGATTAAAAGTTACGTTTTAGGAAGTTGCCCTCAGTGAAATTTCTGTTGCTATAGCAATTATCTTTGATATTATTTTCAATGATTTTGTTGATTGCTGTGGCTGAATTTCTGTCGGGTACATTATTTACAAAGGAAGTTTTCAGGGAAGCACAAGATATTTTTTCAGATAAGGAGCTACCTGGTCTGGCGAGTTCATTAACCTGCAAACTTGTATTCACTGACCTTTATGATGAATATAAAAACAACATAAAATCATGGTGGGAAATTAAATCTCTAGAAAGTTATCTGGAGCATAAGATTATCCCTAGGGGATTACGTATTCCCATCTTTCCAGCAGAACATATACGATCACCAGAATTGCTGGCATGGTGGGAACAGGAACTTACGAACAGTTCCCTTAGACTTATGAATCTACTCCTTGAAGAGGAGGTTTTCTTAGAGAGGTCTTCTGGGAAACTTAAAAGCTTGATTGACCGGGCTGTGACTTTCAAGACTGACTCTAATTTTAATAGGAGGGAGTCTTCACTGCAGACTGCAGTAGAGAGATTCCAGGGCAAGATTAAGGAATGAAAGCACAGACAATTCAATAAGGATCTCAAAAAGTTCTGAGAAAACAGGGCATATTAGGTGGAGAATAAACCTCCCCCTCCCTCTGAAACTGACCTCTCCTCCTCTGAACAGGAATTCTCGGATCCGGAGTGTTCCAATTTTAGAGGCAGAACAAATTAAAGGCAGGGTCAAAGGGGTGGAGGTATTGGAATGGAGGAATTGTTATGGAATATAATGGACACTTGCTTGTCACTAAGAAAATGGTGTCTGTCCGAGAGATAACCCCCAGTATGCATTCTATGATTGAAACTATTTGCAGCAAAAACTGTCAGGAATTCCTCTGAGTCTATCATACATATGCCTTAAACTTATTTCCTGTTTACATTCCTTCTTGCTAAAAGACCAATCATGTGAGCCCACTCCTCCCACTAATATGGAGGGTATATAATGTGAAGCCCCACCTAATAAATTAGAGTTATGCTAATTAGTGTTATTTCTCTCGCCGTACATGCACGTATCTATCTAATTTAGAGCAGTGTATCAATCTACCTGACCATTGATCAGAACCAGAACATTTTGGCGCCCAACGTCGGGCTCGAAGGTTGGACCCCCCTGTTCCCATACCCCCGGAGATCAGACATAGGAGGGGCGCACCAACGGACACCGGGATCGCTACCGGTGATATGAGGTAAAAAAAACAGAGTAATCTTGCCTATACTGTGTCCCCTGGTGTAGCCTTTTGTCATCTATTTGAGGAAGGGGTGCGGCAGCGGTTGGGGCGCCTTTGAGGGCACGCAAGTAAGAACCCCACAGTAATTGATGAGATTTTGATACACTGTGTTTTATGTGTTGTGTTGTTCTGACGTCGTTATGACCTTGAGCACCTGTGTATAAACTACCAAGCTACAAGGAAGCCTACCTCATTAGCCTACATCGCGGTACAGCCAGAGGCGTCTGTCCGGATAGTAGAAGGGGAGGAGGCAGTCAGAACCGGTCCAAAGGTGTACTACGTGTCTGACTCAAAGAATAACTCAGGTAGTTCAGGAACACAGGGTGCAAGCACAGGTTACGGACTAGATGGCTCCAGGAGATATTACATTATGGGAAATGTTAAAAAGTGTCCCGAAGGGATGCTGCTCACCGGAGCAGTATGTGGCGGACAAGAGAGGGAAACGCTTCGTAAAGTGTTTACCCAGGTTTGAGAAACATTATGAGATGCGTAAAGGTGGCACTCTTTGTGTTGATACATAGAGAGCATTGTTAAATGAAAAAAAAAGGCGAAACTTGCTGATGAAAAGATAGTAAATGCAGTGGAGGTGTGCTTGACTGCAGCAAAGAATTTGAATGGGGGGGAGAACACACATATAATGAAAAGACAGGAAGATATTACTGTATGCCCGGGCAGCAGCCACCTTATAATTATGGTGTCATCAAGAAGAAGGGGGGGTGTACCTGTGCCGTATGTGGGCAACAGAATCCCCCCTCCAGTGTTACGTGCCTCAATACCTTCTAACAGTGAGTGCCGGTCTTTTGTCTATATATTGAAGCGGGTCTTCTCATACCCTGGACGCGAGCACCACGATACAAGAGAGGAGTGCCGACTGTTTCCCACTGTTTGTATCTATTTGAATCACAGTGCGAGCACCATCATACAAGGATTACAACTTACCATGTCATTTGCGTACAGCGAGGAGAGAGCACGAGAGATTGTGTCTGAGGTCACGACCAGTACGGAGTTCCTGAAGACGCCGCCTACTGAAACACGCAGTAAGGAGTGGGAGAGGGAATCGAGGAAGCTGGTAGCGTGGGAGCTGCATGCAGCTACATTAGCCGAATACTGCAGACACCTCAGGATCCCGCGAGGGTTAAGGGTAAATCTGAGACCTACCTTTTTCTGTGACAACTTACAATATTGCACACAGTTTGCGAATATATTAAATAAATGTTCATATGATTTGATGGTATTAACCATTGAACATCTGAATACCTCGATTGTGGAAATTAAAACCCAGATCTGTGCTATTGAGCAACAATTGCAAGACTCTCTGACATTGGAGGACCTTACATCTTTGAAACAAAAAATTGAAAAAAATTGCTGTGATCTACAAAAGGACATTGAGGCCACCAAACGTAAGAAATATACTAGAGATTTGGAGGACTATCAAAACAATAGAGTATATAAATGGCAAGACTCAATAGGTACCGCGACTCCATTAATTCGTCGTTTTGTACGCCGTGGAGGGTCCCAATCATCTGGATCCGGCAGCGATTACAGTACCAATCCACGTCCATCGGCCTCTTTTTTAGGGCAAAGACGCCGAAGAGGAAAAACACCAGGAGAGCAGGACGCCATTACAGGAGAGCTGCAAGTACCAATGGCAACAAGGTCCCAGGTACAAATGAGACTTTAATATACAATATATCATCTAAAAATTTAACTCCTATACAGTTACAACTGTTACAGAAAGGTCTCTCTTTTAGTCCTACTGAAGTTTTTGATAGTTTCCAATTTGATATGGATTGTCGCCGCTTTTTTAGGAGTATACGTTTAAAAGCACATTTTGCAACCAAGGATGTGTCGGTCTCTACATTGATTACACCTATACATCATGGCTTAAACTTGAACCAATTTGGTTTAAGATTGAAGAGTAATTTCCAGCCTCCAAAAATACATCATCCTGCTGAGACCTACATATCCTTGGTGCAGAGGGATTTTAGTGCAATCATCTCTGGTTTTCAGCATGAGGGTTGGGCGGTTGCACAGAACTTAACTAAGGAAGAAAGATATGCATTATACACGATATTGGATGACAAATCGGTTATATTTAAACCCGCAGACAAAGGGGGTTCACTGGTGATGCTAGACAGGGAATATTATGTCTCCGAAATTTTATCACAACTATCAGATCGTGATACATATTATCCATTAGACAGGGATCCGGTTTTTGATATTAAGCGTAAATTAGCTGAGGTTGTGAATATACATAAAGATAAAGGATTAATAGATGATAAACTGTGTCAATTCTTAATTAATCAATATCCGGTAACCCCTGTTTTATACATGCTACCTAAAATTCATAAATGTTTGACAGCCCCCCCTGGCCGGCCGATTGTAGCCTCTAATGACTCTATATTGTCTGCACCTGCGATGCTTCTTGAAAAAGTGTTGACTCCGCTGATTAAGAAAACTCCCTCTTTTTTATTGGATACCACTCATTTTTTGTCTGATATTCGGAATGTACATTTAGAGACAGGTGACCTTTTTGTTACTTATGATGTATGCAGCCTGTATACATCTATAGAACACGTGAAAGGCCTTGCTGCTGTGGAATGGGTCCTGGAGTTTTCAAGTTACAATGTACAAGAAAAAGATTTTTTTCTTCAATTATTAAAAATAGTTCTAGAGGAAAACTATTTTTTATTCCAGGACACATTCTTCAAGCAGAAACGGGGGACCGCGATGGGCTCGCATGCCGCACCGCCATATGCAAATAGCTATATGGCTTGGTTTGAACAACATTTTGTATACAATAATCCATTATATACACAATTTTGCATTTTTTGGCGTCGATTCATAGACGATATTTTTTGCATATGGCGGGGCGGCATCGAGTCCCTGGACTTATTTACTAAATATCTGAATAATGTATGGCCTGAACTAACATTCACGGTTCAAAGTGATCCAAACAAGATAAATTTCTTGGATACTTGGGTAATAAAAGGCCCTGATAATTCAATACAGACGGATTTATATATTAAAAAAAACGGACAAAAATAGTCTGCTTCTTTATTCTAGCAATCATTCACCATCAGTAAAAAAATCTCTGCCCCTCTCACAATTTAGACGTGTTGAAAGAATTGTGTCAGATGAAACAGTGAGAACAACGAGACTAAAAGAGATGGCAGATAAGTTTTCTTCTAGGGGCTACCCGAAACCTCTGTTAGATTGTGAAATTAAGAAATGTAGTGGTGAGGCTGACAACAAAAAAAGATCTGGTATTGATAATAGACGATTACCGTTTATTGTTAAGTACCATCCGTGGATTAACAAATTCCGACATGTGATCAATAAACATTGGGGGATTGTGCGTGCGGCTTACCCTGATGTTGTTGAATTAGAGATGTGCCTATGATTTGCTATAAAAGAACCAGAAATATTAGAGATATAATTGTTAAAGCTGACATAGGTGGCAGTAAGATGTCACGTCAACTTTTTCTTTCTACTCCTAAAAAGGGTACCTTCCCTTGTCTGCACTGTGTTCACTGCTCAGCAGTGATTAAAGGTGAAACTTTTTCCCATCCGCGCACAGGAAAAAAATTCCCGGTCAAGGGATTTTTTACCTGTGACAGCAACTATGTTATATACCTGCTAAAATGCCCCTGTGGTTTGATATATGTTGGGGAGACATCTGTCAAAATGAAAGATAGGTTCAGTAACCACAAGTCCAGTATACGGAAGAAAAATTTGCTATTGCCTATTCCCTTTCATTTTGACAGATGTTCTCACAATATATCGCAATTAAGGTTTCAAATTATTGAACAGGTTCAGCAACCACGTAGAGGTGGCAACAGGTTATTAATGCTCAAAAAACGAGAAAGCTTTTGGATCCACACCTTGCAGACTTTGGAACCAAAAGGTCTCAATCGAGATTATGAATTGAGTTCCTTTTTATGAGGTAATTTATTATTTTTCTTGTTTCCTTCTTCTTTAGTCACAGAAAAAATGAAAATTGAAAATAATGAAAATAATGCAAAATTGAAATATATAAAATTCATTGAATCATGGTCAGTCTGTAAGAGATGGAGATATCTCAGGACATTTATCATTATTTTTTCAGTCTAATTGGCTTTTGTGTATGTTTGCACCACATGCTTGCTTTTTTCCCCTATTTTCTTGTCCCTTTTTCCTTATAGAGTATAAGTATTTATTTTAGCATTGCGATCACCGATTTGAGTGATTGATCAATTGACTATGTCTTCAGCTACAACTCGTTACTTTGTATACATATTGTTACTATGGCAACGTGACGTCACCACGTTTGAACGCCGGACATGGCGCTCTATTTAAATTCGCTTGTAACTCAGTTTCATTATGCTTGACAAAGGCTCATTGTTGAGCCGAAACACGTGTTGCTCTGAGTAATGCTGTATCCATGCTTTGACTGCAGCAAAGAATTTGAATGGGGGGGAGAACACACATATAATGAAAAGACAGGAAGATATTACTGTATGCCCGGGCAGCAGCCACCTTATAATTATGGTGTCATCAAGAAGAAGGGGGGGTGTACCTGTGCCGTATGTGGGCAACAGAATCCCCCCTCCAGTGTTACGTGCCTCGTATGTGGTTCTTCACGCCCACATAGCCACATTTCTGTAGTTCCCCGACACCTCCTACCCACAGCTCTGCATGAGACACCGTCATATTCCCAGCCGATGCCCACGGCTGGACTGTTAACCCCAGTAACCCAGTAATCCTGCCTGTAAGCCCACAAGTTCAAGCACTCTATCCCATGATAAATCCTGATGACACATTCAGTCTGCCACAGCAGGTTGTTCAAGTGATGGTCGGGAAGAAGGAGGAGGAGGATGGTGGGGATGATAACCCAGCAGAACCACCCCCCATGCATACAACTTTCCCCTCTGCTGCAGATATTAGCACTCCAAAACGGCGGTCAGACTTGACCGAGGAGGAGCGGCGGATACAGTATGAGTTACATGAGATAAAAGAACAGTTGAGATATGCAAATGAGACCATTTTATCCAAAGCAATATCCAATATCCAGGGGACCAGCTAGATATGTGTCATTCACACCAAATCAGCTGTATTCAATTGTCAGTCAGTTGCCGGACCCCGAGACCCACCCCATGCCGTTTTACCGTAAATTAGATCAAATATACAAGACATATGGGAGTAAGTGGTCAGATCTACAAAGTATAGTACAGTGAGCGACAGGGGGCCGCAGCTGAAAGGGGGGAGTGACGTCATGACATTGGCATGTGTGATAAGCGAGAACACTGTCTGCAAGGCCAAAGAGAGAATTAAAAGAAGATTGTCGCATTCACACATGCAGGCAAGCAATACAATTGGACTGTGATGCCTCAGGGAGCACAGAATAGCCTCTCATGCTTTAGCAAAGCCATGCCCTCCGTGCTCCAACCATGGCAGGCAGACAACCCGGAGGTCGAACTCCTACAATACTTGGATGACCTCCTCCTTTGTGCTTCAAACTTTCAGGAATGTCTGTTCTGCTCAATCTCTCTCTTACAGTTCCTGTTCGAATCGGACTGCAAAGTATCTCCAACCAAACTCCAATTGTGTTTACCCAAGGTAGTCTTTCTTGGACACTGTATTGCCCAAGGTAGTAAACACTTGATGGATTCCAGGAAAAAGGCGGTTTCAAACATACGGATACCAGACACTCCACACCAATTGCAGACCTTCTTAGGCCTCATTTCCTATTGCCGACCCTGGATCCCCGATGCCTCAGTACTGATGCAGCCCCTATATGACTGTATTCCCCGGAATGCAACCTCTGCATTCCAGTTAACAAGGGAGGCTAATGAGTCTTTTGGCAAGTTGAAGACAGCAATTGCAACCGCTCCAGCCCTTGGGATTCCTAACTACAGCCTTACCTTCAGGCTGTATGTCATGGAACGTCAAGGTCGCGCTACTGGAGTTCTTACCCAAACTCATGGTGGACGCAACAGACCACTGGGCTACTACTCTAAGCGCCTTGACCTTGTAGCCAGAGCTGCCCCTTTCTGTGTCAGAGCTGTCCATGCTGCCAGCTCTCTTCTGGACGTCACATCTGACATTGTGCTTGGGCACCCTCTCACTATTTTGGCTCCGCATGACATCTCCAGCAGACACAACCCAAGCACCTCACTGCACAACGCCACCTCCGGCTGCAGTGTAGTCTGCTCCTGCCAGATAATGTCACCATTCACAAATGTCACATCCTTAACCCTGCTGCACTCCTTCCTCTTCCAAGGGGGAAGTATACTAGAGATTCAGGAGATGCTTCTAATGATTTTATTGACCTGCATGCTGAAGAAGATCTTCATGGACCTCAACTGACTCTCTTTACCAGGAACAGGATCATGATTGCATCACAATGATGGAAGCTGAAGTAGGGACACCACCATCGGTCCAAGACACTCCTCAGACAAACCCTCATTTGATTCTATTTGTGGACGGCTCAAGGTACGCCGATGACAAAGGGAAATTCCATACAGGCATGGCAATCACTAGTGAGCATGAAGTCCTGAGTGCAAGACGATTGCACCCAGACCAGTCAGTACAGGAGGCTGAACTCATTGCCCTCACTGAAGCCTGCCTCATGGCAAAAGATTCCACCTCTAATATCTACACGGATTCCAGATATGCCTTTGGAGTGGTTCACGACTTTGGACTAATATGGAAGGCACGGGATTACATCACAGCCGCAGGAACCCCAATCAAAAATGCCTCAGCAGTAGCGGCTCTAATAGCAGCTGTACTCCTGCCCACTCAAGTGGCAGTGATCAAGGTAAAGGCCCATACACGAACTGACACTCCTGAGGCCAGAGGAAATGCCCTAGCTGATCAAACCGTGAAGAGAGCAGCAATGGAAGAGGAAGGAGCCCAGACAGAACAGATCCTGACAGTACAAGAAGATCTGGAGCAAAAGGAAGTCACATGGGACCTACTGAAACAAATGCAGAAACAGGTCACTCCCAGGGAAAAGGAAACCTGGTTGAAAGAGTCAGCCCTCGAAGAAGAATCCGGACTCTGGACACAGGGAAAGAGAGTATGCCTACCCAGAACTCTCTATCCCCTAATAGCCATAATAGCTCATGGGCCCACCCACCAATCCAAAACCATCATGAAAGAGCTAATGGATAAAATATGGGTGGCCCGGCCCCAGGGATCACCCCCGTCCTGGTGAGACATACTCAAGCGTGCCTCATCTGCACAGAGTGTAATCCAGGGAGAACCGAGCCCACGCCCCGGAAATGTCTCCCAAAGGCCTTATATCCCTTTCAGAGGATACAAATCAACCACATCCAAATGCCAATGTGCCAAGGGTTTCAATATGTGCTGGTAGTGATAGACTTGTTCTCTGGGTGACCAGAAGCCTACCCCGTCTGAAATCAGACAGCAACTACTACTGCTTAAAAAACGGATGCAGGAGCTTGTCTGTAGGTTTGGAGTACCTGAGGTCATTGAGAATGATCAGGGCCCAGCATTCACTGCCAGATTAACCCAAGAAGTCTGGGAAATGGTAGGGTCATACCTGGCATATCACACCCCCTACAGGCCCCAAAGCAGCGGCAAAGTTGAAAGATTGAACGGGGTGTTGAAGTCAAAAATGTTGAAAATGACCAGGGAGACAGGGCTCAATTAGGTTCAGTGCTTGCCTATAGCACTCTTTTCAGTTAGGCACACACCAAGGCCTCCACACAAACTGACACCATACGAGATCCTATTTGGGACAGGGCCAAAAATGGGACAGTATTTCCCGCAACAGTTGCAAATGCATTATGAATCTGTTGCTAAATATGTGATAGCTCTGAGTAAACAATTGTCTAACATACATGCACATGTTTTTTCTTCCATTCCAGATCCTAACTCCCTAGAAGGAAGCCACACTCTGAAACCTGGAGAGTGGATGGTGGTCAAAAAGCATATCAGAAGCACCCTCGAACCATGATACGAGGGACATTACCAGGTGCTGCTGACCACCCCAACTTCTGTAAAACTCGAGGGGAGACCTAACTGGATCCACGCATCACATTGCAAAAGAATATGAGTGCCAGCTCCAGATATCGAGGGAACCACCGCTGAATCTGCATGATGCCGGTTGCAACAGTTATCGCTCTGCTACTTTTTGTCTACACCTACATGGTCACATATACACAGAATCTTCCAAAGACAGGAGGACAAGTGGCCATCACCCAACAAAAAGAGAAGGATGGCTACATATTGACCACTTTCTGGTTTAATTCCTCCAGCACGCTCGTGGCTATCTTCAAATTCGATTACTGCAGTCTAGTATTGTGCCCAATGCCAGCATGTACTAAACGGGCAGCCATAGATCCACATACATCTGTGTCACTGATAACCAGTATGGGGAACAGTGTAACTCATGGGGAGCAGTTGGGTGGAACACGGCTGACCCATGGGGATACAGACCTCAGAGTGCCCGAGACAAAAAGGACAAAATGGGTAAATCCTTGCTTACCCGCATGACACTGTTTAAGAGTGGAAGATGCCGCCCAAGTGGACAGACAGGCTCCAACATGCCACTTACCCTCAAAGAAAACCCCAGCCCCAAATATGCAGGGACATACCTTATAGGCACCTGGATGGGGGTAACTGCTGTGGACATGGGCATGTTCCACCTGAAAGACCTACATAATCTCACAAAGATAGAGAAGGGTCCATCCAAACCCTACACTACCTCCCTTAGGCAGATGACAGCCATAGCAAACCCCACATTTGAAGATACTATGGCCGCCGAGACAGGATTTTCTGACACCAACCTGTGGTTAGAATGGATGAAATACAATGCTGACACACACAATAAGACAAACTGTTACATATGCGGGGGGGCACCCCCACACCTAGGCACAGTGCCCTTGCATCTGCCTCCTGAGACTGAAAGCTTCCTCAGCCTATACACCAACACTAGCGTGAAGGACTCTGCCTGTGAAAAGTAGAAGAGAAAATACCCCCTGGTAGTAAAAACCCCCAAACCAGGTGAAGGCATAACCATATACCCTGGTAACTACACCTGTTACTTCAAACCTTGTAGTCACAGATTCTTGGGCAACTTCACAGAGGGGTACTGCTCATCCTACAGCAACCTGTCCACTGAAACACTGAATCAGAGGAAGTCTTTGGGGGACATCTATTGGATCTGTGGAAACGGAAAAATAAGAACTAGGTTAGAAGGCAATTGGTCCCGTGAATGCACCCTAGCAAAAGCCATAATGCCCCTCCACATACTAGAAGATGACCCCACAGTTAGAGGGTATACTTAAAAAACCTATTTAGGGAGGTCAAAAAGGGAGGCCTCCCCACAGGGGAGCTTTGACCCACATGTGTATATAGACGCAATAGGAGTCCCAAGGGGGGTCCCCAATGAGTATAAGGCCAGAGATCAGGTGGCAGTTGGATTTGAATCCCTACTCCCAATAGTGACAATCAACAAGAACGTCAACTGGATAAACTACATATATTATATTCAGCAAAGATTTGTAAACTACACCCGTGATGCCCTAAAAGGAATTTCAGAACAGTTAGAGGCCACTTCTGCTGTGGCCTTTCAGAACAGGATGGCCCTAGATAGGATCCTAGCTGAGACTGGGGGAGTTTGTAAAATGATTGGGGAAACTTGCTGCACCTACATCTTAGATAACACTGGCCCCAAAGGGTAGGTAACTGAAGCAATAAACAAGCTTACTAACCTCTCAGATGAATTAAAACGTAACTCAGGGATAACAGACCCATGGGATGAGTACTCTGGATGGTTCAAAAATTGGAAATCCTTCCTCACCCAGATTGGTATGGTGATAGTCTTGATGCTAGTATTAATGTCAGTAGTGTTATGTTGCATTGTACCCTGCGGCCAAAAAATATGTGAAAAAATTGTGATTTCAACTGAACAGCCCATCATGCTGCTATACGGTGTAGAAGAAATGGAAACCAAAAAATTCAACACAAGTTCCCCCACCAATTACAATGCCGTACCGAGATAGGGAAAGATGAATCCCAGGGTACTATCATAAGTCCGATTAACTGGGAGTCTACCCAAAAGGGGTAGGTTGTCGCCACTGTGGGTGAAGAGGATTGGGAATGGTATTCCCAGGGGTTCGCTAGGCAGGTAAAGTTCTACAATCAAGAATCCAAGGGGGGACTGTTATGGAATATAATGGACACTTGCTTGTCACTAACAAAATGGTGTCTGTCCGAGAGACAACCCCCAGTATGCATTCTATGATTGAAACTATTTGCAGCAAAAACTTGAAACTGTCAGGAATTCCTCTGAGTCTATCATACATATGCCTTAAACTTATTTCCTGTTTACATTCCTTCTTGCTAAAAGACCAATCATGTGAGCCCACTCCTCCCACTAATATGGAGGGTATATAATGTGAAGCCCCCACCTAATAAATTAGAGTTATGCTTTGACCTTATATAGAGTGTTATTTCTCTTGCATTGCATGCACGTATCTATCTAATTTGGAGCAGTGTATCAACCTACCTGACCATTGATCAGAACCAGAACATAATAACAATATAAGATGGCCAAGATCAAATGGCCGGAGGGGGAAGGGGGGCGAATTTTCATCGCCCTTACCCTCCTCTTCCGCCCCTTTCCCTATACCAGGCACCCAGGGAGATTTTTTAGCCAAAGGCAACCCCTACCAATTACGGGATCGGACCAAGGTGGGAGAGGATTAAAGGAGAATGAGCAATTACAGATTATTATTAGAGATTATAATTAATCTCTCCTCCCGTGTACTCAGTGAAGCTGAGAATAACCTGTTGAAATAAGGACTCTCATTTTTTCCTACAACAAAGTTTGATTCCTTCATATGGGTCAAGGATCTTCATTTATTTTTAAGGAAACTGAAATGGCATAAGTTTATGAAACATAATAACAAACTTACCTGTGAACAACTTGTTTTGCAGGAGAGTGAATATGGTGACCTTAAGATATTCCTGGATCTACTGGATGAAGGTACACGTAAACCAGGACATGGATCATTCACGGACCTATGTCCTAAGAGTAATAAATTACTGCCTCCTATGAACTATGACCACATAAACATCTTTTTACAAATGGTTATTGAAGACATAGAAAGACTGCCCCTGTTCACAATATTTTTTCGTAACTTGTCTGGCCCTGAAACGGGGGCCCTTTTAAGTCTTTAACCGCCTCACGTCCGCCCATAGACTATAAACGTCCTATGGGTGGACGTCTATTTCTGACAGCACGTTTTAAAACGTCCTGTCAGAAATAGCAGCTGCACGCTGGGAAGAGATACCTCAATAGTCATCAAACCGGCCGATAAGGAACCTTGTTGTTATGGGGTGTACTCAATATAGACAGATGTGTGAACGTCTGCAGAGCTACCGGGAGTGCTACTGTATCTTGCCATCGGACCCTACAGATATGTTTCTTGGAGAACTTGTGACCATTCTTGATGATGGCCTCACTAGGGGTATTATTAGTGAGACTGAATACCATTTTCTGAAGCCGAATTCACCCCAGACAGCCACCTTTTACGGACTACCAAAGGTCCGCAAGGGGTTATCCCCACTTTGTGGTTGTGCAATTGTATCTGGTGTGGACTCGATTACCCAGAATAGCGGTATTTATATTGATCGTGTTCTGAAAGGGTTTGTATTGGCTCTTCCTTCCTATACCAGAGATACAATGGACTTCTTAAGAAAAATCAAGACTATCAATGTAGAACCATCATGCACTCTTGCAAACATTGTTGTAGAATCTCTGTATAGCTCTATTCCTCATTCCAAGGGTATCAGAGTTTCTGACTATGAGGGCAGTTAGCTTTAGCACCCATAACAAATTTGTGTTGACTCTCCTTGAATTTGTCCTTACTAGTGTTGAGCGCAAATATTCGAATAGCAAATTTCAATCTCGAATATCGGCATTTCGAGAATTTGCGAATATTTAGAATGACGAATATTCTAAAAAATATTCAATATAGTGCTATATATTTGTTTTTTTGAATATTCGATTTTTTCTATCTGAAGTCATGATTCCTCCCTGCTTAAGTTGCCACAAGCAGGAAGCAGGGAGGGATCATGTGTTTAGATGGAAAAAATTATGAATATTCGTCATTACAAATATATAGCACTATATTCTATAGTGCTATATATTCATTTATGAATCATGCATATTACGCAATCATTACCTTGCCGATTTTCACGTAAAAAAAAAAGAGTGTAAAATAACGAATATACAAATTGGCGAATATATGATGAATATTTAAAAAAATATTTGCGAAATATCACGAATTTGAATATGACCCCTGCCGCTCATCACTAGTCATTGCGCATATTTTTTTCTTATTTGACTCGCGGTTCTTCCACCAGCTCAGAGGGACTGCAATGGGGAGCCCCTGTGCTCCGAAGTATGCAAATCTTCTCCTGGGCTGGTGGGAGGACAAGGTAGTCTTTCCTGACTTGCAAGTATGGTGGTGTGACAAGATTGTACACGCTATATAGATGATGTCTTTGCGATATGGAATGGTGACTCTGACGAGTTAGAATTATTTGTCAAAGAGCTTAATACGAAAAAGCTAGGTTTATCATTCACCTTTGAGTTTCATCCAGATACTTTAACATTCTTGGATGTCAGAGTCACCAAAGAGGGGGGCAGACTGGTCACAACCACCTTCAGAAAGGCCACCGCGACAAATAATCTTCTTCATTAGGACAGTCATCATCCAATGAATTTGAAAAAAGGGATATCTCGGGCCAATATTTGAGGATCAGGAGAAACTGTTCGGATAAAGAAAGTTTTTATCATGAGTCTAGGAGACTCCAAAATCGGTTTAGGATGAGAGGTTACCCCGAACAGATTTTAAGAAAGGCTTTTCAGAGTGCGGAAACACGGGAGCGTAATACCCTTTTAGTCCCCAAGGGGCTTGATGCCAAAGGGGGTGATATTGTCAGGATTATTTCCACCTATGATGTTGAGAATTGGAAAGTAAGAGCAATTATTGATAAATATTGGCCAATCCTTTTAATGGATTCGGATGTGAAAGATGTACTTCTACCTCACCCAATGCCTTTCCCACGTAATCCAGGGGGCAAGAGCACTGACAGAGGTACACAACCCCCTTGCTCCTGCAGTTCACAAAGTCCCTTACATCATACCTTTTATTCGTAACTGAGCAAGTGTTGAATTTCGTATTTCTAAAAAAGCGACAGGCAGAGCATGACCCACACCGGAAGGCACCGAGTGGTTTCCTATCAAACCATGTCCCTGCCGGGACTGGGCGTAAAAAAATGACTATGGACCAACCGGTCATGTAAAGATCTACCCTGTCTAAAAGTGATACTTGGGTGAGGTAGAAGTACATCTTTCACATCCGGATCCATTAAAAGGATTGGCCAATATTTATCAATAATTGCTCTTACTTTCCAATTCTCAACATCATAGGTGGAAATAATTGTGTGGTACGAGATCCCGCTTGTTGCTTCTTCAATGGGGCTGGTTGATTTGCCACATGTGCAGATGTGTGCGCACCCTTATCATTCTGTCCTCCCAGTGAATTTACCGGTGGTTAGGGGGTGAGAACCTGGGAAGGAGCTACGTGGATGACATACCCAATAGCCGCACACACCAGGATCATGTGACCTGGATAGGCAGTCCGAATCCACCTATGGGGCAATAGCCCACCCAAGATCCTACATTTAATAGTGAGTATACTCCCTTGACCAAATGGAGCTGCATCCTTGGCCCCCTGGAGACCTCCAACCGTGCATGTTGGTCAGTGAGAGGATGATGTTCACATCTACTGTTATCAGATACGTTAACTGCATTATCTCTGAACTAATTGAGTATCATATTGTGTATTTGTAACAGAGACCAATCATTGTCTCTTTACCTCATCACAGACCACTGCAGGTTTGGGGCGCTCCAGTTTTTGTTACCTATCTCTTATATTTTTTGGTAGCCCTTTAGAAGACTGATACCATACGTCCCCTGACGAACCTTGTCTATTACAGGGGGAAACGCGTGTACATTGTATCAGATGAGGGGTTGTGTATACTGTATCAGATAAGTTATAGGGCTGCATAGGGACAGGTCAGATGAGGCCCCTGGAGTAGTCCTACCATCAAGGTGTATCTCTGGACTGAGCATATTTTTCCAGGAGAAGCATAGCGGCAGGCATAGGTATCTCTGACGTGTTATCCCGTCTGCGTTACCCGTCTTCTCTAGTAGCTGTTGTTCCCTGTGTGATAGCTCTCCGATTTTTTTCTGTACTACGGCTATATTGGTCCTGTAGGGACCTGATTTGCTGGATGTATTTTATAAATTGATTAAAAGTTAAGTTTTAGGAAGTTGCCCTCAGTGATATTACTGTTGCTGTACCAACTATCTTTGATATTATTTTCAGTGATTTTGCTGAACCCGGACATACCCATATTTTCACCAAGGCAGCACCCCTGATGTTAGCATCAGAGCATCTCATGCTCTGATGCGCTCCCTTGCCCTGAGCTTGATCGCACAGGGCAAGGGCTCTTTTGTTTACAATGACACACTGCCGGGCGGAAACTTCTTTTAGAGGCTAGGGCAGCGCTTAAGCCTGCCCATCAGTGCCGGTGACGTCACCAGGCTTCCTGACAGCCCCATGGAGAGCCCGGTATGTCACCGTAACTCCGGAGAATGCCTTTGCCCTGCACAATTTAGCGCAGGGCAAAGGAGAGCATTGGAGCATGAACTGCTCCGATGCTCAAGTCAGGGGGGCTGCCTGGGTGAAAATTGAGGTATGTCTGGGTTCAGCTCTGAACCCGGACAACCCCTTTAACAAAAAACTGCCACACCGCCAAGTAGGTGATTTTACCCCAACACGTCGCACTGACTGACTGCTACCGCCACTGCTTCTGTGAACCTCTGCACCACTTGGTTCCGAGCAGGTAGACTCCTGTGAAGCGGGTGGTCTACCCCGAGAACGTTTGGCTCCTGACCTCCCACTGCTGCCACCCTGCTGACTCCCGGCTACGCTAGCAACTTACAGGCTCCGCCAGTGCCTCACGGGCAAGCTGCCACTCTCTTCTCCTGATGATGATAAAGCCCCTAATTCACCCAGCTCCCAAGTGCGATCAGCTACATCATCATCATCAAGTACTGTACATGTCACTGATGTCCTCCTCAATGGTCTCTGGGTCAGGAGCCTGACTGCTCGCAACACCAGCTCTCACACCACTCTCCTCATCACTACTTGCCCGCCTACTGGAGGAAGCGGCGGATGTCTCCTCCACATCTTGACTGGCTAGGAGCTGCTGACTGTCCTCTAGTAGCTCACCCTCGCTGTATAGTGGAGCTGAGCCGCCAGCATATAATACTTCTCTGGCTGAGGGAACAGAAAAGGACAGAGGCAGGTTGAGGACAGGTGAGGGCACAGGGCCTGCTCCCGGGCCATGCCAACTAAGGGTTGTGTCTGACGAACCCACTGACTCTTGGCTGGGGGTGTCTGATGTCACTTGGGACGAAGTGGATGACCGAGTCAACCAGTCAAGAAACGCTGGGTTTCTGGTCAAGACACGACTGCTAGATGACACTGGGAGCTCAGGCCTCTCGCTGCGACTCCTACTGCCACGCCCCCTTACTCTGCTGCGATCTGTGCCAGAAACATTTAGGCCCCTTGCAGACGAGCGTGTCCGGATTATGTCCGGATGCATTGAGGATGCGCTCAGTGAAAACTGCGCTATTTCACAAACAAAGCCATTCAGTTTTGTTTGCGATCGCGTTCAGTTGTTTAGTGTTTATCGCGCGGGTGGAATGCGATTCACTACGTTTTGCAAGCGCGTGATAAAAAAACCTTAATGTTTACAAACAACATCTCTTAGCAACCATCCGTGAAAATCGCATTGCATCCGCACTTGCTTGCGGATGCAATGTGATTTTCACGCAGCCCCATTCACTTCTATGGGGCCAGCGTTGTTGTGAAAATCGCAGAATATAGAACATGCTGCGATTTTCACACAACGCAAAAACCACCTCTCATATATACAGACCCATTGAAATGAATGGGTCTGGATTCTGTGCAGGCGCAATGCGTTCGCATCACGCATTGCACCCGTGCAAAATTCTCGCTTGTGTAAAAAGAAGCCATAGGCCTCTGCCACTCCCCTGTGCAGGGCCTGGCACTTCTCTGTCTGACATACTGTTAGATCAAATAAATAAATAAATAAAAAGGAAATTAAAACACCCCAAAAAAGTCTCTAATTTTCACCACAGAACGGCTAATAAGCCCTTTTTTTCCACTAATACACGCCAAAAAGGGCTTTAGAACGTATAACTGCACCGCTGAATCGCAAATAGGCCCTTATTTTTTTCCACTTTACACACGCCACTAAATGCTTTAGAACATATAACTGCACCGCTGAACGGCAAATATATACAGTACAGACCAAAAGTTTGGACACACCTTCTCATTCAAAGAGTTTTCTTTATTTTCATGACTATGAAGGCATCAAAACTATGAATTAACACATGTGGAATTATATACATAACAAACAAGTGTGAAACAACTGAAAATATGTCATATTCTAGGTTCTTCAAAGTAGCCACCTTTTGCTTTGATTACTGCTTTGCACACTCTTGGAATTCTCTTGATGAGCTTCAAGAGGTAGTCCCCTGAAATGGTATTCCAACAGTCTTGAAGGAGTTCCCAGAGATGCTTAGCACTTGTTGGCCCTTTTGCCTTCACTCTGCGGTCCAGCTCACCCCAAACCATCTCGATTGGGTTCAGGTCCGGTGACTGTGGAGGCCAGGTCATCTGGCGCAGCACCCCATCACTCTCCTTCATGGTCAAATAGCTCTTACTTTCAAAGTTTTCCCAATTTTTCGGCTGACTGACTGACCTTCATATCTTAAAGTAATGATGGCCACTCGTTTTTCTTTATTTAGCAGATTTTTTCTTGCCATAATACAAATTCTTACAGTCTATTCAGTAGGACTATCAGCTGTGTATCTACCTGACTTCTCCTCAACGCAACTGATGATCCCAACCCCATTTATAAGGCAAGAAATCCCACTTATTAAACCTGACAGGGCACACCTGTGAAGTGAAAACCATTTCAGGGGACTACCTCTTCAAGCTCATCAAGAGAATGCCAAGAGTGTGCAAAGCAGTAATCAAAGCTAAAGGTGGCTACTTTGAAGAACCTAGAATATGACATATTTTCAGTTGTTTCACACTTGTTTGTTATGTATATAATTCCACATGTGTTAATTCATAGTTTTGATGCCTTCAGTGTGAATCTACAATTTTCATGAAAATAAAGAAAATTCTTTGAATGAGAAGGTGTGTCCAAACTTTTGGTCTGTACTGTATTTTTTTGCCACTAATACACGCCATAAAGGGCTTTAGAACATATAACGGCACCGCTGAACAGCAAATACGGTATATATTTTTTTGCCACTAATACATGCCAAAAAGGGCTTTGGAACATATAACTGCACCACTGAACGGCAAATAATATATATTTTTGTGCCACTAATACACACCAAAAAGGGCTGTAATTTTCTCACTTCACCACACAACAGCTAATAAGCCCTTTTTTCCTCCACTAATACAAGAGAAAAAAATCCTTTAGAACATATAACTCCACAGCACAAGGACAAATAAAATGTAGAAATATTTCATTGTAATAAACCCTGTTAATGGCTGTATCAAACAGCACTTGCATCCCAAAAACAAGAACGGTTTGCTGGAATTACAGAGCTGTATAATGGCAATTTGGATCCCCAGTCAGTGCAGCAGGGTGTAATAGGATTGTTCCCATTACCCAGGCTGTACACTCCCCTACTGAACCCTGTTTTGCTTCAATACTGTGGAATGATTCCGCCCTATCCTTTCCCTGAACTTCTATATAGCAAAATAAAAGTTTTAAAGTCTTTTCTACCACTGTCCCTAGCGCCTGCAGATGTCTTTCCCTGCACTAAGTACACTGGAAAATGGCAGACTCGAAGATGGCTGAGGCTATTTATAGTGCTGTGACATCACAGGGCTGGCTGATGATTGGCTGCACGCATGGCATTGTGGGTTATCACGCCTTCCCAGAGTTCCTTGCTCCATGTCCTAACACGTGCAGCAGCCATTTTAGTTACCAAGAAGCGTGAGGAAATTCGGATTCTGTGCGAATCAAATTTTTTCTGAAATTCGGATTGAATTCCACTTCGTAAACTTTGATTCGCTCATCTCTAATAGTTACATTTAAAAAAAATTATATTATGAACTATTTTTTCAAAAAAGGAAACTGTGAAAAGCACTTCATAAATCAAAAACTCCTTATTTGAATATACAGTACTCTAAGTAACCAGGGTTTACCATACCCTTGTACAAACTTCAGGCAGCATGTTGATGAGCCTCTGCAGCTCTTTTCAAACTTCATACCCTGGACTTGAACTTTTTGTCGGGTTATTTATCCGATTCACAGAAAAACTCCACAGGGAACATTAGCAAGGATGTATCAAGGCTTGTGGAGGTCCCTGGGAAAACAATGAGTGGGAACTGCATACCCAATGGTACCGTCATATATCTAAAGGGGCAAAAACGTGAACAGGTGTGCTGGTATTCATGTGAAAGAAAGCAGTCAGGTACAATTAGTAAAAGCATGATTACAACGTTTCTGACACATGTTAAAATGTTTATATGGGTAAAAAAAAAAATTTTAAAGTCGACTGTCGTATCTGAGAAAGTCTGGCAAGAACTGAAAGGGACAATTGCCCCTTTTGTCCTTCCTGTAATCCAGCCCTGAATAAAGAGTATAAAACTTGGATTTGTCAATTTGTGGTATCAAGATGTGATTTCTGATAGCAGCACTTTTAAGAAAATTAAGTAGAAAAGGAACAAAACAAAAGCCATATTTCCCTGTGGTTATCGAGGTACGGTAATCTGAACAAGTCTTTGGAGGAAGGGATGAGCTGCTGCCAGACAATTGTGGCTGCATGGCAGATTCTCCTGGTGTAGCTGGGGACAATATAATTGGTTGGATTCCAACTTAGCATATATTTTTCTCCCCTGGGATAAATGCTGGAGGTGTATCACTGCCACAATATATATAGTAAGTATGTGTATTCTGCTGACAGCAACCTTATGTCTATGCCCATATCTCTACATTACTTCATAATATAATATATGATTTTTTCATCTTACAATATTGCTAAACATGTTTTAACTCCTACAGTCTGATATCCACAAGTCCCCCAGATTCCAGCAATGAGTGTTCAGGTAACCTTTTACTAGTGAATCATAACCACATACTCTCTTACTCTGATTCCAAATGGTATTTGAAAAAACAGCATTAAAATAATAGGCAAAAAGCAAAAATAAGTGATCTCTCTCTCTCTGTATATATATATATATATATATATATATATATATATATATTGTAGGAAGGTACAAGGGGTTGTCATTGATGGTTGGTATGTGTCACCGAGGTTCCTGGCCTCGGTGAAGTAAGAGACTGTATTTTCATGTGTCAGTGGTAGCTAATGCTGATTTACACTTTGCTATTTAGTATGGCTGTAAATAGCTGATCCGGGACAGCTCTTACTTGGAGTAGTCAAAGTGCTGGGTGGGTGACTACTCTCCACATTCCAGGCCAGGTCTTGGCAGGCTTATAAAAAAACTGGTGAATTACCTCCCTCTGACAGTGGAGCTCTGCAGATCTCTGTGCTGAGGTCTGAAGACCGTGTGTCAGGCGAGCAGGCCACCTTAAAGCCTGCAAGTGGACTTTCTGAAGCTGAGCATTCAGCCGGGTGTGAACTGACCCCCAGGATACCAGGTGAACTTTATTTTGTTTTTCTGTGTGTGAACAAGCACCAAGCCTGAAAAGTGACTGTTGTGTTATCTTATAAGTGTGAATAAACACTGAAGAGTGATTTACAACCTGGTCCTTTGCCTCTATACTGCGTCCGCTAACCTGCCTACCAGAGCAAATCCCCACAATTGGTGGAGGATGCGGGCAAGCGCAGTGAGGCTGGCTGAAGGCCGAAAATGTTTTGTTTTTCCAGGCACGATTGTATGTCTTACATCAAACCAGCGAGATTACAACCCGTGTCCCTTGAAAAAATGGAAGCTGTCGTGAAAGCCCCGTGGAGGCTAACTTGCAGCAGCGGGAGGCTAATAAGCAGCAGCAGGAAACCAACCAGCTGCTATTGCAGCATGTGATGGTTTTACAAGAGGCAGGAGCATCCCAGAACATCCACGATGCCCGGAAAGTGGTCCGTGCGGCGATCCTTAAGATGTCCCCCCTCGGATGACGTCGAGACCTATCTGGTGGTGTCCGAAAAGGTGGGCGTGAGGGAGAAGCTACCCCGAGAACAATGGGCTGAGGTCATCGCTCCATTCCTGGCATCCAGACCCCAGCAGGTGTTTTTCGACTTACCAGGTGATCAAGCGGCCGATTACACGACAGTAAAGGGTGAGATTATGGCAAGACTGGGAGTAAATGTGTTGGTCCGGGCTCAGCGGGTGCATCAGTGGGAGTTTAACCCGGCTGAACCCACGAGACCTCAGCATTATGATCTGTTACATCGGTTGCAAAAATGACTGCAGCCTGATGTGCTGAGTTCCACTGCTATGCTGGACTGTCTGTTGGCTGATGTATTCTGGAAGGCTTTGCCGTACCCTCTCCAGCACTGAATCGGCCAGGTGTCTCCTGGTAATGCCCTTGAGATGGTCGACCTGGTGGAGCGCTATGAGGCTACCAGGAATCTACATGGCGGTTCTCTTGGGAGGGGGGCAGTCAAACCCTGGAAATCCACCCCAGACCCAGCGGCTGGTGCCATCAAAACCTGCCTGGGATGTACCCCCTGCAGACTCAGCTCTGATGGTCTGCTGGCGGTGTCAGGAGCCTGGCCACTTAAGGGCCGACTGTCCCCATCGGGGCGGACCCATGAATACTAACTATGGCTACCGCCACTCATTGTATGCCAGGAAGACTATATAGACAATAGCCACCTGTGCCAGATGGAAGTGGGAGACACTCTGGTGGTGGCTCTGCTGGACTCAGGGAGTCTGGTGTCCCTGGTAAGAGCTGCCCTGGTGCTGCCCGCTGAGTATACTTGCCGAAAAGTCAGGGTCGTGTGCATCCATGGAGACTTAAAGGAGTATCCCACTGCCCTGGGGTCTCTGTCCATGGTGGCTGGCAGATGGACTCAGGAGGTGGCCGTCGCCACTAATTTACATTATGAACTTATAATTGGGAGAGATTTCCCGGGTTTCCCAGCACTGTGGCCTGATACGAAAGTTACCGATACCCATGAGACAGGTGTAACCCCAGTAGAGTGGCCTTGCTCAGGGGGGAAACCCGGACCCTGGGAACCTGAGACCGAAGGGCCAGCGTTAGGGGTGGCCGCCACTACGGTGGAAGAGGGGGGAAGCAACCCCAATGAGTGTAATGGTGGGAGATGTGGAGGATTTGCCGCCGGGTCCTGAGATGGCAGACCTCAACGTCTCTGGGTAAAATTTCGGTACAGCCCAGCACCAGGACCCAATGTTGTAATAGTTGATGGTGAACCTCAACAACTGGGGGCCGAGTCTATGTTTCCCCGTTTTGTGGTTCATCAGAAGATGCTGTATCGGGTAAACCAACTACGGGGTGAGCATATTAATCAGCTGGTGGTGCCCAAGGCGTATCGCAAGCTCGTGTTGGAGCTAGCCTACCAACATGTTCTTGTGGGACACCTGGGATGGCAGAAAATGCAGGACCGGGTTCTACAGTGGTTTTACTGGCACAGTGTGTTCAGAGAGGTGGAAGAATATTGTACGTTTTGCCCAACCTGCCAGATAACTAGCCCCCAGCCACATTTCCGTAGTCCCCTGGTACCTCTCCCAATTATTGAGGTTCCGTTTGAGCAAATCGCTATGGATATCATAGGCCCAGTACCGAAGTCCACTAGAGGGCACCAACACATCTTGGTCATCCTAGACTATGCCACTCGGTACCCGGAGGAGGTGCCCCTGCGACATACATCGGCCTAACTCATAGCTAAGGAGTTAATGGAGATGTTTTCCTGAGTGGGACTACCTAAAGAGGTTCTGACTGACCAGGGGACCCCTTTTATGTCAAAGATCATGAGGGAACTCTGTAAGTTACTGCACATAAAACAGCTATGGACATCCGTTTATCATCTGCAAACAGACAGCCTGGTAGAGAGGTTTAATCAAACATTAAAAAACATGTTAAAAAGAGTGGTGTCTAAGGATGGGAGGGATTGGGACTTTCTTCTGCCCTATCTCATGTTCACAGTGCGAGGTGCCCCAGGCCTCTACTGGGTTCACGCCCTTCGTACTGCTATATGGCCAACATCCTCACAGTCTGTTGGACATAGCCAAAGAGGCATGGGAACAACAAGCCACACCGTATAAAAGTGTAATTGAATATGTCATTCAGATGCAAGAGCGGATGGAGACAGTGTTGCCACTTGTTAGGGAACATATGGAGGCAGCTCAGTGAGCCAAGAGTAGGGTCTATAATCGACAGGCTCGGGTCCGGATCTTTAACCCGGGAGATCGGGTTTTGGTTCTGGTACCGACCGTGGACAGTAAGTTCCTGGCTAGGTGGCAGGGACCCTACGAAGTACTTGAAAAAGTTGGTGAGGTAACCTACACCAGCCAGGGAGGCGAAATCCAGAGCAGGTGTACCATTTGAATTTACTTAAACCTTGGAAAGATAGGGAGACCAGTACAGACGACAGCCCGTGGCCGAGTTTTCTAGGGGAAGAGTTTCCAGCCCCCCGGTCTAATACAAAGGAAGCAGTTGCCACAGTGAAGATTGCTGACAGCCTTTCCTCTAAACAGACTCAGGAGGCCAGGGAGTTCGTCAGCAGGAACACGGATGTGTTATCGGACCTCCCTGGATGCACTTCTACCATCCAACATGACATTGTCACTGAGCCTCAGGCCAGAGTCTGGTTGAAACCATACCGGGTACCCGAGTCTCGGCGACAAGCCATCTCGGAAGAAGTGCAGCTAATGCTACAACTAGACGTCATTGAGGAGTAGAAAAGTGAATGGGCTAGTCTGATAGTCTTAATACCCAAGCCGTACGGGACGTTACAGTTCTGTAAAGATTTCTGCAAACTAAATGAGATTTCTAAATTTGATGCGTATCCCATGCCTCGGGTGGATGAGATTGAGAGGTTAGGCCAAGCCAATTTTTTTTCTGTTTTGGACCTCACCAAAGGGTACTGGCAGGTACCTTTGATGGAGGCTATCAAAGAGAAAACTGCCTTCATTACACCAGAGGGGCTGCACCAATATAAGGTGTTACCCTTTGATCTGCATGGCACCCCTGCCACTTTTCAACGGCTCATGGACATTGTGCTGCGTCCACATCGTCTGTACGCTTTGGCTTACCTGGACGATATTGTCATTTACAGTACCAACTGGGAAAGTCACCTACCAAAAGTACAGGCCGTAGTGGACTCCCTTCGAAAGGCTGGACTAACAGCTAACCCAAAAAAATGTGCAATAGGGTTAGAGGAGACTAAGTACCTGGGGTATGTCCTTGGGCGCGGAGTCATCAAACCCCAAGTGAACAAAATAGAGGCGATACGGAATTGGCCCTGACCTGTCACTACTAGGCAAGTAAAGTCGTTCATGGGAATGGTGGGATATTATATGAGGTTTGTCCCCTACTTTGCTACAGTGGCCGCACCATTGACAGGGCTCTTGAAGTGACTCAAGTCAGTGATGGTCCACTGGGATGATTAGGCGGAAGAGGCTTTCTCCACTTTCAAGTCGGCCCTGTGTAGGTCCCCGTTTTTGGTGACAACCGACCTCAAAAGAGAGTTTATAGTACAGACCGATGCCTCTGAAGTAGGCCTCGGTGCTGTACTGTCTCAGGAAGTCAACGGGTAGGAGCATCCCATTGTCTTCCTCAGCCATAAGCCTACCCCAGCTGAGACCAGGTACAGTATAGCGGAGAGAGAGTGCATGTCTATCAAGTGGGCACTTGAGTCTCTCCGCTATTATTTGTTGGGGAGAAAGTTTCGTCCGGTGACCGACCACTCCCCTCTCAAATGGATGAGCCAGGCCAAGGACAGAAAAGCCCGGGTCAGCCGATGGTTTCTCTCTTTACAGAATTTTAAGTTTTCGGTGGAACACAGGGCAGACCGGTTACAGGAAAACGTGGATGCCCTGTCTCGGGTATACTGTCTAGCGTGTGTTCACCCCCTCAGGGTTGAACAAAGGGGGAGGTATATAGGAAAGTACAAGGGGTCGTCATTGATGGTAGGTATGTGTCACTGAGGTTCCTGGCCTCGGTGAAGTAAGAGCCAGTATTTTCATGTAACATAGTAACATAGTAACATCGTACATAAGGCCGAAAAAAGACATTTGTCCATCCAGTTCGGCCTGTCATCCTGCAAGATGATCCAGAGGAAGGCAAAAAAAAAGACCCTGTGAGGTAGAAGCCAATTTTCCTCACTTTAGGGGAATAAAAAATTCCTTCCCGACTCCAATCAGGCAATCAGAATAACTCCCTGGATCAATGACCCCTCTCTAGTAGCTATAGCCTGTAATATTATTACACTCCAGAAATAAATCCAGGCCCCTCTTAAATTTCTTTATTGTACTCACCATCACGATGTACTCACCATCCTTTTCCATGTCAGTGTTACTGAGTGTTTTACCATTTAGTATGTACGGGTGACTTACATTATTCCTTCCCATGTGCATAACTTTACATTTGTCAGTGTTAAACCTCATCTGCCACTTATCTGCCCAAGCCTCCAGTCTTTCCAGATCGCTCTGTAGTAGTATACTGTCCTCTTCAGTGTTAATTACTTTACACAGTTTAGTATCATCTGCGAAAATTTATATTTTACTATGCAAGCCTTCTACAAGATCAGTAATAAATATATTGAAGAGAATAGGGCCCAATACTGACCCCTGAGGTACTCCACTAGTGACAGTGACCCAATCTGAGTGTGTACCACTAATAACCACCCTCTGTTTTCTATCCCTCAGCCAGTTACTTACCCACATACAGACGTTTTCTCCCAGTCCGAGCATTCTCATTTTATATACTAACCTTTTATGTGGTACAGTGTCAAATGCTTTGGAGAAGTCCAGATATATGACATCCATTGATTCGCCACTGTCAAGTCTAGAACTTACCTCCTCATAGAAACTGATTAAATTAGTTTGGCATGACAGATCCCTCATGAAGCCATGCTGATATGGCGTTATTTGCTTATTTCCGTTGAGATGCTCTAACATAGCATCTCTCAGAAAACCTTCAAACAGTTTACCCACAACAGATGTTAAACTTACCGGCCTATAGTTTCCAGGCTCTGTTTTTGGACCCTTTTTGAATATTGGCACTACATTTGCTATGCGCCAATCCTGTGGGACATTCCCTGTCAGTATAGAGTCTGCAAATATCAGAAATAATGGTCTGGCTATGACATTACTTAATTCCCTTAGTAGATTATGCTGATTGACACTTTGCTATTTAGCATGGCTGTAAATAGCTGATCCAGGACGCTCTTACGGGGAGTAGTCAAAGTGCTGGGTGGGTGACTACTCCCCACGTTCCAGGCCGGGTCTTGGCAGGCTTATAAAAAATAGCCAGCACTGTCAGGTGGATTACCTCCCTCTGACAGTGGAGCTCTGGAGATCTCTGTGTTGAGGTCTGAAGACCGTGTGTCAGGCGAGCAGGCCTCCTTAAAGCCTGCGAGTGGACTTTCTGAGGCTGAGCATTCAGCCGGGTGTGACCTGACACCCAGGATACCAGGTGAACTTTATTTTGTTTTTCTGTGTGTGAACAAGCACCAAGCCTGAAAAGTGACTGTTGTGTTATGTTATAAGTTGGTAAGGCTGATTAGTCAGCCTGCATTTGTGGGAGAGGGGATGGCTCTTTATATACGAGCCACAGCCTCACTCACAGGCGTGTGTTCTCAGGTGCACAGCTGCCGCTGGGTGTCATTAGCAAACTAGCTTCTCTGGTGGTAGGATTCTTTCTTTGCCGCATGGAGCTTGTTATTTTGCTCTCTGCTACCGTAACATGCATGCGCCATACTACGTAAGTAGGTTGGGCCGGGGCCTTCTCTCCTGGCCGGTCGGAACCGTCTTTGCTAGCGAACGGGAGGCTTCACCTCAGAATCTGCTACCTCAGGTTTGCACGTTGGGGCTAAATACTTCTATTTCTTTTCAACTTTGTTTGTTGGTAATAGGAGTTAGTTCCTATAAATCTTACAAGTTTTACTTCGCTTTGTTCATCTCGTATGAAAAGTTACTTCAGCCGGTTTGCTGTAAAGGCAGAGTTACCCGGGCTGCACGTGACGTCATGTTTGGAGATCGGACGCAGCGTTTATTGTTTAGGCCTCTTGCTGTAGCTGTTCCTTGACACGTGTCTCCCCCTCCCCCCGCTACCACCATCTTTAGACTTCACGTATTTCACTGCTCCATGTACTTAAAAAACCCTGCCGCACTTTTATGCTCTGCTGTCATCCTTGCGGCTTTTATTTCATGTCTGATGCTGCATCCGCACATCTTTACTGTCCAGCACTTTCCTACTCTTGGTTCGTATTCACTCAGATTGGTCTCACATTCAAGCTGTGTCACCTGTTGGCTGTTACATCTCATTCAGTACCCAGCCGACAGCCAGATCCGTATTACACGCCTGTTATTACATGTTGTGTACTCGGCTTACAGCTGCTACTGTTAGGCTGGGTTCACACGAGCGTGTCCGGATGCGTCCCGGTGTATTGCGGGAAACCCGCGCGAGTGGGAACGCAATTGCAGTCAGTTTTGACTGCGATTGCGTTCCGATGTTCAGTTTTTATCCGGCGGGTGCAATGTGTTTTGCACGTGCGTGATAAAAAACCAACTGTGGTACCCAGACCCGAACTTCTTCACAGAAGTTCAGGTTTGGGTTAGTTGTAGTGTAGATTGTATTATTTTCCCTTATAACATGGTTATAAGGGAAAATAATAGCATTCTGAAAACAGAATGCTTACTAGGTGATCAATTGAGGGTTAAAAAAAAAAAAAAAAACTAACTCACCTTCTCCTCTTGATCGCGTAGTTGCCGGTCTCTTCTTTACTTCTTTAATGATGAGCTGTGGGCTAAAGGACCTGTGGTGACGTCAGATCACATGCTCCAATCACATGGTCCATCACCGTGGTGATGGACCATGTGATTGGAGCATGTGATCTGACGTCACCACAGGTCCTTTAGCCCACAGCTCATCATTAAAGAAGTAAAGAAGAGACCGGCAACTACAGCGATCAAGAGGAGAAGGTGAGTCAGATCACATGGTGACGTCAGATCACATGCTCCAATCACATGGTCCATCACCGTGGTGATGGACCATGTGATTGGAGCATGTGATCTGACGTCACCACAGGTCCTTTAGCCCACAGCTCATCATTAAAGAAGTAAAGAAGAGACCGGCAACTACGCGATCAAGAGGAGAAGGTGAGTTAATTATTATTTTTTTTTTTAACCCTCAATTGATCACCTAGTAAGCATTCTGTTTTCAGAATGCTATTATTTTCCCTTATAACCATGTTATAAGGGAAAATAATACAGTGAATAGACTGTCACCTAGCAACCATGCGTGAAAATCGCACCGCATCCGCACTTGCTTGCGGATGCTTGCGATTTTCACGCAACCCTATTCACTTCTATTGGGCCTGCGTTGCGTAAAAAACGCAGAATATAGAGCATGCTGCGATTTTCACGCAACGCACAAGTGATGCGTGAAAATCACCGCTCATCTGAACAGCCCCATTGAAATGAATGGGTCGGGATTCAGTGCGGGTGCAATACGTTCACCTACCGCATTGCACCCGCGCGGAAATCTCACCCGTGTGAACGCAGCCTTACTCCATTTTTATTCTCGGGACGCACCCCCCTGGTGTTCACACCTTGCTCCACTCACAACCAGAACTGTGTTCATGCGTCGACTGGTATACCATGTTTGCTCTGCCCACTGTGAGAGCTGTGTTTACACGTCCGCTGTCACAACATGTTCATGCTAGGCTTGTTTCAGAGCTGCACTCACTTTCACTGTTCCAGCATGTTTATGCTCCACTCACATTTAGAGCTTCTGTTCTACCAATTTCATTCTCGGCCACACCCAGAGGTGCATTCACACTACGCTGTCAAATCATTTTTTGCACTCCACCCTCGACCAGAGTTGCATTCATATGTCTATCGGTATATCAGGTTTACTCTACTCGTACCCAGAGCTGCGTTCACACGTCCTATGCTACCACAGGTTTTTTCCAGGCCCATTTCAAGAACTGCATTCATGTCGCTGTTACATCTATGTTATGCTCCATTCACAACCAGAGCTGCTGTTATACCAAATTTCATGCTCTGCTTATACCCAGAGTTCACACTTCCACTGCTACACCAGGTCGTATACCCCACTCACCAAAGCCGCTTTCCATGTCTGCTGTCACATCAAGTTAATATTCCGTTCACATCCAAAGCTGCGTCCGCATGTCTGCTTTTACATCTTGTCCTATACTCCATTCACTACTAGAGCTGCGTTCACGTGTCTGCTTTCGCATCACGTCAATACTCTGCTCACTTTCAGATTGCATTCATATGTCTGCTTTATACCATGCTTTTCATGCGCTACCCATACTCAGAGCTGCGCCCATACCATGTTTTTTAGGTACCACTCACATCCAAAGCTCCATTCACCCATTTGTTGTTACATCATGTGTTGTACTCTGCTTCCACTCAAAGCTGCATTCTCCTGTTCATTGCTACGTCATGGTTTTACTTAATAATCTCACTAGGGCAGTCTGCACCCACCGCTCTGGTACCTCTCTCTCTACAAACATAACTGCGTTCTTTTCAGGCTTACGTTCCTTTCCTCGGTGGTCTGTTACATTCCATAGGCCTACTTTTCTGTTCACCTCTGGGAGAAATGTTTTTTGTTTTTTTTTTGGTCTTCTTTAATCCTGGTTCATATTCACTCAGACTGGTCTCCTGTTACTTCTGGTTCGTATTCACTCAGATTGGTCTCCTGCCCCAGTTCACCAAACAGCTCCTCAGCGGAGGTCAGTGGGCCAATAGGAGTAAGTTTCCTGCTATGTTTTCATAAGCTTTTCATTTGTTTGTCACGATAAGAGACTTCTCTTAGCGAACTTGCAATGCCTCAGGCTCTTGTTTTTCTCCCAACTCTGTTTCAATTTCATGTTTACGTTTTATGGTTCGCGGTGGTTAGTGTTTTATGTCTATATTTTCAACGCCTGTTGGCAGTTATGTTCTTTAGGCCAGCTTCTAGCCAATCCAATCATTCAAGTCGCTGCATATCCCATCAGGTCCGGCTTACGTTTTAATTACTTATCGTCACCGCAACGTCATCCCTCTGGCTTCGGGGGCCCTATGACTGATCCAGCCTCATGGCTCCGGGGGCCCCATGACAGTTTTTCATGTTTTGTTTGTTAGGGGTACGACATGGTTGTAGGCTGGTTAGTGTCCCAGGTTTGCTATTGGAGGGGGTCATGGTTATGCGAGTCCCCAAGGCATTCTGGTGCTGCATAAGTGGTTTAAAATAAAAAGAAAAAAAACATAAGAGGCTCGCCCGAGTGGCTCTTCGCTTATAGGACCTCACGATTGGCACCGACACTTGTAGTTCTCACGGCCATCTGATACTTTTTTTCCACCATAAGAGTCTCGCACGCATGGCTCCCGCCATAAGTCTCGCACGCATGGCTCCCGCCAAAAGAGTCTCGCACGCATGGCTCCCGCCAAAAGAGTCTCGCACGCATGGCTCCCGCCAAAAGAGTCTCGCACGCATGGCTCCCGCCAAAAGGGTCTCGCACGCATGGCTCTTGCCAAAAGAGTCTCGCACGCATGGCTCCCGCCATATGAGACTCGCACGCATGGCTCCCGCCATATGAGACTCGCACGCATGGCTCCCGCCATATGAGACTCGCACGCATGGCTCCCGCCATATGAGACTCGCACGCATGACTCCCGCCATATGAGACTCGCACGCATGGCTCCCGCCATATGAGACTCGCACGCATGGCTCCCGCCTTATGGGACTCGCACACATGGCTCCCGCCATATGGGACTCGCACGCATGGCTCCCGCCATATGGGACTCGCACGCATGGCTCCCGCCATATGGGACTCGCACGCATGGCTCCCGCCATATGGGACTCGCACGCATGGCTCCCGCCATATGGGACTCGCACGCATGGCTCCCGCCATATGGGACTCGCACGCATGGCTCCCGCCATAAGGGACTCGCTGGAGTGGCTCTTGGCTTAGCGGATTTCACAATTGTCATCGACATTGGTAGGTCATACGGCCATCTAATACTATTTTCCATGGCACACCTTTCAGAAGTTTTCTTTTGTTCATTTATATTTTACAGATTAGCACTTGCGGTTCATTTCAGCCTAATTTCATTAAAAAGCTTTACCCCATATCTTTGTCTTTCTAGGTTATCGAGTTCCGGTTGATTCCTAAACCCGTCGGGTTAAGCCACAATCTTTTCCCCAGCCGTCCTTAATTCTAAGGTTCGCATCCCGGTGGCTACCCAGCCCCATGGGCCCCTGGTGGTTGTTTCGGCCCCATGGCTTCAGGGGTCCGACCAATGGTTGTCTGTCCACCTGTGCAGCTATGCTTTTTGTTTTGAATGACTCACATCTTTACCTGCTTGCCAGCTTATGTTATTTAGGTTTCATTTTAGTTAATGTCCGTTATTATCTCCATTTTCTGTCACGTTTCCCTTCGTCTTTTCAGGTCATGCAGTTGAATTCATGTTGGGGGTCACCTTCCACATCGGTCAGGTCTCGTTCCTAACGATATTTCGCCTTGCATGTTATTCAGGCCACGTAGTTTATCTTAGGTATCGCCTGCCACATCGGTCAGGCTCATGGTTTAATTTCACCTGCACCTTATTCAGGTCACTTATTATAGTTATAATTTCTTGATTAAAAAAAAAAAAAAAAAACTGGCTTTGGGGGCCCGATGACGGCTTCGGTTCCATGGCTTTGGGGGCCCGATGACGGCTTTGGCCCCATGGCTTTGGGGGCCCGATGATGGCTTCGGCCCCATGGCTTTGGGGGCCCGATGACGGCTTCGGCCCCATGGCTTTGGGGGCCCGATGACGGCTTCGGCCCCATGGCTTTGGGGGCCCGATGACGGCTTCGGCCCCATGGCTTTGGGGGCCCGATGACGGCTTCGGCCCCATGGCTTTGGGGGCCCGATGACGGCTTCGGCCCCATGGCTTTGGGGGCCCGATGACGGCTTCGGCCCCATGGCTTTGGGGGCCCGATGATGGCTTCGGCCCCATGGCTTTGGGGGCCCGATGATGGCTTCGGCCCCATGGCTTTGGGGGCCCGATGACGGCTTCGGCCCCATGGCTTCGGGGGCCCGATGACTGTTTTCAGTCCTGCTGGGCTGATTGCCTGGTTGGTTGTCCATCTGTGCATCTGGGCTGATTTGGCCGTATGTATCACATACATACCTGCTTCCCTAATTTCCTAATAATCCATGTTGATCGCTCACTTTGTTTTGACCGCAAACTGGTCCGGTTCGCCCTACAGCATCATGTCATGTCTTACGCAGATATTTAGTCTTGCTTTAATTGTTCATGCTTTCGTTCAGGTTCTTCCAGATGAGGAACAAGTAGGGTAATTCCCTCTAGCATTTCAGTCTCTGATCGTAGTCGATCAAATCTTGTCAACCAGGTCCCCGCGCAAAGTCTTTGCCTTTTTACCACAACCAGGAATTCATTTTCGCCGGTAGCTTCATTGCAATTGCATTCCCTCACTCATGGGAGGGCATAGACAGAATCTTGTATATTATGGCTTCGTAGATTCTTGAAGCACTAACCTCAGACTCCCTACAACCACGTTAAAACGGGTTTTGGACAAGGTTCCGCATTTCCTCACGGTAGAAGATTCAGATAGTAGGTCGGTCTTCACGTCTCAAGCGTTAAAACAATTCTCAGGGGCACACAGTAGAACAACGCGCGGACCACAGCTAGCAGATAGCTGTTGTCTAGGGCAGTGTTTCCCAACCAGTGTGCCTCCAGCTGTTGCAAAACTACAACTCCCAGCATGCCCGGACAACACTGGTTGGGAAACACTGGTCTAGGGAACTATTCAAGGATTCTCTTCCTATCTACATAATTCTTTTTGGCCCTCATTCCTGCATAGTCTAGGCAGTTAGGTTTCGGTCCCACGATCTCCTGAGGCAAGGGCATTGCCAGTACTCCCTAGAACCAAAACTTTACAAGGTTCAGTTGGTTTTCATGATCCATTTCACAACGTATTCCCGGTCCTCCATTCCGCTTTGGGGCAGTATCCGCAATATTGAGCATCATGTCTCTGGCCTTGTCATCCACAAGATGGGTTGTAGGTCTCCTTCTGGCCTTGCCTCATACACCCCAAATTTTTCGCTCTAGATCCCTGACGCCTTGCAATTGGCTTGGGGATTCGTTTGCACATGCCATTCGAGTTCCTTTTCTACCCTACTTGGCATGGTTTTTGCCCACTTATAGGCCTACCCACGATCATGGCTTAGGGCACACAACAAGCCATTTAGTCAGGTTAGCTAAGACACGCCTAGCTGGGTTAGGTTGTTCCGTTGTTTCTCTCCCAAGGGTTCTTTGGATATCTCTTGGCCGTAGTCATGACCACAAGTGTGAATAAACACTGAAGAGTGATTTACACCCTGGTCCTTTGCCTCTATACTGCGTCCGCTAACCTGCCTACCAGAGTGAATCCCCACAATATATATATATGCTTGAGGAAGGCTCTTGTGAGCCGAAACGTCGCAAGTTTGCCATACAATGGGTGAATAAAAGCCGTTTGATTTCACTACATTTCAGGAGTGCAGTCCCACTTTTTCGCATATATATATATATATATATATATATATATATATATATATAATTTCCCCAGTCGTCTCCATGACAGAAACATAGAAACATAGAATGTGTCGGCAGATAAGAACCATTTGGCCCATCTAGTCTGCCCAATATACTGATTACTATGGATAGCCCCTGGCCCTATCTTATATGAACGATGGCCTTATGCCTATCCCATGCATGCTTAAACTCCTTCACTGTATTTGCAGCTACCACTTCTGCAGGAAGGCTATTCCATGCATCCACTACTCTCTCAGTAAAGTAATACTTCCTGATATTACTTTTAAACCTTTGCCCCTCTAATTTAAAACTATGTCCTCTTGTAGCAGTTTTTCTTCTTTTAAATATTCTCTCCTCTTTTACCTTGTTGATTCCCTTTATGTATTTAAAAGTTTCTATCATATCCCCTCTGTCTCGTCTTTCTTCCAAGCTATACATGTTAAGGTCCTTAACAGCACAAACTGAGATTGCCTTCCTCTGATAGGACAGGAAAAAGCACACAGAGAGGTTAAAAACCCCACACCCACCCCTCATCACCAGTGTTTTTCCTGTCCTGTCAAGGAAGGAATGCCAGAGAGGTGCTGGGAGCTCTTCTGGGTGCCCTAGTCCTTTTTTTCTGTTTTTACCTTTTTTCTTCTCGCCCTGCTACGGTGGGGTGTCATCTGTTAGACCGGAGGTCGGTTCCGGGGTCTGGCTCTTCCCTCCTCCAGGCGCGGTCTATGCCCGGTCACCCTCATTCATGGTGATCCCGGCGAAGTTCCCTCTGCAGCGGCCCAGGCGAGCTTGAAGCAGTGCGGTAAGGGCAGCTGGAGCGACGCTATGACGCGCTTCCCTCCAGTCGCCGGGTGATGACGTCGGACGCCAGGAGGCGTGGCCAGCGTTGTGACGTCACGGAGGCCGCGGCCGGCGCCAAATTCAAAATGGGACGCCGATTCTGACCGCTCTGAGGCCTCCACAGTTCACCCTACCTGCTGACAGCAACTCAAGTGGACGGGAGCTGAGAAGATGATCGCCCCTACCACCACTGGCTCGGGTCCTGAGCCCCCTACCACTCTGGGCGGTGTGAGTAGCCTTCTGGCACCTTTTCATATTGCGTATTTGCCCTGCTGTGGTTGACCCTTTCCTCCCTTGTGTGTTACAGGGAGAAAAGGAGTCTACCTCCTCTGTTAAATCCAGACCCAGGAAGTGCGGCGTCTATTCTAAGCGCCTTCCTTCCTCAGGGTCCAAGCTACTGTGTAAAGACTGCACCTCTACCGTGGTGAAGGCGGAGTCCTCTATTTTTATGGAGGAGATCAAGACTCTGGTCAGAACGGAGGTCCAATCAGCGTTGGCCGCTAGGGACCCCCCTGCCTCCCCTATACCCCAGACCTACCAGGGCCACAGACCACCCTCTTCCAGAGGCCTTGACTACTCTGGGAGTGACCTGGACTCGGCCGACTCTGATTTGTCAGATGTGGGGACTTCTGCTAGATCTTTGGAATTGGAGGAAAGTAGCGAGTACAGGAGATTCCTCTTTAACCCAGAGGATATCGAAGAATTGATCTAAACCATCAGGGCCACTATTAGGATGGAGATCCCTAAGAGGTCCAAGTCAGTCCAGGAGGAGATTTTTGGGGGTTTAGGGGAGAGGCAAAAATCGGTGTTCCCGGTCCCGGACAATGTCCAGAAGATGATACGGGCAGAATGGGAGAAGCCGGAGAAGGGTTCCTTTATCCCACAGGGCCTCAAAAGGCGATACCCCTTGGACGAAGCGGACTGCGACGATTGGGAGGCCATTCCCAGGGTGGATGCTCCCGTTGCTAAGGTAGCGAAACGAACGGTCCTTCCGTTTGAGGATGCAGCGCAGCTCAAGGACCCTCTAGATAGGAAAGCCAAGAGTCTGCTCAAGAGGACCTGGGAGGCTACAGCATCTCTCCTAAAACCGGGGGTAGCAGCAACGTGTGTGGCTCGTACACTCGCCATGTGGCTTGAACAACTAGAGCGCCATATAGAGAATAAGGCCCCTTGGGAGGAGATCCTGGACAGTATTCCTCTTCTGAAGAAGGCCACTTTCTTCCTTGCCGATGCAGAATCGGTTAGGCTATCTGCTCACACGGCGGTCCTGTCCAATACCACCAGACGGGTACTGTGGCTTAAGGCCTGGTCGGGCGACACCGTATAAAAAAACAGGCTGATATCTCCACCCTTTCACGGTCAATACGTGTTCGGGTATGACCTGGACAAGATCCTTGAGAATGCCACGGACCGTAAGAAGGGCTTTCCAGAGGACAAATCCAAGTCCAGGAGACAGTTTTTTCGGAGGGTCGCGGATTTACGAGAGGCGGGAGAGGAAAAAGTTTTTTCCTTAATCCCAACAGGGGAGATCCCTCTCCCTCTTCATCAAAACAATGACATCATCCCGGTCGTAGGAAGGCTTAGCTCCTTTCTAGGGGTTTGTGAACAAATCATCACGGATCCGTATATATTAGGCATCGTAGAACATGGCTACACTATAGAACTGGATTCCCTTCCTCCGCAGAGGTTCGTCCTGACCAAGCTCCCCAGGGGCCTTGAGTCTCCCTTATCCGAGGGCGTAAGAAACTTATTACGCCTGGGGGCAGTAGTAAGGGTCCCTGCCGGAGAATTGGGGAGGGGTCACTATTCCCCCTTATTCCTGGTCTGAAAATCGAATGGCAATTTTCGGACCATCATAAATTTAAAACCCCTGAACAAACACCTCACCTACCACAAGTTCAGGATGGAGACTGTCATGTCAGCGGTGAAGCTCATCAAAAGGGGGTCTATGATGGCTACAATAGACCTCTCCGACGCATATTTCCATATCCCAATACAGGTCCGTTCCAGAAGATATCTGAGGTTCGCGGTGGAGCAAGGTGGGACAGTCCACCACTATCAGTTCAAGTGCCTCCTGTTCGGCATATCATCGGCACCCCGCATATTCACCAAGGTTATGGCGGAGGTCGTAGCCTCCCTAAGCAAGAAGGGGATAATAATCGTCCCTTACCTAGACGACCTGCTAATAGTAGCGGAAACCTCAGATCTCCTTCACAGACACATCCAAGTGGTTCTCTTGCGCCTCCAGAACTTGGGCTGGTTGGTCAACCGGGAGAAGTCCGACATGTTCCCAGACCATCGGAAGGCATTCCTGGGTATTCTCTTGGAATCAGCTCTTCAAAAATCCTTTCTCCCTCCGCTAAAGGTACAGAAGCTGAAGTCAAGGGTCCTCCACTTCACCAAGCAGTCCCGTTTGCTCAATAAGGCAGGGCATGGAAATGCTGGGCCATCTCACCTCCTGCATCCCTGTGGTAGCCTTGGCCCAATTCCATATGAGACCCTTACAGAAGTTGGTTCTAAAACAATGGAACAGGTATCGATTGGTGAAGGCTTCACTGGGCTGGTGGCTCAAGACCAAGAACCTGGAAACGGGAGTTCCATGAAGGCAGGAGGGTGTGCTTTCCCTCACAATGGACGCCAGCTCTTGGGGCTGGGGGGCCCTCACGGCTTCAGAGACTTTTCAGGGGATTTGGTCCGAGGACCAGAGAAGGATGTCCTCCAACTACAGAGAACTCCGTGCGGTTTGGGAAGGCCTCAGGTCCATCCAAATACAGGCCAAAAATCGCCACGTCCTGGTCCATTCGTTTATCCAGCACCAGGGAGGAACAAGACACGGTCACCTCCAGAGGCTCTCAGACCGAATCTTCCTTTATGCAGAAAAGAATCTACAATCCCTTGCGGCAGTACATCTGAAGGGATCCCTGAATCTCCAGGCGGATTACCTCAGTCGGCAAAGTCTGGATCCAGACGAATGGTCTTTGTCCCAGACCGCTTTCCAACAGATTCGGGATCGTTGGGGGAGTCCCATCCTAGACCTGTTCGCATCAGCAAAGAATCACAAGGTTCAGGATTTCTTCTCCCTCAACCGAAGAGACCCATGTGTGGCAATAGACGCTTTTACCAAGCCTAGTCTACGCCTTTCCCCTGATGCCAGTAATCCCAAGAGTGCTCCAAAAGTTTTAGTCCGAAAGGTGCAGACTGATTCTGGTGGTCCCATTCTGGCCCAGGAGAAGCTGGTTCGGGCTCCTCAGGTCACTCAGCCCGGAAGATCCCATCCATTTCCTGCCGGAGGAGGGTCTTCTAACCCAGGGTCCCATACCGCACCCCAATACCAACCTCCTCAAGCTGTCAGCCTGGATTCTGAGCAATCCCTCTTGCTAGGGTTAGGGCTCTCTGAAAGAGTAGTTAAGACCCTCTTACTCAGTAGGAAGTCCAACACCTCCAAAGCGTACCTCAAATTTTGGAGGAAGTTTGCCTCCTGGGGCGGAGTCAGGTTCAACCAGTCCACCCCTAATATCCGTCTTATCCTGGAATTCATTCAGGATGGGTTGGATTTGGGCCTTGCTCCTAACACATTGCGAGTCCAGGTGTCGGCCTTGGGGGCCCTATATAATACCAGCCTTTATGAGGTCCCCTGGGTAGCAAGATTCCTGAAAGCGGCAGATCAACTAAATCCCCGAGTCAGGAATATGGTCGCACCATGGAACCTTAACACCGTCCTTTTAGGGCTGTCGGATGTACCGTTTGAGCCTCTTCTCTCCCTATCTATTAAGTGGCTCACTCTGAAAACCATCTTCTTAGTGGCCATATCCTCCGCAAGGAGGGTTCGTGAGTTCCAGGCCCTGTCCATACAGGAGCCCTTTCTCAAGGTGCTAGACGACAAGCTCGTTTTCAAATTAGACCCCTGTTTTCTCCTTAAAGTGGTCTCCTCCTTTCACATGTCACAAGATATAGTTATCCCGTCTTTCTTTCCTAACCCTAAAGACGAGCAAGAATCTAGATTCCACAATTTAGACGTTAGGCGTTCAGTTCTTCATTATTTACACGCCACAGAGGAGTGGCGTATCGACAAAAATTTACTTATCCAGTTTGCAGGTCCAAATAGGGGTAAGAAGGCAGCTAAGAGCTCTATATCCTGCTGGATTAAATGCACCATCTCCGAGGCCTATAAAGCCTCCGGTAAGGAGGCTCCTCCATCCCTTAGAGCCCACTCAGTTAGATCGGTCTCCACTTCTTGGGCTGAGAGAGCCTCTGCTTCGTTAGAACAAATCTGCAGGGCAGCTACCTGGAAGAGGGCCCACACCTTCACCAAGCATTATAGGGTGGATGTGTTTGCCGACGAAGACTTGGCCTTTGGACGTAAGGTCCTAGGTGCTGTAGTCCCCCCCTAAGTTACTTTGTTAGTTCTCAGTTTGTGCTGTCATGGAGACGACTGGGGAAATGAGTATTACACTCACCGGTAATCCGGTTTTCTGGAAGTCTCCATGACAGCACAACTTTGTCCCGCCCTTGTTTTTCTTTGTCAATAGACTATTTTGACTAGTTTTATGTTCTACCCCTTGTCTTAGTCCTGTTAAAATACACTGGCGATGAGGGGTGGGGGTGGGGGTTTTAACCTCTCTGTGTGCTTTTTCCTGTCCTATCAGAGGAAGGCAATCTCAGTTTGTGCTGTCATGGAGACTTCCAGGAAACCGGATTAACGGTGAGTGTAATACTCGTATATATATATATATATATATACTCACCTAAATAATTATTAGGAACACCATACTAATACGGTGTTGGACCCCCTTTTGCCTTCAGAACTGCCTTAATTCTACGTGGCATTGATTTCAACAAGGTGCTGATAGCATTCTTTAGAAATGTTGGTCCATATTGATAGGATAGCATCTTGCAGTTGATGGAGATTTGAGGGATGCACATCCAGGGCACAAAGCTCCCGTTCCACCACATCCCAAAGATGCTCTATTGGGTTGAGATCTGGAGATCTGGTGACTGTGGGGGCCATTATAGTCCAGTGAACTCATTGTCATGTTCAAGAAACCAATTTGAAATTATTCGAGCCTTGTGACATGGTGCATTATTCTGCTGGAAGTAGCCATCAGAGGATGGATACATGTTCTCATTCTGTTTACGCCAAATTCGGACTCTACCATTTGAATGTCCCAACAGAAATCGAGACTCATCAGACCAGGCAACATTTTTCCAGTCTTCAACAGTCAAATTTTGGTGAGCTCGTGCAAATTGTAGCCTCTTTTTCCTATTTGTAGTGGAGATGAGTGGTACCTGGTGGGGTCTTCTGCTGTTGTAGCCCATCCGCCTCAAGGTTGTGCGTGTTGTGGCTTCACAAATGCTTTGCTGCATACCTCGGTTGTAACGAGTGGTTATTTCAGTCAACGTTGCTCTTATCAGCTTTAATCAGTCGGCCCATTCTCCTCTGACCTCTAGCATCCACAAGGCATTTTTGCCCACAGGACTGCCGCATACTGGATGTTTTTCCCTTTTCACACCATCCTTTGTAAACCCTAGAAATGGTTGTGCGTGAAAATCCCAGTAACTGAGCAGATTGTGAAATACTCAGACCGGCCCGTCTGGCACCAATAACCATGCCACGCTCAAAAATGCTTAAATCACCTTTCTTTCCCATTCTGACATTCAGTTTGGAGTTCAGGAGATTCTTGACCAGGACCACACCCCTAAATGCATTGAAGCAACTGCCATGTGATTGGTTGACTAGATAATTGCATTAATGAGAAATAGAACAGGTGTTTCTAATAATTCTTTAGGTGAGTGTGTGTGTATATATATATATATATATATATATATATATATACAGGGAGTGCAGAATTATTAGGCAAGTTGTATTTTTGAGGATTAATTTTATTATTGAACAACAACCATGTTCTCAATGAACCCAAAAAACTCATGCTGAATATTTTTGGAAGTAGTTTTTAGTTTGTTTTTAGTTTTAGCTATTTTAGGGGGATATCTGTGTGTGCAGGTGACTATTACTGTGCATAATTATTAGGCAACTTAACAAAAAACAAATATATACCCATTTCAATTATTTATTTTTACCAGTGAAACCAATATAACATCTCAACATTCACAAATATACATTTCTGACATTCAAAAACAAAACAAAAACAAATCAGTGACCAATATAGCCACCTTTCTTTGCAAGGACACTCAAAAGCCTGCCATCCATGGATTCTGTCAGTGTTTTGATCTGTTCACCATCAACATTGCGTGCAGCAGCAACCACAGCCTCCCAGACACTGTTCAGAGAGGTGTACTGTTTTCCCTCCTTGTAAATCTCACATTTGATGATGGACCACAGGTTCTCAATGGGGTTCAGATCAGGTGAACAAGGAGGCCATGTCATTAGATTTTCTTCTTTTATACCCTTTCTTGCCAGCCACGCTGTGGAGTACTTGGACGCATGTGATGGAGCATTGTCCTGCATGAAAATCATGTTTTTCTTGAAGGATGCAGACTTCTTCCTGTACCACTGCTTGAAGAAGGTGTCTTCCAGAAACTGGCAGTAGGACTGGGAGTTGAGCTTGACTCCATCCTCAACCCGAAAAGGCCCCACAAGCTCATCTTTGATGATACCAGCCCAAACCAGTACTCCACCTCCACCTTGCTGGCGTCTGAGTCGGACTGGAGCTCTCTGCCCTTTACCAATCCAGTCACGGGCCCATCCATCTGGCCCATCAAGACTCACTCTCATTTCATCAGTCCATAAAACCTTAGAAAAATCAGTCTTGAGATATTTCTTGGCCCAGTCTTGACGTTTCAGCTTGTGTGTCTTGTTCAGTGGTGGTCGTCTTTCAGCCTTTCTTACCTTGGCCATGTCTCTGAGTATTGCACACCTTGTGCTTTTGGGCACTCCAGTGATGTTGCAGCTCTGAAATATGGCCAAACTGGTGGCAAGTGGCATCTTGGCAGCTGCACGCTTGACTTTTCTCAGTTCATGGGCAGTTATTTTGCGCCTTGGTTTTTCCACACGCTTCTTGCGACCCTGTTGACTATTTTGAATGAAACGCTTGATTGTTCGATGATCACGCTTCAGAAGCTTTGCAATTTTAAGAGTGCTGCATCCCTCTGCAAGATATCTCACTATTTTTGACTTTTCTGAGCCTGTCAAGTCCTTCTTTTGACCCATTTTGCCAAAGGAAAGGAAGTTGCCTAATAATTATGCACACCTAATATAGGGTGTTGATGTCATTAGACCACACCCCTTCTCATTACAGAGATGCACATCACCTAATATGCTTAATTGGTAGTAGGCTTTCGAGCCTATACAGCTTGGAGTAAGACAACATGCATAAAGAGGATGATGTGGTCAAAATACTCATTTGCCTAATAATTCTGCACTCCCTGTATATATATATATATATATATATATATATATATTCTCTATATCCCTTTTTTAGCTTTTCAGTTTTGCTGTGAGTGGAGGATGTGTTGCTACATCACTGGGTAGTCTTCTCAATCAGGAATATGTGCACACGGGTGACTCCCCCTTCTGGCAGATATATTCAACCATATTGGTGGTGATCATACTTTTCATAGTATGGGGATTTTTTCTTCAGTAAAGTTTATTTCCCCAACAAATGCAAAACCCTGTAAATGTCCCTAAAATAGCGAAATAATTAACTTTTTATATGCCCCATAACCAGTGCCATTAAGAGAGTGCTCCTATACACAGTATCAGACAGTGAGTGTTTCAGATCCAGAAGAAGCCAAGTTTAGGATCCAGTTAATAATGGTTGTTTCTTGACATACACAAAAATCCTGTATAGAACGGTAAGGATGCTATTGTGAGTAACACAGGACTATACTGTATGCTTGAATGGCTCTGATTTATTGCCACCTGCTGGTGCACAGTTGTACCTTTCTATTCATTTTGCAAGTACTATATACGGTTACCTATAGACCTTAAAATAAATGAACTATTTATTTAACACTTTAATATATTTTAAGAAACTAATAGACCCCACATGTTCTAAAATGAAATAGTGTTAAAAGATGAATGTTCACTAAATATATTGTATCACTATTGTTGGTGCTAGAAATTTGGACCTCACTGTGCCTTATTCTATTTCATAAAAACCACAAAAGCATTTGATTTATATTGTAATAAATTATAAATTTGAAATTTCTTTATGTATGCATATTATGCATGTTTAATAGACACCAAGTGGTCTCAATGAATGTATACTTGCAAAGTAGGTTATGTGTCAAAAGCAAGGTGACCCTGTTACTAGCCTGTGTCAGTGACAACTACAATCTAAAAAGCCGCTGTCACAACCTCTTGGAAGAATTGCTGAAAACCTAAAGGAATTGCCTCAAGAAGACAACCTCTACACATATTCCCTAATAGGGCATGTGGATGTCATCTAGGGGAATCGTTGGCAGGGGTGGACTGGCTATAGACCCTACACTGACATTTACCAGTGGACTGAAGCCCAGGGAGCCGCCCAAGCCCTCCTCATGGCTGCTGGTCAGTTGCACATCGATCTGGATGCTCTCAGCATTAATTAATGCTAGGAGCATCTTGTACTTTGGCACCTGGCTGGTAGAAGAAAGTGCACTCCTGCATTCAATTGTGTTGCCATCCCCAGGACCAGGGCAGAATTATTTTACGCTGCATTGTGCATTTCAGTCAGTATTTTGTGCTGCACTACAGTATTGCTGGCCATCCCTACTTATATTGGCTCTGCCTTGTGTGAATTTGGACCTGCCTACAACAAGGGGCCACTTTGAGGGGGTTTTTCCAGAGTCACTTTAAGTTCCCAGTCCCACTTCAAGTTCCCAGTGTGGAAACCAGTGGTGAAAGCTGGTAAGTATCAGCATATCCCATTCTGCTAAGTCATCCCATTTTTCTATTACATGGATGGCTATTCATTAAAACAGCCATTATGTAATACTACATTTCTTCTAAGCTACCCCCTTTGAAGGGGTTCTCTGGATTCTTAATTCATTTTTTTATATCCCCAGAGTACCCCGAATACTGCCTATTTTTTCCCCATATACCTGTTTTCATGTCAGCACTTTCCTTTCCTTCTTCTCAGCTTCCCTGCATCCTGGCAGGATGTTTACATGACTTACTTCCTGTTCTTATCAGCTTCCTGCTCTGTTTTCAAACCTAACCCAGCATGCCTTGCTCTGTAATGTTTCACAGGGCTTACTCCACCTAACATGGAGAGGGGAGGTGTCGAGAGCATGACTACTGCCGAGGAAACAGTATGGCAGGTGGCACCAGGCCTGTGAAATGTTACAGAGCGAAGCATGCTGCAAAAAGCTGATGAAAACAGGAAGTTGTGTATGTCAACATCCTGCCATTATGAAGTGATGCTGAGAACAGGGGATGAAAACAAGTATGTAGGGGAAAAAATATGCATTTTGGGATACTCTGGTCATATAAAATGTAATTATGAAATCAGAGAACTCCTTTAAGGAGACAGCAATCATAAACTCCTTTTATAAATGAGAGGATCATGTAATCAGATTTGTACATGGATGGATTACTACAGATTGGGAATCTCTATCCTGATTATCTGTCAGATTTTGCAGATGAGACAAACATCACACAATGAATACACAAATTTATCAAAATACAATGAAACTCGGCTAGTAAAATGCAAACTTTTAAGAACAGGGCATAAAAAAGACATGTCAGACATGCCTGGTGTTAGAAAATGCCAGGGGCTTTGTTCCCAGTCATTTCCATTCCATTAAAATGTTGACTAGAAGATTACATACCTCTCTATGAATAGTTCCGTGTGATTACATTTCTTTTTTTCTCTTTAAGCATATGGCTAAACTGTGCCTGTAAAAGTCGATTAAAATGTGTTAAGTGGCAAACTTTTAGTCTTTTTAAAAAAAAGTAAAAGTGAAATAATTTGAAATAAATTGGTGGATACAATGGTCCTTAGTGACAGTACACGCAGGCATTTCACTCAGCCATTTTCCTGCTTAATGTAAAGCAGGTTTTATTGAGCGTAAAAACCGCATACATAAGGGAAAAAAAAGGAGACCATCAAGAAAATTAAATGTACAGTATATCAATCTTATGTGCCGTACTTGATTGTTATAATCTTGAAAACACACAGGGGGAGATTAATCAAACTGGCGGCAGAAAGGAAAACTGGCTTAGTTGCCCATAGCAACCAATCAGATTTCACCTTTTCATTTTCCAAAGCAGCTCTGGGAAAAAAAAGGTGGAATTTGATTGGTTGCTATGGGCAACTAAACTGGTTTTTCATTAAATCAGTTTTGACAAATCTACTCCACAAAGTAAATAAATAAAGGCGAGGACTGAAAATGTTGTTAAGGTGCTCCATCTTTCTTAGCCAAGTAGAAAAATCCCTAATAGCGATGGACGAACATCAGCTGGGACGATTCACGAATCGCGCATTCGCATCGCGCCCATTGACTTTAATAGCAGGCGAACCTGAAAATCCTTTAGGTCATATTTGCAGCCACCAAATCCAAACTATGAGTGCACAAATAGTCCCACAACATGGACCGTGACATACCAGAGGGGGATCACTGGTAAAAAATTGCCATAAAAAATATGTATTTTAATCAGGGGCCATTTTTATGCGTCTTAAAGGGAAACTCACAAAAATGTTCCCTGCTGGAGCCTAGAAAAATGTTATTTCCTATCGGTTTGATGTATTCAAATGTGCAGCACTCAACGTTTTTGTATCCGGCAGAGTCCATTAAAAAAATGCATACGTTAACGTAAAAAAAAATTCTACCATGGAGCTGTATGGTGAACGGACGCCACTGTATGGCATCAGTCTGAGGCATCTGTTAACGCATACATTTTTGGTATGCATTAGAAGGATGGCAAAAATAGGATGTGAACCCAGCCCTAGTGTCAGAATAAGCACCAGTACACAGCGGAGCAGCGTGGCGGAGAGGGGAGGCCGTCATGTACTGACAGAGCTCTACCTGGTCCTGGTGGTCAAGGATGAGGACTGTGTTTCCCAAGGATCATTTTCTACTGGGAAATACAGGGCACAGTATAATACACTAGAATCTATAAAATATAAAGATATTATCCCTACCCCCGAATAATAATACAATTAGGTGGTCATTTATTATATGGAAATACGTCTATTTTAGGTGTATTTCTCACACAGATTGTGGCGCAAAGGTCCTTAGCACCGCAATCTGCATATTTTTACCGCTCATGCCAGATCTATAAAAGCATGGTGTGGGCAGGGAAAGGGATACAGTTATGGCCATCCAGTTATTGGATACCACCGCCATACATTGACCGGATAACACCTCTGTACAGTGACTGGATAACACCGCCATACCGTGACCGGATAAAGGGGTATAAGAGGGCACAGTACAGGGGATGACTAGGGGCACTGCACAGGGTGTGGTAAGAGGGCACAATGCAGTGTATAAGGGGGCACAGTACGGGGTAAGGGGCACAGTCAACTGACCCTGTGACATTAGAAGGTTCTTATGGTGTATGTGGTTCATACGCCACCATAATGAGAGGCAGAGGAGTGAGACAGAGGTGTAATTATGTGGCTACAGATAAAAAATTTAACTGTTGGCCAGTACAGCCCCAAACATTAGGCAATAGGCATTCACCTGACAGCAAAGAACTTTGGATTCTGTGGCTGGAGGTACATTAGGCGTTCACAGGATAAATATGTAACTGTCGGCCAGTACAGGCCCCAAAAATTAGGCATTCACTGGACATAAAAGGCATTTTATGCCGCTGTATAGACATAAGGCAAGGACCATTCTTTGTTCTGGGTGGTGGTGGATATGTGTGGGCTGGCATGAGGAAATTTAATTACACGTGGTCATCACAGGTGTTGAATTCCTCCGAGATCCATGCCTCATTCATTTAAAAAAAATGTGAGGTAGTCCACACTGACATGAGCTAGGCGAGTGAGCATATCAGTCTGCGCTGAACGTACTTTCCGACAGTACACTTGATAAGGGGCAAGAGTTCCATGGCAAATTGTGCCAGCTCTGGCCACAGGTCAAGCCTGCACACTTAGTAGTCAAGGGGTTCCTTGCTTCTCAGAGCGTCCACATCAGCCGTTAACCCGATGTAGTCGGACATCTGTCGGTCTAGGCATTCCGTGAGGCTGGATCCGGAGGGCGGCTGTCGATGGGTTGGCTGCAAGAATGATCTCATATCCAATGTGACTAACACATCTTCAAACCGCCCTCTTTTTGCAGGCACGGTAGGATTGGTACCCGCACCTCTTTCACTGTGGGTGGAAATTCCTCTGCCAGTGCCCGCAACAGCAGAATGCAGCATCTTTTACAGCAAGGCCTGAAAATGCTGCATTCTGTCAGCCCTCTGTGATGCTGGTAACACGTCCGCCATTTTGTGTTTGTAGGGGGGGGTACAGGTCCTTGACCTTTATGCTTTTTATACGGGGTCCCTCTTCAAACACTGGAACATTAAGACCCCCATTTGCACTAAATTGGAAGCGGTGGAGCACCCTGGCTCCTGCTTGTCGCCCAGGAGAATGTCGTCCTCGGTCTCCTCCCCCCAGGCACGGACATCAGGGATCCCAGAAAAGTTTAAAGCCTGCTCCTCTTGCTCTTCCTCCCCCCAGCCACCATCCTCCTCTGACTGCCCTTCAGACTCCTGCTGACTTGTCTCAGATGGAGTAGCCCCCCTGGGAATTAATTCAGCATTGAGACTTCCTCATCTTCCAGTTCCTGCTCCTCGATGGCTTGCTCAATGACATGACGCAATGCACGCACCAGAAAGAAGGCTTAAGGTACGATGTCACTGATGGCGCCCTGGCTGCGACTGACCAGTTTGGTGATCTCATCAAATGGCCACAGAAGTCTGCATACGTCGAGCAGAGCAGCCACTGGTGCGGTGAAAAAAAAAACAAGCTCCCCAGAACCTGTCCTGCCGCAGAGTTCGTACAGGTAGTCGTTAACGGCACATTTCTGCTGGAGCAGCCTATCAAACATATACAAGGTGGAGTTCCAGCGCGTCGGGCAGTCACAAATCAGACGTCTGACGGGCAAGTGGTGTCGCTGCTGAAAGTCAGCAGATTTTCCTGGCCTGCCACAAGACGTCCTGGACCCTGGGGTATTTGGCAACAAATCGCTGCACCACTAAGTTCAGGATGTGTGCCATGCATGGCACGTGTGTCATTTTGCCCTGTTTCAGATTGGCACCGTTGTCGCACACCACTTTACAAACTGTCAAATTGAGCGGGGTTAGCCACTGATCAGCCTGTGACCGCAGAGCTGAAAGGAGTGCAGGACCGGTGTGGCTCTTGGCTTCCAGGCACAACAGCCGCAGCACAGCATGGCATGGTCTCACCTGGCACGTCGAATAGGTTCTGGGGAGCTTGGGGGTTGGGGGGTGCAGCGGAGCAGTGGAAAAGGAGGAGTCAGCCGAGAAGGAGACGGAGGATGGAGTAGGAGGAGGAGAAGAAGAGGCAGGCCTGCATGCAATCCATGGCGGTAACACCAAATCCACATGGGTGCCACGGGTTACATGCTTGATGGCCGTCAGAAGGTTGACCCAGTGGGCAGTAAAAGTTATGTACCTTCCCTACCCATGTTTGCTAGACTACGTGTCTGTGGTCAGATGTATCTTGGCACCGACACTGTGTTCCAGAGATATATTAACTTGCCGCTAAACGTGGCCATATTGTTCAGAGATGCCCTTCTGGGAGAAATATTTCCTTCCGGGGACCTTCCATTGCGGTGTGCTAATGGCCACAAATTTTCAAAAGGCCTCCGAGTCCACCAATTTTTTATGGCAGTAGTTGGCGGGCTAGCAGTTCCGGGAACCGGATGGGAAAACAATTCCTCTGACTCGAGTTTAGGGGCTATGGTGGTGGTGGTGTCTTTGGGGGTGCACACAGCAGAGAGTGAGGAGGGTGCAGATACAGAGGATGAGGAGGGTGCAGAAGTGGAAGGCTGAGTGAGCCACTTAACCAACTCTGGTGAGCCCTTTGAAGTTATCGCACGCGCATTCTCCAACTTACCACTTAGGCTCTGGCCTGGTGCACCTGCCCGACCCCTACCATCCCTGCAGAACGGTCTGCCTCTTCCTCTGCCTGTCATTTTCGAAATGACCCTCTGCCTAAGTCTGTAGAGAAGAGCAGTATTTGTGAAAGAAGGTATATCACAACCCTCAATCAGTATTTGGTGGAAAAAGGTATATAGCAATAGCACCCCTCAATCAGTATTTTGTGGAAGAAGGTATATGGCACCCCTCAATCAGTACTTGGCGGAAACAGGTATATAGCACCCCTCAATCAGTATTTGGTGGAAACGGTTATATGGCACCCCTTAATCAGTATTTTGTGGAAGCAGGTGTATCGCAGTCCTCAATTAGTATTTGGTGGAAGAAGATATATAGCAATAGCACCCCACAATCCGTATTTAGTGGAAGAAGGTATATGGCACCCCTCAATCAGTATTTGGCGGAAACAGGTATATAGCACCCCTCAATCAGGATTTGGTGGAAGAAGGTATATCGCAGCCCTCAAGCAGTTTTTTTGGGGGGGGGCAACAGGTTTATCACACCCGTTGCAATTAGTTACTCCAATAGTCCCTCTATCTAGCTGCAGTATCGCAGCAGAACCGCACACAACTGCTGCACAATACAAATGTACTATAATATAATTTCTATGTTAGAAAGTATATTATAAGTATATCACACCCCTCTATATCACACCTATCGATAGCACACCTATACCAGTCCTTAAAAGGACTTTTGTGGCCCTATTAGCTAGCGTTTGGTGTCCCTAACTGTCCCTGCTCCAAAATGCAACCTCTCCCTACACTGGCAAAACACATAATGTAAAATAGCTGCCAGATCGGATTCTATTATAGGGTTGGGGGGGGGGGGTGTCCCTGTGCTGAAACATCTCAATTGGCTGTCCTGTCCCACCTGATGGATGTGTCATGGGTCAAAGTTCGGCGCTATGCAAAAAAAATGGCACGTGCGAATATCGCCATATGTTCGCATGTTCGGCGAATCGCGAATGAGCAAAGTTCGCCGCGAAACGACCTACGGGCGAACCGCAAGCCCATCTCTACTCCCTAATATAAATCTTTTACATGGCTCTTCATAAACTTCCTGTGAATCACTAGAGATAAAGGGGTGATGTCAGGGTATAGCTAAACATGTTTAGTAGAGGATCGTCAAAACCGGAGAGGGGGAGGGGTTTGCCTTTACTATAAACCACCTAATATACCAGAGTCCACAGAAAATCTACTACTAAACGAGATAGACGAGGTGGCAAATCATAATGAGGTGGTTATTATGGGGGACTTCAACTACCCAGATATAGACTGGGAAACTGAAACTTGTATATCTCATAAGGGAAACAGGTTCTTGGCAATAACCAAAGACAATTACCTCTCCCAACTGGTTCAGGACCCGACTAGAGGAACGGCCATACTGGACTTAGTATTAACCAATAGACCTGACAGAACAACAGATGTGCAGGTTGGTGGACACCTGGGAAATAGTGACCATAAAGTAATAACCTTCAAATTATCATTCAAAAGAGCGTTTTTACAGGGAGGAACAAAAATACCAAACTTCAAAAAAGCTAAATTTAGCCAACTAAGAGAGGCTATAGGCCTAACTAACTGGGACAAAGTCCTCAAAAATATAAATACAGCCACAAAATGGGATATTTTTAAAAACATCCTAAAATCTCATTGTGAGAGGTACATACCGTATGGGAACAAAAGGTTAAGGAACAAAAAGAAACCAATGTGGATAAATAGAACTGTAAAGAAAGCAATAAATGACAAAAAGAAAGCATATAAATCACTAAAAAAGGAGGGTAGCACGGAAGCACTGAAAAACTATAAGGAAAAAAATAGAAAAAACTAATAAAAGCGGCCAAACTAGAGACCGAGAGATTAATTGCCAAAGAGAGTAAAACTAACCCTAAAATGTTCTTCAATTCTATAAATGTTAAAAAGTATAAATCTGAAGGTGTCGGCCCTTTAAAGAGTTATGAGGGGGGAGTCGCAGAGAGCGACAAGGAGAAAGCAAAGCTGTTGAATATTTTTTTCTCCAATGTATTCACTGAGGAAAATAAACGGTCAGATGACATGCAGAATGTAAAAATAAATTCCCCATTAAAAGTGTCCTGTCTGAACCAGGAAGAAGTACATCAGCGACTTAAAAAGATTAAAATAGACAAATCGCCAGGACCGGATGGCATACACCCCCGTATCCTAAGGGAATTAAGTAATGTCATAGCCAGACCCTTATTTCTGATATTTGCGGACTCTATACTGACAGGGAATGTCCCACAGGATTGGCGAATGGCAAATGTGGTGACAATATTCAAAAAGGGTCCAAAAACAGAGCCTGGAAACTATAGGCCGGTAAGTTTAACATCTGTTGTGGGTAAACTGTTTGAAGGTTTTCTGAGAGATGCTATCTTAGAGCATCTCAACGGAAATAAGCAAATAACGCCATATCAGCACGGCTTCGTGAGGGATCGGTCATGCCAAACTAATTTAATCAGTTTCTATGAGGAGGTAAGTTCTAGACTTGACAGCGGCGAATCAATGGATGTCGTATATCTGGACTTCTCCAAAGCATTTGACACTGTACCACATAAAAGGTTAGTATTTAAAATGAGAATGCTCGGTCTGTATGTGGGTAAGTAACTGGCTCAATGATAGAAAACAGAGAGTGGTTATTAACGGTACACACTCAGATTGGGTCACTGTCACTAGTGGGGTACCTCAGGGGTCAGTATTGGGCCCTATTCTCTTCAATATATTTATTAATGATCTTGTAGAAGGCTTGCATAGTAAAGTATAAATTTTCGCAGATGACACTAAACTGTGTAAAGTAATTTACACTGAAGAGGACAGTATACTACTACAGAGGGATCTGGATAGATTAGAGGCTTGGGCAGATAAGTGGCAGATGAGGTTTAACACTGATAAATGTAAAGTTATGCACATGGAAAGGAATAATGCAAGTCACCCGTACATACTAAATGATAAAACACTCGGTAACACTGACATGGAAAAGGATCTAGGAATTTAAATAAACAGCAAACTAAGCTGCAAAAACCAGTGTCAGGCAGCTGCTGCCAAAGCCAATTAGATAATGGGTTGCATCAGAAGGGGCATAGATGGCCGTGATGAGAACATAGTCCTACCACTTTACAAATCGCTAGTCAGACCACACATAGAGTACTGTGTACAGTTCTGGGCTCCAGTGAACAAGGCAGACATAGCAGAGCTGGAGAAGGTCCAGAGGAGGGCAACTAAAGTAATAACTGGAATGGGGCAACTACAGTACCCTGAAAGATTATCAAAATTAGGTTTATTCACTTTAGAAAAAAGACGACTGAGGGGAGATCTAATTACTATGTATAAATAAATCAGGGGTCAGTACAGAGATCTCTCCCATCATCTATTTATCCCCAGGACTGTGACTGTGACGAGGGGACATCCTCTGCGTCTGGAGGAAAGAAGGTTTTTACACAAACATAGAAGAGGATTCTTTACGGTAAGAGCAGTGAGACTATGGAACTCTCTGTCTGAGGAGGTGGTGATGGTGAGTACAATAAAGGAATTCAAGAGGGGCCTGGATGTATTTCTGGAGCGTAATAATATTACAGGCTATAGCTACTAGAAAGGGGTCGTTGATCCAGTGAGTTATTCTGATTGCCTGATTGGAGTCCGGAAGGAATTTTTTATTCCGTAAAAAGTGGGGAAAATTGCAGCGCTGGCCAATCGTAGCGCACAGCTCATAGCCTGGGACTCCCAGGCTATGAGCTATGCGCTACGATTGGCCAGCGCTGCAGCAAGGGACAACCCTAATACAAAAACTCCACCCAGTACAACAGAGGGAGCTGCAGACACCGGAGCCTATACCAGGCGAACGGAGCGGCGCCCAGACATACTAGTAAGTGCAGGGGGACCCCTGGGCGCCTCTCTGCCCACTGATATAGTTAGTTTTTAGTTTTTAAACTAGTGACAGGTCCTCTTTAAGCCCTCTGTGCTGCCAGTGGATACGCCAAAGTTATGTAGAGGCGAAGTCCGTGCGACATGCTTTAAACTACACCAGCTCCGTGGCCAGCATAGTTTAAGGCTATTTCCAATGCCATAAACCGGCGTAGAAAATTATGAAGGAGATGGGCAGGCTGGCCTTCCCTCTTCCCCACCCCATTTTTCTGCCAGTTCGCAAAAGTGGTGTGAGTGGGGTAAAGTCTCATATTGCAGCCTAAATACGCCAAAAACAAATAATAAATGACCGCCAAAGCAATAAAGCAGTGATGAGGTATCTGACCCTGACAATCTAATATAGATGAAATTCTGGGGAAAAAAAAACATTAAATCCAGCTCATTAATATAAACATTTTTTTTATATTTACACTTATTAAAAATAATGCTTCCATCCCCAGATATTCCAGGAAGTATGTTAGCATAGCGCAACTTGCAATTTCTAATGAACAGCCTTTCGGTATCCACCTCAGTTAATGTGCCAAGGTGGACGCACATGCACAGTTTTGCTCCTTTGGGTATGTGCAAGTATCCCTGCTGTGGTGGGTCGGCTTCATCTCTGTGTGTCATTAAAATGCTTAGCAAATGGTAAGAGAGGGAGACAGGTCCTGTGATTGCTGAGGTGGACACAGAAAGGCTTTTCCATAGAAACAACAGGAAGCGCTATTGTAAAATTATGGAATATCTGGAGATAGATGGGGTTGGGGCCTCAATACACACCGCTCTGGCACTTACATTTACTACATATTGGTGAGTGTTCCTGTCAGGCTGCTCAGACATAATGGCATATCATAGGCAGGATTACATCATTACCATCTATTGTACGGAAGTACCTGCCCCCTCACCCCCCTAGGCAGCTCTGCAAGTGGAGGCAACCAGTCCTGCTAACATTGTAGGATAGGTTGCTGGCAGCCATTTTTATTATTTTTCCGCAGATAACCCTTTTAATGTTTACATAGGGAAAAGAACTAACAACAAAAGATAATTGCTTGTTTGTTGGCTGACTAGCGGACCTTGTACACGTTGATGACCTAACCTCAAGATAGATAATATCAGATTGGTGGGGGTCTGACACCTATTACCCCTACCAATCAGTTTTTGGCAGCTGCCAGCTCTGGAAACATAACAGTGGACAGAGGCGGAGGCTGAAGGCTCCATGCACTCTGTAGTAGCCACGCTGCAGTATGGCAGCTCAGCTCCCACTCATTTGAAGAGGGTGAGGAGAATGGGCCCATCATCTACCAGGTCAGTATTTCTTACCTTACTAAGGCAAATAAATGTTATCAAGGTATCTTCAAAGCATTGTACTGAGAAAAGAACATATATTGGTCACCTGGGGTCTACATATGGAAAGATGAGAATCTAGATATAAGATAACCATAGAATTTTGTGGCCTCCTTTGCAAAGCTTCTGTTATTCGGGTGAGCTTACTGCATATGGATTGATCATCATGTCATCCAGTGCTGTATAGATATGTGTGTTTGGAGCTCCCACTACTGGTGGGTGCAGGCATCTCTATGCCCATATGACAGGAAGCAGAGGATTTAAAATTCTGTGTAAAAAAACATAAATCCTGAAATGAATGAACCTATAAATGAGTGTCTATAGTTAAATAACAAGATGCATATTTTACCGGACCTGTGAGTGATCCTCTCTCTGGTGTGAGAGAAAACGTAGTCAAGAAAATAAATGACTGAATGAATCTCTTACGTAACTTTCCATGAGGCAAGGCTGTCACACCTGGATGTCTTCTGCAATAGGTGTTACGTTTTTATTTAGTTTGATGTGAGCTTTTGTTCTGTGCTCTCATGTTGGTGCATGCTGTGATGCAGGTTTGAAATGTAAGCCAAAAGGTATTTGGGCAAACAACTAATCCTAAGGGGAAGCAAAATCAATTATCTTATTAATTAACTGTATGTCTCCAATGCCAGGGCTTGACTGAAGAAGACAATGGGATGTCTTATTCGGAAATAATATAGCCTATAGTTAACAATCGTTTGTAGTTAGTGTCTTACGTAACAGTAGTGACTGTGATACACAGACATTTCATTATTGAGGGCACTGGTTGTGCATACCTGAAGAGCAGATGCTAATTGTTCTTCTACATGCGATGATGAGATGAAAGGCTGAAATGTTTTGTAGCACCAAATACTGCAGCACAGTGCGGCACGGTGTACTGCCCCCAGCTTCAGCTGCACACTGTGCATGCGCTGGATGACAATAGATATGAATCCCAAACTCATCTCTGCTAAGTTCTAACTTCTACTAAACAATGCGGAAACAGACGGTTTTGATATGGGCAGGTTTGGAACCTCAACTGCATACAGTAATGACATACTGGTAGTTTAGTGACTCCAAAACTAGCGAAAGGGTCCCTTTTAAAGGGGCTGTACAGGATTAGAAAACATGACTGCTTTCTCCAAAATACAGCACTACACCTTCCATGGGTAGTAGTGCTACATTCTCATTCACTTCATTGAAGCAATACTGGCAGGAGTGGACTGGCTATAGAACTCTACAGGGAAATTTCCCAGTAGTCCGATGCCCAGAGGGTCACCCGAGCCCTCCTCGTGGCCTCTGGCCATGTACCCTACTGAATTTGCAGCGTCCCACTCAGGACACGTGGGAACTGCAAAATTACTGTGAAACGGCATTATCCTACTGCATGTCATTTTGCATTACAACACCTGTTGTATCCCTGTTCATAGGCTGGTCTGGTGTAACTTATACATCCCACCACTAGATGGGGATAATACTTAGGTCATATAAATACTGAGGTCAGGCCTAGTGTAGTGGAGAAGGAGAGAAGTAAAGTAGGAGACCAGTGAAGAGATGAGAGGAGCAGAGCAGTTTGTTAAACTGAGGGTACACACCACGGAATAGTGGGTGAAGCCAGCTGCAGAAATGAAGTAGAGCCAAGGTATGAGGCGCAGGAGAGCGTTTTCCTCCTGTGACCTTCTTAGATTCCAGAACCTACAACCAGAGGATAGCGTTTTCGTCCCTGAAAGAAGTTAACCAAGCTAAAGAGAGACATCGGTGATAACAGCCATTACTTAAGGCTTAATGGGCACCTTTGCACATGGTGGAGGACAATCTAGCTACAGGCAGCCTCACCATATATTGAAGCATACAGATTAGCTACCTGTTCAAGGGCTTGGAAGATACAGAAACAAAAGGACTAAGCATACCAAATAAGCATTACAAGCAACCTCACCAAATTACTCTGGTTTACAAGGGACCAGAGTCTACCAGAAGCACTGATACAGAACCTTCAAACTAAGCTAAACCCAGCCAAACCTATTAACAGTGGATCAACAGAATTCCTCTAAATTGCAAAAGACTGTATTCTGTCTGGATGTAAATGCCGCAACTGGAACCAACATCAGTAAAAGTTGTGAGTTGTATCCTACCACTGTCTACTTCATTCTTACCATTGGTTGTACCACCATTAACGGTACTGGCGTCACGACAAATACCACCAAGGGACCCAGCCGCCACAAGCACCCTAAACACCATTGCCATCAAGGGCACCTCAACCTCCATCTAGGCTGGTGCTCCCCTACCACAGAGCGTGCCCCGGAGTATTTTGTGCTGTCTTCCTCAACACTGTGCTGTCAGCCCAGGGAGGCTTTCTGCTAACCGTGAGTAAACCGATGAACTGTGTTATTGTTTGGCCCCTCATCGTCCCACCGTGCACCTCATGTGTTGCCCCTGCGGTTCTGGCTGGCTGCAAATTCAACTGTATCACCATCCTCAGGACGATGCTACAGTTGAATACTGTGGCAAGGACGACAGTATTTTGTGCTGCACTGTGGTATTCAGGTCTGCTAATGCAGTAGTTTGTGCTGCATTGTGCTATTTGGTTCTGTTAAAGTGGTATTTTGTGCTGCACTATGGTATTTTGGCCCCTACTACTTCTGTTGGCCCTGCCTACTTATCTATTTGTGTTGCCCCACCTTCTGTAAGTTCAGACACTCGTACAACATGAGGCCACTTTTTTTTTTTTTTTTCCCAGTCCGTCCCTGAATACTGGACACAGCCAGGGCTGGACTGGCCATATGGCATATTCTTCCATGAAATAGTCTTCCGTGCACTTCCTGCACTATACAGTCTATTACAGTCACTGACTCTAGTAGACTGTATAGTGCCGAGAATTATCTCTTCCTAAGTGCCCACCACCCATTATTGCATAGGGGAACCTGCAGCTTTATGCTGGAGGCAGTAACATGTGAGCCATGGTACAGCACAAACTGCATATTGAGGGCAGCATTGTACAGTTATTCTCTCCAGTGTAAAGGTGGGTTTACACTAGCATTGGTTATGGTTATAACGGAAAATAACGGAATCCATAAGACGGAAGGACGGATGCGTTCTTCTGCCCATAGACTTGTATTATGACGGAATGCAAAACGGAAGCCTTTAAAAAGGCATTCCGTTTGCCTTCCGTCCTAATAGAAGTCTATGGGAATTAAAACGTTATGTTTTCCGTCTTGCATAACGGGACCTAGACGGATCCGTTATGCTTTCCCATATACTTCTATTAGGATGGAAAGCAAATGGAATGCCTTTTTAAAGGATTCCGTTTTGCATTCTGTCTGGGGATTCCGTTATTTTCCGTTATAACGGAAAGCCATAACGGAATCCCTAACGCGAATGTGAACCCACCCTAACCTGTGTGCTAAGGGAGTGTTACCGCTCTATTGGAAAGCCTGATGTCGTGGAAGGACAAGAGCCAAATGATGATAAAATGTCAATCGGGGCTCGTTTGCATCAGCTCATTACACAGGCTGAAAATCTGTAGCATCCTTTATAACTTAAAAAAAGATCCACCAGCATCCATTTCACAGTGGACTAATTATATCCTTTATGGCTTCCATTGTACTAGATATAGCAAGTTCAGTGTGGACATGGTCTTAGAGGCCTTATATCCGTGATGATAATCAGGAAAGAACGTTCACCCTATTACACGGCAAGGGAGCAAAAAGTCTGCCTGTGTAAAAGGACACAGGCTCTATTCTCACTATTTGCACCTACATCCAAATGGCCCAAAAAAAACTGTAAATGGCATAAAGTATGGCATACATATATGTCTGCTCGTAGCAGGTGTAGCAGGTGTTTTTCTGGTGCATGGACAACCAAAAAATGTGCCAAATTTATTAAGAGGCGTGCGCTTGTAATAAGCTTAGCACATTTTACTCCTGCACATTGCAGTTTCGTTGGCGTATGAAACATTGGGCTTAATAAATCTCTCCCATAGTATAAGTAATAGAGCGCTCAGTGCCATCTCAAATCATCCTTATATTACAGTAAAATGGATGGCATGGACTTTCACACGCTCCTAACAACAAAGCAGGGATATAAAATAACCAGGGCAACGCATGGAGCTAAGAAATATACTGATGGATGTCCTCTCCTAATAAGAAAAACCCAACATGCATTTTAGCAAAGCCTTTTTTCTTAGGGTGGGACTGTATGCTTTGAAATGTCAGGGCTGAATTCCCGTCCCAGTCCGGCACTAGGCACAACCCATGGCTGTTTTTGGAATGAGGCTTTCCCAATCTCTGAGAACTTTAAATGAAATATTGTAAATGTCCTATAACTTAGGGGGTGGGTCACCTCTTAGTATCCTCATCTATTAGTCAGAGAACAAAGCAGCTACAAATGGAGCCTGTCCTGTGCCCTTTCATTTCAATATGAACTGTGTAATGCTGCATTTCTCCTGGGGTGGCGCTGCAGGCCAATTTAACACTTTATGCAAGATACCTGGACAGATTTGGAGATTCATGCAGCAAGACCCAGTGATCAGCTGAACATTCAAAGACCCTTCAAACTGAAAAAGTATTGTCCAGTTCAATCCAACTAATCCATTTAACGCAGTATTCAAATACCATACATTGATAGTAATCCCTGGGATTTGACCCAAATGTCTGGTAGGTGGGGGGATTTAACTATTGGGAATTATATGTTATTAAAATCATGTTTGCTAATATTATTATTATTATTATTTATTAAATATTGATTATTTTTGTTCCCATATTATCACCTATATTTCTTATAGATTGAAAGCTTACAGGCAGTACCCTCTCTCTTTGTGTTCATATTGTAATTTTGTTCCTGATTGTACTTGTATGTCACTGCACCCTGAAAATTATTTGTCTCTGCAAAAATGTTCACGTTTTATAAATAAAATTATTTTCACCCTGAAAAATCTAAAGTGGTACTCCAGGATTTTGATATTGATGACCTATCCTCAGGATAAGCCATCAATACCAGATCAATGGGGCTTCGACACCCCGCGCCCCTGTCGATCAACTTTACAATGATTGCCCCATGTAACTGGCACTTGAACAGCACTGATCAACTTGATATCATCAATCAGCACTCGTTATGGGCAGAAAATCTCAGAGTATACTGTAGATATAATTTAGTGTTGCTGCTGTCTATACACAGTATACATTTGTCTCACTTAAAGTTTCAAAATTGTCTGTCGAGAGAGACATGGCGATAGCATCAAATGTTCTCCTATTGCACTGCCAGCCATGGTATCATTTATACAGAATGACACTTCTGTCGATGACTGATGGACAAAATCTACTTTTCAACCTATCCTAGAAAGTATGGTACACTGATCTCACTCCAGCTAATTGCTCTCATTTTACAATATTGTTTCTTGCAATGCATGTAGGTTTAGTAAACTGTTACACTTTTACCCTGTTGACAAAGTATTAGGTTTAGGGCTACAACTATTTATCCTTCTTATAATTTATTTTTATTTTATGCACTTATATAGCGCTACTATATTCCACAGCGCTTTACAGACATTAGCATCCAACTGTCCCCAATGGGGTTCACAATCTAAGTTCCCTATCAGTATGTCTTTGGAGAGTGGGAGGAAACCGGAGTACCTGGAGGAAGCACGCACAAACATGGGGAGAACACCCCAAGGAGAGCATACAAACTCCATACAGATGTTGTCCTTGATTTTGTCAGATTTGAATCCAGGACCCCAGTGCTGCAAGGCATCAGTGCTAACCACCGAGCCCTTGTGCTGCCCAGCTTAGGACCCCATTTGGCCAAAATCTCACTTTTAAGTAACAATAAATGGAATGTAAATAACATTAAAGAGGTTTAAGGCCATTACTATCTGATTGGCGGGAGTCTGACACCCCACACCCTGGCTGGTCAACTGTTTTGCAGTAGCTCAGGTGCCAAAAGTACACAGCTCTAATGAGGTACACCATGAAATCGGCGACTGGATTTTGACTCCCTGTATTGTCTGTTTGACATTTATAGCGGGACTTCTACTTCCAGTATCAGACCTAACCAAGTCTTTCCCTTAAATTATGTCCTCTTTGGATGAAAGCACTATATGATGTGAAGCGTGAAATACATGCTACTTTGTCCTCTTCGTTGCATGCCCTGGCGTGTGCAGATTCAAGAAGTGATTGTCTAGACTGTTGCATTACCTTGTCACAGTGTGTTCTAAGAATGTGACAAGGGAAGCCTCTTTCACTCTGTTGGTGACCTCATCCAACCTTTATGACTACTTATCCATAACTAGGAATTCTATGTGCATATATTGGGACACTGGAAGCGATTTGAGAACTCCTAGATATCCTAGATTTGCCATGGTCTAATAAGAATGATATTGTGGTGACTGGGGACAAATGAGTTAAAGATCCTGTGAAAAGCATGAAGTATCTCAATGTCATCCCGCCAAATAAGAAAAACACTGTCAATGTATCTAAACCACATATTAACATTGTTATTAAACAGATGGTGTTTGAACACAAATGTCCTTCTAAGTACAGGAACTGTATGGTGAAAGTGGCCACCACATTACAGCCTATAGTCGTTACAGTGATTCATACAAAAAAGAATAGTTCTTGGCTAGAGAAAAAAGTTTAGTAGTTCAGTGCCACATTTTTGTTCTTCAACAGTATAACTTTTTATATAGTGTAGAAAAAGAGTACAAAACTTGAAAGGGTTCACTAGAACTAGAGATGAGCGAATCGAAATTCAATCCGAATTTCAGGATAAATTAGATTCGCCTAGAAGCAGAATTTCCTTGTGCGTCGCGTCAGCGAATCGATATAACCTGAAATAGTATAAAAATTCAAACTTACCGCCTCCATTTGCTCGCGACGGGCCGCCAGTCTCCATCTTGCTTGAAGATCTCGGCCGAAATCCCGTGCGACACGAGATTACATCATCACGCCGGCTGGCGTCATGACGTCATACGTCAGCCGGCATTATGACGTAATCTCACGCCGCACAGGATTTCACCTGAGTTCTTCAAGCAAGATGGCGGCGGCTGGCCCGTCACGAGCAAATGGAGGCGGTAAGTTTTATTTAATTTTTTTTTATTGTTAATTTTACACTCAGATACCGCGATCATGTATGAACACAGCATCTGAAGGGTACAATGACGGGGGCGGCGCTATTGCAGCTCCCTGTCATTGCACCCGCTAATTACAAAAAAATGCGCTTTGTGACGTACTTCTAAGATATTTGCTCATCTCTAACTAGAACCAGTGTATTGGATATCTATCCTAGGCCATCAATATCAGATCAGCGGGGGTCTAAGGGCACCCATAATGATCAGCTGTTTTGCAGTAGCTTTGGCACAGGAAACAGGCAACAAAAGTACACAGCTCTGTGCAGTGGCTGGAGCTGGTTACTGAAGTGCAGCTACCAATCATGTATGTCCTCCTGGCCGTCCCTCAATAGCAGATGTCAGGGAAAATGAGGACTAAGGCCTCCTGCACACGACCGTTGTGTGCACCCGTGGCCGTTGTGCCATTTTCCGTTTTTTTTCGCGGACCCATTGACTTTCAATGGGTCCGTAGAAAAATCAGAAAATGCACCGTTTTGCAGCCGCATCCGTGATCCGTGTTTTCTGGCCGTGAAAAAAATATGACCTGTCCTATTTTTTTCACGGCCAACGGTTCACGGACCCATTCAAGTCAATGGGTCCGTGAAAGAACACGGATGCACACAAGATTGGCATCTGTGTCCGTGATCCGTGGCCGTAGGTTACTTTTTATACAGACGGATCCGAAGATCCGTCTGCATAAAGCTTTTTCATAGCTGAGTTTTCACTTCGTGAAAACTCAGAACCGACAGTATATTCTAACACAGAGGCGTCCCCATGGTGATGGGGACGCTTCAGGTTAGAATATACTAAAAGAACTGTGTACATGACTGCCCCCTGCTGCCTGGCAGGTGCTGCCAGGCAGCAGGGGGCAGCCCCCCCCCCCTGTAGTTAACACATTGGTGGCCAGTGGGCCCCCCCCCCTGTAGTTAACACATTGGTGGCCAGTGCGGCCGCCCCCCCCTCCCTCCCTTGTAGTTAACTCATTGGTGGCCAGTGGGGCCCCCCCCCTGTAGTTAACACATTGGTGGCCAGTGCGGCCGGCCCCCCCCTCCCTTCCCTGTAGTTAACTCGTTGGTGGCCAGTGGGCCCCCCTCCCTCCCCTGTAGTTAACTCGTTGGTGGCCAGTGGGCCCTCTCCTCTCCCTCTCCCTCCCCCTCCCCCTCCTAATTAAAATCTCCCCCCCTATTATTGGTGGCAGCGGAGAGTACCGATCGGAGTCCCAGTTTAATCGCTGGGGCTCCGATCGGTAACCATGGCAACCAGGACGCTACCGCTGTCCCGGTTGCCATGGTTACTTAGCAATTTGTAGAACCATTATACTTACCTGCGAGCTGCGATCTCTGTGTCCGGCCGGGAGCTCCTCCTACTGGTAAGTGACAGGTCATGTCACTTACCAGTAGGAGGATCTCCCGGCCGGACGCAGAGATCGCAGCTCGCAGGTAAGTATAATGGTTCTACAAATTGCTAAGTAACCATGGGAACCGGGACAGCAGTAGCGTCCTGGTTGCCATGGTTACCGATCGGAGCCCCAGCGATTAAACTGGGACTCCGATCAGTACTCTCCGCTGCCACCAATGATAGGGGGGGAGATTTTAATTAGGAGGGGGAGGGAGGGGAGAGGGCCCACTGGCCACCAATGAGTTAACTACAGGGGAGGGGGGGGGGGGGCGGCTGCACTGGCCACCAATGTGTTAACTACAGGGGGGGGGCTGCCCCCTGCTACCTGGCAGCACCTGCCAGGCAGCAGGGGGCAGTCATGTACACAGTTATTTTAGTATATTCTAACCTGAAGCGTCCCCATCACCATGGGAACGCCTCTGTGTTAGAATATAATGTCGGATTTGAGTTTCATGATGTAACTCAAATCCGACGGTATATTCTAACATAGAGGCGTTCCCATGGTGATGGGGACGCTTCAAGTTAAAATATACTATCAGATTGGAGAAAACTCTGATCCTATGGTATATTAACTCCTGACTTTACATTGAAAGTCATTGGGGGACGGATCCGTTTGAAATTGCACCATATTGTGTCAACGTCAAACGGATCTGTCCCCATTGACTTGCATTGTAATTCAGGACGGATCCGTTTGGCTCCGCACGGCCAGGCGGACACCAAAACGACTTTTTTTTCATGTCCGTGGATCCTCCAAAAATCAAGGAAGACCCACGGACGAAAAAATGGTCACGGATCACGGAAAAACGGGACCCATTTTTGCGGACCGCAAAAAAATACGGTCGTGTGCAGGAGGCCTAACCATGCTGAATTCCAGCATGCCTGTTTCCAAAGAAAATTAGTCACTGTAAGAAGTGTCTAGCATACTTATGGGGATGTTTATGAGGATGAATCTTCTCTCTCAAGGCCCTATTAAACTGCATGGTTTTCAGGCATATTATCAGGAACAAGCATTCATAGGAATGCTTATTGCCGATAATAGGCCTGTATAATCAAGCAGCCGATCCACCGATGAATGTGTAAACGCTTGTTGGCTGATGGGCATCTTTAATTAGGATGAAACATTGCCAGGCTTCTCCACAGATTACAGCTGATTGCTAGGGGTCCCAGCAGGCGAACACCGTGCAATCAAATTATTGTCAATGGACCCTTCTAACAAGTACAGATTATCAAAAGCAGGGAATCCCTTTAAGACAAACAGCTCATACTGTATGTACCAAGCAGTGAAGAAAACAAGGTAGACACAAGGTAGACTCCAAAATCATCAATAGTAGGTAGTGCTATAAAAAAAAAAGTTGCTAACAAGGTGTCAATTTCAATGATGTTAATGATTGTATCTTCTGACATTCTAATTACAAATTGATTAATAGATAAGTCCTTTAACACATGAAGCCCTGTGTGTTTTTACCAAATCATGGAAAGAAAGGATTGTTGAAAGGCATAACATTGAAGATGCACTTGGTTTGTGAAACAGGATAATGATATATAAGTGTAGGAAAAGTTGTCACTGCATAATAGAACGTCTCTTATTCAAATGAATTGGCAAGAATGTGACTATAATCGATTCTAATTGGATTCACTACGAATTTCATAAAAATTAGTCCGCAAAATGAATCTGAAGTTTCGGCAATTCTTTTTGGATGAAACTTGCAAAGACTGCGCCCAGCGCCATTTTACTGTGAAAATTGGCATGGAAAACAAGAAGTTGTAAGAAGAAGAGGGATCACGTGACACAAGAAACTCATATTTTTCTTTATGAATAACCAGCCAGGTTTTTTTTTATAAAAAATAAATTAAAAAAATCTACAATTCATAAGCTTTTTGCCAGCCAACGTCTGAATAACATACATTCTGCTACAAAGAACTACGAGAAATTGTCCCATTTTTTTATATTTACTGTTTGTATTTGGGCATTTTAGTGTTCAGTGTTATTGAATGCATTGTATATTAGTGCAAGATACTATTCGGTGTTATAGCAAAAGCTATACTGCAATAACACAATTATTATACCTGTGCTATTGACAAGCACAAAAAAAAAAAAAACACAGCCGTGTGCAAGATCTACAGGATTAAAAAAAGCTGTGGGTGTTCAAACACAAACATAGGTACCAGGGCTCTATTCCAGCACATCACGGATCCTGTGGGAAAATAGAACTGGCCAGCATTCTGAATTGGAACAAGTCTGTCCTCCTTCTCCCGGTATTCTTTGTGACAGACAGCCCACATTGCCAAGCAGTACAGGCTCCTTGTCATCATAATCAGCTTCTTCTCCTGCTAAGACTCCTTCTCCTCCTTGTCCTCTGCTCCATTGCGAGACATCCATAATGGAATGTATGACCATGAGAAAACTATTGTCAATCAGCAGTTAGCTTGTGTGCAAGCTGGACCTCCACCTCGCCAAGTTGCTGGCAGTGCAGTTGCTGCTGTACCACTTAATTGTGGTAAATGTTGGGCAGTTCTGCTCCTACCCCAAAATTTGATTCTTTTCAAAAATTTAATTCTTCTGTATGCCATCAGTTGGGCTTTTTTTTTTTGCCAGGGCAGGTGTCTCTTTAATTGTCTTGTCATTACGGAAATGTGGTGCACCAAAAAGTAATTCTGCTGTGTGACCACTGTACTTCTGCCCAGCTGTCCATTTAAAAAAATGTTTGTTTCTAAATGACTGTGGCCTTTTCCCAGCGCCTATCCTGTTCCCTGACCCTCTGGTCTTCTGGGGAGGCAGTTTGGAACAGTGACTGAAACTGGCCCACTTTGCTATCACTATACTGTCTTGTCAAGGCCCCATTCTCATCTCAGAGAGAGTACTCAGCGAGGCAAGGGGCTTTATCACCCAAATTTAATTCTGCTGTATGTCATTGGGACTGCCAGTCTGTAAAAATTGAGCTGTGCCTAGCCCATATGACTGATAAACTTGTCTTCACTGGCCTGGGAACAAGCCGCATCAATCACAGGAGTGCCGTGGTCTCTTCAAACAGCTGATCGCACCGTCCTAGGAGTCGGACCCCCACTGCTCAGATATTGATGACCTATCGTGAGGATAGGCCATCGATATCAAGATCTTGGACAACCCCTTAAAGTTGCTCACTAGTAGTCATTGATCATTTTTTTATGTATTTTTCGTTTATTGTTAACAGATTGAATATAAATTATATATGACCATTTTACAAACCGGATTCCAAAAAAGTTGGGACACTATACAAATCGTGAATAAAAACTGAATGCAATGATGTGGAGGTGCCAACTTCTAATATTTTATTCAGAATAGAACATAAATCACGGAACAAAAGTTTAAACTGAGAAAATGTACCATTTTAAGGGAAAAATATGTTGAATCAGAATTTCATGGTGTCAAGAAATCCCAAAAAAGTTGGGACAAGGCCATTTTCACCACTGTGTGGCATCTCCCCTTCTTCTTACAACACTCAACAGACGTCTGGGGACCAGTTTCTCAAGTTTAGAAATAGGAATGCTCTCCCATTCTTGTCTAATACAGGCCTCTAACTGTTCAATCTTGGGCCTTCTTTGTTGCACCTTCCTCTTTATGATGCGCCAAATGTTCTCTATAGGAGAAAGATCTGGACTGCAGACTGGCCATTTCAGTACCCGGATCCTTCTCCTACGCAGCCATGATGTTGTGATTGATGAAGAATGTGGTCTGGCATTATCTTGTTGAAAAATGCAGGGTCTTCCCTGAAAGAGATGACGTCTGGATGGGAGCATTTGTTGTTCTAAAACCTGCATATATTTTTCTGCATTGATGGTGCCTTTCCAGACATGCAAGCTGCCCATGCCACACGCACTCATACAACCCCATACCATCAGAGATGCAGGCTTCTGAACTGAGCGTTGACAACAACTTGGGTTGTCCTTGTCCTCTTTGGTCCGGATGACATGGCGTCCCAGATTTCCAAAAAGAACTTCGAATCGTGACTCGTCTGACCACAGAACAGTCTTCCATTTTGCCACACTCCATTTTAAATGATCCCTGGCCCAGTGAAAACGCCTGAGCTTGTGGATCTTGCTTAGAAATGGCTTCTTCTTTGCACTGTAGAGTTTCAGCTGGCAACGGCGGATGGCCCAGTGGATTGTGTTCACTGACAATGGTTTCTGGAAGTATTCCTGAGCCCATTCCTGTTTGTGGTGCAGTGTCGTTTAAGGGCCCGTAGATCACGGGCATCCAGTATGGTTTTACGGCCTTGACCCTTACGCACAGAGATTGTTCCAGATTCTCTGAATCTTCGGATGATGTTATGCACAGTTGATGATGATAGATGCAAAGTCTTTGCAATTTTTCGCTGGGTAACACCTTTCTGATATTGCTCCACTATCTTTCTGCGCAACATTGTGGGAATTAGTGATCCTCTACCCATCTTGGCTTCTGAGAGACACTGCCACTCTGAGAAGCTCTTTTTATACCCAATCATGTTGCCAATTGACCTAATTAGTGTTAATTGGTCTTCCAGCTCTTCGTTATGATCAAATTTACTTTTTCCAGCCTCTTATTGCTACTTGTCCCAACTTTTTGGGGATTTGTTGACATCGTGAAAATTGGAATCAACGTATTTTTCCTTTAAAATTATACATTTACTCGGATTAAACGTTTGATCTGTCATCTATGTTCTATTACAAATAAAATATTGACATTTGCCATCTCCACATCTTTGCATTCAGTTTTTATTCACAATTTGTTTAGTGTCCCAACTTTTTTGGAATCCGGTTTGTACTAAATAGGATTCTGTTTCTGCATTTGTATGGGAATGAATTGAGCAATCAAAATACTGTATATCCTGCTTCATACATAATAACCCCCATCCTCACCAATAATAAATACAAGCTCATTTACAACTCCATGTGTGGATTCTTCGCCTAACCAGCGTACACGAGCATTACATAGTGCACATGTCATTCCAGGCAAGCATGCATTTCAATGCTGGATGGAATTTTTAAGTGTCAGATCATGACAGGTACAATGAGCATTTTTGACTTGATGTCATTACCCAGGCCTTGGATGGAAAGCTACCACCGAGGACAGTGTGTAGAACATACGCAGACTGCCAGAAAATGAGCTTCTTCATCCAGAAGTCTTGCTAGCAAACAATAACATAGAGACAAGATAGGATAATCAGTCTCAATTAATAGGACAGTTTTCCACCCATATTATTCTGTCTGTCACGTACTCCTCAGGTTCCAAAGGAGTCCCTGTCTCATACATCATTTTTTTTACAAAGGTTGAAGGCCCCCAAGGGGGTCCTTCCTGCCCACTATCCCACCCTTGATGTCTAACTACCTTCAGCAAAAGTGACAAAAAGCCATTTCCAGCTACAAGTGGAATATTTACATACCAATAAACCCTCAGCCAGTGCATAACTGGATGAAAGGAACCTGCCTGATGTCTCCTGAAATGCACTGCTCCACCTAAACTGCAAGCCAGCCTCAAGCCCATTACAAATGTCAGAGATTTTATTCTTATCAACTGTTAATTTGAATTTATTTGAAAGGACGTCAAACTGCACAAAAATATTATAGATATATAAAGCACCAAAACAGAACAAACTGGATCAAAAAACCTTCAAACTGTAAGTCAAATATAATTTTATAGATGCTTAGTTTTAACATATATTACCTAAGAGACATTGATTGGATGAAGAAATAATTTATATTAAAAAAGTATTGTGGCATTAATGTATTTAAGTTTAGCATTTTGAGTTATATCTCGATTTGCCAATCTCGTAATAGTTTTGAAAGTGATGCTTGATTATGATCTATTAAAATTTAAAAGGGTTTGCCCCATGAAGACAATTTATCCCCTATCCACAGTGGCTCTTAAGGGCACCTTCACACCAGAAAATATAAATCAAGACTTCCCCCATGTTATCCTATGGAGTCACAAAGTGTCAATCCCTGCTTTAATTTCTACTGTAGATGAACATTCTTGAGAATATGCAATGTGTTGCAGCTTTTCTAACACAAAATGTCTCAATTCATTTAAATGGGGGATGTAATTCGAAGATTAATGACTATATATTTTTTTTTTTAAATACCTACATCAGATTTAACAATTTTGTGGAACACCAGTCATATTAACAATATACAGTCTCTGACCAGTAAAGAAGATCACCATTAAAGGGGTATTCTGGTTATACTACTTAACTCCTATCCACAGTATGGGGCATAACTATTGTGGGGGTATCTGCCGTAGGACCCCCACCGATCACAAGAATGTATGACCCATACCCAATGGAGCCCCCAAAAGGAACGGAGCAGCCAGTCAGGCATGTGAGAGGCTGCTCCATTCATTTCTATGGACGTTGTGAAGATAGCCGAATGCTGTACTCAGCTATCTCTGGAACTCCCATACAAATGAATGGAACAGCCATTCACATGCCTGACTGGCCGCTCCGTTCATTTCAGGGAGCTCATAGGGTACATGATTGGTGGTTGTGTTCGCGCTAGAACCCCATCAATCTAATAGTTATTTCAAGGATAGGGGATAACTTGAAATAACTGGTGTAAATGTGATCACACTTGACCCTGTCAATCAAGGTGCAGAGTGTGCGGCAGCTGCAGAGAGAGCAGAGCCTCTAGGTGTAACAGCAACGCCCCCATTGCTCCTAGATCCTCATTTGCATATATTAAACTTCATTTTTCTCAGCAATGTGGACACATATAAACATGGGACCAACACAGATGCCTTCAGCTGCCAAGCACACATGTAACAGGTCAGCCAGTTTCATAGGTACAAAACTGCTGACAGATGCCCTTTAACTTTTTATCACAATGGATAAGATAAGGGTCAGACTGGCCCCACCAGAATACAAAAGTATCCTCTGCAGTGCTCAGGCTGTAAGAAACTAATGGACCCCAAAGGTCCATCAGAAAAAAACATTTGGAGTTCACTTGTGACAATCATTTTACAATGCGATTGAAGGTGGACAAGCACATGGTCCTTACAGATTGAGGGATCCCTCAGAATCATTTCCTCTACGATTCAAGTCACTTATGCACCTTGCATTTCCTGTACGACTTGACAATAAATATTTTTATACATTTACACAACATTGCAATAAATCCTAGTGTTTGCTTTTTCGTCTTGACACTTGAAGATGGAGGTGATGTATAATTACCTTTGTTATAGTAATAATGAAGGTGCTCGTATATGAAATAATTGTTATTTTCTGCTGTTGCAATAAATCACTGCTCATTAGGTGACATTTAAATTTATCTAAAATGAGAGGCATCCATTACACTCTGGGAACTGTTAGCAATTATATGCACCTGCTTTACAGTCTATTAGATGAATCAAGCATAATCACAAAAGAGCTATGAAGATGAAGCCCTTGGTGATACTATGGATGGTATTTGCTCGACAATTCAGTTTTGTGACATCTAGAATCCATCTCTTTTGTACAGAACCCTTAAAACTGTGATTTCGGTGCAGAGTGTGTGAATCTATGGACCGCCAAAGCAACTAAACGGTAAACGGCACTTCTTTCCACAAATTGAGTGGGTCTTTGCATCCTTCTACTTCGAGGATCATAATGTGGCTAACTCTTGAGGGGTAACTGCTAGGTCCCAATGCAAAATCTGTAACTGTGACTCAGCCTTGATCTGTTAGTTTTAACCCCTTAAACCACCATGATGTACCCAATCATAATTGGGGTAAAAGGGTTCTATAGAGTGGGCATAGAGATTGAGCTAGCTCCATACACGGCAGGTGCCGGCTGAATAATACAGCAGTCAACCACAGGCAGTAACTCCAATCCCGGTCATTTATTGCTCTAAGATGCCACGGACAATAGCAACTGACAAAGGAAGGGGCCTCCCTTTGCCTTTTGAACAGAGCCCCTGCGACAAAATTTCGGGTCTCTGATGATTTGCTTGTGAAGGCCATATGAAGTTTTTTTTTTTCTAAGTAGTAAAACATGGTAGAAGCTATACCAGTTTGGAACTGGCCTGTAGAATAACATTATGTCATTTTTCGTGCACAGTGAATGCTGTAACCCCCCCCAAAAAAAAATTGTAGGTTTGTATTTCTCAAAATTTCTCCACACAAATAATTTTTTACATTGGGATATTAAAAGCCACATTTAAAAATACAACTTGTTCAACAAAAAGCCCTCATGACTATGTGAACAGAAAGTGTAAAAAAGTTATAGTGCAGATATGAACCTTTCAGACATCCACAGGTTCTGGGCTCAAGTATGACCGACCCCAAGACCCTTTCGAATCTGTAATCCTCTGTCCACCAAACATGCTGCCCCATGCCCACTAGGAATATGGGAATCACCTCTGTTCCTCTCTATCTCCTGTACTTAATGTATTTATAGTAGTCTCTTGTCTATTGTTGTTTAATTTGACTTTATTTTCTTCCTTTTTTTTCTTTCATCTTCTCCCTTCCCTTCCTCTTTAATGTATTAAGGTGCATTAGTTACACATTAGTTGGAAGTCAGCCAAACCTACCATTTTTGGCAACTGCAGTGGTTGGAAAAAAGCCACCGCCAGATGTGTCTGGTAGCGGATTACTTAATTCTCTTCACTGAAAAATACACATTGAGCCATGTGTGTGTCTATGTGGGGGAGCTGGAAAGAATAGCTGTCAGCCAATAGCTATCTAAATGACATGGGGAGATTTACTTTCCTTTATATACATGGATATTGACTTGGACTGCCTTATCAAACATTTAAATCAAAAGTTAGATATTACTCTTAAATATCAAGTCATATTATAGAATGTGTCGGCAGATTAGAACCATTTGGCCCATCTAGTCTGCCCAATATGCTGAATACTATGAATAGCCCGTGGCCCTATCTTATATGAAGGATGGCCTTATGCCTATCCCATGCATGCTTAAACTCCTTCACTGTATTTGCAGCTACCACTTCTGCAGGAAGGCTATTCCATGCATCCACTACTCTCTCAGTAAAGTAATACTTCCTGATATTACTTTTAAACCTTTGCCCCTCTAATTTAAAACTATGTCCTCTTGTAGCAGTTTTTCTTCTTTTAAATATTCTCTCCTCTTTTACCTTGTTGATTCCCTTTATGTATTTAAAAGTTTCTATCATATCCCCTCTGTCTCGTCTTTCTTCCAAGCTATACATGTTAAGGTCCTTTAATCTTTCCTGGTAAGTTTTATCCTGCAATCCATGTACCATTATATTGGGGAACTGTTATTATTACGGCAGCTATGGATGCCTAAGGGTCAGTTCACACGGCGAATTTCTAAAATACACATTAATTACAATAGGAAAATCAACGCTAATTCTGCCCCAAGATAGGGCATGCTATCGCGTAATACGCGTCAAAATACGTGCATAATAGGCATCAATATACTCGCAAAAAACTGTTGTATGAACTGACCCTTAGGCCGCTTTCACACGAGCGAGTTGGACACTCCGGAATAAGGGTCAACTCACACGTCCACAAAATGGGTCTGCATCCGTTCCGCAATTTTGCAATTCTATGAGAGTGCCGGCGATGTGCGGTCCGCAAAATGCGGAACGCACATTGCTGGTGTCCGTGTTTTGCGGATCCACAATTTGCGGATCCGCAAAACACATACGGACGTGTGAATGGACCCTAGGAGCATGAGTATAACACAGCTCCCGTCCTGAACTCCTAGCATTGCTGGGGTCGCATAGCATTATGTTGATTTCTGATGCTATGTAACCTTTAGGCCCCTTGCAGACAAGCATGTCCGGATTATGTCCGTATGCGTTGCGGATGCGTTCAGTGAAAACTGTGCGATTTCGCAAACAAAGCCATTCAGTTTTTATCACGCGGGTGCAATGCGATTTACTGCGTTTTGCACGCGTGTGATAAAAAACTGAATGTTTACTAACAACATCTCTTAGCAACTATCCGTGAAAATCGCAGGGCATCTGCACTTGCTTGCGGATGCAATGCGATTTTCACACAGTCCCATTTACTTTTATGGGGCGAGCGTTGCGTGAAAATCGCAAAATATAGAACATGCTGCAATTTTCACGCAACGCAAAAGTGATGCGTGAAAACCACCGCTCATGTACACAGACCCATTTAGATGAATCGGTCCGGATTCCGTGCGGGCGCATCACGCATTGCACTCGCGCGGAATTCACGCTCGTGTGAAAGGGGCCTTAGAGGTCTGGAATGTTTTGGATAACATTGACATAATGTTATCCAGTACATTCCAGAACTGTAAGGGCTGTTTCACACGAGCGGATGCCGTGCGTGACATCCGCTCCGTGAATGACAGCCAAGACCCGATGCAGACTGCAGAAGCACGGAGCAGTAACATGATTGATAATGCTCCGTGCCTCTCTGTGATCTCTTTACTACGAAATCACAGAATCTTTACATCAGAAGGGCGTCCCGGATTTGCTCCGGATGCGTCCCGGGTGCATTGCGGGAAACCCGCGCGAGTGCGCACACAATTTCAGTCACAATTTTAACTGCGATTGCGTTGCGTTATTCAGTTTTTATCACACGGGTGCAATGCGTTTTGCACGCGTGTGATAAAAAACTGAATGTGGTACCCAGACCCGAACTTCTTCACTGAAGTTAGGGTTTGGGTTCGGTGTTGTGTAGATGTTATTATTTTCCCTTATAACATGGTTAGAGGGGAAATAATAGCATTCTTAATACAGAATGCTTAGTAAAATGTTGCTTGAGGGGTTAAAAAATAAAACAAATTTACTCACCTAATCCACTTGATCGCGCAGCCGGCATCGTCTTCTTTCTTCTTCTTTGAGGACCTGCAAAAGGACCTTTGATGATGTAATCGCACTCACCACGTGGTGACGTCAGCGCAGGTCCTGCTGAATAAAGATAGAAGATGCTCACGCATTTCACCCGCGTGGAATTCTCATCCATGTGAAAGGGGCCTTAGGGTTACATAGCATCTTAAATCAATATAATGCTATGTGACCCCGGCAGTGCTAGGAGTTCAGGACAGGAGCTGTGTTATACTAACGCTCCGAGTACGGAGTGTACAACTCGCTCGTCTGAAAGCAGCCTTACTGTGGATATCTATTTATGCACTCTGTATTTGCCTTCCATCATTGATTGATCCTGTATCTTGTATATTTTCAATGATTTCTCAAATTTAACTGAAGCAAAGATGGCTGTAATGGGTGATTTGCATAAAGTTTCTTAGTTGCATCAAGTTCTCAATTCACAATATAGCTTGAACATTATTTTGAACATATATTCAGCCTTTAAGAACTGATCTAGAGGCCATGGCTATAGGGACTGCGCTGCTTGCTTGCATACATTTGCTTTCAAAGAGATATATTGCAAAGTGTAAGCGCTCATTTCATGTAATCTCATGCAGGTTCTGTCACACACACAGTGTTTTAACATGTTTTTAGTGGTATTTTTCTCAGAATTTTTCTTTTGTTCAAATTTTACGTGTCATAAGTGGGTTGTCTTGTTTTTTTATTTTTTATTTGCGCTCCAGCCAGCGATACATGTGGAGAAGGACATGCTCACCTACTCCCTGGCACTCTTCACTGAACTTCAAGGCCCCATCTTTCAACTTCTGCACAGGTGTGGCCACATGCACTGCTGCAGCCAATGACTGGTCTCAGTGGTAACATGTCCCCAGGAGACACATCACCGATGGGTCACAGGCCACTTGGGACATGTTCCTGCTGAGACCAGACATTGGCTGCAGTACAGCACGTGACCCCATCTGAGTGAAAGTTGTCAGATGAAAAGTCACTGGAAGTCCAGTGAAGAGAGCTCGGGTGCTGTGCAGCCAGAGCAGAGCGGTGGGGAGCAGGTAAGTACGGATTTCTTCACAGGTAACATGGCTGGTGGACAAATTAAAAAAATACTGGACAAACCCTTTAAATTTAAAGGGAACCGGTCATGTTGAACATGGTGTTTGAGCTGCAGGCAGCATTTTATAGAGCAGGAGGAGCTGAGCAAATTGATATATAGCTTTATGGGAAATGAGACAGTATAACTTATAATTTTATCACAAGACACGGAGGCTTCGTATCGCATAAACTTCCTTTACTGTTACCATAGCAGCAAAGAAATGAACATGTCAATCACAAAAGAAAACCATAGAAACAGACTCCTCCCCCTTATCCCAGTATATATGGACTCCACGCTCTGGGATCATCCTCTTTCTTTGCTGCTGCCATAGCAGATAAGTATCCTCTGTGTTAATAGAATCCTTATTTGCCATTTCTTTTGCTTATATAGCGTTTAGCTGTATTTTCTACATCGTTACAGGTTTTTTCTGTGGGGGGGCTCCCCCCTGTCCACCTTGCTGCTACGCTTCTACCTAGTTTTGGTAGTTATTTCCCCTTTCTTTCCCTTTTTTCTCCTTTGGGTTGTTTTCTCCCCAGTGTGCCCTCTTTTTGTTGCCTTCCGGTTCGGCCCCTCCATATCTATTGCTTTCCTTACCGGTATTTCTCGGTTAGCCTCAGGCCTCCTCGCGCCCTCCACGGCCGTAATCTCGCGTTGCACGAGATTTTCCTCCGGCTTCCTGATTTCTCCTGTCTCTGGCGGTGACGGCCGAAGTCTCGCGATCGCGAGACTTCGTTCTCTTCTCTTCCGGCATTCGGCGCTCCTGCCTGGATTGCGGCCACCTGAGATCTCGCGAGATCTCGGCTTGGCCCTCAGATTGTTTCGCGCCGTTTTACCTCCTCTCGTTTTGCCTTCACTTGTGCTCCAGCAGCTACCTCCATACCCGGTGACGAATTCTCTTAGGTGAGTGTTTGTCTATGCGCCCTCTTTTATATTTTGGGTGTCCCCGGCCCTCATTGTTTTTCTTTCTCTTTTCTTCCAGGTCTTTGTCCTTGGTGGCTTGGGGTGACTAACTCCTTCCACCTTTTTCTCTTCCCATAATGTCTCGCCGCAGTAGTGCCTCTTCCACTAGACAGGACCCTGCCGCCCCCCCTCTTAGCCCCCCTAATGCTGTCAGCCTTATCAATGACTCCACTCTGGAAAGACAGAATGCTGCACTGCAGCAATCTATTTCTGAGGCGATCATGGTGGCTATGGGCTCCATGTCCTCAGTACTATCACAGTCCATATCTCAGGCCTTATGTACCCAGCCCCCTAGGGCCACACAGGGTCCAAGATTGGGCACTGAAGGGCCATCTGCCTCCAGAACTCTGAGAACCGATGGTAATCCATCACACGACCACGCGGTTGTCCCGCGAAAAAGAGCCTGTGCACGGCAGGCAGAACGCTCTCGTGCTTGGAAATCAGCCAGGACTATGCCTGAGCATTTGTCTGATTCTGACAGAGAATCTATTGAGGAGGTTCAGAACGAGTCCCATTATGACTCAGGGGAGGAACTAGAGGACGTAGATACCGATCCTCTAGATGTGTTACCAGCTCCTGTCCCACCTACGCCTACGGTCGACTTACTGGAAGACCTCCCTATACCTGACGGTCTCTTGGTGGACCCGCTTGGCACCCCCCTATTTAATCCGGATGAGTTACATCATCCCAGATCTGCGGAATGGCTTCCCGCCACTCATGTAGCACATTATTTTGAGGAGAAAATCCGTACTCCCTTAAGCAAGGAGTCCCGCAGTAAGTTGCGAGCGGAATGCCCCCGCCCTTTGATCCCCAATAAGGTGTGTGAAACACCGACTGTGGACCCTAAAATGGTTCAATTCCTCTCAAAAACAAAGTTTAACCCGAAAAAAGGGCTTGACTCTGCCTTACGGGCTGTGCAGGATAAACTGCTGGACATCACGGGTCCTCTTGCAAAAATATTCGATATGGCCGAGTCCGCCAAGGCGGAAGGTAGACAGGTAGACCCTGTCGAGTTAGGAGGATGGGCTCAGCGGGCCATTTGCATTGCAGGCAATGTAAACACATCCTTAGCCATAGAACGGCGTAAAGCCATCTTGATGAAGGTGGAGCCTAAGCTCTCCAACCTTGCACTGTCCGAAGCAGGCAAGAATGCTCAGGGTCTATTATTCGGAGACTCATTTATTAAAGAGCTGGGCAGATATGTCGGGGCCTTTACGGCTTTAGACAAAGCCCAGACATCAATGAAGAGGGTTTTTAACACCCGTTTTTCCAACAGGGCCGGCAGCTCTAGGGGCCGTCTGTCCGGCCGGTCAGATTTCCATTCCCGTGGAACGGGAAGAGGCTCCTTCAACTATAGGTCCTCCCTCCAGGATGCCAGACATCAACCCTCCTTCTTCCCATCCAGGGGTTTTCCAGGGAGGTCCAGAAGCTACCGTGGAGCCCCATCCTATCGTCGACCAGTCGGTAAGTGCTCTCCCCGTCCTACCGCTGTTTTCTTCAACAGTTTGTGTCGGGGGCAGACTCCGTCACTTTTCCAATGCCTGGTCCGAGATCACCTCAGACCGGTGGGTTTTAGACACCATCATGGGTTTCACTATAGACCTGGTAGCTCCTCCAAGCCTACTACCAATCCCCAGACATATTCTTTTTACCGGGTCGGTGCAACGACAACTGCACAGAGAACTCAAGGATCTCGTCCTCAAGCAGGCGATAGAACGCACTTCACCTCATTCAGCTGCGGTAATCAGCAGTATGTTTCTGGTGCAGAAGAAGGGCGGCCAGTCGCGTCCGGTTATCAACTTAAAATCCCTCAACTCTATAGTCCAATATCGCCACTTCAAGATGGAGGGCATCCATCTTCTGAGAGACATGCTCCTTCCGGGCGATTGGATGGTCAAACTGGACCTCAAGGATGCCTATCTCACGGTCCCGGTAGCTCCGTCCTCCAGGAACCTACTTTGCTTTCCTTGGGGAGACCAACTTTGGCGGTTCACTTGCCTGCCTTTCGGTCTCTCATCCGCCCCGTGGTGCTTCACCAAGGTAATGAAGCCCGTAGTGTCTTGGCTCCGCAGCAGAGGAGTGCGCATGATAATTTATCTGGACGATATTCTTATCATGGCACGGAATCCGTCCCTTCTTCACTTGCATCTTTCCATGACCACCAACCTCCTTTCCAGGTTAGGTTTCATCATAAACCAGGAGAAGTCATGCCTCATTCCATCGACTTCCATAGAGTTCCTGGGATTCAGGATAGATTCCTCTTCTCTGACCCTTCACCTTCCTCTGTCCAAGGTCCGGGCTATTCGCAAAGAACTGCGACATGCGCTGCTTCGACCCCAACTATCTCTGCGTCACTTAGCATGCCTTATAGGTCTCCTAGCAGCGTCCATCCAGGCCATTTTCCCGGCTCCCTTACACTACCGAGCTCTTCAGAGACTCAAAATTGCACATCTCCGGACAGGGGCCACATACTCCGACATGGTCACACTCGATTCAGAAACGAGGGACGAGCTTCTATGGTGGATCCACAATCTATCAGTCTGGAATGGCAAGGCCCTGTTCGGTCCCTTACCGGATCTAATTATAGAATCCGACGCCAGCTTACACGGCTGGGGAGCACATTGCAATGGGGTATCCACCGGAGGTCCTTGGTCCCCAGAGGAGTCCCGTCTCCACATAAACGGCTTGGAATTACTGGCAGGGTCGTTGGCGATTCGCAGTTTCGCCAACGGCACGGTCACGACCTGTATCAGATTGCGGATGGACAATGTCTCCGCGGTCCGATACGTAAACGGGATGGGCGGTACTCGGTCTTCGGTCCTGACTTACCTAGCTCAGGATTTTTGGGAGTTCTGCCTTACCAAAGGTATTGTAGTTATAGCGGAACACCTTCCGGGCCTCCGCAATGTGGTAGCGGACTGGAATTCTCGATATATTTCGGATTCCAGCGATTGGAAGTTAGACGAAGGGGTATTCTTAACTTTATCGTCTCTCTGGGGTCATCCGTTGATAGACCTATTCGCGAACCGTCTGAACGCCCAGACTTCCAGGTTCTTCAGCTGGCGTCCGGATCCGCTGGCGGAAGCAGTGGATGCTTTTCTGCAACAGTGGGGGGGAGCGCTGATGTATGCGTTTCCGCCGTTCGCTTTAATTCCCCGTGTTCTCCTCCAAGCACAGCGCCAATTAGCGGATCTGATCCTGATCGTCCCGCTGTGGCAGTCTCAACCGTGGTTCCCACTGCTTCTCGACTTATTGGTGGATCGTCCAATCCTTCTCCCGGACCTTCCCGGGCTCTTACGGGATCCTTCAGGAGATCAGCATCCTCTCATTCAGTCAGGCGGGCTTCGTCTTCTCGCTTGCAGGATCTCGGGTGTCCCAGCTCGCTGTCTGGAGTTTCGGACACAACTCTTTTCTTATTGGAAAACGCTTGGGCCCCAGGAACTAGACGGGCTTATCGCTCCGCCTGGGACGCTTGGGCTCGCTGGTGCGGAGAAAGGGACCTGGATCCCCTTCGGGCTCCTATAATGTCGGTTTTGTCCTTCTTATCTTCTTTATATGACTCAGGTAAGGCCTATCGCACTATTAATCTTTACAGATCGGCCATTTCTTCCCGACACGAAGGTTTCGAGGGTTCTCCGGCGGGTCAACATCCTTTGGTGTGTCGTCTGCTGAAGGGCTCTCGTTTGTCTCGACCTCCCAGACCTCGTTTCTCGGCAACTTGGGATGTGGGGTTGGTTTTAAGTTTTCTGGTTTCATGGTCTTCCAACGATCAATTGTCACTACGCCAGTTGTCAGCTAAGTTAGTTACACTATTTTGCCTAATTTCGTGTAAGCGGGTGTCTGATGTGCGGGCATTGGATCACGATGCTCGGTCCTTTACACCGCAAGGGGTTTTGTTTAACATTTCGAGACGCACTAAGACAAACATTCGCTCAGTGGCTTACCCCGCTTTTCCCCAGTCCCCTCAGCTGTGCCCGGTGGCGTGCCTCCAAGAGTACGAATCTCGTACTGCACCTTTACGTATCTCTACGTTCCCCAATCTGTTTATATCTTTTCGGAGGCCTTATGCTCCAGTCGCCAGTGTAACATTGTCTCGCTGGGTTAAGGAAATTATGAGTCAGGCTGGTGTTGACACTAATATCTTTACGGCTCATTCCGTCCGCAGTGCTTCCGCTACCTCTATGTCGGTCGCCGGGGCCCGTCTGGAGGATGTTATGCGTCTAGCGGATTGGTCTAGAGTTTCCACTTTCCGAGAGTTTTACTTTCGCCCGGAATCTCATGCTTTTGACTCGGTTATATCCCAGCTTTAAACTTGCAATACGAAGCCTCCGTGTCTTGTGATAAAATTTCATGATTTTCCTATTACTTGACGTAAAGTCATGATTTTATTAAAGACACGGAGGCGAGTATTGCCCTCCCTTACCCACCCTGTTGGGGTTTTAGGAAGAGTCTATTGCAGCTCATTTTATGTATTTATACATTATTTATTTATGAATTATTTGTTGTCTGAATTTGTTTGTACATTTTTACTTATCCTTCATGGAATATTCTTGTGGTGCTACCTCGTTTCTTGTTTTCTCATTCGCAGGATGAAGTTCCTCCTCCTCAGGGCTTTTGGCCTAAACACACTCGATGGCGTTTTTCGATGCTGCTCGGGTTCGGCTGTCTAGTCGGTTGACAAGTTGGTCCTAAGGTTCAGGACTGTTGTTTTTCGTTCAGGAAGATCCAGTTTCCAAGGAGTCAGCGGTTAAAGTGGCTGTTCAAAGAAAGAGGATGATCCCAGAGCGTGGAGTCCATATATACTGGGATAAGGGGGAGGAGTCTGTTTCTATGGTTTTCTTTTGTGATTGACATGTTCATTTCTTTGCTGCTATGGTAACAGTAAAGGAAGTTTATGCGATACTCGCCTCCGTGTCTTTAATAAAATCATGACTTTACGTCAAGTAATAGGAAAATCATGAAATTTATACATTTAAATCTCTGCTTATTTTGGGCTTTGAGTCAAGAAGGCGGTCCTATCAGTTCCTCTCCATACTTTATTAGTAATGTGTTTGAAACCAGATGCCATCCTTTTAGTTACCTATCCAATGTATCTGTGACTTTTAATGTCTTCTCCCAGTAGGTAAGTTTTAGTGGTTGGGAAAGTTTAGCATCCATAGCCAGGTGAGATTTTTATGAGGCCTATATGGTGTTCCTCACTTCCACCCCACCTACCCATTTATCAAAGGGTTATCTATGATTTCCTGCAAATAATCCCTAAGTCGCCTAAGACAGTATGCGGAGAGTTGATGATATTGAAAGTCTTGGGGACCGGAGAAGGTATATTGTTGATTTAACTCAGCAAGGGTTTTTAAACGAGGTTCTCAGCTGTGCAGAATGTCTTTAAGAGCAGAAAGAGCTGAGGAGATTGATACATATTTTTTATGGGAAAAGGGTCAGTATTTTGTATATCTATATCCATGCTCAATCTGGGATTTGAAGTCAAGGAGACGGTCCTATCAGTGCTTGACAACTTTCCCTCTATGACTGTGCATACAGAGGTAGCTGTCAATCACTGATAGGACCGCCTCCTGGACTTCAAAGCCCAGAATGAGCAGGAACCTAAATAAATGAAAATAAATGTTGTAATGAATCTTTTCCCTCAAAACCATACATCAATCTGCTCAGCTCCTCCTGCTCTATAACAGGCTGGCTGTAGATTACATTGCATTTTCATGGTGAAACTTTTACACCTACCAAAACAAACTCATGACTCTTAGTTCCACAATGTAAATGAAAACCCCTAGATTTATAATACAAAACAGTTCGCTTTTCTGTGGACAGATAATAGGTAGATTGACTCCTAATTCTAAATATGAAAAAGTATGATAAGGCAACTTGATAAATTCATGATACATATTGGACTAGCATTAAAGCTTCTGACCAAATAACCTGTCCTTGAAATTGTGATTTCCATCAGACCAAAACAGTTCAGTCACTACAATCTTTCCTTGTTGTAGTATGGATGAAAAGGGCAGTTCCACTCTATAGCCCAAGCAAGACACTTATTGTAAACCAGTGAAGTCATAGATAACCATTACTGGCATCTGCCAAGCTTGCTAGACCTAAGATTACACCAGCCACAATAAAAATATGTCTTATCTAGACTTTATATCCTTATCACCGATATGACATGCGGAGCTCATAGGATTAAATTACTTTTTATATTATAATAATAATAATAATAATAAAATACATATGACTTATTTTCATTTTACAGTGGTTTCACAAAGGGCGTTCTTTGGAAAAATGCAACTGCAGCTTTTTAAGGCACTTTTCTGAGCCGTAGTCAGGAGTGGAATTCAAAAGACGTGGGAAATACAAAGGATGGACTTCTACTTCCGGCTGACTGCATTTCTGGTGGTGAATCATGTCAGCCTGTTGGTGCCATGCTTTCCCTGTTAGGAACTATTCATTTTTCCATAATATTATAAACTGCTTGTATCCAGGGATTCAGACCACCCTGCAATCCAGCAGTGGTGGTCGTGCTTGCACAATATAGGAAAGTCCCAGGATCTCTGGTGGCTGAGACAGTGGGTGTGCTCGTGGGCACACATGTACAACCACTTCCGTCCCAGATACTTTGTATCTGCGCTGCAACAATGGCAGTAACCCCTGGACATGAGCAGTGTATAATGTGATGGAAATATGAATCAAACCAGCAAAGGAGGCAATATGGACAATCACAATACATTAGTAAGTGCCTTTTATTAACTTCCTCTACATGATAAATGCCATTTGCCGAAGTAAAACAGCCCCTTTAAGCATGCCATGTCCTTGTAGCTTTTCTCTATGCTGTGTCAAATTCCAGGCTAGACCCAGGCAAAGGGATGTCAGAGAAGGCCATACATACAAGCAAGTCTGACTCTTGGCACCAACTAACTCTCCCCATAAATAATCTTAGTCTTGCCCACAGGGACACCATGGTACAACTCTCATCATAGGGTCCTCATCATAGGGTCCTCAAGTGGAGAAGATCCTATGTATAACTATCCTTTTGCCTAATTGTAACTGGGTACGCCTCATGCTGCTATCATACAACTGAAATAAAAACCAGAAGCCAAAGACTAATTGCCCAGATTCTAGCCTTGCCCAGGGGAGACACCACCTGGCATTACAGCATTACAGTATTATGCCATATTACAGTGCACTGAACAGGGATCTGCAACACAATTAAAGACACAGCACACATAACAATAAGCAAATACAAAACCTTATTTAGACACAATTAACTTGTAAGCCCTAGGACAGTATAACCTAAAGGGAATTTCGCACTAGCGGCAGGACGGATCCGACAGGCTGTTCACCCTGTCGGATCCGTCCTGCCGCTATTTCGCCGTGCCGCCAGACTGCCACTCCGTCCCCATTGACTATAATAGGGACAGGGGGTGTCGGATCCGTCCTGCCGCTAGTGTGAAAGTAGCCTTAGAGGCTCAAAAAAACTGCATCAGCTTTTTTTCACCAGGCAGCACGGTGGCTCAGTGGTTAGCACTGGTGCCTTGCAGTGGTGTAGTTTGTATGTTCTCCCCGTGTGGGTTTCCTACGGGTACTCTGGTTTACTCCAAAGACATACTGATAGGGAACTTAGATTGTGAACAGGTCAATTTCCACAAGGAATATATGCAAAGTGTGCATGAGATTTGTCAAACTGTGCATAATCGATAACATGTGCCGTTAGCAGGGCTGTTTTTACGCATAAGGGGGAATTTATCACGCTATTCACTTTGTGAATTTTTTATGTCATTTTTGCATTTTTATACCACTCACTCCAGTTTTGAAAAGTAGGAGGAAATTGGGCTTGTTTAACCATGTTCATTAGTTTCATTCTAGATTTATAACTGGGACTTAAAAAAAAAAAAGTGCCAAAAATTAGTCCCAAAGCCAGGGTCAGCAATACCGGGGACAGCAATACCATAGTGCAGTATACCATTCAAGCAAAACCATATGCCGCAGAGCAGCACAATACACTGCCCCAAAAGCTGTCCCATTGCCCCAAAATCTGCAATGGCCATCAATAGATGCCATTTTCTGTCCTTCTTCTCCACTTGTCTCTGATTAAGATACGATGCAGAGGGTTTACGAGGCGAGGTGTGGGTCACAGCAGTTGAATTCAGTAGGGAATGTGTGGTTGCTGGCCAGGTACATCAGTACCTCATTCTAACAGCATTAATTACCACTGATAGCTCCTTATGTACCAAGCCAGTGGCAGAGAGGAGGGCTTGGGCGGCCCCCAGAGGCATTGGCCCACCGGGAAATTTCCATGTAAAGTCTATGGCCAATCCACACCTGGCCCTGACTTCTCCTAAGGTCGGCACCGTGAGCTTTAGTATCCGGCGCAGGCATAGAACAGGAAAGAGGCTCACCACCAGTTCTCTTCTGCACTGCGCCTGCGCCGGATACTGAAGCACCCAAAGCACGAGCAAGGCTTTAGAAGATGTCAGGGCAAGATGTAATGATGTTTTCACAGATAGCTTCTGCTGGCCAGGGCACCTGTCTCAGGTCCGCCTGTTTTACTGCTATAAATCTGGTGACAGAAGCCCTTTAAGACCGAGGCCCAGATTATGAAATTCAATACAGATAAAGTGAATTTTTGACATGTTGAGATTGTGTGTCTTTACTTTTTTGGGCATGTTTGTCAAAACGCAGAATGCTTTGGGTATGGAATTTTCACTTAGACAGAATGTTAAAAAATGCCTGAAAAATATATCTGTGTAAAATGTTACAACTACAGAAGTGTCGGAAAAATGGTGTGAGGAAAATGCAGAAACTGGTTAAAAAAAAATGCATGGCGTCTCTTAGGCACAGAAAAAAGGTTATGTGTGAAGGAAGCCTAAAATGATTTCGAACAAGAATAATAATGTATTAATGATTAACATCTGTAAGAGCTGTTGTGTTTAGTGACCTCACATCTGTTGAAGAGGATCTCACATGACACACACAGGACCTTTCCCTTGGGCCTCTGCTGCTCTGAAGAGACGTGTGCAAATTTGCTCAGCAGTTGGTCTGAACTTACAGTCCATGAAGTTCTGTCAGTGATATAACATTGTGCTATACTGTATGTGGCCAAAACTTCATAGGAATCAGTACAAACAAATGCAATGACTTCTGTAGTTTGGCTAAGTAATCCTGCATTCTTGCTATCAGTACTATTTTCCATGACTGAACAGGTATTTCTTGTGTATCTAGAGAGACCAGGAAGCAGAAACTAGCAGAGACCCGGTAAACATTGGAATATGAGTGGCGGGAAATGAGTGAGGTATGATTTTTTTTTTATTCTGTTATGTCATTCTGACCCTTCAAAAACATCAGCCTGTTAATTCCTTTAAATGCATTATCCCGCAAACGTAAAACCGTTTCATTTTATTTATTTGAATGACTTTTTTCCCTTTCTGTAGGTGGGCAGCAGCTCGTCAAGCATCTGCATCTCCCATGATGCATTACAATTAGGTTTTAAACCTATCTCCACTTCATAGAAAGTAGTCAGTCACATATGGCCATATGGCCCCAGAGATACATATGGTATTGTAATGCCCCTACGGTTTTGCTCTCCAATGTCTAGAGAGTGCCTTAGCTTTATATTTCCCTAAGCCAGAGAAATAGGGAAGATACTGAGCTTGTTAGGGGGGCTCTACGAGGTGGTCAGTATGGGAGCTGTTGCACATGTATGCTTATGCTCACTCCCGCGGTCCTGGCAGGGGTGCATTTAACCTTTGCTGCTACCTGAGGCGAAAATTGAAATAGTGTCCGCGCCCCCCATCCCGATGGCAAATTCTCAACCTAATTTCTTCCCTCCTAACATTATATACAGCACTACAAAACATACAGGGTACTATACCGCCACTTACCTAATACATCCAGTTTCCTTTGATGTACAGTAGATGTTCTCTTTCCTCATCTTCTCCTTTCAGACCAGATCGTTGTGATGATTTCTTTCAGCCATGTCTCATCTCTGCATAGTTTGACAAACAGACATCTTAGGCTACTTTCACACCTGCGTTCGGTGCGGATCCGTCTTGTATCTGCACTGATAATGCAAACGCTTGTATCCGTTCAGAAAGGATCCATTTGCATTATTCTTTAAAAAAAATGTCAATCCGTCCGGATCCGTCCTGACTTACATTGAAAGTTAATGGGGGACGGATCCGTTTTCAGTTGCACCATATTGTGTCAGTGAAAACGGATCCGTCCCCATTGACTTACATCCGTTTGGCTCCGCATCGTCAGTCGGACATTAAAATGCTGCAAGCTGCGTTTTAGTGTCCGCCTCAAAATCGCAACGGAGACCAAACGCAGCCAAATTGATGCATTCTGAACGGATCCTTATCCATTCAGAATGCATTGGGGCTGAACTGATCCATTTTGGGCCGCTTGTGATAGCCCTAAAACGGATCTCACAAGCAGACCCAGAAACGCCAGTGTGAAAGTAGCCTTAGTTTTCTACTTTTCCACCCTCCCCACCTTCTGAACAAACCCTCCAGCCATCCGCAATACTGTGCTTACTGTGCTCCCCAAAACTACACTGCAGAAATAGTCTCCCTGAAAATAGCAGTACCACACAGATAGTGCCTCCTTCAATAATTATTGGCATGCAGTGCCCTAAAAAGTAACTGCGCCCAGCAAATAGTGCCCCTGACACTAATGGTGTAAAGATAATGTCCCCACAAAATAATTGTTCTAAGCTGATACTGAGCCAGGGTGCCCCCCACAGTAATAGTGCTTCCAAAAGTCTCACCAGGAGTAATAATTCTCTGCTTGAGCGCACTTAGTAGTAATAGTGCCTGTACCCACTGTGCCTCAGAAGTAATAATGCTCCCATAGTGCCCATACTATAGTAATCATGTTCCTCTATATGTTTTATTATACTGAAAGTGCTACGACTTTACAAGCACAAACAGCAAACCTTCCACAGAGCACATTTTATCAGTGCAAGTTCCAAACATTTTTCTACCATTCTTTTTGCTTTTTATTAAAAAGTGTATAAAAATTATAGCAATAATACTAATATTAAGATACCGCCATCGGGCTAGTGTCACATTTCTGCAGATTTTGAGCACTTTGGCAGTTTTTGGTGTTTTTTGCAAGCGCTTTTGTTGTGTTTTTTAGGCAAAAAGCACCAGTTCCAAATGATGCATGGGAAGCTATGGGATATATTAAATGCAGGACAAACAGGCGTTTTTTGTTGGATAGCGATATTTTTTTCACAGTTGAGATGTGTTTTTTCTGAGTCTGAGTTTTTCTTTTTTTAAATTATTTATATATATTATTTTATCTACTTGGCTGGTATTGGATTTGCTGCAAGAAAATCCGCAGCTAATCAGTCATGTGTGAAACCAGCCTAAGGAACGCTAGCCTTACTGGAAAATACAAGAACTATACTAAATAGGGCTAAAACGTGTTGGCAAGAATAGCACTGCAGACTAATGCCTCATTCACACATCAGTGTTTGGTCAAAGATTTCCAAAAACCAGGTGTGGCTCTAAGCACAGACCATGTGCAGATCTTTCTGCTATCCCTAATGTCTGTGGAGGCTATAATCTTGGTTTTGGCTCACAATCACTGACCAAAACATTGACGTGTGAATAAGGCTGGTCCTAATCTCTCTCTCTTTCACTGGCATACAGGGTGACCCACAAAAAAGTAGCCCGCTTCCAATATCCCCAAATAAAACTGCCTAATAATAAATCTTTCTTAGTTGTCCCTAGCAACCAATCAGAGCTCAGCTTTCAATTTTTCAGAGCCCCGTAGGAACTGAAAGCTGAGCTCTGATTAGTTGCCATGGGCAACTAAGACTGATTTATTATTCATTTTCCTAAAAGTGGCGTATTGTGTCAGAAAGATGGTGTTCTCCCTGGAACAGCGAATAGTGAGTGTGGAAGGCTAAGTGCGAAGCAGATCGATTAAGGAAACGCAAGAGACCTTTGCCGACAAGTACCCAGGAACAAAACCACCAGCTAAACGTTGTATTCAGTCTGGATCGGAAATGGCATCAAACTGGCTCTGTTGCAAACATGAAGAAACCGAGGCCTCCGTCGATCAGGACGGCTGAAATTGTGCATGAAATTCAGCAGCGGATTGTAAGTAGCCCCAAAAAAACAACTCAAAGAATGTCTCAGCAAGTTGGTGTATCATGAACGACGCGTCAGTGCGTGCTAAAATCTCTGAACCTGAAACCGTACTGAATACCATGTGTGCAGGAAAAGAAAGAGTCTGACAAAGCTAAACGTGGAAATCACTGGACTATGACTGCTGACAGACATTTGGACCATTGCTGTACTTTATGATGGATGAAGCTTGGTTTCATTTATCGGGTCACGGAAATTCCCAGAATACGAGGTACTGGTCCGCTGAAAATCCCAATTTGACTCATGAAACACCTCTTCACGACCAGAACATTGGCGTTTGGTGCGTCAGGAGCACAAATAGTGGGCCCAACTTTCTTCAAATTAACTGTGAATACCGCAGTTTATCTGGACATCTTTGTACAGTTTCACAACCGACTAACACCAGAAAAAAAAAGTCCTGCTTTTTCCAACAAACTGTGGGCAACATGCTGCACCTCACAGAACTCACCGGCACGGCTTCATGAACTGTTACGGAGGAGCGAACTGTAAGCAAAGGGTTACGTCCCCCAGACCTGTCCACATGCGATTTTTATCTGTGGGGAAATTTAAAACAGAAAGTGTCCACTAACAATCCACATCCCATGGAGGAGCTCCAGGGAAACCTCACAAACACTATCCGCAGCATCACAAGCAGCAGGGCCGGTACAAGGCAGGGGCCGAAGGAGCGGGTGCCCTGGGCGCTACCATTTGCGGACAGGAGGGGGGCGCAGGTGAAGTGCCAGCAGTGTACAGCTTCACTGTACCACATTAGCCAAGCGCCACTTGCTGTGCTTGCTGTGCTGAGTGCGCTCCTGCACCCGCCTACACCGTCCACACCAGCCATGTCAGCGCTGCTCCTTCTCTCCCCCTATGAATTTTGTGCCGACTGCGCTCCTGGCTCGGGCTCCCTTTCCTCCTCTGCGTTTCCTCCTCCCCCCCCATGGAGGATTCATTTGGTTGATACCACCGGCGTGCGCCGTGTGATGTCACGCGGCTCACGCCGGAGGCGAGGTGTGAGGTGAGAGAGGGAGGACTCGCGCAGCCTACAGGGAGCTGTGTCGGCGCGTGAAGAACAAGCCACGAGGAGCCTGCCTTCACTAGCTGCTACTCACACACAGACTGTAAAAAGTAAGAAAATAATGTAATACAAATAACAAACTAATTTTTTTATTAAAAAAATTATGGTCATCTCAGTCCAATCAAAGTCCCACAGTCCTTTGTTCTATTGCTTTAAGTATATTCTTGTTTTGAAACAACATTGATTCTTTCTTAAAAACGGGGGGGGGGGGGGGGGCGCAGTTTGCCATCTTCGCCCTGGGCACCAAATGGCCTTGTCCCAGCCCTGACAAGCAGTATGAGCCAACACAATCTGACGTGCCCAAAGATGCATAAACCTGAACGGGGATCACTTCCAGCATCTTTTGTGACTTGTGGATAAATAAAAAAAACAATCCACTTCATCTTGGAGCTGTTGTGGATTTCCGCATTAATCTATGCCATTTGTCTGGTGAAGACTATAATAAATGTGATGGACCATCTATTCCGGCCTCTCAACGCTTGGCATTTTTCAAAGGTGAATAAAACTCTTAGGCCCCTTTACACGGTGAATGCATTGCACCCGCACTGAATCCGGACCCATTCACTTCAATGGGGCTGTTCAGATGAGCCGTGATTTTCACGCATCACTTGTGTGTTGCGTGAAAATCGCAGCAGGTTCTATATTCTGCATTTTTCACGCAACGCAGGCCCCATAGAAATGAATGGAGATGCGTGAAAATCGCATAGCATCCACAAGCAAGTGCGGATGAGGTGCGATTTTCACGCATAGTTGCTAGGAGATGATTTTAGTAAATTGATAAAAGTCAATTTACTGTATTAGTTTCCCTTATAACATGGTTATAAAGGAAAATAATAGCATTCTTAATATAGAATAATAATAATAATAATTGTTGCTTAAAAGGCTAAAAAATAAAAAAAAAGTTACTCACCTGATCCTCTTGTTCGTGCAGCCGGCATGTCTTCTTTCTTCTTCTTTCAGGACCTGCAAAAGGACCTTTGATGATGTAATCGCGCTCACCACGTGGTGAGCGTGGTGACGTCAGCACAGGTTCTGCTGAATAAAGATAGAAGTATCTTCTATCTTCATTCAGCAGAACCTGCGCTGACATCACCATGCCCACCACATGGTGAGCGCGATTACGTCATCAAAGGTCCTTTTGTAGGTTCTAAAAGAAGAAGAAAGAAGACATGCTGGCTGCGCGAACAAGTGGATCAGGTGAGTTAATTTATATATATTTTTTTAACCTCTCAAGACACATTTTAGTAAGCATTCTGTATTAAGAATGCTATTATTTTCCCTTATAACCATGTTATAATTGAAAATAATACAGTGATTAGACTTTAATGGGGTTGCTCATCCCTATCATCTCCTAGCAACCATGCGTGAAAATCTCACCACATCCACACTTGCTTGCGGATGCTTGCGATTTTCACGCAGACCGATTCATTTCTATGGGGCCTGCGTTGCGTGAAAAATGCAGAATACAGAGCCTGCTGCGATTTTCATGCAACGCACAAGTGATGCGTGAAAATCACCGCTCATCTGCACAGCCCCATTGAAGTGAATGGCTCTGGATTCAGTGGGGGTGCAATGCGGTAACCTCACGCATTGCACCCGTGCGGAATTCTCGCCCGTGTGAAAGGGGCCTTAGTTCTTTTTACCTTCTAAGACAACTGAGCCTGACTGAACAGAACAATCTTGATGTGAATAGGGCCTAAACCTCAGTTACCATGTACTGGAGGCTCTATTAGTACTGCTTGCAACACTATTTTTCACATCAATATAACAGGAACAGTACCCCAGAAAGACTACTGCAAAGGATTAATTACTATTATAAGGCCTCTTTCACACTTGCGTTGTCCGGATCCGGCATGTACTCCACTTGCCGGAATTACACTCCGGATCCGGAAAAACGCAAGTGTACTGAAAGCATTTGAAGACGGAACCGTCTTCAAAATGCGTTCAGTGTTACTATGGCACCCAGGACGCTATTAAAGTCCTGGTTGCCATAGTAGGAGCGGGGAGCGGGGGAGCGGTATACTTACAGTCCGTGCGGCTCCCGGGGCGCTCCAGAGTGACGTCAGAGCGCCCCATGCGCATGGATGACGTGCCATGCGATCACATGATCCATGCGCTTGGGGCGCCCTGACGTCACTCTGGAGCGCCCGGGGAGCCGCACGGACGGTAAGTATACTGCTCCCCCGCTCCCCGCTACACTTTACCATGGCTGCCAGGACTTTAGCGTCCCGGCAGCCATGGTAACCACTCTGAAAAAGCTAAATGTCGGCTCCGGCAATGCGCCGAAACGACGTTTAGTTTGAGGCCGGATCCGGATTAATGCCTTTCAATGGGCATTAATTCCGGATCCGGCCTTGCGGCAAGTGTTCCGGATTTTTGGCCGGAGCAAAAAGCGCAGCATGCTGCGGTATTTTCTCCGGCCAAAAAACGTTCCGTTCCGGAACTGAAGACATCCTGATGCATCCTGAACGGATTTCACTCCATTCAGAATGCATTAGGATAATCCTGATCAGGATTCTTCCGGCATAGAGCCCCGACGACGGAACTCTATGCCGGAAGACAAGAACGCAGGTGTGAAAGAGCCCTAAGAGGTAATGCAATGTTATTGAGTTAAATGTTGCGATTTGTTATGTATAAACACTTAATAGCATTGTATGGGTAACCAAATGGTTAACAAATTGGCAGACTGTTTAGATTGCCAGGAGATGGATTGGGTCTCCTCCTAGTTAGTTGGTGAGTTTAGTCTGGGAGAGCAAGAGAAGTAGATAAGATAGTCCAGAATCCACCAGGCTGTGCATTGGGTTCAGACAGCAAGGTATTATTACCAGTAATAATAGTACATTATGGAATTTCTTGAAAGGGGATGTCCAAGGGAAAACCTTTCAATATAAGGGACACAATGGATTAAAAATAAGTATTACTCAACTCACCGATCCCTGATGCTGCCATTCAGATACTTACCAGGTCCCCGCTGCTCTCTGTTTCCTGGTCCTGTCCCGACATCCAGGAAACTGCAGGAGATGCCTGCTCAGCCAATAACTGGCTGGAATGATACCTCACCTCAATGATTGGCTGAGCAGGCACCTCTGTGCATTTCCTGACTGTTGAGCTGGGACCAGGAAGTGGAGAGCAGCAGGGCCCCAGCATGCATTGGAATGACAACAGCGGGAGATCAATGAGGTGAGTAATGCTTCTTTTTAAGCCCCTTGTTACCTTTATAACAAAAATTGTATCACTGTGAACAAGCCCTTTAAAACAAATGCAGGGTGGTGCAAAAGTATGGAGACACCTGAATAAATAGAAAACAGTTGCTGGATATGCCATCCAGTTGTAGCTTTTTTTCAAAGGCGAAAGGGGCAAATCTGTGAGAGGTGGTGTCCAGCACATCTTGGAACTAAGAACTAAGTTATTTTCAAATGGGAAGGGGTGCATGTGATTTGTATCTGATAGAAAATTTAATGAGGAATCCAAGTCTATGACATCCCATTATTCCTGCCAAAGTTATTAGCAATTTTCTCTTTGTTGCAGACACCGATATATAGATATATGGATTGACACGTGAGTATAGGACAGAGATTATGTTGATCTCTGGGGAGCACAGTACCTGAGTCATTGCAGTGGATTTCCACACTTAGGACCTTAACAGACTCGCTATCCGCCATGTCACAGTTGGAAAATTGCTTGCCAAATTTTGCCAAACAGGTTCTGTGTTGGACCTGCCAAAAATTGGATGCAGCAAAACTGCCATAGACCAAGCAACAACAATGACTGTCCCGATATCCTTCAGCAAAAGCCCACATCGTAGCATGAGGCGCCTCGTACTGAAGAGCTGGGTCAGTCAAACCGTCATCAGGCAGATACTGGCTATGCACAAATGGCACCAATACAAGATCCAGTTGCTGCATCATGACAATGAGGACAATCCTAATCACTGTGTTGAACAAACAAAACCTTCAATACTGGTCCAACATAAATCCTCACTGGACAGATCCCTTCAAGATGGTTGGCACACAGAAAGTCATGGTGTGGCATGTGGGGGATGAAGATGGTGGGCCCATTCTTCATTGATTTTTATTTGACAAGGTATTTCTATCCCTGTGCAACAAAGATGGCACATTCCCAGTGTTTTCTTCCAGCGGGATGTTGCCCCACTCCTTACATTATGGACATGATGTCCGTGAGTTTTTGGATCAGCAGTTTCTAGGGAAGTGGATTAGGCATTGCGGTCCAGTGGAGTTCCCAACCCCGCGCTTGCCAGATTTCACCCCCTTGGACTTCTACCTGTGGGGTGATTTCAAGTCCAAGGTTTATGCAGTGAAAATCTAGAGTGTGGCATACATACAACAGTGGATGCTGGACACCTGTGCAAGCATATCTCTTAGGCTCAGTTCACACCTGAGCGTTTTACAGCGCGTTCCTACGCGCTGTAAAACGCTCAACAAGGAGAAACCAATGCTTCCCTATGGGAATGGTTCTCACCTGGGCGTTTTACAGCGCGTACGATCGCGCTGTAAAACGCCCGACGTTCACACAAGTACAGGAGCGTTTTTTTGGGCGCTTGTCGCGCGTTCCCGTACATAGACTTTCGGGAACGCGCGACACTGTGTGTACACTTGTCTCCGTATGCGCGCTTGTAAACGCCCGTACAATCGCGCATACAGAGCGCTCCTTTCAGAACGCTCAGGTGTGAACTGAGCCTTAGGCTGGGTTCAGACCTGAGCGTATTTGATATGCGCGTTTAACGCGCGTTTTTGTCGCGCGTTTTTTGCAATAGTAAACGCGCGTTTGACGCGCGTTTGTGTGATTGACTGCAGTGTTCTATGGCCACAAACGCGCGTCAAAACGCCCCAAAGAAGCTCAAGAACTTGTTTGAGCGTAGGGCGTTTTTCAGCGCGTTCAAACGCGCTGTAAAGCGCTCAAGTGAGAACCAGGGCCATAGGGAAGCATTGGTTTTCATGTGTTGAGCGTTTTACAGCGCGTTTGAACGCGCTGTAAAACGCTCAAGTGTGAACCCAGCACAAATATGTGCTCCCAATCGTCAAGGCAATCCTTTTCTCCCGTTCAAGATGCACGAAGAGTAACACCCTAAGGCTGGGTTCAGACCTGAGCGTATTTGATATGCGCGTTTAACGCGCATTTTTGTCGCGCGTTTTTATGCGCGTTAAACGCGCATATCAAATACGCTCAGGTCTGAACCCAGCCTTAGGGTGTTACTCTTCGTGCATCTTGAACGGGAGAAAAGGATTGCCTTGACGATTGGGAGCACATATTTGGTAGGTCACATTTAAGCACATATTTGGATTCCTCAGTTACAAGTCATGTGCACCCCTTCCTATTTGAAAATAACAACTTGATTCCAAGATGGCAACTTTCAAAATAGCCATCATTTTGGATACAGCCTCTCACAGATTTGCCCACTTCCCCTTAACAACATGCGACACACAGGATGGCGTTCCCAACCACCGTTTTCCATTTATTCAGGAGTCTCCATACTTTTGGACCAATCTGTACATGCATTATTAAATTTTACAGATATCCTTAAAAAACTACATTCTAAAGAACCTGCTGCTCAGTGTAACCACATACAGTCACTTTTTACTCCTATGGTTTTTACAATTTTTCTTTTGTACACTGTCTAAAGCCTATTTAACATACTTGAATCACCTCGATAAATGTCAACAGGAACTATGGTCGGGAGTATACATTTTTAGTTTATTTTTGAAAGCTTGGGGCTGTCCCATGTAATATAATATTATCACAAACGTAACCTCAATAAAGGATCTAGCCCACACGTGTTATACAGGTCCGCTGCCATTCATTTCTTTGTGTGGTAATTTCCCAACTGAAATCTTAATTTGCAAAAAAATTACTATTTTTTCCTTCTCAGAGTTTGCATGTGTGGTCGCAAACACATTTCAGCTAAATACACACATATCATTAGGCCAAGACTACAGGGTGATCTTGGCCACGTCATCCATTGCACGACCAAAGATAGCTATGTATCAGTGCAGCTATTGAACTGAATGCAGTGCTGGACTTATTTGCAATTCTGAAAGTTGGACTGTGATCCCATTCACTTCAATAGCTGTACCTCTACACAATGATCTTTGGTCATCTGATGGGTTTCTGGGCCTAGATCACTATGTAACTCCAGCCTTAAGCTGGGTTCACACGGGCGTTGCGGGTGCATTGCGGGAAAAGATGCGGGTGCGTTGGGGGAAAATGCTGAATTTTTCTGCGCGAGTGCAAAGCGTTTTAATGCTTTTTGCACGCACATGAGAAAAATCTACATGTAAATCAGAGATGGAGGGGTTAAAAAAAAAATTTAACTCACCTCATCCACTTGTTCACGCAGCCCGGCTCGTCTTCTTTCTTCTTCTTTGAGGACCTGGGAGGAAAAGGACCTTTGGTGACGTCACTGCGCTCATCACATGGATGAGGAGAGCTAATTATTTTTTTTAACCCCTCCAGCCCTATTGTACTATGCATTCTGTATTAAGAATGCTATTATTTTCCCTTATAACCATGTTATAGGGGAAAATAATAAAGATCGGGTCCCCATCCAGATCGTCACCTAGCAACCAAGCATGAAAATCGCACCGCATCCGTACTTGCTTGCAGATGCTTGCGATTTTCACGCAGCCCCATTCACTTCTATGGGGCCTGCGTTGCGTGAAAAACGCACAATATAGAGCATGCTACGATTTTCACACAACGCACAAGTGATGCGTGAAAATCACCGCTCATCTGAACAGCCCCATTGAAGTGAATGGGTCCGGATTCAGTGCGGATGCAATGCGTTCACCTCACGCATTGCAACCGCGTGGAATCCTCGCCACATGGTCAGATTTCTGCATGCAGTTTTGGAATGAATCCAAAAAGGAGGAGGTCGTATCTGTCCTTCATACTTTCTTTCCTTTTATGATCCACTCCTGATTTTGGTTTCCAAAACTGGAAGCAGAATCCTGACAGTGTGGCCGTACCGTTAGACATGCTAGGTGTTTGGAAAAATTGTTCACCACATTTTTAACCTAATCCCAACAAGAAAAGGTCTTCTGAAGTGACCTTTATAAATGACAGCATCATGAAAAGAATCATGTGGTCACGGAGAAATGCTTTGTAGAACTTTGTGGAATAGTGTTATATTATTATTAGTAATAATAATCTTTATTTATATAGCACCATCATATTCTGCAGTGCTTTACTACCGGTAATTCAATAATGATCATATATGTTGGCATAAACACATGCTAGGAGCTTAACCCCTTGATAACTGCCCATTGACTATATACATCCAGACAGTAGAGATGTCCCGAACTATTCGCTGGCGAACAGTTCCCGGCGAACATCACTTGTTCGCGTTTGCCGCGGCGGGCGAACATATGCGATGTTCGGTCCGCCCCCTATTCGTCATCATTGAGTAAACTTTGACCCTGTACCTCACAGTCAGCAGACACATTCCAGCCAATCAGCAGCAGACCCTCCCTCCCAGACCCTCCCACCTCCTGGACAGCATCCATTTTAGATTCATTCGGAAGCTACAATCTTAGTGAGAGGAGGGACTGTGTAGCTGCTGCTGATTTAATAGGGAAATCGATAGCTAGGCTAGTGTATTCAGTGTCCACTACAGTCCTGAAAGACTCATCTGATCTCTGCTGTAAGGACAGCGTCCTGACAGCACCCCAAAAAGCCCTTTTTAGGGCTAGTATACTGTGCCCACTTGCCCAGTGCCACCACTCATACCTGCAAGTGCATAGTGTCACCAGCGCAACTCCTATCTGGTGTCACAGTAGATTACATAAAAAAAAAAAAAAAAAAATTTGACTGTAAAATAATAGCAGTCAGTTGCCTGCACGCGTGTGTGTTTCATGCCTTGCAAGTGCATAGTGTCACCAGCGCAACTCCTATCTGGTGTCACAGTAGATTACATTAAAAAAAAACACAACAATTTTGACTGTAAAATAATAGCAGTCAGTTGCCTGCACGCGTTTGTTTTTCAGGCCCTGCAAGTGCATAGTGTCACTAGTGCAACTCCTATCGGGTGTCACAGTAGATTACATTTTTAAAAAAATTAAAAATTTTGACTGTAATAGATTGAATAGCAGTTAGTTGTCTGCAAGCATGTGTGTCAGGCCTACAGCGTCTACTCTGCCAACTTCTGCCAGTGCACAGTGCCACTCATATCTGGTGTCACAGTAGCTTGAACGCATAGTACAACTAAACTAATCTAAAAAAAATGACAGGCAGAGGCAGGCCACCCCGCAGGGGCCATCGTGGTCCTGTGATTCCCTTTGGCCCTAGAATAATGCCCAGTGTTCAGAGGCCACGTACCCTGAACTTGAAAAGTTCTGAGGACATAGTTGACTGGCTAACACAGGACACCCTTGGAACCTTGACGCATCATCCTCCTCCAGCTCAGCTTCGGGCACCTCTCAAGTTACCACTAGCCCGCCCGCCGCCACCACCAACACTAGCACCACAGCCGCTTCACTTGATCTGTCATAGGAGTTATTTACACATCAGTTGGAAGAAATGAGTGATGCGCAACCATTATTGCCAGAGGATGTAGATAACAGGGATATGTCTCAGTCAGGCAGCATTACACATATGGACGTATGGTGTGATGATGATGATGTTGTACCCGCTGCTGCTTCCTTTGCTGAGTTGTCAGATACAAGTGAAGCGGTTGATGATGACAATGTGTCCGTGGATGTCACGTGGATGCCCGCTCGAAGAGAAGAAGAACAGGGGGAAAGTTCAGATGGGGAGACAGAGAGGAGGAGGAGACGAGTTAGAAGCAGGGGGAGGTCGTCGCAAGAAGCTAGTGGCACAGTCAGACAGCATGCATCGGCACCCGGGTTTAGCCAGACAGCACGCCAATCAACGCATGCTGTTGCCACCACCAGAATGCCGTCATTGCAGAGCTCAGCAGTGTGGCTTTTTTTTTGTGTGTCTGCCTCTGACAACAGCGATGCCATTTGCAACCTGTGCCAAAAGAAATTGAGTCGTGGGAAGTCCAACACCCACCTAGGTACAACTGCTTTGCGAAGACACATGATCTCAAATCACAAACGCATATGGGATCAACACATGAGTACAAGCAGCACACAAACTTAAAGCCGCCATCCTCCTCCTGGTCCAGCATCTTCAGCCACGTCAACCACTGCTGGCCTCCTTGCCCCCTCTCAACCATCCGCCACTCCGTCTCTCGCCTTGAGCAGTTCCTGCTCATCTGCCCACAGTCAGGTGTCTGTCAAGGACATGTTTGAGCATAAGAAGCCAATGTCACAAAGTCACCCCCTTGCCCGGCGTCTGACAGCTGGCTTGTCGGAACTCTTAGCCCGCCAGCTTTTACCATACAAGCTGGTGGAGTCTGAGGCCTTCAAAAAATGTGTAGCTATTGGGACACCGCAGTGGAAGGTACCCGGCCGAAATTTATTCGCACAAAAGGCAATCCCCAACCTGTACTCGATTGTGCAAAAGGAAGTCATGGCATGTCTGGCACACAGTGTTGGGGCAAGGGTCCATCTGACCACTGATACCTGGTCTGCAAAGCACGGTCAGGGCAGGTATATCACCTACACTGCGCATATGGTAAACCTGCTGACGGCTGCCAAGCATGTAATGCGTGGCTCTGCAGAGGAGTTGGTGACACCGCCACGACTTGCAGGCAGGCCTGCTGTCACCTCCTCTACTCCTCCTACTCCATCCTCTTCGATAACCTCCTCGGCTGAGTCCTCTTCTGCTGCTGCGTCTTGCTCCACATCAACTGCACCCCACCAGCTCCCCAGGGGCTATTCCACATCCCGGATACAACAGTGTCACACCGTCTTGGGGCTGACTTGCCTGAAAGCAGAGAGTCACACCAGACCAGCACTCCTGTCCGCCCTGAACGCACAGGTGGATCAGTGGCTGACTCCGCACCAACTGGAGATCGGCAAAGTGGTGTGTGACAACGGAAGCAATTTGTTGGCGGCATTGAATTTGGGCAAGTTGACACATCTGCCGTGCATGGCACATGTGTTGAATCTGATTGTACAACGCTTTGTGCATAAGTACCCAGGCTTACAGGACGTCCTCAAGCAGGCCAGGAAGGTGTGTGGCCATTTCAGGCGTTTCTACACGGCCATGGCGCACTTTTCAGATATCCAGCGGCGAAACAAGAAGCCAGTGAGGCGCTTGATTTGCGACAGCCTGACACGTTGGAATTCAACACTCTTTATGTTCGACCGCCTGCTCCAACAAGAAAAAGGCGTCAACGAGTATTTGTATTACCGGGGTGCTAGGACAGCCTCTGCGGAGCTGGGAATTTTTTTGCCACGTTCATGTGCAATGCCTGTAGGCTCATGCGTCCTTTTGAGGAGGTGACAAACCTAGTCAGTCGCACTGAAGGCACCATCAGCGACATCATCCCATTTGTTTTCTTCCTGGAGCGTGCCCTGCGAAGAGTGCTGGATCAGGCCGTAGATGAGCGTGAAGAGGAAGAGTTGTGGCCACCATCACCACCAGAAACAGCCGTATCAGCATCACTTGCTGGACATGTGGCAACGCTGAAAGAGGAGTCTGAGGAAGAGGATTCAGAGGAGGAATGTGGCTTTGAGGAGGAGGAGGAAGACCAACCACAGCAGGCATCCCAGGGTGCTCGTTGTCACCTATCTGGTACCAGTGGTGTTGTACGTGGCTGGGGGGAAGAACAGACCTTCAGTGAGATCAGTGAGGACGAGGAACGGGACATGAGTAGCTCGGCATCCAACCTTGTGCAAATGGGGTCTTTCATGCTGTCGTGCCTGTTGAGGGACCCTCGTATAGAAAGGCTGAAGGAGAACGACCTGTACTGGGTGGCCACGCTACTAGACCCCCGGTATAAGCAGAAAGTGCCTGAAATGTTACCGAATTACCGGAAGTCGGAAAGGATGCAGCAGTTCCAAAATAAATTAAAAAGTATGCTTTACACAGCGTATAAGGGTGATGTCACAGCACAATGGGAATCTAAAAGGGGAAGAGGTGAAAGTAATCCTCCTCCGACCACGCCGGCAAGGACAGGACTCTTTACAGACGTGTTGTTGATGGAGGACATGCAGAGCTTTTTAAGTCCTACGCATCGCCACAGCCCTTCTGGGTCCACCCTCAGAGAACGACTCGACCGACAGGTAGCAGACTACCTCACCTTAACTGCAGATATCGACACTCTGAGGAGCGATGAACCCCTTGACTACTGGGTGTGCAGGCTTGACCTGTGGCCTGAGCTATCCCAATTTGCGATAGAACTTCTGGCCTGCCCCGCTTCAAGTGTCCTGTCAGAAAGGACCTTCAGTGCAGCAGGAGGTATTGTCACTGAGAAGAGAAGTCGCCTAGGTCAAAAAAGTCTAGATTACGCGCAGTGCCCCAAATTGGAAGTAAAAACAAACTGGGTATAGTATTTAACAAGCTACTGCATTGGGTGGCTGAGATGACTTAAAGTGGACCTTTCACCTGGAAAAACATTGTGAACTAAGTATCCTGACATATACAGCGGCGCCCAGGAATCTCACTGCACTTACTATTATCCCTGGGCGCAGCTCCATTCTCCCGTTATGTCCTCCGGTATCTTCTCTCAGTAAAATATAGTAGGCGGTGTCTGCCCTTGTTCTGTGGGCGTCTCCTTCTCCTAGGCTGCAGCGCTCGCCAATCGCAGCGCAGAGCTCACAGGCTGTGAGCTGTGCGCTGCGATTGGCCAGCGCTACAGCCTAGGAGAAGGAGACGCCCACAGAACAAGGGCAGACACCGCCTACTATAACTTACTGAGCGAAGATACCGGAGGACATAACGGGAGAACGGAGCGGCGCCCAGGGATAATAGTAAGTGCAGTGAGATCCCTGGGCGCCGCTGTATATGTCAGGATACTTAGTTCACAATGTTTTTCCAGGTGAAAGGTCCTCTTTAAAAGCATAGAGACATGTTGTCCAGGCATTTGTGAATAGGTGTGTGGTGGGGTCAGGTAATGTACTGGTGGGCCGTAGCAGACCCAAATCAACTCTGCAGGCTGTAGTCTCCCTGTAAGTAAAAAATAAAAAATAAAGACAAACTAAATAAATAAAAGTAAAAATTCAAGAAAATGCAACCACACACTGCAGACTTACCCCCGCCACCATAACCCATATATCCCATGTATCAAAATGACCATTATGAAACGGGACAGTAAAAAAACATATTAACATAAAAATAAATAAATAAATAAATAAAAAATGTGAAACAGACTATTTATAAAATAAAGCCCAGAAAATGTACCACTAAAAAAGGTACAGAAATTATTTAGACTGAACAAAAACATAAACGCAACACTTTCGGTTTTGCTCCTAATTTGCATGAGCTTAACTCAAAGATCTGAAACATTTTCTACATACACAAAAGACCCATTACTCTCAAATATTGTTCACAAATCTGTCTAAGGCTACATGCACACGACCGTATGTGTTTTGCGGTCCGCAAATAAAAACGGATGACATCCGTATGCCATCCGTTTTTTTTTGCAGATCCATTGTAACAATGGCAAAAACGGACAGGAATAGAACATGTTCTATTTTTTTGCGGGTCTACAGAACGGACATACGGATGCGGATAGCACACAGTGTGCTGTCCGCATTTTTTGCGGACCCATTGAAATGAATGGGTCCGCATCCTATCCGCAAAAAAAATGGAGTGGACATGGAAACAAAATACGTGTGCATGAGACCTAAATCTGTGTTAGTGAGCACTTCTCCTTTGCCGAGATAATCCATCCCACCTCACAGGTGTGGCATATCAAGGTGCTGATTAGACAGCATGAATATTGCACAGGTGTGCCTTAGACTTCCCACAATAAAAGGACACTCTGAAATGTGCACAGTGTTGCCTTACTGGGGTGGGGGGAGTGGTCAGAAAACCAGTCAGTATCTAGTGTGGCCACCATTTGCCTCACGCAGTGCAACACATCTCCGTCGCATAGAGTTGATCAGGTTGTTGATTGTGGCCTGTGGAATGTTGGTCCACTCCTCTTCAATAGCTGTGCGAAGTTGCAGAATATTGGCAGGAACTGGAACACGCTGTTATATACACCGATCCAGAGCATCCCAAACATTCTCAATAGGTGACATGTGCGGTGAGTATGCTGGCCATGCAAGAACTGGGATGTTTTCAGCTTCCAGGAATTGTGTACAGATCCTTGCAATATGGGGCCGTGCATTATCATGCTGCAACATGAGGTGATGGTGGTGGATGAATAGCACAACAATGGGCCTCAGGACATCGTCACGGTATCTCTGTGCATTCAAAATGCCATCAATAAAATGCACCTGTGTTCGTTGTCCATAACATACGACTGCCCATACCATAACCCCACCGCCACCATGGGCCACTCGATCCACAACGTTGACGTCAGCAAACTGCTCACCCACACGACGCCACACACGCTGTCTGCCATCTGCCCTGAACAGTGAAAACCGGGGCTCATCCGTGAACAGAATGCCTCTCCAACGTGCCAGACGCTATCGAATGTGAGCATTTGCCCACTCAAGTCGGTTACGACGACGAACTGCAGTCAGGTCCAGACCCCGATGAGGACGACGAGCATGCAGATGAGCTTCCCTGAAATGTTTTCTGACAATTTGTGCTGCAGCTGTTCAGGTGGCTGGTCTCAGACGATCATGGAGGTGAACATGCTGGATGTGGAGGTCCTGGGCTGGTGTGTTACACGTCATCTGCGGTTGAGAGGCCGGTTGGATGTACTGCCAAATTCTCTAAAATGCCTTTGGAGATGGCTTATCGTAGAGAAATGAACATTTATTGCACGGGCAACAGCTCTGGTAGACAGTCCTGCAGTCAGCATGCCAATTGCACGCTCCCTCAAACATTGCAACATCTGTGGCATTGTGCTGTCTGATCAAACTGCACATTTCAGAGTGGCCTTTTATTGTGGGCAGTCTAAGGCACACCTGTCCTATATTTATGCTGTCTAATCATATGCCACATCTGTGAGGTGGGATGGATTATCTGGGCAAAGGAGAAGTGCTCACTAACACAGATTTAGACAGATTTGTGAACAATATTTGAGAGTAATGGGTCCTTTGTGTATGTAGAAAATGTTTCAGATCTTTGACTTCAGCTCATGCAAAATAGGAGCAAAACCGAAAGTGTTGTGTTTATATTTTTGTTCATTGTAGATAACCGAATGTAAAAAAAAAAAGGTCATGGCTTTCAAAGACGCATGTACTAAACAAACATCAGGAAGGGGGATAAATGGCCCAATGTTAAACTGGCTAAAGTACCACTGTCACAAAATGCTACTTTGTCTTTATTTGTTTTTTGAGTTCACCCTTTATGAGCATCGAATATTTTTTTTTTTTTTATAGTTTTCATCGTGCTTTACAAAGTTCCCAAAACCATTGCGTAGACAACTGAAATCAATGAATGCTCCATATTTCTTACATCAGTTACTGCAAATACAGTATAGCATTATCACTCATTCCTGGTTTTGAATATGACCATGGGAATCATGGGTTCTTTATCTATATGTTCTCCCTGTATTTGCATGAGTTTTCTCCCAGAAACATACTGGTAGGATACTTTTCTTTGTATAAAACTGCATACGTGTCTGCAGAATATGTTGGCAGTATATAAGCAACGGGAGATAATAAGCCACTGGAAACCTATAAGGTAAGGAAGAAGTTAATTCATGGGTTTAACTCTACTTGGCAATAGATTGCCAGCTTTAGATTAGAATAGCGAGAAAGGTTAAGATTTGTATCCAAAACAATGGCACTTTAGAGGTGTACACTGCCGATCAGTAAATCCACTTCTCCCTTAACTCCACTTGCGGTCTTTAATTGCGTTAGGGGTATTATTAATATGGGATATGCATTCATTTAACACTTTTTTGTAAAGCTCTATTCAAAAGCCATTGAACAATATAAAAATCTGAAAAAGAAAATTTAATCTACTTTAATGCTGCTTTTCTAGGGCTCAGCAATTATAATGAGTGTCTGTGGCTCCATATGTTTACTGTGTTATTTGTACTATACCACAACCAGCACGGCTAACAAATGATGCCTAATTCCCTTTCAGAATAATAGGGCGCTGTATAGGGCTGAGTGTACAATCTTTGTATTTCTGCATTTATGTTCTGTTAGCTGACTTCTTTCAGTTTGAGTTTGTTGTTATGGCCATTAATCACTATTAACTTGCATTGAATGTTATGTATAAATAAGCTGACCCTGCTGTGCTTTTCTTCGGAGGAAAATAATAGAAAGTGTTGTATTTAGAGTGAGTTCAGTAAATGAATTCACTGAAAATACAGATATTGGGCAACACATAGACGATACACATATAGAAGATTAGATGGATGGACAGACAGACAGACTATCAAGTGACTTAAAAGGGTTTTCCTAGAAAAGACATTTATCCTCCATCTACTGGATAGGCCCTTAGGCCAGTTTCCTATGAGTTTGTACATGTGGGAACATGAATTCCCATAGTGAACTCTGCTCTTTTGACTGGAACATGCAGCACTATAATGATTTATAATGATGTGTATCTCTGCCCGACCTCAACTGTAATGATTTGTATTTACGGCATTATCTCAGTACAAATCGCTACAGTTGTACAACCTCTGTGGGGGTTGTAGTCTCCCTGTTACTGGGGCTACTATGACAGCCCTAGTTACAGAAGAAATTTGCAATAAAAAAATGAAGGTTAAATGTTCCTCAAAGGCCTTTTATCACTTTATTGTGGGCACAAAATGTAAAATAAAGAATAAAGACAAAGTAAAGAAATTCATTAAAAAAGTTGCAAGAAAATGCAAAACACACAGCAACGCAGCTTGTAGCCCCACCCCAACCCACCATAACTTATACATCCAATGTATGAAAATGACCGTTATGGGAAGGAGAAATAGAAAGAAAAAATTGAAAAACATGCAGCACTATAATGATTTACAATACTGTGTGTCTCTGCCCAACCTCAATTGTATTGATTTGTACAGATATAATGCCATCAGTACAATTCATTACAGTTAAGAGATCGGGGCAGAGACACAGCATTATAAATCATTATATTGCCAAGCGGTCCAATCAAAAGAAGCAAAGTTCACTACAGTGAACACGTTCATCTGAAACTGGCCAAAATGTAAAGTATGATCGTTAAGGGCTTCACAGCTGGGACCCCTAACGATCATTAGAACAGGGTTTCTCACAGCACGACTGTGGTGAGCAGGACTTTGAATGGAGCAGCAGACAAGCGGGTGTGCTGCTGCTCCATTCAAAGTCCATAGGGCTGAAGGAGTACCACAGTCTGGACCACTGTTCTAGTGACTGGTAGGGATCCCAGCAGTGGGATCCTCATCAATCACACATTTATCACCAAACCCGTTAATGGACGATAAATGTCCTTGGAAATACCCTTTAAAGTAGTTTTACTGTATATACATAATCTAATAGACTTTGTAACTATATTGTTAGTAGATTGAGGAAAGGAGTTATTTTTAGATGAAAAAATCAACTCTATGGAATCTGAATTTGACCGGAATTTTTCAAAAAATGTCATGCATTATAGCATCAGTATATTAGGTGATTCGATTTTGGAGAATTTTTGGATACAGAGAGACAAAGAGAGAATGATTCAGGTACAAGAGATTCAACTTCAAATCAATGATTTACAATACTGTGTGTATGGAATGGAGCAGCAGACAAGCGGGTGTGCTGCTGCTCCATTCAAAGACCATAGGGCTGAAGGAGTACCACAGTCTGGAGCACTGTTCTAGTGACTGGTAGGGATCCCAGCAGTGGGATCCTCATCAATCACACATTTATCACCAAACCCGTTAATGGACGATAAATGTCCTTGGAAATACCCTTTAGGGCTCTTTCACACTTGCATTCTTTTCTTCTGGCATAGAGTTCCGTCGTCGGGGCTCTATGCCGGAAGAATCCTGATCAGGATTATCCCCATGCATTCTGAATGGAGAGAAATCCGTTCAGGATGCATCAGGATGTCTTCAGTTCCGTAACGGAACGTTTTTTGGCCGGAGAAAATACCGCAGCATGCTGCGCTTTTTGCTCCGGCCAAAAATCCGGAACACTTGCCGCAAGGCCGGATCCGGAATTAATGCCCATTGAAAGGCATTAATCCGGATCCGGCCTTAAGCTAAACGTCGTTTCGGTGCATTGCCAGATCCGACGTTTAGCTTTTTCTGAATGGTTACCATGGCTGCAAGGAAGCTAAAGTCCTGGCAGCCATGGTAAAGTGTAGTAGGGAGCGGGGGAGCAGTATACTTACCGTCCGTGCGGCTCCCCGGGCGCTCCAGAGTGACGTCAGGGCGCCCCACGCTCATGGATGACGTGATCGCATGGACACGTATTCCATGCGCATGGGGCGCTCTGACGTCATTCTGGAGCGCCCCGGGAGCCGCACGGACGGTAAGTATACTGCTCCCCTGCTCCCCACTACTACTATGGCAACCAGGACTTTAATAGCATCCTGGGTGCCATAGTAACACTGAACGCATTTTGAAGACGGATCCGTCTTCAAATGCATTCAGTTCACTTGCGTTATTCCGGATCCGGCGTGTAATTCCAGCAAATGGAGTACACGCCGGATCCGGACAACGCAAGTGTGAAAGAGGCCTTAAAGTAGTTTTACTGTATATACATAATCTAATAGACTTTGTAACTATATTGTTAGTAGATTGAGGAAAGGAGTTATTTTTAGATGAAAAAATCAACTCTACGGAATCTGAATTTGACCGGAATTTTTCAAAAAATGTCATGCATTATAGCATCAGAATATTAGGTGATTAGATTTTGGAAAATTTTTGGATACAGAGAGACAAAGAGAGAATGATTCAGGTACAAGAGATTCAACTTCAAATCAAATTGATGGTCAATTTAGTTGAATCAAATTTACAGAAATTTGTTCAGCTCGTTCATAAAAAATTAATCAGACAAGTCATAAAGCAGTTAGGATGCCTTCACGCGCTGCAGATTTTTTAAAATCAGTTCCTTTCATTTGAATGGGGCAGCAAGTACAAGGATTTCTGCAAACCCCATTCAGGTGAATGGAACTGATTTTCAGTCATGGAATTTTCTGCAACAAAATCTGCAGCACGTGAAGACACCCTTAGTTTAGGATCTGACCTCTGGGAACCCCACAACTTCTGAGGAAAAGAATGGTGGATTTTGGTACTGTTAGAAATAATAAAATGAACATGTTAAGCTGTTTCTGGTCATCTCAACTGAGTTGGACAGCATGTGTTTGTCCCACGTGCAAACAAAAAAGAAAATTTTGGGCCACTTATTTGCAACAAAATTAGAGGGTTACTGAGGTCAGATGCCCACCTATACTTTTACTTTTTACTTTTACGACCTGTCTGATATACTTTAAAGTGGGTATCCAGATGTGCCTTATATGTTGTTCAAGTTCTTCTGTGTTGGACACTTATCTGCTTTTAACCTCTGCTTCATTAGCATACAGCTATGATCAGTAACTCTAGGGTAACTATATTATCTAATTGTTTGAAAATTGAAAACATTTGCAAATATACTGCATATGTAACAATTGTAATGACACCAGTTGTGCATAAAACTAATAGAAAAATTATTGAACTGGACTTAACCTATAGCAGTCTCCTTTCCCAAGTCCTAACAATGGCTCTTGGTACTCAATACTCCCAGGACTTACAGTAGGGGTGCACTGTGCAACAAACTGAAAGTAGCAAAAGCAACATATATGAAGAATGTATCAGCACAATCAGAAAACAAGGCATGGAATAGTGCCTGAATATGTAAAGGCTCAACAATCAGCAACTCCAAAAGCTAGATGACAACCAAACCTAGATTCAGATACAAGGCAGTTGCATAGCAATTTCCGAAACAAAATTGGTAACTAGGTGAACAATGAACTTGAATTTCGTCTGTATTATAGCCAATATGTGCATTCACAATTCTGTAGGCTTCAAAACAGAAATCTCCCAACAAATGTATTAACTCAATGTGTTAAAATGGCTTGCTTTGGCAATTTGCATTCTGGGCAGTACAGTATTGTACAGTAATATAATGTAGAAAGAATTGCCCTTCTTCATAGGAGCCCAGCTAAGAAGAAGTGCCTGTACACAAGCTTATTGTCTGTTTCCAATAGCAACCAACATAATTGGGACTGCAGTTCAGACTATAATTGAGGATGTAACTCAAAACAATAGCTATGTTTTTACAAAATAACTTACCATTATATCTAACTAGCTGAAGGAGCCGGCTTCGCTTGGGTATATTTAATCTATTTAACTTAATGTCTGTGTGTGTCATTAAAATATATCAACACTATCCACTATAACAGTGACATCTACAGCCCCCCACCCCTTAACACTGACCCCCCCACAGTGCCCTATCCCTTAAAATTAGACCTCTACAGCACCCCGCCCCCTTAACAGTGACCTCCACAGCCCCACACCCCTCAACACTGACCCCCCTCCCCCACAGTGCCCCGTCCCTTAAAATTGGACCTCCACAGCAGCCCACCCCCTTAACTTTGACGTTTACAGCAGTCTTCCCCTTTAACAGTGAGATTCACAGCACACCACCCCCTTGACAGTGATCTCCACAGAGGCCCGCCCCCTTAACATTGATTTCCAAAGCGGACCATCCCATTAAGTCTACTTTCACACTCGCGTTTTGGGTTTCCGTTTGTGAGATCCGTTCAAGGCTCTCACAAGCGGTCCAAAACGGATCAATTTGCATTCTAATGCATTCTGAATGGAAAAGGATCTGCTCAGAATGCATCAGTTTGCATCAGTTCAGTCTCCCTTCCACTTTGGAGATGGACACCAAAACGCTGACTGCAGCGTTTTGGTGTCCGTCTGATGAAACTGAGCCAAACGGATCCGCCCTGGCACACAATGTAAGTCAATGGGGACGGATCCATTTTTACTGACACAATCTAGCACAATAGAAAACGGATCCATCCTCTATTGACCTTCAATGGTGTTCAAGACGGATCCATCTTGGCTATCTTAAAGATAAAACAAACGGATCCGTTCTGAACGTATGCAGACGGTTGTATTATCTGAACGGATCCGTCCATGACAGATCCGCACAAAACGCGAGTGTGAAAATAGTCTAACCAGGGCCGGTGCAAGGATTTTTGCCAACACAAGCGAAGCTACATTTTGGCGCCCCCCTCCCTCGCAGCTCACCTGGCCCTGGTCCCCTCTGCAGCAGCTGGCTTCTCCTCTGTGTGGTCCTGGTTAGGGATGAGCGAACCCGAACTGTATAGTTCGGGTTCGTACCGAATTTTGGGGTGTCCGTGACACGGACCCGAACCCGAACATTTTCGTTAAAGTCCGGGTTCGGTGTTCGGCGCTTTCTTGGCGCTTTTTGAAAGGCTGCAAAGCAGCCAATCAACAAGCGTCATACTACTTGCCCCAAGAGGCCATCACAGCCATGCCTACTATTGGCATGGCTGTGATTGGCCAGTGCAGCATGTGACCCAGCCTCTATTTAAGCTGGAGTCACGTAGCGCCGCACGTCACTCTGCTATGATCAGTATAGGGAGAGGTTGCAGCTGCGACGTTAGGGCGAGATTAGGCAGATTAACTCCTCCAAAAGACTTCATTCTGTGATCGATCTGCAGCTGTGGATCATTGAAGTGCTATTATTGACTTGCTCACTTTTTTGAGGCTGCCCAGAGCGTTTTTAGATCACTTTTTTTCTGGGGTGATCGGCGGCCATTTTGTGACTTGTGGTGCGCCAGCACAAGCTATCACCAAGTTTATTTAACCATCGATAGTGTGGTTATTTTGTGCTATATCCTACATCAGCTGCAGGCTGAGCCTGTGTCACCGAAGTGCATTTAACCATCAACAGTCTGGTTATTTTTTGGCCATATACTACATCAGCTGCAGGCTGAGCCTGTGTGTCACGGAACCATGAACCAGACGTACAACAAGAGATAAGTGAAAATAAGAAGGCTTTATTGAAAATAAAGCTGTAAAGCAAAAGTCCAAACGGATGGCGAAACCGAAGCAGAGTCTTTGCGAAGCCAGAGGTCAGGAACCAGAAGGGTAGTCAGACAAAGCCAGGATCAGGAACCAGCAGGGTAGTCAGACGAAGCCAGGATCAGGAACCAGCAGGGTAGTCGGACGAAACCAGGATCAGGAACCAGCAGGGTAGTCGGACGAAACCAGGATCAGGAACCAGAAGCAGCAGCAGTCTAGAAGCATGTGAACACAGGAGGACCAAGCAAGGAACTGAAGCCACAGACCTCCTATATATATGAGCTAGGCATCCAGCTCCTCCCAGTGGGAAGGAGGAGCCGCAGGGTGGGAGGCTACAAGAAACCCAGAAACCAAGATGGCCGCCAGCACATGTCAAACGAAGGAGAACAGCAAGAAGGTAAGACCATGACAGTACCTCCCCCTCAAGGGCCCCTCCTCCACGGAGTAAAGAACGGTTTCTGAGGGAAGCGTGCGTGGAAGGCTCGGAGCAAGGCAGGAGCATGGACATCTGCGGAGGGAACCCAGGAACGCTCCTCTGGACCATAACCACGCCAATGGACCAAAAACTGCACCCGACCGCGGACCAGGCGTGAGTCCAGGATATTGCTCACCTCATACTCCTCACGATTGCCCACTTGGACCGGACGAGGCCGAGGAACCGAGGAAGTGAAACGATTACACACCAGTGGCTTCAACAGGGAGACATGAAACACGTTGGAGATCCGCATGCCAGGAGGAAGCGCAAGGGCATAGGCTACCGGGTTTACCCTGCGAAGCACTCGGAAGGGACCAACAAAGCGAGGCGCCATCTTGGGAGTGGGCACTCGAAGGTTGAGGTTGCGGGTGGACAACCATACACGGTCTCCGACCTGGTAGGAAGGGGCAGGCGCTCGTCTGCGATCAGCCTGGAGTCTCTGGCGCTGCGCAGAGACCTCAAGGGACTTCTGGATCAGTACCCAAGAAGCACGTAGGACGGAAAGGTGATCCTCCACAGCCGGAATATCCTGGGGAGAGAATACCTCCGGTAACACGGCAGGTTGGAACCCATAATTGGCCATGAAGGGAGACGTCCCAGAGGAAGAGTTCACCGCCGTGTTCCTGGCAAACTCAGCCCAAGGCAGGAGGTCAACCCAATTGTCTTGGTGATCGGAGACATAGCAACGAAGGAATTGCTCCAAGGCCTGATTGGATCGTTCCGCGGCCCCATTGGACTGAGGGTGGTAGGCCGAGGAGAAGGAGAGATGAATCCCCAACTGGGAGCAAAAGGCGCGCCAGAACCTGGACACAAACTGACTCCCCCGATCCGACACAATCTCCTTGGGCAAACCGTGCAACCGGAAAACCTCCCTGGCAAAAATCGTGGCCAACTCTTGTGCAGAGGGTAACTTCTTGAGAGGAACACAGTGGCACATTTTGGAAAACCGATCCACAATCATGAGAATGACCGTATGGCCTCGGGATGCAGGGAGGTCCACAATGAAATCCATCCCCAGGTGTGACCATGGGCGCTCCCCGGTGGCTATGGGTTGCAGAAGGCCCAACGGAAGGTGCCGAGGGGACTTACTCTGGGCACAAACGGAGCATGCCGCTACATATGCGGCGATGTCGGAACGTAGGGAAGGCCACCAGAACAGACGTGAAACAGCCCAGGACAGCTGATTCTTTCCAGGATGCCCCGCGGTCTTGGAGTTATGGTAGGTTCGCAACAACCGAGTGCGCAACTCCTCAGGCACAAAACATCTGCCGTTGGGTCTCCCAGAGGGAGCACCAGATTGAGCCGCCAAAATCTGCTCACCCAGGGGAGAGGTCAGGCTGGTGCGAATGGCGGCCAAGATCTGATTCGGAGGTATGACCGAAGTCGGAATCGACTCCTCCCTGGACAGCTCGGAGTACTGCCGTGATAAGGCATCCGCCCTGATGTTCTTGGAACCGGGTAGGTAGGAGACCACGTAATTAAAACGTGACAAGAACAGAGCCCATCTGGCCTGACGTGGTGTCAATCTCTTGGCCTCAGAAAGGTAGGTCAGATTCTTGTGGTCCGTCAGGATGAGGACCGGAACCACCGAACCCTCGAGCAAGTGCCTCCATTCTTTAATGGCCTGCACGATGGCCAATAACTCCCTGTCACCAATCTGATAGTTGCACTCCGCGGAAGACAGTTTCCGGGAGTAAAACCCACAAGGAAGCAGAGGACCCTCTGGTGTTCTACGCTGAGACAGAAGGGCGCCTACTCCCGTCTCAGACGCGTCCACCTCGAGGACAAAGGGCAACCCAGGGTTGGGATGTGACAGAATCGGAGCCGACACAAAGGCGGACTTTAGAGCCTCAAAAGCTCGGATGGCCTCGAGCGGCCAGACCTGGGAATTACTGCCCTTCCTGGTCAGATCCGTGAGAGGCTTGGCTAGCATGGAAAAGTCCCTGATGAACGTCCGATAATAATTGGCGAAGCCCAAAAAGCGCCGCAGGGAACGAAGACCACTGGGCTGGGGCCACTGTAAGACAGCCGAAACCTTCTCAGGATCCATGGAGAACCCCTCAGCGGAAATGATGTAACCTAAGAAGGTTACCTGGGATCGGTGAAATTCGCATTTCTCAAGCTTACCGAACAGCTTGTTCTCTCGTAACCGTTGCAACACTCGTCTGACATCCAGAATGTGGGCCTCCATGGATTCAGAATATACCAAGATGTCATCCAAATAGACCACCACACACTGCTGCAACAGGTCACGGAAAACATCGTTGATGAATTCCTGAAAGACTGCGGGCGCATTGCACAACCCAAAGGGCATAACCAAGGATTCATAATGACCGGTCCTGGTGTTAAACGCGGTCTTCCACTCATCGCCCGCCTTGATCCTTACCAGGTTATATGCCGCCCTCAGGTCGAGTTTGGTAAAGACCGTGGCCCCTTTAAGGCGATCGAACAGCTCGGAAATCAAGGGTATCGGGTAAGCGTTCTTGATCGTGATGCGATTGAGACCCCTGTAATCGATGCAAGGCCTCAACTCACCGCCCTTCTTTTTCACAAAGAAAAATCCAGCCCCTGCCGGGGACGAGGATTTGCGAATGTGTCCGCGTGAAAGCGCCTCCCTCACGTACTCCTCCATGGCCTCATTCTCCGCTACCGACAGTGGATAGACTTTGCCACGAGGAGGAACGGCACCAGATTGTAACTCTATGGCACAATCGTATGGGCGGTGCGGAGGTAGGGCAACCGTGCGCACCTTATCGAATACATCCCGGTACTCCTCGTATTCAGGAGGCAACAGAGAGTCCGAGGAAGTACACAGCAACTTGACAGACCCATGGATGCAACTAGCCCCACACTGCGGTGACCACGAGAGGATCTCGGCCGATCTCCAATCGAAAGTCGGATTATGCTTCCGGAGCCAGGGGTACCCCAAGACCACCGAGTAGTGTGGAGACGAAATAACCTGGAGGCAGACCGACTCTCTGTGAACGGCACCAATGGCTATCCCCACTGGAAGGGTCTCATGAGTCACGTGTGGCGGCAGAAGGGGTCTGCCGTCTATCGCCTCAAGAGCCAGTGGGGAACCTCGAGCCTGCAGAGGAATGGAATTGGCGGCAGCGAACACAATATCAATGAACAAACCACCAGCACCAGAGTCCACCAACGCCTGGGTCGTCACCGAGCCCCCGACCCAGGAGAGGACAACAGTGATCAGTGGTTTGTCAACACGGGAAACCGGGGACGAGGAGACACCACCCAAGATCTGCCCCCGACAGGATCTCAGGTGCGAGCGTTTCCCGGACGGTTCGGACATGCCAACCGAAAATGCCCACCGAGACCACAGTACATGCATCGGCCCTCGCGTCTCTAGAGTACCCTCTCCCCCTCGGACAGGCGAGCAAACCCCAGCTGCATGGGTTCACCCCCAGACAAGTCATCCCCAGGAGGCGTGGGAGGAGAGGGAGGCACGGGTGGGACAGCAAACGTAGGCGCCAATCTGTTAGAAAACCTCCGCAGGCTCTCCTTAAAGGAAGGTCTCTCCCTGAGTCTGGTGTCAATCAAAATCAGGAAAGAAATAAGAGACTCGAGCTCCACTGGTAGGTCCTTAGCTGCAACCTCATCCTTCAAGGCATCCGAGAGACCATGAGAGAAAGCAGCGACCAGAGCCTCATTATTCCAGCCCACCTCTGCTGCCAGGGTACGAAACTCAATGGCGTATTCAGCTACGGATCGTGAACCCTGTCTGATGGACATAAGGAGCTTCGCAGCAGAGGCAGCACGAGCCGGCACATCGAATACCTTCCGAAGAGAAGCAACAAAACCGGAAAACTCGGCAACCACCGGATTGTTGTTCTCCCATAAAGGGCTGGCCCAGGCCAAGGCCTTGTCCGAGAGCAGCGAGATCAAGAAGCCCACCTTTGATCTCTCAGTAGGAAAGGCATGTGGCAGCAACTCGAAATAAATGCCCACCTGGTTAAGGAAACCTCGGCACTGAGTTGGCTCTCCCCCAAAGCGCTGTGGAAGAGGGGCAGAACCGGTCATACCCCGAAACACCGCAGGTGCAACAACAGGTGTCGGGGTAGACTCTGGCGCAACAACCGGAGCGGCAGTAGGAGCGGGCCCAGGAGCGACAACCGACCCATCGGCAACAGGAGCGAAATGAGCCGTGCGTTCAAGCAGGGTTTGCAACGCCACAGCGAACCGACCCAACAGGTGATCCTGCTGATCAAGTCTGGCAACCAGCGTGGGTAGCGAGGATGGCCCTGTACCGTCAGAATTCATGGCTTGGTCCTAATGTCACGGAACCATGAACCAGACGTACAACAAGAGATAAGTGAAAATAAGAAGGCTTTATTGAAAATAAAGCTGTAAAGCAAAAGTCCAAACGGATGGCGAAACCGAAGCAGAGTCTTTGCGAAGCCAGAGGTCAGGAACCAGAAGGGTAGTCAGACGAAGCCAGGATCAGGAACCAGCAGGGTAGTCAGACGAAGCCAGGATCAGGAACCAGCAGGGTAGTCGGACGAAACCAGGATCAGGAACCAGCAGGGTAGTCGGACGAAACCAGGATCAGGAACCAGAAGCAGCAGCAGTCTAGAAGCATGTGAACACAGGAGGACCAAGCAAGGAACTGAAGCCACAGACCTCCTATATATATGAGCTAGGCATCCAGCTCCTCCCAGTGGGAAGGAGGAGCCGCAGGGTGGGAGGCTAGGTGGGAGGCTACAAGAAACCCAGAAACCAAGATGGCCGCCAGCACATGTCAAACGAAGGAGAACAGCAAGAAGGTAAGACCATGACACTGTGTCACCGAAGTGCATTTAACCATGGACAGTCTGATTATTTTTTGGCCATATACTACATCTGGTGCAGGCTGAGCCTGTGTCACCCAAGTGCATTTAACCATCAACAGTGTGGTTATTTTTTGGCCATATATTACATCAGGGGCAAGTTGAGCCTGTCACCTAGCGCCTAAAAAATAGACCTGACATTTCTATTCAACCAAATCTGTACTGTTTTAGCTGGTCAAGTTATTTGTAGTGACCGTAAAAGCACACTTTTTTTTCTGGGTTGAAAAACCATTCCCAAATTTGCAATTCTCAAAATAACTAGTTTCTGGTATTTGAGGCCTACTTGAAATCTATCCCAAAAAGAATATCTTACATTGAAGCTAGTGATAGTGTCATTCAGAAAAACCTAAGACACACGCTAGCGTGCAGATAGAAGTCTGATTCTGTGATTAAACCTATACCTGTTACACAGCGCAAAAAAAAACAGGCCTCACATCTCTATTTAACCAAATCTGTACTGTTTTAGCTGGTCAAGTTATTTGTAGTGACCGTAAAAGCACACTTTTTTTTCTGGGTTGAAAAATTATTCCAAAATTTGCCATTCTCAAAATAACTAGTTTCTGGCATTTGAGGCCTACTTGAAATCTATCCCAAAAAGAATATCTTACATTGAAGCTAGTGATAGTGTCATTCAGAAAAACCTAAGACACACGCTAGCGTGCAGATAGAAGTCTGATTCTGTGATTAAACCTATACCTGTCACACAGCGCAAAAAAAAACAGGCCTCACATCTCTAGTTAACCAAATCTGTACTGTTTTAGCTGGTCAAGTTATTTGTAGTGACCGTAAAAGCACACTTTTTTTTCTGGGTTGAAAAACCATTCCCAAATTTGCCATTCTCAAAATAACTAGTTTCTGGTATTTGAGGCCTACTTGAAATCTATCCCAAAAAGAATATCTTACATTGAAGCTAGTGATAGTGTCATTCAGAAAAACCTAAGACACACGCTAGCGGGCAGATAGAAGTCTGATTCTGTGATTAAACCTATACCTGTCACACAGCGCAAAAAAAAACAGGCCTCACATCTCTATTTAACCAAATCTGTACTGTTTTAGCTGGTCAAGTTATTTGTAGTGACCGTAAAAGCACACTTTTTTTTCTGAGTTGAAAAACCATTCCCAAATTTGCCATTCTCAAAATAACTAGTTTCTGGTATTTGAGGCCTACTTGAAATCTATCCCAAAAAGAATATCTTACATTGAAGGTACTGATAGTGTCATTCAGAAAAACCTAAGACACACGCTAGCGTGCTGATAGAAATCTGATTCTGTGATTAAACCTATACCTGTCACACAGCGCAAAAAAAAAACAGGCCTCACATCTCTATTTAACCAAATCTGTAGAGTTTTAGCTGGTCAAGTTATTTGTAGTGACCGTAAAAGCACACTTTTTTTTCTGGGTTGAAAAACCATTCCCAAATTTGCCATTCTCAAAATTGTGGTGAACGGGAACAATGAGGAAAACATCTAATAAGGGACGCGGACGTGGACATGGTCGTGGTGGTGTTAGTGGACCCTCTGGTGCTGGGAGAGGACGTGGCCGTTCTGCCACAGCCACACGTCCTAGTGAACCAACTACCTCAGGTCCCAGTAGCCAGCAGAATTTACAGCGATATTTGGTGGGGCCCAATGCCGTTCTAAGGATGGTAAGGCCTGAGCATGTGCAGGCATTAGTCAATTGGGTGGCCGACAGTGGATCCAGCACGTTCACATTATCTCCCACCCAGTCTTCTGCAGAAAGCGCACAGATGGCGCATGAAAACCAAGCCCATCGGTCTGTCACATCACCCCCATGCATATCAGGGAAACTGTCTGAGCCTCAAGTTATGCAGCAGTCTCTTATGCTGTTTGAAGACTCTGCTGCCAGGGTTTCCCAAGGGCATCCACCTAGCCCTTCCCCACGGGTGGAAGAGATAGAATGCACTAACGCACAACCACTTATTTTTCCTGATGATGAGGACATGGGAATACCACCTCAGCACGTCTCTGATGATGACGAAACACAGGTGCCAACTGCTGCGTCTTTCTGCAGTGTGCAGACTGAACAGGAGGTCAGGGATCAAGACTGGGTGGAAGACGATGCCGGGGACGATGAGGTCCTAGACCCCACATGGAATGAAGGTCGTGCCACTGACTTTCACAGTTCGGAGGAAGAGGCAGTGGTGAGACCGAGCCAACAGCGTAGCAAAAGAGGGAGCAGTGGGCAAAATCAGAACACCCGCCGCCAAGAGACTCCGCCTGCTACTGACCGCCGCCATCTGGGACCGAGCACCCCAAAGGCAGCTTTAAGGAGTTCCCTTGCATGGCACTTCTTCAAACAATGTGCTGACGACAAGACCCGAGTGGTTTGCACGCTGTGCCATCAGAGCCTGAAGCGAGGCATTAACGTTCTGAACCTTAGCACAACCTGCATGACCAGGCACCTGCATGCAAAGCATGAACTGCAGTGGAGTAAACACCTTAAAAACAAAGAAGTCACTCAGGCTCCCCCTGCTACCTCTTCTGCTGCTGCTGCCTCGGCCTCTTCTGCTGCTGCCGCCGCCTCGGCCTCTTCCTCCGCCTCTGGAGGAATGTTGGCACCTGCCGCCCAGCAAACATGGGATGTACCACCAACACCACCACCTGCGTCACCAAGCATCTCAACCATGTCACACGGCAGCGTTCAGGTCTCCATCTCACAAACATTTGAGAGAAAGCGTAAATTCCCACCTAGCCACCCTCGATCCCTGGCCCTGAATGCCAGCATTTCTAAACTACTGGCCTATGAAATGCTGTCATTTAGGCTGGTGGACACACACAGCTTCAAACAGCTCATGTCACTTGCTGTCCCACAGTATGTTGTTCCCAGCCGCCACTACTTCTCCAAGAGAGCCGTGCCTTCCCTGCACAAACAAGTGTCCGATAAAATCAAGTGTGCACTGCGCAACGCCATCTGTGGCAAGGTCCACCTAACCACAGATAAGTGGACCAGTAAGCACGGCCAGGGACGCTATATCTCCCTAACTGCACACTGGGTAAATGTAGTGGCGGCTGGGCCCCAGGCGGAGAGCTGTTTGGCGCACGTCCTTCCGCCGCCAAGGATCGCAGGGCAACATTCTTTGCCTCCTGTCTCCTCCTCCTCCTACTCAGCTTCCTCCTCCTCTTCTTCCACCTGCTCATCCAGTCAGCCACACACCTTCACCACCAACTTCAGCACAGCACGGGGTAAACGTCAGCAGGCCATTCTGAAACTCATATGTTTGGGGGACAGGCCCCACACCGCACAGGAGTTGTGGCGGGGTATAGAACAACAGACCGATGAGTGGTTGCTGCCGGTGAGCCTCAAGCCCGGCCTGGTGGTGTGCGATAATGGGCGAAATCTCGTTGCAGCTCTGGGACTAGCCGGTTTGACGCACATCCCTTGCCTGGCGCATGTGCTGAATTTGGTGGTGCAGAAGTTCATTCGCAACTACCCCGATATGTCAGAGCTGCTGCATAAAGTGCGGGCCGTCTGTTCGCGCTTCCGGCGTTCACACCCTGCCGCTGCTCGCCTGTCTGCGCTACAGCGTAACTTCGGCCTTCCCGCTCACCGCCTCATATGCGACGTACCCACCAGGTGGAACTCCACCTTGCATATGCTGGACAGACTGTGCGAGCAGCAGCAGGCCATAGTGGAGTTTCAGCTGCAGCATGCACGGGTCAGTCGCACTGCGGATCAGACACACTTCACCACCAATGACTGGGCCTCCATGCGAGACCTGTGTGCCCTGTTGCGCTGTTTCGAGTACTCCACCAACATGGCCAGTGGCGATGACGCCGTTATCAGCGTTACAATACCACTTCTATGTCTCCTTGAGAAAACACTTAGGGCGATGATGGAAGAGGAGGTGGCCCAGGAGGAAGAGGAGGAAGAGGGGTCATTTTTAGCACTTTCAGGCCAGTCTCTTCAAAGTGACTCAGAGGGAGGTTTTTTGCAACACCAGAGGCCAGGTACAAATGTGGCCAGACAGGGCCCACTACTGGAGGACGAGGAGGATGAGGATGAGGAGGAGGTGGAGGAGGATGAGGATGAAGCATGTTCACAGCGGGGTGGCACCCAAAGCAGCTCGGGCCCATCACTGGTGCGTGGCTGGGGGGAAACACAGGACGATGACGATACGCCTTACCTCTGGGCAGCCTGGCACACATGAGCGACTACATGCTGCAGTGCCTGCGCAACGACAGCAGAGTTGCCCACATTTTAACGTGTGTGGAATACTGGGTTGCCACCCTGCTGGATCCCCGGTACAAAGACAATGTGCCCACCTTACTTCCTACACTGGAGCGTGATAGGAAGATGCGCGAGTACAAGCGCACGTTGGTAGACGCGCTACTGAGAGCATTCCCAAATGTCACAGGGGAACCAGTGGAAGCCCAAGGCGAAGGCAGAGGAGGAGCAAGAGGTCGCCAACGCAGCTGTGTCACGGCCAGCTCCTCTGAGGGCAGGGTTAGCATGGCAGAGATGTGGAAAAGTTTTGTCACCACGCCACAGCTAACTGCACCACCACCTGATACGGAACGTGTTAGCAGGAGGCAACATTTCACTAACATGGTGGAACAGTACCTGTGCACACCCCTCCACGTACTGACTGATGGTTCGGCCCCATTCAACTTCTGGGTCTCCAAATTGTCCACATGGCCAGAGCTAGCCTTTTATGCCTTGGAGGTGCTGGCCTGCCCGGCGGCCAGCGTTTTGTCTGAACGTGTATTCAGCACGGCAGGGGGCGTCATTACAGACAAACGCAGCCGCCTGTCTACAGCCAATGTGGACAAGCTGACGTTCATAAAAATGAACCAGGCATGGATCCCACAGGACCTGTCCATCCCTTGTGCAGATTAGATATTAACTACCTCCCCTTAACAATATATTATTCTACTCCAGGGCACTTCCTCATTCAATACTATTTTTAATTTCATTTTACCATTATATTGCGGGGCAACCCAAAGTTGAATGAACCTCTCCTCTGTCTGGGTGCCGGGGCCTAAATGTGTGACAGTGGCCTGTTCCAGTGGTGGGTGACGTGAAGCCTGATTCTCTGCTATGACATGAAGACTTATTCTGTGCTGACATGAAGCCAGATTCTCTGTTACGCGACCTCTCTCCTCTGCCTGGGTGCCTGGGCCTAAATATGTGACAGTGGCCTGTTCCAGTGGTGGGTGACGTGAAGCCTGATTCTCTGCTATGACATGAATACAGATTCTGCGCTGACATAAGGCCAGATTCTCTGTTACGGGACCTCTCTCCTCTGCCTGGGTGCCTGGGCCTAAATGTGTGACAGTGGCCTGTTCCAGTGGTGGGTGACGTGAAGCCTGATTCTCTGCTATGACATGAATACAGATTCTGCGCTGACATAAGGCCAGATTCTCTGTTACGGGACCTCTCTCCTCTGTCTGGGTGCCTGGGCCTAAATGTTTGACAGTGGCCTGTTCCAGTGGTGGGTGACGTGAAGCCTGATTCTCTGCTATGACATGAATACAGATTCTGCGCTGACATAAGGCCAGATTCTCTGTTACGGGACCTCTCTCCTCTGCCTGGGTGCCTGGGCCTAAATGTGTGACAGTGGCCTGTTCCAGTGGTGGGTGACGTGAAGCCTGATTCTCTGCTATGACATGAAGACAGATTCTGCGCTGACATAAGGCCAGATTCTCTGTTACGGGACCTCTCTCCTCTGCCTGGGTGCCTGGGCCTAAATGTGTGACAGTGGCCTGTTCCAGTGGTGGGTGACGTGAAGCCTGATTCTCTGCTATGACATGAATACAGATTCTGCGCTGACATAAGGCCAGATTCTCTGTTACGGGACCTCTCTCCTCTGCCTGGGTGCCTGGGCCTAAATGTGTGACAGTGGCCTGTTCCAGTGGTGGGTGACGTGAAGCCTGATTCTCTGCTATGACATGAAGACAGATTCTGCGCTGACATTAGGCCAGATTCTCTGTTACGGGACCTCTCTCCTCTGCCTGGGTGCCTCGGCCTAAATGTGTGACAGTGGCCTGTTCTAGTGGTGGGTGACGTGAAGCCTGATTCTCTGCTATGACATGAATACAGATTCTGCGCTGACATAAGGCCAGATTCTCTGTTACGGGACCTCTCTCCTCTGTCTGGGTGCCTGGGCCTAAATGTGTGACAGTGGCCTGTTCCAGTGGTGGGTGACGTGAAGCCTGATTCTCTGCTATGACATGAAGACAGATTCTGCGCTGACATAAGGCCAGATTCTCTGTTACGGGACCGCTCTCCTCTGTCTGGGTGCCGGGGCCTAAATGTGTGACAGTGGCCTGTTCCAGTGGTGGGTGACGTGAAGCCTGATTCTCTGCTATGACATGAATACAGATTCTGCGCTGACATAAGGCCAGATTCTCTGTTACGGGACCTCTCTCCTCTGCCTGGGTGCCTGGGCCTAAATGTGTGACAGTGGCCTGTTCCAGTGGTGGGTGACGTGAAGCCTGATTCTCTGCTATGACATGAAGACAGATTCTGCGCTGACATAAGGCCAGATTCTCTGTTACGGGACCTCTCTCCTCTGCCTGGGTGCCTGGGCCTAAATGTGTGACAGTGGCCTGTTCCAGTGGTGGGTGACGTGAAGCCTGATTCTCTGCTATGACATGAATACAGATTCTGCGCTGACATAAGGCCAGATTCTCTGTTACGGGACCTCTCTCCTCTGCCTGGGCCTAAATGTGTGACAGTGACCTGTTCCAGTGGTGGGTGACGTGAAGCCTGATTCTCTGCTATGACATGAAGACAGATTCTGCGCTGACATTAGGCCAGATTCTCTGTTACGGGACCTCTCTCCTCTGCCTGGGTGCCTCGGCCTAAATGTGTGACAGTGGCCTGTTCTAGTGGTGGGTGACGTGAAGCCTGATTCTCTGCTATGACATGAATACAGATTCTGCGCTGACATAAGGCCAGATTCTCTGTTACGGGACCTCTCTCCTCTGTCTGGGTGCCTGGGCCTAAATGTGTGACAGTGGCCTGTTCCAGTGGTGGGTGACGTGAAGCCTGATTCTCTGCTATGACATGAAGACAGATTCTGCGCTGACATAAGGCCAGATTCTCTGTTACGGGACCGCTCTCCTCTGCCTGGGCCTAAATGTGTGACAGTGACTTGTTCCAGTGGTGGGTGACGTGAAGCCTGATTCTCTGCTATGACATGAAGACAGATTCTGCGCTGACATAAGGCCAGATTCTCTGTTACGGGACCTCTCTCCTCTGCCTGGGTGCCTGGGCCTAAATGTGTGACAGTGGCCTGTTCCAGTGGTGGGTGACGTGAAGCCAGATTCTCTGCTATGGGACCTCTGTCCAATTGATATTGGTTCATTTTTATTTTTTTAATTTTTATTTTAATTCATTTCCCTATCCACATTTGTTTGCAGGGGATTTACCTACATGTTGCTGCCTTTTGCAGCCCTCTAGCTCTTTCCTGGGCTGTTTTACAGCCTTTTTAGTGCCCAAAAGTTCGGGTCCCCATTGACTTCAATGGGGTTCGGGTTCGGGACGAAGTTCGGATCGGGTTCGGATCCCGAACCCGAACATTTCCGGGAAGTTCGGCCGAACTTCTCGAACCCGAACATCCAGGTGTTCGCTCAACTCTAGTCCTGGTATCTTCTCTCTGCTTCAGACAATTGCTGGTTTGAGGACCGTATTTTTTGCCCTCTAAGACGCACCGGCCCCTTAAGATGCAGCTAGGTTTTAGAGGATGATAATAAGAAAAAAATATTTTCCATTGCACCTCAGCACCAGCAATCAGAGCCCCAATGTTAATCAAACCTCAGCTCACAGCCCCAATCAGACTCCAAATGTTAATCAGACCTCAGATCAGAACCCCAATGCCTCAGATCAGCCCCCATGTCAGCCATCAGCCCCCCATGTCAGCCATCATGCCCCCATGTCAGCCATAATGCCCCCATGTCAGCCATCAAGGCCGCCCATGTCAGCCATCAGCGCAAATAAAAAAAAAAAATAATAATTACCTCTCCTGCTCCTGGACGCCGCCGCTTCGAACCACCAGCGCTCTTTCTCTTCTTCCTGGTTCTCGGCTGTCGGCTGTGAAGGCTGTGCACAGTGAGGTCACATGGTGCACAACCCTGCACAGCAGACAGCCGAGCGGAGGACCAGGAAGCGGTGAGTACAGATCCTTCACCGCTTCCCGGTCCTCCGGTACTAATGAAGCACTTCCAAAATGGAAGCGCTTCATTAGTATTCGCCCTGTAAGACCCAGGGGCGAAATATACAGGGTATTTTATTTTTTTTACGTTTTATTTTTTCGGCCCCCCATCCTTCTCTGCGCCCTAAGGCAGCCGCTTGGTCTGCCTTATTATAGCACCGGCCCTGAGTATAACTGTGACCTCCACAGCAGCCTGTCCCTAGGGTGGCCAGAGGTCCAGTTTTAGGCCAGACAGTCTGGCTTTCAGACTCCCTGTCCTCCGTCTGGCGCAGGGCCTGGACGGACACAAGGATGTCCTTTTGAACAGCTCACTCTCAGACAGCACCACTGTGTTGTCTGAGTGTGAGCTGCAGGAAGAAAGTCAACGTCCCTCCCACCCCTGCAGCTGACAGAAGTAGATTTTTAACTTCATTTTTTGCAATCCCTGTTGGCTGAGGAGTGGGAGGGGGCATGGCCTAACTGGATCGGGGGCGTGTCCTTTTGAACAGCTCAGTCTAAGACAGCAGCACTGTGCTGTCTGAGTGTGAGCTGCAGGGAGAAAGTCACCCTCCCTCCCACCCCTGCAGCTGACAGAAGTTGATTTTTAACTTCGTTTTTTTAATCCCTGTCGGCTGAGGAGTGGGCAGGGGCGTGGCCTAACCAGATCGGGGCGTGGCTTAGCGGGACCTAGAAGTTGATTTTTAACTAATTTTATTTTAAATCCCTGTGGCTGAGGAGTGGGAGGGAGCATAGCCTTATTGAATAGGGGGTGTGGCTTAGTGGGACCTAGAAGTTGATTTTTAACTTCATTTTTTCAATCCCTGTTGGCTGAGGAGTGGGGGGGCGTGGCCTAACCAGATGGGGGGTGTCCTTTTGAACAGCTCACTCTAAGACAGCAGCATAGTGTTGTTTTAGTGTGAGCTGCAGGGAGAAAGTCACCGTCTCTCCCACCCCTGCAGCTGACAGAAGTTGATTATTTACTTCATTTTTTCAATCCCTGTCAGTTGAGGAGTGGGAGGGGGTGGCCTAACCAGATGGGGGCGTGGCTTAGCGGGACCTAGAAGTTAATTTTTAACTTCATTTTTTCAATCCCTGTTGGCTTAGTGGGAGGGGCGTGGCCTAACCGGATCAGGGGCGTGGTTTAGGGAGACCTGGGGGCGGATTTTTAAGTTCGTCTCTTTAGGGTGGGCACATTGTGGCAAGGGGCGTGTCTGGGCTCCTTCCTGCAAGAGTGACGCCCCTCTGGGCACCTTACTGGCTCATTTGCATACCAAATAAACTGGATTTTCAGAGAATAAAAACATCTATTGCTGGAACAAAGGCACATCTTGAAATAAGGTACTAAATGCTATTAGGCCATGGCTTTACTTCAATAGTGATTATCCTAGTGACAGATTTCCTTTAAAGCTCACCTACAGCAGTGAAGAAAAATGGCTGGGTTGTTATGGAAACCTGGAGTAAAACTGTGTATGTGGAGGCTAACGGCCTGCGAGCTTCTTTTGTCTGATAAGGGTCATGTGACCAAGCTTCTATTGGCTAATGCATTTTTTGGAAATATCTCAGGAATGGTACATCCTAGAGAGCTGAGACCTATTCTAAAACCTTCCTGGACACCTGATGTACCTGTGTGCCAAATTTCGTCATTGTAAATGCGACGGTGCGGATTCCTTAAGCGGACATACATACATACATACACACATACACTCAGCTTTATATATTAGATAGAAATGCACGATTAAGCCAGAGATTGGCTTAGTGAGCTTAGTAGCCAGACGTTGAAAGCATTGGGGGATCAGTTGGGGCATCTTTCATGTTTTTATATTCCCCAAGCTATTTCTGTTCAGCTAGAATGCCCCTTTAAGTTTATATGCATTTCCTTTATTTTGCTGTATTCTGTTCTACTAGCTCTGACTAATTACTCAATTTTCTTGCTAAAATAATAAAAAATAGAGCAGATGGTGTTGTTTACTGGGACATGAGACAAGCACTTGGGTGAGCGCAAGTGTTAATTTAGTGTGTGAATATAAAGTTCCTATCTTTATGTCAAGCAAAATCAGGATTTTTACCATACTACTTCATACAAAAATATGTCTTGTAGATGCTTCTAGCCTATGCTAATCAGGTTGAAAAACGCCCATAACATACATATATATCTACAGTGCAAAATGTTTTTGCTTTCAGGCAAATGGTCTCTTAAATAGGGTTAAGCTGCAATACCGCAAACAGCTTATGCACAGGAGAGGTGCTGTTTTTGAAAGAAAAAAGACATTCCCTTTTTCATACAATAATTTAAATAAGACAGGCAATGTTGATGCAGTTAAATAATTCATCTTTGCTAATCAGCCAAGATAGGCACACCAGTCAACATATAAAGCATTCTCTTACAGCAGTATAATAATTTAGAATCAAGACTAATCATGCCTATTCTATAGAATGGCATATAACTAGGAAAAGGAAAGTGGTGCCATAACAGGATATGGTCATTTTTTTCTTTCTAAAAATCCCATTGACAGATAACTGGAGCAGCATCCATATGAGACTGTTTCAGACTATAGGCCAGATTCATCATACAGCGGTCTATGATAACCAGGCAAGCTGCAGGATGCTGCGCCTACTTTATGACGAGGAGTACATTTTGTGTGCTTAAACTGATATCTACGCCAGGCTAGCGTAGATTTCTGTTTTCTTTTACGCCACAAAAATTACATAAAAGATTATAAATGCCCCCTTTTCTGGAAAGTGGCAGAGCCGGCAGAGAAAAGCAACTTGCTTAAAATTTTTTGCACAAGTAATGTTTAAAAGTTTGTAAACATACAGTTTGCGACTTTTTCACGCCATAAAGGTGTAACAGCGGCTGCTGTGCGCCACTGTTTCCCTGCTTAATGCAGTGTTCAGCAGTGATCTGCTGCCAGTGTTTCCTTTCAGCCCTGGCCACAGCATGCTTGCTGCTTGTTTCCTGCAGCATTTCCTTAAGGGCCAGCGCGCATCACTTCCTGTGTTTTATGGGTTGGATCATGTGATCTCGCCAACCAATCCTAGCCCTCCTGCACATATATAAGTGGCTCAGCCCCCTTCCCAGATGCCTCAGTGTCAAGGTCCTTGTGTCCTGCTAAGGTTCCTGATAGCCATTTGTTTTCCTGTGTTCCTGGATTCTGCTACCCATTTGATCCCTGCCTGCTAGCCTTGACTCTCCTGTTAACGATCTGGATTGCCTGACCTGTATCGCCTGGTGTTCCCTTCGGGAAAGTCTATCCCAACCATCAGCGATACTGTGAAGATCGAGGGGTTCACTTAGACAACGCCCTTAGAGGAGGTAAGACACGTGGCACAGTGGGTTCACACCCCCTGGTTCGTGACAAAAGGTGTCATATTTTAATGATAAATCTGCCCTTCTTTACTGGTAAAGCTTCCAGGGCTTCCATTAAACAGACTCATAAATGGATAGCACTCAGAGGCATTTGTCTCCCATAGGTGCCCATGTTTAAAAAAAAAAACGTATGCCACTCAATATACTTTTTTTCACCAGATGCCTCTGGATGGAATAGCGCAGTGTGCCTATGCTATTCAAAGCAGCTAAATATGGAAGCCATGTCTGATACTGACCAAATGAATGCATTTTTTTTAGCGTCCATCGGTGCACTGTTGGCCTATGGGTCCTTTTAGCAGATACACAGGTATCTTTCCTGTGGAATAAAGTAAACAGACACAAAATATGCAAAGTAAAAAGAACCCAAGCAGTATCCGTGCAGCAGCATTATAAACTAAAACCTTAACAGGCCTCTTTATAACATTTGACTTTAACTCATGCTGTGCATTTGTATATGCTAGAAGGCATTGTTCTATAGTTACAGATTAAATGTTTGTTTTATACAGAGCTTGTAGTACCACTGCCACTGACAGTCACGTAATAAAACAAGTAGCAATATATATGCAGCTTACATTGCTGTGTATCTGTTTTATGCCATATTTTTAAAGCATTTTACCAATGTCCTTGGACCGAAAATGCTCACACTTGTTTGTATCTTAATTGCACCAATGAATAATTAAAGTGGATCTTATTTGAGTGCCAAGTTGTTTTTCTGTGTAACTATAGACATATAGTCGGACTAATTATGTATCTAAACAAATATAAGAGTGTAGGTACAATAAAAGAGCACACCAAAAATAGAGCTGTGGTACAACCAGAAGGGTTCTTCAACCCAACCAATAGTCGAGAAAGAGTTCAGTGCACACGCATAAATAGGTCTTCGTATTTATTGCATAATCCTTCTAATGTTTACATATAATTCTCCAATATCAGTAGTGTATAATTGTGCATCCAGATGAATAAAAGGACGACGTTTCGGTCAAGGTGACCTTTGTCAAGTCTCATCTGCACTAATCTGAAGAGGGAAATTAGCTGCTGAGGAGATATGAAAACCTAAGATTTTGGCCAAGATTTTCAAGCAAGATGGCGGCGGTTGGCCTGTCGCGCGCAAATGGACGCGGTAACTTTGATGTAATTTTTTTTTTTATGTTACTTTCACACTGTTTGTACACTCAGATGCCGCGATCATGTACGTGGCATCTGAGGGGTACAATGACGGGGGCGGCGCTATCGCAGCTCCCTGTCATTGCACCCGCTACTTACAAAAAAATGCGCTTCGTGGCGAAGTAATTCGTCACAAAGTGAAATTTTTTGTGAAATTCGGAGAATCAGCTGAATCAAATTTTCAAGAAATTCACTCATCTCTAATAATAAAATAAATAAATGAACAGTTATGACAGTGATATCATAATACATGACATTAAACACACTAATAAACTGTGATGTCACAATACAGGGATAATAAAAACATTGATGCTAGTGATGATCGAGCATGCTCGGCTGAACACCTGTTCGGCTCAAGTCTCTTGATGCTTGGCACATGGCGATACTCGGCCGAGTACCGCATGTGCTCGAGCGCCATGCTCGAGTCTCCTACCCGCACGTTTCTTGGCTGCTATGCAGCTAATAAATGTGCCAGTAAGTGCTGCCATCACTGTAACGCCAGTAGCCATGTTGGCTACTGGCAATACAGTGATCGGCTGGCCGGAAGGCGTCATCGGGTGCACCCGATGACGCATGTTCGGCTCATTCGTAGTCAGGGAGAGCTGAGCATAGGATGGGACAGAGAGTGTAGGGAGTGTAATTGAATTTTTTTTTGCACAAAAACGTTTCAGAGACCCAGTCTCAGTAAGGACTATTCCGTATTCCTGTAAGGACTATTGTGTGTGACAGCAGCAATGTATGTTTGTAGCGCAACCTGCGCTAAATTGCTCAGTGTTAGGGAGAGCTGTGCATAGGAAGGGACAGACAGTGTAAAGAGTGTAATAGGAAGATTTTCATCAAAACATTTTTTTCAGAGACCCAAAAGTCCTTTTAAGGACTATTGTGTGTGACAGCAGCAATATATATTTTTAGCGCATCTTACGCTAAATACTGTGTAATAGGCCGCTGCGGACAGTTAAATTATTTGCGCCACATCTCCTGTGTAAAGTGTGGGCATCCCTAAAATATCAGTAACATCCAGTGTACCTTTTTCTGTTGACACTGCGGACAGTGACATTACCTGTGGTACTTGTCTTGTATAACGTTTCCTAATCGCAAATACTTTTTGCGTGTACACTTCTGAATCCTACGCTACTGTACGTGTTACATACTTTCAAGCATATATCACATTTAAAATGAAGAAGGCGAGCAGTAAGGGACGGGGAAGTGGCTGGTGCACGCAGAGGCCGTGGCCCTGGGCGCGGAGAAACTGTGCCTGCTGCCAGAGCACAAGAAAAACAATCATCCACGATACCTAGCTTAATGTCCCAGTTTGCAGGGCGGCGCAGGACACCACTCTTAAAGTCAGATCAGTGTGACCAGGTGGTCGGTTGAATTGCAGCAGATAATGCTTCCAGTCGATTAAGCACCACCCTGTCTTCCACCAAGTCTAGTCTCAGTAGCCAAGAGTCTGGTCAACACAATCCTCACCCTGATCCTTCTTACTCCCACCATGTACAGTCTGGCCAAACAAGTGATCCCACACTCGGATATTCCAAGGACCTCTTTTCATCGCCATTACTTGATTTGGCCCTCTCGCCAAGCACGCTTGAAGAGGGTCGAGATCTTGTGCCCTGATTCCCAACCTCTTGAACATCCACAGTCACAAGAACAAGACAGTGGGGAACGGCAATTAGTGTTTAATGAGGTGGATGATGATGAGACACAGTTGCCAATGAGTCAACCGCAATTACTGTCTCAAGAGGTTGATGAAGAGGATGAGACACCGTTTTCAATCACTGAGGTTGTGGTTAGGTCAACAAATCAGGAGGATGATCAGAGTGAGGAAGTGGAAGAGGAGGTGGTGGACGATGAGGTCACTGACCCAAGCAGCGAAGGTGGAAAGCCGAGCGAGGACAACAGTACAGAGGGGAGGGATCTGCAGAACCGCAACAGGCTGGAAGAGGCAGTGGGGTTGAAAAAGGAGAAGGCGGGCCACACCAAACAGGCCCGCAACTGTTCCCTGGAGCACACCCTTGCGGAAATCTCTCTTGCCAAGGGGTAGATGTTCCGCAGTATGGCGCTTTTTTGAGGAAAGTGCGGACGATAAAAGAATAGTAGTTTGCAACCTGTGCCATACGAAAATGAGCCGGGCGTGAACCCTAGCAACCTCACCACCACCAGCATGATCCGCCACATGGCATCCAAGCACCGTAATAAGTGGGACGAACGTATGGGTACACAATCTGTGTCTGCGGGTCACACCACTGCCTCCTCTTCCTCTATGTTACGTGCTGGCCAATCCCCTGTTGAAGGCGCAGGCCCGGATGCCTCCGGCCCTGCACCTGGACCTTCGCAAGCACCATCAGTGACCACATCCGCTTCCGTGTCCAAGTGCAGCATCCAAATGTCCTTATCCCAGGCCTTTGAAAGCAAGCAAAAATACCCAGCCACCCAACCAGAGGCCATAGCACTAAATGCGCAGCTTTCCAAATTACTGTCCCTGGAAATGTTGCCATTTAGGTTTGTGGACACTGAGGCCTTCCTGATGTCGGCAGCCGTCCCGCTTTACGCAGTCCTCAGCTGCCACTATTTTTCAAGGTGTGCCGTGCCCGCCTTACACCAACATGTGTCCCGTAACATCACACGTTCCCTGACCAACGCAGTTACTGGGAAGGGCCACTTAACCACTTGCGGGCCCTACGTTGATCAGGGATTCTGCCAGCACCTACATTAGTGGCTCCAAACCCCACTTCTCCTCCTCCTCCTCCAATTCCACCTCCGATTTATCCACGTGCAGCACCAGTCAGTCATCAGTCAGTAGCTAGAAGCAGTGTAGCACTGCAGTGGGGAAGCAGCAACAGGCCAGCTGAAGCTGATATGCTTAGGGGACAAACAGCACACCGCCGCAGAGCTGTGGCAGGGGATAAGAGACCAAACTGAGCTGTGGCTCTCACCACTCAACCTACAACCAGGCATGGTTGTGTCTGATAATGGCTGCAACTTGGTGGCGGCTTTGGAGCTCGGCAAGCTCACACACATCCCATGCCTAGCCCACGTGTTCAACCTTGCGATTCAGTGGTTTCTCAAAACGTACCCCAATTTGCCTGAGCTACTGGTCAAGGTGCGCCGCATATGTGCATATTTCCGCAAGTCATCGACAGCTTCAGCCGGTCTGTCAACGCCTGCAGCAGTGCTTGAAATTGCCAGCTCACCGGCTGTTGTGTGATGTGAGCATGCGCTGGAACTCCACGTTCCACATGTTGGCCAGGCTTTGTTAGCAGCAGAGGGCAGTAGTGGAATACCAGCTGCAACATAGTCGTCGCCTTACCAGTCAGCTTCCGCTATTCAGAAGCGAGGAGTGGGCATGGATGTCTGACCTCTGTGAGGTTTTAAGAAACTTTAAGGAATCAACACAGATGGTGAGCGGCGATAACGCTATTATCAGCGTAACCATCCCACTTCTGTGTCTACTCAAAATTAAGGATGACGCTTTGCATGTGGAAGAGGTGGAAATGGGGCAAGACATTACACAGGGTGATAGCCAGACCACCCTCAGTTTGTCTTCTCAGCGCGAATTTGATGAGGAGGAGGAGCAGGACATGGTTGCCTCCGCTACAGAGGGTGGTACCCATGAAAGTTTAATTCTATCTGTTCAGCGTGGATGGGCAGAAGAGAAGGAAGAGGATGAGGAGATTGAGAGTGATCCTCCTGATGACGACAGCCAAGTCTTGCCTGTTGGTACTCTGGTACACATGGCTGACTTCATGTTAGGCTGCTTTTCCCACGACCTGCGCGTTATATGCATTTTAGACAACACGGATTACTGGTTGTTCACCCTTCTCGACCCCCGCTACAAAGAGAACTTCTCACCTCTTATTCCTCTGGTGGAGAGGATGAGCAAAACCGTGCAATACCAGAAGATCCTTGTTGAAAAATTGCTCCAAAAATGTCCATCTGACAATGCTGGCAGCAGAGTCCGTAGTTCCTTGGCCAACCGAGAAGGAGAGACAAGGGGAACACACAGCAGTACCAACAGAGGCAGGGCAACACTCTCCAAAGCCTGGGACAGTTTCATGACACCTCGCCAGCACCCTCACCCTGATGCGCGGCCTAGTGTCACAAGGAGGGAAAATTTTTGGAAGATAGTGAAGGAGTACATAGCAGACTGTGTCAGTGTCCTCAATGATCCCTTAGTGCCTTACAACTACTGGATGTCCAAGCTGGACACGTGGCATGAACTGGCGTTCTACACCTTGGAGGTGCTGGCCTGCCCTGCCACCAGAGTTTTGTCAGAGTGTGTATTTAGTGCTGCTGGTGGCATTATAACAGATAAGCGTATCTGCCTGTCAACTGAAAATGCTGACAGGTTGACTCTTGTAAAAATTAACAAGGCCTGGATTGACCATGACTTCTCAACTCCACCAGAGGAAAGCTGATGTGTTGTTTAAACTCCACCAGAGGAAAGCTGATGTGTTGTTTATAATGTACTGAATACACTGTATTCCCATGCACCCCTTCTACCACAAACAAGGGCATATGGTTGAATCTTCCTTTTCTAATCCTCCTTCTCATCTTCCATCATATCAACAAATGCTTATTCGTCGCATATAATGTCCTTGCATATATGCCCTTTGCATATAATGTTTTACAGGGTCATCTCAGCTGCAGGCCCTTGCATATCATTTTTAAAGGGTGAGCTCACCAGCAGGCCCTTGCATATAATTTCTTTTAGAGGGTCAGCTCACCAGCAGGCCCTCGCATATACAGTTTTACAGGGTTAGCTCACCAGCAGTCCCTCATATATAATTTTTTAGAGGGTCAGCTCACCAGCAGGCCCTCGCATAATTTTTTAGAGGGTCAGTTCACCAGCAGGCCCTCGCATATAATGTTTTACAAGGTCAGCTCACCAGCAGGCCTTCACCTACAATCTTTTACAGGGTCAGCTAACCTGAAGGCCCGTGCATATAATGTTTTAGAGGGTCACCTCACCTGCAGGCCCTCACCTACAATCTTTTAGAGGGTCAGCTCCCCAGCAGGCCTGCACCTAAAATATTTTTCAGGGTCAGCTCACCAGCAGGCCCTCGCATATAATTTTTTAAAGGGTGAACTCACAAGCAGGCCTTCGCATATCATTTTTTTACAGGGTCAGCTCACCAGCAGGCTTTCACCTACAATCTTTACCAGGGTTAGCTCACCAGCAGGCCCGCACCTAAAATCTTTTACAGGGTCAGCTCACCTGCAGGCCCTCACCTAATTATACCTAATAGGTAATTTGCGCGCATGGTGCCTTGCTTCGATGTGGTAGCCGTAGCTGTTTCTCAGGCTCCCTCTCCGGAATCGAACCTTGATTCCCCGTTACCCGTAGTCACCATGGTTTGCGCTGACAATAACATCGAACGTTGATAGGCCAGCCATCACTGGGACGTGCGATCGGCCCCAGGTTATCTAGAGTCAGCAAAGTGGCAGCAGGCCCTCAACCATAATGTTTTAGATGGTCAGATCAGCAGGCCCTTGCTCCAAATGTTTTTGCGGGTCACCAGCAGGCCATCAATCATCATTTTTCAAGGCTGTGTATGATGCCCTCTATGTGTAACAAAGGGTGTATTGTAGTGCCGGTTCCTTGTAATTTTTGGCAGCCCTTTCACATAGTGCATAGGCTTTATGAATGTAGGAGTCCCACTACATGAACAATTGTACCACAATGTGAATTAGGCCCTCCTTTTTGTGATATACAGGTTGTATCGGAGTGCCTCTTCCTTGTAATTTTTGGCAGCACTTGCACTTTATATACAAGTAAATATACAGGAAAGAATGTTTCCTAACAATTTTCCCTCTAAAATCGATTTTTATTTTCGGTTTTGTGCGTATTATTGTCAGTCTGTAAAAGTGGCGTACTACTCGGACAACATCGTTCCCAGCAGCGACCTGGGAGTCCAAAATGCATCCAGACATCCTCCCCATGCTGTTACCGAACCATTTCGGTGGTGTTTCCATCAATTTCTGATCTTTTCCTATCAACCAGGCACCCTCCCCTCTTCAGAGCAGGGAGTGCCTGGTTTAATGCTCGGGTTCTCCCATTGACTTCGGCCAGAGCCCTCGAGCACTATGGTGCTTGATCATCACTAATTGATGCTATTACACAAAAATACAGTGTCACAGTACAGTGACGTCACAGTACAGAGATAATATACACTGTCATAGTACAGGGATAATAATCACTGTGATGTCATAATATAGGAAATAAACACAGTGACTGTAGGAGGATAATAAACACAATAGTGAAGTCACAATACAGATATAAAGGGGATGATATCAGAATGGCATTTCTCTGTTTTATAAGGTGAAATGTTTTCATACAAAGTTCACAATGTATGTTGTCTTGAAAAATGAAACAAAAAGAATGGAACAATACAGATATAATAACAGTGATAACTTTATAACGTAACAGGGTTAATAGTACAATGATGTCATTATTCAGAGGTAACAAAACAGTGATGTCATGTGCAGTGCAGGAATAATAAACACAACAATGTCATAATACAGAGATAACCATGGTGACATCACAGTAAAGGGATAATAAACATAGTGATGTCATAATACAGGATTATACAGGATTATAAACACAGTGATGTCACATAGGGATAATAAACATAGTGATGTCACAGTATAGGGATAATAAACACAGTGATGTCATAATACAGGATAATAGAGGAGGTAAGTATGGGAAATTCTGGGCTCTGCACTGGTGTCTTGTAAAATGGTGTTCATTGGTAAAAACCATTAAAATATAAAATTAAAATAGCTGCGCATTTTAGAAGCATACTGCCACCTTCCTCAGGCTTAATTCCTTTATAGTTACCTCTTCTGATTCTGTTATGGCTCCTGATGCATGGTTCTGCGAGAATGTACAGAGGCCTGGTCTCTCTCTGTAAATGAGTGCTTATACCATTATCTTGGTGTTGTGCTCAGAGTGCACAACTTACTTGAGTAAGGAACTTCATGTACTGGGGACCGATATTTTACTGTTGAAGGAGTTACACTAGGGGGGCGCCCACACTTTTCTTTTTCTTTACATAATACAAGATAATAAAGACAGTGATGTCACAGTACACAGATAATAAACACAGTGATGTCACAGTACAGGGATAATAAACACAGTGATGTCATAATACAGGATAATAATCACAGTATGAAGACTTTGAAGCCACAATACAGGGATAATAAAGACAGAGATGTGACAGAAATAAACAGCGATATCTCTACACAGGCATATCAAAGGTTGTAAAGAGACAGCGACAGCTACATGGGTTGTGACTTTTGTTCACAAAATTAAAATGTGTGTGTTTTTAACAGGCATTTAGAGCCTACAGTTACAGGCTGATGAGAAGGAAACACTATTTTTCCAAGTTTCTTTTAATTTAGTATCTCATGGGAATTTCTTTAAAATGCTACAAATTCTATAGATCTCCCATCCCCCATTTCCTGCATTCTTAAAGACGTAAACAAAACACTCAAGGGTATAAGTTAATAGAAAAAATAAGTTGTTGAACGTTTTCCTTTGCAGTACAATAGAAACAAGAATACATACAAATGGGAGCAGATTTTTACCAAGATATAACATCCCATTTTTATGAATTGGCTCCAGTTTGGGGCATTATTATAGGGTGTATAAGGTAAATGGCTTCTTGATTATTATTATTACATATTTTTGAAGCAGGAGGATCTATCTGATAAAACCTAACTAATTCCTCACCAAATTCCACTCAAGTAATGTTAGCAGAATTCAAGCACAGATCCTGGATATCTACAGTATATTCCAAAAGGACAGAAGTATAAGCTTTGTGGATATGGAGAACCGAAGGCTAGACTTGCAGTACATGATTCTGAAAACAGAACTCCATATATTGATTTCTTCAATGGTTTTTACACAGATTCTATCTCATTGAGTCTTTGTTGGCTGTTCTGTCATGGACACAACAACAAGCCTCAGAGGAGCTTATTATACGGCAAGGGGGTCTGTCGTGTGCCATTGGGATCTGGCGTATGATAGATTCAGTACTATGTCATTGCTTCTGTTATCAACAGAGCCTTACTCTTGGGCAGTTGTGGTGCATAAACAAAAATCCCAAGCAGACCTGCAGAGTTATTACCCAATCACTTAAAGGGGTTTTCCAGGATATTCATGTTGATGGCCTATCCTGTGGATAGGCAATCAATATGAGATCAGCAGGGATCCAATTCCCAGCACCCTCTGGCGATTAGCAGTTTGAGAAAGCCTTGGCCTCCTCGCAGCTTACCAAGCACAGCATCATACATTGTATAGTGGCTGTGTTTGGCATTGTAGCCTAGGCCCATTCACTTGAACGGGACTGAGCTACGCCTGGCCAATGTGACCAATATGGCAGCATAAAAAAATACTTTACAGTGTTAATATGATAGAGACAGCCAAAAGCAAGAAGCAGATGTGTTAAAAGGGATGTCTCAGGTGGGCATAGATAGCATATTGCTAGGCAGTGCACTACTGACTGGACATTGATGGTATAACCTACCAATATGTTATCAATGTTTTTCCTGGAAGTAGCACAGTCAAACTTGACAACTATGGTCCCATTTTAACCCTAGATGCCAGCACTGATGTTTTAACATCAGATGATAGTGCCCCTTTTTACTGATGCCTGTGTCCTCCAGCATATGAAGAAGTGTATCAGCTTTCAGTTAGTAAGAAGTCTGGATTATGCTCTTCACAAAATTAACATAGCCACAACAGCAAGGGGACGAGAGCCAAAAATATTAGAAAGTAATATAAATGGATTCAAAATATATACACTGCTCAAAAAAATAAAGGGAACACTTAAACAACACAATGTAACTCCAAGTCAATCACACTTCTGTGAAATCAAACTGTCCACTTAGGAAGCAACACTGAGTGACAATCAATTTCACATGCTGTTGTGCAAATGGGATAGACAACAGGTGGAAATTATAGGCAATTAGCAAGACACCCCCAATAAAGGAGTGGTTCTGCAGGTGGTGACCACAGACCACTTCTCAGTTCCTATGCTTCCTGGCTGATGTTTTGGTCACTTTTGAATGCTGGCGGTGCTTTCACTCTAGTGGTAGCATGAGACGGAGTCTACAACCCACACAAGTGGCTCAGGTAATGCAGCTTATCCAGGATGGCACATCAATGCGAGCTGTGGCAAGAAGGTTTGCTGTGTCTGTCAGCGTAGTGTCCAGAGCATGGAGGCGCTACCAGGAGACAGGCCAGTACATCAGGAGATGTGGAGGAGGCCAACAACCCAGCAGCAGGACCGCTACCTCCGCCTTTGTGCAAGGAGGAACAGGAGGAGCACTGCCAGAGCCCTGCAAAATGACCTCCAGCAGGCCACAAATGTGCATGTGTCTGCTCAAACAGTCAGAAACAGACTCCATGAGGGTGATATGAGGGCCCGACCTCCACAGGTGGGGGTTGTTCTTACAGCCCAACACCGTACAGGACGTTTGGCATTTGCCAGAGAACACCAAGATTGGCAAATTCGCCACTGGCGCCCTGTGCTCTTCACAGATGAAAGCAGGTTCCCACTGAACACATGTGACAGACGTGACAGAGTCTGGAGACGCCGTGGAGAACGTTCTGCTGCCTGCAACATCCTCCAGCATGACCGGTTTGGCATTGGGTCAGTAATGGTGTGGGGTGGCATTTCTTTGGAGGGCCGCACAGCCCTCCATGTGCTCGCCAGAGGTAGCCTGACTGCCATTAGGTACCGAGATGAGATCCTCAGACCCCTTGCGAGACCATATGCTGGTGCGGTTGGCCCTGGGTTCCTCCTAATGCAAGACAATGCTAGACCTCATGTGGCTGGAGTGTGTCAGCAGTTCCTGCAAGATGAAGGCATTGATGCTATGGACTGGCCCGCCCGTTACCCAGACCTGAATCCTATTGAGCACATCTGGGACATCATGTCTCGCTCTATCCACCAACGTCACGTTACACCACAGACTGTCCAGGAGTTGGCAGATGCTTTAGTCCAGGTCTGGGAGGAGATCCCTCAGGAGACCGTCTGCCACCTCATCAGGAGCATGCACAGGCGTTGTAGGGAGGTCATACAGGCACGTGGAGGCCACACACACTACTGAACCTCATTTTGACTTGTTTTAAGGACATTACATCAAAGTTGGATCAGCCTGTAGTGTTTTTCCACTTTAATTTTGAGTGTGACTCCAAATCCAGACCTCCATGGGTTGAAAAATTTGATTTCCATTTTTTTATTTTTGTGTGATTTTGTTGTCAGCACATTCAACTATGTAAAGAACAAAGTATTTCAGAAGAATATTTAATTAACTCAGATCTAGGATGTGTTATTTTTATGTTCCCTTTTTTTTGAGCAGTGTATTATAAATAATTCAGAAGATGTGTGCAAAGGTAGGGGTGACAGGAAATGAATGGCTGTGATTGGTATTGCAACCCAGGCCTATTCACTGGAATGGGACTGAGGTGCAAATAGGCCATGTGATCAACGAATGTGTATTTACTGCACTGGCCTAGGAAGAGGCTGTGGCACGCACTACAGGAACGTGGCCTGCTGGGGGGTCAGACCCCACAAATCAGAATTTGATGGCCTTTCCTGAGGATAGGCCATCAGTATTAAATCCCTGGAAAACACCTTTGACGAGAATCTGTCACCATCATCTTGGACTATTATCTACAGACAAAGGGGGTCATTTATTACCCAGAAATATGCCAATATTAGGCTACTTTCACACCAGCGTTTTTGCTGGATCCATCATGGATCAGCAAAAATGCTTCCGTCATGATAATACAACCGTCTGCATCCGTAATGAACGGATCCGATTGCATTATCTTTAAAATAGCCATGACGGATCTGTCATGAACACCATTGAAAATCAATGGGGGACAGATCCGTTTTCTATTGTGTGAGAGAAAACGGATTGGCACCATTGACTTACATTGTGAGCCATGGCGGATCCGTCTTACTCCGCACCACATCACGGACAGAAAAACGCTGCTTGCAGCGTTATACTGTCCACGATGGGGACATAACCAAACGAAACGTAATGAATTCTGGTGCATTCCGTTTAGTTCAGTTTTGTCACCATTGACAATAAATGGGCACAAAGCGAAAGCGTTTCCCCCCGCTATTGAGATCCTATGATGGATCTGTTAAAGTAGCCTTAGCCGTATTTCTGGCACAGATTGCGGTGCAAAGGTCATTCACTTCACCCCGCTCATTTACCATCTTCTATGCTTGTTTTAGGTGTAGAAAATGGTCTAAATGTAGGACAGCAAGGAAGCTATCTTACATTTAGAGGACGCAGTGGATCCGCCAAAGTTATGTAGAGGCCGACCGCCAGCACAGGGCCTTATTAGGACTGACGTCTAAAATGCCAGTCTTAATAAATGTGCCCCAAAGACTCCAGATAACAATTTTTTATTTTCCTACTGGGCCCAGTTCTCCTGCTTTCAGCATTCAAAGCTGTGCTGAAATACATTGTCAGGACTGCTGCGCATGCGCACAGGGGTCCTCTCTATTGTGTTCGCATCGTACAGCAATCTGGATTGTGCATTTTGGCGAAGCTTTAAGAGCTGATGGCAGGGGAACAGGGGGAAGTAAGAAATGGCAAACTGTATTCCTTATCTGCAGTACTACTCATGTATTATGGTGACATATTGCCTTTAATACAGCAAAAATAAAATAAAAAGAAGAGACTGGTTTGAGTAGTCATCCAACAATCGTAGCAAAAAACACTGAGCGCTAATCCTAGACACAGATCCGGGGGAACTGGGGAATTTGAATAATTGATCTGTAGACTAAGTGAACAGATGGCAGTGTAGCAAAATGTAATATACCAAATTATTATAAATCAAAGATATTGTAATGTGAATTGAAATATAGAATATAGAAGAACAAAAGGTCTCCACTCACTTCACTGGGGGGGAGAACCACTAGGATAAGCTCAAGACACCTGTGGTAACATTCCCCCCCGGCCGGGATCGCCTGTAGTATTGTAGAAGTCGAGGTCAGATGTGGAACACAGCACTCAGATCAAACGTCTTCTTCTCACTTCCTTTATTTCATATAAAAGCGGCTCAACGCGTTTCGGGGGAGCAAACAAAGTATCCCCCTTCTTCAGGAGTACAATGGTTTGAGTAGTTCTCAGACCTCTTTGTTCCGTCTATGCCGTCAGCTTCAGAGGCACCTGAGACAGACTGATTGGTATGGAAGCACTTCCTGAAAACCTGTTGCTTCCCTCCATAGTAACCAGTCTCTGTGAAATGACTAAGCTGTTCAGATCAAACCCAGATTGCTACTGTATGATCGGCAGATCGGTACAAGCGGTATGAATTTTGGCAGTAAAAAAGGCCATTCCATTCCATCTTTATTAGGATATTTCTAAAAATACATTTCAGTGTAGAAACGGTTTAAAAAAATGCTTTACAGTAGTCTGTGGTTACTGAGTTGTGTGACCTCACTCCAATGGAAAGCGGGTATGTACACTGTGTACAATATTAATAAAATGACAACAGGAAAAATCAAACGTATCTTGATGGTAGAATTTTACAGTGCAATTTCTGCTGTGGTTTCCTGTTTGATTCTTGGGTCAGATTTACCAGTCTGTGGCAGCATGGGTTAGTAGCACAGCACAATTTCCTATGTAAAGAAGCTATACATCCTGTGTGTACTCTAATGTCCGGCGCTATATTTCCAAAAATGTGTCGCCTTCACTGTATTTACATGCTTGAGGCTTCCAGATATATTATCGGTACACTTTTCAGTAGAAGGGGACCACCAGATCAGAAAAAAGGATGACGAAAACCGCATCTGCGGAGAGCTCATTTCCTTCTTTTTTCTTGTTGCAGTGAGGAAACTTTCTTTGTGTTTTACTGTAATGTCTCTAGATGAAAAGACTGGTGAATACTCGAGACAAACTGAAACTGCTCGCAGCCCACTTGTTTGCCAATTCAATACTAGGAAACTACGCAGCACAAGGAACAACAACAAAAATTACCCACGGAAAAAGAAAATCACATGAAGTGGGAGTGCTCCTACGAAATGATAGCACATAGAAGAGGTATCTAAATGACACGATGCTGGAGTCTGTTTTCAGCAACTTTAAATGTTAGTCATAAATAGTGCTATGGGTGGATGCATTACGATGTTTGTACTGAATTTATGATTGAATAAATCATGGATATGATGTTCTGGTAGCTTGTGTAAGGGGTTTCTCACCCTTGGGTACCTATTCTGCAGACCCTCCAATGTGTCAATGTGGATACTTACCTGATGCCCACCACTGGGCTCTGGCTCCTTTGCTCTCCCAGCTCTGCCACAGTTCCACGGTCTCCCCACATCAGTGTCCACTTTGATGCAGATCACATGGCTGCTGCAGCCAACGATTGGCTTTTGATACGGGGAGACCCAGGAGCTGTGGTAGAGCAAAGGAGCTGGAACCCAGCTGCGGGGACCACGTAAGGCTACTTTCACATTTGCTGGATCCGGCAGGGATCAGCAATAATGCCTCCATTACTGATAATAGAACCGTCTGCATCCGTTATGAACGGATCTGGTTGTATTATCTCTAAAATGACTATGGGCGCCACTTCCGTTTTCTTTTATGTCCGAGGAAACGGATCCGGCATGAAACACAATGTAAGACAATGGTGCTGGATCCATTTTCTTGGACACGAAAGAAAACGGATGTGCACTTGCTCCATATTCCATGACGCACTCAAAAACGCTGCTTGCAGTGCTTTTGTGTACATCATGGGAACGCAACGATATGGAATGCATTCTGGTGCACTCCGTTCCATTCAGTTCAGTTTTTTCCCCATTGGCAATGAATGGGGACAAAACTAAAGTGTTTTTCTCCGGTATTGAGATCCTCCTATGACGGATCTCAATACCGGAAAGGAAAACGCAGTTGTGAAAGTAGCCTAAGTATGATTCCCACCAAGGGTCCAGCCACGCTAGGAGGTCTGCAGAATAGATCTTCAGGAGTGAGCAGCCGGCCTGCCTCATTAATCATTTTCTACGCCAGTTTTAGGCATAGAAAATAATCTAAATCTACACCAGCAAGGGAACTAGCATAGATTTAGACAGGCAGTGGATACACCTAAATTATGTAGAGGATGGCGCCTCTACATAAATTTGGCATATCCACCACCAGCGTAGGGGTATAAAGACCGGCATCATGGGCGTAGGAAGCAGGGGGGACGGGGGGGACGGATCCCCCCCAGGAAATAAATCGGGGGGGGGACAGGTTTGGTTAAATCCCCCCCAGGCTCCAGCCAGGCCAGCGGCAGTGTCTGTGTGCGGCGGGGCAGGCAGTGTGCGGCGGCGGGGCAGGCACTGAGATGAGCGCTTCCATTGTGGAAGCGAAGCGCTCATCTCCATGGTGATCTGTTTCTGTTTGTATTGCTGTCCTCAGGACAGCGATACAAACAGAAGGCTGCGGAGGAGCAGGGCAGGGAGGTGTGTCCCTTTCCTGTTCCTCTGATAGGCTGCCGGCCTAGTAGTGCTGGCAGCCTATCAGAGGCCGGGGTAGGCGGCGCGATGACGTCATCGCGCTGCCTGAGCCATACAGCGCTGGAGTCAGGACACAGGCTGGAAGAGGCCTGCATCGCTCCAAAGAGGTAAGTATAAGTGTTCTTTTTTTTTTTTACTATATTATATACAATAATTAGTTTTTTTTAACTGGCACATAAAAGGGGGGCACTGGTATTATACTGGCACATGATTGTGGAATTTGGGGGGGCCCTGGAATTACTGGCACAGATTGGGGGGGTGTCTGGTATTACTGGCACATGATTGGGGGGTCTGTCTGGTATTACTGGCACATGATTGGGGGGGATCTGGTATAGTGGCACATGATTGGGGGGTCTGGTCTAGTATTACAATACTGCCACATGATTGGGTGGGTCTGGTATTGCTGGCACATGATTGGGGGGGTCTGGACCGTCTGGTATTACTGGCACATGATTGGGGGGTCTGGTATTACTGGCACATGATTGGGGGGGTCTGGTATTACTGGCACATGATTGGGGGGTCTGGTATTACTGGCACATGATTGGGGGGTCTGGTATTACTGGAACATGATTGGGGGGGTCTGGTATTACTGGCACATGATTGGGGGGGTCTGGTATTACTGGCACATGATTGGGTGGGTCTGGTATTACTGGCACATGATTGGGGGGGTCTGTTATTATTGGCACATGATTGGGGGGGTCTGTTATTACTGGCACATGATGGGGGGTCTGTTATTACTGGCACATGATTGGGGGGGTCTGGTATTACTGGCACATGATTGGGGGTCTGTTATTACTGGCACATGATTGGGGGTCTGTTATTACTGGCACATGATTGGGGGGGTCTGTTATTACTGGCACATGATTGGGGGGGTCTGTTATTACTGGCACATGATTGGGGGCTGTTATTACTGGCACATGATTGGAGGGGGCTGTTATTACTGGCTGATGAGAGGCACTGGGGGGCTGATGAGAGGCACTGGGGCTCTTATCTGAGGTCTGATTGGGGTCTGAGCTGAGGTGTGATCTGAGGTCTTATTAACATTGGGGATCTTATTGGGGCTGTTAGCTGAGGTCTGATTAACATTGGGGGTCTGATTGGTGGTCTGACCTGAGGTGTAATGAGAATAAGAATATACCCGGCGAGAAAAAATGCTGTCCCCCCCCCCCAGATTTTTTTGGGTTCCTACACCCATGACCGGCATCCAAAATGCTGGTCTTAATAAATGACCCCACATGTGATTCCGAAGTTAAAATACGTACGTGGCCTGTCGGGATGCCCTTTTAATTCTCTTGAATAAAATGGTATAAATTCCTCGAACTCGAGTGCTGATTTTCCTCATATAGTAGTACATTTTAGACAATCCTTATTTGGTAGCGTCCTGAGCTAGTAAAGCAAATCTGTCACATTGAAAATACAGTCCAATGTCGACGCTGCATGGTATAGCGCAGAAAGAGCTGAGCACATTGATATATAATACTTTATGGCAAAAGAGTCAGTATACTTTATATTTTATGCACCAAAATATCTTCTCATTCTGAGCTTATGAGTCCAATTGAGGGGTCCTTCTCAGTGATTGACAGACATTCATATTACACAGTCCTACAGGGAAGACTTGACTCCTAAACTCAAAATGAGAGGAGATTTAGATGAATAAAATGCAAGTTATACTGACTTCTTTCCCACACAGCTATATACACTGCTCAAAAAAATAAAGGGAACACTTAAACAACACAATGTAACTCCAAGTCAATCACACTTCTATGAAATCAAACTGTCCACTTAGGAAGCAACACTGAGTGACAATCAATTTCACATGCTGTTGTGCAAATGGGATAGACAACAGGTGGAAATTATAGGCAATTAGCAAGACACCCCCAATAAAGGAGTGGTTCTGCAGGTGGTGACCACAGGCAACTTCTCAGTTCCTATGCTTCCTGGCTGATGTTTTGGTCACTTTTGAATGCTGGCGGTGCTTTCACTCTAGTGGTAGCATGAGACGGAGTCTACAACCCACACAAGTGGCTCAAGTAGTGCAGCTTATCCAGGATGGCACATCAATGCGAGCTGTGGCAAGAAGGTTTGCTGTGTCTGTCAGCGTAGTGTCCAGAGCATGGAGGCGCTACCAGGAGATAGGCCAGTACATCAGGAGACGTGGAGGAGGCCGTAGGAGGGCAACAACCCGGCAGCAGGACCGCTACCTCCGCTTTTGTGCAAGGAGGAACAGGAGGAGCACTGCCAGAGCCCTGCAAAATGACCTCCAGCAGGCCACAAATGTGCATGTGTCTGCTCAAACGGTCAGAAACAGACTCCATGAGGGTGATATGAGGGCCCGACGTCCACAGGTGGGGGTTGTGCTTACAGCCCAACACCGTGCAGGACGTTTGGCATTTTCCAGAGAACACCAAGATTGACAAATTCGCCACTGGCGCCCTGTGCTCTTCACAGATGAAAGCAGGTTCACACTGACACATGTGACAGACGTGACAGTCTTGAGACGCCGTGGAGAACATTCTGCTGCCTGCAACATCCTCCAGCATGACCGGTTTGGCATTGGGTCAGTAATGGTGTGGGGTGGCATTTCTTTGGAGGGCCGCACAGCCCTCCATGTGCTCGCCAGAGGTAGCCTGACTGCCATTAGGTACCGAGATGAGATCCTCAGACCCCTTGTGAGACCATATGCTGGTGCGGTTGGCCCTGGGTTTCTCCTAATGCAAGACAATGCTAGACCTCATGTGGCTGGAGTGTGTCAGCAGTTCCTGCAAGACAAAGGCATTGATGCTATGGACTGGCCCGCCCGTTCCCCAGACCTGAATCCAATTGAGCACATCTGGGACATCATGTCTCGCTCTATCCACCAACGTCACGTTGCACCACAGACTGTCCAGGAGTTGGCAGATGCTTTAGTCCAGGTCTGGGAGGAGATCCCTCAGGAGACCGTCCGCCACCTCATCAGGAGCATGCACAGGCGTTGTAGGGAGGTCATACAGGCACGTGGAGGCCACACACACTACTGAGCCTCATTTTGACTTGTTTTAAGGACATTACATCAAAGTTGGATCAGCCTGTATTGTGTTTTTCCACTTTAATTTTGAGGGTGACTCCAAATCCAGACATCTATGGGTTGAAAAATTTGATTTCCATTTTTTTTATTTTTGTGTGATTTTGTTGTCAGCACATTCAACTATGTAAAGAACAAAGTATTTCAGAAGAATATTTAATTAATTCAGATCTAGGATGTGTTATTTTTGTGTTCCCTTTATTTTTTTGAGCAGTGTATCAGTCTGTTCAGCTCTTCCTGCTCTATGACATGCTGCCTGCAGATTGGACTGCATTATCATGGTAACAGGTTCTCTTTAAGAAGATAATTCAGTGTCCACCTAACTCAACATGCTTTAAAGTGGATTTTCTAAACCAGACAAACATTTTAAAGGGGTTTTCCAGTTTGTACAAAGATCCTTTAAAATAATCCTTTCGAAGGTAGCTGTAACTTTGTAATGAATTTATTTTACCTTTATTGCTCCTATCTTCTGTTCTGGGCTGTGGTCACATGACCGTGTCCATGCAGCTCTTTCTTATTTCCTGTGATATGTCAATGGGCATGTCAGTTATAGGGGGGTGTCTATGTAATTAGCTGGTGGGAGGAGCTATAAACTAGCTGAGTGTTAGAGGCGGTGCTGGAGGTGTGGCATAGAAAGGAGAAGTGCATCATGGGTTTGGTTGGATACAGCAACAGGAAGTGCTACATACAGGATGGAAACAAACCGGAGTGATTTGATTACATAGTGATAAGGAGTCAGAATTGATTTAAGAAATGTTTAGAATAGTGGTTTGGTATGGTTTGAGTACTGTCTTCCTGGCATCACAACTTTATTTAAAAGGGTTGTCTAGTTTAGAAAAATAATTTTCATATACCCTACTAGGGAATTCTCAATTAATAGAGGGAAGTCCTCTATTCACGATCCTCATCTCTTGGCCAGTGTGGAGAATATATATCAAGAACTTCACTGGAGGACATGTCTTGTTCTGAGTTACATGGACTAATAATTTGAATGGTCAATGCATCGTGGGACTTGCCCCTGGTGCAGAGGCTCAGGGGGTGCACCTGCTGGGCAGTTGCTTACATGGTAAAGCAGGGAACTGTTCTGCTGATCTATGGCGCACCCCTGCAGGCCGCACATAGCGCTGCTGGCTTTGTGGGAGGAATAATGAAAGCCCATGAATCAGCCTCCTGCACAGCCAGCAGCACAATGTGTGTGAGCGCCTCGTGCTGCTGCTGGGAACGCAGGTTGTGACTATCATCAAGGAAACAGGTGAGTTGTGTTTTTTTATTTTTATGGAGCTGGAGAGAGCACTAGGGGCCAAAGGTGGGCTACAAGGAGGAGATGACTACAGTTACCATCCCTTCCTTATGTGATTATTATTTTTGCTTTATCACCACAGCGCCCTCTGCACTTTGATTGACAGGGCTAGGTGTGATGATGTTTTCACAGCCTGGTCCTGTCTGTTGCAGAGAGTGCAGAGCCTCTAGGTGTAATGGCAATGCCCCCCTGCTCCTAGAGACTCATTTGCATATATTAAACCAGCATTTTTCTGATTACTTTTTTTACAGCATCACTACAAGGGAAATTAAGTGCTACATGGTTCCCATCGAAATCAGTGGCCTGTCTATGAAATACACAGATGTGCCTGAATCCTGTAGATCGAGAGATACTCTTTACACATCTCATGAATAAACCACTTCTGGGTTTCCTTGACTCCTGGAGAGTGTCTGGCACATTTCATGGCTATGCTTAGATTGAAAACAGGTAATAGCAACCCCTTGTTGAGAATATGGGGGTACCAGTAAATGAACTAACCATTGCTTGTGGTTGACGGTAGGAAATGTTTCTTCAGAGAACCTTCTTCCTTGCTTAGAATAGTTTGTAAGGCCATTGAACACAAAATTCTCCTTTAGTCACCTATTTCTGTAGAAATCTACCATCTATATTTCTCTACCTATACAAAGTGTCTTCCTTCCTGTCTTCCTGTCATCTATGCGCAGCACAAAGTTATCTTACACTACTCCAGACTTCCTGCATCGCACATTTTATCACAAGGGTCTCAGCTCAATGACCCCCTATTTTAATAGTTCTTGGTTTGCTTGTGCTTTTAGATCACAATATAAAGAAGTGTAACTAACTGCAATACACTGATGCTCAAATTCGGCATAATCAACCTAAGGTTAAATTCAGACGAGAAATTATAGTTTGGAGTACAGAAAAATGCAATTAACAATACATCTCTATCCTATCAAACTGATTAATGAATGAAAATGTAATTTTATCCTATTAGGCAAATGTATGAAGCTAACAGTGGTCATTTCGAAGATATGAAAGAGATGGTTTGCAGCCAGCTTGCTATTAGTGGTGATTTTTGAAAGAAATGTGTTACTTTTTAATGTAAAGTAGGTTTTCAGGGATGAGAACGTAACTTTTTTTACAAGTGAAAATACTAGAAGAACCGATGCTGGATAGAGTTTTCACCTCCGCAGTCCTAGCCAGAGTCCAGAGTTGTGAAATTACGTAAATCAAAAAACACAGTTTTGTTTGACAAAACAAATAAGGAATAAAACAAAAAGTCTTGTGCCTTGTGAAATACCCTGCCCTACAACTCTACATTACTTTAATGTGATAGATAGATAGATAGATAGATTTAGATAGAGATTTATAGATTGAGATAGATAGATAGATAGATAGTGTAGGAAGGCGCAAGGGTCCGTCCATGACGGAAGGTATGTGTCACCGAGATTCCTGGCCTCGGGGAGGTAAGAGCCGGTAATTTCACGTGTCAGCGGCAGCTAGTGTTGGCTGACATGGTTTTGCTATTTAGTATGGCTGTAAAGTTGATCCGGGCCGGCTCTTACTTGGAGCAGCCAGAGTGCAGGGTGGGTGGCTGCTCCCCACGTTCCAGGCTGGGTCTTGGTTTGGGCTATAAAACACAGGCAGGACTGTCAGGTGGTAGGAATTTACTCCTCTCTGACAATGAAGCTCTGTCAGTCTCTATGTTGGGACCTGGGAGTTTGGGCCTGGGTAAAGGCCTGCTACCTTGTTGGCGTGAAAGCAGGTGGTTTTCTGCTATGTCCAAGGACTTCTGCATTGCTGCATGGTGTGAACAAACACCAGATTCAAGGTGACTGCTTTCCTTGAAACTGACTTTTTGTTTTGCTTATCCTTATGTGTGAATAAACACCGAACTGTTTAAGTTAAAGACGTTGTCGTTGCCTCTATACTGCGTCCGTAAGCCTGTCTATCAGAGCAAATCCCCACAATAGTCAGACAGGGTTTTCCTAGAAAATACATTTATCTTCTATCTACTGGATAGGATCTTAGGCCAATTTCCGATGAGCTTGTCCTTGTGGCCATAGTGAACTCTGCTCTTTTGACTGGACCGTGCAGCACTATAATGATTTATAATGATGTGTATCTTTGCCCAACCTTGACTGTAATGATTTGCATTGATGGCATTATCTCAGTACTACAGTTGTACAACCTCTCTCGGGGCTGTAGTCCCCCTGTAACTGGGGCTACTATGACAGCCCCAGTTATAAAAGAAATCTGCAGTATTCAAAAAATTAAGTTAAATGTCCCTTAAATGTCTTTTATCACCTTAGGCTATTTTCACACTCTTGTTTTGGCTTTCCTTTTTTGAGATCCGTCATGGGCTCTCACAAGCGGTCAAAACGGATCAGTTTTGCCTTAATGCATTCTGAATGGAAAAGGAACCGCTCAGAATGGATCGGTTTGCCTCCGATCAGTCTCCATTCCGCTCTGGAGGCGGACACCAAAACTCTGCCTGCAGCGTTTTGCTGTCTGCTTGACGAAACTGAGCCAAAAGTTTTCTCTGACACAATCTACACAATAAAAAACTGATCCGTCTCTCATTGACTTTCAATGGAGCTCATGACAGATCCGTCTTGGCTATGTTACAGATCTGTTCATGACGAATGCATGCTGTTGTATTATTGTAACGGATCAGTTTTTGCAGATCCATGACTGATCCGCCCAAAACGCAAGTGTGAAAGTAGCCTTACTGGGGGCACAAAGTGTAAAATAAAAATAAACAAAGAAAATAATTTAAAATAATTGTGCACCACACACAGCAAATCAGCTTGTAACCCTACCCTAAGCCACCATATCTTATACATCCCATGTATGAAAATGAACGTTAAAGGGAACCAAAACCATCCCAAGCCGCCAGCCTGCGTGTAGCGAGCAGCGTGTTTCTGATGATGCCTTTCTTCCTGAAGGCAGATGCAGCAAAAGTACTGAAAACGTTGTTTTATCCCCTGGAGGCGCGCTTCTCCACACTTGCTTCAAGTCACGGTAACCGCGCCCCCTTCCCTGCTCCTTCGCTGTGACTGACAGCGCTTATGCAGAGAGTTCGGCAAAGCAAGCCGAACAGCCGGCTGTCAGTCACAGCGAAGGGGCAGGGAAGGGGGTGCGGTTACCATGACTTGAAGCAAGTGTGGAGAAGCGCGCCTCCAGGGGATAAAACAACGTTTTCAGTACTTTTGCTGCATCTGCCTTCAGGAAGAAAGGCATCATCAGAAACACGCTGCTCGCTACACGCAGGTACTGTTGGCAACTTGGGATGGTTTTGCGAGGTGACAGGTTCCCTTTAAGGAAAGGGGAAATAGTAAAAAAAAAAATTTTAGTTGCATGTTGTGCAACTTGAAAAAGGCTCTAGTGTTCAGCCGAAACATCGCGTCCACATGGGTGAATAAATATTTTTTTTTCTTTAATTTTTTGGTGTGCTGCTTTTTTGCATTTTTTTTATTCATTTGGGCATTGGTCTAGTCCCATTAGGCTTGCACCTCTTTTCATTTTCTCATTTGATTGTTCTAGTGCTGCCATTTTTCTTAGATAGATAGATAGATAGATAGATAATTTTCTCTTCTATATTTCTACAGTGTTTCCCTAAGACTATTTTTTTGCCTTGCACTCAGTAAACATCTACTGTCTTGTATCATCAATAACCAAGCACAATTTCCTGTCATCAAATGACACAATCCTGCGTAACTTTAATTAGCTAAACAGTTTATTAATACAAATGAAAAGGAAACGGAGAGGCAGCATTCAGAGCCAGACAGCTGCTGCAAAAGCAAATACAATTCTGTCACGTATTCAAAGTTGGATAAAAGGTAAATGTGCCACTCTGAATGTGAGACTCAATAGAATACAGGATAACATGAACTGCTACATGGATAATAAACCTTACTGAGAAGAATGGATGATTCAATTATATAACCTTGATTTGAAATCTATCAACAGCAGAGGCATTAACTATATAACTAATAAGTCTATAATTTTAAGGGCTTATCTGGGTATTAATCTTCCCCTTCACCTGCCAGGCCTTGCAATTTACTAATGTACTTGCACTACTTTTTCTGTCTCATTACGGAGATGGGAAGAGTGGTGACATGACTGCGCTCTCTGTGGAGACTGGATTTCCTCTGGTGCTACAACCAGGCCTCCCATGATGCCCTCCATCAGAATCAACAGCTGAATGGTCGTGATGTCAGACTTATGTGATCTGGGTCCATAAGCATGGTAGGAGTCCACTGTTTGTCACATCAAGCTGTGTGGAAGGAGACATTAGGAGGAGTCAGCAAGGGGATGATGTAAGGTGTATTGGGTGGTGTTTTTGGCCCAGGGAAGGGTGTTGAGGACTCAGGAAAAGTCCATTGGTACAAGGGTTAGACTAGACAATGTTTACACAATAATTTTTTTTTTTTTTAGGATTGCATACAACCCCTTTAAATGGGTTTTCTGGATTTAATCCTCAGGATAAGACATCAATACCAGATTGGTGGAGGTCCAATACTCAGCACCCCCACCAGTCAATTGTTCTTATCAGCCTCCTGACGCCATAAAAAACTAAGTGGATGGCGCTAGAAGCAGAAAGACCTGTCCATTATGTAGTGGTCGGGACAGGTTACTGCAGCTCCCAAGACAGGTCATCATTATCTAGAAACGACAAAACCCCATTAAAGCTTCAATTTTGATTGATTCGATCAAAGATGAGCGAAAATGAGTATACTCTTGAAGAAATAGCAGTTTTCTGTATATGAGCTGCTCAATGTGAAATGTCATTAGTTGGTGATGCTAACAAGCTGTCTGTGGGCAAATAGCTTAAAATCAAATATGTTTTATGCAAAATTGGCAAAAATATAAAGAAAAAGAAGAATTTTTGTTTTCTATAAGGTTGCCATTAGTTTAAAATGTGTGAATTTTGCAAAAGTTCCCCATAAATACATGAATTTAATTTATGTGAAAGTATTTAGCTGGGAAGACTGCTTCCTGGTGTAGGTTCCATTGACTCCTTAGCCAAGTGGAGTAAATTAAAATAGATATGAAGTAGTAAAGTTGTTTGGGTTTCATCCGTGGAACAGCTAAATGTCTGATGGAAATGGAACATGTAAAGAAGAATGAGGAGGAAGCTACTATACTTGACTAAGGAAGTGACAAGCAAAACATTAAGAAAAGAGAACATAGATCATATGAGAGAGAGTATGAGAAACATAGGATTCAGGGAATACGATATCTTCTTATGGAGAGTGCCTGAACAGCATGAGGAGTCTTATAGGCCAGGTAATGCTCCTCTGAAATTCTGGGAAGAGGGTATGCAAATGAGCTCTTTTAGTATGCTCTGTCTCTAATGCCACCAGATGTAAGGTAACTATCCCATAAGTCAATGTTTTACCAAATTAAAAACAAAAGAAGGAAGGTATATAGAAGAAGATAAAGAACTAGCTGACTGCCTCAATGAATATTTCTGTTCAGTTTTTACAAAGGAAAATGAAGGAGAAGGACCTCAGTTAGGAAAGAAGACTAATGAATCTTTTGATGCATGTGTCTTTACAGAGGAAGAGGTTCTAAGTCAGCTGTCTAAAATTAATACAAATAAGTCACAGGGGCCTGATGGGATACACCCAAAGCTATTAAAAGAGCTCAGCGTTGAACTAGCAAAACCATTAACAGATTTATTTAACCAATCGCTGGCAACAGGAGTCGTCCCAGAAGATTGGAAATTAGCAAATGTTGTGCCCATTCACAAGAAAGGTAGTAGGGAGGAATCGGGCAACTATAGGCCAGTAAGCCTGACATCAATAGTGGGGAAATTAATGGAAACCATACTTAAGGAGAGGATTGTGGAACATCTAAAATCCCATGGATTGAAAGATGAAAAACAGCATGGGTTTACTTCAGGGAGATCATGTCAAACTAATCTTATTGATTTTTTCGATTGGGTGACTAAAATAATAGATGGAGGAGGTGCAGTAGACATCGCTTATCTAGACTTTAGTAAGGCTTTTGATACTGTCCCACATAGAAAGCTTATCAATAAAGTGCAGTCTTTGGGCTTGGACTCCCATATTGTTGAATGGATTAGGCAGTGGCTGAGGGACAGGCAACAGAGGGTTGTAGTCAATGGAGTATATTCGGACCAAGGTCTTGTTACCAGTGGGGTACCTCAGGGATCTGTTCTGGGACCCATATTGTTTAATATCTTTATCAGCGAAATTGCAGAAGGCCTCGATGGTAAGGTGTGTCTTTTTGCTGATGACACAAAGATTTGTAACAGGGTTGATGTTCCTGGAGGGATACACCAAATGGAAAAGGGCTTAGGAAAACTAGAGGAATGGTCAAAAATATGGCAACTAAAATTTAATGTTGATAAGTGCAAGATAATGCACCTGGGACGTAAAAACCCAAGAGCAGAATATAAAATCAGTGATACAGTCCTAACCTCAGTATCTGAGGAAAGGGATTTAGGGGTCATTATTTCAGAAGACTTGAAGGTAGGCAGACAATGTCATAGAGCAGCAGGAAATGCTAGCAGAATGCTTGGGTGTATAGGGAGAGGAATTACCAGTAGAAAGACGGAGGTGCTCATGCCGCTCTACAGAGCACTAGTGAGACCTCATTTGGAGTATTGTGCTCAGTACTGGAGACCATATCTCCAGAAGGATATTGATACTTTGGAGAGAGTTCAGAGAAGAGCTACTAAACTGGTACATGGATTGCAGGATAAAACTTACCAGGAAAGATTAAAGGACCTTAACATGTATAGCTTGAAAGAAAGACGAGACAGAGGGGATATGATAGAAACTTTTAAATACATAAAGGGAATCAACAAGGTAAAAGAGGAGAGAATATTTAAAAGAAGAAAAACTGCTACAAGAGGACATAGTTTTAAATTAGAGGGGCAAAGGTTTAAAAGTAATATCAGGAAGTATTACTTTACTGAGAGAGTAGTGGATGTATGGAATAGCCTTCCTGCAGAAGTGGTAGCTGCAAATACAGTGGAGGAGTTTAAGCATGCATGGGATAGGCATAAGGCCATCCTTCATATAAGATAGGGCCAGGGGCTATCCATAGTATTTAGTATATTGGGCAGACTGGATGGGCCAAATGGTTTTTATCTGCCGACACATTCTATGTTTCTATGTTTCTTTTAAACAAGCCTTGAGGCATGACTTGGATAATAACTAAGCCAGCATCTAATTTGCATACAGCTGTTTAAGGGTGATTGCCACTCACCATTGCAGAGTAGAGAACACTGGTTTAACTGGGTGATAGTCCTAGGTTATGATTTGGGAAATACCATATCACCTTATGGAGAGGGCCTAAACAGAGTGAGGAGTCTTATAGGCCAAGCTCCTCTGGAATACTGGGGAAAGAGTATGCAAATGACAAGTGCAGACAGCTGTCTGCAGATGAGATGTTGGCTTAATTATTATCCATGCCATGTCTCAAGGCCTGTTTAAAAGGTAGAACATTGACTTATAGGATAGCTACCCTACATCTAGCATTAGAGGCAGAGCTTGGTAAGAGCTAATTTAAATACCCTCTCATGAAAAACATAGGTATTTACATGCTACTTATGTCCAGAACGGGGCCACCAAAGTGAAGGGAGAGAAAATGTGTATGTGCGGCCATTCAGTGTTATGGGAGTTCTGAAAATAGTTGAGCACTTGTTTGGCAGTCCAATAGCGATGAATGGGAGTAATCACCGCACTTGCGCGGCTTGCTCTCCATTCACTGCTAGGGGACTTCCAAAAACAGCTAAGTGCCCATTTTCATGTGCTGCACAGTGTGCTCTCATTAACTTCAGGGACCCTGTTCTGGAGATAGGTGTATGTTTCACCTATGATATCAATTCCTATATGACCTTTGTGGCAAATCCGAGAGAGATGGGAAACTCCTTTAATGCAGGCTTTGATAGTAAGTTGTCATAACACACAGGACAGGGCATTATAGCTTGCAGTGTGTATGTACAGTAACCTGCTTGTTCACTACTAAAGGGTTAATGCTATAAATGACTGTTACATATGTTAAAATGTTTACTGTGATGCAAACTATGCACTATGTATTCCAAAAGGCTATGTAAAGCAGTTCTTAGTGTTAGGTGCTGAGTAGTGGGCTGATCCCAACTTCTGGTTAGTGAGTCTACTGGTAAGAAAGCCAGAGTGAAGACCTGTTTTGGTGTGTGCTGCTGCCAAGTAGGCCAAAACAGAAGCCTGGTCAAGGGAGTTAGGGAAATCTGCCAGAAAATGTACTTTGCCTGTGAGGGAAAGAAGTATTTAATTATTACAGAAGGTTGAGGACCAGCCTGTGCGTGAACAAAGACAATAATGATAATGTATCCATACGGCTGCAAAATTTACTGCACATGGTTTGGGTTATATTGCTTCTGGCACCCACCACACTATTGGACAGACTGGCAATCTGATCTAGAACTGCACCCTGCAGTTGGGGATTGCAGAGAAATATTGAGAGTAACTGTGTGCCTTTGGTCATTTGGGAAGATTGCATGTATCTATACAAAGAGAGGAGAGCCATCTTCCCTCACGGTGCCTGATGCACCCGGTCTTTTGGTGTCATGTACTCTCTGATATACCTCCATCATACCCAACTGCGGCATAGTGTCTGATGAAGGCCTGCGAGCTGAAAACGTTCACATGTTGACTGGCGCTGTTACTATTTTTCTTCAAATAATAGAAATGCACATTACTAAGAACAAAGTGGTATTGCTGTGATTTTTATCTACATAGAAACATAGAATGTGTCGGCAGATAAGAACCATTTGGCCCATCTAGTCTGCCCAATATACTGAGTACTATGGATAGCCCCTGGCCCTATCTTATATGAAGGATGGCCTTATGCCTATCCCATGCATGCTTAAACTCCTTCATGTCACGGGGTTCCGAAGGTGCACTCGGTCCCCCATTGCCCGCAGAACTGTTGCTTAGCTTTTGGATTGAGGTTCTGTGTTTGACCTCATTCCCAGGGCGGCTTTACTAGCTGAATCTATACAAAGAGACTCAGGGAGGACCACCATCTTAGTCATCCTCTATACACAGCCTTTGGGAAAAGCCTACTTTGCGAAATATTGTAGAACTGTTACTGCATGTATTAGCACTGTGATACCCATCATTAATTCAGTAAAAGAGAGACTTTATTGTTATAATGAAGTTGGTCATTGCTCTTCATATCCAAGCTGACCACCTGCTCTCTTGCCTTGCACCTGCTGCTCACATAACATCAAGGACTCCCTAACCACTACCAGGTAGGAGACTCCAAGATCCAGGGAGTGCCCCGAGGGGAAGAAGGATTGCGCCCCTCCATGCACTGCACGCCCAACCTACAGAACTATGTTCTGCCAGGAAATCTATTGTCTTGACATTCATGTGGATGTTATTTTGATGTGTACCACCTACCAAAACATTGTTGCAGACTAAGTACACCCCTTCATGACAATAGGTGGCTTTTTTCCTCAGGATAATATGCCCTGCCGAACTGCAGTATTTGTTCAGAAACGGTTAGAGGGACATGAAAAAGACTTCACTGTGTTGACTTGGCCTCCGAATTACTCAGAACTAGTAATTCAGAAGTAGTCTGATGAAGAATCTCTGGGATGTGCTGGACACCAAGTCTGATCCATGGAAGTCCTACAACACACAGGACTTACAGTAACTGCTACTAATGTCTTGTGGGCAGATACCACATGACACCTTCCGAGGTCTTGGAGTCTATTGGGTACATTTTACCCAGTGTTAGTATCCTGACAGGTCATATAAGATGTTCTATTCAGTGGGGGATGACAGCAATAAGCACAAAGGAAAATAGCTTGTGTAATAAGAAGAAATTTAAACTTGTGGTCCATAAAACAGCAAAGGAGAAATGCATCATTACCATTTAGCTTACATGCTATGGAATTTTTGCACAGATTTTTGAGCATGTTTGCACCCCAAAATCTGTGTGGAAACCACCTTCAACCTGACTCCCATATTGATTTCCATAGGAAATTCATGTTGGTTCAAACAACACAGATTTTTGATGAAGATTTGAAATCCACGTTGTAGAAAAAAAATTCATCTGACAAGTCACTTATGGACTAGTGATGAGCGGCAGGGGCGATATTCGAATTTGCGATATTTTGTGAATATTCGTCATAAATGTGAGATTTCGCGATTATTTTTTCTTATTGTGAAAATCGGCAATATAATATATGCGCGCAATACAGGTGTGGGTCACTTTTGCTAAATTTTTCAAGCTGCTAGAAGTTTCCTGAGACTGGAGAGAATGGTTGGCACGGCAGAACATTAGAATAGCTTTATATGCAGATAGAGTGCTCCAATATATTTGCGTTTGCGCAAATTGGCAATTAATGATGCGCATATTTTGGCACAATACGTGCAACTTTACATTTTAGCAGGTCTGACTACATATTACTGATTGGTGCACTAAGTATTGCTGTGAACTTGTGACATCACAGCACTATGCCTGTAGCATGTATGTATGGACAGCAGAACCTATCAGCTACACTATCAGGATCTAACCTACACTGACTATCTACCACTAACTATCTGTATTATATATATATATATATAAGCTAACTATCTAATGTAATTACACAGCAAAGCACAGAGCACAGCAATGACACTGCTGTCTCTCTCAGAACTGCATAAAACTGCAGAAAATGGCTGCTGGGGAGGTTCTTATATAGTAAGGGGTAGGCAACTTTCCTATTGGTTGCTAGGGATGTTGCTAAGCTCAGACAAAGACATTGCAGCCTTCTCATTGGCCCACAAGCAAGAAGCAGGGAGGGATCATGGGTACAGATGAAAAAAAATCTAGAATATTTGCAAATACGAATATATAGCACTATATTCTAAATCTTTGCAAATTCTCGAAGTGGCGATATTCGAGATTCGAATATTCGCGTCCAACACTATTATGGGGGAGGATTCCTTATGAAAAGCCAGATTAACCCCCAGATCTACAGCATATCAAACTGCACATTCATGGCAGAAACCTGAGGGTCCCCCTCGCATTTCTGCTGCATATTCTTTTCAGCAATGGATTTTCAGCCTCAAATTATGTTGTGAATATATCCTAATTCCTACTATGGAACCCCTAGCATATACATAACAGGTTGTTCCATACTAAAACAGGTTGGCCTATAGTTTTGATACTGTCCTATTTCCAATCTATAGGAGCACTTTGCCTGGACCCTAAAGGTGAATGTGTCACTAGTTTATGTTTTCCTATCTGAGGACAGAGCAAAACAGTGGATTACTTTCTTGAATTGACCCAGTAGTTTTTCTAAAATCAGTACCGGGTAGCTTCGGCACGTGATGAGCACCCTTGCCTCTGCTTGACAGCTCTCTTCCTATAGGAATCAGTGGCTGGGGGAGAGCTGGGAACTAATGAATATGAGGACTTTCAAGATGGACTCCCAAGGTGTGCTTTGTATTGAGCAAATTCCAGTGCTTGACTCAATATGGAGTTACTCAGTACTAATTTTTGAAAAAAAATGACTGGGTCAATTCAAATGAGCAACCTAGCTTTTGTGCAGGTTCTGTGTCACCAGATTATTCTGCGCTGAGATAGGGCTGGTGACACATTCCCTCTAAATATCTCTCAAAGTTACATAGCTAGAAGGGGGTGCCACTAGAATACGGCCATTGAAATTAGTTTCCTGTGCACAGACAGGTTGTAGTCAGTTTTCTGGAGGGTGCTTCAGTAACAAATATTTCAAACATTGATGTGTTACATGCTTCCTACAATTCTTTTTAAAGGGAAATTGGTTGCTTTAACAGTGGGTTATGAAGTGGGAAGTAATGAACCAAAATAAGAAATATCCTCATGGGACAGATATGAAAATCAGAGCTTGCAAGTTTCAGTAAACTATGGAGTCCCATATTTTTAGTTTGCCTACATGACACAGGCTGTAGCTTTAGACCGTCTCTCGACAGTCTACAACCTGCTGTTGGGCTGAAGGGAAGTCAAGGAGATTGTATATTCTTTATAACTGCCTGTGTGCATCCACTTCATTCCTGTTTGCAGTGGTAATAAGGCTAATGATACGTAAGTTAAAGGGCATCTGTCAGCAGATTTGTACCTATGAAGCTGGCTGACCTGTTGGATGCATGCTCGGCAGCTGCAGGCATCTGTGTTGGTCCCATGTTCATATGTGCCCGCATTACTGAGAAAAAGGATGCCTTAATAAATGCAAATGAGCCTCTTGGTGCAACAGGGGCGTTGCTGTTACTCCTATACACTCAGCTCTCTCTGCAACTGCACTTTGATTGACAGAGCCAGGCAGTGAAAACATCATAATGCCTATCCCTGTCAAAGTGCAGAGGGCACAGCAGAGAGAGCTGAGCCATTCGGTGTAACGGCAACACCCCTGTTGCTCCTAGAAGCTGATTTCTATATATTAAAGGGAACCTGTCACCAGGATTTAGTGCATAGAGCTGGGGACATGGGCTGCTAGATGGCCGCTAGCACATCTGCAATACCCAGTCCCCACAGCTCTCTGCGCTTTTATTGTGTTAAAAAACAGTTTTGATCCATATGCAAATGACCTGATATGAGTCCTGTATCCGGAGAGGAGTCCAGCGGAAAGGAGCCCAGCACTGCCCCGCGTCCTCCGAATCTCCTCCTTGCTGGCTGACGTCACAGAGCTGGAGCGCCGAAATCTCGCGATGCGCGAGCTAGCGCATGCACAGTGTCGGCATCATGTTCATTCCCTGTACTGGCATCAGCACAGGGAACGAACTACGCATGCGCTAGCTCGCGCATCGCGAGATTTCGGCGCTCCAGCTCTGTGACGTCAGCCAGCAAGGAGGAGATTCGGAGGACGCGGGGCGGTGCTGGGCTCCTTTCCGCTTGACTCATCTCCGGATACAGGACTCATATCAGGTCATTTGCATATGGATCAAAACGTTTTTTTTAACACAATAAAAGCGCGGAGAGCTGTGGGGACTGGGAATTGCAGATGTGCTAGCGGCCATCTAGCAGCCCATGTCCCCAGCTCCATGCACTAAATCCAGGTGACAGGTTCCCTTTAAAACTTCATTTTTCTCAGCAATGCGGGCACATATGATCATTGGACCAACACAGATGCCTTCAGCTGCCAAGTGCACATGCAACAGGTCAGCCAGTGTCATAGGGACAAATCTGCTGACAGATGTATTCCCACTATAATTTAGCTAAGATACCTTTATACTGGGTGAGCTACAAGAATAATTCCCAGACATGTGCAAAATGAATGGACTTTATTTCCCTTGAATTCTTCAGGAAATTTGTTAATGATTAAAGTGTTTATTATATAACATTTTAAATACTCCTTCTCATATGTTCTAATAGCTTCCTACCTGTGGACTACTACTGAGGTCTTTGCTTGGCAATAAATGTACCTGAAATGTACAAAATAAATCTTATATTCAAAGAGTAATGTATACCTATAACAGTGCCTAATAATAATACAGGTGTTACATTGTGAAAAACAAACATTTTACTGTTGTAAAGGTCATACTCCTACACAGACTAATATAACATTCATATATGGTGTGGGGTAAGGTGTGTCTGGAGAAGTGTGTGGGGTGTTACACACAACGTTCTGTCTCATTGTATGGGGGCACCACATTATATTCTACATTTGGCCCTATTTTATGGAAAAAAAACAGCCATTGTTTCTCAGGGGATTTGAATCTTAGAAGGAAAACATTGTTAAAAGCATGTTCTTAAACAAAGTTTCTTCTTTCTGATATTTAATGTAGAAGAAACAGGTCATCAGCTGAAGACATCAGGAGCATTTTTAAAGGGGTTGTCCAAGTGTTTAACACTGATGAAATATTCTCAGGATAGGTCATCAGTATCTGATCGGTGGGGGCCCAACACCTGGCACCTCCTGGTCTTCCTAGACCAGTGACGTCATGTTCATCGGTCACGTGGACTAGATGCAGCTCAGTCCCATTCAAGTGAATTGGACTGAGCTTCAATACCAAACACAGCTGCTATCCAATGGACGATGCTGTGCTCGGCAAGCTTTACGGAGTCATAGAGGATCCTAAAAAGAACAAGGAGGGCCTTGTGTTTATGAGGATCCACTAGAACTGTAATTTATTCATAGACTTAGTACAAATGCTTGATTCTAGAGAGAACACCAAAATAAACGGCATGTCCAAGGACAGATCCTTCAAACCAGTCACTTATTTTAAATCTTGTAGGATGAGATCTTTAGTTAGATGTAGTGTGCCAACTACACTGCTCAAAAAAATAAAGGGAACACTTAAACAACACAATGTAACTCCAAGTCAATCACACTTCTGTGAAATCAAACTGTCCACTTAGGAAGCAACACTGAGTGACAATCAATTTCACATGCTGTTGTGCAAATGGGATAGACAACAGGTGGAAATTATAGGCAATTAGCAAGACACCCCCAATAAAGGAATGGTTCTGCAGGTGGTGACTACAGAACACTTCTCAGTTCCTATGCTTCCTGGCTGATGTTTTGGTCACTTTTGAATGCTGGCGGTGCTTTCACTCTAGTGGTAGCATGAGACGGAGTCTACAACCCACACAAGTGGCTCAGGTAGTGCAGCTTATCCAGGATGGCACATCAATGCGAGCTGTGGCAAGAAGGTTTGCTGTGTCTGTCAGCATAGTGTCCAGAGCATGGAGGCGCTACCAGGAGACAGGCCAGTACACCAGGAGACGTGGAGGAGGCTGTAGGAGGGCAACAACCCAGCAGCAGGACCGCTACCTCCGCCTTTGTGCAAGGAGGAACAGGAGGAGCACTGCCAGAGCCCTGCAAAATGACCTCCAGCAGGCCACAAATGAGCATGTGTCTGCTCAAACGGTCAGAAACAGACTCCATGAGGGTGATATGAAGGCCCGACGTCCACAGGTGGGGGTTGTGCTTACAGCCCAACACCGTGCAGCACGTTTGGCATTTGCCAGAGAACACCAAGATTGGCAAATTCGCCACTGGCGCCCTGTGCTCTTCACAGATGAAAGCAGGTTCACACTGAGCACATGTGACAGACGTGACAGAGTCTTGAGACGCCGTGGAGAACGTTCTGCTGCCTGCAACATCCTCCAGCATGACCGGTTTGGCATTGGGTCAGTAATGGTGTGGGTGGCATTTCTTTGGAGGGCCGCACAGCCCTCCATGTGCTCGCCAGAGGTAGCCTGACTGCCATTAGGTACCGAGATGAGATCCTCAGACCCCTTGTGAGACCATATGCTGGTGCGGTTGGCCCTGGGTTCCTCCTAATGCAAGACAATGCTAGACCTCATGTGGCTGAAGTGTGTCGGCAGTTCCTGCAAGACGAAGGCATTGATGCTATGGACTGGCCCGCCCGTTCCCCAGACCTGAATCCAATTGAGCACATCTGGGACATCATGTCTCGCTCTATCCACCAACGTCACGTTGCACCACAGACTGTCCAGGAGTTGGCAGATGCTTTAGTCCAGGTCTGGGAGGAGATCCCTCAGGAGACCGTCCGCCACCTCATCAGGAGCATGCACAGGCGGTGTAGGGAGGTCATACAGGCACGTGGAGGCCACACACACTACTGAGCCTCATTTTGACTTGTTTTAAGGACATTACATCAAAGTTGGATCAGCCTGTAGTGTGTTTTTCCACTTTAATTTTGAGTGTGACTCCAAATCCAGACCTCCATGGGTTGAAAAATTGGATTTCCATTTTTTTATTTTTGTGTGATTTTGTTGTCAGCACATTCAACTATATAAAGAACCGCTCCACTGAAAGCAGAAAGGTGGTCAATAGATGTTTTAGGGGAAGGAGGTGAATCATAGGTTAATGAATGGGAGGTACTGCACATTTCTACAGGGACTAGACACGCAGAGCAATTCAAAAAGTAAATTTATTATATTTCTGAGGTGTCTCTAAAGCCTTAAACAGTATATTTTTGAAGAATGGACTCTTTCCAATTGTGGTGATTATGATTTTTCTTTCTGTTAACTAAGCCAGTTAGTTTTATTCCAGGTTTGAATAGTTCTTTACCTCACTATATTTTTAACCTCCAAAAAGAACACTGCACAACAGTTCAATTTTAGGGGGTAATTTATTAAGGCTGGCGTTTTAAATGCTGATTTTAATAACCCCTGTGCTGGCGGTGGATCTGCCGGAGTTATCATGAGGTGCCGGCCTTTACATAACTTCGGCTAAATATAAGCCAGCTTCCTTGCTGGCTTAAATTTAGATCATTTTCTATGCCCACACCACACCCTTTTGGAACCCTTTTTTAGCCTGGCGTCAGCAGGCAAAAGTCGCAGATTGCGGCGCCAATAACCTTTGTACTCCAATCTGCGACAGATATACACCAGAAAACTGGCGTATATCTGATAATAAATTACCCCCTTATTCTTCTTTATTATATCATATCTAAAAATCACAAAGATTAAAAAACAGATCCATACCCACATAAATACCTTCTTGGAATATTTTTGCACATTAACATGATCAATAATTTTTTAAACCACAATGGAAACCAATTATACCAGCCTTAAAAGGTGGTCAACTCCAAGGATACACAGTGAAAGGAATATGAAGTAACAAAATACCAACCACATGGGTTCCTGAAACCCTGGCACCATTTTGCAGTCGCCTTTTCTGGGGGATCACCTCATGTCTGTCTCACCCACAATATATATCACTCTAGATCGATTCGAGAGAATTATCACACATGACATTTAAAGGGTTTCTGTCATCAGAAATAATGCTATGTAGCTGACTGACATTAGCGATGTGCTAATGTCAGCAGTACATAACAGTATGCTTTATAACTCCCTGCCTGCCGCCGTTCTCTTAAAATAAAGACTTTTCAAATATGCTAATGAGCCTCTAGGTGCTACTGGGGCTTTGCTTCAGCACCTAGAGGCTCGGTCTACGCACCCTTTTGGCACGCCCAGGTCCAGTTGATTGCCTTTCGAGTTCTCCTCAGTGTCCCGTAAATCCCGCGACGTCCCTTTTAGTATTCGGTGAAGGTGCAGTGAGTGAAGGACGCGCTCCTGCTGCCGGCTTTACTCACTGCGCCTGCGCCGAAGGAAGGAAGCCGGCAGCAGGAGCTCATCCTTCACTCACTGCTCCTGCGCCAAATACTAAACGGGACGGCGCAGGTGCAGGATTTACGGGAAGATGAGGAGAACTCACCAAGATCAAAATGAGCCTTAAGAAGCGGACCTCACCCCCAATCTCACGGTGTCAGAATAATAAGACCCTTTTTTCAATGCATATTCCGTTAAAAATGGTGATAAATTGCTAGGAATAACACCACACTTACTCTACAGATAGGAAATCTCGAGAACGCAGTGTCACCAGGTCAAACTGAGGCTTAGGAGACGCAGGCTCCAACCACCGTAGTGGTGCATGTGTCTACTCGAAGATGTAATACCAAGAGGTTACTGTGGGCAACGCCTGACTCACTGCCTTTATGCGCATGCCCAGTACAAATATGGTATAAAGCGCTATCTTTTATAATATCCAACACAAGAACAAGTGTTAGAGTGAGCAAATAACATGCAAAGTGTCAGTGCCCAAGGTGAAAAGTATAGTATATACTACATAAATATATATATATATATATATATATATATATATATATATAGTGGGATGCGAAAGTTTGGGCAACCTTGTTAATCGTCATGATTTTCCTGTATAAATCGTTGGTTGTTACGATAAAAAATATATCATATAGGAGACACACAAAGTGATATTTGAGAAGTGAAATGAAGTTTATTGGATTTACAGAAAGTGTGCTATAATTGTTTAAACAAAATTAGGCAAAATTGTGCTTAAAGTGACAATATTTTGTATGGCCACCATTACTTTCCAGCACTGCCTTAATTCTCTTGGGCATGGAGTTCACTAGAGCTTCAGAGGTTGCCACTGGAATCCTCTTCCACTCATCCATGACCGCATCACGGAGCTGGTGGATGTTAGAGACCTTGCGCTCCTCCACCTTCCGTTTGAGGATGCCCCACAGATGCTCAATAGGGTTTAGGTCTGGAGACATCCATGGCCAGTCCAGCTCCTTTACCCTCAGTTTCTTTAGCAAGGCAGTGGTCATCTTGGAGGTGAGTTTTGGATCGTTATCATATTGGAATACTGCCTTGTGGCCCAGTTTCCAAAGGGAGGGGATCATTCTCTGCTTCAGTATTTCACAGTACATGTTGGCATTCATGGTTCCCTCAATGAACTGTAGCTCCCCACATCCGGCAGCACTCATGCAGCCCCAAACCATGACACTCCCACCACCATGCTTGACTGTAGGCAATACACACTTGTCTTTGTACTCCTTACCTGGTTGCCTCCAAACGCTTGACACCATCTGAACCAAATACGTTTATCTTGGTCTCATCACACCACAGGACATGGTTCCGGTAATCCATTTCCTTAGTCTGCTTGTCTTCAGCAAACTGTTTGCGGGCTTTCTTGTGCATCATCTTTAGAAGAGGCTTTCTTCTGGGAAGCAGACTAATTTGATGCAGTGTGCGGCGTATGGTCTGAGCACTTACAGGCAGACCCCCACCCCTTTAACCTCTGCAGCAATGCTGGTAGCATTCATACGTCTATTTTGAAAAGACAACCTCCGGATATGATGCTGAGCACGTGCACTCAACTTCTTTGGTTGACCATGACGAGGCCTGTTCTCAGTGGAACCTGTCTTGATAAACCGCTGTATAGTCTTGGCCACTGTGCTGCTGCTATGTTTCAGGGTGCTGGCAATCTTCTTTCAGCCAAGTGGCTGGAGCAACAATTCTTTTTTTCAGATCCTTTAGAGTTCTTTGCCATAAGGTGCCATGTTGAACTTCCAGTGACCAGTATAAGAGAGTGTGAGAGGGATAACTCCAAATTTAACTGCTCCCCATTCACACCTGAGACCTTGTAACATTAACGAGTTACATGACAACGTGGAGGAAAAATGGCTAATTGGGCAAAATTTGGCCACTTTCACTTAGGGGTGTATTGACTTTTGTTGACAGTGGTTTGGATATTAATCGCTGTGTGTTGAGTTATTTTGAGGGCACGACAAATTTACACTGTTATACAAGCTGTACACTGACTACTGTATCAAAGTGTCAGATCTTCAGTGTTGTCCCATAAAAAGATATAATAAAATATTTACGAAAAGGTTAGGGGTGTAGTCACTTTTGCGAGATACTGTATATGTGTATATATATATATATTATACAGCACATTGATGTCTTATTCCTACAATAGACCATCAATGAGGGTCAGAAGGGTTCTGATCCCCACCGTTCAACAGAATGAAGTGTCTATAACAGGGCTGGCCAACCTGCGGCTCTCCAGCTGTTGTAAAACTACAATTCCCACCATGTCCTGCTGTAGGCTGATAGTTGTAGGTTGTCTGGGCATGCTGGGAGTTGTAGTTTTGCAACAGCTGGAGAGCCGCAGGTTGGCCATCCCTGGTCTATAGCACTCCTGTAAGCTCCACACTTTCTTCAATGTCTGTACAATATTTGCATTTCTGTTGGCTGAATAGACACTAGGCTAACAGCTATCTCAGCTGCATGGTCACTTTAAAGGGAATGTGTCATCAGAAAATAACCTATTGTTTAAATCAAATTTATATGTCAAATATATTTTTAAAGAAATTTGGTTGTCATTTTTACATTTCCAGGTTACTCTTTAAAAAAAATCCAAAAATCTTAGTATACGGTAGTTTTCATACTAGCCTTATAATAGGTGTAACTTCTCGGTCTGTACAGATAACTATTGCTGTTACCTACAGGAAGAATTACAATGACAGATATTACCTATATACAGGGCCGTCTTTACCAAGGGGCAAAAGGGGCAGCTGCCCCGGGCCCAGTTGCTCCTGGGGGGCCCAAGGCAGCTGCCTCTTGAGTCCTGCTAGCCACTGCCCCGGGTGTCAGGCTGTCAGCTACACAGGGGGTGCTGCCATGCCTGCCGGCACTCCAGGCAGCGTACTGTGAGAGCTGTGATTCTCTAGGACCTTAGATGATATCATCACCATGTGACCAGTAACCTAGCAATATTACTAGTCACATGGCTATGAGGTCATCAAGGTTAGGACCTTGATGACCTCAAAGCCATGTGACCAGTAATATACCAGGAGTGTTGTGACAGAAGTTTGCCTTAACTGTGGAGCTTTTTTTGTGAAGATTACATCAGAAAAAGGTGACAGGGGCTGTTATGCTAATATACTGTAAACTACTGTATAGTGGGGTGCTGTATAGTGTGGGGGCCTGTATACTGTGGGGGCCTGTATACTGTGGGGGGCTGTATAGTGTGGGGGGCTGTATACTGTGGGGGGCTGTATACTGTGGGGGGCTGTATACTGTGGGGGGCTGTATACTGTGGGGTCCTGTATACTGTGGGTGGCTGTATACTGTGCGGGCCTGTATAGTGTGGGGGGCTGTATAGTGTGGGGGGCTGTATTCTGTATATTGTGGAATGCTATACTGCTGTACTGTATACTGTGGGGGGCTGTATACTGTGGGGGGATGTATACTGTATATTGTGGAGTGCTGTACTGTATACTGTGGGGGGCTGTATACTGTGGGGGGCTGTATACTGTGGGTGCTGTATATTGTGGAGTTCTATACTGCTGTACTGTATAGTGTGGGGGGCTGTATAGTGTGGGGTGCTGAATCGTGTATAGTTTGGGGTGCTGTATACGGTGAGGTGCTATACAGTGAGGTGTTGTATACTGTGGGGTGCTGTATACTGTGGGCTGCTATACTGCTCTACTATATACTGTGGGGTACTGTATAGTGTGGGGTGCTATATTGCATACTGTGTGGTGCTGTATACATAGGGTGTTATACTGCCTACTGTGGGTTGCTGGGGTGCACTGTAACACTAGGGTGAGCCGAGCCCCGGTCTCCTTCCTGCAGAGCGGTGCCCACTTCCAGCCTGAGCCCAGCTGCCCAGAGCACTGATCCTGAGCCGCTGGAGTCTTCAGAACTGGAAGTATTTACAGTCATTCACTGTACTCTACTAGGTGTGTGGATTTTTTGTGTGTGTGATGGAGGGCGTGATTGCCTGCTAAGGTGTGGGAAGGCGGGATCCAGGGGGCCCAAGTAAATTTTTGGCCTAAATGGGAGGAAATGCTCTAAAACTCCAAACACTGTGGAGTGTTTATAACCGGGGGAGCAATTCCTCTGCATGTGATCCGTTGCTAACGGCAATCCCCAGCCAGAATGCATACAATGGAGGATGTCGGCAGAGGACCACATGCACCACAGAGTCATCCTACACAAGATGGGATAATGTGTGGATGCGATTATAAAAATACATAAAACACTGGCTAATCTGTCAAGCTGATGTTAAGAACTGAGACTTTAGCCAATGTATTCCTGTCAGGAACACATCGGAGCCCTTTTGCACCACCGTCAAGGTATCTCAGTGTGGCATGGGTTCCTACCACTAGACTACCTACGGTGTGTGAACACGGTCTGAGAGGTGCTAAGATACAACTTACAGCCAAGCTTCCACACACCCCCATAGTGAAATCACTCAGGTAGTGGGAGAGATGATAAGGCTGTAAATCCCACCTATAACAGTCCATATGACACAGGCTACCAGGTGCAACAGAATGCTACCAGCAGTACGCAATGGCACATTCTAAACATATCCAGAAAGATAACTGAAATAAAGTGGCCTACCGTAGGTAGTCTAGTGGTAGGAACCCATGCCACACTGAGATACCTTGACGGTGGTGCAAAAGGGCTCTGATGTGTTCCTGACATGAATACATTGGCTAAAGTCTCAGTTCTTAACATCAGCTTAAAGTATTAGCTAGTGTTGTCAGTTGCATATCATTGTGGTGCACCTTTCACAGTGATTTATGAAATTATGTATCATAAAGATGTATAACGGTCTAAATGACAACGTAACTGCATGATGCTATATGTATAAGGCTCTCGACTTTGAACATGCAGAAGTACAACACGCATTCCTTCTGTTGTCAAAGGCCGCATTTTGAACAAAGCAAACTATTATTTCAAACCTATGTAGAACAAAAGTAAATCCCCTCTTCAAGATTTTCCAGAGTAGATGTAAAGAATAAACATTTGCATTAGTTATTTGTATTAAAATATGCAGACATCTGCACAGAGTCGAGCCAACTTATAAATTTTTATAACTTCTTCGAATTGCTAACATTTTTTTAACACACTGAACTAGTTCAGCTTTGTGAGTCGCTCAATGGCAATCTTTTTGGTCTGCAAGGAAAATAAAGGAAAGCAAAGAGCATTATAATGAAGAATGCCGAATAAATAAAAACAAAACAGTAGAGGCCGTACATCTCTTCAAACAATGGACACGTTCATGGTTCGCAACCAGCCATTATAACAACACAATGTACTTCATGTTGACTCGGATGGTGAAAAGAAATTCTCCAGTTTTTAAAGATTTTCCTGGCCGAGAGTCAAGAAGACATTCTGACTTCTGTGCAATGTAAGTCATGCACATTTTAATCTCCGATGAATAATATGTTCTTTATTCTGTGAGCTGTTAACAGCTGCAGACACTATTACAAATGGCTTAGAAAACATATCTTTTTGGTCAGTGCTTCAGACAATTTGCAATACCAAAGCTATTACTGAAGCTAAAAACTCAGCAAAGTTAACACAGAGCTTGATTTATATTTATCTGAAAACTGACAACAGTTGATTTTTTCCTTTTTTGAGCCTTTAAATAACTTGTTTCATGTTTTCAGCATGAAAGAACTGAAGTGAGTTCAATAAAAAAGAAAAAACAAGGATTCGAGAATTGTGCTACAAAGACCACCTACGTTCTCATTCTTGACAAGGATGATTCTGTTGTTATGACTGTAAATTTCCTACACAACATCATTTGGATGTGATAATTTGCAGTAAAGACTGTTATTATGAAAATATCGTTAGGTTTCATTAAGGTCACTCCATCGAGTCTGTGAAGGTGTAGTTGAAAAAAGGCAGCCACAGATGATAGAAATTTCTAAGAATTTGCTCATTTTTTGGACTAAGAAGAAGGTAGGGAACATGTGATTTTGGTAATTGAAAGATTAAGGTTCGATGTAACTCTCGTTTTTATATATTCTCTTTTATATTATATATTTTCTATGTTGGGGACATAAGCCTAATGGCTATAATGTATGCATACATTGATCTGCCATAGCATTAAAACCAGTGAATAACATTTATTTCCTTGTGATGATGGAACCTGTCAACGTGGAATATATTAGCCAGTAGAGATGGCCTTGCGGTTCGCCAGGCGGTCGTTTTGCGGCGAACTTTGCTCGTTTGCGATTCGCCGAACAGGGGAACATATAGCGATGTTTGCATGCGCCATATTCTTTTGCATTGCTCTGAATTTTGACCCATGAGACATCCATCAGGTGGGACAGGACAGCCAATTGAGACGTTTCAGCACATGGACACACCCCCACCCTATAACAGAACCCGATCTGGCAGCCATTTTACATTCTGGGTTTTGCCAGTGTAGGGAGAGGTTGCTTTGTGGAGCAGGGACAGACTGTTAGGGACACCAAACGCTAGCTAATAGGGCCACAAAAGTCCTTTTAAGGACTGGTATAGGTGTGCTATCGATAGGTGTTATATACTGAGGGGTGTGATATACTTATAATATACTTTCTAACATAGTAAGTATATTATAGTGCATTTGTATTGTGCAGCATTTGTGTGCGGTTCTGCTGCGATACTGAAGCTATATAGAGGGACAAACGCTATTGGAATAACTAATTGCAACTGGTGTGATATACCTGTAGCCCCCCAAACAACTGATTGAGGGGTGTGATATACCTATACTTACTAACATAGAAAATATATTATAGTGCATTTGTATTGTGCAGCAGTTGTGTGCGGTTCTGCTGCTCTACTGCAGGTATATAGAGGGACAAGCGTTATTGGAAAAACTATTTGCAACGGGTGTGATATACCTGTTGCCCCCAAAAAAACTGATTAAGGGGTGCGATATACTTGCTTCCACCAAATATTGATTCAGGGGTTCTATATATCTGTTTCCACAAAATACTGATTGAGGGGTGCGATATACCTGCTTCCACCAAATATTGATTGAGGCCTGCGATACACCGGCTTCCACAAAATAGTGATTGAGGAGTGCGATATACCTGCTTCCACCAAATATTGATTCAGGTGTTCTATATACCTGTTTCCACAAAATACTGATTGAGGGTTGAGATATACCTGTGCAGCCAGCCAGTCGCAGGGGCAACACGTGAGGTGCACGGTGGACCGATGAGGGGCCAAATAGTATAAGACACAGTTCATCAGTTTACTCACGGTTAGCAGAAAGCCTCCCGAGCCACGCTCTGTGGTAGGAAGCATCAGCCAAGATGGTGGTTGAGGTCCCCTTGATGTTAGGGGTGCTTAGGGTGCTTGTTGCGGCTGAGTCCCTTAATGGTTTTCGTCGTGACGCCAGTACCGTTAATGGTGGTACAACCAGTAGTGGTAATAATGAGGTAGACAGTGGTAAGATGCAACTCACAACTTTTACTTTGGATGTCTTTTGGTTGCAGCAGTACAAATATGCAGTCTCTTGATGGTACAGAGTTAATTCTGCAAATCCACTGTTTCTAGGCTTTTTAGGTTTTGTGGTTTTGGAGCAGTGGGTTAGGTGTACCTGGTTCCTTTAGATGTGTGGGATCCTATTCCTTGTCTTTCCCTACAAGCTGAATATTTTAGACAGGGAAACTCAACTGTCTCTCAGAAGTTTGGTGTGGCTGCCAGAAGCTATAAAACCTCCACCATGCAAAGGTGTCTGTGGCCCTCAATAATGGCTCTTATCACAGATGATTTCTTAGGAAAGCTTGTGTCACGACCGCTACTCCAGCAGCAGTCGTGTCGCACCAGACTGAGGGGAAGGGGGACCCTTATCTACGGATGGGAATAGTATGACCACCCCTGACTAACCCTAAGCTGGCACCTGTCTGCCCTGATACCCTAGACGGGGTGTGAACCCGTGCGGCGAGCAGGATGCCTAAACCCTCAGTCACCCTAAAAAGCATAGAGTGGGGAAAGGCCGATGGGAGCACTAGTCACCATCACTCATGTCTAGGAGAACAGCAGGGGAAGACAGCAACAAACAAACTATATCAGAGATAGACTTATCCAGTCACGAGCAGAGAAGGCGATCCCAATCACAACAGTCCACGCCGGACAGGAGCTCCACAGCAACACCATCAAACAATCTCCTTCAAAGGTCAGAATAGAACTGGAAGTAAGGACTATATCTGGCAATGACTGCAAGTGAAAGTGAAACTAATATAGTAGCTGGGAGTGGCAGACAGGACTCACCTGAGAAGGATGCCTACAAACTCCCAGTCAGGACAAAAAGGTTCACAAGGCAAAACCCAGATGACATACCCTGAACCACGGAGCAAACTCACAAGCTATCGCGAGTAGCAAGTCGCTGCGACCTTCTCCTCCCAGACCTGTCTGGATCAGTCACAGTCGTGACAGCTTGTTTCTTGCAGGGATGCAAGTCTATAGTCCAGCCACAGAAGGAAAACGCTCTTCTGCGCCTCACATCTGAGTAACACCTACTAGCGAAGTTGGCTCCACTCACTAATATGTGTCATGAAGTCTTCACTCTACATTTTCTCCCACTAATCTGATCTGACTACCTCAGATCTGCTCTCTTCTGAACTACATCTTTACTCCAAGGATTTGGACTCAGAACTCCCTCACTAGGCCTGACCTAGATATACAGTACAGACCAAAGGTTTGGACACACCTTCTCATTCAAAGAGTTTTCTTTATTTTCATGACTATGAAAATTGTAGATTCACACTGAAGGCATCAAAACTATGAATTAACACATGTGGAATTATATACATAACAAACAAGTGTGAAACAACTGAAAATATGTCATATTCTAGGTTCTTCAAAGTAGCCACCTTTTGCTTTGATTACTGCTTTGCACACTCTTGGCATTCTCTTGATGAGCTTCAAGAGGTAGTCCCCTGAAATGGTTTTCACTTCACAGGTGTGCCCTGCCAGGTTTAATAAGTGGGATTTCTTGCCTTATAAATGGGGTTGGGACCATCAGTTGCGTTGAGGAGAAGTCATGTGGATACACAGCTTATAGTCCTACTGAATAGACTGTTAGAATTGGTATTATGGCAAGAAAAATGCAGCTAAGTAAAGAAAAACTAGTGGCCATCATTACTTTAAGAAATGAAGGTCAGTCAGTCAGCCGAAAAATTGGGAAAACTTTGAAAGTAAGGACTATTTGACCATGAAGGAGAGTGATGGGGTGCTGCGCCAGATGACCTGGCCTCCAGTCACCGGACCTGAACCCAATCGAGATGGTTTGGGGTGAGCTGGACCGCAGAGTGAAGGCAAAAGGGCCAACAAGTGCTAAGCATCTCTGGGAACTCCTTCAAGACTGTTGGAAGACCATTTCAGGGGACTACCTCTTGAAATTTATCAAGAGAATGCCAAGAGTGTGCAAAGCAGTAATCAAAGCAAAAGGTGGCTACTTTGAAGAACCTAGAATATGACATATTTTCAGTTGTTTCACACTTGTTTGTTATGTATATAATTCCACATATGTTAATTCATAGTTTTGATGCCTTCATAGTCATGAAAATAAAGAAAACTCTTTAAATGAGAAGGTACTGTATATAGGACCTGAACTTTATCCCCATCTAGTGGTGGGATGTATACATTGCACCTAATTGGCCTGGTAACAGGGATTTTGCAGATACATACATACAAAATCATACATTACAACCTAGTGGTTTTGATAAGGTAAAAAGTGCTTTTAAGCAGTGCCCACACACGTAGTGGGACGCTGCACCTGCTTCTACAAAATACTGATTAAGAGGTGCGATATACCTGCTTCCACAAAATACTGATTGAGGTTTGCGATATACCTGCTTCCACCAAATATTGATTGAGGCCTGCGATACACAGCCTTCCACAAAATACTGATTGAGGGGTGTGATATACCTGTTTCCACAAAATACTGATTGAGGGGTGCGATATACCTGCTTCCACCAAATATTGATTCAGGTGTTCTATATACTTGTTTCCACAAAATACTTATTGAGGGGTGCGATATACCTGCTTCCACCAAATATTGATTGAGGCCTGCGATACAACGGCTTCCACAAAATACTGATTAAAGGGGTGCGATATACCTGCTTCTACAAAATACTGATTAAGCGGTTTTATATACCTGCTTCCACAAAATACTGATTGAGGGGTGTGATATACCTGCTTCAACAAAATATTGATTCAGGGGTTCTATATACCTGTTTCTACAAAATACTGATTGAGGGGTGCGATATACCTGCTTCTACAAAATACTAATTAAGGGGTTCTATATAACTGCTTCCACCAAATATTGATTGAGGACTGCAATACACCGCCTTCCATAAAATACTGATTGAGGGGTGCGATATACAGTACAGACCAAAAGTTTGGACACACCTTCTCATTCAAAGAGTTTTCTTTATTTTCATGACTATGAAGGCATCAAAACTATGAATTAACACATGTGGAATTATATACATAACAAACAAGTGTGAAACAACTGAAAATATGTCATATTCTAGGTTCTTCAAAGTAGCCACCTTTTGGTTTGATTACTTCTTTGCACACTCTTGGCATTCTTTTGATGAGCTTCAAGAGGTAGTCCCCTGAAATGGTCTTCCAACAGTCTTGAAGGAGTTCCCAGAGATGCTTAGCACTTGTTGGCCCTTTTGCCTTCACTCTGCGGTCCAGCTCACCCCAAACCATCTCGATTGGGTTCAGGTCCGGTGACTGTGGAGGCCAGGTCATCTGGCGCAGCACCCCATCACTCTCCTTCATGGTCAAATAGCCCTTACTTTCAAAGTTTTCCCAATTTTTCAGCTGACTGACTGGCCTTCATTTCTTAAAGTAATGATGGCCACTCGTTTTTCTTTACTTAGCTGCTTTTTTCTTGCCATAATACAAATTCTAACAGTCTATTCCGTAGGACTATCAGCTGTGTGTCCACCTGACTTCTCCTCAACGCAACTGATGGTCCCAACCCCATTTGTAAGGCAAGAAATCCCACTTATTAAACCTGACAGGGCACACCTATGAAGTGAAAACCATTTCAGGGGACTACCTCTTGAAGCTCATCAAGAGAATGCCAAGAGTGTGCAAAGCAGTAATCAAAGCAAAAGGTGGCTACTTTGAAGAACCTAGAATATGACATATTTTCAGTTGTTTCACACTTGTTTGTTATGTATATAATTCCACATGTGTTAATTCATAGTTTTGATGCCTTTAGTGTGAATCTACAATTTTCATAGTCATGAAAATAAAGAAAACTTTTTGAATGAGAAGGTGTGTCCAAACTTTTGGTCTGTACTGTACTTGCTTCCACAAAATACTGATTGAGGGGTTTGATATACCTGCTTCCACAAAATACTGATTGAGGGGTTTGAAATACCTGCTTCCACAAATTACTGATTGAGGGGTGAAATATACCTGCTTCTACAAAATATAGCTTCCACAAAATATAGATTTTTCGCACTATAAGATGCACCGGCCCATAAGACGCACCTAGGTTTTTGACGAGGAAAATAAGAGAAAAAGAATTTGAACCAAAAGGTGTGTTTTTGGTGGGTTTTGAAATAATGGTGGTCTGTGGATATCACTATTATGGGGGATCTGTGGATGACACTGTTATGTAGGGGATCTGTGGATGATGCACTGGTATGGGGATCTGTGGATGGCACTGTTATGGGGGTATCTGTGGATGATACTGTTATGGGGGATCTGTGGATGACACTGTTTTGGGGGATCTGTGGATGACACTGTTATGGGGGGATCTGTGGATGACACATATATAGCATCTTATGCTATATACACTCACCTAAAGAATTATTAGGAACACCATACTAATACGGTGTTGGATCCCCTTTTGCCTTCAGAACTGCCTTAATTCTACATGGCATTGATTCAACAAGGTGCTAATAGCATTCTTTCGAAATGTTGGCCCATATTGATAGGATAGCATCTTGCAGTTGATGGAGATTTGAGGGATGCACATCCAGTGCACGAAGCTCCCGTTCCACCACATCCCAAAGATGCTCTATTGGGTTGAGATCTGGTGACTGTGGGGGCCATTTTAGTACAGTGAACTCATTGTCATGTTCAAGAAACCAATTTGAAATGATTCGAGCTTTGTGACATGGTGCATTATCCTGCTGGAAGTAGCCATCAGAGGATGGATACATGTTCTCATTCTGTTTACGCCAAATTCGGACTCTACCATTTAAATGTCTCAACAGAAATCGAGACTCATCAGACCAGGCAACATTTTTCCAGTCTTCAACAGTCCCATTTTGGTGAGCTCGTGCAAATTGTAGCCTCTTTTTCCTATTTGTAGTGGAGATGAGTGGTACCCGGTGGGGTCTTCTGCTGTTGTAGCCCATCCGCCTCAAGGTTGTGCGTGTTGTGGCTTCACAAATGCTTTGCTGCATACCTCGATTGTAACGAGTGGTTATTTCAGTCAACGTTGCTGACTGAATCAGCTTGAATCAGTCGGCCCATTCTCCTCTGACCTCTAGCATCCACAAGGCATTTTTGCCCACAGGACTGCCGCATACTGGATGTTTTTCCCTTTTCACACCATTCTTTGTAAACCCTAGAAATGGTTGTGCGTGAAAATCCCAGTAACTGAGCAGATTGTGAAATACTCAGACCGGCCCGTCTGGCACCAACAACCATGCCACGCTCAAAATTGCTTAAATCACCTTTCTTTCCCATTCTGACATTCAATTTGGAGTTCAGGAGATTGTCTTGACCAGGACCACACCCTTAAATGCATTGAAGCAACTGCCATGTGATTGGTTGACTAGATAATTGCATTAATGAGAAATAGAACAGGTGTTCCTAATAATTCTTTAGGTGAGTGTATATACTGTATATGTCATCCACAGATCCCGCCCATAACACTGTCCTTGTGTAAATACAAGGGGTGGAGGCCGGCAACTTGTGTTGGAATCGCGGCGGGGCCCTGTCCAGTCACTGTTCTCTATTACACAGGGCCCCGCCCACAGTAGTATTTATTAAGTGAAGTCATGGGTAAAGCTTTGTTAAGGTATAACAATCCACTGGTGCAGTAGCGCACGTAGTACTCACTATGAACAGGCAGGGCGGCCGGCAGCATAACGTTACTCACTCCATCACGCACCTGCTCTGCCTGCTTCATTCATAAAGTGGGAGGAGCATGGGAGTGAGGAAGTGAGTGACCAGCCAGCCTGCTGCTAAGAGAGTTTCGTAGTGAGTACTACATGCGATACTGCTGCAGTGGATTTCTATACCTTAACAAAGATTTACCCAAGACTTCACTTAATAAATACTGCTGTGAGCGGGGCCCACTGTAATAGAGAACAGTGACTGCATCGGGCCCCGCCATGATTCCAACACAAGTTGCCGGCCTCCAGCCCCTCCTCCCTCCCTGCTGATACATCGCAGGCCGCGCTGTGCAGCATTGCGGCCGGCGGTATTTTAGTGCAAAGTAAAAATGACAGCATTCGCCCCATAAGACGCACTGCCATTTCCCCCCCCCCATTTTGCGTCTTATAGGGCGAAAAATACGGTACCTGCTTCCACAAATACTGCTATTCTCTAGGGACTTTGGCACAGGGTCATTTTGAAAATGACAGGCAGAGAAAGAGGCATGCCGTTCCGCAGGGGAGGTAGGGGTCGGGCAGGTGCACCAGGCCGGAGCCTAAGTGGGAAGTTGAAGAAGGTGCGTGCGATTACGTCAAAGGACACAACAGACTTGGTTGAGTGGCTCACTCATCCTTCCGCTTCTCCACCCTCCTTATCCTCTGTATCTGTACCCTCCTCACTCTCTGCTGTGTGCACCCCCAAAGACACCACCATCACCATAGCTCCTCCACTCAAGTCAGAGCAATTATTTTCCCATCCATTCCCAGACCTTACTGATGCGCAGCAATTCTTGGCATTGAATGAGGAAGAGGAGGTAGCAATGGCTGCCACCCAGCGGTCTGACGACAGTATCCAGATCAGCCCAAGGTGGGTGGTCCCCGTTGTTGCTTCCTACTCCGAGATCTCTAATGTCAGTGGTGGTGAAGGTGACAATGATGACGTGTTGATGGACGTCATGTGGGTGCCCACAAGAGAGGAAGAGGAGGGGAGTTCAGAGGGAGAGACGGAGCAGCAGATAGGGAGGAGAAGGAGGAGAAGCAGGCAGAACTCGCAGTGCACAGGAGGCAAAAAGCAGACTGCAAATGTATCTGGAGCGAGCCATCCACCATGCACGGTCACATCTTGCACTCCCAGTGTGGGCTTTTTTTTAACATGTCAGCTGCTGACAATAGTGTTGCCATCTGCAGCCTGTGCTGTCAACGCATAAGTCGCGGTAAGCACAACACTCACCTAGGGACTACCGCCTTAAGAAGGCACCGGGCCTCCAATCACGAGCCCATTGGGAGCAACTCCATCAGAACCCACAAAGCCACACTCCTGGTGCTCCCCGTCCTGCCGCTTCTCCTCTCTCCTCCCATTTGTCCTCCACTCCACCATGCCGTCATCATGTTCATCTGTCTCAAGGCAGGCTTCCGTGGCCCAAATGTTTGAGTGTAAAAAAATGATGACGCCGGATAATCCTCTTGTCCAACTGCTGACCGCTGGCTTGTCAGAACTGCTAGCCCACCAACTACTGCCATATAAACTGGTGGACTCGGAGGCCTTTAGAAACTTTGTAGCCAAGGTCCCCGGAAGGAAATATTTCTCCCAGAAGGGCATCCGAGAGCTATATGGCCACGTTTAGCGGTAATTGAATATATCTCTGGCACACAGTGTCGGTGCCAAGATACATCTGACCACAGACACGTGGTCTAGCAAACTCGGGCAGGGAAGGTACATAACTTTTAGGGCTGTTTTATTACACGAGCGGATGCCGTGCGTGACATCTGCTCCGTGAATGACAGCCAAGACCCGATGCGGACAGCAGAAGCACGGAGCATTAACATGATTGATAATGCTCCGTGCCTCTCTGTGATCTCTTTACGATGAAATCACAGTGAGATAAAGTTCTCACTGTGATTTCGTAGTAAAGAGATCACAGAGAGGCACGGAGCATTATCAATCATGTTAATGCTCCGTGCTTCTGCAGTCTGCATCGGGTCTTGGCTGTCATTCACGGAGCGGATGTCACGCACGGCATCCGCTCGTGTGAAACAGCCCTTACTGCCAACTGGGTGAACCTTGTGACGGCCGTCAAGCATGTAACCCGTGGCACCAGTTTGGATTTGGTGTTACTGCCACGGATTGCATGCAGGCCTGCCTCTTCTTCTCCTCCTCCATCCTCCGTCTCCTCCTTCGGCTGACTCCTCCTTTTACACTGCTGCACCTCCCAAGCTCCCCAGAACCTATTCGACGCGCCAGGTGAGACGTTGCCATGCTGTGCTGCGGCTGTTGTGTCTGGAAGCCAAGAGTCACAATAGTCCTGCACTGCTTTCAGCTCTGCGGTCACAGACCGATCAGTGGCTAACCCCGCTCAATTTGACAGTTGATAAAGTGGTGTGCGACAACGGTGCCAATCTGCTGAGCGCACTGAAAAAGGGCAAAATGACACATGTGCCGTGCATGGCACACGTCCTGAACTTAGTCGTGCAGCGATTCATTGCCAAATACCTTGGGGTCCAGGACGTCTTGCGGCAGGCCAGAAAAATCTCTGGCCATTTTAGATCTTACACGGCCATGGCTTGTCTTGCTGACGTTCAGCAGCAACACCACCTGCCCGTCAGACGTCTGATTTATGACACCCTGACACGCTGGAAATCCACCTTGTATATGCACTACCTGTACGAACTCTGCAGCAGGACAGGTTCTGGGGAGCTTGGTTTCTTTTCACCGTGGCTGCTCATGTGCGACGCATGCAGACTTCTGCGGCCATTTGATGAAATCACCAAACTGGTCAGTCGCAGCCAGGGAGGCATCAGTAACATTGTACCTTACGCCTTCTTTCTGGAGCGTGTATTGCGTCGTGTCATTGATCAAGCCATCGAAGAGCAGGAGCTGGAAGATGAGGAAGTCGCAATGCTGAATGAATTCCAAGGGGGGGCTACTCCATCTGAGACAAGTCAGCAGGAGTCTAAAGAGGAGTCAAAGGAGGATGGTGGCTGGGGGGAGGAAGAGGCGGAGGAGCAAAAAAGAGCAGGCTTTGAAGAAGACTTTAAACTTTTCAGGGATCCCTGCTGTTGTCCGTGGCTGGGGGGAGGAGACAGAGGACGACTTTCTCGTGGGCGATGAGCAGGAGCGAGGCCGCTCCACCGCTTCCAATTTAGTGCAAATGGGGCTTTCATGCTCCAGTGTTTGAAGAGGGACCGCCGTATAAAAAGCATAAAGGGGAAGGACAGTACTGGGTGGCAACGTACTTAGACCCCCGGTACAAACACAAAATGGCGGACAAGTTACCAGCATCACAGAGGACTGTCAGAATGCAGCATTTCCAGGCCTTGCGGGCGCTGGCAGAGGAATTTCCACCCACAGCGAAACAGGTGCGGGTACCAATCCAACCACACCTGCAAGAAGAGGGCAGTTTGAAGATGTGTTGGTCACTTCGGATATGAGATCATTCTTGCAGCCAACTCATCAAGAGCCACCCTCCGGATCCAGCCTCAGGGAACGCCTAGACCGACAGGTGTCCGACTACATCGGATTAAAAGCCGATGTGGACGCTCTAATAACCGAGGAACCCCTGGACTACTGGGTGTACAGGCTTGACCTGTGGCCAGAGCTGGCACAATTTGCCATGGACCTCTTGGCTTGCCCTTTGTCGAGTGTCGGGTCCAAAAGGACGTTCAGCGCAGCAGGGGGATCGTGACCGATAAGCGCACTTGCCTAGCTCACAACAGTGTGGACTAACTCATATTTCTAAAATTTAATGAGGCATGGATCACGGAGGAATTCAACACCCATTACACGTGGTCGTCATAGAATTTCCTCATGCCAGCCCGCACATATCCGAAACCACAGAAAACAAAGAATGGTCCTTGTCTTATGTATATACAGCGGCATAAAATACCTTTTGTGTCAGATGAATGCCTAATTTTTGGGGTCTCTACTCCAGTGGCCTACAGTAAAAAAAAATTATACAGTGACTGCCTAATGTACCTCCAGACACATAATCACTAGTTCTTTTTTGTCAGGTAAATGCCTAATTTTTTGGGCCTGTACTGGCCTACAGTAAAATAGTTATCCAGTGATCGTCTAATATACCTCCAGCCACATCATCACAAGTTCTTTTCTGTCAGGTGAATGCCTAATTTTTGGGGCCTGTACTGGCCTACAGTAACATTTTTAGCCAGTGACCGACTAATGTACCTCCAGCCAAATAATCACTTGTTCTTTTCTGTTAGGTGAATGCCTCATTTTCGGGGCCTGTACTGGCCTACAGTAAAATAGTTATCCAGTGACCGTCTAATATACCTCCAGCCACATAATCACTCGTTCTTTTCTGTCAGGTGAATGCCTAATTTTTGGGGCCTGTACTCCACTGGCATACAGTAAAATTGCTATTCAGTGACCGCCTAATGTACCTCCAGCCACATAAACACTTGTTCTTTTCTGTCAGATGAATGACAAATTTTTGGGGCCTGTACTCCACTGGCCTACAGTAAAATTGTTATTCAGTGACCACCTAATGTACCTCCAGCCACATAATCACTTGTTCTTTTCTGTCAGGTGAATGCCGAATTTTTGAGGTCTGTACTGGCCTACAGTAAAATAGTTATCCAGTGACCGTCTAATATACCTCCAGCCACATAATCACTCGTTCTTTTCTGTCAGATGAATGCCTAATTTTTAGGGCCTGTACTCCACTGGCCTACAGTAAAATTGTTATTCAGTGACCGCCTAATGAACCTCCAGCCACATAATCACTTGTTCTTATCTGGTTGGTCAATGCCTAATTTTTAGAGCCTGTACTAGCCTACAGTAAAATTGTTATTCAGTGACCGCCTAATATACTTCCAGCCATATAATCACTTGTTCTTTTCTGTCAGGTGAATGCCTAATTTTTGGGGCCTGTACTGGCCTACAGTAAAATAGTTATCCAGTGACCATCTAATATACCTCCAGCCACATCATCGCTTGTTGTTTTCTGTCAGGTGAATGCCTAATTTTTGGGGACTGTACTCCACTGGCCTACAGTAACATTGTTAATCAGTGACCGCCTAATGTACCTCCAGCCACATAATCACTTGTTCTTTTCTGTCAGGTGAATGACAAATTTTTGGGGCCTGTACTCCACTGGCCTACAGTAAAATTGTTATTCAGTGACCGCCTAATGTACTTCCAGCCACATAATCACTTGCTATTTTCTGTCAGATGAATGCCTAATTTTTGGGGCCTGTACTGGCCTACAGTAAAATAGTTATCCAGTGACCGTCTAATATACCTCCAGCCACAGAATCACTTGTTATTTTCTGTCAGATGAATGCCTAATTTTTGGGGCCTGTACTCCACTGGCCTACAGTAAAATTGTTATTCAGTGACCGCCTACTGTACCTCCAGCCACATAATCACTTGTTCTTATCTGGTTGGTCAATGCCTAATTTTTAGAGCCTGTACTAGCCTACAGTAAAATTGTTATTCAGTAACCGCCTAATGTACTTCCAGCCATATAATCACTTGTTCTTTTCTGTCAGGTGAATGCCTAATTTTTGGGGCCTGTACTGGCCTACAGTAAAATAGTTATCCAGTGACCATCTGATATACCTCCAGCCACATCGTCACTTGTTGTTTTCTGTCAGGTGAATGCCTAATTTTTGGGGACTGTACTCCACTGGCCTACAGTAACATTGTTAATCAGTGACCGCCTAATGTACCTCCAGCCACATAATCACTTGTTCTTATCTGGTTGGTCAATGCCTAATTTTTAGAGCCTGTACTAGCCTACAGTAAAATTGTTATTCAGTGACCGCCTAATGTACCTCCAGTCACATAATCACTTGTTCTTTTCTGTCAGGTGAATGCCTAATTTTTGGGGCCTGTACTCCACTAGCCTACAGTAAAGTTGTTATTCAGTGACCGCCTAATGTACTTCCAACCACATAATCACTTGTTCTTTTCTGTCAGGTGAATGCCTAATTTTTGGGGCCTGTACTGGCCTACAGTAAAATTGTTATTCAGTGACCGCCTAACGTACCTCCAGCCACATAATCACTTGTTCTTTTCTGTCAGGTGAATTCCTAATTTTTGGGGCCTGTACTCCACTGGCCTACAGTAAAATTGTTATTCAGTGACCGCCTAATGTACCTCCAGCCACATAATCACTTGTTCTTATATGGTTGGTGAATGCCTAATTTTTGAGGTCTGTACTCCACTGGCCTACAGTCAAATTGTTATTCAGTAACCGCCTAATGTACCTCCAGCCACATAATCACTTGTTCTTTTCTGTCAGGTGAATGCCTAATTTTTGAGGTCTGTACTCCACTGGCCTACAGTCAAATTGTTATTCAGTAACCGCCTAATGTACCTCCAGCCACATAATAACTTGTTCTATTCTGTCAGGTGAATACATAATTTTTGGGACCTATACACCACTGGCCTACAGTAAAATTGTTATTCAATGACCGCCTAATGTACCTCCAGCCACATAATCACTTGTTCTTTTCTGTCAGGTGAATGCCTAATTTTTGGGGCCTGTACTGGCCTACAGTAAAATAGTTATCCAGTGACCATCTAATATACCTCCAGCCACATCATCACTTGTTCTTTTCTGTCAGGTGAATGCCTAATTTTTGGGACCTGTACTCCACTGGCCTACAGTAAAATTGTTATTCAGTGACCGCCTAATGAACCTCCAGCCACATAATCACTTGTTCTTATCTGGTTGGTCAATGCCTAATTTTTAGAGCCTGTACTAGCCTACAGTAAAATTGTTATTCAGTGACCGCCTAATGTACCTCCAGTCACATAATCACTTGTTCTTTTCTGTCAGGTGAATTCCTAATTTCTGGGGCCTGTACTCCACTGGCCTACAGTAAAGTTGTTATTCAGTGACCGCCTAATGTACTTCCAGCCACATAATCACTTGTTTTTTTCTGTCAGGTGAATGCCTAATTTTTGGGGCCTGTACTCCACTGGCCTTCAGTAAAGTTGTTATTCAGTGACCGCCTAATGTACTTCCAGCCATATAATCACTTGTTCTTTTCTGTCAGGTGAATGCCTAATTTTTGGGGCCTGTACTGGCCTACAGTAAAATAGTTATCCAGTGACCATCTAATATACCTCCAGCCACATCATCACTTGTTCTTTTCTGTCAGGTGAATGCCTAATTTTTGGTGACTATACTCCACTGGCCTACAGTAACATTGTTAATCAGTGACCGCCTAATGTACCTCCAGCCACATAATCACTTGTTCTTTTCTGTCAGGTGAATGCCTAATTTTTGGGACCTGTACTCCACTGGCCTACAGTAAAATTGTTATTCAGTGACCGCCTAATGTACCTCCAGTCACATAATCACTTGTTCTTTTCTGTCAGGTGAATTCCTAATTTTTGGGGCCTGTACTCCACTGGCCTACAGTAAAGTTGTTATTCAGTGACCGCCTAATGTACCTCCAGCCACATAATCACTTGTTCTTTTCTGTCAGGTGAATGCCTAATTTTTGGGGCCTGTACTCCACTGGCCTACAGTAAAATTGTTATTCAGTGACCGCTTAATGTACTTCCAGCCACATAATCACTTGTACTTTTCTGTCAGGTGAATGCCTCATTTTTGGGGCCTGTACTCCACTGGCATACAGTAAAATTGTTATTCAGTGACCGCCTAATGTACCTCCAGCCACATAATTACTTGTTCTTTTCTGTCAGATGAATGCCTAATTTTTGGGGCCTGTACTCCACTGGCCTACAGTAAAGTTGTTATTCAGTGACCGCCTAATGTACCTCCAGCCACATAATCACTTGCTCTTATATGGTTAGTGAATGCCTAATTTTTGAGGCCTGTACTAGCCTACAGTAAAATTGTTATTCAGTGACCGCCTAACGTACCTCCAGCCACATAATCACTTGTTCTTTTCTGTCAGGTGAATTCCTAATTTTTGGGGCCTGTACTCCACTGGCGTACAGTAAAATTGTTATTCAGTGACCGCCTAATGTACCTCCAGCCACATAATCACTTGTTCTTATATGGTTGGTGAATGCCTAATTTTTAGAGCCTGTACTAGCCTACAGTAACATTGTTATTCAGTGACCGCCTAATGTACCTTCAGCCACATAATCACTTGTTCTTTTCTGTCAGGTGAATGCCTAATTTTTGGGGCCTGTACTCCACTGGCCTACAGTAAAATTGTTATTCAGTGACCGCTTAATGTACTTCCAGCCACATAATCACTTGTACTTTTCTGTCAGGTGAATGCCTCATTTTTGGGGCCTGTACTCCACTGGCCTACAGTAAAATTGTTATTCAGTGACCGCCTAATGTACTTCCAGCTACATAATGACTTGTTCTTTTCTGTCAGGTGAATGCCTAATTTTTGGGGCCTGTACTCCACTGGCCTACAGTAACATTGTTTGTTGGAATTTTTGCCATTGATCTCACTGTGGTATGTCACTGTCCATGTTGTGGGACTATTTGTGCACTTCTAGTAAGTATTTGGTGGCTGCAAATATGACATGAAGTTTTTTCAGTTTCGCCTGCCATTAAAGTGAATGGGGCCCGCTGCGAAGGCACGGTTCGCGAACATTTTATTGCAAACGCGCGTTCACGAAACGTCCCGGCTGATGTTCAGCATCACTATTAGCCAGTTAACAATTATCTCTTGAAGTTAGAAAAGAGAGGACATTGAACTTACCATGATAGCATGTCTGGTTTGATAGTGTTGATCATGGGGACAAATACTCTTGCCCATACACCTTGAGTAGGGACTTTTTTGGGGTAGACAAGGGGGACTACATAATATTAGTGTATCAGTGTACCTGTCCCTCCAGGACAATGTGTGGGCTCTGTAGAAAGGCGCAAGGGTCCGTCATTGACTGAAGGTACGTGTCACCGAGGGTCCTGGCCTCGGTGAGATAGGAACTGGTTATTTTGTGTCAGCCGCAGTTAGTGCTCGCTGACACTGTTTTTTCTTAGTGTGGCTGAAAAGCCGATCCGGGCCGGTTCTTATTGGGAGCAGCCAAAGAGCAGGGTGGGTGGCTGTTCCCCATGTCCAGGCCAGGTTTTGGGCTGGGGTTTAAAACCCAGCCAGCAGCTCAGTTGGGTGTGGAATGAACCTCCAGGTGATAGTAGAGCTCTGTGTTTTGGGAGCTGAGGAGTTCTACCATACTACAAGGCTGAGAGCTGCCAGCTGGAAGCCAGGTGCCCTAAAGCCTGCTGTGGACTGCCAGGTGATGTGTTTCTTTGACTTCTGTGGACTTTTGCAGTGTAAATTAACACGAGCATTCCTGCAGTGTGAATTAACACCAGGGCCCTGGCTAGTATTGTGGTTTTTTTTGTGTGAATAAATACTGACTTTTGTTTATCAACCGTAGTTTTGCCTCTGTATTGCGTCCGCTTACCCTGCCTACCAGAGCAAATCCCTACAATTGGTGGAGGATGCGTGCATCGATCCCGCTACCTATCGCAGTGAGGCTGGCGTGAACGCTGAAATATTTTTTGGTTTACACACGGTTGTATGTCATTTATCAAACCAGCGTCACGTGACGAAATGGAGGCTGTTATGAAGGCCCTCGTGGAGGCTAACCTGCAGCAACGCGAGGCTAATAAGCAGCAGCAGGAGACCAACCAGTTGCTTCTACAACATGTAATGGCTTTGCAGACAGCAGGAGCAACCCCAAGCGTACACGATGCCCGGAAAGCAGTACGTGCAGCGATCCCTAAAATGACCCCCGCAGACGTCGTCGAGACCTACCTGGCAATGTATGAAAAAGTGGCCACCAGGGAAAATCTGCCCCAAGACCAGTGGGCTGAGGTCGTCACTCCGTTTCTAACGTCAGAGTCCCAGCGGGTGTTTTTCGACTTCCCAGACGATCAAGTGGCCGACTACCCAAAGGTAAAGGAGGAGATTTTGGCAAGACTGGGGGTGAATGTGCTGGTCCGGGCCCAGCGGGTGCATCAGTGGGGGTTCAACCCGGTGGAGCCCGTGAGACCCCAGTATTATGACCTGCTTAACCTGTTGCAGAAGTGGCTACAACCTGACGTGTTCAGCCCCACTGCTATGTTGGACCGGTTGTTAGCAGACAGGTTCTGTAGGGCTCTGCCACCCCCTCTCCAGCAATGGATTGGCCAGGTCTCCCCAGGTAATGCGCTGGAGATGGTCGACCTGGTGGAGCACTATGGGACTTACAGGGGGGTTCTGTTGGGAGGGGGGCATTCAGATCCCGTAACTCTCCACCCCAGACCCAGCAATTGGTGCCCACCAAACCTGCCCGGGATATAACCCCTGTGGACCCTGCTTCAATAATCTGCTGGCGGTGTCGGGATCCAGGTCATGTTCGACCGGACTGTCCACGTCAGGGGGAACCCATGGACACGAACTATGGCTTCTGTCAATCATTATATGCCAGGAAACTCTCTGCAGTGGGTGCTCCGGAGTCTCTTAACCACCTGTGCCAGGTTGAGGTGGGAGACACTCCAGCGGAGGCTCTGTTGGACTCAGGAAGTCTGGTGACCCTTGTAAGGGCTTCCCTGGTACGCTCCACTGAGTACACCGGCCGTAAGGTCAGAGTCATGTGTATCCATGGGGACTTAAAAGACTACCCTACTGCTATGGTGTCTCTGTCTACGGTTTCCGGCAGGTGGATCCACGAGGTGGCTGTTGCAACCCACCTCCACTATGAACTTATAGTAGGGAGAGACTTCCCAGGTTTCACGGCACTGTGGCCTGTTCCGAAAGTGACTGATATGCATGAGACAGATGTAACCCTAGCAGAATGGCCCGGCTCAGGGGGGAGACCAGAACCCTGGGAACCTGAGTCCGAAGGTCCAGCGGTATGGGTGACCGCCACTTCGGTGGAAGAGGAGGAGACAACCCCGCTGAGTGTAATGGTGGGAGACATGGAGGACTTGCCGCCGGGGCCTGAGCTGGCAGACCTCAATGTCTCCGGGGATAATTTTGGTACCGCGCAACACCGGGATCCAACCTTGTCCCGAGCCTGGGAAAATGTACTTCCCTGTTTCCCCGAAAATAAGACATCCCTCGAAAATAAGACCTACCCATGGGCGTCCGCAGGAGGGGGCAAGGGGGGGCAAGTGCCCCCCCCTGGCCCGCCGCAAACTAACCCAGTACTACTTAAGTTATTCCTATTTTGTTGCGGTCGGCGGGTGGCCGCAGGCCGACTAACAACAGCACTGAGTGAAATCACACGCCCGGCCTGAAAGAGTGAGGAGGGGGCGGGGCCCGCGGCCGCTCTGAGCTCCGCTGCCTGGCCTGCCTGTCTCTAGACTCTGCAGACAGTGGCTGCTGGAGCGTGCCGAGGCTCGCAGCTGCCGCACAGCACAGGCACATGAACGTGATGTTGCCAGGGAGCTCTGCCCCCAGTAGAGCCTGCCTGTCACTGACCCTGAGCCAAGTTCGGTAACGGTTACAACATCAAGTTCCAAGTTTCCTATTCCAACAGTCACAGTAAGTTATATTGTACAAAGAAAGATAACATAACAACAAGTGGATGGATCATGATGACATGGTGGATGATGGATCCCATGTCTGCCACTGGTCTGGCCCATGAGATGGAGTGGGAGAAATGTGCCTGGGGAGGGGGGGGGGGGAGATGTGCTGCTGACACTGGCCCTTGGAGGGGCCCGAGGGGAAGAAATGTGGCATTCAGGGGGGTGGAGGGGTGGAGGGTCACGGGTGGGAAGTGTGCTGCCATGATGGAGGGGGGGAGAAATAATGTGACGCAAAGGAGGTGATGTAAAAAGAAGTGGGTGATGACGGGTCACGGGACATGGAGGGGGAGAAATGTGACATTAAGGCCGGGGCACGGGGGGGCATCATTGGGGGCACTTTTTACTGGCACATTATTAGGCTGCACTATGGGGTCACTTCTTACTGGCACATTATTGGGGGGCACTATGGGGGCACTTCTTGCCAACACATTATTAGTGGGCACTATAGGGGCATCTACTGAGGGCGAGGCTACAAAGAAGTGGTATGTTATATGGAGGGCTCTGTACAGTAGTATTTTATGCTGGGACACATTATGGTGGGTACTATGGGGAAGGGGGAGAGGAATACTATGGAGTGATCTACGGGGGGCACTAAGAAGGGGTATTTTATGCTTGCAAATTATGGGGGACACTGAGGGAATTTATTGGGGCACTATATATGGGGCATTTTATATTGGTACATTATGGGGGGCACTAGGAGGAAGGTGGGAGAGGAGCACTATGCAGGATTTACTGGGGGCACTATATAGGGGTATTTTATACTGGGACATTATGGTGGCATTATGGGGACATTAGCTCAACTGGGGGCATTACAAGGGGGTATTTTTTGCACTGTCTAATATAAGGAGAATTATTTCTACTGGGGGGCATTATGGTGGGCTTTATTACTCCCCTATGGTATGACCCCCTAGTAGCAGCACCAGCCTCTCCCTGCTCTGCTATCCCTCTGCCCCTTCTCCAAATCCTTATTATGAAATCTTTCTCATTAGGATAAAACACAACATCAGCTCCGCTGAGCCCCCGGCCAAAGTGTGGAAGTGGCGTCCGAGATCCCCAAGGGCCAAGCAAGTAATTGTAAGTTTTCATGTAAAATATATTTATGTTATACACATATAGCCTACACTGTGCCAAACAGTATACAGTTTCTTCTGTATGAACGTCCACAAATTAAATCTCCAAACTGATTGATGAACCAGATGTGTGGGCCACGATTAAACCTATTATTGTTTTTATTGATGAGAGTACTCCCTGAGTGTTAGGTGTGGGGTGACCAGGCGGTATATGAAGGGGCAATACTGGTATTATATGGACAGCAGATATGGCATCCTCTGGGCAGTACTGTCTATGGTCAATTCATCCTTAACAAGCACCCTGACTGCCACCTGCTTGGCTATCAGTGAGTGACAGTCAGTCAGTGTCACAGTGTGACTACTGAGTCACTCCCTGACCCTGAGTGTTAGGTGTGGGGTGAGTCACTGATAGCCAAGCAGCAGGCAGTGAAGTGCCATGAGAGCCAGGCCAAGCAGGTGGCAGTCAGGGTGCTGTTGAAGGATGACCATAGACAGTACTGCCCAGAGGATGCCATCTCTGCTGTCCATATACCAGGCAGTATTGCCCCTTCAATCATATACCGCCTGGTCAGGGTGACCAGGCAGGCAGGCGGTATATGAAGGGGTAATACTGGTGGTAGGCCTGGTATTCTGCAGACCATCTGCTTGTAAGTTACATATGACAATGTGGATACAACTTTGTATTCCTGGCACTTATAATATCCATTTAAGCTTTTCCATCACGTTGCACAGCTCATGCATTATTATACTTTGTGATAATGAATATGCCCCTCCCCTTCATTACATTCTCAGAAACAAGCAGAGCATGGATGTCAATAAAATTATGCCCCCCCCTGGAAAAATTTCTGCGGACGCCCATGGACCTACCTCTAGTTTTGCCTATCGCTGTACTATAAGGCATCCCCCCGAAAATAAGGCCTCCCCGATAATAAAGCATCCCCCGAAAATAAGGCCTCCCCGATTATAAAGCATCGGCCGAACATACCGTAATGCCTCCCCGAATATAAAGCAAGCCACCCCAGAATGTAAGGAGCTCAGTGATTGGCCGCAGCCACCGCCAGGACAAGCTGCCGCCTTCTTCCGCTCGCTGCTCGCTCTGCCCTGATGGAGTCTCACAACTTGGCTGGCACGGACACACAGGGGACGGGGTGACAGGTAGGGGGGGAATATCTGATGGAAGGTGGGGGATGTCTGGTGAAGATGGGGGGGGAGACTAAAAACGGTAATTAAAATGACACAGGGTGATCAGGGTGGGGAGGTGGATCACTTAAAATGACACAGGGGGATCAGAGAGGGGAATCAAAATGACACAGGAGGATCAGAAGGGGGTACTAAAATGCTATAGTAATCCCACCCCTCTGATTCTCCTGTACCATTTTGATTCCCCCTTCTGATCCCCCTGTGTCATTTTGATTCCCCTCTCTGATCCCCCTGTGTCATTTTGATTCCCCTCTCTGATCCCCCTGTGTCATTTTAAGTGATCCCCCTCCCCACCCTGATACCCCTGTGTCATTTTGATTCCCTTCTCTGATCACCCTGTGCCATTTTAAGTGATCCCCCTCCCCACCCTGATTTCCTTTTTTTTTTTCAACAATAAATGTGTACCGTATTTTTCTTCATGGAAAAATAAGACATCCCCTGAAAATAGGACCTAGCGCATCTTTTGGAGCAAAAATTAATATAAGACACTGTCTTATTTTCGGGGAAACAGGGTAATAATAGATGGTGAACCACAATAACCAGGGGCAGAGTCTGTGTTCCCCCATTTTGTGGTCCATCAGGATATGCTGTATCGGGTAAATCAGCTGCGAGGTGAATCCATTGAACAGTTTGTGGTGCCCCAGGCTTATCGCAAACTCGTGTTAGAGTTAGCCCACCAGCATGTTCTCGGGGGTCATCTGGGAATGCAGAAAACACAGGACCGGATACTACAACGGTTTTACTGGCCCAGTGTGTTTAAAGAGGTGGACGAGTTCTGTAAGTCTTGCCCGACCTGCCAGGCAACTAGCCCCCAGCACCTTTTTCGCAGTCCCTTGGTACCCCTCCCGATCATCAAGGTACCGTTTGAGTGAATCGCTATGGACCTGGTAGGTCCTGTACCGAAGTCCGCTAGGGGACACCAACACATTTTGGTTGTCCTTTATTACGCTACTCGGTACCCGGAGGCAGTGCCACTGCGACATACATCGGCGAAACTTATAGCTAAAGAGCTAATGGAGATGTTCTCCCGAGTGGGGCTACCTAAAGAGGTCCTGACTGACCATGGGACCCCTTTTATGACCAAGGTCATGAGGGAACTCTGCAAGTTGCTGCGTATTAAACTGTTACGGACGTCCATGTACCATTCACAAACGGACAGACTGGTTGAAAGGTTTAACAAAACTTTTAAAACTATGTTAAAAAGGGTGGTGTCTAAAGATGGGAAGGATTGGGACCTTCTTCTGCCCTATCTCATGTTCGCAGTGCCCCAGGCCTCTACTGGATTCTCGTCCTTTGAATTGCTATATGGCAGACATCCTCGTGGCTTGTTGGACGTAGCCAAAGAGGCGTGGGAACAACAACCCATCCTGGAATAGGTTACCAAGATGCAACAGCGGATAGAGACCTTTTTGCCTCTTGTCAGGGAACATATGGAGGCCACTCAGCGAGCCCAGAGTCGGATCTATAATCGGCAGGCTCGGGTCTGGAACTTTAACCCGGGTGATCAGGTTTTGGTTCTGGTGCCGACAGTGGCAGCAAGTTCCTAGCCAGGTGGCAGGGGCCCTACGAGGTACGTGAAAAAATTGGAGAGGTAAATTACAAGGTACACCAGCCGGGGAGGCGAAAGCCGGAGCAGGTTTACCATGTTAATTTGCTAAAACCTTGGAAGGATAGGGAAACCTGTACGGAAGACAGTCCGCGGCCGGGCTTTCTTGGACAAGAGATTCCGGCTCCTATGTCTGATGCAAGGGAAGCGTTTGCCACAATAAAAATTGCTGACAGCCTCTTCTCTAAACAGGCTCAGGAAACCAGGGAGCTTGTTAGGCTACTTTCACACTAGCGTTCGGAGCGGATCCGTCTGATGTTTCATCAGACGGATCCGCTCCTATAATGCAAAAGCTTGCATCCGTTCAGAACGGATCCGTTTGCATAACAGTTTATTTCAGATCTGATTTTTCACTTCGGAAAACTCAGATCCGACAGTATATTCTAAACACAGAAGCGTTCCCATGGTGATGGGGACGCTTCAAGTTAGAATATACTGAGAACTGTGTACATGACTGCCCCCTGCTGCCTGGCAGGTGCTTCCAGGCAGCAGGGGGCAGACCCCCCCCCCTCCTGTATTTAACTTATTGGTGGCCAGTGCGGCCCCCCCTCCCTCCCCAGTATTAATTGTAAGCAGTGCGGCCCCCCTCCCTCTATATTCATCGGTGGCCAGTGCGGATATTAAATATGAGCAGTGCGGTCTCCCCCTCCCTCCCTCCCTCCCCAGTATTAAATATGAGCAGTGCGGTCTCCCCCTCCCTCCCTCCCCAGTATTAAATATGAGCAGTGCGGTCTCCCCCTCCCTCCCTCCCCAGTATTAAATATGAGCAGTGCGGTCTCCCCCTCCCTCCCCAGTATTAAATATGAGCAGTGCGGCCTCCCCCTCCCTCTATTCATTGGTGGCCAGTGCGGATTCAAAGTATTGTGATCAGTGCGGCCTCTCCTCTCGACCCCCCCCCCCCCATCATTGGTGGCAGCGGAGAGTACCGATCGGAGTCCCAGTTTAAATCGCTGGGGCTCCGATCGGTTACCATGGCAGCCAAGACGCTATTGCAGTCTTGGCTGCCATGGTTACTTAGCAACAAATAGCAGCATTATACTTACCTGAAGAGCTGCGATCTATGTGACCGGCCGGGAGCTCCTCCTACTGGTAAAGTGACAGGTCTGTGCGGCGCATTGCCTATAGACCTGTCACTTACCAGTAGGAGGAGCTCCCGGCCGGTCACATAGATCGCAGCTCTTCAGGTAAGTATAATGCTGCTATTTGTTGCTAAGTAACCATGGCAGCCAAGACTGCAATAGCGTCTTGGCTGCCATGGTAACCGATCGGAGCCCCAGCGATTTAAACTGGGACTCCGATCGGTACTCTCCGCTGCCACCAATGATGGGGGGGGGGGGGTCGAGAGGAGAGGCCGCACTGATCACAATACTTTGAATCCGCACTGGCCACCAATGAATAGAGGGAGGGGGAGACCGCACTGCTCATATTTAATATTGGGGAGGGAGGGAGGGGGAGACCGCACTGCTCATATTTAATACTGGGGAGGGAGGGAGGGGGAGACCGCACTGCTCATATTTAATACTGGGGAGGGAGGGAGGGGGAGACCGCACTGCTCATATTTAATATCCGCACTGGCCACCGATGAATATAGAGGGAGGGGGGCCGCACTGCTTACAATTAATACTGGGGAGGGAGGGGGGGCCCCACTGGCCACCAATAAGTTAAATACAGGAGGGGGGGGGGGGGTCTGCCCCCTGCTGCCTGGCAGCACCTGCCAGGCAGCAGGGGGCAGTCATGTACACAGTTCTCATTATATTCTAACTTGAAGCGTCCCCATCACCATGGGAACGCCTCTGTGTTAGAATATACTGTCGGATTTGAGTTTCACGATGTAACTCAAATCCGATGGTATATTCTAACATAGAGGCGTTCCCATGGTGATGGGGACGCTTCAAGTTAAAATATACCATCGGATTGGAGAAAACTCCGATCTGATGGTATAATCCTGACTTTACATTGAAAGTCAATGGGGGACGGATCCGTTTGAAATTGCACCATATTGTGTCAATGTCAAACGGATCCGTCCCCATTGACTTGCATTGTAAGTCTGGACGGATCCGTTTGGCTCCGCACGGCCAGGCGGACACGAAAACGCTGCAAGCTGCGTTCGGGTGTCCGCCTGCTGAGCGGAGCGGAGGCCAAACGGTGCCAAACTGATGCATTCTGAGCGGATCCGCATCCACTCAGAATGCATTGGGGCAGTACGGATCCGTTCGGGGCCGCTTGTGAGAGCCTTCAAACGGAACTCACAAGCGGAGCCCCGAACGCTAGTGTGAAAGTAGCCTTAGTCGGAACACGGATGTGTTCTCAGACGTCCCTGGGCGCACTTCCGTAATCCAACATGACATTGTCACTGAGCCTCAGGCAAATATCCAGTTAAAGCCATATCGAGTACCCGAGGCTCGGCGAAATGCCATCTCGGAGGAAGTGCAACTCATGTTGCGGCTGGACATCATTGAGGAGTCTAAAAGTGAGTGGGCCACTCCTATAGTCTTAATTCCCAAGCCAGATGGGTCGTTACGATTTTGTAACGATTTTTGGAAATTAAATGAAATATCAAAGTTCGATGCATATCCAATGCCTCGGGTGGATGAACTAATTGAGAAATTAGGTCGTCAGGTACCCCACCAAAGGGTACTGGCAGGTACCCTTGACGGAGGCTGCCAAAGAGAAAACTTCCTTCATTACACCAGAGTGGCTGTAGCAGTATTAAGTGTTACCCTTTGGCCTGCATGGCGCCCCCGCCACTTTCCCACGTCTAATGGATATTGTTCTTCGTCCACAACGGCGGTACGCCTCGGCTTACCTGGACGATATTATCATTCACAGTACCGACTGGGAAAGTCACCTGCCCAAAGTACAGGCCTTAGTGGACTCCCTTAGAAAGGCAGGACTAACAGCTAACCCAAAGAAATGTGCAATAGGGTTAGAGGAGACTAAATACCTTCGGTATGTCATTGGGCGCGGAGTCATTAAACCCCAAATGAGCAAAATAGAGGCGATACGGAATTGGCCCCGACCTGCCACCTCTAGACAAGTAAAGTCATTTCTGGGAATGGTGGGCTATTACATGAGGTTTGTCCCCCATTTTGCCACGTTAGCGGCTCCGTTGACAGGGCTCTTAAAGGGACGGAAGTCCTTGATAGTCCGCTGGAATGACCAGGCGGAAGAGGCTTTCTCCGCTTTGAAGTCGGCTCTGTGTGAGTCCGCGGTTTTGGTGACACCCGACTTCAAGAGGGAATTTGTGGTACAGACCGATGCCTCCGAAGTAGGTCTCGGTGCGGTACTGTCTCAGGAAGTCAACGGGGAGGAGCATCCTGTTGTCTTCCTCAGCAGTAAGCTCACTCCAGCGGAGACCCGGTACAGTATAGTGGAGAGAGAGTGCTTGGCCATCAAGTGGGCACTCGAGTCTTTCCGCTATTATCTGTTGGGGAGGAAGTTCCGTCTGGTGACCGATCACTCCCCTCTCAAGTGGATGAGCCAGGCCAAAGAGAGGAATGCTCGGGTCACCAGGTGGTTCTTATCGCTGCAAAACTTTAAGTTCACAGTAGAACACAGGGCAGGCCGGTTACAGGGAAACGTGGATGCCCTGTCCTGAGTACACTGTCTGGCGTGTGTTCACCCCCTCAGGGTTGAACAAAGGGGGGAGGAATGTAGGAAGGCGCAAGGGTCCGTCATTGACGGAAGGTACGTGTCATAGGAACCGGTTATTTTGTGTGTCAGCCGGGGCTAGTGCTCGCTGACACTGTTTTTTCTTAGTGTGGCTGAAAAGCCGATCCGGGCCGGTTCTTATTGGGAGCAGCCAAAGAGCAGGGTCGGTGGCTGTTCCCCACGTCCAGGCCAGGTTTTGGGCTGGGGTTTAAAAACCCAGCCAGCAGCTCAGCTGAGTGTGGAATGAACCTCCAGGTGATAGTGGAGCTCTGCATTTTGGGAGCTGAGGAGGTCTACTATACTACAAGGCTAAGAACCGCATGAGAGCTGCCAGCTGAAAGCCAGGCACCCTAAAGCCTCCTGTGGACTGCCAGGTGACGTGTTTTTTTTACTTCTGTGGACTTTTGCTGTGCGAATTAACACGAAGATTCCTGCAGTGTGAATTAACATCAGGGCCCTGGCAAGTATTGTGGTTTTTTTTGTGTGAATAAACACTGACTTTCAACCGTGGTTTTGCCTCTGTATTGTGTCCGCTTACCCTGCCTACCAGAGCAAATCCCTACAGCTCATATTGCAGATGTAATGCAAATGGCTACAGTATGTGGTGAAAATTGACAAATTATTAAACAGAAGAAAATCCACTGCACTCACCATTCAACCAACTACCACTTTATTGAGGTACTGTCAGTACATGTGAATGGAAATTACCTACAGTTGTTTTGTGTGCCCATGAAATGAACTTAGGCTATTCCCTCCACATGTACTGACCTTGCCTCAATAAAGATGTAGTTGGTTGGTTTGGTGAGTGCCGCAGTTTTTGTTCTGGTGAATAGGACGCTTGGACCTATTTATACTAAATCTGTGATCCACTGAGCCACACCTACAATTTTAAGCAGAGAGCCCATGGGTGTACAGGCACTTAGGTGAATGTGTGTTCATATATGTGGCAGAGATCTCAGCAGTGCTTATCTACAAGCGTTTAGCTAGTGGTGAGCATTGTGGTGGTGATAGACATGAGATGTAGTTGATATATGGATGACCAACTAGTCAACTAGTACTTTTGGTGACTGCTAACACATACTATACAGCAGACAACAAGGAAAAATATAATAGTCAATTATCCATAATTTATGGCTCTTGGCAGAAGGAAATCCAACAGATCAAAATTTGACAAATTATCTGAAAGAGTCTTCCATAGGGACATTTTTTTTCCTAGCAGCTCTCTGCTTTTCTTAGAAGAAAGTAGTCCCACCCTAAATGATATGCACATATAGGAAGAAGGATATAATTATCTATTGTTCCAGGACTAAGTATATTTTTCATCCTAAACGTTTGTTGCATACAGAGATTGAGCCCTGATGCTAAATCTGTAACAGAGTTCCCACCCAAATATCATTGGTCATTTATAGCACTGGTGTCCCTATATGAGGTGGGAGGCCTTTTGGGCCAGGGCCGTGTGCAACTTTAATTACCGTATATACTCGAGTATAAGCCGACCCGAGTATAAGCCGAGCCCCTAATTTTACCCCCAAAAAATGGGAAAAATTATTGACTCGAGTATAAGACTAGGGTGGGAAATGCAGCTATAATGCAGAGTGTATGTGTATATAATGCACACACTCTACATTATATACACACATCTGCAAGAGGGTGACTCCCTGTATTTAATGCAGAGTGTGTGCATTATATACACACACACTCTGCATTAAATACAGGGAGCCATCCACAGTTCTCCCCCCTAAACAGTGCCATCCACAGATCCCCCTACAGTGCCATCCACAGATCTCCCTACAGTGCCATCCACAGATCCCCCTACAGTGCCATCCACAGATCCCCCTACAGTGCCATCCACAGATCCCCCTACAGTGCCATCCACAGATCCCCCTACAGTGCCATCCACAGATCCCCCTACAGTGCCATCCACAGATCTCCCTACAGTGCCATCCACAGATCTCCCTACAGTGCCATCCACAGATCTCCCTACAGTGCCATCCACAGATCTCCCTACAGTGCCATCCACAGATCCCCCTACAGTGCCATCCACAGATCCCCCTACAGTGCCATCCACAGATCCCCCTACAGTGCCATCCACAGATCCCCCTACAGTGCCATCCACAGATCCCCCTACAGTGCCATCCACAGATCCCCCTACAGTGCCATACACAGATCCCCCTCCCCGACGCTCACAGCAGTATTCTTACTTTGTCTTTGCTCCGGTAATACAGGCAGTGCGGGGAGCGGCGCTCACTCACTGACGTCACGCGCCTTCTCCCACTAGGCGGCGCATGCGCGTGACGTCAGTGAGTGAGCGCCGCCCCCCGCACTGCCTGTATTACCGGAGCTAGACTAGACTCGAGTATAAGACGAGGAGGCTTTTTGAGCACAAAAATATGTGCCAAAAAACTCGTCTTCTACTCGAGTATATACGGTACTGTCATGGTCTTACCTTCCTGCTGTTCTCCTTCGTTTGACATGTGCTGGCGGCCATCTTGGTTTCTGGGTTTCTTGTAGCCTTCCACCCTGCGGCTCCTCCTTCCCACTGGGAGGAGCTGGATGCCTAGCTCATATATATAGGAGGTCTGTGGCTTCAGTTCCTTGCTTGGTCCTCTTGTGTTCACATGCTTCTAAGACTGCTGCTGCTTCTGGTTCCTGATCCTGGCTTCGTCTGACTACCCTGCTGGTTCCTGATCCTGGCTTCGTCTGACTACCCTGCTGGTTCCTGATCCTGGCTTCGTCTGACTACCCTTCTGGTTCCTGACCTCTGGCTTCGCAAAGACTCTGCTCGGTTTCACCATCCGTTTGGACTTTTGCTTTACAGCTTTATTTTCAATAAAGCCTTCTTATTTTCACTTATCTCTTGTTGTACGTCTGGTTCATGGTTCCGTGACATTAGGACCAAGCCATGAATTCTGACGGTACAGGGCCATCCTCGCTACCCACGCTGGTTGCCAGACTTGATCAGCAGGATCACCTGTTGGGTCGGTTCGCTGTGGCGTTGCAAACCCTGCTTGAACGCACGGCTCATTTCGCTCCCGTTGCCGATGGGTCGGTTGTCGCTCCTGGGCTAGCTCCTACTGCCGCTCCGGTTGTTGCGCCAGAGTCTACCCCGACACCTGTTGTTGCGCCTGCGGTGTTTCGGGGTATGACCGGTTCTGCCCCTCTTCCACAGCGCTTTGGGGGAGAGCCAACTCAGTGCCGAGGTTTCCTTAACCAGGTGGGCATTTATTTCGAGTTGCTGCCACATGCCTTTCCTACTGAGAGATCAAAGGTGGGCTTCTTGATCTCGCTGCTCTCGGACAAGGCCTTGGCCTGGGCCAGCCCTTTATGGGAGAACAACAATCCGGTGGTTGCCGAGTTTTCCGGTTTTGTTGCTTCTCTTCGGAAGGTATTCGATGTGCCGGCTCGTGCTGCCTCTGCTGCGAAGCTCCTTATGTCCATCAGACAGGGTTCACGATCCGTAGCTGAATACGCCATTGAGTTTCGTACCCTGGCAGCAGAGGTGGGCTGGAATAATGAGGTTCTGGTCGCTGCTTTCTCTCATGGTCTCTCGGATGCCTTGAAGGATGAGGTTGCAGCTAAGGACCTACCAGTTGAGCTCGAGTCTCTTATTTCTTTCCTGATTTTGATTGACACCAGACTCAGGGAGAGACCTTCCTTTAAGGAGAACCTGCGGAGGTCTTCTAACAGGTTGGTGCCTACGTTTGCTGTCCCACCCGTGCCTCCCTCTCCTCCCACGCCTCCTGGGGATGACTTGTCTGGGGGTGAACCCATGCAGCTGGGGTTTGCTCGCCTGTCCGAGGGGGAGAGGGCACTCCGGAGACGCGAGGGCCGATGCATGTACTGTGGTCTCGGTGGGCATTTTCGGTTGGCATGTCCGAACCGTCCGGGAAAACGCTCGTACCTGAGATCCTGTCGGGGGCAGATCTTGGGTGGAGTCTCCTCGTCCCCGGTTTCCCGTGTTGACAAACCACTGATCACTGTTGTCCTCTCCTGGGTCGGGGGCTCGGTGACGACCCAGGCGTTGGTGGACTCTGGTGCTGGTGGTTTGTTCATTGATAGTGTGTTCGCTGCCGCCAATTCCATTCCTCTGCAGGCTCGAGGTTCCCCACTGGCTCTTGAGGCGATAGACGGCAGACCCCTTCTGCCGCCACACGTGACTCATGAGACCCTTCCAGTGGGGATAGCCATTGGTGCCGTTCACAGAGAGTCGGTCTGCCGCCAGGTTATTTCGTCTCCACACTACTCGGTGGTCTTGGGGTACCCCTGGCTCCAGAAGCATAATCCGACTTTCGATTGGAGATCGGTCGAGATCCTCTCGTGGTCACCGCAGTGTGGGGCTAGTTGCATCCATGGGTCTGTCAAGTTGCTGTGTACTTCCTCGGACTCTCTGTTGCCTCCTGAATACGAGGAGTACCGGGATGTATTCGATAAGGTGCGCGCGGTTGCCCTACCTCCGCACCGCCCATACGATTGTGCCATAGAGTTACAATCTGGTGCCGTTCCTCCTCGTGGCAAAGTCTATCCACTGTCGGTAGCGGAGAATGAGGCCATGGAGGAGTACGTGAGGGAGGCGCTTTCACGCGGACACATTCGCAAATCCTCGTCCCCGGCAGGGGCTGGATTTTTCTTTGTGAAAAAGAAGGGCGGTGAGTTGAGGCCTTGCATCGATTACAGGGGTCTCAATCGCATCACGATCAAGAACGCTTACCCGATACCCTTGATTTCCGAGCTGTTCGATCGCCTTAAAGGGGCCACGGTCTTTACCAAACTCGACCTGAGGGCGGCATATAACCTGGTAAGGATCAAGGCGGGCGATGAGTGGAAGACCGCGTTTAACACCAGGACCGGTCATTATGAATCCTTGGTTATGCCCTTTGGGTTGTGCAATGCGCCCGCAGTCTTTCAGGAATTCATCAACGATGTTTTCCGTGACCTGTTGCAGCAGTGTGTGGTGGTCTATTTGGATGACATCTTGGTATATTCTGAATCCATGGAGGCCCACATTCTGGATGTCAGACGAGTGTTGCAACGGTTACGAGAGAACAAGCTGTTCGGTAAGCTTGAGAAATGCGAATTTCACCGATCCCAGGTAACCTTTTTAGGTTACATCATTTCCGCTGAGGGGTTCTCCATGGATCCTGAGAAGGTTTCGGCTGTCTTACAGTGGCCCCAGCCCAGTGGTCTTCGTTCCCTGCAGCGCTTTTTGGGCTTCGCCAATTATTATCGGAAGTTCATCAGGGACTTTTCCATGCTGGCCAAGCCTCTCACGGATCTGACCAGGAAGGGCAGTAATTCCCAGGTCTGGCCGCTCGAGGCCATCCGAGCTTTTGAGGCCCTAAAGTCCGCCTTTGTGTCGGCTCCGATTCTGTCGCATCCCAACCCTGGGTTGCCCTTTGTCCTCGAGGTGGGCGCGTCTGAGACGGGAGTAGGCGCCCTTCTGTCTCAGCGTAGAACACCAGAGGGTCCTCTGCTTCCCTGTGGGTTTTACTCCCGGAAACTGTCTTCCGCGGAGTGCAACTATCAGATTGGTGACAGGGAGTTATTGGCCATCGTGCAGGCCCTTAAAGAATGGAGGCACTTGCTCGAGGGTTCGGTGGTTCCGGTTCTCATCCTGACGGACCACAAGAATCTGACCTACCTTTCTGAGGCCAAGAGATTGACACCACGTCAGGCCAGATGGGCTCTGTTCTTGTCACGTTTTAATTACGTGGTCTCCTACCTACCCGGTTCCAAGAACATCAGGGCGGATGCCTTATCACGGCAGTACTCCGAGCTGTCCAGGGAGGAGTCGATTCCGACTTCGGTCATACCTCCGAATCAGATCCTGGCCGCCATTCGCACCAGCCTGACCTCTCCCCTGGGTGAGCAGATTTTGGCGGCTCAATCTGGTGCTCCCTCTGGGAGACCCAACGGCAGATGTTTTGTGCCTGAGGACTTGCGCACTCGGTTGTTGCGAACCTACCATAACTCCAAGACCGCGGGGCATCCTGGAAAGAATCAGCTGTCCTGGGCTGTTTCACGTCTATTCTGGTGGCCTTCCCTACGTTCCGACATCGCCGCATATGTAGCGGCATGCTCCGTTTGTGCCCAGAGTAAGTCCCCTCGGCACCTTCCGTTGGGCCTTCTGCAACCCATAGCCACCGGGGAGCGCCCATGGTCACACCTGGGGATGGATTTCATTGTGGACCTCCCTGCATCCCGAGGCCATACGGTCATTCTCATGATTGTGGATCGGTTTTCCAAAATGTGCCACTGTGTTCCTCTCAAGAAGTTACCCTCTGCACAAGAGTTGGCCACGATTTTTGCCAGGGAGGTCTTCCGGTTGCACGGTTTGCCCAAGGAGATTGTGTCGGATCGGGGGAGTCAGTTTATGTCCAGGTTCTGGCGCGCCTTTTGCTCCCAGTTGGGGATTCATCTCTCCTTCTCCTCGGCCTACCACCCTCAGTCCAATGGGGCCGCAGAACGATCCAATCAGGCCTTGGAGCAATTCCTTCGTTGCTATGTCTCCGATCACCAAGACAATTGGGTTGACCTCCTGCCTTGGGCTGAGTTTGCCAGGAACACGGCGGTGAACTCTTCCTCTGGGACGTCTCCCTTCATGGCCAATTATGGGTTCCAACCTGCCGTGTTACCGGAGGTATTCTCTCCCCAGGATATTCCGGCTGTGGAGGATCACCTTTCCGTCCTACGTGCTTCTTGGGTACAGATCCAGAAGTCCCTTGAGGTCTCTGCGCAGCGCCAGAGACTCCAGGCTGATCGCAGACGAGCGCCTGCTCCTTCCTACCAGGTCGGAGACCGTGTATGGTTGTCCACCCGCAACCTCAACCTTCGAGTGCCCACCCCCAAGCTGGCGCCTCGCTTTGTTGGTCCCTTCCGAGTGCTTCACAGGGTAAACCCGGTAGCCTATGCCCTTGCGCTTCCTCCTGGCATGCGGATCTCCAACGTGTTTCATGTCTCCCTGTTGAAGCCACTGGTGTGTAATCGTTTCACTTCCTCGGTTCCTCGGCCTCGTCCGGTCCAAGTGGGCAATCGTGAGGAATATGAGGTGAGCAATATCCTGGACTCACGCCTGGTCCGCAGTCGGTTGCAGTTTTTGGTCCATTGGCGTGGTTATGGTCCAGAGGAGCGTTCCTGGGTTCCCTCCGCAGATGTCCATGCTCCGAGCCTTCCACGCACGCTTCCCTCAGAAACCGTTTTGTGCTCCGCGGAGGAGGGGCCCTTGAGGGGGAGGTACTGTCATGGTCTTACCTTCCTGCTGTTCTCCTTCGTTTGACATGTGCTGGCGGCCATCTTGGTTTCTGGGTTTCTTGTAGCCTTCCACCCTGCGGCTCCTCCTTCCCACTGGGAGGAGCTGGATGCCTAGCTCATATATATAGGAGGTCTGTGGCTTCAGTTCCTTGCTTGGTCCTCTTGTGTTCACATGCTTCTAAGACTGCTGCTGCTTCTGGTTCCTGATCCTGGCTTCGTCTGACTACCCTGCTGGTTCCTGCTCCTGGCTTCGTCTGACTACCCTGCTGGTTCCTGATCCTGGCTTCGTCTGACTACCCTTCTGGTTCCTGACCTCTGGCTTCGCAAAGACTCTGCTCGGTTTCACCATCCGTTTGGACTTTTGCTTTACAGCTTTATTTTCAATAAAGCCTTCTTATTTTCACTTATCTCTTGTTGTACGTCTGGTTCATGGTTCCGTGACAGGTACTTACCATTTACATTACAGGTGTCCTATGAATCCAGTCTGTGGTGGTATAGGTAAAAATTCTTTTTAAGATAAAAAAGTAGTAGACCCACTTACTTTCTTGTGGCTGGCCATAAAATCATCAATGTTTTATTCCCAATAATCCATAACTTGGCATGGTGCTGCTCATGATTGGAATTAGGCCCTCTACCGAAATAGCCTGTGTTAATGTCACTTCAATCAGGGCTCTGCAAGATGTGGTAACTAAAGAACACACCCTGTACTGCCTCTAACCCCTTCGTGTTCGATATGCACATGTGCAGAACATTATGACGGGTTGGATGAAGGTGGTATTAAGTTGCAATGATGCTCACAAGAAAATATATCTTAGTGGACAGATTCTGAGCCAAGAACTGACCTCATAAAACTTGTCCGTAAAAGGCAATTAGCATACGACTAACCTATTCATGACATCAGTGGAAGGGGGGCTAGTGGTGGAATGTGCATTTCTTTGGGGTACAGCTCGTTTGATGATCTGGCCGACTTTCATGCTACCCAGAAACCAGACTTCTACCATCTCTTAATGTATTAAGTTCCATTTCTTTTATTTTTAAACTGTTATGTGTTGCATTGTATTTGTATGTAATTGTATTTTTACCTTTTAATAACTATTTTTTTGCACGCACTATCCTTTGGATATTAAAGCTTCACTTTGGTAAAAGCCTTCTTGTTCTTCTAAATGATTTCATGATCTCAGAAGAAGCATTACATATATCGGTCTATTTACCTTGTGAATGCTAGAGTGAGTAGTGGGTTTGAGTGGGTAATTGTAAGTTACCTAGTTTAAGGGGTCTTGTCCACTTAAAGGGGTTATCCAATTTCTTAAACAGCCCGCCATTTGTCGGGCCCATCACAGGTAATATAACTTACCCCGCTACCGGCGCCGCTCTTGGTCCCCGCACCGCCGCTTCTCCCTGTACACGGATGAAAACATCGCAGAACATGGACACCAGCAATATGCGTTCCGCATTTTGCGGACCGCACATCGCCGGCACTCTCATAGAAAATGCCTTTTCTTGTCCGCAATTGTAGACAAGAATAGGACATGTTCTATTTTTTTGCGGAACGAAAGTGCGGATCCGGAAGTGTGGATCCACAAATGCGGATGCAAACAGCACATTCCGGCCTCATTGAAAATGAATAGGTCCGCACCTGTTCCGCAAAATGCGGAACGGATGCGGACCCATTTTGCGGATGTGTGAATGGACCCTTAAGCTCACATCCTGATTCCAAGTTGTGATCCTGACATGGTCTATGATTGGCTCCTAGGTGAGATATCATGGTGAAAAATGAAATTGGATAAAACTTACAAAGTAAAATAAGAAGGTCTACAGTATGGATACCGGTAATACTTATATTCTACATTTGCACTTTTGGGAAGAAAGGTTCACACAGTACATCGTGTCCTTGTGACCACTGCCATGAGATACTAAAAACCTAGTGCTGATAATTTCCTGAACGCATGTGACTCACTAACATACACAGGGTGTGACTTAATAATTGTGTTTTTTTAGAGCATACAATAGAATACTTCAAGTGTTTTAAATCTGTGTACAATTTTTGAAGCCACAGCTTTGGTTAGAATTTTCATTTTGCTTACACATTAAAATATTTTATTAATATTCATCCACTTTCAGCAACATTTTTACAATTTACATGTAATTAATCTACAAAAAAGTTAACTACATTATTTATGTAACTTCTACAGTCACAACTTTAAGCATCCCTCAGCAATGAAATCTCTCAGAATTCCTTGATGGCTCAACTTGGGAAGTCCACAAATATGATGTAGAAAAACGAGTACAGGTTTAACTACAGTGAATCTTCTGCAGAAAACCACCCCTTTGAGAAGACTGCCCTCCAGACCTATTGTACTCTATGGAAGCAGACCAACCAAAGACCACTTTTTGGGCATATTTTTCAGTGGCTACGCCTTTGAAAAGACCACGCATTGGACATACATATGCTATGAATTGTCTGGACATGGGCCTGGCCTGCACCACATCACCAGACTGGAGTGGCAGAAGCTGTAAAATAAGCCTAAGAGGCGCTGCACTGAAAAGACCACATTGCTGAACAAAGGAGACTGCAAACTGCTACTGAGGTGTCAAGGCTAGCAGTGAGGGGAGAAAATGAAAAAAGGAGCCATGCTGGGGACCAGGATTGAGAGGAAGGACCATACTGGGGACCAGAAACGAGAGAGGACGTCTGCAAACTCCTACTGAGATGTCATGGTTAGCATTGAGGTGAGAAAATGATGAAGGTAGTCATGCAGGCGACCAGGAATAAGAGGAGGGGCCAATAATGACAGAGGGGGCTATACAGGAGACCAGAAATAGGGGGAGCCATGCTGGGGACCAATAATGAGAGAGGAAGCCATGCTGGGGTATATAAATGAGAGAGGAGCCATGTTGGGGACCATCTTGAACTGGGAAAGGGCTACTTATATATATGTGTGTGGGCTGGGGCGACTTGTGCATAGTACCACAGCTGATTATTAGTCCTAGTCTAGGCTTGGTTCTGTGTGATGTGCTGATGTGATGCCAAGCATAAACAACAGGATTCTGGGCTCATTCATCATTATTTGTGTTTATTTGTGTGTTGTAAATAGCCAAATGACACAAAATAGCATTGTGGCCTTGTGAGGTAGATTCATTGCACTACATAGAGGGTGCAAGAGTAGGGTTCTAAACCACAGTATGTAAGCAGAAGGAACTGTGGTCTCCAAAGAAGTTTAGATACAAGTGTAGTAACCAAATTTACTGTCATGCTTCCATCCATAAATAATGGACCTTCCTCGGGCACTAGTACAAATACAAAATTATAACTTGTAAGACTCATGTAGTACAAAATACAAGCATATACTGTACATGATCACAGATACATGAAAACAGCACAGTAATAACAGCATGGGGTGTCATGTAATCAGCCTATGTGTCCTAGGGCATACCATATACTTGCACTGTAACTTATTGTATATACACTCACCTAAAGAATTATTAGGAACACCATACTAATACAGTGTTGGACCCCCTTTTGCCTTCAGAACTGCCTTAATTCTACGTGGCATTGATTCAACAAGGTGCTGATACCATTCTTTAGAAATGTTGGCCCATATTGATAGGATAGCATCTTGCAGTTGATGGAGATTTGAGGGATGCACATCCAGGGCACGAAGCTCCCATTCCACCACATCCCAAAGATGCTCTATTGGGTTAAGATCTGGTGACTGTGGGGGCCATTTTAGTACAGTGAACTCATTGTCATGTTCAAGAAACCAATTTGAAATGATTCGAGCTTTGTGACATGGTGCATTATCCTGCTGGAAGTAGCCATCAGAGGATGGATACATGTTCTCATTCTGTTTACGCCAAATTCGGACTCTACCATTTGAATGTCTCAACAGAAATCGAAACTCATCAGACCAGGCAACATTTTTCCAGTCTTCAACAGTCCAATTTTGGTGAGCTTCTGCAAATTGTAGACTCTTTTTCCTATTTGTAGTGGAGATGAGTGGTACCCGGTGGGGTCTTCTGCTGTTGTAGCCCATCCGCCTCAAGGTTGTGCGTGTTGTGGCTTCACAAATGCTTTGCTGCATACCTCGGTTGTAACGAGTGGTTATTTCAGTCAACGATGCTCTTCTATCAGCTTGAATCAGTCGGCCCATTCTCCTCTGACCTCTAGCATCCACAAGGCATTTTTGCCCACAGGACTGCCGCATACTGGATGTTTTTCCCTTTTCACACCATTCTTTGTAAACCCTAGAAATGGTTGTGCGTGAAAATCCCAGTAACTGAGCAGATTGTGAAATACTCAGACCGGCCCGTCTGGCACCAACAACCATGCCACGCTCAAAATTGCTTAAATCACCTTTCTTTCCCATTCTGACATTCAGTTTGGAGTTCAGGAGATTGTCTTGACCAGGACCACACCCCTAAATGCATTGAAGCAACTGCCATGTGATTGGTTGACTAGATAATTGCATTAATGAGAAATAGAACAGGTGTTCCTAATAATTCTTTAGGTGAGTGTAGATTGCACATTGGTCCCCCAACTTCATACTATCAATATTTATGTTCTATGATGATATTACCATACTATTACTATATATCTGTGACCATGCATGTGCTTGTATTTTGCACCAACATAAGACTTATTATATATTATAATTTCTATCCTAGTGTCTGAAGAAGGTACATACTTTATGGACCAAATGTTAGGCTAAATTTGCTTGCCTCGTCTGTACATAAACTATCTATTTGAACTTCCTTGGAGTGTAGAGTTCTTTCTACTTAAGTACATAGCTCTGTAGTCTTGCTATATAAACTTTAAGAAATTATAAAGAGCCTCTAAATAGAGATGAGCGAACTTCTGTTTTAAGTTCGGCGTCTAAAGTTCGGCTTCCGGTTAGCGGAGAATCCCGATATGGATTCCGAATTCCGTTGTGGTCCGTGGTAGCGGAATCAATAATGGCCATTATTGATTCCGCTACCACGGACCACAACGGAATTCGGAATCCATATCGGGATCCTCCGCTAACCGGAAGCCGAACTTTAGACGCCGAACTTAAAACAGAAGTTCGCTCATCTCTACCTCTAAAATCTCAAAAAATAATTTTCTAGTTTTATAAAACTATCTAAAAGAAAAACTGTCAACTGATCAGTGCATTTAACCTCTCCACACATATTGTACTGTATTTTAGGGTAATAATATTAAATTAGACCAAAGAGATAACTTCTGACAAAAGTTGCAAAACGTGGAAAAGTCAGAAACATTAACTATGAATCTCCTTTTGTGAACTTTACAATTGTTCTTGTGATTGCTACTATTATTTAGAAGGTCTATGCTTAGAGAGCTATATAGAAGCATTTTATAAACGTCATCAAACCTGGCAAAAGCACAACTTCTGGCATATGTGCGGCTTCTGAAGTTGTATGTGATGCTCATGTTCATAATTGGGCAAAGCAACTGCAATGCACCTGCCATAACATACTACAACCTTTGTGCTAAACTATGCTGTGAAGCTTCTGACGTCTCCTGCTGGCACTGAGACCAAAGAGTGAGCAAAAAAAGGATGTATGGCTAATACAATAGTGAACCTTTGTAGCCTTCAGTCATTAAAAATGCAATTAAAGGGAACCTGTCACCTCAAAATCGCATATAAAACCGCCAGCTTTACCTTATAGTAGCCCCCAGTCTGTTATTAATGATGTGTTTGATCCGATAATTTGATGCTCCATACATGACAAAAACAATGTTTTTATCGCCTTCAGCGAAGATAGCGCTGATGGCGATTAAAACATTGTTTTTGTCATGTATGCAGCATCAGATTACCGGATCAAACACATCATTAATAACAGACTGGGGGCTACTATAAGGTAATGCTGGCGGTTTTATATGCGTTTTTGAGGTGACAGTTTCCTTTAAGATTAATATTACATTTAGCAAAAATTTTATCTAGTTGGCAGTGCGTGAGATGTACATAAAAGAATAAAGGGAAGGTCTATAATTTTTTTTTATCATTTTGTCTTTACAGGCCCTACACAGACATATGTGTCGCTATGGTAACAGACTACAAACAAACCATGCATAATCTGATTCTGAAGTCATATTCCCTGAATATGTTACAGACCTGACCCTTTGGCAAATTAATTGATGATATGATTGTGTTTTGCCTGACGAAGGGACCAACAAGGTATCACGCTGCTTATTAGATCGTACTTGTTTTAAGATCGCACTCGTTTGCTGAGGTTGTGCTGCTTCGGTTTTCCCCCCTTCTTCTTATGCTCTCTCCCTTGGATAAATTAGCAAGAAGTAGGTGTTGTATGGCCATATGACTGCAAGATCTGACCATAGTGTGTTAACAGTCTTTGGAGACACATGTCTGAATATGAGCTCTAAAAACAACACAATAGGAGATAATTTTTTTTACAATTTACAAAGTTGCTTATTTTTGATATTTTTCAAATTCATTGAAATAATAAAAACAATTGGTTGTAATTTTCACCATAGTGCCCAATCATATCAGATCTCCTTTTATTGAAACAAACTGGAAAATAGCAGAGATCTGGTAGATAGCCACGGGCAAATCCTTTTTATTTTCATTAGCAAATCTCCCCAAGTTATTGGCATAGATTTGGATAAGGCATTTTCTTTCTGGTGCAATTCTTTTAATAACGCTGCACTGGTGTAAGCAAAAGAATTGGGGAAATGCTGAGATTAAAAGAGGTTAGTAAATTTTTTGAAAGCTGAACCTACATGAAGAATTTACACATAAATAGTTCTGAAATTTTCCTTCTCAAAATAACTCTGATTACATCACCGGATGCTCACCCAAACTGAACGGAGTAGGCTCCACCATGAAACAGCATGTGTATGGGCTCAGAGCTACAGTACATCCACAGCTAAATAGGAAATAGTTAGCTTGGATATTATACTATAAAGTGTAACCAGATGCATTCAGCTGTTCGTATGCATATCTAGAGATTAATTTCACCTTAGTAAGGGCCCATGAATAGACAGCAGGTTTAATGCAAGCTGTAATTGAAACTGGACCTCCCACAGTCTGGGGGAGTTCAAATGAAATCCTGACTGCTTGGACTATACCCTTCTTCAATGGAACACAACAAAGTATCCACCAACAAAACAAATAGGGATAAGAAAGAACAACTTGAGCCACTTTGTAGCTTGACTTCGTGTTGAGAATGAGATTCGGGATGAAATTCACCTCCCACGTGCCCAGGGACGTTTAAACCACCAATTAAAGGCTTTTTTTAAGCAGCTAAATCCTTATCAGTACTAGAGAAAGCAGTATGGAGCTTAGTGTTTAACATATACAGTATTATATGGCCAGTGTAGAACACTACCAGCTGTTTTATACCTGGTTATTATATTTATTCTTGCTTGATGTAATCAAAAAACATAGTACTAAGGGGAAGCAAATGTACATGGGTTTTATTGGACAACTCTAGATTATATCCAAGGAGCTCAAGACTACTTAGACCTGCAGATTTTGCAGAACCTACTTACTACTATAAGAGCGCGCAGAGTGCATTGCTTCTATAAAGGGGGCACAGAGGACATAACTACTATAAAGGGGGCACAAAGGGCATTACTACTATAAAAGCGTACAGAGGGAATTACTACTATAAAGGGGACACAGAGGGCATTACTACTCTGAAGGGGGCACAGAGGGGATTACTACTCTGAAGGGGGCACAGAGGGGATTACTACTATGAATGGGACACAGAGGGCATTACTACTATGAAGGGGACACAGAGGGCATAACGATTTTGAAGGGGGTGCAATAGACATTATTACTATGAAGAGGGCACAATGGGCATTACTACTGTGAAGGCGGCACAATGGGCATTACTACTGAGAAGGGGCCACAGAGTGCATTACTACTGTAAAGGGGGCACAGAGAGGACAAAACTACTGTAAGGGGGCACAAAGAGGGTATCACCACTGTGAAGGGGGCAGAGATGTGTCTGTCCCTGTGTGTGTCTGTCACCATCGCTACGCCCACAGTGTTCCTATGTCTTGACGCAGCTGCATCAGGACGTTCTGTGTGGGGCAAGAAAAGAAGAAGGAAGAGGAGGCAGCGCCGCCAGCATTGATCCGTGGGAGAGGCCCACTAAGGACGTAGGTAACACTACCACATGATCTACACTAGTGTTATCTGTGGTTTTAAATAGGACTGCAGTGTAACGGTCGCGTACACACACACACAGGGGGGAGGGAAGTGACCACTGCGCTCCACCCTTACCCCTGGCCCTGCCTACTTGCCTCGCGAGTCCTAATGACAGGGGACAACTGGACGGCAATCCCTAACTTGGAGTAAGTGCAGGGATGACAGACAGACAAACAACAGGACGTGAACGGACCGAGTCAATACCAGGAAAGCTGCAAAGTACAAATGGAGCAAGCAGAGAATTGTCAGGAGAAGCCGGGGTCATAAATACCAGGAGAGCAGAGAAGTACAAGAGGAGTCCTAAGAGAGTAGTCAGGTGGGAGCCGAGGTCACAATACCAGGACGGATGCGCAGTACAGGAGGATCAGGCAAAAGGATGGTCAAGGAACAGGATCAGGTAAGTATTCAGCCGTCCAACAAATAGCCAGGAACCTAGAAATTAACAGGCAACCTGTAGCCAGCAGGCTGCCTGTATTTATAGTGGGGAGTGAGGGTCATGTGACGTGGCCAGCGTCACATGACCGACAGACCAACCAGTCGAGCACCGAGTGATCAGCTCGGCGCTCAAGGCAGACTTAGGAGCAAGGAGCCACCCAGCTAGTAAAGCCGCCCTGGGAATGAGGTCAAACACAGAACCTCATTCCAAAAGCTAAGCAACAGTTCTGCGGGCAATGGGGGACCGAGTGCACCTTCGGAACCCTGTGACATGCAGGTAACACTACCACATTATCAGCACTAGTGTTATCTGTGGTTTACATAGGACTACAGGTAAGACTACCACATTATCAGCACTTGTGTTATCCGTGGCTTTACATAGGACTGCAGGTAACACTGCTACATTTTCTGTACTCAGCCATCACTGTGTTATCTGTTCTGTTACATAGGACTTAAGGTAACATCTACTATAGTATCTGTACTCAGAGATTTATCACTGTGTTACATAGGACTGCAGGTGATATCAACAACATTATCTGTACTTGTACCACCCCAGATCTGGCAGGACAGTCTCAGAGTTCGGTGGCTACTTGGCTTTCATACTATTTTTTAATTGGAGTGGGGCGCCATTAAAATTTTTTGCCTCAGGCAGGAGAAGAGCTAGAATCGGCCCTGGTCTGTAGGCATAGCATAAAATGTTTTTTGGGCTATTTTATGCATCAAGAAAATACACCTTTTTTATGGCATCTCAAAACACAATAGTTCCAAACTCTGAAACATTTTAAAAGATTTTCTAAAAAGTGGATAAGCCAGAATCTGCAGCTGAACCTGTTGATATTCATCACAAAAATTTCTAATGACCACACATTTGGTGAAGTCTTCTAGAGCAGATGGAGCTCTGAGAAAGGCCTCTTTCACGTGTCAGTGAATGACGGACATTGTCTACACCTATCTATTTACTTTAATGGGTGTATTCACACATTAGTGGTTTTCCACGGACAGCAAGCCCTGTTTTTTCCCGTGATTATGAATATCTCATGCAAATTATAGTCTATGGGTCTGTGAAAGCCACCTCCGCAATACAGATGTCATCTGTTTTTGACCCATGGTTGTAACGGATCATTGCTAGGATATGCTTTGAAAATTAATTTTCAGCCTAGCAGGGTACGTGGAATACGGATGACACACAGAGGGCAAAACACAGACACATGTACCAATCACAGATTCTTTACGGATATCTTTACTGTCACGGATACAGACATGTCAAAGAGGCCTAATAGGTGAGGACTGGGGGGAAAGAGGGTCACAAGTGTGGGATTCCCCTCTATAATATCCACACTTTCTCATAGGGCCTATAGAAAATCCTTGTTTTCACAAGACAAAAAGACAGAAGTGGAGACTGCTCCCCTTGAGTAACAGCAGGGTCAATGGTCACCCATTTCAGTACATTGGTCCTCTGTAGCACGCCAACAGTTTCACTTTGATCATTGCTAAGCATTGCTCCAATATCACTCATTTGGAGGCAGGGCCCAAAACACAAGCGCTGCTGATGGATGTCATGAAGCGGAGGAAGGGTCACTGGAGCAATAGTTTGCAGAAGCCACAGCCATAGTTTCCCACTTTTGGGGAGTTCAAAAATACTCATGTTCAACTGGAGAACTGGAGTTATATAGATATGTGTAGAAAATTCATCATGTTATACATTTTAAAGGGGTTTTATCATGATTAATGTAAAAAAATGAAAATCAGACATCATATAATACACGACTCTCTTGTCTCTTTTTAACAAGGCTAGAGCCAACCCTGTGCCTCTTATGGATCCAGAGATCTCCCCTTTCACTGATCTATTATATTTATTTCAAGCTATCAGGATAAGGTGAGTGTCCTATCTGCTGAAGCATTCTCCATGTCACAGCTCAGGAGGAGTGTCCTATCTGCTGAAGCATTCTCCATGTCTCAGCTCAGGAGGCGTGTCCTTTCTGCGGCAGCATTCTCCATGTCTCAGCTCAGGAGGTGTGTCCTTTCTGCGGCAGCATTCTCCATATCGCAGCTCAGGGGGCGTGTCCATTCTTCTGCAGTATTCTCCATGTCACAGCTCAGGAGGCGTGTTCTTTCTGTGGCAGCATTCTCCATGTCTCAGCTCAGGAGGCGTGTCCGTTCTGCGGCAGCATTCTCCATGTCACAGCTCAGGGGGCGTGTCCATTCTTCTGCAGTATTCTTCATGTCACAGCTCAGGGGGCGTGTCCATTCTTCTGCAGTATTCTCCATGTCACAGCTCAGGGGGCGTGTCCATTCTTCTGCAGTATTCTCCATGTCACAGCTCAGGGGGCATGTCCATTCTGCTACAGCTCTCTTCCTGTAACTGTTACAGCTTCTAAAAGAAAATCCAGCTGGTGGCAGTTAAAGGAGGGAACTGGGCATGTGCGTCCACCTCAGCAGTGTTACTGAGGAGGACAGAGGAATAAAGAAAAGAACAAACAGCAGGTGGCGCTATACAGATCACCTGGTTAGGTCATCAGTATCTGATCAGTCAGGGTCCCCAGACGATCAGTAGCGTCGCAGCCTTCTTGCAGCTTTCCCTAGGCCATGTGATGTCAAGTATATCGGTCAGATGGCTTAAGTGCAGCTCACCGCCACTGAAGTGAATGGAGCTGAGCGCGATACCAAGCACAGACGCTATACAATGTACGATGCTGTGCTTGGCGAGCGGAGAGACGGCTGCGGCGCTACTGCGAGCTCCAATGCCTTCTCAAACAGCTGATCAGTGGGGGTCCCAGGTGCCAGACCACCACCGATCAGATACTGATGACCTATCCTGGAAAACACCTTTAAACACTCAGACAACCCCTTTAAAACACTGAATAATCAGAAAATGTGCTAATAAGGCATCATACTGACCCTACAGAGGCCAGATTAGCAGAACAGAAAAAAAAAAAGTATAATTTACCAAAATGTCTTTAATACCTGTTATCAGCATAGAATAAAATAATTTTAGGATTCATCCTCAATTTATTTAATCATAAGCTACCTTGGCTTGGTAACCGCTTTTCTACTCTATGAGACCACCAACAGACAATTCACTACCATATTTCCTCTCGTATGAGAGAGCTCTCGACAAAGCTTATGTCACACACCATGTGCTAGCCAAGCCTACAATATATGTCCGTAAATATACAAATCAGATGTCTGGTAAGAGCGACATTACCTGCAATTACACTCATTTATACTGGGAGCGCAGGGCCTAAGTACATTACAAAGTTCACACCAAAATAGATTATCCAGGCAGCTTATTCAATTATGACAGCCATCCGTGTGGTGACATAGGCTAAACGTCAGAATACTACGCTGTATAGACAAATACTAGTGTCACGAGGCGGGCTGCAGACTAGTACTACATGCTAGAGAGATGAAGCCCTCCGGGGTAATTCAATGAGCCAATATGTAGGTTAAGAGACACGGTTTTGTACGTTTTGAATGATTAATTTTATAAAAATTTCCCCTGTAAGTACTGGAAAGATTGGCCCTTTCTTTCCGACTTCATATTGCGGATGTGTTTATGGGGCAGCATGCATCTATTTCAAGTGCATGGTCCTTCACATAAAAGCACTTGGATACACAAGCACTCTGACCTAGTTTGTAGGCTGCTTATACCTATCACATTTATACACCCTATTATTGTTCTACTTTTCATTTCCTGTGTGTAATTTTCTTGTGGTATTGATTCATGTATATTTGTAAATGTTAGTTGTTTTTTTATGTCCTAGAACCAAACCGGCAAATAATTCCCAAAATATGCAAAATATCTTGTCCGTGCACATGCATGCTCGGGTCGGCCAATCGTGCATGTGTTCTGAAAGGGGAGTAAGCTGCTGCCAGACACCTCTTGATGCGACTGAGATCAAAAGGATCGGCCTGTCGAAATCCTACAGCCCGATAATTCTTCCCCTGGACAAGTGCCATTGAGAGATAATTGGTGCACACCCAAACACATTTGATGGACGCGCAGTCCTGCCAAAATCTGTGGGTTCGTATGACTTTTTTTTATGTTTATTATTTTTCAAAATACATTAAGAGAAATCACAGCAGGGACGGAGCTAAAGGCTCATGGGCCCTGGTGCAAGGGTTAAGTTTGGGCCCCCCCCTCTTCCATCAGTGCTTTGTGGCCAGGGGCAGGGGAGCAAAAATTGAAACAGCAACCCCCTTCCCTCCAGCCAGAGGTGTAACTTGACCGCAGGTGTCCCGTTCCCGTATTGCGGACAAATCCGGAGATGCGGAACGGAACACTACGGAAACACTATGGAGTGATTTCTGGGGTTCCGTTCCGTACCTCCGCACCGCAAAAAGATAGAGCAAGTTCTATCTTTTTGCGGAACGGAGGGATTGCGGACCCATTCAGGTGAATGGGTCTGTGATCTCAATGCGCCTGCCCCAAGGAAGGTAAGGGACACCAATGGTCGTGTGAACGAGCCCTAATACCGTGTTTTGTTAGGTGGCACAAGAGTCTTTGGGACCCCTAAGGCCTCTTTCACGCCAACGGTACCGATTTGCTCAGGACGCTTTCAATGAAACTCGCACCATTTTGCAAGCAAGTTCAGTCAGTTTTGTCTGCGAATGCGTTCAGTTTTTTTCCGTGCGGGTGCAATGCATTTTGATGCATTTTTCACGTGCGTGAAAAAAAACCTGAAGGTTTACAAACAACATCTCCTAGCAAACATCAGTGAAAAACGCATCGCACCCGGCTGCAATCCATTTTTCACTGAAGCCCCATTCACTTCTATGGGGCCAGGGCTGCGTGAAAAACGCAGAATCTAGAACATGCTGCGATTCTCACGCAACGCAGAACTGATGCGTGAAAAAAAACACTCGTGCGCATAGACCCATTGAAATGAATGGATCAGGATTCAGTGCGGGTGCTGTGCGTTCACTTCACGCATCGCACCCATGCGGAAAACTAGCTCGTGTGAAAGAGGCCTAAGGCTCCTGGGCCTCGTAGCGACGGCAACCTCTGCACCCCCTATAGCTACGCCCCTGCATCACAGTACAGACTAGCTTTCCGCTGAAAACAAAACAATTTGGTTTGTATGACTTTAATCTAATGTGTATGGCCAATCCGTCTCCTCTCCTCCATGGTGGATCAGATAACAGTGAAAGGGGGTCTCCTGTTCTAGGTGATAAGACAAGATGATAAATGTTTCAAAAAATGTTTTCACAAATAAAAACATATATACAATATATACAATTTTCATGGCTATGGAAGTCCACTCTACCACGGCAATATAGTACAGTATACTATTTATGGCCTTTAGCTCTCTACTGCTAGAAAAGACAAATACGCAACTGCTTTTAAATCAAGGTTTCCACTTCTGTGATGAAACTGGCTACTGGAGAATTGACCCACGAAATATTACATTCATCTTTTATAGAATTAGCAAGCACCAATTGACAGGCCATTTCCTAACAAGGCAAAAACAGGAGTTTTATATTACCCGGCATCAGATTCTCACGACCAAACAATATTCCCGTCTGTGATGGGAAAACAAAACAATGAATCATTTACGTAATAAACTTGTTAAATTATTATCGCGCTGTGCACTTCGACTGCCTCTAATGTGATAATCTAATATGAATTATCTATGCAGGATGAAAATCATTCTTTACTAGGATAAATGTGTGCCCCTCTTTATCTTTTCAAAATGCCTAGAGAGGAGCACATTTTTCAAAAATTCGATTCGGCCGGTTCACCGAATTCTTTGAAAAAATGTGGTTCGATCCGAATGTATTCACGGCGGATCGCGTTAAAAACGGCTATTTCCTGACTGCAGAGGGCCTGTACAGTGGTGTAGAACACTGTGCCTTGCAGTGACACGCATAGGGAGTCTGCTGTGAAATAATACTGTGAGTCAGTATGACACACAGATGACAGGCGTCGCTCTTAGAATCACTGCACACTTCACTTATTTGGGCAGTCACGGGGCCAAAACTGACCAAATAACTGAAGTATGAACTAAGCCTTAGGGCTTGTTCACACGAACGTATAGGTTCCGTTGCCGTATTGCGGACCGCATATGAGGATCCGTAATAAATGGACACTGTTCCGTGTGCATTCCGCATCACGGATGCGGACCCATTCATTTGAATAGGTCCGCAAATCCGCAGATACGGAGCGGAACAGAAGCACGGAACGGAAACGCACGGAAGCACTACGGAGTGCTTCTGTGGGGTTCCGTTCCGCACAAAGATAGAACATGTCCTATCTTTTTGTGGAATGGAGGGATGCGGATCCATTCAAGTTGAATGGGTCTAGATCCGTCCTGGAGGCCTCACGAACGTTCTCCGTGCATTGCGGACCGTAAATTGCGGCCCCAATGCACGGAACGGAACCCATAAGTTTGTGTGAACAAGCCCTTACAGGTCCATGTTAGCGCCAAGAAGAAGCGCACTCCTTTTACACCGTTGTCAGCTGATTCCAAGTAGAGCCCCCCGACAGAATGGAGAGGATGTCAGCAGTAATTTTGTGTTAACGTCACAGATTTTTTTGCCCTTCCTCTGATCCGTCAGAACAATAACCCACAAAAAACGGATCCTGTCTGTTGAGCATCACTCGGTCAGCAATCCATCAGTCTTGCTAATGCCCAAAAAAATCGAATAAATAAATAAAAAGGAAATTAAAACGCCACAAAAAATTTCTCACTAATAAGCCCTTTTTCCCACTAATACATGCCAAAAAGGGCTGTAATTTTCGCACTTCACCACACAATGGTTAATAAACCCTTTTTTCCCACTAATACAAGCCAAAAAATGCTTTAGAACTTATAACTGCACCGCACAAGGGCAAATAAGACGTAGAAATATTTCCTTGTGATAAACCCTGTTCATGGCTGTATCAAACAGCACTTGCACCCCAATAATAAGAACGGTTTGTTGGAATTACACAGCTGTATAATGGCAATTTGGATCCCCAGTCAGTGCAGCAAGGTGTAATAGGATTGTTATTACCCATGCTGTAACCTCCCCTACTGAACCCTGTTCAACATAAATGCTGCGGTATGATTCCTCCCTATCCTTTCCCTACACCTTGAATAATCTTTCCCTGCACTTGTAAATCGTTTTTTTTTTAGCACAATTAAGTTTTTTCTAGCACTGTCCCTAGCGCCTGCTGACGTCTCTGCCTGCACTAAGTACACTGGAAAATGGCAGAATCCAAAATGTCTGAGGCTATTTATAGTGCTGTGACATCACAGGGCTGGCTGGTTGCTGATTGGCTGCATGCATGGCCTTATGGGTGATCCCACCTTCCTAGAGTTCCTTGCTCCATGTCCTCATACTTGCAGCAGCCATTTTAGGAAAAAAAATGTGATTCGTTATCACGAAGTGTGAGGAAATTCGGATTTGGTGCGAATCGAATAATTCCTGACATTCGGATCGAATTCCACTTCGTCAGCTTCGATTCGCTCATCTCTAAAAATGCCATTTGTTTCTCTACACTATGTACTTTACATGGTGTGAGTTGTAGCAGAACTTTCCTCCGTGGCCTTTCACCTCCCACTACACAGAAAGAAGAAGCCTTTTCCCACCACTATCCAATGTCACGATTTCCTAATGTGTAAATATACTCAGTCACTTCTTCTTTTTACCCTATTAGATACAATTGTACTACTACAGCTGGAAAGATTTCTTTTCAGATAACTACACTGTAAAAAAAAAAAAAAGTAGGAACATTTAAGATAACAGAGATGCCACATTTGGGTAATTCGGTCCTGACAACTATTTTGTTTCTCTGCAGAGATTCCTGAGTAACAGATAGGCAATTTATCATCATCCCCTTAAAGTTTAAAGATGAATAATGGTATATAAACACTCCGGAGGAAGCAGGCGAACAGCTCAGAAATTGTTTATCTTGCGTAATGGGAGGAATGGTTACATAGAACATAATTTTGTTTTTAAGTACACAATACGATGTATTGTTTCTATTAAAGATTTTGAATTTTCACCTATTTCCTAGCTTCTTGCACCCTAGAAAACTACTAGCAATCTAATAACCTGATGCAAGAACCCTTCTTCCCCTCAACTGCTGTTCCAGTGCCCCGAATCCCTGTATCTAGAATGTATGCAGCATGGTGGCTCAGTGGTTAGCATTGGTGCCTTACAGCATCTGCATGGAGCTGTACGTTCTCCCTCTGTTTGTGTGGATTTCCTCCGGGTACTCCGGTTTCCTCCCAACTCCAAAGGCATACTAATAGTGAATTTAGATTGTGAGCTCCATTGGAGACAGCGAGCACTGATAATGTCTGTAAAGCGTTGTGGAATATATCAGCGCTATATAAGTGAGTAAAATCAGTATTCCTTATAGGAGGGGCTCATGACCCCCAGCTGTGTGGTTTGCAAATAGAAGCCTTGAGTTATGACCACAGTGAGAATATTGAAGACATGTCCTGCCTAATACCAGTGTGTCAAACCACATGCTGAAATACTTTTCTACACATTTGTGCAATTACGTGCAGTTACAGTCTTACATATTTAACGTCTCTCCTCCATTTTTTTATCGAATCCAGATTCTGACCATCACTGTTGAAGGTGGCTCACAAGGTAGAAAACGTAAGGCATCTCAGCAAAGAGTGCAAGCTCATATGGGCAAAAGTCTCTTAGACTACTTTCACACCTCCAGTGTAAAACTCCTTCATGGCCATTCCGGCAGACTAGCAGAGGATCGGCTGGACACAAACCGCAGCATGCATACGGATCTCCGCTGGACCCATTACACTGAATAAGGCCAGCGGACATTCTCTGCCGGAACAGCATGCCAAAATTCAAAGCGGAGATGTGAAAGTAGTCTTAGGGTTCCTTCCCACTATAATTTCTTCAAGTGTTGACTATTTTATTGCTATTTTCATAGTGTTGCTAAAATACAGCGTAAAAAAGAAAAACCCATTGACTTCTATAGGTTAAAAGCAATACTAATACCGATCCACTGGAACATGCTGAGCTGTACACATACATAATAGAAAACAATTGCAATAAGTATGAACAAAACGAGTTACAAACTGGTACAGAAGGAGAGAGGGCCCTGCCCACGAGGGCTTACTATCTACAAGGTATAGAGCAGGGCTGGCCAACCTGCGGCTCTACAGCTGTTGTAAAACGACTATTCCCACCACGCCCTGCTGTAGGCTGATAGTTGTAGGCAGTCTTTGCATGCTGGGAGTTGTAGTTTTGCAACAGCTGGAGAGCCGCAGGTTGGCCATCCCTGGTATAGAGGAAGGACACAGAAGGTAAGGATAAAGCTGGTCATGGCATTTTAGCGGCAGCAGTGTCACTTTAGGTTGTAGGCTTGTCAGCAGAGGTGGGTTTTCGGGTTTCTTTTTAAGGATTCCACTGTAGGTGGGAGGCTGATCTGTTGGGGTAAAGAGTTCCAGAGTATAGTGGAGGCGAATGTGGCAAGAAGTGATAAGAGAAGAGAAGGAGGTCTTGTGAGGATCGGAGATTACATGTGGGGATATATCGGGAAAGTAGCTCAGAAATGTACGGAGGGGACAGGCTGTGGAGTTACAGCAATAGTTACGGAAGTGGAGTAGTTTGTTCTGCTATGCTGTTTACATAGCTCCCATTCACTGCGATCGGAGTTACAGATACAGCAGCAGTTTCCGTAAGCCTGGTCTGTGGAAACGGCGATTCGACAATTCTCTTAAAGGGGTATTCCCATCACAGACAATGAGGGAATATCGCTAGGATATGCCCCCATTGTCTGATAGGTGTGGGTCCCACCTCTGGGACCCGCACCTACAATGAGAATGGAGCGGGGAAATTAACGGAAATTGCACTGCTCATGCGCAGCCGCCCTCCATTCATTTCTATGGGGCCGCCGAAAATAGCCGAGCGCTGGCTCGGCTATTTTAGTCTGCCCCATTGAAATGAATGCGAGCAGGGGCCGCGCGTGCACGGTGTGCTCCCGTTTACTTCTATGGGAACAGAGGGGAGCAGCACTTGGTGGTGGATGGACCCCGGGAAATCCGGGGTCCTCCAGCCACAGCTCTCCCGCTTGATCTCGTTGTAGGTGCGGATCCCAGAAGTGGGACCCGCACCTATCAGACAATGGGGGGCATATCCTAGCGATATGCCCCAATTGTCTGTGATGGGAATACCCCTTGTGACACAGTGAAAGGTTTGGTCTGGGAAAACAGGTATTTTCCTCCCAGCATGTGCTGCTGGGCTGATTTACAGCCAAGTAAGGTCAAATACCGGACCGGATTTTAAATGCCGGCCCTGGTCTTGGCAGCACCTGGCTGTCCTTAAATAGGCAGCTGGGCTTAGAAGCCAGGTCTCTGTGTTGGGATCTGGGAGCCTTGTCTCTGGATGAAGGTTTGCTACCTGTTTGGCGTAAAAACAGGTTGGTGCTGCTATCAGCAAGGACTCTTTGAGGCAGAATTGCTGCATGGTGTGAATTACCACCAACACCGCAAGGTGACTTTTTGTTTGAATATGACGGCTTGTTTTGTCACTTGCTTAAAGGGCTTCTGTCACCCCATTAAACCGTTTTTTTTTTTTTTTCTTTACTAATAATCCCTACACTGCGATCTCATCATACATAAGCTAATTAATGATTTTCGTTCAGTAGAATTTGTTAAAAATCGATTTTTATAATATGTAAATTACCTGTCTACCAGCAAGTAGGGCGGCTACTTGCTGGTAGCAGCCGCATCCTCCGATGGTAATGACGCCCCCTCTGCTTGTTGATTGACAGGGCCAGCGGATGGGATCTTTCTCTGCTGGCCCTGCCTGTGTAACGCACCTAGTTGATCAGTTAGGATCTCAACTGCGGAAGCAATGGACATCCACTATTATCCCACCGCCCTTGTTTTTGGCTGTGGGATTCGCGGTTACTCAGTATGTACCCCAGGCGTCTCTCTCAGTCTTGGGCGGAGAGTTTGGGGTAACAAAATCATTTACCGCTATCCATCTAATTAGTTACTGCTGGAAAGGAAGGTCCCCCAGTATTACAGGAGTCACAAGTTAGTATAAGCTTGTGCACAGTTCAGAGTTAGTATATAGTATGCCCTCAGTTTAGTATATAGTATGCCATAGGTTCAGGGTTAGTATATAGCATGTCCACAGTTTAGTATATAATATGCAGCAGGTTCAGAGTTAGTATAGCATGTCCTCAGTTTAGTATATAATATGCAGTAGGTTCAGAGTTAGTATAGCATGTCCTCAGTTTAGTATATAATATGCAGCAGGTTCAGAGTTAGTATAGCATGTCCTCAGTTTAGTATATAATATGCAGCAGGTTCAGAGTTAGTATAGCATGTCCCCAGTTTAGTATATAATATGCAGCAGGTTCAGAGTTAGTATAGCATGTCCTCAGTTTAGTATATAATATGCAGCAGGTTCAGAGTTAGTATAGCATGTCCTCAGTTTAGTATATAATATGCAGCAGGTTCAGAGTTAGTATAGCATGTCCTCAGTTTAGTATGTAGTATGCAGTAGGTTCAGAGTTAGTATAGCATGTCCTCAGTTTAGTATGTAGTATGCAGTAGGTTCAGAGTTAGTATAGCATGTCCCCAGTTTAGTATATAATATGCAGCAGGTTCAGAGTTAGTATAGCATGTCCCCAGTTTAGTATATAATATGCAGCAGGTTCAGAGTTAGTATAGCATGTCCTCAGTTTAGTATATAATATGCAGCAGGTTCAGAGTTAGTATAGCATGTCCCCAGTTTAGTATATAATATGCAGCAGGTTCAGAGTTAGTATAGCATGTCCTCAGTTTAGTATATAATATGCAGCAGGTTCAGAGTTAGTATAGCATGTCCTGAGTTCAGAGTTGGTTTGGGAATATCGCCTCACACCAGCAGGAACCACCCCACTCTGAGTTCCAGGACCTTAATCAGAGCAGGTAACAGGCATATACTTGCGGTTAGTTGGTCCTGGCTAGGAAGCCAGCAGTGGGGAAGCCAGTGGCAAGAAGGTAGGCAGTCCTTCACAATGTTGTTAGGGATCCAGGTCTGGATATGTGGACAAAGTCCTCAGATGCAATGGAGCTAGCAGGGTGCGCACTCCATTAGTGGAACACCCTGCTTAGCACCTGTCTTCTATTTAAGGCCCGGAGGTAAGTGGGCGGAGTCACAGGGAGCCGCTGCGATCCAGGCTGTACTGTTACAGCCTGTTTTGATTCAATATCTGGCGCCTGCGCCGCGGCCATACCCCTCTTCAATCTGCGCAGGCGCACTGAGAGGCGGCCACTCACTCGGCCGCTCCATCCTCAATGCGCCTGCGCCGATGACGTCACATCTACACCCGGCGCAGGCGCATTGAGGAGCGAGCGGCCGAGTGAGTGGCCGCCTCTCAGTGCGCCTGCGCAGATTGAAGAGAGGTACAGATATTGAATCAAAACAGGCAGGGCCAGCAGAGAAAGATCCCATCCGCTGGCCCTGTCAATCAACAAGCAGAGGGGGCGTCATTACCATCGGAGGATGCGGCTGCTACCAGCAAGTAGCCGCCCTACTTGCTGGTAGACAGGTAATTTACATATTATAAAAATCGATTTTTAACAAATTCTACTGAATTCTACTGAACGAAAATCATTAATTAGCTTATGTATGATGAGATCGCAGTGTAGGGATTATTAGTAAAGAAAAAAAAAAACGGTTTAATGGGGTGACAGAAGCCCTTTAAAGTGTGAATAAAACACTGAACTGTTTGATCCAAAGAACTTGTTGTTGCCTCTATACTGCGTCCGCTAATCCTGTCTACCAGAGCGAGTCCCCACACCTTTTAGGCTACTTTCACACTTGCGGCAGACTGATCCGTCAAACAGTTCCGCCGCCGGAATTGGCCGCCGGATCCGACAAAACGCATACCGCCGCACATTTTTACTGTAACGGATCCGTCCTTTCGCCGGATCCGTCCGTCGGATCCGTCGTAAAAGCGGATCCGTCTATTCCGTTTTCTTCCGTTTTTAGACGGAAAGACGGATCCGGCGTTTAAATTTAGAGATAAAAGATGCTATCTTTTTAAGCAAATATTACAACTGTCTATAAAAGATAACAGAAGGTCACAAAAAGATGCAATCTGTAAAAGCAAATACTACAACTGGCTATAAAAGACCACCGAAGGTCACTTACCACTCAGAAGTTCCTTCAGCAGAGTGCAAAGATGATGCCGGACCATATTCGTTTTGGATTTCAGGCTTTAATTCTGGTTTCACGATGGAGAAGACGTCTTCAAGCCAGGCGGCGTAAAACGCGTCGCTATTGGGTGCATCCAATAACCTCTGCAAGAGTAAGAAGGGGAGTTTTTGAAACTCTGTTTCCTGAATTGAGGGATTATCCAGAAAAATTCTTTACCTATTTACGGATGACGGTAGAAAGTTTTGATGATCTTTTACAACGTGTGTCACCTCACATTCAAAGGCAAGACACCACTTTCCGTCGCTGTGTTTCCCCAGCAGAACGCCTATTGTTGACGATAAGGTAAAGTATATACTTTATTACATATTGTACCAATATGTGGTCAAAATTTTTAAAAGCTGCTGTTTGGTAGTGTGAAGCCATACATTTTTTAATCCAAATTTACTTTTTCTGGGATCACTGTACTTTCTGGGATCACTGTACAAAGTGTTTTGGCCCCAATTGATGCTCATCATTTTTTTTTTAATTGTACATCTTGTTTTGGAAAAGTTTGAATCAATATACTCGTCATTGAAGATGTAGAATGAACTGTGATGAATATTGTTCGCCATGGAGAACAAACATTTATCGTTGAATTTTTTTAAAAATTATATTGGCCACATAAAAAATCTTGACCAAACTAATATATGTATGAGTGCAATAAAATTGCGTCAGATTGATATATCTTGTATATTATCTTGTTTTTCCAAAATTTTTATACACTTATTTTTTTCTTTTAAAATTTAGGTTTTTGGCAAGTGGAGAAAGTTTCAGCTCACTCCATTTTCAATTTCGCCTTGGGATATCAACTTTTTCAATAATTGTCAAGGAGACATGCCGTGTTTTGTGGGAACAACTGCATGATGAATTCATCCCACATCCAACTCGACAGCATTGGAAAGAAATATCTGAAAGATTTTGGGATGTTTGTCAGTTTCCCAACTGCATAGGTGCTGTAGACGGGAAACATATTCGTATTATCAAGCCCCACGGAACCGGATCCGAGTTTTTTAATTATAAGAAATATTTTTCAATAATACTGATGGCCATCGCAGATGCTTAATATCGTTTTGTTGCAGTGGACGTAGGGGCCTATGGACGCGCCAACGATTCCATGGTATTTAAAAATTCAAATATGGGCCGTAGTCTATATAATGGACAATTCGATTTTCCTCTCCCTCAACCACTGCCAGGTACTGATGGCCCACCCATGCCGTTTGTATTGGTTGGTGATGAGGCATTCCAAATGTGTGGAAATCTAATTAAACCATATTCCAGCCGCGGATTAGATTTAAAAAAAACGCACATACAACTACCGCTTGACCAGGGCTCGAAGAATGGTAGAATGCACATTTGGAATTTTGGTGGCAAAATGGAGGATTTTCACTAAACCAATTTAGATGAAGGTTGAATCGGTAGACGAGGTTGTAAAGTGTGCTGTGGTGTTACACAACTACCTCCTTCATAAAGAACCACTCAATTTGGAACAGGTGCCCGAGGACAGCGAGATCGCAAGTATTCAAAGTTGTCGACATCGGTCAACTGTAGCGGTTGCACGGATGAGAGACTCGTTTGCAGATTATTTTTGTACTGAAGCTGGAAGGGTGGACTGGCAGGACCAATTTTTATAAACAATTTGGGATTAATTTTCAAATAACCGTTAATTTATGTTTGTTGTCCCGTTGGTTGATGGTTACAGTGTGTTGTATTTGATTTCAATTGCATTTTGGGTTCAATAAATATTGTTTTTACGTAATTGAGATTTTATTTTAATATATTGATGTGCCCACGCTGGAGTAGCGACACATACTTGTGTCGCTCCAATCAGGCCTGTTATGGAGACTGAGGTTAAAATCTGCCCACGCTGGAGGAGCGACAATCTGTTGTGTTGCTCCGCCAGTGCTGGGAGATTTTGTCTGGCCTATTAGACACCTAGCTTTCTCACAATCTACCAACGCTGGAGGAGCGACAATCTGTTGTGTTGCTCCGCCAGTGCTTGGAGATTATGTCTGGCCTATTAGACACCTAGCTTTCTCACAATCTACCAACGCTGGAGGAGCGACAATCTGTTGTGTTGCTCCGCCAGTGCTGGGAGATTATGTCTGGCCTATTAGACACCTAGCTTTCTCACAATCTACCAACGCTGGAGGAGCGACAATCTGTTGTGACGCTCCGCCAGTGCAGGGAGATTTTAATTTTACTAAAAATAAAAATATCTATATTTATTTAAAAAAAATTAAAAACAGTCCTTGGATTTTTAAACAAAAAAATATGATTTATTATAAATAACAATAAAAAAAATAATTACAAATTAAGGAAATGGTGGGGGGTGGAGGAAAGTGATTGGTTTGGGTCCACTCTGTCCTGTTGTTCTTCTGCCACTGTGGACAACAAAGTGCGTGTTGGTGCAAGTGGCACAGAGGGAGTATGAAGAGTGGATTGGGCAGGAGAAGGAGTTTCCCGAGCAACAGTAGAGGGAGTGGAGAAAGAGGTAGGAGCATAGTAAGAAGGAGGAGAAGAAAAGCTTTGAGAAAAGAGCTCGGGGGTTTGGGATGGGGGTGGGTTGTGGGGAGGGGGAGGGGGAGAGGGAGGGCGGGAATGCTGAGCCTGTTGGGGCTGTAAACTTGGATAGGTGTGGGATGGGGGATAGGCGAAGGATGAGGGATAGGTGTAGGATGGGGGATAGGGCAGGGGTGGGGGAATGGTTGTGGGGCGGTGTGCCAGTTGCCACAAAACGCTGTCCATCTGTCTTCTGGCCTCATACTGCTGGTCGGGTGATATTTGTGTCGTCAACACCGCCCCCTCCTGAAGACGACGCGAATGATCCTCCACAGATGCAACCCTATTTGTGATCCCCGCCAAGGACTCATACATGAGCCTTGTGAGGTCTTCGTAGTTAGCCTGGCGGCTCCTACCTGACCTCTGGCGACGCATGAGGGCCTCAAAAAGTGGTGCCATCGTTGCTATCGTTACGTCGCCAGAGGGCACAAGTAGGGGAACATGGTGTTTCTGACCAGCAGTAGGAGCAGGGCGAGAGGGACCCGCGGCGGCTTGCTCTTCAGGGACCGCCTCCTGAGGAACTTCGGGCGCAAGAGTGCTGCTTGATGTTCTGTGAAGCAAAGAAAAAAATTAATTTAGCATTTTTTATGGATAGGAGAAACAGTGGGATAGAGGTGAGCAAAGAGACTTCTGAAGCGACATAGGAGGTTACATTCCAAAAAATAGAGAAACATACTGTACATAGAGGCCATGAATTAAATGAATTTTCAAGGAAGTGTCTATGTACAGTATAGCCTTTTTTTTTTGGAAAACAACTTCAAATGAAAAATCGGAAGCACACATTGCTACTTTCTACTCCACTAAATACAATGTGGATGTCGAAGACAAAGTGCCAAATGACAGTCTGTCTGGGCCATACACCTAGTTTGAATTTTTTTTTTTTTTTTAGAGACACCTTATACCTTACCTTCGCATCTCAAGGGTCCTTCGTAGGAACCCCAAGGCGGCAGAATAGCGGTATTCACGCCTTGAGGTTCCTCCCGACCCACTCGGGCGCCGAAGTTCCTCATTAAGGCTGGGTTCACACTTGAGCGTTTTACAGCGCGTTCAAACGCTCTGTAAAACGCTCAACACATGAAAACCAATGCTTCCCTATGGCCCTGGTTCTCACTTGAGCGTTTTACAGCGCTGAAAAACGCGCTGTAAAACGCCCTACGCTCAAACAAGTACTTGAGCTTCTTTGGGGCGTTTTGACGCGCGTTTGTGGCGATAGGACATTGCAGTCAATCACACAAACGCGCGTCAAACGCGCGTTTACTATTGCAAAAAACGCTCGTCAAAAACGCGCGTCAAAAACGCGCGTTAAACGCGCATATCAAAGACGCTCAGGTCTGAACCCAGCCTAAAGGCCTTCTTGTAGCGGTCCCTGATTGAGCGCCACCGAACCATGATCGTATCTCCTATAAAGAAAGAAATCAAATTAGGATGTATATTTAAAATAAGTGTTTAATCAAAGTTGGTTTACAATTTACTTGAAACAGCCACAATAATAAAAAAATAATTAGACTGTAAACCACTTTTGATTAATATTTTTTTTACATGTCTGCAAAACTACAAATAATTTATACTTACGGCATTGGCCCTGTTGCCTTTCTCGGAGGTCATCCCAGTTGGGCATAATGGCCGCACAGATCTCGTTCCAGAGGAGCCGTGTTAGATGATGGTCAGCATGGCAGCGGTCGGTGTGGTCCCACAGCGGTGTACGCTCCTCCACCATATGGATGAGGAGGTCATTGTCGATATAAAATCGTTCAACGTCCTCCTCATGCCTTCTGGTGGAGGTTTGGGAGCCCTAAAGAAAAAAATATAGAATAAAAATTAATTTTAATATTCGATAATTATTATTTTTTGAAAAACCACAACTTTACAATACTCACACGACCACAACCGCCGCGTGCTCTACGGCGTCCTCTGGAAGATCGTCGATGACCTCTCTCACTGGCAACAGGACGAGATGGCTAAAAAAAAAATAGTAAAAATAAATATATATATATATATACACACATACTCAACAAATGACGAGGCATCACTTCCAGCTTTTGGTGACAGGGTGAGGACCCCAAAACTTTATCCCCAGCAACGTTTCGGCCTACTCAATGAGGCCTTTGTCAAGCTTGACAAAGGCCTCATTGAGTAGGCCGAAACGTTGCTGGGAATAAAGTTTGACACAGGCCTCATTGAGTAGGCCGAAACGTTGCTAGGGATAAAGTTTTGGGGTCCTCACCCTGTCACCAAAAGCTGGAAGTGATGCCTCGTCATTTGTTGAGTACGTATGATGGAGGAGAAGCCTGCCTCTGTGAGGAATTGCACCCAGTGCACGTGGTCTGACTGGGCTGCTGCGGTATTTGTGATTTAATATTTATATATATATATATATATATATATATATATATATATATATATAAAAAAAAGGAATAAAATACTTTGGAATGTATAAAAAAAATTACAAACCGTTTCTCCTCCACCCCCAACTTCCTCCTCCCCTGTTCCTCTGGCTTGACCGGGAGAACTCTCCTCCATAGAGTCTGACTGATAAAGAAAAAAATAATTATTTGAATAATAACACAATATACAGTTTGGAATGCTAAAGGAACTTTACATACCACATCCTGGAGGTGTCGTGAGCGGGAAGGAGAGCTACCGGCCTCGCTCGAAGATGTGCCTTTAAAAAAATTTTTTTTAAAAAGTGAATATTTGAACTTTAAATAAAATAACAGACATACCTACGAAAAAAATACTTACTGCTCATAATAATTTGCTGCCTGGCTGCTTTTTTGGCTGGCTTCTTGGCTAGCTGGCTGGCAAAATTGTTGACTGGCTGGCTGGCTGGCTGTTTTTTTTTTAGATCAGTCAAAAAAATAAAAATTTGACAGGTGGTCATATTGTTGAACAAAAACATACTACTCCTAACATGCACTGGGTAGTTATATTAACTGCAACCCCTATGCTACATGACATAGGGGTATGCAGTTAATATAAGTACATAGTGGATGCTAGGAGTAGCAGCAGACAGGACTACTACTCCTAACATGCACTGGGTACTGACAGCTCCTATGTACTTATAGCTCCTATGTATAAGTACATAGGAGCTGTTTATATGAGTTTTTTCAGTCATAAAATACCACATATACTCACCTTCTCTGGCTTGCACCCGACTCCCTCGCAGGCAGGATCCAGACAGCGAAACTTGCTCCTCCTCTATCCGACGCAGGCGCAGACAGGATATCCGGATCAGTCGTTGCGTCATTCTCCGGAATATTTAAAGTCGGATCCGTCCTTAATACAAATCAATGAGACTTAACCGCCTCACGTCCGCCCATAGACTATAAACGTCCTATGGGTGGACGTCTATTTCTGACAGCACGTTTTAGAACGTCCTGTCAGAAATAGCAGCTGCACGCTAATCGTGCAGCTGCTGATCGGGTTGCCCGCTGTCAGTGACAGCAGGGCAACCCTAAGACAAGGCAGGGACAGTTCCCAGGTGTCCCTGCCTTCACGATCGCTGCAGACACAGCGCTCACCGAGCGCTGTGTCTGCAGAGAAGGAAGCGCTGTGCGCTTCCTGTTCCGGCCCGGCGGTCATGTGACCGCCGTGACCGGAGAGTGCAGGAGCTGTGTGAGGTCTCTCAGAGACCTCGATCAGCCCTGCTGTGAGGCTGTACAGCGCAGGATTGCTGCTGTACAGCCTCTATAGGGGTGCATTTCTTCTGTAACTGGGGCTACTATGTCAGCCCCAGTTACAGGAGAAATCAACAGTGAAAAAAAAAAGAAAAAGTGAAGCAAATGTCCCCCAGAGGTCTTGTATGACCTTATGGGGGACGAAAAGTGTAAAAAAAAAGAAAAAAAATAAAGGGTTGAAAAAATAAAATAAAATAAAGTTTCACATGTAAAAAGAAAAAAGTTCCCAACTAAGGAATAAAAAAAAAAATTAAAAATAGAAAAAATAAAATAAAATAGACATATTAGGTATCGCCGCGTCCGTAAAAACCAGCTCTATAAAAGTATCACATGACCTAACCCCTCGGGTGAACACCGTAAAAAAGAAACTGTCAAAACAAGCAATTTTTGTCACCTTGCATCACAAAAGGTGCAACACCAAGTGATCAAAAACGCGTATGTCCCACAAAATAGTACCAATAAAACCGTCACCTCATCCCGCAAAAAATGAGCCCCTACATAAGAAAATCTCTTAAAAAATAAAAAAACTATAGCTCTTAGAACATGGAGACACTAAAACATAATTTTTTTTGGTTTCAAAAATGCTATTATTGTGTTAAAGTGAAACAAATAAAAAAAAGTATACATATTAGGTATTGCCGCGTCCGTAAAAACCAGCTCTATAAAAATATCACATGACCTAACCCCTCAGGTGAACGCTGTAAAAATAAATAAATAGAAACTGTGCTAAAACAACCAATTTTTTGGTCACCTTGCCCCATAAAGTGTTATAATGAATGATCAAAAAATCATATGTACCCAAAAATAGTACTAATAAAACTGGCACCTTATCCCCTAGTTTCCAAAATGGGAGTTTCTACTGTAAGGGTGCATCAGGGGGCTTCAAATGGGACATGGCATCTAAAAACCATGTGGAGTTCCTTTTCTTCTGCGCCCTGCCGTGTGCCCATACAGCAGTTTATGACCACATGTGGGGTGTTTCTGTAAACCGCAGAATCTGGGTAATAAATATTGAGTTTTGTTTGGCTGTTAACCATCGATGTGTTAAAGAAAAAAATTGATTAAAATGGAAAATCTGCCAAAAAAGTGAAATTTAAAAATTTGATCTCCATTTTCCTTTAATTCTTGTGGAACGCCTAAAGGGTTAACAAAGTTTGTAAAATCGGTTTTGAATACCTTGAGGGGTGTAGTTTCTACAATGGGGTCATTTATCGGGGTATCCACTATGTAGGCCCCACAAAGTGACTTCAGACCTAAACTGGTCCTTATAAAGTGGATTTTGGCAATTTTCTTAAAAATTTGAAGAATTGCTTCTAAACTTCTAAGCCTTCTAACGTCCTAAAAAAATTAAATGACATTTCCAAAATGATGCCAACATAAAGTAGACATATGGGGAATGTTAAATAATAAATATTTTATGAGGTATCACTTTCTGTTTTAAAAGCAGAGAAATTGAAATTTAGAAAATTGCGAATTTTTCAAATTTTTGGGTAAATTTGGGATTTTTTCATAAATAAAGGTGAAATATTTTGACTCAAATTTATGACTATCATGAAGTACAATGTGTCACGAGAAAACAATCTCTGAATGACTTGGATAAATAAAGGCGTTCCAAAGTTATTACCACATAAAGTGAGATATGTCAGTTTTGCAAAATTTGGCCTGGTCAGGAAGGGGGCAAAGGGCCCAGATGGGAAGTGGTTAAGGACGGATCCGGCGTTACGGCAAATGATACGGCTTTTGAGACGGAGAAGAAAATTATGCATGCTACGGTTTTTCATTTCGACGGAAACGTCGAAAAGACTGAAGCGGAGCCATCCTGATGCATCCTGAAGGACGGACTGTCCATTCAGAATGCATGGGGATAAAACTGATCAGTTCTTTTCCGGATTTGAGCCCCTAGGACGGAACTCAACGCCGGAAAAGAAAAACGCAAGTGTGAAAGTACCCTTAAAGGAGTTTTCTGGTTTGCATCAACATCCTTTAACATAATAATTTAAGAGGGTAGCCGTAATTATGTAATGTAGTTCTTTTACCTTTATTGCATCAATTTGCCGTTCTGAGCATATGACTGTGTCCATGCAGAGCATTCTTCTTTTATGTGATGTTATGTCCATGGACGTATCAAAGCAAAAACAGGGCAGTGATGGGGGAGTGGCTATGTAAGTAGCTGGTGGGAGGAGCTATAAACTAGCTGGGTGTTGTTAGGGGCAGTGATAGGGGAGTGTCTATGTAACTAGCTGGTGGGCGGAGCTATGAACTAGCTGGCTGTTGTTAGGGGCAGTGATAGGGGAGTGTCTATGTAACTAGCTGGTGGGAGGAGCTATGAACTAGCTGGGTGTTGTTAGGGGCGGTGCTGGAGCTGTGACAGAGAAAGGAGAGGTGCATCATGGGTTTGGTTGGATCGAACAATGGAAAGTGCTACATCCAGATGGAGACAAACCGGAGTGAAAAGAGGTCAGGAGAGTCCAAATTGAATAAAAGCACGGAGAAGGCGTACAACATGATGTAAGTAATTACATGACCATATGTGTTAAAAATCATAGTAATCCTGGAAAACCTCTTTAAGCACCTAGGGGAACATTTATCAAGACTGCCGTTTTTCATGCTGGTCTTGATTCCCCCTGCGCAGTTGGAGGATGCTCCAAATTGATGTAGAGGCAAATATCTCTCATAGATTTGTCGTATCCTCCAGCAGAGCGTGCGGCAGTCTAAAATCTAAATCAGCGCCCCAGCTGCCATAGATTTCTGTCTTTATTTACACCAGAAAACTGGCATGAATAAATGTGGAGGACCTGCTGCAACGCCCCCTCCCCACCTTCAGTAGTGTGAAGGGGGAAAGTCACAGATTTTGTGGCAAAAATGGCGTGATGTAAATCTCCACTGATTAACTTTAGGAGAAGTCAGGGCCAGGCGTGATAACGTTTACACTGCCTGGCACTGTCAATCAAAGTGCAGAGGGAGCTGCAGTTGCAGAGAGAGCAGAGCCTCTAAGTGCAAAGGCAACACCCTCGTTGCTCCTATAGACTCATTTGCATATATTAAAACTTCATTTTTCTCAGCAATGCGGGCACATATGAACATGGGACTGACACAGATGCCTTCAGATGCCAAGCACACATCAGCCAGTGTCATAGGTACAAATCTGCTGACAGATGCCCTTTAATAAATGCCCCCCTAGTTTATACTGTTCGGTTACAGTAGGGCTTCTGAACCTTATTTCACTAGCACTCTGCAACCAGCACTCTGCCCTGCCTCCATGCTGGATGTTGAATGAGGCATTGGTGTACATTTTGCCCAAAGCGTAATAAGCCACTCACCGCGTCAAGGTCGCCTCTATGAGTGGTCCCTAACACTAGTTCCTACCTGTTATGGGCCATGACAGCCACACAAAGTCCAGGGAATGCAGGTGCAGCATGCACGCCAAGCACACTCTGCTTTTAACCCCGTCCGGTGCCATTACAGCTTTCATCGGATCCAGGGATGCAAGTACCAACATGCATGCTGAGCCCACTATATACTTCTCCTGGAGCCAAATGGCTACTGGTGGGTGCTATATAAGCAGACTCTGTTTTATACTGACTTTAAAACCAGCCTCCAGGGCAGACTAACTGGTCAGGTGTGCATGACTGCATGGAGATCGCCACGCCTCCAATATATACTACAAAGAAAAAATGTGGGGGATTCAGTCAGCACAACCCTATATGCAGGTGCACATCGCTATGGCGAAATACATATACAAACGCAAAACACAAATGCAATAGCACTCTGCAACCAGCACTCTGCCCTGCCTCTATGCTGGATGTTGAACTGAGTCTACTTTTACAGATAATCACTCCGGTCACCTCTGCCTCCCCTGCTGCGCCTCACCAATTACAGTGATAACGGTTATACTATGTGTATGTATGTGCGTATTATAAATGTATTACCTGCAGTTATTTTAAGAAAACAATGGTCATGAATAGTGTTCAGCGAATCCAGCTTAGTATCAGAGATCCGAAGTCGATTCGTTCAAACACTTTGGTTTTAATGCTGTCTCTGTACAGTACCAAAGCCGAGTTCGGATTGCTATTTTAAAATGTTTTTAAAGACGCAGAAGTGATTGCCGAATTCATTCACTGAAGTCTCGCGCAACTTCAACTGAAAAGAATTTTGCCTACACGGAGGCAATACATTTTTATGCTGTACGCGGAGACAGCATTAAAATCGAAGTGTTAGAAATACCATATTGATGATCCTAAGAACACAAAGCTCTATCCCAATCATAGTCCTGTATTAACATGCCAACGATCACCCGGTGATTGGATCACTTATGCGAGCATAAACATTATAAATGTGGGGGATTCAATCAGCACAACCCTATATGCAGGTGCACATCGCTATGGCGAAATACATATACAAAGAAAAAGACACAAATGCAATAGCACTCTGCAACCAGCATTCTGCCCTGCCTCTATGCTGGATGAGGCATTGGTGTACATTTCGGCCAAAGCGTAATAAGCCACTCACCACGTCAAGGTCGCCTCTATGGAGTGGTCCCTAACACTAGTTCCTACCTGTTTATGGGTCATGACAGCCACACAAAGTCCAGGGAGCGCAGGCACAGCATGCATGCCAGGCACACTCTGCTTTTAACCCCGTCCGGTGCCATTTGGCTCCAGGAGAAGTATATAGTGGGCTCAGCATGCATGTTGGTACTTGCATCCCTGGATCAGATGAAAGCTGTAATGGCACCGGACGGGGTTAAAAGCAGAGTGTGCCTGGCGTGCATGCTGTACCTGCATTCCCTGGACTTTGTGTGGCTGTCATGGCCCATAAACAGGTAGGAACTAGTGTTAGGGACCACTCCATAGAGGCGACCTTGACGTGGTGAGTGGCTTATTACGCTTTGGCCAAAATGTACACCAATGCCTCATCCAGCATAGAGGCAGGGCAGAATGCTGGTTGCAGAGTGCTATTGCATTTGTGTCTTTTTCTTCATAAACATGAATAAGGATATGTCACATTAGCGCTAGGATTCCCGTATTCTGTTCTGACGCAGGAACAGAATACAGGAACCGCTGGATGCAGCATAAGCCGGGCACTGCCAGTGCACAGCAGATCCAATTCACTATAATGGGGTCCATTGGGTGACTGACGTGAATACCGGCATTTTGCCAGACTAAAGACCGTTGCATGCAGCAGTATTTCTTCCTTTTTTGCAGGAATATTCAACAGAGGCTTCTACAGGAACCTCCCCCAGAAAATCTAGCCTTAGCAAACTGTATGGGAATGAACGATCACCTTAATGATCTTTTGACACCACTCAGTGTAATGATTGCATGTAAATGCGGGTAATAATCAGAGATCGATCAGCGCTGGTTACCAGTCAGTATCTGCCCATGTAAAAGGACCCTACCTGATACATACTTATCACTTATTGGTTTCCACATTTACACTGGGCAATTACTACAATCACTGTGATAATTAATTTGAAAATAAAATGACTAGATGACATTAATAAAAGAACAGATAAATGGTGAGAGTGGCTGCAGGACAGGGAGGTCTAAACAGCAGAACAGCATGGAGCTAACATCGAACAGTGTAAGGCCTCTTGCACACGAACATGTGCTGCAGACCGCAAATTGCGGTCTGCAATGCACGGGCACCGACAAGGACCTTGTTCCCTACAACTGCCCCATTTAAAGGTGCGGCTAAAGTTTCCTGGTGGGCTAACGCCCAGAACCCGCCAAAGCCCTTCTCATGGCTGCCAGTCAGGTACATAATGATGCTCTCATTATTAATGTAGGAACACCAGGCACCTATACATCTGGCCAGTAGCTGCAGGTGCCGTCCTGAATTCAATGATATTGTCGTCCTCAGGACAATGATACGGTTTCATACTGTGGGGTGGGCAGCAGTATTTTGTGCTGCACTGTGGTATTTAGCTCTGCTGGGCGGTATTTTGTGCTGCACTGTGGTATTTAGCTCTGCTGGGCGGTATTTTGTGCTGCACTGTGGTATTTAGCTCTGCTGGGCGGTATTTTGTGCTGCACTAAGGTATTGTGGCCCTGTTTTAGCCCTGCCTTCTGTCAATTTGCCCCTGCCTACAACATGGGGCTACTTTTATTTTTTTCCAGGGCCGTCCGCCCCTGGCATTGGCTATCTCTGCTATGAAGTTGAATGGACCGTCAGAGCACATGTGTAACCGCATCTCCCAGTAACTCAGCACCTCATTCTTGTGATCCATGGGGCCCATGAGATAGGTTCTTATGGTGGGACAACCCCCTTTAATAGCGCAGTTGTATTAGTCCTGTTTTGACTGGGATTATGTGCTTACAGTTGTAGTCTAGTCCCAACATAAGGGTACAGCTACACGGCGACATTACATATAATGTATTTCAGTGGTGTCATAGACATGCTATGACTGTGACAGCTACAAAAAATCCAACTTGGATGCCCGCGACGCAGCATGTTGCATGTCTCATGGCGACACCATCGACTACCATCACAAGAAATGTCACATGACACATATACCCTTAGGGTACGGCGACACTGGTAGTGGCCAGGACAGCAGGGGCATCACAGAGTAGTTGTAATCCCATAGAAATCAATGGGATTGCAGCATAAACTGCACGTATGCCTCAACTTTGACCCCTGATTCGCAAAAAATCCAACTCTGCTTTTGTGATTCGAGGGTCGTAATTGCGGGACACGTGCAACTCAGGCTGCAACTCCGTTCATTTCTATAGGTTCACCACCAAACTGTGATGCCCCTGCAGTCCTGGCCATGGCCAGTGTCGCCGTACACTTAGGGCGCATTCACATGGCTGTGCTGCCGCCATGCCAATGTTGAGGACCACAAACCGCAAGTCTGCACAAAGGGCACCAGCCATGTGAACTCCATGGTGCGTAACCAATGGAGCCGCGTTGCTTAAAATGCTTAATGATAGACATAGGTCACTTCCTATCTTTTACGACGCGGAGGCAAGGACCTGGAGGGGCATCACAGAAGGCCTATCTTTCACCGCATCTTGAGGAATGCGGAGCCACTGAAGTAAAAGGTTCTGCGGCACCGCCATGAGGAGTTCACACGGCCAGTACCCATTTTGCAGACCCGCGGTTTGCGGTCCTCAACATTGGCACGGCGGCACCACGGCCATGTGAATGCGCTTTTAAACGGGTGTAAAGAGGGAGTAATAATGTGCCTAATGAGTTTGTACATTAACATGAGGTGAAAAATGGCCGCGCTCAGTTTTAAAACTGAGTTGTGAATGCTAATGAAGGAGCTGCTGATAACCAATCAGATCACAGCTCTAATTGTTTACAGACCCCTTGTAAAATGAGAGCTGCCAGCTGATTTGTTGCTATAGGCAACTGTTCTTTTTTTTCTTTCTGCACCGCTTTTGACGAAATAAGGAGCCTGTAAATAACCGGGCGTTTACTAGCGGTTTATGTATTCCCGCTCCACGCTGCGGTTTACAGTAGTGCACGATGATGTCTGAGGAGAAGTATGCGGAGAACTGGAGTACATGTGTTTCGTGCCAAGCTCCAGCTATAGGACATAACACAGCGCAGCCCTGTTTCCTCACTGCAGGATCCCGCATTCAAGGCAATGTCAAAGTCAATGGACTTCAGCGCAAATCATTTAAAACGACCCTCCCAGCGTGACCTATCCGACGCCCGCCCGCACGTAAGCCGCGGCGCTAGGCATTCCGGGACTTGTAGTCTTTAGTAAAGCTTTCCAGTTGCTTGCTGTCTGCCTCAGACCTCCCCTGAGACCCCTGCCTCTAGAGTGGTGTGTGCACGGACGTGTCTCAGTGTGGACCGCCTGCACTGCGCTTAGGTCACTCGTTACGGGAAAACAATAACAGGAACGGGGCTCGGCCAGGACTACGAGCCCCACAATCCCATGCGGCAATAAAATGTGAGCGCTGTGGCCGGGGGAGACGTGTGGCCACTATTTGCATGAATGGGTGGCGGATCGGCGCTCACGAAGGGTGTAGCGACAGGAGAGACCGTGGTTACCGGGGGATGTCCTGTCTCACTGCGCCGTTAGGAGGGAGCCGTCACCGCTAGAGGGAGGGAGATGCCGAGGGACGAGATGAACTCCCTGATCCAGAAGATCGCCCGCCAGGCCCGGCTGACGTTCCGCGGTGCAGGCAGCAGCGGGGACGGGAAGGGATTCGCCGAGAATGTGACGCAGCTGAGGAAACTGGTGAGCGAGATCCGGGCCCAGGACCTGAAGATCCGACCGCGGAAGAGCGCCCAGGCCCCGATCTCCCTGCCGCAAAACCCGCCCGTCACCTACATGCACATCTGCGAGACGGACGGCTTCAGCATGGGGGTCTTCCTCCTGAAGGGCGGCTCCAGCATCCCGCTGCACGACCACCCCGGGATGCACGGCATGCTCAAGGTGCTCTACGGCAAAGTGCTCATCAACGGCTTTGACAAGATGGAGCCCGAGCCCCCCGGAAATAACGGCTCCGTGCTCCGGGCTGTGCTGCGCTCCACCGGGGAGTACAGCGACACGAGCCCGGCCTGCCTGCTCAGCCCGCACCGGGACAACCTGCACCAGATCAGCGCCGTGGACGGGCCCGCCGCCTTCCTGGACATCCTGGCTCCCCCCTATGACCCGGACGATGGACGGGACTGCCATTACTATAAGCTGCTGCCGCAGGCCCCGTCCTCCGCTTCCCCCGAGCAGACCGGGGACGGCGGGGCCGAGGCCTCCGGGGTTCACCCCCGGGAGGTGTGGCTGCTGGAGATCCCGCAGCCTGATGATTTCTGGTGCGGGGGGGAGCCCTACCCGGGGCCCAAAGTGTCCGTCTGAGCCTCTCTACCTCCTCCTGTCACAGTCATGGGGTCCTACTAATAATGGTCAGAGGGTCAGGCCTCCTTGTATGCTCGTTACCCCCCTATTACTACTACTGGAAGCCCATTGTGAATACTGTTATGGTGCTGCAGCAGCTGCTGCTGCGGAACCTCTTTGGCAATGGAGGAGTTAGTGGCCATCTTTAAAGCCGGCTGTAGATATCGAGGTTGTCCATTGAGCCCTCATCGTGATTATGGTAACGTCTGTGATACGGAACTGGACGCCAAGGATCCCACTGCAATTTCGGGCGTTTTAATGTTTTTTTTAATTACTGCTGGATCTTTTTTCCTCCTCAGTCTGTGAACAGTCTTACCACCTTAACAATGGCGGCTGATTGCGGAGGTTATACATCCAGGACTGTGGAGCGTTGTGTGAGATGCTGGAGGCTGCCAGCCCCCTTATATCCCACGCATGCCAACCTACTGCCGCCGTGCCCCATAAAGCGCTAGCCACTTCCCTGCCATGCTTTTGTGTCAGCCGTTTGTACCCAAGGCTGTGATCCCATGGTGTCCATTAAAATTTGGAGCAGCGACATCCCCACTATGTAATTTATGGACGGTGTGTATGGTTTACATCATGTCATTTTGGGCAGATTTATCAGAACTGGCTTAGTGGCCCCTAGCACCCAATCAGATTCCACCTTTCGTTTTCGGTTCCTTTGAGAAATGAAAGGCTCCATGTGATTGGTTGGTAGGGACCACTAAACCAGCTTTGATAAATCCCCCCACGTTTTGAATCCCCCCCCACCCCCGCATATCGATCAGTGACGTGCGACCTCCAGCTCTTGTTAGAGGGGATTTACATTAAGGCCTCTTGCCCACGAACGTAAGGGCTCCTTGCCCGTGCTGCGGACCGCATACGGCGTCTCCGCAGTTCACGGGTGACCAGTCGTGTGCATTCCGCATCACAAATCCAGCAATGCGGAACGGAAGCACTACGGGGTGCGTCCGTGGTGTTCCGTGCTTCTGTTGTGCAAAAAAAAATAGAACTTGTTCTATCTTTTTGCGTAACGGACGGATCGCGGACCCCATTCGAGTGTATGGGTCCGCGATCCGCATGCGGCTGCCCCACGGTCGGTGCCTGTGCATTGCGGACCGCAATTTGTGGTCGCAGCACGGGCAAGGAGCCCTTACGTTCATGGGCAAGAGGCCTAAGACTGTTTTAACCTTGTGGTCCAAAACGCAACGATAACCGCGGTAAGACAGCATGCGGTTTTGACTTGCGATTTCAGCTTGTACAGATGCACTTCACCAGCGGTTCTGACCGCGCGGTCAAAACGTCTCCTGTAAATGAACCCTAAGGGTATGTTCACGAGGAGGTTTTATACATTTTTTTTCAAACTAGGATATTTGGCGCCGATTCCGCACTTTTAAAATCCGCACAGAAAACACAATCTACCTCCCGTTCATTCGGTGTGAAAACTGTCAATTTACGGTATTTTCACAGCCAAACTTCCCATTGAAATGGGCAGGATCCAAAACCGTGTGAAATTTTGACGAGGAGTACTCCCCTTTTTTTGCCAAAATAAAAATAAAACCTGAACATACCCTACGAGTAAGTACAACTCGCTGGAGCTGTAGGTCTCAGAGTTATGTCTCTGGTAGAATATGCAGTAGTCGAAACCTGATGGGGATTGTAGTTTTACTATGGCTAAAAAAAAACGACCACTTCTGTGTTAGGCTACTTTCACACTAGTGTTCGGAGCGGATCTGTCTGATGTTTCATCAGACGGATCCGCTCCGATAATGCAGACGTTCGCATCCGTAAAACTTTGAAAATTTTCTAAGTGTGAAAGTTGTCTGAGCGGATCCGTTTAGACTTTACATTGTAAGTCAATGGGGAACGGATCCGCTTGAAGATTGAGCCATATGGTGTCATCTTCAAGCGGATCCGCTCGCCTCCGCACGGCCAGGCGGACACCCGAACGCTGCAAGCTGCGTTCAGGTGTCCGCTCACTGAGCGGAGCGGAGGCTGAACGCTGGCAGGCGGATGCATTCTCAGTGGATCCGCCTCCACTGAGAATGCATTGGGGCCAGACGGATGCGTTCGGGGCCGCTCGTGAGCCCCTTCAAACGGTGCGCACGAGCGGACACCCGAACGCTAGTGTGAAAGTAGCCTTACACTGCTGTCTGTCAGGACATGCTAGGAGTTGTAGTGTCACAGCGGCCAAAGATCCTGATTAGTGATGAGCAAATTCAGAGAAAGGGGCGGGCTATCTCTGAAACTGATGAGGCTCCCCCTGCCTCTTGATTGACAGGGCCGGACACCTCAGGCGGCCTCCACGTCTCCGAGGCTGTGCTTACGCTACTGGAGCAGCCACTGCCCACTACACTTCCAGGTAGCAGCGCAGCTTCAGAAGCAAAGCCCCTGCACTTGTACCGCTATTCTGAGATTTCGGGGCCTGACGATCAGAGGGTGCGTCCTCTGCTTCGCGAACCTCCCTTGCAGGCGCAGAAATTTCCTTGATGAGATGACCCGGTTCGCTCATCTCTAATCCTGATCCATAGGCGGCATTGCAGCCTGTGGGGGAGATTTATCAAAACTGGTGTGAAGGAAAACTGGCTTAGTTGCCCCTAGCAACCAATCCGATTCCACCTTTCATTATTCATAGCTCCTTTGGAAAATGAAAGGTGGAATCTGATTGGTTGCTAGGGGCAACGAGGCCAGTTTTTCTTCACACCACTTTTGATAGCTCTCCCTCTGGTTTCCAGGACATGGCGTGTTGACGCTGATTTCACTGCCGGACCCCCACAGTGGTGTGTGTGGAGCCCACTATAAATAGCATCCCCTAGAACGTGCAGCCTCTCGCTTCCTGGACTTTTCCTGTTCCGTAGCCTGGTTTTAAGAAGGAAAAAGACTATTTCTCAATATGCATCATCTCGGGATGAATTCTTTTGGGGGAGGGGGATTATCTCGTAAGATCCACTGACTGACAGTATCCTCTTAAGAAGCCACATTCCTCCTGAGTTTCCTTTGTATTGTCCGTCATTAAGCCCAGTGTTTATGATCTGGAAGCCATGTAATGGATGGCGTACGTGTAACCTCCAACGGGGCTGTACATGAAGCCTGCCGCCATCGCCCGCCACCGCTCCACGTCTGGTGTGATGACAAGCATAGGAGTCGTGTCATTGCCATTATTACTGCCGCTCTCCTCCTTTTCTAATGTATAGTATTTATAAGTCTTAGGGTTCCATGCGTATAGGAAGACAACGCTGTATTGAGCCTCGTAGAGGAGTAGTGATTGCATCTGCTTACTGACCTTGTCCGCCGCACTATTACACTTTTGATTCATGTGACTTTATATTTTTATTTTTTTTGATTCTGTATTCTGCCATGTTTAGTTAAATATGTAATTAAGACACTTGTTGAATTCTATTCTGTTACTATATTTCACAAATGATATAAATATAATATAAATGTATTTTTCTTGAAAAAAAAGACTGTTTTTGTGGGTTAAAAAAATTCTTTCGATTTGGTAAGAAAAAAAAGTGCTTGTTTTTTTTAACTTGGCGTGAAGTCCCCTGCAAGCTATTCAGGACCGATGTAGACACCAGAGTATGGAGTTTTCCTTCTGCAGCAGTAATGACTCTCACAGTAGTGCTAGACGTCTCCGGCGATGTCTGGATCCGGCACTGCCAGGCGCTACCTGATACCCGCAGGCCCCATTAGCTATAACATGCTGAGAATTGGTTGGACTATAACCGAGGCCAGGCGGGAGTGTGAGAGACTGACCTAAGGCTGAGTTCACATCTCCGTCAGGCTGTCCCAGCACAGAGTAGCCCGCGGGTCTCGCAGGACTCGGCAGTGCCGGATTCTCTACGTCACCATTGACTGTAATGAAGTCTGGTCACACGCAACGTTTTTTTGGGCCGGCATTTGTGCTGGTTTTGCTTGATGGAGATTTGAGATTTACACAACCTGATATTTGAGCCAATTATCTGGAACGAATGCACGTTCCCGTCTAAAGGTGTGGACACCTCAATCATCGTTCGCAGGCCGCAGATCGTGCTGTCTGAACAATACTCTGCTGCTCTGAAACAATGATTCTGTATGGGGACAAGCAATAGCGGCAGCAATCGCTCGTCCTCATACTGGCTACATCATCAGCATCTGACGAGCGAGTGCCTGACACCCGCCGATCAGCTGTTTGTAAAGGCAGCGGTGCTACAGGAGTGCCGCAGCCTTCTCTCTGTTACCCTCAGGCCCAGTGACATCACGACTAGTATTGCGGGGCTAAGCTTTGTTCACTTGAATGGGGTTTATCCCTGCCCAGGTGAGTTGGGGTACTTTTACACTTGCGGCAGTGGATTCCGGCAGGCAGTTCCGTCACCGGAACTGCCTGCCGGATCCATCAAAACGTATGCAAACTGGTATTTGGCAGATGGATCAGGATCCTGATCCGTATGACAAATGCATTGAAATGCCCGATCCGTCTCTCTGGTGTCGTCCGGAAAAACAGATCCGGCATTCATTCTTTTTTTTCACATTTTTTTGCGGTCTGAGCATGCGCAGACCGCAAGTCCGGATCTGTTTTGCTGAAACACTCGGGGCCGGATCCAGCATTAATGCATTTCAATGAGAAAAAATGCAGCATCCGGCGTTCCGTAAAATTGCATACTGCAGTATTATCTCCGTCCTGAAAAGTAAAAAAGACTGAACTGAAGACACCCTGATGCATCCTGAACAGATTGCTCTCCATTCGGAATGCATGGGGATAAAACTGATCAGTTCTTTTCCGGTATTGAGCCCCTAGGACGGAACTCTATGCCGGCAAAGAAAAACGCTAGTTTGAAAGTACCCCAATACTAGTCGTTATGTCACTGGGCCTGAGGGAAACGGAGAGAAGGCTGTGCCGCTCATGCAGCGCTGCTGCCTTATCAGACAGCTGATCAGTGGCAGTCCCATTTGTCGGACCCCTCCCTGGTAAGATCATGATCTATCCAGAGGCTAGACCATTAGTTAAAAAGAACTACAGAACCCCATTAACTGCACTTTCTAGAAACTTTGGATTCGACATAGCGACATCAAAGGTTTTAAAAGGTGGATGTTACTATGTTATTAGAAGTAGGGATCGACTGATTATCGGTTTTACCGATATTATCGGCCGATATTCAGGATTTTGAACGTTATCAGCATCTATTTTGCCGATATACCGATAACGTATTGGGAACACAGAACGCGCTGCTCTCAGCGCTCACCGTGTTCCCTCAGCAGCACAGGGGAGAAGGAAGCGGTGTCTCCTCCCCCTGTGATGCCGCTGCCGCCAATGACAGGAGAGAGGAGGGGCGGGGCTGTGGCCACCGCGCCACCAATGAAGATAAGCCTTTCATTCATTCATATACAGGAGGCGGGAGCTGGCTACAGAATCACATAGCCGGCTCCCGACCTCTATGAGCAATAGCTGCGATCTGCGGTAGTTAACCCCTTAGGTGCCGCGGATCGCAGCTACCGCTCATAGAGGTCGGGAGCCGGCTATGTGATTCTGCAGCCAGCTCCCGCCTCCTGTATATGAATGAGAGACTTATCCTTATTGGTGGCGCAGTGCGCCCCCCCCCCACACTATTAATCATTGGTGACAGTGTAATCCTGGGGCTCAGATCGGTTACCATGGCAGCCAGGACGCTATTGAAGCCCTGGCTGCTATGGTAAGCTCCATGCTGCTTTTTGCACAGAGCAGCAGGGAGAGTGTGAGCTCCTATTCACCCTGATAGAGATCTATCAGGGTGAATAGGACAAGGGTTCTAGTCCCTAAAGGGGCTAAAAGTTAGTAAAACAAAACAAAAAAAACCCACAAAAATATTAAGTATAAATGAAAAAGATTTAAAAAAAAAAATACACGTTAACAATAAACATATTAATTTTCAGCAGATTTGTGTAGGAAATATTTTTTTTTTCTCAAAAATGAAAATTCCCAGAATATCGGTATAAATTATCGGCTATCTGCCTGAAAGTTCACAAATTATCGGTATCGGCCCTAAAAAATCAATATCGTTCGATCCCTAATTAGAAGTGCTCAACTGAGGGCTGCTTCTCCTCACGGCCGAGCAGAGAAGTGAAGACAGGCTCAATAGAAAGTCTATCAGGCATTAAGCGCCTCTCACTCCACGTTCTAGCGATCAGTGGGGGGGTCACTAGGACATATTAAACATGTAAAAAGAAGGGCGGTTACTCTTTAAGGCCTCATGCACACGGCCATGCCCATATTGCGGCCCGCAAATAGTAAACTCACTTGCAGGGGTCCGCAATCCGGAAGGTGCAGAATGGAGGCACAGAAGCACTATAGAGTGCTTCCGTGGGGTTTCTTTCCTTGCCTCTTTTTTTTGCTGTTATAGTGCCCGTGCGTTGGGGACTGTAAATTGCGGTCCCCAATGCACGCAACGGCTGTGTGCATGAGGCCTTAGTGAGTTGTCCGACTTTTTTTTTTTTTTTTCAGTTTGCAGTGCTGTAAAATAAGTGAGTCATCCCCATCAATCTCATGCTGGCTCTTTCTAACCCTCAAAAGCCCCCAGACCGGCAAAGGGAAGCATACATGTCTGCCGCTGGGTCCTGGCTTTGGCTGCCTTGCTCAGGTCCCTTGCTGTCAACATCTGCTTTGACACAGCTGCAGTGGTGACGTGAGCAATTTACATGACACAACCTATAGCGGTGACCCGCTCCCCAGTGTCAAAGTGAATGTTGGTAGTGGGAGACCTGAATGAGACATTTGAGGCTGGGGAGTGAAGGAGTCTGGAAGCAGGGAGAGTATGCCAAAAAAAACTCCCAAAAAGTTGCCATCCCCTTCAGATGAGTTCAGGGAGAGAATAGGGTGCATTGAAATGCAATGCCTGATCCTATACTGAGAGCATCATAGTTTAGGAAGCAGAGAGAGGCAGGAAAAGGGCTTATAAGAGAACAAAGTCATTTTCTCTGATGAGATATATTACAAAGTTTTTTCTAGTTCCATCCCTATTGGTTTATGCAGTCAGTGACCATTTAGCGCAGCTCAAGAAAATCAGGTGTCAGACCTCATGTCTCTCGGTGCCCATGCACTTTCATTAGCTGTCAGCCGAATGATTGATCATCTCCCATACACATACACACTTGGTTCGTTGAGCATGTGTTTTCAACAGAGAGATAAGAATGGCGCTGCCAGCGAAATCTCTATATTGTTGCAGAAACAGAGGGAGGACTCCTTTCTGACATCAACAAACATACTTAAGACGGTCTAGATCTCCCAGCTCCACCATAAGGCCTCCTGCACACGACCGTTTTTTTTTTTTTTCCGTTTGTTCTGTTTTTTTAGTTCTGTATACGGAACCGTTCATTTCAATGGATCCGCAAAAAAAAAAACGAAGGTACTCCGTATGCATTCCGTTCCGTTCAAATATAGAACATGTCCTAATATTGCCCGCAAATCACGTTCCGTGGCTCCATTCAAGTCAATGGTTCCGCAAAAAAAAAACTGAATGCATCCGTATGTCTTCCACATCCGTTGCGTTTATGCCCAGCCCAATTTTATGTACTTACTGTTTAAACATTATTGTATGCTTCCGTTTGCGATCCGCAAAAAAAGATCACAAACGGAAACCAGATGGAAAAACGGAAACAATACTGAAACAAAAAAGCGGAAAAACTGATCCATTTAAAACGGACTGCAAAACCATACGGTCGTGTGCAGGAGGCCTAGGGTTGTGCTGCTACAGCCAGACCTGTGTATTAAAGGGGTTGTTCGCTTATCCTATATTGGTGACCTATCCTCAGGATAGATCATCAATATCAGATCGGCGGGGGCCCAACTATCGGCATCCCCGTCAATCGGCTATATGAAGAGCTCCATATGAGCCCTGCCTTTTCTTCGCTGTTTACCTTCTTGCCGTTGACATCGTAACAGCGAACAGGTGTAATTACTACTCTGCCGTCCTATCACAGAGAATGGGACGGAGGAGCTGCCATGAGGACAGGCGCACAAGTTGAATGGAAGAAACTCAGTGTGCGTCAGTGAAAGGTCCTGTTCTGACTAACGCTCCTCGGACAGGATCACACAACATTAGGTCTCGTGCACATGGCTGTTGGTCGGCCTCTCCGTGCAGATTTCGCAGACAGATCCAGACCCATTCAACTTGAATGCGTCTGTGATCCTTCCACGCCTCTAAAAAATAGAACATGGAGGCACAGAGAGAAACCCCACGGAATCGCTCCGTAGTGCTTCTGTGGGGTTCCGTGCCACAGTTCCACATCAGACCTTCTGGATTGCGGACCCATTCAAGTGATGCGGGGTGCGCACAGCCGGTGCCCGCATATTACTGATTGTGGGCAACGGCCGTGGCATGAGCCCTGATATATAATGCTGTGTAACCCTTAGAGTTCTGGAATCTATTGTAATAGGGCTCATGCACACGAGTCGGGAGGCCACGGAGCGGTGAGTGAGAGGCTTCTCTTCACTCACGCTCCGTGGTCATGTGATTAAGGCCTCATGCACACAACCGTTTTATTCAGTGTCCGTTCCGTTTTTCGTGATTTTCTGTGGACCCATTGACTTTCAATGGGTCCGTTGAAAACTCTGCTAATGCACCATTTGTCATCCGCGTCCGTGATCCGTGGTTCCAGTCCGTCAAAAAAATATAACCTGTCCTATTTTTTTCACGGAAAACGGTTCGCGGACCCATTCAAGTCAATGGGACCGTGAAAAAACGTGGAGGCACACAAGATTGTCGTCCGCTTCCGTTTTTTTCCCTATCATTTGCATGGCAAACTTGACTTAGACTTTTTTTTTACTTTCCTTCATGTCTGGTGATCCTCCAAAAATAAAGGAAGACACACGGAAACGGATCACGAAACCCAATTTTGCGGAACGGAACACAACAACGGTCGTGTGCATGAGGCCCTAAACGAATCACTGCATCGAGGATTTTTTTGGCTCGATGAATCGTTTCAGCCCTAAGCACAACGTGTGCTATTCGCATCCGTTTGTCCTTTCCGTGGCATCCGCAGAAATATAGGGCATGTCCTATTCTTGTCCGCATTATGCACAAGGATAGGACTGTTCTATTAGGGGGTGGACGTATCCGTGCTTTGTGGATTCGCAATTTGCGAACCGCAAAACAGACAACATGCACACAGCTAGAAGTGTTTTGCGGACTGTAATATCGCAGATCTTGGCTGAGTGCATGCCACCATTTGGCCCCTTTCACACTTGCGAGTTGAACGCATTGCACCCGCACTGAATCCGGACCCATTCATTTCTATGGGGCTGTGCAAACGAGCGGTGATTTTCACGCATCACTTGTGTGTTGCGTGAAAATCGTAGCATGCTCTATATTCTGCGTTTTTCACGCAACGCAGCCCCCATAGAAGTGAATGGGGCTGCGTGAAAATCGCAAGCATCCATAAGCAAGTGCGGATACAGTGCGATTTTCACGCATGGTTGTTAGGTGCCGATCTGGCTGGGGACCCGATCTGTATTATTTTCCTTATAACATGATTATAGCAGAATGCAAAGTAAAATAGTGATGGAGGGTTTAAAAAAAAAAAATTAATTCACCGAGTCCACTTGATCGCGTAGTTGCGGATCTCTCTCTTCTTCTGTAATCTTGAGCTGCCGGCTAAGGACCTGTGGTGACGTCACATCACATGATCCAATCACATGGTCCCTCACCATGGTGATGAACCATGTGATTGGACCATGTGATGAGCACAATGACGTCATCAAAGGTTCTATTCCTGTGCACAGCAAAGAAGAAGACAGAGGAGATGTCGGCTGCGCGATCAAGTGGATTAAGGTGAGTTAAATTATTATTTTTTTAACCCCTCCAGCGCTATTGTACTATGCATTCTGTATTAAGAATGCTATTATTTTCCCTTATAACCATGTTATAAGGGGAAATAATACAATCTACACTACAACTAACCCAAACCCGAACTTCAGTGAAGAAGTTCGGGTTTGGGTACCAAACATGCCGATTTTTCTCACGTGCGTGCAAAACGCATTACAATGTTTTGCACTCGCGCGGAAAAATCACGCATTTTCCCGCAACGCACCCGCATCTTATCCGGGCAAAAAACATGACGCCCGTGTGAAAGAGGCCTTTATGTTTTAACTTCTGTAGAAATGTCCTACGGACTGGTCCTTGGACTTCGGGCTTAGAAGAAAGTTTCTCCGAAAACTTCTCAATATAGTCAGTCATCCAGCACCCAAACTGTTAAAACATAACTTTTACTTTAGCATAGTTAAAAACGCCAGGGTGCTCCTTTGCTTACGTGTTTTGCTCAGACTGGGAGTATGTTATGCTATAGCGCAAACAGCTGATCGACGGAAGTGCAGGGTGTCGGGCCCGGCCGATAAGATACTGAGGATAGGTCATCAATATGAAAGGAGTGAACGACCCCTTTAACTAAGTTACCGTAGATCTGTGCGAGGGTCTGGGTCCTAGACCCCATAGGGCAGGTATGTCAAACTCATCTCCCTTCAGCTGTTGCAAAACTACAACTCCCAACATGCCATGATAGCTGTATGATGTCCAGTCATGATGGGAGCTGTAGTTTTACAACAGCCGGAGGGGCCACGAGTTTGACATCCCTGCCATAGGGGTTTTACATAGTTAAAACCTAATAAAATGTGACTGGAAAGAATGGAGGCTATTGCACCAGCAGTACATCTGCTTTTCAGGAGCTGTGCTATGGTTACCCTGGCTCTACAGGACTCAAATAATCGTGTGCCAATATTTGCGTCCTCCCCAAAAAATTTAAGGCCACCTGCACACGTTGCGGAATACCTGCGTTTTTTCCACGTTGATTCCCGTGCAGAAAAAACGCAGCGTATTGCAGTACCAGCAAACTGTATGGGATGACACAAATCTGCACCAAAAACCACCATTAGAAATTGCAGATTTTGGTGTGCATATGCTGCAGTAACGCACATAAATCCACATGGAAATTCGTACGGATCTTATGTGCTTTCATCCGCATCTGTTGTCAGGTGGCCTAATAGTTGCTGTTTTGCAGCTAACCATTGGGGGGCATTTATCAAGCTGGTGTAAAGTAGAACTGTCTTAGTTGCCCATAGCAACCAACCAGATTCCTCCTTTCATTTTTTCAAAGGAGCGGTGGAAAATGAAAGGTGGAATCTGATTGGTTGCTATGGGCAACTAAGACAGTTCTACTTTACACCAGCTTGATAAATGCCCCCCATTGTTTCTGCTACAAGGGTGTGTCCGACCCAGGCCTTCTCAATCAGTGGGGGTCATTAACAAAGACTGGATTTTTACGCTGGTCTTTGTTTCCCCTTTGAGCTGGCAGAGGATGCGCCTAATTTATGATGAGTTGTGCGCCAAGCATTAAAACTACTCCAGACCCTGACTGGAGTAATTATTTTGCCAACATTTACACCTTTTTCCAGGTGGAAATGTTGTTAAATTTGTTGGGGCCAAAGTCCCACCACACCTTTTGGCACTCCCAATTGTCGCCCAGGCGATAAAGTTGCAAAAATGATTTCTTGCTACTTTTTTTTTTTTTTAACACCTAAAACTTGCGTAGTGCACTTTGTAAATGACCCCCAATCATGTCCGGTGACGGCCCTTCCATTCAGTGGTAGTATTGGATTGTCATAGGCGTCAGGAGGCACTCCTAGAATCCTCCAGAGGAAAAATTCCACTGCCTAGATGTGAGGAGGCATTTGATCTGCTACCCATCAGCCATGGCAGACCAGAAGAAGAAGAAGGAGGAAGGCCTGTTGTTACACCTCCTGGGTCCATGTAAGGCATCAAACGCTTCCACCAGACCCAAATGGATTTAACTCCTTAGTGACCAGGCCTTAATGACCAGAAATGTGTTTTTTTTTTTACTAAATGTACCTGACAGGCACTCTACATCTGAAACCATTCAGAGGAAATATATCCTGAATAATGAATTATTCACAACTGCATTCATAATAAATAAAACCAGTTCAGGATTCAGGAACACAATTGAAAAATCAATGGCTAGAAAATAGAAGGCGCTTGAGTAAGTATAACACCGGTTCACCCTCTTGTCAGTTGGGCAATGGTGCTCTGTCAAGTTGATTCACCACGTCCAATATGGCAATTAGCTATATATAGCTGGGGCAAATACTCTGCATTTTAGAACAACACTTTCATAATGTATTAGCATACTCCTGTATGCTAATACATGATACTCTGGCACTAGTGTGCCCTACCAGCAGGTAGGTTCCTAAGGCTGACTGACTGGGAAACCTCTTGACCTGATCACAGGGGGAGTTCCCTCTGATCACGCTACAATATGGCTCACGGCATGATATCCTTATCCGGCATGATATCCGGTATATCCTTAAATAGATATTTATTGTAACATAATTTCATTACTACTTTGCATAAAATCTCTTCAGAAAAAATATATAACAAAACCCTAAAAATAGATCAGCTAAAAAAAAAAAATATGAAAAAATAAAAATAAAAAAATACCACATTCAATGGCACTATCAAACTATAGGTTGTATGGGCAATAGATCCACTGATCGTCTATTGAACAGCAGAGATTCGTGCAGCAGCCGTCAAATACGTCTATCGGTAATATCTATCGTGCATACAACCACAGTTGCGTCCCATAGTGCAGATCACATTTGCATATTAATATAATAGGGTATAGATAGTAACTTTGCTTCTTTCTATTTATTCACATAAGCAGTGTGCAGGGATTCTGTTTTTAAAGATAAATAGTCTGAGCTGCTTGCACTTAAAGGGAACCTGTCACCTCCAACAAACTTCTCAAGCCGGCAGCAGTACCTGAGAGCAGTGATGGCCAGTTCGCAGTGTTCGCCCGCGAACACATGCGATCTGCCATCTTAACTGACAAGTCCGGCGAGGCACAGGTAAGTCCTTACCTGTGCCTGTGCGTGAGCAGGTCTGAAATGAAATGCGGTCTCCGGGAGCAGGCAGTTCCGAGAACAGCCGCCGGGGGCAAGTTCTTGGAACGGCCTGCTCCCGGAGACCGCATTTCATTTAAGACCGGCTCGCGCCCAGGCACAGGTAAGGACTTACCTGTGCCTCGCCGGACTTGTCAGTTAAGATGGCAGATCGCATGTGTTCGCGGGCGAACCCTGCGAACTGGCCATCACTGCCTGAGAGTTGTAACGATCATTTTCTTCCTGCAGGCAGATGAAGCAAAAGCTGAAAAAACGTTCTTTAATCCCCTGCTCGGCGCCCTTCTCTAGTCAGGCTTGACGTCACAGAGGCAGCGGCCTCCTTGCTTCAAGTCACGGTAACTACGCCCCCTTCCCTGCCTCTCACAAACGGAAAGCCAAAACGCCAGTGTGAATGTAGCCGAACCCTTAAGAAGTAACGAAAAGGGGTTGTTCAATTACAACAACTTATCCCATATACTAGTGGTCAGACCCCTACCAATCAGACACATCCCTTATCCTGTGGGACAACTCTACCACATTTGATTCCTTTTCTCTTTTCATGGATTTGCCCTCTGGTGTGGGGGCTTCAGATCCTTTTCTGTCCTGGGATGTGTGGCTCTCACATGATTTCTGTCATACTCTAGAAAAAAAAAATCCTGGATGTTAGTCTTGGGGTGAGAAAGAAGTATATTTCTCTGATAAGATATATTACAAAGTTTCTTATATACACTTGTTCTATTGATTTATGCAAAGTTTGCTGAAACAACAGTGACCGTTTAACTTTCTTTGTTAGACAAGCAGTTGAACCAGGATAGGGTGAAGGGTGTTGATTCCATTAGAGCATCACACTTCTCTTCTGCTATTCTAGTAGTGTGGCTGGTCAGGGCTTCTCATATAATAATATCAATGCTCAGTTCCTCTGTGGAAATGTCTATCTAGGTCTATTAAAGGGAACCTGTCACCGGGATTTTGGGTATAGAGCTGAGGACATGGGTTGCTGGATGGCCGCTAGCACATCCGCAATACCCAGACCCCATAGCTCTATGTGCTTTTATTGTGTAAAAAAAACTATTTGATACATATGCAAATTACCCTGAGATGAGTCCTGTAAGTGAGATGAGTCAGGGACAGGACTCATCTGAGGTTAATTTGCATATATATCAAATAGTTTTTTTTACACAATAAAAGCACACAGAGCTATGGGGACTGGGTATTGCGGATGTGCTAGCGGCCATCTAGCACCCCATGTCCTCAGCTCTATACCCAAAATCCAGGTGACAGGTTCCCTTTAAGGAAACAACAGACATGTCATCCTGTCAGTCATTCCAAACACCCACTTAGGCTTCGATCACATCACAGTTCCGCCTTTCCGTTCTCCTGCTCCGTTTAGGAGCAGGAGAACGGAAAGGGCGGAGAAGGCACATAACTGAGCCGAACGGAGCCTAAGACTATAATGGGGTCTGTTATGTTTCCGCTCAGATGATTTTGGAGCGGAGACAAAAGTTGTGCATGCAGGACTTTTGTCTCCACTTTAAAATCCTCTTCTGAGCGGAAACATAACGGACCCCATTATAGTCTATGGGGTCCTAAGGGCTCAGTTATGTGCCTTCTCCGTCCTTTCCGTTCTCCTGCTCCTAAACGGAGCAGGAGAACGGAAAGGCTGAACGGTGACGTGAGCGAAGCCTTACCATGCACCATAAACTGAGATTACTGCTACAGTAGGAGAATATTTTGTATTTTATCTTCAAAATGAAACCTTTTGGGCCAAATTTATCATTAAAATATGCCACAAAAGTGGCATCAAAAAGTTGTAAACTGGAAAACGGAATATTTCAATAATACTTGCGCAAAAATTTAAGCAAGTGCCGATACTCTACCGGCCTCAACACTTTCCCAAAAAGCGGTGTGGGGAGGGGCCGGGGCAGGCACATTTATCATCTTCTACACCAGGAGGATTACAGTTCAGGCGCAGGGTCTGCCAGATGCTGCGCCTAATTTATGATAAGACGTACGCTACCAGACGATGATTAGTGTTGAGCGAAGTGAACTTGTGGTTTCAAGTTCGGCGTACAAGGTTCGGATTCGGGTTATCCAAGAATTCCGTTATGGATTCCACTACCACGGACCATAAGTAGTGGTCTGTGGTAGCGGAATCTATAATGGAATACTTAGATAACCGAAACCTTGTGCGCCGAATTTGAAAACACTAGTTCGCTCAACAATAGCTATGATAAAACTGCCCCTTTATTTTTAATCTGAGGCGACCCAGTTCGACTATAGAGTATTTCTAGGAAAACATGAATGCAAAAAGAATGCAATTAGCCAGAGGAATTGCTGCTAAATGAAAACCGGTTGTTATGGGGCAGAGTAAGCAATTCAGTCTATTCTCTCTGATATTCCTGTAGCCTTGAAAGCTGAATCTACACTGCAGACGTCTGCTCTGTAATTGAAGGTTATCTGCTAGTATCATTACTATTAATAGCAGGCAATCACTGTGCTGACAGTAAACCTTGCTTCCACCGATTTGATAAATAAAACTAATGGGCCCCCCACTACTGTTGAGCTGAGATGGACAAAATATGAACTGCTGGTGGTGCTTGGTCAATGATCTCACAACCAAGGTGGTGCCCCCCTTATTTTGGGTTCTGCAGCAGGGTATAAGATGAGGCAGGGTCACATTGATATTGGGTAGCATCTTCCCTTGCTGTGATACATGATGCCACTCTGGCATGGTAATGGTCAGATAGATGCTGGATATCCTCCTTTAGGATGTCATTCCAAGCTCCTACAACTTGGAGCCGTAGTTTAGCCAAAGTGGGTATTGGCTGCTGTACATGGGAGATCCGTCGCCCCCATTCGGTCCCAAATATTCTCTATGGGGAAGAGCTGTTGAATGAGCTGGCCAGGAGAGCCACCAATGGCAACCAACAGCGCTCAGTGAGGAAAGCAGGTTCTGCCTTGGTACTAATGATGGCCGCATCTGAATTTTCATGAAGTCTAGAGAGCACCTGCTGTCATCATTCACAATGCAGAGACACACAGGACCAACACCAAGTGTCATGGTGTGGGGTGCCATTAGCTTCCAAGGCCATTCCCATCTGGTATTCATGAAGTGAATATTGACCAACCTTCAATATGTCCAGGACATCGATGAACCTGTCATGCTGCCTTTTTTGTCTCGGTTAGGAGACGTGGTGTTCCAGCAAGATAACGCTCGTCCGCTCAGAGCCCACACCTCACTACATGCTTTTCAATGTATCCAGCGGCTCCCCTGGCCACCAGGGGGACCCTATAAGTGTTAGAACATTATTAGCATGGATCAGCAAGGGTGAGTATAACTTATTTTTTATTCTTAACCCACTATGAGTCTTATAGTCGCAGCAAACATAACTTTTTGAATTGCATTTATGGTGTTAATTGTCAATTTAACATTTCCTGCAACTGTATACAGAAAATGTAATACTGCTGGACAACCCCTTCAAGATCTTACATGACTATGGTATGATCCCGTGAATGCAATGTCATAGTGCAAAATCACAGAAATATAGTGGCCAATTTGGGGGAACTGCTCAGACCCCAAACACTGTAGCGTGTTTCTCATTGGGGGAGCAGTCCCACCGCATGTGGACCGCAGCAAACGACCATCCCCAGCAAGAAATGCGTACAAAGGAGGACGCCAGCGCGGTCCACATGCACCACAAAGGCATCCTACACAAAACGGAGCATTGTGCGGATGAAAATATATAAATATATAAATCACAGAAAAAAAATGCACCAAACGGATATGCCACTGACTATACTAGCTAGTCATACAAGCAGATATTAAAAGCTGAGACTTTTGCCAATATATTTCTGTCAGGAACACATCAGAGCCCCTTTGCTGGGGATGGTCGTTTGCTGCGGTCCACATGCGGTGGGACTGCTCCCCCTATGAGAAACACGCTACAGTGTTTGGGGTTTGAGCAGTTCCCCCATATTGGCCACTATATTTCTGTGATTTTGTTTTATATGTAGTGTATGTGCCTTTACCTGGCATTCAAACATTCTTTTGCACCTGTTAACCTCCATCACACGGTCTGATATGGGTGTGGCTTACAGTCTGGCTTTGTTCACATTGCACTAGTTGTCCTGCTAGGCGGTTGTGTGGAAGCTTGGCTGTGAGCTGGATTACATCACCTTCAGACCTTGTTCACACCATAGTTAGCGTAGTGGTAGGACCCTTGCCATGCTGAGTGACCGTGACGTGGTGCATGATGGGCTCCGATATTTTCCTGACAGGAATATATTGGCAAAAGTCTCAGCTTTTAATATCTGCTTGTATGACTAGCCAGTATAGTCAGTGGCATATCCGTTTGGTGCATTTTTTTTCTGCTATTTATATATTTTCATCCGCACAATGCTTTGTTTTGTGTAGGATGCCTTTGTGGTGCATGTGGACCGCGCCGGCATCCTCCATTGTACGCATTTTTTGCTGGGGATGGTCGTTTGCTGCGGTCCACATGCGGTGGGACTGCTCCCCCTATGAGAAACACTCTACAGTGTTTGGGGTCTGAGCAGTTCCCCAATGTCATAGTGCCACGCCATGATTGACAGACATGGTCATGTGAAATGTCTCTCTGGCCAGCTCTGTCTCTCTAAAAAAAGAAACAAGTTACGTCTATGCTAAATTCTAAACTAAAGAATAGGTAATAGCAATAATCTTTCATACTAAAATCTCTTGGGTGAAAACGTGGGTAATGCTTGATATAAGTACGCTAAGTGCAAACAGACAGTAGACAATACTGACCTCAACAGGACCAAACAAGTAGGCCATTGTCCACAGGCTTAAAGGGGTTGTCTCTGTTACAGATACTGATGAGCTATCCTCCAAATAGGTCATCAGTATCAGATCGTTGAAGGTCCAACACTCGGCACCCCCACAGAACAGCTGTTTTGGGCTGCCTGGGAGACGGAAACTAAACAGTTTTTGGAGCTGGAGGCAGACAGCCGCATACAATGTGTAGTGGATGTAACAAGGTACTGTACTGCATCTTGGCTCCTGTTTAAGTGAATGGGAAAGGCGCTTTAGTAAACCTAATATACTTTATGGACTGTCAGGCAGCTCTGTATATAAAAGGAACGGAGCACAGGGAAACAACAGGCTGGTCAAATTAACCCCTATTCACACCAAACAACAAAAAACACAAGTTCCACAGGCTCAAACGTTCCACCTAAAAGGCAAGACAGTGGTCACAAGGACTCACCACTAAAACCTATGGTTTTAACGTTGCTTAGCAGTCTGCACTATCTACTTCGCTTCATTCCATCTAGTATCTGACCTGTTTGGATGTGCGGTTGTACCGTTTGGTGTGAATACTCCAAAGGAGCTTTATTACTTCGTGCTTACAAGCTGTAAAATGACTGGAGCAGATAAGATATAAACATGATTGAACATAGGACTGCCAAGGAGACTTTTTCCCTATGGAACATAGGTGGAACATTTGAGTCTGAGCTTTAGTACACCGATGTGGGAAAATACACAGTGTACGGAGCCTTTTGCTTCCGCTCCCTAGTTTCTGGTCACTCAGCAGCCTGAAACAGTTGATCCTTGGGGGTGCCGTATGTTGGACCCGAACTGACCTGATATTGATGACCTATCCTGAGGATTGAAAATTGACTTCATGATCATATCCAAAGAGTTGTGGTCAATGATTCCTACTCTGAATGGTCCCCAGTTATAAGCTGGGTCCGCTATTATTTAACTTATTAATTAATGACATCGAAAATGGGATTAATAGTGCGGTTTCTATTTTTACAGATGACACCAAACTTTGTAATACAGTCCAGTCTATGGCAGATGTTAAAGAAGTTACAAGCTGACTTGGACAAACTTACTGTTTGGGACTCCACTTGGCAAATGAGATTCAATATACAGGGTGGGCCATTTATATGGATACACCTTAATAAAATGGGAATGGTTGGTGATATTAACTTCCTGTTTGTGGCACATTAGTATATGTGAGGGGGGAAACTTCTCAAGATGGGTGGTGACCATGGTGGCCATTTTGAAGTCGGCCATTTTGAATCCAACTTTTGTTTTTTCAATAGGAAGAGGGTCATGTGACACATCAAAGTTATTGACAATTGCCTTCAGATGACCCCAAAGATAAGTCTAAGGGGGTCACTGGATATGCGAAATTGCTACATGATGATGTGTTTCCCTCTTTATGCACTGACGCTGGCACGTTCCCTGAGTTTTTCCAGCAAGATGGTGCACCCCCACATTATGGGTGTCAGGTCCGAGCATTCCTAGATGAACAGTTTCCTGGAAAGTGGATTGGTCGTCGTGGGCCAGTTGAATGGCCCCCAAGGTCTCCCGATCTGACCCCCTTAGACTTTTATCTTTGGGGTCATCTGAAGGCAATTGTCTATGCTGTGAAGATACGAGATGTGCAGCACCTGAAACTATGGATACTGGAAGCCTGTGCTAGCATTTCTCCTGCGGTGTTGCTATCAGTGTGTGAAGAGTGGGAGAAGAGGGTTGCATTGACAATCCAACACAATGGGCAGCACATTGAACACATTTTATATGTGGTCAGAAACTTGTAAATAACTCATGAAAGAATAAAGTTACGTTAAAACCAATCACACCATTGTTTTTCTTGTGAAATTACCAATAAGTTTGATGTGTCGATGTGTAGATAAATGTAAAGTTATGCACTTGGGGGCTAATAATCTGCATGCAGAATATGTCCTAGGGGGAGGTAAAACTGGGAGAGTCACTTGTTGAGAAGGATCTGAGTGTATTAGTAGATCATAAACTAAATAACAGCATACAATGCCAGTCAGCTGCCTCTAAGGCCAACCGAATTTTGTCTTGTATTCTTCTATTAAAAGAGGTATGGACTCGCGGGACAGGGATGTAATATTGCCCCTATACAAAGAGTTAGTGCGGTCTCAACTGCAATATGCAGTTCAGTTCTGGGCACCAGTCCATAAAAAGGATGCCCTGGAGTTAGAAAAGTACAGAGGAGAGCGACTAAACTCATAAAGGGCCTGCAGGATATTAGTTATGAGCAAAGATTAAATTAACTGAAATTGCTTAGCTTTGAAAAAAAGACATCTAAGGGGGGCATGATTAACCTGTACAAATATATATATACGGACCATACAAAAAATATCAAGGGAGGCTATTCTGTGTTAAACCCCCTCAAAAAACAAGGGGTCACTCCCTACGCCTGGAGAAAAAAAGATTCAGTCAAAAGAGGTGACAAGTGTTCTTTATAGTAAGGGCTGTGAATCTCTGGAATAGCCTGCCACAGGAGCTGGTCACAGCAAATACAGTAGATGGCCTCAAAAAAGGTTTAGATGACTTTTTAATTCAAAATAACATTGAGGATTATGACAATGTATAGAAATCTTGTTCTACACACACTTTCCCTTTGGCCCAACACCTTTTTAAAAGGAAGATGTACATTGATCCAGGGATTTGTTCCGTGAATCGATATAGCAGGATTATAGGTTGGACTTGATGGACTTTTGTCTTTTTCCGACCTTAACAACTATGTAACAACTATCAAAAGAAAATACATACATGTGGGTCCGCGCTACGCTTGAATGAGGAATAATTCACAAACAGAAGGTCTTCCCGAAGATACTTCAACTTCACAGATGTATCTCCGGTGCACGGTCTCGATATTAACCAGCAATACAATTTTCCTTTAAAAGGAACAGATCATAGTGCAATACCCGAATCTTTTTTTAAAAAGTATAATTTATTTTACTCACAAATAAAACACTTGATCATAGTATGTAAAATCAAGTGAAAAAAAAAGTGATTTTACATACTATGATCAAGTGTTTTATTTGTGAGTAAAATTAATTATACTTAAAAAAAAAAAAGATTCGGGTATTGCACTATGATCTGTTCCTTTTAAAGGAAAATCGTATTGCTGGTTGATATCGAGAACGTGCACCGGAGATGCATCTGTGAAGTTAAAATATCTTCGGGAAGACCTTCTGTTTGTGAATTATTCCTCATTCAAGCGTAGCGCGGACCCACATGTATGTACTTTCTTTTGATTTTATTGGAGAAGGGACTTACTCCAATGAGATTGGGACTGCTGCTTATTTTACATTCTTGAGATTACACAGAAATGTTATTTCTTTGCTTCTATGTAACAACTACAGTACAGACCAAAAGTTTGGACACACCTTCTCATTCAAAGAGTTTTCTTTATTTTCATGACTATGAAAATTGTAGATTCACACTGAAGGCATCAAAACTATGAATTAACACATGTGGAATTATATACATAACAAACAAGTGTGAAACAACTGAAAATATGTCATATTCTAGGTTCTTCAAAGTAGCCACCTTTTGCTTTGATTACTGCTTTGCACACTCTTGGCATTCTTTTGATGAGCTTCAAGAGGTAGTCCCCTGAAATGGTTTTCACTTCACAGGTGTGCCCTGTCAGGTTTAATAAGTGGGATTTCTTGCCTTATAAATGGGGTTGGGACCATCAGTTGCGTTGAGGAGAAGTCAGGTGGATACACAGCTGATAGTCCTACTGAATAGACTGTTAGAATTTGTATTATGGCAAGAAAAAAGCAGCTAAGTAAAGAAAAACGAGTGGCCATCATTACTTTAAGAAATGAAGGTCAGTCAGTCAGCCGAAAAATTGGGAAAACTTTGAAAGTAAGGGCTATTTGACCATGAAGGAGAGTGATGGGGTGCTGCGCTAGATGACCTGGCCTCCACAGTCACCGGACCTGAACCCAATCGAGATGGTTTGGGGTGAGCTGGACCGCAGAGTGAAGGCAAAAGGGCCAACAAGTGCTAAGCATCTCTGGGAACTCCTTCAAGACTGTTGGAAGACCATTTCAGGGGACTACCTCTTGAAGCTCATCAAGAGAATGCCAAGAGTGTGCAAAGCAGTAATCAAAGCAAAAGGTGGCTACTTTGAAGAACCTAGAATATGACATATTTTCAGTTGTTTCACACTTGTTTGTTATGTATATAATTCCACATGTGTTAATTCATAGTTTTGATGCCTTCATAGTCATGAAAATAAAGAAAACTCTTTGAATGAGAAGGTGTGTCCAAACTTTTGGTCTGCACTGTATGTATGTAATAGCTGTAGTCTGGAGAATTTCGAGAATTCTTTAATTGCAGAATAGAGATGAGCAAAACAATTTGTACAAATCAATGCGGCTCAACAACAAGAGTTATTCATCTAAGAGGGGCTGTCCCCGCCGATAAAGAAGCCCCCCCTGCTGCTCGATTGACAGGGTCATACATCTTACCCGGCACTCACAATCTTACACCTGCTATTGGGAGCAGCAGCGCAAGCCTATTGGCTCTGCTTTCACTTCCAGAGCAGCAACTGTTCATGCGCTCCTACCTGAAAGTGTACCTACTGCTGGGTAATAGCCCCACCAAATACAGGCAGTACCTGACAAACCATGCATGGATCATTTTGGCAGGGCTATCTTCATTCCCGGATTTCCTTTACATAGACACACCTTGTCAGAAGAGTATTACTCATATTTTACAATAATTACATTTTAGCAGGTCAAGTGCTATTGATTAGATGGCACAGCAGCAGTATGATTTGTTTTCTTGCTTGAGGGCACTGACATCTACATTTCCTTGTGCAGTGCTGTTTTTCTTCCCCGGATTACTTTATGTTCTAACCAAACAGCATACCATAATTTAGGAGGATGTTGCTTTATCGCCCAGTAGCGTGACGTGCCAGAAATGTCTCAACCTTGCTTTGAAGGAATGTCTGTAGGAGAGACATGGCATAGCGTTACAGGGGAATCCCAGTCTGGTTTTATGACATAAGACACATTTTTCGAGCAGTAGAACTACTGGTGTATAATTTAGATGAAAGTGACTGATATTTTAACTGCGTCAAAGTAATTTCTTTGTAAAATTACCTATTTCTCTTTATCAAGAAATTAAATTCAGATTTTTTTAAGGACACTAGAAAAATGTTTTTTTTCACACTTATGATTCTCAATGTAGTGAGTCTAGAGAGCTGCTGGTTGTTTTGTGTTATCATGGCAACATGGCACCCCATCACTTCAGTCCAGATGTTTTTCTCTGTCTCTGACCTTTGCACCTTTATGTTATGATGGCAAGATGACACCTTATTTGGACAGCCTCTAGTTGCTGGTATGACATCATCTATCCAGGTACTGAATTTTGGCTTGGTTTCTGGCGTCATCTCTTTTGGATGGTTGATTGGTTGTTGACCACTCTCATGGTTCGACCCTTGCTTCTCCTTTTGGCTGCACATCTGGTGTCGCTCTTTGGGATTGCATACTTTGATTTGTAGCTTGATCTCACTCCAGTATTTGCAGCGGTCACCTATTGATAGTTAATCTGAAAACTGCAATCTAGAGATCCCCCTGCAACACTTTCCAGACTGCTATGAGAAGTCAAGTTTAAAGGGGTTGTCCAGGTTCAGAGCTGAACCCGGACAGATCCCCTTTTCCCCCACTCAGCCCTTCCTACATGAGCATTGGAGCATTTCATGCTCTGATACTCTCGCTTTTTCTGGAGCTCTGAAGTTAGGCAAAGGCTTCCAGCTAGCAGTGAGCCCCGTGATGTCACAGGAACTAATGGGCGGGCTTTAGTGCTGCCCTACCATGTATAACAGCTAGGGCAGCGCTAAATCCCGCCCATTAGTGCCAGTGACATCACCGGCAACACTGCTAGGCGGAAGCCTCTGCCTAGCAGTGTAAAAATGTAAATGAAAAAGCCCTTGCAAGGGAGAGCATTGGAGCATAATATGCTCTGAGGCTCATGTCAGAGGGGCTGAGTGGGGGAAGAAGAGGATATGTCTGGGGTCAGCTCTGAACCTGGACAACCCCTTTAAAGACCAGGAATCCCTTTGACTTTGTAGCTCAGTTTAGGTAATGGCAATCTGATCATGGCATGGAGGCTTCAGATTAGGAACTCATTGTTAGTCTCAGCAATACCCAGTTTATTTAAAGGATGTTGGTTTCTTAAAAGGAAATTTGCCACCAAAAATTTCACCTTCTAGTTAAAAACCAGATAACAACACATATCCTTTTATCTAATTTGTTTCATTTTCTGATTACAGATTTTTTTATTGTATTTCATGAACATGATTATGGGGGTTCTTAACAGCGCTTAGATAGCTTTAGAAATTGCTTTACAGCAGCCACATCTATACACAGAGGTGATATCATTACAGGCAGGATGAGAATGACAGATAAGCAGATAACTGCAGTAAAGTGATCTGCACAGACCAAGAAGTGGCGCCTATTATTAGGCTTACTAGATGTTGATTCAGTTACATATTTATTCCCAGAGAATTCTTGTACAGTCACTCAGAATTAAGAAAGCTCGTTGGAAGAACGAGTGAAACATTTTCAAGAAATCTAAAGTGCGTCCAGTTGCCTTGATTTATTCTTTACTGATACAACTAAGTTGTCCCCAATCACTTCTATGGGACGGCTCTGTCCTATTCACTTGAACAGGATGGAGCTGTCCCATAGAAGTGAATGGGGACAGAACAGTTGTAATTACCCCCACCAATCTGATATTGATGACCTGTCCTGAGGATAGGTCATCAATATAAAAAAGCGGACCACCCCTTTAAGCCATATTCTTATCAGTTTGATAAGAAATGGGCTATAATGAGTGTTTATGAGTCCAGGAGATCAGAGATAAGGCTGCACATAAGCAGTCAGATGACGGGATTCAAAGAAAACAGAAAATTACAGATTTTTATCTCTTGTATCTAAGAAACGGCTGAACATTCTTGATAAAGACCAATTGAAAATATTATTTTTAATGAGTAAAATGCCAACATAAAAAACGCCCCCGAAGTTGTACATAGCCTGCACTGCACAATTCCCAGGCAGAGTATTGGGAACAAACATTACTACCAATACTCATTCCCAATAAACTTCCTGTTTAAATGTGCTGCCGATCACCCGATGAACGAGCAAAATGCTCATTCATCGGGTGACATGATTTCATGCAGCACATTAAATCAATGTTTCTAGGCAGAAGATTGTATTGTGTGAACAGTCATCTGCTGTCCAGAAACAATTAATCCATATGAGGATGTAGGCAACTATTGGGAAGGAATGGTCCCTTCCCAATAATTGCCTGCTTGATCGTCACGTCTGTGTGCGCCCTTAGAATGTCAATACCTAATCAGGGCCCACACAAACACATGGAGAACATACAAACTCCATCTTGTCTTACATCATATTTAGCCACAGGATCCCAATGCTATAAGACAACAGTCCGAACCACAGAGCTACCACTTTTCCCATGTTTTCGCATATAATCCTAATGTGCCCGAAAACAAAAATTATACATATTCGTGTCATGATCCATGCCCTGTTCTTCATATTATTTCCTCTCTACAATGGCCACTGGTTTACAGTCCTATCCGTGGCCTCAAATGCTCAAGAAATCCTACTTTCATGCCTGCATTGATAAAGTGTTTAAGTACATTGTAACTAATGTATAATATATGAGTGCCGCATAAAATACGTTTGACTGTACAGTAGGCCTTTGTCCAATACCTTAATTTACAAACGCACCCTGCATATACCAGTGATCCAGAGGTCAGGTCTTGAACCATAGAGGAGCATGTAAGGACCATTTGAAGAAAGGTTGCCATGCAATGACATAATACATCAAATGACTTTTAAGCTTTCATATCTGAAACGATGGTCACTGGCCAATTCTATATTCCAGCAGAATGGGTCTTTTCAATGACGTTGCTTCCATTCCTAAATCTACTAACTGACCCATCGTCTTCTCGCTGGGAAGTCCGCACTGAATGGCTCTCATTAAAGCTCTAGGTTAAGTTGAGCATGCCCCACTCTGTAGCTGCACTTGTGAAGATTTTTTTGTTGCAAAGTGATTTACGTGGAAAATGACATCTGCCGATGCCTTTGCCATTCAGCATAGCGGCGTTATGCTAATGGGTCGATGTGCTCTGACGTCAATGCCATGCATACTTCTATAAAGATTTCATTGTGTTTTAGGATCCCTTGTCCATTCAGTCAAGATATTAGTAACTTTGCATTTTCTGCCTCTATAATGACTCTTTATTCAATCATATGGCTACTTCGTTGTGTGCCACTTTGAACATGAAAAATACATAGTAACTCGTAGTAATTTTAATATTTTACAAATGTCATAATTGTTTAAATTTTTGCCCAGGAATCTGTATAACTCAGTCACACTGTATATTCTTTGTAGGAAAACTATCAGGATCCTTATTCCAATGCAAGCAAAAATTTGGTATACACAGCCTCACAGATACAGTATATATACAGATGTAATAATATTCTATTATAGATTTTTACTGAGATCAGTGAAACCTATATATTAGTAATAGAGTGCGGCCCTCATTTACTTGTATTGTACTGTACTTTGTGATGTGCTGTACAATCATTTGTACAGTGTGGACGGAGGTTCAGAAGCACTAGTGTGAATATAATTCTAAACTAAATACCGGCGTTCCAGAGTCTCTAGAGCGCATGCGCCAGAGAAAGCTCAACGGGGAATATTACAGCCGGCAAGTGTGCAGATCCAGTGAGGAGCGGCATAACGAGGAGCTGCCAAGCTGGGAGTTAATTAAACGGACTCAACATAACTGAGTAACACAGACATATTTTGACATCTAAGGCTACTTTCACACTCGCGTTTCGGCTTTCCGTTTGTGAGATCTGTTCAGGGCTCTCACAAGCGGTCCAAAACGGATCATGCATTCTGAATGGAAAAGGATCTGCTCAGAATGCATCAGTTTGCCTCCGTTCAGTCTCCATTCCGCTTTGGAGACGGACACCAAAACGCTGACTGCAGCATTTTGGTGTCCGTCTGACGAAACTGAGCCAAACAAATCCGTCCTGGCACACAATGTAAGTCAATGGGGACGGATCCGTTTTCTATGACACAATCTAGCACGATAGAAAACGGATCCGTCCTCCATTGACTTTCAATGGTGTTCAAGACGGATCCGTCTTGGCTATATTAAAGATAATACAAACGGATCCGTTCTGAACTGATGCAGACGGTTGTAATATCTGAACGGATCCGTCTGTGCAGATCCATGACGGATCCGCACCAAACGCGAGTGTGAAAGTAGCTTTAGTGTGCCGCATGGACACATCAAGTACTGCATGAATACACTGACCACTTCGATACACTTTGATACATGTGGCTGAATCAACTACCGTTGATGTAGGTGGCCGAATCCAACGTGTTACTCACACACTAACCACTAATTAACAGCATAACTAAAATTGTTGCAACAGAAAGTGGACTAAACAAGTGTTCCACTAACATCTAAAGTACTAACCAGCAGGGCCGGATTAAGAGCATCATGGGCCTGGTGCTGAGGATTTTGCTGGGCCTTTTTATGGAACTGCACTCAGTGTCTTAATTACATATATATTTTATCGATACCATTAAAGTATTTTGTTCCTGCAACTACCCCTTCATTTGGCGTCTATCTTGGCAACATGGAGGGGGAGCACACTTTGTTTTCCTGACACTATAGTGATCATTTAACATGACTATGAAGATTATTGTTTTCTAGCTGCTGTGGACTGTGGACAACAGCAGCTAGAAACAGTAATTTTCATAGAGCTGTGTTATGATTTATGGACACAGCACTCAGCATGCTTAGCCAGTCAGATAGAAGGCTGGCTAAGCATGCTGAGAGCTGTGTCTAAATAACATAACACATTAAAGGGATTCTGTCACCAGGTTTCACCCCTGTCAGGTAAAAATATGCTGATGTTCAGGGCGTCTTCACGATTCCTAATGTGGGCTTATAAATGTCATCTGTGGGCTTATTTAGCTAAAAAACTGCTTTTACTAACCTGTCACTCAAAGAAATAAGGTGCCCAAGGGGATGTTAATGGGTGCAAGGTGCCGGCCGCACCCGCCGCCGTTCGTGCCCAGCGCCGCCTTTCCAGACTTCTGCACCGCCTCCTAATACTCTGTGCCGCCTCTCGTTCTCCCTCCCTCCCCCCTCCTCCTGCTGTAAGATCTCGCGCATACAGGGGTTGAGCGAAGTGCCGGCGCATGCGCACTTCGCTGTAAGAAGCCAAATGGAGAAGTCCGCACGGGCGCATCAGGCAGAGCCCTGTGCGCAAGCGCGAGATCTTACAGCAGAAGGAGGGGGGAGGGAGGGAGAGCGAGAGGCGGCACAGAGGATTAGGAGGCGGCGCAGAAGTCCGGAAAGGCGGCGCTGGGCACGAACGGCGGCGGGTGCGGCCGGCACCTTGCACCCATTAACATCCCCTTGGGCACCTTATTTGTTTGACTGACAGGTTAGTAATAGCTGTTTTTTAGCTAAATAAGCCAACAGATGACATTTATAAGCCCACATTAGAAATCGTGAAGATGCCCTGAACATCAGCATATTTTTAGCTGACAGGGGTGAAACCTGGTGACAGAATCCCTTTAGAGAAATTACTGTTTCTAGCTGCTGTGGACTAGCAGCTAGAAACAGTAATTTCTTTAATGTGTTATGTTATTTAGACTGAGCTCTCAGCATGCTTAGCCAGTCAGTAATTTTCATAGTGCTGTTATGATTTATGGACACAGCTCTCAGCATGCTTAGCCAGCCTTCTATCTGGCTGTGCTTCTTGAGAGTCACAGTCCACAGGCTCAGAAACAGCCTGTGGACTGTGACTCTCAAGATGCAAAGCCAGATAGAAGGCTGGCTAAGCATGCTGAGAGCTGTGTCCATAAATCATAACAGCACTATGATTGCCCTCCCTTCCAACTGGATGAGTTTATCTGATACCTGCTCCAGAAGCTCCTGCTGTCTCGCGGGCTGGTGTGGCTGAGCGCTGTGGGCCGTGTGCTGGTCGAAACTGCTGAGCAGGTTGTACACAGCGCAGCGTGCAGGAGGGATAACCGCGGGCGCACTGAGGTCATATCCGGCGGGCCGGCATTACAGGAACCGCACCAGCTGCTCTGACGTCCTGCCGCCGGATATCCTGTGACGTATATCCGGCAACAGGACGTCAGAGCAGCTGGTGCTGTTCCTGTAATGCCGCGGCCCGCCGGATATGACCTCAGTGCGCCCGCGGTTATCCCTCCTGCACGCTGCTCTGTGTACAACAGAGGACTTTTAGCGGGGGCCGCTCCCGACGGCCTTTTGGCTGGCGGATGGGCCTATTTTATGGTAGGGGCCTGAAGCTGCAGCTCCATCAGCCCCTACGTTAATCCGGCCCTGCTAACCAGCAGTACAACTGAAGCTAAAACAGTGCAACTAAGTGGTCATATCAGTTGTTATACTGATGTGCTAAAAACTACCCAGCAACATAATTAAAGTAAGCTGGTAAATATAACAGTGTATTAAATATAACAACGCGCTTCCAATTTATCCTCCATTGAGAACTCTATGCGATCAAAATAATCTGACACCAAGATCTAACCGCATTCTGTACTACTTTGGTATATTTTTATCTTTTATGTAAACGTCTGTATCTAAGGGACCAGGATCACTAACTTACATGTATTCATTTAGTTTTTTATCAAGTGATTTTATGCATTGTATTAAATGTACGTATGTATTTTATTAACCGTCAAATAAGTAAAGACACCTTTTAAATTAATGTGAGCCAGCCAATTCGTTTTTCCCATATATAAATACACTTTTTATATTTAAACCAAAATCAAAGTCCTGCAGTTTTTGCACTATGTCTTATAATTGGCGCCACTTCTTGGTTTATACAGATCACTTTACTGCTGTTAACTCATTCTAATCCCCCTTTAATGATATCACCTCTGTGTATAAATAAGACAGGATCCACCAATCACAATAGGTGATTGTCAGAGCTTATCTATTCTTTCCTCTGCACAGGGCACAGAGCATGCCTAGAAAACTCTCCTATAGAAGTCAATGAGAAGTCCTGACCATTGTGTCTATGGCCCATGGGGCTGCCATAAAGCAATTTTTAATGCTTTGTAAATGCTATTAAGAACAGTTCAGGAAAGATGGCCGCCCCCATAATCATGTTCAGAAAATAGAATAAAAAAATCTACAATCAGAAAATAAAAAAAGATTTAAAAAGGAGATGGGCTACTAGCTGGTTTTAACTGGCAGATAAAAATTTTGGTGACACATTTCCTTTAATATCATACTCTATTAACTAGTGTTTTTTACGAAAAGTGATTGTCTAAAGCGGCTTGTGACTCTACAGAATCCCTTAAAAGACACTTTCAATTCTCCTCCACCTATGTACACACATACACTTCTAAGTTGCGAATTTATGAAAAATACAGGCACAGTCACTATACAATGTATGACGCTGTGCTTGGTAAGCTGTGAAAAAGCAGCAACGCTCACAGGAGCGCCACTGCCTTCTAAAACAGCTGATCAACCTGGGTCCTGGGTGTCGGACCTCCACCCATCAGATGCTGATGACCTATCCGCAATGCATGGCCAACGTTCGTAGTGCTTCTGTGGGCATCCGATCCATGCCTCCGCACCGTATTTTGCGGATTGCAGACCCATTCAAATCAATGGGTCCGCATCCATGATACGAACTGCACAGCGGGCCGCAATACGGGCACGGGGCACACACACTCATGTGCAAGAGCCTAGTGCCAATTTTCAGTAACATGACATCCCTTATGCTACTAGTGCATTACAGTAGCTGTAGATGCCAGCAGCTAGGGAATCTCATGAGGCTCCTGAAACACTGATTGGGAAATGCTGGTCTACATATATAGTTGCAAGAAAATGTATGTGAACCCTTTGGAATGATATGGATTTCTGCACAAAGTGGTCATACAATGTGATCTGATCTTCATCTAAGTCACAACAATAGACAATCACAATCTGCTTAAACTAATAACAGACAAATAATTAAATGTTACCATGTTTGTATTGAACACACCATGTAAACATTCACAGTGCAGGTGGAAAAAGTATGTGAACCCCTAGACTAATGACATCTCCAAGAGCTAATTGGAGTGAGGTGTCAGCCAACTGGAGTCCAATCAATGAGATTGGAGGAGTTGGTTACAGCTGCCCTGCCCTATAAAAAAACACACGCCAGTTCTGGGTTTGCTTTTCACAAGAAGCATTGCCTGATGTGAATGATGCCTCGCACAAAAGAGCTCTCAGAAGACCTACGATTAAGAATTGTTGACTTGCATAAAGCTGGTAAGGGTTATAAAAGTATCTCCAAAAGCCTTGCTGTTCATCAGTCCACGGTAAGACAAATTGTCTATAAATGGAGAAAGTTCAGCCCTGCTGCTACACTCCCTAGGAGTGGCCATCCTGTAAAGATGACTGCAAGAGCACAGCGCAGACTGCTCAATGAGGTGAAGAAGAATCCTAGAGTGTCAGCTAAAGACTTACAAAAGTCTCTGGCATATGCTAACATCCCTGTTAGCAAATCTACGATACGTAAAACAGTAAACAAGAATGGATTTCATGGGAGGATACCACCGAGGAAGCCACTGCTGTCCAAAAAAAACATTGCTGAAATTTTACAGTTTGCACAAGAGCACCTGGATGTTCCACAGCAGTACTGGCAAAATATTCTGTGGACAGATGAAACCAAAGTTGAGTTGTTTGGAAGAAACACACAACACTATGTGTGGAGAAAAAGAGGCACAGCACACCAACATCAAAACCTCATCCCAACTGTGAAGTATGGTGGTGGGGGCATCACGGTTTGGTGCTGCTTTGCTGCGTCAGGGCCTGGACGGATTGCTATCATCGAAGGAAAAATGAATTCCCAAGTTTATCAAGACATTTTGCAGGAGAACTTAAGGCCATCTGTCCACCAGCTGAAGCTCAACAGAAGATGGGTGTTGCAACAGGACAACGACCCAAAGCATAGAAGTAAATCAACAACAGAATGGCTTAAACAGAAGAAAATATGCCTTCTGGAGTGACCCAGTCTGAGTCCTGACCTCAACCCGATTGAGATGCTGTGGCATGACCTCAAGAAAGCAATTCACACTAGACATCCCAAGAATATTGCTGAACTGAAACCGTTCTGTAAAGAAGAATGGTCAAGAATTACTCCTGACCGTTGTGCACGTCTGATCTGCAACTACAGGAAACGTTTGGTTGAAGTTATTGCTGCCAAAGGAGGTTCAACCATTTATTAAACCCAAGGGTTCACATACTTTCTCCACCTGCACTGTGAATGTTTACATGGTGTGTTCAATAAAAACATGGTAACATTTAATTCTTTGTGTGTTATTAGTTTAAGCAGACTGTGATTGTCTATTGTTGTGACTTAGATGAAGATCAGATCACATTTTATGACCAATTTGTGCAGAAATCAATATCATTCCAAAGGGTTCACATACTTTTTCTTGCAACTGTACTATACAGTAGACATCAGTATACCTTTGTTTGGTATACAGAGAGTACCAGATTTTCATCTCAGAGGCCTGTAGTCACAGATTGGCAGATTTGACATTTAGTTGGCCGCACATATAGACATCATAGAGAGAGTCCCCTGCTCACCCCCCCCCCCCCCCCCCCCCCCGCCTATGTAGTTGGATATGACCTGGTATACCAGTTGTAGAAAGGAGCTGTGAATAGACCCTTACTAAGTGGTAATTGGGTTTTATTTTTACAAAATTATTAATTCATATGGTTGATATTTACAGGCCTATGACCCTCAAACAACTGGCAAGAAGTATATAACTGGGGCTTCCTGGATTATGGAGCAGATATGGCATATAAGCACGCTAAGTATCAGAGATTAAAGTGGGATTAGCAGTAATCATCTTTACAAGTCTCTAGAACTCCGAGCCATAAGACCTTCCCAATTCATTTTGTGATCCGCCTAATAAATAAAATACACCACAAGCTAAAGTTTCCCGAATTGCCTGGATAAAAGCAGAAATGGCAATGCTTGTTTTTTTTTAATTTCATTTTTTTAAAGCGAATCAGTTTTACTTAACAAGCAACGGTGTAGGCGTGCAAATTAGAAAGTTGTGTTACACAGGCCCCCCTTGTACTATCACATTTCGATGGCTTTTTCCACACAATGGAGCTTTCTATGTGTCCAAGGGTAAATGTTTGCAGTAATAACCACATCTTGTTGTGACTCGCAAATTCTCAGCTTTTTTTTTTCGCCCGAAAAAAACATAAGACTCGTTGCAGAACCGCACGTGTATTGTTCAAGTAGGTGCAATCATAGGTACTGAAAGATTTCCTCCCCATGATATCATCTGCAAAAAATATTCCTAATTTGCCTTGGACGCACATGTATTTATACCGCACTTTCCATAATGGCATTGTGTTTAACAGCCTAATTACAGTTAATTTGGAGCCGGTATGAAGTCACAAAATCTCCAACCAGCTGTATGATTTTTTTTCCCTCCTGAAAATAAAGAAAGTATATCATTACAGTTCCTTTTTCCTAATGCAAAAGGGAAGTTAATTGCTTTCATCCCTGCTATGCATTTTTGTGCAACAAAAAAAAAATGTTCTAATGAAAGCTGTTGAATGTGGCAGGTTTACTTTGTAGCGTTGTTTTATTATGTACAGAAGGCTGCAGTGAATTCATCTCTGCAAGACCCCAATAATAACTTCAGCAGTAAATGAGCAATACATGTTTGGCAATATCTGATTGGTAACCATTCCGTTATTCAGTAACACACTTAGCTGTCCCTTTTTGCCATGTACTTTAAACATTTTCATGTTCACTTGGGGTCAAGGTTCCTATTGAAATTACAGTGTCTCTTGAAAATGACTATCCGAATTGCAGTGGTCTTCTAGGGAGGTGACCTTCTCAAAGAAGATGGCCATTAGACAAAAAATATGTTGCAGGAAACCTGTCTTGATAAGGGGGTGGTCTTCTTATAGGGGTGTTCTTTTGGCGACGTTCCACACAATATAACTGATCATACTGAATTTGTTTTTCAAAATATAGATCGAGCAGATGTCAATGCGTCATTCGACTCTAGAAAGAGATCTTGACATGAGAAATGTTTGTCAACCTTGGAACACCATTTTTTAAAATCTTTATTAGATCTGAGTGAATTAATTCTATAAGAAATTGAATTTATTATGAATTTCACAAAAATGCATCTGCCAAATGAATCAGAAGTTTTGTCGATTCGCTTTGGCCGAATCGTGCAAAAATGGGGCCCTCCACCATTTTACTTTGAAAAATAGTCGGGGAAATGACAGGAAGGATGAAGATAGAGGATCACATGGCCTTGAGAGGGAGGGAGGTTTGCACTTATTGTCTCAAAGGCTGACAGACAGCCTGATCAGCCAGTCAAGGGGCAGTATTCAGACAGGTTCTTCTGCTCAGAAGGAAGAAACACCACTCTGTGCGCACTTAGGGATGTAATATGATGTCTTGTGGCTGTGTCTGACAAAGAACAAGTGCAGAGACACAAGCCAGTAATCCAGCTACTTGGGAGACTATAGGGAGAGTATAAAGAGAGAATAGGGATATAAAATGGAGTAGATTTTATGCAGGGAAAGCTTAGTTAGCATAAAGTGAGGGAGAGATTGGTCACTCTGAATTTGTGTTCTTTCATACTTCATACAGCTGGATGGCAACTAAGTTCTGCATTACAAACCCCCTTTTTTTCTGTATATGAACAACCTGCCAGCTTTTTTTGGGGTGAAAACCTATAGTTTCTACGAGCAGCGCTCACTAGTCTGCAGGAGGAGGGGGAGAGGAGCGTTGTGAGCGCTGTACAGTACTTACCCCTCTTCCTGCTTGCTATTTAAATTACATAACTTTACATTTGTCAGTGTTAAACCTCATCTGCCACTTATCTGCCCAAGCCTCCAATCTATCCAGATCGCTCTGTAGTAGTATACTGTCCTCTTCAGTGTTAATTACTTTACACAGTTTAGTGTCATCTGCATCTAAAATTGATATTTTACTATGCAAGCCTTCTACAAGATCAGTAAAATATATTGAAGAGAATAGGGCCCAATACTGACCCCTGAGGTACTCCACTAGTGACAGTGACCCAATCTGAGTGTGTACCGTTAATAACCACCCTCTGTTTTCTATTACTGAGCCAGTTACTTACCCACATACAGACATTTTCTCCCAGTCCGAGCATTCTCATTTTATATACTAACCTTTTATGTGGTACAGTGTCAAATGCTTTGGAGAAGTCCAGATATGCGACATCCATTGTTTCGCCGCTGTCAAGTCTAGAACTTACCTCCTCATAGAAACTGATTAAATTAGTTTGACATGAACCTCATGAAGCCAGCCATGCTGATATGGCGTTATTTGCTTATTTTCATTGACGTACTCCAAAATAGCATCTCTTAGAAAACCTTCAAACTGTTTACCCACAACAGATGTTAAACTTACCGGCCTATAGTTTCCAGGCTCTTTTTTTGGACCCTTTTTGAATATTGGCACCACATTTGCTATGCACCAATCCTGTGGAACACTCCCTGTCAGTATAGAGTCCTTAAATATCAGAAATAAGGGTCTGGCTATGACATTACTTAATTCTCTTAGGATAGGGGGGTGTATGCCGTCCGATCCTGGCGATTATTTAATCTCTCGGTTTCTAGTTTGGCTGCTTTTATTTGTTTTTTACATATTCAATTTTTTTCCTTATAGTTTTTCAGTGCTTCCTCGCTACCCTCCTGTCTTTTTTTTTTTTTTGTAATTTATTGTTTTCTTTACAGTTCTATTTATCCACATTGGTTTCTTCTTGTTCCTTAACCTTTTATTCCCATAAGGTAGGTACCTCTCACAATTACATTTTAGTATGTTTTTAAAAATATTCCATTTTGTGGCTGTATTTTTATTTTTGAGGACTTTGTCCCAGTTAGTTGGCTAAATTTAGCTTTTTTGAAGTTTGGTATTTTTGTTCCTTCCTCAAGAAACACTCTTTTGAATGATAATTGGAAGGTTATTACTTTATGGTCACTATTTCCCAGGTGTCCCCCAACCTGTACATCTATTGTTCTGTCAGGTCTATTGGTTAATACTAAGTCCAGTATGGCCATCCGTCTAGTCGGGTCCTGAACCAGTTGGGAAAGATAATTGTCTTTGGTTATTGCCAAGAACCTGTTTCCTTTATGAGATATACAAGTTTCAGTTTCCCAGTCTATATCTGGGTAGTTGAAGTCCCCCATAATAACGGCCTCATTATGATCTGCCGCCTCGTCTATCTCGTTTAGTAGTAGATTTTCTGTGGACTCTGGTATATTAGGTGATTTATAGTAAACTCCTATTAGTAATTTATTATTGTTTTTGCCTCCATGTATCTCTACCCACAGTGACTCCACATGTTCATGGCCCTCACTTATATCTTCTCGGACTGTAGGCTTTAGACAGGACTTAACACTAATAGAATACAGTATATAGCCAGAAAACAACTCTACGCACTCAGCAGTCCATTGGTTAGCAAACTGAACTCTCATCTGGCCAAGTTGCTGATGGTGTAGTGGCTGCTGTGCCAGCCAGTTGTGGTAAATGTGACACAGTTCCGCACCTTCCCCAAAATTCTTCTTTAAAATGTAATTCTTCTCTATGCCATCATCTGGAATTTTTGTCATATACAATCCATTGGAATTTTGGCTAGGTGTCCATAGTCACAAAAAATTGTGTTGGGGCAAACTACAACCATACGTTACCCAGTAAAGGGCCCTATTATTATATAATCCAAATAAAGCAATAACCGGGTTAGGCTAATTAAATTTATCTTTATTATTACATACTTGTTAAAATCACATGAATAAAAACTGTTGGTGGTACAGACATACTGGACGTACAGTGCCCAGGCAGGAAAAGCAGGCTATTAGTTTTGTGAAATGGTATCACTGGGCTGACAACTAAGGTAAAGGCGTATATAACACCACGCTAAGTATAAACAAATCCACATAAAGTGCAAAGTGCTAATAAATATAATCCACATGTAGAACCTATAGCAACCCAGATTAAGTCACAATAAACTTATACATGTAGCCATACCAAAGAGCCGTCTCTCCTGCGTCCCAACGTGCGTTTCGTTCAATGCTTCATCAGGGGGGTAAGTACTCATAGTGTGTTTAAACCATCTGCCCCCAATAAAGGACAATTTTTGGAAGGCTTCTAATATGTTAACACTGTCAACCACATGTGTAACCATAGCTATTTATGTCTCTGACATTATTAGTAGGGATGAGTAATGCGAGCTTCGGATCCTAGATCCGAAGTCTTCGCTCAAAACTTCGGTTTAATGCCGTACGGAGATCCCTCTCTGTACAGCATTCAAATGCATTGCCTCTGACGAGGCAAAGTGAGTTATTCCCGAAGTCTCACGAGACTCTGGTGAATAACTTCAGTATTTAATTTTTAAACTGGAAAACCATTTTAAAACTTGGATCCGAAGCCAAATTCAGATCCAAGTTTTAAAATGGTTTTCCAGTTAAAAAATCCAGCCAGTGATTGGCTGAGTGGGCATGCCGATGCACAATCATATCTTCTATCAGTTTGTAATATACTTCTTCAGCCAATTCCGGTTGAATCCGGCGTTCTCAATATGTTCACATGCAGCCTCAGCTCCTCCTCTGGTCTTGCTGTAAAATTGCATGCCCTATATTGATCAGTTGACTTTTCTTTGCTGGAAGCCTCTGCAAATGTATAAGTTATCGTAGCTGATGTCACTTACATGGGCCAGGTCTAGTGCTGTTTCAGAGCATGCACATAAAAAATAGGCCTAGCTATATGAATTAAGGTGCAAAGGACAGGACTAAAACCAAGCTAGAAGTGTGCATGCTACGGAATGTGGCATATGTACTTCTGGGCTGAAGTTTTGGCCAGTTGCATATCCCAATACCGAAATTTATTCAAGTAATCAAGTCGAGCATAAAAAACATACATTGAGGGGGGGGGGGGGGGAAGAAATTCTTGCTGAATGTCCTTTATTGAAGATTATTTGTTAATCAACACTTTTTAAGAATTTTTAAACTCCTGGAAAACCCCTTTACATGATAAAATCCTGTAATTCCTGTATGCCGGCAGCCATCACTGAACCCTATAATAAAACATGTCAAGTAAGCTCCTAATGCAGTGACCCGCTGGTTCACTGCTAAAGGGTTAATGCTGTAGTTTACTGCGGAAGGGTTAATGTTATGGTTTGTTACTAAAGTGGCTAAAGGGGGGGCGTGGCCTGGCCGGTGATGTAGGAAGACGTGCGCGCTTGAGCTCCCGGGCAGCGCTGCCTTAAATCCGACTTCATCCTGTGGCTGCGGTGACTTAAACAGCCGAGCAACAGCACAATACCGAGGGAGATCTCCCTGCTGTTTTTGGCCAGCATAACTCGTTCGGGCAGGAAGGATAAAGAGGCTGCTGGACCGACCCCAGCGAAGCAGCAAGGTGCGATCGCTTCGCTTAAGGCGGCAGAGGTAGCGGCGCGCCTGGAACAGTATGCCCATGTTCCCCCCTTTTTAAGAGACCCCCTTACCGGAGGACAGTTTGCCCGGAGTCCTGGCGACACAAGCGGCGACTTCGGCCGCTCATGATGCAGAGGGAGACTCCGGCTCCTATGATGGCGGATCCCACATGGAGGAGCATAGGTCCCCCCTATGAAGCGTGATCTGGCTAATCCATAATATCACCCTTCTAATAAATAAAACTGAGGACTTGGAAAATAGATCACGCCGAAACAACCTTCGCATAGTGGGAATCCCGGGAATATCTGAAGGATCCAATGCTGTTCATTTCTTTGAGGACTGGTTCAGAAAGATATTTGGAAAGGACTCTCTTTCCCCCCTATTTGCTATAGAAAGGGCGCACAGAGTGCCTTCTCGCCAACCACCACCGAGAGGTCCTCCTAGGCCATTGCTAAAGAGGATTCTACACTTTAAAGATAGAGATGCCATTCTCTGCAAGGCAAGGGAACACCAGAATCTATTTATAGATGGACAAAGAGTCTCCATATTCCCTGACTTCTAAGCGGAGGTACAGAAACGGCGAGCATGGTTCCTGGATGTTAAAAAGAGACTATGCTCACAAAATATACAATATTCCATGCTATACCCCTCAAAGCTGCGGATTATGTTTAAAGGAAAGACACATTTTTTCAAATCCCCGGAGGAAGCCAGCCACTGGGTTGAACAAATGGAATCCTTGTCTTCTGAAAGATATGAGAACGACTGATAGAGTGGGAAATGCCATGCTTGGGACTATTCCGGAGACCTTATGGAAGACTCTGGGGACGGGCGGATAAGTATAACGTTTAATGCTTGTTATGTGCCTGTTTTTGCACGATTGCTACCGTGCCCCGGAGTAGTAATTTGGTGCTATCCAATAACATTGACTTTAATGTTCATACCTGTCCTATTGTTAATTGTTTTGTTGGCAGGCCAAGAGTTAACTAAGTCACTATGTTACCTGCGGCCCTCTTTTATTGCTGCCCGGGTCTCTACTACTGAGATCTGGTCCGCAAATACAGATGTGTTACTGCTTCCTATGTTACAGGTTACAGGAACCTTTCTTCTGCCTCAGGTCCCGTTTGGGGACCATCAAAAGTTCGTTCTTTTATAGGAATTATTATGTTTATGGTTTATTGGGGGTTTTGATCCACAGAGAGATAATATATGTTATTACTCTTATGCCATACGATGACTGCTTTATATGGGTGCCTGGACTGCCCTTTCTCTTAGGCTTTTTACGAGTGATGGCGGGTAAAACTCATGTTTTGGCATGGAATGTAAGAGGCCTGGGAGATCCCTCTAAACGTCAGGCCTCTTAAATTCCATGCCAAAACATGGATCTCGCAGGCCTTTCATTCCACTTTCTCTACGCACGCTAGGGGGGTTAGTGTCCTGGTCAGTGGCGTACATAGAGAAGTAAGGGCCCCATAGCAAGGATCAAACCAGGCCCCCCACACCGGACAAAAGAATTTCTGCCTAAACCCTTTTCAATGACCCTTGGGCCATTTTTCCACTGCCTCAATTGATAAAAGATGTTCCTTTAGAGGGTAGAGTCCTGACCAATTTTTCACCCCCAGTAGAAGAGGAGATAATCCCAACTAAGGCCTAGTTCACACGAACATTTTTTTTGCGGGGGTACGGGCCGTTTTTTTGTGTTCCGTATACGGTACCATTCATTTCAATGGTTCCGCAAAAAAAACTGAATGTGTTCCGTATGCATTCCGTTTCCGTATTTCCGTTTTCCCGTTCCGTTGAAAGATAGAACATGTCCTATATTTGGCCGCAAATCACATTCCGTGGCTCCATTAAAGTCAATGAGTCCGCAAAAAAAATGGAACACATACGGAAATGCATCCGTATGTCTTCCGTATCTGTTCCGTTTTTGCTGAACCATCTATTGAAAATGTTATGCCCAGCCCAATTTTTTCTATGTAATTACTGTATACTGTATATGCCATACGGAAAAACGGAACAGAAAAATGGAACAGAAACGGAAACACAACGGAACTCAAAAATGGAACAAGGGATCCGTGAAAAACGGACCGCAAAAAACTATAAAAGCCATACGTCCGTGTGAACTAGGCCTAAGACTGGGCCCCCTTTTGCCCTGGGCCCCATAGCAGTCGCATGGTCTGCCGCTATGGTAGTTACGCCCCTGGTCCTGGTTCATAGAGCCATTCCCTTTGAGTGCCATTCCAGCAAAATTGATACTGAAGGCTGATATGTCTGTCTGCACTGTTCTATTTTTGGGGCGCAATTTATTTTAATTGCCATATATATACCACCGCCATACTTCACTGGTGTAATAAAAGAAGTAATGACATGGATAGTGCAGCGCCCCCAGGCGCCGGTTCTGATGTTGGGTGACTTTATCCTTCTCTGGATAAGTTCCCGCCACCTAATGATCTAACACATGCTGGGGAAACCACATTGGCAAAGTTACTCAGGGAGCTGGACCTACACGACCTGTGGAGAATTAAATTCCCTCAGGAACGGCAATACTCCTGCTTCTCTGCGTCCCATAATTCTTTGTCCAGAATAGATTTACCCATTGGATCCCTGGAGGCACTGCCATATACCTCTGTTATTGAATACTTACCGCGGTGCTGTCTCCTTCCACACCTCCTGGAGACCTTTAATGATGCGCTACGAATCGGAAAGCTTCCTGCTTCTATTAGAGAGGCGATAGTGGTGGTTATCCCAAAGCCCAATAAGGACCCAGTTAAACCTGACTCATACAGACCTATTTCTCTCCTATCTACTGATGTAAAATTGCTAGCTAAATTACTGGCCAACCGGCTTAATAAGGTGATTACTCCTTTAATACACAAGGATCAGGCTGGATTTATGCCAGATAGAAGCACGGCCAATAATCTCCGTCGACTGTTTTTGAATCTACAGAGACCGTTAAATGCGGGGGGATGTCGTGCAATAATATCCTTAGACGCAGCCAAGGCTTTTGACAGCGTGGAATGGGAGTACCTGTGGGAAGTCTTGGAGTCCATGGGATTTGGGCAGGGTTTTATCTCCTGGGTCAAATTACTGTATAACTCCCCATTAGCAAGGATTTGAGCGAACGGGCTACTCTCCAAGCACTTTCCTTTACATAGACACGGCAGGGTTGTCCCTTGTCCCCCCTCCTATTTGAGATAGCAATCGAGCCCTTGGCCTGCCTTCTACGAAATTCTCCACATTGGAAGGGATTTCCAATAGGCCCATGGGAAGAAAGAGTCTCGTTATACGCAGATGATCTATTATTATATGTGGGAGATCTGCAGAAGTCCATTGATCCAATAATGAAGGAGATTGTTGATTTTGGGGCATTTTCTGGGCTTAAAATAAACTGGGACAAGTCCACAATTCTCCCCTTAGATCCCACCCCAACACAATTAGATCTCGCCCGTATACCCCTGCAACTGACCACCGCCTTCAAATATTTAGGCGTAATGATATCACCAGTACCAGCCGAATACATAAAACTGAATTTAGAGCCACTAATCGCTAAATTTGTAGTCAAAACTAATGTTTGGTGTAAACTGCCCCTTTCGGTAATTGGTCGCTGTAATCTAATTAAAATGATATTCATACCGCAATTATTATATATATTACATAACTCCCCGGTATGGGTCCCACAGAGAATATTCTACAAAATTCCGGGGATTTTTAGATCACTGATTTGGAAAAAAAAGCAACTGAGAATTCGTATAGAGACACTCAAAAAATGTAAAGAGGAAGGCGGTTTGGCCCTCCCAAACCTGTGGTCCTACTTTATGGCTGCACAATTGCAACATGTTAGGGGTTGGATTAGAACACGTGAATTAGACTCCTCGGCTGAGATAGTTGCTCATAGTATGAAGCAGAAAGCACCTATTGCTTCGATTGAAGTGAGCGGGCAGCACCCTCTAGGCAGGAAACTTCCCACAATTTCCCTTATAACCAAAGTTTGGTCAAAATTCACGGAACTGGCAAACTTAACAAGTCTTAGCGAGAATACGCCATTATGGCGGAATCCCCAATTACCAGAGTTATTCAGACTAGAAGACTTTCCGCATGGGAGGAGAGGGGCATATTATTTCTGGGTCAAATTCAATCTCAAGGACTGTTCAAATCTTTTACTCAGCTTCAGGAAGAATTTGGCCTACCCAAGACGGCATTTTTTCAATTTCTCCAATTGAGGCATGCTTGTCATACACAATTTCCGAAGGGGATGGTGGTTGCCACCCCCCCTCCTGTGGTGAAACAGCTACTGGAGGGCAGGTCCACAAAAGGTCTGATATCACGGCTATATATAAATTTATACTTGACACCAATGCCTCCTCAACTCCCTTGGAGGTAAAAGGAAAATGGGTAGAGGATGTAGGAGCAATATCTCAAGAACAATGGACTGACGTTCTGGCTTTAACAACTAGTCTTACATTGAATGAATCCCAGAGGCTGTCCCAGCTATATCTAATACACAGAGTGTATAGAACCCCAAAATTTCTATTCAAAATTGGCACTCCTCATGCCCTCGTTGTGGAGAAACAGAAGCAACATTGCTTCATATTGTTTGGAACTGCCAAAAATTGAAGAAATTCTGGGAAGATATACGTGAAATCATAACCGTTACGACCCACATATGATTGCTAATGATCCAAGGGTCTGTGTATTGGGTATTCTAGAATCTTCAGAAATAGACGATAAACTGTCATTGTGCATTCATAGAATGCTGTTCCAGGCGAGAGTTTTAATTGCTAAATACTGGATAAGAAGTAATCCGCCAAACAGGAGTATATAAATAGGCTGAATACAGTTTTATGCCTTGAAAGGGAAGTCTATATCAAGAGAAAATGTCCCAACAAATTCCTGTCGATATGGAGGAGCTGGGTGGAGAATGGGAGTTTGGTTTCTGCGGCTCTATCAAGAGATTGCATACGAGGGCAGTTTTCCCTATTGGGTCAGTTATCATAGCACATGCTGTTGAATGGGGGACGTCGCTAGATCACTTTAATCTCAGCTCTCATTGAAATGGTCTTCCTGAGACGTAATTAATAGAGAAATAACTGCAACTGTCTCTCTGTTGGATCAAGTAAAGGGGGGAGGGGGGAGGGGTTGGTTAAATGTTAAAAGTTTTACAATAATCTAACATTAATTATGCAATATCCTGTATCCTTATAATAACATGGATCTGTCTTTCTATTCTGTACTATGATGCTTTCATGTTATTATGGCGACAGCCTCATTATGCTGGAAAGACTGTAATGTATGGACTGACAAGATATTTGTTGATGTATACAAAAAAATTATTTTGTTAATTCCTTTATTGAAAATCAATAAAAACTATTTTGATTAAAAAAAACTAAAGTGGCTAAAGTGTTCACTGTGATGCTGACTATGATCTATGCACTATGTAACCCAAAAATACTATTTTTGGGTAGGAAATAGTTAACTGGAGTTGGACATTCTTAGTGTTAGTTTCCAGATAATGGGCTAGTCCTATTTCCTATTTCCCCTGGTTAGTGAAGTCTGTTGGTAATCAAGCAAGACAGAGGACGTGTCTAGTGTGAACTGCTGCCAAGTAGGCCAAGACACATTCTTGCTCCAGGAAAACCCATGGTTTGGGTTTTATTGCTTCTGGCACTCCAATCTAGGACTGCATCCCACAGATAGGCATTGCAGAGATATAGTGAGAAATTTCAAATTGTGTTCAGAAAGGGCCAGGAGCAGATTGGCCATAGACTCTACAGGGAAATTTTCCTGTGGGCCGATGCCCAAGGGCCACCTGAGCCCACCTCACAGCTGCCAGCCAGGTAAGTATTGATCTGTTGTTCCCAGAGTTAATTAATGCTGTGGGCGTAAAGTAGTTATGTACCTGGGTGGCAACCTCAGGTGCTCTCCTGATTCCTGAATTCAGCTGCATTGCCATCCTGAGGCAACTGGAGTAGGAAGACAGAATGTGGCAGCTGGCGCTGGCCACCACAAAGGGGCAGCTCCTACCTTCTGTCAGTTTTGACCCTCCTACCCGCCACTTTTAGTTCCCAGTCCACCCCTGGAAAGGCCTGTAATTTGGGTAACATTATAGCTCCCACTATAAAAACTAATACAGTAAAAAATAAAAAAAAAAAGGTAGTGGAAAGACAACAAACAAAAATGTTTTTTTTTCCATGAAAAAAATATTTTGTTGTAGAGAATTAAGAATAAATGAGATTGTTAGGGAAATCACTGGCACAGGAGGGGAATTCACATGTTAAACTCAAGGAGTAATTTATGGTATTACTTGCTCTTGTAATAAAATGTTTGCTCGTTCATCTGGCATTTGGAGGCAGTATTAGACTGGGAGATGATCACTAACGAGTGTTCATAGGAACGTTCGTTAGCGATCATCCGCCAGAAAATCTGGCAGTCAAATACACCTTTAAGAATCTCACAAGCGGCACTCGGCAACCACTCTCAGGTATTTGATCGATATCTATGTGGGCTTACCTATGTTATGTAACGCCTGCTGATATTGGAACATATTAGAGTTTCTTTTGTGGGAAAATAGGTTTCTTCTAGTTGAACTGGCTGTTTAATTATATGGTAGTAGAGCACATCCCATCAAGTTTTTTTTTAAATATTATATGTAGGCTATTTAAATGACATGGATGGACCAGGCCCACCATATCAAGATCTGCTCAGGCTAATAGTGGGAGGTCCTGAGTGAGGACCCCCTCTATATATTTGCCAGGCATATGGAAAGTGATTCTTGTTAGAGATGAGCGAAGTTTGGTAAAATTCGATTTGAATTACTTTGTGACAAAGCACATTTCTTTGTAAGTAGTGGGTGCAATAACATGGAGGGGCGATTGCACAGCTCCCCTTCATTGTACCCCTCAGATGCCTCATTCTTACATCGCAGCATTACATGCTAAAGCATTAAAATAGTGTAAAAGCAAAAAAAATAACACTTACCTGATCCATTTGATCCGCCGCCATCTTGCTTGAAGGTCTGGCGCGAAATCTCGCGCGGCCTGAAATGACGTCATCATGCCGGCCGGCGTGGTGACGTCATATGTCACCGCGCACAGGAATTCGGCCGAGATCTTCAAGCAAGATAGTGGCGGGTGGCCCGTCGCGTGCAAATGGAGCAGGTAAGCATTGTTTTTTTTTACACTATTTCAGCTTAAATCACGAGGAGAATCGTGGACTTTAAGTCGCTCATCCCTAATTGTTGTGAAGAGGCAACTTCTTTAATTTACTTTTAATTTTTGGAACAGCAATTAGCAGAATATTTTCTTGCATTTGTGTTATGTTCTCCTAGAATTTTAGTTCTCGTATTAGTGCTTTCTCGTGGTACAGAATTAGTCACTTTTCCCTATGAGCTACAAAAAGCAATGACAGCTTAAATTATTTAATGAGCATTGAACATTTTACTCTCATGTTTAACTCAGTAGTCTGTTTTTGGTGGTACTGCGGACCCTTGGTTAGTGGGCTCATGCCGTCATAGTTTCCTTTTAGACTTTCCACAAGACTCACTCATTTTTAACTGAATCTTTATTTTAGTGTAGAAAACATACTAAAAATATGTATCCTGCGAGTGGGCTTTGTTTTGTATGTTTTTATTTTCCAGCGACCATTTGGTTCTAAAGTTTATTTTTCACAAAGAGTGGAACACTGAGTCATAGCTTAATATATTCAGACGAATGTCCCTGCTTTGGAAACCCCCACAAGCTGCTTCTGTACACACATTTACTCACTGAGTGCAGAAAGAGGTGGGAGACGGGCTCTATTTCTCTACGTACGATGTGTACATATACAGAGATGATAACCAGATGGAAGGACAGGCAGATAATAGATAGAGACAGACAGACAGAAAGATTAAATATATAGAAGATGGGTAGATAGATGATAGATTAGATAAACCACAGACAGATATATTAAAGAGGACCTTTCACTGCAATAAAAAAATCGAAACTAAGCATACAGACATGGAGAGCGGCGCCCAGGTTTTTTTTCCCTCTCAGGCTATGAGCTGAGCGCTGCGATTGGCCAGCACTCCAGCCTGGGAGGAGACACCGGCAGGCTCCACCCAGTTGAGCCGAACATATGAAGATACCGGAGCCTATACCGGGAGAACGGAGCGGCGCCCAGGTATAACAGTAAGTGCAGGGAGATCCCTGGGCGCCGCTCTCCATGTCTGTACGCTTAGTTTAGATTTTTTATTGTAGTGAAAGGTCCTCTTTAAATAGACATACAGTATAAAACAGATAAAACAAATTACATAGATAGACAGGGAGATTAGATGGGTAGATAGATAGATAGATAGATAGATAGATAGATAGATAGATAGATAGATAGATAGATAGATGTGCGGGAAGGGACTTCCTGACCAGCGCCGTACATGTATGGCACCCTGATCTGGCAGGCACAGGGGCTGTGATTGCCCAAGGAGCAGTAGGGGCCCCTGCTGTATCTGCCAGCATCGCTGAACACTCTGATGCCAGCAGACTTTGATGCCGTATACAGAGGGAGTGCAATGCAATCACGGAGTCAAAGGCCTTGGGGCCTGCCAGCTACCAAGGCCTATGAAGCCCAGCTCACGGGCTGGGTCTTATGGGCAACCGTCAGTGTAAGGCCTGTTTCACACTGTCGCTGCACGCAGCGTTTTTGTCCGGCCGCCTCTCAGCATATTTGCCATGCTGAGGCCAGATCTACGCCGCTCCCCATGATAGTGAATGGGGCCGGGCGGACTTCCGGCAGCTCACGAATGAACACTGTAGTTACGGATCTGGCAGGCTGTTCCCCTGCAGTCACAATACATTACAATGCACTTTGTGTTGTAATGCATTGTAGAAAGGTCAGACTCCTAAAAGTAAAATTCCCCTATTGGGACAAAATTAAAAAGTAAACAAAAAATTAAACAAAAAAGTGTTTTATAAAAATAAAAAATAAAAGTAGATATATTAGATTTCGCAGCATCCATAAAGACCAGCTCTGTAAAAATATCATATGATCTACACCATCAGATGAACGCCGTAAAATTTTATAAAAACCGTGTGTGAGAACAACCATTTTTTGGTCCCCTCACAAAAAGCATAATGTTAAGCGATCAAAAAGTCACATGTACCTCAAAATGGCACCAATGAAAACGTCACCTCATCCCACAAAAAAAAAAGAGCCATCACACAAGACCATTGCCAGAAAAATAAAAAAAATATGGCTTTCAGAATGTGGTGACACAAAAACATGATTTTGTTGTCAAAAATACTTTGTGTAAAAGTAGTAAAAAGTAAAAAAAAAAAATATATATATATATAAATTATCTGCGTATTCGTACTGACCAGCATAATAAAGATAATGTATCAGTCTTCCTGCATGGTGTACACCACAATAACAAAACCCAAAAAGCAATAGCAGAGTTGCTGTCATTTCTTTATCTGCTTCCCAAAAAGCAAAATAAATATTGATGGAAAAAAGTTGTATGTACCCCGAAATAAAACCAATGATAATGGCAACTCATCCCTCAAAAAATAGGCTCTCACATAGCTCTGTCAAGAAAAATAAATGTATGCAGGGGCGTAGCTATAGGAGAAGCAGCTGAAGGGGCCCAAACTCAGAAGGGGCCCACCCAAGAGGAGAACTGAAAGGTTTTATTGTCAGGGCCCCCTCAACAGTATTATACAATGACAGTATATACAGTGACAAGGGTGTAGGTTTAAAAATTTGGTAATTTATGGGAGGGTTTCCACAGTAGTGGTACTCAGGATAGTATTTTTTCCAAAACGCATTGGAAGTCTGGTTTAGGCTAGGTCTACACGACGACATTTGTCGCGCAACATTTTGTTGCACCAATGTCGCGCAACAATTTTTATAATGGCAGTCTATGGTGTCGCACTGCAACATGCAACATGCTGCGACTGCGACGCAACAGTCGCAGAAAATCCATCGAGATGGATTTTTCTGCGACTGTTGCGTCGCAGTCGCAGCATGTTGCATGTTGCAGTGCGACACCATAGACTGCCATTATAAAAATTGTTGCGCGACATTGGTGCAACAAAATGTTGCGCGACAAATGTTGCGCCCTATTTGTCGCGCGACTTATTGTCGCGCGACAAATGTCGTCGTGTAGACCTAGCCTTATGCAGGCATCCGTAGCTCATACAGAGATGCCACTAAGCGTGCTCACGAATCGCAAGCTTCCAGTGTAAGTAGCATTGACGCTGGATGGGGCATAATCCAGATACATGTACTTGCCCTGTTACCCTGGATATATACTGCCACAGAGAAGAAAGGAACGCGCCGTTGGAAAGGAAGACAGTGTTAAGAAAAGGACAGTTACCTGCTTGTTTCTGTGTATCGGCCTGTCACAGAACTTACAGGCATATAGTGGATAGCTGTGGTCACCAAAGGGGAGACACCTATGGGGCGATAGCACAGTGCAATCAGTTATGTATTGTTGGATTGTTCCTTTAAAAAGTTGATTTTGGACATTTTCTTGAAAAATTTTATAATTGATTTTAAAATTCTAAGCCTTCTAACATCCTAAAAAAAATAAAAAATGACATTTGCAATATGATGTCAACATAAAGTAGACATAGGGTGAATGTTAAGTAATAACTGTCTTAAAAGCAAATAAATTCAAATTTAGAAAATAGTTTTTCCAAATTTATGTAAATTTTAGAATTTTTTTATAAATGAAACATATCGACTCAAATTTACCACTAACATGAAGTACGATGTGTCACAAAAAACTGTCTCAGAATTATTTGGATAAGTTAAAGCATTCCAAGGTTATTAGCACATAAGTTGACACGTCAGAATTGTAAAATTAGGCAGGAAGAGGTTAAAGGGGTTGTCCAATAAATCTCAGACAACCATACAATTACTTGAAATAAATGACCATGATATACGTACCACTTCATCCAGCACAGTTTTCTGCCATGCTGGTCCGGTCTAGTTCAGCAGAGGTGACGAGTCTGGATACAACACGTGACCACTTCAGCCGAACACTGTCCTCAGTAGTCTACAACTGAGGACATTGATTGGTTGCAGCGGTCCTGTGCTGTACTCAGTGCACAGTGCAAACAAACAGCAGAAGGAGAACCGGACCAGTGCCACAGAGAACGGTGCAGGAATATATCATGTTTTTTTTATTATTATTATTATTATTATTATTATTATTATTTAATTTATTAATTTAATTTATATTAAATTAATTTTTTTATTATTATTTAATTTAAATAAGCAATTTTTAATTATCTGAGCAATCCTTATAACTGGCATTTTTCCAAGGTTTAGCAGAATATTTTAAAAAATGATCAACCGTTTATGGACCCATATGCATCATATTCTCCCACAGAAGCAATGCTTATACAGAATTAACCTCAGTGGGCTTCTATATAAAATATGTGGTGGAGTAGGTATAGTAAGGGCCCATCAAATTGTGTGCCCACCATGCCAAACATATCTAACAGGCTGAAAGCGCACATTGGTATCTTGTTGAGTTTTTCTGCCTTATGGGATTTTGTCTGTTTGGTCTTTACTAATTGTTTTTGTTTGTTTTTTTAAATGAGGCATGTTTAAGCTTTTGTGGATTTTTTGGTCCTTTTTTCATCCTCTTCTGTATAGGGGGGAGATAAAAACCTAACAAAATATATTGCCCACTCATTTGTTTAGAAAAATACACCAATAAAACAATCTGCCATAAAAAACCACATGAGGTGTGGACGCAAAAAACGCAAGTCTTTTCTAAGGTGCCAGAGCGAATTCCAGTGTGTAGGGGCCCATATAAGTTCATGTCCATGAGCCTTATTCACACTTGGCAGATTTGTTGCAGACATTCCTGCGACTGTTTGAATAATGTGAATGATGCTTGCAGAAAAGCATTCACGCCCTGCAGATAAAACTCCATTCAGATGAATGGCACTGAAAGGTCCACAGCAAACCTGGTGCATATGAACAAACCCTATGTAAATACTTTGTGTAATGTTCTTTTTTAAATACTGTTATTGCATGGAAATACTGTATATGTCCTTTCATGTTGTATACATGTGTCTTACTGCCAGATACGTAAGGGGTTAATATATTCTGTGTGCGCAGTGTATAGCTAGTAAAAGCAATCTGTGTTGAGAGCATGTTGAAGTTGTTACACTGAGATCTTAGGGAGAGGCATGGAGGTCGGCTGTGGAGGCGGTGAAGGTCACCACTTTTACAGGCTGAAGCCAGTGATAAATTGAAGACTCTCTCGTATAGCCATTTCCAGAGAGGGGAGTGGACAGGAAATGTGATTAAACATAATCTGATCATATAAGCAGATGTGATGCAAAGTTCATCCTGGTCAGGAAGAAGACAATAGGAATTGACTATGCACAGGCTCTTAGGAGATGCCCCAGAATGTGACCCATTGTTGTAACCTTGTTACTTGGAGGTATACTGTAGCTACATTGTTTGTATTTACATGTTAAATATGTAGCAAAAAGTAGTAATAGGATAGCTATATCTTTCTTATATTGTGAAATAAAACTACATACTAAGGCTTCGTTCACATCACCGTTCAGCCTTTCCGTTCTCCTGCTCCGTTTAGGAGCAGGAGAACGGAAAGGACGGATAAGGCACATAACTGACGCCAAACGGAGTCGGACGGAGCCCTTAGGACCCCATAGACTATAATGGGGTCAGTTATGTTTCCGCTCAGAAGATGATTTTTAAGCGGAGACAAAAGTTGTGCATGCAGGACTTTTGTCTCCGCTTAAAAATCATCTTCTGAGCGGAAACATAACGGACCCCATTATAGTCTATGGGGTCCTAAGGGCTCCGTTTGGCGTCAGTTATGTGCCTTATCCGTCCTTTCCGTTCTCCTGCTCCTAAACGGAGCAGGAGAACGGAAAGGCTGAACGGTGATGTGAACGTAGCCTTAATGGCTCAAATAAGACACTAACTGTAGGAGTCCCACTGTACTGATAATTGGAAAGACATAAAAAAAAAAAAAAAAGGTGCAAAAGTACCAAACTCTTAAGTGAGGCTGGGTCCATATTATTTTTTTATATATCTATATAATAGTGGCTCACCACCCTGCTTAATCTGAAAAAAAGGTGCTCTGTCTGTATCAATTCAATAAATATATACTTTTATAGACATGCACTCTTCACTTGGAACCATTCAAGAGCAATAATCACTTGTATATTAGAATCCGTTTCAGGGCTCTCACAAATGGTCCAAAACGGATCAGTTCGGCCCCCAATGCATTCTGAATGGATAAGGATCCTTTCAGAATGCATCAGTTTGGCTCCGTTCCGCCTCCATTCCGCTCTGGATGCGGGACAGATCCGTTTTCACTGACACAATATGGTGCAATTGAAAACGGATCCGTCCCCCATTGACTTTCAATGTAAGTCAGGACGGATCCGTTTTGATTTAGACTTTTTTTTAACAAAAAGTTCTGAACGGATACAAGCGTTTGCATTATACGTGCGGATCCATCTGTGCAGATACAAGACGGATCCGCACCGAACGCAGGTGTGAAAGTAGCCTAAGATTATATCAGACATATACATATTTATTGACACATCTGCAAAGACATATAGGCTAAAATATCAAACCAAAGAAATATAAGGATATAAAAAATAAAATAGAAAATAGAATCTAATATATAAAGCTGAGTGTATGTGTGTGTATGTATGTATGTCCGCTAAAAGAATCCGCACCGTCGCATTTACATTCACGAAATTTGGCACACAGGTACATCAGGTGTCCGGGAAGGTTTTAGACTAGGTCTCAGCTCTCTAGGACTTACCGTTCCTGAGATATTCCCAAAAAATGACTTGCATTAACCAATAGAAGCCTGGTCACATGACCCTTATCAGCCAATAGAAGCTCGCAGGCCGTTGGCCTCCACACACACAGCTTTACACCAGGTTTCCAGAAACAACCCAGCCATTTTGCTTCACTGCTGTAGGTGAGCTTTAAAGGAAATCTGTCACCAGGATAATCGCTTTTGAAGTAAAGCCATGGCCTAATAGTACTTAGTACCTTATTTCAAGATGTGCTTTTGTCCAGCAATAGATGTTTTTATCCTCTGAAATTCCAGTTTATTTGGTCTGCAAATGAGCCAGTAAGGTGCCCAGAGGAGCGTCTTTCTTACAGGAAGGAGCCCACACAACCCCGCCCGCCACAATGTGTCCACCCTCAAAAGATGAACTTAAAAACCCTGCCCCCAGGTCCCGCTAAGCCACATCCCTGATCCGGTTAGACCATGCCCCATGGTAAAAATCAACTTCTGTCAGCTGTAGGGGTGGGAGGGACGGTGACTTTCTCCCTGCAGCTCACACTCAGAGAGCACAGTGCTGCTGTCTTAGAGTGAGCTGTTCAAAAGGACACACCCCCAATCTTGTTAGGCCACGCCCCCTACCACTCTTCAGCCGACAGGGATTGAAAAAATGAAGTTAAAAATCTACTTTTAGGTCCCGCTAAGCCACGCCCCGATCTGGTTAGGCCACGCCACCTCACACTCTTTAGCCAACAGGGATTGAAAAATGAAGTTAAAAATCAACTTCTGTCAGCTGCAGGCGTGGGAGGGACGGTGACTTTCTTCCTGCAGCTCACACTCAGACAGCACAGTGCTGCTGTCTGAGAGTGAGCTGTTTAAAAGGACATCCCTGTGTCCGTCCAGGCCCTGCACCAGACGGAGGACAGGGAGTCTGAAAGCCGGACTATCTGGCCTAAAACTGGACCTCTGGCCATCCTAGGGTCAGACTGCTGTGGAGGTAACAGTTAAGGGGATAATCCGCTATGGAGGTCAGCGTTAAGGTGCAGATTGCTGTAAAGGCCACTGTTAAGGGGGCTGGCATCTGTGGAGGTCACTGTCAAGGGGGTGGTGTGAAACTCACTGTTTAAGGGGAAGGCTGCTGTAAAGGTCAAAGTTAAGGGGGTGGGCTGCTGTGGAGGTCCAATTTTTAGGGATGGGGCACTGTGGGGGGGTCAGTGGTTAAGGGGTGGGGGGCTGTGGAGGTCACTGTTAAAATGGATAGTGTTGATATCTTTTAACGACACACACAAACATTAAATGAAAAAGACTAAATATACCCGAGTGAAGATGGGTGCTTCAGCTAGTATACTATATGTATGACAGACAAAGGAAAATGGATATAATTAATGTTTGTAGTAAATATTATATCCAATACCATAAAGTTCAGATATGGTTTTAGTAAGTAGAAGGTAGTTGTAACAGCGGCTGCTGTATGCCGCTGTTCCCCCACTTACTGCCGTTGTTCGGGGCGCCGCACTCAGCGGTGACCTGTGGTCGGTGCTTCCCATTTCACCACTGCGGTCCTGGGCTAAGTTTCTGTAGGTGGCATTGATTTTGAGGATTCCGCTCCACAGCATCCACTCAGCCCTGAACACAGCATGAGGTTGGCTGGTTTTATGTTACACTGCTCTAAGGGTGGAACGCATTACTCTCTGGGTTAGGTCAGGTGACCTCGCTGACTAACCCTGGCTCTCCTGCAGGTATTTAGGTGGCTCAGCCCTCTTCCCAGATGCCTCAGTGTCAAGGTCCTTGAGTTTGTTGGTTCCTGATACTCTCGGGTGCTCCTGATTTATACTTCGTTCCTCGACTCTGTTAACCGTCTGATCCCTGCCTGCTTGCCTTGTCTCTTCTGTTGCCGACCCAGATTGCCTGACCTGCACGTTCCTCCAGAGTATAGCCAGACAGTGGCACAGTGGGTTCACAACCGTTGGTTCATGACAGTAATTCACTCTGACCGCATATAAAATTAAAAAATATATAGAAAGGAAGATGAAAATAAAATATCTCAATGCATTGAATTAGCGTTTGTTATTATGTTCAGTCAAAAGTTCTCCTTTATTAATCTTTCCTTGATAGTAGGAACTTAATGTTGATCCATATATTATATTCACCATTGGTGTTATAATGTAAACTGACTCTGCGTCCCACGTGGTAGCAGTAAGGCAACAGGTATTTGGTAAAGTGACAAGTATTTGATAATGAACCGTACGATGTACTCACTGTTGGTGGTATAGTGTAAATCGACCTGCGTTCCACGTGGCACCAGTGAGGTAACGGTGAGGCTTGTCTTACCTCCACACCTCCGTGTATGGCAGGCGCCACTACCCGCCTATAGCCGCTCGTGTTGGCGTCTCACTTGGTATCGCTGTTCTCGGAGGTACACGTGATGCAATACAAATATGCTCGGGCCGGTCAGCTGAGTGGTATTTGTAATGTCCTTGGAGAGCTCCAACTTTTCCTAAATGGAAACTGTATTCTGACAATAGATGAGTATTCTATGGGTCCTGGATCTTTGTTATTCCATCTGTAGTACCAAACGCGTTTCAGAGTTTGTCTAACTCCTTCTTCAGTGGCCATATTTCATCAAAGATCCAACCCACTTATATACCCATATTCAGTCTTTCCCAAGACCCAAAATGGATTCTTAATTATCATCAACTCAAATTGTTTTGATATTTTGGGAGTATATATTATTGCTATTTTGTTCATATATATCTGAGAGTTTGAGTCCTCTCAAACTCTCAGTTCCAACTCAGCATTGAGTCCCCCAATGTCCCATGGGTATATAACGAATTTGAGTTCAACATTCCTTATCCAAACACTTTAAACAGTTCCACAATAAAGACCCAGCAGGCTTGACCTTCGCTGCCTTTGAAAAGGTAGAAATACATTGGAGAGGAGGGAATCATGTGACAAGGATGTCACATTTAGAATCACTCATACCTGGGGGACTCAATGCTGAGTTGGAACTTTTTGGTTTCCTGTAGATTAGGGATGGGTGCCCTTCGCTGACGGGAGATCGGAGTCAGGCTGTTTACCAGCACCCCGATCTCTCCTCGGCGGGAGGACCCCATCTCCATTACATAAATGCACAGATCTGTAGAAAAGAAGAAGCCTATTTGTTAGAAATAACTACAAGAGAACTATAATGAATAAGAAGACATTGATTTGTCACATGATTACATCACTTTATATTTGTATAACGATAGGATAATGTCTATTTATTTTATATATTTATCTTTTCTTATTTTTTATATTTTTTTATATATATTTTCATATTTTTTATTATTAACACTTTGTTTTTATAATATTTTTAAAATATTTTATAATATATTGAAAATAAATACATATGGTTATTATTTGAAGTAAGGAGCAATTGTACACAAAAACACGCATATTCAGATGAAAAACCGCATTGAAAACGCATGCGTTTTTAGGGTTATGGGAAAGTTCATTGTGAACAAATTGGAAAGAGGACTCAAACTTTTAGATATAAGAACGAAATAGCAATAATATATACTCCCAAAATATCAAAACAATTTGAGTTGATGATAATTTAGAATACATTTTGGGTTTTGGGAAAGACTGAATATGGGTATACACTCACCTAAAGAATTATTAGGAACACCTGTTCTATTTCTCAATAATGCAATTATCTAGTCAACCAATCACATGGCAGTTGCTTCAATGCATTTAGGGGTGTGGTCCTGGTCAAGACAATCTCCTGAACTCCAAACTGAATGTCAGAATGGGAAAGAAAGGTGATTTAAGCAATTTTGAGCGTGGCATGGTTGTTGGTGCCAGACGGGCCGGTCTGAGTATTTCACAATCTGCTCAGTTACTGGGATTTTCACGCACAACCATTTCTAGGGTTTACAAAGAATGGTGTGAAAAGGGAAAAACATCCAGTATGCGGCAGTCCTGTGGGCAAAAATGCCTTGTGGATGCTAGAGGTCAGAGGAGAATGGGCCGACTGATTCAAGCTGATAGAAGAGCAACGTTGACTGAAATAACCACTCGTTACAACCGAGGTATGCAGCAAAGCATTTGTGAAGCCACAACACGCACAACCTTGAGGCGGATGGGCTACAACAGCAGAAGACCCCACCGGGTACCACTCATCTCCACTACAAATAGGAAAAAGAGGCTACAATTTGCACGAGCTCACCAAAATTGGACTGTTGAAGACTGGAAAAATGTTGCCTGGTCTGATGAGACATTTAAATGGTAGAGTCCGAATTTGGCATAAACAGAATGAGAACATGTATCCATCCTCTGATGGCTACTTCCAGCAGGATAATGCACCATGTCACAAAGATCGAATCATTTCAAATTGGTTTCTTGAACATGACAATGAGTTCACTGTGCTAAAATGGCCCCCACAGTCACCAGATCTCAACCCAATAGAGCATCTTTGGGATGTGGTGGAACGGGAGCTTCGTGCCCTGGATGTGCATCCCTCAAATCTCCATCAACTGCAAGATGCTATCCTATCAATATGGGCCAACATTTCTAAAGAATGCTATCAGCACCTTGTTGAATCAATGCCATGTAGAATTAAGGCAGTTCTGAAGGCAAAAGGTGGTCCAACACCGTATTAGTATGGTGTTCCTAATAATTCTTTAGGTGAGTGTATAAGTGGGTTGGTTCTTTGATGAAATATGGCCACTGAAGAAGGAGTTAGACAAACTCTGAAACGCGTTTGGTACTACAGATGGAATAACAAAGATCCAGGACCCATAGAATACTAATCTATTGTCAGAATACTGTTTCCATTTAGGAAAAGTTGGAGCGCTCCAAGGACATTACAAATACCACTCAGCTGACCGGCCCGAGCATTTTTGTATTGCACCACGTGTACCGCCGAGAACAGCAATACCAAGTGAGACGCAGACACGAGTGGCTACAAGTGGGTAGTGGCGCGGTGCCCGCCATACACGGAGGTGTGGAGGTAAGACAAGCCTCACTGGTGCCACATGGGACGCAGATCGATTTACACTATACCACCAACAGTGAGTACATCATACGGGTCATTATCAAATACCTGTCACTTTACCAAATACCTGTTGCCTTACTGCTACCACGTGGGACGCAGAGTCGGTTTACATTATACCACCAACGGTGAATATAATATATGGATCAACATTAAGTTCCTACTATCAAGGAAAGATTAATAAAGGAGAACTTTTGACTGAACATAATAACAAACGCTAACTCAATGCATTGAGATATTTTATTTTCATCTTCCTTTCTATATATTTTAATATTTTATATGCGGTCAGAGTGAACTACCTCCTACTAACCATTTAGGTCATATCTGAACTTATGGTATTGGATATAATATTTGCTACAGACCTTAATTATATCCATTTTCCTTCGTCTGTCATACATACAGTATATTAATCGGCCATGATTCAATGAGATCATCCAGCTATATCTCTCTTTTTCACAATGTGTAAAATCAGTGGAATTAAGTAATGCCTCTTCTTGCCATATTAGCTATATGGTTGACAGACATTGCGATTTCATTAATTATACCATTGACGCAACCTACTATTAATATGGTATGATTTATTATTTTTTATATCCTTACATTTCTTTGGTTTCATATTTTAGTCTATATGTCTTTGCAGATGTGTCAATAAATATGTATATGTCTGATATAATCTTATATACACGAATGGTTCCAAGTGAAGACTGCATGTCCATATTAATTTTTTGCCATTATTTTTGGCATTGTTCAGTACCTTAGACAGAGGGTTACCTTCAAAATTTTGGTTTGTAATGTAATGTTTGTAACGTTTGTGACATGCTATGCACTGTTACGCCAGCAGGGGGTGTATGGGTGGGACTGGGAACGGAGCTAACCACTCCATTACCCCCACCACCACCACCTTGATAGGCATGGACTGGCCCAACTTGCTGTCAGGAGGGAGAGTAAGCTTGGCAAGCCTGGAGTGAGGGAGCACATCCATCTGCTCCCACTCCAAGAGCCTTTGGGACAAGGGATCCAGCTCATCTATGATGACCACTGCTCCAGGGAGACTGGAGGGTCCCAGGCCACAGAAGTTCAGCAAGCTACAGCTTTTACAGTTAGCAGAGTGATCAGCACTACAGCTGTATAGACTCCACTGCAGGTGAGGGGGAAAATGTTAAGACACCCATCTCCATAGTTCAAGACAGGCACACTCAAAAGTCTGCATTTCACAAGTGGATTTCTATAGCCACAAGTCCAGCTTATTGCTGTTAGCAAAAAATCAGTAGAGAAAGATTTTGGCCGGCTAGTATACACTGTACAAACTACTGCTAGATGTATTGGTGCTTCTTGTATTTAGTAAAGAGAGATTTTTGTTCTTTTGCTTCTGGGCTGATTACTTGCGCCATCTTTTCACAGCACTAATTTCCACGGAGTTACGGTCTGAGAGAGTACACTGTGATGCCACATCTTATCAGGGCCACTGCCACTCCCATCCTCTGCTCCAGCTCCTCACGGGCTTGCTGTAGACATGCGGTATGTAAATGATTAACCCCAGTAAATAAAAACTAACACTTTGTGCCACAAATACATATTCATATGCACAAAGAATATGAACTTGTTACTACGTATTAGTCTAGACATCCTTTTTGAACTTTAAGGGTACCAGCTCACGGGTACAGGTCAAAATGCACAAATTTCTGTGCGGATTTCTATACGTTTCTGAACCCAACTTAAATAGAAAAGGGAGAAATCCGCAGCTAAAACCACAAACTTAATTGACATTCTGCGGATTTTCAAATCTAAACGGCAGGTCAGTTTCCGCACAGAAAAAATTATCAAAGTTTGGCCTCATGCACACGACCGTTGTTGTGTTCCGTTCCGCAAAATGGGGTTCCGTTGTTCCGTGATCCGTTTCCGTTTTTGTTTCCGTGTGTCTTCCTTTATTTTTGGAGGATCACCAGACATAAAGGAAAGTAAAAAAAAATCTAAGACAGGTTTGCCATGCAAATGATAGGAAAAAAACTGACGCGCGGATGCGGATGACAATCTTGTGTGCCTCCATGTTTTTTAGCGGTCCTATTGACTTGAATGGGTCCGCGAACCGTTTTCTGCGAAAATAATAGGACAGGTTATATTTTTTTGACGGACTGGAACCACGAATCACGGACGCGGATGACAAACAGTGCATTAGCCAAGTTTTCATCGGACCCATTGAAAGTCAATGGGTCCGCAGAAAATCACGAAAAACGGCACAAATGGACACGGAATAAAACAACGGTCGTGGGCATGAGGCCTTTACATGAGATTTGTATGATCTCATAAACTTTGCTGAAACTGTAATATGCTGTCTTTTTTTCGCGCTGGAATTCGTGCATAAAAAACACGCAACACGTGCAGGTGGCATAGGGCTTATTTCACAGGATCAGAGTCAGGATCTGTTCAGAGAAAAACTGATGGTTTTGCATGCAACTTTAAAGCCCCATGCATACTATCGAGTTCTCCATCAATGCAATGCGTGTTGTGAACGGATAGCATCCTGACTAATTCCTGACCCATTAATTTCAGTGGTTCTGTGTACATGAGCATTGTATACCACTGATAACCTCTGCATTCAGTAAAAATGGCAGCACATTATATATTGTGTTGCTTTGCATGCAGCCCTGGCCCCATAGAAATGAATAGGGCTTGCGTGAAAAACACACTTACTAATGTATTGTGATTGTCCATATTGCCTCCTTTGATGGCTGGATTCATTTTTCCGTCACATTATACACTGCTTGTTTCCATGTATCTGTACTGCAGCAGTGACCAGGAAGGATGCAGCTGCGCATTCATGCCTATGCGCGCTCCCACGTTCCTGCCACCAGAGAGGCCTGACTCTTTTTCTTTAATGTGCATGCACGGCCACCATTACTGGATTGCAGGGTGGTCATAATCCCTGGAAACAAGCAGTGTATAATGCGATGGAAGGGTGAATCAAGCCAGCAAAGGAAGCAATATGGACAATCACAACACATTAGTAAGTGCCTTGTATTAACTTCCTCTACATGATAAATGCTATTTGCTGAAGTGACACAACCCCTTTAATTTTTCCCTTCAGCAGACGACCTTCCCCCCCAGGACACCCCGGGGCGGATTGGCCATAGACCTTACAGGGAAATTTTCCGGTGGGCCATTGCCCATGGGGCCACCCAAGCCCTCTTCTCTGCCACTGGCCAGGTGCATAATGAGTTCTCAGCAGTAATTAACCCTGTGAGAATCAGGTACTTATGTACCCAGCCAGCGACCGCACATGCCCTTTGAATTTAACTGTTGTGGCCCACATCTCACCTCCTAAGCCCCCTGCTCCTTAACCTAATCACAGACAACTGGAGGACAGAAAATGGCAGCTATTGAGGGCCACAACAGAAGGACAGCTTTTGGGGCAATATATTGTGCTGCTCTGTGGTATATGTATCTGCTGGGACAGTAATTTGCGCTATGGTTTTGCTGGCCCTACCTATTTGTGTTGCCCCGCCTTCTGTCAAGTTGGACACCTCTACAACATGGGGCCACTTTTATTTTATTTTTCCAGATCCACTTTAAGAAGTTCCCAATCCATCCCTGAGGACACCTATAGGCAAATACCTGCTATGCCCATGAGTAAATCCAACCCTGACTATAATGTCTCCAGGGTGCCTAACCTTCTAGTAATCCATTCATGGTTAAACTATGGGGTCGATTTATCATCTCCCTTGCCCCAGAAAAATGGCTTTCAAAATTCGCAGGCTATGTTTGTGACTTATTAAATGCGACTTTAAAAAAAAAAAAGTTGCACGTGCCGCTTTTTTAATCCCCCTCACCACTTTTCCAGACGAGGGTGTGGCAGCCAAGACAAATTTATTTTCATTGCAAATGAACACAGAAATTGACAGCAGCTCGGAGCTGTCGTAGATTTCTGTTTAGGCGAACAGACTGGCGGAGGATGCACCTAATTATATTATCATCATTAGAAATTAGGTACATCCTCTGGCAGCGCAGGGGATGTCAAGACCAGAGCAGAAAGCACCGGCCTTGATAAATCTCTCCCTATGTTCTTCTTCTGATCAAAATGTACTTCAGCAACACGTGGTCAGTCAGCTATCCATTACAAATCTGGAGTTAAATTTTCACGTCTGCTCCTTATCTATTTCCAAATATCATCCAACATCCTGTACCAATCCAGAAACCTGTGATCACAGACGTCTGAAGCTCTTCACACGTTGTCACTTGCCAGTAATTTATCTAAGTGCAGAAGCGATGTAGCCCAGCAGATATGTCTCCTGAAGTTCTGTCTGCTTATTAAGCTGTCACTCTTGTTTTGTGTGTTTTCAGTCGCACTTTTCTGCCGCACATGTATTTCTCTAAAAGGCTATAAGTACTTTAGAAATGCTAGCTAAATTACTGACTGTTCAGATCTCTGACCCGTGCCACTTATTGTTTAGTCATCTCAATGTATATAATTTAGGGGTTAAAAAAAACTACTTCATTTGTCAGGACTTTGTAATTGATTTGAGGTGATAAGTGCTAAATATTTGTGGTAAGGTGAACAGTAAAATGTATGAGAAAAGTCCTAGAAGGGGTGTACAGTACAGTACAGTACTGAAAATATGTCATATTCCAGGTTCTTCAAAGTAGTCACCTTTTGCTTTGATTACTGCTTTGCACACTCTTGGCATTCTCTTGATGAGCTTCAAGAGGTAGTCCCCTGCAATGGTTTTCACTTCACAGGTGTGCCCTGTCAGGTTTAATAAGTGGGATTTCTTGCCTTATAAATGGGGTTGGGACCATCAGTGGCGTTGAGGAGAAGTCAGGTGGATACACAGCTGATAGTCCTACTGAATAGACTGTTATAATTTGTATTAGGCCTCATGCACACGAACGTTTTTTTTCACGGTCCGCAAAAACAGGGTCCGTAGGTCCGTGATCCGTGACCGTTTTTTCGTCCGTGGGTCTTCCTTGATTTTTGGCGGATCCACGGACATGAAAAAAAAGTCATTTTGGTGTCCGCCTGGCCGTGCGGAGCCAAACGGATCCGTCCTGAATTACAATGCAAGTCAATGGGGACGGATCCGTTTGACGTTGACACAATATGGTGCCATTTCAAACGGATCCGTCCCCATTGACTTTCAATGTAAAGTCCGGAGTCCCTTTTATACCATCAGATCGGAGTTTTCTCCAATCCGATGGTATATTTTAACTTGAAGCGTCCCCATCACCATGGGACTCTGTAAATATTTTTAGTTACTTATTTTATTTCATATCTTTTGTATATATATTTTTCTTTTGTATATCCATCCAAAAGTAATAGCCACTGGCCAACGTTTCGGTCTAATGTTAGACCTTGTTCACGGCCTATTATATAAATAAGTACATAATTACATTTATATATATATACTGATCAGGCACAAAGTTAATTACATGTATATCGTGATAACAAAATAGACAATGTATAAAGAGATATAACATTGATGAGGGGAGAACAAGACGTCTGTCATCGATGAGAATACATGATGGGAATACATAATGGGGATACAAAACGAACTGGACCCATCAATATTGTACACAGACGGATATTGTACTTGTAGCATGTAATCGTCAAAATAGGCAAAATTGAAAAAATGAGATGAAATGAAAATGACCAAATGACTGTAGTAACCGCTAGAGTGATGAGACCACAGAATAGTGCTAACCAGGCAGAGGTACCAGAGTAAGGATGAGATATCTGTAGAAGCCAAATGGTATAATATTAGGTAGATGGTAGCATATAAAGTCATTCAATAGGTGTGCTAGAATGGCATAGCAGTAGCCATAAGAAAAATAGTGGCTTCAGAATGGTTAAAATAGGAGATGCTCAGAGCGATCCATTAGGCATCCCTAGTAGTTTAGTTGTAAATAAGCTATCAAGATTATTGTAAAAGGACACTCTCTAAGTATAAATACCTTAATAAGCATAACGGACATAACGAGCGTGGCATAGTTAATATAATAGATGCTCACGCTGTACATACCTTAGTTCTGTGGAGTAGGGAGAATCGTGGATGGCGTGGGGATGCTTGGCGCATGTGTAATTTAAAAGGACCGCGGGGATGACGTGGTAAGGCGCGACTGGCGCCGAAATGGTGACGTAATGAGAAAGCGCATGCGTAGTATGGGTAGTCAATGTCGGGAGCGCGGTCAATAGCGCGCGCATGCGCAGAGGTACTCTAATGTCTAAGAAGGGCACTGGCAACTAGTAATTGTGTATGGGAGAGCCAGATTTAGTAGAAATGGCACTGAGAAGCTTGTAAGGAGTACCAGAATAAGATAATATACCTCAGACATATATATCTCTTAAGGGGAAAAATAGTATCTATCCTATGTTAGTAATTAATCAGGTAATATCAATATACAGGGTAATGTATTAGTCCCTATAGGGATTGGTAAGATAATATATCTCTACATTTCTGAAAATATATTTTTCTTCTATCCATATTTCTATAAATATATTATAATAATAGCAGTATCATATACTATATTATATCACTAATGGTATACTACTACCTGGCTGATAGTGGTCATTTCACCTGTGGAGAATAAAGAGGGGTGGGGGGGGGGGGAAGAGAGAGTTAATATTTGGAAAACCATAATTAACACCTATTGCAAAAGTTGGTACAAATAGCTTAATGGGTTAATAAGATGAGGACATTATAAGTCAATAATAAAGCGACAAAATGAAATGCAAAAGTATAAAAGATCAAGAGATACAGAAATCAAAGTCTCTATTTAATCCACGAGGTGTCAAAGTATTAAGTTCATAGATCCAGTATGCCTCACGTTGTTTTAACCGTGCTATCCTGTTGCCTCCACGCCTTGCCGATGCTACTTGTTCTAAAATTTGAAACTTTAATTGGTTAATCTGATGGTTTGCTGAAATGAAATGATGTGGAACCGGTAATTCCGTTTTGTGGCAGCGAATGTCCGATTTGTGCTTGGAAATGCGGTCCCGTATACATTGGGTAGTTTCTCCCACATATGCAAGGCCACATGGACAACGGATCAGATAAACGACATATGAAGAGGAGCATGTATAGAAGCCTTTTGGGTGGTATATTTTGCCTGAGTGGGGGTGAATAATCCTGTTACCTCTAATGACATTGTTGCATTGGGTGCAGTTGAGACATGGGTAGGTGCCTGTTTTTGAAGGTGCTAGTGTGGTTTGTTTTATGGAAGGTCTTAACGGTCCTATATCAGCCTTGACTAGTCGATCTCTTAAATTTTGTGGTCTTTTATAGCACATGCGGACCGGTGACTGAAATTCAGGAATGTCTGGATAAGAATCTTTCAAGATCGACCAGTGTTTTTTTATTACTGTTTGGATTTTAGGCATGATAGGGTGGTATGTCACTACTAGCGGGAGACGGGGTGATGATGGAGTAGTATTAGGAGGGGAGTTTTGGCGTACGGGAAGGGTCTGTTCTCGTTTCAGTAGAGGAAGTGGATATCCTCTATCCTGAAATTTTTGAGATATTTCTTGTAGTCTTTGTTTCTGGAGTGTGGGGTCTTTGACAATTCGAGCTACCCTTTGGAACTGTGAACGGGGTAAGGATTGTTTGGTGGTGAGAGGATGGCAACTGGAATAATGTAGGAGAGTGTTCCGGTCAGTGGGTTTGCAATACAAATCGGTCGTCAGTGTTCCTGTGGAGGTCTTGATGACAACTGTATCTAAGAAACTAATAGATTGCGGGTCCGTATGAGCAGTAAATTGTAGATCGGAGTCAATGCTGTTGATGTGTAGTAGAAATGCATTGAATGTGTGTTGGTCACCTTGCCATATACAGAATATATCATCGATATATCTGTACCATGTTAATGCATGAGTCTGGAATAGGGCATTGGAATAGATCCAATCTTCCTCAAATTGAGCCATAAAGGCATTAGCGTAGGGAGGCGCCACGTGCGCGCCCATGGCGGTTCCTTTCCTCTGTATATAGAAGTTATCACCAAACATAAAGAAATTGTGTTGGAGCACAAATTCTAATAGGCGTATTGTCCGTTATGTCCGTTATGCTTATTAAGGTATTTATACTTAGAGAGTGTCCTTTTACAATAATCTTGATAGCTTATTTACAACTAAACTACTAGGGATGCCTAATGGATCGCTCTGAGCATCTCCTATTTTAACCATTCTGAAGCCACTATTTTTCTTATGGCTACTGCTATGCCATTCTAGCACACCTATTGAATGACTTTATATGCTACCATCTACCTAATATTATACCATTTGGCTTCTACAGATATCTCATCCTTACTCTGGTACCTCTGCCTGGTTAGCACTATTCTGTGGTCTCATCACTCTAGCGGTTACTACAGTCATTTGGTCATTTTCATTTCATCTCATTTTTTCAATTTTGCCTATTTTGACGATTACATGCTACAAGTACAATATCCGTCTGTGTACAATATTGATGGGTCCAGTTCGTTTTGTATCCCCATTATGTATTCCCATCATGTATTCTCATCGATGACAGACGTCTTGTTCTCCCCTCATCAATGTTATATCTCTTTATACATTGTCTATTTTGTTATCACGATATACATGTAATTAACTTTGTGCCTGATCAGTATATATATATAAATGTAATTATGTACTTATTTATATAATAGGCCGTGAACAAGGTCTAACATTAGACCGAAACGTTGGCCAGTGGCTATTACTTTTGGATGGATATACAAAAGAAAAATATATATACAAAAGATATGAAATAAAATAAGTAACTAAAAATATTTACAGAGTGCCGTGGTCTTTTGATAATAGTTGCACGTACCCCTACCACTGAGCACCTCCCAACCTTCAACAAGGAGTGCCGCTGAACCCCATATTTTCCCATCACCATGGGAACGCCTCTATGTTAGAATATACTGTCGGATATGAGTTAGATCGTGAAACCTCATTTCCGACAGTATATTCTAACACAGAGGCGTTCCCATGGTGATGGGGACGCTTCTAGTTAGAATATACTACAAACTGTGTACATGACTGCCCCCTGCTGCCTAGCAGCATCCGATCTCTTACAGGGGGCCGTGATCAGCACAATTAACCCCTCAGGTGCCGCACCTGAAGGGGTTAATTGTACTATCATATCCCCCTGTAAGAGATCAGGGCTGCCAGGCAGCAGGGGGCAGACCCCCCCCCCCCCTCCCCAGTTTGAATATCATTGGTGGCCAGTGCGGCCCCCCCCCCCCCTTCCTCCATTGTAATAAATCGTTGGTGGCACAGTGTGCGCCCCCCCCTTTTTTCCCTCTATTGTAATAATTCGTTGGTGGCACAGTGTGCCCCCCCCGCCTCCCCCCCCCTTCCTCCCTCTATTGTAATAATTCGTTGGTGGCACAGTGTGCGCCCCCCCCCCCTTCCTCCCTCTATTGTAATAAATCGTTGGTGGCAATCATTGGCCCCCCTCCCTCTATAGCATTTTCAACATTGGTGGCCAGTGTGCGGCCTCCCATCTTGCGCCCCCCCCCCCCCCGATCATTGGTGGCAGCGGGTTACTAGCAATAGTACAAGATTCATACTTACCTGGGAGCTGTGATGTTCGTGTCCGGCCGGGAGCTCCTCCTACTGGTAAGTGACGGTTCATTTAGCAATGCGCCGCACAGACCTGTCACTGTCACTTACCAGTAGGTGGAGCTCCCGGCCGGACACGAACATCGCAGCAGCAGGTAAGTATTAATCTTCTACTATTGTACTATTGCTAAGTAACCATGGCAACGAGGACTGTAGTAGCGTCCTGGTTGCCATGGTTACCGATCGGAGCCCCAGCGAATAAACTGGGACTCCGATCGGAACTCCGCTGCCACCAATGATGATGGGGGGGAGGGGGGGGGAGATGGGAGGCTGCACACTGGCCACCAACGTTGTTAATGCTATAGAGGGGGGGGCAATGGGGGGCGCACACTGTGCCACCAACGATTTATTACAATAGAGGGAGGAAGGGGGGGGGGGGCGCACACTGTGCCACCAACGAATTATTACAATAGAGGGAGGGGGGGGGGGGCCGCACTGGCCACCAATGATATTCAAACTGGGGAGGGGGGGGGAGGGTCTGCCCCCTGCTGCCTGGCAGCCCTGATCTCTTACAGGGGGATATGATAGTACAATTAACCCTTTCAGGTGCCGCACCTGAAGGGGTTAATTGTGCTGATCACGGCCCCCTGTAAGAGATCGGGTGCTGCCAGGCAGCAGGGGGCAGTCTTGTACACAGTTTGTAGTGTATTCTAACTAGAAGCGTCCCCATCACCATGGGAACGCTTCTGTGTTAGAATATACTGTCGGTTCTGAGTTTTCACGAAGTGAAAACTCAGCTTTGAAAAAGCTTTTATGCAGACGGATCTTCGGATCCGTCTGTATAAAAACTAAACTACGGCCACGGATCACGGACACGGATGCCAATCTTGTGTGCATCCGTGTTCTTTCACGGACCCATTGACTTGAATGGGTCCGTGAACCGTTGGCCGTGAAAAAAATAGGACAGGTCATATTTTTTTCACGGCCAGGAAACACGGATCACGGATGCGGCTGCAAAACGGTGCATTTTCCGATTTTTCCACGGACCCATTGAAAGTCAATGGGTCCGCGAAAAAAAACGGAAAACGGCACAACGGCCACGGGTGCACACAACGGTCGTGTGCATGAGGCCTTATGGCAAGAAAAAAGCAGCTAAGTAAAGAAAAACGAGTGGCCATCATTACTTTAAGAAATGAAGGTCAGTCAGTCAGCCGAAAAATTGGGAAAACTTTGAAAGTAAGGGCTATTTGACCATGAAGGAGAGTGATGGGGTGCTGCGCCAGATGACCTGGCCTCCACAGTCACCGGACCTGAACCCAATCGAGATGGTTTGGGGTGAGCTGGACCGCAGAGTGAAGGCAAAAGGGCCAACAAGTGCTAAGCATCTCTGGGAACTCCTTCAAGACTGTTGGAAGACCATTTCAGGGGACTACCTCTTGAAGCTCATCAAGAGAATGCCAAGAGTGTGCAAAGCAGTAATCAAAGCAAAAGGTGGCTACTTTGAAGAACCTATAATATGACATATTTTCAGTTGTTTCACACTTGTTTGTTATGTATATAATTCCACATGTGTTAATTCATAGTTTTGATGCCTTCATAGTCATGAAAATAAAGAAAACTCTTTGAATGAGAAGGTGTGTCCAAACTTTACTGTATATCTCATACAGGTTCCTCAACTGGGTGAGATAAGTAAGATCCAGGATGGGGCTGGCTTCAGCGAACATAGTTGCTGAAGATAATTTTCTTTAGTAAATCAAAGGCTGGATTTTATTTGGATTGGGAAGATAGGTTTGGTAGTGAGACCTTCCCAATCCCCCCTATTCCAGGCCCAGAACATGGTTTTCCCTAACCTGAGGATATCGCAGGTGAAGCCTGCTGTAATCAGTCTGGCATAAATCCACCCTCAGTGTGTCAGTCAAAAAGAGAGAGTGATTTGGAACCTGCAAAGGCTCTGTGTGTGTGGTCTCAGTAGGGCTAGGCTGAGGGGCCACGAGGCTGGGAGATAGCCTGGAGTTTGGGGGATGCAGTGACGCCTGCGGCACAAGGGTCACAAGGTCAGAGTCGGGAGGACTGCTGGACCACAATCCCCCAAAGGGACTCGTATTTGCTACAGCCTGGAAGCTGCTGGACTATTGGGCTGAGAAAGCCGCACCTGAGACAGTGTGTGAACTGTGATGTATAGGTGAGTCAGAGAGACACATCATATGTTTTAGTTAGAGCATAGACGGGCAAGTGTTTAGTATTTTGGGTGGATGTCACTCGTGAAGAGTTGAAGCTGCGACTTCCTTACCTGTTTTTGCTGAAATGTCCGGAATAAAGCACGAGTTCTACCTTGTCTGGTGAAGTAATCTGTGATGGCGACCCCCTAAGAGTAAACGATTCCTTACACATTGTATAATACAGGAACATGTTCACCTTTCAGTTATTATCTTTACTGACCAGGAGTAGTGTGACCATGCTCAAAATGGCCCAGACCAGCCACCAGCATCCTCCATTAGTCCCAAGCTCGGACACAGTAACAGTAACACAACAGTAACACAAATGGGAACCAGAAGATAACCCCATTTGGAGCTGACTTTGGAGCCAATCCCTTGCCACCATTTATTCTGGGTCGCTTCATTATTGATCTATTAGATATTATTGATAATATGTCCTGGGTGCTAAATAATAGCATTTAAGGGCCTAAAATAAAGGAATAATTAAGGCTACTTTCACATTTGAGTTGTTATTTTCCGGTATTGAGATCCGGCATTGGACACAAAACCGCAGCAAGCTGAGGTTTTATGTCCAGTCATAAAAACGGAACAAAACAGATCCGGCACTAAAAATAATGTAAGTCAATGGTGATGGATCCGTTTTTCTAGGAGCCTAAAAAAACGGATCCGTCACCCTTTGACTTACAATGTATTTATTGATGGAACAGATGCATCCTGATGTGCAGAATTAAAACGGATTTGTTTAATTCCAGTATTGAGATCCTCTGCTGGATCTCAGTACTGGAATTAACAACGCAAGTGAGAAAGTAGCCTAATTTTAGTAGTAGTGAATAATTGGAGCTGTGCATCCTCAACCAGACTCCTCGTGGAGTCTAAAAATCAAACATATGCAATTCTTATTTCACCTGGCATTTGCCATCGGGGACCCTCCAATAGACCACACATTAAAGGAGATGCATATACACTCACCTAAAGAATTATTAGGAACACCTGTTCGATTTCTCATTAATGCAATTATCTAGTCAACCAATCACATGGCAGTTGCTTCAATGCATTTAGGGGGGTGGTCCTGGTCAAGACAATCTCCTGAACTCCAAATTGAATGTCAGAATGGGAAAGAAAGGTGATTTAAGCAATTTTGAGCGTGGCATGGTTGTTGGTGCCAGACGGGCTGGTCTGAGTATTTCACAATCTGCTCAGTTACTGGGATTTTCACGCACAACCATTTCTAGGGTTTACAAAGAATGGTGTGAAAAGGGAAAAACATCCTGTATGCGGCAGTCCTGTGGGCAAAAATGCCTTGTGGATGCTAGAGGTCAGAGGACAATGGGCCGACTGATTCAGGCTGATAAAAGAGCAACGTTGACTGAAATAACCACTCGTTACAACCGAGGTATGCAGCAAAGCATTTGTGAAGCCACAACATGCACAACCTTGAGGCGGATGGGCTACAACAGCAGAAGACCCCACCGGGTACCACTCATCTCCACTACAAATAGGAAAAAGAGGCTACAATTTGCACAAGCTCACCAAAATTGGACTGTTGAAGACTGGAAAAATGTTGCCTGGTCTGATGAGTCTCGATTTCTGTTGAGACATTCAAATGGTAGAGTCCGAATTTGGCGTAAACAGAATGAGAACATGTATCCATCCTCTGATGGCTACTTCCAGCAGGATAATGCACCATGTCACAAAGCTCGAATCATTTCAAATTGGTTTCTTGAACATGACAATGAGTTCACTGTACTAAAATGGCCTCACAGTCACCAGATCTCAACCCAATAGAGCATCTTTGGGATGTGGTGGAACGGGAGCTTCGTGCCCTGGATGTGCATCCCTCAAATCTCCATCAACTGCAAGATGCTATCCTATCAATATGGGCCAACATTTCTAAAGAATGCTATCAGCACCTTGTTGAATCAATGCCACGTAGAATTAAGGCAGTTCTGAAGGCAAAAGGGGGTCCAACACCGTATTAGTATGGTGTTCCTAATAATTCTTTAGGTGAGTGTATATCACCTTTCCTGAGCTGCTAACAGCATTTAGAGCGATGCCTTACAGCAGACACATGGGCCATAAGCCACAACAGACATGAGCTATTCATTGACTATATGAGAGTTTTCTACACATGTTCTGTGACCTGTTGCAGAAGCCATTGTGCAGGGAGGGGGGGGGGGGGTGAGCTGTGACCACCATCTATTGTGAATAGTGTGATTCTGTGCAGGGCCGGTGCAAGGATTTTTGCCGCCCTAGGCAAGATAAAAATTGACGCCCCCTCCTTATCAGATGATCTGCCCATATCATGTTCCACCCCTTTCTCAGCTTTTAAATTAAAAGAACTTCTATGTTTCCCTTAGGGTTAATCCAGCTTCTTGTAGCCGTCGGAATTGCGGACCCATATGTGGATCCGCAAAACACACATGAATGTGTGAATGGACCCTAAATGTGAGGTAAATTAGTCTCCAATGTAGTATTAATAACTAAACAATTACATAATAAACATATTGCATTGTCTACTTACCACCAGGACAATAAGATGATCTGGTCTCTGGCTGCAGTTTGGGTCTTGGTCTGGCTCTGGGGACTCCCTTGTCACTCTCTCCCCCCCCCTCCCTCCTTTGTCACTCCCCCCCCCCCTCCCTTGTCACTCTCATTATTCCCCCCCTCTCCCTTGTCACTCCCACCCCCCTCCCTTGTCACTCTCATTATTCCCCCCCCCTCTCCCTTGTCACTCTCATTATTTCCCCCCCCCTCTCCCTTGTCACTCTCATTATTTCCCCCCCTCTCCCTTGTCACTCTCATTATTTCCCCCCCTCTCCCTTGTCACTCACTATTTCCACCCCCCCTCCTTTGTCACTCTCATTATTTCCCCCCCCCTCCCTTGTCACTTCATTATTTCCCCCCCTCCCTTGTCACTTCATTATTCCCCCCCCCTCCCTTGTCACTCTCATTATTCCACCCCCCCCTTGTCACTCTCATTATCCCCCCCTCTCCCTTGTCACTCTCATTATTTTCACCCCCCCTCCCCCTTGTCACTCATTATTTCCACCCCCCCTCCCCCTTGTCACTCATTATTTCCACCCCCCTCCCCCCTTGTCAGTCATTATTTCCACCCCCTCCCCCCTTGTCACTCATTATTTCCACCCCCCCCTCCCCCCCTTGTCACTCATTATTTCCACCCCCCCTCCCCCCTTGTCACTCATTATTTCCACCCCCCCTCCCCCTTGTCACTCATTATTTCCACCCCCCCTCCCCCTTGTCACTCATTATTTCCACCCCCCCCCTCCCCCTTGTCACTCATTATTTCCACCCCCCCCCCTCCCCACTCATTATTTCCACCCCCCCCTCCCCCTTGTCACTCATTATTTCCACACCCCCCCTTGTCACTCTCATTTTACCCCCCCCCTTGTCACTCTCATTTTACACCCCCCCCCTTGTCACTCTCATTTTACAACCCCCCTTGTCACTCTCATTTTACAACCCCCCCTCCCTTGTCACTCTCATTTTACCCCCCCTCCCTTGTCACTCTCATTTTACCCCCCCCTTGTCACTCTCATTTTACACCCCCCCCCCTTGTCACTCTCATTTTACACCCCCCCCCCTCCCTCCCTTCCTTGTCACCTCTAGTGTAGCTTGGCCGAGCTCTGTTCGATCCGCGGTACAGGAGCATTTGTTTCCTGTACCCGGCCGGACTGACAGGAAGTGCACACTAAGTGAGCACTTCCTGTCAGTCCGGCCGGGTACAGGAAACAAAAGCTCCTGTACCGCGGACCGAACAGAGCTCGGCCACGCTACATTAACAACAGCCCAGAGCAGGCGCAGGCAGGATTCTTTAGAGCGGCAAGTGCTCAGCCGCTCAGGCGGCGCCGCTGGCCGCCCGAACTTATATAAGCAACATTTTTTTTGCCGCAACGGGCGCCGGGCGCCCCCCCTGCTGCATGGCGCCCTAGACGACTGCCTAAGTCGCCTTACTGGTGGCGCCGGCCCTGATTCTGTGTTATCTCTACCGAGGTGTTATCTGTCAGTGTAAACCTTGAGACGACAGCTGAAAAGTGATCTCTACAGAACAGAACAAGAACTGTTGGTATATTATTAGGCTTAGTGGCCAGTATGAAAACTGCAGGATTTTTTTTAAATGTAGAAGGAAAAAAAATGGAAAATTAAAAATAACAAAAACAATACTTTAAAAAATATGTTCAACACAAAACTTTGAAATCCTAGTCTATTCTTTCAAATAAAGCAAAACATTACTTCAACCTAAAACAGTGTTCAGTTTACTCTTATGTGAAGTATCTCTTTTACTCCTCTGAGGGTGCCCATAGTCAAAGGGCTACCGGCTAAATCTATCCTTGGAAGTAAGACTTAAAGGGGTTGTCTGAGTTATTTTTTGTTCTTTCTATGTTCCTTACTAGGCAAATGTAACAGCTTTCCAATTAACTCCCTTTATCTGCAGTGCCTGGTTTATCAGATTTGACTGAGGGTCACATGACCTGTGATGTCAGCTTCTCTCCTTGCTCTGATAAAGTTTGTTTACAAGCCTGTAAAGGAGACGTCACTGTGCTGGCCACGCCCCCTTCACTGCCCGGCTGTCTGCTCTCTCCTAGGATTCTTAACCCCTTCAGCTGCACAGACTGGGTAGCTGCAGCAGTGACAATTCTGGGCACAGGAGCTGACAGACTAGAGAGAGCATTGCACAAGATGGTAGGGGGAAGATCCTGTGTGTATTAGCAGTGTCATTTTACAGCTGGGACTTGTAGTTCTACACTTACAAGTTGCTGTTGATTCTCCCAGCACTCAGGGCAGCTCTTGTATCCACTCCCTTAGCAGTGTCATTATACAGCTGGGACTTGTAGTCCTACACATACAACATGCTGTTGATTCTCCCAGCAGGCAGACATGTCACTCAGGGCAGCTCTTGTATTCACTCCCTTAGCAGAGCAGGGGGAGGGGCAGAAATAGTTTTTATTGCAAGTAAACAAATGGCCAGAAAAGAACCAGGGAAATTAGGAAATATATATATTTGTTTGCATAAAACTTGCTTAGCTTAGTTATATATTGCTGCCCATCAGATTTTCAGTGCTATATATATTTTTTTCATAACTCGAACACATGGATGGTCATGTGATCACAGCCAAGATCGCAGAATCAGTGGCGCAACAGAGGAGTAAGGCTACATTCACACGTCAGTATTTTTCTATATCCCGATTTTCGGTCCGTTTTTTGCGGATCCGTTGTTCCTGAAAATGTTTCCGTATGTCATCCGTTTTTTGCGGATCCGCAAAAAACGGAAACATGTATTAATTTCAATAAGCAAATAAAGTTGTTTGGATTTCTTTGAAAAAAAAATTGAAAAAAAAAAGTGAATAAAAGTTTATCAAATAAAAATTTAATTTCCAGGAACGGAATCCGCATAAAACGGATGACATACGTAATGACATACGAATGTCTTCAGTTTTTTGCGGATCCATTGATTTTGTATTGTACCAGGATCCGATTTTTGCGGAAAAGAATAGGACAAGTTTTATATTTTTTCGGACATGCGGAACGGAACAACGGAAACGGACAGCACACATTGTGCTGTCTGATTTTTTCCAGGACCCTCCTGAAAATGAATGGGTACAGAACTGGTCCAGATCTGTTCCGCATAAAACGGAACAGATCAGGAAAGAAAAAACGGACGTGCGAATGGACCCTAAGGGTGCATTCACACAACAGTATTTCTGGTCGGCGTCAGATGAGCATTTCTGCGGATTGCATGCAAACCCATTCATTACCCATGCAGACAAGAATAGGCCTTTTTTTTTTTATGAGGCCCATGAAAAAGTGCAGGATGCACACGGACTGCATCCGTATTTTGTGGATGCGGGATTTTCAGACTCGGATACGAATATGGTCCTGTGAATGCCCCCTAAGTACTGCTAAAACTTTCTTCCTTCCACAGGTTAGGTGAAACAGAGAATTTAGGTAAAGCGCCAGAGAGCCCCTTTAATGTAGCTTAATATCAGCTTACAAGTTTCAAATTATAAAAGTATAAAATGTAAAAAATTTCAGAATTATGAGTGGAAACAAAGGCATCACAGAACTAATATTATTCAGCAGTTCTGTTCTGAATGTGGATGAGGTCTTTGAAAAATAGATGAGTTGGACCCCGTGGGCAACAAGAAAGTGCTTGTGGTCTGTGACCACTTCTGACTGTTCCATAAATGATTGCATTGAAACAAAGAGTTTATGACGCGTCTTACATATTTCTAGTTATAGAGGGATGAAATCTGCCTGGCTACCCTGTGCACTGCTTGATTTACTTGAAAATAGAAATATATATTTTTAACAAGCATTTTTGGTGCTGTCTTTTATTTTATAATATTTTATCCAATCGTCTGCTTCTATAACTATTACTTATTCCTTTACAGAATGCTATGGGAAAACCCCAGAGAAACACCATGCCCAGAGCACGCAACAAAAACGCTAGAAAACCAACATGCTATGCATTTAGCGTAAGGGTGGGTTCGCACTAGCATTATGGCATTCCGTTATAGGTTCCATTTATAACGGGATATAACGGAATGCCCAGACGGAATGCAAAACGGAAGCCTTTAAGAGGCATTCTGTTTTGCTCCATCCTAATAGACGTCTATGGGCAAGCATAACGGATCCGTCTGGTTTCCGTTATGCAGGACGAAAAAAAGTCCTGCCGACAGGAGACCAGATAGATCCGTTATGCTTGCCCATAGACGTCTATTAGGATGGAGCAAAAGGCTTCCGTTTTGAATTCCGTCTGGGCGTTATATCCCGTAATAAATGGAACCTATAACGGAATGCCATAACGCTAGTGCGAACCCACCCTTAGACTTTTCAGTATTTTACTTCAGACCTGCTAGAAACCTTAAAGGTTATGGACTCCTTTGGGGGCAATTTTTATCATTGTATTGTGCTCATTTTAGGTTACAAAATAATTTTCAATTGGTCATTACTAAAAATTTGCAACAGTTTTTACTTTACAGGTTTCACTTTTAGTATAACTGCAGACTTAGGCCTCTTGCGCACAGCCGTTGTGCTCCCGTGGCCGTATTGCGAGCCGCATACGGTGGTTCCGCAATACACGGGGCACCGGCTGCGTGCATTCCACATCATGGATGCGGACCCATTCACTTGAATGGGTCCGCAAATCCGGAGATGCAGTGTGGTGCGGAACAGAAGCACGGAACGGAACCGCACGGAAGCACTACGGAGTGCTTCCGTGGGGTTCCAATCCGTGCTTCCGTTCCGCAAAACAATAGAACTTGTTCTATCTTTTTGCGGAACGGACGGATCACGGACCCATTCAAGTTGAATGGGTCTGGATCCGTCCCAGCCGCCGCAATGACGTTGCCCGTGCATTGGGGACCGCAAATTGCTGTCCCAAATGCACGGAATGGAACCACAATGGCCGTGTGCAAGAGGCCTTATGCTTTCTGCTTCACAGCAAATCCCTGTTTTTTCAATTGATATTAATGGCCAGCTGTTATTAGCATTTTGATGGTGGATTTTGCGATGGAATCCACAATGGATTTTATTTGTGTGAACATACCTTGAAAGTTTGCTTTAAACTATGCCTGAAGAAGACACATAGGCAGTCTTAAAAGCTTACTATTTTCAGTTTTCCATTAAAGCTGGAAGCGGTGTGGCCCGGGCTGCACCTGTACTTGCTGGTCCTCCTATGTACAAGCTATTTAAAACAAATATAGGTGTTGGCTGGGAAGTACTGGTGCGGCCGTTAGTGGTCTCTGGGTCGCATTGTTTATGGATAGGACCAAATGATGCGGTCATGGGCCCCTCAGGGTGCAGCTGTCTTGTGGTCGAGTACCGCGCAGCCAATTAGGCCGCAGCTGCCTCTTATTTAACTAATGAAGACCGTACTTTATAGCTGGTCTGCATTTTTAATGGCTGTGTGGCACCTTCAATACTGCGCGGCCATTAACAATGCAGAACAGCTATACACTCACCTAAAGAATTATTAGGAACACCATACTAATACGGTGTTGGACCCCCTTTTGCCTTCAGAACTGCCTTAATTCTACGTGGCATTGATTCAACAAGGTGCTGATAGCATTCTTTAGAAATGTTGGCCCATATTGATAGGATAGCATCTTGCAGTTGATGGAGATTTGAGGGATGCACATCCAGGGCACGAAGCTCCCGTTCCACCACATCCCAAAGATGCTCTATTGGGTTGAGATCTGGTGACTGTGGGGGCCATTTTAGTACAGTGAACTCATTGTCATGTTCAAGAAACCAATTTGAAATGATTCGAGCTTTGTGACATGGTGCATTATCCTGCTGGAAATAGCCATCAGAGGATGGGTACATGGTGGTCATGAAGGCATGGACATGGTCAGAAACAATGCTCAGGTAGCCCGTGGCATTTTAACGATGCCCAATTGGCACTAAGGGGCCTAAAGTGTGCCCAGAAAACATCCCCCACACCATTACACCATCACCACCAGCCTGCACAGTGGTAACAAGGCATGATGGATACATGTTCTCATTCTGTTTATGCTAAATTCGGACTCTACCATTTGAATGTCTCAACAGAAATCGTGACTCATCAGACCAGGCAACATTTTTCCAGTCCAATTTTGGTGAGCTCGTGCAAATTGTAGCCTCTTTTTCCTATTTGTAGTGGAGATGAGTGGTACCCGGTGGGGTCTTCTGCTGTTGTAGCCCATCCGCCCCAAGGTTGTGCGTGTTGTGGCTTCACAAATGCTTTACTGCATACCTCGGTTGTAACGAGTGGTTATTTCAGTCAACGTTGCTCTTCTATCAGCTTGAATCAGTCGGCCCATTCTCCTCTGACCTCTAGCATCCACAAGGCATTTTTGCCCACAGGACTGCCGCATACTGGATGTTTTTCCCTTTTCACACCATTCTTTGTAAACCCTAGAAATGGTTGTGTGTGAAAATCCCAGTAACTGAGCAGATTGTGAAATACTCAGACCGGCCCGTCTGGCACCAACAACCATGCTACGCTCAAAATTGCTTAAATCACCTTTCTTTCCCATTCTGACATTCAGTTTGGAGTTCAGGAGATTGTCTTGACCAGGACCACACCCCTAAATGCATTGAAGCAACTGCCATGTGATTGGCTGACTAGATAATTGCATTAATGAGAAATAGAACAGGTGTTCCTAATAATTCTTTAGGTGAGTGTATAGTGAGGTCTTTATTAGTTAAATAAGAGGCAGCTGCGGCCTAATTGGCCACACAGTACTCTACCGCAACACTGCTGCTCCCTAAACGTCCCACAACCGCGCCATGTGGTCGTACCGTTCAGATCCCTGTACACAGGACTAAATTGGAGCTTTTGCGACTATCGGGCAGATTATCTGGAAGGAATGCCCATCATATGGCATGGACGGAGCATGCAACTATTTTTTTAAGTCAGTTTTGTATGAAATTCAATGAATAAGGAGATAAAGCAAAGACCTCATATAATTGAAAGAGCAGCATGATTTGGGTGTGGGCATTAAAGTAACTTTATTGGCAAATCTACAATGAATGAACCACAAGTGAAAGTCATCACGAATATAGAAACTGTCACATAGAAGGGCATATTGTCATTTTCCCCACATAACTAAAGAAACGTGACAAAAAAAGCAGCAAAAAAAATCCCATGTGGGTGAAGGTAGCCTTAAGAATCATTCAGAAGGTGTGCTCAAGTCACGGTATCAGAATGCCATAATTAGTCAAAACTGTAGCATTTGTTTTACTAAAAATGATAGCCCTGATTTATCATTCCTTCACTCATGTATGCAAGGGAGCCTCTAGGAGCAACAGGGGCGTTGCCATCACACCTAGAGGCTCTGCTCTTTCCTCAACTGCCGCACCCCCTGCCCCTTGATTGACAGGACCAGGTAGTGAAAACATCATCACTAGTGTTGAGCGAATTGAGCTTCGGATCATAGATCTGAAGTCGATTTTGTCAAACACTTCAATTTTAATGCTGTCTCCATATAGTATAAAAATGTATTGCCTCCGTGGAGGCAAAATGCGATTCAGCCGAAGTTGCGCGAGACATCGGTGAATGAATTCGGTAATCACTTCTGCATCTTTAAAACCTTTTTAAAATAGCAATCTAAAAGTCAGGTTTGGTATTGAGGTGCCAGAAGGTACCAAACCTGACTTTGGATTGCTAATTTTAAATGTTTTTAAAGATGCAGAAAGGAATACCAAATTTATTCACCGAAGTCTTGCACAACTTCGGGGATAACGAATTTTGCCTCCACGGAGACAATACATTTTAATGCTGTATGGAGACAGGTCTCCTGACAGGAATTAAAACGAAGATCAATTCGTTCAAGCCTAATCATCACACATGGCCCCGTCAATCAAAGTGGAGAGGGGGCTGCAGTTGCAGAGAGAGCAGAGCCTCTAGGTGTAATGGTGACGCCCCTGTTGCTCCTAGTGTCTCATTTGCATATAATAAAACATCATTTTTCTCAGTAATGCGGACACATATGAACATGGAACCAACACAGATGCCTTCAGCTGCCAAGCGCACATGTAACAGGTCAGCCAGTGTCATAGGTACAAATCTGCCGACATATGCCATTTAATGAGTTTCGAACCAGATTTTTCGTAAAAAAATAAAAAGTCACAGGGGGAGATTTATTAAAACTGATGTAAAGTACAGCCTGCCTAGTTGCTCCTAACAACCAATCATTCCACCTTTCATTTTCGAAATGAGCTCTGAAAAATTAAAGGCATCTGATTGTGCCTGCTGAGGAGCACAGGATGAACTCTGATAATCATCAGAGGAACTAGGTGAGTATTTATATTTTTTTTTTCACTTCATTAAGAAAAGGAGGGGCACTACTCAAGGAGCACATGTGGACATAACTACTGTGAAGGGGCCAACCAACTGACCCACCGCAGTATATTCACACAAAATGGTTGAAGTGCAGTTAAAACTGCATCAAAACTGCAGTTTTTACAATTGAAATTTTGTCGCTACATGTGAACATTCAAGGCTGCTTTCAGATGAGCAAGCTAAGGTTACTTTCACACCTGCGTTTAGGTGCGGATCCGTCTAAACGGATCCGTTTTGACTTTACATTGAAAGTCAATGGGGGACGGATCCGTTTGAAAATTGAGCCATATTGTGTCAAATTCAAACGGATCCGTCCCCATTGACTTACATTGTAAGTCTGGACGGATCCGTTTGCCTCCGCATGGCCAGGCGGACACCCGAACGCTGCAAGCTGCGTTCAGGGGTCCGCCTGCTGAGCAGAGCGGAGGACAAACGGTGCCAGACTGATGCATTCTGAGCGGATCCGCATTCACTCAGAATGCATTAGGGCTGGACGGATCCGTTCGGGGCCGCTTGTGAGAGCCTTCAAACGGAACTCACAAGCGGAGCCCCGAACGCTAGTGTGAAAGTAGACTAAGGCCCATGCACACGACCATATGTATTTTTCGGTCCGCAAAAAATATGGATGATGTCTGTGTGCATTCCGTATTTTGCAGAACGGAGCAGCTGGCCCTTGATAGAACAGTACTATCCTTGTCCGTAATGCGGACAATAATAGGAAATGTGCTATTTTTTTGCGGAAAGGAAATATGGACATACGGAAACAGAATGCACACGGAGTAACTTCTGGTATTTTTTGCGGACCCCATGAAATTAATGGTTCCGTATACGGTCCGCAAAAAAAAAACGGAACGAACGCAGAAAGAATATACGTTCATGTGCATGAGCCCTAAAGCTCGTTTGTGACGATTTATTTTTTTAAACTACACGTCTGTTTTTCTCACTGACCCACTCACTTGAGGGGTGATTAGTCGCAAACCTATCAAGCAAATTGGACCAAAACACAGCATGCTGTGATTTCCTCTGAACTGGCGTTCCGTACGGTCTTGTAAATTGGTCTGTTGACTATAATGGGTCAGCGTTCAGTCCATTCTACATGTGGCACGCAGACTACTGCCATGTACAATAAAATACCTTATTTCTTGCTGTAGTCTTCATTTTTTGTTTCATGGTTTCATTAGTGATAAAATCCATGTGCTGAGCCCTCAGGAGCTTCTACATTGCGCAGGCACAGGCAGTCCGCGGTACTGCGCCTGCGTGAGATTTCACATAGAGGAGGGGGTGGCGGCAAAGTGTTTGGGTGTGGGCAGTTACTCATGCTGGAAAAGGCTTGGGCTCTAAGGCCCCTTTCACACGGGCGAGATTTCCGCGCGGGTGCAATGCGTGAGGTGAACGCATTGCACCCGCACTGAATCCGGACCCATTCATTTCTATGGGGCTGTGCAGATGAGCGGTGATTTTCACGCATCACCTGCGCGTTGCGTGAAAATCGCAGCATGCTCCTCTTTGTGCGTTTTTAACGCAACGCAGGCCCCATAGAAGTGAATGGGGCTGCGTGAAAATCGCAAGCATCCGCAAGCAAGTGCGGATGTGGTGAGATTTTCACGCACGGTTTCTAGGAGACGAATGGGATGGAGACCCGATCATTATTATTTTCCCTTATAACATAGTTACAAGGGAAAATAAGAGCATTCTTAATACAGAATGCATAGTACAATAGGGCTGGAGGGGTTAAAAAAATAATAATAATAATTTAACTGACCTTAATCCACTTGTTAGCGCAGCCCGGCTTCTCTTCTGTCTTCTTCTTTGCTGTGCACAGGAAAAGGACCTGTGGTGACGTCACTACGCTCATCACATGGTCCGTCACATGATCCATCACCATGGTAAAATATCACGTCATCAAAGGTCCTATTCCTCAAAGAAGAAGACAGAAGAGAAGCCGGCTGTGCGAACAAGTGGATTAAGGTGAGTTAAATATTTGTATTTTTTTGTAACCCCTCCAGCCCTATTGTACTATGCATTCTGTATTATTATTATCATTATTATTATTATTATTATTCTGTATTATAACCATGTTATAAGGGAAAATAATACAATCTACACAACACCTGACCAAAACCCGAACTTCAGTGAAGAAGTTCGGGTCTGGGTACCAAACATGACGATTTTTCTCACGCGCGTGCAAAACGCATTACAATGTTTTGCACTCGCACGGAAAAATTGCGCATTTTCCCACGACGCACCCGCATATTATCTGGGCCAAAAACATGACGCTCGTGTTAAAGAGGCCTAAAGGAAAGCGGGCTGGGCACTGTACGGGGGAGTTACTGGGCTCCAGATTAGGATAATAACGCCCCTCTGGGCACCTTGGACACTCCTTTGCATAACATAAAAAGTGGATTTTATCGCTAATGAAACCATGAAACAAAAAATGAAGACTACAGCAAGAAATGAGGTATTTTATTGTACATGGCAGTAGTAACACCTTACTATGCTCAAACCAGGTGACAGATTCCCTTTAATTGCCCATAGCAGCCAATCCCACCTTTAATTTTCCTAAGGAGCTCTGAAAAATGAAAGGTGGCATCTAATTGGCTTTTATGGGCAACTAAGCCAGTTTTCCTTCAAACCACTTTTGATAAATCTCCCCCAATTTGTTTGTGAAGTAATCTTCCCCCGAGTTTCCATGTAGAAGATGCAGGGTGGTGTTTACCACAAATGGCTGCAGTTTCCCACGAGTACCAGTGAAGCCCATAAAGACCACGAGGGACATTTATTACCCCTGTACGTCAGAAATGGCTCCAAAAAGTAGAAAAGTTTGGCGCATGCCATACTTGCACAAAATGTTGTGACTTTTGGGGGGTTTGGGGCCCCACGTGCCATTTTTCATTTGATATAATCTACAGTGCATTTGGAAAACCTTTAGATCCTTTCACTTTTTTCACATTTTCGTATGTTGCGGCCTTGTGCTGAAATAAAAAACTTCAAGTTTTCCTCATTCCTATATCAATAAAATTGAAAACAGAATTTTAGAAATGTATGCAAATGTATTTATTTTATTTTTTATTTCCGTTTTTTATGGCCCCGTTTATTTTCTTACCAAGCCATGGCGGCCTCTTATTGGACAAGGCGGAACACGATTAGAAAAGTGTGCAAAACACTTGGTAAATGTGATGCAAAAAGCACCAAATAAACAGGCTCATTTTGAATAGTAAATCTGCCTCAGTGCGTCTTAGGTCTGTTTCACACTTGCGTTGTTGTTTTCCGGTATTCAGATCCGGCAGAGGATCTCAAAACCAGAAAAAAACGGTTCCGTTTAGTCCTAATGCATTCTGAATGGAAAAGATCCCTTCAGGATGCATCAGGATGATTTGCGTTTCATTAGCTGTAAGCGGTTTTGTGTCCTGTCATAAAAACGGAACAAACCGGATCCGTCACTAAAAACAATGTAAGTCAATGGTGAAGGATCAGTTTTTTTAGGATCCTAGAAAATCGGATCTGTCATCATTGACTTACATTGTTTTAGTGACAAATCCAGTTTGTTCCGTTTTGATTTCACACAACCGCATCCTAATGGTACGGATGCATCCTGATGTGCAAAATCAGAACGGATCCGTTTTCTTCTGGTTTTGAGGTCCTCTGCCGGATCTCAAAAGGGGAATTAACAATGCAAGTGTGAAACAGGCCTTACCACTAGCATTTCCGTCATGACATTTTTCCCCTACAGAGAAGGTGATGGCAATTTTATGAAAAGAAGGCAGAAAGACAAAAAAAAACCTCACCTAAAGAACAAGAACACCAGTAGCAAAAAAGCACCTGTGTGATTTATGTTTCTTATTCCCCATAGACCCTCAGCTAACATCTGGAGCTATGGTTTTTAGTATAAAAAACACACACCAAAAAACTCGACAAAAGAAAAACAATAAAAAACAATGCATGAAAATACTCCCTACCAGTATTTAAGTATTGAATAGGGATCTGTGGTGTTCAGTAATATTGTAGGTCTGGGGTGTGATCTGTGTCGGACTCTCCCCCAGTACAATGTGTGCCAGATTCATCAAGTTGCAGGTAGAAAGTGTCTGAAAAATAAGAGTACGTTCACATGGTCAGGTTTCCTGATGCCGTTTTGGAAGTCAAAATCAGGAGTGAATCACCAGAGAGAAAGTAATGAGGACAGATAGAACGTCTTTTTTTAATTCACTCTTGGCTTTGGCTTCCAAAATTGCACCAGGAAAACTGAACGTGTGGACGTAGGTTGTTATTGCTGTGACTCCAATCCAAATTTTTTTCAATACCGTTAGGCTGGTTTCACACGGGCGTTGCGGGAAAATGTGCGGGTGCGTTGCGGGAACACGCGCGATTTTTCCGCGCGAGTGCAAAACATTGTAATGCGTTTTGCACTCGCGTGAGAAAAATCGCGCATGTTTGGTACCCAAACCCGAACTTCTTCACAGAAGGAGAAGGCTTGGGATCGGTGTTCTGTAGATTGTATTATTTTCCCTTATAACATGGTTATAAGGGAGAATAATAGCATTCTGAATACAGAATGCATAGTAAAATAGCACTGGAGGGGTTAAAAAATAAAATTATTGAACTAACCTTAATCCACTTGCTCGCGCAGCCCGGCTTCTCTTCTGTCTCCTTCTTTGCTGATTGTAGGAACAGGACCTGTGGTGACGTCACTCCAGTCATCACATGGTCCATCACATGATCCATCACCATGGTAAAAGATCATGTGATGGATCAGGTGATGACCGGAGTGACGTCACCACAGGTCCTGTTCCTGCACACAGCTAAGATGAAGACAGAAGGAGATGACGGCAGCGCGATCAAGTGGATTAAGGTGAGTTAAATAATTATTTATTTATTTTAACCCCTCCAGCGCTAGTTTACTTTGCATTCTGTATTCAGAATGCTATTATTTTCCCTTATAACCATGTTATAAGGGGAAATAATAATGATCGGGTCTCCATCTTGCTTGCGGATGCTTGCGATTTTCACGCAACCCCATTCACTTCTATGGGGCCTGCGTTGCGTGAAAAACGCTGAATATAGAGCATGCTACGATTTTCACGCAACGCACAAGTAATGCAAGAAAATCACCGCTCATATGAACAGCCCCATAGAAATGAATGGGTCGGGATTCAGTGCGGGTGCAATGCGTTCAACTCACGCATCGCATCCGCACGGAATACTCGCCCGTGTGAAAGGGGCCCTAGGGTGCCTTCACACATCGCAGATTTTGTGGCTGACAATTCTGCAACTGAAAATCTGTTCCATTCATTTGAATGGGGCGACAAGATTTCTGTAAACTCCATTAAAGTGAATAGAACTGATTTTCAGTCGTGGAATTTTCTGCCACAAAATCTGCAGTTTGTGAAAGCGCCCTTAAGGGTGCCCTCACGCGTTGCAGGTTTTGTTGCAGAAATTCCCGCAACTGAAAATCTGTTTCATTCACCTGAATGGGGTTTACAGAAATCCATGTGCTTGTCGCCCTATTCAAATGAATTAGGGCTCATGCACACGGCCGTTGTACAGCCATTCTGTGCATTGGGGACCGCAGCGGCCGGGACGGATCGAGACCTATTCAACTTGAATGGGTCTGTGATCTGTCCGCACCGCAAAAAAATAGAACATGTTCACTATACCGCATCTCTGGGTTTGCGGACCCATTCAAGTGAATCTCTGATGCGGAATGCACATGGCCGGTGCCCTGTGTATTCCGGAACCACCGTATGCGGGCCGCAATACGGTCACGGCTGCACAACGGCCGTTTGAATGAGCCCTTAAACTGATTTTCAGTCTTGGAGATTTCTGCAACAAGTATCCACAGAGTGCAAAGGGTGGATTTACACATAATGGCATTTTTCTGCAATTTTGCCTCTTTTGTAGCCTTTTTTTTACATGTGGTTTTTGATGGGAAAAAAGCGCCAGCTCCAGGTGTTAGCTATAGGGCATCTTTCACACGAACGATATGGATTAGGTCCTTGTGCGTTTAGGGTGCGTTCAGTGAAACTCGCACCATTTTGCAAGCAAGTTCAGTCAGTTTGGTCTGCAATTGCGTTCAGTTTTTTTCCGTGCGGGTGCAATGCGTTTTGATGCATTTTTCACGTGCGTGATAAAAAAACTGAAGGTTTACAAACAGCATCTCTTAGCAACCATCAGCGAAAAACGCATCGCATCCGCACCTGCTTGCGGATGCAATGCGTTTTTCACTGAAGCCCCATTGACTTCTATAGGGCCAGGGCTGCGTGAAAAACGCTGAATCTAGAACATGCTGCGTTTTTCACGCAACACAGAACTGATGCGTGAAAAAAACGCTCATGTGCACAGACCCATTGAAATGAATGGGTCAGGATTCAGTGCGGCTGCTATGCGTTCACTTCACGCATCGCACCCATGCGGAAAACTTACTCGTGTGAAATGGACCTAAGTCTATGCCAAATATGTTTTGTTTTTTGCTACTGGCATTTTTTTTTTCAAATTGATGGCTTTTTTATGTCTCTAGCATTAACTTTTTTTTTTTAATGCAGCATGTTAAAGCAATGGCTTTTTTTTTTCAGGCATGTATTCATCTCCTCTTTGGGGGAAAATGCCAAAAAAAGCCATTCCAACACGTGTTTTAACACAAAAATGCCACTAAAAACAAAAGTTTTAAAAAAAAACACTTGTGGTATGGAAAACCGGTTACACGCAAACAGTTTCTACGGCTTTTTTTTATTGGTAAGAAAATGCCAGAACAAATTTGTGTGTGAAGGAAGCCAAAACACGGCCCAGGACCTGGATGGAGAGAACTGGACACGGTGCCCCCAGCTACTGTAACAAGAACGCTCAGACAGTGGTGTATTTGAAAAGTGTTTATTTACAGACAGCCTCTGAGTACATCTCAATCTGTAATTTCCAGTTAGCGGCTGTTTTTTTTTTTTGCTTGTTTTTTGTTTTTTTTTTAATAAAGTTAACACTACCTTTTAAAGTCTTTTGAGTTATGTGTACATAGTCCAGGCCCAACCGTACGATTTGCCTGTACATCTTGAAAAATCCGTACTACAAAGTGAACACTTTTGAGTCACCAAACAGTGCGTACAAAAATATAGATTCTAGAAAAAAAAATCCCAAATATTAACTGGCAGTTATGTACAGCTCTATGAGTGGTATGGGACCGTATTTCTCATTGATAAGGCAACCTATATATACATGCAGACATTGGGGACGCTGGTCCACATTACACAAGGCACCAAGAACACTGTTTGAGACGAGGGCATGCTTCCTAACACACAGCCTGTATATACATACATTAAATAAATTAGCCTCTCTCCTACCAATCACAAAGTGTACCTTCTCGAAGGGTGCGAGCGCCCCCGTCAGAACGCCGCACCTCAGCGATACAGTCTCGGTGGACTTTTTTTTTTAACGTGAACACATTGAAGGACAAAAGTCACCCTAAAGTTTTGTAAAGTCTGCCAATAAAAAAACAAACGCAGAGGCGCCAAAACTTTTGCCATCTTTTAGATTGCACTTTTTGTTAATCACACTGTATTGGTTAACACGTCAGATACTGAAGAATTAAAATAAAATCAAAAATGTAAAAAAAAAAAAAAAACACATTAGGGCAAGGAGATGCCAACGTACCCCTTCATATCACACCGCCTGCCCCGAGCAGTCATGACGAGGATAAAGTGCACAGGTGTATGGCTACTTCAGGTGTCTGCCGGTGACAGAACACCTTTCAAAGTTACCATGTCACTCCTTCCCTCCACCGGGAAGTGTCGAGTCCAAACCTCCCACCGGAAACTACATGCAGTTAGTAGGACATACAACACGTGTAGCGGGGAAGGCAGAACATTGGATGACCTCTCCTCTGCCAACAGTACCAGGGAGGCCATTAGGTGAACCTTCTCATATGTGGTTTCACGCGCAGTATTTGGGGGTGTTTTTTTTTAAACTTCAGTGCAGTTTTTTTTTTTTAACCAAACCCATACTAGATCCAGCAGGAAGGATACATCTAAGGGTAAGTTCACACTAAGTTTTTTTTGGAGGAGATTTTGAGGCAGATTTTCCTGCAGGTTTTTCCAGCCAAAGCCAGAAGTGGATCCAGCAGGAAGGAGAAGTATAAGGCTAGGTCTACACGACGACATTTTGTCGCGCTGCAATTTTTATACTGATAGTCTATGGTGTCGCACTGCAACATGCGACATGCTGCGACTGCAACATTTGAGATTGATTTTTCTGCGACCGTTGCATCGCAGCATGTCGCATCTTGCAGTGCGACACCATAGACAATCAGTATAAAAATTGTTGCGCGACACTGGTGCGACAAAATGTTGCAGTGTAGTCGTGCCCTATCTGTCGCGCGACAAATGTCTTCCTTTATATTTCTGATTCATTTTTCGAATCCACTTCTGGCTGTGGCTGATAAACCTGCTCCCAAAAACTTTTCCTAAGGGCTCGTGCACGCGACCGTATGTATTTGGCAGTCCACAAAACAGGGATCCGCAAAGAATACGGATGACATCCGTATTGCACCCTTTATTTGTGTGGATCCATTGTAACAATACCTATCCTTGTCCGCCAAACGGACAAGGATAGTACATGTTCTATCCTCTTTACGGAATGGATATACGGAAACGGAATACACACACGGAGTAATTTTCTTTTCTTTTCTTTTTTCGGACCCATTGAAGTGAATGGTTCTGCCTACGGGCAGCAAAAAAAAAAAAAAAGAATGGATACAGAAAACAAATACGTTTGTGTCCATGAGCCCTAAAACCTGCCCTAAGGGTACCTGCACACCAGCGCGGGTTTGAAAACAGAAATTCCTCATGGATTTCCGTGCGGATTTCTCTGCGTTTCCTCACCAAATCCGCATGGCTTACTTTCGGATTTGATGCGGAGTTGGCGCAGATGGTCAGACCTGCGCAGATAATCCCACAAACCGTTGACATGCTGCGCAGTCAGGCTAAGCTCTTGCTTAGTTTTTTCCCATTACTTTTGGTTTCGCGTCTAAATAAAAGTGTCAAAAATTGCACCGAGAAACGGCTGCGCGTGAAACCACCCCTAACTGCATACATGTACCGACTTTAGCGAAAATCCTTTCCATCTGTACCGCCTCCATTTTTAAGATGACGTCTGAGAGATTGGCTGATCGTGGCCACAAACGCACCTAGCCGGGCTTAGTTAGACTAGGCCCCTGACATTGTAGTGCTAGTCTTTACAGATGGGGCCCTCCCTGTATACATCTGGCTAGTTAGTAGTCTCCTATAGGACCAGTGCTGTAAAGTACAGAGTGAACACTGATGGAACACGGAACAGACACTCTCCACAACACAATGGCTGTCACACTGAGAGCAGCATCCTCTCTGCAGTACCTGAGCCAGCATCTTCCAGTCTGAGTCCCAGTAACTCTACGTATAGTGGTGCTGGCCCTGGAATGACAGTGATATTAATCCCTATTATTGTCCCTTTGATGTCCCTATGATGTCCTATTAGGACACAGTCCCATCTGAGCGCTGCTGGAGGAAGCTGCAGAGCAAGGGCTGAGGCCGAGCGAGCGGTCGTTCCCCGTGCTGCCGCTAGGTGCCGCCGTCGCTCCGCTCGCCGAGCTCTTCCTCTCCTTCTGTCGCAGGTGGATCTTGGTGTGTCGCTTGCGCTCGTCGCTGCGGGCAAACTTTCTGCCGCAATAGTCGCAGGCGAAAGGCTTCTCCCCCGTGTGGGTGCGGATGTGCGTCGTCAGGTGATCGCTGCGGCTAAAGTTTCTCATGCAGATGCGGCACTGGAAAGGCTTGTGACCGGTGTGGATGCGAATGTGCCTGGTCAGTTCATCAGACCGGGAGAAGCGGCGATCGCAGCCTTCCGCCGGGCACGGATAGGGTCTCTCGTGCACCGGAGTCTTGCTCGGGCGGTTGGGGTATTTCCTGGGTCTGAGGATGGGTCGCAGAGGAAGATTTGGGGGGCTGTAGGCACTGGGGAGCCGGGATCCCTCGTTGGTGGCGCCCCCTAGGGAGAAATTGCGGATGGTGGACAGAGGGGTGAGAGGAGGGGGCACCCTGATGGAGTCCAAGGGGCACGGGAAGGGCTTGCGGTCTGTCATGGGGTGCAGGTCTCTTTGGCAGGTGTTTGGGAAGAGAGGTGGGTACTCCGGCATCATGTTGAATATGGGGCCGTCCGAGGCTGGTTTGGGGGAAGGGTAGGACGGCGGTGGGTAGGAGAGAGGGGTGCCCGTGCTGAGGAAGGCCGAGCTGTCCTGGTAGACGGGGATCTCGGCGCAGCTGGAGTACGGAGGGGGCGAGTACATGTGCTCCAGGTCGTTCTGGCCGTGCGCCATGCTGCAGCTCAGGTTGGGGGACAGGGAGGAGGCGTTGGAAGAAGTTGTGGAGGATGATGAAGAGGGGGTCACTCCCAGGATGCCGGCACTGACGATGTTAAAGAAGCCCTCTGGGTTCCAGCTAGCCCCTGGGTACTGGGGGTCAATGGAGAACTTGCCCATATAGGTGAAGGTCTGGTTGCGAGGAGCAGAGGGGTAGCCCGAGTAGGATAGATCCAGGGACCTCTTGTCGCCGTTCATGTCCACATTGATCATGCCATCTACAAGGGAGAAGAACACAAGTGAATATCATGGAGCAGAATCTGGAGGTGCCATGTAGTGGTCACATCTGAGGCCCTTCTCAGTGTTGTGTCAGTGATTTCCATCAGTGGTTGTGAACCAGGTGCCCGTCTGAAATACAGCCCAAGAGCACAGCTTTCCAGTAATCTGTTAGATCTACTATGTGAGCCTGACCAGATCACAGGACAGGTGCAGATCTTACCCTAAGGCTAGGGCTACACCACGACATGTGTCGCGCGATAAATAGGGCACAACTACACTGCAACATTTGTCGTGCGACAATATTTATAATGATAGTCTGTGGTGTCGCACTGCGACTGGGACGCGACAGTCGCAGAAAAATCCATTTCCGATTGATTTTTTGCGACTGTCGCTTCGCATGTCGCAGTGCGACACCATAGACTATCATTATAAATATTGTCGCAAATGTTGTGTAGACCTAGCCCTACACCTTATGTGTGTGCGGTGACTGACAGTGTGAACAGAGATCTACAAATCCCAGGTGTGAGGGATGGTTAGAACACCAGCCTCTCCTCATTCATAGGCAGATAGAAGGTGACAACAGATGGAACAGGAGCCCAGCCATGATCAGCAATTGCATCCCTTCCTCCTCATCCCAATGCCATTAAAGAGCAAAATCAGTCCCCAAATACTACTGTTACAATGCAAGACCAAGACTAGGACCACAAGACCAGAATGTTACAATGCAAGACCAAGACTAGGACCACAAGACCAGGATATTACAATGTTACAATGCAAGACCAAGACTAGGACCACAAGACCAGGATGTTACAATGCAAGACCAAGACTAGGACCACAAGACCAGGATCTTACAATGCAAGACCAAGACTAGGACCACAAGACCAGGATGTTACAATGCAAGACCAAGACTAGTACCACAAGACCAGAATGTTACAATGTTACAATGCAAGACCAAGACCAGGATGTTACAATCCAAGACTAGGACCACAAGACCAGAATGTTACAATGCAAGACCAAGACTAGGACCACAAGACCAGGATGTTACAATGCAAGACCAAGACTAGGACCACAAGACCAGGATCTTACAATGCAAGACCAAGACTAGGACCACAAGACCAGAATGTTACAATGCAAGACCAAGACTAGGACCACAAGACCAGGATGTTACAATGTTTCAATGCAAGACCAAGACTAGGACCACCAGACTAGATCTAGCACACTGAGCCTCCTGCCCAGTGATGAGGATGCTGCTCTTACCTCCAGTCATCTGTTCAAATGGATCGACATTAGGGAAGATGGTGACAGAGGTGGGCAATGAAGACTCATCCACAGGGTAAAAAGCCTCTGGCATCTGATGCACAAATCCACCAATAGTCACTGGGATTTTCTCTATAGTTTTGGCAGTCATCATGTCATCAGATAACAGCCCCAGATTGACAGATTGACCAAAAAAAAAGCACAATAAATTAAAAAAAATTGAGACTCTTCCTTAAAACTCCTGTGCCCCTCTGAGCTGACATCCAAAGTCAATCAAGAGTGGAGCTGGGGGCCACAGACGCAGCAGGCTGGGCACATGTCATGGGCTTGCAGCTGCTGTAGTGTGCTCATAGAGGACCAGGGTCCAGTGCAGGAGCTCCTAATCAATTGCACTAAATGGAAAGTGTGCCTTCTAAAGTATTTATTCTGTAGCTTTGAATGCCCGTGACGTCACGGACCATATATGGACAGGAACAGGGAAGGGTTGCCCCGCCTTGGGCGTGATGTCACGGGGATTTGCCGTTCTTGAATGGAGAAGTGGGCGTGGCTTCGCGCCGCCGGAGCGATGAATGGAGCCGCTTGTCAGTGAGCGGGGAGTGCGGCGGGGCCGGGATGCTGTAACATGTAACGGGTGCGTTATTTCTCTCACTGCGTGCGGGTTATTCCGGTGGAGAACGGGACGGCGGAGCGCTGCCTGCACACCGCGCAGCATCCTCCGATTCCGGTCCACACCTAATAAGGCTAGGATCCGGCCCAGCAGCCCCGCCCCCTCCCATATATAGCGCAGTTCCGGACACCACCGAGCCCCGGCTGTACTGTAACCTGCCCACTGCTCCTGGCACAGGCTGCAAACCGCAACCTCTCACTCACGGAATCCCAGTGACTGCTGGAAAGAAGAAGCCCCGGCCGCAATCTGTCCCATCAGTCATGTATCATGTACAGCCTGCATATGTGCCGGACCACCGGAGTACTACCACTCCCAGCATCCGGCACCAACACAGTCCAACACAGAATAATCCTCCACGTGTTACAACACTGGTCAGTATAGAAGTATATGAGACGGAGGGATAGATAGATAGATAGATAGATAGATAGATAGATAGATAGATAGATAGAAGGATGGATAGATAGATAGATAGATAGATAGATAGATAGATAGATAGATAGATAGATAGATAGATAGATAGATAGATAGATAGATAAATAGATAGATAAAAGGATGGATAGATCGATAGATAGATAGATAGATAGATAGATAGATAGATAGATAGATAGATAAATAGATAGATAAAAGGATGGATAGATAGATAGATAGATAGATAGATAGATAGATAGATAGATAGATAGATAGATAGATACTAGATAGAAGGATCGAAAGATAGATATTAGAGACATAGATAGAAGATGGATAAATATATAGATATGAGAGGTAGATAAATAGACACGAGATAGATAATAGATGATATAAAATAAATACATTGACAGATATGAGATAGATAGAAGATATATGGATATATAGATAGATAGATTAGATAGAAGATATATGGATAGATAATAGATTAGATAGAAGATATATAGATAGATAGATAGATTAGATAGAAGATATATGGATAGATAGATAGATATATGGATAGATAGATAGATAGATAGATAGATAGATAGATAGATAGATAGATAGATAGATTAGATAGAAGATATATGGATAGATATAGGGGAGGTTTGGTAAATATGAGATTGATGGAAGATACATGAGACAGATAATTACAGATCTCTGACATTGCTGACACTTCTGTTATCTCCTGCTCCTCAGTAATTATCGCCATCTATATACAATATATACAATATCAGCACAGATTATGGTGTAAACCTGTGGATATCAGGGCGGCAGATTATATCCGATTATTAACCATGTAATACCGGGATGGTGGTTCTGATTAGTTGTGGGCTTTCTGGCCTCCATGGTCTCCAATGCCTGCAGCTGCTGTCCACACTGACCACACACCGATGGTGTCCAGAGCCCCCACCACATCATAAGCCGGGGACATCAATAGAAAACGGACACTTACGGTCCGTGCGGGTAGTCATATGAAGCTGGTTTGATGGGGAATTGCTAGTTCATGATCCACATAGAAGTCTATTGATGCAATACTTAATCACATACCTATATACCCATATGGTGAGGGTACAGGGTGGGTATCACTGTGAACCTCCGTTATCTCATATCTCATGTCATTTCAATACAGAAAATATATTTTTGTGACCTGATAAAGTTTATTTCAACCCTTGCGCCACCTCGTGGAAGGAGAGGGTATAGCACATTATTTGTGCCAGTTCTAGAATTCTTTCTCCTCGCAAATAAAATAAATGAAGTAACTGGCAGCTGTCTTCCTGCAAGCCTCCTAGTCCTCAGCCGACACCTTTCAGAAAATGAGCATCTTTAGCATGTTAGAGATATTATGTCACTAAAGCCCCAAGGGATCTGCAAAGTTACGTTTTGTACAAAATGCATGGGTAAAGGGATCTTCTTACCAAATGAGGGTGCGCTTGCAGGTGGGTGCCAAGCATTGTAAGCAGCAGCTTCATCAATGGGGGCATTCAAGCTGCGGCGTGGACCTCTGGTTGGAATCTGTGCAGCTGAGTGGGATGTGTAGGGGGGGGGGGGGGGGGGGGGGGGGAAGGAGTGTGTGGCCCAATCTTAAGAAAGAAATATTATGCAAATTGCACAAACAATAGAGATTCCTCTAGGGATCAGTGGGAAACAACAAGGGGCTCCCTTACCCCGTGGTCAAGGAAGGAACGAAATCATGCAAAACAAAAAAAAGCTATAATATTTATAGTAAATAGTAGTAAAATAATAAATAAATAAATAAGACATATGTCAAAATAAATACGGGACATCGAAATGTGATCAATGAAAGCTTAACTAAAACGATGTAAAAGTATAACAATTGAAATAAAAAAAAATATAATGATCTAGAAATAGACACAACGAACACATACTGATGAATTGTACATTGTGTACAACATTTTGTTTCTGCTAATCCCACGACACATCTCTAACGAATAAATTGCTAATTTGCGGGATTGGGCAGTTGAAACGAAATTTAATGTTTTGATATCGATTTTAATACAAAATGAAATCCTTAACCGCAATGGTTTCCCCATAGATAATACCTAGTGCACTGAAATTATATAAAAAAATAAAAAAAAACACACAAGGCAAAATGCGACTTTGAAAAAAAAAAAAAAAAAAAACATCCTTATGATATTAGGAACTAGAAGGTTTCTGTATAGCAGCCCATGAACACGCGGGGATGATGAGCGTTATTATTTCTGGGCTTGTATTTAATGAAATCCGCGTATTTCTTAACACTTGGATTGTTTAGAGCAGGAGAAGCAGAGATTTCGTTATAAACTTCACCGACTGTTGGGATTTCGTTAGCCTTGTCCAGGCAAAACCCATTTGTGTGGAGCTTAGTCCTATAAATCTGCAGATACTTACTTCTGGGCCCCAGGATCGCAGCTACATCGCACATGGAACTGTAATTGTCGCAATAAATAAATGTTATAAAATAAAAAAAAAGTTAAATGCTGAAAAGTAAATCCAAGATGGGAGATGCTGAGTTCAGCAGTGAGGCTGATCACATTGCAGGGTCAGGATCCCGCCATTGCTGGAGCCTTGTGCCTGCTGGCTGCCTGGTCCTTCTGTTGTCTGGGGGGCCCTTGTTCATGCTTTTCCCCCCCAAACCAATCTTGAATGGTGCAGCATCAAGGACTGTGGCTGAATCCTTATGGTCCTAGCCTGGCATTGGTTTTAGCTATAGATCCACCTAATACTCCTCCACTGCTCATTGAAATGCATCAGACGCCCTCACACTCAGTGGGGTCCTCTCCCCTGCACTGGTTTTGGCTTCTTTATCCTGGATATTTTCTAGTCTAATTTAAGATGTGTCCCTTTAAGATGGAATTGTCCTTAATGGACACACATATGGGCTTCAATTCTAAACGTGTGTTTGATAAATGGGTTTGTAGGAATACATGAGGTTTCTGAAGTTTATTTCTTTTCTAATTAGAAGTGGATCAGAACTTACTTTTTGATGCCAATAAATCTTCATAAACAAAATACAGGCAGATGTGACGCGTTTCGGGTAAACAGTTCCACAATTTGTAGCTCTCCATTCCATGCAGTTTTTATAGAGCTCTGCTTGCTGTCATTAAATGGGAACCTTTAGGACAACTGCGCAGATTGTGGAATACACACATTATTACAGCTCAGATTTTGTGCAGGAAAACCACAGCATAATACAGTACCAGAAAAGTGACTGAGATTTGGCAAACCTCGTGCACACTTTGCGTGTTTTTGTATATGCGGAAATTGACCTGGCGTGCGGATTTTAATATCCGCAGCATATCAGTTGTTTGTGTGATTCTGCCCCCTTCTGTAGAGTGGTTTTCTCCATAGAGCTCAATGGTGATGTTAACATAAACAGAAAATCTGCATCAAAAGCCGCACAAAAACCCCACAAATAGTGCGGATTTATGTGCGTTTGTTGGTGCGGATTTCATGTGGATTTTCTGCACACAAATTCCCACCGTCCCCTTACGGCCAGTTCACACTACTGATTTTGAAAAACACTTAAAAAATATCAGTGCAGAATACACTGGCTTTGTTTTGCATGTGTTTTTTTTTTTAACCAATGAATTTTCAGCTTGAGGTTTTTGAAGCAGATCTGCACACAAAACGCCTGGACTTACTTGGAGCAGTTTTTTTCTGCTTCCTATTCATTTCAGTTGGAGATTCAGTGTTGATTCTGCCCCGGGATAGAGCACGCTGCTTCTTTTTTACGCGCTTCTTGGGAGGCTGATTTTAAGGCAGAAACGCTCCGAAATCAGCACCAAAAAACTCAGTGTGAACTGGCCCTGAGACTACCTGCACATGCGTTCAGGTTTCAAAACAGAAACTCTGCACGGATTTTCATAAGGATTTCTCTGCGTTTCTGCACCAAATCCACATGTGTTACTCGCGGATTTGTTGCGAATTTTACCCCACTCTCAGTGCTGAGAGAACAATTGACACGCTGCACGGTAGGTCAATTTCCACACAGAGAAAAAAAAACTAAATATATAGTGATGAGCGGCATAGGCAATATTAGAATTTGCAATATTTTGCGAATTTTTGGCCGAATATTCACCATAAATTCGCAAATTCGAGAATTCGTGACCTACAGTCATTGTTTACTTGATTACGAAAAAACGGCAATGGAATATATTCGCGATAAATTCGCGATTAGAATATTCAACACTATTCGCAAATACGAATATATAGCACTATAGTCTAAATATTCGCGAATTCTCTAAGTGGCGATATTCACAATTCAAATTTGAATATTCGCGCTCAACACTAAAAATATACATGAGGTTTGTGTAATACACTTTGCAGGTACTGTACTACGGTACGTTTTTTCTGCACAAAAAGTCATGTGGAAAGCCTGTGCATAATCCGCATTATGTGCAGGTAGCCTTAGGGGATGTTCACACAGAGTTTTTATGTGTTGGGGAAAAAACTGATGCGAATTCTGCTTCCGGATTCCTGCGTCTTTTTTTTTTAATGCAGTTTTTATTCCAACTTGTCACTCTATTAATAGGGTGACAAGGTGAAGTAATTGCATATCCTAGTCACCCTATGTGGGTCACAGAGAAATATACGTTTTTTATTCTGACAAGGTTTTTGATCTTTCCCATTGCAATTGGAGGTTTGGATGTGGATTAGATGTGGAATCTGCACCAAGAATGAACAAGTCACTTATTTTTTCCATGCCACAGGTTTTAAAACCACGAGCAGAATAAAACAGCGCCGTGTAAAATAATTAGCAGTTTTCCCATTGACATCAATGCCAATTGGTGATTTGCAATCATATCTGGCTCTGTTTTGTGGTGTAGAATCTGCACCAAAATCCACGTCGAAAAAGCTCTGTGTGAACATACCCTTACTTTTACTTGCAGAGGCTGGTAGAAGTTATGATACTCCTCTCATGGCCAGGATAGATATTCAGAAGTAAGCAACGGAGGTTCTCACTGAATGACGGCAAGCAGAAATCTTGAAAAGCAGGAGGAATCAGTACGTAAAGTATATTCCATAAACCTGCATGCATTTCATGTCCCAGTGAATCAGCTTCATCTGCTGCAATGGAAACTTCTGACAATAAGGATGGTCATGCAGCCATCTCCTCTGTATTTCCACATCATATTAGCTGTGTGACCAGTAAGCAGTGAGATCTGCTCATGTCACCATTACTAGGCGAGATAAGAACAAATCTGTCCATTTAATTACTCCATGTTATGGCCACAGTGATTCTGCCATGAAAAAACTGTAGAGAATTGAATCTGTTCATTCCCCCACACAACGATGGATCAAGCTCCAAAAATACACTAATGGACCCATGAAGCCGATTTCTAGCTGATCCACAACCGACTGATATCCTGGTTGGTGACTAAGGGGCTGTTCACATCACGTTTATGTGATAACGAACACGTTAGGTTAAAAAAGGATGCAAAAGCTCAGTACATTATACTTTTCCATCATAAGAAGTATACATTAACGGAAACTTTTTACTACAGTGGAAAGTGGAACCCTATGGTGATGGATGCCGCTGTATAACATCTGTCAGAGGCATCTGTTTAACGTATACATGAGTGGCGTAGCTAGAAATGACTGGGCCCCACAGCAAATTTTTGAATGGGGCCCCCCTCCCCCAGTAATTTTTTCACAACCCCTTCCTTTCATGCCGCCCCGATTCCTGTGGCTAGTAAAGATCGCTCTCTCAGACCAGGCTGGCCGCTGTTCCATCCGTTTTCTACACTGTCTATACTGCCACTGTATATAATTTCATTGTGTAATACTGTTGAGGGGGCCCTGACCAAATCTTTTAGTCCTCCTTCTCCTGGATGGGCCCCTTCTGGGTCAGGGCCCCAAAGCAGCCGCTTCCCCTGTAGCTACGCCCCTGGTATACATCATTGTATACATTAAACGTGGGGCTATAACGGTTATCAGTATTTCATCAGTGGGGGTCCGACACCCGGGAACCTCTCTAATCAGCTGTTTGAGAAGGCATCTGAACTCCTGTGAGCGCCACAGCCGCCCTGCAGCCAGGATAGGTCATCAGTTAAAAAGTGTCGGAAAACTTTTTTAAAGGGGTTGTCTGAGTTTTTTTATTTATTATTTTTTTGTGTAAAGGCATTGTAATAAAAAGGATATATACTCACTGTTCTGAACCCCCTCTGTTCAAGTGCCACCGTCACTGCAGCCATGATGTCATGTTTTGGCTGCAGCCGTATACTGCACGTGACCGCTTCAGCCAATCACTGGCCTCAGTGGTATATGGCGTGAGGCCAGTTGTTGGCTTCAGTGTCCACACGCTATACACTGACACGTCACTGCTGCAGTCGTGAAAACAATGCCTGACAGGAAGGACAGAGTCATGGCGCTGGAACAGAGGAGATTCAAAACAGTGAATATAAGAGGTTTTAATTACGGTATCTTAATATTTTTATTATGTTTTAAAAATAAATAAATAATAACTAGGACAGCCCCTTTGACTAGGACTGTAAAATATCTTTAAAGTACTTTTCACTTTACAGTGATTGGACACTTGCACTTCCTGTACGCATTGTGATGCTGTTTTATCGGACCATACAATGGTATATCATAATATACTTAAAAGGGTTTTCCAAGATTTTTATACTGATGACCTATCCTCTGAATAGGAAATCAGTATCTGATCGGTGGCGGTCCGACATGTTCATCGGTCACGTGGCCTAGGCGCAGCTCAGCCCCATTGAAGTGAATGGGGCTGAGCTTCGATACCGAGCACAGCCGCTATACAGAGCCGGTGCCTTCTTAAACAGCTGATCAGTGGGTTTCCTGGATGTTGGACCCTCACCGATCAGATACTGATGACCTAGCCATGGGGTTAGGTCATCAGTATTAAAATCTCAGAAAACCCCTTTAATGATATACCATGGAATAGTTGTCAGCCGACAGTTTGAGGCCTCATGCACACGAACATATTTTCTTTCAGTGTCCATTCAGTTTTTTTTGCGGACCGTATACGGAACCATTCATTTCAATGGGTCCGCAAAAAAAACGGAAGTTACTCCGCATGCATTCTGTTTCCGTGTGTCCGTATTTCCGTTACGCAGAAACGGACAAGGATAGGACTGTTCTATTAGGGGCCAGCTGTTCTGTTCCGCGAAATATGGAATGTACACGGACGTCATCCGTATTTTTTGCGGACCGCAAAATACATACGGTCGTGTGCATGAGGCCTGATTACAATAAGATCAAAGAATTGAGAAGCCTCGTTAGGACTCGTTCACATTTCCGCTTTTCCATTGATGTGTGCTGTCCACATTTTCCTTGGCCAGCACACGTACCCATTAGTTTTAATGTCTTTGTTCACACATCAATATTTTTTTACTGACCATGAGTCAGTGAAGGAACCACGGAAACATGTACTACTTTGGTCCAAACACGGCTATTGAAGTATATGGGTCCATGAAAATGACGGACACAACACGGATGGCATCCATGTTTGGTCCATGTTAGGTCCGTTTTTCACTGACCACTGATAGGAGATGCTCTGAAAATGAATTTTCAGCTTAGCAGTGAAATACGGATGAAACACGGAGGGTAAAAAACAGACACATGGACCAAACACGGATCCTTCATGGATGAAACTCAGGATCCCCAATTTATTAGCCATAACAGGGTATCTCCTGCATGAGAGGTCCAGGCACTCAACCTTCATATCAGTAGAAACTGTGTAATCCTTCATTTGTCCTGGGGTGGCGCTGCAGGGATGCAGAACACTTGCTACTGGTTTCCTAATAAATTACTGTTTGTAGAGGCGTCCAGCAGTGGGACACTGTGTGATCTGCCTATACCTGTAGTATCAGGACCCTCCAAACAAAAAGGGATTGTTCAAAGAGGACAACACCTTCAGGCCTCCTGAACGCACATCTTTTTCAGTGTTTTTTAAAATCTTGTTAAAGCTCTATGAGTTTCAAGTGTTTTTCATGGATTTTTTGGGCCCCATTTCAAATATATAGTTTTTTGTGGCACTTAGGCCTATAGAAATCTAGGGGAAAACACTATAAGAGATCTGTGAAGCTTTGCCTGCAATGGAGCTGCAATACCAGACATAACCCATGGACAGGTCTGACACTCTTTTTGGCTGTAAACAGCCATATTTTTACCTCCTTCCTGTGGCAGCCATTTTTCGTTTTACCGTTTTCATTTTTTACTCCCTGCCTTTCAAAACTCAGACCTTTTTTATCTTTCTGTTCACATAGCAAATGGGATGTACTGGGAAGTTGGAAAAAAATGATTAATTGGATGGAATTGGTAAAAAAAAATGCAATTACACCATTGGTTTGCGGGTTTAATTTTTACAGCATGTGGTAAAAACGACACATTACCTTTATTCTGCGGGTCAGTACAAACACAGCGATGCAAAATTTACGTAGTTTTTGATATGTTTAAAAAAAATTAAAAATTTTATAAAAATGTTTTTCTTTGCACCACCATATTTTGACCCCCATAAATATTTATATTTCTATCTATGGAGCTGTGTGAGGGCTCTTTTTTGGGGGGGGAAAAATGGACTTTAGTCCTCTAGATAGACGTCACTATGTATAGTTTACAATGGCTCCAAAAATAGTGATTTATTAGTTATTTAAAACGTAACTTTTACTCATGAAATTAAGAAAATAGGCCCAAAATATAAATATGATAAAATTATCAGAGCGGCGGTATAACAGGTCAATGTGCACGGCGGCACCCAATCATTAGGTAAAAAAATGAAGAAAGGTGCTCGGCGGTAGGAGTACGGGTTTCATTTTAGGTGCCGCCGAGCACCTTTCTTCATTTTTTTACCTAATGATTGGGTGCCGCTGTGCACATTGACCTGTTATACCGCCGCTCTGATAATTTTATCATATTTATATTTTGGGCCTATTTTCTTAATTTCATGAGTAAAAGTTATGTTTTAAATAACTAATAAATCACTATTTTTGGAGCTCTTTTTTGGGGGGCAAGTTGATATTTTAACAGATACCATTTTGGGGTGTGTTTGAATTTTAGTTCACTTTTTATTCCAATATTTTTGGGAGGAGAAGAGAGGGGCGTTGGACCCCCATCGATCCGATATTGATGGCCTATCCTGAGGATGGGCCATCACTTGTCAAATCCTGGACAAACCATTCAAAGAGGGTGTCCCAGCTGGACATTTATGGCACATGTATAGGGTAGGCCATAAATGTCCAATAGGTGCAGGTCCCACCTCTGGGATCTATTTGCCCCTACCTCAGGAACAGGGCCCTGTGCCTGGCACTCATCTAAATCAGAAACCCTTTTAGCACTATCTTCAATAGCATTCATATTGGTTATATGTTCCAGTATGGAAATAATTTTCAAAGCTCACAAATGACAGCAGTTTACTGTAGAAAGTCGTATGCACTAAATACTAAGAAAACTTATATTCTGTAGGGCTGGAGATCTAGATACTGTATGAAAGCTCAGTGGTAGAGCATTGCCACATCCAACATGAAAAGGTAAGGACTGGACACAGGGCCGCATTGCAGATAAAATGCCCTTGGGGTAAGTGCCTATTCACCTTGTGAAGAAGGCAACCATCACTCTTCCAAATTCTTGGATTCAGTTTGAGGTAGGTGAAATGCTACGACAGGACTGACTACTGCTAAGTAATGTCTTTCTATGCATCATCATTTGTTCTTCACCCACGTAATGACTTTGCTGAGTGACTCAGAACATGATACGTGACAGTTTTATTTTGTGGTTTTTGTAGTTCTTAAAAAAAATTGTTCACTCCATTTTAAGAATGACGGGTCTCTGATGTATTATTAGGTTAATTTAGACGAGTATGTGTGATATTACACTTTTTATGACCGTCTGAGGTCCCTTGAACCCATCTGTACAGAAGAGACCATTAAAGGAGTTGTCTCATCATAGACAATGGGGGCATATCCCTAGAATATGCCCCCATTGTCTTATAGGAGTGGGTCCCACCACTGGGATCCATACCTATATAGAGAACAGAGCCCCGAAAGTGAAGGAGGGCGCACTGCGCATGCGCAGCAGCCCCTTTATTAATTTTCTATGGGGCTGGCGAAAATAGCCGAGCTCTGGCTCGGGTATTTCCCTTGAGCCCATAGAAGTGAATGGGAGCAGTGGCTGGTCATGTGCGGTGCGTTCCCATTCACTTCTATGGGGAGTCGGCTTGGTGGTGGCCTGACCAGAGTCCTCCAGCCACCACCTTGCAGGGCTCCGTTCCCAATATAGGTGCGGGTCCCACACCTTTAAAACAATAAGACAATGGGGGCATATCCTAGCGATATGGCCCCATTGTCTATGATGAGACAACCCCTTTAAGCTTATCTTTAACTGAACTTACTTACAAGAGTAAGTAATTATGTCCAAGTGGGGTTGTCTTCTGCTATATTTTTGGGGCCCGTTATTGTCTCAGATCCTGGGTCAACTAAAGGATCCTATGATGAGCCAGTTCAACCCTGAGTTTAATACCCTTCCAGTAGCACTATCAATGTAAGATAAAAGAACTGACACTCTAAGCCAGGGATGGCCAACCTGAGGCTCTCCAGATGTTGCAAAACTACAACTCCCAGCATGCCCAGACTGCCAACAGCTATCAGCCTACAGCAGGGCATGGTGGGAATTGTAGTTTTACAACAGCTGGAGAGCCACAGGTTGGCCATGCCTGCTCTAAGCCATAGTCTGAAGCCAGCATTACACTTGGGTGCTTTGGTCCAGCTAGAGGAATTTAATTTGAAAACCCAGCATATATTTAAAAGGGTTTTCCAAGACTTTTCTACTGATGACGTATCCACTGGGGACAAAACATAACTGAACAGAACGGAGTGCACCAGAATCCATTCAGTTCTGTTTGGTTGTGTTCCCATACCGGAGAGCAAACTGCAGCAAGCTACGGTTTTCTTTCCGTCATGGGATACGGAGCAAAACTCTGATGCAATAGAAAACGGATCCCATCCTTGCTATGTTAAAGATAATACAACCGGATCCATTCTTAACGGATGCAGATGGTTGTATTATCAGTAACGGAAGCGTTTTTGCTGAACCCTGCCGTCTCAGGCGAAAATGCAAGTGTGAAAGTAGCCTAAGTCAGTGTTCGACCCGTTAAATAGGCCTTGAGAATATTAAATAAGCCAGCATCTCATCTGCAGACAGCTGTTTGGGGGTGATTGCCCCTCATCAGTGCAGAGCACAGAGTACTGGCTTAACTGGGTGAGAGGCCTAATCCCCCAAATCTAGACTTAAAAAAACACACCACTCACTTGCCGTTCCTGCCTTTCCAATGCCACTGCTCCCGCCCCAGCTGTTTTGGGACCCCACCAGACCAGAAGTGATGAGAACACATGACCCCGAAGGGGCCTGAGATGGCTTCTGTCTCTGGATCTTACTCTATAAACCAGAGTGTGGAAGCCTCTTAGAAGCAGCAGCTCTTGGTCTGGCAGACTTGACTACAAGGAGTTGTATGGTGTGGTACAACTTATCGGTAATAACAGCAGCTTGTGTTGTGTTTTAATGTTTTTTTTTGTGTGTAGAATAAACCCAGAAATGTGATAAATCCCAGCCACTATTCATCCTCTTTGCACTGTCCACAGATTGATATGCCCTATGCTGGAACCCATGCACTCTGTACTAGTTGGAGCCTATTATTGGCCCCACAAGAGAATCCTCTGTGCCAGCTGTCCATATTCCTGGAACGAACTCTGCACCGCTTTAGGAAAATTGGCATTGTGCTTAGATATAGATAATGATCTAATTTACAGTCAGTTTGCTATCTGGATTCTAAATATTAATCTGGAAGGATTATATTTCATTACGTTTAATAAAAATCCACTGCATCCCTGTCTAAAGGTGTGTGCCCTGAACCTTCTAGTGTTCTACTATGGTTTTAAGAACCCTTCTGGAAAGCACCTCTGAAAGGTACCTAAAAGATGTGTGGTGCCTGCCATTACTACCATTTTCCAGTAAAACTGGAGTAATAATCCAATAGGTTAATCCCAGGGCTGCACATAGTCCACAAATCAGGGTGACAGCAAAGTTTGTACTCCCGTCTAGTATATTCCCAGACATCCAAGACACAGTTATAAGAGATATTTAGGTTTGATATAAAAATAGAGAGGAAAGGAAATATTCTAGATAAAGGAATATTATTTTAAAGTGGTTGTGCAAGAATAGGGGGCAGATGTTGTCAACCCCTCCACCTCCACTGGACCTGTAAAGTGAAGATTACTTACCTGCTTCCTGGCACTGGATGTCCGCTCCTGTTCCTCCAGGCCTGCGATGCTCTGCTGGGTTCCCTCAATATAAGCATTTGGTTTGACATCTTGCCGCTGTGGAGACCGGATCCTCTTGCGTCATGTGGCGATTTATTATAACTTAAGGGGAGCCAGTCACCTCTGCAGTCAGTGATTGGCTGCAGTGGTGTCAAACTGGATGATGACATTGAGGGAGTCCAGTGTAGCATCGCTGGCCTGGAGAAGAAGAAGCAGGAAGCCAGCGCAGAGAAGCAGGTAAGTAATCTTCTCTTCACAGGTCCGGTTAAGTGTTTGCACAGCCCGTTTAAAGACCTTATATATTCAAATTTTTCAACTAAGGGGATACTCCACATTGGGCATGTCTCTAGGGGCTACTTGCACTGTCCAAATGCTGTGCATTACGACACTTCTCCTCAGGATAGGTCATCAATACCAGATCGGTGGGGGTCCGACACCCAGCACCCCCATTGATCAGCTGTATGAAGAGTGTGCCATCTCCCTTCTCTCTTTCTGCTCTCTGCTGCTATGTCTATGATTGGCAGGGGTGCCGGGTGTCGGATCCCCGCCGATCTGATTTGATGACCCATGCTGAGGGTAATATAATAATTCCTCAATGTCATCAATATGCCATGAATGTGAACATGGACATAAAATTATGCTAATGCATTTTAAGTTAAAATCAGGCTTTCTAATCTATCAACAAATTGACTTATTGATGTGTCTACATTTTCTGCGATTTTATCCCTAATAGCTAGATTGTAATATTTCGGACTAGTGTGGAGAAAATGACAGCTTTCCATTGTGAAATGTATAAGTCTGTTGACTTGCTTGTGCAATGGTTTTTCTTGGTTTGAATGTCTTGCTTCACTGATTCTGAGCTAAAATTAAGACTTCCTAAAAATTATTTTTGTCTGAAATGAACCATGACACTGTATGTATGAAGTTTTACATGAAGCGGAAGTCTCTGCTGGAATCGAGTTATAACTATACTGGAAACTCTACTACAGTTTCTAATTTCAATCCGTTTATGTCACAACAGATGTGTAATAAGCAGATTACAAACATGGAAGAAAACTTTCCATTGATTAAATATGAATTGCATTTAGAATTCAAAGATGTCTGTGTGAGTGCGATATCTGTTGTTAGAGCTTCACCCAGGGCAAGGATTCAGTATGGCACCCCTCCCCCTATAGAATGTAATTTAAAGGGGGTCTGTCACCAACCAGGCACAATGTCTTGTAGGGCTACCTCAGCTGGATGTAATAATATCTTTCACTTAGTGATCCATTGCTTAATTCTGGAGGGAAAGTATTTTTAATCCATATGCAAATGAGCAGTTAACACCAGCAAGGGCGAGTCCTAGACACTCTGTGCGCCTTCGCTCCTCCTGCTTCCTTTGCCAGCCCCTCCCTCTCCTTCTTGATTGACAGGACCAGGCAAGTTGACTATGCAGGAACCTGGCCCCGCCAATCAATAAGGAAAAGGAAGGGCTGGCAGAGGAAGCAGAAGGTGGTTTGGGTCCACCCTTTGTGCACTTAGCTGCTCATTTACATATGGATTAAATATACTTACTGTATTTTTCGCTCTATATGACGCACATTCCCCCCCCTCCCCAAAGTGAGGGAAAAATGTAATTGTGTCTTATGGGGTGAATACTAATGGGCGCTTCCTCATTAGTACAGAAGGTGCCAGAAAGTGGTAAATGCAGCGCTCCCCGACTCTGTACTCACCGCTTCCTGGTCCTCGGCCGCTCACTGTGCTGTGACTGCGCACAGCGTGAGAACATTAATGCTCTGTGACCTCACGCTTTGCGCGTTGGGTCACAGCAAAAAGTGCGGCAGGCGTCCAGAGAAGGAGAGGTAAGTTGAATTTATTTTATTTTATTTGTTATAATCATGGGGTTCTGATCAGGGGTCTTGGGGGCATTTACTTTGGGGTCTGGTTTGAGGTCTGGGGGTCATTCACATTGAGGGTCTGATCTGAGGTTTAAATGAGGGGGTCATATTCATAGATATGTATGGAATACCGGCGCTCGCACAGAGAAGGTAGGGGAGGGTGAAAATTAATACATATATACATAGGACACTGATTATAAAGTCTCTACCTGTATCTGATAGATGATCGTTCCGTGATGTGGTGTGATCCCGTTGTTCCAGGAAGCGCTGTATAGATCTAATGGGACGCTTCTTGCTCTAACTTACACCTTGCGCGCTGCCCCGGCCGGTAGCTAGCGCACGTGTGGAGGAGCCTGCAGGGATGAGTTCAGGAGAGTCTTCGTGTGACGTCACAACTTCGCTCTGGGTGCCTCCAAGGGACAAATTTCCATCCAACGCGTTTCTGAACCTACGGGTTCCTTCGTCAGGGATAATTCATGGTACAAGTCCTGGGGATTAAATAGGTTTCCCATTCCCATAATCATTCCTGCAGTGTCTGCTCCAAAACCTAGGGGCACACCACTATTCACTATACGTCATCCCAGCCCGTTATTACATAGGGTCGATGTCTCTATTTGAATGCAAATAGTTCGATCTCCTGATTCAGGCCCTTTGGTGCCAGACTATTTAATCTAAAGATCCACTTACTTTCACAGCGTGACATTTGCTGAATAGAATTCCCACCCCTCATATCTGTTTTAACCCTTTCAATGCCGCCAAAAATTGAACCTGTAAATAAACTGCCATGATATTCTATATAATGTTTGGATAATGGATGTCCATCAAATTTTTTATTTATGTTCCTAATTTGCTCCTTTATTCTAATCTTCATTTGGCGTTTAGTCCTGCCGACATAGATTTTATGACAGGGGCATTTGATGAAGTATATTACCCCCATGGTGTCGCAGGTAATATGATTTTTTATTTTATAAGTAGTTGGATCATCTCCTATTTCCAGAACGGGGTTATATTGTTCAGTCACCCTACAGTTTTTGCACATTTTGCAAGGGAATAAACCTATTTTTGTTCCATTTTGTATATTATTTTTCTTTAGAACGGTTTTAACGGATGGAGCTATTAGATATGCTAGATTTTGCGCTTTTCTAAAAATGAAGGTAGGTGCTTTTGGGATTCTTTCACCTATCAATTTGTCCTGTTTTAGGATATCCCAATGTCTCCTAACGATCCGTTTGAGGACCCTATCTCCTTCACTATACTTGGTTATAATTGGGATTTTGAGTAAAGTGTCTCCATTTTAATAATAAATGAACGGCACAACATAGAGTCATAAGACTAGATGCTTTAGAACTGTTATTACATGGGGAACGCTTCCCGCTTATTGGTACTGGAGATTCTTGTTCTTTGTTAATTGGTTTATTTTTTATTAGTTCACTACGGTCTAACTTTTTCACTTCCTCCACTATTGGTTCTAGATCAGTTAATCTGTAGCCTTTTTCAATGAATTTTCTATTGAGCTCTGCTGTTTCCTCCTCAAAATGTGCTATACTGCTACAGTTTCTACGGGTCCTGATAAATTGACTCCTGGGGATATTGGTCAACCAGGTTGACAGGTGGCAGCTTTCCAATGGTATAAAGCTATTACAATCTGTTGGTTTGTGGAATGTTCTTGTTTGTATTTTGCCCTTCTCTATAAAAATTGTTATATCCAGAAAATTGATCTGTTGTCGGCTCCAGGTTGATGTAAAATGCAAAATAAAATTCATTTTTATTTAAGTTATCTAAAAATTGGTTCAGACGAGATTCCCCTCCCTTCCAAATAAAAACATCGTCAATAAATCTTTTCCAGAGGACTAGATCCGCACCGAGCTCGCCAGATGGGCAGTTGGTAAGCTCCTCCCACCTACCCACATATAGATTAGCGAAACTCGGTGCGAATCGAGTCCCCATAGCGGTCCCCCACGTCTGGAGGTAAAATTCATTTTCGTACTTAAAATAATTGTGCGTTAAAATAAAATTAATACATTGTCCTATGAAGTCCACCTGTTCATCGGGTATCTTTCCATTCTTCCTTAAAAAGTATTCTGTTGCCTCCCTACCCTTTGTATTTTCTATGATGGTGTACAGCGAGGTGACGTCCAAAGTGCCCATGATATAGTTATCACACCACTCAATTTTATTTAATAATTGTAGAATATGTTTGGTGTCCTTTATATAGGCTGGTAACTCCTGTACATATTTCTGTAGTAGGATATCAACATATTTGGAAAGGTTTGAGGTCAAACCCTCAATTCCTGAGACTATAGGTCTTCCCGGGGGGTTGGATTGACACTTATGGATTTTAGGTAAGTAGTAAAACATGGATATTCTGGTGCACTGGTTGTTTATAAATAATGCCTCTTCGCTAGAAAGAATACCTCTCAATTTCCCTTTCTTTACTAATATGTTCAATTTCCTTTTATATGCTTCTGTGGGGTCTAATTGTAATTTTTTATATGTTTTTTGATCCATCAATAGTCTGAGGGCTTCCTTGTGATAGGCGTCCTGGTCGAGGATTACAATGCCCCCCCCCCCCACCCCTTTATCAGCTGGTCTTATGACAATTTGATTGTTGGTCTGTAGTACCTTAATTGCTGCCTTTTCTCTTTTTGATAAATTTTGCCATCCCTTTTTTATTTTGGGGTTAAACCTTCGCAGATCCCGTATTACCAAGGTTTGGAAGGTTAAAAGGGCCTCTGAATATTCACCTATAGGATCAAAGTGGGATTTCGGTTTTAGCTCGGTATGAGTAAAAATATCTTTTTTTTCCATTTTTTCCATTTTTCCCATTTTTTCCATTTTTCCCATTTTTTCCATTTTTACAATTTTTTCCATCAAAAGTGTCCCTGTCCTTTTATCCTGACTCTTTTCCCTATGCTTCTTTTTCATAAAGTATTTCTTAAGAGCTAAATTTCGTAGGAATTTTTTTATACCAATAAAGGCATCAAAGGGGCAGAATCTAGATGAAGGGGCAAATTTCAGACCTTTTTCAAGCAATCTCAGTTCATCATTCTTCAGTATATATTTACTCAGGTTGAAGATCCCTTCTCCTGTCTTTTTGTTATTTTTCTTGTTAGTTTTCTTTGTTAATCCTTTCCCCCGTCTTCCTCTTTGCGTTTTTTTCTTTTTGTGGGGGATTTTACCTTGAAAAAATCCTTATTTACCGTCTTCTTCTTAGTTTTCATACTAGTGGATGGGTGTTTCGTTCCCACATGCCTTTTTGTTATAATGTTTCTCTTGACTATGTCACTATAGCTGATATTCATTATTTCTTCAGTGATTATTTCTTCAGCACTTATTTCCTTATTCTGATGCTCAAGGTACATGGCTCCCCCTTGTGTTGGTTGAGTGTTTATACTGATCAGCGCTTCACCTTCCCCCTTGTCTTCCAGTGAATTTAGTATCTCGTACCTATTTTCTGTGATTATTGAGCCGTTTGTCTCCTTCCTCAAAATATGTACTATTGGTGATATTGGAGGAGGGTTCGTGTCACTAGTGATGCTACCTTCCTGCGGTAAGTCTTCTAGACTAACATCATGTACTGTTATGTCTTCCCAAAGGGTTCCTCTATCATCACATTTTGTGTCATCTATTGTATCATAGCAAGATGTCCCTACCCCTGAGTGGTTTCCCTGTTCTAGTTCCTGCACATTACTTATCTGGATTGCGTCTCTCTCAAGCTTCTTTTTCTTCATAATTATAATTTCATCCTCTTTTTGTCTAATTCTCATTTTGATGGAATTTGAGATTTTAATTACCTCTGGGTGGCATTTATATGGCCTTATTGTCTCAAAAAGTTTCATTATTTCATAATTTGTCCTCATTAAACCTTTCTTTCTTTTTTCTATTATGAATGATACTGCGTTTTTTGAAAATTCATGAAATAGATCGTCCCACTCTTTTAACCCTTTTGGCACCATATTTTTCTCTTTAGATATTCCTCTAATGTAGCTACCTCCCATAGGTCTCTCATTTCAGCAATAAGTAGTCTTTCCAAAGTTTTGATGTTCGATATTATTTCCCTGCTTTTATCCTCAGGTATTTCTGGTGGTGCAGGGGTAGATTTTAATTGAAAGAAGGACTGGACAAATTTAATCCGTTCCCTGCGATCCTCTCATAGTTGTTTCGGATTACTAGGACTCACTATCGGACTATTAGGGGGCTGCAGAATATTCTTTATCCCCAGTGATATCTGCTTATTAGGTATTTCTGGGTAGGTCTTTATTTAGATTGTTCTATTCCAAACTGGAGTTTGCTGCAGTTGTTTAAATAGAAGCGCTGGTCTCTATGTACTTTACTGTATTTCGGCGAAGTGACAGGTAATATCCACAGCTACTAGTTGTTAGTGATTAAATAGTCTGGCACCAAAGGGCCTGAATCAGGAGATCGAACTATTTGCATTCGAATAGAGACATAGACCCTATGTAATAATGGACTGGGATGATGTATAGTGAATAGTGGTGTGCCCCTAGGTTTTTGAGCAGACACTGCAGGAATGATTATGGGAATGGGAAACCTATTTAATCCCCAGGACTTGCACCATGAATTATCCCTGACGAAGGAAACCGTAGGTTCAGAAACGCGTTGGTTGGAAATTTGTCCCTTGGAGGCACCCAGAGCGAAGTTGTGACGTCACACGAAGACGCTCCTGAACTCATTCCTGCAGGCTCCTCCACGCGTGCGCTAGCTACCGGCCGGGGCAGCGTGCAAGGTGTGAGTTAGAGCAAGAAGCGTCCCATTAGATCTATACAGCGCTTCCTGGAACAACGGGATCACACCACATCACGGAACGATCATCTATCAGATACAGGTAGAGACTTTATAATCAGTGTCCTATGTATATATGTATTAATTTTCACCCTCCCCTACCTTCTCTGTGCCAGCGCCGGTATTCCATACATATCTATAGCTATCAGCCATTCATTATCGGCGAGAGTAGGTTGGACACTCACCCCTAATACCAGGCAGCGGCAAACGAGGTGAATACATCAGCCTCAGAGATATACCTGACGGCAGTGCAAGTGTCTCTGTTTTCATAAATTCGGGTCATATTCATATTGGGGCTCTGATCTGAGGTCTGGGGGGGTCATTCACATTGGGGGTCTGATCTGAGGTATAAATGGGGATCTTATTTATATCGGGTCTGATTGAGGGTCATTCACATTGTGGTCTGAACTGAGGTGTGATTGGGGGTCTGATCTGAGGTCTTACTGGGGTCTTATTAACATTGGGGGTCTGATCTGAGTTCTGATTTAGGGTCTTATTAACATTGGGCTTCTGCTTGGGGTTCTGAGCTGAGGTCTGATTAACATTGGAGGTCAGATTGGTGGTCTGATCTGAGGTCTAATAAAAAAATATTTTTTTATTCTTCTTCTTCTCAAACCTAGGTGCTTCTTATGGGCAGGTGTGTCTTATAGGGCAAAACATACGATACTTTCCAGAAAGAGGCAACAGATCGCTAAGTGAATAGAATCATTACATAGAACTGAGATAGCCCTACAAGGCATTCTACCTGGTTTAACAGTGAGTTTCCTGGTGGCACGCTCACCAGTGGTGCTACAGTATATGACAACATAAGTAGTATTACATAGCACACACCTAATGCAGCTATACCACACACACATATCATGCTACTATGCCAGACACATATATAATACCTCTATGCACTAAGTTTAATAGGCGCAGGCCTCTAAATAAATTTGGCTCATTGTCTGGTAGTCTGTGTGCCAGAACAGCAACTGTAAACCAGCCATGAGCTGGGCAGTTTTTTCCATAACTTATAGTAAATCTGTTGGGCCACACCATTTCAATTAAAACTCACCTAATTTTTCTTAAAAGGTAGCCTAATAGCTATAAGCTGCAAGTACTACTGGAGTAGTGACAGCACATGTGCCGCTACAGGTAGTGGGGTGTGAACAGTCGCTGCTCCAGAAGTGGAAGCAGAGCCTCTGCACATAGCGACAAGGAGAGGTGGCAAAGATAAGGGGATTGGTAGTGGCCATGATGGCGTTAGCAGTACTAACAGTTTGCGGTAGCTTGGTCCACCCCAGCGCTCCCTAGGGCTAGGCAGTGATTGAAGGATGTACCCTTTCTCTCCTAGGGCCACACCCTGTTGTTGGGATACCAGCCTGATGGTAGTTGGGGTGCCCTTGATGGTGAACTGTTTGGCTGGGGGCAAGACAGGAGTGGAGAGGCAGAGGCTGACGAATGGAAGGGGAAGTCATTGACTAGGCCCAGTTTAACAATCCTTTTTACTGCGGATGATGGATGATGCAGTGCAAGCATAGATGAGGCACAATTCTGAGATATTTCATAGAGCTTGTATTTCCCAACCGCTGTGTATAGGCAGCAACAATGCTGGTGGTAGTAGTAGCAGTCGCTCAGTCTTCCCAAGTTGACCACAGGTGTGGAAAGCTCTTACAATCAGTACTGCAGTTCCCACTGCAGGGTGCACAGACGACTGCCTCCTGAGAGCAAGTGGTTGACGCACTGATCACATACAGTATATTACGAGATATTTTCATGCATATGTCACAAATGTTCATTTATTTACCACTGACCCTTGGTATGCTTTGTATACAGAGTTACATGTCCACCATTGTCCTGACATACATAGAATTAAGGTAGGTAGCACCATGACCACCTATTGGGCCAGCCATATTTTCGTAGCCCATGTGCCACTTTATTCTGATATACAATGGGGGGGACAAGGGTGATGCTTCAGGTTAGTATCAAATGTAATTAATTTATAATTTTCCAACACCTTGTTAAATCTGGTACAGTTTGCAATGACGGAGAGATGGTGCACCGCTAATATGTGGTACCAGTATTAAAAGGGTTATCCCACCAAAAGCTTTTTTATCACTAATGCCGTGGACTTTCTTCCCTTTCTGTGGGTGGGCAGTACCTCAAATGAGACAATCCAGCACTTACATCTCCTAGGACGCATTACACTTAGCTCTTATTAACCCCTTTCTCCCTTGTATACAAAATAGTCCCTCACACACAGCCCCAGAGATACATATGGTATGTAATGCCTCCACAATTTCCTTCTTCACTGTCTAGAGAGAGATATAGCTATACATTACTATAAATTTAGATGTAGGGATGAATGAAAGGTGTCTGGATCACACTGCCTGCTTCTCTATGAGATCACTATGCCAGCAAAGAGGAGAGGAAAAGGGAGTAGGTAAGCTGCTGGGCATGTTAGTCCACCAGTGAATGCAGAAGAAGGAGGACCAGAAGGATAAACAGCAGGGGGCACTACCACCGATTGAAAATGTAATGTACCCTACATAAAAAAGTACATTTTTAAAAATTATTTTATTATTTTTGCATGTACTGTATATTCTAATCAGACTTCATTTCAAATGCCCTCTTCATTGCATAGAAATATTTTTCATGGCATAATCCCTTTAAAAATGTTTTTATTTCTATGGCCAGAATAGATTGTAAGGCAGTGATAAATATATTAAAATCTTTTTCTCTGTAAACTTTAACAAACCTGGGAATTCTGATGTGTAAAATTGCCACATCTCTTTGTATACTCAGCCACATTGCTGCTATGCTTGTATGCAGAATGTAACCGGAACAGCTGTGTCTTTGAATCCCTTGAGGACAACAAGTGACTGTTTTACAAATCAGGCAGCAATCCGGTATGTGAATGGCACCACTGTGCTGATAGATAGGGGGCTTTCTTTCATCTGCAGTTTTCAGCATTCGACAATGACATTTCTTCGATTTGATCATGTACTTGTAAAAGTTTATGCTGTCATCCAATATGAAATCAGCGAGTCAGCTATTCAGTGAGACGACTGGTGCGCCCCTCTTTTGTTGGTCAGCTTCTGTTTGAACATAATAATGGATGTATTGAAGACCAAAGCCACTTGAAACATGGAACATTGATCCTATCAATAAAATTGCCTGTAATGTGCGGCTAATTGTCAAGTAAGAATTGCACTTTCACCTTCTAAACTTTCTTAAATGAGGGACAAAATATAAAACTGAAAGATGAGAACTTTCTCTTCTTTGTGATTGCTTTTTTTATGGAACTAAGCATTGCTACAGTAGTGTTAAAAAAAAATGCAGTCCAACATCATCAATCTGATAAATTACTTGGTAAAAGTGACATTTCTAAAAAGCAAATACTGTATTTTTCACTTAATAAGAAACACTTTTTTCCTCAAAAAGTGAATATTAAAGGGCTTCTGTCACCCCACTAAAGTCTTTTTTTTTTTTTTTGGGCTACTCATAATCCCTATACTGCGATATATCAATACATACACTGCGTGCAGAATTATTAGGCAAATGAGTATTTTGACCACATCATCCTCTTTATGCATGTTGTCTTACTCCAAGCTGTATAGGCTCGAAAGCCTACTACCAATTAAGCATATTTGGTGATGTGCATCTCTGTAATGAGAAGGGGTGTGGTCTAATGACATCAACACCCTATATTAGGTGTGCATAATTATTAGGCAACTTCCTTTCCTTTGGCAAAATGGGTCAAAAGAAGGACTTGACAGGCTCAGAAAAGTCAAAAATAGTGAGATATCTTGCAGAGGGATGCAGCACTCTTAAAATTGCAAAGCTTCTGAAGCGTGATCATCGAACAATCAAGCGTTTCATTCAAAATAGTCAACAGGGTCGCAAGAAGCATGTGGAAAAACCAAGGCGCAAAATAACTGCCCATGAACTGAGAAAAGTCAAGCGTGCAGCTGCCAAGATGCCACTTGCCACCAGTTTGGCCATATTTCAGAGCTGCAACATCACTGGAGTGCCCAAAAGCACAAGGTGTGCAATACTCAGAGACAAGGCCAAGGTAAGAAAGGCTGAAAGACGACCACCACTGAACAAGACACACAAGCTGAAACGTCAAGACTGGGCCAAGAAATATCTCAAGACTGATTTTTCTAAGGTTTTATGGACTGATGAAATGAGAGTGAGTCTTGATGGGCCAGATGGATGGGCCCGTGGCTGGATTGGTAAAGGGCAGTGAGCTCCAGTCCGACTCAGACGCCAGCAAGGTGGAGGTGGAGTACTGGTTTGGGCTGGTATCATCAAAGATGAGCTTGTGGGGCCTTTTCGGGTTGAGGATGGAGTCAAGCTCAACTCCCAGTCCTACTGCCAGTTTCTGGAAGACACCTTCTTCAAGCAGTTGTACAGGAAGAAGTCTGCATCCTTCAAGAAAAACATGATTTTCATGCAGGACAATGCTCCATCACACGCGTCCAAGTACTCCACAGCGTGGCTGGCAAGAAAGGGTATAAAAGAAGAAAATCTAATGACATGGCCTCCTTGTTCACCTGATCTGAACCCCATTGAGAACCTGTGGTCCATCATCAAATGTGAGATTTACAAGGAGGGAAAACAGTACACCTCTCTACACAGTGTCTGGGAGGCTGTGGTTGCTGCTGCAGGCAATGTTGATGGTGAACAGATCAAAACACTGACAGAATCCATGGATGGCAGGCTTTTGAGTGTCCTTGCAAAGAAAGGTTGCTATATTGGTCACTGATTTGTTTTTGTTTTGTTTTTGAATGTCAGAAATGTATATTTGTGAATGTTGAGATGTTATATTGGTTTCACTGGTAAAAATAAATAATTGAAATGGGTATATATTTGTTTTTTGTTAAGTTGCCTAATAATTATGCAAAGTAATAGTCACCTGCACACACAGATATCCCCCTAAAATAGCTAAAACTAAAAACAAACTAAAAACTACTTCCAAAAATATTCAGCTTTGATATTAATGAGTTTTTTGGGTTCATTGAGAACATGGTTGTTGTTCAATAATAAAATTAATCCTCAAAAATACAACTTGCCTAATAATTCTGCACTCCCTGTAATGTTATAAATAATTTTGCTTCAGTAGTTAATTCAAAAAACAGACTTTTATTATATGCAAATTACCTGTCTACCAGCAAGTAGGGCGGCTCCTTGCTGGTAGCAGCCGCATCCTCCTTTCATAAAGACGCCCCCTCCTCATGTTGATTGACAGGGCCAGCAAACGCGCTCTTTCTCTGGCTGGCCCTGTCTGCATTCAAAATCTGGCGCCTGCGCCGTACCTATCTTCAGTCGGCGCAGGCGCACTGAGGGGAGGACGCTCGTTCGGCCGATGACGTCACATCTACACCCGGCGCAGGCGCACTGAGGAAGGAGCGGCCGAGTGAGCGTCTTCCCCTCAGTGCGCCTGCGCCGACTGAAGACAGGTACGGCGCAGGCGCCAGATTTTGAATGCAGACAGGGCCAGCCAGAGAAAGAGAGCTTTCGCTGGCCCTGTCAATCAACATGAGGAGGGGGCGTCTTTATGAAAGGAGGATGCGGCTGCTACCAGCAAGTAGCCGCCCTACTTGCTGGTAGACAGGCAATTTGCATATAATAAAAGTCCATTTAGTTGGGTGACAGAAGCCCTTTAATGAGCGCTTCCATTATGGAAGTTGTCATTAGTATGCAGGAGGTGCAGAGAGTGGTGAGCGTAGCGTTGCTAGCACTGGCTGTACTCACCTCTCCCAGGTCTTCTCCCAAGCACTGCACTATGTCCTGACTACGTATAGCATCAGGACATAGTGCACATAGGTCCGCACTCTGACCTGACGCTGTGTGACTCATGTGGTCACATGCCTCTCCATTAGTGGTCATTTTATGGATAGGAACTTCATGTATGTGTATGGAAATGGTCATTAGTATGCAGGAGGCATAGAGAGTGGTGAGCGTAGCGCTGCTAGCACTTGCTGTACTTACCACTCCCGGGTCTTCTCCTGGGCACCACGCTTTGTCCTGACTTCGTATAGCATCAGGATGTAATGCACGTAGGTCCTCACTATGACCTGACGCTGTGTGACACAGTGACAAGTCTGGTCACATTCCTCTCCATTAGTGGTCATCTTATGGATGGGAACTCCATGTATGGAAATAGTCATTAGTATGCAGGAGGCACGGGAATTGGTGAGCATAGCACTGCTAGCACTGGCTGTACTTGACTCTCCCAGGTCTTCTCCCGGGCACCACGCTGTGTCCTGACTGCATGTAGCATCAGGACGTAGTGCACGTAGGTCCGCACTATGACCTGACGCTGTGCGACACAGTGACACGTCTCGTCACATACCTGTCTATTAGTGGTCATCCTATGGATGGGAACTCCATGTATGGAAATGGTCATTAGTATGCAGGAGGCACGGGGAGTGGTGAGTGTAGCACTGGTAGCACTGGCTGTATTCACCTCTCCTGGGTTTTCTCCCGGGCACTGCGCTTTGTCCTGACTACATATAGCATCAAAAGGTAGTGCACGTAGGTGCGCACTATGACCTGCCGCTGTGCGACACAGTGACACGTCTGGTGACATTCCTCTCTATTAGTGGTCATCTTATGGATGGGAACTCCATGTATGGAAATTGTCATTAGTATGCAGGAGGCACGGGAAGTGGTGAGCATAGCGCTGCTAGCACTAGCTGTACTCACCTCTCCCGGGTCTTCTCCCGGGCACCACGCTATGTCCTGACTGTGTATAGCATCAGAAAGTAGTGCAAGTAGGTGCGCACTATGACCTGACGCTGTGCGACACAGTGACACGTCTGGTCACATGCCTGTCCATTAGTGGTCATCTTATGGATGGGAACTCCATGTATGGAAATAGTCATTAGTATGCAGGAGGCACAGGGAGTGGTGAGTGTAGCACTGGTAGCACTGGCTGTATTCACCTCTCCTGGGTTTTCTCCCGGGCACTGCGCTTTGTCCTGACTACATATAGCATCAAAAGGTAGTGCACGTAGGTGCGCACTATGACCTGACGCTGTGCGACACAGTGACACGTCTGGTCACATTCCTCTCTATTAGTGGTCATCTTATGGATGGGAACTCCATGTATGGAAATGGTCATTAGTATGCAGGAGGCACGGGAAGTGGTGAGCATAGCGCTGCTAGCACTAGCTGTACTCACCTCTATGACCTGACGCTGTGCGACACAGTGACACGTCTGGTCACATGCCTCTCCACTAATGGTCATCTTATGGATGGGACCTCTGTGTGGATGGCACAAAAGATTTGCTGAACATGGGGGACTTTTAAAATATAGAGATAGATGGAGAAAATGAACAAAGGCTATATCAATGACTTATATTCATGGTGCATGTCCATTAGTTAACAGTTAGTGGCCACTCCGTTTAACATGCCTCTGTGGCCTTGATTTCATTACGGTCCTGACCTTGACCTGTCAGAAACAGAGATTTTGTTGCAAAGTACAGATAAAAGCTTTCATCCTGAAGTACAAAAAAAGTATAAGTTCTGTGCTACTGCCACGTTCATATCCTGGGGGTCTACCCTGATACACTGAGACAAACCCTCAGCACTCCAGATTACACATATGAATAGTTTTTACCTGCAAATGTTCTATAATATAATCTCTTATGTTTTTAATAAATTTTATTCCTTTTTTTTTTTTTTATAAAAAAATCATTTTGTGGAAGCAAATAAATGAGTTCCTCTATCAAATACTTGATGATATAGTCAGCAGTGTGCTTCATGTGTAATACTGACAAATCGACCTGTCATTACATCACCGCCTTTATGATCCCGGCATTAATTACTTCATGTTGTTGTCTGTCACTTTGACTAAGAAGCCTAATTGCCTCCTGAAGTTTATGTATACTGAATTGTGACATCTTAAAGTAATGGCCAGAACTCCCTGTACTAAATGGCGCAATGTATTCCTTTTGCTGTTTTACATATACGAGTAGTAAAAACATCAACGTGAAGGATATATTATATATTATACTACTAGCTGTATTGGACGTGGGCTAGGTAGGTTCATATGGAGGTTTTTTGAGGTTTTGAGGCAGATTTTCCTGCAGGTTTTCCAGCCAAAGTCAGAAGTGGATTTGAAGGAAATTGAAAATATATAATAAAGGACTTATACTTCTCCTTCCTACTGGATCCACTTAAAACCTGGTGTAAAATAGAACTGGCTTAGTTGCCCATTGCAACCAATCAGATTCCACCTTTCATTTTTCATCTTTCAGAGCTCCTTTGGAATGGTGGAATCTGATTGGTTGCAATGGGCAACTAAGTTTTTTTTCTCCTATACACCAGTTTGAAAAATCAGAGCCTCTGCGTGAACCTTCTTAAAGGGGTTGTCCCACCAAAAATATTCTACAGTTTTCAAACCACCTGGATCTGAATACTTTTGTAATTGTATATAAGGGTGGGTTCACATCACGTTTTATGTGTCCATTTGACGTATAAAAGGATACAAAAGTGCAGAAAAGTCCAGTAAAAAAAAGGATACTTTTTGTTTACAATGAAACTCTATGCTGAACGGATGCTACTGTATGGCATCAGTCTGAGGCATCCGTTAAACGTATAGGATTTTGTATACGTTAAACGGATAGGAAAAACTTGATGTGGCTCCAGCCTAATTAAAAATGTATTATAGCTCCTGAGTTATTCAATGAAAGGTATCTGTATAGCACCATCTGCTGTTCTTTTTCTTATTTCTTTGTCCTGCTCACTGAGATGGCCGCACATGCTCAGTTTCATCCTTCAACTGCCTCCTGAGCTGTGATAGGGAGAGAGCTACAGAAGAAAGAGACGCCCCCTGAGAAAGGACACGTCCCCGAGCTGCCAGCTTGATATCAAGCAGAACAATTGGAGCAATGAATGGGGAGATCTCTGGATCCATGTGAGGTTCAGGGCTGGTTCTAGCTTTGTTAGAAAGAGGTTGTCATGTACTATATGATGTCTGATTTTCATGATTTACATTAATCATGGGATAACCCCTTTAAGAGATCTGCCACACATTCAGTTTTTTTTATGCAGTTTTTAAAGCAAAAACCAGAAGTTGATTCGAACAAAAAGAAGAAGTCGTATCTGGTCTTAACATTTTCTCTCATTTTAAGATCCACTCCTGATTTTGTCTTCAAAAACTGCATTGAAAACTTTCACATGTGGCAGCACCTTAAGATATGCACAATCAGAGCTATCACTTGTGCACACGGTTGTATCACAGCTTTGTACTAGCGCTGTCCTAGAAGTCCATGATCCAACTACTCTACCTTTGTTTGCTTCCGTACTTTGTGGAGGGTTCTATACAAATCTGACATAAAAGAATGTTGGCCTACTCCATAGGACTCTGTATATGTATATGTTCGGAGTCCAATGGATCCTGTATGGCAGTGTGCATTGCCGGAAAGGTTCTATATTCAAGTCTCTTCTTTGAGCATGAGTCTATAAAGCAGTTTTCCCACAAGTAATATTTCTCACTTATCCACAGGAGGAAAGTCCATGATCAATAGACGAGGGGTCCTGAGCCCCCCCCCCCCCCCATCCCTCCTGCATGACCACTGTAAGGAAGAGTTTGCAGTCACTTTATTATCTGTCCCCATCCCCTGAGGGACAAGATATTTAAGTGGTATGATGATTATGTTTCCTTTTTAAACATGTACTTTAAGCGGACTCCAAATATACAAGATGAAGAATGGGACTATTTTGACTGCTTTGCTTGCCTAACTTTCACACTGCCAGCCCTAGAGCAGTTCATAACTCCAAGGATGTGCACTAGCCCACCAAGTCATAGTTACATAGTTACATAGGTAATACAGTTTCAAAAAGACATAAGTCCATCAAGTTCATTAGTTCAACCAAGGGATAGGTGGGGACGCGAATCCCAGAAGGAAGTGAGACTCAGATTTCTACACATTTTCATAAGCATTAATGTCATTTACTTTTAAGAATTCATCTAAACCCTTTTTAAAACTGTTCCTGCTGTGACCACGTCCTGAGGAAGTCTCTTCCACAGCTTCACAGTTCTTACAGTAAAGAAGCTTTGATGCTTCTGGAGCCTGAACTTTTTTGTCTCCAGTCAGATGCAGTGCCCCCGTGTAACGGATCTCCTGGCACCCCGACCGGGTACCTCCGTCGATAGTTGCTCCTAGTGCTTCCTGAGGACTCCAAGTACTCCACTTGACACCGTAAGCACTGCAGACCCCACGAACCGCCGAAGCTTGATTGAGGTCTCGCCTTCTCCTACCCACCCTGGACCTACGATAAGGCTCCAGGCTCCAGTGGGTGAACCTCTCCTAAATCCAGAGAGCAGGAACAGCTCTTACAAGAGCTAGTAGTTATAGCCAGGGGAGTATAGCAAATCCTCAGCGTATAGCAATCCCCAGTGTCGATCAGTTACCCAAACACCAGCCTCAACATGATGAAGGGTAAAACAGGAACTCTTTATTGAACACACAAGCATTGACTTATACACATTTTCCAACAAGGTTACCACCCAAAGTGTTTTGTATAAACAACCAATAAACACGTACAATACAGTAAAACACTCCCACACAAAATCCTCCCCTCTGCCTGTGATACAATTACCATACACGGGTTAATGTAATCATCACAGGCAGGAGAATACACAATGTCTTCTGTCCTGGAGACAACCGAGGAGTAATTCAATTATCTCTCAGGACAAAGGGAAATCACCAATACACACGTGGAGACAATAGGACAGACATCACTACTCAAATATACAATGTCCCACCCTTTACAGTACACATAGACATTTAACATATCCCAAAATGGCACGAATTAGACCAGGGGTTCAAAAGTTTAGCATGGGCTGATGAGAGGGCCCATAATACTGGGGCAAGAGGCTGGCAAACAGGCCCCTCCAAAACCCAGTGGCGAGGTTGGTTTCACCACACCCCGTGTCTTTTGAGGGCATTTTACTTGGAACAGCTTTTCACCGTATTTTTTGTATGGCCCATTTATATATTTGTGTAGTTTAATCGTGTCCCCCCTTAGACGTCTCAAGACTAAATAAATTCAATTCTTTTAATCTTTCTTCATAACTAAGACCCTCTATTCCCCTTATCAGTTTAGTCACTCTCCTCTGTACTTTTTCCAGCTGCAGAGCGTCCTTTCTATAGACTGATGCCCAGAACTGAACTGCATATTCCAGATGAGGCCGCACTAACGCTTTTTAGAGTGGTAGTATTACATCCCTGCCCCTCGAGTCCATGCCTCGTTTAATGCATGATAATATCCTGGTGGCCTTAGAAGCAGCTGATTGACATTGCATGCTGTTATTTAATCTACCATCCACAAGGACATCTTTATAAAGACCTAGCAAATGGTATACTTCTTTACTAGTCACTTAAGGTTGTCTTGTGGCACCCATAAATGTGAAGACTGTCACATGAGTCTACTGATTCTATTTGATGGATCCAGTAATCATTAAGTATACTAAGGCCTCAGAAAACAGCAGGGCACCATAGAGCTTTTTTGATGTTGTATGGGAGAGGTCTTGGTGTAGAGGTCCTCCAACTACATGCAGTTCTTTTAACACCAGTTTGTTTAAGAAAAATGTTTTCTATAGAATTATTGTGCTCAATCAGTGTCAGTTCTATTGAGTTTCTATTGTGTTGACCGAGAATACTATAGTATGCTACGCTGTTTTATTTTGTAAAAAAAATCTGGAAACTATCAAATCCCATTAAAGTCAATAGGAACAGTATGCTTCCTCTTGGTTGGAAATAGATATATAATGGATGGTAGAGCGTGGTATACAGTGATACTTCTTGGAGATGGCTACCAAAAAGGATTGTCTTCTAAGTGGTGTTCTTCTCAAAGAGGATGGCTAGTATGCATAATATATGGGGGGAACAGAAAATCTGTCACAGTGGTAAGGGGGTAGTCTCAAAGAGGTTGTCTGTTTATGATTAGATTTGGTTCACATCGGGGTTTTAAATTCTGGATTTGGCATATATCAGGCACCACCAGTGCCGAACAGATGGCATTACACATACAGAGGTATTTTGGGCACAATGCTGGTATTCATGGCAGAAACCCAGCAGAACCCATTAGGCTGCAGCTACACAGCAAAAAAGTCATGCACCATTGCACCTAATGATTGTCACTGACGTTGCAATGCGACATTTGACATGCTGCGACTGCAACACGACAGTTGCAAAAAATACAGACCTGATGGATTTTGTTTCAGAGGTTTTGCATGCAGCTTTTATTCCATTGAGTTTAATGTAAGTCATGTGCGACATGTGAATTGCCTGTGACTTTTCTGCGACTTGTCTATATTTTACAACCGAATCACAGTTCTAAAACAGTTGCACAACAGCAAGGTGCAGACAAGTCGCACATATTTTTTGGTCACGCTACTTTTCCTGTGACTTGCTGTCGTGAGAGACATGTTGCCATAGTCTTACGGAGAATGCGATGGAGCCATATCCAGCAATTCCGATATTTTGTTTCTGTGCTGGAACATAATGTTGGAATTTAAAACAATATGAACCATTACATAACTTTCATGAGATGTAAAATATATTAATTTTATAGTAAAATAGAGGTATGGCTCCACTATATATAATTACTTAACCATTTAATCGGTATATTCTACATCTTCACATCATGATAGGTAATTCGTGGGGGTGTCTTCTTATTGTTCTTAAATTGCTTCCATTTGTCAGCAGACGTATCTCATTCATAGATTATTAGATTTGTTTGTAGATTGATCTACTGCAGCAGAAGATACCAGTGTAGTCCACTTAGGTATGTTTTATTGTATTTGCGAATGTGTCACGAAAAAAATAATATATATAATCTTTGTGCGACAGTCGCTTTGTGGAGCCCAATTGACTTGAATAATGAAGGCTACCTGTCAGGCACAGATAATGGGGAAACCCTACTGAATGATCTCACAGAACCTGAACAGTCATAATGAGGCAGATTTACTAATGAGCCTTCTCTTTTACAAGTGATATTAATTGTGAGACTGTCACAGGACGTGCACATCCAGATAAAGCAGTCAACGGGAATGATTCTCTTCTGCTTATTCAGTTATGATGCGCACATTAAAGAGGAGGCAGCAATGGATTACTCTGCTTACAAAATGTTCTTTGTTGTCTTAGAGGTCTATATTCTTTAAGATAGTCACTGGCAGAGATTTATGAAGCAACTTGCTGCAATTTTCTGGTGGAAAAGTTAGGAAATTTTGGCATCACCTGATCTGCAAGGTTTTATTTTTTAAGCAACTCACCACTCACCACAAAAATTATAGCTCAAATCTACACATGGCTAGTATAGATTTGATTTTATGGTACATGGAATGTCAGAAGCTCATAATAATTTTGGCGCATCATACTCCAATTTACTTTTCACTAATTCTGACAAATAAAAAAATGCAGTCTTAACAAATCTGTCCCAATGTTTCTGCAGATATCATTAATCCTTTAGCAGTGAACCAGGGGTCGCTGCACACTCCCCAATTTTAACAGAAGCCGTCCTGGCATCAAACATGCTGATGTCCTGCGACCTATATGTCCAAGCATACGCACACAATTATTTTCTTCAACTTGCAAGACATAACAGCAAAGCATATGCATTTCAACAATGCAAATCAATATAGCAGGTGTGACTAGGGCCAAGGATTTCTCTGGCATGGTGACATGGGGCGATTTTCTCACAGTAGGTGTATAGTCCAGGAATATTGCAAAATAGTTCATTGTGAATGCAACAACTGAAACAAATGGGCATAGTTCATGGAAAAAGTTCTTGGATAAGGGACAGGGGGCTTATGAGCAAAGTTCATCCCTGAGTACAGGATTTAAATATTGCAGCAAACATCTTCGAGGGGTTTCGTAGGTTAAAGTCTCTTGAAATGTTGCAAAAACACATAGTCAAAGATGGCTTTAGGGTAGAAAAGTCCTTCTCTGGCCACAGGTACTTGAACATTGCAAAAAATATCTCAGATTGGGGCTTTAATCTGAAGAGGACGGGAAAGTGCAATGGGCACAACTTGGATAAGGGCAACATGAGGGGAGGTCCTTGGAGAGAGTCCATGAGGCAGGCTTTAAGGCAGGCAACAGCACACAACATCCCACAGCCAGTCACTTACCCCATGCTCTAGGCTTCATTGTTTTTGCTTGAGTACTTAGAGAGGGGTGGTGTTCCTGGCCTCTGGATGCTCAGCACACTCCTCAGTTGCATAGTCCACTATGGTTGATTTGGCAGTGGCAGCTTTTCCAGGTGTCAGCAAGTCAGCTGCACAGAGCTGGCACTCCCTAGTGATCCTAGTGATCTGGAGGCTTTGCGGGAACAATGGGTCCCTTTATTGGAGTGTATTGCACCTTTTCTCCAGGGTGTAGGTTGTGCATATGCTCCAACAGAAAATTCCTGTTGACAGAGTGATGGCTGAAATAGTTCCATAGCAGCATTGTCATCATGGTGGAACCCATAACCCCTCTCTATGGAGAACAACAGGACTTTGCACCTGTAGCACGCCAACCAGGGGACTCCAGCCCCGGGTTACTATAGTGGATTGAGCACCCTCCACTCTGCTCTATTTCATCCTCCACGTCATCATCAATCCAAACCTTCATCAGGGCTGCAAGTAGGTGGCCCCATCTTCCAGGGGTAAAATCACATTCAGAGACATGTTTTGGCAGGGTGATCGAGCAGGTGCTCTGAACGCAGCCTAAGCCCCAGCCCTTGCAGGCCTTTTTGGTTGTGCAGGCGGCCAGTCCTCTTCTGGAGCCCTGCTTAGCTTCACCATAAAGGTGAGGAGCTCCAGCTCATATCCTCACCATATTTGGGACGATAAGTGTGATGAAGGGCTTCCACCATCTTGTCTTACCTCCATCTGCAAGAGACAGTATGACAGTGGGGCTGGGTTTGACCCTTATTTAGCGGGCTTCTCCTTGACTTAGTCCTTTTATCCAACAACTTGGCATATTCTACTGTTGTTTCCTTCTTCTTTCCAGTGCATTGCTTTTTTAGGGTGACAGTTTATTGCTTGTGCTGAATAACTCCAAGACTTACTTTCTTGGCAAGCCGGCACACTCCAAGCGGGTGGTGCCCTCTCACTTCCAGCAGGGTCCGGCTTGTTCTTCGTTTCCCCTGTGGATGATAGACAGGCGTTTGGGTTTGTTCTTGGTGGGCGGACTGTTCTTTTTCCCACTTCGAGCAGGACATGCTCAGCAGTCTTCTCACGCTTGATGGAGCGGTTTCACATTGGTAATGGTGCAGCACAAATTCTGATGGCTAACTCTTGTGGGCTGATAAACAGTCTTGTGCGAGTTTCATTTCAGCGACAGCAAGCTGGGTGGTCAACAGTACACTCAGCAGTTCTCCACAGCATAGGGTGGCCAGTAGGCCTACAAAATGACCATTTAGCTTAAAAAAGTCTCTTTTTAGTGTCTCAGCATGGCATAATAAGATGTCTTGTTCAGCAAGACACAGAGGAGCAATCTTGTTCATTAATCCAATTCTTAGGCAGTGTACTGGCCCACAGGGAGTGGAGAGCAGAGAGAATGGAAGTGGTGGCAATAAGGGTGATTGTAGTCCACACAGCGCCTAACCCTGTGATATGTTCAGGGGTTTAGAGAACCACTGAAGATATCTTAAGTGTACACAAACAAGACACAGAATATGCACAAATGAACGCTTTAATAAACAAATGGTATAAGATACAAACATAATCAGAATCAAACTGGACATAAAGGTAGGGAACAGTGTAGACCTAGTCTCACTGTCCCTACCTGCTTGGACAATCTGTCCTAAATGATAGCCCCCAACTGGTCAAAAGTCCCTATGCTGGCTAAACGCAGGGACCTAGTTCAAGCACCTGAAGTTATAACTATAGGGACCTGTTCACACAGCCTGAACCCAAACATACCAAACAGACAAGAATCAAGGTCACAAGCAAACCAGATCAAAGACACAGAATCAGGATTAAGGTATAAACCAGAACCTATGTGGATCAGGATACACACAGGAAGCATGACGTTCACGTTCAGAACAGAAAATAAGACATATCAGATGCTGATAAACAATGAGGCTGACCACACAAGTCAGGACAAAGTTACAAACACTCTGTTCAGAATACCCCGCACCCTGCACACAGCTTTCCTGGAGACAGAAGACAGACTGAACTCTCAGACATACAGCTCACAAGTCTAAATAAAAGAGTGATTAAGACACCTGACCACCTTATGTTCAGACACAGACCCGAAACATTAAAAGAGACAGAGAGCATACAAGTCACAGGGAACTGTTCAGCCATCCTACATGCCAACACAGTATCACAGTGAACAGCATTGTGACACCCTGTTCCAGCGCTCTTCTAGGCTGGGAGTACAGTGGTTGGAGGGGTGCAAACCTTCTTCCCCTCAGGGCACACCCTGGATTTTAGGGTCTCCTGCCTGCTAGTGGCTAGGGTGCCATTGATGCTGCGTGATTTGGTAGCAGGGTGCAAGGCAGGAGTGAAGTGGAACAGATCGGATGTGGAGACCAATGACCAGGTCAGCTTGGTTATAGTAAAATAAAGTCTCTTTTTTGCCAAGTAGATGATGGGTGTCACAGTGCAGATACAAGCAGTAGGCACAGTGCTCAAGTAGATTACAATGTAGGCTAGTTATGTCCAGTGATGAGCGGCAGGGGCAATATTCGAATTTGCAATATTTCGCAAATATTTGGGCGAATATTCGTCATATATTAGCGAATTTGAGAATTCGTGATCTCCAGTCATTATTTTCTTGATTGCGAAAATCGGCAATCAGGAAATTAGCGATAAAAACTCGCTATACGAAAATTTGCGATCAACACTACTCCTAAAGTCAAAGATATTGCAGCCTTCTCATTGGGCCACAAGCAAGAAGCAGTGAGAGATCATGGGTACTGAGGAAATAAAATCTAGAATATTCGCGATTACGAAGATGAGCACTATATTCTAAATATTCGCGATAAAAATTTGCGATCAACACTAGTTATGTCTAGAAAATGGTTATGGTGGTGGTCCTCCCTGAGTCTCTTGCCACAAATACATGCAATCTTCCCAAATGACCAAAGGCATGCAATGACTCTTAATATCTCTCTGCGATGTCCAACTGCCGGGTGCAGTCCTATATTGAATGTTCAGCCCATCTTGGCAGTGTGGTGGGTGCCAGAAGCAGTATAACCCAAACCATGTCCAGTAAAGTCTACAGTCATATGCATGTGTTACCTTTGCTGTCTCTGTCCAAGCACTGTCCGTTTTGGTCCTCAACCTTCTGTAAAAGTTAGGCTGGTTTCACACGGGCGTTGCGGGAAAAGGTGCGGGTGCGTTGCGGGAACATGCGCGATTTTTCCGCGTGAGTGCAAAACATTGTAATGCGTTTTGCACGCGCGTGAGAAAAATCGGCATGTTTGGTACCCAAACCCGAACTTCTTCACAGAAGTTCGGGTTTGGGATCGGGGTTGCGTAGATTGTATTATTTTCCCTTACAACATGGTTATAAGGGAAAATAATAGCATTCTTAATACAGAATGCATAGTACAATAAGGTGAGTTAAAAATTTAACTCACCTTAATCCACTTGCTCGCGCAGCCCGGCTTCTCTTCTGTCTTCTTCTTTGCTGTGTACAGGAAAAGGACCTATGGTGACGTCACTCCGGTCATCACATGGTCCATCACATGATCTTTTACCATGGTGTTAAATTTTGAAAAATAATTTTTTAACCCCTCCAGCGCTATTGTACTATGCATTCTGCATTAAGAATGCTATTATTTTCCCTTATAACCATGTTATAAGGGAAAATAATAATGATCGGGTCTCCATCCCGATCGTCTCCTAGCAACCGTGCTTGAAAATCGCACCGCATCCGCACTTGCTTGCGGATGCTTGCGATTTTCACGCAGCCCCATTCACTTCTATGGGGCCTGCATTGCGTGATAAACGCACAATATAGAGCATGCTGCGATTTTCACGCAACGCATAAGTGATGCGTGAAAATCACCGCTCATGTGCACAGCCCCATAGAAATGAATGGGTCCGGATTCAGTGCGGGTGCAATGCGTTCACCTCACGCATTGCACCCGCGCGGAAAACTCGCCCGTGTGAAAGGGGCCTTAAATGAAAAGCTGAGTGATCATGTACAGATTCATAGAAAGTCTATAGTAATAATAAAAATCTCCTAGTATTTTTTTCTAATATGATTTTCTTTTCAGATTATTTTTTTCACATTCAGAAAGCCATAACTTTTTTATTTTTGTGTAGATGCAGCTGTTTGTTGTTTTGTTTTTGTGTAATGATTTGTCCAAAGACACCATTTTAGGGTACATATAACTTATTGACAACTTAATAGTAGAAAGTTACCTTTATTCTGTGGGTTAATACGATTATGGCAAATGTATTTATGTTTTACTGTGCTTGCACAAAAAATACTTTACAAAAAATGATATTCTTTACTGGAATGTTTACATTTTTTTACTTCAATGATGCTGTGTGATGGCTTATTTTTTGCAGGACAACTTTTAGTTTTCATTGGTACTATACTGGAGTTCATCTGACTTAGTGATTTTATGAAATTTTTGTAGAGTTAAGTACGGGCACAGAAATACCTTTTTTTTTTTTACATAATAAAGCATATTATTGAATATTTTACTTTTTTTATCCCTTTTGGAGACTTGAACATGCAATTCCAAATGCTGATATACACTACCATACTTCTGTATTACAATGTTTTATTTGTTGACACTTTAGCAGGACCTAGTAGATGTACAAAGATGGCAGAGCCAGGAGCCTTTATCAGGTTTTCTTCAGGTACCGTGATGACCCATCAGCACCCTGCAATTGTATTCCAAGCTCTCATCGATCCTGACCATTGGAAGAGCTGTATGTAATGGTTGAGACCTGTTGCTGATGGCATGGGCACAGCTCCATCACTGTACAGTGAATGTATGGTGGGTTGTGCAAACTGGCAGCCTCCTGCGCTATACACATCTAGTGCAGGTTGTGTAGGAGTTAACCACAATGTAATGTTTAGGCTCCCCAGAGCGTTTAGCTTGGGGGACACATAGGGGCAATGGCACCATTAGTTTTAGTTAGGCAGAGTTTTTTCTGTTTGTGTCTCTGTCCTATCCCCCTGTTCGTTTTAAGAAGACCGGATTCGTCGCTGGACCTGCATGATGGAAGCCCTCCTGCGTCGCCTGATTGAGAAGGCTGAAAGCGCCGGCAGAGAAGACTGGCTGAGAGCCTGCCTTGAGCTGCTGCCACCTTCAACATTGTCGCTGCCACTGCCCCTGCCTTCAGCATCGCCGCTGCCTATGATGCCTCTGCTGCCCTCTCTCAGCCGTCGGTGGAGCTGCCCCTGGATCGCAGCATTCAAGAGCCAGAACTTAGCTTGCTTGCTCCTGGGAGGAGGGGCTGTCAGTTCGCCCATGCAAAAGAGCTAGGGCTGCCTATACCCCTCCCCCGGTGTCTGGTCATAGGCAGAGAGGCAGAGACTCCGGCATACCTCCTTCCTCCAGCAGGCGGAGCCAGCGGTCCTCCAGAGCAAGAGAGCCCAGTGTGCAGAGTGTCCACACCTCCAGGGATAGAGCGTCTATCAGCCTGGAGCCATTGGGGTTACCTGTTGAGGGGTTTCCACCAGGGGTCGAGTCGAGGGGGAACGCGTGGGAACGGCGTTCCTGCACTTTTTTCATGGCAGGAACGCCGTTCCCTTTCAGGGCAAAAGGACCAGGAGGGGAAGCGGTGAAATCAGATTCACAGGGGGCGGAGCGGAGGCGAGGCCCTGCGTGACTTGCACTGTGCAGGGCAGGCTAAGTGAGGAGGGAAGGGGAGCGGCCTCAGTTGAGGACGGAAGACTCACTGACTGACTCCCCCCCCTCCTGGCTGAGAGCTCCCCTCCTCCTATCCTGAGCCTGCGACTGCCTGACTGCAGTGGCGTACCTACCATATAGGCAGACCACGCAGCTGCTATGGGGCCGTGAGGAAGGGGGGGCCCTGCAGTGGAGGAGAGTCCCTGCCCCTGTCTATCTTCCTAACTGTCTCCCGTCTGCTAGCCCCGCCTCCTAGCTCCGCCTCCTGCCTGTTAGCTCCACCCCCGCCTGATTCCTCTGGATTGCCACAACCAGTAATGAAGTAAGTGAGGACTTGTAGGTGAGGACAGTGCAGAGGTGTATGTGTGTGGAAGGGGGCAAGGTCACTCAGCTTTCCCAGGCTATTCCTCTGCACATAGGCCATTCAGAACAGGAGGAAAGCTGGGTGTCACTACATTATGTAATGTGACTCAGCTTTCCTGATGTCCTGCATGGCACAAGTGCAGAGGCATGAGAAGATATGAGGGTTGTGTTACTCAGCTTTCTCATGTCTCTCCACATGTGCTATGCAGGAGAGCAGAAAAGCTGGGTGGTATTACATCATGTAATGTCACTCAGATTTCCTTCTATCCTGCAAGGCATAAAAGCTATGGGGCCCAATGATTTCTGTGTATACCCCTGCCTGACTGTCTGCTGAGGTGAGCGTGGCTGGACCATCTGACCGGACCGGGGTCCTGGTGGTCCGGTCCAGACCAGTCTAAGTGTCTGTGACTGTCCCTGAGTGAGTCCGGGGGCCCTAACCCGCCTGGTGGGAGCGCCGGTGGCCAGCAGCCCCAGACCAGACCAGTCAATACCCCCTCTTTCATCTCAGTCAGTAGTCTCATCAGATGTGACTGCAGGCAGCACAGCAGTAGGCCAGAAGAGATCGATCAGCCAGGATTAATGTGCACAGCCTGGGTGGGAGGCCCCCTTACCCTGGCCTTAGGCAAGTGACAAACTGCCCCCCCCCCCCTCCTCAATCTTAGGCAAGTGACAAACCCAGCTCTGCTACATCTACAATTAGCAACTACAACAAATGTAATGCCAAACTGCAGTTCCTCTATGCGATTGTGATGCCTCAGATAGCTTCCACTGGACCTACAGCCTGTGGGTCCAGTGGAAGCTATCCAAGGCATCACATAGAGGAACTGCAGTTTGGCATTACATTTGTTGTAGTTGCTCATTGTAGATGTAGCAGAGTTGAGTTTGTCACTTGCCTAAGAATGAGGGGGGCAGTTTGTCACTTGCCTAAGCGAGGCCTCCCACTGTGCACATTAATCCTGGCTGATCGATCCCTGCTGCTCTCACATCTGATGAGAGATTTCCTAAGGGGGTATTGACTGGCATTAGGGACGGGCTGGTGGATGAGGGCAGCCACCCGGTCCTGCCTATGGATCACCCAGTTTGCACTTAGCTGTGCCCAGGCCCCATGCCAGGGGGTCCCTGATGTATTAACTTACCAATAACATGGAGATCCCAGTGCCAGCTGCCTTGCTGGTGGACAATTGGCATATACTTATGCTGTGGGCCACAGCAGAAGTATATGCCAATCGTCCACCAGCAAGGCAGCTGGCACTGGGATCTCCATGTTTATTTCATGTTAATTTTGCAGTTGTTTGTGTAAACTGGCACTTTACAATAAATTTTGCACTGAATTTTCAGCTAAATATATATATATTTTTTTTGGGGGGGGGGGGGGGGGGAGGGGGTTGCAGTGGATCTTGGGTAAGTTCCCACACTTTTTTCCCCAGGACTTGACCCCTGGTTTCCACGTTCTGTTGTAGAGCCAGCCCAGCAATTCTCAACCTCTGGTGGTGTCCAGGAGGATCAGGATTTGGGTAAGATAAATGTGGGGTCGGATCCCCTGTTGTCTGGTCTTTTTAAATTGATTGTTGATTTAGCTAGAAAGCAATATGTTAAAGCAGCTTCAGATGTCTGGAGCTGTAATTCTGGTAAAGCCACTAAATCTCTTAATGCTGATGTGGTTCATAATTTTCCATTGCTTGATAAAGGTTCTGGTATTAAAGAAATTTATGTTAAAGAGGCGTTGACGTGTGAGGTCTCGCCTCTAGGTTTCCATTTAAATATCAGCATTAAGGAGAGGATTTGGCGCTCTGAATACGTGGATATTATGTCACTTTTGCCATCAGCTAAAGAGCAGGTGTCTCGTGCTGACAAAAAAGATGAAAAGATAGAGGAAGAAAGGAAATTTTTTTTGCCAAGGACATTTAATAATTGGTTACAAGTTTTTTGTGTCAATGTTTAATCATCTTATCCTTCTCAACCTACTATGTTTGTTTTGCCTTTAACGAGTCAACTTGTAAATGGTTAAATAATTGCCGTTACAAACACGAATGTTCCTTTTGTGGAGGCGGTCACCCCATGGTCCGTTGCTTCAAAAGGAACTCTCAGTCCGGCCAGCAATAGCTCGGTGCCGGGGAGCAGGTTTTTAAAAGCATTGAGTCCAGTGAATCTTGCCGCAATGCTCCCTTGGTGTCACGGCCACGGTTTTGGCCGTGACTCCTGGGGAGCCGCATACAATTGCCCGCGGTTTGGGTTGTTGTTTCAACCGCAGCTTGAGGCTTTATGTTGTATGCCTCAAGTGAGGTTGCCGCGGACAACAGGTATGTGTGCGGTCCCTTTGGAGTTTGTGTGCGTGTATGTATGCACTGTCGTTTGTCTGTGTGCACTCTGTGTAGTGTGTGGTGTGCACGGACACCTTTCCTGCACTGTGGTTGCCCGTGGCAACGTTTGTCGTTGTGTACATGTGGTGGCAGTGTCCCGGCCTTGGGGCTGACTCCCAGGACACGGTTGCCACCCATGTCGTTGCCTGCGGCAACAACCACAGTGTGTTTGTTGTGTTGGACACTTTCCCTTTAAGTTGGTGTTTTCCCTTTCCTGTGGTGCTGGAAGGGTTAACTCCCTTCCCAGTGTGTGTGATGTCACTGGGTGTGTCTGACCGTTGGGTGTGGCCTCTTAGGCCTATAAAGCCTCTCACTTTGGTATGTCTGTGGGTTGCTTCAGCCATGCCTAGCTGGAGAAGCCTCCTGTGTTTACCAACTGCCAGTGAGAGCCACCCTTGTGGTTCATAAATATTATGTCACATTAAGTTTATGTTCATCTTTATGTGTGATGTCTATGTGATGGTCTGTTGGGATTTTCCTATGTTGTTTGGTGCAGCTTATGGATCTGGATTCCTGTTTGCACAGGGATCCAGTCAGCAAGGCTGTGGCAGGTAGGTGGAACTCGGATAGTTCACCTGCCATATCCGTAAGTCTGTTTGTGTTCCCCTTTTCCCTGCAGCTTGGCTAGTGAGACCCCTGTTCCTCCGTGTCCAGTAGGAACAGGCCGTCTTACCTTGACTCCTAGTCCAGGGACCGGTCGGAGGGTGAGTTAGGGATCCGAGGTTCCGGAGCATGGGTCCTCCTACCTTAAAGGTCGGCCCATGCAGCTAGGAGTTAGGGTCAGGTTAGGGACGCTTTAGGAGGTGACCTGCTCCCTAATCCTGTTGTCCTGGCCGAGCAGCCATGACATCACGAGGCATCGCACGGCTGAGGATTTTTCCCATCCTCAGCCGTGACACTTGGTTAGAGCAGTACCCAGACCGCCTGAACGCTAAATACATTTTTGACGGATTTAATGAAGGTTTCTTTATTCCTGAATTCACTGGTAAGGGTTGTTGCTGGGTTGAAAATCTTAAATCTCTTTTTGTTCATAAAGAGGTTGTAAGTGTTAAGTTACAGAAGGAATTGGACTTAGGCAGGATTGCTGGCCCTTTTAGCAGCCCGCCTTTTAAAAATTTTAGGCTTTCCCACTAGGGATTGTGCCTAAAAAAGAGGCTGGTGAATTCAGGCTTATCCATCACTTGTCATTTCCCCATAAGGATTCTTTAAATTACATGGTGGATGAGTCTTGTGCCACTGTTGAATACGCCTCTTTTGATAATGCCTTGGACTTACTTAGGCGGTTTGGGGCCAGTGCATTGCTTGCAAAGGCTGATATCAAATCAGCCTTTCGCTTGCTACCAGTTAACCCTTCGGGCTTTAATTCTTTGGGTTTTCAATTCAATGGTTTTTATTATTTTGACAAATGCCTACCCATGGGTTTTTCATTATCTTGTTATTATTTTGAGGCATTTTCGATGTTTGTGCACTGGGTTTTATTATGTTTGTTCCCATTTGGCGGTATTCTGCACTATCTTGATGATTTTTTATTTGTTGGCCCTCCTGAAGTTAGTGTTTGTTCTGAATTGTTGTTTGGGTTCTTAGATATCTGTAGTAATTATGGTATTCCGGTTGCTGAAGATAAAATGGTTCCTCCTTGTAATTGTTCAGTTTCTAGGAATTATTATAGATTCTAAAAATATGGAATTTAGGTTGTCAGAAGTTAAATTAGATAAAATCAGGTTGTTGGACTTCCGGTTCCGGCGCCGACATGGAGAGACGCAGCTAACCTCAGCTCCGTGAAGTCGGTAAACTGCAAGCTAAATCCCCCATCCACACCGAATATACTCCGGGTAAATCGAACCTGCCAGACAGGTGGGAGCATATGGATCGTTTCATCATGAATATGGGGACAAGAAACAAGACAAAAATCCAGAACAAGCTGGGGAAGTCGGCAGCGCTGGAAACTGAGGCAGCGGAGGAGGACGCCTCTCCGCCTGCACAGCTAAGTGCTATGGACGAACAGTCTGCACACAGAGACCCGGAATTACAGGGAGAAGATCCACATGTGGACTATGTAAAGCTGGCAATCGAGGTTGCAAACAGGATCTTACCTGACCTGCAGGAATCCCTGGCTAGTACAGTTGGGCTAACGCTTCAATCCCTTCAGGCGACCACGGCCGAGCATGGGAACAGACTGGAGAGTGCTGAGAACAGAATTCAGGCGCTTGAAGAGTCTTGCTCTGATTTACAGATAATGTTGGAGAAAACGGTGAGCAAAACTAATGCCCTAAAAGTAAAAGTGGACGATTTAGAGAACCGCTCCCGAAGAAATAATTTGCGCATACTGGGTTTGCAGGAATCAATTCCAGCCCATGATCTAGCGCTTATATGCGAACATGAAATCCCGAAGGCCTTAGGTCTAGACAGTGCCTGCAAAGTTGAAAGAGCACACCGCATAGGCCCCGACTTACGAATGGGTACAGACCGTAACTTAAAGGCGCCGTCTGCGCTAACAAGAAGGCCGAGACCAGTTATAGTAAAATACCTGGACTTTGCAGATAAAACAGCGATTATGCGCATTCACAAGAGACAGAAATCTTCGCTAGAGATAAGAGGTCAGAAAATCCTGATATTTGGAGACTATTCAGCGGAGGTACAGAAGAAGAGGAGGTAATTCTCCTATATATGCTCAGAACTCTATGAAAAGCGTACTAGATTTGCTTTATTATATCCTACGGTACTGAAAAATTTTCACGCTGATGGTACAGCTTCCACCTACACTTCGCCTGAAGAGGCATAACATCAACTGGGACTGGAAATGTCAAGTCAAAGGCCGCTAGGACGTAATCTGCGCCAAGGAAAGAAGGGGAGCAGTGGAGAATCTGGCACAGAAGACGGCGTTTCGTAGGCGATGGAAGGCGTTACTGGGGAAAGAGGATTGGAAGGATAAAATTATGCATGGCTGGATAAAAACAAGGAAAGTAGTTGCTTGTGAGGGATGGAGGGAGTCACAATTAAAATTGATACACAGAGCAATATATGCCTTTAATGTCCCATCATCAGTTACTAACAAGACCAGGATGACCGAATGTCCTAAGTGTGGTACACCAAGGGCTACACTGGATCATTGTATCTGGTTATGCTCGAAGGTTCGGCTGTATTGAGAGTGGGTCCTATCCTGGATCAAAGACACCTGGCAAATAGTTCTGCCATGTGAACCTCGGGTGATATTATTTCATGACTTCCCAGAAAATGTTAGGATTCCAGGGCTGGTGGATGGAGTCTTACTTGTGGCTCTGAGATGCTTGCTTCGTAACTGGCTAGTCCCACATACACCTTCTGACGGGGAATTTCTATGTCAAATGAGGCACTATCTGCTGATGGATCAGCTAGAAGCAGAAGCACATAAAAATCAGAAGTCGACTCGATTTTTAGACAAATGGAATGCTTTCATATCTAGACATTTATCTGCAGAGGATGTCAATTCTCTTATGAAAAACTTTCAACATACAGAGTGGTACTTGTTAAAAGATTTAAAGGGGTCACTGGGGTAACTGAAAGTGGAGTAGATGCATAAAGTGGCTGCAACATAAAATATAAACTATAGAGGTGTGAGGCGTATCCAGATGGGGAGGGGGTTATGGGAGGGATTGATGTTAAGGGATTACTGTCTTTATATTTTCATATGCCTGTAAAATAGAAATTATTACAGCATATTCATACTGTTGAATAATGAGTATATCAATGTTATCCATATGCTTCTGGATATATACAACTGAAATATTAGAATAAAATGTTGAATAAAAAAAAAAATCAGGTTGTCAATAGTCTCGTTATTAAGAAAAAAGAAATGTATATTGAAAGAAATGCAGTCGGTTTTGGGGTCACTTAATTTTGCCAGCAGGATAATACCGATGGGTAGAGTTTTTTCTAAGCGCCTTTATTTTGCTACCAGGGGCCTCAAATCCCCCAGTTCCCATATTCCCCTCTCAAAATGTTTAAAAGAAGATTTATCAATTTGGTATGAATTTTTGGATGTTTTTAATGGTGCGAGTTGTTGGCAGGAAGAATTTGTAGATTCTGTCGCGCTGGGTCTTTTTACGGATGCAGCGGGTAGCTGCGGTTATGGCGCATTTTGGAATGGTAGTTGGTCAGCGGAAAAATGGCCTGTATCCTTGGTTAATTCTGGTGTTACTACTAACATGGTGCTTTTAGAACTTTTTCCTGTAGTGGTAGCAGTAGTGATTTGGGGTGCTGAGTTCAAAAATAATAATGAATAATAATATGAATAATTTTACTCCATACGGACAATAAAGGGGTTCATTTTGCTATAAATACTTTGTCATCCAAATCTGAGCTAGTATTGAAATTATTAAGACTTTTGGTCCTTTTTTGCATGCAATGTAATATTTGGATTAAGGCAAAATATGTTGCAGGTGCATCCAATAGCTTAGCGGACTCTTTATCTCATTTTCAGCTCACAAAATTCCGGGAACTTGCTCCGGATTCAGAGCAGGAAGGAATTCCTTGCCCTTGTCATCTTTGGGACCTTATTTGGGACTAATTTCTGAAAATATTAAAGGTTCACTGGTGCCAAGAACATGGGCTGCATATGCAGCCGCATGGAGGGACTGGTTATTGTTTAAAGACTCGTGTCAGGTTGTTGCTAAGTGTGACGATGTTAGTTTAGGTTTGTTATTTGTTGCCAGCTTATGTGAAAGGAATTTGTCGTTTTCTGCAGTTTCTAAATTTGTTTTCAGTGTTTCCTTTTTTCAGAAACTATATGGCATATTACCGTTATCTTCCTATTTTCAGATTAAGCAGATGTTAAAAGGATACAAAAAATGTTTCTGCAATATTGATGATAGAAGGCCTATATCGATCAAAATATTGTATGATCTGTATAATGTGCTGCCAGAGATTTGTGTTGATTCATTTGTGTTGTTAATTCGCACGCCTTTTATTATTGCATTTTTGGCTACCCTAAGAAATGGCAAGTTGGTAGCTGCTAATAGGTCAGTCTGCTCTGGGTTAGAGTTTTCGGACGTATCAGATAGTTTTGTTGAAATTTTTCTTAAGCTTTTAAAAACAGACCAATTTGGTAGGAGTAGGTTTATAAGATTGAATGAATGGGCTGGTTCAATTCTTTGTCCGGTGGCCATAGCTAGGGCCTGGGTGGCTGCTTGTCCATCAAGATCTGGTCCTTTCCTTTTGCATAGTAACGGTTCTCCTTTAACCAGATTCCAATTTTGAGCTGTTCTTAAAAAATGTCTGAATCGGTTGGGTTTGAATGATGTTAAAATATCATCCCACTCATTTAGAATCGGTGCTGCTACTGAAGCAGCAAGATGGAGCTTGGATGAGTCTGTGATCCGTAGAATTGGCCGGTGGGAATCTCATAGAGTTAAGCTGTATGTTAGACCAGATTTAATGTTATAGGACTAAATTAATTTCTATTTTACAGGCAGTCATTGGGTGGTGTGGATTGTGGGCCACTCGTATATGTTTTGGGCTCAGAAGCGAGCAGAACAAAGATCTTATTCAGCAAATTTATCATTCAACAGCTCGGCTTTACAAGTCTTTTGGTGGGGTGTTAGGGGACTAGTTTGGAAGCGTTTAATTGTTGAAATCCGTAAATTAATTCAAAGGTGACCCGCTCCTGATCTTTTGCTAATTCATGCGGGAGGTAATGACATTGGTAAAAGGAAGACATGTGAGTTGTTATGGGAAATGAAAAGAGATTAAGAATTACTTCAATGCATGCTACCTAATACTAAATAGATTTTTTCAGAGATTGTCCCAAGGCTTGTTTGGGTTAGAGAAGAGTTTAAGTTCTGTGAAAAAAAATTGAAAACGGATAAATAGGGCGATGGAAACATTTCTTCCACTGCTCGGTGGCATTAGTTATAGGCATGAGGATTTGGAGGGTTTTGTGCCGGGTTTGTTCAGAGCAGATGAGGTGCATCTGTCTGATATTGGCATCGATATTTTTAATCTCGGCCTGCAAAATGTAATTGAAAAATGGCTGCAATGTTTGTGGGGGGCCTCGCCTTTTAAGGCTTGGCTTGTGGGGCTGTATTACTCAGTGTTTCTGAGTGGATGTCAGTATTTATTTAATGGTTATGATGGTTCATTAATTTATTAATGCTGATGATTTTAATTATTCATTAAATTATTTATTCTATTCCTTAATAAAGCATTGCAGCCATTTTATTCCAACGAAAAAGTGGTAGTGTTTTTATTTTTAGTGTTAAGTTATGCAATTTGAAGGGTGCCATTTGCCTCCATGTTTAGGCCCCCCAGAGCGTTTAGCTTGGGGGACACATGGGGGCAATGACAGTATTAGTTTTAGTTAGGCAGGGCTTTTTCTGTTTGTGTTTTTCCCCCCCCAATTCATTTTCCCGCTTTTTATTTTTCAGATTTACCTGAGGTAATTTACCTGGGACCGGTTCCAGCTGGTTACAGCAAGATGTTTTGAAGCAGCTGAAGACCCGGCGCTGATTGGTGGAAGCGGTTGCTGGGGGAGAATACCGCTCCCTGATTCGTCATCTGGCCTGCTTTCTCACAAAGCGCATTTCTTTGTAAGTAGGGGGTCCAATGACAGGGAGAGGCGATTGCACCGCTCCCCGTCATTGTGCCCCCCAGATGCCGCGTTCATACATGTTTGCGGCATTTGATATGCATAACACGGTGTAAAATTAAAAAATAAAACAAAAAGAAAATCATACCTGATCCATTTGCTTGCGATGGGCCTGCGGTCACCATCTTGCTTGGAGATCTGGTGCGAAATCTCGTGCGACCCGAGATATCGTCATACGTCATCGCGCAGGGGATTTCATGCAATATCTTCAAGCAAGATGGCAGTGGCCGGCCCATCGTCAGCAAATGAAGCAGGTAAGTATAATTTCAATTTTTTTGCATTTCAGGTCAAATCGATTCGCTACCACAAAGCAGGAGGAAATTTGGCTTTGCGGTGAATCAAATTTATCCTAAAATTCAGATTGAAGTCCACTTTGTGGACTTTGATTCGCTCAACACTACTTATATACTTCATGCTAAAATAAAGATATTCTTGAAAAGACAGCATCATAGTTATTTCTTTTGTTTTGACATTTTTACGTGTTTTTTTTGTGCTTTTCTTGTATGACCAGCATGCTACGGCTTCTCACTTTCTTACCGTTTTTTTCTAGACTGGAAAATAATCTCAGGGATTCTGCACTCCTTTATTTAATTGTATTGTATTATAATATTGCATGTATTCTAGGGTAAGGATCTCTCACACTTCACAATGAGACTGACTTGTTCACTGAACGAAGTGCACCCACACATGTAATGCATGTTAAAGATAATCCCTTTGTCATTGGCACTCCAGTGTCACGCCATACCAAAGGACTGGTTCCATGGTAATTAATCAATGGATGCTCTCACAAATGTGGAAGCCTCTTTTCCCTTTTCATTTCACAGAAAACAAATCCCATCCGAGTTGTTCCTCTGCCCCAACTTAAGTACATAATACAAAGTAAGGGCATTGCAGTTGACATGCAGGTCCACGCAGTCATCACATGGATAGAAAGTTGACTTGTTTTGGTCTTGAAAAACTTATTTGCTTCACTGCATTCTCCATCATGACAGAGGGGAACTCTGGTAAACCCTAGAGTTGCTCTTTAAAATGAGGGAATCTCTCAGACTTTAGTTGTGATGTTAATTAAGCAGCCTGAAGATGATCTGGAACAAAATGAAGCAACGGGATAACGAGAGGGGAACGCTACCCCATCCAACCGCGCTAAAGAGGCATTGGGAGAAGTGAACAGTAAGTCAGCAGGAATAAGTCAGTACAAGCAGGACAGCTATCGAAGGAGTAGGGTTTGAGCCTTTACTTGCCAAAGTATCCAAATGTAGTGTTTCCCCCTTTCTTTAGAGGTGTTGTCCCACAAAAATAGTCACCCAGATCTGAATACTTTGCATGTAATTAAAATGTAGTATAGCCACTGAGTTATTTAATAAAATGTATATGTACAATGCCATCAACTGTTTAGTCTTTTCCTTATTTGTTTGTCCTCCTCAGTAACATCGCTGAGGTGGACGCACATGCTCAGTTCCATTCTTCAATTGCCACCAGCCCTACCTACCGTGAGAGGACTGTGACAGTTACAGGAGGAGACATGCAGCAGGAAGGACACCTTCCGATAAAAGACAGGACCCATGAGAAAGGGCACACCTTCTGGCTGGGTTCTAGGTCAAGGCTCACTGTCTGTCCCTACCTACAGGAATTACAGACCTGTTTATGAGACAAAAAGATGTCCTTGGCTCCTGTGGAGCATAGAATTAGGGCTCTTTCACATGTCTGTGTCTGTGATGACTAGTGTTGATCGCGAATATTCTAATCGTGAATTTTTATCGCGAATATCGGCACTTTGAGAATTCGCGAAGATGTAGAATATAGTGCTATATATTCGTAATCGCGAATATTCTAGATTTTGTTTTCATCAGTAATCTCCCTTCTTGCTTGTGGGCCAATGAGAAGGCTGCAATATCTTTGTCAGTGCTTAACAACATCCCTAGCAACCAATAGGAAAGCTGCCTACCCCTTACTATATAAGAACCTCCCCAGCAGCCATTTTCTGCAGTTTTTTAGCAGTTCTGAGAGAGGGAAGTGTCATTGCTGTGCCCTGTGCTTTCATCTGGATCCTATTCCTTATCCAATTACATTAGATAGTTTGCTTATATATATAATACAGATAGTTAGTGGGAGATAGTCAGTGTAGGTTATATAGTGATATAGTGTAACTGATTGGTTCCAGTGCAGGGTGTTAGGTAGTGTGATAGGTTCTGCTGTCCATACATACATGCTACAGACATGCTGTGATGTCCCAACAATACTTAGGATCCATTCACACGTCCGTGTGTGTTTTGCGGATCCACGGATCCGCAAAACACAGACACCGGCAATGTGCGTTACGCATTTTGCGGACCGCGCATTGCCGGCACTAATAGAATATGCCTATTCTTGTCCACAATTGCGGACAAGAATAGGACATGCTCTATTTTTTTCGGGAACGGAAATGCGGACCCGGAAGTGCGGGTCCGCATTTCCGGATCCGGGCCGCACATCGTGCGGCCCCATAGAAATGAAATGGGTCTGCAGTTCCGTTCCGCACCAAGTGCACCAATCAGTAATATCTACTCAGACCTGATAAAATGTAAAGTTGCATGTATTGCACAAAAAATATGCGCATCATTAGTGCCGATTTGTGCAATCGCGAAAGTAATGACTGGAGATCATGAATTCTAGAATTCGTGAATTTATTCCGAATATTATGCAAAAAATTAGAGAAATATCGCAAAAACAAATATTGCCTATGCCGCACATCACTAGTGATGACATCCGTGACAAGATGCCATCCGTGTTATATCAGTGGATTCTAAGCACCCATAGACTATAATTTGTGTGAAGGATCTGTAATATGGATAAAAATAGGGCATGCTTCTGTGGTATCAACAGGGACCCACGGTCAGTGGATAATCACTGATGTGTGAATACATACATTAAACTCAATGGTTACGTGAACGGTTCACGGAGACCATTGAAAGCAAACATCCACATGTGAAAGAGGAAAAATTCTTTGAAGAATCTTTCTTAGGTGGCTTACCTCCCCAGAGTACAGAAGAATGGCCATTTTTAATTCCAACTGCCTTATGCTTCTATTCCCCAACATTACTTTTAGGACAGATTTGTGAGGCCCCAATACACATGAGGTGGATGTTGGGGGAGAGAAGAATTTGGTAGTGGGAATTAAAAATGGTAGATCCTCCTTTGGAGTGCGCAATAGTTGGCGTCTTTGTTTACGCCGCAAAAGTGGCATAAAAGCTTTATACACGCGCCTCACTTTGTTCTAAGAATTCATCATGGGCAATTCCACATATTCTGATTTATACAACCAAGTGCATGCAATTAAAAATTTTGCATAGCTAAAATGTATCTGTATAGCTCCACCTGTTGTTTGTTCTTTTCCTCACTTGTTGTCCACCTCACTGAGATGGACACACGCGCTCAGTCATATCCTCTGTTACAAGCTGTGTCTGTTACAGGAAACAAGCTACAGCAGAAATTACACCCAGTCAGGTTCTAGCTTTGTTAGAAAAAGATTGTCATGTACTGTATGATCTCTGATTTTCATTTTTTACATCATGGCATAACCCCTCTAAAGAGGAGCTGTTACTTCTCCTGTCATGTCTCAGTCTGTCATGTTTTAGTAACTACTTGCATTCCTCATGTAATAACAATTCTGGATAGCATTTTTTTTTACTCTATGTTTGTTCCTAATATAAATGTATGAATAATTTGCCAGCAATCTGCAATACAGGCCCAGCTGAGTGTTAATAGTGGTGTGGGCCCCTGCACAGTCTAACACGCAGTGACAGCACTGATTGAATAGTGTAAGGCCTCTTTCACACGAGAGTGTCTGGATAAGGTCCGGATGCATTGCAGCAAACCCGCGCGAGTAGGTACCCAATTGCAGTCAGTTTTGACTGCGATTGCGTTCCGTTGTTCAGTTTTTATCGCGCGGGTGCAATGCGTTTTGGTACCCAGACCCGAACTTCTTCACGGAAGTTCAGGTTTGGGTTAGGTGTTGTGTAGATTGTATTATTTCCCCTTATAACATGGTTATAAGGGAAAATAAGAGCATTCTGAATACAGAATGCATAGTAAAATAGGGCTGGAGGGGTTAAAAAAAATAATAATAATTTAACTCACCTTAATCCACTTGGGTCTGCGCTCATCACTCATCACTGCGCTCATCACATGGCCCATCACATGATCTTTTACCATGGTGATGGATCATGTGACGGACCATGTGATGAGCGTAGTGACGTCATCAAAGGTCCTATTCCTCAAAGATGAAGACAGAAGAGATGCCAGCTGCGCGAACAAGTGGATTAAGGTGAGTTAAATTATACTTCTTTTTTTTTTTAACCCCTCCAGCCCTATTTTACTATGCATTCTGTATTCAGAATGCTATTATTTTCCCTTATAACCATGTTATAAGGGAAAATAATAAAGATCAGGTCCCCATCCCGATCGTCTCCTAGCAACCGTGCGTGAAAATCGCACCGCATCCGCACTTGCTTGCGGATGCTTGCGATTTTCACGCAGCCCCATTCACTTCTATGGGGCCTGCGTTGCGTGAAAAACGCAGAATATAGAACATGCTGCGATTTTCACGTAACTCTAAAGTGATGTGTGAAAATCACCGCTCATGTGCACAGCCCCATAGAAATGAATGGGTCCGGATTCAGTGCGGTGGCCGGGACGGATCGGGACCCAATAAGGTCAACTTGAATGGGTCCGTGATCTGTCCGCACCGGAAAAAAATAGAACAAATTCTATTTTTTTGCGGTGCGGAGGCACGGAGAGAAACACCACGGAAGCACTCCGTAGTGCTTCCATGGGGTTCTGATCCGTGCTTCCGTTCCGCATCTCCTTGATTGCGGACCCATTCAAGTGAATGGGTCCACATCCATGATGAGCAGTGCACACAGGCCGGTGCCCGTTTATTGCGGACCCGCCGTATGCAAGCCGCAATACAGCCACGGGCACACAACGTTCGTGTGCAAGAGGCTTTAGACTGTACAGGGACACACCCCAAACTGGTAACACCCAGCTGGACCTTTATTGCAGACTGCTAGAAATTCATTCATAACTCCTGGCAGGAATAACAGATTATTAAAACAATACAGAGTCATAAGAATAAATGCTTCACTGTTGTTATTACATGGGGAATGCCAGTAATTACTAAAGCAGCCATCTTTAAAGTTACTATATCCTGTGTTACTTTTAGGGTGGATTGAAACACAATGGGGGAGAATTATGAAACTGGTGTAAAGTAGAACTGACTTAGTTGCCCATAGCAACAAATCAGATTCCATCTTTCATTTTTTCCCCAGCTCCTTTGGAAAATGAAAGGCGGAATCTGGTTGGCTGCTATGGGCAACTAAACCAGTTCTACTTTACACCAGTTTGATAAATCTCCCCCAGTGTTTTTATGAAAACACCACAAATTTTGTTTTTTTCTTCTTCAGACTATAGGGAGATTGAAATCTTCTACAAATTAAGCTTATTTGTGATGTCTCAGATTTTTTATTTTATTTTGTTCAAAATGCAGCATTCTCTAAGCATGGAATTTTTTATGGATTTTTCCCTAATAGGTTTCCCTGTGCAGCAGAAAAGACGCATGTTACAAAAGTAAAAAAAAATAAAAACACAATAAGCCTACCTGCACACATTGCAGAATATGTGCAATTTCTTGCAGAAAAACTGCAGCATGGTACAGTACCAGCAAAGTGTATGAGATTACACAAATGTACAGTTTGCTGATTTTTGCAGAAATTGACCCGCTGTGTGGATTTTCAAATCTGAAGCTTGTCAATTATGTTTGCGGTTTTAGCTGCGGATTTCACCCTTTTCAGTGGGAGGGTGAGATTTGTTACAAAACCGCATCTAATCTGCAATTAGAAATTGCATAATTTAGTGCGGATATGCTGCAGAAAAACATATAAATCCCCACGGAAATTCGGATGTTCTGTGTGTTCTTCCACATTCGTGTACAAGTGACCTAAAAACTGTTCAAATTTGTGTGTATTTTTTACAAGCAAAAAAAGTGTGCGAGGAGCAGTTTTATTTCTATTAAAAATGCACAAAAAACTTTTATGAGCATGCTGTAGAAAGTGTGACACTCCACTATACGCTGGTCGTAGGCATATGCTTGAGCGTTATACCTCAGTATACTTTGTTCTTACTGCTTTGAAAAGTTCACTATCTTTTCCAATACAAAACAACCCTCCGCAAAAGGTTATTTTACAATGAGAGTCAATGGTCAACGTATAGAACTGTATGGTAAACCGTTCTATACATCAGGGCTATATACAGTATTTGATGTACATGTTCAAAAATGTTGATGGGTCTGAGTATTTTCTCTCCACATGTATATATTATACACTATATAAATATATATTATATACTATATACAGTATATACATATATTATACACTATATATTTTATACACTATATTCAGTATATATAAATATATTATACACTATATACTGTATATATATATATATATTACACACTATATACTGTATATATATATATATATTATACACTATATATATATATATTATACTCTCTATATATTATATACTATATATATATATATATTATACTCTATATATATTATACACGATATACTGTATATATATATATATTATACTCTATATCTATATTATACACTATATACTATATATATATATATATATTATTCCTTTGTAACCTAAACAGACCCAAATAATTATATATATAATTTATTTATTTATTTATTCTACTCATAAAATGGCAATAATTAAAAAATAATATAATTCATCTATTGCTATGGGCTATATAGGGGAGTTTGCATCTGAGCATATACACTCAGTACAAACAGTCAAAGGGGCTCATATGGCATAAGGAATATCTAGATTTTTTAGCGTAATGAAATCAACATTTTCTGAACAGCTGTGCAAATTCCGCACTGACACCCTTATGAGATTCCCTATAACAATAAACCATCACAAAAGCATGAAAGAGCCGCGCTGTTCACTTAGGCAGAATGTCACCTACGGTAACAATACATAATGTAACCCTGTCAGATTTCCACCCACAAACTTCACTCTAAATTGTGGAAGCAAGCATGCACACTCCCAGGCCTCCTGCTCTCACACAACACCAATTCTTTCAATGCAGTCCGCAGAATATGCCGAGTGCTTTCTTCTCCTCCTTCCATTTCAATACACATTAGTTAAACAGTGCAACTTCTGACAATTTTGCCAAAATGTTCCTCCAACATTAAATTGCACGGAAGTCTTAAGTCTCCTAAAAAGTGGTCATTAAATAACACATCTAACCTTAATTATTCCAAACCAGCTTTATTTCACCCATTGCGCGCAGTAATGAGTAATCTGAGCCATTAGGTTCCCAGGGCATACAGACAATTTCAGTCGAAAGGCTTTTATTTATTTCGTGCAAAATAAATAAACCAGGATTAATGAGCTGCTGAAAGAAATTAAGTAGGCACATTAATCGGAGTGCGTAATTGTTGTTTAGTAAATTACTTGTCATGGTGCAAGTACAAATTGCAGCAAGAGATGTATTCAACACTTGTAAAGTAGGACATATAAGGCAAGAATGGTCCAAACTGTTTAGTTATGGTTTTCTATTGAGGCAATTACAGAAATAAAAAGAAAAGAAAAAAATTCTAAAGAAATCATGGCAATTATAGGTGTATTTATGTATAAGTATTACATAAATGCAGACAAAATATATTATAAAAGACGATGAATAGTTTCCCCAAAATAAAAAAAAAAAATAATATTTCTTTTGAAGTTAGGTCATAATAGTGTGTATAAGTATATATAGCGGAGAATATATAATATGTAAAGCATATAAAGATATAATAATAATCTACAAATAGAATTTTATATTAAAATCTTTTAACTATTGCCATATAAATAAATAGGAACATAAATAGCATCATTAGAAGTAAAAATACAAGGGCTTACCTATGTACATGCATATGGTGACTGAAGAATTGCAACCCTTGGAGATGATTTCTCTGCCAACTCCCAGGAATGGATTCTCTCAGCCCTGGACAGAGCAGGCGAATTAACAATCCTGAACACCACACATTTCACTCTGCTCACACCGTCAAGGAGAGTAGTGACTGGATACTACCTTGAAGATAACGAGTACTACACCCTTTATGATAATAGGTTTTGACATTGACATTGTCATGTAAATTGGGCCATTGCAAACAGAAAAAATGAAGGCAATAGAACCTCTTGAAATACAACCGATGCTTTATCTGTTGCTAAAAAGGCAAAGAGAAAACGCAGAGTCAAAAATTTCGCACAAAAGCAATAAATACAGTCAATGCTGAGATGTCTTGTTTAGCTTGCTAATAGAATTATCCATTGTCTTTTTATTATGGATTTTCTATATTATTAATCGTGTTTTTAAGCGGGAAATTATAAAAGCATTTCCTCAGTGTTGGTATAGATTGTGTGGTATGTGTGGTATATGACATGTGTGGTATATGATTTGTAAAAGATTCTTGCAAGAGGTGGTGAGTGTTGTTTTTACCATTTCCCATATGTCGTAGAAAACATTTATGGGTTTTTCTGATTTCTAAATGAAATGCCATTTGATTTTGGAATAAAAGACAACCTGACCTATTAACCTGCCGTCTGAGGCCTTTCACATCACCAAAAAAAGTACCCATGTCCTTCCTGCACCCTCTTTTTCAAAGTTTAAAATAAAACGCCCACTCGCACTTCAATGATTTATGATTCCTTCTGGCCTGGCATTCTCTGGAACATACAGTGCACACAAAATTCCCAGTGATCGCTAAGAAGGTCCCTTGCTCCATGCTGGGTTGGACCCTTTACACGTCTGCATGGTGATTAATCAAGACAGGCCCACTCACACTGTTCCCAGTGTCAAACTGGGTGGGCCTTATTAGATGGCGATTCAGAGCACCTGGAAATGCACCCATCCTAGTCTGAAGCTTTGATGTTCCTCACTTTGAGGATGTAACAAAATGTTGTGCCCGCCAAGCTAGGAAAGATTTTTGAAACCCATTTGATTTTCACATAAAACTTATTTGCCTGTCAATCTTCCTTGTTGAGTTATTATAGTATGTTAGTTGGATATCGGTTGGACAACGACTTCTCGAGACCCTTTTCGGCCTTTCAGAAGTAGTTGGGAGACCCTATTCAACCTAAAACTTAAAGGATTTTAAAATTGATAACCTGTTCTCAGCCTATGTTATCAATATCTGATTGGTGGGGGTCTGACTCGCAGCACCCCTGTCTGCCTGCTATTGGAAGGGCCTGCAGTGGTCTGGTGATTGCTGTAGGAAGAGCCTCAACACCACGTCAGCCATGTCACACCATGTCTACTGGTCACTTGGCCATTCTGCAGCTCAGTCCCATTCAAGTGAATGGGATTGAACTGTAATATCAAGCACTGCTACTATAGAATAGACAATGCTGACCTTGGTATACTATGAGAAAAAAGAGTCTACAGTGCTGCCCCTTCAAACAGCTGACTGGGGGGGTGCCGGGAGCCAGAACCCATTGATCAGATATTGATGACCTATCCAGAGGATAGTTCATCAATATTTAATTCCTAGAAAGCCCCTTTAATTTTACAAGTTGTAGAGTGGTTTGTTGGCGCCCTGGCACCTGACACCTAGTATATAATCCCCACCATTCCCTGAAAGCTGCCTTTACTAATCCTAATATTAGCATAAATTTAGGTTAGACAATGGTTAGACGATCTAAAGATGATCCACGTTGCTTGAAGCTAGACACTCTTGTCTAATTTTAATACCGCTAATTGATTGCCTTTTAGCAAAATTTTGGTGCAATTTTGGTGCACATTAACACATTTAAGCCACGCCCTTGTCTAATAAAGTGCAAAGAATGTTTAAATCACATGCTAGGCAAACAAGGAATGCACGCAACTCTCACCCACTGTTGTTCATTAAAGGGAATTCCTAGGTAAAAATAGTTTTTGTGGCTTTAAGTAACAACTTCTGCCTACTCACTTTTAGATGAGTGATGTGTTGGTCAGATGTGACGTAGTGCTTTTTTCACCATTAGTTACATGACTATAGAGCTCTGTTCTTGAGTTTTGGGCTGATGAAGTAGGCATGTCCTGTTCATTCACACAGCCTGAACCCTTCACTCTCCTCCTTTTCATCCAGAGCACAGCCTGAACTCCACTGAAGCTGAGTGGCACGGGTGCATGAGCGTTATGCATCTTGACTTTACAGTGTATGTGCCTGACACAGAAAGATGAAAAGGAGGACATGCAAGAAAGGGTATGTGTTCCAACCATTGGGGTATGTTCAGTCCAGTGATGTACAGGACAGGTGGTCATTACCACTAACTACCAATGAACAGCGGTGGTCATGTCTCCAGCAGTGAAACAGCGGAACAGCGCACCTAACTGATGCAGAGCACATATATAAGTAGTCAGAGATATTTACAGCCATAAAAAAAAACTTTTTACTCAGAAAACTCCTTTATCCCCCTTCCTGAATGTGGCATACATTTACAGGGCTCTAAAGATGGGGCCATGTGCCAGCTGTTTTACACAGCACACACCTGGTGGCAGAGTGGTGAATTGAGACCATGGCACCTGAGCGGTTCTCCTGGGCACTGAACAGCTCCCCAGCTCCGAAATTTGTTTAAATGCTATGGCAGCCCTGGGCCTTCTTAAAGAGGTTGTCTCACTAGGATATGTCACTAATGTCAAATAAGTGCTGGTCACACCGCTGGGACCTGCACCTATCTCTACAACAAAGCCCCTAAAGTGAGCGAGAGTGCACCACACATGTCCTCTTGCTCTGCTATTTTCAGAACTCCCTCAGAAATGAATGGAGAGCATGCTGCACACGTACGGTGCACTCTAGTTCACGTTGGAAGCCCCATTCTAGAGATAAATGTAGGTCCTAGACGTGCGACCTATGTGGCATATCCTAGCAATATGCTGCCAATGTGTGATGTCACACAACCTCTTTAAGACTGTGAGGCCTGTCATAGCTAAGTGCTTATCAATCTCTGCCGGTGGCAAAACTTCATTGGAGTCTATGGGAAAAGCGATCAGACAATCATATGTTCAAGTCCCCTAAGGAGACTAAAAATTTCAAAATTTAAATAAAATAAAAAGGTACATAAATTCAAGTCATTCCCTTTTCCCAATTTTAAAAATAAACAATAAAAAGAATAAATATCAGTGGTATCGCCACTTTCCAAAATACCCCTACTATTAAAATATAAAAGTATTTATCCCATACCTCCCCCCAAAAATTGAATAAAAATTATTCAAAAAGTCATACACACCCCAAAATGGTATTAATAAAAACTACATATCACCCTGCAAAAAGAGCCCTTAGACATAAACATAAAACAGTTCCAAAAACATAAGCATAAAAAAGTTATAAGGGTCAGAATATGGTGATGCAAAAAAAAAGTTTTTTTGTCAAAGTTTTTATTTTTTGATAGTATTAAACTACAAGAAAAACTATAAAAATGTGGTATTGATGTAATTGTAGTGACCCACAGAATGAATTTAAAGAGGTTGTCTCACGTCAGCAAATAGCATTTATCAGCATTAATAGCATTTATCATGTAGAGAAAGTTAAAGGGATTGACCCATCATGAACAATGGAGGCATATCACTAGGATATGCCCCCATTGTCTTATAAGTGTGGCGGCCCTAAAGAAAATGAATGGAGGGCGGCTGTGCATGCGCAGTGCGCCCTTATTCACTTGCGGGGCTCCATTCTCGATATAGGTGCGGGTCGCACCTATAAGACAATGGGGGCATATCCTAGCGATATTCCCCCATTGTCCATGATGAGACAACCCCTTTAATACAAGACACTTACTAATGTATTGTGATTGTCCATGTTGCTTCCTTTGATGGCTTGATACATTGCTAGTTTCCGGTTGTTACAGCCACTGTTCCCCCCATTCACACAACAGTGAAAAAACGGCCATTAAAACTGGTCTTTGCCATTTTGCATCCATTTTCTGTCCTTCTGTTTTAAAGGCCTTATCCATTTTACATCCATTTTTAATGGCTGTTAAAAACCACGATTACAAATGGATGATTTTTTTTTCTTTTTTTCTTTAATGATTCCCAACCCCTGCAGTGCCCTCACAATATACATAATGTACCTCATAGTGCCTCCTACACATCACATGGCCCCCATAGTGCCCCCTAATATAAATAATGGCCCCTATAGTGCCCCCAGTGCGAATAATGGCCCCATAGTGTCACCCAGTATGAAGAATGCCCCCATTAATGACCCCAAGATTATAAATGCCCGCATTAGTGGCCCCCAGTATAATAAATACTCCCATTACCATTTGGAGACACCTATGCTTTAACAATGAAGGCATTGCGTGAGGCAATCAAAGAAAAACGCGGTGGGAATTTGTCAGAAGGTGTGTTGCTGCTTCACGACAAGCCTCGCAAATCACAAGCAGCTATCAGGGAATGCGGCTTCATGGAGCTTAACCATCCACCCTACAGCCCAGACCTGGCTCCCAGTGATTACTTTCTCATTCGGAACCTGAAGAAATTTCTGTGCGGGCAACGATTTCCTGATGATAAGGAATCTGCTCCACAAGTTTTGCGGAATGGTTGCAGACCCATTCATTTCAATGGGGATGCAAAAGATGCGGACAGCACACCGTCGACACGGTCGTCTGAATACGCCGCAGTCAAAGAAATGGTAATAGGGTTCCTGCAAGAAGTCTCCTATTCTGAGGGCCTCCAAACACTGGAGGTGGAGTGAAATAAGTGTGAGGAAGTCAAGGGGGATTACATTGAAAAGTAGTAAGTTCAATTTTCTCACAAAATTTTGTTTTCATATTCAGGTAGATAACTTATTGTATACCCCTCGTAAGAGGGCAGATAATATGGTAAGTTGATGTCACCTGCAGTCCTACGTAACCCCACAGATAACAAAGTGATAACTCTCTGAGGGCAGATCTCTTGGTCTCTCCCGTGAGAGAAGTCGGGGACCTGGCCTGTGGTCTGAAGGAGTGAGCCTACAGAGGCCCTGGTCAGAGGCACAATGAAAGCTGGACTGCTGCGCAGCTTAAAGGGTACAGAGGTTACGGCCACCACTGCAATGCAAATACGCGGTGGCTGGGACAGGAGCTGCTGCGCATGTGGGCCTCCCAGGGTCCCAGCCACCAGAGAGGCTGGCAATTTTTCCTATAGTGTGCAAGCACGACTGCCAATGCTGGACTGCAGGGTGGTTGTAACCCCTGGATATGAGCAATGTATAATGTGATGGAAAAATGAATCCAGCCAGCAAAGGAGGCAATATGGACAATCACAATACATTAGTAAGTGCCTTGTATTAAAGGGGTTGTCCGAGTTATTTTTTTGTTCTTTGTATGTTTCTAACTAGGAAAATGAAAGAACTTTACAATTCACTCACTTTATCTCCAGTTGCTGCTTTCTCAGATTTCACTGAGGGTCACATGACCTGTAATGTCAGCCTCTCTCCCTGCTCTGATGATGATTCCTGCAGAAGCCTGAAAGAGCAGATGTGTGTCTGTACACATCACTGTGCTGGCCACGCCCCCTTCACTGCCGTCTGCTGCTGTCTGCTCTCTCCCTGGATTCTTAACCCCTTCAGCTGCACAGACTGGGCTGAAGACTTTACTGAGTAGCTGCAGGCAGTGAGGAGACAAATGCTGGGCACAGGAGCTCACAGATTAGAGGAGTTCTGCACAAGAACAGGTAGGGGGGAAGATCCTGTGTGTATCAGCAGTGTCATTGTATAGCTGGGACTTGTAGTCCTACACATACAACAGGCTGCTGAGTCTCCCAGCAGGGAGACATGTCACTCAGGGCAGCACTTGTATTCACTCCCTTAGCAGTGTCATTATACAGCTGGGACTTGTAGTCCTACACATACAACATGCTGCTGAGTCTCTCAGCAGGCAGACATGTCACTCAGGGCAGCTCTTGTATTCACTCCCTTAGCAGTGTCATTATACAGCTGGGACTTACAGTCCTACACATACAACATGCTGCTGAGTTTCCCAGCAGGCAGACATGTCACTCAGGGCAGCACTTGTATTCACTCCCTTAGCAGAGCAGGGGGAGGGGCAGAGATTGTTGTTATTGCAGGTAAACAAAGGGCCAGAGGAGAACCAGAGAAATGAGGAAATATATATATTTTTTTTACCTAAAACTTTCTTAGCTCGGTTATATATTGCTGCCCATCAGATTTACAGTTCTATATATTTTTTTTCCATAACTCGGACAACCCCTTTAACTTTCTCTACATAATAAATGTAATTTGCTGAAATGAGACAACCCCTTTAACAAGAAATTTTTACCTCATAAGGAAAACCAAAACCTATAAAACTATGGCAGAATTGCATTTTTTCCCCAGCTTTCCACTACATTGTACGCAATACTAAATGGTGACGTTAGAAAGAACAACTTGTCATGCGCAAGCCCTCATACTGCTATGTCAATGGAAAAATTTAAAAGTTATGACTCTAGGAAGGCAGGGAGTCAAAAATGAACAGAAAAGGAAGGGTATAAAGGCTTTGTGTCTGAGCTGCAGGCAGCATGAGCAGGAAGAGCTGAGCAGATTGATAAATGGTTTTATGGGAAAAGATTCAGTAAAACTTGTATTTTATACATTAAAATTCCTGCTCACTCTGGGATTTGAAGTCAAGGTCCTATCAGTGATTGACAGCCTGCCCTCTATGACTGTGTATACAGAGAGAGCTGTCAATCACTGATAGGACCGCCTCCTGGACTTCAAAGCTCAGAATAAGCAGGAATTTAAATCAATGAAATACAAGTTTACAGAATCTTTTCCCACAAAACTATATATCAAACTGCTCAGTTTCTCCTTCTCTATAATATCCTGCCTGCAGATTATTTTGCATTTTCATGGTGACAGGTTGTCTTAAAGGCGTTATCCAGGTATTGATAATGGTGACCTATCCTCAGGATGGGTCACCATTATCAAATCAGCAGGGGTCCAAGTCCTGGCATCCCCCACCAATCAGCTGTTACAGAGAGCCGCCACACTCTGCACATTCTCTTCAATGCGGCTGCGCAGCAACTAGGCTATGTGACCGATGTATGGTGACATCACATGGCCGGAGAAGAGGCAGCAGTGCTCATGGAGCGCCGGCCTCTTCTAACAGGTGTTTGGATGTCGGACCCCCGCCGATCTGATATCAATGCGACCTATCCTGAGAATAGGTCATAATTTGCTACACAGACAGGATCCTTTGTGCGTCTCATTTTTCCTTCCTTCGGACAGATCAGAAGTAGGGTCAAATAAATGATAATATCAACCAGGCCAAAAAGGCAAAATTGTGGCCCAGTCATGGAGTGGGGAGGGTGGGAGAACAGCTTGAGAAGTTTACAGAGTGGCCCAATGACATAGTGTTGAGGTAGCAGCAGCATGAGGAGACCACAGAGTGGCCTAGTGACATAGTGGGGAGGTGGCAGCAGCAGCATGAGGAGACCACAGAGTGGCCATTTACATAGTGTTGAGTGAGGTGGCAGCAGCATGAGGAAGCCACAGAGTGGCCGAGTGACATTGTGTTGAGTTAGCAGCAGCATGGGGAGGCCAGAGAGTGGGCCAGTGACATAGTGTTGATTTAGCAGCAGCATGAGGAGACCACAGAGTGGCAAGGTAACAGTGTGGAGGTGGCAGCAGTAGCAGCATGAGGAGGCCACAGAGTGGCCCAGTGACAGTGTTGAGTTAGCAGCATCATGAGGAGGCAACAAACTGGCAAGGTGACATAGTGTGGAGGTGGCAGCTGCAGCAGCATAAGGGGGCCACAGACTGGCAAGGTGACATAGTGTGGAGGTGGCAGCAGCAGCAGCATGAGGAGGCCACAGAGTGGTCCAGTGACATAGTGTGGAGGTGGCAGCAGCAGCATGACGAGACCACAGTGTTGAGGTGGCAGCGCATGCGGAAGCCAAAGAGTGGCAAGGTGACATAGTGTCGAGAGTGCAGCAGCAGCATGAGGAGGCCACAGAGTGGCCCAGTGACATAGTGTTGAGTTAGCAGCAGAATGAGTAGACCACATAGTGGCAATGTGACATAGTGTGGAGGTGGCAGCAGCAGAAGCAGAATGGGGAGGCCACAGAGTGGCCCCGTGACATAGTGTTGAGTCATCAGCAGCATGAGGAGGCCACAGAGTGGCCCACTGACATAGTGTTGAGTTAGCAGCAGCATGAGGAGGCCAGAAACTGGCAAGGTGACATAGTGTGGAGGTGGCAGCAGCAGCATGAGGAGGCCACAGATTGGCAAGGTGACATAGTGTGGAGGTGGCAGCAGCATGAGGAGACCACAGAATGGCACAATGACAGAGTGTGGAGGTGGCAGCAGCAGCATGAGGAGGCCACAGACTTGCAAGGTGACATAGTGTGGAGGTGGCAGCAGCATGAAGAGGCCACAGAGTGGCCCAGTGACATAGTGTTGAGTTAGCAGGAGACCACAGAATGGCACAATGACAGAGTGTGGAGGTGACAGCAGCAGCATGAGGAGACCTGAGTGGTGAGGTGGCAGCAGCATCAGGAGACCACAGAGTGACCCGTTGACAGAGTGGGGAGGTGAGTGGCAATAACAGTACCTGCTGACAATGGTGGGTGAAAGAAGGAGCACTTAGCATCAGATGTGTGGCATCAGGCAGGTGGCAGCATCAGAATAGTAGCTGAGGCAGGTAGCTAGAAGAAACTGGTCTCTTGTCAAGGTTTGGGTGAGGCAGCATGGATGATCTAATCTGATGCATCAGGCGCTGGTGGGTGAAAATCCTGGCTGATCCGCTACAAAGGTCAGTCTCTCCACATTTTGGGTGGACAGGCGAGTTCTCCTTGGGGTAACTATGGCCCCCTCCGCACTAAACACCTGCTACTACTACTGGCCGGGCAGGACAGCTTTTCCAGAGCAAACTCGTCCAGTTGCGGCCACAAATCCAGTTTGGCTGCCCAGTAGTCCAGCGGATCTTCAATGTGGGGTGGCAGGGTGCTGTCCAAGTATGCCACCACCTGCTGGTTCAGGTTCTGCTCCATATCTAGCTGCTGCTGCTGGTGAGTAGTTTCTTCACTAGGTGGGTGAAGAAAGCTGCTCATCTGCGACCCTAGACTCAAGTTTCTGCTGATGGAGCTGGTACTGCTCCTACCCCCCGACCTCTCCACAGCAGCCATGGCAGTAGAATGTGAGCGCAGAGGCCCCCCGGTCAGACCTGCGAGAGGATGTAAGATGGCGCAGATAGGCAGTGGCCAACTGACTACATAGGATGTCTCTATAGTAGTTCAGTTTGTCCTCCCTCTCAGCAGGTGTAAAAAAAGGCCCCATTTTGGCCTTTTAACATGGTGGAGAGCCAGTAGTCATCCTTCTGCCGAACGGTGACAATTCGGCTGTCACTACGCAAGCAACTGAGCATGCATCAGGCCATTTGCGCAGGTGACTCGGAGGGACTCCCTGCCTCCATCTCCACTGCATACTGCCACGGTGTGTCTGGGTCCTCTGCCTCCTCTTCCTCATCTCCCTCTTGCTCCTCTGGCTGCTACTGCTCCTCCTTTCCTCTCACCTGTGTAGAAAAACCACCCATTTCACTATACATTGCATGTGCTCCAATGTCCTCCTCCTCCTTCTCCAGTTCAGCCCCCACAGGGCTCATGTGGCCATGAGATGTAGACGCCACATCTCCAGTCCCCTGACCAGCTAGATTTACCAGCATCTTTTCCAGGACATGAATCAGTGGAATGGCGTTGTTCATCCCGTAGTCCTGGCGACTGACAAATAAAGTGGCCTCTTCAAAGGGCACAAGCAAACGCCAGGTGTCACGCATGAGCTGCCACTGGCTAACATCGAAGTTACACAGGGGACTACCTCTGTCCACCTATATCATTAAGAAATCTGTTCGTATAGTCGGTCCAACATATGGAGGGTGGAATTCCAACGGGTGGAAACTTTGCATATCAGCCTATGTTGGGGGATGCCATTCTGCCGCTGCAGCTCAAGGAGGGTGTGCTTTGCAGTGTACGAATGGCTGAAGTATATGCAAAGTTTCTTGGCCATTTGTAGGATGTCTTGCAGATGGGTGGAGGACTTCAGGAAATGCTTTACAACCAGATTGAACATGTGCGCCATGCAGGGCGCATGGCTCAGCCCTCCTTGATGCAGCGCCAACACCATGTTCTTCCCATTGTCGGTCACCATGGTTCCGATTTTGAGTTGTCACGGAGAAAGACAGGATTCGATTTCTTGATGAAGGATGCGGAGCAGCTCCTCCCCTGTGTGACTCAGTTTGCCCAGGCAAACTAGGTGCAGAACAGCGTGACACCACCATACCCTGAACATGTAATATGCTGGTGGGGCACTGTGAATTGTCCCTGCACTAGAGGCTGAGGAGACAGTGGGGGTTGAGGAGGCAGAGGCGGACATTGTCGCAGGACCAACGGCGTGAGAAGGTGGAGGCGGAAGCGGCGTCACCTGGCCAAGTTGCTGGTTTGGCTGGGCAGGAACCAAATTTACCCAGCGGGCGGTAAATTACATATATTGTCCTTGACCGTAGTTACAGCTCCACACGTCAGCGCTGCCTTTTTGGCAAAGAAATGATGGCTTGGGACTCTCCACCTTCGGCTCGGCACAAGCCATCAGTTCTCTGAAAGGTGCAGAGTCCATCACTTGGAAAGGGAGGGACTGCAGCACCAGCCATTGGATAAGTGCACGCATACTGTTGTCTCTTGGCAATTGCTTCAGTGATCGATTGCTGATGGAATGACTGACGAGGAGTAGGAGGGCAAGGAGCATTAGGACCGGTAGATGATGGGAAGGACAGACAGCTCCATTCAGCTGAGGTGGTGGAGCCTTGACTGCCTAAAATCGGGTGCGTGCCACTGGGTGATGTAGCGGTTGCTGCAGCACATTGGACCACCACATTGGAGCCACAGTTCTCCCAGGCCACTTTATGGTGACGCTGCATATGTTGACGCAGGGCCGTGGTGCCAACATTGGCACCCTGCCCACGCTTCACCTTCTGCCCACAGATTCGGCAAATGGCCATGTTCACCTCCTCCGGCGGCTTAACAAAAAACTGCCACTCCGCCGAGTAGGTGATTTTACCCCAAACACTCTGCACTGACTGACTGCTACCGCCACTGCCTCCGTGAACCCTTGCCTGCACCACGGCTTTTTATGCAGATAGGCTCCTGCGAAGTGGTTGGTCTACCCCGGGCATGTTTGGCTCCTGACCTCCCACTGCTGCCACCCTGCTGACTCCCGGCCACGCTACGACTTGCTGGCTCCACCGCTGCTTCACGCGCAAGCTGCCACACTCTTCTCCCGATGATGATGAAGCCCCTTTGTCACCCGGTTCCCAATTGCGATCGGCTACATCATTATCGAGTACTGTCTGCACGTCACTGATTTCCTCCTCAACGGTCTCTGAGCCAGGAGCCTGACCTCTCGCAACACCAGCTCCCACGCCACTCTCCTCATCACTACTTGCCCGCCTATTGGAGGAATCGGCGGATGTCTCCTCCACATCTTGGCTGGCCAGTAGCTGCTGTCTGTCCTCTAGTAGCTCGTCCTCGCTGTATAGTGGGGCTGAGCCCACAGCATATACAGTCAGGTCCATAAATATTGGGACATCAACACAATTCTAACATTTTTGGCTCTATACACCACCACAATGGATTTAAAATGAAACAAACAAGATGTGCTTTAACTGCAATCTGTCAGCTTTAATTTGAGGGTATTTACATCAAAATCAGGTGAACGGTGTAGGAATTACAACAGTTTGCATATGTGCCTCCCACTTGTTAAGGGACCAAAAGTAATGGGACAATCAGCTTCTCAGCTCCATGGTCAGGTGTGTGTTATTCCCTCATTATCCCAATTACAATGAGCAGATAAAAGGTCCAGAGTTCATTTCAAGTGTGCTATTTGCATTTGGAATCTGTTGCTGTCAACTCTCAAAATTAGATCCAAAGACCTGTCACTATCAGTGAAGCAAGCCATCATTTGGCTGAAAAGAAAAAAAAAAAAAACACATCGGAGAGATAGCAAAAACATTAGGCGTGGCCAAAACAACTGTTTGGAACATTCTTAAAAAGAAGGAAGGCACCGGTGAGCTCAGCAACACCAAAAGACCTGGAAGACCACGGAAAACCACAGTGGTGGATGACCGAAGAAATCTTTCCCTGGTGAAGAAAACACCCTTCACAACAGTTGGCCAGATCAAGAACACTCTCCAGGAGGTAGGTGTATGTGTGTCAAAGTTAACAATCAAGAGTAATTCACCAGAGTGAATACAGAGGGTTCACCACAAGATGTAAACCATTGGTGAGCCTCAAAAACAGGAAGGCCAGATTAGAGTTTGCCAAATGTCATCTAACAAAGCCTTCAAAATTCTGGAGCAACATCCTATGGACAGATAAGACCAAGATCAACTCGTACCAGAGTGATGGGAAGAGAAGAGTATGGAGAAGGAAAGGAACTGCTCATGATCCTAAGCATACCACCTCATCAGTGAAGCATGGTGGTGGTAGTGTCATGGCGTGGGCATGTATGGCTGCCAATGGAACTGGTTCTCTTGTATTTATTGATGATGTGACTGCTGACAAAAGCAGCAGGATGAATTCTGAAGTGTTTCGGGCAATATTATCTGCTCATATTCAGCCAAATGCTTCAGAACTCATTGGACGGCGCTTCACAGTGCAGATGGACAATGACCCAAAGCATACTGCAAAAGCAACCAAAGAGTTTGTTAAGGGAAAGAAGTGGAATGTTATGCAATGGCCAAGTCAATCACCTGACCTGAATCCGATTGAGCATGCATTTCACTTGCTGAAGACAAAACTGAAGGGAAAATGCCCTAAAAACAAGCAGGAACTGAAGACAGTTGCAGTAGAGGCCTGGCAGAGCATCACCAGGGATGAAACCCAGCATCTGGTGATGTCTATGCGTTCCAGACTTCAGGCTGTAATCGACTGCAAAGGATTTGCAACCAAGTATTAAAAAGTGAAAGTTTGGTCCCTGGTTGCGCCAGAGGAGGACGTGATGACGTGACTGTAGCGTTGCGCTCTCCCTCCTCCCTCAATGACAGCTTACCTCCGTGGTGTGTGGCTGACTTCACGATGAGCGGCGGCTCTGATTTCTGCTAAGTTCCTGCTAATTCCCTTGCTGTGCTCCCTGGCGTGTGATCGCATCAGGACGGAAGGACCCCGTAGCTCGTTACTATGTTTGGAAGGTGAAGTGCGGCCAGTCTGGTTGCTGTGCCCTTACTTCCTCCTTGTTATTCAAGCTGATGCGCGTTTCATCTGCCTCTCAGCCCTGCTGCTTTGCTGCCTCCTGGCGAAGATTTTGATGCTCTTTGGACTCCTCGTGCTTTTCCCCCGCAGCGACACCGTAACTGGTCCCGTGCAGGATCTGCCTGTCTGTTCAGTTCCTGGCATTTGTTTCCCCTTTGTTTGCGGCACTGGAGGTTCGAGCTCTACTCTCTCTGACCCGCTGATTTTTTTGCCCTCCCTGTGTGGTAGGTCTACAGGACTCTCTTGGACTAGTGCTGGGGGTTGAATCAGAGTGGAAGACTCTGAAGACCCTGAAGATCCTGAGAAGACTTCGGATTGGTGAGACCCATCCCGGCTGCCCCTCTTGTCTTGGACTCCTTGCCCTCCCTCTCTCCTTCGTGCTGTGTGTATATGTTTTGGTCTTTTTTAACCTTATTTGATTTCAACTAACCCCCTGTGACAACTTAATCCTCTAACCCTTACTCCCCTAAATCCCCAGTATTGTTAAGGAATTATTAACCCCCCTTATTGAAGCTTTGGGGAGAAAAAGAAAAAAAAAGAGATATAAAAGCTTTACTGAGATAGGGGAAAAGGGAGTGGAAAAAAAAAAGGGGGGGGGGGGCTGAGACTTTGGTGTGGAGTGAAAGGTTCAATCGGATGTACTCCGCTGTGGTACAATAAGCACTTACAAACTCTGGTCGAATAAGTAGAGATCTATACTGGCAAAAAGGTAATATTGTATATGTGACACAGGTAGTAGGAAGTGGGGATATTGTTTCGTTCACGGTATTATCACAAAGACAAAAATCACAGAAATTATCATGGTTTCGGTATTTACAGTTAAGATCGGCACTTTTAAGTATTAAAGAAAAAAATAGGTTGCAAATGTACACTGGTTCACAATTTAATGAATTGATAGAGAATTTAGGTCAAAAGATGAAGATTTCTCAACTTTATAAAAGTTTAATTACAGCACGATTTGGTGATATTTGGTCCCCGGGACAGAGGGCTTGGCAAAATGAATGTTTAATGACACATTTGGAGGATCAGGATTTAGCTCACATAAATTCAATCACGTTCTGGTGCAGTTTAATATTCTACATAGACTTTATGTTACCCCTGTCTGGCTTAATAAATGTGGTATTAGGAATCATTCTAATTGTCCTAGGTGTGATCTTCCTGATTCGCAATATTTGCATATGTTCTGGTTTTGTTCAGAGCTGAAACAATATTGGGAGACTATTCACGACTACATAGAGAGAAAACTGAATGTGCGGATTCCTTTTATTCCTGAATGCTGGGTGTTGGGGGATCTTGCCAGGGTGGGCTGTCACCAATATAAAAAAAGTCTTCTGTTTAAAATAATGTTTTTGGCAAGACTCCTAATAGCACGCTCTTGGTTTGCGCGAGATGTCCCCAGTATTAACACATGGGTAAACTTGGTAAATACCAATAAGAATTATGAACATATTTTATATAAGCAAAGAGATATAGAGATAAAATGGAGTAGAATGTTGGGAGAATGGAATCCATAGAGCTCCCTCCACTCTTCATCCTTCTCGACCATTCCTCGGTCATGTTACGGAGGGCCGGTGGAGAAGTAGGACACATCATGGGATGGGAGGGGGAGGGAATTGGGAGGGGGGCGTCGCTTGGAAAAATGATGTTAATATTGATATGTGTTTATAAATTTGTTTGTTAATATTGAAATAATAATAAAGAAAGTAAAAAAATAAAATAAAAAAGTGAAAGTTTGATTTATGATTATTATTCTGTCCCATTACTTTTGGTCCTTTAACAAGTGGGAGGCACATCTGCAAACTGTTGTAATTCCTACACCGTTCACCTGATTTGGATGTAAATTCCCTCAAATTAAAGCTGACAGTCTGCAGTTAAAGCACATCTTGCTCGTTTCATTTCAAATCCATTGTGGTGGTGTATAGAGCCAAAAATGTTAGAATTGTGTCGATGTCCCAATATTTATGGACCTGACTGTAATACTTCTCTGGCTGAGGGAACAGAAAAGGACATAGGCAGGTTGAGGACAGGTGAGGGCACAGGGCCAGCTCCCAGGCCATGCCAACTAAGGGTTTTGTCTGATGAACCCACCGACTCTTGGCTGGGGGTGTCTGATGTTACTTGGGACAAAGTGGATGACCGAGTCAACCATTCAAGAACCGCTAGGTTGCTGGTCAAGACGCGACTGCTAGATGACACCGGGAGCTCAGGCCTCTCAAAGTGACCCCTGCCCCCTTACTCTGCTGCGACCTGTGCCAGAAACATTTAGGCCTCTGCCACTCCTCTGTGCCGGGCCTGGCACTTCTCTGTCTGACATATTGTTAGATCAAATAAATAAATAAAAAAGAAATGAATACATGCCAAAAAAGGCAGTAATTTTCTCACTTCAGCACACAACGCCTAATAAGCCCCTTTTTTCCCCACTAATACACGCCAAAAAAGGCTTTAGTTTAGAATATATAACTGCACCGCTGAAAGGAAAATAATACTTTTTGTTTTGCACTAATACACGCCCAAAAAAGCTGTAATTTTCTCACTTTAACACACAACGGCTAATAAGCCCCCTTTTTTTTTTCACTAATACACCCCAAAAAAGGCTTTAGAACATGTAACTGCACTGCACAAGGGCTAATAAGACATACAAATATTTCCTCGTAATCCACCCTGTTAATGGCTGTATCACACAGCACTTGCACCCCAATAACAAGCAAGGTTTGCTGGAATTACAGAGGTATCATCTATTGCAAACCTAAAAGCAGCAGTATAATTGTAATTTGGATCCCCAGTCAGTGCAGCAAGGTGTAATAGGACTGTTCCTATTACCCAGACTGTAACCTCCCCTATTGAACCCTATTCTGCTTTAATACTGTGGAATAACTCCTCCATATCCTATCCCTGACCTTCTAATGATCTTTCCCTGAACTTCTATTCAGCAAAATAAAAGTTTTTAAGTCTTTCCTAACACTTTCCCTAGTGCCTGCTAATGTCTCTCCCTGCACTAAGTACACTGGAAAATGGCTGAATCCAAGATGGCTGAGGCTATTTACAGGGCTGGCTGGCTGCTGATTGGCTGCATGCATGGCATTGTGGGTGATCCCTCATTCCCAGAGTTCTTTGCTCGATGTCCTAACAGCAGCCATTTTAGAAAAAATTTGATTCGTTACCACGAAGCGTCAGGAAATTCGAATTCGCTCATCTTTAGTGCTGAGCTAGAAATATGCTCTCTTCATCCTGATACTCTTGAAAAATACATCACTCAGCAGAGGGCGCCCAAGAGCTCATGAAAACCTAAAATCGTAATGAGAGTAAAATTCACAAGAAAAGTATTTAGCAAAATCTTTTTTTCTTACTATTTAATAATTTCTGGTTGGGACACCTTTTTCATCAGTCATTCCCATGATTCCATAAGATCATAAAAGACCACTGGTGAACATTCACTCTTTACAATTATTTTTTACTTTGCATTTTTCTACTGTACCTGGGACTTCCATAGGAGCACCGGTTATAGGTGGAAACAGCCCCCCAGTAGTGAGTTTAGTCCCTGACAGAGCTGATCTGTATATACCAAGACCCATCAGCTCTGCCATACTGATGTGGACTCACCAATTAGATAAATGCTGAGTGCTGTATAAGCTGCAGGGAGTCCACTTCTGGCTTCTCCTTGGCTTTCTCTGACCTGCTCCTGCTAGATTGCAGAAGCTTTAAACCTGCGCCATACATTAATATAAAACTGGGTGAACCCCTTTAAGGGATTTTTTCTGTTAATATTCCTTGTTTAGTTATTGTGGTTTGTTAGTTGGGCATTGGTTGAACAATGACTTCTCCAGACCCTTGTTGGCCTGTCAGGGCTGTCAGAGGTGTTGTGAGACCCCCACTCAACGTAAAACTTAAATGATTGATAATCTGTCCTCAGGATAGATCATCAATATCTCATTGGTGGAAGTTCGACTCCCAGCAACCCATCCCCGACCAGCTATTGGAAGGGCCTACAGTGGTCTGGTGATCATTGTATCCTCTTCCTTGACCTGTCACACCACATCCATTGGTCACTTGGTCTTTCTGCAGCCCAGAGCCATTCAAGCCTCTTCAAACTGTTGATCGTGGGGGTGCCGGGTGTCGGACTCCCATTGATCACATACTGATGATCTATCCTGAGAATAAGTCATCAGTATTAAAAACTTGGACAACCCTTTAAGTAAATACTCTATATGTATGGGAGTAGTGTGAATGAATTGTACAGCGTATTGCAACGATAAAGTACCCTCACGTGAACATACTGTAGCCTGCATTTTACCTCAATATTTTGTTTTTTTTGGAGCACCAGGTCAAGTGTTTGTTTTTACCTCAAATATATCGAGGGGCGGATTGGCCATAGACTTTACAGGGAAATTTCCCAGTGGGCCGATGCCCAGGGGGCCATCTGGGCTCTCATCAGGGACGGCCAGTGGAAGTTTTTGGGGATGTTCTGATGGCAGCAGTATTTTGTGATGGACTATGGTATTTGGCTCTGTTGGAGCTGGTATAATGTGCCACAATATGGTATTGCTGGCCGCGTCTACTTGTGTTGGTCCTGCCTTCCATGAATTTGGACCCTACTACAAAAGGAGGCCACTTTTAGTATTTTTTCCAGGGCCACTTTAAGTTCCCAATCCGCCCCTGAATATATCAAGTATTTTATTCTGTTATTTATGCGTGTACATATGTGCAGCAGATCATAATATGTACATAAGTAATGCAGACATATCAGTTTTACTTATGTCAGTACTGTACCATTTACTATTGAACAGCAATTGGCAAGTCTTCTTGTGTCATATTCTGTAAGCAATTACAATGCACGTGGGTATGACATCATATTTCCTCATTATTTCACCAGGGAATGGAAAGGGCTTTGAAAATACTAGCGTAAACCATTACACGGGCCAGTTGTAGAGTGTAGGAGAAGACTCTCCGGGATATTTATTGTTGTCTTACAATTACACTGCTGAAGTCGCTCAATGTCACTTGCTTCTTATCCACGTGCCACCTAGCTCACATGAGATTTTGTAATTGTGTAGCACGGCTTGCCTCCTGGTTTGAAATCTCTCGGTGACATTATGATGACTGGTGCATTATGTACTTTTTCAGAAGAAATTATCAGTCCAGTTACGCTTTGTTCTGAGTAAAGGAGTTTTGAGGGTGGAAGTCACTTGATAAATACAGATGATGCATCTAACTGGGGTATGCCAAGAACGACGCCAATTTTATAGAATACCATTATTATTGATGAACAATTATATGATTTTTTTAAAATTATTTATCCCTTTCAGTCAACACAAACATTTCTGAACTTGCCATGCATGATGAAACATGTTTAGCCCATTATAACCAATGAGTCAATTATTTCATTTCCAATGAGTCAATTATTTCATTTCCAAAACAGCTGGTCTTGACGGGTGTTCCCGTTATGTAGTGGTTAATATCTACCAAAAGTGGTCTAAGAAAGGTCAAACAGTGAACTGGCAACAGGATCATGGGCACCAAAAGCTTATTGATTTGAGTGCGCCACCACTCCAACAGTTTCTTAGTCCACCACCATCTTTGAGGTCACCATATCCCTGCTGTCGCATGGGTGTAGCTACTAAATATAACAGACATGGCACTGGTATAGAGCCCATTTCCACTGAGACTAGCTAATGATGACTATAGACGATGGAGGGGGTTGGGAAATTGAATGTCACCCCATGCTAAATTTGAGTATGGTGCCCCATTGTTACCCCATCATCCCTTCCTTGCATCATTAGTTTTTGTATGATTCCTGTGCTATAACATCATTGAATTATTCCTCTATTGGGACATGATATGCATGTGACATTTTCCTCTGCTGTGATGTCACAATGTATATGGTTGGTGTTAGTTTGCATTATTCCTGTGCTATGATGTAATAGTCTCCATTATCTGTATACTATGACATCACTGGTCATAATTCATTTGCTGTAACATCACTAAGTAGATTAATACTGTACTGTGACATTACTATGTGCATTACTCATGTTCTGAACTTGCTGCTGAAGGGGGTCATGGTGGTGTGAGGCCCCATTACAAGTTTTGCCATGAGACCCTGTGGAAATCTGTTATGGCACTGTCTGTGGCCGATAATTGGCTGCTGTAGATATGTTGAGAGAACACTTTATCACCAGAGGGAGGCAAGGAAACGGTGGTTGCTGCAGGAGCTTAGAAAGATGAAGGTACATTGGTGGAGATTCATCATGATGGAAGTCAGTTTCTCAGGAGTCTGCATTGCTGTAATGTGCACTAAATTTATGAAATGTTGCATGATGTTTTGCAGTTTGGTGCATCTTTAAGTCTAACACTTCTCTCTTGAGATGTTACTCCAGTTTCTATGCCGCCCCTTTACAAAGATTTCATTAATTTCTGCGGCCTTCATAATACTCATAATTGATAAATCTGACTTAAAGAGGTTGTGGCGACTGTTCGTATTAATGACCTATCCAACACCCGGCACCTCCAGTGATCAACTTTTTGAAGAGGAGGCGGCAGCATTCCATTCAAACTCTACTTTCTCTTCATTACACTACCCAGCATCTCGGAAGTGCAGTGTCATCAAAAGTACTCGCTCCATTCACTTGAATATAGTGAGTACTTACACTACGCCACTGCTACAGGGAAGACAATGTGTAGTGTAATGAACAGGAAGCAATGACCGCATGGAGCACCACCTCTTCTTCAAACAGCTGATCGGTGGTGGTGCTGGGTGTCGGACCCAGGTCATCAATATAAACAGGCTGCACAACCCCTTTAAAATAGCTGAATAGGCTATCCACGCCCACTTTCTCACCTGCTTTTCATAACTGGAGCGAGTAGTGTAAAAATGAAAAATGTTGCAAATTTTTTTCTAACTTTTTTAAGCCAGAATTCGGGAGTACAAGGCTTGATAAAATTCTCCCTTTTTATTTTTGTCATTTTAACCCATATTCAGTTTCTTTTTTACAAACTAGTTAGCTGCCAATCACTGAGTAGAACCGCCCATATGACTCCTAAACATAGAAAGCAGAGATTTAAGTGAATACATTATAGGTTTTACTGAATCTTTTCCTGTGTATATACACAGTATCAATCTGCTCAGCTCCTCATGCTCTATAACATAGAGCCTGCAGATTGCACTGCATTTTCATAGTGACAGGTTCCCTTAAAGATATTGCTTTTCTGCACTTGGTTCTTGGATTTATTCATGTTATGATTTTTACAATTGTGATGATACATCTGTTATAAAGCTGTTTCTTTGAGAAGAGTGGACCTTTTATATACTGCAGATTTTATTTACTTTTACAATATCCACTTATTTGTTACTTTTTGTCGATTATAGACTTAATTACAGGATGATCTGACCATCAATTATAAGTACCAAGAATGTTTATAAGAAACGTTTATTTCTCCCTGATCTTCATTAGGGTCTGATTACCTCTGCCATTAGCATATGGCTCTTCTATTATTAGAGACACTTGCCTTTCAACCTAATGGACAAAAAGTTCAGAGTAATATCTTGATTATCTCATCAATAATCATTTAGAATCATTTTTCTTCATCATCCGAATAAATCCATCAAACCCCTTTCAAAAAGTGAGTAGAATTAAATTACCTTCCAGGTTTTATAACTACTGGGAATATGCATTTTAGTAGGAATGTGTGAAATTAGAGCAAGAAAATACAGTTTATTCCTAATTATATGCATAATACAGTTTTATGAATAATTTGCAGAATATGTTGGAGAACTGGCTTTCTGTGCAAGCCATGGAAATTATTTTCTATTCCCAGGCATCTATCGAGATGTGTTTTATTTCACCTAAGCACCTATATACACTGACCAACACCAAAAATTTAAACATAACACTTTCGGTTTTGCTCCCATTTTGCATGAGCTGAACTCAAAGATCTGACACATTTTCTACATACACAAAAGACCCATTACTCTCAAATATTGTTCACAAATCTGTCTAAATCTGTGTTAGTGAGCACTTCTCCTTTGCCGAGATAATCCATCCCACCTCACAGGTGTGGCATATCAAGGTACTGATTAGACAGCATGAATATTGCACAGGTGTGCCTTAGACTGTAAACAGTAAAAAGACCACTCTGAAATGTGCACAGTTTTGCCTTACTGGGGGGGGGGGGGGCAGAAAACCAGTCAATATCTGGTGTGGCCAGCATTTGCCTCACGCAGTGCAACACATCTCCGTCGCATAGAGTTGATCAGGTTGTTGATTGTGGCCTGTGGAATATTGGTTCACTCCTCTTCAATAGCTTTGCGAAGTTGCTCAATATTGGCAAGAACTGGAACATGCTGTCGTATACGCCGATCTAGAGCATCCCAAACATGCTCAATGGGTGACATGTCCAGTGAGTATGCTGGCCATGCAAGAACTGGGATGTTTTCAGCTTCCAGGAATTGTGTACAGATCCTTGAAATATGGGGCCGTGCATTATCATGCTGCAACATGAGGTGATGGTTCGTGGATGAATGGCACAACAATGGGCCTCAGGATCTCGTCACGGTATCTCTGTGCATTCAAAATGCCATCAATAAAATGCACCTGTGTTCATTGTCCATAACATACGCCTGCCCATACCATCACCCCACCGCTACCATGGGCCACTCGATCCACAACATTGACGTCCGCAAACCTCTCACCCACACGACGCCACACACGCTGTCTGCCATCTGCCCTAAACAGTGAAAACCGGGGCTCATCCGTAAACAGAACGCCTCTCTAACGTGCCAGACACCATCGAATGTGAGCATTTGCCCACTCAAGTCGGTTACGACGATGAACTGCAGTCAGCTCCAGACCCCGATGAGGACGACGAGCATGCAGATGAGCTTCCCTGAGACGGTTTCTGACAGTTTGTGCAGAAATTCTTTGGTTATATAAACCGATTGTTGCTGCAGCTGTCCGGGTGGCTGATCTCAGACGATCATAGAGGATGTGGAGGTCCTGGGCTGGTGTGGTTACACGTGGTCTGCGGTTGTGAGGCCAGTTGGATGTACTGCCAAATTCTCTGAAATGCCTTTGGAGACAGCTTATGGTAGAGAAATAAACATTCATTGCACAGGCAACAGCTCTGGTAGACATTCCTGCAGTCAGCATGCCAATTACACACTCCCTCAAACGTTGCAACATCTGTGGCATTGTGCTGTGTGATCAAACTGAACATTTCAGAGTGGACTTTTATTGTGGGCAGTCTAAGGCACACCTGTGCAATATTCATGCTGTCTAATCAGCACCTTGATATGCCACACCTGTGAGGTGGGATGGATTATCTCGGCAAAGGAGAAGTGCTCACTAGCACAGATTTAGACAGGTTGTGAACAATATTTGAGAGTAATGGTTCTTTTGTGTATGTAGAAAATGTTTCAGATCTTTGAGTTCAGCTCATGCAAAATGGGAGCAAAACCGAAAGTGGGTGTTTATATTTTTGGTCAGTGTAGAATATTGAAATTTTGTGTCTGACAAATCATTTGTAGCAAATGCTCTATGTGGCATGGAAGGTACATGAGAGGAGCAGGTTAGTGGCTGTGAGGTTCCCCTGCTGGAATTGAAGAGTTACGATTGACCATTTTGCTATTCTTTTGGTCAAAAACGAATATTTTGTTAGTCATCATATGATGTTATCAAAAAAAACAAAGAAAAAAGGAGTAGGAGATGTTTTGCAGGTGCTGCTTGCTGATGTAACTTTCAACTGCGTAGTCTTGGTATATCCGTTTATTTGTGCAGAATAGCAATGCGTTTTGGGGCTGCACCAGACCCTTCCACAGTTGTGTGTCTCCTTTTTATTTCATTTCTTTTGATGCTCTTTAACCACATCTTCATCTAGTGAAACAGTGAGGCAGCAGCTTCAAGTACTCCGATTTGGCACATCGCGTTGTTGTGCGCCTAGCACAGCGCCCCAAGGTGAGTGGTTTGAATACACTCCCCCTTCATCTTTTGGTTATGCCAGGTGTTCATCTGTGCTCCTTCTGTGTATTTTTTTTCAGATATTTAGAAGATCATATGATGTGATCTTTCAATGACTACTAAAGCTGAGGAAGGCGGTGGTTGTCGACCATGATCTCATCAGTAACTTATTGATTAGAACAGCATTTAACTAGTATTTTTCAAAGAAGCCCCATTCATCTGTCAAATGGGCATGACTTCTAGATAACTTACCAGCAACTTCCTACAATATTATGTGCATTCACATTTTTGCTACACACTATTCACTAAGCTACTCAACACAGTAGATAGTTCTCTGTCATCCAACTGTGTATATTAACCCAGGGTGACCATATTCTAGCTTGGAAGCCTCAAAATATTACCGGCCTCTATGGTGAGGATCTTGGCCTCCTAACCTCGTGACAAACAAGTGCGCAGGTCTTGGATTACAGACACTGTCTTGAAGCTCCACACTCCTGCACTGGTAGAAGATATCAATTGTAGATTGTGTCAGTACAAATAACTTTCCAGTGCTAAATTGAAAGGGGTTGGACACTTACAATGGGTATGTAAGATGGCTATATGGTACTTATTAGTATAGATGATATTCTGCACCATTTTCTATTTTTTATAAGTTATGCCCTCTAGTTGGCCAAGTCAGTTGTGCTGTTCGCATGACGGTATTGTCCATAAAATGGCTACTGATGGAGGGTCATGTGACCAAGCAGATCACTCAGTTTCCTCCATTCAAATACATAGCACCTACCATCTGCATTTGCACTGTTGGGAGTTTGGTGCAGGTGTACTGCATTACAATGTAAGAGCCTGAGGGATGTTTCTGGTCACATGACCCTCCAATAGCTGCCATCTTATGGACAGGACCTCTATGAGGACAGTACAGAAGATTTGCCAAACAAGGTCATATAGCTTATGAAATATAGAAAATGGCTCAGAATATCAACAAAGAATATATTAGTAAGTGCCATATAGTCATTTAACCTACACATTCGTCAACATTGGGCCAGAAAGGGACCAACTCCTTTAAATGGTTTCTAGCAGACTTCTCAAATTTAAGTTCCTATCATTGGCCACTTCTGGGAATAATTTATGGCTAGTAATAGGCACAATGGTATAAGCATTTTCAATTGGATGATATTACATTGTAGGCATTACTATTGCATGTACACTTCTGTATGGGCATTGAAGTTTGGAATATGTGTAAGGTAACATCACTGTTCAGGTGTTATGTGGCTCTCGTGTCTGATATCAGTGATAAAACGTGAAACAATTTGATGCTGCTTGATCTGGATACTAACAGAATTCAGATAGCAACCTGGACTATTTTTTGGAGATGTGACGAGAGTAGTAAGGGGTAGAGCATACATCAAAAATATTGCTGCAGCTTTTCTTTCTGTGTTTTAATCAATAAGGCTGCCAAATAGTAGCTAGTCATTACTGTAGGCCAGGCATGTCCAACCTGTGGCCCTCTATAACTCCCAGCATGCCCTGATAGCTGTAATCTGTTCAGTCATGATGGAAGTTATAGTTTTAAAACAGCTGGGGGCCCACAAGTTGGACATCCCATTCTAGACCTTTTGGTTAGGATCGAGTATAGTGCTCTATCTTTTCTTATCAGTGTCTAGTGTTGGGGTTATTGATAATGAATGGGTACATTTTACGCACACATGGAGGTTTAGTTCTGGGTGTATGCAGGTTGACCTTACAGCAACCTATAGGAAAAACAAGCCTCTTAATCGAAATGGGAGTTTGGGGTGTTTGAAAGTCTGAGGTTCAAAAAAAAATCTCTTCAATTATATAAATGGTAAAAAGTATAAATCTGAAGGTGTCGGCCCTCTACAGAGCAATGAGGGGGGAGTTGCAGAGAGCGATGAGGAGAAAGCAAAGCTATTAAATATTTTTTTCTCCACTGTATTCACTGAGGAAAATAAACTGTCAGATGAAATGCAGAATGTAAAAGTAAATTCCCTATTAAAAGTGCCCTGTCTGACCCAGGAAGAAGTACAACAGCGACTTAAAAAGATTAAAATAGACAAATCGCCAGGACCAGATGGCATACACCCCCATATCCTAAGAGAATTAAGTAATGTCATAGCCAGACCCTTATTTATGATGTTTACAGACTCTATGCTGACAGGGAGTGTTCCACAGGATTGGCGCATAGCAAATGTGGTGCCAATATTCAAAAAGGGTGCAAAAACAGAGTCCGGAAACTATAGGCCGGTAAGTTTAACATCTGTTGAGTGAAAATTGTTTGAAGGTTTTCTAAGAGATGCTATCTTGGAGGATCTCAATGAAAATAAGCAAATAACACCATATCAGCATGGCTTCATGAGGTATCGGTCATGTCAAACTAATTTAATCAGTTTCTATGAGGAGGTAAGTTCTAGACTTGACAGTGGTGAATTAATGGATCTCGTATATCTGGACTTCTCCAAAGCATTTGACACTGTACCACATAAAAGGTTAGTATATAAAATGAGAATGCTTGGACTGGGAGAAAACGTCTATAAGTGGGTAAGTAACTGGCTCAATGATAGAAAACAGAGGGTAGTTATTAATGGTACACACTGAGATTGGGTCACTGTCACTAGTGGAGTACCTCAGGGGTCAGTATTGGGCCCTATTCTCTTCAATATATTTATTAATGATCTTGCAGAAGGCTTGCACAGTAAAATATAATTTTTTTCAGATGACACTAAACTGTGTAAAGTAATTAACACTGAAGAGGACAATATACAGCTACAGATGGATCTGGATAGATTGGAGGCTTGGGCAGATAAGTGGCAGATGAGGTTTAATACTGACAAATGTAAGGTCATTTGAGAAGGAATAATGCAAATCACCCGTACATACTAAATGGTAAAACACTCAGTAACACTGACATGGAAAAGGACCTAGGAATTTTAATAAACAGTAAACTAAACTGTAGAAACCAGTGTCAGGCAGCTGCTGCCATGGCCAATAAGATAATTGGTTGCATCAAAAGGGGCATAGATGCACAAATGCCCTTATGAGATGTTCCTCCTGGAAGTCTAGGGTGAATGTAAGTAGCATGCAGAACTTTTTATCACCACTTGGGCAGTAGAAAGCACTTACTCTTGCTTTTAAAATAAAGAAAAAATGATTACGGCAGCTAAAAGTGAGTTAGCCTTCCAATCCCTCTATATAGCATCTATAGGTGTGATGACTACTCATAAATGATTTATCTCCGGACAGCTATCTGTAGTAAATTACATCTATGTGGCCAAATGAAGACATTAAGGCTAGGTGTACATATCGAGATTTGTCGTGCAACATTTGTTTGCACCTATGTCGCGCGACAATTTTTATAAAGGCAGTCTATGGTGAAGAATGCTGCGACTGCGACGCAACAGTCGCAGAAAATCCATTCGAGATGGATTTTTCTGCGACTGTCACATCGCAGTCGCAGCATGTCACATGTTACAGTGCGACACCATAGATTGCCATTATAAAAATTGTCGCGCGACATTGGTGCAACAAAATGTTGCGCGACAAATGTTGCAGTGTAGTTGTGCATAAGTCGCGCGACAAATGTCTTCGTGTAGACCTAGCCTAACAGATACAAACTTATAAGGTCAACCCTATAATACCTATTCCATGTTATGCACTGCTCAAAAATGAAGAGCAAAGTATAAAATTGCCACTTGTCTCCTATAGGCTGTATGAATTCTCATGTTTGATGTTAATATCCCCATATGACAGCACAAGCTCTATGGGGATAGCTCATCTATATTAGGCTGGTGTCACACCTCCGGTGTGAATTCCATCAGGCTGTTCCGGCAGACAATTCTGGGAATCGTTGGGACCCAAACCGCAGCATGTAGCGGTTTGTGTCCAGCAGATCCTCCGCATCGTCTTCCACAATACGTATGGATCTCCATCAGACCCCATTATACACAATGGAGCTGGCGGGCATTTCATTGGCATCCAGCACTGTCGGATCCAGACAATTCCAAGATGTTCTCTGCCGAAATGGCCCGCCGGAATTCATACCATAGGAGTGAAACTAGCCTTACCCATAGTATATTATCTACTGTTCAAGTTTTTTTTTTCGGAGCTGTCTAAAATGTCTGTTACAATTGACCACTGCGTTGAGTAATTTTATCCAGATGTCAATAGCTATTTCTCCTGACTCCCACATACAGGTTTGGTTTGGCCAAGCATGCATATTTTTGTTGAAATTTAACTTGCTTGATCCTTCTTTTACCCAACAGATGATGAGAGTCTGGAGTCCTCCATACACATTAGTCAGCCGGCCCAGCCATAAATGGTGTATTTGTCCAAGAAAAACCTAATATGTTGGAGGGCATTTACTCCAAGTCAGAACAGACACTTTCTCTTGATTTTCAAACACCATTTAATAAGATATATGAGCACCATTGAGGGTGCCGAGTTCAAATACAAATGTACAAAGGTCACTGCACTTTATGGTGCAATGTAAAGAAACATTTCCTACAAAAACAAATGAAATGCTTTGCTTCTTGACTGTACAACATCGATAACATATGTTTGATGAACTTTGATATGTGAAAGCCCATTGGCTGTCCATAATACATTTCCAGACAAACAAATTTTAAGAACATATTGATCTTTAAATTACGTCAGCAGAAGCCAATAAAAATAGGGGGCTGGGATTGAGCCGCGCGGCCGTGTATTTGTTTTCTTAGCAACCCCCTGCTGTAACATTGTTGCAAAGAGCAATATATCAATTATTACTCTGCCCCCAAATGTTATTGATTTAAAATTATAACCACGGTGATTAGGACCTGAGAACGTGTCACCATGAAATGCAGTGTGATCTGCAGGCAACCTAATAGAGAGCAGAGAGAGCTGAGCAAATTGATATTGTGGGAAAAGATACATAATAACTTAATTAATTTAGTACATTTAATTTAGTACATTGAAATCTCTGCTCTTCCTGAGCTCAAGAGCCCTGACAGCTATCTCTGTATACACACTTATACAGGGAATGCTGAAGACTGCCCACATGGCTCCTAAGCTTATAAAGTGCAGAGATGTAAAGGTGTAAATTAAAAGTTTTTCAGAATCTTTTCCTACAAACCATGTATCAATCTGTTCAGCTCCTCCTGCTGCCTGCAGATTACTCTGCATTTCGTGGCGACAGGTTCTCTTTAACCACTTCAGTACAGGAAGCACTACTGTCACCCCCTCATTAACAAGCCTATTAACCCCTTTTTGGGGGGAGGGGTGAGTTGTATTCTTCTGTGGCACCATTTTTGGGTACATGTCACTTACTGATTCATTTTTATTTTATTCATTAAATTTAAAAATTGTTAATTTTTATTAACTCTTTCTTGGGTGGAATGGCTGAAAAAAATGCAATTCCACAATTGCAGTTTTTTTTTATGCAGTTCTTTTCATTTGTGTCGTTCACACATATTCTGTGGGGTGGTATGGTGAGGCCGATACCAAATATTTGAACTTTTTCTATGTTTTACTTCTTTTACACATAATATGTTACTTCATTCCAAGAGCTATAACTTTTTAAATTCATATGCCCTTAAGAGCTAATTTGCACATGGACAAAGAGACTAGCCATAAGGAATGGATAGAGCAGCAGCGTGCAAGCTTGACTTCTGGTCTATTCATATAGGACAGGGATGCTCAACCTGCAGCTCTCCAGCTGTTGTAAAACTACAACTCCCACCATGCCCTGCTGTAGGCTGTCCGGGTATGCTTGGAGTTATAGTTTTCCAACAGCTGGAGGGCCCCAGGTTGTGCATCCCTGATATGGGGGATACAGGAACCCTGTCTTCCCAGCAGTCAGACCCACGATGGTCAGACATTTATACCCTAACCTGTGAATAGGAGATGATTGTAAATCTTGGAACATCTTCTTTAAAGAGATTTTTCTAACGGAACAACCTTTTTCTCAATTCTATTCTGTACATCAGCTGTTATCATTACACTGCATGCAGAATTATTAGGCAAATGAGTATTTTGACCACATCATCCTCTTTATGCATGTTGTCTTACTCCAAGCTGTATAGGCTCGAAAGCCTACTACCAATTAAGCATATTAGGTGATGTGCATCTCTGTAATGAGAAGGGGTGTGGTCTAATGACATCAACACCCTATATTAGGTGTGCATAATTATTAGGCAACTTCCTTTCCTTTGGCAAAATGGGTCAAAAGAAGGACTTGACATGCTCAGAAAAGTCAAAAATAGTGAGATATCTTGCAGAGGGATGCAGCACTCTTAAAATTGCAAAGCTTCTGAAGCGTGATCATCGAACAATCAAGCGTTTCATTCAAAATAGTCAACAGGGTTGCAAGAAGCGTGTGGAAAAACCAAGGCGCAAAATAACTGCCCATGAACTGAGAAAAGTCAAGCGTGCAGCTGCCAAGATGCCACTTGCCACCAGTTTGGCCATATTTCAGAGCTGCAACATCACTGGAGTGCCCAAAAGCACAAGGTGTGCAATACTCAGAGACATGGCCATGGTAAGAAAGGCTGAAAGACGACCACCACTGAACAAGACACACAAGCTGAAACGTCAAGACTGGGCCAAGAAATATCTCAAGACTGATTTTTCTAAGGTTTTATGGACTGATGAAATGAGAGTGAGTCTTGATGGGCCAGATGGATGGGCCCGTGGCTGGATTGGTAAGGGGCAGAGAGCTCCAGTCCGACTCAGACGCCAGCAAGGTGGAGGTGGAGTACTGGTTTGGGCTGGTATCATCAAAGATGAGCTTGTGGGGCCTTTTCGGGTTGAGGATGGAGTCAAGCTCAACTCCCAGTCCTACTGCCAGTTTCTGGAAGACACCTTCTTCAAGCAGTGGTACAGGAAGAAGTCTGCATCCTTCATGAAAAACATGATTTTCATGCAGGACAATGCTCCATCACACGCGTCCAAGTACTCCACAGCGTGGCTGGCAAGAAAGGGTAAAAAAGAAGAAAATCTAATGACATGGCCTCCTTGTTCACCTGATCTGAACCCCATTGAGAACCTGTGGTCCATCATCAAATGTGAGATTTACAAGGAGGGATGTTATATTGGTTTCACTGGTAAAAATAAGTAATTGAAATGGGTATATATTTGTTTTTTGTTAAGTTGCCTAATAATTATGCACAGTAATAGTCACCTGCACACACAGATATCCCCCTAAAATAGCTAAAACTAAAAACAAACTAAAAACTACTTCGAAAAATATTCAGCTTTGATATTAATGAGTTTTTTGGGTTCATTGAGAACATGGTTGTTGTTCAATAATAAAATTAATCCTCAAAAATACAACTTGCCTAATAATTCTGCACTCCCTGTAGAGGAATCTGAGCGGGGTAAATTTAGCATTACGCAACTCTTCTTCAAATGAATGGAAAAACATGCCAAACATTGTCATACCAAGTCCACCAGAGCGGGAACAGCAGCTCTTTGCAGCAGCTTATGATATAGTGTTCTCTTGGACACTTTAAAGGGATTGTTCACCCATGTAGAGTTTTCTACATAGCTGCCCTATCTTCATCTCTCCATCGCCAGCTCTGCAGGTCCCGGGTCTCCCCGTGTCAACATCTGGTCTTATGCAGGGCCACGTGACCACTGCAGCCAATGACTGGTAGCAGTGATGATGTGTTGCACGTCATCACTGCGGCCAGTCATTGGCTGCATCGGTCACATGACCCAGTGTGAAACTAGATCTTGACACGGGGAGGCCCGTAACCTCCAGAGCTGGCGATGGAGAGATGAAACTGCAACCCAGGGGGTGGGGATTAGGGAGTTATAATTACCACCGCAGGTCCAGCCACACTGTGTAGTCTGTAGAAAGTTGAACAACCCCTTTAATGCCTGTATGCATGGACTGTATTCAACCTACTTCTGTCTATTGAAACATATATAAATGGTTATTTTATATTAGTATATGATGCCAAGGAGAATAATAATGTCATTTAACATTAGAAGTCTTCCATGAAGTCAGGATCGTTTTATCAGTATGTTCTGGAATCACTGAATCAATTTTACACTTTGATTTGATTTTTACACTGTAAGTAATTTTCGTGATGAATATTTTATGACTTCATTGTATGACTTCATAAAATTGCCATTTGGCTGAGTAGCACCATTGCATCTGTTGTGCTAAGTATCACTAGTATACATAGAAGAGGACAAGGACTACAAAACTGCAGGTGGTAAATAGCACCATATGTTTAGCAGAGTGATTTATCTACAAGGCACAAATCCATCAAGTTACAGAGGGCCTGCCACTTTCTTCATTAGTAGTTCAGCGTGCTAAGTACAATATGTAAGTGTACAACGACATTCATTATTTTTATGCTCCCTCTACTGAAATATGAGGGCATGCCATAAATTGCACTGTAGGTTAATATGGGGGGTAAATAGCTCATCATTAGAGTTGAGTAAATCAATTAGGCACAACTTAAATTTATTACAAATTACCCACAAGATTCAGATTTCAGCACATCCAAACTTTTTGGATTGACCCTGAACAAATATAATGGAGCAGAACAACAGAACTCCTGTTGTTATAACCCTGATGTGAAAGAGCCCTTGTAGATGCAACCCTGTGTTCTTATTCTAGGTGGGGAGTCTTGTTATTAGATCCCAAAAAGACAAACTTTACAAAAACACTGTGGGGCACATGTGCTAGAATTAATGCTATTTTGCAAAAGTTGAAAATATTTGTGCAAAAATATGCGATCTTCTGGAGATTTTTCTACTTCTCACAGCACTTAAAAAAGTGGGGGAGACTTCTCCGATGGGTGCAGGCTTCCTCTGGCCCGCATATTTAGCATTACTTACAGTATGTCAGAGAACTAGCATAAATTATTGCCAAAATCTATGTCAGTCCATTGCTGGTGTAGATTTGGGCACATTTACAGCACAAGATTAAGAGGCATCTCATAATAAGATTGGTGCCGCTTACTCCAAAGAACTTTTAACTAAGGCTCGCTTATGAAACACTAGTCTTCAGTAAATGTATCTTATAGTGCCCCATAAAGTCTACTAATTTAACACAAAACATTTTGTAAAAAAGAAATCTGTAATTGGAATGACTGTAAACAATTTTGGAGAAGAATCACTGTAACCACTTAATGGTGTCACTCACAATTATGAGAACTAAACAAGTCGCTGACTTGTCACACTTGCCAATCTCTTTGGCAGAATACAGATGCTACAAGTCTACCTGACTGTATTCACAGTGTCATTTATTGACTGCTGAAACTGTGATTTGCAAATAACTGGAGCTCCACCCTAGTGTCATGGCAGAGTGACATCTGTCCCGTGGGAGGAGCAGGGTGCTCAGGAAAGCCATCAGCCTAGCAAACAGCAGGGCTCCTGAAGGGACCAGTGTCCTCCCACACACACCTTTGTCTATCCTTCTCTAAGTTCTTGCTGACATGCCTGCATACTGTAGGACTGCATGTGATTACTTCCAGCCACACCACATGAATGAAGAGTCGCCGACAGAGACATTTTAATCAGAATCTAAGCTCATGTTTATTATAGCAGTGAAGTTTGAATGCAATGTCCTCGTTTATGTGTCTATTGATACAATATGAATGTCCTGTATAGTACTCTAGCTGACTATAACACATATTGTTAATACCTAAGTTTGGGTTTACATGACAGTTCGGTCCCTATGTATATAGTGACCATTAGAGATCAGCCCAAAATTCTATTTGGGTTTGATTCAGCCAAATTGGATTACGATTTGGGTCTGAATCAATTCTAAGTGCCCTAATTGACCTGAAAATTTGTGTATGACACTACGGGGTCCCCTAGGACTCATATTTTTTTCTATTTTGCCTCACTTTTTAAAAATAAAATGTTATTAATTTCCTGTCTTTCTCTCCCTCCCTCTCCAAAATTCACCTGAATCGAATGACCGAAAATTCAGATTTGGATGCAACCAATATTTTACAAAACTCTGGTGAAATCCAGTTTCAATTAGAATCAATTTGATCATCTCCAGTGACTGTATAGAAGGTTATCAAACTACAGAGAAAGACTAAAGGTTAGAAACTCGTGGTTGCCTATAAGCCCAGTATGGTGATACACCAGAGAGTAGAGATGAGCAAATTGATTCTAAATCAATTAAAGTTGAACCAAATTTTGAAAAAATTCAAGTTGCGCCCCAATCCAAATCTTTCGTTATTCCATTGAGGTGCATTTTGGAGAGAAATAGAGAAAAAAAATAATATAAACATTTTTAAAAAGAGAGAGACTAAAGAGATTAAATTTGAGTCCTAAGAGACTTCAGAGTGTCATACAGAAAATTTCAGGCCAACTGGAGTATTTTCAATTCGTATAGAATCAATTTGGACCCAAATCAACAAATTTGGCCATATCGAACCCGAACGTATGGCAGCTATAAATCAACCACTCAAACCATCCCACTTTTGTTAGTCAGCTATTGGCTAACCTCTTCTTCCTCTAGTATTTGGGTCCTGGAGGTAGCCAATGAATTGTAATGCCACAGGAATGTATCACAAAACAACAAGGCAATAAATCCAGTATACAATAGTGTCCAGGGACATTTTCATGTGGGCTTTTATAGCAGTGACTGAGGATCTGTTTAATGAGTTCTTCAGGCCTGTAAGGATGGACCTTAGTAGACCAGTGAATTACATTTTAAGTGCCTCCTCTCTGTAATGTAATTGAATAATTGCTTCCCGTAGTATGACTAAAAACATTACAGCTCAGCATTAACTTAGTACTAAAAATGTTAAGGATTATAGGTAAATTAGGGTCAAACCACAAAAAAATTGTACATTTTTAATCTGGCACCAATGGGACCTACTGTGTAAGGCGGTCATTCAAAAGAATATAAAAGAGTAGAGAATCAGGAAGAAATATAATAAATAATATAAATAAATAAAAGTAAGTACATAATATAAATATTAAAAATAAATGTTTTTCATTGGCCCAGATTTACTAATCGTAAAGATGAAGTAAACGTAGGGCATGGCCGCACTGGTCAGGTTTCTGCATGCAGTTTTAGAAGTCAAAACCAGGAGTGAATAAAAAAAAAAGAGGAGAAGGCATATCTGTCCTGTATACTTTCTCTTCTTTTATGATCCTCTCCTGATTTTGGCTTTCAAAACTGCGTCAGGAAACCTGACCGTGTGGTTTTACCCTTAGGCTCCATTCACACGTCCGTGGTGTGTTGCAGACCCGCAAATTGCGGACCCGCAACACACCCGCCCGGCACCCCTATAGAAATGCCTATTCTTGTCTGCAAGCTGCAGACAAGAATAGGACATGTTCTATCTTTTGCGGAGCTGCGAACCTGAAGATCGGGGCCGCGCTCCGCAAATGCGGATGCTGACAGCACACTGTGTGCTGTCTGCATCCATTCTGTCCCCATAGAAAATGAATGGGTCCGCACCCGTTCTGCAAAATTGCGGAACGGATGCGGACCCATTTGCGGACGTGTGAATGGAGCCTAAGGCAGGCTGTCTAGACTTGCAGCAGATTTATTGCAGAGGCTCAGGCTGGATGATAAATGTGGACCAGTGATAAACACTTCTCTTTGAGCCTATACCAACTATTGGTTTACTTACTTTGAGACAGATTTTTATTCCGGTATTAAATTTTGGCACAAAATAGTGCATTGCAGGCATCACCTGGTTCCATGATGCCCCCCCCCCCATCAGGCATGTTGTTAAAAAGTTTAGAAACCCTAGATGCACCAAATTGCTCCACTTTTTTTAGACATATTTTTGGAGCGGATACATTAGTAAATCTGCACCACTGTACCTTGTCTCCACTGGGGCTCACAATCTAAATCCCTAATTAACCTGTCAGTTTGTTTTGGGAGTGTGGGAAGAAACCAGAATATCCAAAGGACCCCCCAAAAACACAGGGAGAACATACAAACTTCTTGCCGATGTTGCCCAGGGCCACAAGGCAATAGTGCTAATCACTAACCATCTATTTTTGGATTATTGGATGCCAAACTAAAGACCTTTATTAACCCTTTTTTCCATTTTGCTTGGTGTTGCTCTTTATACCTTGTCTAATCTAAATAATGCGATTGGATGAAGAATGTTTACTTCAATCATAAAATAATTAGAAATCAAACATATTATATGCAGCATTCTTCCCTGCAGGGCCTGAAGGTAGATTTGATATTGTGGATTGTCTGAGAAGCCAATTAGAACTTTGGAGGGAGAAATACTGCAACCTTCAGGAAAACCACAACTAACAAAGTCTCAGCAGCAGGCCATTGTCACTTTGACTAGACTGAGAGAAACCACCTGCAGGAATAGCCCTTTCTCTGTTTTGCTCCTGAAGATGCGTTTAAATGATGATTAATCACTGAATAAACTGAAGAAGTGACACACAGATAAAGGCTGAGGAACAGGAGAGATGGGGAGAGAGCAGTGGGTGCATGTGGTCCAGCATGGGTGGGTGGAAGTTCCAAGATGATGGATTGGCCTGTGGATGCTTGACACTTGAGTATCTTGTCTCTGGACTCTGGAAAGAGGAGAGGGTGATCCAGTGTACAGTACTACTGCACTGGTAAAGCAATGGACTGCACCCTGTGACTGCTGCCTAAACTTCAATACAACAAACTACAGTATAACATCCCTTTACCATAATCTACCAAAAACATGTATGTGTATGTAATGCATTATGGTGTAAACCCTAGGTCAGGGTACAGTATCGTAATCCAGGCATCGAGAATTTTACAAACCTAGAAGTACAAGCTTGAGCAGAGATAAATAAAAAAAAACTCCACTGATAAATGAACAGAATAAAAACATTAGGCAGATACTGCCAGAACATTGTGCCTGCAATTTTTTTTGTTTGAGCCAAATTTATGATTTGGACTGTTAAATATGTCTTAAGCCCCATGCATGCAACCCAGTTCCCTCAGGTTCTCCAAATTCGGTTGTTAAAATTACAGTGGCAGCTGGAGATGAGCGCTTCCATTCCATAGTTTAGCTCCTTAGGCTTTGTAAAAGTTGGGCAGTATGTGTGTAGTGTATATATGGTGTATTTATATATGTGTCCCATGTATATGGAGTATTTATGTGTGTTGCATACATATGGTGTATGTACAGTCGTGGCCAAAAGTTTTGAGAATTACATAAATATTGGAAATTGGAAAAGTTGCTGCTTAAGTTTTTATAATAGCAATTTGCATATACTCCAGAATGTTATGAAGAGTGATCAGATGAATTGCATAGTCCTTCTTTGCCTGAAAATTAACTTAATCCCCAAAAAACCTTTCCACTGCATTTCATTGCTGTCATTAAAGGACCTGCTGAGATAATTTCGTCTTGTTAACTCAGGTGAGAATGTTGACGAGCACAAGGCTGGAGATCATTATGTCAGGCTGATTGGGTTAAAATGGCAGACTTGACATGTTAAAAGGAGGGTTATGCTTGAAATCATTGTTCTTCCATTGTTAACCATGGTGACCTGCAAAGAAACGCGTGCAGCCATCATTGAGTTGCATAAAAATGGCTTCACAGGCAAGAATATTGTGGCTACTAAGATTGCACCTCAATCAAAAATTTATAGGATCATCAAGAACTTCAAGGAAAGAGGTTCAATTCTTGTTAAGAAGGCTTCAGGGCGTCCAAGAAAGTCCAGCAAGGGCCAGGATCGTCCCCTAAAGAGGATTCAGCTGCGGGATCGGAGTGCCACCAGTGCAGAGCTTGCTCAGGAATGGCAGCAGGCAGGTGTGAGCGCATTTGCACGCACAGTGAGGCAAAGACTTTTGGAAGATGGCCTGGTGTCAAGAAGGCCAGAAAAGAAGCCACTTCTCTCCAAAAAAAAACATCAGGGACAGTTTGATCTTCTGCAGAAAGTATGGTGAATGGACTGCTGAGGACTAGGGCAAAGTCATATTCTCAGATGAAGCCTCTTTCAGATTGTTTGAGGCATCTGGAAAAAGGCTTGTCCGGAGAAGAAAAGGTGAGCGCTACCATCAGTCCTGTGTCATGCCAACAGTAAAGCATCCTGAGACCATTCATGTGTGGGGTTGCTTCTCATCCAAGGGAGTGGGCTCACTCACAATTTTGGCCCAAAACACAGCCATGAATAAAGAATGGTACCAAAACACCCTCCAACAGCAACTTCTTCCAACAATCCAACAACAGTTTGGTGAAGAACAATGCATTTTCCAGCACGATGGAGCACCGTGCCATAAGGCAAAAGTGATAACTAAGTGGCTCGGGGACCAAAACGTTGACATTTTGGGTCCATGGCCTGGAAACTCCCCAGATCTTAATCCCATTGAGAACTTGTGGTTAATCCTCAAGAGGAGGATGGACAAGCAAAAACCCACTAATTCTGACAAACTCCAAAAAGTGATTATGAAAGAATGGGTTGCTAGCAGTCAGGAATTGGCCCAGAAGTTGATTGAGAGCATGCCCAGTCGAATTGCAGAGGTCCTGAAAAAGAAGGACCAACACTGCAAATACTGACTCTTTGCATAAATGTCATGTAATTGTCGATAAAAGCCTTTGAAGCGTATGAAGTGCGTGTAATTATATTTCACTGCATCACAGAAACAACTGAAACAAAGATCTAAAAGCAGTTTAGCAGCAAACTTTGTGAAAACTAATATTTGTGTCATTCTCAAAACTTTTGGCCACGACTGTATATGTAAACATGTGTGGCGATGCCGCGTGTTCACCGTTGAGTAGGGTACCTGTTGTTAAAAATTTGAATCCCACCCCTGTTGCAACCATAAGGCCCCTTGCAGATGAGCGTGAGCGGATTACGTCCGGATGCGTTCAGTAAAAAAAGCGCGAGTTCATTCAGTTTTATATGCAATCGCATTCAGTTGTTCAGTTTTTATCGTGCGGGTGCAATGCGCAATGCATTATAAAAAACGGAGGGTTTGCAAACATCTCTTAGCAACCATCCGTGAAAAATGCATTGCATCCGCACTTGCTTGCGGATGCAATGCATTTTTCACGGATGATGTTCTATATTCTGCGTTTTTGCGTGAAAAACGCAGAATATAGAACATGCTGCGATTTTCACGCAACGCACAAGTGATGCGTGAAAACCAATGTTCATGTACACAGACCCATTGAAATGAATGGGTCCGGATTCAGTGCGGGGCGCAATGCGTTCACATCATGCATTGCACCCGCGCGGAATACTCGCTTGTGTAAAAGGGGCCTAACAGTCCACAAATGCAGTCCACAAATCTCTGATCTGCAAAATATGGATGCCGTGTGTGTTGCATCTGTATTTTTTGCAGACTCATTGACTCCAATGGGTCGGTGGTCTGCATTTTGTGGACAAGTATAGGACATGTACCTTGTTTATGGAACAGACATACAGATGCAGAAAGCGCATGGATCATCTGTGTGCTTTCTGCATCCATATGGTCATTCCACAAAAAGATAGACTATGGGGGAGATTTATCATTCAATTTGTGCCAGAATAGTGGCATTAAAAAGTCGCAAATGACTTTTTTATATGTGACTTTTTAAAAAAATAGTTGCAAGTGGCTTTTTTACCCCCCCTCGCCACTTTCAAAAAGGGGAATGACAAAAGGCCATCACGACAAATTTATCTTCGTTTATGCCAGTTTTCTGGTGCAAATGAAGCCAGATATCTACGGAAGTTCTGGGCTGTTCTGTTTAGACACACGGATGGTCGGGGGATGCGCCTAATTTATGATAAGGTCTGTGCTTCGTCATGAATTCTTTGCATCGCTGGCAGTGCGGGTAATATGAAGACCTGTGCATAAAGCTCCAGTCTTAATAAATCTCCCCCTATGTCCGTAAAATATGGACCATGGACCCATTGAAAACAATTGATCAGCAAATAAAATGTGGACAGCACACGCACGACACCTGTATCTTGCAGATCGTGTGAATAGGGCCTTAATGTGTGATGTTGTTTTAGAAAGTTGATGGGAAGATGTGACACAATAATCCATAGGGTGTTGCATCACCTTTTATACCAACTTGGAACTGGTATAGTTTTTGTCAAACAAATGGTCAAAACTGTCTAAGACTGGGACAAAACAATGCAGAAAAGATGACAGGGCAAAAAGATTGGGCAAAAGTTGTCTAAAAAAACATGTGTAGCATGTTATAAATGAATAAAAAATATATTGCCACACGCACTTCATATATGTGGTGCAGCAAGTGTCTGCCACAAATTCTCGCGCAAATGAAGACACTTTCTGGATGCAGTGACATTGGTATATCGCCACCATTTTTTTTTGTATTATGTTATATCTGCTCTACACTTTCTCTTCATTTAATTGCATTACTCAGGGAGGATGCATTTCTATTTACGTCTGTATGGCTGTTTGAGAATACAGAATAGGCCTTATGCAAAAAGGTTAGTGCAAGAAATAGTGCCCAAAGCAACCGTTCAGTTGCCAGCTTTATTTTTCACAGCAGGATTGTAAATAAAAGGTGTGATTTGGACAAATACCCCCCTTTTTTTGTCTCAGTCCAGCCCGGTGTTTGATAATTCTACGGTTGATAACACCGCGCAACAATGATTTTACTACAGAGAAAAACATGTGATTTACACTAAAATGAGCTATTTCTCTCAAATTGGTGTATGGCCATGTCCAGGCCTTTTCCGTGCCTCCCCAAGAACAACATAAGTGAGCGCTGCAGTTTTTTCCTTTGTAAAACATACTAAAATGAGCGCGCTGATTGCAAATATGAACTCGGAATTTGCCTGACACGTCTAGATTTTAAGTTATACATGCAAAGCCTATTCAGTTATAATATTAATGCATTATATTGGAGATATTCCAATGGACATGTCCAGACCTGTTCGGACGCACTCTGGCTGATGTCAGCAGTAAGTATAAAAGGCAAGCTGGACAGATTTTGATAAAGTGATCTGTTATAGTATTATCAGTTTTGAAACTTAAGATGGATAAACGCAAATGTGTTAACTATCCAGACAATTTCTGCTACATATGTGACACTACTTATGATCAGCGCAAGAATCTGACAAAGCGAGTGCGTCTTGCAGCTTGGGATGCATTTGTGCTAGTAGTGCAGAACTTCATTGGGAACAGACGAGCTGCTACTATGCTGAATTAGTAGACAACATGCTTACAGCATATGAACAACTTGGCTGCCGAATGTCATTGAAACTGCATTTCTTACATTCCCATCTTGACTTTTTCCCACCCAATTTGGGACATGTAAGTGACGAACATGGAGAGCGGTTCCATAAAGATATTTCTACAATGGAGAACAGGTATCAAGGCCGCTGGAATCCCAACATGATGGGGGACTACTGCTGGTTTTTGCAATGGGAAAATATGACCGTTCCCAAACGCAAAAGCAGATGCCTGAAGCACTTTTAACAGTACTGGGCCTTGCTCAAGTAAGATTTTTAAACTGAAAAACAAGACTTTTTGAAATTTTGTTATTCCATTACATTTTCATACACTGTTTACTACACAAACTTTGTAGATCAGGTAATTGTTGGAATAAAACTCTTTCTGTTCAAAATTATTCAATGCTTTCCAAGTGCTTAATTCATTTAGGCATACTTATGCATAGCAAAATTTTTGTGATGTGTTACAACAATTCTGACTTCGGATTTGTAATCCGCACACTCGATTTTCTTTTGTTGCGTGGTGTAATAGATCTTCTGGATGCCAGGTTAAAGTAAGTCATCAGAAAACCAGTCCTGTAGGGCTAGTTCAGCTGAATGTAATGATACCTTCCACTTAGTGATCTGTTGCTTTATTCTGGAGAGAAAGTACCTTTAATTCTTATGCAAATGAACAGTTAAGGGCACTGAGAGTTGGCCAAACACACTTTGTGCCCCCTTGCTCCTCCAACTTTCTCTGCCAGTAACTACTTCTCCTTCTTGATTGACAGGGCCAGGCGGGATGACTATGCAGGAACCTGACTCTGTCAATCAAGGAGAGCGAGGGTTTGGCAGAGGAAACAGGAGGAGCAAGGGTTTTCTGAGCTTGTTGTAAAGCTTAGCGTGTCAGATCTCTAAGAAGATCAGTCCCATATCTCTAGCTGCTATTAATCCTGAGATATGAGGGGGTTAAAGCCACTTCCCCCACCCTGCTGCCTGGGGCTGAACTGTTAAATCCTTTTCTCAAGACCCTTGGAAGTGGTTAACAGAATTTTACTGTTTGAATTAAAGGAAAACACTGTATTTCATGTATTTCCACCTTTAAAAAACATGGACTATCTTTGGAATTGTCCCTGTAGAAATTTCATGTGAGTTCAAGATCCTCATCTCATGGCCAGAGAGGACTTCAGTTACAAAGAGTGTCTCTCATTCTGGAGGACCTATCCTACCCTGCATAGCACAAATAACACATTGACTTGAAAGGACACTGTGTAATACGCAGTTTTCTCTGTGGAAATTGAACACTTTCTGCCAGGTTTCACGACCAATTACAGCTGATTATTGGGCGTCCCAGCACGGGGGACACTTGTCATAAGCTTTTTGTCAAGGCACCCTTCCAAGAAGTAGGAATTACTAAACATATAGAATTCCTTTAATATTAAACAAAAATACTAAAATGCTTAGGGGTCTAAAGTTCTAGAACATTTATTATTCATTACTAATTTTCACAAAGAGTATGAAAAACACATAAGATTTGATAATATTTATAAAAAAAATTATTAGCTTGAATTTCAACTAAGCAAGTCAGAGGATCACAAAGCCAGAGATGATTACAATATTTGTTTCACCTCCAACATGACATCTGTTAAAGATGATGAATGACAAGGTCAAGAGCGCTACAAATTAGCCATTTGTTGTGTGCACTAATATCTACCACTCATAGTCTCGACTGTAGGCAAACTTGGATATTTAACATAATGCACAGACATTATCTCTGCTCCAAACTCTCTGCTGACCTAATCATTAACGTAGTGATATTATTTGGCTGCTGTAATTTGATAGTCATTTACATGTTACTGTGACTCATAAAGGTTAGTTCTTGTCAATAATGAAAAGAACGAAAGGTGAGGAATACAATTCATTCTACCTGCACATGTCTATCTGAATAATTGTACTGTCCTATGGACTGACCACACAAAGCTATGATTTTTATGATACCTCTATTGTATAATATCTGATACATTGTTCCAGCTGTAAGAGGCTGCTATCCATGTTGTGTACAGTGAGCGTGCTTGTCAATTCTCTTTAAGGCGGGTTTGGACCGCTCAATGTAACGTAAGCATTGCTTCCCGACAGTTGGCTGCTCGTTCAGTAAAGGAGATGGCTGCATTTACATGCAGTGATCTCCTTCACAGTATGAGGATGAGGGATCCCTCGTCTCCATATAGAATCAATGTTTCTGGGCAGCAGATCACAGTTTAGACTGCACGATCTGCTGCCCAGAAACGATAATTAATGTGCCTGCACGAAAGACAGGATCACCAAATGAACGTGTGTTTCACTCATTTATTGGCGGCACATTTATATGAGCAGATTATAAGTAACGGGCATTCGCAGGAATGGTAATTCCTGATAATCTAAATCCACCTTTAGTAACATAGCAGCAGAAGAGTTCGGTTGCCTGATCCTTTCTTGCCCTAGGAAAGCTCCTTCAACTTTAAAAAGCCAAACTTCTCCATTTAGAAGCTGACCTAAAAGCAACTCCAAAACAAGATGTACAAACTTGTACAATGTTGCATTGGTCCTCTCATTAAAAGGGTTTTCGGAGACTTTACTACTGATGACCTATCCTCTGGGACCCCCAGGACCCCCGCCAATCAGCTGTGGCACTGCGGCCTTCTCTCTGCTCACCAAGCACAGGGCCATCCATTTAATAGCGGCTGTGCTTGGTATCATTCAATGGGGCTGAGCTACAGCTAGGCCATGTGACCGATGACTGTAATGTCATATAGCCTAGACTACACTGAGAGAAGGCTGCAATGCTTCTGCAAGTGCCGGTGCCTTCTCAAACATCTGATCGCGAAAGGTCCCAGGTGTCGGACCCCCACCGATCAGTATAAAAGTCTATGAAAACCCCTTTAATGTGACTATCTAATTCAAACCTAAAATTTTACAATAGATGACACATGTATAGTCATGTATGGGCTAGCTAGTCTAACAGAGACCACCCCTACTTTCCATCTAAAGCCCTCGTATGGACACATACTGAGTATACATAATTGCCAGTGGGGGAACACTCTGCATGGGTAGGTCTGATATGGTGGCATGCCATCTTGAAAGGAATCAGATGGGGGAACAGAATGGAGGAACAGAGGCAGCATGGGAGGGATGGGGGCACCTGGTATGTTGACTATACATATGTGATGTATAGTCAAATTGTAAGTTTGGACTGGAGGGTCATTTTAAAATTTGAGAGGACCAGATGAAACATTGTGCAAGTTTTGTAAACCTTGGTTTGGAGTTGCTTTCTGGATGTTTTCACATTATAAGTTATAAGAACTTCTAAAGCGCAGGCAGAAGAAAAACTAGCTCAGTCTATGAAAAAAGGGGATAAGACATTCTTCAGATATATAAATAAAAAAAGGAAATTAAAACAAGGAATAACTAAATTAAAAACAAAAGACGGAAGGTATGTAGAAGAGAATAAAGGGCTAGCCGACTGCCTTAATGAATACTTCTGTTCAGTTTTTACAAAAGAAAAAGAAGGAGAAGGACCTCCACTAGAAAGGATGACTAATAAATCGTTTGATGCATGTGTCTTTACAGAGGAAGATGTTCTAAGTTTGCTGTCTAAAGTGAAGACAAATAAGTCACAGGGGCCTGATGAGATACACCCAAAATTATTAAAAGAGCTTAGTGGTGAGCTGGCAAAACCGTTAACAGATTTATTTAACCAATCATTAGTAACAGGAGTCGTCCCGGAAGATTGGAAATTGGCAAATGTCGTGCCCATTCACAAGAAAGGTAGTAGGGAGGAATCGAGCAACTATAGACCAGTGAGTCTGACATCAATAGTAGGCAAATTAATGGAAACCCTATTAAAGGATAGGATTGTGGAACATCTAAAATCCCATGGATTGCAAGATGAAAAACAACATGGGTTTACTTCAGGGAGATCATGTCAAACAAATCTTATAGATTTTTTTGACTGGGTGACTAAAATAATAGATGGTGGAGGTGCAGTAGACATCGCATATCTAGATTTTAGTAAGGCTTTTGACACTGTCCCACATAGAAGACTTATCAATAAACTGCAGTCATTGAGCATGGACTCCCATATTGTTGAGTGGATTAGGCAGTGGCTGAGTGACAGACAACAGAGGGTTGTAGTCAATGGAGAACATTCAAAACAAGGTCATGTTACCAGTGGGGTTCCACAGGGATCTGTACTGGGACCAATTTTGTTTAATATCTTCATAAGTGATATTGCAAAAGGCCTCGATGGTAAGGTTTGTCTTTTTGCTGATGACACAAAGATATGTAACATGGTTGATGTTCCTGGAGGGAAACGCCAAATGGAAAAGGATTTAGGAAAACTAGAAGAATGGTCAGAACTCTGGCAACTGAAATTTAATGTGGATAAGTGCAAGATAATGCACCTGGGGCGTAAAAACCCAAGGGCAGAATATAGAATATTTGACACAGTCCTGACCTCAGTATCTGAGGAAAGGGATTTAGGAGTAATTATTTCAGAAGACTTAAAGGTGGGAAGACAATGTAATAGAGCAGCACGAAATGCCAGCAGAATGCTTGGATGTATAGGGAGAGGTATAAGCAGTAGAAAGAGTGAAGTGCTTATGCCGCTGTACAGAACACTGGTGAGACCTCACTTGGAGTATTGTGCGCAGTACTAGAGACCATATCTCCAGAAGGATATTGATACTCTAGAGAGAGTTCAGAGAAGAGCTACTAAACTAGTACATGGATTGCAGGATAAAACTTACCAGGAAAGGTTAAAGGACCTTAACATGTACAGCTTGGAAGAAAGAAGAGACAGAGGGGATATGATAGAAACTTTTAAATACATAAAGGGAATCAACTCGGTAAAGGAGGAGAGCATATTTAAAAGAAGAAAAAATACCACAAGAGGACACAGTTTTAAATTAGAGGGGCAAAGGTTTAAAAGTAATATAAGGAAGTATTACTTTACTGAGAGAGTAGTGGATGCATGGAATAGCCTTCCTGCAGAAGTGGTAGCTGCAAATACAGTGAAGGAGTTTAAGCATGCATGGGATAGGCATAAGGCTATCCTTCATATAAGATAGGGCCAGGGACTATTCATAGGATTCAGATATATTGGGCAGACTAGATGGGCCAAATGGTTCTTATCTGCCGACACATTCTATGTTTCTATGTTTCAAAAGAGAAATTTGACTTTTTAAATAGTTAAAAGAGCACTCCAGGAAAGATTGATATCCTAGCACAGCTCTAGGAGGGTGTATTATGACCGACCTGCACTAATGTTACTATAATCAATTGTATCATGGAATGAATAACTTTATGACATTGCAAAAATGGAGCAAACTGTGCAACGTCTATCAGAATATCCCATAGTTTAAAAGCAGCCAGAAAATCCTGGAAGTGCAAGTTAACCATAATTTCGATCGCCAATATACCTTATTTGCAATATTGCATTCACTAAACACCTTTTAATAAGCATAAACAATGTTTTATAAATGGTAATAGGAATTGCTGCATTTAGATTATTATTGCAGACAAAATAAATCTTACTGATTTAATGCAACTTAAACCATGAAACTGCCCAAGAAGGCAAGATACAAAAAAGGCATTCATTGGCAACCTTTGGCCCATGGGCCTCCAGTTGGACAGCCCCGACCTAAGTACTTTATAGTTGCTATATGAAGGAGTGTTGCGTAGCCCAATCACAATTATTCCTTAACCACAAAGCTACTTTGAATCTACAACTTTTACTTGGATCTTTTAAACATCTAGATCAAAAGAATTCCCACTATAACTAATACAGTGATGTGCTTTCTTGCTGCATGGTTATGGTGTCAAACCTCATAAAATCAATATCAAAGAACTTTGAAGATTCCTTGTAAGTCAATTGAGCTTGTTACAGACATGATATTATAATTTAGGCACTGGAACTTGATAACTTTGATTTTGATTTCTGTGAGAAATACATATTGTATAAAATCTGATATGATGTCTGGAAGAGATGTAGCTTGAGGACTGTTTGAGGAAAATGTCTTGCCACCTCATCTCTAGATTTCTCTACTCTTTTTTTTTCTGGATGCAGCATAATTGCTTATTGACTAAATGAGCCTAAGGGCTCATTTAGATGGCCGTATGCTGTCCGCAAAAATGCCGATCCGTTTTTTTTGCGGATTAGATGCTGTCCCATTCACTTCTATGGTGCCTTTTCTTCCATTGCACGGCTCAGCAAAACAAATAAATCATGTCCTATACTTGTCCGTGAAAATCAGGACATGGCCCCATTAAAGTCTATGGGTCAGAAAAAAAACTGAATGCAATCCGTTTTTTTGCGGACATGCTGAACTGTCCGCAAAAAAACGGATCCGCATTTTTGTGGACAGCATACGGCCGTCTGAATGAGCCCTAACTACAATATGTGGCCCCAGAGAGAACTAAGCCATCAGCAGGCAAATGGTACCACACCTTCCTAACACTATTGCCAAATCATTCTAGCAATTGACTGTAGGTAGCTCGGGGAGCAGAGGAGGCCCAAAGGGCCCTCTGGCATAAGGCAAGGCACCAGTATTATAAATGGATCATGGTAGGTGGGGGCCACATTTCAGATTCTGCATAGGAGCCCAGCAGCTTATGTTACACTTCTGATTGATAGCCCTGGTTCACAGTCAGGCCCCCATCAATTGAAGATTGATAATATATCACAGTAATATGCCACCAATGTTTATGATGAGACAAACCCTAGATTTATTTTTATTTTTAGTATTCGTGTGGCACCAACCTGCAAAATGTTGTGGCCCTGACAGATTTTATTTTTAGAGTTAAATGGTATCTATATTAAGTTATACATTATCATTCAGGACTACTTCTCATTATAGGCTCCCCGGATAGCAAAGTTTATCAAGCTAAAAAAGGCAAAAATGTATCCAGCTTAGGGTACTTTCACACTTGCGTTGTGAAGATCCGGCAGGCTGTTCCGTCGGTTAGCATTTGTAGACAGATCCGGATGCGGATCCATCTAATAAATGCATTGAAACACCAGATCCGTCTCTCCGGTGTCATCCTGAAAAACGGATCCGGTATTTATTAATTTTTTGCATTTTTAAAGGTCTGCGTATGCGCAGACCGTAAAACCGAATCCGTTTTGCGGGAACACTTGGTGCTGGATCTGGCATTAATGCTTTTTAATTGAAAATAATACAGGATTCGGCATTCCGGCAAGTGTTCTGGAATTTTGGCCGGAGAAAATACCGCAGCAGCGGCGGTATTTTTTTCGGCCAAATACCGTAAGAGTGACTGAACTGAAGACATCCTGATGCATACAGTTTTTTTCCGGTATTGAGCCCCTAGGACGGAACTTTAGCGCAAGTGTGAAAGTACCCTTAGCCTAATCATCCAATGTTGATCCAGAGGAAGGAAAAGAAAACCCATGAGGCAGAAGCCAATTATCCTCACTTTAGGTGAAGAAATCCTTTCCGATTCCAAATATGTCATTTAAACTAAGTCTCTGGATCAACAACTTTTCTTTGGTAATGTAGTAACTATAAAGTGCGATATTTTTACACTCAAGAAGGGAATCCCGGCCCAATTTGAACTCTTCTCGTGAATTAACCACAAAAACATCCTCAGACTGAGAGTTTATAGTCTTATTGCTCTTACAATAACTGTTTATGTTCATGTAGAAACCTTTTTTTTCTTAAAGATGTAGCGATGTACTGCACTTCAAAGGATGGATCTAGATAGATCTCCGTGTTGACACTTTTACTAAAATCTGAGCTGGTTATACTGTAAGAACAACAAAAACCTTGTTACACTCTAAAATGAATGAAGTATGACCACATGCTATTGTCATAATGTCTGAGTAGGTTTTCTATGGTTTGTTGGGTACAAGTAAAACACTTAGCTTTTCCCAAGCCTTGAGAACTTCTGGGCTATATTCCAGTTCTGTGTGGAAAAGAAAGATATAGTTACCCTAGCTTGTAGTTACCATAAAGAGCAGGAACAGAAAGCTACTATGATATGTTCTATCACATTCAGGGAAGGTTTAAAAATTTTAAAAGGTTTAATTCCTATTCTATAAAGTGATGGCATGACCCTAGGTCTGTGATGGCCAAACCTCCAGCACTCCAGCTGTGGTAAAACTATGACTCCCAAGATGTATACTTGCTTGGCTGGATGTATACTCCATAGAAATGAATGGAGCATGCTGGGAGTCGTAGTTTCACCACAGCTGGAGTGCCAAAGGTTAGCCATCACCTTGATAAAGCTGATCAGATTGATATAGATTTGTGGGAAAAGATTCAGTGTAATTTGTATTTTTTCTATCTACAACTCTGCGCTTTCTGGACTTAGGAGTCCAGTGGGAAGTCCTAAACAGTGATTGACAGCTTTCCAGTATGACTGTACACAGCCATAGCTCTCAATCACTCCAGAGCTCAGAAAGAGAAGAGATGTATGCTAAATATTTCCCCACAAAACTGTGTATCAATCTGCTCAGCTCCTTCTGCTGCCTACAGATTGTAATGTATTTTCATGGTGATAGGTTTGCTAGAAGACTGGAAACACCTGCTGTTTTTCATGGCAGTTTTGGGTGCAGCTTTTCAAGCCAAAGTCAGAAGTGAATCCAAAAAGGAAAAGTATAAAGAAAAGACTGATACTTCTCTTGTCTTTTCATTCACTCCAATGTTCAAAAACTGCCAAAAAACATTGTTCCATTTTCCAACCTAAAACCTGCTTAGTGCACTGATGAGAAAGTTGCTTATTCTTGATAATTTGACATCATAGGAAATGCATCATTCTTCTATTGTGGTCCTCCTTTCAAAACAATCAGAGAGATGAGGAAACAGCTCTTTAGACCTGAATAGCAAATACAGTGCTATTTTACCTTCTAAATGTTGAAAACATCTTGTGCCTCTCTCCACAACAATTGGTGAGAAGATTGATGTCTTACAGTAATAATGGACGAGGGAAGTACATTTCCAAAATTCCAGTTCTTTTTGTATGTTCCTCTCTGCATGTACCAAGATATCAGTACACTCAGCAAAGTTTCCCTGTTAATGTTCAACTGGGTACAGTAGTAGGTGGATAGCCTCAAGAGAGATAGATCAATTTGACACTCACAGCACTTCAGCCTATTTAAGTATGCATGTACTTCCTTGTAAGTTGCCTTGTCTAATTAGCTGTGGAGGTGCTCCATCTTCATCCCTTGATGTCTCACTGATGCTGGAAAGTGGAAGGCATTTCTGTCAGTGACCATGATGAAGCAGCACTTGATTATACTACAAGGTGTCCTGCAGACGGAGTCCAGACTTTTTGAGCTAATCATCAACTATATTCAGTTTAGGATCCCTTCCTGTCTGCTGATATTTTTTGTTTCTTTTTGTAGAACCCCCCCCCCCCCCCCCCCATTATATACAAATTTTTGCATTCAATGTACAGATTTTATTCTCCTGACTGTCTATAAAGGAGAATCTAGTTGCACAGTAAATTATAAGAATTTGTAGGCAGTAGTTTATATTTGTTGTAGTTTGTATCTTAGTGTTTGATTCACAGTGTGGTTTTCCTTATACACCATGGCCCAGATTTACTAATATGTCTGCCTCTAGAATCTATCTAAAAAGTGAAGCAATTTGGCGCAACTAGGGTTTCTACAACTTTTTCTGACTCACTTGAAAGAGGTGGGGCTTGACAAAAGGGTGTGGTTTTGTAGGAAAAAGGGCTGGCCTAAGATGCAACGTTTTGCTCCAAAACTGAGACACAATTCTAGTGTAAAATTCTGTCCCTAAGTAAGCCGACCAATAGTTGGTATAGGATCATAGAAAAGTGTCTATCTCTCCTCCACATTTATCATCCCCTGAGCCCCTGTGAGAAATCTTGTGCAGTTCTAGAAAGCCTGTCAAAGTTGACATCATGTATAGGATTAGTAAATCTGCTCCCATGTATGTGAATACACAACAGTTGTTAATGGACTATCTTTAGGGCCCTTTTGCAATGGCCAATTGAGTGGGCAGGCTTCAGGAATGGACGATCATAGGAAGGGGATCACTGCTTGCTCTTTAATTGCATTTATATGCAGCAGTTATCAGTGATGTATGGGGATAAATGATCATTACTACAATCTTTCATCCCTATATAGTAGCACTCCCCTGTTTACACAGTGTGATATGCAGGGGTGGACTGGTCATAGACCCTACAGGCAATTTTTCCAATGGGCTGATGTCCGTAGGGCCACCAAGCCCTCCTCACTGCTGGGTACACAACTGGGTACATAGTACTGGTGGAACTATAGGGGTCATTATTAGAGGTAGTCCAGGCAGCATGCTAAAGGTAGGGTTGGCTTGGTGGTTGGCCACATCTCACCACTGAAGCCTGCTTCAGATCCATATTATAGACGACTGGAGGATGAGGAGGACAGAAAGTGTAAGCTATTGATGACCACCAAAAAGGGACAGCTTCTAGGGAGGTATTTTGTGCTGTACTGTAGTATTTAGTTCTGTGGGATGGTTATCTGTCATTAGAGCAGAAACATTTAAAAAGATGGATCAATTAAACAGATCAAAAGACTGATGCAAATGGAATATATTCCATTTGTATCTGTCATCCACTGGATTTTCAAGTTGGAAATTTTTTTTTAAGTACCAAGCCATCATGTTATTTTTGACAGAAAGAACAGTCACTGCTGACACTACAGACACAAACTGACCATAAGGCACCTATTCAATCAGATTGGGCATAAAATTTGCTTCCTTGCGGAATCAATTCAACCCGAATCAAAAGTGCTCTGATTGGCCTGAGAAATGGTATATGACACTCTGAGGTCTCCTATCTTGTCACTCTTTCTTTTTTAATTTTCTTTACAATTTTTTTTCGCTTTCTCAGCTCAGCTTGAGCAAAGTATGCTATTGGGGTGCGGGCAATAAGCTTCTGAACTGTAGAAACTTCAGTAAAAAAAAAAAAAGAAAAGCTAGCTGGCTGTCCATATACAGAAAAAATTAGTTTATTGCAGAATTTGGTAATCAAAACTTGCCAACAAGCTGTATGAACAATGAAACATAACACAACTCAGAATAACCAGCCCCTCAAACTGTATGCTATGCTTTCCCTGATAAAACCCTAAAATCGAGGGGTGTAGCCAGCCATGTGCGAGTAAGGACGCACTCTGCCGGAGCTCTGCTGCATCCCTGGCGAATTTTCCCCACACCAGCTGCTCCTGATGGGAAAGACTCTAAAAAAAGATATAGCCAGACCACGGGCTCCCCTGACATCCTCTCAAGGCGACATACCCAGCTTCTTCACATGGCAATCCGCCTCTCTAAGCCCCGCTCTCAACGCCCGCGAAATGGTGCCGGCACCTGGGCCATGCAGTCCTCAGAAGCACTGCAAGAGGCGCCCGGGAGCCCTGCTTCACATCTATGCAGGCGCCGCTCAATGTCGATGCCTTCCACACTTGCCTCCGCTGACTACCAGTTGTGGACCCATAGCCCAGACTGTACCTTTCCGGCTGCTCCTGTATCGCGCTCTCCACATGCGCGCACTTGCCCTGCCGCCATCCAGTAGCCGGAAGCCCCGCATTTCTCTGCAGCACCATTGGTCATGGTTGCACATTAGGTCAGTCCTGGGGGCTCACCACCCTTCTCACAGGCCGCAGCACCAATGGCCACCAGCCCTGCCACTCCAGTGGACTTTGCTTCAAGACCCCCAGTTAACCCCTTTTGGCCCAGTGGGCACCCATTGTGGTAACCCATTCAGACATGCATCAGGGACCCCCCTGTGACCAGCCATCGCCACACCTGGGTCCCCATCTCCAGGAACAACCCTTGGACCACCACCAAATGTCCCCCAATCGATCCACGCTTCATGTTTCTTCTCCTCTCACTGAGCAGGACCCCCTTTGCCCCTCTTCCCACTCCCCTGGACCTTCCCTGGTGGCATCCCCATGCTGGTCCACCGGATCCTCATGGGATGACTCCCATCCACAATCATCTGGAGCAACCTCACTAGGACCTAAGGTCATGACTGACCCTTCAGCTGTGCCCCTTCAGGGATTCTCCCTGCACCCCTCCTTGAGACTTCCACCCTCCGCAGACCTATTTGATGAAGATTAAAGACTGCCAACCATGGCAGATTTGCGTACTCTTATTTGCTCTCTACCTTCTAAAGCGGACCTGTCCAGATTTGATACCAACATCCTACAAGAATGCAAAAAGGAATTCTTCCAGGTCCGCTCTGAGCTGGCTGCGCTTGACACCAGAATTAATTCTGCCACACAAGACCATGCAACTATAGCTGCAACTGTTCAAGCTCTACAAGTTAAGGCTCAAACTCACGATGAACAACTTTATGCCCTGCAACAACATCTGGACGATATAGAAAACCGTAAATCTTTAATGGAATCCTAGGACGTCCACCAAACTCTCACATAGAGATTGACAGAGCGCATAGAGCTCTTAGACCTCCTAACCCTAATGGCGCCAAGAGACGTCATCTGCAGAATTCATTTCTTTGTCATTAAAGAGGAAATTCTAAACAAAGCTCAACAATCCTCCCTTAAGTCTCATGAAGGGGCCCCCATTATGTTACTGCAGGACCTTTCACGTCACACCTTGTCACAAGGGGCTGCCCTACCTCCGCTACTGGGCCTCCTCAAGGACTGCGGAATTCCTTATCATTGGGGTTATCCATTCGCCATATTTGCAGGTCACAAAGGTCATGTTGCTACTCTCCGTCATCCCTCGGACTAACCTCACTTCCTACAACAACTGGACCTGCCACCAGTCTAGCTGGGTCCCTGGCCATCCATCTTACCACCAGCTCCAACAACGTGGAGACAGCCCCATCTATCCCAGATCGCCAGCGCCGAGACCCCTGGACCGACCAAGTCAACTCCTCGTGGGCGACGACGGCGACGATCAGCTGGTCCCCGACGAGGATCCCCATCCACCTCCATCACCTGAAAGACTGCCTGCTGTTCCTAACTGGGACTGATGCCTTATAGCCACAACGGCTCTTCTCCTTTTTCCGCCTTACACCTCTCTGCTTCTCTTGCTCACTCACAGCAGTCGGTGATAGTGAATCGTCAGTCTACTTTGACAGGGAATGTAGCGGGACTGCTCTTCTCTGGCTGTTACTTTCTCCTAATAGTTTGAGACACTCCCCGGGGCTGTCCAGACCCTGGTGACTGTCTCCATAGACCTTTAGGTCACACTAGTCACCTACCTCCCCTTTTCTATTTATCATAGTTAAGTTACATAGTTAATACGGTTGAAAAAAGTCCATTAAGTTCAAACAAGGGATAGGTGGGGACGTGAATCCCAGAAGGAAGTGAGACTCAGATTTCTACAGGTTTTCATAAGCATTAATGTTGTTTACTTTTAAGAATTCATCTAAACCCTTTTTAAAACTGTCCACTGTTCCTGCTGTGACCACGTCCTGAGGAAGTCTATTCCACAGCTTCACCGTTCTTACAGTAAAGAAGCTTTGACGCTTCCAGAGACTGAACTTTTTCCTCTCCAATCGGAGGCAGTGCCCCCTTGTAGTTTGAGCGCATTTTACATGTAACTGTTTTTCACCTTATTTTTTGTATGGCCCATTTATATATTTGTATAGGTTAATCATGTACCCCCTTAGACATCTCTTCTCAAGACTAAATAAATTAAATTATTTTAATCTTTCTTCATAACTAAGACCCTCCATGCCCCTTATCATTTTAGTCGCTCTCCTCTGTACTTTTTCCAGCTGCAGTGCATCCTTTTTATGGACTGGTGCCCAGAACTGAACTACATATTCCAGATGAGGCCGCACCAACGCTTTGTAAAGTGGTAATATCACATCCCTGCCCCGCAAGTCCATGCCTCGTTTAATGCATGACAGTATCCTGGTGACCTTAGAAGCAGCTGATTGACATTGTATAATTTAATCTACCATCCACAAGGACACCCAAATCTTTCTCTATAAGTGACTCTCCCAGTGTTACATCACCTAGGACATATGAAGCACAGAGATTATTACTACCAAGATGCATAACTTTACATTTGTCCACATTGAACCTCATTTGCCAAGTTGATGCCCAATCACTCAGTGTGTTCAAGTCAGCTTTTGGACATCTTCCATAGACTGTACAGTTCTGCATAGCTTAGTATCATCTGCAAAAATAGAAATGGTGCTATTAATCTCATCTTCGACATCATTAATAAATAAATTAAATAATAAAGGGCCCAGCACTGAACCTTGGGGTACACCACTTATAACCCAGGACCATTCTGAATAGGATTCATTGACCACAACTCTCTGGATACAGTCCTTCATCCAGTTTTCAATCCAATTACAAACTATACTTTCCAAGCCTATAGACCTTATTTTACCTATTAAACGTCTATGAGGGACAGTATCAAAAGCCTTTGCAAAATACAGAAACACTACATCCACAGCCGCCCCCTGTCCAGGCTACTACTCACCTCCTCATAGAATTAAATCAGGTTAGTCTGACAACTTCTGTCCTTGGTAAACCTATGATGGTTATCACTTATAATATTATTTACAGTCACATACTCCTGTATATAGTCCCTTAAGAGTCCTTCAAACATTTTTCCCACAACAGAAGTTAAACAAACTGGTCTATAATTACCTGTAAAGGACCTTGATCCTTTTTTGAATATGGGCACCACGTTGCGCCAATCACTTGGCACTGTACCAGTACCTAGAGATTTTTTTAAAATTATAAACAGGGGCACAGCAATGACTGAACTGAGCTCTTTAAGCACTCTTGGGTGTAATCCATCTGAAGCTGGAGCCTTGTTCACATTTACCCTATTTAACTTATCTTGGACCATATCTACAGTTAGCCAAATGAGTATATTACTGGATGTACTAACAGCCCAAGTACCACAGATATCAGCTCCTTTCTCTTCTTTTGTATATACAGAGCTAAAAAACAACAACATTTAGTAACTCTGCCTTTTCCTTATCTTCAGTGACTACCCTCCATTACCATTATTTAGTGGACCTACCTGCTTGGACCTAGGTTTTTTTAATATTTATATATTTAAAGAATTTTTTGGGATTTGTTTTGCTCTCTCTTGCTACCTGCTGTTCGTTTTGTATTTTTGCTAATTTTATCTCCCTTTTACAGATTTTATTAAGCCTTTTGTAATCTTCAAACGCTACAGCTGACCCCTCAGATTAGTATTTTTCAAATGCCATTTTTTTTGTCTTTTATTGCCATTTTTACAGTAGCTGTAAGCCATGGGGGGTTTAATTTAGCCGTTTATACTTGTTACCTGAAGGAATAATTTTTTTAGTGCAATTACTCAATGTGGATTTGAAGCTCTCCCATTTATCCTCAGTATTATTATGTGACAGTGGCTGCTCCCAGTCTATGCCCTGAAATGCTGCCCTCAATCCATGGAAATTAGCCTTTTTGAAATTTAGTGTATTTGCTCTACCTGACAGAGTTTGCTTCTTATACAACCTTGTGGTTGTTTTTTCTTTTACTCTTTTCTTGTTACCTGTTTGTCCTCCCACCCCCTTGTTCCGTGTGTGCCCCCCCCCCACAGATATGACGTCACTCAAGATATCGTCCTTCAACGCGAAGGGCCTTAACACCCCTGAGAAGAGAGCTCAAGTACGTCACCATTTCCATCGCCAGAAGGTACACATTATCTGTTTTCAAGAAACACACTTCAAGGAATGTGGTGTTCCTGGCATCCGTCATCGGCACTACACCACCTGGCACCTTGCAAATAACCCGGTCAACAAGACAAAAGGAGTCGCCATAGCGATCTATAAATATTTGCCTCACCAGGTGCTAGGCTGTACTGCCAATCCCGAGGCCAGGTACCTGATTCTTTCGCTTTTGATTGGTGGCCGGGAATTCAAATTTCTTAATGCCTATGCCCCAACCAAAATCAGGCCTCCTTTCTTCTGGATTTGGTTGAAATGGCATTGCCCCTCATTCGCGGAACGGTCGTATTCTGCGGTGACTTTAATCTAACCCTGGACGTCACGCTTGATAATTCAACCGGACGCGCTTTCCTTCCCTACTCGACCATTAAAAAAGCTAAAAGAGCACTATTCCAACTACAATTATATGACTCATGGCGCCCTCAGCACCCGGCAGAAAAGGACTACACCTTCTACTCTGCCCCTCACTCTTCCTATAGCCGAATAGACTACATCTTACTTCAACAACCGGCCCTCTCATGGCTGAATTCCACACAAATAGGCAATATTTTGTAGTCGGACCACGCCACGGTATTCTGTCCTTCAAGCCTCCCATTCCTAACCAAACGAGAGTGGACCTGGCACTTGAATGAATCTCTCCTTCTTGATTCGGTATGTGCTGCCAATCTGGCTACCACCGTAACACACTTTCTCTCTGATCACAGCGCAGATCTCACTCCTCTTCCAATACAATGGGAAGCCTTGAAATATGTCCTGCGCGGGGTTCTTATTAAACATGGTGAGACAGCACATTCCCTTAAACTTGCGCTACAGAGAGTTGCCTCCTTGGAGCTTGCCCACAAACGAGCACTCTGCTTGCCGACTCTTCGTAATCTCTATAATGCACGTTTAGACGCTAAGCGCCTCCTAGAGACATCTTACAAACATACAATTCAATTATATCGTAGTAAATTCTACGAATACGGGAATAAAAGTGGACTTTGCTGGCAAGGGCTCTCAGGGGACAATTGGCTGTCTCACACATTCCCGCTATCAAAACCTCTGCATACTGCATGGTACACACCACTACAGAAATCGCATCCTCCTTTCACTTTTCCTACTCTGAGCTATACAACCTACCCTTCTCCTCCCCAGCACAATCTGATTGTGCGCCTGAACCCCCCTCTCAGCCCCCTAGGCTATCTGAATTAGAGTCTGCTGGTCTAGAAGCGCCAATAACAGAAGTCGAACTCCAAGCAGTCCTCAAATCCCTACCGGGGGGCAAGAGTCCAGGCCCTGACGGGTTCACAGCCAGGTTTTACAAGTCCTTCTCGACTTCTCTCTCCCCTTTTTTCTCCGGGTCTTTAATTCTGTGTCTCCTGGGCTTCCCTTCCCAGCACAGACCACTGAGGCCCATATTGCAGACATCCCGAAGCCTGGTAAAGACCCGCACTTATGTGCCAGTTATCATCCTATCTCTCTCCTAAATGTTGATCTTAAAATATTTGTCAAATTACTGGCTAATAGATTGAATGCCTTTCTACCCTCAATCATCCACCCTGAAAAGGTGGGGTTCGTGCCGGGGCGGGAGGCTCGGGATAACACTGTCAAAACATTGGACATCATCCATCACGCAAAAGCAAACAATATGATCCTCATGATCCTGTCTCTAGACGCTAAAAAGGCCTCCGATCACATCTCCTGGCACTCTATCCATACTGACGTTTCTCATCTGGGTATAGATCCGGAATTTCTGTCAAAGATCTTCAGTATGTACCAACATCCCTCAGCACGAGTCAATGGCACTCTTTCCCCTCCCTTTACCATTCACATTGGGACGAGACAAGGCTGTCCATTGTCTCCCCTGCTCTACGTCTTGGTTATTGAGCATCTTATGCCCTTTATATGTGCCAACCCGGACATTTCCGGAGTCAAAATTGGAGATCACGAATACAAATGCGCAGCCTTCGCAGATGACCTTCTGCTTTATATAACCAATCCCCACATTTCCCTGCCATCTCTGCTTTGTGAGATCTTCTGCTTTAGTGACTGGACCAACTTCAAAATCAACATGTCTAAGTCTGAGGCCTAAATAACATCTCCTTACCCAGCACCTCGGTCTCTTCTCAAAACCTTTTTCCCCTTTGCTTGGCCATAAAATGGGATAACATACCTAGGTATAAAAATTGCCACCGATTTTTCGTGACTCTATAGAATAAACTTCACTCCTCTTCTCCAGCAGTTCCAGAGGGACTTGGAAGCCTGACGTCGACAGGATTTTTCCTGGTTTTGCAGAATTAGTATATTAAAGATGACCTTATTGCCAAAATTACTCCTGTAGACCCCCCCCCCTCCGTATCCCAGCCGTATTCTGGTCCCAAATACAACGATGCTTTACGCAATTTGTATAGTCACCTGGTAGACCACAGATTAATTGGGTAATGTTGACCCAATCTAAAGAGGCAGGGGGGTTGGTCTCCCAGATTGCCGCCCTTACTACCATTCTACTGCCTACGCCCGTCTCCTGGACATGATGCGCACTGATACCTCCAAATCTTGGGTACATAAAGCACACGACTCCTCCCCCTGCACTTTAACAGTACTACCATGGTTAATAGGCACTTCACGCTCTATCTCTTCTAGGCTTCCCTTCACAGCCTATCATACCGTCGCGATAATAGCATCCATAAACCGCCACACCTCTCTAATTGATCTTAAAGGTCCTATGGTGCCAATCACTGACCATACGCGGTTCCCCCCAGGGCAATCACCTCATCCCTTCCTCAAGGGCACGAAAACTCGCCCACTTAGATTTTGCCATGTCCTTTCGGGATCCTTCCTGAAGCCCCTATCTCGTTTGCTAGGGACCCCCCCCCCCCCTTTTACCACGTACAGTAGCTCCTTTGAGTACCTGCAACTACAGCACTTCTACTCTTCTATAAGTAAGATCCACACGCTAAACCGAAATCTCACAGCATTTAAACAATGGGGCATAGCCCCCTCAGCGGTAACTAGGAATATATCAACTGTATATAAACTACTAATAAACCAACTTTCCTCACAGCTCCCCCCTTTTTGTCAGGCCTGGGAGTGGGATATAGGTGCACAGTTCACCCTCTCCCAGTGGAATAAGAGTTTTCTTTTGTCCCATAAAGCGCTGATCTCTACTAAGGCCCTGCAAACAAGCTATAAAATCCTATCCAGATGATACAGGGTGCCCGCGCTTCTCCAAAAATGGTTTCCCACAGTGTCAGACCGCTGTTGGAGATGTCACACAGAGGAGGGCACAATGATCCATATTTGGTGGCATTGTACTGTCCTACGCCCCTTTTGGAACTTTGTGCACAAAACCATCAGAGAGGTGACGGGCATTCCTGTATAAAACTCTCCTGAAACTCTTCTACTATTTGTACTCGACCTAAATATTCCTGCCTACAAGAACTCACTCCTGAAATACATGATTCAAGCAGCAAAAACAGTTATTCCACGACATTAGAAATTCCCCTCCACTCCTTCACCAGAGGAATGGTTTGAGGAAATCACACTATACCAGAGAATGGAGGACCTAATCAGTGTGACAATCCTAGATTCTTTGTGATTCCTAAAAACTTGGGCCCCATGGGACACATTCCGCTCTTCGAAGATGTTCCGGAACATACAGATGTGACTGTCCATATTTATCTCCCCATTCTCTCCTTACCTTACCTCCTCCCAACCCCCCCCCCCCATATTATCTTTTTGTGTGTCTCTCCTTATCTTTAAAGGGACACTGACAGGCCCAATAAGCATAATTAGCTATATATATGCATGCACAGGTCTTCTAATGTGTATTAAAAACATATAAGTATAACCCCTGTCCACCTTATAAATACAGCAAACTCATGTTTTATAACCTAATGTAATCGCTCTTCTTTTTGCCCAAGGGGCGGCGTTTCAGCTTCACTTTTGCCCAGCCAGCCGCGCCCCAACCACCGTTTTGAAGCGCCGCCCAGCTCATCAATATTCACTTCGGTGGGCGGCTTCTGCTGACCCCGACGTTCCGAGATCCCGCGCATGCCCAATAGAAAGCTATGGGCATCGGACTCACTTTCAGCTTCTGCGCATGCGCCCGGCACCCTCACTCGCCGGGATCACATCGTGCCTGCGTCCCCTCTGCTTCTTTGAGGCCGCTTCAGCCTCTCCGTTCTGCGCCTGCGCCGGGCACAATTGGCCAGCACACAGAAGCCTCCCAGCGAAGTGAATATTGATGAGCTGGGCGGCTCTTCAAAACGGCGGTTGGGGCACGGCTGGCTGGGCAGAAGTGAAGCTGAAACGCCGCCCCTTGGGCAGAAAGAAGAGCGATTACATCAGGTTATAAAACATGAGTTTGCTGTATTTATAAGGTGGACAGGGGTTATACTTATTTGTTTTTAATACACATTAGAAGACCTGTGCATGCATATATATAGATAATTATGCTTATTGGGCCTGTCAGTGTCCCTTTAAGTTATTTTGCCAGTTGTTACATTTTATGTTTTCTTAATTTTCATTGTGCATGCCGTTGCGTGGCTTACCATTTACGAGCACTATTTGTTAGGCGTGCTCTTCTATAACACACCTTTATTATAAGCTTGTATCATTGAATGAGAAAACCCTACAATCTAGCCAATTATATCTCCCTATAGTGTCCCTAGTACAGCTAGATTACTGACTTCTGTCTGTAATAGCTTTTTGTTAGACACAGCCAAGACACATGCTCTCAGGTCGCAAGTTAAGCACAGAATTGTGTACTATGATGACATCTTAGCAAAAGGCTTGCTTGAATCCTGGCCGTGATCACGCAACCCATTAGCCTCTGAGCCAATCAGGGCAAGCCCTCCTCCCCATGGCATAGTAATCATTCATTTTCATCCTGTCTCCTGTTTCCCCCCAATTTTCACAGTAAAATAGCACTCGGCATCGTTTGCGCTCAACTTGTCCAAATCAAATTGCAAAAACTTCGGATTCTTTTGGCACATGAATTTTTGTGAAATTCAGAATGAATCTGATTAGTTTAGAATTGATTCGTTCATCTCTACTTTTCACCCATGGGGATTTTCATGTAAATGATTGGGAGGTCCCCATAGTACCTATTACTAATTATAAATGTTTTTTTGTCTAGTTCTCCTTAATGAGATATTTAGTATCGCAAGTCAGGATCAGGGAAGTGACCAACTCTTGATTATCTTTTATATTCTTTTTAATGACATATTTTTGTTTTTGCTGAAGATGGCCATTAACAACTTTTCAAAAATTGCATTATGTTTATTGCTTAAAATACATCATTTTCAGCCTGATTAGTGTCCGCACTGAAGGTGTTGGACATTAACAAAAAGTCATAGTTCTGTGCAAAACCATTATTCTACATATTGCATTGAAGAATATATTTCTAGGCTGTCAGTCTTTAGGAAGAATTCTTTCAATCATAGCAACATATTATCTGTTTATGTTGTCCTTTGGGTCATTACAGTGAGTAAGCAATACAGATAAATTGTATCTAATCGTTTCCATTTTTCCATTGTGCTGATTGATGTGGATGCATCTACTGTAATAAAAGGCTGAAATATTATGCTGACATTTGCATGCATTAATGGCAAAAGCTAAAAGTTTGTAGAAAGAATGAAAACAATTGTTAAAAAATGACTTAAAGGGAATCTGTCACCTAGTTTTACTCTATAAAGCTGCGGACATACAGGGATAGATCTCCACTAGCATGTCCGCAATATACCTGTCCCATAGCTCTGTGTGGTTTTATTTAGTTTAAAAAAAGATTTTATAGATATGTGAATTAGCCAAGTAAGGTGCCCAAGGCGTGGTTACTTACGGTTAAGGAGCCCAGCCACGTCCCCGTGAAGGAGCCCAGCACCGCCTGCATCCAGGAATCTCCTCCTTGCTCACAAAGTTACAGTGCCGTAATCTCGCGATGTGCGAGCTAGCGCATGCACAGTGCCGGCAAAGAGTTTGTTCCCTTTGCTGGCATCAGCCTCAGTGAACGAACTGCGCATGCGCTAGCTTGCGCATCGCGAGATTACGGCACTGTAACTTTGTGAGCAAGGAGGAGATTCCTGGATGCAGGTGGTGCTGGGCTTCTTCACAGGGGACATGGCTGGGCTCCTTAACCGTAAGTAACTACGCCTTGGGCACCTTACTTGGCTAATTTACAAATCTATAAAATCATTTTTTTATCGAAATAAAACCACACAGAGCTATGGGACAGGTATATTGCGGACATGCTAACGGAGATCTATCCCTGTATGTCCGCAGCTCTATAGGGTAAAACTAGGTGACAGATTCCCTTTAAGAAAACAACTGTGTAAAGATGAAAGGCACAGTGAATGAAAAAGCCCTCAAGATCTGCATAAAGAGAACAAATAGCTGTAGTTTTGAAATCCTAAATCCTAATTTCAAGTACCCTATTAGGGTGTTTTGCTAATAGAGGGGAGTCTCTCATTCAGAACCTCCATCAGATATCCTGATCACTGGAGGGCCCAGCAGTCAGACATCTTGTAATTAGAGATGAGCAAATCAACTCTAAATGAATCAAATCCATCTTGAATTTCACAAAACTTGGGGGATCCAATGAATCTGAAACTTTAGTGTTTCATTTTGGATGAATCTGTCAAAATAACATCTGCCATTTTACATATCAGAATACAGCAGAGCAGGATTGGGAAGATGAAGGGGGATCACATGACCCGGGGCAGTGCCCTGGCTGGCGGGTTTGCCCATAAAGTCTTGAATCAACCTCAGCCAATAAGGAGGGACAGTATTGACATGTGTCAATATAGGATCCCAAGCAGGGAATCCATGTGCATTCTGAGCTTGTACACTGATGTGACTGGACATATGGCTGATATAGAGAGGGAGAGAGCAAAGCAAATTTGTCTTTAGACACACAATACAGCTAGTTAAGGGTTAGACGGGGACAGTTTTAGAGAAGATAATAGTTAGTAGATTGGACCAGTGCCAAGAACTGGCCCACTTTGACATCAATGTACTGTCTGTTACAGCCTTCAGCGTATTGTCAGAGAGGGAATCCAGTGCGGCAGGTGACTTTGTCATGCTGAAGCGAGCAAAATTGTGAGGAAAATTTTCGCAAACTGGCTGATACCAATGAAAAGATCTGCCATTGCTGGCAGTGGGAATTGGCTATTTATCACTGGTCCAATGATGCCACCGCAACGGTCTATCTGTTCATGTGTTCCATACTACACTGCTGCGTCTGCAACTACCGCTGTCCCTGCTGTCACTACTACTATACTATTACCCCTACACAGCTACATATCTCCTGCCTTGTCCTTTAGCTTCCCTACTGTACTGATGCTGTTGCAGCTCCCAAAAAAGGAGACTTTTTTCATGTTTTTTTATTTCCCAGAACTTAGGTAAACTGTCACTGGCACATGTATTTGTCGTGGAGTAATTGGTGGAGATAGAACATATACACTACTCACAAAAGTTAGGGATATTTGGCTTTTGGGTGAGATTTCACGATGAACCTAAAATGCCCTCTAACCTTTACAGGTGAACTAAATGTGACTTTCTGTAAACTTTTGAATGTCCATCTGCACAACTTGCTGTTCTCCAACAAGGAGCTTAACGGCAAAATTCACAACAGATGTTTAATTGGTATTTAAACTGTCCTCCTCATCACGCTGTTCACATTTTGACATCATGAGACCAAGATGACACCTAACAATTGATCAACAGTACCTCGCCATTGTGAAGCTTCAAGCAGAATGTTCTCAGACGGAAGTGGTCACTGAGCTTAGAGTGTCACAGAGTGTCATCAGCAGGTTGCAACAGAGATTCACAAAGACTGAAGGGTCACAGAAAGGTATAGAAGTGGACGTCCTTTGGCCACATCCCACACTGATGATCACTTCATTGTGAACAATGCCCTGCGGAACCAGATGATAAATGCCACACAACCCCAGGCACATTTAAGGGAGGTGAGAGGCACCCAAGTGTCACTTCAGACCATTCAAAATCATTTACATCTGTGTGGTCTGCGAGCTAGATGACCTGCAAGGGTACCTGAGCACACCACCAGATACAGGCGTCATCGTCTGGGAGGGAGCATGGGCCAGGGAGCATCTATGCAGGACGAGGGACCAGTGGGCCACAATGATGATTACTGATGAAAGTCGAGTCACGCTGTGCGGAAATTATGGCCGCCAACGATGTTGGGGACGTCAAGGAGAGCGCTATGCATCAGCCACTGTTTTCACTAAATGAGACTTTGGTGGTGGTGTTACAGTGTGGGCAGTTGTGTCTAGTCAATACAGAACTGCCCTACACTTTGTGAATGGTACAGTGACAAGCCCATACTACTTGAATAATATTATTAATCCAGTCACTGTGCCTCTGCATGAACAACACAGGCCTATTTCATCTTCATGGATGACAATGCGCCAGAACATCGAGTTCATTAGGGAACGGCTGCTGGAGACTGGGGTACCTCAAATGGAGTGGCCTGCACTTTCTCCGGACCTGAATCCCATTGAAATCCTATGGGATCAGCTGAGTGGCCGCGTAGAGGCTCATAACTCTTTTCCCCAAAACCTCAATGACCTGAGGGCCACCCTTCAATAAGCGTGGGATGCCATGCCTCAGCAGACAATAAGTCGACCTGTGAACAGCATGAGAAAAGTGGATAACCCCTTTAACAATGGAAAAACTGCAGAAAAAACATCTTACGATAGTTTGTATCATGTCACAGGATTCCAGGATAACTTGTTTTAAACCTTTCAATGTGTAACATATAGTAATAATTTTATATATCACTAACATGTAGTTAGATGGGTAATATGCACATGCTTCTACCCAAAATGTTGCTTGTATTTCATCTTCCCTATGCAAATAATCAAGATAAGCAATTAAAATAGAGTGGAAATAGTCATGGATTTATTCATATCCACTCATAACATCACTCATAAGCACCAATGTAGGGGGCAGGAGGTAAAATAAATGGAGTTGCTTCTTGATCCAAAATGGACCTACAGTTAATAGGGTTATGCCATAATTGATATAAAAAAATTAAAGTCAGACATCATATCGTATGTAACAATCTCTTTCTAACAAACCTAGAACCAGCCCTGTACCTCACATGTATCCAGAGATCTTCCCATTCATTATTCCCTTGCTCTGCTAGATTTATTTCAGGCTGGGATCTCAGAAGGCATGTCCCTTCGGCGGCAGCAATCTCTCTGTAACTGCCACAGCTTCTAACAGAAGATATGACTGGTGGCTGAGGAGAGGTGGTTGAGGATTTAAACTGAGCATGTGTGACCACCTCATGGAGGTGGACGGAGAAATAAGGAAAAGAACAAACAGCAGGTGGCGCTATACAGATACATTTTATTGAATAACTCAGTGGCTATACTACATTTTTAATTACATGCAATTACAAAAGTATTCAGATCTCGGTGCTGGTTTGTGGCACAGCTCCTTTAAGGGCCTTGCCCTCTACCCTACTAGACTCTACAGCCAGCCTTCTCTATGCTAGCTCTGTTACTATATCTAGTTGACATATTCTTCCCCTTCAAAGCATTACATAAGCTGGCTGTACATTATAGAAATAAATGAGACAAATAATGTTTGAAACTACCACATCAGTTAATGTTCAGGTTATGCCAATTTCTTTGCTTTAAAAGCTAATTTAATGAAGTGTTTTTATTGGCCTAAGTTTCTCAGCTGTTGGCAAGCCCGTGTATTACTATTTACAGAACAACTTAATAAGGAGAATGACGAGGCATTGTAAGGAGTACCAGAAATATGGAGACGATATACGGCATCTGGTCGGATGGTATTTTATTCATGTATGTGCAGTTTCTGTGGGGAGAACTCCCGATGGTGCGTGGTTGAATCTCCGGCTGAGTAAAGAATTAACTGAACAGCGGATGTGTGGGCTTCTGGAAGGGTTAAACAGTCTCTCACCACCAGCTTTTGGATAATTTTTCAACTTTCCTTTTTTATTTTATTTTTTCCTCTCTTGCTATGTTTTGTGGTTAAGTATTGACACTTAAAGTTGTATTGATACCTATTTCATCATTTCCATCAGTGGGAACTGTTAATCTCCAGTAGTAACTACAATACCACATGGAACGTCATGTGTGCTCCCCACCTACTCTTCTTATGTGATCTGTATGTGTGGATTTTTGTTTAATGATACATTGTGCATCCAGTCATGCTCAACTTGGGGGCTACAGGCAGAAGCTGTTTGAAATTGAGTCATTGTTTCATAATGTTTTCACCCGTGGCAGATGGCATCTACGATCAACATGTCTCATGTCTCATGTTGGTTACACTTTCAAATGTTGAGGTCCAGACAGTCTTAATTTTTCACCAAAATAAACATAATAAAATGAATTTCTCAGTGATGAATGGATATAAACATGGGTCCTCTTCTACCCATGCTTTGTAATGTCTGTCTTTCTAGTATCAGGAGACTCATTTGCTTGGTTCCACCGCATTTGGTCAGTCCATGATTTTTGGTCTTATGCTCCACTCTCTGAAAATGTTAACAATTGCTGCTCTGTCCAACAAATCACAAGTGTGGTGGGGTTCCTTATGGTTACACCAGAGCTTCACTGGCAATCCTCCTATGCTCAAATTTTGTTTGATGATATCATTCACCAATTTTAGGGCCCATGTACTAACCTTCTACATCACTGTTGGCATAGAAAAGTTGCAAATTTAGTCACAAGTGCCATTTTGCAACAAATTTGAGACTTTTATTGCTTTTTCTGACACCTTTGTTACTTTTTCAAAAAGTAAGTGGGGTGTGAGCAGGAGAAGGTGGGCCGAGCTCTGTGGCCCAACTCATTTAATATGTGTGCCGGAAAACTGATGCACATTATACAGGAAATATAGTCCAGCCTCTGTCTGGATAGATTCTGGTGCACAAGCAGAGTTGTGTGCCTCTTAATAAACTGGTCTTCTACAAGCGTTTTTGGCATGTGAAATGGTGGTCTATAGTAAATGACTTCCATTATGTCTGATTCTAACCACTCTGTTAGTTGTTTCAAGGTCCCTACATACATGAAATTGATCTGGTGTTTTCCTAGCACAAAAAAAAAATAGAGACTGTTCATGTTTTTTACAATACTGCATTCATTTTTTATGCCATTTTTTTGTGTTTTTATAAACAACTGCATAAACAACTTTCTTCGGGCTTTTTTCCCTAAAGACAAGGAGATGTCAAAATTTTTTAAAAAAAGTCCAAAAGCTTTAACATGCTGCGTTTTAAAAAAAATGGCACCTTAAAAAAACACTAGTAGCATAAACATGCTTATGTGTCCTGCCTTTCATATTTCCAATAGACTTTCACCTAACATCTGGAACTGCCCTTTTTACTGAACCAAAAGCCATAGGTGCAAAAAATTTCACTAAAAACTCACAAGTACACAAAAATGCCACTGACAACCTATGCGAACACTCCCTAAAAAGGTTATCTGACTCCTTGAAAAAAGAAAAAGAGAGGAGTAGCAAATGTTGAAAAAAAAAAAAAAAACAGTGCTCGGCTCATCACAGCCCACTGATCCAGATGTTTTTGATGGCGGAATTTAATAAGTTAGTCCTATAGGGGATTTAAAACTCTTGACAGTTTATAATGAGACTGGAAGTTTCACATTTTTTTATTTTTTTTGTTGTTACAGAAATATGATATGGGGGCCCATGTTAAGGCTTTTAATGCATTTTTTGAAAAATATTTTATAAGGATGATCTCTTTAAAGAGGACCTGTCACCTCTCCTGTCATGTCTGTTTAGCAAATGCTCACATTCCTCCTATAATAACAATTATGGAGCATCTCTTGCTATCTCTCTGGTCGCTCCTTTAGTGTATCATTCGCTGGCTCTTCTTCTTCTCCTCTTCCTCTTGATGTCGGCGTTCCTCAGGGCTCAGTACTAGGTCCTCTACTTTTCTCCCTCTATACAGCCCCCATCGGACAGACCATCAGTAGATTTGGCTTTCAATGCCACCTCTATGCTGACGACACCCAACTATACACTTCGTCCCCTGACATCACCCCTGCTTTACTCCAAAACACCAGTAATTGTCTGGCAGCTGTCTCTAACATCATGTCCTCTCTGTATCTAAAGCTGAACCTCTCAAAAACTTAACTTTTTGTCTTTCCCCCATCTACTAACCCACCTAAACTTGATATTTCAATATCGGTCTGCAGCACTATCATAACTCCTGTGCAACATGCCCGCTGTCTTGGGGCCACATTTGACTCTGATCTTTCCTTTGTTACCCATATTCAATCACTTACATGCTCTTGTCCAGTGGCGTAACTACCAGGGAAGAAGGGGAAGCGGCTGCTTCGGGGCCCGGGCTGACAAGGGGCCCGGGAGCAGTGTCTCACACACACTTACTGTGTGTACATCATTTTACATTTTCAGACCGGCCCGCCCACCCCGCCCACATCCCCATTCATTAACACAAGGCCCGCCTCCATCCATGATTATCTGCTGAGCTGCCTCTTATGCCTGCATAGCGTGCCACCTGCCAGAGAACAAGTCGGCAGCGCGCTATGCAAATTAATCTCTTCAGGCAGCACAGTGGCAGCCCGCCCACCAAATTAAGTCCTCGTCAAGGGGCGTGGATGGTGGGAGAAGCAGCACATGCATCATGGCAGAGGGTGAAGGGAGGCACAACAGGCATGCACAGCACTCATTTTTTCAGGTATGTGCCTGCCCCACCCCCATCCCCCCCCCTTGCCTTGCCTGCTGCTGCACTAGTACACAGTGGTTCTGGGGCCTCTCTGGGCATGAGGAAAGAGTAGGCCGGGCAGAGTCATAGTAGTTCACCCTTTCCACCTCTTCTCTCCCAGTCTGTCAAGTTCACAGACTGGGAGAGGAGAGGCGGTAAGACCAGGTACAGCAGCAGGCAAAGTTCTGAGTGTGCAGCCATGGCAGGCTGCAGCATGTAGCTGCCAGAGGCTGCCATCCCAGTCCCACCAGCCTCCTATATAATAAAATGCATGAATCTGCTTCTGTTATAGTACCGGAGGCTGGGATGGCCACCTGGCAGCTGCATACTGAGGGGCCCAGTCAGTTCTAGCTACCCCCCTGCTCTTGTCGTCTGCACCTCAAGAATATCGCCAGAATCCGCCCTTTTCTTACGGTGGAAACGGCAAAAACTCTTGTTGCCTTGATTCATTCTCGTCTTGACTACTGCAACTCATTACTAACCGGTCCCCCACTCACTAAACTCTTCCCCCTTTAGTCTGTTCTAAATGCTGCAGCCAGGCTCATCTATCCATCCAACCGCTACACTGATGCTACTAATGTGTGCCAGTCACTTTACTGGTTGCTCATCCACCACAGAATACAGTTCAAACTTCTCACCCTCACCCACAAAGCTCTCCACAGTGCTTCACCTCCATATATCTCCTTCCTCATCTCCATTGACCACCCTACTCGAGCTCTCTGTTCTGTTAGCGACCTAAGATTAACCACCTCAGCCCCCCTAGCTTAAACCCCCTTAATGACCAGACCACTTTTTACAATTCTGCACCACACTACTTTCACGGTTTATTGCTCGGTCATACAACTTACCACCCAAATGAATTTTACCTCCTTTTCTTCTCACTAATAGAGCTTTCATTTGGTGGTATTTCATTGCTGCTGACATTTTACCATTTTTTGTTATTAATCGAAATTTACCGAAATTTTTGCAAAAAAAAGGACATTTTTCACTTTCAGTTGTAATTTTTTTTTTAAAAAAACTACATTTCTATATAAATTTTTCTCTAAATTTATTGTTCTAAATGTCTTTGATAAAAAAAAATCGCGTTTACAAACTATGGTACAAAAATGTGAATTTCCGCATTTTGAAGCAGCTCTGACTTTCTGAGCACCTGTCATGTTTCCTGAGGTTCTACAATGCCCAGACAGTAGAAAAACCCCACAAATGACCCCATTTTGGAAAGTAGACACCCTAAGGTATTTGCTGATGGGCATAGTGAGTTCATAGAAGTTTTTATTTTTTGTCACAAGTTAGTGGAAAATGATGATTTTATTTTTATTTTATTTTTTTCTTACAAAGTCTCATATTCCACTAACTTGTGACAAAAAATAAAAACTTCCATGAACTCACTATGCCCATCACGAAATACCTTGAGGTGTCTTCTTTCCAAAATGGGGTCACTTGTGGGGTAGTTATACTGCCCTGGCATTTTAGGGGCCCTAATGCGTGAGAAGTAGTTTGAAATCAAAATGTGTAAAAAATGTCCTGTGAAATCCTAAAGGTGCTCTTTAGAATGTGGGCCCCTTTGCCCACCTAGGCTGCAAAAAAGTGTCACACATGTGGTATCGCCATACTCAGGAGAAGTAGGGCAATGTGTTTTGGGGTATATTTTTACATATACCCATGCTGGGTGAGAGAAATATCTCTGTAAAAGTAAACTTTTCCCATTTTTTTTATACAAAGTTGTCATTTTAGAGAGATATTTATCTCACCCAGCATGGGTATATGTAAAAAGACACCCCAAAACACATAGCCCTACTTCTCCTGAGTACGGCGATACCACATGTGTGACACTTTTTTGCAGCCTAGGTGCGCAAAGGGGCCCAAATTCCTTTTAGAAGGGCATTTTTAGACATTTGGATTCCAGACTTCTTCTCACGCTTTAGGGCCCCTAAAATGCCAGGGCAGTATAAATACCCCACATGTGACCCCATTTTGGAAAGAAGACACCCCAAGGTATTCCGTGAGGGGCATGGCGAGTTCATAGAATTTTTTTTTTTTTGGCACAAGTTAGCGGAATTTTTTTTTTTTTTTTTTTTTCTCACTAAGTCTCCCTTTCCGCTAACTTGTGACAAAAAGTTCAATCTTTCATGGACTTAATATGCCCCTCAGCGAATACCTTGGGGTGTCTACTTTCCGAAATGGGGTCACTTGTGGGGTATTTATACTGCCCTGGCATTTTAGGGGCCCTAAAGCGTGAGAAGAAGTCTGGAATATAAATGTCTAAAAAATTTTACGCATTTGGATTCTGTGAGGGGTATGGTGAGTTCATGTGAGATTTTATTTTTTGTCACAAGTTAGTGACAAAAACAATTTCCGCTAACTTGTGACAAAAAAAAAATCTTCTATGAACTCGCCATGCCCCTCAAAAGTGATCTTTTTATAGCGCCGCAGCGTTTTTTGTAGAGCCTATAGAACATGTCCTAGGCATTTTCTATATAGTTCTGGCAATGTGCAGATCCGCAAAATGGGGAAAGCACATTGCCGGTGTCCGTGTTTTGCAGATCCGCGGTGTCTGTGTTTTGCGTATCCGTGGATCCGCGGATCCGCAAAACACATACGGACGTCTGAATGGAGCCTTACAGGGGGTGATCAATGACAGGGGGGTGATCAGGGAGTCTATATGGGGTGATCACCCCCCTGTAAGGCTCCATTCAGACGTTCGTATGTGTTTTGCGGATCCGTGGATCCGCAAAACACATACGGACATCTGAATGGAGCCTTACAGGGGGGTGATCAATGACAGGGGGTGATCAGGGAGTCTATATGGGGTGATCACCCCCCTGTCATTGATCACCCCCCTGTCAGGCTCCATTCAGACGTCCATATGTGTTTTGCGGATCCGTGGATCCGTGGATGCGTGGATCCGCAAAACACATACGGACGTCTGAATGGATCCTTACAGGGGGGTGATCAATGACAGGGGGGTGATCAGTGACAGGGGGGTGATCAGGGAGTCTATATGGGTGATCAGGGGTTAATAAGTGACAGGGGGGGTAGTGTAGTGGTGTTTGGTGCTACTTTACAGAGCTGCCTGTGTCCTCTGGTGGTCGATCGAAGCAAAAGGGTCCACCAGATGACCAGGTAGCAGGTATATTAGACGCTGTTATCAAAACAGCGTCTAATATACCTTTAAGGGGTTAAAAAAATCGGATCTACAGCCTGCCAGCGAATGATCGCCGCTGGCAGGCTGCAGATCCACTCGATTACCTGCAGTTCCTGTGAACGCGCGCGCCTGTGTGCGCGCGATCACAGGAAATCTCGCCTCTCGCGAGATGACGCGCCGGCGTGTGAGTGTGCCTGAGTCGACCGCCTCCGGACCGCAATCCTGCATTAGACCGTCCGGAGGCGGTTAATAACCTCCATAATTCGTACCTCTCACTCCCCTCTTCAAGACTTTTCTCGAGCTGCACCTACTCTCTGGAATACTCTGCCCTGGAATATTAGGTCGATCCACAACTTCTCCACCTTCAAACGTGCCTTAAAAACACATCTTTTCAGGCAGGCTTATCAAGCTACCTAAAAAAAAAAAAAAAAAATGACTTTTCCCACACTAAACCTTTCCACTATCAACTACTCTGGTCTGAACTCGATCCTCTAGTAGTTCCAAACCCGAAGCAGATCGGCCGGCACCTCTCCTGTCAGTTCAATAATGGCTCAAATCCTACTTATCACAATCAACTACCTTATGTGTCACCCCCAATTCCTCATAGATTGTAAGCTCTTGCGAGCAGGACTCCTAGTGTTTCATTTGCATATTAGCCAGTTAGTTTTGTTTTGTACATGAACCCTATGAATTTGTAAAGCGCTGCGGAATATGGTGGCGCTATATAAATAAATATTATTATTATTATCTATTCTTATGACATAAGATGCACCGTTAGTTTATTATTCCTGCTAGAAGTTTTGAATAAATTACTATCGGTTTGTAATGAAGGTCCAGCTGGATGTTACCAGTGTGTTCCTGCACAGTCTGATATTATCTGGCAGAGTCAGACTGTGCAGAGACACACTTCTAGAAATTCAGAATTTCTAGCAGGAATAATAAAGGAGTAGTACAACATAAAGTCATAAGAATAGATGCTGCAGACATGTCAGGAGCTGTGACAGGCATCTCTAAAGATCATGGCATTTCAATCCTCTGTTTTATTATCTGGGCATTAATAACTTTTGGGAATTTATTAACCTTTTAATATAAATTGAATCTTATATGTGTAACGAAACAAATATCACTTTGTATTTCCATGTTCAGATGTGAAATTATATTATATGTTATATGTATATGGATCACTATCACCTTGGTTCCCAATGGTTGCCGATGCCCATACTGACTGCTTACAAGTTTGTTAGGGACCGTTATCCTTTCTTACATATAGAATAGTCTGCATGTTTTACTAATTGTTTTTAGGAATAATTATGTAACACGCTACCCACCATAGTGGAACTGTTACCACATTCTGTGTCGGATGTATCTGTGTTACAGTGAAGACGTGTAGATGGTAGAGTGACATGGAGCAGAATACGTTTGCTCCGTGAGAAATGAAATCTTAACTAATCAATAGATTTCCTGCCTGGGTGGTGGGGTGCACCTCATTGAACAGAAATGAAATGCGTGAGCACTATTTATGGACTGGCTTGGTCACATAATATTTATGGGACTAACGTAGCCATTCCATTTATTAACTGAACTTGTTGTCAGTTGATATTGTTGATAGGAGTGCAGAAGCATAATCAGGGCTCAGGCCAATCAACCTGCCAGGTAATGTGTTAGCTATACATGACTGCTTGTATACTGAAGGTAATGCCTCTGTAACATTGCAGCTTTTAGTGTTTTTTAGATGCCTTTTCCAACCCTTGCAAGTAATAGGAATGAAAATGCTACTTATAGAGGGCGAGTATAACATTAATCCAGAGTCAGACCATAATCCATAACCTAAGGCTCATGGGGTTCAATACAAAATCTGTATCAGGACCCCCACCCAGGGCCGGGCCGACACAGAGGCTGGGGAGGCTCCAGCCTCTGGGCGCTCCAGCCTCAGGGCGCAGCAGGGGCCGGAGACCGGTCACCGCCGGAGTCAAACACTTTAAGTCCCCCAGGCGGCAGGCCAGACAGTGGCGAGCCGGCGGCAGGCGAGCGCTTGCTGCCGCTTGAGTTGTGATGTGACAGCAGTGCGCCGCGCGAGTGCCGACTCGCCGAGTGCGGTACTTAAAAGACAGAGACATCATGCATCACAGCCGGTGATTCAAAGGACCCAGGAGGGAGCCGGCAGCGGCAGGAGAACGGTGGGCGGGCCCAGAGCGTGATGCGTCACTCTGATGTCATGCTGCGCCAGGCAGAGCCCGCCCACTGACTGAATTCTTCTCCCGACTCCTGCGCCTGCTGCCTTCTCCAAGTTCTCCCGCCTCAGCTCAGGGCCAGGCAGCCTGCCCACTGTGCCCAGCTGTCCTGGTGTGGACTGTAGTCTCAGAGTAGACTCAGTCTGTTGTACAGTACTACACCACTTGTCTTGCCTCCAGTAATAAAGTGCCCTGCCTCTGTATAACTTGTAAGTAGTAGGCGGCGCCAAAATCTCAGGGAGGGAGACAGTTTGAAAAATAAAAATGTGATTTTTACAGTGCCTGCTGGGAAGGGGGGGGGGATGGATGGATGCATATGAGGCATAAAAGCAAAGCTCTGCAGATGTGACTGTATTGGGTCAGTCAATCACTAAATGAACCCTGTTATGGGGAGAAACTGTGGATGACACTATTTGTCATACACAGACGGTCTGTGTATGACAAATAGTGTCATCCACAGTTTCTCCCCATAACAGGGTTCATTTAGTGATTGACTGACCCAATACAGTCACATCTGCAGAGCTTTGCTTTTATAGTAGTAGAATACAATCACATTGCACGGGCGACGGGCCCTGCTGTCATTATGAAAGTAAATGCGACCCGGCCCACACCTCTTTTATTAGTGGTCAGTAAATGGGTCTGTGACAGACCCATTTACTGACCACCAATAAAAGAGGTGTGGGGTCGCATTTGCTTTCATAATGACAGCAGGGCCCGTGCAATGTGACTGTATTCTACTACACCCCCCCGCTCACTGGATATAATCTTATTAACTATATAACCGGGCCCCGCTAGCGCTGTCATCATAAAAGCAGATACAGCACCACAGCCTCACCCCTTGTATTTGGGGGTCATTCCTACACGGACCCTGTTATGGGGGGGATTCCCCCAATAACAGTGTCATCCTCAGATCCCCCCAATAGCAGTGTCATCCACCACAGATCCCCCCATAACAGTGTCAACCACTACAGATCCCCCCATAACAGTGTCATCCACCACAGATCCCCCCATAGCAGTGTCCTCCACCACAGATCCCCCATAGCAGTGTCATCCACCACAGATCCCCCCATAACAGTGTCAACCACTACAGATCCCCCCATAACAGTGTCATCCACCACAGATCCCCCCATAGCAGTGTCATCCAGCACAGATCCCCCATAGCAGTGTCATCCACCACAGATCCCCCATAGCAGTGTCTTCCACCACAGATCCCCTCATAGCAGTGTCATCCACCACAGATCCCCCCATAGCAGTGTCCTCCACCACAGATCCCCCCCATAGCAGTGTCCTCCACCACAGATCCCCCATAGCAGTGTCCTCCACCACAGATCCCCCCATAGCAGTGTCATCCAATCCACCACAGATCCCCCATAGCAGTGTCCTCCACCACAGATCCCCCCATAGCAGTGTCCTCCACCACAGATCCCCCATAGCAGTGTCCTCCACCACAGATCCCCCATAGCAGTGTCCTCCACCACAGATCCCCCATAGCAGTGTCATCCACCACAGATCCCCATAGCAGTGTCATCCACCACAGATCCCCCATAGCAGTGTCATCCACCACAGATCCCCCATAGCAGTGTCATCCACACATCCTCCATAAGTGTCATCGAAAGATCCCCCCATAATGGTGCCATCCACAGATCCCACATAACAGTGTTGTCATCCACAGACCTGCCCGATCTGGAGATCGCTCAGGGAGTCCCATCCTGTGGATGGGGGATACATTTTAAATAACAGGACAACCCCTTTAAAGTCATACAAGTCTGCATTTATTTTCATTTCCCTCCTCTGTGCCCCAATATAGCACAGCCCCCTAATAGTACAGGCTCCCCCATCTGTGCTGTCATATAGTACAGATTCCTTTTCTCTGTGTTGCCATGTTTAGTGGGCTTTATTACTGTGTGGGGCAATACGCATTGGGAGTTTGTACAGAGGTGGGGATGGTGCTGGAATCATGGAATGAGAAGCCTAAACTATTAGTTTTGCAGATTCTGCGGAGACGAGTGGTGGCCAGAAAAAGACTGATTCCAATCAAAGAAGACGTCACCTTTGATTCACCCTTGAGTCGCCCTGTGAGTCAATATTTATGTACTTTTAATCACTTATGGTTTGCAGAATCTGTGTAGTGCTAGTATTTTCCACTATATTGTCATATTAGTTTTAATTTAGTTACAGTGTGGTGTTAGTATCCAGTCACTATGCGGGGGTCATTCCTGTTAGATTCTATATTTATATGGATCTAAAGAGGTTGTGCATTTGTTTACAGCTATAGTTAATTGGTACATAATCATTAAACTGCGCATACTTATGTGTGATTACAACAGTAAGTATTTAGTAAAGACTCCACAAGTTGATGGGGGGGGGGGGCGCACTTGGGAAGCTCAGCCTCTGTTGGTGGTTGACCTTGTCCCAGCCCGGGCCCCACCTGCCATGTGTCATTTATAATACAGGTGTCTGCATATGCACCAGAAGAGCCTTTGGGACCCTCATATTTGAAGAACCTGGGAGTTTCAAGTTCAATTTTTGCTTGACAAGGCAGGTGCATATAAAAGTTTATCAATAAAAAGAACAAATAAGGTCGGCGCTGCCTCTACGGTCATCCGGACACCTATAGGTCAGTGAGCTGTGGAGCCTCGGTGGTGCTCAGTGGTATAGGGAGTCAAGATAATGTCCATAAAAATAGAATAATCCACGGCACTCACCGTTCTTTTTTTAATTAATTTATTGTAATACACAAGGTGGACTATGCATCGGAAAAATCAGCATGAGGAAGGCAGCAACTTCTGTTAAGCAATGGAATTAGATCTACTGATAAATAGAAGTTTCAGCATATTCCAATGTAGTGCTTCCACCTGCAGTCTTAGGCCCCTTTCACATGCGCGGATGCGATGCGTGAGGTGAACGCATTGCACCCGCACTGAATACCGACCCATTCATTTCTATGGGGCTGTTCACATGAGCGGTGATTTTCACGCATCACTTGTGCGTTGCGTGAAAATCGCAGCATGCCCCATAGAAGTGAATGGGGTTGCGTGGAAATCGCAAGCATCCGCAAGCAAGTGCGGATGCGGTGCGATTTTCACGCACGGTTGCTAGGAGATGATCGGGATGGAGACCCGATCATTATTATTTTCCCTTATAACATGGTTATAAGGGAAAATAATAGCATTCTGAATACAGAATGCATAGTAAAACAGTGCTGGAGGGGTTAAAAAAATAATAATAATAATTTAACTCACCTTAGTCCACTTGACCGCGTAGCCCGGCATCTCCTTCTGTCTCCTTTGTTGAATAGGACCTGTGGTGAGCATTAATTACAGGAACAGGACCTTTGATGACGTCACTCCGGTCATCACATGGTACGTCACATGATCTTTTACCATGGTCCTATTCAACAAAGGAGACAGACGAGATGCCGGGCTACGCGGTCAAGTGGACTAAGGTGAGTTAAATTATTATTTATTTATTTTTAACCCCTCCAGCGCTGTTTTACTATGCATTCTGTATTCAGAATGCTATTATTTTCCCTGATAACCATGTTATAAGGGAAAATAATACAATCTACAGAACACCGATCCCAAGCCCGAACGTCTGTGAAGAAGTTCGGGTTTGGGTACCAAACATGCGCGATTTTTCTCACGTGAGTGCAAAACCCATTACAATGTTTTGCACTCGCGCAGAAAAATCGCGGGTGTTCCCGCAACGCACCCGCACATTTTCCCGCAACGCCCGTGTGAAAGAGGCCTTAGGCCTCGTCCACATTTCCATTTTTCACTGACATGTGCTGTCTGCATTTTCCACCAACAGCACACGTACCCATTGATTTAAATGTGTCTGTTCACATTTCAGTATTTTTTTACTGATGATGGGTCAGTAAAAAAATTACGGAGACATGCACTACTTTGATTCATGATGTCGACCAAGCACGCCCATAGAAGTCTATGGGTCTATGAAAATCACGGACACACCACGGATGGCATCAGCGTTGCTTCAGTTTTTCAATGAAGACTGATAGGAGATTCTTTGGAAATTAATTTTCAGCTCAGCAATGTCAGGGAATTATGGATGACACATAGATGGCAAAAACGGACACACAGACCAACCACGGATCCTTCACGGATATTTTCACCGATTTTTTCACAGACGTGTCACTGACAAGGAAATGTGGACGAGGCATTACATTGGAATATACCTGTGAAAGGCATCAGAGCCTCCAGCAGGATCTGACCGTTAACAACGAATGCAAGGCTCCCCAAGTCACTGCATTTCTGGGTTTTGCGCTGTCAGATGCCATGGCCACATTTGATGGCAGCAAGTGGGTGGGGGCGCCATTTTTATATAAGACCAGCGCAAAACCAGGAAGGGTTAAGCCATCTCACTACTCATGTGGATTGACCATGTTCTTAAATTTAGATCTTAATTTATCCCATTCAGAAATGAAAATTGCAACATTTTTGTCCAATTGGATACAGCATTATATTTAAAAAAAAATGATTCACAGGGTCAGGTTCCTGTATAGTCATCTCATCTGGCCCTGTCAATCAAGAAGGACATGGACAGATCGGCAGAGGAAGCAGGAGAAACAAGGGTGCACACAGTGTCTTGGGCCTGCCCTTGGTGCACTTCATTTCTTTTTTGCATATGTATTAAAAGTACTTTTTCTTCAGAATGAAGCAACAGGTCGCTAAGTGAAAGGTATCATTATATTCAGCGGAACTAACGCTACAAGACATTGTCCCTGGTGTGAAAGTGAATATCATGGTAGACCCAATTGTTTCTGAGTTTCAATCATTTGAAGTAAAGACCAGATACAGCTTATTGTAATGAGAAAAGCAACAGCCATTATTACGGTAAATTATAATTCTCTGCATGGAAAAAGGTAAGATGGAGAATCAGCGAGTTCTGATAACACTGAATATAGACCCCTGGATACACAGGAGCCAAGCTAATACACGTATCAATACATTGCACTCATTTCTGCTATTTGTAACTCATATTACAAGTGTTTATGAGAGCCTATTTGTTAAGCTATCAAACTGTCATCTCCAGCAGAGAATGCTATAAATTGATAGAAATTATCCATATTTGTAAACAGCACTAAGTCGAGATGAAGGTAATAGATTTATCACTAGACGAGACAAAAATCCAATAAATTTACAATAAAAGATCATTAGCAAATGGAATCACGTCAGCTTAGATTAATGGATCTGATTATTGTGCTTAAGTCAAACTAAATTACTGTCTTTGTATCTATTACCACATTAATAAAAGTGTCCACATTCTGTCTTTTAAGTCTCTCCATGTAGGTGTAAAAATCACAGTAATTTTGATAAGTGAAAACAATTTCTTCTAGTGTTGGAGCAGAAACAAAAAAATGACACTTTGCATCTAAAGTGTTTATTAATATTTACTGAGCATCTGCATAGTCCGTGGTGTGGTACAAGAGGAGATACACTGACATCTTCAAGTCACTTCAAAAACTTTCTTCTAGACGGGATCAGGTTCACTGGAGATATACAGTAACCAGTGCTGTATTCTTCAATACCCAGACGGGCCAGGCGACCTTTTGTTTTTGGACATTTTTCATTCATACTCTTCATTTCTTTGGTTAGATATTCCACAGGACTATTAGGAGAGAATGCACCTGCTCATAAACAAATCTACCAATTCTAGGATGCACATTTAAAGGTTAGGTCCAATTTTAGAGGAAGCCAGATAACTTAAAGTGAGCTGAGGACATGGGTTGCTAGATGGCCGCTAATACATCCGCAATACCCAGTCCCCATAGCTCTGTGTGCTTTTATTGTCAGGGACAGGACTCATCTCAGGTTAATTTGCATATGTATAAAATCTTTTTTTTTTTACACAATAAAAGCACACAGAGCTATGGGGACTGGATATTGCGGATGTGCTAGCGGCGATCTAGCAGCCCATGTCCTCAGCTCTATACACAAAATCCCGGTGACAGGTTCCCTTTAAAGAGGACCTATCACCTCCCTTGACATGTCTGTTTCAGCAACTATTTGCATTCCCCATGTAATAAAAATTCTGTAGCATCTAATTTTATGACTATGACTTGCCATGCCTTTATTATTCCTGCTAGAAGTTATGAATGAATTACTAGTTTGCAATGAAGGTCCAGGTGGGTTTGGGGTGTGTCCCTGCACAGTCTGGCACTATCCAATTGGTGCTGCCAGTGTTAGATGTGCAGGGACACGCTCCCAACTGGCAATACCCATCTGGAACTGCAGCACAGACTGCTAATAATTCATTCATAACTTCTAGCAGGAATAATAAAGGAATAGCACAATATAGAGTCATAAGAATAGATGCTAGAACCAGTCCTGTATCTCACATGGAAACAGAGATCTCCCAATTCATTGATCCAACTATTCTGCTAGATTATTTTAGGATGGCCGCTCAAGGGGGTGTCCTTTCTCAGTGGGTGTGTCCTTTCTTCTGTAGTTCTTTCCCTGTAAAAGTCACAGCTTCTAACAGAACATATGGCTGGGCACATGCGACCACCGCAGTGAGGTAGATGGAGAAATAAGAAAAAGAACAAACAGGAGGTGGCGCCATACAGATACATTTTATAACATTTTAATTACATGCAATTAAAAGAGTATTCCAATCCAGGTGCTGGTTGGAAAAATGTAGAATATTTTTCATGGCACAACCTCTTTAATTATTGTGACCAGGAACTGCATAATACATTTAAAAAAATCGGAAGGACAGAGACTGGAACTTCATTAAAATGTTGCTGGGGTCAGTTTCAAACCAATGACCCTCACACACAAGCAGCAGAGCTAATCACTAAGTGACCATGCTACTCTTGAGAATTCTGAAATGAGCAGACTAGTAAGTATTTTCCATATATAAAGCTATGCAAACATTACAAGCAGGATGTATTGATGTCTATGAATCATCTGTCGTGTGGCATATTGTATCTAGCATCTACAAAATAATTTTTCCAAAATAGAGAAGCAGAAATCTGCATTGTTGATCTCATATTGTAATTTCAACTAATAAATATATAAAGAAATCTCTGTGTTTCCCATTAAAATAGCCATATATCATCTCTTCCTTCTCAGTATCCTGTGTGGCTGTAAGACAACTGGAGCCTTCCTCATCTGCCCTGTTGGCAGTAGGATGAAAAAAAAGTGAAGGCCTGTAGAGATGGCCTTGCGGTTCGCCCAGCGGTCGTTTCGCGGCGAACATTGCTCGTTCGCGATTCGCCGAACATGCGGCGATTTTCGCATGCGCCATATTCTTTTGCATCGCGCCGAACTTTGACCCATGACACATCCATCCGGTGGGACAGGACAGCCAATTGAGACGTTTCAGCACATGGACACACCCCCTACCCTATAACAGAACCCGATCTGGCAGCCATTTTACATTCTGTGTTTTGCCAGTGTAGGGAGAGGTTGCTTTGTGGAGCAGGGACAGACTGTTAGGGACACCAAACGCTAGCTAATAGGGCCACAAAAGTCCTTTTAAGGACTGGTATAGGTGTGCTATTGATAGGTGTGATATACTGAGGGGTGTAATATACTTATAATATACTTTCTAACATAGAAAGTTTATTATAGTGCATTTGTATTGTGCAGCAGTTGTGTGCGGTTCTGCTGCAATACCGCAGCTATATAGAGGGACAAACGCTATTGGAATAACTAATTGCAACTGGTGTGATATACCTGTTGCCCCCCAAAAAAACGATTGAGGGGTGTGATATACCTATAATATACTTTCTAAAATAGAAAGTATATAGTGCATTTGTATTGTGCAGCAGTTGTGTGCAGTTCTGCTGTGATACCGCAGGTATATAGAGGGACAAGAGTTAATATTGATTGAGGCCTGCGATATACCTGCTTCCACAAAATACTGATTGAGGGGTGCGATATACCTGCTTCCACAAAATACTGATAAAGGGGTTTTTATATACCTGCTTCCACAAAATACTGATTGAGGGGTGCGATATACCTGCCTCCAACAAAATACTGATTAAGGGGTTTGATATACCTGCTTCCACAAAATACAGATTGAGGGGTGCGATATACCTGCTTCCACCAAATATTGATTAAGAAGTTCTATATACCTGCTTCCACAAAAAACTGTTTAAGGCCTCTTTCACACTTGCGTTGTCCGGATCCGGCGTGTACTCCACTTGCCAGAATTACACGCCGGATCCGGAAAAACGCAAGTGAACTGAAAGCATTTGAAGACGGATCCGCCTTCAAAATGTGTTCAGTGTTACTATGGCACCCAGGACGCTATTAAAGTCCTGGTTGCCATAGTAGTAGTGGGGAGCGGTATACTTACAGTCCGTGTGGCTCCCGGGGCGCTCCAGAATGACGTCAGAGCGCCCCATGCGCATGGATGACGTGCCATGTGATCACGTCATCCATGCGCCTGGGGCTCCCTGACGTCACTCTGGAGCGCCCGGGGAGCCGCACGGACGGTAAGTATACTGCTCCCCCGCGCCCCACTACACTTTACAATGGCTGCCAGGACTTTAGCGTCCCGGCAGCCATGGTAACCATTCAGAAAAAGCTAAACGTCGGATCCGGCAATGCGCCGAAACGACGTTTAGCTTAAGGCCGGATCCGGATCAATGCCTTTCAATGGGCATTCATTCCGGATCCGGCCTTGCGGCAAGTGTTCAGGATTTTTGGCCGGAGCAAAAAGCGCAGCATGCTGCGGTATTTTCTCCGGCCAAAAAACGTTCCGGTCCGGAACTGAAGACATCCTGATGCATCCTGAACGGATTTCTCTCCATTCAGAATGCATTAGGATAAAACTGATCAGGATTCTTCCGGCATAGAGCCCCGACGACGGAACTCTATGCCGGAAGAAAAGAACGCAGGTGTGAAAGAGCCCTTAGGGGATTGAGATACCTGCTTCCACAAAATAATGAGTAAGGGGTGCGATATACCTGCTTCCACAAAATACTGATAAAGGGGTTTGATGTACCTGCTTCCGCAAAATACAGATTGAGGGTTGCGATACACCTGCTTCCACCAAATATTGATTACAGGGTTCTATATACCTGCTTCCACAAAATACTGATTAAGGGTTGCGATATACCTGCTTCCACCAAATATTGATTAAGGAGTTCTATACACCTGCTTCCACAAAATACTGATTGAGGGGTGCGATATACCTGCATCCCAGAGCTATATAGCCACATTCAGCGGCAAGTGAATATATCTCTGGCACACAGTGTCGGTGCCAAGATACATCTGACCACAGACACGTGGTCAAGCAAACACAGGCAGGGAAGGTCCATAACTTTTACTGCCCACTGGGTGAACCTTCTGACGGCCGTCAAGCATGTAACCCGTGGCACCCATTTGGATTTGGTGTTACTGCCACGGATTGCATGCAGGCCGGCCTCTTCTTCTCCTCCTCCTACTCCATCCTCTGTCTCCTCCTCGGCTGACTCCTCCTTTTCCACTGCTACCGCCTCTTCCACTGCACCCCCAAAGCCCCCAGAACCTATTCAACGTGCCAGGTGAGACGTTGCCATGCTGTATTGCGGCTGTTGTGCCTGGAAGCCAAGAGCCACACCGGTCCTGCACTGCTTTTAGCTCTGCGGTCACAGGCCGATCAGTGGCTAACCCCGCTCAATTTGACAGTTGGTAAAGTGGTTTGCGTCAACCGTGCCAATCTGCTGAGCGCGCTGAAACAGGGCAAAATGACACACGTGCCGTGCATGGCACACATCCTGAACTTAGTCGTGCAGCGATTCGTTGCCAAATACCCCGGGTCCAGAACGTCTTGCAGCAGGTCAGGAAAATTTCTGGCCATTTTAGAAGATCTTACACGGCCATGGCTCGCCTTGCTGACGTTCAGCGGCGACACCACCTGCCCGTCAGACGTCTGATTTGTGACAGCCCGACGCGCTGGAACTCCACCTTGTATATGCTTGATAGGCTGCTCCAGCAGTAACGTGCTGTTAACGACTACCTGTACGAACTCTGCAGCAGGACAGGTTCTGGGGAGCTTGGTTTCTTTTCACCGCGCCAGTGGCTGCTCATGCGCGACGCATGCAGACTTCTGCGGCCATTTGATGAGATCACCAAACTGGTCAGTCACAGCCAGGGTGCCATCAGTGACATCGTACCTTACGCCTTCTTTCTGGAGCGTGCATTGCATCGTGTCATTGATCAAGCCGTCAAGGAGCAGGAGCTGGAAGTTGAGGAAGTCACAATGCTGAATGAATTCCCGGGGGGGCTACTCCATCTGAGACAAGTCAGCAGGAGTGTGAAGAGGAGTCAGAGGAGGATGATGGCTGGGGGGAGGAGGAGGAGAAGCAAGAAGAGCAGGCTTTGATGGGGACTTTAAACTTTTCGGGGATCCTTGGTGTTGTCGGTGGCTGGGGGAGAAGACCGAGGACGACATTCTCCTGGGCGATGAGCATGAGCAAGGGCGCTCCACCGCTTCCAATTTAGTGCAAATGGGGACCTTCATGCTCCAGTGTTTGAAGAGGGACCCCGTATAAAAAGCATAAGGGGCAAGGACCAGTACTGGGTGGCAATGTACTTAGACACCCGGTACAAACACAAAATGGCGGACATGTTACCAGCATCACAGAGGGCTGGCAGAATGCAGCATTTCCAGGCCTTGCTGCAAGAGATGCTGAATTCTGCTGTTGCTGGCGCTGGCAGAGGAATTTTCACCCACAGAGAAACAGGTGTGGGTACCAATCCTACTGCTCCTGCAAGAAGAGGGCGGTTTGAAGATGTGTTGGTCACTTCGGATATGAAATCATTCTTGCAGCCAACCCATCGACAGCCATCCTCCGGATCCAGCCTCAGGGAACGCCTAGACCGACAGGTGTCCGACTACATCGGGTTAATGGCCGATGTGGATGCTCTGAGAAGCGAGGAACCCCTGGACTACTGGGTGTGCAGGCTTGACCTGTGGCCAGAGCTGGCACAATTTGCCATGGAACCGTTGGCTTGCCCCTCATCGAGTGTCCTGTCCGAAAGGACGTTCAGCGCAGCAGGGGGGATCGTGACCGATAAGCGCACTCGCCTAGCTCACGACAGTGTGGACTACCTCACATTTCTAAAAATTTATGAGGCATGGATCTCGGAGGAATTCAACACCTGTGACGACCACGTGTAATTGAATTTCCTCATGCCAGTCCACACATATCCGCCACCAAACAGAACAAAGAACGGTCCTTGTCTTATGTATATACAGCGGCTTAAAAGGCCTTTTCTGTCAGTTGAATGCCTAATTTTTGGGGCCTGTACTCTACTGGCCTACAGTAAAATTGTTATTCAGTGACAGCCTAATGTCCCTCCAGCCACATAATCACTTGTTCTTTTCTGTCAGGTGAATGCCTAATTTTTGGGGCCTGTACTGGCCTATAGTAAAATTGTTGCCTAATTTTTGGGGCACATACTCCCGTGGCCTAAAATAAAATTTGTCTAGCCTCCAGCAGGGCACATTTTTGAGAATTTCCATTTAAGACGCATAAAAATGGCCCCTGATTAAAATAAAAAAATTTGTGGGAATTTTTGCCATTGATCCCCCTCTGGTATGTCACTTTCCATGTTGTGGGACTATTTGTGCACTTCTAGTAGGTATTTGATGGCTGCAAATATAACTTGAAGATGTTTCAGGTTCGTCTGCCTTTAAAGTGAATAGGGCCCACCGCGAATGCGCGGTTCACGAACATTTGATCCCAAACGCGCGCTCACGTTCGCGAAACGTCCTGGCCGATGTTCGTCCATCACTAAAGGTCTGCCCCTTAAGAAATTAACCAGCTGAAAATCGAACAGATTAGCAGGAAATTAACTCCTGTGTTCTCTGCGGGATTTCTATAAGAATATTTCTTTCAGGGACATGCATAAAATTCTGCAGAGTGACAAACAATGGGGCAAGTTAATCAACTGTCCCTATTATCATTAATTTCTAGGTTTATTGCTCCTTTAAAGGTATGTTTCCATAATTCATTCATCCACCGGAGAAGTATTAAGTAGGGATGAGCGAACTTCATGTTTTAAAGTTCGACATCGGGTTTTCTGGCAATTCCATTATGGATTCCGTTACCATGGACCATAAGGGAATTCTATGACAGAATGCACCACAGAAGCCTTTAAATAACCCTTGTGACCACTAATAGGCCTTTTTCTGAAGTAAACAACGGGGGTTTTAGCTAAACAGCTGGCTTTAATCAATCATTTAATGTTCCCAAAATGGTGCATTAAAAGCTTTAACTTATCTTGCAAACAATAAGACCTCATACAAGTACATTGATGAAAAAACTAAAAAGTTATAGCTTATGGAATGCGATTTTAAAAACATGTGTGTGGTCACTAAGGGGTTAAGAGGCATTCCGTTTTGCTTTTTGTCATAATAGTAGTCTATGGGCAGCATAATGGACAGGACTCCTGCCCATTGACTTCAATTATGACGGAATGTAAAATGGATTGTCTCTTAAAGGCTTCCATAGTGCATTCCATCATAGAAATTCCTTAAGGTTCATGATAACGGAATCCATAACGTAATTGCCAGAAAACCCAAACATCGAACTTGAAGTTCACTCATCCCTAGTAATAAGGTTCTGACTTCTCTGCACTTGAACATCCACTGATAATGAGAATAGGGGATGGAGAGATATAAGGAGCAGCATCTGAGCAGTGTATGGGAGACATAATAGCAGCTAGTCTACATCCACTAGTTCAGGGAAAACTGATAATTAGAGATGGAGGCTGAATAGGAAGAAATGGTAGTAATAAATGCATAATGCCAGATATAGTGTTATTCTTCATATACATGACAACTTATTAAAAAAAAATCAGTTTTCCTCTTGATCACCTATAACAGTGATGGTGAGTCTTTTAGAGGCCAAGTGCCCAAACTGCAACCCAAAACCCACTTATTTATTGCAAAGTGCCAACATGGCAATTTAACCTGAATACTATGGTCCAATATAATATATCTTCCGTGTACTTTATAATTTAGCTATAATAGCCTGCCTACATTCAGTGCGCTGCCTGTGCCGTTCATAGTGTGCCCAGCGATGATGAATGGCAGGAAAATTCTAAGGCATATTGGTACACCATAGACTTTTTCCAGGGTGCGGGTGCCCACAGAGAGAGCTCTGAGTGCCGCCTCTAGCACCCGTGCCATAGGTTCGCCACCACTGGCCTATAGGAAGTAATGATACTTTACACTTTAATGCCCTGTGCTCATAGTTGGTAGCAGAAGTTGGTAAGATCTTCTTGTGAGCACTACTGCTCCATTTACTCTCACCCAGAGACATCATGCTTGGTGAAAGGAGCTCATTATTTTGAGTCTTAGCATGGCGCAAGCTTATAGAGACAGAATGACATTCAATTAAAATGATATTAGCAGCACAGGAGTGATTTTGTTTAATTTACTCCCACGCCGATGTAAAAACATTAGCGACTTTTTTAATTGAACCTCATAATGTCTAACACCTACTCGAATGCAATGAAATTAAAGACTTTGGTGACTAAATACCGCTTAATTTACTCACACCCAGCCCTAACGACATTAAATATGCTTTAGGGTAGATATTATTTCCAATCAATTCAGTTCAGAGGAAATCTGATCTAAGAGGCAACATTATTAGGCCTGTAATAAAATCAGACAAGAAATATATACTTCAGGGCATATATTAGTTGTCAATAATATTAACATGTAATCTTATTCTTTCCCCTAATATAGAGATATTAAAAAATAACCCTCTGGAAAAGTATTTTCATGCTGGCTGTAACTGGTACCTGGCAGTTTTTCATGTAGTTGCACTAATTATCTCTGCTGCTTTTTTATACTGTATTTAACATATATTTAATTCTGTTGTGTTTTTGGATGAGCAGCAAAGTCCTAACATGAAACATGTTCAGGTCAGTGACATAGCAGACTAAATCCTCTTTACATGGGATGACAATTGGAACAATTATCATGAAGGTAAATTCCTAGGAACGCTCATTTATCAAAATTGCCCTATGTAATGGCCGATCACCCGATGAACAAGCAAGTGTTTCATTTATTGGGTAAAAGCATCGCTGATGTGGACACTTTAATTATCGTTCTCGAGCAGCAGATCATGCGTGTAAACAGCAATATGATGCCTAGAAACAAAGGGCACGAGGGTTGGCAGAAGCAACCGCTTGTCCCCATACAGTGGAGGTGATTGCTGCAGCTGTCACCTCTTCTGATCAACAGGCAGTTATTGGGAACTAACGTTTTGCTTCCAATAATTGCCTGCTCAGTCGGCCCATGTCAACAGACCTTTAAGCTGGCCCATTCATGAGTTGGGATTGAATGTTTATTACAATATACCAACAAAATGGTAAAAAATGCATTGCATATACAATTGCTTTGCTTTTACAGTCACTGATATTTTGCATCATATATTTTGTATAAATATTTTGTATCATATTCAGATATTTCTAATCAGTGCTGTAGCCAGGGCCATAGAACGAGGACTTGCCATTATTAGCCAGTTTTTTGTTTAATTCCATCCTGTAAAATTCCACCACAGAGTGCCCATATAATACAACCATATACAGTCTGTCCAGATATGATGCACTATCCAAATAATACTACACTTAAAGGGGTTGTCCCATGAAAAATATTCTACAGTTTTCAAACCAGCACCTGGATCTGAATACTTCTGTAATTGCATGTAATTAAAAATTTTGTATAGCCACTGAGCTATTCAATTAAATGTATATCTGTACAGCCCCACCTGCTCTAACTTCCTCCTGAGCTGTGATAGGGAGAGAGCTCCAGCAGAAAGGACGCGTACCCTTAGCTGTTGGCTTGATATAAATCTAGTGGAGCAACAAATGTGGAGATCTCTGGATCCATATGAGGTACAGGGCTGGTTCTAGCTTTGTCTAGATTGTAATGTACTTTATAATGTCTTATTTTCATTTTTACATTAATCATGGGATAACCCCTTTAATATACTCATCTAAATAAAGCCTATGTGTGTCCTGACATCCCTTGTCCCTGGCACTGACCATAGACCCTACAGGGAAATTTCCTGGTGGGCCAATGCCCAGGGGGCCTCCTTAGCCCTCCTGAAACCAGTGGCTAAGTAATAAGCTGACACTCCCTCCTCAATTCAACATTATCACCATTATCAAGATGGTGATATGATTAAATACTGCATTGGCCACAGGAGCCCATGGCTTCCTGCCCCGCTATTCACCCTCATAGGAAACAGGACACTAGGCATGAAGCCTATACAGATAACCCAGGAATGCACACAGCTCAGGCCTCAGGCTGGAAGAGGACTGTGGCCTGCACTGCAGATGGTATGGCTGACTCCACCAGATGACTTGTGTTGCCCCACCTTCTGAAAAATTTTGATGGGCCACTTTTAGTTTTTTTTTTCAGGTTCATTTTAAGTTGCCAGTCCGTCCCTGGGCACAGCAAGCGGCCTCATCTGCTCTGTAGCACTGGCGTACCTGTGTGACTACCAAGATAATTCAGCAATTTTTAATTCTAGGTGGAATTTTTGGTTTATGTAAAAATTAGCCCTACTTGGGCTCAGACCTCCACTGCACATGTTTTAATGATACATCATTTTTTAACTTCTTTATCATTACTATTGATCTAATTCTAGACCTACTGATAATAGACATCATTTCAATGTGTTTGAGGAGCATGTAAAAAATATACCCTTTTTTTTACTTAAGGCTTTATTTACTTACATCTCCTTAAAGGGGTTCTCCGGGAATTAAGAAAATGAAAATACTTAAATATTACTTTATAATAAATATATTCCCAAATACCTTTCATTATTTATAATGGCTCATTTTGTCTGGGGAGCGATCATAAGGGGAAACAAAATGGCCGCCGTCCCATTAGTTCACACAAAACCTGTCATAATCACACAGGAGGACAAGTTACTTTACAACACTGAGGCAAATAGCTGCCTCATCCTCCTCTCTGCTCTACTTGTCAGGCATTATCATCCTGAATACAGATGATAAGATCTTCAGCTGAATCTCTTGAGAATTTATTTCATGAGTAGACATGACATACAGAGAGGATGACAGGACAGCCTGTGGTAATGTGGGGCTGTGGTAGTGGAGACTGTATACAAGAGCTGCTGCTCATTAGCCACATCCCCATCCTTTTCTCTGTACTTCATGTCTCCTCATCATCTCCATTCCCAGAGATTCACTTGTATTCAGGATAATAATCCCTGACAATCAGAGTAGAGAGGAGGATGAGGCAGCTCTTTAGCTCAGTGCTGTGAAGTAACATGTCCTCCTGTCTGGTTAGGACAGGTTTTGTGTGTACTAATAGGACGGCAGCTATTTTTTTCTCCTAATGATTGCTCCGCAGACAAAACGAGTCATTATAACTAATAAAAGGTATTTGTGAATATATTTATTATAAAATAATATTTAAGTATTTTCATTTTCTTAATTCCCAGAGAACCCCTTTAAAGAAACAAGTCCTGTGTTAAACATCCCAAACAGAAGGAATGCATCTGTGAAAACTAGCCTCTTAAGCAGAAAGTCACAATAATGATAATGTGTGGGTTGAACTTTCTTTAGAGCAAAGACTAAGAAGACCTTTCTATGAGCGGCAATGTTCTAACAATTGAAGAGGTTTTTGGTGTTCCTACTCAACTCCCACAGATCTTTGTACCAGCCTCTTAACAGGAAGAAAGTCTGTCAGCAAGATCCTTTTGTCACTGGAAATTTCAGGTATTGAGATTTCATGTCTGAATTATCCCACTGGGCATTAATGGCTCAACAGAATGCAGGAGCAGACAAACATCAAAACCTCTTCAAGATGCCACCATGTCTAATCACTGAATTATCTGTCTGTCACATGGATATTGCAGCAAACAACATGTATTGGTTAGGTGTATGCAGATTTGATACCATGTGTTCTCATAACTGGGATATGAAAAATGAATGAAAACTTTTCTATTGTACATTAGATGGGCACAAACATCATTTGTCTTGGTAAGGTTTTACATACAAGGTCATATATTGACATGAGATTTAAAATGCAAAATCAAATTTAAAAACAGTGGTATGAAAAAAAACGTTTTACCATATTAGTACCATATTTTCCTACTGATTATATTTTTAGATTTGTATTTCACTAATTTCTGTCATATGTTGACCCTATTTTACATCAGACAGGATTTCCTTTCCCCCCTTTCCTCCTTCACGCACATATAGGTAATGATTCTGAGGATCTACCCTTCCTATGTACAGAACATGTATAGCTCTTTGTGTTGCACACACAAAATGCTTATCATCAGTAAGGTCCAATAGATAACTTGTGCATAAGTCCCTTATGGCAAGTGATTGTCTTAAAGGGAACGAGTCATCAGAAAATGACCTATTTTTTAAATCACATTTTTATGGAAAAATATAGGAGGATATTAATATTTATTTTCTTCACTGGCCAAATTTATGCTGAAGCACAGGCCTCGTCATAGATTTGGCGCACCCTTCAGCAGGCTGTGCCATAGCCTGAAATCTACAGCAGCCTCCTAGCTGTCGTAAACTGTCATAACTGAACATAAATTTGCCGGATCTGCCGGCCCCACTTCTTCCCCGCCCTTGCCAAGACCCCTTTTTGGAAAGTGGCAACAGCACATGTGACAAAACTTTGTCACAGTGACATTTAAAAAGTTGCAAACACAGGGTTTGTGACTTTTTTACACCAAAAACTGATGATAAATTCCCCCCATATTTTTATTTAATTTTTTGGTGAGCTTAGGTTACATTCACATCTCCACTAAAGGTAATCGTCTGCCGGAACAGTCTACCGGAATTACCATATCCGACATAGCCTGAGATCGCCGGGCACTACCGGATCCCCATTGACTATAAAACAGGGATCTGGCATAAATTCTGGCAGCATGCAGCATTATTTGTCCAGCCAAAAGCTTGCATTTATGCTGGAAAGTTAGTAGATCCCCTTCTGATCTCATGATGGCCAATGGGCATCCGACAGTATCAGGCTATGCTGGATACGATAACCCCAGTAGTCTTTTCCTCTGTAGGAACAGACTACCAGTTTCCCTTTAGCAGAGATGTGAACCTAACCTTAGTTTTTATTTTCCATGTCACTATTTATATATATATTTTTTTTATTTCCAGAATTGGATCAAGATCAACTCCACTGTATGAGGACGAGTGATGGCTACTGTTGTTTACACAGCACGATCTGCTGCTCAGAAATTATGATTAAATGTGCTGCATGAAAGATCAGTTCACCTGAGGAACAATCGTTTTGCTCATTCATCAGATGATTGGCAGCACAGGGACATTTACAGGGGTCTATTATCAGGAACAATCGTTTGTAGTAGCTTTCATTCTCAATAATTGGGCCGTGTAAGGCTATTTTAACACTAGCTCTAAAATCTTTCAGCAGGCTGTTCCGGTAGAGGAACAGACTGCCAGAGTTCATAGCATTTGGCATAGCCGGATAATATGTACAGTCAGGTCCATAAATATTGCGACATCAACACAATTCTAACATTCCGGCTCTATACACCACCACAATGGATTTGAAATGAAACGAACAAGATGTGCTTTAACTGCAGACTGTCAGCTTTAATTTGAGGGTATTTACATCCAAATCAGGTGAACGGTGTAGGAATTACAACAGTTTGCATATGTGCCTCCCACTTGTTAAGGGACCAAAAGTAATGGGACAATTGGCTTCTCAGCTGTTCCATGGCCAGGTGTGTGTTATTCCCTCATTATCCCAATTACAATGAGCAGCTAAAAGGTCCAGAGTTCATTTTAAGTGTGCTATTTGCATTTGGAATCTGTTGCTGTCAACTCTCAAGATGAGATCCAAAGAGCTGTCACTATCAGTGAAGCAAGCCATCATTAGGCTAAAAACCAAAACAAACCCATCAGAGAGATCGCAAAAACATTAGGCGTGGCCAAAACAACTGTTTGGAACATTCTTAAAAAGAAGGAACGCACCGGTGAGCTCAGCAACACCAAAAGACCCGGAAGACCACGGAAAACAACTGTGGTGGATGACCGAAGAATTCTTTCCCTGGTGAAGAAAACACCCTTCACAACAGTTGGCCAGATCAAGAACACTCTCCAGGAGGTAGGTGTATGTGTGTCAAAGTCAAAAATCAAGAGATGACTTTACCAGAGTGAATACAGAGGGTTCACCACAAGATGTAAACCATTGGTGAGCCTCAAAAACAGAAAGGCCAGATTAGAGTTTGCCAAACTACATCTAAAAAAGCCTTTACATTTCTAGAACAACATCCTATGGAGAGATGAGACCAAGATCAACTCGTACCAGAGTGATGGGAAGAGAAGAGTATGGAGAAGGAAAGGAACTGCTCATGATCCTAAGTATACCACCTTATCAGTGAAGCATGGTGGTGGTAGTGTCATGGTGTGGGCATGTATGGCTGCCAATGGAACTGGTTCTCTTGGATTTATTGATGACGTGACTGCTGAGAAAAGCAGCAGGATGAATTCTGAAGTGTTTCGGGCAATATTATCTGCTCATATTCTGCCAAATGCTTCAGAACTCATTGGATGCGCTTCACAGTGCAGATGGACAATGACCCAAAGCATACTGCAAAAGCAACCAAAGAGTTTTTTAAGGGAAAAAAGTGAAATGTTATGCAATGGCCAAGTCAATCACCTGACCTGAATCCGATTGAGCATGCATTTCACTTGCTGAAGACAAAACTAAAGGGAAAATGCCCCAAGAACAAGCAGGAACTGAAGACAGTTGCAGTAGAGGCCTGGAAGAGCATCACCAGAGATGAAACCCAACGCCTGGTGATGTCTATGCGTTCCAGACTTCAGGCTGTGACTGCAAAGGATTTGCAACCAAGTATTAAAAAGTAAAAGTTTGAATTATGATTATTATTTTGTCCCACTACTTTTGGTCCCTTAATAAGTGGGAGGCACATATGCAAACTGTTGTAATTTCTACACCGGTCACCTGATTTGGATGTAAATACCCTCAAATTAAAGCTGACAGTCTGCAGTTAAAGCACATCTTGTTTGTTTCATTTCAAATGCATTGTGGTGGTGTATAGAGCCAAAAATGTTAGAATTGTGTTGATGTCCCAATATTTATGGACCTGACTGTACATATTATCCGACTATGCCAAATGCTATGAACTCTGGGAGCCCATTGACCATAAATGTGACCTGGTAGGGATGTGGCACGTTTATGGCTAGACCAAAAAAATGCTGCTTGCAGCTCCTTTATCAGCTATGCTGGATACGATGAACTCTGACAGAATAGCCTGCCGGAAGGTCTTAGCACTAGTGCGAAACTAGCTTAAACCCGCTATAACTTTTCAGTAGCCATCACAAGCAGAATTACAGATATCACAGGTGAATCTCTCTCCTGACCTCTGTACAGGTCATCTCCAATAGAAAGTCAATGACGTCCCCTCCTGGTCCATGTGGCTGCTCTAGAACAGGAGGTCTTGACAGTTTAGGCCTAGTGGCCAGTATAAGAACTGCTTGATTTTAGATTTTTTTTTAAATATAGATAGGTGTATGGAAAATACAAATATCACCAGAAAAAAATAAAATAAAATAAATTACTAATTTAAACAATACTGTAGGTCATTTTCTGATTACACATTCCCCTTAAATCAGCTTCAAATGTGGCTGTCTCTGTTGGAACCTGGAAACTTTATGTCAGTATCTAGGCACTCCAGAATGAACATATTAAAAGGGTGCTGGATTTGGGGCAATTTTTCTGCTTACCTTTACTGCACTTGAATGCAAAAGATCCCATACATAAGACATACTGTATGGATGTAAATACACATGACACTTCCATGACTATTCCTTACTCATACATCCCTCAAAAGAAGCAAAAGGTGAAACGCGCGTTGGCAGGACTGCGCTGTGATCTGTATAGTTAGCTGGGTTACCCACATGTTCTAAGGCACTGATTAATTGTCTATACCAGGCATGCTCAACCTGCGGCCCTCCAGATCTAGTAAAACTATCACTCCCATCATGCCCTGCTGTAGGCTAATAGCTGTAGGCTGTCCGAGCATGCTGGGAGTTGTAGTTTTGCAATAGCTGGAGGGCCTCAGGTTGGGCATCCTTGGTCTATACTTATGCCTCTGATATGGGTTATGGGGCCAGGAGATTTTGATGTGCCATGCACTTCAACTTTTAGCACGTGATTGTTGTACTAGCCTTTGGGTTAGCCATATGGATAGAATGTTATTCATGTACTATTGATTCAGCATCCGGCATTTTGTATTCATGCCCATTCCACTTTTTATGCATTGTATGTTTTATGTCTATATAATACAGTTTTAGCATTCTTAATTATTCCATTTGTTTCATGTAAAGATGCACCAAATTTATCACAGTGCCTCAGGCTGGATGATGAACTTGGTGCAGCTTTAGACACTTTTGTCTAATTTTATACCACCTATTGGTTGGCTTCTTTTTCACCAAAATTTCGGTGCATGTTAGCATATCTTAAACCATGCCACTTTACCCCTAAACCATGCCCTTTTTTAAGCAAAATGTAAACATGTAATAAATCTGCTGTAAATCATGAACACAATTTTTTTGTGCAAACTAAATCAGAGTTGTGGTGCATTTTGCTTAGTAAAATCCTCCCACTTTTAAACACGAGATACTGAATATTAAAATGGTAAAAGTATTTTAACGCTATGACCAAATAATATGGCTTCTACTCTACTGCTGCCTGTTAGTGATATGGTTCTGAAACTGGTACCAAGTTCTATCAATGCTATGGCCCCCCAAGTGGGATGCATTAGTCACTGAGCTACTGATCCTACAATACACTAGATGTTATAATGTAGTGTACCTCCCAGTGAATCATGTCCTATTCATAGTCATGCTTATTACAATGAGTTATCAGTAGAAATGCTGTTTAGACAATATGGATCCAAACTGATATTGTGATTGCAATCTTGTATTGGTGTATTGTATGATGCGTGGCATTCCCTACTTCTGGTTTTGCAGGGAAATAAATAAGAGTTTGGAAGAAATAGAAGTAGTCGAGTTTTCCCTATCAATAGCCTATCCTCAGGATAGGCCATCAATAACTGATTGGTGGGGGTCCGACTATCCACACCTCTGCTGTGTGAGTGCTGCAACCTCTTTATTGTTTACATAGGACCTACGTGTAGTGGCGTAACTAGAGTGTTATGGGGCCCCCCCCCCCCATTTTTACAAAAAGGTGGCATATTTTCTTTACACTAAGGGCTCTTTCACACGAGCGGATGCCATGCGGGTAATCTGCTGCGTGAAAGAGAGCCAAGCCCCGTTCCAGACAGCAGAGACGTGGAACATTAACATGATTGATAACGCTCTGTGCCTCTTTGTCATCTTTTTACTACAAAATCACAGTGAGATAAAGTTGTCACCGTGATTTTGTAGCAAAAAGATCACAGAAAAGCACATAGCATTATCAATCATGTTAATGTTCCGTGTCTCTGCTGTCCGGAATGGAGCTTGGCTCGCTTTCACGCAGCGGATTACCCGCACAAGATCCGCTCATGTTAAAGAGCCCTAAGCCCAATGCATGGCTACACTCAGTCCTAATAAAATCTGGTCCTACTGCATCCAGGGTGTCGCTGGCGTCGGCGTGATGTCCACTGGATCCAGAAAAAGGTGGTGATAGAGAAAAAATTAATAATCACATAGGGAAGGGATGGTGACTGCCCCTGTGAAATCACCAGAAGGGGTCGCTGTGCTGGCCTGTAAGACTGAGCCATGTCAATGTATAGCAGGGTAATCTAGTACATTTCCCCTAAGTGCTACCACACAGTACTAATGCCCACCTTGTTATGCCTACTTGTGTGCCCCCTTACTGTAGTTATGCAAGATATGTGCCCCCTCACTGTCATTATGGCAAGATATGTGCCTCCCTCACAGTAGTTATGCCAGATTATGTGCCCCTCACAGTAGTTATAACCAGATATGTGCCCCTCACAGTAGTTATGCCAGATTATGTGCCCCTCACAGTAGTTATAACCAGATATGTGCCCCTCAGAGTGGTTATATCAGATATGTGCCCCCTCACAGTAGCTATGCCAGATTATGTGCCCCTCACAGTAGTTATAGCCAGATAAGTGCCCCTCACACTATTTATGCCAGATTATGTGCCCCTCTCAGTAGTTATGCCAGATTATGTGCCCCTCACAGTAGTTATGCCAGATATGTACCCCTCACATTAGTTATGCTAGATATGTGCCCCTCACAGTAGTTATGCCAGATATGTGCCCCTCACAGTAGTTATGCCAGATATGTGCCCTTCACAGTGGTTATGCCATATATGTGCCCCCTCACAGTAGTTATACCCAGATATGTGCCCCTCACAGTGGTTATGCTCTTTTGTGCCCCCTCACTCTAGTTGTTGCCCCCTCCCCTCCTTGCCTCTGCGCCCCCTCATGTTGGAAGAGCGCTCTGACGGGGTCCAGCATTCTCACTGTACTTCATTACGCCCCTGCCTACGTGATGTATACTTTATCCATTTCACTTGTGTAGGTAGACAGCCCCATGTAAACAATGAAGACCCGCACAAGCACTGAGGCCACCTTCAATCAGATGGTTGTCAAGGGTGCCAAGAGTCAGACCCTGATTGATCGGAAATAATTTGAGGATAGGCCTTCAATAAGCTGAAAATGGAAAACCCCTTTATTGGCGCTGTCTCTGAATATATATTGATCACATATTTCTAGGATAGACAATCAATATTTGAAACGCAATAGCGCTAGGAAAGTACTGCACCACCTCAACTTCCATTTGCTTTATAAAGGGGACTGCATGGTCGGCGCATTGTAGTCAGTGACTGGACATTCCAAAGAAAGAAAGTACATGCCAGAAACTGATGCACACCGTGAAATAAAAATGATAAAGCTTCATTTGAAAAAAATAAAATAAAAACTATTTAAAAACACCACAATTGCCTGGAGGTCTTAAAAGTACATATATGTGAAAACCTCCCCCCGCAGTTTACAATAAAATATAGGAAAGAGGTCAAATAACCAATAGACCAGGCAAACAAAAGGTATTTCATAAACAGCTTTCATATATAGACTCCAAATGGAATTACAGAAATATCCCCAAAAAAATTATGCTATTTAGACCCCATATACATATTTCATAAGCAGATGAACCAATAAAGCTCATAATATATTATGACATCACATGAGCAAAAACATATAAAGTGCCAGTGCAAGTGCGACAGGTTGTAAACAGTGGAAATAAATACCAAACAACCTGTTATGATAAGGAGAGACGTCCTTCAAACTGCTGTGGGACTGAGCTTTATCAGGAGCCCTGATATACAGTATCTCACAAAAGTGAGTACACTCCTTACATTTTTGTAAATATTTTATTATATCTGGGACACTGAAGATCTGACACTTTGATACAATGTAAAATAGTCAGTGTACAGCTTGTATAACAGTGTGAATTTGGCGTGGCCTCAAAATATCTCAACACACAGCCATTAATGTCTAAACCGTTGGCAACACAAGTGAGTACACCCCTAAGTGAAAATTGCCAAAGTGTGCCCAATTGGCAATTTTCCTTCCCCAGTGTGCTGTGACTTGTTAGTGTTACAAGGCCTCGGGTGTGAATAGGGAGCAGGTGTTCTAAGAAACTGACGGAAATAACTGTAAACAGTGACCATTCAAACGCAGGACACGGGACTCCCATTATGTTGATCAGTGGTGGTCCCAGAAGTCTGACGTCCACTGATCTAGAAGTTATCATCAATAATTCATTAGTAACGAATACTCCTTTAAACAGTATGTGGAGCCCCATGGCAGATGATAATACATGTGTTCTAGAAATAGATATGATGTTATACTATACAAGAATATGAAGATAAAAAGGTTTCACTCTGTATTACTCCACCATCATCAATTAGCATAAATGTGTTTAAATAACAGAGATGGCTCAGAGAAGAATCAAGAAATGAGATGTTATCCGCATGTTTCTGGCAGCTGTCTAGCCCTCCTCCCACATTCCATCTGAACTTTTTATCGTAATAGCACCAGTGTTTGCCATTTCTTATTACTCAATCATCATTTTACATGTCTGCTTTGTAAACTACAAAAATCTAGAGATACCAGTACAGGACTCCTGGATGCAATAAGGTTTAGGGGGTAGAATTGAATTCTCATAAAGAGAAACTTTCGCCTTTCTGGTGTTTGGAGAGGGAAGGCTAAGTACTGAAGAACCCATTTGATGTCAGTATGATCAAAATAGGGTGGTATCCTTTGCATATTTGTGATGGGCACTGAAAATACAGATGTAGACACCAAAGAAAAAAGGAAAACATTTGCAGGGTTTCACGGTCCCAGATAAAGTGACCTTGCCAGTTTTTATAGGAAGATTACTTAGCATTTCAATGAAATTTAGTTGAGTCAAAGTCTGTATACACCTTTGCAAACAATTTTTTTTATTGTCCCAGTAAATCAAAGATGAAAAATGAAGCAGCTTTGCAATAGGTCTTAATTAAAACTTTCCTACCATTTTGTTTCTACAGCTCCTCTGAAAACGAGGTGTCTCCATGGTAACAGACAACAAACAAACTCTGTAGTCTGATCCTGCAGTCATATTCCCTTCTATCTGTCCTCTGCTTGTAGTTAACCTAACGAATGTATGTTAGCACAAAGTAGGAGACAAAAATTGAAAGAGAAATTGAAATTGAAGAGAGAATGAGACTAAAAGACTGCAGAATTAGTGTTTGCTGTCTGTTAGGTTAGTATGGATGCACATGGTCTGCATAGGAGCTGTAGACACAAAATGGTAGGAATCGATTGTTACCGTATATTGCAATGTTGTTTCTTTTAATAAATAAATATTAATAAAGTCCTCAAATGACGTTTCTGACCTTTAATAGGCAGAGTATATAAAAAGCTAAAAGTAAAAGAACAAAAATAAATAAACATTGTACCGCTAGCTAAGACACGATTAGTCAAAATTCATCATGTAATATATTAGAATTTATGGTTGATAATGATGAATACAGAAAAAAAATCTATTTTAAGGTAATACTATATAATTACCAGATAAATATGTTTTTCAAATTAGCATAAATTTGGTGCATAAAAATGACATGCAACTAAGCATTTTTTCTGGAAAAAACAAAAAAACGAAAAGCATGTCAGTATCCCAGCAAATCAAAAAGTTATAGCCATTAAACTGAAACTTCTGGAAATTGGCTAAACTGTGTCTGGCCCTAAAGAATCAAATGACCTTGGTCCCGAACTGCTAAAATGATAGTGGCATTCTAGGTGTCAGAATTTTTTTATATTTATTTTTTTATACACTCTTAAAATTGCTGTAATTACAATAGTTTGCACCGCACTGTAAAACGGTACACATGGATTCGACTATAAATGCAGGTTATAATGCATCCTTTTATAAAGCTCCCTAATCTGCTGAATTCCAACAGAGTTTAGCTCTAGCTAAGCTTCTGAATATTCCCTACCATAGTTTTTCTTGTTCGTTTCGTAAATGCTCATCCTTGTTAAATTTTGTCCGATAGAGAAATATATCGGTAAATATCAGTGTGTGTATATATCTATAGAAATATATATATATATTTTTTTTTTTAATTCACAATCTCTGGTAATATACTTTACCCTCTAAACCTCTATGATTTCCCCACATTTCGGTATTGCCATTGGATATGTGGCTACTCTGATTGGTTTTCAACTGGAGTACAACGGCCTGAGGAAGGTATCAGCAGGGGATAGACATCTCTCAGCCCACCTTTTTAAAATGACTGTACTCAGCCATGGCAAACTGTAAGACCTAAATAGAAGCCGTAGTTTTCATTACAATGGGACACTGGGGAAGTTTTTCTGGCACTAGTAGGTTGGGCATATTATAGTGTAAATGTGTTTGATTTGCATGCTGTTGTGCTAAATGGCTAATTAAAGTGTGCAGGTTCAAGGTGCATTTTTTTATTTATGCTAATTTAGCTACCAAACAGATAGCACCTTTTCAGCAGCCCACCAACATGCCTGAGATATTACCCTATCTCCACAAAAAAAACATGCTTGTTCAGCCAAAACCACATGGTTATGGTGAAGTTGGGAGGAACTTATTTATTATTGCATTGTACATTTTTTGGGCTAAAATAACATTTGCCAGTAGGTCTAAAGTAGGTAAAAAAAATCTAACTCTTTTAAGTTGAATTCTTATTGAATTGATAACAATTCAGCTTAAATGTGTGGTTGTGAGCTCTTAAGAATACAGGGCTACAGATGGGACTGTGAGGTAGCTTATCTGACGGATTTCACTTTGAAGGGCACAGAGAAGCCTATACTTTACCTATCCTGAGAGTAGGCCATCAATATTAAAAGCCTAAAATACCCCTTTAAAGAGCATATTGCTTACTCCCAGTCAGACAATTTCTTCCCATATAGAAACCAGTGTTGGACTGGCCCACCAGAGTATCAGATGATGCTCTGGTGGACCTCAGCTCATACTATAGGGGGCCCCAGAGGTCAAGAAGAAATATTATATTTAGAGCTGCCATTGGAGTCAATAACTTGCCGCCAGGGACAATTTCTTTGATTTAAAATTTATTAGACTTTGTTGATTATATGGTCTTTGGGCCCTGAGAATAATTTTCTCTGGTGGGCCCAAAGAACCCCAGTCTGACACTGATAGAAACCACTAAATATGATAGAACCAATAAATGCTTGGCGTGTAAAAAAAAACATCAGGTAGGGAACCTGCAGAAGGTAAGAACACACCATCTGTACTCTGGATATACTCTGATGTGGCCCAATGGATCACAACAATTGGTGGCCCCAACATCTAATCGTGACATGTTTATGTAAAGAACATTTTGCAGGATATAATATGGCTGCCCTGCACAATTTACCCTTAATTCTGTTACGCAATTGCTTTCCCTGTCTGGAAACAATATTTCTTTCACCATTAACTTTTTAGTTAGTAACTTTTTTGCCAATCTCACGTCTCAGTGACATCCCAGTCACATACAACCTTGCCCTCGAATTAGCACTATTTTTTCCACAGGTATGTGGAGGCCTCTGGGCAAGATATTACGTATGCCACCTCCGCACTTTCCTAGGGAGACAAACAATCTTGGGATTAATTTTTCATAATTGTGCCATACAGTGTCAGGATAAGGGCTCATGCACATGAACGTATTTTTCGTCCGTTTCGTTTTTATTGCGGCCTATATGTGGAACCATTCATTTCAATGGGGCCACAAAAAAAAGTGGCAATTACTCTGTGTGCATTTCGTATCCATATGTCCACAAGTCCGTTCTTCAAAAAAAAAATAGAACATGTACTATTCTTGTCCGTTTTGTGGACAAGGACAGGCATTGTTACAATGGATCATAAAAAAAATGATGTAACACGGATGTCACATGGATATCATCCGTTAGTTTTTTTGCGGATCCGTGTTTTTCAGCCCACAAAGTACATACAGTCGTGTGCATGAGCCCTAAGGCATAGGTAATGCAGCTCTAGTCTCATCCACTGTGGAAGAGACACTTGGGAGGTCTGGACTGGTCGCTATCCCATAGGAGCTGGCGCATTTGCTCCTCCAGTGTTCTAGCCCTGAAAACAGTGTAAGGATAAGATGTTTCGACTCCTTTAAAGATCAGAATCTTGTGTATCTCCAGTCTTTGTAACTGACGTACTTCAGCATGTGACAAGCATTAATGAGGAAGACACAGTGCGGATGCTTTGGCTGCAATGAGGGCAGTATAGTGGAGAAGACACATATTGACAGGTGTGGGTGTCAGAAAGTTCTCAAGTTGCTGAATGTGCCCTGCTTGCTCTGCTCTTGAATACTGCTCTTTTGTCAGGCATCCTCTTTATCCTGATTCTATATCCACCCACCACATATCATTTTCACAACTACTACACTGACGAAGGGGGGGAGATCCTTGTGTTTTTATGAATGGATTGGAAATTGCATTGAGCAGCTTTGCAAAATGTGAATTTAGCCTTAGGTTTTTCAAACAGTGATGCTCAGCGATTCCCTCTGGAGCTTTCTATGTCATGCTTCTGGAAACCATTATTCTTAGACCCCAAACAATGACGTTCTCAATGTGATTTGCTACATAAATGTCACAGCACAAAAACCCCTATGACATAACGTCACTTTTATTATTACCGCTACAAGTAGAACAAAGAAAATACCTTCATTGATTCCAATCAAATAAATAGATAATAAATGAATTTAGGCAAATCATCATGAATTGATACCTGACACTGGATAATCAACAGTGGTCACTTAGTACCAACAAGCAGCAATATAGCGGTGAGGCCGCAGTACCTTACAGTGCACCCAGCACAAGTTAAGGCTGTATTACACCTACCGATTGTTCGGCAGATGATGGCTAACGAGCGTTCGTATGAATGCTCGTTAGGGATCATCTTGCAGTGTAATACTACTGCCGATTGCCCGATGAACGAGAAAACGCTCATTCATAGGGCATTGTGATTGTTAAGCATGCTTGAAAATCATCACTTGCAGGCGGCAGATTGTGCTGTCAAATTACGATCTGCCGCCATCTAACCACTAGACAGCATAGGGACGAGTGATGGCATAACGACATAGGGGGGCAAGGGGGGGAATTGTTCTCCCTAGGTTATTCCTTGCCACCCCTCGTGCCCCCCCGCTGATTCCCCTTTAAAAAGCTGGCCGCCCATGGCTCGCATAGTGAAAGACTTACTGTAAATACTAATCAGCGCTTCCATTTTGTAAGCGCTGATTAGTACCGGAGGATCGGGAAGCGGTGAAGGATCGGTACCCACCGCTTTCTGGTCCTCGGCTGTCGGCTGTGCAGGGCTGCGCACAGCGTGAGTCGCTCTATGACGCCACGCTGTGCGCGCCAGCCGACAGCAGCAGGAAGATTGTGGTGCCGGTGAGGAGCGGCTGAGTCCAGGAGCAGGACAGGAGAGGTAAGTGTTTTATTTATTTTTGCTGGGGGCATAATGACCAGGGGGGTGAGAGGCATAATGGGGGGCCTGAGAGGCATAATGGGAGGCCTGAGAGGGGCATAATGGGGGCTGGCTGAGAGGCATAATGGGAGCTGGCTGAGAGGCATAATGGGGACTGAGAGGCATAATGGGGGCTGAGAGGCATAATGGGGGCTGATGAGAGGCATAAGGGATGATAATGGGGGCTGAGAGGCATAAGGGTTGATTATGGGGGCTAATGAGAGGCATGGGGGCTGATATGGGGGTGATGAGAGGCATGGAGCTCTCATCTGAGGTCTGATTGGGGGTCATTTACATTGGGGTCTGAGCTGAGGTCTGATTGGGGGTCTGATTTGAGGTCTTATTGGGGTCCTATCAACATTGGGGTTCTGATTGGGGCTGTCAGCTGACGTCTGATAAACATTGGGGGTCTGATTGGTGATCTAACCTGAGGTGTAATGAAAAATTATTTTTTTTCTTATTGTCCCCTCTAAAACCTAGGTGTGTCTAATAGGTCTGCTTCCTGAACTGCAGAGCGGTGCCCGTTTCCAGCCCTGAGCCCAGCTGCTCAGAGCACTGATCCTGAGCCTACTGGAGTCTTCAGAACTGTAAGTATTTACAGTAATTCACTGTAAGTTATGTTATATATATTACTTGTTTTATGTGAGTAAGGCCTCATGCACACGACCGTATTTTGTTTCCATGTCCGATCCGTTTTTTTTGGCGGATAGGATGCGGACCCATTCATTTCAATGGGTCCGCAAAAAACGCAGACAGCACACCGTGTGCTGTCCACATCAGTATGTCCGTTCCGTTGCTCCGCCAAAAAAATAGTGCATGTCCTATTTTTTTCTAGTTTGCGGACAAGGATAGGCACTATGGATCCGCAGAAAAAACGGATCCGCAAAAAAAAACGGATGCCATACGGAACGTCATCCTTTTTTTTGCGGAGCCGCAATTTGCGGACCGCAAAACACATACGGTTGTGTGCATGTAGCCTAAGGGTGCTGGGTGGTTGGAGAAGGGGGAGGGAGGGGTGGATGGAGGGGTTAGTAGTACAGTACTATCTGCACGTTGTAAAGAAAAAAGTAATCTGCAAAATACTATATATTTGTGTCAGAAGTTGTGCTTTTTTAATTTTTAGAATAATGATACAGCCATTTTATTTGATACTTTTGTGCTAATTCCCCCCCCCCCCCTCCCTCTATATTAAGGGACACTATAGTGTCCAGAACCACAACAGCTAAACGTAGTAGTTCTGGTGTCCATAGCATGTCTCTGCAGGCTTTTTAATGTACGGTAACCACTGCCTTTTCAGAAAAAAGGCAGCATTTACATTACTGCCAAGGAACACCTCTAGTGGTCACTCATCAGACGGCCACTCATCAGACGACCACTAATCAGACGGCCACTAGAGGTGCTTCCTAATCCAGTGTTACACAACTGTGCAACACTGGCATTCATGCTAAACACTCCTCATAGAAATGCATTGATTCAAAGCATCTCTATGAAGCCACGCATGCGCAATAGCCTCCCAATGCTTCCCTATGGGAAAGCAGTGGTTGGCTATGATATACTCACAAACTGCACATTCCTGAGATTTGTAGTGCCCTATAGCTGCTGGCATTCTGCATTACTGTATAATATATTGCTGGGATTTGCAGTCCTCCATAGCTGGTGGTATTCTACATTGCTGTATTATGTGTTGCTGAGATTTGTAGTCGGCTGTGTAAAATTGGTACATGGTAAGTAGTATTAGTTGCACACACCAACAACACCCACAGGGTTATTTCACAAAAGGGTGAAGAGTTTGGAGAAGTCAGGAGAAGTGAACAATATAGGACAACATACCTGATTTGAAAAAAATTCTCCAATTCAGCTCACTTTCCTATTCAGTTATGTTGTCCTCGATTGTTCCCTTCTCCAAACTCTTCACCCTTCTGTGAATAAGCCTGTGAGCGTCTGTTCATTGGTCTTCTTTATTGACATGTTTAACATATGGGATTACACAGCCCTGGTGTTTGCTGAAACTGCTTTAGGCCCCCTGCACACGAACGTGTGCTTCCCGTTGCCGTATTGCGGACCGCATTTGCGGATCCGCAATACACGGGTGCCGTTCCGTGGGCATTCCGCATCACGGATGCGGACCCATTCACTTGAATGGGTCCGCAAATCCGGAGATGCGGAATGGTACGGAACGGAACCCTACGGAAGCACTACGGAGTGCTTCCGTGGGGTTTCGTCCTGTACTTCCGTTCCGCAAAAAGATAGAACATGTCCTATCTTTTTGCGGAACGGCCGGATCGCGGACCCATTTAAGTGGCTGTCCCGCGGACTGTGTTCGTGCATTGCGGCCCGCATTTTGCTGGCCGCAGCACGACCTTGGGGCGCACACGTTCGTGTGCAGGGGGCCTTAAACTATAAAGAAAAGTTTTGGAAAGTGTTTCTCTCTTTCTCAGGTCTGAAGCAAGGAAGAGGAAGAAAGGAAAACTTTTCAAAGCTTGTCTTTTAAGTATTAGGTTAGAGTCGCCACTGCATGTAATAGCAGCGGTCTCCTCTGCTAGCAAGAAGGTGATTGCCGGGAGGGAATGCTTCCCTCCCGACAATCTCTTGCTCAGTCGGCCTGTGTAATACAGGCTTTACAGTTTTGTGAGGTTGGTCATTTAACATGTACTCCTTGGGACCCAGAATTTCAATATCCTTTCCCTGCTATGTCCCTCAGGCTACCCATGCCTACAAATGAAACACCCACTTCTACCGGGACAAACCCACTTTTCGATGGCTAAACCCTGCTTGCCACCTAAGTAATCCTGATAGGAAATCCCATAACTTTGTATAACATAGTCCTGATTTTTCCTCAGTCAATATATGGTTCAAATCCTAGGTCAGATGAATCTGCTGCCATTAGTACCGACACCACTAGTGTTATTTGGATAACGTGCACAGCACAAACTCAAAGGTTTACCAAATGTATAAATTTATTTGATCAACTGTAAAATCTTAACTTGTACAGGAGTGATGACTGATTCATGTTTCACTTGGAGAAAAAGTACTTTTAATCCATATATAAATGAGTAGCTAAGTGCAACAAGGGCGGACCTAAGCCACTCTGTGCACCCTTGCTTCTCCTGCTTCATGAACTGCTCATTTGCATATAGATTAAAGGTACTTTAGAATAAAGCAATGGATCACTAACTTAAAGGGGTTCTGCAGTTTGTTTAAACTGATTGTCTATCCGCTGGATAGATCATTAGCATCTGATCGGCGGGGGTCGGACACCTGGGACCCCCGCCAATCAGCTGTTTGAGAAGGCAGCAGCGCTCCAGCAGTGCTGCGGCCTTCTTACTGTTTACCGCTGGCCGAGTGACGTCACGACTTGTATCAACTGGCCTGGACGGGGCTAAGCTCCATTCAAGTGAACAGAGCTTAGCCGCGCCCAGGCCAGTGATACTAGTTGTGACGTCATTGGGCCTGCGGTAAACAACTGCTGGAGCGCCACTGCCTACTGAAACAGCTGATCGGCGGGGGTCCGCCGATCAGATGCTGATGATCTATCCAGAGGATAAATCATCAGTTTAAACAAAGTGCAGAACCCCTTTAAAACTACCATTAAATTCAGCTGAAGCTATCCCTACGAGTCATTGTGCCTGGTTTATCAGTGAATTTCCTGGTGACTAGGTGGAGGATTTTGTGATGATGAAATGACTAATAACTCTTTTAGTCTGGAGGCATAATAGAAAGAATGGACTCCCCCAATAGGTCATGATTTGAGATATTCCGTCGAGTAAACTGTGGCAATTCCTGATGCTCTTTCAGTAAGAAAAACCTGATAGAGGTTCAGAAACACTAGGGATTTATACCAAAAACTGGTTACATGATTTGAGCCATTTTTATCATGTGTTTTAGACACTTTTTGCTCCTCGCTAGGAAAGAGGGCATGGACTACAGGAAAAGTGGTGTGATGTAGTGGAGATGGGGCATTAATTAAATTGTGTCATATTGCATCATCATTTTGGCACAGAAAATGGTCTAAAGTAAGCCAGCCAAAAGGTGGCATAAAGTTATCTAAAACGTCAGATTGATCATACAGCATGAGCCTAGATCAGTGGTGGCGAACCTATGGCACTGGTGCCAGAGGCGGCACTCGGAGCCCTCTCTGTGGGCACCCACACCCTGGAAAAAGTCTGACTGTACCAATATGGCTTAGACCTTTCCTGCCATTCATCAGCGCAGGACGCACCATGAACAGGCAGCGCACTGAATGTAGGCAGGCTATTATAGCTACTACATGATAAAGTACATGAAAGATATACTATATTGGACTGTAGGATTCTGGTTAACTTGCTGCGTTGGCACTTTGCGATAAGTAAGAGGGTTTTGGGGTAGCGGTTTGGGCACTCGGTCTCTAAAAGGTTCGCCATCACTGGCCTAGATCTAAGCTATCTACATGTAAGGGCTCATTCACATGACCGTGGTTTGGTTCCGCATCCGAGACTTTTTTTTTGCGGGTCGGGTGCGGACCCATTCACTTCAATGGGGCCGCAAAAGATGCGGACAGCACTCCGCGTGCTGTCCGCTTCCATTGCTCCGTTCCGTTGTCCCGCAAAAATGATAGATCATGTCTTATTCTTGTCCGTTTTGCGAACAAGAATAGACATTTCTATAATGGGCCGTCCGTTCCATTCCGCAAATTGCAGAAGGCACACGGGCGGCATCCGTGTTTTGCGGACCACAAAACATGGCACAGTCGTGTGAATAAGCCCTAAGACAGTATTAATAAATAGGGCAAAGCTGGTGCAATGTGAAATAATTTCAGAAGTCAGTTACATATATACAAGATGCACATTTGCCTGGGAGATAAAATACAGTGATAGGATATATTAGTATAGACTGTTCACTCCTGTCTTTTTCCCCTCATATCGCAAAATTAATAGTTATATTGCACATATATAGATTTATACTTGAAGACACGTATATGACATTTATGTTGCATATTTGTACCCTGAAGACAAAATCAGATTTCCATTAAAGATCCGTACTGACTGATCTATAGGGACAGACATAGATGGCAATTGGATATAATGCATATTTGGTATGTGCATGCCGCACCCCTAACAGGTAATAAGGAATATTAGAAATGTACAGGTCTGATATGATAACATCATCTTTTGATAAGTATAGGACCATAGACTAATGATTCCAGTATGTCCATTTCATAGGGTGACCTAGGAGTCAGTGCTGTTCTTGGTGTCCTGTTAATCACTGTCTCCGTGTGCCAATCTAGCAGCTGTCCATGGTACTGAGTGGGTGTATGGGACGCTTTCCCACCCTCACATATCCATTTAGTCCTCTGAGTAGGGAAGGAAGGGTCACTGTACTGAGTACTAAGCAAGACCTCTGACTTCTGTCCCCATGGAAGGACGCATCTTATATTGTATACGCAGATCATTCCTTATAGACAGAATAAAAATCTACTCAGATATGAAGATTTCAACAGTTATGGCATTGTCTCTTAGGCTGGGTTCACATCAGCTTTTTGTCTTAAGTTTAACGTGTATAATAAACCTATACGTTAAACGTATGCCTCTGACAGATGCCATACAGTGGCATCCATTCACAATAGAGATTCATTGTGGGGAAAAAAAAGTATATGTTAACTTATACGTAAACTCTGCAGGATAGAAAAGCGTGTGGTGTACTATGGTTTTGTATACTTTTTTCCTAACATATAGGTTGAACTTAGGGCAAAAACTTGATGTGAAGCAACTCTAAGGCCCCTTTCACATGAGCGAGTTTTCCGCACGGGTGCAGTTTGGTGTGGGTTCATGTTCAGGGTTTGTTGTACGTCTTGTTTGTTGTTACATGTCTGGGCTGTTGTCAGGGCCGTCTTTAATATTGATTGGACCCTGGGCAAGAATTTACTTGGGCCCCCTGGATCCCGCCTTCCCACACCTTAAAAAAATGCGAAAATCTTATACTCACCTGTTTCCTTTCACTGGCGCTCACTAGCTGCTGGTACGGCGAGGGATGGTGCAACGCAGACGCGCACACCTCACCGTACTGGCACAGGCGGGCGTGATGACATCATCACGCCTGCCTGCGCTGGGATTTCACTACCAAATAGACCTCAGGCCTGTAGTCTATGACAAGTCTTGTCGCCATCTGCAAATTTTAAGGCACATTGGCGACCATTTTGCTCGCCATCTGGAGCGCTGTATTGCATCAGTGACATGAACACTCTCCACATATAATGATATATTACATCAGTGACATCACCGCTGTCCACATATAAGTGATATTTTACATCAGTGACATCACCGCTCTCCACATATAAGTGATATATTACATCAGTGACATCACCGCTCTCCACATATATGTGATGAGCGGTGATGTCACTAATGTAATATATTACTTACCGGTATATGTGGACAGCAGTGATGTCACTGATGTAATATATTACTTATGTGTGGAGAGTGGTGATGTCACTGATGTAATATATCACTTATAAGTAATATATTACATCAGTGACATCACCGCTGTCCATATATAGGTGATATATTACATCTGTGACATCACCGCTCTCCACATATAAGAGGCATATTACATCAGTGACGTCATCCCTTGGCGCTGGGGTGCGCAGCCAGGGCCGGCCTTAGGTGTTCAGGCGCCCTGTGCGAGCTAACCTTGTGGTAGTGGTACCTGCAGTCCTATGTAAAACCACAGATAACACTAGTGCTAAATAATGTAGTAGTGTTACCTGCAGTCCTATGTAAAACCACAGATAACACTAGTGTAGATCATGTGGAAGTGTTACCTTCGTCCTTAGTGTGCCTCCCTGTGTCTATCGCACGGACTCCATGCTGGTGCTGCCTCCTCTTCCATCTTCTTCCTCTTGTCCCGCACAGAACGTTCTGAAGCAGCTGCGTCAAGACATAGGAACACTGTGGGCATGGTGATACACACAGGGAGAGACACACACACACACAGGGACGGACACACACACACACAGGGACGGACACACACACACACAGGGACGGACACACACACAGGGACGGACACACACACACACACACAAAGGGACAGACACACACACACAAAGGGACAGACACACACACACACACAAAGGGACAGACGGACACACACACAGGGACGGACACACACAGGGACGGGGACACACACACAGGGACGGACACACACACACAGGGACGGACACACACACACAAAGGGACAGACACACACACAGGGACAGACACACACACACACACAGGGACAGACACACACACACAGGGACAGACACACACACACAGGGACGGACACACACACACACAGGGACGGACACACACACAGGGACGGACAGTCACACACACAGGGACGGACACACACATCAGCAGCAAGGAGTTAAAGTCCAACCCTTAATGGCCCCCAAGATCCCTGGGGGGGGGTTGATGTAGTAGCAGGAAAGCACACACTGTCCCCCTGTCCTATATGAGCCCCCCCCCTGTCCCATATGAGCCCCCCCCCTCCCCTGTCCTATATGAGCCCCCCTCCCCTGTCCTATATGAGCCCCCCCCCTGTCCTATATGAGCCCCCCCCTGTCCTATATGAGCCCCCCCCCTCCCCTGTCCTATATGAGCCCCCCCCTCCCCTGTCCTATATGAGCCCCCCCCCTCCCCTGTCCTATATGAGCCCCCCCCTCCCCTGTCCTATATGAGCCCCCCCCTCCCCTGTCCTATATGAGCCCCCCCTCCCCTGTCCTATATGAGCCCCCCCTGTCCTATATGAGCCCCCCCCCTGTCCTATATGAGCCCCCCCCCTGTCCTATATGAGCCCCCCCCTGTCCTATATGAGCCCCCCCCCTGTCCTATATGAGCCCCCCCCCCTGTCCTATATGACCCCCCCCCCCTGTCCTATATAAACCCCCCCCTGTCGTATATGAGCCCCCCCCCTGTCCTATATGAGCCCCCCCCTGTCCTACATGAGAGCCCCCCCCTGTCCTATATGAGAGCCCCCCCCCCCCCATGGCTACCAAATACCTGTAAGTTCTGTTAGTTGAACTTGCTTGGCTGGCTCAGGCTGTGTCTGTTGTGGCTGCCGGCTGGGGCTCCGCCTCCTTCCTCTCTCTGCCTGTGCGGCAGCTGCGTCACACTCCAGCAGCCACTGGTCTGCTCTGTTAAAGAGACAGGTGGCCAGGCAGCAGAGCGGAGCGCAGAGCGGCCGCGGGCCCCGCCCCCTCTTCACTCTTCAGTCTATTTCTATAGTCCGGACCGTGACTTCATGCTGTTACATGGCCGGCGGGCGGCGGCGGCAACAAAATATAGGGGGCCCAAGTAAAATCCAAGTAAAATGCTGCTTGGGTCCCCCAGGAGCAACTGGGCCCGGGGCAGCTGCCCCTTTTGCCCTGCGGTAAAGACGGCCCTGGCTGTTGTTGGTGTTTGTCCCTGCATGTGTGCAAGACATTTTCCCTGTGTGTGTGGTACCTCCGTGCGGGGGCTGGTTTCCTGGAGGGGTGAACTATAAGTCTGTATGCAGTGCTACCTGGGGCTGCCATGCTCCTTGCGGCATGGGGTCCAGGCAGTATCAGGAGTGCTGGATACATGTGTGTGTGTTGTCTGTATGGTGTCCTATTTGGTGTGTGGGCACCTGTACTTATGCACGGGTTCCAGTCGTGGTGGCTGCGGCAGGTAAGTGTGTTTCTGGTGTTCTTACTGTCACGGCCACGGTTTTGGCCGTGACTCCTTGGGAGCCGCATACTGTTGCCCGCGGTTTTGGGTTGTAGTGTCAACCGCAGCTTGAGTCATAAGGTTGTTAGCCTCAAGTGCGGTTGCAGCGGACAACAGCTACATATGTGTGCGGTTCCCTCGGAGTTGTGTGCGCGTTTGTAAGCACTTTTGTATGTCTGTGTGCACTTTGTTTATGTTTGGTGTGCACTGACATTTTCCCTGCACTGTGGCTGTTCGTGGCAACGTTTGGTGGTATGATGTACATGTGGTGGCAGTGTCCCGGCCTTCGGGCTGACTCCCAGGACACGCTTGCCACCCATGTCGTTGCCTGCGGCAACAGCCACAGTGTGTTTGTAGTTTGGACACTTCCCCTTTAAGTTATGTTTTCCCTTCTGTGGTTTTGGAAGGGTTAACTCCCTTTCAGTCTGTGTGAGTCACGGGGTGTGTCTGATTGTTGGGTGTGGCCTCTTGGCCCTATAAAGCCTCAGTTGTAGGCAGTAGCCAGAGAGGGTGTTTCAGCCATGCTGGCTGTAGACATCCTCCTGGTTACTTACCAACTGCCAGTGGGGGCCAACCTTCTGGTCATAAGCTAAATATATGTCCTTTGGTGTCTGGAAGATGTGTTTGGCTTTATGTTTCTTTATTGCACCTGTGGTCCTGGATTCCCGTGTGTTGTGTGTTTGTGTGCTGAGTCCTGCTGTCTGTGGGCAGTACATCCACATGGGTTCCAGGCTTGGTTGTCTGTGGTAGGTCTTTGCTATGTTTGTGACAAGTACTTGCCATTGCCATAGGTTGCATTTGTTTCCCCTTGCTTGCAGCTTGGCCAGTGAGACTCCTGTTCCTCCGGATCCAGAAGGAACAGGATGTCTTACTCTGACTCCTAGCCTAGGGACCGGCGGAGGGCGAGTAGGGATCCGAGGTTCCTGCGCATGGGTCCTCCTACCTTCAAGGTCGGCCCATGCAGGTAGGAGTTAGGGTCAGGTTAGGGACGCTGTAGGAGGTGATCTGCTCCCTAATCCTGTTTGTCCTGGTCAAGCAGCGACCATATTCCTTCGGCACACGGCTGAGGGTTTCCCCCATCCTCAGCCGTGACACTTACCTGCTGACTCTGTGGCTGCATATGGTCTTTTCCTTTCCCTGCTGCTAGGCCATTTGAGACTCCTGTTCATCCGTGTCTGGGAAGAACAGGTCGTATCTCTCCTGCTCCTATATGAGGGATTATCAGGGCGACTCAGGGCCAAAGGTATCCTGATATGAGCCGTCCTACCATCCAGGTCCACTCATAAGGTGAGGAGTTAGGGTGAGGATTAGGGACGCTTTAGGAGGTGACCTGCTCCCTGATCTCGTCGTCCTGGCCTAGCTGCTTCCCCATTATACTTGACATTGTACGGTGGGGGGGGGGGGGGGGGGTTCCCCACTCCCCACTCCCCACTCCCCACTCCCCACCGTGACATACACTGATAGTCAATGCAGTACAATACAGTTGTATTGTGATGCATTGAAACAGGGATCAGACCCTGTAATGTTGAAGTCTCATAGTAGGACAAAAATAAAAAATATTAAAAGTGAGATAAAAGTGTTTTTAACAATAAAAAAAATGTAAGTTTCAATAAAAAAAAAAAAGCCCCTTTCCCATAGAAAGAGACATAAAATTGTAAAAAATAGAAAAAACAAACAAAACAGACATATTAGGTATCACCATGTGCATAACAACCTGCTCTATAAAAATATCACATGATCCAACCCGTCTGGTCAACACCATAAAAAATAATTAATAAAAACTGTGCTAAAAAAAAGCCATTTTTTGTCACCTTTCACCACAAAAAGTGTAATACCAAGTTATCAAAAAGTAGTATGTACCCTAAAATAGTACCAATCAAACCATCATCTCACCCCGCAAAAAATGAGACTCTACCTAAGACAATCTCCCAAAAAAAAAAAAAATATGGCTCTATGGAGAAACTAAAACATGATTTTTTTTGTTTCAAAAATGCTTCTATTGTGTTAAATGTAAAAAAATAAAAAAAGTAGACATATTAGGTATCTCCACATCAGTAACAACCTGCTATATAAAAATACCACATGACCTAACCCCTAAGGTGAACACTGTAAAAAATAAAATAAAATACAAACCGTGTCAAAAAAGCAATTTTTTGTCACCTTACATCACAAAAAGTGTAATACCAAGTGATCAAAAAGTCATACGCACCCCAAAATCATACCAATCAAACCATCATCTCATCCTGCAAAATATGAGACCCTATCTAAGACAATCGCCCAAAAAAAAATAATTATGGCTTTCAAAATATGGAGACACTAAAACATGTTTTTTTTTTGTTTAAAAAATGCTGCTATTGTGTAAAACTTAAATAAATTAAAAAAAGTGAACACCGTAACAATAAAAAATAAAAAGTGTGCAAAGAAAGCAATTTTTTTGTCACCTTACATCACAAAAAGTGTAATACCAAGCGATCAAAAAGTCATATGCACCCTTAAATAGTACCAATCTCATATCGAAAAAAATGAGCCCCTACATAAGACAGTCGCCCAAAAAAAAAAAAAAAAACTATGACTTTCAGAATAAGGAGACACTAAAAAAATCTTTTTTTCAAAAATGCTTTATTATGTAAAACTGAAGCAAACAACCAAATATTTGGTATAGTCGAGTCCGTAACAACCTGCTCTATGAAAATACCACATGATCTAACCTGTCAGATGAACATTGTAAATAACAAAAAAATAAAAACGGTGCCAAAACAGCTATTTTTTGTTAGCTTCCCTCTCAAAAAGTGTAATATAGAGCAACCAAAAATCATATGTACCCTAAACTAGTAACAAAACTGCCACCTTTTCCCGTAGTTTCCAAAATGTGGTCTTTTTTTGGAGTTTCTACTCTAGGGGTGCATCAGGGGGTCTTCAAATGTGCAACTTAAAATTATCCCAGTGAAATCTGCCTTACAATAACCATATGGCGCTACTTTTCTTCTGCGCCCTGCCGTGTGCCCGTACAGCAGTTTACGACCACATAAAGTTCTGTAAACTACAGACAGGGTAATATTGAGTTTTGTTTGGCTGTTAACCCTTGCTTTGTTACTGAAAAAAATTGATTCAAATGGAAAATCTGCCAAAAAAGTGAAATTCTGAAATGTCATCTCCATTTTCCTTTAATTCTTGTGGAACGCCTTAACAAAGTTTGTAAAATCAGTTTTGAATAGTTTCTAAAATGGGGCCATTTATGGGTGTTTTCTATTATGTAAGCTTCACAAAGTGACTTCAGACCTGAACTGGTCCTTAAAAAGTGGGTTTTGGAAATTTTCTAAAAAATTCAAGATTTGCTTCTAAACTTCTAAGCCTTCTAACATCCCAAAAAAAGAAAATATAATTTACAAAATGATCCAAACATAAAGTAGACATACGGGAAATGCAAAACAATAACCATTTTTGGAGCTATCACTATCTGTTTTAAAAGCAGAGAAATTGACATTTTTAAAATTGTAAATTTTTCCAATTTTTTTGTAAATTTGGTATTTTTTTTATAAATAAAAATGAAATATTTTGACTTAAATTTACCACTGTCATGAAGTACAATATGTGACGAGAAAACTATCTCAGAATGGCCTGGATAAGTAATGGTCCTTAAGGGGTTAAAGAAACTCCCCAGTTTATTTTTATAGACAGGATAAGAGCTGACATGACTTCTAGGTATAGAGGAAAGCTGCCAGTGTCCTCTTCTCCCCAGGACCTACCTTCTCAAAGTTACTGCAGGGCCCCTCATATTCCATCATCTGGTAGCATCTTGCTGCTGTGTAAGCAGGTAATATTTGAATGTATCCGTATGGTGGGCCCCCAAAATAAATTTTACTGGTGAGCCCTAGGCAACCCAGTCTGAACCTAACAATGGATATTACATGTTCTAAATGTTTTACTATCATCTGTCCTATGTATTGCTTTGTTATTGTAACACTGTTGATGGCTTTATTTTGTCACTGTTTGGTCCAATTATTTGAGCTGTGTACCACAATGTTATTTGGGCACCTGTGTTGGCATTGCCATTTGTGTTGGTACTATTTAGGTTCGGATTGGCGGTAGTTGAACTCTATATGACAACATTAGGAAGGCAACTTATGGCAATATAGTTTGAGCACAATATCGTTTCGAAGTTGGGCTGAGTCATATACTCTCTGCTGACCGGTATTTCCACTACATTTTCTGGCTGATGGCAGTTGAAGGATGGACCTGATCATGTGCAACCATCTCAGCAAGGTGGACAGATAAATAAGGAAAAGAACAAACAGCAGGTGGTGCTATACATATAGATTTTATTGAATAAGCCAGTGACTGTACTAAATTTTAATTACATAAAATTACAAAAATATTCAGATCTAGGTGTTGGTTTGAAAAATGTAGATTTTTTGTGGAACAACCCCTTTGTGTCATAGTTATACATTAAAGTTTACGTCTTATTTTTCGGTCAAAATGCAAAATGAAACCCAAAAACACACACAATGCAATGTACAGTAGTGCCTTAAATGGGTGACATCATAGCTTATTATAGCCATTTAGGTGCAATGTGAGATTTTGTCTGGAGAACGCTTGCCTCTGTCATGCACTGCAGACCCACTTATCAGACGGTTTCAGTATTACAATAATCTGTTAACTGAAAGGATGAACCCACACTTCTAAGGTGACAATGCAAACGAATAAGTGCTGCTTACAAGTTTCCAGCTTATCTGTATGCCAGCAATATGTAGGGGTGCACCACCAATGAGGCGACGTGAGGCGATTGCCTCAGGCAGCACCAGGTAGGGGCAAGAGGGGGGCAGCTGAAGGGGGATTATCTGTTTCTGCAGTATAGTATGGGGAAGCACAGTGGGCACAGTATGTGGTGCTGTATTACCCTGTATGTTTTGTAGCACTGTATGTATTTCAATTATGTCAGTATGATAGTAGGGCTGGAGAGAAGGGGTTAGGTTAATAAATTGGTATTGTGGGGTTGGGGTGCAGTTTCAGTTTTCGCCTCAGGCAGCAGAAAGGCTGGGTGCACCCCTGGCAATATGCATACAATATCAGGCTCAGCTTATGGATAAAAGTGGCGCCTTTTTTGGAATATCACCATTAGGGTATGACCATATGGTCAGGTTTCTGCATGCCAAAATCAGGAGTGGGTCATAAAAGGAAAGTATACAAGACAGATACAACTTTTTTAAATCTACTCCTGGTTTTGGCTTCCAAACCTGCATCAGGAAACCTGACCTCGTGACCGTACCCTGTCTTTCTTCAAAAGTTGTAACTGGATCCACTGAGAACATGCAAAACATCAGCAACTTCATTAATGATCTTTGACTTGCACTCTCAGGTCATAATCGGGTTGTGATGTTCTCAGGAAACCACTGTAAATTATCAGACGATGTATATTTAAAATACAACTGTGTTCCCAGAAACACATGGTATGAAAGGGAAGCCAGAGAAGTTTTGGGAGTGGTGTCTTCCAACCAGAGTGAGTCAGACCCTTATCATGGTTAATGGGCTTAACTCACATTTATCATACAGTAGCATACATGTGACTTACTGTTATGTTATAGAACATTTTGGGGGATTCTTAAAAATAATGAACAATCATGTGATTTCTGTAATCTGTGAGTACTGGTGTTTAACTAATAATGTACAAGAACCTGATGATAGACTGGAAATGCATACCACGGTGTTCAGTAAGTACTAATACAGTGGTCATCTGGTCATTAACTTCCCATATGACAAGTCATGCTTCTTAGCCCACATGTTTATCTTTACCGTAACGCTCTCCACCGGCATTCCAGTTGGTGCTGTGAACTTTTATTAGCTTTTCCAGAAAGAAAATGCTAAAAAAAATATGAATGACTTTCATAGTGGTGTGACTAGGACACACTTGGTTTATTGAAATGAACATGGGACGTATTTGTTAATGGACGGTTGTTACATAGAAGGGAATGGAAATTGAATGGAAATTTACGAACTTCTTTCAGTCTGCACTTTATTTAAAAAAAAAAAAAAAGAAAAAAGACAATGGGGAGAATTACAAAAATGTCAAAATGTGCTAGAATTCTGGTGCACATTACAGGGGTTATCCCAACATTACATGGTATTTTAATGTAATTCCACATAAATTGCTGCACAATAGTTTACAATGTTTCTCTCCTCATCATTTTTCCAAACTTGTACAAAAAGTGGGTGAAGTTATCCAGTAAGAGGCATGGTCTTTATAGGACAGAAGGTTGAACTAATACAACAGAAATGGGTGCAAATTACCGTGTAATGCAAGGATGACCCCTTTAACCACTTCCAGACCAGGCCCTTTACCTCATTTCTGACCAAGCCTAGTTTTGCGAAGCTGATATGTGTCACTTTATGTGGTAACAACTTTGGAATGCTTTTATTTGTCCAAGCCATTCTGAGATAGTTTTCTGAAACATTGTACGTTGTGTTAATGGTAAATTTGAGTAAATATGTTTTACCTTTATTTATTTTAAAAAATGCAAAATGTACGCAAAATCTGGAAAAAATTTACTATTTTCTAAGTTTGAATCTCTCTGCTTTTAAGGCAGGAAGTGATACCTCATAAAATAGTTATTAATTAACATTCACCATATGTCTACTCTTTGTTGACGTCATTTTGGTAATGTTATTTCATATGTTTAGGACATTAGAAGGTTTTGAATTTTAGAAGACATTTTCTTAATTTCCAAAATTTACTATTTTAAGGACCAATTCAGTTCTGAAACCTCCCATAAATTACCCAATTTTAGAAACTACACTTTGAAGTGTTTCAAAACTGATTTTAAAAATGTTGTTAACCCTTTAGCTATTCCACAGGAATTAAAGCAAAATGGAGGTGAAATTTCAAAGTTTTACTTTTTTGCAGATTTTTCATTCTAATCAAAAAAAATTTCCTGTAACACATCAAGGGTTAACTGGTACCTGTGGGTGACACATATTCACTGAGATATTGAAATGTGTATATCAGTGGGTCACTCCATCATTGTGCACCACAGGTTCCTTCTCAGGCTCCAAGACATGTAGATGGTATATACCTCTGTACATGTACAGTATTCTGTTGGCCTGATGTGAATTCGGAGCGGCTGTTGAGGCCCCCGGAATCATCTTTCAGACAAGTATTATCAATAAAATGTATTACGGTATTTTGCTTTTTAACGTTCTACCAGGCTGAGATTTCATATTTATTAATTGAATGTATACCCTATAACTTAGTTTATCAAGTGTGTTTTGGAATGGTCTTTGGCCGACATGTTACATTTGAAAGAGACCCTGAGGTACCCCCACAGTGGAAACCCCTAAAAAAGTCACCACATTTTGGAAACCACACCACCCATATGATATGATAACTTTATTCTGCAGGTTGATATGATTATGGCAATACCAAATTTATAGTTTTTTTTTTCTTCATGTTTTATTACCTTTGCATAATAAAATCCATTTTTTATTAAAAATCTATTATATTTTGCATTGCCATATACAAACATCCATAAAAAATTTAATTTCTGCCAACGTAGATGACTTAGGGATTGCATTTTGTAGGACAGACAGTACTTTTTATCGGTACCATTTTGGGGTACATAAGACTTTTTGAGTACTTGATATGTTTTTGGGAGGCGAGGGGACAAAAAAAGACTGCTTTGGCATTTTTTTTACGGCATTCAACTGATGGGACAGATCATGTGATATTTTTATAGAGCCAGTCATTACGGACGTGGTGATACCAAATATGTCTTTAAAAAAAAAAATGTACACAATAAAAACATTTTAAAAATATATATATATAATTTCTTTTTTTACGATGGTCTTGTTCGAGGGCTTCTTTTTTTTCAGCATGAGGTGACGTTTTCATTGGTAACATTTTGGGTACATATGAATTTTTTATCGCTTGATATTATGTTTTTTGAGAAGTGAGGTGACAAAAAAATAGCTGTTTTGGTATCTTTTTTTTTTTACAGCATTTACCTGATCATGTGATAATTTTATAGAGCTGGTCATTACAGGCACAGCAATACCAACTATGTCTGTTTTTTTTTTTTTAACACTTTTTAAATTACTTAATTGGTGAAAAGGGCACTTTTTACATCTGAAAATATTTTTTATATTTTATTAATTTTTATTAAAAACGTTTTTTGATTTTTTTTACTTGTATTTTACACTTTGTGTCCCTCAAGAACTCTGGCAGACATTTAACATCACATTTTTTTTTCATGCTGATTTCTCCTATAACTGAGGCTGACATAGTAGACCCAGTTACAGGGGTACTACAACTCCTAGAGCGGCTGTAAAGCAGTATACTATGCTGTACAGCCTCACAGCAGCGCTGATCGAGGTCTAAAGAAGACCCGACAGCTCCTGCAGTCTCACGGCCCTGACAGTCACATTACCGCCCAGGCTGGAACAGGAAGCAGCATAACGCTTCCTCAGCTGTATACACAGCGCTCATTCAGTCCCTAGCTTCTCTCTGGGGTGCTCTGCTGTCACTGACAGTGGGCCCCCCACTCAGCAGCTGCACGATTAGCGTGCAGCTGCAATCTCTAAATGGACATTCTAAAACATCCATTCAGAGATTAATCCCGACCACCCGGATGTTTATATTCTATGGGCGATCGTGAACAGGTTACTGTGCACCAGAATTCTAGCACATTTTGATTAGTAAATCTCCCCAATTGTCTTTTTTTTTAAACCACAACTTTTAAGAGTGGATACTGAAAGAAGTTCATAAGTTTCCATTCCATCTTATTTTTCAGTTGTATGTCTGAGGCTCAGTTCCCAAGTTATGATACTTTTTCACATTAGGTCTTTGTTGCACCCAAGCTCCACTCTTTTCTGTGGTCAGCCCCTCCCTCGCTACTTTGATTGACAGGGCCAGGCAGTGAAAAAGCAGCAAGGGAGGGGCTGACCACAGAAAGGAGTGGTGCTTGGGTGCAACAAGAGTAACAGTGATGTTTCATTGCACCAAAGGCCTAATTTGCAAAATAATAAAAAGTATCGTAACTCGAGAGCAGAGCCTTGGATCAACAAAAGAAATACAGCGTTTTAATCAGGTGAACCACAGCTACGTGTCTATAGTTGGATAGGGAGGTCGCTGGTGACAGATTCCCTTTAAGCTTTGTTTTGTAATCCATCATGCGTCAAATCGTAATAGTGTCAAGAGTCTAGGAGTAGTAATAAGCTGTGAGCAATTAGCATTTCAATCAGACTTACAAGAGGAGAGCAGCAGGAGTCGGTGCTGTGTAACAGCCCATGTGTTTTGTAACTAAGGGGCTACAAATGCAACGACTTGCAGTAGATGGCATACATTTCATATATGACTGCATGCTTAATATTTATTCTGTATAGCCTGCAACCAATAAAGGAATTCCTTCTAAGATATCATCCCAGTGACTTTTATCTTACATGCAGGTGGAAACTTGTTTAGTTTCTTCTTTTATAAAGCAGCTTAGAAATACTTCACATGATAACGGGAGGTGTGCTACGGGAATGGACTTAAGGCAGGGGCGTAGCTAAAGGCTCATGGGCCCTGGGGCAAGAGTTCAGCTTGGGCCCCCTTCCCTCAGTGTTTTTGGCCAGGGAAGCACATAGCTTTCGTGCTGACTGAGGCAAAAATTGAAACGGCACCCCCCATGCCAAATTCTCACCCTAACCCCTTCCCTCCAGCCAGAGGTGTAACTTGTCCAGCACGTACTTTGCATAATACCGATCTCTTCTTATGTGGCACAGAGGTCTTTGGGCCCCCTCAGGCTCCTGGGCCCAGTAGTGACTGCTACCTCTGCACCCCCTATAGCTATGCCCCTGACTTAAGGCTACACGGTCCAATGTAGTATGCGATTGTCAGGAAGGAAGCCTTCCTTCCTGACAATTGCCTGTTAGTCAGTGGTGGAGAAAGCTACATTTAAATGCAGTGATCTCCTCCACAGTATGTGCAAGAACGATGTCATCACTTGCCACCATACAGAATCAATATTTCCCGACAGCAGAGTGCTGTTTAGATGGCATGATCTGCTGCCGACAAACGATGATTTACTGCCCACTTTAATTGAGTTTACGCTTATTTCCATTTAATTAGCAAATTTTACAAAGTAGTTGCAAAAATAAAAAGTATATAAAAAGCATAATAAATTTGGTAGTTTATCTCTATCTTTAATGTAGTAAATATAACATGGCCAATACAACACCCAATACTTCTGATTATGGAGCACTAATGTTGGTGATAGAAAACAACAAATTTTTGTATTGTCACTAAACCAAGAACAGGTTATGCCATTTCACACTTTAAGTATTTGATGCATTTATTCTGCGTGTTTTTAACAGTAGGGATGGACACAGAAAGAGAAGAAGGGTCTGCTCTTGTCTGATCCATTCCCATAAAACATTTAGGAAATACTTGTTGTCTATGGTGCATTTGGAAAGTCTTCAGACCCTTTTTTTATATTTTGTTATATTACGGCCTTGTACTAAAATAAATAAAAAAATTCTCCATCATTCTGCACTCTGTACCCTATAATGACAAAGTGAAAACATAGAGGCCTAAAGACGTAGAAAAGGAGCACATTTATTAAGACTTAATAAGACCTATAGCTGGCGGTGGTCCAGGCCTCTACATAACTTTGGCACATCCAGCGCTGATTCTAAATATAAACCAGCTTCCTTGCTGTCTTACATTTAGACCATTTTCTACGCCTAAACCAGGCGTAGAAAATGATGAATAAGATGGGCCTGCCGGCTCGTCCCCTTTCCCACTCACACCTTGCCCACTTTTTTAGACCTGGCTTGAGCGCGGAAGAAGTGGCAGATTCTGCTGCACCATGACGTGTGACAGAATCTGCAACAGATATACGTCACAAAAATGTCATATATCTGGTCATAAATGACCCCCATAATGTTCAAAATCTTTGCTAATTTATTGAAGTGGAAAAACTAAAACATTGCATTGACAGATGTACTCGAGTCAGACCCTTTACTCAGTACTTAGATAAAGCACCTCTGTCAGCAGTTACAGCGTCCAGTCTTCTTGGATATGATGCCACAAGATTTGCACCTGGACTTGGGAATTTTCTGACATTCTTCTCTGCAGATTTTCTCAAGCTCTGTCAGATTGGGGACCGTCAGTCATTTTCAGGTCTCTCCAGAGATGTTTGATTGGGTTCAAGTCAGGACGCTGACTGGACCCTCAAGAACACAGAGTTGTCCCCAAGAAACTCCGGTGTTGTCTTGGCTGTGTGCTTAGGGTCTTGTTGGAAAGTAGACCTTTAGCCCAGCATGAGGTCTAGAGAACACTGGATGAGGTTTTCATTAAGGGTACGGCCACATGGTCAGGTTTCCTGATGCAGTTTTGGAAGCCAAAATGACAAGTGGATCATAAAATGAGAGAAAGTATAAAGAACTTCTGTTTTTTAAATTCACTCCTGCTTTTGGTTTCCGAAACTGCATCAGGAAACCTGACCGTGTGGCCGTATCTTTAGAATATCTCTGTACTTTGCGCCATTCATTCTTCCCTCAATCCTGACCAGTCTCCCTGTGCCAGCGGCTGAAATACACCCACACAGCATGATGCTGCCACCACCGGGCTTCACTGTAGGGATGGTATTGGGCAGTGCCTGTTTTTTTTTTTTCAAATATGATGCTTAGAAATGAGGCTAAAAGGTTCAATCTTGGTTTCATCAGACCTGAAAATATAATTTCTCACTGTCTGAGAGTCCTTTGGGTGTTTTTTTTTTTTTTCAAACTTTCATGTGTCTTTTATTGAAGACAGATTTTTTTATGGTCAGTCTGTCTTAAAGCTCAGATTGGAGGAATGCTGCAATGATGTTTGACCATATGGACGTTTCTCCAATCTGCACACAGGATCTTTGGAGCTCAGTCATTGAGTTCTTGATCACCTCTCTTACCAAGGCCCTTCCCATTCTCTATTCTGGCTCACAGTAGGGCACCCTCCTCTAAGATGCTATGATGAACACGTGGTCTACTAGATGTAAAGATGTTCTAAAATAGTTTAAAAAATTATCAGTTATTCCCTCGCCGTTCCAGCATTTCTGTACCCATCTGTGTTTACTTGGCTTCAGCGGTGACATGGCTGTATACCCAACGTGACCACTGCAGTCATTCACTGGACTCAGTGGTATATGGCACGGACCCCACCTGAGACTGAAGACTGCTTTACAGACTATTTACTCCTTCAGCAGCCAGAAGACTCAGCTTTCTGTGTGACCACTTATGACGCCTCGATTTAGCCACAACTCAGCTTTCCTAGATGCTTGATTTGATGGTTGGTCTACTCAATAAGTTATCACCCACTGCCATAGCTCTGACTAGGAAAATTTACCATCATGAGGAAGCAGGTTACCAACTCTCTAATGGAAGCTGTAATAGTTGTCACCCCACTTGCCCAAAAAATGGTAAAACTAAGAAAAGACTGAATATAATAATAAACATTATGTCCCACAAGATCAGAATATAGGCCCCGCCAACATCATCCGTATGTAATCTACCGGGACTGCTTCCAGTGTTTGTTTGGAATTTCAGGTTGCACCACTAGCATCAGCGCTCATTACTGTAATCAATCCCGGAAAGTGTGGGTGTTAATTAAAACCTCTTGTTCTTTTCTTCTTCACGGATCTAGCAAAGTATTTTACTCAATGCAAATAAGGGTCACATAAGTCAGAAGATACATTGTTTCTGTGCATTTAGCTTTCCTATGATGTAAGGAAAAAAGCGGCACCTAAAGCTGTAGAAAGGAATGTTGGAGTGGGAGGGAAGAGCAGGATGGCTATTTACCTGTCCAGCGCTGACTGAGGAACAGATGATGAGCCAGCTTCTTCTGCTGTCACCCCCTTAGGAGACAGAAAATGTCAGCCCACACTCTCCTCATCACTGACTAGTCCTTCATTGACTCTTTGTGTCGCTGGTTTTTGCCTGGACTGTGCATTTTTCAGTCATACAGCAAAGCAGCCAAGCACAGACCCCTTTTCGTTTTGTCATTGTACATGAAGCCCACATAGCCTCCCACACAGCACTTTCCTCAAAGACACAAGCAGGATGCTGGGATTCTTTGAAGAAGCACTTTTTTTTTTTTTTATATCTAACAAAAGGATTGCACAGGTCTTGATGTGCGGCACAATTATTCCTTTCTCACTCCACATGTGAAAATATCAGAGTGATATATGTCCATCCATATCTGTCAGATATCCAACAGGTTCAAGCTGCCTCCTAATTATTCTTAAAACATAAGTAACGTCTGTTCATGATACCATATGGCCACTGGCGGATAACTGCTGAACGCTGGCCAGCTGTGAAAATGGGCTCGCGATGACTGCTGGCTAGGATCTGACCGGGGATAGTTATTATGACTTCTCAGCATAGATAACATTTTTAGTAAGCAATTAGAGTTGAGCGAATCGAATCCAACAAAGTGGAATTCGATCCGAATTCCAGGATAAATTTGATTCACCACGAAGCCAAATTTCCTCATGCTTCATGGTAGCGAATCGATTTAACCTGAAATAGTTGCGATAGCGCTGCTCCCCATCACTGTATCCCTCAAATGCCACGTTCATACATGATAACGGCATCTGACAGTTAAAACTGTGTAAAATTAACAGAACAAAATAAATAAATCATACTTACCTCCTCCGTTTGCGCGCGACGGGCCAGCCGCCATCTTGATTGAAGATCTCAGCCGAAATCCTGTGCGTGATGATATATGACGTCACCACGCCGGCCAATGTCATCTCAGGCTGTGCGAGAGTTCGCGCCAGATGTTCAAGCAAGATAGCGGCGGCCAGCCCGTTGCATGCAAATGGAGGCGGTAAGTATGATTGCAATTTTTTTTTTTTCTGTTAATTTTAGGCCTCATGCACACAACCGCTGTTTGGGTCCGTATCCGAGCCGCCGTTTTGGCGGCTCGGATGCAGACCCATTCACTTCAATGGGGCCGCAAAAGATGGCTCCGTTCTGCAGCCCCGCTAAAAAAAATATAACATGTCCTATTCTTGTCCGCGCTTTGCGGACAAGATTAGGCATTTATATTGCCGGCGCCCATTCCGTTCCGCAAATTGCGGAAGGCAACACGGGCGGCTTCCGTTGTTTGCGGATCGCAAAAAACGGCACAGTCGTGTGCATGAGGCCTTACACTGTTTTTACTCTCAGATGCCGAGATCATGTATGAACATGGCTTCTGAGAGGTACAACGATGTGGAGCAGCCAAAGGCATAACTAAAGTTCTATGGGCCCCGGGGAAAACTTTGAATTGGGCCCCCCCTTCCCGGTCATACACAGGGGACTGGCATAGCAGCAAATCCTTTATAGGGGCCCAGCCTCGGGGGCAAAATCATGAAATATATACAGAGCAGGCAAAAAATGTAATATATACAGAGGGGGCAAAATGGATATATATTCAGGGGGCAAGGGCAGGGTCGTAACGATACGCCCCTGCCTTCATATGAATCCATTTTTCCCCCTCTGTATATGTTAAATTTGTCCTCTGTGTATATATTTCATTTTTTGCCCGCTCTGTATATATTTCATTTTTTTCACTTTGCCCCTAAATATATATTGATTTTGTCCCCCAGGCCGGGCCCCTATGAAGGATTTGCTGCAATGCCAGTCCCCTGTGTATTGCCACTGTACGGCACTGCCAGGTGCCCCTCTGTGAGTTATGAAGCCAGTGGTGTGTGCACATTTACACACCTTCTCTGAGAAGACTGCTCCACTCCCGATATCCGGCATGCGTGATCCGGTGAGATCACACCAAGAAAGCAGCGCCGGATTGGTGGAGGCGGGGCCAGGGATGGGGCGGGATGTAATTAACTGTGAGAGCGCAGTGCTGTGCCGCCGGTCAGGCACGACCTGACTGGCCATTATAAGATTAAACATTTTTAAATCACTTGCGGGGGAGCTGCAGCCCCTCCCCTTCCCCTCCGGTCACGGTCGCACCCTCTGTGACCGCGATAGTTACCACTGGCAAAGGGGGCCCCCCCTCTGGGCACCCCTGGCTTAGGGGCCCGGTCGCAACTGCGACCGCTGCGACCCCTATAGTTACGCCACTGGGAGCGGCGCTATCGCCACTTACAAAAAAAATTGGCACAAAGCTAATTTTTTTGTAAAATTCGGCGAAGCAGACAAATGGAATTTGGAAGAAATTCACTTATCTCTATAAGTAATAATTGGGGTCCGCACTCTTAGAATTTGTAGGTGCTAGCGAAGGACTATAACAATCAATTTGCTTGCAATTAAGGTTACAGTATTATTGTAGATACATAACATCCAACATAATTGATCCAGATTTGATCATAAAGTTGGCCTTTGTGGAAATCACATTTTAAAATATAAATCGGATGTTTCGGTCCTTTGAGGTCCTGTGAATGGGAGCGGCATGCAGGAGCGCTGGAATAGATAACATTTTTGTAGTAAAGAAGAGGAGTAAAGATGAGGGAATCGGTTCTACAGAAATCATATTTGTTGTAAAGTTCCTCAAAGATTTGAATTTCGGGGAATCTGAAACTTTTGGTATTCAGCCCACACAAATCGCTCAAAATGGCGGCCACCATTTTATAAATCAGAAGACAGAGAAGAAGGCATCTGCCACTAGAAAGGGATCATTTTTGGACCTTTTTTTTATTTTAAAAAATCCAAAAGCGCAGTGGTGTTATTAAACAGGCTGCTTGTTACATCGGCTACCATCCATTTTCCCATAGTCATGTGTGTCACTGGCACTTTGACATTACTAATGCTGTCTTGGCGTTAAAGAACTTGAAAGGGGAGGGATACAGTTCTAGGAGACCTTGGAGTTTTATACACAACTCTTTGGGGCAATCGGGGCACTTTTGTTTCGGACAGAATTTATTCAGACCAAACTAAATTTAAAGTGAAAGTAGAAATGTACCAATTCCAAATCCAGCTTAAGAAAAAAAATTTTGGTGGTGATAAAAAGCCTGATATTGCTATGATTTTGCTATGGTACATTTGTCCTGGCTATGGCCTCTTGCACACGAACGCATGGCTTTTTCTGTATTTTGCGGTCCGTTTTAAACTGATCTGTTTCAGTACTGTTTCCGCTTCCGTTCCGTTTTGCCATTCCGCTTTTCCATTTGGTTTCCGTTTGTGATCCATTTTTTGCAGATCACAAATGGAAACGGAAGCATGCAATAATGTTTAAACAGTAAGTACATAAAAAAATTGGGCTGGGCATAACATTTTCAATAGATGGTTCCGCAAAAACGGAACGGATACGGAAGACATACGGATGCATTCCGTATGCATTCCGTTTTTTTTTTTTTACCATTGACTTAAATGGAGCCACGGAACGTGAATTGCGGGCAATAATAGGACATGTTCTATCTTTGAACGGAACAGAAATACGGAAACACAGAGTACCTTCCGTTGTTTTTGCGGACCCATTGAAGTGAATGCTTCCGCATACGGACCGCAAACGGAACCTGCAAAAACGGAACGGAAAAGGAAAAAAAAAACGTTCATGTGCAAGAGGCCTAATTCTTATATATGAGCTATTTATAATATAGTCAGAGTGTGAGAAACTAGAATATGAAGCTTGGCTTACCAACTCCACAACCTTAGTTAGCGCCAAATGTACTTAGAGACTAGGACATATCACAGGATTCAGAGTTAGGCCTCATGCGCACAAACGTATTTTTTTTCTGTGTCCGTTCCATTTTTTTTTTTGCAGACCGTATACGGAACTATTCATTTCAATGGGTCCGCAAAAAAAATGGAAGTTACTCCGTGTGTATTCCGTTTCCTTATGTCCATATTTCTGTGGTATTTAACTTGTCCTATTACTGCTCTCCATTTACTTCTATGGGAGTTTCAAAAACAGCCAAACGAGCGTGCTCAGCTATTTTCGGAAGTCCCATAGAAGTTAATGGAGAGCACACCGCGCATGCACAGCCACCTCTCCATTCACCACTGCCGGAAATAGCCAATCTAGCGGTCTGTATTTTCAGAACTCCCATAGTGGTGAAAGAAGGGTGGCTGCACTTGCTCGGTGTGCTATCCTTCACTTTCATCTGGAGATGGGACCCAGCAATATGCCACCAATATGTGATATGAGATAAATCCTTTAACCCCTTGATGATCGCCGTCGAATATGTATGGTGGAAGTCGTCTCTTTAAAGAGGACCTTCATTGGTCCAAACATTGTAAGATAACTATCAGGCTGTGTAGAGCGGTGCCCTGGGATCTCACTGCACTTACTATTATCCCGGGGGCGCCGCTCTGTTCTCCCGCTATGTCCCCTGGTATTTTTGCTGATTTGGTTATACTGGGAGGAGTCTGCCCTGTTTCTCCCTGGGTGCTCCTTCTCCCAGGCTGTAGCACTGTCCAATCGCAGCGCAGAGCTCACAGCCAGCAAAAATACCGCGGGACATAGCAGGAGAACGGAGCGGCGCCCCGGATTTAATAGTATGTGCAGTGAGATCCCGGGGCGCCTCCCTACACAGCCTGATAGTTATCTTACAATGTTTGGACCGATGAAAGGTCCTCTGTAAAGATAGCACCTGCTTCAGGGCAGAGCGAGCACCATAGCCACCTGGTGCCTGCTGTTTCGCACAGCAGACAACCGAGGCTAATATCAGCGATTGGCAATAATGCCAATCGCAGCATTTTACCCCTCAGATGTCATGGTCAAATGTGACCATGGCATCTGAGAGTGCAAAATCAGTGCTAAACTCCCAGGTCCTGAACGGTGGTGATGGAGGGAGCAGTTGGTTGTCTCTGAAAGCCCTGGTAGCTCTGAAGAAACCAGGGCTTTTACAGCTGTAGTTAGAATCTAATGATTGCTTCTTATAGACACCTATGGTGACCAAAAAAAAGTAAAAAAAATATTTCCTCATAATAAAAATAAAAATAAACATCATAGGCATCTGTCACCGCCAGCTCTCTGAGAAGGTCTGGCAGACGTTCTTCTGTACCTCTTGCATGATGTTCTTTGTTTTGGTTTCACTTTGTCATCTCCTTTCCTTCTCCCAGCTGTCACCTATTTACACTAATTGCCTCCCTTTATATTCCCTCCCATACTGCCTCACTTTGCGGTTTATACTACTTCCTGGATTGGAGTGTTCACTGCTGGAGACTTCTGTTACTGCTTGTTCAGATAAGTCCTTTCATGTATTGTGCTTCCTTGCTGGCTTGATTCTAGGTGACCCTGACTCCCTCCGTATTAAAGAGGACCTTTCACCCATTATGACAATTTGAACTAAGTATACATACATGGAGAGCGGCGCCCAGGGATCTCACTGCACTTACTATTATCCCTGGGCGCCGCTCCGTTCTCCCGTTATGCCCTCCGGTATCTTCGCTCACTAAGTTATGGTAGGCGGAGATTTCAGTCACTAAGTTATGGTAGGCGGAGTCAGCCCTTGTTCTGCTGTAGCGCTGGCCAATCGCAGCGCAGAGCTCACAGCTTGGGAGGTTCTTTTCTCCCAGGCTGTGAGCTCTGCAATGCGATTGGCCAGCGCTACAGCAGAACAAGGGCAGACTCCGCCTACCATAACTTTGTGAATGAAGATACCGGAGGGCATAGCGGGAGAACAGAGCAGCGCCCGGGGATAATAGTAAGTGCAGTGAGATCCCCGCTCTCCATGTCTGTATACTTAGTTCACATTGTCATAATGGGTGAAAGGTCCTCTTTAAGTGCAGGGAGCCAATGGTCGTGTCCCCTCACTATTATAGGGTTTTCAGGTGTCACACAGTCTAGGTACGAGGGCATGCAAGCGTCTACCTCTGAGACCCTTGTATGTGCTTAGCAGTCAGGGTGAGCTCTTAGGGTTTTATAGGGGTCACCTTTATGCTCCTTAGTTTGGGATCAAGCCAGTCGGATGTTTATCCATAACTTCCAGCTATCTGCAACATCATCCGTGACAGCATCGCTGTGTCTCAAAATGCTGGATATATTAAAATATAAATGTATTTGTTCCATACGGTGAATGTAATAGAAAACAATCAAAATGCCTATTCTATTCTGCCAATTTTAAAGAAAAGTGATCAAAAAGCCTTCAAGACATTCCAAAATGGTATCCATAAAAACAACATATTATCCTGCAAAAAATGTGCCCCCACACAGCTCCATAGACATAACTATATCATCGACACAAGTAAGATTTTTCACAAACACTGATATAAAAGTCCCCTACTTTCATGGACTGTCCAGGAATTTCTGGACGGTTGGCAACCCTTGTTCAATGTGATAGGTTCCTTTAAGCAATTATGTAATATTTTCTGTAAAATAGATTCACTATGAAGATGCTTTAGGAAAACCATGAACAATATTATTGGAATGGTCTCGGTATCCATGTTTGAATGTGCACCTCTTCAGTTTGGAGGTAGCACAACCATTGAAAACCATACAAATTAAGTATTATTGTTTCAATTACTGAGACAACCATTAATTAACAATGTTCAGTATTAATGAGGCTCACTTAAGCACGTTTTAATTAGTTTAATTATTAATGATAACAATTTGCTTTTTTAATCATATCCCAATTCTTCATTGTGGACAGTTCATCCAATCTGATCAGCATCTATACGTTTATATGTTAGTCATTATTATAAAGCTATGTCTTGTTACTATACATTTTCACAGTGGGATGCTGGATAAATATTTCAGTCCACTGTCAGACTAGGATAAATTCGCTGTTTAGTATAGCCATAAAATACTAAATACATAACATGTATGTAAAGAAATGTAAATACAATATTAAGGAAATTTACCATTAAAAAGAAGTGTAGATAGATAGATAGATAGATAGATAGATAGATAGATAGATAGATAGATAGATAGATAGATAAAGTAAATAAGGCAGCACACTCCCAGCCTTGTTTCTTTTTTGACTTGTGGTTCTCTATTTTGTGTTGTAGATAGATAGATAGATAGATAGATAGATAGATAGATAGATAGATAGATAGATAGATCCCTTATACTGTAGTTTCACACTAGCGCACATCGGTTTTCATCTGGCCAATTCTCGGCATATTTGCCGGGTTGCGGCCAGATCTCCGCCGGTCTCCATTATAGTTAACGGGGTCAGACGGCAAAGCTGTAGCTTCTGGCAATACAGAGAGATCCGGCAGGCTGCTGGAACAGCCATCCAGATATACAAGCGCTAGTGTGAGACTAGCCTTAGGCTAAATTCAAACGTGGCACATTAGTTACTTCTCTGACTGAAAACCTGTTTCAAATATCTTATTGTTTCTGCAGAATGTTCATTGACTTTTACTAACTCCATTCAGATGTATGGGACAATTGGCAACATTTTCCACAACGATTCTGCCACTTGTGAGCATACCCTTAAAACTTCTTTTCAACTGTAGAAATGGTCGCGTTTATTAAAATGATTCCTTCAAATGCTCTTGCAAAAGTTCAGAACTTCTATCACCTGCACTACCAGTTTTCACCATTGTTAGCAGCAAATATCGTCCATAGAAAACAATGCAACAGCGCCCCCAGCTATTATCTAATTCAGTAATTCAGATACTTTTTGAAAAAATGTAAATCATGCTTTCTGTAGTTTGGCACTGGCACCCTGTGATGAGCATATTTTAAAATTCTTAGTTTTTTCTGTTAGGGACAAGTGGCTGCACTAAAGATCTGTAACTCAATTCATTTATGTCAAATAAAGAGTTCATTCTCTCCTCAACATAATAGCTTATTTATGTTATTTACTTATTTAGCTTTAGATGATACATAATTTGCTCAAGTTTTAAGTAATAAATTGCTAGAAATATTCTCAGTATTTTTCTAACCTTTTGTTTTCAGATTCCCTGTGATAAGTTATAGGCAAATGGCTATTTGCCGCATTTGTGTGAGGGGAGGCGGGGCTATACTGCTTATAAGCCGCAGCCTCCTCCTCACCTTACCGGCGGCTCGTTTCTGCATCACTTCCGGGTGCCCGTATGCACGTGAGTATACGGTCTCTGCCTCTCATCGGCATCGACGTCTACATCCCAGCATTCACATCTTCCAGCGGTAAGATCGGGGCCTTGCGGCTTCATTCCTGGGCAGGGGGAGAGGGATCGGCACCGACACGCCGCACGTTGTTACCTGCACGTCTCGGCGGCGACAGAGCCGGCTTCCATGTGTTCAGAGCCGCGCTCTGCTGCCTTAGGTTGTCCCAGCATGCCATCTGCTGGTCGGCGGTGTTATTACAGCTTACATTTTCCTGTCATGTCTTGATACATTCTGGTTATGGTTGTGTAGTATTACAGTGATAAAAAAAAAAAGGGGAAAAAAGGGGTGTTACAGGAAAAGAAATAATAATAAATTAAAGGGGCTAAAAATTACTAGGAGTGTTTTATATGTATACCCGGTATTGTTACATCATAGGACGGGGCAGTACATAGGCTATATTCAGTCCCATCAGGCTTATGTCTGGCCGCACAGGGACCTTGGTTGCATTGCTTTTCCTGATTCATGAATGTAAGTAACTTACTGCGGTCTTTTGTCCTCTCAGTCTGTCCGGCGGTATGTCAGCTCCTTTAGGTAAGCAAGCACCACCGCACCGGAACGTTTCTACCTGGCAGCATCGGCTCCCCACGCGGCAGTCTCTCAGGTTGCAGGAGTCAGCGCGACACATTGTAATGTATTGCACGGGCCGCCGTGCTCGTAGTGAGGCAGGGGTGCATGCAAGGCTGTTTTGCTTCTGGTAGGCTCTTGATTCATCTGGTCTGCTGCATGCTCCAGACAGTAGATGATAGTGGTTAAAAAAAAAAGGGGGGGGGGGGTTGCTGTCCCTCGCCTCGTGGTCCAGGCTGCCACCACGGGATCTCGCACACATATTTCCGCACGATTCCGCCATCAGAGTCTCACTCGCATGGCCTCCGCCATTAGAGTCTCGCTCGCATGGCCTCCGCCAATAGAGTCTCGCACGCATGGCCTCCGCCATTAGAGTCTCGCATGCATGGCCTCCGCCATTAGAGTCTCGCATGCATGGCCTCCGCCATTAGAGTCTCGCACGCATGGCCTCCGCCATTAGAGTCTCGCACGCATGGCCTCCGCCATTAGAGTCTCGCATGCATGGCCTCCGCCATTAGAGTCTCGCACGCATGGCCTCCGCCATTAGAGTCTCGCATTCATGGCCTCCGCCATTAGAGTCTCGCACGCATGGCCTCCGCCATTAGAGTCTCGCACGCATGGCCTCCGCCATTAGAGTCTCGCACGCATGGCCTCCGCCATTAGAGTCTCGCACGCATGGCCTCCGCCATTAGAGTCTCGCACGCATGGCCCCTGCCATTAGAGTCTCTCACGCATGGCCTCCGCCATTAGAATCTCGCATGCTTGGCTACGCCATTTTGGGCCCCGCTTTCAGAAGTATTGCATGCTTGATCCTACACACATGGCTCCGCCATCCTGAGTCTCGCACGCATGGCTCCGCCTTTTGGGGTTGGGCAAAGTTCTTTTGTTTCAACCTCGCATGCTTGGCTTCTCCCTCCTCGTACCACACATGCCTCAGCCATCCGTGGTCTTCCGTGCGGTCCAGCAGGTTGCTTGCTTCCACGCTCCGCCCGCTTGGCTCGGTCATCTGTGCTCCACCAATACAATGTTTTTGGGAGACTCGCACGCGTGGTTTGGGCCACTAGAGTCTACTTTAGTTATCATTTCTCTCTGTTTTTCTTTTTCCAGATTGTTGGTTCTTCTTTTTTTCTTGTCATTACAAGTCAAGCATTCAGAGCCTACCGTTCGGACTCCTTTTTTCTCAAGTTCGCTCTGCTTTTCCAACTCACTCTCTCTAGTTTATCTCTCTAGCTCCTCAGGGTCACCTTTTCCTCTTGCCGTCTCTGCTTTCATAGGACCACCTTTCCTGGAAATCCTTCCAGTGGCCTTTTTTCTGTTTCCTACTGCAGTTCTGCCTCCCAGGGGACATAAAAAAAATAAAAAAAATAAAATACAAATAAAATCAAATCCAAGGGGACTCTTTAAGGTTCTGCAGCGTGTGTCGCAAGTTGATTGCCCATCTTCTCTAGTGGGGTCATCTCAAGCAGTGCGTTACTTCTCAATTATTGGGTCAATTGTCTACAGGTTTTTGTTTCATATATGCGTCCATAGGTTCGTGGCTCCTTCTATCCACCCGATGCACGGCTTCGGACCAGCAGACGCAGCTATTCTTAGTAGACACATTTAGCATCAGGGTCAAAGTAAGCTATTGTGCATCACGGGAGTAGATTTAAGACTAGGGGGTTGGTACAGTTGCTAATACTCCGTTTTTAACATGTTCAGCTACGTTCAGTCATTTCATCAGCAAGGTAGCAGTTGCCAAAAAAAAATAAAAATAAAGGAAAAATAAATAAATAAAAATTAAAATAAAACCTTAAGTCCTGTCACGTCTACAGGCATCAATTCAATACGTCCGTCACGTCTACAGTCACGTTAAGTCCTAACACGACCACAGGATATGGTCCTACACTGTATGCCTCGTCCACTCTCATGTCTCAGTCTACACTCGTTCGGGGCTTGCAAGGCTACTTAGATCACAATTAATTCTTCTATGTACACATCTTCCCATATTCAGTCACTTCGATGAAGGGGTGCTCCGCATGCTAGGCGGCATCTCGCGTGCTGGTACGTCGGTTCTTGGCACATCGGTGGTCCGTGATACTGGTGAATGGCACAAACTGGTGTGGGCTATTCATCTTCTGCATTAATCATGTTGTGTTTTAGTAGGATGTCTCAAGAATCATTGATGGACGATACATCATCATCCCGTGGGAGCGTGGTGTCACATTCCGCAAGAGACTCCACACCATCATTAGGTCATGGACTGTGCCCAAGTTGATGGCAGAGTTATCAAAAAGAGGCATTCCATTTCCAGCTTCTGCAAGAAAGGCGGAACTGTCCCGTCTTCTGTCTTCAGTTCCGGAGGTCCAAAATCCGCAGGTGGTGTCCATAGACACTATTCAGACCTCGCTTACACAACTGCACGCGGCCATCAACTCCATGGCGTCATCAATGTTGAACTTTCAGGCCAGGCTAGAGTCGGTCGAGGCAGGCGATAACAGCTGCCCGTTTGGTGTGCCAAAGTCCGGCAGGTTCTTCTAGCCTCCAGGCTAGTGTTGCTGGTGGGTCAGGTTCTGTACCCCCTATCGCACCATTCCACTTCCTTCCAGCCAACATTCGATAGGAAATAATTGACGGCAAGGACGTGAACTTAGCGTCCTTACTCATAACAGCTCATGAGGCGCCAGATAACAAGACCATAGTCTGAGGGGAGGTCTCTGTGGTCCTCAAATCTAAGGACGTGAGGTTGAATAGAAACTCAGCATACCAGAGTTTGTCTTAGCCTTTAGACTGTACAGGGTTGTTGTCTTATCCTGTTAGGGTCCCATCCACATGCAGATTGGGTACAGTATGTTATCAATGGTCTTTCCGCAGGTTTCCATACAGGGTTATTGGCTCTTCTCTTTTTGCAGGTCTCTTCACAAGCAGACCGCGTACCATCACCAGTGCCCAGGCTCAACCAGCTAGTGATGGACTAACGGTTCATCTCGCCACCGCCAGGTCCTTTATGACTAAAGCCCTGTCCTGTAACACCCTGAGGATATATAAGAAGGCATGGACCTCGTTCTGTAATTTTAAGAGAACCCATTCTTTGGCAGGAGTGGGCAACATCTCTCACCTACAGGCCTTTGCTGCATCTTTTGGCCACTCTCACCACAAGCTGTCATTTAGCACCATTAAGATATACCCGGCTGGGATTCAACATCATTTGTATCTATGGCATCCTAATTAACCCTCCTTGTTTTCAGCCCATCCAATTAGAATGTTACAGAAGGGGTCCGCTGTGGCCCGCCCTACACGATTGGTTGCTGATTGCTTTCAGATAAACTACGCAAAACCCCTTCAGTAAGCACACTAGTTTATTGATCAAGACACCATGTACCTAGCCTTCTACGGCTTCCTCAGACCAGGCGAGTTCACCTATGCCACAACATGCAAGAGCTATCTGGGGAAGGATCAGCTGTCATGGGATGGGTCATGCTAAATTCTTACTTTAACGTCCACAAAGACGGCCCGAGCGGGTCAGCTCACAGAGGTTAGATACTTCCCCACTGGTAATAAGTGGTGGCCAGTTATGGCAGTGCAGGATTGGACGCGCTTTACCGAAGCAACCCCAGGGGATGCTCTTCTGCTAAGGCTGGGCTCTGCGCCTTTGAGTTGTCAGAACTTTCTCAAATTCATCCGAATATTATTGAGGAATGTTGGGGTCAGTCCCAGTTCCATCACAGGGCATTCCTTTCGCACTGGTGCGGCTTCGCCGCCTCCAAGCACAACGTCTCAGTGCATGTTATTAAGAAGTTGGGCAGATGGCAGTCGGCTTGTCATGCACGATATATACCAAATCCACAGCGTGAAATGTTTAATGCTTTCAGGAATCTGGTATTGTAATTTTGTTAATAACACTATTGCCCCGAGCTATGTTTGTTATTTTTGGCCCCTTTAGCCTACCCTCCGTACAGCAGTCTCGGCATACCCCTACTGCTTAACATAGTAGGTAGGTAGGTAGGTTGGCATACTTATCTTGAGCCGACCAGAATACAAGCTACATAAAGCACAGAACCTTTATATACTATTACATCAATGGATGCGGATGGCTCCAAAATGGCATGGCACCCACTATACTATCTCCTCACTGTTTTAAGAAGCTGTTTCTTTTTTTTTTTTAAATGCTTTCAACCAGTGGAAATGTGTTCTGTTCTTCGTAACTGCCTGAGAGTTTTTAAATTTTTCTTGTTGTCATAAGAATTACTGAACAATTTTCCACTGAGAAGATCATTCCAGTCCTTGCAAATCATCATCCAGCTTATCAATGGTGGGGGGAAAAAATACTAAAATGCTGGTCAGGATGGGTGAATTGACACATGTATGGCCAGCACTTGGCCTGCCCAACTTCTTCTCATCGGAAAATTGTTCACAAGTTCAGTTTTGCTAAAAAAAAGTGTATACTATGCGTGTTCTGAAATTAACAGTGCAGTTTACACGCTACATATGTGCAGCTTCCATTGACATCCTGCTTGAGAGAATATGATTTACACAGGCTAGCTCCGTATCACGGGCTTCCTGCGGCATCTTCCTAGGCCAGTGACATCATATCCATTGGTCACATGGTCTAAGATGTATACTGGAGGTGGTCTTCAGTATACATCTTAGACCATGTGACCAATGGATATGATGTCACAGGCCTAGGAAGAGGCGTCAGCGCTTACCGGAGCACTGAGGTCTCTTCAAATAGCTTAGGGGCATGGGTGCTGGAAGTCAGAGCTCTACCGATCCGATTCTGATTACCTATCTTGAGAATAGGTCATCAGTATCAAATGCCTGGAAAAGCCCTTTAAAGAGAACCTGTCTCCTCTTCTGACATGTCTGCTTAGGTAACTACTTGCATTCCCCATGTAATACCAATTCTGAAGCATCTATTCTTATGACTCTATGTAATGCCATTCCTCTATGATTCCTACTTGAAGCTTCTTAATTAATTGTCAGCAGTCTAAGGTCCAACTGGATGTTATCGTTGGGGGGGGGTGTCTCTGCACAGTCTGACATGGGCAGCACTGTTTGGATGGTGTCAGACTGTGCTGGGACACAACTCCAACTGGTAACACCCAGCTGGACCTTCACTGCAAACTACTAGTAACTGATTCATTAACTTCTAGTAGGAATGATAGAGGAATGACACACCATAGAGTTATAAAAATAGTTGTTTCAGATTTGTTATTTCACGGGGAATGCAAGTAGTTACTAAACAGACATGTCAGGAGATGTGACAGCTACTCTATAACTATGAGATTATGCGTTTGAGGTAGAATATCCCATTGATGGATTATTCTCAGACAACAGTCACATAACAGTCCAGCAGGTCAATATGGGTTAAACTGTATGAGAGTAATCCATAATGTGTATTTTTGGAAGATAGGGTGCAATCAGGGGTGAACTGGGAACCTAAAGTAGACCTGGAAAAAGAACCTAAAAGTAGCCCCAAGTTGTAGGTGAGTCCATATTGACAGAAGGCGGGCGATACAAGTAGGCAGGGCCAACAATACCATAGTGCAGCACAAAATACCGCCCCAGCAAAACGAAATACCGCAGTGAAGCATAAAATATTGGCATATCGCCATTCTGAGGATAGCGATACAGTTGAATTCAAGTGGGGACCTGTGACTGCAGTCCAGGCATATAAATACCTTTAATGAATGCTGAGAGCATGAGATCGTTATGTACCTGACCAGCAGCCATAAGGAGGGCTTGGGCGACCCCCCCCGGGCATCAGCCCACCGGGAAATTTCCCTGTAGGGTCTATGGCCAGTCCACCCCATCAACTCTTTTACATGCAGGCTACAGCTTACCATAAATATGCTTGAAGGCATGTCGAAACAATGTAGTTCAGTGTTCTTTAGAATCCATTCACACGTCCGCATCCATTCCGCAATTTTGTGGAATGGGTGCGGACCCATTCATTTCAACGGGACCACAAAAGATGCGGCCACATACTGTGTGCTATCTGTATCCGTAGTTCCGTTCCGCGGCCTCGCAAAAAAGATAGAACATGCCCTATTCTTGTCCGCAAGCCACGGACAAGAATAGGCATTTCTATCATAGTGCCGGCCATGTGAGGTCCGCAAAATGCGGAACGCGCATGACCGGTGTCCGTGTTTTGCGGATCCGCAATTTGCGGACCGCAAAATACTTGCGAATGTGGGACTGGACCCCAAGTTCCATTTTTCAGGATAAAAATTTTGCTCAAAAGTTGTCGTGCGCTGGAGCTGTACAGTACCCGTTGACGACTTTAGTAAAACTTTCTTACATTCTTGCCGCTGTATTTTGTAGATGCCTTGGACACTGATAAATGTGACGGTCACTTAAGTAAATCTTCAATAAATATATTTTATTTGCGGTGAGAAACTGCCTCATTCCATAACCTTGTTACTGACACCCCGCAAAGGCATTCATCTTTCCACCTATACCGCGGCTCATCCATTAGGGCGCTCGCGCCTTCCAAATACGTCTTCTGTTCGAAACATTAAGGTCTCATTCTGTCATTATAAAAGTTAATAGTCGCCATTTATCTTGCGTATTAATATCTTGTGTGTTTAATAAATTAAAAAATCATTTTTAACTACAGTTAACACATCTATGATGATGCATTGAAGACCGGAAACTAATGCATATTAATGAATCTTTTCTTCAACTGACTCTCTGTATCGCGGTGTTAATCACTCAGGCAACACACAGAGAATTAGGCTCTGCCTTACCCAAAACCTATCAACATTTCATTATTTCAGTTACCTGATTGATGGATGTAATAATATATGTGGCGTGATATGATATGTTTGCATTACATTTTAATCAAATATTACTATATTCAGAAAACATTAAGTAAATCATGACTGATGAGGCAATATTGTCTGCCTGTCGTATTGAAGGCTCTGAAATCGCACTGCTGAGAGTTGCAGACAGATCGTCTAATGGAGTCAAGAGGGAAGGAACGGCTTTTATCTGCGGCATCTAGTAAGGAGCTCTGACAACAAAGATGTCTTCTCTTAGGCCCCGTGCACACTACTGTAGTTTTGGTCCGCATCCTATCCCCATTTTTTACCGGATCGGATGCAGACCCATTCATTTCAATGGATCCGTAAAAGATGAAGACAGCACACACTGAGCTGTCCTTCTCCATATGTCTATTTTGCATCCGTTTTGTGGACAAAAAGGATGGGATGTGCGGACGGGGGAAATGCAGGATGCACACAGCTGGTATCCATGCGTTATTTGCAGACCTTAAAAACATATATACGGTCATGTGCATAAGGCCTTACGATGTAAGTTTTCATTAATCCATACATTTATACTGCAGAGTAGCAGGTACTACTTTTATAAAGGGATACAGAGGCTGCATACAGCACTTAAAGGGATTGTTCATCACTGGGGATCTTCTCTGTAAGGTTTGTCCAATAAAAGGAATACACTGGAGATGCTGCCGTCACCTTTTGTTTTGTGCTATCCTCAGGATAGGTCATCAATATCAGATTGTCAGGGTTCCCATTCAACCACGATTTCAGCAGCATGTTCAGAGCCTATGATTGGTCTCTCTAATGCACACGGCTAAGGCACCCATTGATGTCACAGTAGAGGGATAATGCACATAGTGATGTAATAATCGTGGAATAATGTGCATAGTGAAGTCACATAATGCACATAGTGATGTCGCCATACAAGGATAATCTACTCAGTAATGCTACAACACTGGAATAGTACAAACGGTGATGTCACATACAAGTATAATGTACGTATGATGTCACAGCACAAGTAATGTCATGCAGAAGGAGTAAAGCAAACAGCAGAAGTGATCATGAGGTTTCATAATAAAACTTAGAATGGGGTCATATTACATGTTCCAGGGCATATTATATGCATTTACCTTTGTCTGGGTGTAAATGGCTGCCTTAGTAGCTGGGCCCCATACCAGCTGCTATGCCTGCTACCCTGGCGCTTACACCCGTGCCAGGTTCTCTCTCGGACAAGTTGGTTAATACCTTTTTAACAGAAACTTTCGGGGAGGCTGACGGGATTAATGGGCAATTTCATCTTCTACGAATCTTTGAGCAGAACGCAGCTATTCTAAACCCTCAGCTCTGACCTTATGGAAAAAACATTAGAGAGCAAAAAAAAAAAACAGGAATGGATGTGTCACTGGTGTAAAGGAATAGGTAGGCTGATGGAACGCCTCACGCCCCATGCACCAGGCCGCCATGTACTAACCAAAAGTGAACGAGATGATCGATCTGTAATCGCTTCTCCGCTAGAAGACGTGCTTTGTGGTGACCCTTTCTATCTTCATTAAATATGAGAATATTAGTATAATTAGTATCCCGTGTGCAAATATAATCCCTAAAAAACTGAAACTATTTCTAGTCTGCGCCATTACTTAGTATCTTATAGCCAGAATACACAGCACAGGATGGCAGTTTTAGTTTTTCTTTAGAAATCTCAGATATTTTAAATTGATTGAAGGAATTAGAAATCCAGCATTTCTAACCTCGAATAGTCCTTGCTAAAAGCAGTTGCGTGCGGCCACTCATTTCCTCTGCGGTGGCACTGCAGAGTAAATATAGTATTCCACGGTGCCCGGTCAAAATATAAATGTTAGGCTGGGTTCACATCTGCATTGGCATTTCAGATTTTCCATCATAAGAGCAGAAAGCTGATTTATAAAGGTGTTTTTCATATTCCTCTGTTATTTTATCAGAATAGCGCTGCATGTTCCACCTCTTCCCTCTTCCCCTAATAAATAGCACCTGTCACCGCTCCTGACATGTCTGTTTTACTAACTACTTGCGTTCCCCATGTAATAACAATTCTGGAGCATCTATTCTTATACCTGTATGTTGTGTCATTCCTTTATTATTCCTGCAAGGAGTATAGGAATAAATTACGAGCAGTCTGCAAAGAAGGTCCAGATGGGTGTTACCATTTGGGGGGTGCCCCTGAACAGTGTGATACTGGCAGCACTGATCGGATAATATCAGACTGTGCAGGGACACACCCTCAACTGGTAACACCCAGCTAGCCCAGGGATGCCCAAACTGTGGCCCTCCAGCTGTTGCAAAAGTACAACTCCCAGTATGCCGCGACAGTCTACAGCTACTAGGGCATGCTGGAAGTTGTAGTTTTGCAACAGCTGGAGGGCCGCAGGTTGACCATCCCTGAGCTAGCCCATCTTTGCAGACTGCTAGCAATTTATTCATAACTTCTAGCAGGAATAATTAAGGAATGGCACATCGTAAGTCATAAGAATAGATGCTCCAGAATTGTTATTACATGGGGAATGGCAAAAGTTCCTCTTTAAAGATGGGAGAACTGTACAAGCTTTTTTTTTAGATTCCTGGAGTGTTAATTACATAACTTCAAATAACTGACCCGCGGGTCGCAAGTAACAGCAATGCAAGGCAGACATAAGAATTAGAAAGTATGATAAAAGAGATTTTTTTTAAATTGTATACTAGTGACTTTTTTGTTGTCATGGAAATATATCAGGAAATGTCAAGTGACTTTCGTGATATTTATGAAGAAAGAGTCTGTGATGCATTCATCAGTTTGTTGGAGTTGTAGGGAACCATTATGTAACAAAAGCTTTTTTGTGTGGGAATTTTAATTGTTATCACAGACCATGAAGTCCAGTTTTTATTGGCAGCAGAACACATGAAAATGCCTATTTCCCCCCAATACTTCCAACTGACCTGTCTAGTAGATCAATTTATCAGAAAAGTGGCAGCAGTTACTTAAGAGTTTTAATTATTTTGACAACCCCATTAAATAATATTCTGGCTGCTTGCAACCACCACTAGAGGGAGCTCAAAGAGTGAGTTCATATAAATTGCTCCAGTTGCTCTGCTAGATTTATAACAAGTTGTCAGCTTACAAGGCATGTCCTTCTCAGTGCATGTGTCCTTTCTGCTGCATCCAGTGGCGTACCGCCCATATAGGCAGACCACGCCGTTGCTATGGGGCCCGCGGCACAGGGGGGCCCGGAGCGCATGGAAGGCCCTGCCCCCTATGTCTACTCTGTTGCACAGACAGTTCTCCCTCTTAACTTCCCCCCTGCTCCGGGACGCAGCACAATGGCTCCTCCTACTTCCAGTCAACAGCATCGGTGGGACCCCGGCTATGGAGACTTATGAAGCTACGGGATCCGGCGCCTGGGAAGATGTGAGCAGGCCGGAAAGTGTGCCAGGTATGTGGACGGGAGCAGACGGTGTATGGAGCCGTCTCCCGCCCCACTGCTGCAGAATCCGCTTTCCGCCGGGGAACTTTTCTGTGTGCGGCCACGCTGACTTCAGCCGGGATGGATACCTGCACTTCCTTACTTGTCCCTTTTTCAGTGCGGGTTCCTTCAGGCTACGTCTCCTCCTCCCAGCAGGGCTGGTCTCCTGCTCAAGTGCTCATGCAGTCCACTGGACACATCAGGCTGGGGCCCACCACTGGCACAAGGTTTCTGTGGGGGCAGGTGCCCACTGCAAGGGCAAGGATTCATATAGCAAGTGCCCACTGCAAGGGAAAGGATAGGACAGGTGCCCACAGCAAGGGCAAGGATAGGGCAGGTGCCCACAGCAAGATCAAGGATGGAGCAGGTGCCCACAGCAAGGGCAAGGATGGGGCAGGTGCCCACAACAAGAGCAAGGATGGGGCAGGTGCCCACTGCAAGGATGGGGCAGGTGCCCACCTCTAGGGCAAGGAGCCACTGGGCAGTTGCCCACTGCAAGGGGAAGGACAAATATATGGCAGATGCCTGCTACTAGGTCAAAGAATTGGTAGGTGCTAATCGCTAGGGCAAGGAGCTACAATTACTATGTGGGAGCAAATTACTATATGGGGGAATTGTGGTGGAAATTACCATTTGGGGGAAATTACCAACCCCCCCCCATCGCCGGATCCGCATGACAGGGGGATTCAGCGGCAGCCGTGGGGGCATCAGGAGGGACGCGGGTGTAGGGGAGCGGAGTAAGTATGCGGTGCCTGGGCATTTTGGGAGGCATAATAGGGAGGGGCAGAGGAGGAGTCATGGCAGGTGGTGGGATGGGCCAGGGGTGGGTAGTGGGCGGTGTTAGTGGGCCCAATTCAGATTCTTGCTATGGGGCCCAATGACTTCTATGTACGCCCCTGGCTGCATCTATCTCCCTACCTCAGCTCAGGAGGATGGAATTGAGCATGTGCATCCATCTCAGAGAGGTGGACAAAGAAATAAGAATAACAAACAGCAGGTGGCGCTATACAGATTTGTATTAATTAATAACTCAGTGGCTATACAACATTTTTAATGACATGCAATTAAAAAAGTATTCAGATTCAGTTGCTAGTTTGAAAACTGCAGAATATTTTTTTGTGGGACACCCCTTTAAGTCAACTAATAAGGGGAACATTTCTAATTCTTACATACTGTATATACTCGAGTATAAGCCGACCCGAATATAAGCCGAGGCCCCTAATTTTACCCCCAAAAAATGGGAAAAATTATTGATTCGAGTATAAGACTAGGGTGGGAAATGCAGCTATAATGCAGAGTGTATGTGTATATAATGCACACACTCTACATTATATACACACATCTGCAAGAGGGTGACTCAGATTGATGGGAGTCCTCCCTGTATTTAATGCAGAGTGTGTGCATTATATACACACACACTCTGCATTAAATACAGGGAGCCAATGGTTATGGGAGGTACTCGGGATTACGGGTAAACTGGGCGAAGTCTAGTTTATGTATAATAGATGTAGATGAAGCTGTAGATATTTCCCCGGTATCCCCCCTGAGAGTAGTGGATAGCTTTCTTTACCTAGGGATACATATTCATAGGGACCCTAGACAGTTTTGTCAATTGAACTTGAGGCCTACCATGGAATATGTCACGCGTAAGCTGGAGGCCTGGGAAAATCTTCCGCTGACACTGGTGGGAAGAATTAACATTGTTAAGATGGTGTTGCTACCCAAACTTCTGTATATTTATAGAGCGGCGCCAGTAAGGATCCCTAAGTCCCACTTTGATATTTTGGATAGAACCTTGTCCCGCTTCCTGTGGCTCCATCGGTCCCCTAGACTGGCGAGAAAGACGCTGAAGGCCTCCTATGTACAGGGGGGTTTGCAGCTTCCAGATATGTATATTTATTACATAGCTACGCGCCTAATGTATGCATCTTGGTGGATTAGGGCAGATGCCAATAACCCTGCGGTGGTATTAGAGGCGGCGCTGGTTGGATCATATGAAGCTTTAACTAATCTGGTATACAGGAGGGGAAGACCCATAGGTCCTGGGATTTATACGGACTCTATGATGACAGTTAGCGAGGCTTGGGTGAGGTTTGTGGAGATACATACGGAGGGTTTGGAGGGGGATACCTGGTCCCCTTATATTCCACTATGGCGTAACAAGCTCCTTCCAGAGCTCTTGCACCTTTCCGATTTTGAATTCTGGCCTAGGAAGGGCCTTAAATATCTGACACAATTGTTTCATGAAGGGAGCTTCCGCTCCTTTGAGAGCCTGCGAGCGGAGTTCCAGCTGCCCCAGACGAGCTTTTACCGCTTCCTCCAACTGAGACATGCCTGTGAGAAACAATTTAAAGCCCTATCCTTAAATTTAGAGTGCGGCCCACTAGAGTCAGTAGCCAGGAGGAAAGTCCCATGTAAACCTATTTCTTCCTTTTATGCTGAAATTGTTAAAATGCAAGAATCTCCTATTAGACGATCCTTTGTTAAATGGGCTGAGGATATTCCCGAGTTGGAAGATTCTCATTTGGAGGAGTGGCGTCTGAGATGGAGGACGTCGGTTATAAGTGCGAGAGATCAGCTCATTCAAGCGAAATGGATGCACAGAGTGTACTTGACCCCACTGCGTCTCTATCAGATGCGGCAGTTGCCGAATCCAGGATGTGATAGATGTGGGGAGGTGAGGGGCTCTTTCTTCCATATGGTGTGGCTCTGCCCGGTGATGAAGACATATTGGAAAGGAATTTGTAACTTTATTAATGTTAAGTTGGGGCTCCCAGGGATCTGTAATCCAGTAATATGCTTACTAGGTTTAGTTTCTGAAGTTACTCCTTCCAAATATAATAGAATACTGTTAAGATTGTTGATGTTCTATGGGAGGAAGAATATACTTTTGAACTGGAAACCGCCCAAGTGTCCTACAGTGAGCCAATGGGTAATCCTTATAAATAATGACCTGCAAATGTATAAATTGACATACGAGGCAAGGGGATTGACTGATCGATTTGATAATATCTGGGGCCTTTGGGTCCAGGCTGAGGGTACGACTTGAAGTCATTGACGATGGCGAATGTATCACCCATTGTATGTTTGTGTGAGTGTTTGTGTATGAGTGAGCTCTAGAAGCAACTTAGTGACAACAGTGATACCTTGTATTATAGTCATTTATATGTCTTTTATGGTCAAGATACAGGTTAATGATGGACTTGCCGATGTGAGTGCATGTTTCATGGAAGATTATTCTTCTTTGTTCTCCCTCAGGGAGTGTTGTATTAAATGCAAAAATGTTAAATAAACACTATTAAAAAAAAAAAAAAAATACAGGGAGCCATCCACAGATCTCCCCCCTAAACAGTGCCATCCACAGATCTCCCCCCTAAACAGTGCCATCCACAGATCCCCCTAAACAGTGCCATCCACAGATCCCCCCTAAACAGTGCCATCCACAGATCCCCCTCCCCGACGCTCACAGCAGTATATTTATAAACGAATCAGTAACTACTTTAACTTTAATCATTGCTCATTGCTGAGCTCTTTACTCAGATTATTTGGATATCTTACTTTGTCTTAGCTCCGGTAATAGCAGGCAGTGCGGGGGGCGGCGCTCACTCACTGACGTCACGTGCCTGCTCCCACTAGGCGGCGCAGGCGCGTGACGTCAGTGAGTGAGCGCCGCCCCCCCGCACTGCCTGCTATTACCGAAGCTAAGACAGACCTAGACTCGAGTATAAGACGAGGGGGCTTTTTGAGCACAAAAATATGTGCCAAAAAACTCGTTTTATACTCGAGTATATACGGTACTCATTCTTACATTTCAATATAGCCCCCAGTTCAAACAGATTACAAACAGTGTGTTGAGGTATTTACCTTTTACTTGAGGATGAAAAATTAAAACATTTCTTAAAACAGGGGCACAAATTAGTACAGTGCTGCCCATAATTATTCATACCACTGGCAGATTTTGACTTAAAGTTACTTTTATTCAACCAGCAAGTAATTTTTTTACGGGAAATGACATGGGTGTCTCCCAAAAGATAATAAGATGATGTACAAGAGGCATTATTGTGGAAAAAAAACATTTCTCAGCTTTTATTTACATTTGAGCAAAAACATAGAAACATAGAATGTGTCGGCAGATAAGAACCATTTGGCCCATCTAGTCTGCCCAATATGCTGAATACTATGAATAGCCCTTGGCCCTATCTTATTTGAAGGATGGCCTTATGCCTATCCCATGCATGCTTAAACTCCTCACTGTATTTGCAGCTACCACTTCTGCAGGAAGGCTATTCCATGCATCCACTACTCTCTCAGTAAAGTAATACTTCCTGATATTACTTTTAAACCTTTGCCCCTCTAATTTAAAACTATGTCCTCTTGTAGCAGTTTTTCTTCTTTTAAATATTCTCTCCTCTTTTACCTTGTTGATTCCCTTTATGTATTTAAAAGTTTCTATTATATCCCCTCTGTCTCGTCTTTCTTCCAAGCTATACATGTTAAGGTCCTTTAATATTTCCTGGTAAGTTTTATCCTGCAATCCATGTACCAGTTTAGTAGCTCTTCTCTGAACTCTCTCCAAAGTATCAATATCCTTCTGGAGATATGGTCTCCAGTATACACCCAAGCATTCTGCTAGAATTTCCTGCTGCTCTATGACATTGTCTGCCTACCTTTAAGTCTTCTGAAATAATGACCCCTAAATCCCTTTCCTCAGATACTGAGGTTAGGACTGTATCACTGATTTTATATTCTGCTATTGGGTTTTTACCCCCAGGTGCATTATCTTGCACTTATCAACATTAAATTTTAGTTGCCAGATTTTTGACCATTCCTCTAGTTTTCCTAAATCCTTTTCCATTTGGTGTATCCCTCCAGGAACATCAACCCTGTTCCAAATCTTTGTGTCATCAGCAAAAAGACACACCTTACCATCGAGGCCTTCTGAAATTTCGCTGATAAAGATATTAAACAATATGGGTCCCAGAACAGATCCCTGAGGTACCTCACTGGTAACAAGACCATGATCTGAATATACTCCATTGAATACACCCTCTGTTGTCTGTCCCTCAGCCACTGCCTAATCCATTCAACAATATGGGAGTCCAAGCCCAAAGACTCTAATTTATTGATAAGCCTTCTATGTGGGACAGTATCAAAAGCCTTACTAAAGTCTAGATAAGCGATGTCTACTGCACCTCCGTCATCTATTATTTTAGTCACCCAATCAAAAAAATCAATAAGATTAGTTTGACATGATCTCCCTGAAGTAAACCCATGCTGTTTTTCATCTTTCAATCCATGGTATTTTAGATGTTCCACAATCCTCTCCTTGAGTATGGTTTCCATTAATTTCCCCACTATTGATGTCAGGCTTACGGGCCTATAGTTGCCCGATTCCTCCCTACTACTTTTCTTGTGAGTGGGCACAACATTTGATAATTTTCAATCTTCTGGGACGACTCCTGTTGCCAGTGATTGGTTAAATAAATCTGTTAATGGTTTTGCTAGTTCACCGCTGAGCTCTTTTAATAGCTTTGGGTGTATCCCATCAGGCCCCTGGGACTTATTTGTATTAATTTTAGACAGATGACTTAGAACCTCTTCCTCTGTAAAGACACATGCATCAACAGATTCATTAGTCTTCCTTCCTAACTGAGGTCCTTTTCCTTCAATTTCTTTTGTAAAAACTGAACAGAAGTATTGATTGAGGCAGTCAGCTAGTTCTTTATCTTCTTCCATATACCTTCCGTCTTTTGTTTTTAATTTGGTAATTCCTTGTTTTAGTTTCCTTTTTTCATTTATGTATCTGAAGAATGTCTTATCGCCTTTTTTCACTGACTGAGCTAATTTCTCTTCTGCCTGTGCTTTAGAAGCTCTTATAACTTGTTTGGCCTCTCTCTGCCAAATCTTATACATTTGCCTGTCATCCTCGTTTTTTTTATTTTTATAATTACTAAATGCTATCTTTTTCTCTTTAATGATTTTGGCCACTTCTGCTGAGTACCACAGTGGTCTCTTCCTTTTTTTGCTTTTACTGACAAGCCTAATGCAATTTTCTGTTGCCTTCAATAGAGCTAGTTTTAAGTAGTCCCATTTCTCCTGGACTCCATTGAAACTTTTCCAATCTAAAATTATTCATACCCTTCTCAATAACTATACCATACAGTGTAGTTATTTTGTAAGGCATACCTGTATGGGTACTTACACATGGTTTGTCTTTTTAATATTTCCCTTTTCCCACCCCGTAGTACATGATTCAGTAGGCTGTACTAGTCACATGCATGTCTTTAACGCAGCTGAAACAATTAAAGGGGTTTTGTCACTAAGCATATTGTAAAAAAATATTCAAATCAGCTCCAGGATCTGAATACTTTTGTAATTGCAGGTAATTTAAAATGTAGTATAGCCACGGAGCTATTCAATAATATGTGTCTGTATAGCGCCACCTGCTGTTTGTTCTTTTTCTTTTCTTTTTGTCCATCTCACCGAGCTGGCCGCACGTGCTCAGTTTAAAAGTTCAGCTCCCACCAGCCATATGTTCTGTTAGAAGCTGTGGCAGTTACAGGGAGGGAGCTGCAGCAGAAAGGACATGTCCCCATAGGTGCCAGGCTGAATATAATCTAACAGAGCAATTGCAGCAGTGAATGTGGAGATATCTGGATCCATATGAGGTACAGGGCTGGTTCTAGCTTTGTTGGACAGGTATCGTCATGTAATATATGATGTCTGTTACATTTTGTACATCAATCATGGCATAACCCCTTTAAGGGGGTTAAAAGGTTGACATGATTATTACATTTCATTCTATGATTAAGACTTCACAAGTCAGCAGAAACATGTAAGCATGTGAAATCTTGATGTAACTTCATAAAGTCTTGGATTTTAAAGGGTTTCTGTCACCAGAATTAGCCTGTTAAACTAGCTGACATTAGCGATGTGCTAATGTCAGTTGAACCTAACTATCCTATTCCTACTTTTATCTATGCCCCCGGTACTCCAGAAATATAACTTTTATAGTATGCTAATTAGCCTCTAGGTGCAGGGGGGCGTTGCCCCTGCTCCTAGAGGCTCCGTTCTCCCACCTCTGGCCACACCCTGCTACACTAGATTGACAGGGGCAGGCAGCCTTCACCTCCAACTGCCGGCCCTGTGCGCTGGGGAAATCTTCTGCCGTTCAGTATTCGGTGCAGGCGCATTAAGGAAGCCGGCAAGCACCCTTCACTCGCTGCGCTTGCGCAGAATACTTAACGAGACGGCACAGGCATGAGATTTACATGGCAAACAGGGCCGGCAGTAGGAGACCAATGCTGCCTGGCCCTGTTAATCTAGTGTAGCAGGGCGTGGCCAGAGATTGGAGAACGGAGCCTCTAGGAGAAGGGGCAACGCCCCCCTGCACCTAGAGGCTAATTAGCATATAATAAAAGTTATATTTCCGGAGTAACAGGGGCATAGATAAAAGTAGGAATAGAGTAGTTAGATTCATCTGACATTAGCACATCACTAATGTCAGCTAGTTTAATAGGGTTAATTCTGGTGACAGAACCCCTCTAAGATACATGCTGGATCTCCTTCTTCTGTCTTCAAGTATGCATAAGGGCTTGTTCACATGACCGTATAGCTTTTTCAGTGTTTTGCAGGCCATTTTTAACGGATCCGTTTTTCCATTTTTTGTTTCAGTAGTGTTTCCTGTTCCATTCCGTTTTTCCGTATGGCATATACAGTATACAGTAATTACATTAACAAAATTGGGCTGGGCATAACGTTTTCAATAGATGGTTCCGCAAAAACGGATGTGTTCATTTTTTTTTGCGGACCCATTGACTTGAATGGAGCCACGGAACGTGATTTGCGGGCAATAAAAGGACATGTTCTATCTTTGAACGGAAATACGGAAACGGAATGCATACGGAGTACATTCAGTTTTTTTTGTTTTTGCGGAACCATTGAAATTAATGCTTCCGTATACAGACCGTATACGGAACGCAGAAAAACAGCCGGTATACGGAACGCAAAAAACGTTTTTGTGAACGAGCCCTAATCCTAAATAAGTGCTGGATCCGTGCTGTGGACTGAGCCATTATATTTGTGTGGGAGCTGTTTTTTCTCTTTCACCTAAGCTAAGTAATCCAAAAATTTCTTTTCCTTTATTTTTACTTGGCGACTGATGTGAACTGGATAATTCATAAATCACTTTTCATTATTTATCCATGGATCTCGATGGTAAAGAAAAAAAAAACAGATGCTCTTTGGCATTAGTTTGCATTCCATAGAAATGAATAGGATTTGTCAGCTATTTCTGAAAAAAGACAAGCTGCAAAACATGATACAAGGCTTTATGCACTCAGTCCACAAACAACAGATCTGCAAAATATGGATACCGTCTGTAGGCATTCACTACAAATCAATAGGAAGGCCTATTCTCATCTACAATATGGACAAGGCCAGGATATGTTCTATAATTTGTGGAACAGCCACACGGATCTGCAAAAAAATACAGATGTGTGCATGGCCCCTTAGAAATGAATGGGTCAGCGTGCTATCAACAAAAACATGAGGAGAGTACAAGGATGAAAAATACAGTCATGGGCATGAGACCTTAGTGCGAACCCACCTCCTTCATGAATATTACGAGCTGTAGGTTATAAAGTATCAGGAGTTTCTATTATAATTTCTACCTGTAGTTGAATATCCTGCCCCAAAACATCTTGCATACTGTCCTTTTCATATGAATTCATTCCTTTACTTGTGTGTTGCTGCCACCTAGTGATGATTCTTCAGAATGAAAGGAAATTCCTTCTGGAAAGAACAAGGCATAATACTGATGCTGTACTCCAGGGACCCCTGGTGAAAGATTTTTGAAATGCATTGTTTAAAATAAAAAAAAAAAAAAAAAAAAAATTGATAACTTAATCTAGTGAAGACTTGATGGTATAGTAGACAATAGACAATTTCATCCCCACAATGTGCACCTATATTGGGGCTTCAGTAAGCTAGAATGTTGCCTCTCACTGAAAGCAAGTAGAGATCTGTTTAGGATGTGAAGCATAAAATATATAAAGTTATATGTTTGTTTGTTTGTTTGTTTGTTTGTTTTCTTAAAGGGGTTATATGACAATGTTTTTCTCTTCTCCTTTCCAAAATAGAACAAAGCTGTCACTTATAAATCAACTTATAGTCATCTGTGGCTAAGGCTGCAGGATATTTAAGGAGAACTGATGACGTCCCTGCTCAGGATGTAGTCAGAATTTTGGCAGTCCTGTTCAAGGGGCTGGTTCAGGACTCCCCTCTATCGTGCATATATGGTATCACCTTAGACAAGCCCAGGATCCTACCTTCAGAAACACAACAGTTTGTTAACAATCTGACTGTCATGATGTGGTGGACATCACGTCACTAAGATGTCGTCATCGATGTGACGATATGTGATGTTAAAGAGGACCTGTCGCCTCTCCTGACATGCCTTTTTTAATGGCTTCATGAAGTCCCCATGTAATAACAATTCTGGAGCATTTATTCTTATGGCTCGAAGTTGCGCCATTCCTTTATTATTTCTACTAAAAGTTTTGAATGAATTGCTAGCAGTCTGCAGTAAGGGTACAGAGGGGTGGTAACTAGTTGGGGGTGTGTACCTGCACAGACTGACAATGGCAACACTGATTGGATAGAGTTAGTGTGTGCAGGTACACCCCCCCCCCCCCCCCTAACTTGTTACCACCCCTCTGTACCCTTACTGCAGACTGATATCAATTCATTCATAACTTCTAGTAGAAACAATAAAGGAATAGCACAACATAGAGCCATAAGAATAGATGCTCCAGAATTGGTATTACATGGGGAATGCATGACGCTATTAAACCAGGCATGTCAGGAGTGGGGACAGGTCCTCTTTAAAGATCTGCACTAGCAAAGTTTCTAAAAATTTAAAGTACTGATTGGTTATTTCCCTATTTCCCTTTTAATTATGTTCCCTTTTCATCTTATTTTCTATATTGTATGTAATTATAGATAACATATACAAGGGGCGTGGCCTGGTGCTCTAGTGAATGGACGCTGGAAACTCTGCTCCTCTGACAAAACCCAATCTACGGAGATCCAGTGCCTGAAAAACCCATCATACCTTGAAAAATACAGATAAAAAAATAATGGCTGCACACATATATAAGCAGTAAAGCTGAGAAATGGGGATCATTCTCAATTAAAGTGGTATTATACCTACTATAAATGGATCAATGGAAGCTCTTAGCGCACATTTTGATCAAACTTGTGTCGGGCCCATCTACCAAGCGTCAAGGTGACACAAGTTTGATCAAAATGTGCGCTAAGAGCCTCCAATGATCCATTTATAGTAGGTATACTACCACTTTAGTTTCAATAGATTTTTATTGTCAGAGTAAATGCTCATGTCATAAAATTACATTTTACAGACAGTAAGGTATATTGTTGGGCATGAAACTCCATTTCTTTCTTTAAAGTGCTTAAACAAATAAAGCATAATTTCACAAATTATCGTACTAAAATCATAATGTACAAACAAAGCAAAACAAAACCAAAGTCTAGGTCGTGTCTTCTACTCATCATTAAGATACATATAGTCAACAGAGACAATCGAGGTTATGCATGTACAATCCAATCCAATCTAACCCCACACACCCCTTTCCCCCGAGCAGTTATTCACTCCACCCCATCCTCTCCGGAACTGCTGGACTCAGACCTCCCCATGATTCCCATAACCGAATATGACGGCTTACTTGGAAAGTTTAATGGGCCATCATGTATTCGTATGATTTTGTTGTATCTACCATTCCGATAATTGTTAGATTTTACTAGTCTATGACGTAAAGTCATGATTTTATGAAAGACACGGAGGCGAGTATTGATTAATCTTCCTTTACTGACAACCACAGCAGCAAAGAAAAAATGAACATATTAACATATTGCCATAGCAACCGTCCCTCCCCACACAGTAGACCCTATATAATGTCCACCAGTCCTCATAACTTCCTCTTTCTTGGCGAATGCCACCTCTACCGGAACAGATCCTGGATACTTTCAAACGGAGACCTCAGGAAAACTGCAAACCCGCAGAATTGGAAAACCGGAGGGACCACAACCAAATCCTTCCTCGGAACAGACGGAAACAAGGGAGTCCTCCTGCGAATACGTAACTGCCGAACTGGAACAGGCAGAAGACACCCCATAGGAACACCTGGATGTAAATCATCATTCTATTCAACCTGCAAGAGAATAAAAATGCATGAAAGGAAACGTTCCATCCGTATCAAAAATCTGCAACATGTTAATCAATCAAACGACAGTAACATTAATCATCCAAAATGACACTGTACATAATAAATAAGCAATAACCCAAGGGAGGGAAAAATACAAAGGGAGGGCAATACTCGCCTTCGTGTCTTTCATAAAATCATGACTTTACGTCATAGACTAGTAAAATCCAACAATTTTATTTCAAGACACGGAGGCTCCTACTGCAAGTTCAAAGCTGCACAACAACAGAAGAAAATGCATGACGAGCAGGTCGAAAGTAAAATTCCTTAAAAGTCGAAACTCGAGACCAGTCGGCAATCTTCATAATGTCCTCCAAACGAGCCCCAGACACCAACATAGAGGTGGAAGCTGCACTCCTAGTTGAATGAGCCGTGAACACCGAGGTATCCACTCCTGCCAAAGACATACACCATTTAACCCAATGAGCCAGCGTGGGAGTCGCAACCGGAGCAAAAGGACGCCGATAAGAGAGAAACAACTGAAAACTTTCAGTCGACCTATGCAAAGAGGTTCGAGCCTCATACTCTTGGAGACAAGCAACCGGGCAAAGGTTTGGAATGGTCGGAAAACTGGGATAAGAGACCAAGCGAATATGCGTCTTTGTTCGGCGAGAAATATTGAAAGTGACCCCATCCGGGGAAAAGGACCTGGCATCGAAACCCAATGCCCTGACATCGGAAACCCTCTTGCAAGATACCAGGCAAAAGAGGGTAACCAGCTTGGCAGAGAGCTGGCGTAGAGAAAGCAGAGAGTTAGACGGCCAAGCCGTGAAAAGATCCAAGACCAAGGAAACATCCCAGGTGGAAGAAAAACGCGGCCGAGGGGGCCGCGACAAACGCGAACCTTTAAGGAGACGACAAACCAGAGGATGTTGCCCCGCAGGACGACCCTCAAAACCCTGATGGAAGGAAGAAATTGCGGACCGAAAGAGGTTGATGGTACGGTACGCCTTACCCTCCTCGAATAAAGAAGTCAAAAACTCTAAAACGTCTGAAACAGGAGCTGAAAGGGGATCCACACTCTGTGCAACGCACCAACTAGTCCACGATCCCCAGGCCGCTCTATAGGCCCTTCTGGTGCCAGGAGCCCACGACTGCTCCAAGAGTCTTCTAGCAGCGTCCGAAAGCTCCTCGCCTTGTCCGAAACGCCTGATATTCTGCATGCCAACAGACGGAGAGATCCCTCCAGCAATAGCGGGTGTTGTGCGCCTCCGGCGTCTAAGAGAAGCTCTGGAAGATCTGGTAGGAGCAACGGTGGCAGGATGAGAAGGTCCAGCAGGTGAGGGAACCATGACTGAGAGGTCCAAAACGGCACAATCAACACTAACTCCGCTTGCTGCCAGCGCACCTGGGTCAGGACCCGTGGAAGCATCGCAAACGGTGGAAATGCGTAAAGTAGAGGTCCGTGCCAATCCTGCAGGAATGCGTCCACAGCCTCTGCGTCTGGATCCGGGCGCCAACTGAAGAAGCGTGGCAACTGAGTGTTTAACCGAGAGGCAAACAGGTCGATACAGAACGGACCCCAGAGGGAGGAGATGTGAGAGAACACCAGACCATCTAACTTCCAATCGCTGCCATCCCTGAGATACCGAGAGTTCCAGTCCGCCTGGACGTTCTGCAGACCAGGGAGATACTCCGCCACCACGGTAACCTGCTGGTTGAGACAGAAGGACCAGAACTCCTTGGCCAAGTGAGATAACATGCTCGAATGGGTACCTCCCATGGAGTTGACATATCGGACAGCCGACACGTTGTCCATGCGTAGGCGAATGCAGGCACTGGCACTGTGCTTGGCAAAACTGCGGATGGCAAAAGATCCGGCCAGGAGCTCCAGGGCGTTGATATGGAGTGAGGCCTCCTCCTGAGACCAGGAACCTCCAGTGGAAACTCCGCCGCAGTGGGCCCCCCACCCGAGTAGGCTGGCGTCGGAGTCGATGGTGAAATCCGGACGAAGACCGCAAATCGCCTTCCCATTCCACGCCTGAAGGTTCGAGATCCACCAACGCAACTCGTCCCGAGTCTCGGGATCCAGCGAGATCGTATCCGCATACGAAGCCCCGGTCTGAAGGTGAGCGTGCTTCAAGCGCTGAAGAGCCCGGTAATGGAGAGGAGCCGGAAACACCGCTTGAATGGAGGAGGAGAAGAGTCCTATAATCCGCGCCAGGTGGAGAAGCGTAATCCGAGGAGCAGTCAGCGTCTTGCGTAGTTCCTTGCGTATGGACCGGAGTTTCGCCAGAGGGAGGCTGAGAGTCTCTGAGACGGAATCCACTGAGAAGCCGAGGAATTCCATAACTCTGGAGGGGTCCAGGGAAGACTTCTCGTAGTTGATGAGGAAACCTAATCGGGATAGGAGGTTCATAGTTACCTGTAACTGCGAGCGGAGAACAGCGGGGTCCTGGGCCATAAAAAGGAGGTCGTCCAGGTAGATGATCAGCCTGATCCCGCGACTGCGGAGCCAAGCTACCACCGGGCGCATGATCTTGGTAAAGCACCAGGGAGCTGAGGACAGGCCGAAGGGGAGACAAGTGAAACGCCAAACCTGATCCTTCCACAGGAAACGGAAGAGATCTCTGGATGGCATCGAAACCGGGACAGTCAGATAGGCATCCTTCAGATCTAACTTCACCATCCAATCCCCTTGAAGAAGGAGATCTCTGAGTAGGTGAATACCCTCCATTTTGAAGTGCCTGTAACGAACAAACCTGTTTAGAGGTTTGAGGTTTATGACGGGGCGCATCTGCCCCCCTTTCTTTCGTACAAGGAAAATACTGCTGAGCAGACCCTCCGAAGGGTACGGAACCAGCTCGATTGCGCTCTTGAGGAAGAGGTCTGTGAGTTCCTTGTCTATGGCTAGCGACGCAGCCCCGGAAGCTGGAATAGGTGGGGGAGCAGGAAGATGATAAGGGGACTGAACTAGTTCTATCTGGAAACCCTGGATAGTGGCTAACACCCAGCCGTCCGACGTGATTGATTGCCAAGCATGAGAAAAAAGTCGGAGTCTGCCCCCTACACAAACTGGAAAAGAAAGAAGACGAGGAACACTTACCAAGGGGACGACGGAACCCGGAGCTTCCTCTGAACGGCCTTCGGCTAGGAGCACCTCGGGATGGGAAGAAACTCTGTGATTGCCTTGCGTCCTGGAAGGAGGATCGTTGATTAAAGGGTCTTTGACCGTAGGAACCTCTGCCCGAGCCCCGGGCATGGAAGGAGGAGCGGCCGGCAGAACGGCCCCTGAAGTTGCCGGCCCTTGAGGAAAAACGGCCCTGGAATACCTTCCTCATGGAAGATTGAGCCTTGTCAAGAGCCGTAAAGGCTCCAACGAATTTTCCCATGTCCTTAATAAAGGAATCCCCAAACAGGAGACCCTGAACATCACTTCCGGCCTCAGTGAGGGACAAGTTCACTAATTTGGGCTCAATCTTAAATAAAATAGCCTTACGGCGTTCAATAGACAGGGAATTATTCACGTTGCCTGCTATACAGATGGCCCTTTGGATCCACCCACGGAGTTCCTCCGGATCCACAGATGTATTGGACTCTCTGGCGATCTCAGCCATCTCAAAGATTTTGGCCAGTGGGCCGAAAACGTCCAGGAGTTTGTCCTGGCACGCTTTTAAGGCCGAGTCCAGGCCCCTTCTGGGGTTCCACCCTGACTTAGATAAGAATTGGATCATTTTAGGATCCACCGACGGGGTCTCACAAACCTTATTCGCCACAATGTGTCTAGGGCATTCTGCTTTCATTTTATTGCGAGCCTCTTTAGACAGAGGGCAACGAACCCGAGCCTCCAGGTATTGTGCCACATGGTCAAGGGGAAGCCATTCGGCAGATCTAGGGTGATGGAGACTGTCAGGGTCAAAGAGGGGTTCTCCAAGAGGGCCGGTTAGGACGCCAGAAGGCCCCTGTATAGCGTCCGAGGACGAAGCGCCCAGAGGCGTAGGGGTGGGTGCCGAAATGAGGTCGGCAGGGGCAGAATCGGACAGCTCGTCCTCAGGGAAAACCATGTCCTCAAATCTCACCTCCTCATCAGAGTCGAACTCAAAGTCGATCTCAAACTCAGGGTGTGCTCTCGCACACTTCCAATTCCGCGCCCGTTCTGCCTGGCGGGATGAGGCTCTTTTACGCGATAACGCGCTCTCTTGGGTGGCATTGGACTCACCAATCAAAGTGGTTCTGGAGGCGTGAGGCACAGGTAATTCAGCTTGTATTGTGTCACTAGAAACACTAGGGCGTGCTGAAAGGGCGTCAGAAATGGACCTAGTGAGGGTGTTGGTAACGGACCCCATAGCAGCCATGATGGCTTCAGACACAGACCGCTGGAAGGCTTCCGCAGAGAATGCGGTGCCAGCAGCTGCAGGTGCAGGAGAAGAGACCTGTGCGTCTCTCCCTGTCTCAACCACTTGTGAGGGATGCCCAGTATGAGACATGATTGGCAGAATGATATATATATATGCCCAGGAAGACAGTGGCCAGCAAAGAACACCAGATGAGTCAAGCTACACTAAAGGCAGGCAAGCACAAAGGGGGAAAACCGCCTAACAGCTTAACTGAAACTTGGGACAGGAGGCACACAGAGGGTAGTCACCCAGCTAGTGCGTACGTAGGAAAAACAGTCAGAACGGAACGAGCACAGGGCGGAAGTGGGCGTGGCTACAGACGGAAGAGAACAAGCCGCGCTAGAGGGAAGAACTGAACAGGAGAGGCGCCGGAAGAAAAAGGCCACAAGAAAATGGCCGCCGAAAGATCGCAGGCGGCCGAAGTCCCGCGAGATTGCGGCCACAGCACCAGACACCGGCGGTAAACGGGGAGAGACAAAGCGGTAAGCGATACTAAAGTCCGGGGCGCTTGGCCCCCACCAGGAATAGAGGGGAGACGGGGGCAAGCAGGGAGACCGCGCAGGGGAGAAAAAAGGACAAAAAATTAACCCCTTCGTCCTCCGAACCCGCTCCCAGAAGGGAGACAGGAGCGAGAAGGAACAGGGAACAAAAGGTGAATAAACGGCCAGAAAAAACCTAGGAAAGAAACCTACCTAGGTATATCTCAATATAAATAAATGTTCCCCCCCCCTCCCCCGCAATAACAGGATAATGGAGAATAAACAAGCACAAAACGAATTAAAACACTTTAAACAGATGCTGCAAGATCAGAGTATACTTAGCTTGTGGCAGCAGCAAAGAAAGAGGAAGTTATGAGGACTGGTGGACATTATATAGGGTCTACTGTGTGGGGAGGAACGGTTGCTATGGCAATATGTTAATATGTTCATTTTTTCTTTGCTGCTGTGGTTGTCAGTAAAGGAAGATTAAGCAATAGGAGCCTCCGTGTCTTGAAATAAAATCTCCTGTAGATCAGGGATATTGTTGCTTTTCCAATTCCTTGTGATTGCTAGCTTGGTGGCAAGCAATAGGTGCAAAATGATAACTCTAGACTTAAGTGGAATTTTATCCAGATCTATCAATAGCAGGGCAAGGGCTGGGTCTGGAGAAATCTGATATCCAGCAATCCCAGATAATTTAGTGAATACTCTCGTCCAAAGAGAATATATCCCTGGGCAAGCCCAAAGTATGTGTAACAATGTCCCATTGCAACCGCAACCTCTCCAACACTTCACACTTGTGTTCGGGAAGAACGCATGTAGCCTGACCGGGGTATAGTACCATCGAAGTGTAGTTTTGATGTAAGCTTCTAGGTGCGAGGAGCATTTGAGAGTGGAAATAGCGAGCTTGTTTGCAGCTGACCATTGTGCTGGAGTAAATGTTTGTCTTAGATTTGCCTCCCATGCTAGTAGTGGAGCTGTTTTAATAAACCGGTCTTTATCTCCTAAGTACATGTATAGGAATCTGATCCCTGTGTGCACAGAGTTCGTCGCAGACCACCGGATTAACATCTGAATGTGACCTTTAAAAGTGAAAGATGGATTATTCCCCAGCGTATGTCTAATTTTAAGATAAGAGAATGCTTCTTTTGGGGGGATATTAAAGGTTTGCATAATAGTATCAAAGGGTTTCAAGTCTGAGCCTGACACTGGGTCAGCTACTGTCCTAATACCTCTGTTTCTCCACAACCTGAGGTTCAGATCCGGGGACAGATATTGGAGAGATTCAATTGGGGCGAGATGCACCATTGATATAGGTGTATCTCGTCCTTTTTCATGGAATGTTTTCCACAAAGCTAGAGATTTGGAAACATAATATGCGGGTTGAAGGCCTATATAGCAATCATGCAATGCGGCCATGAGTAGGGCACGTAAGTTGCGGCCTGGTATTTGCGACTGCTCTATATGCACCCAATGTTTCCCCGTATCTCCTTTCCACCACTCCTTTAGCTGATTGATTCTGGAAGCTAGGTAGTAGTCATAAAGATTGGGCAAACCTAAGCCCCCGCTTCTTTTATGTCTATACATAATACTTCTAGCAACTCTCGGTCTGGCCTTATTCCAAATGAAGGCGTTTAACATTTTATTGGCTAAATAAAAAAATGACACCGGAACTGGAATGGGGATAGTACGAAATAGATATAATAACTTTGGGAGTGTATGTTGTTGAAAAGCTGCAATACGTCCCAGCCAGGATAATTCTGATTTGGCCATATTATTAAGCTCTGGTTGGAGAGACTGCAAGAGGGGGGGGGGAGTTGGCTTTGTATATTTCTTGAGGGGTGGCTGTCACTTTAAAACCTAGGTATTGAACTGTGAATTTCTGCCAGTCTAGTGAGAATTCCTCTTTCATCTGGGATAAGATTGTTTCTGGGATCCCCAGTGGGAGGGCTTGGGATTTACTTTAGTTAATTTTGTAATATGAAAGAGCCCCGTAAGAACGAATTACGTCCATTACTACCTTCAAGGACACCCGGGAGTTCGTTAAGGACAAAATTATGTTGTCCGCGTACATAGATATGCAATGTTGTCTATCTCCAATTCATACTCCCTCCACACCGTTCGAATGACGGATTGCTTGCGCCAGTGGTTCTAGGGATAATATAAATATTAGGGGCGACAGGGGGCATCCCTGTCTTGTGCCATTAGACAGTGCAAACGGATCAGACAATACCCCATTTGCTAACACTCTGGCGAAGGGTCGGAGTAAAGAACCCGTATGGCTTGTAATATGGACTCTGGAAAACCCATCCTGTGGAGTACAGAGAAGACAAACGACCAGTTAACTCGGTCGAAAGCCTTCTCCACGTGCAGTGTGACCAACACCGTCGGTGTTCTGGTTCGATTAACAAAGTCGATCAAGTTCAGTACTCTCCTTGAGTTATCCGTAATTTGGCGCCCCTTCACAAACCCCACTTGATCTGGGGCCACTAGGGTGGGGATAATATCAGCTAATCGGGTTGCTAAAATCTTTGCATAGATCTTAAGATCTGTGTTAAGTAAGGAGATGGGGCGGAAGTTTTGTGGAGTTGAAGGATCTTTCCCGGGTTTGGGCAGAGTCACAATAACCGCCTCTAGCTTTTCCTTAGGCATTTTCCCCGTTGTCATGGCACGAGACAGGGCTGCATGAAGATGCGGGAGCAGACAATCAGAGAAAATTTTGTAGTAGGAGTTTGGGAGCCCATCTGTGGCAAGCCAGCTATTACTCTAGAGATTTCCTCCTGAGAAATGGGAGCACAGAGGGATTCGCTTTGGGCTTTATCCAAGGAGGGAATTGTTAATGAACTCAGAAAGTTATCTATATCACCGGGGGAAGCGGGAATAAAACCTGGTTCCTCCTTTAAATTACATAGTTGGGAGTAGTAAGACATGAATCTGTTAGCTATAGCCTTCGGGTGATATAATTTGTATGATTTAGAGGGGTCCCAAAGAAATGCTATCTTTGATTTTAAAGCCCTTGCTTTTACCCGGTTTGCTAGCAACCTCCCTGCTTTATTGGCCTGTGAATATTATCTGGCTTTTGTCTTTTTAAGAGAGAGCTCATATAGTAACATAGTAACATAGTACATAAGGCCGAAAAAAGACATTTGTCCATCCAGTTCGGCCTGTTATCCTGCAAGTTGATCCAGAGGAAGGCAAAAAACCCTGTGAGGTAGAAGCCAATTTTATCCACTTTAGGCCTCATGCACACGACCGTTGTGTGCACCCGTGGCCGTTGTTCCGTTTGACGTGATTTTCTGCGGTCCCATTGACTTTCAATGGGTCTGCTGAAAACTCGGCTACTGCACCGTTTTGTCACCCGCGCCCGTGACCCGTGTTTCCTGCCGTGAAAAAAATATAACCTGTCCTATTTTTTTCACGGTCAACGGTTCGCGGACCCATTCAAGTCAATGGGGCCGTGAAAAATCACGGATGCACACAAGATTGTCAGCCGCGTCCGTGATCCGTGTCCGTGATCCGTGTCCGTTTTCCCTATCATTTTCAATGCAAACTTGTCTTAGTTTTTTTTTGCACTTTTCATGTCCGTGGATCCTCCAAAAATCAAGGAAGACCCACGGACGAAAACACGGTCATAGATCACGGACCAACGGAACCCCGTTTTGCGGACCGTGAAAAAATACTGTCGTGTGCATGAGGCCTAAGGGGAATAAAAAATTTCTTCCCGACTCCAATCAGAATAACTCCCTGGATCAACGACCCCTCTCTAGTAGCTATAGCCTGTAATATTATTAAGCTCCAGAAATACATCCAGGCCCCTCTTGAATTCCTTTATTGTACTCACCATCACCACCTCCTCAGGCAGAGAGTTCCATAGTCTCACTGCTCTTACCGTAAAGAATCCTCTTCTATGTTTGTGTACAAACCTTCTTTCCTCCAGACGCAGAGGATGTCCCCTCGTCACAGTCACAGTCCTGGGGATAAATAGCTGATGGGATAGATCTCTGTACTGACCCCTGATATATTTATACATATTAATTAGATCTCCCCTCAGTCGTCTTTTTTCTAAAGTGAATAACCCTAATTTTGATAATCTTTCAGGGTACTGTAGTTGCCCCATTCCAGTTATTACTTTAGTTGCCCTCCTCTGAACCCTCTCTAGCTCTGCTATGTCTGCCTTGTTTACAGGAGCCCAGAACTGTACACAGTACTCCATGTGTGGTCTGACTAGCGATTTGTAAAGTGGTAGGACTATGTTCATATCACGGGAATCTATGCCCCTTTTGATGCAACCCATTATCTTGTTGGCCTTGGCAGCAGCTGCCTGACACTGTTTTTTGCTGTTTAGTTTGCTCTTTATTAAAATTCCTAGATCCTTTTCCATGTCAGTGTTACCGAGTGTTTTACCATTTAGTATGTACGGGTGACTTGCATTTTTCCTTCCCATGTGCATAACCTTACATTTATCAGTGTTAAACCTCATCTGCCACTTATCTGCCCAAGCCTCCAATCTATCCAGATCCCTCTGTAGTAGTATACTGTCCTCTTCAGTGTAAATTACTTTACACAGTTTAGTGTCATCTGCGAAAATTGATACTTTACTATGCAAGCCTTCTACAAGATCATTAATAAATATATTGAAGAGAATAGGGCCCAATACTGACCCCTGAGGTACCCCACTAGTGACAGTGACCCAATCTGAATGTGTACCGTTAATAACCACCCTCTGTTTTCTATCACTCAGCCAGTTACTTACCCACATACAGATGTTTTCTCCCAGTCCGAGCATTCTCATTTTATATACTAACCTTTTATGCGGTACAGTGTCAAATGCTTTGGAGAAGTCCAGATATATGACATCCATTGATTCGCCGCTGTCAAGTCTAGAACTTACCTCCTCATAGAAACTGATTAAATTAGTTTGACATGACCGATCCCTCACGAAGCCATGCTGATATGGCGTTATTTGCTTATTTCCGTTGAGATGCTCTAATATAGCATCTCTCAGAAAACCTTCAAACAGTTTACCCACAACAGATGTTAAACTTACCGGCCTATAGTTTCCAGGCTCTGTTTTTGGCCCCTTTTTGAATATTGGCACCACATATGCCACGCGCCAATCCTGTGGGACATTCCCTGTCAGTATAGAGTCTGCAAATATCAGAAATAAGGGTCTGGCTATGACATTACTTAATTCCTTTAGGATACGGGGGTGTATGCCATCCGGTCCTGGCGATTTGTCTATTTTAATCTTTTTAAGCCGCTGATGTACTTCTTCCTGGGTCAGACAGGACACTTTTAATGGGGAATTTATTTTTGCATTCTGCATGTCATCTGACAATTTATTTTCCTCAGTGAATACATTGGAGAAAAAAATATTTAACAGCTTTGCTTTCTCCTCGTCGCTCTCTGCGACTCCCCCCTCATTACTCTTTAAAGGGCCAACACCTTCAGCTTTATACTTTTTAACATTTATATAATTGAAGAACATTTTAGGGTTGGTTTTACTCTCTTTGGCAATTAATCTCTCGGTCTCTAGTTTGGCCGCTTTTATTTGTTTTTTACATGTTCTATTTTTTTCCTTATAGTTTTTCAGTGCTTCCGTGCAACCCTCCTGTTTTAGTGTTTTATATGCTTTCTTTTTGTCATTTATTGCTTTCTTTACAGTTCTATTTATCCACATTGGTTTCTTTTTGTTCCTTAACCTTTTATTACCATACGGTATGTACCTCTGACAATGAGTTTTTAGGATGTTTTTAAAGATATCCCATTTTGTGTCTGTATTTGTGAGGACTTTGTCCCAGTTAGTTTGGCCTATGGCCTCTCTTAGTTGGCTAAATTTAGCTTTTTTGAAGTTTGGTATTTTTGTTCCTCCCTGTAGAAACGCTCTTTTGAATGATAATTGGAAGGTTATTACTTTATGGTCACTATTTCCCAGGTGTCCCCCGACCTGCACGTCTGTTGTTCTGTCAGGTCTATTGGTTAATACTAAGTCCAGTATGGCCGTCCCTCTAGTCGGGTCCTGAACCAGTTGGGAGAGGTAATTGTTTTTGGTTATAGCCACGAACCTGTTTCCCTTATGAGATATACAAGTTTCAGTTTCCCAGTCTATATCTGGGTAGTTGAAGTCCCCCATAATAACCACCTCATTATGATTTGCCGCCTCGTCTATCTCGTTTAGTAGTAGATTTTCTGTGGACTCTGGTATATTAGGTGGTTTATAGTAAACTCCTATTAGTAATTTATTGTTGTTTTTAGCTCCATGTATCGCTACCCATAGTGACTCCACATGTTCATGTCCCTCACTTATATCTTCTCGGACTGTGGGCTTTAGACAGGACTTTATATAAAGGCAGACCCCTCCCCCTCTCCGGTTTTGACGATCCTTTCTAAACAGACTGTAACCTTGTACATTAACTGCCCAGTCATAGCTATCATCCAGCCATGTCTCAGTTATTCCCACTATGTCATAGTCCTCCTCACACATCACTAATTCCAGTTCACCAGTTTTCTTAGTCAGGCTTCTGGCATTAGTATACATACATTTGAGAGGTTTATGTATATTTTTTACCCTACACCTTTCCTTCTGAATTGTTCTAGTCCCTCCTTCCATTCCTCCCCCATTCTTATTACCTTGCCCCCGGTCTCTATCTGCACTATCTTCCCCTCCTATAACGTAATTACCCTCCCCCCCAGTCCCTAGTTTAAACACTCCTCCAACCTTCTAGCCATCTTTCTCCCCAGCACAGCTGCCCCTTCCCCATTGAGGTGCAGCCCGTCCCTACGATAGAGCCTGTTGCCGATAGAAAAATCGGCCCAGTTCTCCAGGAACCCAAACCCCTCCATCCTACACCAGTTCTTGAGCCACTTGTTAATCTCCCTAATCTCCCATTGCCTTTCTTGTGTGGCTCGTGGTACAGGCAGTATTTCGGAAAATACTACCTTAGAGGTCCTTGCCCTCAGCTTTTGACCTAAATCCCTGAAATCATTTTTAAGGACTCTCCACCTACCTCTAACTTTGTCATTGGTTCCGATATGGACCATGACCGCTGGATCGTCTCCAGCCCCTCCCAGTAATCTGTCAACCCGATCCGCGATGTGTCGAACTCTAGCGCCAGGAAGACAGCACACTGTTCGGCGATCACGGTCTTTCTGACAGATTTCCCTATCTGTTCCCCTAATAATGGAGTCTCCCACTACCAGCACCTGTCTGGCCTGCCCTGCTCTCCTGGTTCCCTGCTTACTGGAGCTGACATTCCCCTGACTGGCAGAGGAAGTGTCTGGCTGCAGCAGTGCCGTCCCCGGACTGACATCCCCCTCATCTGCCAAACGTGCAAACTTGTTGGGGTGTGTCAGATCAGGGCTAGCCTCCCTGGCACTCTTCCCTCTACCCCGCTTTCTAACTTTTACCCAGCTAGCTACCTCACTTTCCTCAGCCTCCTCTCTGTCACCCTCCCCCTCATCTACCCCAAAGAGTGCTTGCTCGGTGAGAAGCAAACTCTTTTGCAAATTATCAATGCCTCTCAGTGTTGCAACTTGCCCATTTAGAGACTCGATCTGCGATTCCAAACGGGTAATTTGCTCACATCTAGAACAAAGATATACACCCTCGAACGGCTGTTCCAGGACTGCATACATCATGCAAGATGTGCACTGGACTGCGTTGTAAATTGTGCAACACATACTAAATGGGGATTACAACAGTAAAAAAGTAAAACAGTATAAATGATTTAGATTTAGACCCTGTCTGCTGTAGTTGAAGGACCACGTAAAATTAAGCCAACAACACACAAGGAAATTATATCCAACCTTAGTTTCCAAACTCCTTTTCTTAAACTCCTTATTTTTTAACTCCACTTAATAAGAAGCCACTTAGTAGAGCAAGCCTCAGAAAGAGCAGGCTCTGAAGAGTATAAGTGGCTCAATTTATAGCACTTGGTTGCCCCAGGCACTCGCCTTAATTAAGCAGAGAAAAAAAAAAAAAAAAAAAAAAAAAAAACGATTTTAAATGCAAGTACAAAAATACAAACACTTAACTTTCAATGATCTCTGCTGCAATCCACACTCAGCCACCTGCAATCACTCCCACAAAACCACACACAGCTCTAGAACTCCTTATTTTTTAACTCTACTTAATAAGAAGCCACTTAGTAGAGCAAGCCTCAGAAAGAGCAGGCTCTGAAGAGTATAAGTGGCTCAATTTATAGCACCTGGTTGCCCCAGGCACTCGCCTTAATTAAGCAGAGAAAAAAAAAAAAAAAAAAAAAACGATTTTAAATGCAAGTACAAAAATACAAACACTTGACTTTCAATGATCTCTGCTGCAATCCACACTCAGCCACCTGCAATCACTCCCACAAAACCACAAGCAGCTCTAGAACTTGTGCAAAAAACTTTCTCTAAGTTGAAGTCTAAGGAGTCTGAGCTTTTCAGAAAGTTCTAACGACGGGGAAGTCTTATTTTGTGCTTCTGCAGTTTGAATTTGCGTTAAAAGGTCGGTCTGGTGTTTCTCCCTCAATTTTTTGTGCCTATGACTCAACTTCAGTAAGATGCCCCTAATATACGCCTTATGAGCTGTCCATTTTATGGTGGAATCTGGCACAGAGTCAGCGTTAAATTTAAAGTATTCCGTCAAGGCAGCAGACACCTCCGATTGATACTTGGCATTAGCCAGTATGAATTTGTTAGCCCTCCATATTGGGTTTGGAGGGGTGACAAACTCCTCTGCCAATTCTATCGACACTGGGGCATGATCCGACCAAGTAATTGTCCCAATAGAGGAACGTACAGATGCTTCCAGGGAAACCCCATCTACAAGGATCAAATCAATGCGGGAGTAGGATTGATTTGCAGGTGAGTAGTATGAAAAATCCCTTTCGGATTCATGGTGAATGCGCCAGACATCAAACAGGGAGTTAGCTAATAATGACGGAGAAAATGAAGTAGAACAAGTTCTCGCGACAGAGGAGGAGTCTTGATATGGGTCAGGAACCATAAAAATCCCCACAGATGATAACTCTGCCTTCCTTCAGGGACTGTACTCTTTTAAAGAGCTTGTTTAGAAACCGCATAGGCCGGATATTCGGGGCATATACTCCCACTAGTGTGCAAATGACATTATTTATAGAGCATACGTGTATAATATAACGTCCCCCGGCATCTACAACTGTAGTCTTCTCTGCGTGTGTCACTGAATTTCGAATCGCTAAAAGCACTCCTTTCTTTTTGCCTAAACCGTGGGAATGAATCAAGGTCGGGAAAGCTGGGTGTTTTAACCTCCCTACGTCTGCCTCCACTATGTGTGTCTCTTGTGCACAAAAAACATCACATTTGATCGAAAGAGCTTCCCTCCACATCATCCGTCTCTTGAATGGACTGTTTAAGCCCCGCCTAGGTCTCTGCTTCGCCGGACTTGTAGTAGGGGACCGCAGCGCCGCAGGGTTACCCGGGGATGCACTATTGTGCCCCGTCTTGTCTCCTTTAGTGTTAAACATGCTCTCACCCATCTGGGTATGTCGCGGGGAACCTCGAGGGCTCTGTTGTTGCGAGCTTCCATCTTCTGAGGCTCGAGGAGAGCAGACACTTGCCGAGAATGTCGGGCTGGAGGAGGGCTCTGCATGCAGGTTTCGTATGCCGGCGCCATCTTTGTCCCGATCTTGGCCAAAGAAAAATTCCAGCTTCCCCTGCTTCTTCATGCTTCGTTTTCCTCTAGTAATCATCAGGGATGGTTCCGGTACCAGTTGGCACCGAGAGGTAAAGTTAGAGAGCGAATATAGGGTTCTGCTAGACTGGAACGCTTTGCTGGAGCAGGAGCTCTGAATTCAAGCGGCCATACTCCACTTTAATTGAGAATGATCCCCATTTCTCAGCTTTACTGCTTATATGTGTGTGCAGCCATTATTTTTTTATCAACTATGTTTGCTTTATGGATATGCACCTATGACTATGAATAAGAAGTTGCCAGTCTAAATTTTCTTGTAGTATTAAAAAATCCCGACACAGCAGCCGAAGACTGGCCTGTCCGCTTTCTGCCATTTCTAAAAGCCACATAACTGGGTTGCGGCCTACCACCTGGCTGAAGCCCCGACCTTAAGTACCGGCGGCGACCAGCGCACCTGTCAGAGTTCGAGCGCATTCGCCCCGAGGAAGAAACCCCTGGGACCCGGACCCGTCTGGATTCTGAGGTTCCTTTGGTGGACAGAGCTAAAGCGGGAGGTCCAGAGGCAGAACACAGGAAGAAAGAGTGGAGAGTGGGCCCGGAAGGCGGCGCAAGCTCCCACAGCTGCAGATGCAGCAACTGGTCAGCTCGGTCTGGAAGGGGGGAATTCAGGCACACGGGGCACTAAGTCTGCATGCACCATATTTTCCCTGCGACAATATTTGCACTCAGTGGACAAAACGCTGGGAGACATGCTGTACGCCAGACCATCGTGCTGGTGGCGAGGCCCAAGGCCCGTAGGCCCCTGAGTACTAGAGAGATCCGCTGGAGCGACACCTCTGTGACCACCACACAATAGGAGAGGAGGGAGAAACTCTCAGCCAGGCCACAAAGCTGAAAACTACGCCACTCTTTAGGCGCAATAGCCACCCGCACACATCACCACAGCAAGTCTAACAAGGACTTTTGCAACAAGTCCCCCAACTAGGAGCACCACGCTATCAAATAACCTCCTCTACTACCCTCTACCTCACTCTTCCCATCTGACCCCTATTACATATAGAGAAGAAGCTGAACAAAAGCCCTTTCTTCTTGAATCCTAGGGATCAAATACAATGTGATCCTCTCATCAGTCCAAAGGGGGACCTCAGTCACGCTCCTAACCTACAGGAGATCAATATAGTGAAAATTGGCCGTAAAACACCTGGAATTGAACAAGAGATAACTACAGCGTCTACCAACTCTGAAATGGATAAATTCCAAAAGATGCCAATGCATCAGACTCAGAACAAGCAAGTGATGACAGCGGTGAACATTCTGAAAATAACAAACCAATCTCCAGAGCATTTCTCGCCCGCCTCCTAACCTCCTCCCTAGCCCCTTTACTAATGATATATCTGAGATCAAGCAAGACCTCCAGTATCTGGGACATAGGATTGATACGCTTGAACAAACACAGACATCTATCATAAGCCACTCAGCCGCAGTTGCTTGAAATCTCCAAATACAAGAGGCGCACATCAACAAGTTATATGCCACAATAGAAGATTTAGAAAACCGCAAGAGACGCAATAACTTGAGAGCGAGAGGGGTACCAGAATCCATCGAAGCCACACATTACAACTACCTTAACAGACATATTCTCAGGACTACTTGAAGACTCTGAAAAACAGTCACTAATCATTGAAAGAGCACACAGAGCTTTGAGACCAAAACCCAAACCTTCTGAACCCCCCAGAGACATAGTCTGCAAACTATTGGACTTTGGCATAAAAGAAAAAATCCTTCAGAATGCTATATCTTCAGATTCCCTCTCCTATAACAACAACCAAATAACCATATTCCAGGACTGGCGCCATCTACACTGGCAAAACGAAGATTACTCAAGCCACTAACAGATGTACTACGCCAGAGACAATTCGCGTTTCGCTGGCTATTCCCGTTTGGCATCTCCATCTCGGCCAATGGAAAACGCTACACAGCTCACACATCAGTGAAGAAGAAGTGGTAGCGGTGGCGACAGACCTAGACATCCCACTGGACCCGCCACCAGTGCTAGAAACAGCACATTCGACTATCGACATACAACCTCTACCTGTGTTGTTACCATGGGAAACAGACGAAAAGCCGAAGACTCAAAGAACCAAGAAGTCCCAAAGAACTTAGACTTCACTAAGACGTCTGGAACTGCGTGAGCTGCAGAGACAATCTCCTGAAAGACTGCTACTAACATGATGAGTATCATACCGAACCTTCTTTTACAGGTTCTCACTAGTTAATGTTACTCAGTTCTAAGAGTGTGACTGACAGTACACCCTCTACTATGTTACAAACATTACAAGATTTTTAATTTTATGTTTTTAGGCATAATATACATAAAACCACTTCCAACCACCCCAAAAGTGCTACATACCCCACCTCAACAGTTGACTCCTCAACCTGTACCTCTCCTACCATACGGATTTCTCGTCCGAGTCCATGTCCACAGCACAAACCATTGATCACTACATCCACAGATGGTCACTGACACACAAGACATGACCTTCATCTAATACAGTGTAAGAGGCTTTAACTCGCCCGTCAAAAGATCACAGATTCTTGCACATCTTAAAACGTTACTACAAGAAACACACTTAATCCAATCCAAATCCCCCAATTTCCCCAAATTCTTCTATAATCAGTGGCACCATTCATACTCAACATCTAGGAAGTCTAGAGGAGTGGCTATAGCTCTTAACAAACATGTGCCCTACCAACACCAAGATCTCGCTGACGACCAGGGTCACTATGTTTTCATTAAAGGTAAAATAGCCAACACAAACACATTAGTAACTATAGGAAACCTATATGCTCCAAACAAGAATCAAGACACCTGGATTGCACGCACCATGAGAGAATTCAAGCCATTTATAGAAGGAACTTTCCTTTTGGGAGGAGACCTAAATACAGCTATACACCCACATATGGACACGTCCACAGGACGCTCAATGCTGTCCAAGAAGGCGCTTAACAGAATACATAAAACATTACACTCTGCCCAATTAGTAGATACTTGGAGACATATCTATCCAACAGAAAGAGATTACACTCACTTTTCCCCGTGCAACATTCGTACGGACGCATAGACTACCTATTCCTTCCCCTCCCATAGCTTCTGACTATCAGAGAAATAAACATAATACCTAGTGTGCATTCAGATCACTCAGTTGTACTGTTACGCACTTCACTTGGCAACAGTGCAAAATCCTTGATGACTTGGAGATTGAATAAATCCATTCTCTCTAACCAACAATATAAAAGCCGCATAGAAAACTCCCTAACAGATTACTTTAATCGGAACATTGATGACAAACTGCCCTTTACAACAATTTGGGAAGCCCATAAAACAGTCATTCGAGGCGAATTTATTTCAATAGCTTCACATCTCAATAAATCTAGACAAGAAACGGTAAAAAAACTATATAGTGGGATCCAACAACTAGAACTCGCACACACAAATCAACTATCTCTAGAGTTGGGAATGGTTGGTGATATTAACTTCCTGTTTGTGGCACATTAGTATATGTGAGGGAGGAAACTTTTCAAGATGGGTGGTGACCATGGCGGCCATTTTGAAGTCGGCCATTTTGAATCCAACTTTTGTTTTTTCAATAGGAAGAGGGTCATGTGACACATCAAACTTATTGGGAATTTCACAAGAAAAACAATGGAAGCCTGTGCTAGCTACAGTGAGAGACCTGCCAAAGCTATACACTGCACAACGACGCCTGGATTCCCCAGACCGCTTACACGCCATAGACATACCACTAGAAAACATAATGGAAAATGGAACTGTGAAATCTCTCGCCAACATAAATAACTTAACAAAAGAAAAACCACTAAACTTCCTGGAATATAATAAACTCAAGATGGCACTTCACTCCTATATATCATATGGACAATTGGACAGACAACTGACACAATTCGAAACCCTAATGGCACAATGTAACACACCGGTCAAGGTGCTATCAAAACTCTACAACCTTCTCCTCACTAGGTCTGTCCCACAAAAACGGGCCTATATAGGCCTCTGGGAAAGAGATTTAGGACTTACACTGTAATTTATCACCCACCGCAATCTCCAACATTTACAAATACTCCTATGGACCATCCTCTTATATAATACAAGAAAATTCATACAAGATACTGTCCCGATGGTATATAACCCTGGTTAAAACTAATACTTGGTATCCAAGGGACATATTTGCACATCTGGTGGTCCTGCTCGAAACTAAAAACGTTCTGGAACTCTGTCTTAGAGATTACCAAGAACATCTGTTCATTGAAAACTATACCTTCACCCACTTTGATATTCTTAGGTTGGAATGCAGAGAGCCAAAATGTGCAATATAAATCCCTCCTCTCATTCCTGCTGGCAGCCACTAAACTTCTAATCCCCCCGCTGTGGAGAACGACAACTTGTCCCACAATATCCAAGTGGTTACATAAAGTGAACCAAATTTACGGTATTGAAGAGATTGTCGCATTAACTCAACATACCCAGAGTAGATTTGTGACACTTTGGGCCCCATGGGTTACTTATCGTAATTCAACTCCTTTCCTTAACCACATGTCAGAAGAAATTAAACGCAAACGGTTGCCAATAGAGATATATGAGACGAAATAGCCAATAGTGACAACATTCTCACTTTTTACACCTCCATGTATATTATACAGTGTTCGTGGTCTCGGGCTCACCCCGCCCCCCCCCCTTTTTTTCTATCCCCCTTGTCCCACACATACATACTACACATTTATCATTTTGTTATTCACTAGTTCTCCTATGCATACAAGGCAGTTCATTTAGTTATTAATGTTGCTTCTCGGAAGTCTATAAATACAGGACAAGAGTAAACAAGAACTGTCCCAGACTGCACGAGTCGACGTCCTTTGAAATCCAACATCAAGTCCAGGACTGCAATATTATACTCATAGTCTACTAATGCTAAGGGTTTGACTGTTTGTTATGTAATATTCATCCAAACAATGTAGATTGTACTGTACCGCCTTCTCAGTATAATGCCTTGTATTGTTTTATATCTAATTAATTGTTAAACACTAATAAAAAGAAAATTTTAAATAAAAGAAAAAGTTAAAAAAGAAAAAAAAAATAGATAACATGTACAAACCATCCAACCCAACCCTATTGTGCTGACAAATTCCAGAGTGTTTATCTCAGAAACATGCGTGCTGCACACTGGACATACTTGGGAGGAGGGGCTGAAGGGCATAAACCTGATTTGCACAGACAATTAATTGGCACTCCATTGAGGAACTTCATCCAGGTAGGATGAATTGATTGGAATACTATTTCTTTCTTGTAACACCCTGGGGTGTAGGCCATGTGCTACGACGTGGCAACCAGAGTCCCACCCTATATTGTTTGTGTCTTTATCTTTCTCTTGGTCTTTCTCCAGGGAACCTTTCCTCCTGGCTTCTGAGGCTCTTTGCTGTTTCCTCTTGTTCCAGCAGAGCAGAAAGTGCTCTGCTGGATGGTACACAGCCTTCCCCAAGCAGGGGGTAAGCTAGACTCACTTCTGCAGGGCTCGTCCAGCAGGGACGAGGGCCTGCTGCCTTCCCCATACAGGGGCAACTCTGAACTGCTCCTCACTAACTAAAACTCCTCCCTCTCTAGAGAGGGCTAGAATGGACAGAAGGGTTCCATTCTAGGCTAGGTAGCTCTGTCAGGCTTGCTGCCATCTGCTGGTGAACCAGACACATTACACTTGAATATAACATTACAGGGAAATATGAAAGGCACAGTGTTTGAACCTGGAATAAATACACATGATGACAGTGAATCAACCGTAGGAGATAGTGGAGACGTGTAACAGGTGGTAATGCACCTCTGGGGCGTTACACATGTGGAACAAGTGCCTGCCTCTGAGGGGGCAATTACAAAGGAGAGTGCTGGAGAAATATAAGCCAGTGGAAGGTAACTCTTACATGCCTGTGTTGGACTTTACTGCATAGTGGTGAGGAAGACAGACCTCAAGCCATCTGTTACATGAAAGAGACAGGTTGGCCACCTGTTATAAAACTGCCCCTGCAGTGGAAACCAAAGGAACTGATTGAACAAGAGGTAGCAGCGTCTGGTTGCCAGAGACCCGTTGCCAATGAGGTGGTGCGCCGGAGCTCTCGAGCTTTAGGACCCACCGCCGGCAGGAGCTGCTCTTTCCTCAGCATAAAAGGTCAGCGCCTGCAAGTGCAGGTACTGGTGAATTTCTTGTCCTCTGGCACCCCCTGCTGTTCCTTTATTGCATTGAAGACTCATTTGGCTTTGGATTTCTAGATTTGGTATTGTGACTGTTTTCGGCTTCTGGAGATTTGGTATTGTATCTGATCTCCTGGTTCTGACCTTTTTGGTGTGTTTAGTTTTCTCGTTTGCCTCTGGCGTTTTGGCACTTTATTGTCCGCCTGGCATTTGACCCTTTTCCGTATGACGACTCTTTGTATCTGTCTCTTTGTTTGTCCCTATTTGTGTGTCGCCCTTACACGCATAGCAGTATAGGGACTGTCATCCAGTTGTAGGGTCACTGCCTAGGGTGATCGTGCAAGTAGGAAGGGATAGTGGTTCTGGGCAGTTTTAGGGCTGCACTGTCCGTTTGTGTGTGACGGTGGTCGTTATCCTGACAGAGAGACAAGTTGCATCTCTTGGGCGATTGTGCAGGTTATATAGAAGGAGAGACTCAGAGGGAACTAGTAATCTGCCCACTACCTCCCACACATAACCGTGGGGAACTGCGTACGCCAACTGTAAAGACTGCGCTTAACGTGTACAGTATCTGTGAGAACATGTGAACATTTTGCACTAAAACCAGTCTCATTACTGCACTGCACCATCGTTTGCATCACCATAACTTGCATCCACTGCCCATCCGTGTGTCACGGCCATGGTTTTGGCCGTGACTCCTTGGGAGCCGATACAGTTGCCCGCGGTTTGGGTTGTTGTTTCAACCGCAGCTTGAGGCTTGATGTTGTTTTCCTCAAGTGCGGTTGCCGCGGACAACAGGTATGTGTGCGGTCCCTTTGGAGTTTGTGTGCGTGTATGTATGCACTGTTGTTAGTCTGTGTGCACTCTGTGTATTGTCTGGTGTGCACGGACACCTTTCCTGCACTGTGGTTGCCCGTGGCAACGTTTGTCGTTGTGTACATGTGGTGGCAGTGTCCCGGCCTTAGGGCTGACTCCCAGGACACGGTTGCCACCCATGTCGTTGCCTGCGGCAACAACCACAGTGTGTTTGTTGTGTTGGACACTTTCCCTTTAAGTTGGTGTTTTCCCTTTCCTGTGGTTCTGGAAGGGTTAACTCCCTTCCCAGTGTGTGTGATGCCACTGGGTGTGTCTGACCGTTGGGTGTGGCCTCTTAGGACTATAAAGCCTCTCACTTTGGCATGGCTCAGTAGGTTGCTTCAGTCATGCTTTGCTGTTGCAGCCTCCTGTGAGTGCCATCTTCTTGTAAGGGCCACCCTTCCGGTCATAAGTTCTAATACCGTGATGTGTTGTTGATGTCTTGTGTCTTTGGTTTTTGTGCAGCTATGGATGTCCTGGTCCCAGTGTGTCTTCATGTGTGTGCTGTTTACCTTTGTCTGTGTGGACAGCCTTTCCTAAGCACGGGTTCCAGTCAGCAAGGCTGAGACAGGTTTGGTTGGAACTGTTTGGTTCACCTGTCTTATCCATAGTCATGTTTATGTACCCCCTTCTTCATGCTGCTTGGCCAGTGAGACTCCTGCTCCTCCGTGTCTAGGAGGAGTGGGTTGTCTTACCCTGCTCCTTAGCCCAGGGACCGGTCGGAGGGTAAGTCAGGGATCCAAGGTTCCTGCGCATGGGTCCTCCTACCATCAAGGTCGGCCCATGCAGGTAGGAGACAGGGTCAGCATTAGGGACGCAGCAGGAGGTGACCTGCTCCCTGATTCTGTGTTCCTGGCGAGTAGCGACTGGACATCTTCCGTCACCGCACGGCTGAGGATTTCCCCCATCCTCAGCCGTGACACCGTGGGACCCCTGACTTGCACCCCCAAAACCTAACACCAAGGGCATCTTCACTACCACTTTGCAGAGGGTCCCCCAAGGGGAAGAAGGGTTGCGCTGCTAAAATGGCCCAGGGAGCACTGGAGGGAGAGCTGCTACTGTGAGTACATCTATTCCCATCCTCTCCACCGCCCCTGGATAGGGAATAACTATTAGATGGGTGATGGTCCTACTGCAGGGACCACCACCGATCACAAAAACGGGCACCCTGGCTGCTCCATTCATTTCTTTGGGAGTTCAGGAGACAACAGACAGCATGAGGCTTTTTCTGGAACTCTGATAGAGATGAATAGAGCTGGAATGTGCATGCCTGGCTGACCGTTCGTTCCCTTCATGACGGGGCGCCCTGAGGGTTATGGGGTACCTGTTCTCCGGATCCATGGGGGCTCCAACGATAGGACCCCCACCAATCTAATAGAACTGGAATATCCCTTTAAATCATTCCCAATCTCCATTTTGGCTTCATGCCCCTGGCCAGTCCCACTGGGAATTTTACAGTACTACTCTCAGTAGGGCTGGTTGGGGGCAGGGAGCCTAAATGGGCATTGGAAATGGTAATGTTGGTCTTAGTATACTGTGGGGCATGGGTCTATAAAAAAAAGGGGCATTCCCACAGGTTAGGGGGCATAATACTTGGCTTGGAACTGGCAACAGACGCTAAGTCACTTGTGGCAGCACCCTTAGGCTAGGGCTACGCGCGACACATAGGGCACAACTACACTCCTACTGATGTCACACCAATGTTGCGCAATTTTTATAATAGTCTATGGCGTCGCACTGCTACATGCGACGCCACAATCTCAGAAAAATCTATCCTGGATGGATTTTTTTTCTACTGTTGTGTTGCCGTCGCAGCATATCGCATGTCTCAGTTCGACACCATAGCCTATCATTATAAAAATTGTCGCGCGACAAATTTCCGCGTGTAGCCCTAGCCTTACACTAGTAAGATCCTCATAATGCAGATTTACTAAATAAAATTCACTAAAATTCTGTCAGGATTTGTGCTAAAAAGTAATATTCACGCCATGTGCCATTTTTATTATGTTTTCCCCAATTTTTGCACCTTCTTAAGTTTTGAAGCATTTCTAGAAAAAGTCAGTGTCTGAGAGGAGTCCTTCAATGAACCAAATATATTAGAAGTGTAAAGCAAGAGGAAATGATCTAACATGCTGACATCAAGAAACAGCTGTAGTCTAACTCCAATTCATTTGCATCACAAGATTTATATATTTTTTATTTAAACAATTATGGGGTCATTTCTCAAACTGGTATAAAGTAGAACTGGTTTAGTTGCCCAAAGCAACCAATGAGATTCCACCTTCCATTTTTGACAGCTCCTTTAGAAAATTAAAGGTGGAATCTGATTGGTTGCTATGGGCGACTAAGCCAGTTCTACTTTACACCAGTTTGATAAAGGACCCCATTAGTATTTATTAAATCATAAAGGTTGCAAACACAGGGCAGCGTCCTGCAATCACCATACATCACACCAACGCATGAAACATCCGAAGTCGATTCGCTCATTGTCACATCAGTGTGCGCCCTCTGCTGTTCAGGACGTGAGACACAAGATAGTATTCTGTATAGTAGAGCGGGCCCTCTGCTGGTCTGTACTGGACTCACAAGACGACGCTGCGGCCGCTGCAAATGAGAAATGTTGGTGTGCGCCCTCTGCTGGTTCGTTGGTGATCGGCAGGAGGACGCTCTGGCAGTCTCCCCGGCAACATGTCCCTCCCCGAGTCCTGCTCCGACCCTGGCGAGCTGCTCCGCCCCAGCTACGTGGTGGCGGCGAGGAGAGTGACGCGCTGCTGGGCGGGGCCAGAGGAGGAAGTTGTTTGCTGCGGGAGCTGTTTGTTTTGACACAGCCGGGATCTGCGCCCGGGGTTTCTTCCCGCAGCATTGGTGACAGCGCAGCCAGATGACAGGACCCAGAGCGCCCCCTCCTGTCTAGCAGCCTGCCCTCTCTGCCACATACACGTCCAGCCGGGCTCTATGGAAGTGATGGAAAGTCCACTGAACCTGGTGAGTGCCCTCTCCCTGCTGCACTGCATCACGTAGCAGATGGCTTCCCTGATCGCCACCTCCCTGGCACATGAGGGGCCGGCTGACTGCTGCAGGGTGGTGAAAGCAGAACTCCCAGCAGATCATGGGGATTGTAGTATTTCAGCAACTGTCAAGCTGCATTGTACCCACTGTGACAGTATTGTAACAAGCCCACCTATTGTAACATAGCAGTGCCCACCCTGTGCCTAGCACAGCAGTGCCCATACCTTCACCCCTGCAGCAATGGCCTCTTCATGCCAGGCTGTCTAGTCCTCCAACAGGGCGGCAAATGAATGCATCTTATCTCTGTAGGCCTAAAGATGGGGCCTTCACCCTGCTCTGGACTGTGGAGGTGGCATTGGTGCCCGCTCTGCGTCACCTGAGGTGTAGCATAGACCACGGTATGGGGCCTGTAGAGTGAATCTGCAGAACATCTACCGTATTGGGCCTTGTAGCCCCCGGTGCAGAGGAGTAAGACCCACCTCAGGGTCCTGCGCTGTGATGTGTGGGTGCTACCTGGTAATTCCCAATAATCTGCAGTGGGACTTTTCTTGGATTATCAGGATTTCCAGAGTTTAGGGTGTCGGGTTGTAGGAGCCAATCCTTCTTTTTTACTTGCCCAGTGATAAGAACAGTTACAGACGTAATCCAAAAATGTTGGCACAAGCAGCAGACATATGCTAACTGGCCATTTAGGATCTGCCTGGCCCTGCCCTGGGAGGCCATTCAGGGTGAGAATAGTTTATAGACAGGTCCTACCAATCAGGAGGCGGTGTTATGGGGGTGCCCACCACTGCTCTAGGGGTACCTCATACTCTGCCTATGCAGATGTGACGTTCTGGTGTCCACTGCTGACAAATGCCAATGTCAGAGAGAGTATACATGGTGCCCGCTGCTCCCCAGAACAGAGATGGGAAATCTGGGGCTCAGATACTTTTGCTCCATGTTTGCCCCCGTCTTACCACTCAGGGAGGTTAGTAGCCCTTTTTTGCATGACGAGGAGCAGTTGTACATCTGAGCACCTGATCAGGGGAAATTTATTGACCCCTTGATGTCTGGTGGCATCTGGGGATGTCTGGTCTTTATAGTTCTGATGAAGCTATGTGCTTTTAGACATTAGCATAAGGCCTCATGCACACAAGCGTATTTTGTTTCCGTGTCCGTTCCTTATTTTTTTTGCGGACAGCATGCGGACCCATTTATTTCTATGGGTCCGCAAAAAATGCGGACAGCACACTGGCCGCCTCCATAATCATGGAAATAGAATGAAAAATATCTACAAACCGGAAATAAAATTAGATTAGAAAGAGGGGTATGTGTCACTATCCGGTTTTATCTGGCATAGGGTGCCGAGCATGCGCTCCATTCATTCTCCATGGGACGGTTGGAAATAGGCGAGTGCTGTACTATATTTCCGGCAGTGCCATAGAGAATTAATAGAAAGGCACACCGCATGGTCAACCCGCTGTCCCATTGTGGATCTTCAAAACGCATATCACGTCGATCTTACGTCTAGGGTTGCGGGTATCAAAATATCGATACCCAATCGATACTTTTGTCCCGGTATCGATACGATATCGGGATTTGACATTTATCGATACTAGTCTGCCCTACTGCGCAGCCTAGCATCACAGAACATAAGCGCGCTGCTGTCAGCGCGCACCGTGTTCTCCTCAGCAGCACAGGGGAGAAGGAGTCACTCTCTCCCTCCCCCCTGTGCCACCGCCGCTGCCAAAAAGAAGAGAGACGGGAGGAGGAGGGGCGGACGCACTGCGCCACCAATGATGGTAAAGGACCTTTCATGGGTCCAAACATTGTAAACTAACTATCAGGATATGTAGAGCGGTGCCCAGGGATCTCACTGAACTTACTATTATTCCTGAGCGCCGCTCCGTTCGCCAGCTGTGTCCCCCGGTATATTCTGCAGCTCTTCTCAATGGGCGTCTCCTTCTCCCTGGCTGTGAGCTGTCCAATCAAAGCGCAGAGCGTCACAGCCAGGGAGAAAAACAACTCACCTTCTCCCTGGCTGTGACGCTCTGCGCTTTGATTGGACAGCGCTACAGCCAGGGAGAAGGAGACGCCCATGGAGAAAGACTCCGTCTCCTCCCCATTGCTCCGATGCTAGCAATTAGCATACAGAGCGGGAGAATATACCGGGGGCCACAGCGGGCGAACGGAGTGGCGCCCAGTAATAGTAGTAAGTTCAGTGAGATCCCTGGGCTCCGCTCTACATATCCCGATAGTTTACAATGTTTGGACCCATGAAAGGTCCTCTTTAACCTTTTAATACAGGAGTCAGGTGCCGGCAGCAGAATCACATAGCCGGCACCCTGCCTCTGAGAGGGAGCTGCGATCAGCGGCAGTTAACCCCTCAGGTGCGGCACCTGAGGAGTTAACTGCCGCTGATCTGCTGCCGGCACCCGCCTCCTGTATTAAAGGTTAATTATCATTGGTGGTGCAGTGCGCCCCCCCCCCCCCCCCCCAAGTATTAAAATCATTGGTGGGAGTGGCCACAGGGTCCCCTCCCTTTCTCATTGGTGGCAGTTCTGATCGGAGCCCAGCAGTGTAATCCTGGGGCTCCGATCGGTTACCATGGCAGCCAGGACGCTACTGAAGCCCTGGCTGCCATGGTAAGCTCCCTGCTGCTGTGTGCACTATGTACAGGGCAGCAGGTAGAGTGTGAGATCCTATTCACCCTGGTATCGAATGCTATCGAGTATCGCAATACTTTTTTATGGTATCAAAATCAAATCAAAATTTTGGTATCGCAACAACCCTAGTTACTTCCTTCTGTTTTTTTTTTTTTTTTTTGCGGATCCATTGACTTCAATCGGTCCTTGGTCCATATTTTGGGGCCAAGATTAGGACATGTTCTACCCTTTTGCGGAACGGACACATGGATGCAAACGGCTGCATGTGCAGTCCATTTTTTTTTTCTTGCTGACTCATAGAAATGAATGCGTCCATGTGCATTCTGAAAAAAAATGTGGATCAAACACTGATAAAAAATACGGTCCTGTGCATGAGGCCTTAAATGGGTTATCCAAACCTGAAAATTCCACCCACAATGCCTGGGCCCCACATACAGGGAATACTTACCTGGTCCCGAAGCCTGTGTCCTTCCGGATCCCTCCACAGCCGTTGCTGCATTTCCCCGTTGTGCAGATCACAACATTTGTGTGTGTGGTTGGGGGGGGGGGGGGTGTGCAGCCAATAGCAAGCCACGATGGTTACCTGCCCCCTTGCATCATGTCAACACCACCACTGTCAACAGATGTTGTGATCTGCATGCCGGGGAGATGCAGCGATGGCCATGGAGGGATCCGCAAGGACACAGGCGTCGGGGACCAGGTAAGTATTCTCTGTATGAGGGACCCGGACATTGTGGATGGGTTTAACAGGTTTGGGTAATCCCTTTAAGGGCTCTTTCACACCTGCGTTCTTTTCTTCCGGCATAGAGTTCCGTCGTCGGGGCTCTATGCCGGAAGAATCCTGATCAGTTTTATCCTAATGCATTCTGAATGGAGAGAAATCCGTTCAGGATGCATCAGGATGTCTTCAGTTCCGGACCGGAATGTTTTTTGGCCGGAGAAAATACCGCAGAATGCTGCGCTTTTTGCTCCGGCCAAAAATCCTGAACACTTGCCGCAAGGCCGGATCCGGAATTAATGCCCATTGAAAGGCATTAATCCGGCCTTAAGCTAAACGTCGTTTCGGCGCATTGCCGGATCCAACGTTTAGCTTTTTCTGAATGGTTACCATGGCTGCCAAGACGCTAAAGTCCTGGCAGCCATGGTAAAGTGTAGTGGGGAGCGGGGGAGCAGTATACTTACCGTCCGTGCGGCTCCCCGGGCGCTCCAGAGTGACGTCAGGGCGCCCCACGCGCATGGATGACGTGATCACATGGATCACGTCATCCATGCGCATGGGGCGCTCTGATGTCATTCTGGAGCGCCCGGGGAGCCGCACGGACTGTAAGTATACTGCTCCCCACTACTACTACTTCAACCAGGACTTTAATAGCGTCCTGGGTGCCATAGTAACACTGAACGCATTTTGAAGACGGATCCGTCTTCAAATGCTTTCAGTTCACTTGCGTTGTTACGGGCACCTCCGGCAAATGGAGTACACGCCGGATCCGGACAACGCAAGTGTGAAAGAGCCCTGAGGGGGTTTTCCAAAACTTTAGAACTGATCATCTTGCCTCTGCATAGGTCATCAGTATCTGATCGCTAGGCATGTAACACCCGGGAACCCCGCCGATCATCTGTTTGAGAAGGCAGTAGCGCGCAGTGGCAGTGATGACCCATTCATCGGTTACATGGCCTAGGCGCAGCTCAGCCCCATAGAAGTTATATACTATATACTATGTACGGCGCTGTGCTTGGTAAGCACGGAGAAGGCTTCGGCGCTCACAGGAGCACCTCTGAGCACACGGCTGGCAGAGGTCCCGATGTCGGACCCCCACGATCAGATACTAATGACCTATCCAGAGGATAGGTTTTAAATGGAAGTGTTCGTTACATCACAGACCAAAGTAGTGCATGTCTCCGTGATTTTTTTCACTCACCCACGGTCGGTAAAAATAAAATATTGAGGTGTAAACAAACATATTAAAATGAATGGGTACGTGTGTTGTCCATGGAAAATGCTGACTTCACGAATTAGTGAAAAACGGAAATGTGAATGAGGCCTAATAGAAATACTATTTGTATGTTTTTTAAGACTTTAGCCAAAGGAATAATGATGATCGTATATAGAGATGTGACATCACAAAGATGTATTGTCAGTTACTTGTGATGTCACATTTTTATATACGATTATTGGGGGGACCTTTGAGAAAAAGAGACGTCATTGCAGCCAGTCTGAGTCGGCGGTTCATTTTTGTAGTGAAGTTTCCATCATGAGAGCTGAGTGCTGATTGGTTGCCATAGGTAACCAGGTCAGGTTTCCTCTGCACAAGGCCCGCTGTGCCCACAAACAAGTTTATGATTCAGCCATTTGTTTTCCTCAGTTTGTGTCATGCATGTCGCCCCGAGCATTATGTAAAACCGACCTGAACAGCGAGGCGGGTGCAGAACCTGTGACGTGTGGAGGTTCTTCTTCTTAGTTGCACACGTGGCACTGACCACACAAAGGCTTCTCCACTATTCTTGGCTCCTCAGAGGGATAATTACATCACCAGTTTTTAAAATGAATAAGATCCAAGATGACCGTGAGATGTGATTTCTTGCTTTACTAACAGCTGTCAGCCATTACAAGTGAGACAAAGGGGTTCTCCTCTCACATCTCGCTTTCTGGCTGCTGCAAAGTTGGACTGTAACTGGGCTGTTCATCATAAACCCTCCAGTAGGACTACAGCTCTCAGCATGGCCTTTCTATTCCTAATAGTAGATTCAGATGATGAAGTGTATATTCATTTTGATCATTATTAAGGCTTTGTTACCAGAAGATTAAAGCCTAATTCTCTGAAATGTAGATATCGCTACAGTTTGGCCATAGACTTCATCAGCAGGACTTTTTGACCTGTGAGGTGCTGCCCCCAGAGGTGAAGAAGACCCACCTGCCGCAAGATTGACAGGGCCAGACATTTAGCTGGTCCCTGACCATTTCCTGCGCCGCTGCTCCAATTAACAGAGCAAGGAAATAGGCTATGGCTCGGCTCCGGAGCACAGTCGCTTTAGTAGGCCCCTTTCATCTCACATTTGGGAGATCCGTTTGCTTTTACTTGGATTTTCTCATTTTGAATTGTTACCCATTACGATCAAGTTTATAAAAAATTACAAAAGTCTTCCATGCAAATTTGGCCGAAACCACTCTTTTGCAGGTCTGGCCGACAGTCTAATGCAGTGATGGCTAACCTCCGGCACTCCAGCTGTGGTGAAACTACAACTCCCAGCATGTTCCATTCATTTAGATGGAGAACAGCTAAGGATGTTTACATCTTGGGAGACATAGTTTTACCACACTGGAGTGCCGGAGGTTGGCCATCACAGGTATAATGTATGGGGAGCTTTTCATCCTTAAAGGGAACCTGTCACCTGGATTTTGGGTATAGAGCTGAGGACATGGGTTGCTAGATGGCCGCTAGCACATCCGCAATATCCAGTCCCCATAGCTCTGTGTGCTTTTATTGTGTCAAAAAACCGATTTGATACATATACAAATTAACCTGAGATGAGTCAGAGTTTGAAAATATGACTCTTCTCTGGTCACACAAAATATGACTCTTTTATGTTAATTTGCATAAAAGGTGGGAAGTACAAAAATGCTGAATACTTATTGAATTCGTCTGCAAATTAAATTAAAAGTGTAATTTATATGTTTAGGGTAACACAATGAACATTTAGAAACGCTCAGCGAGGGTAGCACAGTAGAGGTGACAGGTTCCCTTTAAAGCACTTATTAAAACTGTAAAGAAAGGTGGGAGATATTACACTTACTAATATATCTTCTTAAAGGGGTTCTCCAGGAATTAAGAAAATTAAAATACTTAAATATTACTTCATTATAAATACAGTATATTCTCAAATATCTTACATTAGTTATAATGTCTCGTTTTGTCTGGGGAGCAATCATTATGAAAAACAAAATGGCCGCTGTCCTATTAGCACACACAAAACCTGTCCTAATCACACAGCAGGAGAAGTTACTTCACAACACTGAGGTAAAGAGCTGCCTCATCCTCCTCTCCTGCATGTCAGGGATTATCATCCTGAATACAGATTAATATGATCTTCAGCTGAATCTCTGTAGGAATGGAGTTCATGAGCTGATGTGGCTAATGAGAAGCAGCACTTGTATGTATTCTCCATTACCACAGTCTGTCCTGTCCATCATCTCTGTACTTCATGTCTCCTCATGAACTCCATTCCTACAGAGATTCAGCTGAAGATCTTCTCATCTGTATTCCGGATCATTATCCCTGACAAGTAGGAGAGAAGGATGAGGAGGAAGCAGCTCTTCACCTCAGTGTTGTGAAGTAACATGTCCTCCTGTGTGATTATGACAGGCTTTGTGTGCACTAATAGGATGGCGGGCATTTTATTTCTCCTGATTGCTCCCTAGACAAAACGAGCACACACATCTCTTCATACAGTGTACAGGTAGGACACATACAACTATATACTGTTTATAAGGTACCCTTGTACACAGAAATGTGTGACCCCCCCCCCCCCATCACTGTATATAGAGATCCGTGACCCCCTGTACACTGTATATACTGATGTGTGACCCCCTGTATACTGTGTATAGAGATCCGTGACCCCCTGTATACTGTATATAGAGATCTGTGACCCCCTGTACACTGTATATAGAGATCTGTGACCCCCTGTACACTGTATATAGAGATCTGTGACCCCCTGTACACTGTATATAGAGATCTGTGACCCCCTGTACACTGTATATAGAGATCTGTGACCCCCTGTACACTGTATATAGAGATCTGTGACCCCCTGTACACTGTATATAGAGATCTGTGACCCCCTGTACACTGTATATAGAGATCCGTGACCCCCTGTATACTGTATATAGAGATCTGTGACCCCCTGTATAGTGATATGTGGACCCCCCGACCACCGTACACTATATATAGTGATGTGTGACCCCCACCCTACTGTACATAGAGATGTGACCCCCCTGTACACTGTATACAATGATATGTGGACCCCCCACCACTGTATACAGAGATGTGTGACCCCCTGTACACTGTATACAGTGATGTGACCCCCACCACTGCATATAGAGATCCGTGACCCCATCTACACTGTATACAGTGATGTGTGACCCCCTTATACTGTATATACAGATGTGTGACCCCCTGTACATTGTATACAGAGATGTTTGGCTACACTCGTTTCCCTTTTCCCCCAGGTGAAGGGTAGTCATATCTTCATAGATGATTTCTAGGCTGTCAGCTGGGAGCAAGTGTTGTGATGATAGACAGGATGCTCCTCTCTATGTGAGAAGATCGATTTGTACAAATTTATTTATGAGTTCTTGTGCTTGCAGCCTTATTCTGTCCGCGATAGGGACGCAACCAAACGGAACAGAATGCATTTTGATGACCCCCGTTTCGTTCAGTTCAGTTTTGTCCCCATTGACTATGAATGGGGACAACAATGAAGCGTTTTCTTACGCTATTGACATCTTATGATGGATGTGAATAGCGAAATTGAAAACGCAGATGTGAAAGTAGCCTTAGAAAAATTATATTAACTTTAAGCCAGTACATTTGATGTGAATACTTCATAGTAGGGTTGTCTCAATACCAAAATTTAGATTCGGTTTCGATACCATAAAAAAAGTACCGTATTTATCTCCCCATAAGACGCACTCCCCAAAAAAAAAAGTGGCGGAAAAATGCCCCTGCGTCTTATGGGGCGAATGCTTCCATTTTACATCGCAGACTGCGATGTATGAGCCGGGAGAGAGGAGGGGCTGGAGTCCGGAACTAGGGGCGGGGCCCGGTGCAGTCACTGTACTCTTACATCGGGCCCCGCCGCTCACCGAAGTATTTATAAACATGAATCCTTATCCTGTTATTAAGTTTAACTAACGCTGCCCTCTCCCATGTTCCCCTGTATCCCCCTGTATCCCCACAGCACTTACTTAAGCTTCAATAGCAGGCAGAGCGGACGGCAGCAGTAACGTCACTCACTGACGTCATTCATAAAGTGGGCGGAGCAGGCGCTCAACGTCAGTGAGTGACGTTACTGGTGCCGTCTGCTCTGCCTGCTATTGAAGCTTGTTCGTAAGGTGCGGCACCTGAGAGGTTAACTGCCGCGGATCGCAGCTACCTCTGATAGAGGTCAGGTGCCGTCTATATGATTCTACGGCCAGTAACTTCATTGGTGGCGCAGTGGCCACAGCCCCTCCCCTCCTCTTCCCCTTTCTCCTTTCATTGGGGGCAGCAGCACAGGGTGGAGGGAGAGAGTGACTTCTTCTCCCCTGTGCTGCAGAGGGAACATGTCGCGCGCTGAGAGCAGCGCGCTCCATGTTCTCTGATACTAGGCTGCGCAGCCTAGTATCAGTAAATGGCAAATCTCGGTATCGAACCGATATCGGGACAAAATTATCGATTGGGTATCGATATTTCGATACCCGAGCCAACCCTACTTCATAGTTTTGGCTATTGTCTGTGGCACTTTGGATTTTTGATACTTAGGGTGGCCAACCCATTTAATCTTTTCTGTTCTCTCAGGAGATAGCTGCTGATAATTGCCCCACGTCAGTGGTGCCACCGATCACTTGACGAACAAGCAAACAACTGTTTGTCGTGTTCACATATTATATACTTGCATAAAATCCTTGTTTGCCCTGTGTAAACAGAGATTTGCTGCAGGCAAACAACAAATATGTATGGGGGCGAATGATCGCAGTAGTGATCATTCTTCCCCATACAGAGGTGTGATTTCTGCATGTAAATACTATCACCTCTGCTCAACGATCGGCCAGTGTTCTGATAATTGCCATTGAACAGCTGATAACAGCTACTAATCCTCCACCTCTGATGACATTGTTAGGTGCAGGGTCAATGTGAGACCATATTATAAATGATCCGTCATGCGGATACATTTAATTGCAGGTTTGTGAACAATAGAGCTCGATGCTGTCACACCAGTTCTTAGGAAGCTGGAGGTTTTTAGATGTGAATTTCTGGCTTAAAGCTGGGTGGCATTTGATCTCCCTACTGAACCCAAATCTTAGTTAGGGCCGTATTGTTTTGCGGTCCGCAAAACACGGATACCAGGCCATGTGTGTTCTGCAATTTGCTGTCCGCATTTTTTGTGGCCCCTTTGAAATGAATGGGTCTACACACGTTCCGAAAAATTGCGGAACCGATGTGGACTCATTCATACAGTCATCTGAATGAGCCCTTAACCAGAGGCCCGTTTCTTGGTAACCTGAAAGTTTTTGGACTCTCTTGTCACCTACACATTGTGATGTGATATCTGACGTCTTCAGATGACAGGTTGGATTATGGCGCAACTCTGCGTTGGAGGTCATGATCCCTTATCCTTGAGAAACCTTCATAAGTAGGATTTGGGAGGTGTTGTCCATTTCGAAGAGGAAACCGGATAACACAAGCGATCTGCCTGCAGTGAAGAATAAATCATTACTTAGCTGACAGATCCTGCTCTGGTTCTCCCGACTAGGTCCTGTTTAACCGACTGAAGTGGTGACAACTGCAGCAAATCACTGGCCTTTTCGGTGCACTACTGGCTGCAGCGGTCATGTGTTGTAAACGTGACGTTACTGCTACAGCCGGGTAAACGGAGCCTGGCCTGGAGAACCAGAGCGGCAGCATGAGATCTGTCAGATAAGTAATAATCTATTCTTTATTGCAGGCGGATCGCGTGTGTTGTCTGGTTTTCTTCCTAAACTGGACAACCCCTTTAAGTTGTCCATATCTAATGTGTATGGGGGCCTTCTGACTCTGATAAGGTAGGTGCCAGCGGCACATTGGCTAGGCACTTTAGCTAAAAGTTTCATGGGATTTTTTCAACCTTGTCATAAACAAGATGTGAAAATTGCTGCTTAGATCTGTACAGTAGATCCCGATGTTATCACAGGGGTGTAAAGAAATAGACATTGGGAGGTTGGACCAGTTTTAGGGTTCACTTTCCTGGATCTGGGATGGAGTTATGTATTCTTGGTAACGGGGGGGGGGCGCTCTGTCACAACTATAGTAGTGGATGGCAAAATAAAGTGATAGCTGATAGGTTGTGTATTCAGGGCGTGTAGTCATGTGGTTTCTGTGCGGGGTGTCCGTGGGGAGGCTTTTGCGGTCTGCTCTATGTAGGTGTAGGACATTCCTCTGCTGTTTCTCACTTGTTTTCTCCCTGTCACGCTAGGTAAGGTTAATCATTTATGCATTATCCAGGCCGACGTGATACATTGCCCCTGTATCATGTCATCCAGAACTCTATCTGCTCACGTAAGCCTGTTGGAAGGATGCCCTCACTATAATGCCATGATATAATTATCTGTAATTCCCTGTTATTATGAACAATTACCCAGCTGGAAGTGGAGATTTCACCAGCTGTGGATGACCGTGCTGCCGAATGGGAATTGTTATATTAATGAAACGCTAAACCAGAAAGTTTAGTCGATAGGATAACTTTATAGATTGTCTCCCCCTTTAAGGGGTCCTTACAACATTCTGCCAGCCGATAGGTGGTATACAGTAGACATCTCTTTGGCCATAGATAATGCCATTGGATACAATAAAGTACAGTGATCCCTCAAGATACAATGACCTCAGGTCTTTTATGACCCATCGTAAGTTGAAACTAGACTCGGCCTACAATGTCTCAGACTCATATCCAACCAAGGACTTGTCTTGTATATAGCTGTATTAGTTGCTTGTTAGCAGCCATTCCTGACTGTTATATGTATATTATTATTTTCTTAAATCTTCATTTTCTCTTATCTTGGATGACATTTTGTGGCTTTGGAAACGATTACTCAAGTTACAATGGTTTCAACATACAATGGTCGCCCTGGAACCAATTAATACTGCAGCTTGAGGGACCACTGTAAGTAGAATGTGCTGTGCTGCCCATACAGGGCCGTGTGCATGGTCTAGAGGTCCACCAAGTTCCTACGTACTATTAGCTGTAGGCACTCCGTATGGAGCCTGCATATGGCACTGTACTAAAGGGGATATTCCACGTAGAATACTTCCAAAATACATCATGTAAAGGTTCAACCAGACAGAAGAAAACCTCTGTACGGCCTGTATAGAGGCCTGTGGGTTATGGCTCCATAGAACTTGGCGCTTGTGCAGGGCTAGCCTTATGAAAGGGAGAGAATATCTCAAACTGTGCCTGGATGCTGCAAGTACAGTATACATGATTTATGCTCAGCTCAATGGGCCACCTTTAGTAATGTGAATGCACTTAGACCTTGTCATAAATTATCCCAAATTTGGTGTAATTTGGTGCATCTAATTTTGAAAAATCCTCTGCACCCAGACCCTAAAAGAGACATAGCTTGGTGGGAAAGGGGTTTGGTTTTTCAAACTGAGTGGGGCCTAAGATATAACATTTTGCCACAATTTTTTTTCGCAAAGTAAGTTAACCAATGGGTGGTATAAAGTTAGACAAAGTTGACGCCATCTATAGAGTTAGTAAATCGGCCCCACTGTATTCCTGTGTACTTCCGGTATCATGACATCTGCTCTCACAGATGCTGTGCTACTATTAGATAAAGGTCTTCAGTAAAGAGGGACATCAGATCTAGAGGTTCGCTTACACTACTGTAGCCTTGGTCCATAGTTTTAGCATATAGCATATTTTGTCCTGAAGTGCATTCCTTCAGGAATGAGGAGCACAAATATGGCTGAGGTCTTATAAAGAGTTCTAGCTGCTTAGAAAAGCTATGTAAGGGCTCTTTCACACTTGCGTTGTTCTGTTCCGGCATAGAGTTCCGTCGTTGGGGCTCTATGCCGGAAGAATCCTGATCAGGATTATCCCCATGCATTCTGAATGGAGAGAAATCCGTTCAGGATGCATCAGGATGTCTTCAGTTCCGGACAGGAATGTTTTTTGGCCGGAGAAAATACCGCAGCATGCTGCGCTTTTTGCTCCGGCCAAAAATCCTGAACATTTGCCGCAAAGCCGGATCCGGAATTAATGCCCATTGAAAGGCATTAATCCGGACCCGGCCTTAAGCTAAACGTCGTTTCGGCGCATTACCGGATCCGACGTTTAGCTTTTTCTGAATGGTTACCATGGCTTCCAGGACGCTAAAGTCCTGTTTGCCATGGTAAAGTGTAGTGGGGAGCGGGGGAGCAGTATACTTACCGTCCGTGCGGCTCCCTGGGCGCTTCAGAGTGACGTCAGGGCGCCCCACGCGCATGGGTGACGTGATCGCATGGATCACGTCATCCATGCGCATGGGGCGCTCTGACGTCATTCTGGAGCGCCCCGGGAGCCGCACGGACTGTAAGTATACTGCTCCCCACTACTACTACGGCAACCAGGACTTTAATAGCGTCCTGGCTGCCATAGTAACACTGAACGCATTTTGAAGATCCAGCGGGCATCTCCGGCAAATGGAGTACACGACGGATCCGGACAACGCAAGTGTGAAAGAGGCCTAAGAGAGTAGAAGTTGCCACCTTTGGCTTCCATGTACACATCGTCTATACTTGTATACTTGAACATGCTGGGGAGAAGTTCAGTGTTTTTTTATTTATTTATTTTTTAAATAAAAATAGAAGATAGACTTTTACATGAAGCATATTACCAGTTCTTTGCGCTCTTCATGTTCACAGGCACATCAACAAAGCAGAAAAGCAGATCGGTTTCTGGCTACAGGAAAATATGAAGAGGCTATTGCATGTCACAGGAAAGCTGCTGGTATGTACTACGCTTCTACCTGTTATACAGTAATCCACATTTTATCAAGTAAGATACACTGAATGGCCACTTCATCAGAGACACCCATCTAGTAGCGCGTTGGACCTTCTTTTGGCCATTAGAACCACAGCAAGTGGCATATTCCACTAGGTGTTGAAATTGTTCTGCAGAAATATTGTCACATGGATAGCTTCTTGCAGTTTCTGCAAATTAGGTGGATGTACTGACCAGTCTGTACTACCTCATCCCAGAGATGCTTTGTAGGATTACGATCTGGAGACTGTGAAGGCCGGGGAAGCAAGGAGACCTCGCTGTCCTGTTCCTGGAGCCAACCCATGACCTATATGACCCTTGTGGCATGGTGCATTGTCCTGCTGTACGTGTCCTACTACCATAGGGTAAACAGCTGCCAAGAAGGGATTTACCTGGTTGGCATAATGCCTTGGTAATCCCTAGTGTCCAAGCATCCCTCCACAGGTATCAGAGAACCCAGGGTGGACCTAGGAAACATTTCTCACACCATTGCTAGACTTTCACTGGCCTGGAGTGTTCACACCTGACAGAAAAGGGTCAAAAACACTTGTGGGTAGTTATAAAGGATTAAACTGCTCAAAGGCCTTTTCTGTGAAAATCTGCATTCTGACAACTTTAATATCTGTGCTCATGTTATAAGCTGTGGGAAATGGTAGCACATTCCCAGCACACGTGTTTAGCGGTAGATTCCTCTAACAAGGTCACACAAACTTTTCTCCTATTAAATAAATGTAAAGTTTCTGCACATGATTATTTCATAATCTTGATTTGGCACAATTCCTGGAAAAAGCCTTGAGGTAAACCATGCCGGGGCCATGTTACTTCTTCTCAGCCTCATACTATATAGAAGGACAGTGTAATGCAGTGAATACTCGCAAAAAGGAGAACTCTGGCAGTGAGACGTCTCCTGACAATCCCAAACTATGCAGATTCCTGAAGAATCATTAATTCCTGACTTCAGCATTGGATTCTGAGGGTCGACTTCTCCGAATAAATTTGTGTATGCTAAGAAATATACACATTGAGAGGACTCCCTAATGAATAATCATGAAATATTGACTGGCTATCCTTTAAAGATGACCCGTACTCTGCAGACATGTTTAGTAAATACTAGTAGTCTTCATAAGATAACAATTCTGCAGCGTCTTTTCTTAGGATTCTACCTACTGTCGGTCCTCTGTTCTCCCAACTAGACCATTATGAATAAACAGACACCTGTTACCAGTTGGAGGTGTGTCCCTGCCCACTCTTACACTGTCCAATCAGTGCTGAATTTTGTAGGGGGCGACCCCTTTCTTCCTGGGTATTGGTAACAGCCAGTTGTTAATTTATTCATAAAAGTCTAGGAGGTAAAACAGAGGAACAGCACAGTGTGTTACAAAAAGAATCGTTAGTTCATGGGTAATACCAGTCATAAATGTGTAATAAGTGAGACTCATATCTATCAAGAGAACATGCGTGCTGCTCAGGGTTGCCAACCATTATTATTATTTTTTTCTGGGCAACTTATCGCAAAATGACGGACAGACAAAAAATTTTACGGACAAATTGGAAAACCATAATGAATGATAAAGATACATAATCCATGTCTATGGCTCAATATACTGATAAGAACTCAGCGTTTACTGTGACCTGTAAAATGATGATAGTTACCACCAAAATAATCTAGTCCAGTACCATCAGCCTAAAAACAAAAATCACGGACAGATCAATTTTTTTTTCACGGACACAAGAAAACAGTCACCTTTTTTTACGGACTGTCCAGAAATTTCTGGACGGTTGGCAACTCTGGTGCTGCTCTCTCCTTTGTGGTCAATGAGGCAGGGCAGTATCACATTAGGATTGGCACATTGTTTCACAGTGTGTGTGATAAAACCACAGAGTAGGCTCTCCATTCCATAGCAATGTATATGCAAAGAATAAACCCATCTATGTCCCAAGTGTCACCTGCACAGCCTGCTCACATTCACCTATGGTTTTCTTTATTACAGCCTACCTCCTGGAAGCCAAAAGGTTGACACAGTCTGAGCAGGTAAGATGGTATAAGAACGGAGTGGAAGAAAATCATAGTCCACTTTTATATCTTTAAAGCTGAAAGGGGTTGTCCCACGAAAAATATCGTACATTTTTTCAAACCAGCATCTGGATCAGAATACTTCAGTTATTGCATGTAATAAAAAAAAATTGTATAGCCACAGAGTTATTCACTAAAATCTATCTGTTTAGCGCCACCTTCTGTTTGCTCTTTTTCAACTGTTTCTGTCCTGCTCAATGTAATGGAAGCACATGCTAGGTTCCATCCTTCTACTGCCTCCAGCTGCAGCAGAAAGGACACACCCCGTAAGTTGCCAACTTGAAATAAATCTAGCAGCGCAATTGGAGCAATGATTGGAGAGGTCTTTGGATCCATGTGAGGTACAGGTCTGGTTCTAAGTTTGTTCGAAAGAGATTGTCATATACTATATGACATTGGATTTTTATTTTTTACATTAATCATGGGATAACCCCCATTTAATCACTATATATATTATATATATATATATATATATATATATATATATATATATATAATTAAGTTATGTAAAGTTCTAGTATACTTTGTGTTTGTAATTATATTTATTATAAATTAACCCCTTCCTAAGGTCTCAAATGGACTCCACAGTCATTGCAATTTGTATAGAATAGTGGAATTTGTATATAGAAATAGGTTTATTATAGTTCAGTCCCGCCACCTGCTGGCTTGAACTGTAATATAAAAGTAATGAGTCTGAAAGCCTAATACAGGCTCATGCTCATTACAAGCATAGAATGCTTTCTCCAATCTCTGCCGGGGAAAGGGTTCTTGCCCTGATAGCGCACGCATCCTTTTCCATTCAGAATGGCCCTTTCAGACACCTTGGTTACATGTGGCTACGGCGTTTGAGGGGTTAAATGTCCGCAGTCGGCATTACCGCCGATCGCAGACATTAGCCGTAGGTGTCTGCTGTATGAAACTTCAGGCACCCGGCGGCATCTTTTAAGACCTGACATCCACCGTACATGTATGGTGGATGTCGGGAAGAGGTTAAAGACAATGCTTTATATGACAGTGTTTCTTGTCAGTGAATGAAAACATTTTTGTTCACGTTGAGAGACTGAAAATTTATTAAAATTAGTTACAGTGGTGCTTGAAAGTTTGTGAACCCTTCAGAATTTTCTATATTTTTGCATATATTTGATAAAAAAATCTAATTAGTTTTTCATGCAAGTCCTAAAAGTAGATAAAGATAACCAAATCAAACAAAAATATTAGACTTGTTTATTTATTTAGGAAAATGATCCAGTATGACATGACTCTGAGTGTCCATTTTTGGCTCTATACACCACCTCAATGGATTTGAAATGAAGCGAATAAGATGTGCTTTGACTGCAAACTGTCAGCTTTAATTTGAGGGTATTTACATCCAAATCAGGTGAACGGTGTAGGAATTACAACAGTTTGCATATGTGCCTCCCACTTGTTAAGGGACCAAAAGTAATGGGACAATTGGCTTCTCAGCTGTTCCATGGCCAGGTGTGTGTTATTCCCTCATTATCCCAAATACAATGAGCAGATAAAAGGTCCAGAGTTAATTTCAAGTGTGCTTGGAATCTGTTGCTGTCAACACTCAAGATGAGATCCAACTGTCATTAGGCTGAAAAAAACAAAACAAACCCATCAGACAGATAGCAAAAACATTAGGCGTGGCCAAAACAACTGTTTGGAACATTCTTAAAAAGAAGGAACGCACCCGTGAGCTCAGCAACACCAAAAGACCAGGAAGACCACGGAAAACAACTGTGGTGGATGACCGAAGAATTCTTTCCCTGGTGAAGAAAACACCCTTCACAACAGTTGGCCGGATCAATAACACTCTCCAGGAGGTAGGTGTATGTGTGTCAAAGTCAACAATCAAGAGAAGACTTCACTGGAGTGAATACAGAGGGTTCACCACAAGATGTAAAACATTGGTGAGCCTCAAAAACAGGAAGGCCAGATTAGAGTTTGCCAAGCGACATCTAAAAAAGCCTTCACAGTTCTGGAACAACATCCTATGGACAGATGAGACCAAGGTCAACTTATACCAGAGTGATGGGAAGAGAAGAGTATGGAGAAGGAAAGGAACTGCTTATGATCCTAAGCATACCACCTCATCAGTGAAGCATGGTGGTGGTAGTGTCATGGTGTGGGCATGTATGGCTGCCAATGGAACTGGTTCTCTTTTATTTATTGATGATGTGACTGCTGACAAAAGCAGCAGGATGAATTCTGAAGTGTTTTGGGCAATATTATCTGCTCATATTTAGCCAAATGCTTCAGAACTCATTGGACGGCGCTTCACAGTGCAGATGGACAGTGACCCAAAGCATAACTGCAAAAGCAACCAAAGAGTTTTTTAAGGGCAAGAAGTGGAATGTTATGCAATGGCCAAGTCAATCCCCTGACCTGAATCCGATTGAGCATGCATTTCACTTGCTGAAGACAAAACTGAAGGGAAAATGCCCCAAGAACAAGCAGGAACTGAAGACAGTTGCAGTAGAGGCCTGGCAGAGCATCACCAGGGATAAAACCCAGCGTCTGGTGATGTCTATGCATTCCAGTCTTCAGGCTGTAAATGACTGCAAAGGATTTGCAACCAAGTATTAAAAAGTGAAAGTTTGATTTATGATTATTATGTCCCATTACTTTTGGTCCCTTAACAAGTGGGAGGCACATATGCAAACTGTTGTAATTCCTACACCGTTCACCTGATTTGGATGTAAATACCCTCAAATTAAAGCTGACAGTCTGCAGTTAAAGCACATCTTGTTTCAAATCCATTGTGGTGTTGTATAGAGCCAAAAATGTTAGAATTGTGTCGAAGTCCCAATATTTATGGACCTGTCTGTATGTGAACCTTTGCTTTCAGTATCTGGTGTCATCCAATTGTGCTGCAATAACTGCAACTAAACCTTTCCAGTAATTGTTCAGTCCTGCCCATTGGAATGTTAGCCCATTCTTGTGTACAATTCTGTTATGTTGGTGGGTTTCCTCCCTTGAACTGCTCGCTTAAGGTCCTTCCACAACATTTATATTGGATTAAAGTCAGGACTTTGACTTGGCCATTCCAAAACTTTGACCTTATTCTTCTTTAACTATTCTTTGGTAGAACGACTTGTGTGCTTACGGTCATTGTCTTGCTATATGACCCACTTTCTCTTAAGATTCAGCTTACTGACAGATGTGGTGACCAAATTGTTGGTATAATTCAGAATTCATTGTTTTGTCAATGATGGCTATATCGTCCTGGCCCAGATGCTGCAAAACAGGCCAAAACCATGATACTACCACAACTGTGTTTCACAGATGGTGGGATGAGGTTTTCCTTTCTTCAATGCTTCTCATGTAAACCAAAAAGTTTGATCTTGGTCTCATCCATCCACAAACCATTGTTCCAATAGCCAGCAATGTCATTTTTGGGGAGCAGCAGCTTTCTCCTTCAATCCTGCAATGCACCCCATTGTTGTTCAGTAGACTCATGAACATTAACAATAGGTAATGTGAGAAAGGTCTTTAGTTGCTCAGAGGTTAGCTTGGGTTCCTTTGTGACTTTGCGGACTATGACATGCCTTGCTCTTTGCATGATCATTGTTGACTAACCACTCCTAGGAGGGAGGTAATAATGGTCTTGAATTTCCTCCATTTGTACGCAGCGTGTTTGATTGTAGATTTGGGGAGTCTAAACTCCTTCGAGATGGTTTTGTAACCTTATCCAGCTAGATGAGCATCAATAACTCTTCTGAGATTCTCAGAAATCTCCTTTTGTTCTTCAGATCAGACTTTGATAGATCCCTGTTTTTACAATAAAACAGGTTGTCCACTCACACCTGATTGTCAACAGATGACTCTAAGGCTACTTTCATACTAACGTTTTGGCTTTCCGTTTCTGAGATCCGTCATGGGCTCTCACAAGCGGTCCAAAACGGATCAGTTTTGCCCTAAGGCATTCTGAATGGAAAAGGATCCACTCAGAATGCATCAGTTTGCCTCTGTTCAGTCACCATTCCGCTCTAGAGGCGGACACCAAAATGCTGTCCGCCATGTGGTGCGGAGCAAGACGGATCCGTTTGACACAGTAGAAAATTGATCCGTCCCTATTGACTTTCAATGGTGTTCATGACTGATCAGTCATGACTATAGAAGACATTATACAACCGGATCCGTTCATGACGGATGCATGCGGTTGTATTATTGTAACGGAAGCGTTTTTGCAGATCCATGACGGATCCGCAAAAAACGCTAATGTGAAAGTAGCCTAACTTTGCATTAAAATTATTTTCTAATAGTAAACTTTTGCCACTTTCAGACATGTAATATTACATTATTTTCCTCAAATTAATGACCAAACCTAATATTTTTGACTCGTTTATTATCATTGTTATCTTTATCTCCTTTTCGGAATTGTGTGAAAATCTGATGAAATTTTAGACCAAATTTATGCAGAAATATAGAAAATTCTGAAGGGTTCACAAACGGTTACGCACCACTGTGGCTACATGACCATCTCTCTCAGTGAAAATAACACACAAGTCTGCATCCTGACTCATTTATGAATTACCAATTCTTCTATAGAAGTTTGGGGAAGTGTTCTTTTTGAGTGCTGCATTGATTTTATCTGTGTCATTTCTTCTCTAGGCTCAGCTGTCATTAGAGCTGCAGCGGGAGAGTCATATAAAGCAGCAGCTCTTAATTCAGGAAAGGCTGAAAAGAGCCAAACGAGAAGACAAACTCCGAGCTCAACAAAAAGCAATAGCTGCAGAGAAGGATTTGACCGCGAATCTCCAGACATCTTACAGGTCATCTGCAGATGACAACAGCCAAAATGCACTTGTTTCTGCAGGTCAGAAATCCAGTTCTAACCCAGGGAAGTCTTTGCAGGAAATTCACAGTGTCTTTGAGAGAGAACCAGACTCTCTACTATATCTGCTGCAGAAGAGAAAAGAGCCACTGGAACCATACAAGGCAAATCGAGTTCCTAAAGATGACAAAACTAAACTGGAGGAGCAGGCCACTAAGATAAAGGACCTGAACCTGCTGGTGGACACACTATTGACCGAAAATGAAAAACTGAGAAAAGAGAACAGAAAACTTCGGGCAGAGATGGCGAGATTGCAGCAGAATCCCGAGAAAGAGTTGGACATGGACACCGATTTTGTGGAGAAGTCTGAGCTTTGGAGTCTTCAGCAACCAACACCAAGTTCTCCAAACCCCACATCTACTTGGCAGAATTTTGTAGCAAATACCGGGAAGGTGAAGGACATTCCTATACCTAATCTTCCACCTCTAGACATTCCTTTACCAGATCTTCCTCCCCTTGAGCTCCCAGAAGATATACAGTCGCAAATCACAGAATTTAAAGGACTTATGGACAGCTAGGGAAACAACAAATTCAGAGGACAATCACAAGGGAAAACCATCTTGGCAGCAATATTGGAAGGGCCACTGTGTCTTTGCCAGAGTCTACCATAGAAGCTGGAACAGTCCAGTAAACCGGTAGACACGTCACTGTGAAATATTCAATCTGAGGTCGAGTAGATCGAAACGAAATCCTAAAAGAGAAATAAGCGAGCTCTGGAAACAATACGACTTTTCTTTTAAACCAAAAGACTGAAGTAACTTTTAAAGAACCTTTGCCGAAATTTTATATATAAGTTATATATGTGTGAGGTTATATATATAATTCCATAAGAACAATTCAGAGCGTCTATCATACATGATAGCTCTGCATTCTCAGCATACACTTTCTGTCTTGCATTCAGAGTGTACGCATTTTGTTATGCACAGAAATCACGTGTGTACAGCAGACACACAGCTCGACTTGTGCCACATTGCACTCCTAGATCTAACCTCCAACCAACAATGAAATGTACTTTTTTTTTTTTTTTCTGGAACCAAATTACATGTTATTTTTAAATAATCAGTTTACAAAATTGAAAAAAAATCAGGGTGCATTGTACTTTGCTGTATATTAAAGTATGTGTTATGCATTGTTTAAAATACTTACTGAAAAGATATCAGTATCTGAATATAACAGTGCATGGGTGCAAGATATGCTGACTGGCAGTATTTGATTGACAATAATAAAGAGTTTCTATCTGCAGCTTCTGCTCTTTCTGTGTAATGCAGATCAGCAATCATGGAAATAGTTTCATTCTCAGTAACTACAAGCTGACATCGAGAAAGTGCCGCCGTGTGACTATTAGTGTGTGCTGCACATAAGTATATAGTCAAAATTAGCATTTTGTTTTCATGCAAGTCAAAAATAGTATAATGTTGTGCCATGCAGGTTATGGCAAATATCAGCAGACGTAGAGACGACAGGAGTTTTTTCTCTAAAGCCTCCTCTACTGAAGCAAATCAATAAACCTGTAATATCCAATCTCCGGTTGCTGACTCATTCCAAGACATATACAGTATTGAATAATGAGGGGTGACAATCTAATCATTAAGTGGGCAGCCCAGCTGGATTAGTGAGGACAAGGTTTGGGTATGTGGGAATTTAATATGCTCCGTTCCATGCCCTGCCCAGGATTATTATTATTATTTGAGAGTGACATTAATTTCTTGGGGCTGTACATCTAAGGCTACTTTCACACTCGCGTTTGATGCAGATCCGTCATGGATCTGCACAGACGGATCCGCATCAATCATACAACCGTCTGCATCCGTTCAGAACGGATCCGTTTGTATTATCTTTAACATGGCCAAAACGGATCCGTCTTGAACACCGTTGAAAGTCAATGGGTGGTGGATCCGTTTTCTATTGTCAGTGAAAACGGATCTGTCTCCATTGACTTACATTGTGTGTCAGGACGGATCCGTTTGCCTCTGCATCGTCAGGCGGACACCAAAACGCTGCAAGCAGCGTTTTGGTGTCCGCCTTCGGAGCGGAATGTAGGCAAACTGATGCATTCTGAGCGGATCCTTATCTTTTCAGAATGCATTAGGGCAAAACTGATCCGTTTTGGATCGCTTGTGAGAGCCCTGAAACGGATCTCACAAACGGAAACCAAAATGCCAGTGTGCCTAAGAGAGGTTACACATGTGTAATATAAAAACACAAGTACAGTAGGCATGAACTTGTTAACATACTGGTACAGAGGGGGAGAGGACCCTGCCCACGAGAGCTTACACTCTAGAAGGGAGAGTGGATAGACACCGTAGGTGAGGGTAAAAGCTGCTCTTCTGGCTTTGTGGTGGGAGCATGCATTTTGTAGGTGGTAGGCTTTCCTGAAGAGGTGGGTTTTCAGGTTGCTTTTGAAGGTTTGGATGTTGTGGGAGAGTCTCCTGTGCAGGGGTTGCGAGTTCCAGTGTATGGTGGATGCACATGAGAAATCTTGTAAGTGATTGTGCAAGAAACAGATGAGAATAGTGGATTGGAGATTGCCGTACATGTGGGGATGTATCTGGAAAGCAGGTCAGAGATGTAAGGAGGGGACAGGTTTTGCACAGCCTTATAGTTGTTAGTATCTTGAGCTGAATTCACTGGGCAATGGGTACACCGCTTGGCCATCTCTGGCAGTCCACAAGAGTTTGAATGACAATGCGCCTGCTCAATCAGTGTTCAGTTCAAACTGACATGGGTTTCCCTGTTCTCATGATCAGCAAGGGTCCCAGAACCCAATGATAACGCATCTGTCATCGGAGGTGGCAAGTTTGATTATGGAAAAACCCCATTCAAACATGGTGGATCTGCTGCATGTTTTCCGTGTGGATTCTACACAGTAAATCTGCAGCAAATTACTGTACCATACATGTGGATGGATATGTTGAAACTCCATCCACATGAAGAGGAAAATGTTCCATAGAGAAAAATGAACATTCTGCAGATTTCCAAATTCACGGTATGTTCATTCTGTTGCAGAAATGCTGTGATTTCATCCGTCACTGTACAGTATAGAGGGGAAACAATCTGCAGCTAAAGAGCTCCGTGGGGATTTCGCTCTGCAGTTGCTGTCGATTTGCAGCAAAATTCAGCTGCATCTCTGCTTCCCTAAGAAAATCCTGTATTCTCTGTGAGCCTTGTGACACAATTCAAGCGCCTCTGTAGTTCCAAATCATGCTTGCAGCAGACTGTTCCCACATTAGAGCCAAGTGGTGGCACTGAACCTACGCAGTCCTGCTATCTTACAGCTATTGACCACAGTTGTGTGCCAGATGCTGTGTAGGCCAAGTAGTAGTGTCAGGATCGTAATTACATCACCACAATGTTGTCCACTAAGTAGTTTCTTTAAATGAATTCCAATCAGATAGAACATTTACAACAGGGCCCATAAATATGTAAGCCCCTGACAGGGGATTGAGTAGGTAGGAACCTCACAAAATTACCTTGTGGCCACCCACGTTTTATAGTAAAGAGCCTTTTTCAGGCAAACTGTCTATGGGCTAAAGGCAAGACAAAGTAAGGATTAACAAGTTGGCCATAGACATGTAGAGAAATTGACCAATGCTTGATATGAGAATTTCCATCTGTGGGACTTAGAGAGTTCACATCTCCGTTTCATTTTCTGTTCATCTGATCAGAAGAACCGACAAAATAAAAAAAACAAGATCCTGTAAAAAAACAACAGATCCTGTTGCACATTTGGCATCCATTTGAGCCATTTCTGTCAGATACGGTTTTTTAGAAAGGGGAAAAAAAAAGTCCTACACGTAGTACTCCTTTTTCCATCTAAAAAAACGTATCTCATACGGAAATGGCTCAAATGGATGCCAATTGTGCATTAGGCTATTTTCACATCTCCTTTGTGAAGTCCGGCAGGCTGTCCCGGCGGAGAACAGCATGCCAGAATCCTCTGGATCCGGCACTGCCGGTTACAAACGGAATGCCCGCTGGCCCCATGGTCCGGCAGAGATCCCTACGCTGTTCCAGCAGACAAACGGAGAGTGCAGCTTGCAGAGGTGTGTGTCTGGACAATTCTCCATCTGTATGCCGGAACAGCGTGCTGGAGTTTGGAGGTGTGAAACTATCCATAACTGTGAATTCTCCCTTAGGCCTCTTGCACACAAGCTTTTTTTTTTTGCGTTCCGTATACGGAACCATTAGTTTCAATGGCTCAGAAAAAAAATGGAATGTATTCCATATGCATTCCGTTTCCATTTTTGCGTTCCGTTCAAAGATAGAACATGTCCTTTTTTTTTATTTTATTCGCTTTATGCTTTAACACACACAGCAAAAAATAACGACAGTCTCAGTACATGAGACTTCACATACATTGTATACCAATCCTAGCTGGTCTAAATCACTATGTTCTATTCCCCCCCCCCCCCCCCCCCCCCCCGCCACATATTAGATCACCGCTGTTCAGCTTGTTCTGCTCTTAAGGCCTCAGTCAGCCTATGGGCTGAGTAAGCAGTTCTCGGAGATGCGCACCATATCCCCCACACCTTTTGAAATTTAGACATGCAACCCCTATTTTTAAAGACTATATTCTCATATGGTATGATAGAGTTGACTAGTTGTTTCCACTGTGCTAAAGTGGGTGATCTGTCACCCATCCACCTCATGGTGATCGCCTTCCGCGCCAGGAACAATACTTCCCTCAGGAATATCCTAACATGATGTGAGTAAATAGTCTCATCCAGTATTCCGAAGAGACAGGTCTTTGGGTGTAATGTTACTGCACAACCTAGGAGATCAGTGAGCAGCTTAATTACCTCTTCCCAGAATGCATGTACATAGGGGCATGCCCAGATAAGATGCCAAAAGTCAGCATCCACTGACGCACATCTGTGACACTCAGAGTGGGTAAGCCTACCCATCCTATTTAGCCTTAGCGGAGTCAGGTAGCTCTGATGTAGTATGCAAACTTGGATAAACTTATTGTTTATGGCATGTGACACTAGTGTGGGGGATTCTAGAATATCTACCTCATCTTCATTAGTTAAGTCTGGGATTTTAGCTTTCCATCTACTTAATGCTTGAATTGGGACACCTTTCAGCTTAACATCTAGGAGGTGGGTATACAATACTGATATAAAACCACGTGGTCCTTGGGAGCGGATAACTCCAATCATTGGAAAGGTTGACAGTAAGATTGGGGTATCCCTGTAGTGGGTTTGTAGGGCGTGTCTCAACTGCAGGAATCTATAGAATGCCTGTCTAGGGAGTTCATGCCTACGGCTCATGGATTCATAATCGTTGAATACATTATTGCTGTATAAATTGCCCAATGTGACAACCCCATGTTCCTTCCAGAACGTCCCTTCTCGCATCGTCAGTAGATCAGGGAACATGGGGTTATCTCAAATCGGGGTTTCCAACAGATCCAACTCTATTTAGTCTCTTACTAGCTGTCCAAACCTGAACAGCCACCCTATGAATTGTCAGTAGCTTACGTGAGAATAGACTAGGCTGTTCTAGCACAGGCCATAAATTGGCAATACCCAGGTAATCGGCTAGTTGCTTCTGTTGCCTACAGAGACCGCCTCCCAGTGACAACCAAGATCTGATGTTCCTCAGCTGCCCAGCTAAATAATATAGGTAAACATCGGGCAAGGACATGCCCCCTTCCTTTTTAAAACGGGATAGGTTAGTTATCGAAAGCTTGGGTCTATTTGCGCCCCAGATAAAGGGTGACAACAGCGAGCTGAGGTTCTGAAAGAACTTTTTGGGGACTGCATATGGTGCATGCTGTAAAATATATAAGCATTTCGGCAGGACAATCAGTTTTATCAGATTGATCCTCCCCTGCACAGACAGAGGCAGGTTCTGCCATACCCTGAATTTCTCCTTACAATATGTTAGGAGTGGCTGGATATTCAGTATATGGAAGGATGTGACATTTTTGGTGATATGTACACCTAAATATTTATAGCTATGCACAATAGGTAGTTCTCCTGGGTTGAACGTGTCCTCCAGTTGATATAGAGGACATAGTGTCGACTTGGACCAGTTTATCCGCAATCCCGAGAACCGGCTAAATAATTCAATTGTGGCAATTGCCCTAGGGAGTGTGGATTCTGTTTGTGACATAAAAAGCACCATATCATCGGCATATAACCTGACCCTATCCTCCTGTTCTCCTATTTGGGTGCCGTGATATTGCGGGTCCGTCCTAATACGCATGGCCAGTGGCTCTATGGCTAAGGCAAACAGCAGTGGTGATAGGGGGCAACCCTGTCTAGTTCCTCTCCCCAGGCAAAAGCTGTCTGACAGTAACCCATTCACCAATACACCCGCTCTGGGACTTTTGTATAACATCCCAACCCAACGTCTGAATTTGGGGCCAAAACCAAATTTCCTGAGGACCTGGAATAAATATGGCCATTCAACCGAGTCGAATGCCTTTGCTGTGTCCAATGATGCCAGAGCCCATTTCTCCTGTTTCTGAAGACCAATCTGGGTCACCACCTGCACCCTCCTGATATTGTCAGTGGTGGACCTGCCAGGCATAAATCCAGATTGATCTGGATGCACTAAGGCAGTAGCTATTTTACCAAGACGCACGGCCAATATCTTTGCTATAATCTTATAGTCTATGTTCAATAAGGATATCGGACGATATGACCCGCACTCGTCCGGTTCCTTGCCAGGTTTCAAAAGCACGACTATGGTTGCGTCATACATGGATGGCGGGAAGTCTCCATTTCGGAAAGCATCATTGTACATTTTTAGCAGAAGTGGGTTAATGTGGGCATAGTACTTAACATATACTTCTAAAGGCAGTCCATCGGGACCTGAGGCCTTACCCCTAGCTAGTTGTGAAATAGACTCCTGTATTTCCAGGGCAGTTATGGGGGCTTCTAGGCTGTCTACTGCCTCTTGCGACAAAGTAGGGAAATCTAGATCCCAAAATAGTGCATGACATCATCTATCCCGTAATTCACCCTGGACTCATAAAGGTCTCTATAATATTCTTGGAACCTACCCGCTATAGCCTCTGAATCAGAAAGTATCTGTCCATCCAATGCTTTAATGCGTAGTATAGCGGGGGATGCCTGGCTTTGCCTAACGATGTGAGCTAAAAGTTTACTGGACTGATTGCCAAATTCAAAGTACGTTTGTTTGGAGAAAAACATTTTCCTTTGAGATTTTTCCTTAAAGGGAACCTGTCACCAGGGCAACATAAATAAGTGATTGATTCTCTTAGCACAATGCTGGGTCACTTTCTTTAATTGACCCAGTCAATCTGCCAACATCTTGTATTGAAAAGCTCCAGCTGATAATGATGAGTCATGAATAGAGTTGAGCGAACACCTGGATGTTCGGGTTCGAGAAGTTCGGCCGAACTTCCCGGAAATGTTCGGGTTCGGAATCCGAACCCGATCCGAACTTCGTCCCGAACCCGAACCCCATTGAAGTCAATGGGGACCTGAACTTTTGGGCACTAAAAAGGCTGTAAAACAGCCCAGGAAAGAGCTAGAGGGCTGCAAAAGGCAGCAACATGTAGGTAAATCCCCTGCAAACAAATGTGGATAGGGAAATGAATTAAAATAAAAATAAAAAAAATAAAAATGAACCAATATCAATTGGACAGAGGTCCCATAGCAGAGAATCTGGCTTCACGTCAGCAGAGAATCAGTCTCTTCATGCCATAGCAAAGAATCTGGCTTCATGTCAGCAGAGAATCAGTCTCTTCATGCCATAGCAGAGAATCTGGCTTCATGTCAGCGCAGAATCAGTCTTCATGTCATAGCAGAGAATCAGGCTTCACGTCACCCACCACTGGAACAGGCCACTGTCACACATTTAGGCCCCGGCACCCAGACAGAGGAGAGGTTCATTCAACTTTGGGTTGCCCCGCAATATAATGGTAAAATGAAATTAAAAATAGTATTGAATGAGGAAGTGCCCTGGAGTAGAATAATATATTGTTAAGGGGAGGTAGTTAATATCTAATCTGCACAAGGGATGGACAGGTCCTGTGGGATCCATGCCTGGTTCATTTTTATGAACGTCAGCTTGTCCACATTGGCTGTAGACAGGCGGCTGCGTTTGTCTGTAATGACGCCCCCTGCCGTGCTGAATACACGTTCAGACAAAACGCTGGCCGCCGGGCAGGCCAGCACCTCCAAGGCATAAAAGGCTAGCTCTGGCCACGTGGACAATTTGGAGACCCAGAAGTTGAATGGGGCCGAACCATCAGTCAGTACGTGGAGGGGTGTGCACAGGTACTGTTCCACCATGTTAGTGAAATGTTGCCTCCTGCTAACACGTTCCGTATCAGGTGGTGGTGCAGTTAGCTGTGGCGTGGTGACAAAACTTTTCCACATCTCTGCCATGCTAACCCTGCCCTCAGAGGAGCTGGCCGTGACACAGCTGCGTTGGCGACCTCTTGCTCCTCCTCTGCCTTCGCCTTGGGCTTCCACTGGTTCCCCTGTGACATTTGGGAATGCTCTCAGTAGCGCGTCTACCAACGTGCGCTTGTAGTCGTGCATCTTCCTATCACGCTCCAGTGTGGGAAGTAAGGTGGGCACATTGTCTTTGTACCGGGGATCCAGCAGGGTGGCAACCCAGTAGTCCGCACACGTTAAAATGTGGGCAACTCTGCTGTCGTTGCGCAGGCACTGCAGCATGTAGTCGCTCATGTGTGCCAGGCTGCCCAGAGGTAAGGACAAGCTGTCCTCTGTGGGAGGCGTATCGTCATCGTCCTGTGTTTCCCCCCAGCCACGCACCAGTGATGGGCCCGAGCTGCTTTGGGTGCCACCCCGCTGTGAACATGCTTCATCCTCCTCCACCTCATCCTCGTCCTCCTCGTCCTGCAGTAGTGGGCCCTGTCTGGCCACATTTGTACCTGGCCTCTGGTGTTGCAAAAAACCTCCCTCTGAGTCACTTCGAAGAGACTGGCCTGAAAGTGCTAAAAATGACCCCTCTTCCTCCTCTTCCTCCTGGGCCACCTCCTCTTCCATCATCGCCCTAAGTGTTTTCTCAAGGAGACATAGAAGTGGTATTGTAACGCTGATAACGGCGTCATCGCCACTGGCCATGTTGGTGGAGTACTCGAAACAGGGCACACAGGTCTCGCATGGAGGCCCAGTCATTGGTGGTGAAGTGTGTCTGATCCGCAGTGCGACTGACCCGTGCGTGCTGCAGCTGAAACTCCACTATGGCCTGCTGCTGCTCGCACAGTCTGTCCAGCATATGCAAGGTGGAGTTCCACCTGGTGGGTATGTCACATATGAGGCGGTGAGCGGGAAGGCCGAAGTTACGCTGTAGCGCAGACAGGCGAGCGGCGGCAGGGTGTGAACGCCGGAAGCGCGAACAGACGGCCCGCACTTTATGCAGCAGCTCTGACATGTCGGGGTAGTTGCGAATGAACTTCTGCACCACCAAATTCAGCACATGCGCCAGGCAAGGGATGTGCGTCAAACCGGCTAGTCCCAGAGCTGCAACGAGATTTCGCCCATTATCGCACACCACCAGGCCGGGCTTGAGGCTCACCGGCAGCAACCACTCGTCGGTCTGTTGTTCTATACCCCGCCACAACTCCTGTGCGGTGTGGGGCCTGTCCCCCAAACATATGAGTTTCAGAATGGCCTGCTGACGTTTACCCCGTGCTGTGCTGAAGTTGGTGGTGAAGGTGTGTGGCTGACTGGATGAGCAGGTGGAAGAAGAGGAGGAGGAAGCTGAGTAGAAGGAGGAGGAGACAGGAGGCAAAGAATGTTGCCCTGCGATCCTTGGCGGCGGAAGGACGTGCGCCAAACAGCTCTCCGCCTGGGGCCCAGCCGCCACTACATTTACCCAGTGTGCAGTTAGGGAGATATAGCGTCCCTGGCCGTGCTTACTGGTCCACGTATCTGTGGTTAGGTGGACCTTGCCACAGATGGCGTTGCGCAGTGCACACTTGATTTTATCGGACACTTGTTTGTGCAGGGAAGGCACGGCTCTCTTGGAGAAGTAGTGGCGGCTGGGAACAACATACTGTGGGACAGCAAGTGACATGAGCTGTTTGAAGCTGTGTGTGTCCACCAGCCTAAATGACAGTATTTCATAGGCCAGTAGTTAAGAAATGCTGGCATTCAGGGCCAGGGATCGAGGGTGGCTAGGTGGGAATTTACGCTTTCTCTCAAATGTTTGTGAGATGGAGAGCTGAACGCTGCCGTGTGACATGGTTGAGATGCTTGGTGACGCAGGTGGTGGTGTTGGTGGTACATACCATGTTTGCTGGGCGGCAGGTGCCAACGTTCCTCCAGAGGCAGAGGAAGAGGCCGAGGCGGCGGCTGCAGCAGCAGAAGAGGCCGAGGCGGCGGCAGCAGCAGAAGAGGCAGCAGGGGGAGCCTGAGTGACTTCCTTGTTTTTAAGGTGTTTACTCCACTGCAGTTTATGCTTTGCCTGGTCATGCAGGTTGTGCTAAGGTTCAGAACGTTAATGCCTCGCTTCAGGCTCTGATGGCACAGCGTGCAAACCACTCGGGTCTTGTCGTCAGCACATTGTTTGAAGAAGTGCCATGCCAGGGAACTCCTTGAAGCTGCCTTTGGGGTGCTCGGTCCCAGATGGCGGCGGTCAGTAGCAGGCGGAGTCTCTTGGCGGCGGGTGTTCTGATTTTGCCCACTGCTCCCTCTTTTGCTACGCTGTTGGCTCGGTCTCACCACTGCCTCTTCCTCCGAACTGTGAAAGTCAGTGGCACGACCTTCATTCCATGTGGGGTCTAGGACCTCATCGTCCCCTGCATCGTCTTCCACCCAGTCTTGATCCCTGACCTCCTGTTCAGTCTGCACACTGCAGAAAGACGCAGCAGTTGGCACCTGTGTTTCGTCATCATCAGAGACGTGCTGAGGTGGTATTCCCATGTCCTCATCATCAGGAAAAATAAGTGGTTGTGCGTTAGTGCATTCTCTCTCTTCCACCCCTGGGGAAGGGCTAGGTGGATGCCCTTGGGAAACCCTGGCAGCAGAGTCTTCAAACAGCATAAGAGACTGCTGCATAACTTGAGGCTCAGACAGTTTCCCTGATATGCATGGGGGTGATGTGACAGACCGATGGGCTTGGTTTTCATGCGCCATCTGTGCGCTTTCTGCAGAAGACTGGGTGGGAGATAATGTGAACGTGCTGGATCCACTGTCGGCCACCCAATTGACTAATGCCTGTACCTGCTCAGGCCTTACCATCCTTAGAACGGCATTGGGCCCCACCAAATATCGCTGTAAATTCTGCTGGCTACTGGGACCTGAGGTAGTTGGTTCACTAGGACGTGTGGCTGTGGCAGAACGGCCACGTCCTCTCCCAGCACCAGAGGGTCCACTAACACCACCACGACCATGTCCACGTCCGCGTCCCTTATTAGATGTTTTCCTCATTGTTCCCGTTCACCACAATTTTGAGAATGGCAAATTTGGGAATAGTTTTTCAACCCAGAAAAAAAAGTGTGCTTTTACGGTCACTACAAATAACTTGACCAGCTAAAACAGTACAGATTTGGTTGAATAGAGATGTGAGGCCTGTTTTTTTTTTGCGCTGTGTGACAGGTATAGGTTTAATCACAGAATCAGACTTCTATCAGCACGGTAGCGTGTGTCTTAGGTTTTTCTGAATGACACTATCAGTACCTTCAATGTAAGATATTCTTTTTGGGATAGATTTCAAGTAGGCCTCAAATACCAGAAACTAGTTATTTTGAGAATGGCAAATTTGGGAATGGTTTTTCAACCCAGAAAAAAAAAGTGTGTTTTTACGGTCACTACAAATAACTTGACCAGCTAAAACAGTACAGATTTGGTTAAATAGAGATGTGAGGCCTGTTTTTTTTTGCGCTGTGTGACAGGTATAGGTTTAATCACAGAATCAGACTTCTATCAGCACGCTAGCGTGTGTCTTAGGTTTTTCTGAATGACACTATCAGTACCTTCAATGTAAGATATTCTTTTTGGGATAGATTTCAAGTAGGCCTCAAATACCAGAAACTAGTTATTTTGAGAATGGCAAATTTGGGAATGGTTTTTCAACCCAGAAAAAAAACTGTGCTTTTACGGTCACTACAAATAACTTGACCAGCTAAAACAGTGCAGATTTGGTTGAATAGAGATGTGAGACCTGTTTTTTTTTGCGCTGCGTGACAGGTATAGGTTTAATCACAGAATCAGACTTCTATCAGCACGCTAGCGTGTGTCTTAGGTTTTTCTGAATGACACTATCAGTACCTTCAATGTAAGATATTCTTTTTGGAATAGATTTCAAGTAGGCCTCAAATACCAGAAACTAGTTATTTTGAGAATGGCAAATTTGGGAATGGTTTTTCAACCCAGAAAAAAAAGTGTGCTTTTACGGTCACTACAAATAACTTGACCAGCTAAAACAGTACAGATTTGGTTAAATAGAGATGTGAGGCCTGTTTTTTTTTGCGCTGTGTGACAGGTATAGGTTTAATCACAGAATCAGACTTCTATCAGCACGCTAGCGTGTGTCTTAGGTTTTTCTGAATGACACTATCAGTACCTTCAATGTAAGATATTCTTTTTGGGATAGATTTCAAATAGGCCTCAAATACCAGAAACTAGTTATTTTGAGAATGTCAAATTTGGGAATGGTTTTTCAACCCAGAAAAAAAAGTGTGCTTTTACGGTCACTACAAATAACTTGACCAGCTAAAACAGTGCAGATTTGGTTGAATAGAGATGTGAGACCTGTTTTTTTTTGCGCTGTGTGACAAGTATAGGTTTAATCACAGAATCAGACTTCTATCTGCACGCTAGCGTGTGTCTTAGGTTTTTCTGAATGACACTATCAGTACCTTCAATGTAAGATATTCTTTTTGGGATAGATTTCAAGTAGGCCTCAAATACCAGAAACTAGTTATTTTGAGAATGGCAAATTTGGGAATGGTTTTTCAACCCAGAAAAAAAAGTGTGCTTTTACGGTCACTACAAATAACTTGACCAGCTAAAACAGTACAGATTTGGTTGAATAGAAATGTCAGGTCTATTTTTTAGGCGCTGGGTGACAGGCTCAACTTGCCCCTGATGTAATATATGGCCAAAAAATAACCACACTGTTGATGGTTAAATGCACTTGGGTGACACAGGCTCAGCCTGCACCAGATGTAGTATATGGCCAAAAAATAATCAGACTGTTGATGGTTAAATGCACTTGGGTGACACAGGCTCAGCCTGCAGCTGATGTAGTATATGGCCAAAAAATAACCAGACTGTTGATGGTTAAATGCACTTCGGTGACACAGGCTCAGCCTGCAGCTGATGTAGGATATAGCACAAAATAACCACACTATCGATGGTTAAATACACTTGGTGATAGCTTGTGCTGGCGCACCACAAGTCACAAAATGGCCGCCGATCACCCCAGAAAAAAAGTGATCTTAAAACGCTCTGGGCAGCCTCAAAAAAGTGAGAAAGTCAATAATAGCACTTCAATGATCCACAGCTGCAGATCGATCACAGAATGAAGTCTTTTGGAGGAGTTAATCTGCCTAATCTCGCCCTAACGTCGCAGCTGCAACCTCTCCCTACACTGATCATAGCAGAGTGACGTGCGGCGCTACGTGACTCCAGCTTAAATAGAGGCTGGGTCACATGCTGCACTGGCCAATCACAGCCATGCCAATAGTAGGCATGGCTGTGATGGCCTCTTGGGCCAAGTAGTATGACGCTTGTTGATTGGCTGCTTTGCAGCCTTTCAAAAAGCGCCAAGAAAGCGCCGAACACCGAACCCGAACACGGACTTTTATCGAAAATGTTCGGGTTCGGGTCCGTGTCACGGACACCCCAAAATTCGGTACGAACCCGAACTATACAGTTCGGGTTCGCTCATCCCTAGTCATGAATATTCATGAGCTCCTGACTCTCCCCGCCCACCTGCTGCTGAATGACAGTTTGTTTCCATATGAACCAGCAGCAGGTGGGCAGGGGAGTGGCTATAGCTCTGAATTAAATATACGCTGGACTCAATGACATCACGCCGGACTCCAATCAGCTCATTAGCATGCGGCATCTTTGTGTGTCTATTATGAGATAACCATCTGTCACACTAGTAAGTGAATACATCTAAGGTACTTTTTAGTAGTTAATGATTGTAAATAATTAGTCAGATTATAATCAAATATCCACATGACAGGTTCCCTTTAAGCAGAGCCAGGTATTGTCTCCCCTTAGATAACCACGCCTCCTTATTTAAATCATTAGGATCGGCGACGTATGCCGCCTCCAATCTAGAGCAATCTGCCGCCAGGCCTTCCTCCTGCCTAGCCGCTGACTTTTTAATATATGATATAGTAGATCTGAGGCAGCCTCTAAGATATGCTTTCATAGTTTCCCACAATAGTGTACTATTAGGCTCCTCCTCATGCCCTTCCATGAACACCTTCAATTGATCAGGGATACGATCAGACAGTCCAAACAGGGTCAACCAAAAGGGATTAATCCGAGCTGCGCGTCTGATCACATCCCCGCCTAGCCTCAATGTTAGTTGCACAGGGGCGTGGTCAGATATACCCCTCGGTCCATACTCTATATCATACGTTAAAGAGCACATAGACGGGTTGCCCAGGGCGTAATCTATTCGCGGCAATGCATTATGACTAGTGGAATGACATGAGTATTGTCTGACATCAGGGTGTTTCAGTCGCCACAGATCCATCCATCCCACCTCTTCCACTAATTAAGCTAGGGACGTCTTGTTATTAGGGCGGCTATCAGCAGCCTCCACCTGGTGATGCCTATCCAGGTCCCTGTCTAGAGTCATATTAAAATCACCCAGGCTAACTACACGGGCTGACGGGTATGCTGAACTACCTGCAAGGAAAAAGGCGGGGGGATGTATATACCAATAATAACGTACAATACACAGTTAATATATGCAGCTACAAACACATTTTCCCGTCTTATCTATCTGGCATGTTTCCAACTTCTACCTGAGGGATTTGTGCACCATGAGAGACTCGCCTCTAGACAGGTTCGTATAGCATGAGTGTTGTGCCCATTGAGCCCAGGGCTTTTGTATGCGCCTCGTATTATCCGCTGTTAAGTGGGTTTCCTGCAGGCAGAGGATATGCGGGTTGAATCTCCTGACTGCAGAAAACACCATGGCTCGTTTCCTGGCAGCACCCACTCCCCTGACATTCCACGACATTATACGTATTTCTGACATGTTGATCTGATGTAAAGGACCTTAGTTACCTCCCATCCCTCCCACCACTTTGCATTATGACTGATACAGCACAGAACACATAACATTTGAACCGTCAGGCGTATCCTGACATATACTACGAGTGCCTGCATGGTGTAACCTTGAACCATTCGCATCACTCTTGTCACATGAAAAAACAATATACCTCGTCTGTTAGGTGGCACTTCAAGTAAACGGGGTGTGCTTAAGGTAATTAACTAGTAGCACCACAAATCTTACAACTTGTATAGAAGTGGTTCTTAACACAGCCAAGGACCCAATCCCTAACTTCTAGCGGGAGCCCAGTTCAGAACATGAGCATCTGGGCCAACGAGGGGACTCTTTGGTGAACTAGGTAACACATGTGTCGCTCAATACCTCCCCTAGCATGTGTGATAGCATCCTAATCCTGATTACTATCTTCCTACCACATTTGAACACTCGTGGCTGTCTATGAACTGGTTTAGTCAATTACACTTAAGGATCAAAGCAGACCGGTATTAAACAAATTCCTGAGCGTCTAACAGAATGTATACTTAGTCAGTCCAGATGTTACCGCTGGTCCCAATGTCCAGTCCCCGGGGTCCCTCTTCCTTTTTGCAAACAAAGAAACAAGGGAGTATTCACATTTTTATCTTGGGGCTCTTGCGTTTCTTCCCCTTCCGTCCAGCCAGTTAGTGGCTTCCTCAGGATTATTGAAGAACCGGCTCATATCACCATCTACTACTCTCAGACGGGCTGGATACACCATGGAATAGGGCAAATTCCTCTCGCGTAGCCTCCGTTTCACCATGCTGAACGTGGCTCTGCGTTTCTGCAGTTCAGATGAAAAATCCGGAAAAATCATAATGGTGCTGTTTTCAAACTTTAGCTCCTGCTTGGTGCGCGCCATCTGTAACACATGATCTCTGTCCATAGAGTTCAGTAGCCTAGCAAGTAAGGGTCTTGGAGGAGCACCTGGTGAAAGGGGTTTGGCGGGAACGCGATGCGCTCGCTTAATGATGAATGCCGCAGAGAATGTCGCATCTGGAAAGGAATTCCGGAGCCAGGTAGTGACAAACGCGCACGGGTTATTGCCCTCAGCTTTTTCAGGCATGCCGATTATCTGCAAGTTATTGCGTCGCGTGCGGTTATCATAATCATCACATTTCTGTTGCCAAAAATTGACTTTTTGCTCCAATTCCTGTATCTTTGCGGGAAGTGGTTGCAGGCGGTCTTCCACGTCAGAGATCCTGTTTTCTGTCTCCTTAACGCGGTCCCGAATGGACTGCATGTCATGGCGGAGCAGGCCTATATCCACCTTCACTTCCTCCAGTTTGCCCATCATGGACGTGCCATTCGCCACTGGTGCCCTGTGCTCTTCACAGATGAAAGCAGGTTAACACTGAGCACATGTGACAGACGTGACAGAGTCTGGAGATGCCGTGGAGAACGTTCTGCTGCCTGCAATATCCTCCAGCATGACCGGTTTGGCATTGGGTCAGTAATGGTGTGGGGTGGCATTTCTTTGGAAGGCCACACAGCCCTCCATGTGCTCGCCAGAGGTAGCCTGACTGCCATTAGGTACCGAGATGAGATCCTCAGACCCCTTGTGAGACCATATGCTGGTGCGGTTGGCCCTGGGTTCCTCCTAATGCAAGACAATGCTAGACCTCATGTGGCTGGAGTGTGTCAGCAGTTCCTGCAAGACGAAGGCATTGATGCTATGGACTGGCCCGCCCATTCCCCAGACCTGAATCCAATTGAGCACATCTGGGACATCATGTCTCGCTCTATCCACCAACGTCACGTTGCACCACAGACTGTCCAGGAGTTGGCAGATGCTTTAGTCCAGGTCTGGGAGGAGATCCCTCAGGAGACTGTCCGCCACCTCATCAGGAGCATGCACAGGCGTTGTAGGGAGGTCATACAGGCACGTGGAGGCCACACACACTACTGAGCCTCATTTTGACTTGTTTTAAGGACATTACATCAAAGTTGGATCAGCCTGTAGTGTGTTTTTCCACTTTAATTTTGAGTGCGACTCCAAATCCAGACCTCCATGGGTTGAAAAATTTGATTTACATTTTTTATTTTTGCGTGATTTTGTTGTCAGCACATTCAACTATGTAAAGAACAAAGTATTTCAGAAGAATATTTAATTAACTCCAATCTAGGATGTGTTATGTTTGTGTTCCCTTTATTTTTTTGAGCAGTGTATTTACAAAAATGATCATTGGCACCCTATTAACAGATTAAACTATGATCATTGTAATGGGAATACCCCTTTAATCAGTTTCCAAATTATACTTGGTCACAAATTATAGCTCAAATCAGGTTTTTTATAAAATATTCTGATCGTAGCAAAATATCATTGCATGGATGTTCAAATAAAACTTTTCCATGATCGTTGATGTGGCTTCTGAACGTCATAGAATTCAAGAAGGGGCAGGGAAGGGGGCGTGGTTATCTTGACTTAAAGCAAGGAGCCCACTGCCCCATTGACTTCAAGCCTGACTAGAGAAGCGCAGGGGATAAAAGAACGTTTTCTGAGCTTTAGCCGCATCGGCCTTCAGCAAGAGAATTATCGTCGGAAACATGCTGCTGGCTACTGTCAGGTACTGCTGGCGGCTTGGGACGGTTTTTGGACGTGACAGGTTCCCTTTAAGGCATGTTTGCTATATTATATTAAATCTGACCCATTGAGTCTACCAGCACAGGACATAATCTTGACTGTCTGTTGTGGCTCTTAGATTGCACCCAAAGCAAGCCCCCCTCCCCTGCAATATTGTCCACGTCTAGTCACACCTGGTTATGGGTGCCTTCACAAGACGCAGATATTGTTGCAGAATTTCTGAAACTGAAAAATCAGTTCAAACCGTTCTATTCATCTGAATGGGGTTGTTTTGCCATATGATTTTGTGCAAACCCCATACAGATGAATGGAACTGCTTTTCAGTCACAGACATTTTCTGCACCCCTACGGTCAGGAGTTTTTCTCTGATGGAGCCACCACAGACTTTTGAGCAGAACCTCAGAGTTTGCGGTGTGCCAGGCTATCGGGGTGCCATGCTGTGCATCAGACTGGTCATTTTGCTTCTCTCCTATAAACCATCTGTGGAGTGACTGCTCTGTGGTTTCCCATTTCTAATTGTAGAGTGATTTTCCATCACATGACATTGTGACTTTTTGGTCCAGTGCTGAGGAATAAGCATGCCAAGTCTATCATGGGCTGAGCTTTACTGACCAGGCATTGCTAAGAGGTCACTTGTCAGCTGGCCTATCTGGCAAGGGACCTTCTCAGATGTGACATTTGTGGACAGGAAATAAGAAATGTCTCTCGCAGGCTGGAGAACATCTGGGTTCTACGGATGAAGTAAAAGTGTGCAAAACAATGAATGAGGAATGCTGGGACTTTTATAGGTAGGAATAATACATTTGTTGTCTGACTGGTCCTTGATCCTAGTAACAATGCATAAAAATAATAAAATAAAGGAACAGCACCTTCAGAGATAATCGCAGGTGCAAGCTACCATAGCAACTATGTAGAAAAACAACTAAGTAACAGCACACCACTAAATGCATAGTAAGTATGGTAGTCATGTATTTAACGCTGTTCACACATTCACCTGTTTACCCACCCTTAGTGCATTTAGTGGTGTGCGGCTACTTATTTGTGTATATATACAGTATATAGTGAAAAGATTAAATGAAAACAAGAAGGTGTGCTGTTTTATATTATTATTATTAATATTATATACTAGTAAAACTACTGAAACTAATTTTAGGCTGTTTGTCATCGCAGATTATATTATCACAGCCTGATGAACGTATTAAAAGATTTATTTTCTTTGAATACGTTCATCAGGCTGTGATAATATATAATTCATGAACGTTAACCAGCTTTATTTGATTAGTGTGAGATTGTTTGTCATTGCAGCACTATGAAGGTGGAGGACGACTTTAAACAAATGGGAAATAAAATTGGCGTACAAGACTTTCTAAACACATGGGGGGGGGGGACATTTCCTAGAACTGGTGCTTTATATGGTGGTCTTTATATGGTGGTCTCCTTAACAATGATTTCCACAACACCCTGCCCCCTTAACAGTGGCCTCTACAGCAATCTTCCCCTTAACATTGACAGTTTTAGGCCGGACAGTCTGGCTTTCAGACTCCCTGTCCTCCGTCCGGCGCAGGGCCTGGACGGACACAGGGATGTCCTTTTGAACAGCTCACTCTGTGCTGTCTAAGTGTAAGCTGCAGGGAGAAAGTCACCCTCCCTCCCACCCCTGCAGCTGACAGAAGTAGATTTTTACTTTCATTTTTTCAATCCTCGTCGGCTGTGGAGTGGGCGTGGCCTAACCGGGTCGGGGGCATGGCTTAGCGGGACCTGGGGGCGGGGTTTTAAGTCCATCTTTTGAGAGTGGCCTAAATTGCCACCCTACCTGCCCCGAACTGTGACCTCCACAGTACTCCGCTCCCTTAGCAGTATCACCCACAGCACCCTGCCCCTTTAAAGGAAATCTGTCACCGGGATAACCACTATTGAAGTAAAGCCATGGCCTAATAGCACTTAGTACCTTATTTCTAGACGTGCCCTTGTTTCAGCAATAGATGTTTTCTATCTTCTGAAAATCCAGTTTATTTGGTATGTAAATGAGCCAGTAAGGTGCCCAGAGGGGCGTCATTCTTGCAGGAAGGAGCCCAGGCACGTCTCCTGCTAGTGCCCAAGCCTGCCCTCATTCTGGGAGCAGGGAAAAGGGGGGGGGGGCAGAGTTATGGCTTGAATGTGATGTAGGAGGGGTGGGTGGACACATTGTGGCAGGAGATGTGCCTGGGCTCCTTCCTGCAAGAGTGACGCCCCTCTGGGCACCTTACTGCCTCATTTGCATACCAAATAAACTGGATTTTCAGAGAATAAAAACATCTATTGCTGGAACAAAGGCACATCTGGAAATAAGGTACTAAGTGCTATTAGGCCATGGCTTTACTTCAATAGCGATTATCCTGGTGACAGATTACCTTTAAAGCTCACCTACAGCAGTGAAGAAAAATGGCTGGGTTGTTATGGAAACCTGGTGTAAAACTGTGTGTATGTGGAGACTAAGGGCCTGCAAGCTTATATTGGCTGATAGGGTCATGTGACCAGGCTTCTATTGGCTAATGCATTTTTTGGGAATATCTCAGGAACAGTACGTCCTAGAGAGCTGAGACCCAGTCTAAAACCGTCCCGGACACCTTGTGTGCCAAGTTTCGTGATTGTTAATACACACATACATGCACTCAGCTTTATATATTAGATTATGTTACATTATATTACGCTACATTCTACTCCATTACATTCGATTACTTTACATTACAATATATCACATTAGTCGGATACCAGATATAAACTAACAGTGACTGGGAGGATTTCTTCCTGTTGCTCTGTATACATGGATATTCGCTCTGTGACCGTTGAATAGCTGTCTCTAGCGTTTGGTGGTGATGGCAGTACGAGGAGACCCCGGATTCGCTGTCTCAGCATGCTGTTGTGAAAGCTCTACTTAGTGTAATGGGCAGAATATTAATAATTTGGATTTTTGGTTGTCAGCCAGCAAATCCTTTGTCATCTAAAATATCTAAGATATTTAAGACTTTAATTCGAAGCTCATTTACAGTAGAAACGAGAAGTGCGGCTCCTGAGACGATCATCTTAATCCTTCACCGCATTAAATGGCTTTAAGCACCAATGATTCCAAATACAATAATTGTTTTAATTACATGTTTAAAATAAAACTTTACGCCTGTCCTTATTGCTCCATACACCGCCCATTCCCCGGTACTCTGCCTGCTGCAGGCATCTCCGCCACCACACTTCCCTATCTGTTCCACCGTGATGATTCTATTATTCGTAGTTCTGTCCATCCTGTAACGTCATAATTTCTCCATGTACAGATTCCCATCAGAGCTGGTGCTTGCACACAGCATATAAACAAGCAGAAATGCAGTGTAAAGCATGGAGCAGTGACAGAGAACGAACAAGTATCTTGCCTTACCCGTCCACTGCTATTTTTCTCTGGAGTCACAGACAAGACAGATTATTCAAGGTAGTGAAGGTGTTAACTACCAGCAGCCCTTTATAGAACTGCAGGCTATACTTACTCTATCTCCTAGGACATGGCTCCTGACAAATTAGGTGCATAGATGCTTCCATATCAGCTCTCAGCCAATCACAAACCAGCTCATTCAGATAACAGGAAAGGAGGATCGGCACTCGCTGTTAGTCTATAGAATTGCTCTATTTATTGTCACACCTCACTGACTAACAGCGACTGCCGATCCTCCTGTTATCTGCATGGGACGCCAGCCCTAGGACGCGTGCACCGCCACACTATCCTCACCGCTGTGCCGATCGATATATGGTAACCCAGCTCATGCAGTCATAGAGGTTCTCTGGGAGCTGATGATGGGGGTAATGAGAGGGCAGTTTCATTATGCCTTAGATGCTCTGTGATTGGGCGAGAGCTGATGAAGTAGTGTCCGTGGACAAGAGCTGCTCTTCGATTGGCTGAGGGGTAATGAGAGGGCAGTTTCATTATGCCTCAGATGCTCTGTGATTGGGCGAGAGCTGATGAAGTAGTGTTCGTGGACATGAGCTGCTCTGAGATTTGCCGATGGAGACCATGATGAAGGGTAAAGCGGCAGGGTTTTGAAATTGATATGCTGCAGGATCGGGTCGGGATTCCTGCTTCTCATCGGTCCTGCGGAGAGAACCGGCTGGTTCCCATACCTGTGCTGGAGTTTTACCCCTCCATGTATTGCCCACTAATTTTCACCTGTTTTACACTGCCAACAGTAGTTCCAGCAAAGAACAGTCTGCCAAAGCTCTGTGGATCTGGCATTGCTAGAGGTTATTAGAGTGCCTGCTGGCTTCATTGTACCCAGAGGTCCCTGGCAGGTTGTTCTCTGCTAGAACAGTTTGCTGGACTTACTGCCGGCAGTGTGAAACAGGCCTAAACTGGTCATGATGAGACTTGTAGTTTTCTTTTCACTATTTTGATGTCCTGCAGCAGCTGAGGTGTTTATTAGGCTTTGTTCACATAGGAACATTCGTTGTTCTGCTCTGTCATAGAAGCACAACAATAAAAATCATGGTAGTGCCAGATCTGGCACATCTGGACATGGGGTCCCAATTCGGATTCTTGCTATGGGGCCCAATGATGTACACCCTTGCGTTCCTTCCAGACAATTGTGCTAGTGTAATAGTGGTCCAGGACAGCCAATTGAGACGTTTCAGCACATGGACATACCCCCTACCCTATAAATAAACCCAATCTGGCAGCCATTTTACATTCAGTCTTTTGCCAGTGTAGGGAGAGGTTGCTGTGTGGAGCAGGGACAGGCTGTTAGGGACACCAAACGATAGCTAATAGGGCCACCAAAGTCCTTTTAAGGACTGATATAGGTGTGCTATCGATAGGTGTGACATACAGAGTGGTGTGATATACTTATAATATACTTTCTAACATAGAAAGTATATTATAGTGCATTTGTATTGTGCAGCAGTTGTGTGCGGTTCTGCTGCGATACTGCAGCTAGATAGAGGGACAAACGCTATTGGAATAAGTAATTGCAACAGGTGTGATATACCTGTTGCCCCCCCCCCCCAAAAAAAACTGATTAAGGGGTGCGATATACCTGCTTCCACAAAATACTGATTGAGGGGTTTAATACACTGGCTTCCACAAAATATTGATTGATGGGTGTGTTACACCGGCTTCCACCAAATATAGATTAAGGCCTGCGATACACCGGCTTCCACCAAATATTGATTAAGGGGTTTGATGGCTTCCAGCAAATACTCATTATTGGGTTCTATATACCTGTTTCCACCCAGCAGTCTGATGACAGTACCCAGATCAGCCCAATGAGGGTGGTGCCCGCTGTTGCTGCCTACTCCGAGATCTCTAATGTCAGTGGTGGTGAAGGTGACAATGATGACGTTTCGATGGACGTCACATGGGTGCCCACAAGAGAGGAAGAGGAGGGGAGTTCAGAGGGAGAGACGAAGCAGCATATAGGGAGGAGAAGGAGGAGAAGCAGGCAGAACTCACAGTCTACAGGAGGCAAAAAGCAGACTGCAAATGCATCTGGAGCGAGCCATCCACCATGCATGGTCACATCTAGCGCTCTGCAGTGTGGGCTTTTTTTTTAACATGTCAGCTGCTGACAATAGTGTTGCCATCTGCAGCCTGTGCTGTCAACGCATAAGTTGCAGTAAGCCCAACACTCACCTAGTGACGACCGCCTTAAGAAGGCACCTGGCCTCCCATCACCGAGCCCAGTGGGAGCAACACCGTCAGAACCCACGAAGCCAAACTCCTGGCGCTCCATGTCCTGCCTCTTCTCCTTCTCCTCTCTCAACGCCTCCTCCTCGGCTGACTCCTCCTTTTCCACTGCTACTGCCTCTTCCGTTGCACTCCCCCAGCTCCCCAGAACCTATTTGACGTGCCAGGTGAGACGTTGCCATGCTGTGCTGCGGCTGTTGTGCCTGGAAGCCAAGAGCCACACCGGTCCAGCATTCCTTTCAGCTCTGCGGTCAGAGGCCGATCAGTGGCTAACCCCGCTCAATTTGACAGTTGGTAAAGTGGTGTGCGACAACGGTGCCAATCTGCTGAGCGCGCTGAAACAGGGTAAAATGATACACGTGCCATGCATGACACACGTCCTGAACTTACTCGTGCAGCGATTCGTTGCCAAATACCCCGCGGTCCAGGACGTCTTGTGGCAGGCCAGGGAAATCTCTGGCCATTTTAGAAGATCTTACACGGACATGGCTCGCCTTGCTGACATTCAGCGGCGACACCACTTGCCCATCAGACGTCTGATTTGTGACTGCCCGACGCGCTGGAACTCCACCTTGTATATGCTTGATAGGCTGCTCCAGCAGAAACGTGCTGTTAACGACTACCTGTACGAACTCTGCAGCAGGACAGGTTCTGGGGAGCTTGTTTTATTTTTCACCTCGCCAGTGGATGCTCATGATGAGATCACCAAACTGGTCAGTCGCAGCCAGGGCACCATCAGTGACATCGTACCTTACGCTTTCTTTCTGGAGCGTGCATTGCGTCGTGTCATTGATCAAGCCGTCAAGGAGCAGGAAGGTGAGGAAGTCGCAATGCTGAATGAATTCCCAGGGGGGGCTACTCCATCTGAGACAAGTCAGCAGGAGTCTGAAGAGCAGTCAGAGGAGGATGGTGGATGGGGGGAGGAGGAGGAGCAAGAAGAGCAGGTTTTAAACTTTTCTGGCATCCCTGGTGTTGTCCGTGGCTGGGGGGAGGAGACATTCTCCTGGGCGATGAGCAGGAGCCAGGCCGCTCCACCGCTTCCAATTTAGTGCAAATGGGGGCCTTCATGCTCCAGTGTTTTAAGAGGGACCCCCGTATAAAAAGCGTAAAGGGCTAGGACCAGTACTGGGTGTCAACGTACTTAGACCCCCGGTACAAACACAAAATGGCGGACATGTTACCAGCATCACAGAGGGCTGTAACAATGCAGCATTTCCAGGCCTTGCTTCGAGAGATGCTGCGTTCTGCTGTTGCGGGCGCTGGCAGAGGAATATCCATCCTCAGAGAAACTGTTGCGTGTACCAATCCTACAGCGCATGCAAGAAGAGGGTGGTTTGAAGATGTGTTGGTCACTTCAGATATGATATCGTTCTTGCAGCCAACCCATCGACAGCCGCCCTCCTGATCCAGCCTCAGGGAACACCTAGACCGACAGGTGTCCGACTACATCGGGTTAACAGCCGATGTGGACGCTCTGAGAAGCGAGGAACCCCTTGACTACTGGGTGTGCAGGCTTGACCTGTGGCCAGAGCTGGCACAATTTGCCATGGAACTCTTGGCTTGCCCCTTGTCGAGTGTCCTGTCCGAAAGGATGTTCAGCACAGCAGGGGGGGCTCACGACAGTGTGGACTACCTCACATTTCTGAAAATGAATAAGACATGGATCTCGGAGGAATTCAACACCTGTGATGACCGCATTTAATTAAATTTCCTCATGCCAGCCCACCCATATCTGCCACCACCCAGAACAAATAATGGTCCCTGTCTTATGTAAATACAGCGGCATAAAAGGCCTTTTCTGCCCGGTGAATGCCTAATGTTTGGGGCCACGGAGGAATTCAACACCTGTGACGACCACGTGTTATCGAATTTCAACTATTATCATTTGGGGGGTTTTCAAGAGGGGGGATTTCGTTAGCCATGTTTTTAATCCAATTTTATATTTTTAGCTCTTTTAAACATATGTATTTGACATGTATTTGTACTGGCCTGCAGTAAAATTGATATCCAATGACCATCTAATATACCTCCAGCCACATAATCACTTGTTCTTTCCTGTACGGTGAATGAATAATTTTTGGTGGCCTGTAGTCCACTGGCCTGCAGTAAAATTGATATCCATTGACCGTCTAATATACCTCCAGCCACATAATCACTTGATGTTTTCTGTACGGTGAATGCATAATGTTTGGGGCCTGTACTCCACTGGCCTGCATTAAAATTGATATCCAAGGGGATCCTGAAAAGATTCGGATTTGGAACACTGTTCCTTAAATGGCTCCAAATAATATATAAGAATCCCAGGGCTCATATACTGATAAATGGTAATGCCTCATCCTCATTTCCATTGGAGCGGGGTACGAGGCAGGGCTGTCCTCTCTCCCCCCTATTGTTTGCTATTGCCATAGAACACCTAATACATCAAGATCTTGTATTTCGAGTCGTGGCGATGGGGGAGAGGGAGGACAGAGTTGGTCTATACGCGGACGCTCTTATATTATTTATGAGCGCAGTGGAGCCCACATTACCAAGGGCAATAGATGTTATAGAGAAATTTGGACAATTTTCAGGTTTACATATAAACTGCCTCTCTGGCAGACTACTTGGCCAGCGGTTTATCATAACCTTCGGGTAGTGGAACACTTTAAATACTTAGGCATTTTTATCACTAACCTGCATTTCTGATGTAAATGGTAGATATGTTATCCTAAAACTACCTTCCAAGGTAACCTACTCATATTGTGTAATCTGTACGCCCCGAACTCTGCACAAATTTCCTTCTTAACCCCTTATGGACCGGGCTCATTTGCACCTTAAGGACCAGGGTCACTTTATGTGTGAATAACTTTAAAACGCTTTTACTTATCCAGGCCATTCTGAGATTGTTTTTTGTCACATATTGTACTTTATGACACTGGTAAAATGGAGTAAAAAAAATTCATTTTTATTTATAAAAAAAATACCAAATTTACAGAAAATTTTGTAAAATTTGCAAATTTCCAAGTTTCAATTTCTCTACTTCAATAATACATAGTAATACCTCAAAAAAAAGTTATTAATTTATATTTCCCATATGTCTACTTCATGTTTGGATCATTTTGGGAATGCCATTTTATTTTTTGGGGATGTTACAAGGCTTAGAAGTTTAGATGCAAATCTTGAAATTTTTCAGACATTTTCAAAACCCACTTTTTATGGACCAGTTCAGGTCTGAAGTCACTTTGTGAGGCTTACATAATAGAAACCACCCAAAAATGACCCCATTTTGGAAACTACACCCCTCAAAGTATTCAAAACTGATTTGACAAACTTTGTTAACTCTTTAAGTGTTCCACAAGAGTTATTGGCAAATGGAGATGAAATTTCAGAATTTCAATTTCTTGGCAAATTTTCCATTTTAATCCATTTTTTCCAGTAACAAAGCAAGGGTTAACAGCCAAACAAAACTCAATATTTATTGCCCTGATTCTGTAGTTTATAGAAACACCCCATATGTGGTCGTAAACCGCCTAATGACCAAACGGCAGGGCGCAGAAGGAAAGGAACACCATATGGTTTCTGGAAGGCAGATTTTGATGGCCTTTTTTTTTTGACACCATGCCCCATTTGAAGAACCCCTGATGCACCCCTAGAGTAGAAATTCAATAAAAGTGACCCCGTCTAAGAAACTATACCTCTCAAGTAATTCAAAACTGATTTTACAAGCTTTATTAACCCTTTAGGCGTTCTATAAGATTTAATGGAAAATGGAGATAAAATTTCAGTATTTCACTTTTTTGGAAGATTTTCCATTTTAATATTTTTTTTCCAGTAACAAAGCAAGGGTTAATTTGCTTCAGGGACCCTTTGGACCCGGGAGATAAATATTTAAGTTCAAATAGCCTAAGGCTAATAGATTCCCGTTTCTGGTCTGATTTAAAACATAACGTTTATTTCATTTTATTAAGACTAGTATAATAGATAGGGAAGAAAGAAAATGGTTAAAAATTAAAGTGCTGGTGAACTCTGCAGCTGGGGATATAAATTGCTTGGCCTATAGACACTGCCTCCCTATATGTATCTATCCGTATCATGGGATTACTTCAACAGATTATTTTTAGATCTCCGCTTTCCGACATATTTGTCCTACAAGCTGGGATCTTTAATCTGTGTCCCCATATGTTGCATACGGAGGATTAGTATTGTCTTTTATTATTTGCCTATCCCTAGGTATAATAGGCAAATAATAATAATTGGGGAACCTATTTTCCACTAATACACACAAAAAAGTGCTTTAAAACAGATAACTGCACCGCTAGGCGGCAATTTTTTCCACTAATACTTGCAAAAAATGGCTTTGTAACATATAACTGCACCGCTGAGCAGCAAATATATTTTACTTTTGCCACTAATACACGACAAAAAGGGCTGTAATTTTCACACTTCACCACAAGCCCTTTTCCCCCACTAATAAAAGCCCAAAAATGCTTTAGAACTTATAACTGCACCGCACAAGGGCAAATAAAACTTGTAATAAACCCTGTTAATGCCTGTATCAAACAGCACTTGCACCCTAATAAGAACGGTTTGCTGGAATTACAGAGCTGTATAATGGTAATTTGGATCCCCAGTCAGTGCTGCAAGGTGTAATAGGATTGTTACTATTACCCAGGCTGTAATCTCCCCTACTGAACCCTGTTCTGCTTCAATACTGGGAAATGATTCCTCCCTATCCTTTCCCTACACAAATCTTTTTTTTTTAGCACAATGATGATTTTTCTATCACTGCACTAAGTATGCTGGTGAATGGCAGAATCTAAGATGGCTGCCGTATTTATATGGCTGTGACATCACAGGGATGGCTGGCTGCTGATTGGCTGCATGCATGTCAGTATGGGTGATCCCACCTTCTCAGACTTCCTTTCTCCATGTCCTCACACGTGCAGCAGCCATTTTAGGAAAAATGCGATTCGTTACTACGAATCATGAGGAAATTCGCATTCGGTGCAAATCAAATTTTTCCTGAAATTTGTCAACTTCAATTCGCTCATCTCTACTGACAGGAGTCAGTCTCTCTTCTTTTAGGAAAACTTTAAGCATCGCAATCCCGGTCAGTGTATTGTTCTGATGAAGAATTCAGGATAAACTGTTTCCCTCCTCTGAGATGGATAAGAATAAAGAAGGGAATATTCATTCTGAGGTAAGAAACCAAAACAGAAGGATCATGGCGCTAAAAGGCCTAAACTACGTGATATTTGGTCATTGCTCAGCACTCTTCCCACTAAAACTGACTTAGAGGCGATATTACTGAAGCTTGAATCTAAACAAGACAAAGCCATTGCCTCAGTCAAAGCTGATATTAGTGCCATTTCTACCAAACTGACCTCCCAGGAGCATCTTTCTAACTCTCTGGACTCTCGTTTGACACGGGTGGAGGCGAGCATGGCCTCCCAAAAAGCCCTAAACAGACACCTGCTGCTTCAACTTGATGACCAGGAGAATAGGGGGTGCCGTAACAATATTAAACTGCGAGGGATCCCCGAAGAGATCCAATCTTCAGAATTGCGTACAGCGGTGACGGCTGTTTTTAACACCCTCCTCGACAGACCGGAAGAGTCCGAGATTGAGCTGGACAGGGTCCACCGAGTCACGGGTCCCCAGCGAGTAAGTCCCTCCAATCCGCGAGACGTGCTGTGTCGTGTCCATTTCTTCAGAGAAAAAGAGGACTTGATACAGAGAGCCTGGAGACGAGGCCCGGTACCTTTTGCAAATTCTCAAATCCACATTTTACCGGATGTGTCTAGAAGAACTTTGATGATGAGGCGTATTCTGAAGCCGATCCTCCAAGTTATTACTGAAGCTGAAGCCACGTATCGATGGGGTCACCCCTTCCACCTGATTGTCCGCAGGAATGGAACCACATTCGCTCTTCACTCGCCAGACCAGACGGAGGACTTGTCCCGATTAGATGTACCTATAGTATCTCTACCGAACTGGTGGGACGTCCCGATCCCTGCATCTTTTGTCCTGGACTCATCTAGTCTTCAGGGTTTTGGTGACAACCGGACATTGCCTCAAGATGTACCAAGAGAGAGACGTGATCGTTCTCCTCGCTCTGTTCCGGATTGATGAGCCCGTGCTGGGGCTTGAAGTCCTCTATTGTCATAACCGGTGCCTGGCTTTCTCAGAGCCACTATATAGGATGATCCGAGTCCTACTATCTCACCAATGTCATATGGGCTTAAAGTTATAATTTTTTTTCACTAGCCGTTTTGTTCTAGTTGCCACCCAGATTAATATGACCTTGGCCCAGGGAATGGGACGCATTTGCTGATTGCTCTCCCTCCCTCCAACTAGGTCAAGCGAATCTTGGTCGACTCTCTCCGAGCCTTCCAAGAATTGCATAGTGGGAGTTCTTCCCACCTTTTTCTGCTGAGTTTTTCTCTGCAGGCTTTGTTATACCCTCTCTGGACTAGCCGGTTAGGGTTATATTGTTAAGTCTTTTCTGTTTGTCCTGTCTTTCCCCCTTCCTTTTGTCTCCTTTGTCTGTTATTACGTATTTTTCATTCTCCCTTTCTCTTGGCAGATTGAGGCCATGACTAATGTCCAGTTTGCGTCTATCAACGTCAATGGGCTGAATACCCCTGAGAAGCGCTCTTACATTCTCCAGCTCCTATGGAGCAAGAAGGTACAGGTAGCTTTTATCCAAGAGACCCACTTCCGCAGGGATGCTATGTCGTCGCTTAAATCCCCTAGGTATCCGGATACATATCATAGCTGTTTTTCAGGGTCAAAGTCGAGAGGAGTAAGCATACTCATTGCCAGATCTGTCCCTTGGGAATTCTTAGATGCTCGCACGGACGACAACGGTCGCTTTCTATTTCTCAAGGGACGTCTTGCAGGGCAGCTGTACACCCTAGCAAATGTATACCTACCCAACACCAAACAACTCAAGGCCCTAACTGGGACCTTAACTCGCCTGGATGACTTTGCGGAGGGCACCTTGTTGGTCGGGGGGGATCTCAATGTGGCACTAGACCCTGTCGTGGATGTCTCTAGAGGGACCTCTCACCTTGCCCATTCATATCTTCGGGATATTAAAAAACTTCTCCACTCCCATCAACTAGTAGATGCGTGGCGGGTTCTTAACCCTGAGGTCAAAGACTTCACGTTTTATTCGGCAGCGAGGGACACTTATTCCAGACTAGACTATTTTTTACTGAGACACTCGGCGGTGCCCCTCTTGGCTTCATCAGTTATAGACCCGCTGACTTTCTCGGACCACGCGATGCTCCATGTTTCCTTGAAGTCCCCCCTCCCTGCTCCGAAATCTTGCCAGTGGCGACTAAATAAATCCTTACTGCAAGATCTGGAGGTAGCTCAGGGGGTACATACGGAGATCTCTCAATACTTTGAAACCAATCAAACTGATGATATGTCACCTATCTCGGTTTGGGCAGCTCACAAATGTGTAATCCGTGGGGAATTCATCAAACATGGAGCGAGACGTAAGAAAGAAAGGGCAGCTGAAATCTCTCGGCTTTTGGCAGAAATAGTCACCCTTGAACAGGCCCATAAAAAGTCTCACGCGATGGCTGCACGCACCTCCCTACTCTTGGCCAGAAGTAAGCTCAAGGAGAAGTTGGACATACGTACAAAAACCATACTAGCTAAGGGCCGCAGGTACTTCTTTGAGTTCGGAAACAAAAGTGGCAAATTGCTAGCCAGATTACTCAGAGAGCAAAGGGCTAGAAATTATGTTCCCCGTATAGCCACTGCCCGAGGTTCACTCCTTAATGACCCAGCCGCTATTGCAGAAGCCTTTGCTCAGTATTACCAATCATTATACAATCTCTCACAGCCCAACGACACTACAGGGTCTATGCACTCGGTGATAAACAAGTATCTTGTTGATTTCGGGTATGCCAAAGATACCTACAGACTCCCTCTTAGACTTAGACAGGCCGATTTCTACCGAGGAAATAGCAGAGGCTTTGAAAACTATGCAACCCAGTAAGGCCCCGGGTCCTGACGGCCTCCCTGCCTCCTATTACAAGAGATTTTTACCTCTTCTCCAGGCCCCACTAGCTAAAGCACTTGATGTACTCAGCACAGGGCACTCACTCCCTGCAGACATGTCACATGCTCATATCACAGTAATACATAAGGAAGGAAAGGACCCCACCCAATGCGGCAACTACCGTCCCATTTCACTTTTAAACGTGGACCTTAAATTGTTCGCTAAAATCTTGGCCACACGGCTGGTTCCGCTGCTTCCTAATCTCATACACAATGACCAAGTGGGTTTCATTCCGCCGCGTGAGGCGAGAGATAACACCACTAAGGTTCTCAACCTGATTCACCATGCCAGGATCCGAGATGACCCACTCTGTCTCTTGTCCACGGATGCTGAAAAAGCCTTTGACAGGGTGGGGTGGCCTTGGTTGTTCGCGGTATTGCGCTACATTGGCATCACCGGTCCTCTGGCAACATGGATTCGAGCTCTATATGAGTCTCCGTCTGCGACCACAAAGGTGAATGGTGTGCTGTCTCCGTCTTTTGCAATACGGAATGGGACCCGCCAGGGTTGCCCCCACTGATCTTTGTTCTTAGGCCTCATGCACACGACCGTTGTTTTATTCCGTGTCCGTTGTTCCGTTTTTCGTGATTTTCTGCCGACCCATTGACTTTCAATTGGTCCGTTGAAAACTCGGCTAATGCACCGTTTGTCATCTGCGTCCGTGATCCGTGGTTCCAGTCCGTCAAAAAAATATAACCTGTCCTATTTTTTCCCGAAAAATGGTTCGCAGACCCATTCAAGTCAATGGGACCGTGAAAAAACGCGGAGGCACACAAGATTTTCATCCGCGTCCGTATTTTCCCTATCATTTGCATGGTAAACTTGACTTAGACTTTTTTTACTTTCCTTCATGTCTGGTGATTGGCCCGAATACCAATAAAGGAAGACACACGGAAACAAAAACGGAAACGGATCACGGAACAATGGAACCCCATTTTGCGGAACAGAACACAACGGTCGTGTGCATGAGGCCTTACCCTTAAACCCGAATATATCAGGACTCTTGGTTGAGGGCAAAGAATTTAAGATAGCAGCTTATGCGGATGATCTGATGTTCACGCTTACTAACCCCAAGATTTATTTTCCGAACTTGATGGCGGAATTTCACACATTTCACAGCCTCTCTAATCTGAAGATAAATTTTCAGAAATCAGAGGCCTTGAATATTTCCCTACCGGATACGCTAGTGGCCGACTTGGTAGCTTCCTTCCCATTCAAGTGGGCTACCGGAGCAGTGAAGTATCTAGGCACGTTTATCCCATCGGATCTGAAGGAGGTGTACCACAGGAATTTTATCCCTCTCCGGGACCGGATCAGGGAAGATCTTAAGAGGTGGTCAAAAGGACTACACACATGGTTTGGAAGATGTGCTATTTTTAAAATAAACATCCTCCCACGGGTGTTATACCTCTTTCAGACCATCCCCATTAAACTCCCCTCCAGTTTCTTCGATAGGATACATGGGGAATTATTCAGATTTATCCGGGCCAGGGGTAGTCCGAGACTTGCTAGATCTCTCTTACACATCCCGAGGGATAAAGGAGGGCTAGGTGTACCTGACTTACGTAAATATTACTCAGCCTCCTTGCTTCAAAGAATAGTGGACTGGTGTCGGCACTCATTGCTCAAACAATGGGTCTCGATCGAACAACTATGCTTGAGCTATCCTCTAGCCTCCTTACCCTGGGTAGATATGAAACTCCCTTCAGCTCTCTCTAACCATCCCACAATCGGTCCCACCATTACACTATTTCATAAAGTCAGACACAATCCTTTGATCTCCCCCTCCCCCTCACCATTGTTCCCCATCCTAGGAAATCCCAGTTTCCCGGCGAGCTGCCGAGGGCCGTTTTTGCAATGGCGGGTAAATGGGAGGTCCCGTGCTCCCTTTTTCAGAACCTCGGGCAGATGGTTTACTTATGATAAGATATTGAGTGTGACAGATCCCTGCCCTTTGGGATTCTGGAGATCCAGACAACTAACACATTTTCTTTCCTCTATTCCGGCCTCCGCAGGGTTTGACAGGTCTCTCACCTCTTTTGAGAGAGCTTGTATTGGGTCGGGTGCCTATAGACATTCCCTATCTGAATGTTACCAGTTCTTGGTGGCTCCTCGACAGGACTACCTGCCCCCTTATGTGGCGAAGTGGTCTCGGGACCTGGGAGTAGACATCCCCCCCGATCATTGGTCAAAACTATTCTGCCTGCTCTACAGGTCATACTCGCCATCTCCCTGGCGAGTAGATTCCAGGAGGCGGGATATAAGATAATGTCCAGATGGTACTATGTCCCGGTCAGATTACAGAAAATGTTCCCATCTGCGTCCCCTGTTTGCTGGCGTTATGACTCAGCCATGGGCTCAATGCTACACATTTTTTGGGAATGTCCAAGAATCAGTCCTTTTTGGCAGTTGATCCATAAAACATTGTCCTCAATTTTTTCGGCTTACGGTACCAAATACACCTGGTTTCTTTTTACTATTTCTATCGGATCTCCCAATGAGTGTGCTTCGTAAGTCTTGTCTGTGCTCCTTGGTGATAGCGGCTAGGTCATGCATCCCTGCGAAGTGGAAGCTCTCCTTGCCTCCGACAATTAGCTGCTGGATCCAAAAGGTGGAGGAGATCTGGAGAATGGAGGAACTTACCTCGCAGCTACGAGCTAAACATAAAGCTTTCCTTGATGCTTCGACCCCCTGGTTTTCCTTCCAGGAATCTCAGGAATTTCGGAACCTACTGTCCTGAGTGGCTGAACTTTTCAACCTGGTACTCTTTTGTGCTTCCCCCCCTTCCTTCTGTCTCAAGTGTTCGTATATTACTATATGTTTGTTGGGAACACCTTCCAATATGTTTACAAATACGTTGTTTCTTTTTTCCTGGACATTTTTGTTTATGAGGCCAGGAGTACGTTTTTGCCAATATCTCCCGGCAGGATTCCTGCTTAGACAAGTCAGACCCTTTTTTAATAGGGGTCTTCACCTCATATTTCAGTTGCCAGCAGGTTTTATTAAGATGACTGTAAATTGATGACTTCTCATTGTAGTGCATTATTTTTGAAGCACTTGTTGTACTCTATCTACTTTGCTGATGCACGGTTTGTTATCCGTATATATTTAAATAAAGAATTGAAAAAAATTAACTTTGCCAAAATCTGAAAAGATTCATTATGACAGCCTGAAGGTTGACCAACCTATATTACTATTTAGATGCCTCTCTGATCGTTATGAAGACCTTGCAATACTTTGGGTCTGAATCTATCAAAAGGTCATATTTTTCAACTTCAAATGAGTCAAGGGTGTAACTGGAGACTTCCCCCACTGCAGATTGTGTGTATGCCTGGGGCACTAAACTCTGCCAAGGCCTATTACTATCTAGAGGCCTGCATGATTCTACCAAAGACTTCCACCAGTGCAAATGGTGTGTGTCTAGAGCAATCAATTCTGTCAGGACCTAGGGAGACTAAACTAGGCAGCCACTGGTCATGGTGACCTTGTCATAGCCCGTTCTCAATCCACTTTAAAGGCTTACACAAGGATCAAATGAATCCATTCTGCTTGAATTCTACTAGTTCTACACCACAGATTATCAGCCTCTTAGGCTTCCTGCAGGAAAACCTGACTGTATCAAACTAAAAAGTAAAAATTTTGGCCATTTCTATTCTTTGAGTTTATTCTTGTCAGAAGAGTTCTTGATGAAAAGATTCCTAAAAGGTTTGCGAAGGCTACTTTCACACTTGCGTTCGGAGCGGAACCGTCTGGTGTCTGCACAGACGGATCCGCTCCTATAATGCAAACGATGGGATCCGTTCAGAATGGATCCGTCTGCATTATCATTCAGAAAAAATTCTAAGTCTGAAAGTTAGTCAGATGGATTCGTCCTGACTTTGCATTGAAAGTCAATGGGGGATGGATCTGTTTGAAATTGCACCATATTTGTGTCAACTTCAAACGGATCCGTCCCCATTGACGTACATTGTAAGTCTGGACGGATCCGTTTGGCTCCGCAACTGTTAAAGATGTGTGAATTTTATTCTATATTTTTTGTATATCTAGGACTATAATGAGTTAAACTTTTTCTCTTCCAAGTGCCTCCCTCCCACCCCTTTCTTTGTCTCAAGCCAGAGAAGAGAGGAAGGGGGGCAAAGGGCTGTGCTGTGGGCAGTGTCTGATTTCTCACCTTTCTGCAGGTGTCCCATGGAGTGTGGTGGAATGTGTAAACCAATCATATGACTTGATGATATATGTTGTTCACTGCCTATAGAGAAGCACCTCTTTGAAGTGTCACATAAAACGTATGCAGTAGTATTGTTAGACTGTCCACCATTACAAAATGGCGACCCTTAGATGTTTACATTAGCTTAACATTCCAAGGTGGTACCCACTGCGCAGATGTTAAGAGTGTTTATCTCTGTGTCAGTGTTCAGTCTTTCTACCACGCGTGGATATTAACCCCCTGAGGGTACATTGATTCGGAACACCAGAGTGTATCTTAAATGCCCTAATTTAGTTGTGGCTTTAACACAACGCCAGGCAGACACCAAAACGTGTCCGCCTCCAGAGCGGAATGGAGGCGGAACGGAGCCAAACTGATGCATTCTGAATGGATCCGCATCCATTCAGAATGCATTGGGGCTAAACTGATCCGTTTGGGGCCGCTTGCGAGAGCCTTGAAACGGATCTCACAGGCGGACCCAGAAACGGCAGTGTGAAAGTAGCCTTAGTTGTCTTAAATCTGTCCAGTCCCACAGGCACTGTCCCATCTTGCCCACATTTGAAAAAGTGGCGTGCACAGTATAGACAGCCAAAAAGTCAAATTTTTTGAGCAAAAGGGAGCTCGGGCCATAATCTCCAAACTGTTCTACACCAGTATTGTGGAGATCTTAATAAATTCCCCTACTTGATCGAGGTGGTCCCATAGATGGGCTCAGCTGGGTTCAAATCTGGGGAATCAGGGGGCCAGGGTAGAACTTGGAAGTCTTGATCATGCTCCACCAAGCAGTGTCAGACATTTCTAGCCACGTGACATGTCGCATTGTCTTGCTGGAAGATCCCATCCACCCCAGTGAAGACAATCAGCATGTATGGGTGTACATGATCTGCAAGGATGGATTATTCATTCCCAAATCGTTTAAGAGTGCCTTCCACATCCACATGGATGCCCAGAAAATGCCACGAAAACATTCCTCAGACCATTTGGCAGCCCCCTGGCTCATTTTGGTAGTGAGCTGTAGCCCTCGTGTACCTTCACAGCTGACATTCACCTCTCACATCGGTTGCATGTGGTGCTCCGTAATTTCCACATTGCTTATTCACAATGGGGCCATTTGTCCACTCACGGTACATTTTTCACCACAGCAACATATGAATAGTTCACAAACTGTGCAGTTTCAGAAATACTGCCACCCTTGGCCCGAAAGCCAATAATCATGATAGCAATGAGGGAAATGTGTGCAGAAAGCCTATCACAGGGATCAGCAACCTTCGGCACTCTAGCTGTTGTGAAACTACAACTCCCAGCATGCTCCTTTCAAATAAGTGTGCATGATGGGAGATGTAGTTTCACAACACCTGGAGTGCAGAAGGTTGCTGACCCCTGGCCTAGCAGATACCTTACACTGCGTGCAGAATTATTAGGCAAATGAGTATTTTGACCACATTATCCTCTTTATGCATGTTGTCTTACTCCAAGCTGTATAGGTTCGAAAGCCTACTACCAATTAAGCATATTAGGTGATGTGCATCTCTGTAATGAGAAGGGGTGTGGTCTAATGACATCAACACCCTATATCAGGTGTGCATAATTATTAGGCAACTTCCTTTCCTTTGGCAAAATGGGTCAAAAGAAGGACTTGACAGGCTCAGAAAAGTCAAAAATAGTGAGATATCTTGCAGAGGGATGCAGCACTCCTAAAATTGCAAAGCTTCTGAAGCGTGATCATCGAACAATCAAGCGTTTCATTCAAAATAGTCAACAGGGTCGCAAGAAGCGTGTGGAAAAACCAAGGCGCAAAATAACTGCCCATGAACTGAGAAAAGTCAAGCGTGCAGCTGCCAAGATGCCACTTGCCACCAGTTTGGCCATATTTCAGAGCTGCAACATCACTGGAGTGCCCAAAAGCACAAGGTGTGCAATACTCAGAGACATGGCCAAGGTAAGAAAGGCTGAAAGACGACCACCACTGAACAAGACACACAAGCTGAAACGTCAAGACTGGGCCAAGAAATATCTCAAGACTGATTTTCTAAGGTTTTATGGACTGATGAAATGAGAGTGAGTCTTGATGGGCCAGATGGATGGGCCCGTGGCTGGATTGGTAAAGGGCAGAGAGCTCCAGTCCGACTCAGACGCCAGCAAGGTGGAGGTGGAGTACTGGTTTGGGCTGGTATCATCAAAGATGAGCTTGTTGGGCCTTTTTGGGTTGAGGATGGAGTCAAGCTCAACTCCCAGTCCTACTGCCAGTTTCTGGAAGACACCTTCTTCAAGCAGTGGTACAGGAAGAAGTCTGCATCCTTCAAGAAAAACATGATTTTCATGCAGGACAATGCTCCATCACACGCGTCCAAGTACTCCACAGCGTGGCTGGCAAGAAAGGGTATAAAAGAAGAAAATCTAATGACATGGCCTCCTTGTTCACCTGATCTGAACCCCATTGAGAACCTGTGGTCCATCATCAAATGTGAGATTTACAAGGAGGGAAAACAGTACACCTCTCTGAACAGTGTCTGGGAGGCTGTGGTTGCTGCTGCACGCAATGTTGATGGTGAACAGATCAAAACACTGACAGAATCCATGGATGGCAGGCTTTTGAGTGTCCTTGCAAAGAAAGGTGGCTATATTGGTCACTGATTTGTTTTTGTTTTGTTTTTGAATGTCAGAAATGTATATTTGTGAATGTTGAGATGTTATATTGGTTTCACTGGTAAAAATAAATAATTGAAATGGGTATATATTTGTTTTTTGTTAAGTTGCCTAATAATTATGCACAGTAATAGTCACCTGCACACACAGATATCCCCCTAAAATAGCTAAAACTAAAAACAAACTAAAAACTACTTCCAAAAATATTCAGCTTTGATATTAATTAGTTTTTTGGGTTCATTGAGAACATGGTTGTTGTTCAATAATAAAATTAATCCTCAAAAATACAACTTGCCTAATAATTCTGCACTCCCTGTATATACCCACCAAACCAGCTCACAACACATGACTTCCTTCATGAGCTACTTGCTGACGGTGTCAAAAGTAGGAAGTGGTCAGAATGATGTGACTGATGCGAATATAAATATCTGTATTGCCCATATAAATAATTAAAAACGAGCCACAGAAAACAGATACGATGTGTATTGCGCGTTTCAATGGGGGTAACTGCTATTAGCAATAGTTTCTCTGGCATGAGTTAGTATCTACTTTTTTGTGATGCCCCTGTAATGATTGGACAGACGGACTTCAGTTATCACACTGCATATATGACCTGCAGTGATGTCCTATCTGTTTTGTGTTGCTTATTATATTCAATAAATATATTGATTTGTATTGGCTGTTTCCATACAATATATATTGTTGCGAAGTACGGCATATGCAGCCATTGGGTATGCACCACAGATCTATGTTTATCTGGAGAAATGCATCCTGCACTATTGTTTCTATTCATGCATTGTATGCGTGGCACATTTAAATCATTTAGGTTTTTACTGACATCTAGTGGTGACATACTGCATTGGCACCTGATCATTTTTTTCTGATCCATCACATAAAAGGAAAATATGTCCGCCTCAAGTCTTTTGATGTCTGAAATAGAGTCCTTTTATTTCAAAGCTGCTTTTATGTAATTTTACAGAATCTACTGTTTTACCAGATAAGTACAGTACTGTTTTCAGTTGCACCGTATATATTTTCCTCTTTTACGCTATAGATGTTCTAAAGTGTAAAGACTTTTTATTTGATTCAAGGCTGATATAGGCCTTTACTCTAAGAGCCCATTTGAGCCTTATGAGGAGACCAGACATTAGACCTGTTGGCTCCAGTGAAGTTAATACATGATTGTGCTCTTGCCAGTCAGGATTCTAATAAATCAGAATCTTACTAAATGAATGTACATTGTGCTTCAGACCCAGTGGCGTAGCTAGAAATGACTGGGCCCCACAGCATATTTTTGAATGGGGGGGCCCCCCTCCCCCAGCAATTTTTTCGCAACCCCTTCCTTTCATGCCGCCCCCATTCCTGTGGCTAGTAAAGATCACTCTCTCAGACCAGGCCCGGCAGCTGTTCCATCCGTTTTCTACACTGTCTATACTGTCACTTGATATAATTTCATTGTGTAATACTGTTGAGGGGGCCCTGACAAAATCTTTTAGTCCTCCTCCTCCTGGATGGGCCCCTTCGGGGTCAGGGCCCCAAAGCAGCCGCTTCCCCTATAGTTACGCCCCTGTTCAGACCCCTGTTCTGCTTCAGAAGATGCCTGCAGCACTAGTGTATGTTCACGTGCGGGGGTGGACTGGGAACTCAAATGGCCCTGGAAAAATACTAAGTGGTAGGGATCGACCGATATTGATTTTTTTTAGGGCCGATACCGATAATTTGTGAACTTTCAGGCCGATAGCCGATAATTTATACCGATATTCTGGGAATTTTCATTTTTGAGAAAAAAAAAAAAATTCTACACAAATCTGCTGAAAATTAATGTTTATTGTTAATGTGTATTTTTTTTTTGTTTATTGTTAATGTGTATTTTTTTTATAAATCTTTTTCATTTATACTTAATATTTTTGTGTTTTTTTTTATTTTTTACTAACTTTTAGCCCCCTTAGGGACTAGAACCCTTGTCCTATTCATCCTGATAGATCTCTATCAGGGTGACTAGGATCTCACACTGTCCCTGCTGCTCTGTGCTTTGTGCACACAGCAGCATGGAGCTTACCATAGCAGCCAGGGCTTCAATAGCGTCCTGGCTGCCATGGTAACCGATCGGAGCCCCAGGCTTACACAGCTGGGGCTCCGATCGGAGGAGGAGGGGAGAGGGGACCCTGTGGCCACTGCCACCAATGAGTAATACTGGGTGGGGGGGGCGCACTGCGCCACCAATGTTTTTACTATTGGCCGGGGTTGGGATGGGGGTGGGGGGCGCACTGCGCCACCAATGATTAATACTGGGGGGCGCACTGCGCCACCAATGAAGATAAGTCTCTCATTCATATACAGGAGGCGGGAGCTGGCTGCAGAATCCCATAGCCGGCTCCCGACCTCTATGAGCGTAAGCTGCGATCCGCGGCACCTGAGGAGTTAACTACCGCGGACCGCAGCTATCGCTCATAGAGGTCGGGAGCCGGCTATGTGATTCTGCAGCCAGCTCCCGCCTCCTGTATATGAATGAATGGCTTATCTTCATTGGTGGCGCAGTGGCCACAGCCCCGCCCCTCCTCTTGTCCTCCCTCCTCTCATTAGCGGCAGCACAGGGGGAGGAGACACTGCTTCCTTCTCCCCTGTGCTGCTGAGGGAACACGGAAAGCGCTGAGAGCAGAGCGTTCTGTGTTCCCAATACGTTATCGGAATATCGGCAAAATAGATGCCGATAACGTTCAAAATCCTCAATATCGGCCAAACCGATAATCGGTCGATCCCTACTAAGTGGGCCCGTTTTGTAGTTGGGTCCAAATTGATGGAAGGCAGGGCCAGCAATACCATATTGAGGCACATTATACTGCCCCAACAGAGTCAAATACCACAGTCCATCACAAAATACTGCCAGCAGCACAAAGTACATCCCCAAAAACTTCCACTGGCCGGCTGTGAGGAGGGTCCAGGCGTCCCCCTGGGCATCAGCCCACCGGGAAATTTCCCTTTAAGGTCTATGGCCAATCCGTCCCTGTTCATGTGACAGATTTGTTGCAGAAATGTTTTCGTCCATACCTCCTGACCATCCGAGATCCAGCAGGACAGTCTCAGATTTGAGTGGATGAGTATACAGTTGAACAGTTTGCCGACATGTGTGCTCCCCAAGCAGGCTCGATGCAGTGAGAGTACAGGCCGGCAAATGAGGTGCTCTGGTCATCAGGGAACGGGGCTAGGTAAGTACTTTATGTTATTTATACAAGGGGGCACTACAGGGGCATCACTACTTAGAATGCTCCCTTAGTTCACCTTCAGTTGTGAGGGGGCACTAAAAGGGACTATGCAGAGTTAACAGAGTGGCAGTGTTAAAAAAAATATATATAAAGTTTGACACTGATCTTATCACTCCTCAGAAATGTCAACAGTTATGAGGTGTGTGTCCATTAATCTCAAGAGATTACACCTACTACAAAAACCACACATTCAGATGTATTTAAGTGATATTTAGTTGCAGATGCATTGTAAATAGAAACAAAAAAAACAAACACATGGCCAATATAGAAAAAGTTAACTTTTTCATGCCCAATTGTCTTACTGTTATTGTTGCATTCGATTATATTTTTTATTTGTGTTCTAGCCACAGAAACCCCTTTAATTACCATATTAGAGACTGCCTTACAATGCAGATATGTGTCCAAACAATAAGTAAACTGCTCTCTTGGACACTTAGTTTTTTTTAAGCAATGACTTTTTGCTAAATTTCACATTCGCAGGTAGTTTTGGACACCTCTGTCTCTGTTAGTATGAGAGGCCTTTAAATCCCCCAGAACATCTGCATCTAGTCACCGATCAGTCTGCATGTAGTTTATTTAGACTACAGTCAGTTGATATAACCCTTGTCACCATTTTTATTTGACGGGCACAGAATGTCTGGTGTGAATTAATCCTCCTATATTGTACAGCTTTATCCCTTATTCACACGTCAGTGATTTCCAACCAGGATTGGAGTCTACACAGAGATAAGGGAAAGATCCGTACCTGATCTTTGGCTCACAATCAATGACTGAACACTGTGTGAATAAGGCCTTAACCACTTGCCGCAACTGTAACGCCGAAAGGCGTCATCGCGGCGGCTCCCCCAGGCTACGCTAACGCCGATTAGCGTCATCTCGCGTGAGCCGAGATTTCCTGTGAACGCGCGCGCGCGCTCAAAGGAACGGAAGGTAAGAGAGTGGATCTCCAGCCTGCCAGCGGCGATCGTTCGCTGGCAGGCTGGAGATGTGATTTTTTTAACCCCTGAAAGGTATACCAGCGTCTAATATACCTGCTACCTGGTCCTCTGGTGGTCCCCTTTGTTTGGATCGACCACCAGAGGACACAGGTAGCTCAGTAATATGTTGCACCAAGCACCACTACACTACACCCCCCCCTGTCACTTATTAACCCCTTATTCACCCCATATAGACTCCCTGATCACCCCCCTGTCATTGATTACCCCCCTGTCATTGATCACCCCCCTGTAAAGCTCCATTCAGACGTCGGCATGATTTTTACGGATCCACTGATAGATGGATCGGATCCGCAAAACGCATATGGACGTCTGAATGGAGCCTTACAGGGGCGTGATCAATGACTGTGGTGATCACCACATATAGACTCCCTGATCACCCCCCTGTCATTGATTACCCCCCTGTAAAGCTCCATTCAGATGTCCGCATGATTTTTACGGATCCACTGATAGATGGATCGGATCCGCAAAACACATACAGGCGTCTCCCTGGAGCCTTCCAGGGGGGGTGATCACCCCATATAGACTCCCTGATCACCCCCGTCATTGATCACCCCCCCTGTCAGGCTGCATTCAGATGTCCGTATGATTTTTACGGATCCACGGATACATGGATCGGATCCACAAAACACATAGGGACATCTGAATGGAGCCTTATAGGGGGGTGATCAATGACAGGGGGGTGATCACCCCCCTGTCATTGATCACCCCCCTGTCAGGCTCCATTCAGACATTTTTTTGCCCCAAGTTAGCGGAAATTATTTTTTTTTTCTTACAAAGTCTCATATTCCACTAACTTGTGTCAAAAAATAAAATCTCACATGAACTCACCATACCCCTCACGGAATCCAAATGCGTAAAATTTTTTAGACATTTATATTCCAGACTTCTTCTCACGCTTTAGGGCCCCTAGAATGCCAGGGCAGTATAAATACCCCACATGTGACCCCATTTCGGAAAGAAGACACCCCAAAGTATTCCGTGAGGGGCATATTGAGTCCATGAACGATTGAAATTTTTGTCCCAAGTTAGCGGAAAGGGAGACTTTGTGAGAAAAAAAATAAATAAAATCAATTTCCGCTAACTTGTGCCAAAAAAAAAAAAATTCTATGAACTCGCCATGCCCCTCATTGAATACCTTGGGGTGTCTTCTTTCCAAAATGGGGTCACATGTGGGGTATTTATCCTGCCCTGGCATTCTAGGGGCCCTAAAGCGTGAGAAGAAGTCTGGGATCCAAATGTCTAAAAATGCCCTCATAAAAGGAATGTGGGCCCCTTTGCGCATCTAGGCTGCAAAAAAGTGTCACACATCTGGTATCGCCGTACTCAGGAGAAGTTGGGCAATGTGTTTTGGGGTGTCATTTTACATATACCCATGCTGGGTGAGATAAATATCTTGGTCAAATGCCAACTTTGTATAAAAAAATGGGAAAAGTTGTCTTTTGCTGAGATATTTCTCTCACCCAGCATGAGTATATGTAAAAAGACACCCCAAAACACATTGCCCAACTTCTCCTGAATACGGCGATACCAGATGTGTGACACTTTTTTGCAGCCTAGGTGGGAAAAGGGGCCCACATTCCAAAGAGCACCTTTAGGATTTCACAGGTCATTTACCTACTTACCACACATTAGGGCCCCTGGAAAATGCCAGGGCAGTATAACTACCCCACAAGTGACCCCATTTTGGAAAGAAGACACCCCAAGGTATTTTCGTGAGGGGCATGGCGAGTTCCTAGAATTTTATTTTGTTTGTCACAAGTTAGCGGAAAATGATGATTTTCTTTCTTACAAAGTCTCATATTCCACTAACTTGTGACAAAAAATAAAAACTTCCATGAACTCACTATGCCCATCACGAAATACCTGGGGGTGTCTTCTTTCCAAAATGGGGTCACTTGTGGGGTAGTTATACTGCCCTGGCATTCTAGGGGCCCAAATGTGTGGTAAGGAGTTTGAAATCAAATTCTGTAAAAAATGACCAGTGAAATCCGAAAGGTGCTCTTTGGAATATGGGCCCCTTTGCCCACCTAGGCTGCAAAAAAGTGTCACACATCTGGTATCTCCGTATTCAGGAGAAGTTGGGGAATGTGTTTTGGGGTGTCATTTTACATATACCCATGCTGGGTGAGAGAAATATCTTGGCAAAAGACAACTTTTCCCATTTTTTTATACAAAGTTGGCATTTGACCAAGATATTTATCTCACCCAGCATGGGTATATGTAAAACGACACCCCAAAACACATTCCCCAACTTCTCCTGAATACGGAGATACCAGATGTGTTACACTTTTTTGCAGCCTAGGTGGGCAAAGGGGCCCACATTCCAAAGAGCACCTTTCGGATTTCACAGAATTTGATTTCAAACTCCTTACCACACATTTGGGCCCCTAGAATGCCAGGGCAGTATAACTACCCCACAAGTGACCCCATTTTGGAAAGAAGACACCCCAAGGTATTTGCTGATGGGCATAGTGAGTTCATGGAAGTTTTTATTTTTTGTCACAAGTTAGTGAAATATGAGACTTTGTAAGAAAAAAATAAAATAAAAAAATCATCATTTTCCGCTAACTTGTGACAAAAAAAAAAAAAGTTCTATGAACTCACTATGCCCATCAGCGAATACCTTAGGGTGTCTACTTTCCGAAATGGGGTCATTTATGGGGTGTTTGTACTGTCTGGCCATTGTAGAACCTCAGGAAACATGACAGGTGCTCAGAAAGTCAGAGCTGCTTCAAAAAGCGGAAATTCACATTTTTGTACCATAGTTTGTAAACGCTATAACTTTTACCCAAACCATTTTTTTTTTTACCCAAACATTTTTTTTTTTATCAAAGACATGTAGAACAATAAATTTAGAGAAAAATTTATATATGGATGTCGTTTTTTTTGCAAAATTTTGCAACTGAAAGTGAAAAATGTCATTTTTTTGCAAAAAAATCGTTAAATTTCGATTAATAACAAAAAAAGTAAAAATGCCAGCAGCAAGGAAATACCACCAAATGAAAGCTCTATTAGTGAGAAGAAAAGGAGGTAAAATTCATTTGGGTGGTAAGTTGCATGACTGAGCAATAAACCGCTAAAGTTGTGGAGTGCCGATTTGTAAAAAAGGGCCTGGTCTTTAGGGGGGTATAAACCTGTGGTCCTTAAGTGGTTAAGGGCAGATACGACTTTTGACTCTTGCTTTTGACTTCAAAAACGGCATCAAATAAGAATTATAATGTCACTGATTAAATGTGTATTTGTTTTTTGTTTTGGTGTTTCCTAAATAAAAATGTTTAAAAAAAATAAAAAAAAATGCATAAAAAAACCTGAACATGTGGCAGCAGCCGTAGGCACCACAGCTAGAATGAAATACCAGAGTTAGGAAATGTGCTTTTCTGTAACCTTCCTTGGGGCTGCTGAGATGGATGGCTTGTATATTGGCACCATGTGCATTTCTAGTAAGGTGTAGGCTAAAAACCTTTACTCAGTGGAGTGTCATAGTACATACTGTAGGAACAATGATTACTATAGAGCTGGCTGGAAAATGAAAGTACTGCCGCTCTGTGAAAGTCTCCTTGAAAGGTCACAAAGTAACACTTTGAAGTGGGATGAAAGCGACAATGTACTCTCTCGACTGGATCAAAGTCGAGCAAAAGCGAATGTAGCCCCCACAATTGGGCTTCATACTTTCCACTAACCACTGTCATTTACTGGCGCAGTAAGATGGTGCTGCTGTCAGATTTTTACTTTGCGCATATAGGTTTTGTAAAGTATAAGATGGCAGGCTGCTGAAGATGATCTCAAGGAGATCACAATGTATAATTTAACCAAGAACAAGGTTCGGTTTGTGTTGAAAGGTGTTTTTTTTTTTAAAAATTTTTTATAGAAAAATGTGGTAGGGGCTGCAAAGAAACATATGCTGCAAAATACCAAAAATCATTACTTATACTTAACTCCTTAATGTCACGCAGTATCTTTTTGATGTTAGCAAGCAACTTGCTAAATTCTTTCTTTTCATGGTCATATTTATGAGCCTTTTTTACATTTTTCTATTGATATAGCGGTGCAAACTTTTTTTTTTGCAGGACTAGCTGTATTTTTTATTTTGGGGTACACAGAATTTCTGTTTACCAGCTGGTAAAAATAACAATCTAACTATTATATGAGACAACCAACAGCACAAATGCAATCAGCTAACCACCTTGATGTATATCTCCGTGCTCGGATCCTGGTGAAGCAAGTACAAGCCCAATACGGAGAAAGAAAACGATTCCAGCACTTATTGAAAATAAAAATCTTCTTTATTGAAATACATTAAAATAATCCATGTGCAACAAAGAAAAATATATCCCCATATCTTTCCGTGTTGCACATGGATTATTTTAATGAATTTCAATAAAGATTCTTTTTTATCTTCAATCTCCAAGTGCTGGAATCGTTTTCTTTCTCAAACTTTATTCTATGGGTCTGTACGAAAAAGGCGATACCATTACTTTTACTTCTAACTTATTTTTCCAGATAATTTAGCTGTATAAGGTCTTGTTTTTTGTGGGACACGTTGCAGTTCATATAATTTTGGGGGTGGGAATGCATATAAATACAGCAGTTCTGCCGCTTTTTGTGTTTGTTTTTCATTGCCGTTTACTGGTTGAAAATGGTTAAGTAAAACATAAATTTTATTCTATAGGTTTCGACAATTGCAATGGTACCAAATATGTTTGCATTTTATGGTAATTTTTTTTACACTTTTCTCTCCATTTTTTGTCCTCCTAGGGGACTTGAAGCAGTGATTTGTCTCATTGATTCTAGGTTTTGAAAAACAGTATTTCACGGCATTATTTCCTTACTAACAGTCAACCTATGACCTCTGACATTGCCTAATAGGCAAATGCTTATGGCAAGCATGGGGATCTTTGTTAGGTCCCCAGTTGCTGTAGTAAAGAATTAGTCACCCGCAATCACATTGTAGAGGGTGACAGAGGGAGCTGCCTCCATCAACCTAGATGTCACTGTCACTACTGACTGTGGCATCTCAGGCATTAACACGATCACAGATCAAGTTATCGGTCTCCAATCAGTGCCCAATGTCAGAGGCTGCAGCATCGGCACTGCCGCACGCATCGCTACAATCTTCTACTGAAGCACAGCCATAAATACAAGATTCAACGGTTTCACTTCAGCAAATGGCATTCATCATGTAGAGCAAGTTAATACAAGGCAGTTCCTAATGTATTGTTAGCCATATTGCTAACTTTGCTGGCTGGGGGGGGCGTGGCCTAGCGGAGTATGTGAGTGGACGTGCGGCACGGAGCTCCTCTGCTACCTCGGCCATTTATCCGGATAAACTCCTGAATCCAGTTGATTTTTTAGGTATACCCTATCAGTAGAACCGCGGAGGATTCATCTGCGCTGGTGTGAAGGCGAAATCCGAGCACCATGACCCGCAAAAAAGAGCAGAAAAGTTTGGAGAAGGAGAGCCAAGATGGCGCTGGCGCCACTCCGGGACGCCCAGGCCGCGTCATGGATCTCCAGAAAGGTGCGGCAGCTAAGCTAGAGAAATATGCCCGGCTGTCATCTGAGACCCCTGTGAAAAACACCCAGAGAAGGCCTGCAACTAAAGGTGGGCTATCTGAGGAGGACTCTGATATTGAGGGACATGATCCTGGAGACATTGTGGCGGCAAGATCTAGCCGTTTTGACATCCTGGCTACTGTGAGTGACTCCCTAGCCCCAGCAGCACATGATTCTGATACAGAGGAACCTACCTTGAGGGATGTCATGAAGGCTATATCCAGGTGTGGCAGGTCGCTTAACACCCTTAACATGCAGGTGGGGGCAATTAAGGAGGATATCTCCATAGTAAGACACGATATGCGGAAGTTAGCAGACCGCACGGCTGCCCTGGAAGGTCGGATGGGTGAAATGGAGGATACCATAACACCTCTGAATGCAAGCATGAGGAACTATTCCATGAGACTGGATGCCATTGCTGCTAAGCAGGATGATCTCGAAAACAGATCCCGGCGAAACAATGTGCGTGTGGTGGGGGCACCGGAGAAAGTGGAAGGGGGAAACCCAACTGAATTTTTTGAATCCTGGCTGAGGGACAACTTTGGCGCAGACGTCCTAACCCCTTTATTTGCTGTGGAAAGGGCTCACAGGGTCCCTATGCGTCCGTTACCACCAGGTGCCCCGCCGAGGACAGTTCTGATCAAAATCCTGCATTTTAGAGACCGGGACATTATTCTGAGAAAAGCACGAGAAAAGCCAGATCTGTCAGTGGATGGACATAAAGTAGCACTCTTCCCGGATTATTCCCAAGAAGTCCAGAAGCGGAGAGCTAAATTTGCGGATGTGAAGAGACGTTTAAGGGCGCATGGGGTGTCATACTCAATGATGTACCCGGCCAAGTTGCGTGTAGCTGCAATGGGGAACACGCATTTTTTCGAGGATCCCAAGGAGGCGGCAAGATGGATAGACCGACACGAGAGGCAGTTGGCGGCGGATCATGAGTGACACAAATGTTGAGGAGAGCTGTGGTGTTTACTGAATCAGGTTATATGATTGATGTGGCCTGGTTGTGTCTGGGTGTGAATGCTCAGAAATGCTGTTAAACGGGATGTGGATATGTAAATGGAGATTCTGTTGTAATGTCATTGGAAAACATAATGTTAGGGGTATAATCTTCACTTATTCTGGTCACACTTATGTCTGTCCGAGGAGCAAAGAGAGGGGAGGTTCTGTGCACACGTTTAATGTGCTCATTGTATGGTAATTGTATACCCACGTTCTGTTATATCGGGTAGGAACTACTCCTGTCTATCTGAGACAAAAGAAGAGAGTTTAGACACTCGTCTGCCTTTAATAGCGGGTTTTGTGTTTTCTTCCCACAGGCCTTTTATAGGTGATATAGTGGGGCCCGTTATAGAGGTGGCCGTAGTGTTAAGTACTAACGTTTACAATGTTGAGGGGGTTTTTTTCAGGGAGGGGGGGAGGGAGGAGGTTATGTTTTATTTGAAAGCACACACTGTATATGAACGTAAAGGTATTGGTCTGCTGACTGTATGTAAGATGGGCTACTGCTGTATAGGCTCACCGGGTGCTAGAAACCTAATAGATATATTTGTGTACTTCCTGATATCTAAGTATGGCGGGGAGGGTTAATGTGCTCAGTTGGAATGTGCGCGGGGTTAAGGATGTCATAAAAAGACGAGCGGTTATGGATTGTTTAAATCAACATCAGCCGTTGGTCTGCTGCATGCAGGAGACTCATCTCACCTCTGACCAGATTCATCTGCTTACTCCTAAGTGGGCAGGACATTGCTATCATTCCACTTTCTCGTCCTATGCAAGGGGGGTGAGTCTCCTGATACACAGATCAATTGCATTCTCTTGCATCACTAAAAAAGTAGACAAAGAGGGGAGGTACGTGTGTTTACATTGTGTGATATATGCAACTACTTGTATTCTGGTGGGTGTGTATATCCCGCCGCCGTATTCACCTGGGGTGCTTAGAGAAATATTGCAATTTATAGCGGATATGCCTGACGCTCCTGTATTATTAATGGGGGACTTTAATAATGTTATTAATTATAACTTGGATAGGATGGGGGTGGGTCAAGCTTCCCATACAAATGGAATATCTCCTTTTGGAGTTTTGATGCAGGAGGCTATGATGTTAGATTTTTGGAGGCTAAAGAATCCATCTGTGAAACAATTCTCTTGTTGTTCAAGTACTTATAATTCACTATCTAGGATCGACCTCATTGTTGGAAATGCACTTATGGGGCAGTATATGGGAGCCATACAATATCTGCCGCGCAGGGTTTCAGACCACTCACCGGTGGTAGCGGCGCTGGACTTTAGTGCATCACGTAAACGTGGTGGTGGGGGTTGGAAGTTTAATCCTTACTGGCTGCCTCTCCTGCCGGATGCTGGGGGAATTGGTGTAAAACTGGTAGAATTTTTCCAAATTAATCTTCCGTCCGCGTCTAGATTGATAGTATGGGAGACTATGAAGGCATTTTTGAGGGGTCTGCTCATTGCAGAAGTCAATAAAAAGAAATCTGAGTCTAGAGCGCGCACGCAGAAGTTAATTGCGGAATTGGAAGGAGCAGAAGTAGAATATATTTTGAGACCACAGGAGGAGACTAGGGATAAATTGAAGGAAGCCCAGCAGAAATTAAATGACCGGTTATTAGAACAAGCAAAAAATAAACGTTTTTTCCAGAAGCAGTCCTTCTATGAGGAGGGGGAGAGGGCAGGTAGACTTTTGGCATTGGTATCTAAGGCTCAGTTGCAGTCTACGTACATTGCGGCCCTAAAAGACGTACATGGTGTTGTTCAGAAAGAACCGCCTAATTTGCTCCAGGTCATGCACTCATTTTATTCTACACTGTATAAATCACGGCTGAGTGTTTTAGACACAGAGATCGATCTTTTTCTGCAACCCCTGAAATTAGGCACGTTATCAAATGAACATAGGGCGCAGTTGGATGGCCCAATTACCATGCAGGAGTTGGAAACCGCATTAAAAACAATGTCCAATAATAAAGCCCCAGGTAGGGACGGCCTGCCGGCTGAAGTATACAAGCGATATTCTGACATTTTACTTCCCCAGTTGCTGGAGGTCTGTAATGAGGCTAAGCTGCAGGGACGGCTCCCTGGATCCATGAATGAAGCAGTCATTGTTCTCTTGCCTAAACCAGGTAAAGATATACTTGAAGCCGAATCCTACAGACCCATTTCTTTACTCCCAGTTGATGTTAAACTTTTAGCAAAGGTGTTAGCAAATCGTCTGAACTCAGTGATAACTACTCTAATATGTCAAGATCAAGCAGGTTTTATGCCAAATATGTCAACAGCGGTTAATATCAGGCGTCTGTTCCTGAATATTCAAGCAGCACATGTCCACACCTCGACCGCGGCGGTCGCATCTCTTGATGCGGCCAAAGCGTTTGACAGTGTGGAATGGCGCTATTTATGGCTAGTGCTCAAGAAAATGGGTTTTGGAGCCAAATTTATTTCCTGGGTTCAACTGTTATATGCATGTCCTAGAGCGACTGTGAGGGTTAATGGCGATTTGTCTGACCCATTTATGCTTTTTAGAGGTACGAGACAGGGGTGTCCACTGTCGCCGTTACTTTTTGCGGTGGCAGTGGAGCCCCTGGCAGAGGCACTGAGAATGTCAGCTACGGTCAAAGGTCTCCAATACGGACATAGAACAGAAAAAGTGGCGTTATACGCTGATGATTTGCTCCTATTCATAGATGACTGGAGGACTTCTCTTCCTGCTGCGATGGAAATCATTAATCGATTTGGGACCATGTCAGGATTAGTCATCAATTGGTCAAAATCCGCCCTACTACCCCTAGATAGTGAGAGTACTAGGCCCTTATCTGATACAGGAGGGTTGCAAGTAGTGTCATCCCTAAAATACTTAGGAGTGTGGGTTACTACGAATCTGAATGATTATGAGCGTCTGAACTTAGTACCAATGCTAGGTGAATTCAGGATGAAGATAAAGGCCTGGAGCAAATTACCTTTGTCAGTCATTGGTCGTGCCAACCTCTTGAAAATGATACTAATGCCAAAACTCCTATATCTCCTTCATAACGCGCCGGTTTGGATTCCGTTAAGGTTCTTTCATACTATAAATGCAATTTTCAGAGACTTGATTTGGAGGGGAGGTGTGCCGAGGATTAAACTTTCAACCCTGCAGAGACTTAAAACACAGGGAGGTTTGGCGGTGCCAGATCCATGGTCCTACTATATTGCAGCCCAGTTGCAACATCTTAGGGGATGGGGAGACGAGTCTAGACTGAATAGTTCAGGCCGTATTACTCAGCATTTAACATTACGCACTTGCTTATTGTCTGCTTTGGAGGATGGATCTTTTAGTTCCCATGGTGCTCAATACCCTGTGTTATCCATGATACATAAAATATGGTGGAAAGCTAAAGAGAAATTGAATATTTCGGGGTATATTACACACACGCCTATATGGCCAAACCATTTATATCCTGAATTGGATAAGGTTAGTGGAGTACAGCAGTGGAGTCAATATGGGCTGAGTAAGATGGCTCAACTGTTTGTGGGTGGGGCACTGAAAGGTTTTGAAGTGTTAAGGCAGGAGTTCAGCATCCCCCATAGATGTTTCTATGTATATCTACAGTTGAGACATGCTATTCAGACCCAAGAAAAGAGGGGAAAGATACGGCAGGCAGCTAGATGTGTTATCAATGAATATACTGCACGAGCAGGGACCACTGGTGGGGTGATTTCCCTTTATTATAGCGCGCTCAGGGAGGAGATTGATAAATCCAATCCATTACAGCTGTATGACAAATGGAAAAAGGATATTGAGGGCTTGACGGAGGAGAATTGGGAGAAGACACTCAAGGATTTACCAACATTGTCACTGAGCGAATCTTATAGGATTTCTCAATTGTATCTTCTACATAGGGTTTATAGAACACCTACATTACTGTTAAAAATGGGCTATAGGAATGATGATAAGTGTCCACGTTGTAATGTATCGGGTGCAAACTTGATCCATTTAATGTGGAACTGCCCACGGTTAAGGAGGTATTGGGTGGAGGTAATGGAATTCATCAATAGAGTCTTTCAGGTGGATTTGGAGGTTAACCCGTTAATTTGTTTAATGGGCCTTGTGGAAGTGCCTAGGGCTATGGGAAAAAGGAGAATGGCTATTAAGAGAGTACTATACCAGGCAAGAAAGTGTATAGCATTTCACTGGATAGATGAGATGGCGCCCACCAGCCAAGAAGTAGTGAATAGGGTACATGCATTGATTAAATTGGAGGAATATGTCTACTTGAAAAGGGATTCAAAAAAAAAATTTGAAGCAGTTTGGTCTCCATGGATCTCATATTATGAGCTGTCTTAGAGATGACTGTATACTTTGAATGGAATGAAAGGTTTAAAGGATAATTGATATGGGTGAATGGTAGACTGTTGGATGATGATTGATATTCAAATGCTTACGTCATAGAGGTATGTGTGGATAATAAGAATCTATGAAGTTATATGGTCCGCCCCAGAAGATGAAAAGGTGATGCCTTAAAAAAGAATACCATGAACTTGCATTTATGGACCATACCTTGAACTCTTCTTTCAAGTGACTGTGCTTTGGGAAAGGGGGATGGGATGGAGGGTGGGGGGGAGGAGGGGGGAGGGGTTATAGTTGTGTATTTGTTTAATGCACTTTCTTGTAAAACCAAAATAAAAATTACTTGATTAAAAAAAAACTTTGCTGGCTGGATTCATTAGTCCACCACATTATAAACTCCTTTTTTCAAGGTTACAGCCACCCTGCAATCCAGTACCGGTGGCCATGCTTGCACACTTGGAAAAAGTAACAGCTTATGTGCGCTCCCATAGTCCCAGCCACCAGAGAGGCTGTTTCCTATACTGATGGATTGCAAGGTGGTCATATCAAAAGGAAACAAGCAGTATATAATAGTGTAAAAATGAATCCAGCCAGCAAAGGAAGCAATATGGATAACAATACATTAGGAAGTAGCTTGTATTTAATTTCTCTACAATAATAAATGCTATTTGCTGAAGTGAGACAACCCAGGGGTTAAGAAAGGCTCTTAAAACGAATTGTGATTTTTATAGAGAGGGGAATCAACAATGGTGAATTATTTTGCGATTATGTGAAATCTCACGCACACATGATGAAAGAGTAAATCCTGACAGAACTCCTAGCTGAGAAAGTGAGAGCCCTGATAACTCTACCCACACAGGATGACTGACCGCTCTCCATCAGAAGGCTGTCAATCTTAGATTGTAAGTAGGCTTGAGCGAATCGAGCTTCGGATATTAGATCTGAAGTTAATTCAGTCAAACACCAGGAGACCAGTCTTAAAACGAAGTGTTAGAACGAATCGACTTTGGATCTATGATCCGAAGCTCGATTCGCTCAACACTAATTGTAAGCTCTTGTGAGCAGTTCCCTCACTCCTCGTTGACTTGTTGTTGCTGGGTAATGTATGACTTTGTTTGCACATGAACCCCCTGAATGTAAGACGCTGTGGATTATGTTGGTGCTATATAAATAAAGATTATAACAACTACTGTGTGGGGGTAATCAACCATCTCAGTCTCTCTTACGAGAAATTGTGCTCCAAATCAGAGAAGTGTAAACCATGGTATACTTACTTAGTGTGAAGAACTGAAGCTGTATGCACCAGGACCACCAGGGTGGAGCTACTCAGTGACCTAAAAATCACAGCCATGATAACATCTCCAATGGGGGGAAAGGTTGGCAGTATCCTTGAAATAAGAAATAAGCTTCCACACGAGTAACCATTCCAGTCTTCTGCCGCTTTCCGCAGGGACGCACATTACACCACATACACACGTGCTACAAGTCAACATCTGAGAAATTCTTTTTAATGGAAAATGTAAAACCCCTTTGAACTTCAATGTACAAAGCATGTGGAACACTTGCACTTTTAACAAATTAAAGCAAGCCAATGTTTTAAAAAAATACATCATTGAATGTATATATGTATATATTTACATAGCATATTAAGTTTTAATATTTAGCTTCAAAATGTCACATAAATTTTACCAAAATGAGACAACTTGTTTCAAATAAATTACATCTTCTTTAAATGTCTAATTATACATTGAGTAGGCTTCAATAAATCATTGAAGTGTCTTCTTTTTAATACCGTGTTATATTTTATAATATACAAAGTTTACAGTTATTTGGCAGTAATCTTTCAGATTATGTTATGAATGCTTCCAAATGCAGGCAATAGCTGGTGATTTCTGTTTACCCTCACAGTTATTGTGTCAATGTAGTGAAAAATATCCAAATTATTTTTAGCAAACTATACAAGTCACATTTACATTTGATCAACAATATAGCGTAGAACTTTTTGTTTTCTTTTCTTTTTCTCAAAAAAATAAATACATTTAAATCTGACATTTTTTTCTTTTTTCACAAACTTTTAATATACACTATGATACATTGTAGCACAGTCCGATGGCTCCAATCGTGCTACCTCCAGCAGCGCTGGGGAGGCCTGTAATGACCTTCCCGCCCTGCGGGGGAGGCTGATCACATCTGCCGTGATCGTGTTATACTGGTGTGGTGTCAGTAACAAGCAAATACTTGGAGAAGAGTTTCTTGGCACTGAAGATATAAAAGCGGGTCGCCCAGTGTCCTTTTTCTCTCCCAGCACAAGAATCTCTTCAACTCCAGTTGAAACAAACAAAAAAAAAAACAATAAACTAAGACTCTTCCATGTCTTCCATTTCCTCTTCGTGAATCTTCAATGATTTTACCATTTCTTTGACTGAATGGTACAAGATGTTTTTAACCTGAGGTGTAGAAAATCAAGTTAGTGTATGTCTTATGATAAATCCTGTAATCTACGCTTTGTTTAAATATGACAGCCTGACCGCATAATGACAAGCTTTTCATGCAATCCTCCCTAATAGTACGGCCACCTTTGGGCAAAAACCACAACGATAAAAATCTGCTCTAAGTAGCGCAGGATTTGGTTTGGAAATGTTGATGATTTGCTGCAGATATCACCCTTGGCATTGCAAACAGCGAAATCCACTGAAGATAGCCACAACATAAGTTCACTCTGCTGCTACTGTGAATACCGTGGATTTTTTGCACGCAATTCTGCTGTGGAAAACCACAGCATTTAACCTACATGTGGCTGTACTTTAGAGACTGCACCATTCACCTAAGTGGAGCTTGCAAAAATCATATGTGCCTGCCACCAAAACAGCCCCAATTTGGATACATGGAACAGATTTTCAGTCACAAAAACTGCTGCAACAAAATCATCCATTGATGTGTGCACATCACCTTATTATCCTCTCCAATTCAGATCCTTTCCTGGACTCTAAAAAATTCATAAGTAATTGTGTGTGTCCTGGGAATTCGGTCCTCCCTCACACACTGCAGATCACAGCAGACACACATCTCTGCAAGCTTAAAAATGTAAGGCTTTGTTCACATCTGCACCATGGTTTCCGCAATCTGAAACTACATCACAGAGCTGGATCTGTTGTACAGCGGACACTGGCACCCAATGTGATCAGTTGGTTTGACAGGAAAAATGGCACTGCATGTATGTGAACACAGCCTAAGGCCTCATGCACACGACTGTTGTTATGGTCCGCATCCGAGCCGCACTCCGTGTGCTGTCCACATCCGTTGATCCGTTCCGTGGCCCCGCAATAAAAATATAACATGTCCTATTCTTGTCTGTTTTGCGGACAAGAATAGGCATTTCTACAATGGGCCGCCTGATCCGTTCTGCAAATTGCGGAAGGCACACGGGCGACTTCCGTGTTTTGCGGATCGCAAAAAAATACAGAACGGTCGTGTGCATGAGGCCTTAGAGATCAGGAGGGAAGTAACCCCTGTGTTCTCTGCAGTCTGGAAATGGAGAAGTGATTCTATAGTTGGGCAGAAGGGCTCACTACAGTACCAAACTTCTTGAGCAGATATCACGGACAGTGTGTGTGTTAGAAGACCACTCGTCTGACTGAATGGTATACAGTGAATATCTTTGCTCTGATCCAGTCCTTGACATGGGTCATTCTGTCATCTATCTGCTGCACATAGAAGATGCTGTCATATTCCAGTTTTCAGAATAACTTCTACTTGTTCTTTCCTCTTTTATACTACTTTGTGACCTTCGCTTCAATACAGAGCTAAATCAGGACATGGACACCATGAATCAAGCTTGAGCTCAAGCTAAAAACCCTTTTTTTTCTGCTAGGCATTCATATTTGTTGGAAAATAATCGGTAGAAAATGAGGGTTCTCTTGCCAATTTAAGTGAGGACTGCAGAACACGATGTCTGTACGCATCTTACCTGCAATTTATCATCAAAATTGATTTCTTCTTTAGAAAGCCTCAGCTCTTGAGTTAAATGAAATGAGTGAACAAGATGTTCTGGGGACACGAAGTCTTGAGTCACTTGGATGCAGCTGTGAAAATTTTGCACCTGTCACAGGGGAAAGAGCAAAACAAAAAGTGTAAGTGTCCAATCATTGATCACCCACATCATGGACATATTGGTATGTGGTCTGGATTGCTGCATATAGCACTATAAACGCACATGCTAGCCTTCGGAGCGATACGTGGCATTCCAACTACTTTGCAGACAATGTTCTCCCCTAAGAAGGTAGTGATTTAGAGGCGATCATCTCTGTACGGGCTCATGCAGATGACCATAGCCGTGTGCGTTCTGCATCTTGCAGAGTGGAACGTCCTAGCCTCTACAGAATACCTCTATCCTTGTCCATAAAACAGACAAGAAAGGGACATGTTCTATTATATTTGTGGGTGCCACGGAACAGACATACGGATGGGGGGGGGGGGGGGGGGGGGGGGGTGTGTGAAAATACATTTATGTGCATGAGCCCAAGAACTATGCATTCACTAGAACTTGCCACCTTTGTAGGTCTCCATTTGAGACGTGAGCCAAACGCAAGTACAGTATGGCCCCTTGCTATGGGCACCAAACAAAGCTCTAATATGTCCGTGCAAATCAACCTTCATTGTGAAATCTATAGAGGCGGCAGGGAATCAATCATGTTCTGATACCAGCAAAAGCGCTGGCGAGACTGTAGTCGCAACATGACTGGCTGCTACTCAACTCTACTGCTGTATAATGGGTTGCAGTCAGTGGAGGGGTACAATAAACCATCAGGATTTAGACATGGAATATAAATAGAATTCAATACTTCACCTGATAAATGGCTCCTGCAGGCAGTATGACTGCATCACCAAGGAACTGGACCAGTGTGTGGCTCTTCACACCATAATCCTCTAAGAGACTTTGGCGGAGTTTCTTATTCAGGTACCAGTTCTGGTCGCGTATTGGGTCATGGTCAGGAAGGATTTCAAGGCATTGCTCTTTTGCAGCCTACAAAGACAAGAAGAGTAAGACATGTCCACTTTTATTGCTGTGGCACGCTAAATATCATACAGCAGTATCTACTTCTTCCCCATTGTACTACTCAAGCCAAAAACACAACGGGATCCCGTTCCAAGCTGTAGTCTCCTGTTGCATGTTGCTTCAGAATATTTTAGTCTTCAATAACAAAAAATATAAAAAAATGTACTAAAATGGAAATTCTTAGAAGTGACACAGGATCTTGTCATAGGAAACATTCCCAAGTAAAGTAATGGCAGAAACTGTACTGCAGTACTGGCAGTCCCCGTGCAGATCTCCTGCTGGTGCGCTCAGTAGAATATTTGGCTCCACTTGATGTTTGTAGTGGTTTTTTTTATAATTCAAGTGACTCACTGGATCCCTCACAATTAACAGCTTAATATTAAGATACCATGAGAATAAGGTTTAGACGTTATCTAATGGATTTATAGAGGTCTAACTATTCCTATAGTGCTAGATGACAGGTGAAACTCGAAAAATTAGAATATCTTGCAAAAGTCCATTTATTTGAGTAATGCAACTTAAAATAAATTGCATTAATGCAGCTTAAAATTAGAATTTTGTGAAAAGGTTCAGTATTCTAGGCTCAAAGTGTCACACTCTAGTCGGCTAATTAATCCATATCCCCTGAGCAAAGGGTACCTCAAAATTGTGACTTTGGGGTTTCATAAGCTGTAAACCATAATCATCCAAATTATAACAAATAAAGGCTTGAAATATCTCGCTTTGGGCTCTTTCACACCTGCGTTATTGTCTTCCGGCATAGAGTTCCGTCGTCGGGGCTCTATGCCGGAAGAATCCTGATCAGGATTATCCTAATGCATTCTGAATGGAGAGTAATCCGTTCAGGATGCATCAGGATGTCTTCAGTTCCGGTACGGAACGTTTGTTGGCCGGAGAAAATACCGCAGCATGCTGCGCTTTTTGCTCCGGCCAAAAATCCGGAACACTTGCCGCAAGGCCGGATCCGGAATTAATGCCCATTGGAAGGCATTGATCCGGATCCGGCCTTAAGCTAAACGTCGTTTCGGCGCATTGCCGGAGCCGACATTTAGCTTTTTCAGAGTGGTTACCATGGCTGCCGGGACGCTAAAGTCCTGACAGCCATGGTAAGTGTAGCGGGGAGCGGGGGAGCAGTGTACTTACCGTCCGTGCGGCTCCCCGGGCGCTCCAGAGTGACGTCAGGGCGCCCCAAGCGCATGGATCGCGTGATCGCATGGATCACGTCATCCATGCGCATGGGGCGCTCTGACGTCATTCTGGAGCGCCCGGGGAGCCGCACGGACTGTAAGTATACTGCTCCCCCGCTCCCCGCTCCTACTATGGCAACCAGGACTTTAATAGCGTCCTGGGTGCCATAGTAACACTGAAAGCATTTGGAAGACGGTTCCGTCTTCAAATGCTTTCAGTACACTTGCGTTTTTCCGGATCCGGAGTGTAATTCCGGCAAGTGGAGTACACGCCGGATCCGGACAACGCAAGTGTGAAAGAGGCCTTTGCATGTGATGAGTCTCATATCTTAGAGCTCTTTCACACTTGCGTTCTTTTCTTCCGGCATAGAGTTCCGTCGTCGGGGCTCTATGCCGGAAGAATCCTGATCAGGATTATCCTAATGCATTCTGAATGGAGAGAAATCCGTTCAGGATGCATCAGGATGTCTTCAGTTCCGGACCGGAACGTTTTTTGGCCGGAGAAAATACCGCAGCATGCTGCGCTTTTTGCTCCGGCCAAAAGTCCTGAACACTTGCCGCAAGGCCGGATCCGAAATTAATGCCCATTGAAAGGCATTAATCCGGATCCGGCCTTAAGCTAAACGTGGTTTCGGCGCCTTGCCGGATCCGACGTTTAGCTTTTTCTGAATGGTTACCATGGCTGCCAAGACGCTAAAGTCCTGGCAGCCATGGTAAAGTGTAGTAGGGAGCGGGGGAGCAGTATACTTACCGTCCGTGCGGCTCCCCGGGCGCTCCAGAGTGACGTCAGGGCGCCCCACGCTCATAGATGACGTGCCGCATGGATCATGTCATCCATGCGCATGGGGCGCTCTGACGTCATTCTGGAGCGCCCCGGGAGCCGCACGCACTGTAAGTATACTGCTCCCCCGCTCCCCACTACTACTATGGCAGCCAGGACTTTAATAGCGTCCTGGGTGCCATAGTAACACTGAACGCATTTTGAAGACGGATCCGTCTTCAAATGCTTTCAGTTCACTTGCGTTTTTCCGGATCCGGCGTGTAATTCCGGCAAATGGAGTGCACGACGGATCCGGACAACGCAAGTGTGAAAGAGCCCTTAGTTTCACCTTTTAAGTTGCATTACTGATATAAAGGAATTTTGCACGATATTCTAATTTTTAGAGTTTTACCTGCATATTAACAAGCGTTCGCCGGAACACACGTTAGCAATGATCTGGCAGTCTATGAGGCTACTTTCACACTCGCGTTTGGTGCGGATCCGTCTTGTATCTGCACAGACGGATCCACACCGATAATGCAAATGCTCTTATCCGTTCATAACGGATCCGTTTGCATTATCCATTCAAAAAAAAGTCTAAGTCAAAACGGATCCGTTTTCAATTGCACCATATTGTGTCAGTGAAAAACGGATCCGTCCCCATTGACTTACATTGTAAGTCAGGATGGATCTGTTTGGCTCCGCATAGTCAGGCGGTCACCAAAACGCTGCAAGCTGTGTTTTAGTGACAGTCTAAAAAACGCAACGGAGACCAAATGCAGCCAAAGTGATGCATTCTGAACAGATCCTTATTTATTCAGAATGCATTGGGGTTGAACTGATCCGTTTTGGACCGCTTGTGAGAGCCCTGAAACGGATCTCACAAGCGGACCCAGAAACGCCAGTGTGAAAGTAGCCTTACTGCCACCGCATGCTATACTGCATGCTTAAAAATCCCTGTTTGCTGGCGGCAGATCATGCTGTGTAATCACGATCTGCTGCCGGCAAACAGCTGGACATGCTGAGGAGGAGATCGTTGCATGTAATAGCAGCTGTCTCCTTCCTGACAATCGCCTGAAGAATCAAGCTGTCTAATACAGCCCTAACACAATCGTGGAAATACAACAGAAAATACAAAAACCATGCAAGTCGTGAGGAGGTCTTCACCTTATGTAAAAACTCTCTGATTTTATCTGCGTCTTTAGTCTCGTAAATGTGCCAGAGAGACCCGGGAGCCTCGGTGGTGTCCTTCAGTCTTTTCGTCAAACTTTCATCCATGTCCTCTTCCTCAAACTTCTTTACTACACCTGAAACCAGAACATTGGTTGAATTTGGACTCACTGGTATATTCTATGATCAGATATCTGTGAAAAGCACTGCACGGAGGAAGGGGGAGAAGGACTTGCTTCACGGCTTTGATCTTCCAAAATGTGAAAAAGCTACAACCCTTGCACTTGTATCGAAGCAGACGGCATTCTTTTCACTAGCAGCAGATTCTCATATTCTGAATACTTCCTCCATAGCGCAATACATATTGGGGGTCCCTTATTAGGACTCCCTGTGCCAGAAACTGGTGTAAAACCGTTGATTGGCTTTATTTTGAAACTTTTTGAACATCCATGTACTTAAATTTAGAAGCATGGTGCATTTCTACGCCACCCTTGAGACTGGGAGGAGGGGCAGGGTCATCAATCCTGGCAGTTTCCTGCCAATAATGATTATGAGATGACCGAGTTGCCCATAACAACCAATTAGATCCCACCTTACATTTTTCATAGCTCCTTTAGGGAGTGAAGGCTGGAATCTGATTGGTTGCTATGGACAACTAAGCCAGTTTTTCTTTACACCAGTTTTGATAAATCTCGCCCACTCTCTTTAAGCGCAATCACCCTGAAGATGTATTGACATGTCACGCGGCGCTCGTGCTCCTGTGCAGGACGAGCGGTCATGCTAGGTGTCTGCCCTTGTCCTGTATCGCATAGCACATGCAGCTCTTGCCTAATCAATGGTCATTAGAGAAGGAATCCATTTGTGAGGGTTACTTACCTGATTTACTAGCAGCCACGTTGCCCTTCACCACACCGACATAGACTAGGATGTTCACCATATCGGACACTTCTATATGAAGGTTTGTTGTACCAGTGTCATGATCCTTGGTGGCAACCACTCCTGTATTCACAAAGAAAGAAAAAGGTTGAACTTGAATGTGCCGATCACTGTGCAGATTCAGTAGCCATATCCAGCTGTAATTACAGAGGTTACACATCACAAGCTTCGTATTCTCTGCCTTCTGCACTAAGAATTTAGGCAATGCCCTTCACCACTAACCTGCAGGAGAGGATAGGCCATAGATATTAGATTGCAGTGGGAACAGACTGACTCTACATCCGCCAATTAGATGTTTAACACCTTAATGACTGCCACTAGGTGTTTTTACAGAAGTCATTAATGGGTTTTATTTTAATGCGGCCTAGAATAAGTGGTGCGTGGGTCTCCCCTCTCCCTCGGGCCTGCCTGCAGTGTATGCCCATCCGGCTGCTCTTCTCTGGCATATCCTCCCGGTGTCTGTCAGTATAGCACAAACAGTGTAATACACTGGACTCCATAAGCAGTGCAGTGTATTATAGAAGTAATCAGAAGATTGCCTGTTAAAGTCCCATTGTGGAACTACTAAACGATTGAGAAAAGGTTTTAACCACCTGCCATCTGGGCCATTTGCCCCCTTCCTGACCAGGCCTAATTTTGCAAAACTGACATATCTCACTTTATGTGGTAATGACTTTGGAACGCCTTTACTTATCCAAGTCATTCAGAGAATGTTTTCTCATGACACATTGTACTTCATGATAGTCATAAATTTGAGTCAAAATATTTCACCTTTATTTATGAAAAAATCCTAAATTTACCCAAAAATGTGAAAAATTCGCAATTTTCTAAATTTCAATTTCTCTGCTTTTAAAACAAAAAGTGATACCTCATAAAATATTTATTACTTAACATTCCCCATATGTCTACTTTATGTTGGCATCATTTTGGAATTGTCATTTTATTTTTTTAGGACGTTAGAAGGCTTAGAAGTTTAGAAGCAATTCTTCAAATTTTTAAGAAAATTGCCAAAACCCACTTTTTAAAGGACCAGTTCAGGTCTGAAGTCACTTTGTGGGGCCTACATAGTGGATACCCCCATAAATGACCCCATTGTAGAAACTACACCCCTCAAGGTATTCAAAACCGATTTTACAAACTTTGTTAACCCTTTAGGCGTTTCACAAGAATTAAAGGAAAATGGAGATCAAATTTAGACATTTCACTTTTTTGGCAGATTTTCCATTTTAATCAAATTTTTTCTTTAACACATCGATGGTTAACAGCCAAACAAAACTCAATATTTATTACCCAGATTCTGCGGAAACACCCCACATGTGGTCAGAAACTGGTGTATGGGCACACGGCAGGGCGCAGAAGAAAAGGAACTCCACATGGTTTTTAGATGCCATGTCCCATTTGAAGCCCCCTGATGCACCCTTACAGTAGAAACTCCCAAGAAGTGACCCCATTTTGGAAACTAGGGGATAAGGTGCCAGTTTTATTAGTACTATTTTTGGGAACATATGATTTTTTGATCATTCATTATAACACTTTATGGGGCAAGGTGACAAAAAAATTGGTTGTTTTAGCACAGTTTCTATTTATTTATTTTTACAGCGTTCACCTGAAGGGTTCAGTCAAGTGACATTTTTATAGAGCAGATTGTTACGGACGTGGCGATACCTAATATGTATACTTTTTCTCATTTATTAAAGTTTTACACAATAATAGCATTTTTGAAACAAAAAAATTATGTTTTAATGTGTCCATGTTCTGAGAGCTATAGTTTTTTTTTTATTTTTTGAGAGATTTTCTTATGTAGGGGCTCATTTTTTGCGGGATGAGGTGACTGTTTTATTGGTACCATTTTGTGGGACATACGCGTTTTTGATCACTTGGTGTTGCACCTTTTGTGATGCAAGGTGACAAAAATTGCTTGTTTTGACAGTTTTTTTTTTTTTTTTTTATGGTGTTCACCTGAGGGGTTAGCTCATGTGATATTTTTATAGAGCTGGTTTTTACGGACACGGCAATACCCAATATGTCTATTTTATTTTATTTTTTCTATTTTTAACATTTTTTTTTATTTTATTTTTTCAACCCTATTTTATTTTACACTTTTCATCCCCCATAAGGTCATACAAGACCTCTGGGGGACATTTACTTCACTTTTTCATTTTTTTTTTTACTGTTGATTTCTCCTGTAACTGGGGCTGACATAGTAGCCCCAGTTACAGGAGAAATACACCCCCCAGAGAGGCTGTACAGCATAATTCTGCGCTGTACAGCCTCAGTGCAGGGCTGATCGAGGTCTGTGAAAGACCTCACACAGCTCCTGCACTCTCCGGTCCCGGCGGTCACATGACCACCGGGCCGGAACAGGAAGCGCATAGCGCTTCCTGCTCTGCATACACAGCGCTCGGTGAGCGCTGTGTATGCAGCGATCCAGAAGGCAGGGACACCTGGGAACTGTCCCTGCCTTCTCTCTGGGTTGCCCTGCTGTCACTGACAGCGGGCAACCCGAACAGCAGCTGCACGATTAGCGTGCAGCTGCAGTTTCTGAAATAGAGATCCACCCATACCACGTTTATATCCTATGGGCGGACGGAAAGTGGTTAAATAAATAAAAATAATCTCCAAGTTAAAAAAATGCATATTTCTTTCATTGAAAAAAAGATTTGTAAGTAAAATCTCCATATATTTGTTAATCGCCGCAGCCTTAATAACCCCACTACAATTACCATGCGATTTATCCTGCATGGTGAACGTCATAAATAAACAAACCACAACAACAAAATGCCAAAATTGCAGTTTTTTTGCATATTCGCCACCAAAATAACTGAATAAAAAGAGATCAAAGTATTATGTATTCTAAAATGATACTAGGGTACACTACAAGTTGGACCACAAAAATCAAGCCCTCACACAGCACCATAGAAAGAAAAAAAAAAAGTTACAGGTATTGTTATGCAACATTTTCTTTTCTTTTTTAAAAATAAAAAATAAAAATTGGTTTTATTGTGTAAAAGTTGTAAACTGAGGGCTCTTTCACACTTGCGTTATTGTCTTCCGGCATAGAGTTCCGTCGTCGGGACTCTATGCCGGAAGAATACTGATCAGGATTATCCTAATGCATTCTGAATGGAGAGTAATCCGTTCAGGATGCATCAGGATGTCTTCAGTTCCGGTACGGAACGTTTTTTGGCCGGAGAAAATACCGCAGCATGCTGCGCTTTTTGCTCCGGCCAAAAATCCTGAAGACTTGCCGCAAGGCCAGATCCGGGATCAATGCCCATTGAAAGGCATTGATCCGGATCCGGCCTTAAGCTAAACGTCGTTTCAGCGCATTGCCGGACCCGACGTTTAGCTTTTTCTGAATAGTTACCATGGCTACCGGGACGCTAAAGTCCTGACAGCCATGGTAAGTGTAGCGGGGAGCAGGGGAGCAGCATACTTACCGTCCGTGCGGCTCCCCGGGCGCTCCAGAGTGACGTCAGGGCGCCCCAAGCGCATGGATCACGTGATCACATGGATCACGTCATCCATGCGCATGGGGCGCTCTGACGTCATTCTGGAGCGCCCGGGGAGCCGCACGGACTGTAAGTATACCGCTCCCCCGCTCCCCGCTACTACTATGGCAACCAGGACTTTAATAGCGTCCTGGGTGCCATAGTAACACTGAAAGCATTTGGAAGACGGTTCCGTCTTCAAATGCTTTCAGTACACTTGCGTTGTTACGGATCCGGCAGGCACCTCCGGCAACGGAAGTGCATGCCGGATCCCAACAACGCAAGTGTGAAAGAGGCCTGAAACATTTTTTCATATCGCTGTAACCTTACTGACCCAGAGAATAAAGTTATCATGTTAATTATGCAGAAAAGTGAATGCCACAAACTTTACAACAAAAACTCAGTGGCAGTACTGTTGCAACCCCCCACATACAGTTAATAAAAGGTTAATTAGTAAAATATAAAGCCCTTATACGGCTACAGAGACGGAAAAATAAAAAAAAAGTTATAGCTCTTGGAAGGTGATGATCAATAAAGACATAAAATGCATACAGGGGGAAGGGGTTAAAGGGGCTCTCCTGCTCCCCACTTTGTAGTAGCTGTTTTACATCTCCATCCCATTCATTTAAATGGGAGCCAAGCTGCAGTGGCCACAGAGCTTCCAGCTCCTTCCACTGTTTAGTTTCTGGCGCCTGACCAAAAAATCTGATCAGTGGATGTGCCGGCTGTCGAACCCCCACCAACCTGATAGTGATGACCTACCTGGAAGATAAGTCATTAATATAAAAAATCTGTAATACTCCTTTAGTGCCTGGAATGTAAACGTTAATTAGATCAAGCAGAGTTATAAATGAAGCATGAACTCACCAAATGCGCTACACATCCTTGGGCCCAAGTCTGGACGTACAAAGAATGTTGGCATATGGGAGGCGAGGTTGAATTTCCCATCTGGGTTGCAGTATTCTGGGACTGGCAGCATCCTAAAAAAATCTTCATGTCTAGGGGAGATAATATACAGGCGTTAATGTCTGGTTTCAGTAAAAATAATGCAAATACTTCCTAACACCATGCATTGTTTTAATACATGCCATAGTCCTAAAATATTGGCCTCCAGGGTGGATGAATGTAATCAGAGAGACCGTTGAGGTCATAATTTGTGAACTAGCAGTGCAGACAGTTCCTACCAGCAGTACACTACAGTAGGTCTCCAAGGAGGACACATACTGGAACAGATTTACACTTCTGGTGCATACCGATCTACCCTGCCCCAAGGTCTCCATTTACTAAAAGAGTCAAGTAATAAAATCTCCAGCCAAAGCATCAGGGCTATTACCTGGCAAGCATCATATTTTTGAAGTCTTCTCCAGAAGGCTGATCTTTCAGTTTCAAAAGAATAGTCTCTCCGTTTTTAAGTTTCTGTCGTTCTGTTTGAGGGGGGAGAAACCAAGAACAATTAGGAGGCCAATTTACAACTGTCAGAAAATGAGTCTCTTATTAATTTGTTAGTGCAGTCTAGCAGAACTTACTGGAGACCTCCTCAAATCCATCCCAGAACTCCTTTACATTCCCGCTCGACACCACTCCCTCCTTGCAGTTGAGAAGATCTCCTTGGTGGTCCCCAAAGTCATGGCTGATTGCCTCACATTTCCACAGATTTGGGTTCATTTTTTTATGATTTCCAGACACTACAACAGTCTAGGAGAAAAATAAAATCACAGATTACAAAGACTGAAAGCTCCAATTGCTAAGGAAGCCTTTTTCATACATCAGGCGTTCAGAGCGCAATGATGAAGCAATGACTTGGTTTTGGATCCTCCTGGTCCATAGGCTGGACTATTAACGTGGTATAATCTTTACGTTCGAGACAATTTACAATCAGTGTACGACTTTCTATACCACAATCTGGCAAGTGTAGTATTAATCACACAAAGGGGGATTGAGACCTGCAGAAATCCATGTGCAGGCTACAGAAAACCTCATTTAGATGCAGGGAACAGATTTTTAATCGCAGAAATTTCCGCAACAAATCTTCCCCGTGTGAACATACAAATGCAGGGCCGGACTCACTCAGTCCAGTTGCTTGCTCTTTCTAGAATTTGTATGCAGTTTATTACAGTATTAATATGCTTATGGAAATGTCTTTGTGCTGTCGCTTGGAGACTGTCGGGTGTGAGGACGTAAACAGATGGCCACGAACATCTCACAGTTCTCTCCATTCAGCCTGATTATATGGTGATGTACTGACTTCTCAGAGCTTACAATGAGCACATTCTGCTTGTGTGGAATACACGCTTAGAAATCATGCATTTTATGCACACACATATATACCCAGAAGTGTAACGGCGTGTGTGCAGTAGCTGCTCCCGAAGCCAAACTTTGAGCTTTGGCAGCGGCGCATGCAGAAGACTGACAGGGCCAAGCAGGATGACCAGCCCTGAAAATCATACGGCAGGTGGGCGCTTCTTACAGGGGACAGAACCCCACAGGTGAAGTCTGGCCAATTATATATAATCTAGCTGTATGTCAGTTGAGCTCCACAGCTTAGTATTTTAAGGGCTTGTGCACCCTAGTATATGTGTCATGCTGTACTTGACGTCTGCCCACAACACCACATTCCCCCCCTCCATATGATGTTTTTAGGGGAGAATACTGAGGCACCACACAGACTGATATAAGGTCTCATATTAAGGACTGCAGCCTGTGCCTCTTGTATCTCCTGTGCATGACGCCTTATATAAAACAAGGATATAGCTTCATAATTAGGACAGGAGAAGCGAATATTAAAGGAAGTAGAATAAAAAGTTATGAAACTCTGCTAAACTCTGGATTCCAATTTCTTGTCATTAACAAAATCTCTGCTTGTGGCCAATGAACCTAGAGGCTGAAAACAAATACAGATAACATCCAACTGATACAGGAGAACGGCGTATATTGAAGTTTTGTACCTGTGCCAGTTGTATGTGATCAAGATAGCAAGCAGAGATCATACAAACTGAGGATTGGAGTACATTAGATAGCTGTCAATTGTTTCGATACACAAGTTTTAAAAGGGCCGTCCACTATTAGAAAAATATTCCCACTTTCCTCCAAAAACAGCACCACACCTGTCCACAGGTTGAGGATGGTATTACAGCTCAGCCCTATTCACTCCCATGGAGCAGAGCTGCAATACAAGATACAACAATGGACAGGTGTGGCGTGTTTTTTCTATTTCAGGAAAACCCATTTAAGCTTTACTTACATAAAATTAGAAAAGCATTTTAATGTGCATTAAATATTCCTCGTCCGTCCCCGTGTGTGAATCACTAACCTTCCCCTGCTTCCAGCACTCCCTGAAGAGCTTCCAGTTGCTGTTATGCCTATGATCTCTTAACCATAAAATGTGTCGATCACAGATCCAAGAATGTGGAATATCACTGTGTGTTCTTGTCTTCTCGTCCAGGGGTGGCTTGTGGCTCTCAGAAATGTCCTCTTTTGGCTCGAATTTTATGCTGGGTTTCAGTGGTCTTGTGGCAGGAATTTTGTTTTCAACCACTGATGCAATGATGTCATCCAAGATGTTTGGCATGGACCTTCCACTTTTACCGCTCTGGTATTTCAAAAAGACAAGAATATTTGACTCTTGCAAATTTCCATAATAGTTTGCAGATTTGAAAAGGCTTAGGAACATGACTTTTTTATTAAGTAACATTTTGTGAGTTCCCCGATGCAGAAATCAACAACCTATAAGTAATTCAGCAGAAGCAATCGGCACCAGAATGCATCCTACCCCATCCCCAGGAGTATCCATGGCTGCTAGTAATTCCCTTGTGAATATTTACATTCTTTTTATACTAAGTGGGCCACATATGATATAAGAGAGACTATTTTGGGTAGACACTGATTTAGGCCTCTGGCACACGACTGTATGGCTTTTTCAGTATTTTGCAGTCCGCAAAAAATACGGATAATGTCCATGTGCATTCAGTTTTTTGTGGAACGGAACAGCTGGCCACTGATAGAACAGTACCATCCTTGTCCGTTATGCGGACAATAATAGGACATGTTCTATCTTTGAACGAAATGGAAAAACGGAAAGCATACGGAGTACCTTCCGTTTTTTTGCGGATCCGTTGAAACGGAACACAAAAAAAAGAACGTAAAAAAAAACGTTTGTGTGCAAAAGGCCTTACTTTCACCAGTTTTCAAACTTTAGGGGGAGGAAAGGTTTTTAAAGAACCTTAGGTGTCAATAAATGCACGTGGTTCGCCTGAGCAAGTCTGTAGGGAGGAACTTTTTCAGTGAGGGTTTTTGTGAGGTTTTGTAAAAGGGCAGAACCTTTAAAAGCATGTCAACAGATTTTTACCTGGAAGGCTTTTACCTATGAAACATAGCTAAGTTGGCAGCTGAGGGCATCTGTGTTGCTCCCATGTTCATATGTTCCCGCATTGGTGAGAAAAATGATGTTTTTATATATGCAAAGGAGCTTCTAGGAGGCGTTAACATTACACATAGAGGCTCTGCTCTCTCTGCAACTGCCACACCCTCTGCAGGCGTGATCACCCTTGCACTGCCTGGCACTGTCACGGTAGTTGCAGACAGCTGAGCCTCTTGGTGTAACGGCAGCGCCTCCATTAGTCCTTGAGGCCCATTTTTCTCAGTAATGTGGGCACATATAAACATGGAACCAACACAGATGTCTTCAGCTGCCAAGTGCACATGTAACAGGTCAGTGTCATAGGTACAAATCTGCCGACAGATGCCCTTTAAGGGTATATTTACACATAGATTTGTTGTAGAAATTTCTGACGTCCTGTTCTGAATGGCAGAAATCCATACACACTGCAGAAACAACCCGTTTCACAGGTACGAATCAAAATTACATTCGCCAAAACTTCTGTAATAAATCTGCCACTTGCAAACGTATTTATGAGCAGCCATTTTTATTCAGATGCACACATGACATTCATGAGGACCAAAATTCAATTTATATGAAGATGAGCCTTGACCAGGATATAGGCATAGCCCAAAACATACAAAAACAGCATTTCTAACTATGACGCATGCACACATCCAGCACTGTGCAGTAAATACGGACATAGATCATGCATACATGGCTTGGCTTGCTACTGCCTGGGAATGTTTTGCTGCTCCCTGTACTAGTTTTCAAACCCGATTCCACTAGTCTTCGCCAATTAAATGTTAAATACTGCATCACATTTCCCATTCAAAGACAACTTTGTTTGCAGGTCACTTCCAAGTTCTTGGTTGTCTTTGGCAAGTAGCCCAAGTCTGCGAAGAGTTTTGCCAAGAGAATAACTTTCCTCTCTCAGCATATCTGTCTACCCATGATTTCTGCAATTCAAATCATTTCAACATGGATGTGCCCAGAATACAAGTAGTCACAGTAACTTTCAAACAAATCAGTGCTTTTTGCCCTTACTGGACTTCCCTACCGAGTAAACTGGTGCAAAGGCAATGCCGGCGTCAGTGGATCCCAGGCGTAGTTTGCCGGCAGTGGTGGTGAGCAGGTCTCGCAGGGTGGAGCCCGGCTCACTAGTTTGTGTTGCAGGAGAGGAGGATTTGGGGTTTGCCGTTTCATTATCTTGTTCTTCTTTGAGAAGTTTTGTCACAGGGACCTCTTTATTCTCTGCAATAGAATATACTCAGGTCAGTGCAAAAATAAATTCATCTTTGTACAGTAAAGTCTAGTGCCTCGTGCATTCCTGGGCAGGCTGGCGCCTCACACTGAGTTGAGCTAGGGTTTACATATTGCCATATATTTTTTGGATACAACATTCACATACGAGTCTCGCTTCATCTAGTCCTTGAAATATTTATCTGGGGAGGTGATATCTTGTCTCAATTTACCAACTATCCCCTGTTTCTCTGTAGTAACAGCCCCTGATGAACCCCCAAAAAGTAACACCCCCTGGGAGATACACGTTGGGCCAATAGCTAATATTTTGAGATATCAGAACAATTAAAAACCTACCTTCCCATTTCATGTGTACATAGGTATGTTAGTATACATAAATAGAAGTAATTTCTTGCGATCCCCATTCCTTACTTGGATACCCCAGTGTGCACAGTTTTTTTTTTAAGGACAACAAAGACGATCGAGTGGGATCGCCCTTTTCAGGGTAGCTGTTCCACTCTTAGGTAGGGCGGAATAGGGACTTTGTAGGTTTTTTTTTCGTGTGCTTTTCCTTGGTTATATTTTTGGGATCTTTTTAATTGTAGTAATAAAGGTTACATTTTTGGGGAAGTTATTTTGTTTTCTGTGATATACAGTAAAGTCTAGCCTGGCACTTAACATACAAGAGGTATATATGTATGTATTTGTTTTATTACTGAGAAACTGGTTACTAAAAACGTACCTTTCTTTTCTTCTCTCGACTTTTGTTCTGCCAGATCCGCCAGCCAGTGCAGTGAGGAATGAGATTCTGGGGATGCCAACTTGCTGTCTGTGCTCGTGTCGCTTCCTGGGCTTGCATTGCCATTGGTTTCGGGCTTCTGAGAAGGGCTGTGCTGTTGTGATTCTGGCAAGCTCAGAGAGATCTTGTTACTGTGATTCAGGACATTTTGTAATACCTAAAATATTAAACACGACCGTCAAATCGGTGACATAAAATAGCTTCATATTTACCATCCCATCTCCTTTCTTCCTGGCAACCTAAAATTCGCCCTACAAAATTATATGGAAAGTTGGCCACGGTCACCTCTGCGGCAAGCTGATCCGGTGCAAATGTCGACGGTTAGCCGGACGAAAAACTTGCACGACTGACCTCATGACAGTCAATGGGGATCCGGCGGTAAACTGTAGAATCCGGCAATGTCGGATACAATGAAATCCGTCAGGCTGCTTTCTGCTGAATGTGCTGCCGTAGATGTGTACGCTGCCTTATTAAACAGTTTCCCTATGAAGTGGCTCCACAGTTATAGTAATTGCTGGAATATTGTTAGTATATACCAGTAACGTGATCTGGGCATATCCAACTGCTGGAACCCACCAAGATCGTGAAAATAACAGCATCAGCTACTTCAGCGCATGGCTAGACACCGTGCACCACTTACCACATTCTTGTGATAGGCGGGAGTCCGAGTTTTTGGATCGGCATATCCTTACAATAGGTCTTCACTTACTAGTAATTTAAGAATTTGTCCATACAGCAGACAGCCAGGACTGTGTCAGACTATGCGGCTAATGCATACAATGAAGGTGCATGACAGTACCAAAGCCTGGGAACTACTTGTCATTATGTTCTATGGAATGTCTTCCTGTACATATAGTATCCTACAAATCTTATTTTAGCTGCCACTGTGTGAGATCTGTGTGTTCTAGATAAACCAATGATTCATGGTGCCATCAACAATCGCTGGTAAGAGATGAATCAGCAGGACATCCTTTCAGAAGGAAGAAAGATGCGAAATACCAAAATGAAGTTTTCAACAAGAATGACTTGGCCAAAAACCAAGAAAAGATTACTTTTCTGCAGTGAGCAATGTAGTCTGAACACAAATGTTTCCTATTATTTCAGTTTGCATGGAAATATCCTTGTCAGCAAACCTTTCAGTTCAGACTTTCTGTACTAAACTTCCACGACCCACACCCAGTAGGACTCAAATATACCGATAAAGAATCCCCTAACGACTCTGGGCTCCCTAATATCTACTGTACATCGGTGAGAACATTATTTCAAGTGAGGCTGAATATAGTAACTGCAATGTCTTAGAGGTTGTTACCGAGATGGTTCAAAACCCTTGGACAATCCCTAGAGTAGCTTTCAATAGAAAAAAAAACAAGTCATACTATCCTGACATGTCACTGACACTATGGAGTGCCTGGATTCGGCACTTCACTGCTGCAGCCAATCACTGTCTTTTGCGTTAGACAGCTGAGGACAGTGATTGACTGCAGTGGTCATGTGCCGCATCCAGGCATGCTATCAAAAAGCGTGAGGAGGGCCGAACCAGTACCACAAATACCAGCGCTGAAAAACAGGTTGATTATCACTTTTCTTTTTAATCTTAAAGGGGTTATCCGAGATGTCGCTGCGATCCTGTACAGCCGCCACTTCCAGGATCACATGCCATACATTCAGCATATAATCCCAGCCTGGGATTACAACCTGCAGTGGATGCGAGAGTCTGAATCTCGTGCTACCGCTTTAGCAGAAGTGGCGGCCGCACAGGATGGCAGATGCATCTCGGATAACCCCTTTAATCTTTTCTAAGGGTTGTCTGAGATTTTTAATTGCAGTATCTCAGATACTCCAGTTAATGTCGGTAATACCTAAGACTGTATTAGACAGCGATTATTGCATGAATTTTCCTATAATCGTTCATATTTGAGAGATTCTCCTTGGGTGTAAAAGTGTGCAGTGAATAAACTGTTCATTTTTCATGGATAGGATCCTCCAACCTGACTTGAAAGATTGTTTGTCACCACCTACCAGCAATTATCGTCTTGCCTTGTTGCACATATTTCGAATGCAAATGACTTGCTAAATACTTGCTAGGTGATAGTTATAGGGGTTCTCCGGGAATTAAGAAAATAAAAATAATATTACTTTATTATAAATATACTCTCATACCTTTCATTAGTTATAATGGTTTGTTGTGCCTAGGGAGCAATCAGAGGAAATAAAATGGCCGCCATCCTATTAGTACACACAAAACTTGTCCTAATCACACAGCAGGACAAGTTACTTCACTGAGCTGAAGGTGAAGTAACTTGCCCTGCTGCGTGATTAGGACAGGTTTTATGTGTACTAATAGAATGGCGGTCATTTTATTTCCCCTGATGACTGCGCCCAGACAAAACAAGCCACTATAACTAATGAAATGTATTTGGGAATATATTTATAATAAAGTCAGGCTACTTTCACAACTGCGTTAGGTGCGGATCCGTCCCCATTGACTTACATTGTAAGTCAGGACGGATCAGTTTGGCTCAGTTTCATCGGACGGACACCAAAACGGTCCGCATCCAAACTGATGCATTCTGAACAGATCCTTATCCATTCAGAATGCACTGGGGCTGAACTGATCTGTTTTGTACCGTTTGTGAGATCCCTGAAACGGAATTCAAAATGCCAGTGTGAAAGTAGTCTAATCTTTAACTATTTTCATTTTCTTAATTCCCAGAGAACCCCTTAAAAAGAGTTGTGTCAATTCATCAAATGGCAATTACCATGCCAAAAATGTTAATACAAAGCAATTACTAATGTATTCTATGTCTCCAAATTGCCTCCTTTACTGTCTTCATCCCATCATAAACTGCTCATTGTCAGGGGTTACACATTGGCAGTCTTTTACATTGCACTCTCTGGGGGCAGGGGCCGCGCATAGACACGCATGTGCAGCAGCTCTTGTCGAGGCCACATTGTGTCTACGCTGGAAGTTTGTGTACAATAGCTTCAGGGAATGTACAGTAGCCTTGGAGCTGTTCTACATAGCTAGGGCAGCTCCAACCAGTGATGAAACTGCTAATGAAAGTGATTCACAAGCAGCCTCCGGGACACGCGTGCACAGGCAAGAGGCGGGATTACATCATCCTAGCAGTGCTTGCCTGTGCCACCAATCATACCTACAGTGACCAACTCTCTACAGTGGAGGAAGTTCAGGGCTGGCGAACAGCCCATCTAATGGCCCCTCACCTTCGTACATTACATTTTGAGATTCTATACCAATGAAGAGTTAGACAAATAACATCACTTCTCTCCAAACTTACATGTTGGGTCAAAGGCTGCCCTGCACTATGCTCTTGTGAGAAGATGTTGGACAGGGGCCAAAGACCGATGGACAGGGGCCAGACAGAATTGATGTGACTGGTGTGCTACATTTTGAACAGCATGGCGAATGCGGCCTCACCTGCGACACTCCGTTCATGGCCGGGAACTTGTTGCTTTGTGAGGCTTGTTTCCCCGTGCACTGGCAGTGCGATTTAATCTCAAACTTGTCTCGAAGGCTGTGCATGGCCTCAAGAAGATCTGTCAGAACTGCAGCAAAATCAAAGACATAAAACACGAAGATTTAAATCACTGAATAAAAAAAATAAAAAATTTATGCCAAAAGAGACGATAATAAGATATATCTGAGCTTCCAGAAGCTGGATCAATTTTTTGACACTCCTAACCATGGGAAAGGAACTTACCAGAGCTGGGGATGATCTGGGTAGGCATTAGGTGCTTGTAATCGTGTGGCTGTCCTTTTACGCATTTCAACCAGGTGTACAACTCTTTATCTGGAAGGACACAAGAGCGTGAAAACACCCTGCAGCCTTTTTTTTATATATTATAAATCTAGTAGTGGACAAAAAAAAGACTGTTCAATTCTCCACCGCATGTCATAGGTCAGAGATCATCTCCTCTCACAGTGGCACCATTTGGTGACCAACAGACCCAATGTACATGGCAGGTCTGTATGCATTAGCCCTAAGGCAAGACCAGAAATAAAAGTAAAATGTTTGCACCGCAGATGTGGTGAATGACTGAAATGACATTTTGTGGTGGGCACATGGAGCAGCTGCAGTGGTTAAAGTTGCTCAATATTGACCCAAAAAAAAAATATATATACAAAAATCGCATATGGACTATAGGAACTGACAGAAAAACTGTATTGCAGCTATATTCAATAGAGCTCTAAATGGTGCCTGATGGATTCTTCTTTACAGTGGTGCTGCCAGTGCAATGGAAAGGTTTTTGCAGGTATACTGTCCTGTCCGATCTGTCATCGGGTATGGAGAAACTCCGGCGGATAGTGGACAGAACACGTGCGGAGGTAACAGTCTGATGTCCAGCAAGTATCTTGGAAATGTTCTATTCTAAGTAATGGGACCTCTGTGCACGATACTCAACAGTCCTTAGATGGTGCCCGGGTAACCACTCTGCCCAAGGTGCAGTGGCATCTCTAAAAAACCAATATATTAGGCAGGAGAGTATACCTGCACAATCCCTTTAAAAGGTGGGGTTCAGTGTTGCTGGGACATGGGGTCATCTACGGCCACCTAAACAGGGGATTTGTTCCTTTGAATATTGTGAGAACATTTTTAGGACTTTATCTATCAATCTTAGCAATTGCCAAAATCATAAGCTGCCAGTCTGGACAAGGTGCCCTTGGATCAATGAACATCCCTACTGGGTTATTTACAACGACACGCCATGTCCTGAGATGTCTCCACTAAATCATAGTATTTTGACAGGTAATTTACACCGCCGCTCCGGGCGCTGGAACCTCTTTACCCATTTTTACTATCCTTCTGACAGAATTCACAGGCCATTAAACTTACAGGGATTTAATCAATTCTATTTACCATAGTATGGATTCATGAGTTAATTTGATTAAAATCTGCCGACCCTGTAAAAACTCAGCGTGATTTATTAATGTACCCAATCATATCTTCTCACTTTATACTCCCGACATCTTGACAGCAGGTCACTACTGAGGTGCAGGACGTTATGTGCACGGGCACATGTGGTAATAACATATTCTTAGCTGACATTAATGGATGAAAGCAACTCAAGACCTAGAACCGTTATCAAACATTTTTAAAGGGTAAAATAATTGTCTTTTTTAATTCAAAAAACAGTATCGTAACTGGCCAGAGACAGTGTATGGCATTCACTAGTATGCAGTACCAGACCACGTACAGGAAGATAGGCCCCATACAAAGGGCATCTGTCAGCAGATTTGTACCTAGGACACTGGCTGACCTGTTACATGTGCACTTTGCAGCTGAAGGCATCTGTGCTGGTCCCATGTTCATACGTGCCCACATTGCTGAGAAAAATGTTGTTTTAATATGTGCAAATGAGCCTCTAGGAGCAACGGGGGAATTGCCGTTACTCCAAGAGGCTCAGGTTTCTGCGGTGGTCTCGTCCTCTGCACTTTGATTGACAGGACAAGGTGTGATGATGTTTTCATTGCCTGGTCCTGTCAAAGTGCAGAGGACGCGGCAGTTGTAGAGAGAACCGAGTCTCTAGGCTCATTTGCATATATAAAACAGTCAGTTTCATAGGTACAAACCTGCTGACTGGTGCCCTTTAAAGAGGCTGCCTCACCAGTTGGGTTTTGCTGGGAGAGGCGAGGGCCAGTGAGTCATTTCACCTGCAGCAACCTGTAGCATTACACAGTGGCCATTTAAGCGAACGGTTGTCCATATAACACGAGGACAGTAAGCCCTCCAGAGCAGGAGTTGCTTGAGCAGAGTGGCTCTTCGTGGGGTTGTGTTCAAGATGTAACCCCAGTAATCTTGTTTTAAACTCCTAATAGTCACATAAAATGTCTTTATTGGCGCACAACTCTGGGGACACAATTGCAATAACTTTTTCATTTTTCAATTTTTTTTTCTTCTAAACGCTTTTCTTGATTTTGCGGGATAAGTTGTAGTTTTTTGGGGAACCATTTTGGGGTACATAGTGTATTAAATAACTTATTTCATATTTAGGGGGATAGATAAACAGAAATGTTAACATGTGGAATTTATTTAAGACAACTTTGTTCTGTCGGTCATTTATTTTTAATATTTGCTTCTTTTCTCTTGCAGGCCGTCAGCTTCTAATGCCCCCTCCTCCTCCAGACTGAAGAGAGGGGGCTGTTTTTTAATATCTCTGGATTGGTAGCAGATAGAGATCTGCAGATATAGCTGTTAGAAATCGGTATGGCAGCGAACGCAGCTGATAGGTAGGTTTCACTGCTTTCACTCCTGACTCAATTTCTAACTCCCAATGTAGTGGAGATAATAATGCTGTGTTTCTTGTTTGAAAGCTTGAAATGGCAGTCCCATATCTATAATGGAAGACCCATATCTCTAGCTGCTACTAATCCCGAGATATGAGCAGCAAAAGCTAAACTGTAAAGTCCCTTTCTCAAAGCCCGAGCAGAGCTCTGTCTTAACTGTTAATCCAATTCTTCAGCTGGAATGTGCCATAAAAGAAACCAGTTTCAGTGCAAACTGGCCCCATTCCAAACCTCATATGACAGACAATATACAATTTATACTGAACTAGTGTTGAGCCATAAAGTGAAGCACGTTAAGTCACAAAGGAAGGACTTTGTCGTCTACACCTCAGACGCTTAAGCTACATTTTATTAGACAAAACCGTGAAACGGCAGAACTTCTTTCTCCCAAAAAGCTGGAAACAAATAGGGAAGCTCTGAAACGTCTTGCTGTACTTGCCTTAATGGGGATTTCTCCCCTACAGAAACAGCAATTCACGAGCGATAGGATCTGTGCAGCGGACTGCTTCCTAAGCATTTCTGCTGGGTAAACACGCCACAGAATGGAGTGCTTCATGCAAACTAACCTCGAGAACTTTTCCTTTCCTTCGCCTTGTAACAGTCCAGACAGACCACAAATCCACATTTTTGGCAGACCCAGTGAATGTTGAACAAGGTGGCTTCACAGGCATCGCACATCTCGCGTACTCCTCGCACCGCTCTCTTCCAGGCTATTTTTGCTGAAATGCAGAATGGTTAAGAAAAACATGAACATCTGCTCTGTACAAACATTTGCTTTATGGGCTTTTTTTTTCTTCTGGTCACTGACCTTGGTTGATAGACAGAAAATATGCCCAGAAACCTATCAGCTGCACAGAACGTGCCTCAGATACAAAGATGACGACCACCAAGATGTCAGATACAAACTCTCAAGCGTATATACTCTGCAATCCAAGGACAAATCTGTATCGTCGTGGGCTCCCTCCAATTTGAATGATAGTTTGCAGCTTTTTCGGTTTCTAGCCGTGCACTTAATTACTTGTGGCCACTCAACAGACTGGGTCGCTGTCCAACTGGCTTCACAGTATACAGACTAATATATTCGTGAACTGCAGAAAATTAAATCTCTTCATAGACTTTCATTGACTGAACTGGCCATGAGGCAAGAAAACATTTTCTCAGCCAGCAAAGGGCAATAGCTGGGAAAAGAAATTCCCTGTGCCCGTCACTGGAAACGATTGACAATCTATAGGCCTCTGGTCTTCGTTATATTTTAAGAAGGTTATTTTCCATTTTGAGTGAATTTCATGACCAGTAAAGTCTGTATTGTTTAAACAAATCAGACAAGGTAACGGAAGCAGCTCTGCGGCAGTCAAGTGGTTTTCCCATAAATCCCTTCCTTGCTAAAAGTCCTAAAAGACTGTTAAAGGTGTTGTCTGGGTTCAGAGCTGAACCCGGACATACCCACATTTTCACACGGGCAGCCCCACTAATATTAGCATTGGAGCAGGTCATGCTCCGATGCTCTTTTTTCCTGCGATAAATCTCCCGGAGACGTACCGGGCTCTCCATAGGGACTGCCAGGCAGAGGCTTCCGCACAGCATTGAGCCCGGTAATGGCACCGGCACTGATGGGCGGGCTTCAGCGCTGCCCTAGCCTGTAAAACAGCTAGGGCAGGGGTAAAGACGGCCTATTAGAGATGGTGACGTCACCGAATACACTGCTGGGTGGAAGCCTTTAGTCTAGCAGTGTGCAGAGGTAAACAAACAAGCCATTGCCCTGCCCGATCCAGCGCAAATCAAGGGAGAGCCTCAGAGCATGAAATACTCCAATGCTTATATCAAAGGGGCCGGAGGGGTGAAAATGTGGGTATGTCCGGGTTCAGCTCTGAACCCAGACAACCCCTTTATAGTACACTCCATCTGGTACAGTAAAAATATGTTCTATGGCACAAACCACAATCTTTTTCTGCCGGATTCATGTGGAATGCATGTCAGAAGCAGGCAGAGGTAAAGCAGGGTTGCACAGACATCTATAGGTGTCCTATCATGGCTCCGTATTAGGGCTCATGCACACTACCGTCCGTATTAGGGCTCATGCACACTACCGTCCGTATTAGGGCTCATGCACACTACCGTCCGTATTAGGGCTCATGCACACTACCGTATGCCCTCCGAGACATACAGTCCGTGAGCGGGCCATATGTCCTGGAGGGGCACACATCGTGCGCACAGCATCATAAGTTACTATGATGCTGTGCGCATCGGGCCGCCCGCAGGACTATTGTCCCGCACTCATAATATCATATGAGTGCGGGACAATGCGCACAGCATCATAGTAACCTATGATGCTGTGCGCACGATGTGTGCCCCTCCGGGACATATGGCCCGCTCACGGACTGTATGTCTCGGAGGGCATACGCTCGTGTAAATGAGCCCTTACTCAAAGGAATGGAACTCTAACACTGCTATGTGCATGAGGCCTTTTTTTGATGAAAAATATTCTCGTGAGGGGCTCCACTAATTTCCATGTTTTTCCTGTCCTTAAAGGTCACCCAGTTAGGCCTTTTCTCATTAGGAAACTCTCATTTGACAGACAGGCTGTCTTTCCATAATAGCATTCTGCACTTTTCTACCCTATTTTTTAACAAAAAAGGCCAATAAAAAAAAAAAAACGGTAATAGAAAGTTCTGTTCTCATCAGATATACTTACTACTTAAATTGTACTCTGAAATAAAGGTTAAATAAAGGAAACAAAACCCGATCTACAAAATGTATTACTATAAATTATTCATGCAATTTATTTCCCCCTTTTTTAGCTATAGGAAAAATCTGTCTTTCTCATCTTCACATGTGCATCAACAATACTGTATTTTTTATAAGGAGCAGGAGGGAAATCTCTTGTAGAAGCACTTTGGAAGCAGGATTATACTTTCATGTCTAGAGGGACCACTAAATATTGCGGGGTTATTCACGCTACTTTCTAGCATCAGAGCAAATGTTATTTCCTTAATCAAGGCACAGGAGGCGGTCGCCTTAGGCCCCTGCATTTCCTGCCTGATCTTTAGTTTGGCCAAGATGTTACTACAGTGTAGCGTGAAATAATTCTGACTAATGACCACAATATTGTCGGCTCTCTTTTTCAGACGTACAACAATTAAATTTGCAGCCATCGTTTTGTAAACCCTCTAGCCTCATCTTGCAGAGTCCATTCATCTTCCCGGCTATTGTCATGGATATAGTTGCAGACTTTTCCCACATGTACTATGTACAGAGAACCAATGTGTGATCTGGATGAGAGAACCTGACTGTAGAGAAAAACGCGTCAGTCGATACACACACACAGTGTGAGGCTGCACGTACCATCCTTCTTCACCCAAGACATAGCAGCTTTCTCCGACGTCACCATCTGACAGAATTTATCGCCGATGTAACCCAAGATATACTTAATGGATTCGAGGTCCAATTCATCATCTTCATAGTTTTCGTGCGTCCATAAACTCAGTGCTTCATCATCATACTGGTCAGGGGTAGAGAATCCATCTATTCTAACAACGCCATTCTTACTGAACGATAACCTGGAACACAGCAGAAAAATAATTGTTTCAGTGCCAGCAGCACTGTGCCCTGTGCGAGCGCGGACCATCCATCTCTGTCTTAACTTTCCATCATGTGCTGGATGGTAACGGCAAAGATAAAGCAGAACATTCTGGGTTTCTATGGTTCTAATACACATCGAATGTGTTTACTTTAAACCAAACCAGGCCCTTCTGGGCAGATATAACACATTACTACACAGAGGAAGCCAGGCCCTTATTTCAGGGAACAGGACGTGTTATTCTGGAATCACTGCAAAGAACAGAGTATTCTCGGGATTTGGATGTTCTTAATGGTTTTTTGTACGGATTTCATGACATCTGAAGGTAATTTAGAAAGAGAGAGCTTTGGAATACACTGCAGTTTTTTTTCCATCCACCGCAGTATTCAATAAAACCCTATTTTATAGACATTTATACTTTCTGTGGTAAAGAATGGTTATGTATTAAGCCCTTTTCTTAGGGGAGTCTACTACGCTTTATCTCCTGTGACTATACAACTGAACTCATCACTTCACCGACACGTGACTAAAAAGGGGTTCTCCAGGAATTAAGAAATTCAAAATACTTAAATATTACTCCATTATAAATATATTTCCAAATACCGTTCATTAGTTATAATGGCTTGATTTGTCTGGGGAGCAATCATTAGGACAAACAAAATGGCCGCTGTCCTATTAGCACACACAAAACCTGTCCTAATCACACAGGAGAAGTTACTTCACAACACTGAGGTAAAGAGCTGCCTTATCCTCCTCTCTGCTCGTCAGGGATTATGATCCTGAATACAGATAAGATCTTTAGCTGAATCTTTGTAGGAACGGAGTTCATGAGCAGATGTGGCTAATGAGCAGCAGCACTTGTTTACAGCCTCCATTACCACAGTCTGTCCTGTCCGTCCTCTCTGTACTTTATGTCTCCTCATGAACTAAATTCCCACAAAGATTCAGCTAAATACCATATTAAAAACTGTATTCAGGATCATAATCCCTGACAAGTAGGAGAGGAGGATGAAGCAGCCCCTTACCTCGGTGTTGTGAAGTAACTTGTCCTCCTAGGTCATTAGGACAGGTTTTGTGTCTACTAATAGGACAGCGGCCATTTTATTTCTCCTAATGATTGCTCCCTAGACAAAACGAGCCATTATAACTAATAAAAGGTATTTGGGAATATATTTAAAATAAAGTAGTATTTACGTATATTCATTTTCTTAATTCCTGGAGAACCCCTTTAAGTATGTATTAGACACCACAATATCACAGACGATTGTCAGGAGGGAAGCGTTCCCTCCCAGAAATCGTCAGCTAGCAGAGGACACTGCTGCTATTACATGTCCTCTGTGGCATGGGGATGAGCGATTGCTGTGCTTAAAAATCACAACTGCCTGATGAACGAGTGTTCATGATGCCATGTAACCCTTAGAGGCCTGGAATGTATTGGATAACACTGACAGCATTATGTCAGTGTTATCCAATACATTCCAGACCTCTAAGGAAATGATACAGGGCAATACATATAGTAGTATGAACACCACGATGAAATGTATTAAGACCATAACAGGGCCTAAAGCATCAATTACCTGCGGAAATAATAAAACCTGCAGAAAACCGGGGAGTGTGTAGACTCTTCTCCTTTCTTGGTGCGGATCAGACGACATTCTCGGCATTTCTGTAAATTTGGCCCGATCTCACAGCAAGAGTCATCCTGCAGGAAAGATTCCCCTGTCTGCTTGAGTTTCTTCACTTTCCGCCAGTCTTTTAATACTGAACGAGGTATGCCAGCTGAAACCACATCACAACAAGTGTCAGCAAGGAAATGAGACAAGGGTGGCATTTGCATGTGCACAACCTGGTGCTAATGAGGATGCGGTTAGCAGAAAAACATCATTTTCTACGAGAAATGAAACTGAGCGAGGAGCTCAGGCGGGCATAACTCAAGAAAACTCATTATTTGGAGGAACTGGAGAATGTAAATGATATAATCGCTCACTGAAACAAGGCTGACATGCCAAAGCCTTCATTATCAAAGGTCATGAATACAATTGTCTCAGAATTATAAAGCTCTTAGGGGCTTATTCACACGTCAGTGAATTACGTCTGTGCGCAGTCCGTGTTCTCCATTGACAGCACACATTCATTGCTTTTTTGGGGGGTTTATTCAGACATCAGTCAGTAGAAAACAAGAACGGAAGCATGCACTACTTCGGTTTGTGTTGGTGACCAAAGAACATGCCCTATTCTTGTCCGTTTTGTCGACAAAGACATGGGACATTTGTGAAGAAATGAAAAAAATAATAATAATGGCGGCAGGCCCTCAGTCGATATCTGTGTTTTGCGGATCTGCGATTAGCAGACCACAAATATGGAACCGGTCATGAGCATGAGCCCTTAATGGGTGGGGGGGGGTCTGACACCTGGCCCCCCCAACAATCAGCTGAAGAGGCCATGGAGCTACAGTGAGTACCACAGCCTCTTCAAATGCCAGTATTGTCACGTTCATCGGTCATATAGTCTATGTGAAGCTCAGTCCCATTCAAGCGAAGGGGTCTGAGCTGCAATACCAAGCACATCTGCTACACAATGGACGATGCTGTGCTTGGTAAGCTATAAGGAGGCCGCTGTGCTCACCACAGAACCATGGCCTCTTGAAACCGGTGCTGGGAGTCGGACCCCTCGATTAAGCTACTGATGACCCATTCTCAGAACAGATCATCAATATTAATCACTACAACTGACAACCCTTTTAAAACTACTCTTTATGACATTAAAGGGGTATAACCGCTTATAACTTACCACCTATCCACAGAGCGCTAACTTACAAGGAGCTGTAGGGCACAGTGGTCAGACACGTGCACTGCTGCTCTATCTACACAACTCTTCCATACAAGACGACCCCAACTTTAAATGTAGAAATCCAGCTGTCTACAGGACAGAGTGCCTGACAGAGATGGTATGTACTCCATTTCTATCCCAGAGAGAATAAGGGTGCATTCACATCACCATTTTGCTTTCGGTTCATCTGATCCATCACATCCGTTCTTGTCAGTTGCGTTATTTTAGACGGGAGAAAAAGTCCTCAACGCAGGGCTTATTCTCCCGTCTAAAATAACGGATCTCTGATGGACATGACACAAACTGATCATAACTGGTGCTGTAAGGAAAGAAGGATTAATTATTTTTAGAGCAAACTGATGCTACAAATAACGAATATCTTTTCCGAAGAACGGAAAACAAAATGTGATGTGAATGCCCCCTAATCAGGTTCTGGGTGAAGCATCCTATGGCTAGTACCCCATAGCAACACATACAGGGCACTACTGTACTGTGTAAATTGGTCAATGTGTGTCCTAGTATCAGACTATGAAGAAACGCACTATGAATCTACAAAAACCATAGGGCAGCATGAGACTCCTACCTCTCAACACGTAATTTTAGAAATCCAAGAACCATGGATGTAAAACCTCAAGAGTATCAGATCTCAACTGCAGATGTCCCCCTGTCTATAAAAGATCTGTGCATACGACTACAATATGTGTTGTCCCTAATACAAAGCACCGACTCTGCAGCTTTATATATATTAAAGGGGCTGAGACAATCCCTTTTATAAGGCACCCAGTGGGGGTGGGAGGGGATCTGCCGATTGCTCCAAGCCCCACTTCCAGCAACCCAGGCAAACATTGGATTATGCAACCTCCGGCACTCCAGCTGTTTGGAAACTACAACTCCCAGAATCCTCCTTTTACTTCTATGGGAATTACAAGAAAAGCTGAGTAAATGTGCATTCTGGGAGTTGTAGTTTCACAGCAGCTGGAGTGATAAAGATTGCCGATACCTGTGCTAGAGGGAGCAGTCTCTGGTCAGGCTGCTGTACGTGCAAGGACTCCGCTGGATCGGGAGCCACTCTGTTCTGCTAGAGGACTCCCTCTCTGGGATGTCTATGTGCCCTGATAAGACATTTGGACAGGGGTTTCATTCATGAAAAAATGACATTTTCTGCCTAAAAGCAATAAAAACAAGTCATATCAACTGCAGAAATCAGTTCTGACCTTATTACGCAGTATACTGAACAAGCCGCTCATGGAGCAGTGCATTCATTCATTATATAATTTTCATGTCAACATCTTAATTGCAAAACTTACTGCCCGCAGAACAAAAATAGCTGTGGGCTGGTGATATTTCCAGCCGCCGTCCAGTTCACAGGCACAGAAAATAGCCTGCAGAAAGACAAACAGTCCACTGACTCACTTCTGGAGTGTAAACCTAGCCGGCAGCAGCCAGCACTGCTACAGCGGCCTGCAGAAGTATGGCATCTACTCATGAAGCGGTGGAAGGACTCGTGAATGCCGCTTCAGTCCCAGCCTGGCTTTGCTTAAGGTTTAATTGCACATCCCCAAACATTAAAAGATTTAGGAATTTAACATTCAGTTCAAGTGCGGTTACAGAAAAGTATGTTCTGTGCACTACATAGTGGGGGTTCTTCAAATCCTGAGGCTGAGGGGTTACAGCATCCATTGTACTGAGCTCCCCTCCTCAACATGACTTCATTAGAAGATGAGAAGAGGGGCTCCGAGAATTTACCTCATCTCTTCCATAAAACCCCCAAAAAGGGGATGTCTCCATATAAATAGTCCCCTAGCCTCACAATAAGGAATAAGGGTGTTTCCACAAGTTCATGTTTTTTGAAGCTAAAGCCAGGATTGGATTGAAAAAAGTTGAAGCGGATACTTCATGGGGAACTCAAGTATTTAAAATGGACATTTCAGGAGATGTGACAAGTCCTCTTCACATACTACAGATTAAACCCAATGTCAACCATAGTCTCTGAAAGGGGTTGGCCCATCTAAGACACTGAGGGTATATCCTAATGTCAGATAGGTGAAGGTCCCACCTTGGGACCTGCTCCTATATCCAGAACTGGGACTCTGAAATGAAGGAGAACACAAAGCGCACTCTCCATTCATTGCTATGGGAGTTCCGAAAATAGCCGAGCGAGAGAACTTGGCTGTTTTTGAAGGTCCCATACCTGTGAATGAAGAGAGAAAAACGGCACCTGTCTATTTGTCGCTATGGAACAGCCATAAATAGCAGAGCCGGCGCTTTGCTATTTTCAGAACACCCATAGAGGAGGACAGTGGGACTACACACGTGTGGCTGTTCTGTTCACTTCGGGGTCCCTGTTCTGGAGAAAGGAGTGGGTCCTATAGGTGGGACCCACAACTATTAGACACTGATGGCCCAACCCCTTTAAGATTTCAGTGGTTAATCTAAGATGCCATGCAAAACTTCTCTCCTCAAAATTTTGCGATAAATGGCACCTAAGCAGCTTTGCACAAAAAAAGCACATACAAGGCTCTATAACCAAGGTTCTTCCAGAAATGGGCTCACAGCCAGTCGCCTCCACTCCTCCAGCAATAAGCCCATCTAACGAAAAGATGTGAGCGAATTTGCATCCAGGACAGCGATTACAGGACAGCACCTGGAGTGCTGAAGTCGCTTCCCAGAAATCAAACTTCCAAAGTAAGTCAGGTAAAGACGCTGAACATGCAGGGAATGCAGGGCGATTTGAGCTTAGCATGCAAGTGCAGACCAGAACTGAGCAATGCATGAAAATCTCCAAAGGTATCAAAACTAAAGTATTCCAAAACAACATAAGACATGAAGTTTCACATGAGAGAGTTCTGTCACCTCAGAGGTATTTACTGTACTGCTTACTTAGTATTTATAGCCTCCGGTCTACTGTTTAAATTGGGAAGTGGCATGGAAAGGTCTGATGCTATCTGCTAAGAATTCCCAGGGTCACTCTCGTCTTTCCTAATGTTTGTACCTAAGAAAAGCTAAACACACAATCGGAATGGCGCGTGGACGGGATCCAAGATCAAATCAACCAAAGGAACCGAGCCCTGGTATGAATAAAAACACGTTCTCCACATGACGCCTGATACTTACTGCTGGAACTATTGCTCTGTAACTTCAGTTTGCTTTTCTCCTTGGCACTGCGACTCAGAATACCATTGGGTCTGATTTCCTCCTCTTTGTCTGTGTCACCTTTTCGCCTCTGCATATCATTTTGCTTCTTTTTGTATGTTGGCTTGGGCTGCCGTTTCAGCCTTTGTCCAGACTTACTCTCGCTTTCATCTGAGTCCTCAGTTTCGGAGCCAGATTCGTAAGTCCTTTTAACCCTCCTCCTTGTAAGTCTATCTTCCTTGGGAGATTTGTCCTCCTGCACCCTAAGGTCTAGGTTATTCTGCAGCTCGCTAGACGTCGAGGCAATCAGATTAACAGTACAAGGCTTAATGATTTCAGAGACCATCGTGATGCCAGCACTCTCCGGCTTACTGTTAGTGTTTTTATCTTCTTCTGAGTGTCGGGTGAGCCAGGCCTTCTTCAGTTTTGTGTGATAGTTTGGCTGGCTGCATTGGGAAGCCTGCCCAGTGCCTGTCGAGCTTGTTGTGTTTGTGGAGCTGCAGGGAGCGTTGCTTTCTGGAGAGCCTGAGGCTGCAAAGGTCTGATTTTTCACAGCGTTGATCTCCGGATCATTGGCGTTGGTGCTTTTCAACTGGGCTGCAGCCAAAGCCGCCTTGTGCTTTTTTAAGTGAACAAAATCACTTGAAGAAGCGGCATGTAAGGAGTTGGGCTGAATGGCACTTGCAGTCTTGCTACTGGCTGAGGTGGCTGGGGCTGCTGTGCCCTCTTGAGTTGGGGGTACGGTAGGATTTCCAGATACTGATCCGATGCTTTCGATCACTGTACAAGTTGAAACGGCATTGGAGTAAGAGTAAGTTACTTCAGATCCGCTGCAACTTGAAACGCTCGTGGTCGTGGGGGCAGAGGTGGTCACATCAGTTTTCGTGCTGCACATTATATTAGTTCCAGGTGCAGAGGAACTGGGAATGTTGTGCGAGGGAGCGTGAGCGTTCTTCTCAAAGAGCACATGAGCGCTGTCTGAGTTCATAAGAGGCTGGGCAATCCTTGTAGCCTCTCTGGTTTCCAAAGGCTTTGTGCAATCGGATTGATTGATTCCAGCTGAGGATCTTTCGACAACTCTTTCCTTGGGGGCTGCCTGAGTTACTGGCACATTCTCATACTTTGCACTGGATGGTGGGCGTACAATGACAGATGCGGTTGCCGACGGTAACTTCACATTATTTTTCTCTGGCAGCCACTCAATTTTACTATGATTTAGCTTTTCGCTTGTTTTCCAGATTTCCTGGACCGGCTTCTCTGCGTTCTTCTTGTAATTTGCAGCACCCTCCTTGGGCTCGGGAACTAGAGTTGGAGGTTTCTGAAGTTCCTGGATTTTGGCTCCAGTCGTTACAGGCTGCACTGGAGTGAGGGTTGGTGGAGAGAGATTGCTATAACCAACATCCTTCCTATCAAGGCTGTGGTGAATTGGAGGGTGGAAAACAGGTGCCCGGTGCAAGGCGGGCATGCTACGGAGTGCATTCGATGAAGAGACGGACAACTGGGTTGGACTTCGGCTATCTCCTCTGTAGGATGTAATCGTGTGTGTTGCTACCTGCTGTGGAAGCTGCTCGTTTAACTTACTTGCGGCTCCCTCTTCGGGTTGGTGTTTTATTAATGGAGGAGGCTTCGATAAGGAGGACAAGTAAGAGTTAATAGTCGAAGAAGTTGTTGAAGAAGGGCTGGCATTTTGCTTTTCGGGGAACACATTTACGGCGTCCTTGGATGCGAATGACCTTGGCGGTTCGTTCACCACACTATTGGACAGGGTGGTGAAATAATTACTTTGTGGCAAGCTCTGAGAGACCGAATTTTTCATTTTGTACAAATCGGAGATGGGGCGCTCCACATTGTTTTCTTGTTTCACCAAGTGGCTTGTTGGGCTGCAAGACATGATGGGCGTTACTCTAGCAAAGCTCTCGCGTTCGTTTTCATGTGCTTTCATTTTCATAGAGAAAGAGGACGCTTCCATGTTTTCCTGAAGGATTCTCCTGTGCTCCTCCTTGTATTTGCTCGGCCTCTCCCCACTGTCTGGAGCTGGGCGCTGCAGCTTGCTGTGGCCCAAAACAGGCTCCATGTAATGTCTGTGTACATGGCCATCTTTGCCCAAGTGTGTTCGGCTGTGTTCGTGCTCGGACTTTACAGGTGCTGAAGTAACTGAGCGCAAGGGTTCACTAAATGCCTTCTTCTCCAAGTCCCTATCGAGAAATAAGATTTGATTATTTTCTGATTTTACATAATTTAATATACACGTTTTATACCAGACGCAAAAACATCTGTATTATTGCCCATAGCAATGTATTATTCACACATGCTATTCCACACCCAGGCGGGAGGACACGACTACCTACTCTTTGTGGTGATCCGTCAATGGTTTAGACAAGGGTGGGCTTGAATGTGCAGCCAGTTTTAGTGGTCTAAGAGGGTCAGCACTGGAGGGACGAACAGGAAGGTGACCCATTAGCAAGCCATCTGCTGACGTCACAGGCGTGGGCGGATGTAACCAGGGGCTGGCAGTGTTCTGCAAGGAGGAATAAAATAAAGCTGTCAGTTCAGTCTCATCCCAAATGCTAAAAAAGATGTTAAAATATACCGTAAGTGCCTTCACATGTAGTGGAAACAGCCGCTAGAAAATACCCGTCTTAAAGACAATCCCTATGTTATCCTAAGGGTCAATCCCTGCATTGTGTTTTGCTGCGGAGTAACAATCTGCTGCGTCATTAAGGATGTGCTGCAGCTTTTCTAAAGCAGAATGTCTCCATTCATTTCAATGGGGGTGTAATCCAAGCCAAAATCTGAGCGTAAAAATCCGCCAGACGTGCATATTTTCTGCCTGATTTTTCCGGCACATGTGAAGGCACCCTTAAAGATATTTTGTAAGGTATTGCATTATTTCCACAATGACACTTTACAAGTATTTACATACACTGGGATTGTGAGCCCCATTGGGGACAGCTTGATGCTAATGTCTGCAAAGCGCTGCAGAATATCGTAGCGCTATATAAATGCGTAGAATAAATAAAGACTCACATGTATGACACACACTTAACCCCCCACCGCTTTAAAGGGGACGCCTCATCTTAAGACATTGTTGGCATATCGCTAGGATATGCCATCATTGTCAGATAGGAGCAGGTCCCAGAGGTGAAACCCGCACCTATCTCCAGAACAGACCCCCGAAAACAAAAGGAGAGCACATCGCATAAGTGCGGCATACTGTCCATTCATTTCAATGGGAGTTCTGCAAATACAGTAAGTGCGCTCAGCTATTTTTGGAAGTCCCGTAGAAATGAATGGAGATCACAAGGTGCAAGCGTGGCCACCGATTAATTTACTTCTATGGGACTGCCAGAGATAGCCAAAGCAAGCACTAGGCTATTTTGGGCAGTCCCATAGAAATAAATGGAGGGTGGGCGCGTATGCGCAGCTGTTCTCTGCTCACTTTGGGGGTCCCGTTCTGAAGATAGGAGCGGGTCCCAGAGGTGGGACCCAAACCTATTTGACATTGGTGGCATATCCTAGTGACGTGCCACCAATGTCTAAGATGAGACAACCCCTTTAATTTTTTCCTTTGCAAACAGCTAATAACGCTATAAAATAAAAAGAGGAGTAATACTCGCTTCACCAATCCTCTGCAGCTCCAGGACAGATGCTTCCCCGTTCCCTGCTGGCCTCCGTTTACCTTGTCCCAGTGATATTGTGGTGCCAGTCAGTAGTCACTGCTACAAAGACGACACAACATCGCTAAAACCTGGCAAAGATCAGTGGAAGCCCAGAGAAGCATCGGCACGGGAGAGGCAGGGGTCTGGTAAAGTATTACTTCCTTGTCTTGGAACTGGAAAACCCCTTTAAGAGGATTATGAATGTGTTTTTAGGTTGCATGCCAATCTACACGAATTCTTAACAATAGGGAAGTGAAACCAAGCCCTTCAGCTGTGTTGTGAAGGGTCTCGTGTGGCTTCATCATGAGGCTGTAAGGGGATTCACGGAGCATGTAGCTTCCCATTATAGTAAAGACACTGAAAATAAGTATTTAGCGTCTAAAATAACAACAGGTTTGATTTAAAATAAATGGTTTAATAAATGCAGAGCTGCAGACATGATTGTCTGCAGGCAGCAGGTCGTGGTGTGTAATCACAATCTGCTGCCGACTAACAACGATTCAGCATGGGGACGAACGATGGTATAGCAATCACTCCTCCCTATACTGAGGAGGAGATCGCTGCATGTAATAGCGGTGGTCTCCTCGGCTAGCGAGCAGGCGATTGCCGAGAAGGACCGCTTCCCTCCCGACAATCGCCTGTAGGATCGCTAGGTCTGATACAGGCCTTACTGTACTGACTCTCAGGGCACTGTATGTAATTCGAAGCTCAGAACAGAAAAAGGAAAATGATATGTGACCGCATATGGAAAATATGCAAGGTATAAGTGATCCCGGCCAGATGTTTACATTGGCCTGCCTCTCCAGAAGGATGCTATTAGGACCAAACTATACCTCATGCCAGGCTTTTTATTTCCACTTTCCTTACAGACCCTTTAGCAATCAGTGCGGTGGAGAATCTGGGAGTTGGCGGCTAAATGCTGAAAACCTGTTTATTTTCCTTTAACGGCCACTTCTGACCTCTTGAGAGATAGAAGCTGCAGAATCTCAGACCTGTCTAGTCCGTCACTTCTGCTAATAATGGTTTTCCCGGGTTACGGAGGGATCACAGCACAAGGGGGTACACTGCTAAATATCACAGCCTGGGCGATTAACTTGGGTCTGTCACCTTCATATTAAACAGATCTATGAAAATACAACGCAAAGCAAACATTTTCACAATCGCTGTGTATTACAAACCCAGTTTACCGTACACACCCCTACACTGGACGGCAGGGAGTCTGTATGAAAAGAGCAAGATTTTATACTGTTTTTGATTGATGGGGATTCGACACTACTGGTTTCAGACCTTCAATCACATACTGATGACTTATCCAGAGGATAGGTCATCAGTACAAAAGTCTTGGAAAACCCCTTTAAGCGCACCTTGGCAGCCCCATGCATCTGGTGTACAAACTACACCAGCACCTGAGCGGAGAAGTTTTTCGCCAACAATCACGACAGTTTCCACGCATAAATGTGAATAAATTTGTCGGGGCATTCAAAAAGTCGTAAAGGGGTCTTCAAACCTTTTATACGCCACAGAGTAGCGTAGGACTGACAGTAAATGACCCCCAATATTTCCAATGTTGACACTTCTATTTCAGATATCAGCTTCTGGACCAAATCCTTACTGATGCCAACACATTTTTGGAGATTATTACAATTTCGGTGTTTTTGTTTGTCTACTCACATTTGGTGATGAACAATGTCTTTTCCAGCATGACTGGGAAGTGGCTGGATGAACAAAACACATGGCCAGGATACTCCCCAGATCTCAATCCCATTGTGAACCTGTGGTCAACCCTCCAAACGCAGGTGGACAAACAGAAACACAGAAATTGTGATAAACTCCAAGGAGTGATTGGGTCATCATCAGTTAGGATCTGCTCCAGAAGCGGATATAAAGCATGCAAGGGTGAATTGCAGAAGTCTTGAAAAAGTAGACTTTGCATAAGGGCTCATGCACACGACTGATGCCCGTTTTGCGGTTCCCAATTGGTAGATCTGCAAAACATGGCCTTGTGCATTCCACGTTTTGCGGAACGGAACATCCGGCCCATAATAGAACGGTCCTATCCTTGTCCGTAGAACAGACAAGAATAGGACATGTTTTTTTTTTTGAGAGTGCACTGAAACAGACATATGGATAAGCACATGGTGTGCTGTCCGCATCTTTTGTGGCCCCATTGACGTGAATAGATCCGAATCCGATCCTCAAAAAATGCGGATCGGATGCGGAAAAAAAAAAAAAAAAAAGGGAGTGTGCACGAGCCCTAAACCTGACGGATATGTCAATAAACAGAAATATCTGACAAAAAGATCTAAAAACACTGTAGCGGCACTCTGCGAAAATCTAAATTTGTGTCAAATTTTTGGCCACGACTGAACAGTATGGGGACCACAGAACTTTTTACAGTCAAGTTCACGGTGCAGTTTTAATCAAAACGATAACAAATCATACACTAAAAGAGCACAACGTGATTCACCATAAAGAGCGCATACCATATAGTAAAAGCTCAATGTCAGAACTCGGGCACATTGGAGAAATGCACTATCGTACTTTGGTTGGCTCTATATCTGAGGAATTTCATTTGGTTCTTAGTAAATCATGGGTGAATGGACAGTGCGGCTATATGGATACACATGACTAGTCATGGAGCCGACTCGAGCTGCTCTATGTCTGCAGCAGACCTAATCAATCTCAATCTGTATGGACTGCATCCTGGACCCATTACAGATGACAGATTTATCTTGGGTTCCATCAGGTTTTCTATATATATATATATATATATATATATATATATATATATATATATATATATATATTAACCAGGGTAATAAGGCAGCTGCCCACAATTTTCTGTCAGTCTGTAAAAACCTGGTGGAGAAGAACCTAAACACACATGTGAACAGTCGTAGAGGCAGTTTAATAGATGAAGGACAAGCGAACGCGGAAACGGTGTATGTGTCATACTTGTTACTACACAAAGTAGCGCTATAGGTTCGCCCACAACTCACCCTTCTTATAGAAGCCTCTGCATTGACATGGTTCTCTGGGTGTACCCATTTTGAGGAAGGTAAGCCCAGGCTAGAATAAGCATGACTTCCATTTGGATACTGCCAAATAATAGGGTAAAGTCCCAACTGGTTGTAAGAAGCTGGAGGGTGAGCTTGGCCGAGAAGATGAGGTGGCTGGTGCTGTAACATTTGCTGCTGTTGCTGATGTGCAAGTGCCAAATGGCTAAGGCTGCTGGCATGTGCAGTCTCTAGCTGAGGGTGACCACCCAACAATGACCCAGGGGGCATACCAGGTAGCACCGTAGGTAGTAAGTGAGGATGGTGGACTGAATGGTGCGATGTGCTACCCAGCGCATGGGCATTTATAGCAGTCAGAGGAGTTTGGCTTGAAGAGGACGTTAACATATGAGGGTTAGCTGCAAGTGCTGGATGGTGGTTGTTTGGAGGTAAACATGCTCGATGAGCTGGAGAATGAAGAGAAAAATTGTGCTGGTGCAAATATGAAGAAATGTGATTAGCTGCGGTGTCTGGTCCGACAAGTGCTGGGTCCCTGTAAACGGTAAAATGCTCATTTCTGTCTATGATAAGTGGACTCTTGGTAGATTCTATCGCACTGCCTCTCGCAGCCACTGGATGGAAGCTAGACCTGTGCATATCACAATCCATTTTACTAGAGGGCCTAGCGACTCCAGAACTCTGACTATTGTGATAGTTCAACTTGAGTTTCACTGAATCTGGAGAGTGGACGGCACGAGACTTCAAAACATCTGGAGAAGAACTAAATTTTATTTTGCTAGAATGCTCAGAAACATGCGGCTTTGTCTTCAGAGCATCCAGAGTCTGTTTTTGAAGCCTCTTCTGTTCATCCGTTAAGGATGTGCTACCGATGACAGAGGTGTGGTGGATCTTCTCCCGGTCATTCACCTCTTTATTAGTTGACTGGGGCGTTTTTAAAACACCCGAAAGTGCCAAATCTGACTTATGGTTCATATTCTCATTCCAGCCATGTTCAGACTCCTGCTTCTTTGCACTGGAATAGTTGATGGCGCCAAATGACTGCTTCGGGTCACCGCCTTGTAGCTCTTTCTTGGCATTGGGCTGTGCGTTAAACTTTGTTAAACCGCTTTCCTGGGGCGCTTTGTCCAAACTGTTTTCATTGGTTAAGACGACAGATGTTTTCAGCGTGGGAGGTTTGCCGATAAGCTGATCAGTCTGGGACGATTCGTTAGTGTTGTGCCGCTCAACCACGCCATCTTGAACAAGCAGTTTACTGGAATTCTGCTCATAAAGTGCTGTCTGTTCGGAGAGGAGGAACTGAGAGTTTTCTTTCTGCAGCTGTAAGTCGGCTGACTTTAGCCTTTCTGCTTCTTGATGCTTTTTATCTTCCTGTATTTCATCCCAGTGAGAATGCCTATCTATTAGTGTCTGTTCCTCAGCCCCCTCGCTACTTTGGGATTTTCCTTCGTCTCCATTTATCTTTGAAGTGTTCTTGCTTTTCAACTCGTTCTCGGAATTTTGCTCAGAGGAAGAATCCATTATTCTCTTATTTGAATTTTCTGAGTCGCTGCTCTCGGAGTAGTCGGAAATATTGTCTGTGCGCAGCCTTTTCAGAATTAATTTCTTTTCATCCTCCTCTGGTTTTCTCCTTTTGCTGTGAAAATGTTTGTTCCTCTTCACATTTTCTGCAAATAGAAATAGACATTAGTCCATGTGCACATCCAGATGACGTGCCTTATATGTAGCTCAATTAGGGAATCCATGGAAATGATGTGCCTCAACCACGAAAATACAGACATTGCCTAGAATTTCAATAATTTTTTTTTTTTGTAAGGCTGGGTTCACATTTGTGGCATTGGTTCAGTTAGGAGTCTCCATCACAGATTCACGCAAATATACTAGAAAAAAATTATTTATGCTGGAATCCATGTTCAGTGGGATCCGACAGGAGACAATGATGTCCAGCATATGCCAGATTTGCTGTTTATTCGTTCCTATAATGGAACAGAAAAACGGAAGGGTGCCATAGATATGAACCTAGCACTGGGGAGCATTCATACTACTTATTCAGTGGATGTTCAATACAAGCTCAAAGCTTAGGCTACTTTCACACCTGCGTTAGGTGCGGATCCGCCTGGTTTCTGAACAGACTGATCTGCACCTATAATGCAAACGCTTGTATCCGTTCAGAACGGATCCGTTTGCATTACCATGAACAAAAAAAAAAAAAAAAACTTTTTATTTTTTTTGTTCATGATAATGCAAACTGATCCGTTTTGACTTACACTGAAAGTCAATGGGAGGCAGATCCGTTTTCAATTGCACCATATTGTGTCAGAAAAAACGGATCCGTCCCCATTGACTTAGATTGTAAGTCAGGACGGATCCGTTTGGCTCCGCATCGCCAGGCGGACATCAAAACGCTGCAAGCTGCGCTTTGGTGCCGGCCTCCAGAGCGGAATGTAGGCAGAACGGAGGCAAACTGATGCATTCTGAACGGATCCTTATCCATTCAGAATGCATTGGGGCTGAACTGATCCATTTTGGGCCGCTTGTGAGAGCCTTGAAACTGATCTCACAGGCGGACCCAGAAACGGCAGTGTGAAAGAATCCTTACACATCAAACGTATCCACCAGTCACCCAACAGAGGCCAAAAGGGTGTCCCTTTGGCCTCAGTCGATATATCTTTTTTTGCTGTATAGAATGGAGCAGTTAAGAACGTAATTCTATAGAGAAACATCCAGAACACTCCCTGTGTTCTTGACATGGGAGCCTATGTGTGAGAACCGCCACTCTCCGAGCAGGGGCATTTATCATAGGTAGATGAATCAAAATGGCAAAAAAATTAAATAAATTATATATATATATATATATATATATATATATATATATATATATATATATATATAGTGTGATGTACAAAATGAATTCTATAACCTCTAACTTTTTATTTATTTATTTATACTGAAGTATAATCACAATTCCCTCCCATCCATTGACAGTGAGATATCAGGTTAGTGTTATCCTTTTCCCAGCTCAGAATGGTGGTTACAAACCTTTACAGGTCTGCATACCGTCATATCTTTCTTCTTTAATCCTATCTTCATCCGGCATGCTGCTGTCGGAACCTTTCCTCTTGTTTAAGCGAGCGTTTCGGTGCTGACTCTGTTTTGTAGAGCTCTGGGAGTTCATCGCTGGCCTGGGACTGTTTGCTTGTGCACGAGTATAATGACCCTATAAAAGAAAGCAGAAAAATACTGGGTGAGACTATAAAAACCAGTGCAAAGGAAAAGTGCTGCCGCAATCCGATTGCAGAATTAATTCTCCAAATGGTCTCTGGACAATGAAAGCAGCTCAGAAGATAATGCTGCAAAAACGTAATCTAGTATTCCACTACACCGTTTAGGGGTTTTCTGGACTTTTAATATAGATGACATTTCCTCACGATGGGCCACAAGTATGTGATTGGTGGGGTCCCACTCTTGGAGCTCCCTCTTGGCCAGTGACATCACGTCCATCAGTCACCTAGCCTTGGTGAAGCGCTGTCCCATTCAAGTGAATGATCTTAAACGGCCATATTAAGAACAAAACGTAATAAAATGTCCAACACTATGCTTGGCATACCATGAAGAGGCCTCAGTAATGGTCTAAGCGCTGTGGTACCTTCACACAGCTAAATAACGGGGGTGCGGGAGTCAGATCCTGATCGAGCAGATACTGATGACCTACAGATCATCAAGATTAAAATCCTGGAAATCCCCCTTAATAAGTTCAAAAATTATGACAAACAGTTATGTCATCCGAAACACGTACATGAATTGTGTTGCTGTTCTGGTTGGAGCGCGACCTGCGGCGACTTGTGATTCCTATATTTTCACCTTTCAGCAGAGAGTATACAACGTCATCTAGAAAGGTCATCTGAACCATAGAAGGATCAACATTCTGTGGCTCTAGAACCTGGGCCAAAAGGCATAAACAAAGACCATTAATACGGCTGTAACTAAAAGCCACAAAGCACAAATCAGCATGAAACAATGACATCAATTACTTTACATATATTCAGTTATTGAAGTTTCATGCAGCAGGGTTTTAATGAAGTGAAAACACGGATTATATTTAAAGTTCTGGATGAACAGAGTCCGTCGTCGTCGTCCACCCCTTTTATTTTCACTGCTGCTGTGCCACCAAGGATTCTGAAAAGGACTGATCATATGATGCATGCAGGAAGCATATCATCACTTCATCAGATAATATACGTCACTGTGAATATTTTCTAAAGCAGCTCATGTGGTTGGTAATGTGCTACCTAGTGTCATTTTTATACGAATTAAAAAATATCCTTTAAAAGGATGTTTCCACGACTTGTATACTCATGACCTATCCTCTGGCTAGGCTCAGTATCTAATCGGTGGGGGTTCGATACCTGTGGGCCCCCGTCGATCAGCTGTTTGAGAAGGCACTGGTGCTCGCAGTAGTGCAGCGGCCTTCTCGGTGTTCCCTAGGCGCAGCTCAGCACCACTGAAGTGAATGGGGCTGAGCCGGGATACCAACCACTGCTGCTATACAATGTATGGCACTGTGCCTAGTGAGCACGGAGAAGGCCGCTCAGAGGAGTGTCTTCACAAAAAGCTGATCGGTGGGGGTCCCGGGTCTCAGACCCAAAGACCAAAAGATAGGTCATCAGTATTTAAATCTCTGAAATCCCTTTTAAAAACACGGCCCGTGAACTTAAAGGGGTTGGCCAGTTTCCTATACTGATGACCTATCCTCAGATATCAGATTGACGGGGCTCCGACTCCCGCCACCCCTGCCTTCTCTTCACTGTTTACCTCCTCGCTGTCGACATCAGAGCAGTGAGCCGCGTAACTGCACTTCCTCCGTCCCCATTCACTTCAAAGGGAAGGAGCCGACAAAACTGGTCATCAATACGGGTAACCAGCCAACCCCTTTAAAGGGATGGCTCAGAACAGACATACATGGCCTAGTGCTAGAATCTGATCAAGGGCAGACTGAATATTTGGGACCCCTCCACAGATCTTATAAATAGAAGGTGTGGTCATGTTACTTAACTTCTTGGACGATCCGTAGAGGGCTCTTTGCACCACCATAGCAGAACTGGTTATACTGTTATTAAAGGGTAACTGTTATATATATATATTTTTATGTAATTGGATTGGTCTGACTAAGTTTACCTTAGCTCCCTAGTTGATACTTTGGTAAAGGTATTGAATTGCCTAGTAATTGCAGCATGTTCTTTCCTCTCCCAGGCATTTCAGTGGTGCGGCTAACACAGCGTTGCCTGGTGTCCTCCGTCTCCTATCTTCTATATACAGAAGATGGAAGACATAGTAGTGGGCAGTCCCGAACGCTGCATGCGCGCTCCCGTCAGACCGGGATAGTGCCGATATACACAATAAAAATTTGCGATCAACTACTCAGGAGGAAGTGGGTGTGTTTAAGTCTGGAGAAAGCCGAATGGTTGGGGTGAGGCTGCGCGTTCCCGAGATGACCCTAATGAATTCTGGGTAGTTAGGGAGGGAGGTCTTAGCCCCAGGGTGAGGACATCGGCGGCCATCTTGAGAAGATAGTCAGAAAGAAGTCTTGTGAGGAGCGGTTGCTATGGACGGAATCTTATTAAACAAGTGGTATGTGAACACAATAATTAATGATTATGGATTATCACCACAGCAGCACCAACATATATGAAAATTGAATTTTGAGGGAAGATATGACAGTTATCCTTTAATAAAGGGGTATTTCCATCTGGACATCTCCACAGGGTAGGCCATAACTGTCTGATATGTGCTGGTCCCACCTCTCATCTCCGCAGGCTGTTGTCACATTCTACCTAGAGTACAGAGTAATGAGGCATCATTCCCACCAACCCCGCGTGGCGAAAATGAGAGCTACGAATGGCTCCTGTTCTAGGGGACTCAAACTAAACTTTTATCTCATGGATGGCTAACTATCAGAATGTCATACTCAATTTCCCCTGCAGTGGCTGCTGATAGGGATATGCTCGCTTGGCTACACGAGCCGATTTTGCTGGAGCTGCAAGTAGAGGGACCCCAAAATGATCAGATGACTGCACGGCTCTGATGAAACAACCCCTTTAATTATGCAATGAAAGTTGAGGAGCTTATTCTTGAGCGTAAGAAAGATGGATGACTGTCACGTTTAGTAAAATACCAGGTGAAACTTAATCCTAATAGCATTATTAACACGCATAACTTTTATCCTGGTGCAATATGCTCCACATACATACAGTAGGTAGTCATCAGGAATGTTCCACTTACCTGGTCATTCATAACAATCATAGTGCGGGTGAAAAGGTCATGGTGAGTAATTATACCAGTGAACCACTGGGTGGCAGAGTCTTGTCTGTACACCCTCACTCGATAGCCGTTTAAGGAATAAGGTCCTATGAAAAGAACAATGACACATTTAGAGAGTCGGAAATCCATGTCTCAGAAGGTCTCTTGATCGCCTTCCAGCAGTTACATCACCCAGGGCCCTGTTTCCAGATAGTGACACACTTACAGCAGACACGCAAACAAATGCTCAATCTTCACATTCTTCCCGGCTACAAGTCACCATCAATTTTCTTTTTGCCGACTCAGTCAAGACTTAATACTTGGGACGGCATTCAACGTGGGTAATCCCTAATTGTCAGGTCACTTCCCATCATTACAGCAAATCTGAAGGGAGACGTGCCTACAGGTTCAGTGGCTGAAGCCATGCCATTATGGGGTAACTTCTCACTTCTACACACTGAGGCCATTAAGGGGGTTCAGAAATTTAAAATTTGCACAAAATTGTAAAACATAAAAAATAACCATTATTTATTCAGTGCTCCAGTGCTGTTGCCAATTACTCAGCCTTCGTGGCCACCAGCTATTCATCCAGGAATCACCACTGAGGCCAGTGATTGGCTGCAGTGGTCACATGAATGATGCAGGCAACATAATCACTTCAAGACCGGAAGTCAACCACCAGAGAGGTTGCACTAGAGCAGAGGGAGATATCACTCTCTTACTCTTTTATGACGCTTCTATGTATGGCATGTGACCACTTAGGCCTGATGGGGGAGACTGATGGCACTGGGGGGGGACAGGGGGGAGCCTGATGGCACTGGGGGAGGGGGGGGAGCCTGATGGCACTGAGGGGGAAGCCTTATGGCTTTTAATAAAGGAAAATATTCTTTTAATTTGTTTTTTGTTATTAGAGCACTCGATTAAATGTTGGATTAATCGGTAGAACACTCAATTACAAAAATAGTCGATAGCTGCAGCCCTAGTTTGGTGCAAAGAGAGTGTCACCATTGCTCTTGTTGCACCCCAGCTCCACAGCTTGCAGTGGCCAGCCCCTCCCTCGCTGTTTTGATTGACAGGGCCAATGGTAAAACAGTCAGAGAGGGACTGACCACAGGAAAGAGGGAAGCTTGGGTGCAACAAGATAATGGTGTAATTGTGACACCCTCATTGCACCAAAAGCCTAATTTGAATATTATTTATCAATATGAAACCCCTGCACAATCCCTTTAACACGGGAAGACTTTGCAGAAGGAGCACATGCCAAATCAACTTCCACTTTATCAACCCTATATATAACTAACTCCATAAAACAGGCTCATCGGTAGAATAAAGAACTACAGGTAAACCGTTGCCTGTGCTGAGCAAGCTTACCAGTGCAGATTATTTAGATATACAGAGCGGGAAGGTCATAGTAGTGAATAAGGAATGTGCATATAATGGCAACAAGGAGGCTGCTGTACAAGTCAATTATAGAATGTTCTAGTGTAGGGATGTCAAACGTGTGGCCCCAGCTGTTGCAGAACTACAACTTCCATCATGCCTGGACAGCCTACAGTTATCAGGAGGCTGGAGGGCCAAGAGTTTGACGTTGATGTCCTAGTGGAACATCTGGACCTAACCAAAGGCACAGTAGGCCGGTTATGCCCCAAGTTCCATAAGCATCTGTGTGGCTTTGGCTCCCATGTACAATAGCTGCTTCTCCTCTGCATCATCCTTTGGTATCTCCTTATCATTGGCTACTATTTGTTCTCATTTTTGGCACAGCTGTTAATAAGAGTACCATTTGGTGTACGCTCAATCTTCAAGCACCGTAGACAATAGAAAACACTCACCTTGCATAAAAATCTCCTGAACCTTGTGTTCTTTAACCCAGGCTTTCACCTCCTCGTGAAGCTGGGGGTTGTCCCTGAGAACTGGGTTTAGACTGTCAACTTCATCCTATAAATACAAGAAAACCACCAGATTAGTACGCCCGCAGACGCAAAGTGTACACAAGCACGGCACTAAATAGGAGCATGCAGGGCCCGGCTAGGAATCCAGACTCGAGTTCTGTTGTACAAGCCGTGAATTCAGACTGCAGACACCATGTTGGCCAAGAGAGAAAAATGCACTTATTTTTAGCAGTAAGCTTACGATGCCGTCTACTGCATATAGCCCACCGACTAGACGTCCTGAGGAATGCCAGCATGCTACACAGACAACTTTCTCCACATGATGAAAAGTATTTACCTATGTGCCCATCATTCACACCTACTGCCAGAAGCTATGGTGTCACCTTCCAGGAAACAGGCGCATAATGTACTTCAAGGAAATGTACTGTTTTAGGTACACCTTCACAATTTGTTATGGTCGCAATAAATCTAAAATTAAAAATGAAGTCTTGATTAAAAATTTCCAACCATTTTTGCTTTTACAGCTCAAATGCATCTCCATGGTAACAGACAGCAAACTCATGCTATGCGGTGTAATTCCACAGTCTCCTGGTCCCAATACTTTGTTCCGTTTGTACCCTACTTTGTGCTAATATATATTTGGCAGCCTAGCCAGCAGCAGAGCTATATGACTGCAGGATCAGACTACACAGATTTTGCTTGTTGTCTGTTACCATGGAGACACAGTCTAAAAAGGAGCTTTACATACAAAACGGTAGGACATTTTTAGGAACTATTGTGAAGCTTTATTTGTTTTTTGGAACAATACAGAAGTTGTTTGTGAAGATGCATAAATCGGAAATGTAGTGATCAGGACATGGGCTGACGGCAGATCAGCATATCAGTACGTGCACTCATTTTACATTTACATTCTCTTGCTGGAAAACCCCCTTTAGAGGGTAAAACTTCTAAATTCCAGACGCAATTCTGCAATAATAATCCACGTATGCCATCTGGTCCACCACCATGTACATGCAACATACAGATAAGAAGGTGGCATAAGGCCATCATGCATTTCTCTGCATACAAGATCCATGTCACCGCCAGATGATGGCTCGTGATCCGAGGATCCAGGGACCTCTAATGTCTAGACATGATGTAAGTGGCTGCACAAAATTCCACAAAAAAACACCCTGAAAATGTTCAAATGCCTCAAAGTAGGCCAAGAAAACATAGGCATGGTGACTCCTGGCGGTGGAAATTAGATTGTAAGCTTATGTTATTTTTTTTCTTTCTACGTTTAGGTTTTGACCTCTGCTGTTTCATATGGCATCCAAATGTTATACATACAGTAAGGGGAATATTTTAGGGATGGCCAAAACAATTCTGACTATGTGGTTATGTTCACGTGATAGATTTTGAAATCCGCCTACAAAATTCACAGTGGAATCTGCACATATTTATATTTTTCAGCATGTTTTCCGAGCGGTTTTGATGCCTTTTTTTTTTTTAAAAAGAACAATGGGTTTTAACTTCAATACAAGACAGAATGTTCCTGTGTATGGGGCGCTTTTTTTCCAGCTTCCCTTTCATTTCAAATGGGAGAATCGGTGCAGATTCCGTGCCAAGACCGAGCACGATCCCGACTCTCACTGAAATGAATTGGAGGCTGTTTAGAGGCGTTTATTTTGGCGTTATTTTGGCGTGCATTCTGCCATTTGACATTTTTTAGCAGCCCAGAAACATGAATACTTAGACCTCCATAGAAAACCACATACATAGACACATGCCGCACAGACGAATACATGCAGCCCCAGGGTCTAATAGAAAACTCTATGAAAGTTCCCCGGACAAAGGGTATGAAGTGCAGCAAATGGGGAGGATTCATATTTTCTTTATCGGTTACATTACACGTCTTAAAAGGAACGCACGAGAAACTGGTTATGACTATGGAAATAACCGCTGCTTGTGATATCGGTACAGTTCCTGCACATGGCGCGGAGGAGGAGGAGGAGGTGTATTTTTAGCACACTCCTTTACAGCTGCCGTGCCACCTGCCTTTTGATTTTGAGCATACAGTTCTATCATAAAGGGAGGCACTACAATGGGCTCCTATTCCTTGAACAGGATGGCTTTGTCTGAGAAGCCCGGCTTCTCCGAGCGAGCAGAATACTTGTAATGTTCCAGTGCCAGCTTCATTCATTCCTCACTGAAGAGGCACTGCTTGTTCATGAGGCTGCGAGCAGAAATTGGGAGCTTCCAATTTACAAGTCAATAGATTAAGATAAAGGAAATAACCACTGATACACTGTAGGAATCAGTTCATGTACATGTTTGCTACGGTTGGAGATGGGAACCAATACCAGGTGAGAGCTGACAATTAAGAACCAGAAAGTCGCACGAAGGAAGGACTACATTTCCAACATGCACTTATAACCAGTCAAATCGACTCCTAGAGTAGTGTAATGGCCATCTCCATCCAGATACTGCATACGTTAATGCACACTGGGACTGGTTCTTTAAGGGCTGAAACACATGACATCAGCGATTTAGGACACAGTCTATCTGATCACGGGGCCATTGCCGTGTACTCAAATGACACTCATCATCATGCGAGTACACTGCAATAGCTCCAAACTGACTGTATCTTGAATTACTATGATCAGGGAAGCCATGGCGGGCCAGGAGTTGTGGCCGACACACGGACTTGGTTTCCTGGGCTTATCACGGTGGTGTGCATAGGGTCCTTTTTTTTCGTAAACGAGTACATAAGGAGGCCCCGCTATGTACCTCTCTCCTTGTACTGACGGGTATCTCCAGGAGGACAATCTCATTTTGAGCACCTCTGAGGTGGAGACCATACCAGATAATAGCAGTGCACAGATGTTTTCATGGCCGTACACAGGGGGATACAGCCTCATGTGGCATGCTTTCTTCTACCTAGCGTTACACTCAACAGGAAGTGTGAGCCCCAACGGAAAGTGTAGTAAAAAGCCCCCGCGCAGGGTGATCAGCACAGTGTATTCTCAGATCTCCTTGGTGTATCTCTAATATCAGGACCACAATGCTCAGAATCTACACCTACAAGCACATCCGCATCAAAACTGGTGACTTCAGCAGGGGAATTTTTTATTTTTTTAAATAGCCGAATGAAGCTTAAAGGGGACCTGTCACCTCTGCCGAAACGTCCGCTTTAGTAAATACTTGTATTCCCCATAAAACAGGAATTCTGGAGCATCTATTATACCATTCCATGTTGTACCATTCTTCCGTTATACTGCCTATAAATTAATGAATACATTGACAACTGTTGTCCTACCTTTCCTTCTTGTCAAAAGGGCTTGGCCCCTGCACAGTCCGACACTGGTAGCACTGATTGGACTGCATCAGAGCCCCCCCCCTCCCCCAACTGGTATCACCTTGGGATCAATTTATTCATAGATTTCTAAAAGGAAACATAAGGCCACACAGATGCCAGCTGTTTTACCTCCAGGCACATCATCTATGCCAGCACTGTGTAAACCACGCATCCTCTGCCGAGTGCTATGGTAGAACTACAAGTCTAGGCAGGCCTGGTGACATCAGGAAGCCTGCTGCTCATCTAGATTGTATGATAAATATCTGCCTATTGCACAATCGGATACTGACTGGAGAACTGTGAGGGAACCCGTGATGACGACGCCTGAACACTCATCCTGCACTCACACATGATTCAGATGATGAGGCTGACATTTTTACTCACTTCACACTAAAAACAACCACAACCATTAACCCCATAGGGTCCATTGTTTTCCTTAAAGTGCTAGGCCCAATTTTGAAGTTTACAGCCTATCCTACAGATGTTGGTCCTCTGACCATCCACAAATCAGGGGCCCCTGGACACCATCTCTGCCGGTGAAGGGTCTGGCTGGCTGCCACACCTTGGCAGAGAACAGGGACGTGGCCGTGCATGTGTGCAGCTCTCTCCAATCATCTCTGTGAGAGCTAGCGGGCCCCCAAAATCATGACTTATGTGACCGTGAGACAGGCTGCTGGGAAGATCCAGGCTCATATTTATAGGGGTTGTTCGAGATGCTGATATTGATAGCTTATTCTCAAATTGATGGCACAATCCCTAGCATCTCTGTCGAAGAGATAATACCCAGCACAGCCGCTATACAATGGACAGAGTCGTGCTTGGTTAGCTGCGAGGCCGCGGCACTCACTGGCGCACTGCGGTCTCCTAAAAAATACTCATTGGTGGGGGTCCCAGATGTTCTGAGGCTAGGTAATCAAAATCAGAATTCTTGGAAAACCCCTTTAAGTGTATCCTAGATATAGACGGACATTGTTGCATATAAGCGGACTACTGTAAGGACCAGATGCCATGGAGTTCTACTGACCCAAAATTATGTTTTGTCTCTCATTAGGAGGAAATATACTTAAAGGGGTTTTCCAGGAGTTCAATACTGATGACCTTATCCTCAGGATATGTCATGGATATCTGATAGTTGGGGGTTTGACTCCCGGCACCCACACTGATCAGCTGTTTGAAGAGGCCACAGTGCTCCTCCTCGGCCAGTAACACAGTAATACTCATAGATCATATAGCCTAGCAGCTCAGTCCCATTCAAGTGAATGAGCCTGAGCTGCAATACCATGGATAGCCACAATACAATGCACGGTGCTGTGCTTGGTATGCTGTAAGAAGGGCTGCAGTGATTGGACCCCCACCGATCAGATATTGATGACCTATGGTGATGCTAGAACAGCAACATTGAACTCCTGGTAAACCCCTTTAAATAGATGGTAGATTTTACATGTGATAGCACACTGGTAGTTTTCCACTGCTGTACTCGCAGCTCTCTGCTTAACGACCCGGTACACCTCTGCTTGCCGTGAACTCGGCTGACCCTGTACAAGGAAGCGCTTACCTGTGTAAACGGTGACTTGTTAAGCGCACACAGCAGAACATGTCCAATAAAAGTCGAGAGGAAGCGAAGAGTCTGGCTCCAGCGAAAACACCAGCTCTGGCTTTCTGAAGAGTTGCTACCTGTCACCTGCATAATTGGAAGTGATTACAGGTGATGTAGTTATTCGCTAATGTGTCAGATGAAACCGATGCAACAGGTCCGAGGCACACCTACACCACGGGCTGGGTGTGCGTCGTCTCCAGCAGGGCGTACAGGCAGAGCTTTGACTGTCAACTGACACGCATCTTCCCGGACTTCCTACACTGTAACCAGCAGACGCACCGCGCAGTATGTCTACAACAACACGACCGGAACGGGCGCGGATACAGAGGGGCCACAAAACATACAGCTATAAACTGTGTGCTGTCTGCATCCGTGCCACAAATTATAGAACGTGTCCTATACTTGTCCGTTTTGAGGATAAGAATAGGCATTTTGACAATGGGGCCTGTGAAAAGTGCAGGATGCACAACCTCATTTTGCGGTGTGCAGTCCGCAAAACGGATATGGCCATGTGAATGTAGCCTAATGTGTATGGGGACAGATAGACGAGGCTGAGGCGGAACGGGTGCATTTCAATTTAACACCTCGTTCTATTGTTTAACTGAAATTTCATCCGGATCAGCCAACTATCGAACTAAATACGCATGCTCGGCTGAGCCAAACGTACGAGTATATGGAGAAAGATAGCCGTAAGGGCCCTGTCAGACTACACAATATTCAAGCCAGTTATTGGGAATGCTCACTCCCAATAATGGCCCATATAAATCGAGAAGTCACTCAGATGATAAATAAGCAAATGCTCGTTTGACGACTGATGGGCATCTTTCATCAAGATACCAGAGGCTGATAATCGGCAGCACATCTGCCTGTGTAATCAGGGATGTGCTGCCGATAATCAATAGAAGTGAATGTGGGAGGAATAATCGTGATAGCGATCCTTCCTTCCACATTCAGGTGGTATTAGCCAATGTAATCAGACCGATGCAAACGAGCACTGATGGATGTGTTGTCATGCAATAGAGCTCGAATTGCCCGATTACCAGGAGGCAAAATTGCACTAAGCCTAGCGATGGTTGGTATCGCGTGTCTAGACACCTTACTACTCTTTACAACTGTCTTTTGCCACAATTGACCAACTGCAGGCCACGAAAACTGACAATATTATGTGCAGTTTGGGCGTCAATCTCAGGATTGGACGGAAAACTAAGACCACCACATGCTACAGCACTCAAAAAAATAAATAAAGGATTTTTCGTGGCGTTTTCTTTGACTTGACTTAAGTCAAAAACGAAGGGGACACAGATTTGCTTTCATTGGCATATGCAATTGTTTTAATCAAAAATTTTATTGATAGGAGATACTAGACATGTACAAATAACAGATGAGTAACCAACTTAAAAAAAATGTAAGGGGCCACAAAATATAGATTGACTCAAATGCAGGGGAAAAAAGCATGTAAGGCTACTTTCACACTTGCGGCAGGACAGATCCGACAGGCTGGTCACCATGTCGGATCCGTCCTTCCGCTATTTCGCCGTGCCGCCGCTCCGTCCCCATTGACTATAATGGGGACGGGGGCGGAGCTCCGGCGCAGCACGGCGAAAGCCACTGGACTAAAAAGTCCTGCATGTCCGACTTTTGCCGTGCACGCACCCGAGCTCCGCCCCCGTCCCCATTATAGTCAATGGGGACGGAGCGGCGGTCCGGCGGCACGGCGAAATAGCGGAAGGACGGATCAGACATGGTGACCAGCCTGTCGGATCCGTCCTGCCGCAAGTGTGAAAGTACCCCAATTAAAAATCTGACATCTCTCCCAACATGTCCGTCAATATAAAAATCCAGTAAGGTCCCTTTAAAACCGACCAATGAAACTAAGAGGCAATGATGAAGCCACAGGCAGATTGCACAACTTTCTTTACCTGCAAAGCTGTCCTATGGCCTTCACACCATTAGGAGACGCGATAGCAGTGAACCTTCACCATATCAGTCCTTTATGACTTGTGTAGATTATTTAGGCGGCCAGCAGTGCTCAGTAATGGACATTCCACACAAAGCTACATCAGCAACGTGACACCATGAAAGCTCCTGATAGCGGGTTATCCGCCTCCATACAGTGACAGCCGCATGAGTGTCAACACAACAGCAGGTGCACCATGAACCCTCCGAACAGACTGGAGGCGTGAAACAGCTGTGAGGCTTCACTGAACCTGTTCCTCAACCGTCAGAGCCGGTATATAGCACGCAGCTTCAGTCATGAAGCATGTATGCTTCTATTATAGACGGGGGGAGGAGTGGTGGGGTTCTCAATGAGAAGATCCAGCTGGTGTAGACTTTTACAAGCAACGTTCAGAGAAAGGTTTCCTAGCAAGGTCCCACTAAAAGAAATAGACAGTTCACCACCCCTCCGTTTGGGAATTCGGTGAAGTTGACACCCCAGTGGGTAAGGTTGTTATAGGCTGGTTTTGCATTTAAAGGTTCATATTACAGCTGCAACACAAAGACCTACCAAGGGTCTACTGAACCAAAACTTGAGACCATTAGAAGGTTCTTTGGTGATTGATGTTCGGCTCCATAATGTGGACGTCTTGACCGCAGATCTAGTAACCTGAACTAACACTATCACAAGCTCGGATGCCACAAGTTGAGGTCGACAGAAACACAGTTGGGCCAGGATCTGAGCCACTAAAAATGGGAGCAAAAAAGTATCGGCTTTGCACTCGTGAAAATAGCCTAAGCCTGGCCATACAATTTTGAGAGTTTTTGGTCGATAGTTTGAGCATGAGCGTGTATGTGTAGTGAAAATAGAAAAAACTGTTGCCGGCCACAAAGAACAAAAAGTCTAGTCAGCTGAAACCCAACTGCCTGATCCTGACCGTCTGAGACATCTGCTTTTGGTGAAGAGTCAGGTGGCCTCCATACAAATTACATATTATGGGGGGTTCTTGAGTGAGGTGTGCAAATGAATATTTTTTTCATACAAGACAGAAGGATGGCGCTTCATACATCTTTCCTGTTGACTGGACGGTGCAAAACGCAGCGGACAGTTCTAGTCCTAGAATTCGATATCTCCGTATGGTAATACTGAAGACAATTCTTCGGTGTCTTCATGCATGGTCCACAGTGACTCTACAGTCTACACCAATGCTCTAGAGACCCTGACAATAACAGAAATAGCAGAACTAAATGGTAACCAGCTAGGGAGATTTTGGAAACACGTTTTGCACAGACTGGGGGTGCAGCGAGACGCAACCTTTACCTATTGGCTCATGTAATGTCTTAGGGCCGCCTTTGTTTGCGTGACAATTCACACAGGGCTTTTACATGTTTATCCAGCAACTTCAGTTTAGATTATTATTATTTTTTTTACATGTCTTCTAGCAGATAAACCAGAAGGCTCAATAACCAAGTGGTACACAAGTGGTGGCATGTAATTCTATCAGTCATTATCTGCTGCAAGTGCCAGCGACTCCAAAACGGAGCCGCGTCCTTTACTAGCACTTTCACAAGAGGATTTACAGAAAGAGGTTTTTCTACAACTGGACCGGTCAACGACTGCAGCGTGCTTCACGACTTATTACACAACTCGGCTGACGTGTTCAGCATTTTATTGGGAGGTTTAGGCCTCTGTCACACGAGCGTGATGGATTAGTTCTGGATGTGTTCAGTGGAACTCGCACCATTTTGCAAGCAAGTTCTGTCAGTTTTGTCTGCAATTGCGTTCAGTTTTTTCCGTGCGGATGCAATGCGTTTTGATGCATTTTTCATGCGCGTGATAAAAAACTGAAGGTTTACAAACATCTCCTAGCAACCAGTGAAAAACGCATTGCATCCGCACTTTCTTCCCGATGCAATGCGTTTTTCACTGAAGCCCCATTCACTTGGGGCCAGGGCTGCATGAAAAACGGAGACTATAGAACATGCTGCGTTTTTGACGCAATGCAAAACTGATGCGTGAAAAAAAAAAGCGCTCATGTACACAAACTCACCGAAACGAATGGGTCAGGATTCAGTGCGGATGCTGTGCGTTTACGTCACGCATTGCACTCACGCGGAAAACTCTCTCGTGTGAAAGGGGCCTTGTAGAAGCGTTGTGCACCTGGGTAAGAGTAAAACCTAAGAAGGGAGGATAATGCCAGGACGGGCACATGTCCTTGTTTTCAAGCCGACATCATATTCAAGACGCACACAGAATTATTCTGAATATTTTATCATAACTGTTCCAATTAGACATCCCTACAGCTGAATATAAATTATGAAATGTCAACATATGCCACCGAGGTCTCCTAATCCAGGAAACAGGGCTCACAGATGTTGGATTCTGAAGGAACACTAAACCACAAAATGAGCTATACAAGTGAACACGAGGTAACCTTGCCCCATAGTGTCTGCATGCAGAAAATGCTACAGATTGGTAGGCTAGAAGAAATTCTGTAGAACGTGCAGGGGATAATCTCCTGCTCATTGCTTCCACCACTGACTGGTGGAAGACTGAAGGGGGCGAGGATTAACTATAGGCCAGGCTCCGAAATTTGATGACCTATGGTCAGGATAGGCCATTAATAACTGACCCTCACCGATCAGCTATTCCCCGCACCCTCCGTCACTGGAGGATATATGAATGGAGCGGGAACTACAACTCTGTTCAAAGTTTAGTGCTTGTGCCGGGTTACTGCGGCTCATCTCCGTCTAAGTCAATGGTAGCCGAGCTGCAGTACCCAGCACGGCCACTACACTTTGAATGGAGCTGTGCTTTCTGTTCCAAATGCTTACTCCAGTGCTGGAGGCTACAGGGAACAGCTCAGCGGTGAGGGTGCAGGGTGTCACACCCTCACTGATGTGATATTAATGACATATCCTTAAGATAGGTCATCAATACTAGCCTGGAAAACAACTTTAATGGTCTTTTTGTCCTGCAGCAGACCGAGCATAAAAGAGGCGGCTCCTGCTGCAGCCAGTTGTCTTAGGCCTCTTTCACGCTACGTTTTTTTTTTTTTTTCCGTTTTGCGGGCCGTTTTTTGCATTCCGTATACGGAACTCATTCATTTCAATGGTTCCACAAAAAAAACGGAATGTAGTCAGTATGCATTCCGTTTCTGTATTTCCGTTCCGTTGAAAGATAGAACATGTCCTATTATTGCCCGCAAATCACATTCCGTGGCTCCATTCAAGTCAATGGGTCCGCAAAAAATACGCAACACATACGGAAATGCATCCGTATGTCTTCCATATCCGTTCCGTTTTTGCGGAACCATCTATTGAAAATGTTATGCCCAGCCCAATTTTTTTCTGTGTAATTACTGTATACTGTATATGCCATACGGAAAAATGGAACGGAAACACAATGGAAACAAAAAAAAAAAACGGAACGGACCCGTGAAAAACTGACCGCAAAACACTGAAATAGCCATACGGTAGTGTGAAAGAGGCCTCACAGTCAGACATAGGACAGTGAGAAGGGGGATAGGGGACATGAGGGGGAGAAAGTACAGTATAGACTGACGCTGCCATATTCGCCCATGTGCAAGAGCCCTAACAGTGTGTACCAAAATTCTCAAGCATTATACTCGCAATCTCGAAAGACCAAGCAGACAACTAGAACGAAAATCTTATTATAGAGCAGAAGGTAAGAAGAATGGCATGGATCCCTCCCCCCCCCCCCCCCCCCCCCACCCCAGACAGGAGAATATATCTAAATAGGCAACGAGTCCTCATCACATGTAACTGTAAGAGAACCACAGTCCGTATAATGGAGGTGACATAGGTGAAAACTGTGCCTTTTACAAAAAAAATTAAGCTCCTTTTCCTGAACATACAGATCCCAGGCCTTTCTAGTCATGCAGGGTTGTAAGGAGTTAATATTCATAGGTTTACAACCATCACAGGACTAGTCGATCAACACACGAAAAAAAACAAAAAAAAAAAACCCCGCTCCTGGCTCTTTAAGGAGGCAGAAATCTTGACGAAATCTTTCCTTCTTTCCTCCTCCAGCCCCCCCACTACTTGTTCTAGGAACAGTGAGAGGGGGACATAAATAAATGAATACCGACCAGTGTTTTATGAAACATGACTAGGGTTTGGGTGGAATGACTTGAAGTTCCCAGCAGATGTCTGGCCAGGGATCAGGATTCAGAGCACACACTTGGAACATTTCGGCTGCAGCTACTACACACATCCATTCCACGTAATTATAGCTGTGGGGGACGTTCTCACAGCGCTCTGCGGGAGACTGAAAACAGACCCCATGAAGGCTAGAGAACATTACGTATGAACGTATGCGTGCCTGCATGAACAAATAGACCTACATGTGCCTAATGCAGCCATGATGTGGCAAGTCCCGAAACAGGTCTGTGTCCACGACCTGACTGAGAAGGCCACAGAATAATTTCCATATATGCCAATTATATAGTCACCAGTGTATAATGGAATTACTCTTATGAACTGTGTTAAAGGTTGACTTGGCTTAAGTAGACTGCAATTTTTAGCACCCATGCCCACGTAAAATACAGGGCCCAGGAAGCAGAGACGTGGACTTGATAGACCGTCCTCACATGGTGGTCCCCTGCACCGCTGATGGTGTGACATGAGAAGGAATGGGGACACTGCGTCATGGGACAAGCTGCAGTATCGGGGACAGTGGCACGTGCAAGATGCAGGAGTTTTGCTGCCCCTTGACTGGTTGTCATTGGAGGGGATCCTGGAGGGCAGATGTCCACCAAACACTGACAGCCTGGAGAACCCTACAGAACAGGAATATCAAACTTGTGGCCTCCAGCTGTTGCAAATCTACTATTCCCACCCAGCATACCCGATAGCTATGGGCTGTCTGGGCATGATGGAAGTTTTAGTTTTGCAGCATCTGGAGGGCCACAAGTTTAACATCCCTGCTATAGAAGGTTAATCAAACACTACTGGCTCTTGATACTGTGCATATTAATGACTACATGTCTAATTAAAAATTAGACATATGAAGAGCTTTCCCTTAGACAGGGATAAAGGCTACTTTGCAACTAATTTTGGTGCCCAGTACATCTAAAAAACAAAGCAATATTGCATTAGATTTTAAGTATAAAATGTCCTACTGTATTGTGTGTACAGCTCCTAAACCGACCACGCACCTCCATGGTAATAGACCGCCATCCCTCCCTACCTAGTCTAACCCTGCAATCTTGTAGCTTCATCCTTTCTTCCATTTGCCCCCTACGTTGTGTTAAAATACATTTGACAGGTTACACAGAAGTAGAGAACAGATAGATGGGAATATCTGCAGGACCAGACTACACAGAGTCTGTTTGCCGTCTGTTACCGCGGAGACACAATTCACAGAGGAGCTGTAGTAAGAGGAAATCTGTCATTAACACCCACTGCAAAGCTGCTTCATTTGTTGTTATATGCATTGAGAAAATGAAAAAAATGTTGACGAAGGAGGACCTAACATATTTTTTTTTTTAAATGCAAATAAACAGGGAAAGGGTGAATATTAGAAATGCATAAAAAAAGGTTTGCACCATTTCTTTTCAGATACAATACACCATAGTCCTAGTTAGCAACAGGTTCAAGCTCTGAACGGCAATTTAAAGCCCTACTCATCATCCACTTGTAGGGACTGTCACATGAGACCAGTCTCAATGAGACACACACTGATCCCACACGACTCTATTAACACGATGTCGGAGCACCTGCTACCAGTCTCGTGTATCACTCCAGATGCCATAGCCATGTCCATGCCAGGGAAAAAATACACAAAGACCACACATACCAAGAAGAGCGAGCCAGTTCTTGTTTTGTGGCGATGCGGGTCCAGGTCCACTTGTGTACCACTACTGGACAACAATATTCACTGTCTGGCTGATGTTCCTAGAGAGTACAAAGGGGCCCCCACACAAACAGCTGTCAGCTATCCCTCCTATTTGGAAGACACCTTTGGCAGTTTACCTCCAGAGAGGACAGAAGGATCAGGCATTGAAATTTCACAAGCCCGATCCTTTTCTCCAATGACATGATCTGCCAGTGGAGACAATTGTCCACCGACAACAGACTAAAAGCCATTTTACTGGTCCAGACAATTGTCGGGAACAAACCAAATGTTGCAGATAATTGCCTCATCATGGGTGGGGGGATGGGGATGAATAATTGCCAGTGGGATTGATCGTCCCCATACAGATTCATGCTTGCCGCCAGCAGATCCCTGTTTACACAGGGTGAGGAAGAATTTGTGCGTCACATAGAAGATCCTATGCCTTTTCAGGTCCATCGGGTGACGGGCAGCAAATTAACACAGGGCAATTATTGGGAATGAGAGCTCACACAAATGATCAACTGATAATCACCCCCTGATGACTATTCTTGGCCTTAATGAGCACGTGGGCCAAGTGTGCAAAATTATCTCATCTTTATAGTGAGACGTATTCATCTATGGCTTAGACAAGATTGGAGATTTAAATTTTTTTGTTTTTTTATTCTCTTTCTGTTTTCGTATCACGGACAAGGGTAGGACTGATCTATTGAAAGGCCTTATGAGAACTCGGCTGAGTGTATTTGCTTTTGGCTCACTGGGCTTCTAAGGTGTATAACCTGTTCTAGTACAGGGCCTTCTAGGGTGGAAATACAGTAAGTGCTTCGGCAGTATATAAACTGGTCACCTGCCCCTCCTGGGGTTCTACATCTGTCTCACTTTATCAATGGTTAACACTTGCAGGAATGGGGTCCTGAACGCTGATCCCACCCCAGAAACGATGGAATAGGTTAATTGGCTATATATGAATCTGATGGTGGTTCCATTGTGAGACCCACTGGGACAGACATTGATGATCTAATTACCACGTTGTGGAATATACCGTATTATAAGAAGAAAAAAAAAAAAAAAAGATTACCGCCACTACAAAATGATGTGGCGGATCTACAGCAATGAAATTTACTATGCAAGTCACTGCTTTCGTCTAAGTCAGACGCATAGGAGTACATAATGTCAGTCACCCGGGGGGTAGGCGTGCTTTCCAACCAAATGTCCCCTTAATGACGGCAACAGAGAATTCACAACGTCTTCAGCTCATAAACATCAGAATTACAAGGAGCTCGTAAAGACTTTCCCTAAAAGTGAACACTAGATATTACAGATTAAAACATGGATCCAGCTCAAAAAGTAATGAAAACATAACACAGAGATGTTCCTTCTGCTTGCTGTTTTTAGATTACCCTGTGGGCCCCCAGTCATGTGTCATGTAGGAGGTCTGCCAAATACTTGTGCCGTCACATGTTCTCTAAAGTGACACTTTCACCCTCTATATTTAGTGTCTCAACCAGATTAATAATTCACAGGTTCCTACGTCTACAGGCCTCTCCTCCGCTGCAGATTACTCATTAATCTTTTAGGATAGACCTACAAGTGAGGACACCGCACGCCCGGCCTCAACAACAACAACAATATAAGCCGAGGACATCCAAGCAACATGATACATACGTTGCAAGACCAGACTCTATGCTGTTCCAGGTTCCTTCCAAAAACAGCGCCACGCCTGTCCACGGGTTGTGTGTGGTATTATATCCAACCCCAATCACTTCAATGGAGTCGAGCTGCCGTACCAGACACAAAACCATGGAAGGATGTGGAGCTGTTTTTGAATAAAGCAGTTTTTCTAATCATGGAAAACCCCTTTAAAGGGTTCATCTGTTTTTGGTGTTTATCTCATCTCGCCCCCAGTGGGGAGTCTTACAAGAATTGCATCACCTTATCTCCCCGGTCTAATTACACTGCTCAAAAAAATAAAGGGAACACAAAAATAACACATCCTAGATCTGAATTAATTAAATATTCTTCTGAAATACTTTGTTCTTTACATAGTTGAATGTGCTGACAACAAAATCACACTAAAAAAAAAAATGGAAATCAAATTTTTTAACCCATGGAGGTCTGGATTTGGAGTCACCCTCAAAATTAAAGTGGAAAAACACACTACAGGCTGATCCAACTTTGATGTAATGTCCTTAAAACAAGTCAAAATGAGGCTCAGTAGTGTGTGTGGCCTCCACGTGCCTGTATGACCTCCCTACAACGCCTGTGCATGCTCCTGATGAGGTGGCAGACGGTCTCCTGAGGGATCTCCTCCCAGACCTGGACTAAAGCATCTGCCAACTCCTGGACAGTCTGTGGTGCAACGTGACGTTGGTGGATAGAGCGAAACATGATGTCCCAGATGTGCTCAATTGGATTCAGGTCTGGGGAACGGGCAGGCCAGTCCATAGCATAGGCCAGTCCATAGCATCTTGCAGGAACTGCTGACACACTCCAGCCACATGAGGTCTAGCATTGTCTTGCATTAGGAGGAACCCAAGGCCAATCGCACCAGCATATGGTCTCACAAGGGGTCTGAGGATCTCATCTCGGTACCTAATGGCAGTCAGGCTACCTCTGGCGAGCACATGGAGGGCTGTGCGGCCCTCCAAAGAAATGCCACCCCACACCATTACTGACCCAATGCCAAACCGTCATGCTGGAGGATGTTGCAGGCAGCAGAACGTTCTCCACGGCGTCTCCAGACTCTGTCACGTCTGTCACATGTGCTCAGTGTGAACCTGCTTTCATCTGTGAAGAGCACAGGGCGCCAGTGGCGAATTTGCCAATCTTGGTGTTTTCTGGCAAATGCCAAACGTCCTGCACGGTATTGGGCTGTAAGCACAACCCCCACCTGTGGACGTTGGGCCCTCATATCACCCTCATGGAGTCTATTTCTGACCGTTTGAGCAGACACATGCACATTTGTGGCCTGCTGGAGGTCATTTTGCAGGGCTCTGGCAGTGCTCCTCCTGTTCCTCCTTGCACAAAGGCGAAGGTAGCGGTCCTGCTGCTGGGTTGTTGCCCTCCTACGGCCTCCTCCACATCTCCTGATGTACTGGCCTGTCTCCTGGAAGCGCCTCCATGCTCTGGACACTACGCTGACAGACACAGCAAACCTTCTTGCCACAGCTCGCATTGATGTGCCATCCTGGATAAGTTGCACTACCTGAGCCACTTGTGTGGGTTGTAGACTCCGTCTCATGCTACCACTAGAGTGAAAGCATCGGCAGCATTCAAAAGTGACCAAAACATCAGCCAGGAAGCATAGGAACTGAGAAGTGGTCAGGTCACCACCTGCAGAACCACTCCTTTATTGGGGGTGTCTTGCTAATTGCCTATAATTTCCACCTGTTGTCTATCCCATTTGCACAACAGCATGTGAAATTGATTGTCACTCAGTGTTGCTTCCTAAGTGGACAGTTTGATTTCACAGAAGTGTGATTGACTTGGAGTTACATTGTGTTGTTTAAGTGTTCCCTTTATTTTTTTGAGCAGTGTATGTTGTGGGCACCTCTGGGATTACATAACGTACCATTAGGCATGCGATCCTAGCACCTATGTATAGGGCATGCTCCTGCGCAGTCAGACAGTGCCTGAGGCTGCCTCTCTGCGCAGGCGCATCCTCTATACATTGTGGGATGAAGCCGTGGTCCTGGAAGTACCTACACATAATGCATTCATTTACTCCCCACCTACATGTCAAAATGATCCATAACGGAGGCCAAGAGCGTGTCCACTTGCCCGTCAGACCAGGAGAGATCAGAATTAAATTTTTGGGCTGGACAGAGTAGTGTTGTCAACTACATTATTCTAGCCATTGTGGAAAAAAGTATACCACAAGGTATATATACTGTATATACCAGGGATCAGCAACCCTCAGCACTCCAGCTGCTGTGAAACTACAACTCCCAGCATGCATACTTACTCTGCTACTATAGTGTACAAAGGATTCTGGGAGTTGTAGTTTCAGAACAGCTGGCGTGCCAGAGTTTGCTGTTCCCTGGTAAATTCACTTGTATTTCTTAACATGGGAGCCGTATGCTACTATAAGGCTATATACACTGGCAGCCGTCTGAGCTATACATTGAGAAAACTCAGACAGTGTGAATTGACCCTTACTTGGATGCGGTGACCCTTCTCTGGCCACGTGTTCACCTACCATATCTTAAAACTAGCAGTCCACCTGGAAGGGACGGTGCAATTCAACTGCTCAATGACATGGAAGAGACAGCCGAACAGAAGAGCGTGTCCGATACCGCGTGCCAGCCACCTGTAAGCAAAGCCTAAAAAATCTGCATCTAGCCATCTACGACTTCAGGGTAGAAAGCAGGGCCCCCTGTACACAGGTAAATCTAGATGTGGGGCCTTGAAGGCGTTCAGGTCACTCTGCTGCACATGTAAGCCTGTGATAACGGCTTATTCTATAAAGAATATAGATTTCTGGGATTAGTGACGTCCAGATTCTGAGGATATTACACAACCTGTGCCCTGCGTCCCAGATATTATGAATGGAGTGGGAAGCGGCCGTCACACACAAATAAGAATGACGTCGGCAGACAATTATAAAAAAAGAAGAGCGACAAAAGCTCTGCCATTATATGATGTGTTCCTCTAATTAGCGATACAGAACTGCCACAGGAGCTTTGGTCCCACCGGCCAGTCTAACGGACATGAGGCCACGTGTGGGGCGCAAGCAGCCGGCACATTATTCTTACAGATACAGGAGGTAGTGTCAGTGGTAAGTCACAAAATCCCAGCAGCATCAACCCCACTATTTAAAGGGGACCTGTCAGCATTCCGGACAGGTCTTAGTAACCACTTGCATCTCCCCATGTAATAATCCTGCAGCATCTTTACGTTGTGCCATTCCTCTACTATCCCTACTAAAAGTTTATGAATGACCTGCAATAAGGGGAGTTACCAGTGGGGGCGTGCACCTGACCTTTCTGACACTATACAATCAGTGCGGTCAGACTGTGTAGTGACATTTCCCAACTGGTAACACCCAGTTGGACCTTTATTGCAGACTGCGTGGCAATTCTTTGACAAACCTGTAGTAGAAATAAGTGGGGAATAGCAAAATAGGAGTTTGTATACGAGAAGATGCTCCAGAATTGTTATTACCAAAAGGGTGTAAATAGTTACTAAAATAGACATGTTAGGAGAGGTAATATGCCCTTAAGAGGTCTGGAAACCTGCAAAATCATGTGGCCATTAAAGGGGTTGTCTGAGATTTTGATATTGATAGTTTGTCATCAAGAGGGGTTATTATTATCTGATTGGTGGAGGTCTGAACAGGCTGCGGGGCTCCGGCGAGAGGTGCGGCCGCCTCCTTGGCCAGTGACGACATGTTCATCAGTCACATGGCCTAGTCGTTGCTCGCCTTTTTCAAATGCAGGCCTGAGCTGCAATACCAAGTACAGCCACTATCCAATGTACGGCGCTGTGCTTGGCAAGTTGTGTGGCTGCAGCGCTCACTGCAGCGGAAGTACCAACAGTCTGACCGCCACCCATAGAAAAATTGATACCCTATACTGAGGAAAGGTCTTCAATATCAAAATCCCCCCCCCCCCCCCCCCCCAAAGAAAAAACTTTAGTTGGCCGTAACACTAACTATAAACTTAGTATATGATTGAATTAATCAGGGCTCACGGCCATTATTATTCCCACCCGGGGATAATATCCTAGCACAGAAATCATTGTGCCCATCATCCAAAAGGCCACATATTGTACAAAGGAGCTGCAGATACGGATTAAGGTCCAGATTCTCTGCTTCAAAGACTTAGAAGGCAAGAAGCTGGGGACAGAACCGTGCCTGAGGCTCATCCAGATCTTCTCACTTCACGCTGTCTGCGTGGTCTGCGACACTAAACCTTGAGGCAAATATGAATCATCTCAGGCTCTCCGCACTATTCTCGCTTGTACGGTAAAAAAAAAACAGGGGCTCGGAAAAGAGCAGAAATAAAAGTAGTTACCAGGTAGCTATAGAGATCTCCTGGGGGGGGGGCAGAGCGCTTAAAATCTACGCCAAAACTTCATAAAACCAATAATAAAAGAGGCCGAATAAATCTATTCTTTACACATATCACGACCTGTAGATTTCAGCTCCGCTACCATTCAAGAGCTTTTATGCTCAGTGAGCAAGGCTGCTGTTTTGATGTGATTGAGGATGGCAGTATAATTTCGGTCTCCAGAAAGTCCAGGCACTGATCCAAGAAAATGCAAGTCAAGGGAGCAATCATGACAGAAGAATAATAACCTGGAGATGGGGGGAGGCCGCTGCTGCAGACAGGGAGGGATGGGAGATCTGGAGTTCTCTTTAATTCCGCTCTCTCACCAGTTTCAGTTTTTGCCCCATCGTTTTTTTGGCAAAAGCGAAGTGATAGGGAGGTGCCGGAGGAAGAGGACAAAGACAGCAGTCTTTCTGAGGGTTATGGAGCCGCACGGTACTCCGCTGGGTTCCTCCGACATGGTGACCCCATGCTTCCTGCAATAAAATGTAGTATGTTCTACCTGAAATTGGGAGCTGGAATATGAAAAACCTTGTAAAATAATGTCTATCCTATCAGCAGTCTAGCAGGAGAAAAGGTGTTTGACAGAAACCTGCCCTGTGGGTGACATCACCAGAGCAGTCATTGGGCGTGTCCTCAACCAATCAGCATTCCTGTAACTCTTGGGGGGACGGGTTTCCTCTTGCGGAGACCGCCAGCTGTTCTAAGGAGCTGCAGGCAATGCTCTCAGGGAAAAGCTATGCAAATTAGCTCTCTTTCTGAGGGTTCATGCACAAGACCTTTGTTGTTTTGCGGTCCGCAAAACACGAATGCCGTCCGGGTGCATTCCGCATTTTGCAGAACGAAAGGCCCATGGGGGCATTTCACATTTTCCGGTCCTGTTGAAGTGAATGGTTCCGCATACGGGCCGCAAAAAAGAAAAAAAACAAAAAAAAACAAAAGGGCATGGTTAAAAAAAAATATATATATGTTTGTGTGCAGGAGCCCTGAGGAAGAAGAGTGTCTGACCTCTTAAGGAGCCTTGAAACATGATTAGGGATGTTCGCAAAGCCAGATTGGTGTCCAGAGAAGGGAAATGAAGAGGCCCCCATCTGCAGAGAGCTGTTTCGGGGTACTTGCTCCTCATCAGTACAGAGCAGGGCACGGGTTGGCTGGATGAGAAGCCATAAACCAGTCACAACTAAGATAACTTAGGCAAGCATTAAAATCATCCGGTGGGTTGTTCCAGCACAGGAAGAGCCTGATTGAGTTCATCGTATCCTGCATAGTCTGATATTACCTTTCCCTGCCGGAGCCCATTGGCTGTGATGGGGCCTGATGGGGGATCTGGGCTGTTTCTGGCATTAGGGACGTTCCGTGCATTGGGAACCATTCAACTTGAATGGATCTGTGATCCTTCCGCACCGCAAAAAAAAATAGAACGGAGAGAAGCCCCACGGAAGCACTCTGTAGTACGTCTGTGGGGTTCCGTGCCTCCGTTCCGCACCTTCCTCAGCATTAACGGCCAGGATCCCATTATAGTCAATGGGGACTGGCTGTGCTCCGGCAGTTTTTGGCAATACCGGTTGCAGCAGTGCTCGGGCAAGCTGTTCCTGTAACAGATTTTAGCGCTAGTGCGAAACTAGCCTTAGCTGAACACTCTTTTGGCCTACAGCTATCTCACCCCGTCCTCCCATGTATCTCGAGCAGATGAAATCCAACACGCCCAAGCCTTTCCTCCCCTGACTCCAGCCATCAGGAATCCCCACTGACTTTACATGGCCGCCCTAACCCGCTGAAATGGCAGGTTCAACCTACATATACATGATGTATATGGCCAGCTTCTCACTTAACTTTTGGGAAGGGGTACGGATTCTCTTTGTAGACGTAGGTTTCAAAGCTTTTCAACAGGTTAGACATTGACTTGCAAGGTAGATACCTGTAAGTGGCTTTAGACAGACAAGAAAGCGAATTTTAAGCTTTGCTACTAACATGGATCTGACGCAAAGATGCAACTGGACCGACTAACTGGCCCCAAAAGTGTCAATTAATCAGCAGGAATTAACGAGCTGCAAACCCTCTCGTGATAAAGGGGTCATGGGAAAGAAAGAAAAAGGTCACTGACCCACATAATTTCTGCTTAATGAGACCGGGGAGGGGACTTCCAGACAGGAGGAGAATACGTGGCGAGCTACAAAGACGACATTGCGAATAGGGCTTTAGCTGGTTTTTCTGTGGATGTAGTTGAGCCAGCGGCAAGGACAACCTGCCCGATTGTTCCTGATGTCCCATCTATGGCCCAACTTGCAGTCAATTGTTGCACAGATTGGTTGGCTGAAGGCATCCCTATAAAGGAGAACTTAAGGCAAAAAAAAATTTTTTATTCTAAATTCTACACTTTCAATTGACGAGAGTTCAAGAACGGAATGTTTGTAGGGGAAAAAAAAAACATCTACTTCAAATGTGGGAAAAACAAATGGCAGATGATCCCCCGCCAAAAGGAAGTGAACTGTATGGGTGCAAATGGCAATCTCCATCTTATTTGTTTTCTCTTCCAGAACTCGGCTCACAAGGAAAGCAGATGAGGTAAACTCCCGGGAGGAGGTGATTCACGTAGCAGCTTTCTACTCCGACACCCATGTCGGCACAGATGTTCCTACTCAAGGATCAGGAAGCAAATGACTTGTCTGTGACCCTCCACTTATGAATGAGATCACTGGCTACAGAAATATTACAGAGCTTCTCCTCCAACATTAGGCCCAAATCATTTTCATCTCGTTCAGAGCAAGACCATATATAAGACGCCCCAACAAAGATGGCAGTTGCTGGATACTCATTTTGGGATGTGAAGGTCCACAACTCATGCGGATGGCCTTCAGGGCTAATTGGTACATAGACCAACCTGCCATTTTTAATGGCCGATAGTTATGGTTCTAGCATTGCAGATGAACATAGGTTTTATATCATCTGAAGAAACCTCAGGACAGGATGTCCTAGATCGGATGGGCATACCATATGTGCAGCTTCGCAGGAACCTCAAGGCAAGACGCCTGTGACTCTTCCCTTTATTTGATCACATATAAGGCTCTATTTTCTGGAGTGGTCTATAGCAACCACAATAAAGGAATTCCGTTATGCATTTAGTCATAGAATTGCGTTATGGTCCGTGGTAACGGAATCCATAACGGAATTCTGCTTTTACCAGTAAACGAAGAGTGAACAAATTTCATAACCTGAATTTCGCTCATCTCTGATGATAGTCATTAACAGCACAAGGAGTTCCGTCAGGAAAGCTGCCGTGACATCACAAGTGGAGTTCAGTCAGGTAACTGCTGTGACATCACAAGTGGAGTTCAGTCAGGTAACTGCTGTGACATCACAAGTGGAGTTCAGTCAGGTAACTGCTGTGACATCACAAGTGGAGTTCAGTCAGGTAACTGCTGTGACATCACAAGTGGAGTTCAGTCAGGTAACTGCTGTGACATCACAAGTGGAGTTCAGTCAGGTAACTGCTGTGACATCACAAGTGGAGTTCAGTCAGGTAACTGCTGTGACATCACAAGTGGAGTTCAGTCAGGTAACTGCTGTGACATCACAAGTGGAGTTCAGTCAGGTAACTGCTGCGACATCACAAGTGGAGTTCAGTCCGGTAACTGCTGCGACATCACAAGTGGAGTTCAGTCAGGTAACTGCTGCGACATCACAAGTGGAGTTCCGTCAGGAATGCTGCCGTGACATCACAAGTGGAGTTCAGTCAGGTAACTGCCGTGACATCACAAGTGGAGTTCAGTCAGGTAACTGCCGTGACATCACAAGGAGTTCAGTCAGGTAACTGCCGTGACATCACAAGTGGAGTTCAGTCAGGTAACTGCCTTGACATCACAAGTGGAGTTCAGTCAGGTAACTGCCGTGACATCACAAGTGGAGTTCAGTCGGGTAACTGCCGTGACATCACAAGGAGTTCAGTCAGGTAACTGCCTTGACATCACAAGTGGAGTTCAGTCAGGTAACTGCCTTGACATCACAAGTGGAGTTCAGTCAGGTAACTGCTGTGACATCACAAGTGGAGTTCAGTCAGGTAACTGCTGTGACATCACAAGTAAGTTTGAATCAGGTAAAGTGTTGTGACATCACTGTTTTGGTGGACACAAAATTGCAAGCTGAAAGTCAAGGTGCCCAAATGACATTCTTGCACTGGGGCCCTCAGGAGTTGGCGTCCGTCTGCATCACGCTATGTACAGCCATCTGAAGCTGTAGCAACGCCACCATTGGTATATGGCAATTCTGTTGATGAAACTAGACAACCAAGGCGTTAAGTCCAGCGTTACGCCATCCCCAGTAGGCCCGTACCTCCGGTAAGAGCATACCGTGCAGATGCTGATGCAAAAGATATAAAAGAGAAGAAAACTCACAGGCCTGTTGCCGACTAATTTATTTGCAGCGCTTCATTTACACAGGGGGCAGGCACAGATTGCAAAATTCGTGTCAGCATTCCTGCTGTGGAACCGCTAACAAAACAACTATCCTCAGATAACCCTGGAGTTTATGGAGAAAGCTTTGAAGTACAATAGGACTCGGAGGATTTGAATCAGTGAATAGGAACACTGGCACAGAATGAGTTTTCAGCACATTATTGGGGCAGCGCCATTCCAGACAAGAAATGACATTTCATTTTAAATCCCCCTTTCCGGCTCCCGGCAGAGCCCGTCTACCGCACAGTGCATTTCTACGACGGTTAATTTCTAATTAAGAATAATTATGGCTAAGGAAAAAATGACATGATTCATTTTTCAATACCTCTGCTGCGGCAGGATTTGGGGGCTGTGTTACTCACAAAGATCTACGTGAAATGTTTGGCACCGAATCCATCTGTGCCGTGACCCAATCATGATCACACAAGTCACAGGAGCTGTGCTGGCTCTAGACATTATTCTAATACAGGATCCAGCCCCATGGTTTATATTTCGGGAGCAGCAGCTGACGTCGACACAAAAGGCTGACCGTCTCCTTACACAAGGTCAGGGCCTCCCACACTACGGTCTACTCTTTCCCTGGATGCTACCGCTGGTTCAGAACATTGCTATGAAAATCCCACACTGCCGTCAAATGCTAACAATCACATAGGAATTTATAATTAAAATAAATAAATCCTACTGAGTTTTTGTAAGACTGGAGTGCCATTCTTACGATGGAGCAGTATGCCTCCAGACCCATCAGTACCCATAAGGGTAAGGCTACTTTCACACTTGCGTTCAGAGCGGGTCCGTCTGGTATCTGCACAGACGGATCCGCTCCTATAATGCAAACGCTTAGATCCGTTCAGAACGGATCCGTTTGCATTACTATGAACAAAAAAAAAAAAAAAAAAAAATTTTTTTTTTTTTTGTTCATGATAATGCAAACGGATCCGTTTTGACTTTACATTGAAAGTCAATGGGGGACGGATCCGTTTGAAAATTGAGCCATATTGTGTCAACTTCAAACGGATCCGTCCCCATTGACTTACATTGTAAGCTGCAAGCTGCGTTCAGGTGTCCGTCTGCTGAGCGGAGCGGAGGACAAACGGTGCCAAACTGATGCATTCTGAGCGGATCCGCATCCACTCAGAATGCATTAGGGCTGGACGGATTCGTTCGGGGCCGCTTGTGAGAGCCTTCAAACGGAGCTCACAAGCGGACACCCGAACGCTAGTGTGAAAGTAGCCTAAGGCCGCATGGGTGCAGGTTTTGTAAACCAATAGTGTACCAATAGCATGCCTGCGCCATTTTCAGCCACTTTGTGTGCGTGCCCTAAATGAGATGCGTAAATTGGCCAGATAATTGAGAAAAATCCCTGCTGGACTATCATCAGATCGATAGATGATATCTAATAGAGACTTAAACTGACCGCATGCCTGTCGAACCCACAGATGTCGGCCCGACCATCTAATATATGTGTAGGAGACCTCTCGATTCTCTCCCAATGGCAGATTTTGAGATAAGAATTGGGCATGTTGGATTTTTTAGTTCTCAGGGTTATACTGCCACCGGCTCTCTCCCAGGTCACACAGATGTATGGGAGGACTGGGAGAGATCGTCGTCGGCTGAATAATCTTTCAGCCAACCGTTGAAGTCTACTGGTGCAAAGGCGCCGCCGATTAACCGATAAACGAGCGAAACACCTACTCGTCGGTAAAGGAGATAGCTGGATTTACATGCAGCGATCTCCTCCACAGTATGGGGAGGAGTGATTGTCATCGCTCATTGTTTTCCGGCAGCAGAGAGGCGGTGAATGAGAACTTGGGTGACCGCACCAATCACACCCTCACCTGAAGAATGAGCATTTTGCTAATCCGCGAACACCAGGCAGCGTAACAGGGCATTTAGTCTCCTTTTAGAGGCTTGCATCGGGCCACATATTAGATGAATGTCGGCCAAACCTACCAAGTTCAGCAGGACCATCCAACCATCTGATTTGTATGGTGGTAACTTCAGCGCAGACACCTTTCCACTGTACAAAGGTCACCAGTCATGGCTCCTGTGAGCCCTAGTCAATTATTACTCACATTTGCATAACCATATGCACGTCTACTGTTCAATAAACCATCCCAAACCCTATAATTTTGCATACAAGTAGCAACAGCAGCCAGCTTTCCTCAGGGTATTTGTCTTTGGAGATAATACACCTGGCAGCGTTAACCTTTACACTGCCAAACACGTGCGGCAGGTACTGGTGTCACTTACTCATTCCATGAACAGGAGTGCTGAGTTACTCCCCTGGGTCACAGGAACGTTGCTTTGCAGGTCCTTCTACTTCCACAAGCCTATTATGGCGCGGTAGAAACGTATATTAACACTATTTCTTGTAGAAAGTAAGTTCAGTCGGATTTAGTGTGGCCTCCCAAGTGTAAAAGCACAAAGGGCTGAAGCAATCTCGCAGCTCAGGTCTCCTTAGATAAACACAAGGTTACTTAAGGTCTTATGAGAGGAAAAATACCAACTAAAGAATGATGATCCCAGGTATCAGACCGCTGCACTATCACGAAGGCCTCGAGCTGGAGACCACTGATATAGGGAACAGAAGACAAGTTACCAGTGGACAGGCAGGACACAACAATGGTTGTAGGGGTGCAAGTTGTTAAAAGGGGTTGTCCAGTCACCTAGTTTATAATAAAAGACAAGTTAGAATGCTATAAAACAACTAAAGTAATACAGATAATTGGCCCACCTTCCTTCTCAAGCAATGATGTGTTGAGACACGGCACTAATCACTATGTAGACAACCGCTGTGCCCAATGATTGGCTGCAGTTGACACAACACCATTGGAGCAGGAAGGACAGAACCTGGTGGGGGACCCGAGAAGTGCCGGCACAGGAGCAGTGAAGTATTGAGAAGTAATAATTTATTAGCTTTTTTATGGCATTTTCAGCTCTGTGTTTAAAATATTTCAATGGCTGGACAACCCCTTTAAACAGTATATGCTCAAAATCCTATCCTTTGACACGTCAGACAATAACGGCCCAAGCAGTATGTCTACTGAGCAAAGCCACTGGGATCCAGAACGGTGTGAGATTCAACAGATCCATACTGGTCCATTGTTCTAACAATCAGTTGTATGCTCAGCACCCATAACATCAAAGATAGTATATACTAAGTGGTGAGAATATATTTCTGTGCTTACAGGAGCCAAGAGTCTGGTTCTTGGGAAGAAAATTGGAAAAACAATGGTCAGAAAGTAAAACAGTTGTCTAAGCCAAGATAATATCCCATAAAAAGTATGCTGGTCAGACAGTTGCTGCCAGATACCTCCAGCAAGGGTTTACCTCCCCAAGAACAAGAGAAATCTAACAGCACAGTTCTCATCAACCCCAACATCTGCTGACTGGAAATAGGAGGCCTCCATACACATCAGATGGTCAGTCAGCCCAGCTGAAAATGGCGGGGCATGTGCATGGCTGGCAAAGGCTGGGTTCAGATCCCTGGAAGAGGTTCAGTCAAGAGCCTCACAAGCCGATGCTGGCAAAAAAAAAAGAAAGAAAAGCATGCAGTGGTATTTTGTCTGCCAGATTGCCAGTATCCATGCTGGAAACCCTTTATAGTCAATCCTATACTGGAACAGAATACAAGAACTTCACTAAAAGTTTAACATGGTCTCAAAGTTGTCCAGATTTAACCCTGTTCATTGAGGAAGATGACCGCATAGAAAGCCTGGACCATGGGTAGTCATCTTTCTCTATCTTGGCCAATGATATTGTCTTTAAGATGACCCCTTCAATGGCTGGACATGGTCATGAAGTTGTCCAGATACATGGCTCGGCCATATGTGGTCAGCTTTCTCCTTCTTGGCCAATGATACTGTCTTCTACAGGATGCCCATCATTGGTCATTTCATGTTCACAGCAACCACCCACAATGACCTGCAATATCCCGATAAACAGATCACCTTCAGAGGAGAAATGAGCACACAGATAAAGTGTGAAAGATCACGGCGCGGAGTAAAACAAATAAGGTGTGATCTTATCGCTGGCTCTTGCTCAACTGGGACACAAAGAGCGCTTTCAGGACAAACAAGCAAGCGGCCTGCTTCCCGGTGCACTTCAGCCTGCTGGGGTGCTGGAGCTTTCTGAACTCATGGCCAGCATTATCTCTCTCTCTCCCAGTAACAGCGTTAAATATAACCAGGCCACCAGTCACGTGAACACCGTAATGATAACATAAGCCATCATAAAGTATATTTTATTACCGCCACTATTATGTGCCAGCAGACAGGCCCCGGATTATTTAGATTAAACAGCGCCCATGACTCCACTTTACAACAGTTGCAAAAGTTGCTGCTCTAAGAAACCTTAGGCGTTCTGCGACTTGGAAATCTGACATGTAATCCTATGATAAGCCTAACGCATTAATGGTCTTACTCTGGGTGAAATTTAGAGCAAATATGTCAATAATGGGGGGAAATAAGGAAATGAGGAATGGTTACACTGCCAGAAAAATCCTGATCCTCCCACCAGCATTGCAAAAACTCCGTCCGCTGAACCAGGTTGTAGGACAAATCGTCCACACAAGGTTCCCCTAAAGGGGTCGCTCCAAGTCATTAACTTATAGTCTATCCGCAGAATAGGGGATAAGAATCTAATCAATGGGGCTCGATCTCAGGGGAAATGAGGTCCCAGGCAGCCATATAAACAGAGTGGCGGGTTGGGTATGTGCGCTGCCGCTCCATTCACTTACTAGACGGGCTTGGCTATCTCTGGTAGTCCAACCTGTTGCTCTATACATACAGAGGCATAGGACCCTCCTTCTTGTGATCACTGGGGGTCTCCGTGAACAGCGGCAATCGTCTAGCTCAGATTTTAAAAGTCCAATAGAAACCCAGTAGTTCTTTACCGTCAAATGGGGCAGATTAGACATTTTCAAATACTGCATTGTCAGCCACACTGAACACTGTCCAACACACTGGACAGTCATGCATCACCTCCATAGCCCTAATCAATCATTAGGAACTTGCCAATGTAGGCGGGTGACGTCATCAGCTGTGCCCGCCTGCCTTATTCACAAGCCAACACTTCCTCCATTTTGCCACTGAAGAGAAGGTAGGTTGGCTGAAAGATATCCACTGCCAAGACTGATGCCAGGCACAAGGATGAACATCAGGGCACAATATAGCCTTGACTGTTTGACTATTTAAAAAAAAAAAAAAAAACTTATTTAAAGGGGTTATCCAGGAAAAGATGTGTATGACCTATCCACAGGATAGGTAATTGGTATTAGATCTATGTGGGTGAGACGCCCGGGACCCCCACTGACCAGCTGTTAGGAGAGGCCTTGAGCACCGCAGCCTCTTCCTGTGACAACACTGTACATGGGGCTGAGCTGCAATACCAAGCACTGCCACTATACAATGCATGGCGCTGTCCTTGGAAAGCTGCTGGGAGTCCGCAACGTTCATCAGAGGTCCGGTTAGTGCAGCGGCTCCCTGAAACAGCCAATTGGCGGGGATTCCGGGACTTGGACCCCAGCTGAAGTTATAATGAGGACCTGTCCTGAGGATAAATCATTATCTTTTCCGTGATCACCCCTTTAAGATATGACAGAGTGCACAACTCTCAGGCATGGGGCCCCGAGAGCAACATGTGGTCCCCAAACCACTGCGTGGGGAACACGGTGCTACATGATAGTAGTATTAATGCTGCATTCTCATGGAAGAAAAGTACATAATGTAATAAGAGAATTCTACAAATTTCATATGTTCATTTTTCCAAAGCCACAATGCCAAATGTACTATTGCGGCCGGTACGGGAACCAGCCCCCGGCCATACAGTACACCAAGGGAAGGGGGACGCTGCTGCTATCCAGACCTAGAACCAGAGCACTGAATGCATAGCTTATGTTTAATAAGGAGGGGGGAAAAACCTTGCCGACATGCCAAGGGTGGAGATCATTTAGAAATGAGGGAAGGATTCAAAACAGCAGAGAATAAGCCAGCGCTCTCTCACGCAATTGGGAGTTCTTCCAATTTTTAATGGAGCCTTCAGGCAGGGAGGCCTTGCTTTTCTCGAGGCTACCAGATCCGCCTTTGTTTTACCGGTAACTGTTTAAACAGGTATTTCTGATCACACCGTTTTGTGCATGTAGACGAGCATTGGCGCCGCAGTCTCAGGGCAGTGCTCAAAAACCTCTGGCTGTCCAGCTGTCGCACAACTACAACTCTCACTGTGCCCCGACGGTCACAGATATGCTGGCAATTGTAGTTCTGCAGTCAGAAAGCAAAGGCTGAAGGGAACAGTAAGGCTAAATCTGAACACATTGTTCACACAGATGCATCTAACGCAGTGGCGGTTCTCAGACCTGGATGTATGCCAGATGTCGTATCAATAGTCATAGCGGCTGCCGCTATACGACGTACAGCTCTTGGTGAGCTGCGGCACTCACTTCAAGCAGCTGATCCATAGGGGTGTCGGGTGCTGGACCACCACCGATCATCTAGAAAACCCCTTTAAGGGTGAGTTCACACTACTTTTGAAGGCTTTGGTTTATAAACGGAAGCAAAGTTTCCAGATCAGTCATAGAACAGATTCCATCGATGCATGATGAACCTTACCCACTCCTAATGGGTCCTTCAGGTTCAATTACATAAAGGAGGAAGAAAAGTGTTGTGTGCCACGACTGCCAAAGCAGCAAGCCTCAGATAGCAGTGTGAACAGTGTCTTGGAGGAGATGCATAAACACAACTGATCCTCATTGTACCCGCACACAGAGTAAAGCTGTAAATGCTGGGACAGCCTCTGCATTATGAAGAAAACCCTAATACAGCTGGCGCACCCATGTAGCACCTTTAGCCCTTCACTAGAGGTTGGTACATGGTAGCATGTTGCAATAGGTCTTATCAGAGCTATGATATGCATGTATTTGCTTCAAAAGTCCAAGGCCGGGGATAGAAATGACCTCAACACTTTCAGAAGTTCAACCGTTCGCGCGGTATCATGGAAGATCAAGATCAGGAATTGCAGGTAAATTGCTGATTTAGCCATACTCTTGAACATCACAATGTTGCCAAATGCTGAAGCGGCAGTCTGCCCGCTGTTCTCACACTGGCATCTATTGCTCCATACTACTAGGTCTACATCACATAACTGCTGCATATACCACTCATGACCATTCCTCCTCCTAGAACCTGTTGAGCTGTGTTCACATTCCTCTGACGTATCCATGCACTCAACGTATGCCAAAAGTGTGCCCTTTTGGCATATTCTGGTCCGGTTCTGTGTTGGCACACCTTGTTTTCACCATATAAGAAAGCTCAGTCTGCTATTTTTTCCTATAAGTAAAAAAAAAAAAAAACATACCAGTGTTAGGGCTTGTTCACACGTCCGTTTGTGTCCTGTGCCCGGGATTGCAAATTGTGATCCGCAATGCACGGGCACCTTCCGTGGGGCAGGAGCATGGGGATCGCAGACCCATTCACTTGAATGGGTCCGCGATCCCTCCGTTCCGCAAAAAGATAGAACATGCTCTATCTTTTTGCGGTGCGGAGGCACTGAGGCAAGGAGCGGAACCCTAGAAAGCACTCCGTAGTGCTTCCATAGTGTTCCGTATCTCCGGATTTGCAGACCCATTTAAATAAATGGGTACGCATCCGTGATGCGGAATGACAACGGAACGGTGCCCGTGTATTGCGGATCCGCAAATGCAGTCCGGTCGTGTGAACGAGCCCTTAGATGGCTTGCAATGGGTCAATAGCCCACATCTCTCTCAGATGTAGACAAAAACAAGATGTGAACAGAACCTTACCCAGAAAAATCAACTCAATCGCCCTGCCTACATTTTATAAAGCAACCTACTAAACACAGCACACTAGGTTACATAAAGTCCAGTCTCCCAGAAAGAAAAGCCCCGTTCTAAGTGAATGCCCTAAAAATCTACACCCGGCAGGACATTTTGTAACATAAAACGGACTAAAATGAACGCACAGCCACCTGCAAAGACACAGACACCAATGTCTTATCCTGTGTCAGCTATAGTTACAGTAGGGTTTCTGGGACAAACCTAATCCCTCTACTAATCTTATCCATCTGTCACAGGGTGATAAATTACTAGTTCCTTTACGCAACACATCCCCTAGAAAGCAGAAAGCCAAAAACAGCCGCTCGGCCATAAATCATAGGACTATGCGTTTATTTTCTTAATTTTCACTTTCCAATCTGCACCACAAACAAGCTCCTCTCCTGTGGGACCCGACAGCAAACACATCTAATAATACATCACCCTCTCGGGGCGAGGCGATGCCATCAGCAGATCTTACCTGATAGGGCTGAAAGGCACTATCTTCAGTTGCAAACTCCAGATGTCTCTCCACTAGAAGTTCTATTGCAGTTATGGACTTGTACGCACCGTTCCCAACCAGGGGCTTGAAAGCCTAAAAGGAAAGAAGAAATGAACATATTAAAGACATCTCCACGCTACATTTTATCCAAATTGTCAGAAGTTCCTCAGCCAAACCGAAATGTCACTAGTATCAACTTACACCAAATGCTACTCAATGATTTGTAAAATGCACCAGGGGGAATAGAAATTGGACCAAAAGAAGATATTTCCATCTTGAGTCTTCACAGTATGGATAGTACCTAAAGGCCTCATAGATAAAGGTCCCCAACAATGGAGTCACCAGATGCCACTTTTCCCACAGAAATCAATAGACAGCTAACCACATGGCTTTGACATTGAAGTCCATATGAGTTACATAAAGAGCAAAGCAGGAGACAGATCATATCTATGGAAAAGGTAGACCCTGAGAAAAGGCAAACAATGGTCACCGGAGGTGGGACCCCCAGCTAGAAAGGAGATGGAGTCAGTTGTGGTTGGGTTTCAGATGGTAAAGAAGTATAGACTCCAGCACCGCCCTGTATGACTGTCTCTCTCCATTCTGAACTTCTGAAAATAGAGAAGCCTACTTGGTACTTTCGGCAGTCTCATAGTATAGAATAGAGAGAGTAAGGGCACTTTCACGCCTGCGGCAGAGGATTCCGGATCTGGCAATCTGAATGCAAACTGATGGCATGACAAATGCATTGAAATACCGGATCCATCTCAGGTGTCATCCAGAAAAAACGGATCCGGTCTTCATTTGTTTTTGCATTTTTAAAGGTCTGCGCATGTAAAAGGGACTGAACTGATGCATCCTAAACAGATTGCTCTCCATTCAGAATGCATTAGGATAAAACTGATCAGTTTTTTTTCCAGTATTGAGCTCCTGTGATGGAACTCAATACCGGAAAACAAAAACTCTAGTGTGAAAGTACCCTTACACATGCGCAGCCTGCCTCCATTCTCAGCAGTGGACAACGGGGCCCTATTATTTAGATAGGATCCACAACGATTGGACATTTATGGCATCTCCATAAATGTCCAGAGGGGATAACATTTTTAAGGACCATATTTATAAAAAAAACAAAAAAAAAACAGGGCCATATAGAGTTGGAATCATGGAATAGAAGTCAATTTTGGGTGGTTGGAGTCAAGTACGGAAAAATACAGGCGTGAGAATCAGACGTTTGGCTTACCCATTTCACAGTCTGAGCCAACTATCAATAGGTATAGGCTGTAGCACTATTCTTGCTGACAAAATGATGGCAACTAAGATGAAACCCATTATAGGTCGATGGAACTCCTCTGAATGGATCTCTCTCATGATGGATCCATCACAGCATGACAAATGAAGATGGCTTACCAGGATTTACTGAGCCGAATATATGTGCTAATATGAACCAGAAGTCCACATGTCAGGGTGCAGTGGAGACCACCACAGAGGAACCCTGTCCTACTCCCCACCACACTTACGGTAAATACATTCAGCAGTCAACTAGGAGAAGATTTAACTGTCGTTTGCTTGTGAGTGCTGAATTCAGAGAACTCTTGAAAACCATCCAGAAGACAAAAATATGGAATTGGTGAAGACAGTACAAATTCGTAAGACACTCTTTACAAGGAGCTAATACACTCTTCTGGAGGATTTCATGCCCTACATTAGAGAAGTTTCTGTCTGAGGGTGCAGGATCTGATCCTCCAGGGGAGCGAGGAGAGGTCAGGTTTTTATCCTAAGATCTCAGTGGGTCTCTGGCTGAAACCTACACCTCCGTGCGTTCAGCTTCAGAGGCGTAATGCCAAGGATCAAATAGCCTGCCCTCAACTCCATTAGTGAAAGGCAAGAGCCAGTGACAAAACCACAATAGTGATTTGCCTCAAGGGAGAACGCTCACCATCTCAGAAATACACAAAGTATAGAAAACGCAGGCAATCTGAGCCAAACCTGTCTCAATTCAATTAAACGTGTGATGATTTGGAAGATTAGAAGTCATGGATATCATGACTCCATCGTCTCTCCTCGATGACTTCTATCTGACACACTTCACTTTGTCCCAGAGCGATTCCTGGACAGATGACAATGGAAGTGGCCAGAAAAGCTTTCACATTTTTCAAGCAGAAGTATTATTTGTATTGCAGGGAACAGGAAATTCTGTGGCTTCCAAGCCCTGGGACATAAAGGGTGTGTCCGAGGGTTGTCTACATTCCAGGCAGCTAATTATCCTTCATCTTTCTAAGCTGCAGCAAAGAAAACTTGTCTGATGAAGAACGTGAATGAAAAAGCAATGGTTAAAAGATACGCACATGTAAACAAAAGTCATAGGGCTGCACGTCCGGGGTATGAACCTAATTCTTCAAAGAGCATGTGCTGGACATGTGACAGCGCATGTACGAGACTGGACAAAGCTCAATCTAATCTCTTACACAAGGGTCTACTATTCAGTAAGCAGAGGGCTCCAGCTTGGGCAACCTCCCTCCAACCACATGTCATCCAAAGACCCCCATATCCAAACCCAATGCCCATTTCCCCACAAGCCCATGATGCAGGGGGCTCTAGTGAAGGGCAGAGTTCCACATCCGAGTCCCAGTACCATACACATACCGACAAGCCTGTTGTGTTGGTCTGTGGGATCGTGGAGGTCAGACCCATCAATCAAAACCCGCCGGCCTGTCCTAAGGACTGAAACTCAAGGTTCCAGTTCTGGGAAACTCATTTAAGGATTACTTTCAAGTGAAGTAACAGATCTTAACCATCACAAGTCAGCACGGACAATGAATTAAACCGCTGTACATTCTACCACACTAGCTGCATGGTCACCATGCTGCAGACCAGTGAGAGGTCTTGAACCACTCAACAAAATCTTAAAGGAGACCTGTCCCCTCTCCTGACACGTCAAGTTTCAGTAACTACTTACATCCCCCATGTAATGGAGCATCTACGCTCGTATTGTGCCACTTCTTTATTTTACTTTAAAGGGCTTCTGTCACCCCACTAAACTTTTTTTTTTTTTTTGTTACTTTTAATCCCTATACTGCGATTTATGCATACATACTGTAATTAATCATTTTGGTTCAGCAGATTATGTTAAAAACGTACTTTTAAAATATGCTAATTACCTTGCTACCAGCAAGTAGGGCGGCTACTTGCTGGTAGCAGCCGCATCCTCCTATCCTAAAGACGCCCCCTCAGCATGTTGATTGACAGAGCCAGCGAACCGGATCTCTCTCTGCTGGCCCTGTTTGCATTCAAAATCTGGCGCCTGCGCCGTACCTGTCTTCAGTCGGCGCAGGCGCACTGAGAGGCGGAAGCTCGCTCGGCCGCTCCATCCTCAATACGCCTGCGCCGATGACGTATGCATAAATCGCAGTATAGGGATTATAAGTAACCAAAAAAAAAAAACAGTTTAGTGGGGTGACAGAAGCCCTTTAAGTTATGAATGAATTGCTGTTTGCAGTCAAGGTCCAGGTAGGCATTGCCAGTTGGGGATGGGGGGTGTCCCTGCAAAAGTCTGACACCATCCAGTCGGTGCTGCCAGTATCACACTGTGCTGGTAGCACCCATCGGGACCTTCATTGAAAAATGCTAGAAATGAATCCATAACTTCTAGCAGGAATAATAAAGGAATGGCACAACATAGAGTCTTAAGAATAGATGCTGCAGGATTGGTATTACACAGGGAAGCAAGTAGTTACAGGGGAGATGGCAGATCGTCAGCAAGATCAACCTTATTAAACTAGTTATAATGCTGCATTTAGGATAATTACTTTTACAAATTTTCAAATTAGGTGCACCTTAGCCCCTCGCTTTCACCTGGACCCCAGGCCCCGTCAATCAAGTGGAGAGGGAAGTGTCCAGACAAGCAGAGTGGAAGAGCTCAGGTGCACAGAGTGACTAGGACCCGCCTTTATTGCACTTACACAGTGATTATTCCTCTGAAATGCAGGGAGAAGGTAGGTATATTTTTTATTCAGGAGGGCCGGCCCTACCAAGCACTATGGCTGGTTTTAATGTGGTTCATCCTGCTGACAGATGCCCATCAGCGGGAGCTCTGTGGGCAGGATCTGTATGTATAGGGGAAACTGTCACCTGGCCCTAAAAACAGGTTCAGGCGAGTGCAGCAGCTGTGGCACTGTGTTGCGGTCGTAAATCTTGGCCTTTCTGATAGTTGGATGACTGATTTTCCATCTTAATTGTTAAGCTGAGAGGAACTGTGAACCAGAGGGGAGGGGGGATTTTTTATTTTTCTTTTCACACATATTAGGCTACCTTCACACTTGCGTTTTTCTTTTCCGGCATAGAGTTCCGTCACAGGGGCTCTATACCGGAAAAGAACTGATCAGGTATGTCCCCATGCATTCTGAATGGAGAGTAATCCGTTCAGTTTGCATCAGGATGTCTTCAGTTCAGTCGTTTTGACTGATCAGGCAAAAGAGAAAACCGTAGCATGCTACGGTTTTATCTCCGGCTAAAAAAACTGAAGACTTGCCTGAATGCCGGATCAGGCATTTTTTCCCATAGGAATGTATTAGTGCCGGATCCGGCATTCAGAATACCGGAATGCCGGATCTGTCCTTCCGGTATGCGCATGCGCAGACTGAAAAAAAGGTGAAAAAATAAATGCCGGATCCGTTTTTGCCGGATGACACCGGAAAGACGGATCCGGCATTTCAATGCATTTTTTCGACTGATCAGGCATTTTTAAGACTGATCAGGATCCTGATTAGTCTTACTAATGCCATCAGTTAGCATACATTTTGCCTGATCCGGCAGGCAGTTCCAGCGACGGAACTGCTTGCCGGATCTCTCTGCCGCAAGTGTGAAAGTAGCCTTAGACGGTCATTTGGTGCTGCTGAAAGGGGCCGGTCGCTAATACGAAGGATTCCTACATAAACCAAGAATAACAAACCATAGCATAGGTTGTATTATTCCTTTTAGGCCAAACAATGATTCGTGCACAAACCTCCAAAAATTACCAGACCGCACGCAATTGCAATAGTTCATATGATAAAAACTAGGGTTTGAAAAGAGGGTTTGCAAAAAATACATCATCATCGTAGGAGGAGGGACACAGGCAGGACTGGCGTATGTGTAGCAGTTTATAAGGCTGAAAAGAGATAACAGGCCGGACTGGACGGACAGATATCCTGCAAGTAGATCCAGAGGAAGGCAAAAGAAAATAAACTGTGAGGTAGAAGCCAATTCCTTCCAGACTCCAATCAGGCAATCTGAATAAGGCTCCATTCACACATCCGCAATTCCATACAGCATTTTGCGGACCCATTCATTTCTATGGGGCCGTACGATGTGCGGCCCCGATCCTGAAATGCGGACCCGCACTTTCGGGTCTGCATTTCCGTTCCCGAAAAAAAATAGAACATGCCCTATTCTTGTCCACAATTGTGGACAAGAATAGGCATATTCTATTAGTGCCGGCAATGTGTGGTCCGCAAAATGCGGAATGCACATTACCGGTGTCCGTGTTTTGCTGATAAGCAAAACACACACGGATGTGTGAATGGACCCCAAGAGTCCATTCGCACGTCCATAGAATGGGTCCGGATCCGTTTCACAACGTTGCAGGACGAATCCGGACCCACTCATTCTCTATTAGGCCGGAAGAGATGCGGACAGCACACAGTGTGCTGTCCGCATCCGCGTTTCCGGAGCGCGGCCCCGATCTTCCAGTCCGCGGCTCCCGAAAAAAATAGAACATGTTCTATTCTTGTCCGCAATTAGCAGTTCTATGGGGGTGCTGTCCGGGTGTACTGCGGATCCGCAATACACTACGGACGTGTGAATGGACCCTTACTCCCTGGATCAACGACCCCTCTCTAGTAGCTATAGCCTGTAATAATATTACACTCCAGAAATACATCCAGGCCCCTCTTGAACTCTTTTAGTGAACTCCCCATCACCACCTCCTCAGGCAGAGAGTTCCATAGTCTCACTGCTCTTACCGTAAAGAATCCTCTTCTATGTTTGTGTACAAACCTTCTTTCCTCCAGACGCAGAGGATGTCCCCTCGTCACAGTCACAGTCCTGGGGATAAATAGATGATGGGATAGATCTCTGTACTGACCCCTGATATATTTATACATAGTTATTAGATCTCCCTTCAGTCGTCTATTTTCTAAAGTAAATAACCCCAATGTTGATAGGCTACAGTACCCTGAAAGATTATCTATACCAGTTATTACTGTAGTTGCCCTCCTCTGAACCTTCTCCAGCTCTGCTATGTCTGCCTTGTTCATAAGAGATTTGACTATGTAGACAAAGGCACACCGAAACGTGCGCTGCGGTCGGCACCATCTTGGAGTGTGGGGCACAGTATGGGTAATAGCTCTCTTTTGAGCTATACTTGATTTTGCATAACTGCTTGCAGACCATTGTATTAGGCTTGTGATTTTCTTTGCACTTTGTGATTAGACTTTTATCTGCATAGTCGAATCTCTTGGTTATCGCCAGTCCCGTCTGTGTCCCTCGTCCTACGATGATGTTGCATTTTTTGCGAACCCTCTTTTTAACAGTTTTTTATCATATGAACTAATAAAGTATATGAGGTTGCTAATATGATTAATACATATATATATTTATTTTATACACACACACACACCTTCCCAGTCTGTACACCACATATCCCAGTATGCTCGCTGGCCTGGCACCATACAAAGCCATTGTCGTCAGCTTTCCACATAATGTCGTAACTCACATTTTTTCCCTTTTACTCAATGAGCGGTTCAAAAACTGTTTATTTGTTAAAGCCGCAGAGGAAAATGAGTCCCAGGAAAGGGGCCAAGGCCCAAGTGATAAGGGCCCTGTTTGGAAACTGTACAAACACACTGACATGCATAAAGAAGAGATAAGAGCCATGTCTAAGGACACAAGGGTTACTAAAATGGAGAGCCTGCATAGCCACCCCCCACCGCACCTGGCCTGCCGTAATAGCCCCAGAAAATAACCATTATGTCCACCAGCAAAGAGCACACACACATTATTTTTAAAGGGAACCTGTCACCTGGATTTTGGGTATAGAGCTGAGGACATGGGTTGCTAGATTGCCGCTAGCACATCCGCAATACCCAGTCCCCATAGCTCTATGTGCCTTTATTGTGTAAAAAAAATACGATTTGATACATATGCAAATTACCCTGAGATGAGTCAGAGCTTGTAAATATGACTCTTCTCTGGTCACACAAGATATGACTCTTATGTTAATTTGCATATGTATCAAATCTTTTTTTTTACACAATAAAAGCACACAGAGCTATGGGGACTGGGTATTGTGGATGTGCTAGCGGCAATCTAGCAACCCATGTCCTCAGCTCTATACCCAAAATCCCGGTGACAGGTTCCCTTTAATGTCACCTAGCTTCTTGCTATTGATGGCTATTAATGCTCATGTTCCAGAGATTTATGTGATCCCTTAAAGGGTTTGTCCAGGATTAGAAAAACTTGGCTTTTTTCTCCAAAAACAGCAGTCCACAGGTTGTGTGCGGTATCGCAGCTCTGCCCCACTGACTGTAGTGGAGCCGAGATGTAATACCTGATACAACCTATGGACAGGGGTGGTGCTGTTTTTGGAAGAAAGAAGCCAAGGTTTTCTAATCCGGGACAACCCCTTTAAGACCACTGAGTGCTGTTCATCCTTATAACGGTTTTCTCTTAGAGTGACTGACTCATGAGGATAGCCCTTTCCATATAACCTTTTAGGTCATTTGAATGGACGCTAAGCTTCACCTGTACACCACTAATCTCTATAGGTGAAATACAGGAACATGTTCCTTCTGAAGAGGAGCTTTCCAGTTGGGACAACTGCTTTAAATGACAACAAAAACAGGTCCTGGGGATCAAAATGGGATTGGAAAGCATTAAAATAGGTTGTGCCAGGTTTTCCCGTTATTCCCTATACAAAGGTTGCGGTTTAACCCCTGAGACACCAACCGATCCTGTGAACTGGGGCTCTTTTCCCTCATCCTGATAGAGCAGAAGCAGAGAATGAGCCCTACCACTCCATTCATTCTCTATGGGACTGCCAGAAGTAGCCAAACTCTGTACTCCGCTATCTCTGGTAGTCCCACAGACAATGAATGCAGCATGCCGCACTCGGCCACTCCACCAGGACAACGGGATCAGTGGCTGTACTACCGGTCTCGGGATCAGTGGCTGTACTACCGGTCTCGGGATCAGTGGCTGTACTACCGGTCTCGGGATCAGTGGCTGTCCCAGTGGTTAGACCCCTCTGTGGAAAGGGGATAACATGAAAGCTCTACACAGCCTTTTTTAATCCTACGTGATATGATGCCCGTATACACAAAATGTTGGAGGAACACCCTGGATATATGAGGTCACCAGACACTCCTCCAACAGCAGATATCAGAGGAAAGAAGGATCAGGTGTTTGATTTCAACACCCTTGAATCTTTGACCCCTCAGGAGATAAGCTGCTGCCAGGGGGTATCTGATATCCGCTTGTCTCCAACTTCCAATTATCTGGAAGGTGGAAGAGATAGCTGCTGGCTGGCCTAATATTACATTAAGAATGACAATCTGTGGAACGGCATTTACAACATATATTTGAATTCCAAGACATCTAAACAGGTGGCCACCTTAGACAGTGGTCACCAAACGCTCATTTTTCGGGCCCCACGATACATGATCAGCTTTGTAGCCTGTGCATGTATTCACATTAGGGAGAGAGGAATCAACACCATCAGACACCCCAACAATGGCTTATCCCCCTTGAGAACAAAAGGATTGGGCAGGTTGAAAACACGCCGTTTTTTTTTAACCCACTGGGGAAGTGTTGGGAGACCCCACACAAATTAGAGGTCGACTGGTCCCACTAAAATTGGTGGGTTCAGCCGATGTTTTCCCCAGTAACTGGCCTCCTGTCGATCCTCTGTCCACCAGTGTGCTGTCCTCTACATATCAAGAAACCTGCTGATAGAGAAAATAGAGATGAAAGAGAAAGATATAGAGTGTTAGGGTGACCAATGTCTTACAGTTGTGCACCAACACCGTATAAGCAGGAGAGGGTTACAGCATCGTGCCAGGTAAAGTCCATTTTGTAGGGGTTGTATAAGGCACAGTTCTGGCCTTCCAAAAATTTTGTAAAAAGCTGAACATGTCCTTAGACACATCAACAGCCTGCAGCACATTCCATGGTGAATGATTGATCACGGGTCAATGAGTCCATTCTGAAGATAAGTTCAAGAGGCAGAGCCTTGCCAGCCCTAGTTGTTGGGACTATCCTCACCTAGTCAAAGGTCAAGCTGCTATCTGCACTGTCTGAAAGAGGACAGTTACGTAGGGAGGATATATGTACAGATGTTTCATCTTACCAGAGACCAAAAGGACATGATCATGAAACAACAAATACACTAAGTAAATGAACCCACAGCTCCTATCCACAGGGATAAACCCCCCGGAGAGAAGCAGACACATCTGGTGGTCTCCGTGCATGGTCACTTGGCACAATTTCAATCACTTATGGGTGAATCCTCTAAACTCCCTCAATCATAAGGGTAGAGAACACCTAAATTACAGTCAATGCCTTAAGCTTTTCTTCAGAAAACTGTCAGTTTGATGGTGCTCATTTACATTGCTTAAACGGGTTTTCCTGGAGTAAAATATTGTTGACCTATTCTGGTGGTCAATATCAGACAAGAGGGGGTCCGACTCTTAGTACCCCCCACCGATCAGCTGTTTGAGGACACCGATCATAAGGACTTTACACAAGTCAGATTTTTCAGTCAAGAAAATGTTTGACTTAGGCCTCTTGCACATAAACGTTGTGTGCCCGTATTGCGGGCTGCATACGGCGGGTCTGCGAAACACGGGCACCGGCCGTGTGCACTCCGCATCACAGGTGCAGACCCATTCACTTGAATGGGTCTGCAATCACGGAGATGCGGAACGGAAGCACGGATCAGAACCCCACAGAAGCACTACAGAGTGCGGACGGATCACGGACCCATTTAAGTTGAATGGGTCTGGATCCGTCCCGGCCGCCGCACGGACATTGCCCGTGCATTGGGGACCACAAATTGTGGTTCCCAATGCACAGAACGGCTGCACAACTCTCGTGCACAAGAGGCCTTAGTCTTGTTAGTAAGGGAGAGGATCATGGTTGACTTCAAGTGTCCAAAAAACTCAACAAAGTTACAACAGACAAGGTTTCTGATGCAAAATGCACATAATGAAGCAAGCCACCAGGCCTGGTCCTCACAGCCCCGGCCCATGTTCTACATGGTTATACAGGTAGAGACCATTTTCTGGTTTCTTTTCACAGGGAGACAAGCAAGAGAGGCTGACCAAAGGACAACATCTAACGTGTTGGATTGTTTCGGTCATAGTCGGGCATAGTTGGAGGAGGAACAATTGGCGACACGATGGTCTTGCATCAAGGGGCATGCTCAAATTGACTGTATCACAACTATCAATTAAACCCCAGAGCAAATCATAGAACAATGTACCAGAAGGACTGAGATTTGTTGGTAATTTATGGTCTCACCTCCTGGCACTGTCGCTCTGAACTGCAATCACTGACCAACCATGACCGCCAAGCTGTCCAGAAAGCAGAAGTCTAAGATTTCTTGAGTGTGGCCACCTTTAGGCACCAGTAGCCATTGTCTAGGTACATAGGCTACTTAGCACCTGGGATCCGTCTAATCCTTTATTACTAAACCCCACCCAAACTGGATTGCCTATGTGTATAAACCACATTTGGTGGATTCCTTGGAAATAAAGTCATAATGGAATAGATTACAGCATTGAGAAGAGGGTTATCAACTTAATGTCTTCAATTAAAATGGAGAAAAAAATAATCCAGCCTCACCTAATGTGTCCTGCGAGCTACACATAGACAGGTACCGAGTCTGGAGAAGTTGACATTGCCATTTGATTAAAGGGGTTGTCTCATCATGGACAATGGGGGCACATCGCTAGGATATGTCCCATTGTCTTATAAGTGCGAGTCCCAGAAATGAATGGGAGCGGGGGCCGCGCATGTGTGGTACGCTAGCATTCACTTCTATGGGGAGCCGGCTTGGTGGTGGCCGGACCGGAGTCCTCCAGCTACCACCTTGCAGGGCTCCGTTCTCGATATAGGTGCGGGTCCCAGCAGTGGGACTCGCACCTATAAGACAATGGGGGCATATCCTAGAAATATGCCCCCATTGTCCATGATGAGACAACCCCTTTAAGGCTACTTTTACACTCCGTTTGTATCATCTTTAACATAGCCATGACGGCTCCGTTTTGAACACCAGTTTCGTCAGACGGACACCAAAACGCTGCAAGCAGCATTTTGGTATCCACCTTCAAAACGGAGTGGAGACTGATCGGAGGCAAACTGATGCATTCTGAGCAGATCCTTTTCCATTCACAATGCATTAGGGCAAAACTGATCCGTTTTGGACCACTTGTGAGAGCCCTGAACGGATCTCACAAATGGAGAGCCAAAACGCCAGTGGGAAAGTAGCCTAAATCTGAGAGGGTAAAGTAAGCTTAGTGGGCAACATATTGGTACTGACCCTATTGTGCAATGCACAGCATAATTTTACCTTCCAGACTAAAGTCCATGAAATGCAAATAGGACTTCCTTTCACATGTATGTGAGCTTCACCTCTGCTGCTGGGTCACAAGGAGCACACAAGACGAGGATCCATCTCCAGGCTTGATAATTACTAGCTGTCAAAAGGGACCTACACATAAAGCATGGCAGCTGGGCAGAACTGGAGCAGATCACCCAGGGTGGTGTCTCATGCTCGTACATGTCAGACGCAAGCTCTCGGGGACCAGGTATAACACCCATACCCTGAACCTCACTGCCCACATAGACTACTGATGACCAGTGAGGAGAAATCATATCTGGAATATCCAAGGTCACTTACCCAAAATCTGATGGGAGTCCATGCCCAATCAGTAGAAGATGGAGCTAGAAGGACTACTTAGTCAAAGATTAATTAGAAGCCAGGCCAAGCTGGAGAAGATGACCACCCTTTGACCAGAAGGTTAGGAACCAGATAATGGGGTGCACTAGCTACTAAACCCTCCCCCTAATGTAATCTTATTTTTGGGACACACAAGCGATTCTGCCACCAGATTCCCACATAGACATCCAAATCACGGCTATGATCACTTGTGATCTGGATCCATTGCTATAATAGGACCATCTTTAGACCCTACATAGAGGAGACGCTGTGGTCCACTAGCATCCTTTACTCATATAGCACCATGTAGGGCTCACAAATTTCCTAGGAATACAGCTGTACGCCCGAGTACCAAGAGAAAATCCACACAAACATGGGCGACGTATAATCTCCAAGCTGACGCCGGCAGGCTCTAGTTGTATTCGTTTAACCCCTTCCAGGCACAGAGCTTGTGCCAGTCACTACATCACGCCGTTCGGGCCTCTGAGCCGCAGCACATTCCTCTGACGTGACTAAAACCAAAAAGCACACAGAGCAAACCCTCAAGAAAGTCAAAGAAAACCAGCTCCTGTAAAAGCCCACGCCGGCGGGGCGAGCACAGGAAACGCAGGGCTGACATGTGCTGCAGTCCACAACACCAAACCTGCCCGCCTGTCCCTACCAGGCTGGTAGCCCCCCTCGCCCAGGCTGGTGCCCACCGACACATCCCCTGCCCTTGTTAACATGTGAATGGCACCGTAGCCGTTCACAGCAAGTCATGGCTGAACCCAACAGGCTGAGCTAAACCGGAGTCACATGCACAGACGAGCTGCCTGCCAGCGCCTTATACCCACCAGGGCGGCAGATGGTCCGCTTACAGCAAATCAGACATCCCACAGCAAAGGGTTAACGACAGGCGCCGGCAGATGGGCAGCACCGTAATCTGGCCATAGACGTAACGATGGCTGCTATAAATGATCAGCGACCCCATACGTTTTAACCGAGTGGAAACCGGTGGGCACCGTGTTTTCATCTACCGAGAACCCGGTGACATTTTGGGCACGACTGCCAACAACAAATCACAATGACTAGTCTACTACATGGGGCTCAGGATGCCAACCCATTGCCTTGATGGTGACCACAACCTGGGGAGAAACCATCAGCACCTCCACGGCCTGAAGGCTGGTGACCTAGAAGAAGACAAGCTCCATACCTGAGGGCGCCGGCTGTCACCAGCTGCCAATCCAGGGGGGCACTGCGGGCACCGGGGCTAGGCTGGACTGCACACGGCGGCGGCGGCGGATCACAAGCCCCTGCTTTTGTCACCGAGCAGGGAGACGCTGCCGAGCGCCCAGATCTGGGTCATCATAACCGGGACCGCGCCGAGGGGTCGCTCACAGACGGCGGCGAGCAGGAGACGGCGAGCAGCCTCCTAGTGAAGGAGAGGGGGAGGTGGGGTCCTCCCCGCAGGCATCGCCGGGGCTTCCCAGGGAGGCGCAGTGCTGAGTGTTGCCGAGGAAGGATGGCGGATCTCGGGGTGGAGGAGGCGGAGCTGCGGCGGCTGAGGAGGAAGGAGGGAGGAGAGCGGGGGCGGGGCCTAGTCCGCCGTCACAGGTGCTGCTGATGGAGTCACTTCCAGAGCGGCTCTCATTACTGCTCGGTGACGGGCACCCTGCGGAGGGCGGACCTGTCACCTCAGCACCCACCGCTTACAGGGCATCTGTCAGCAGTTCTGGACCTATGACACTGGCCGGCCTGTTACAGATATGTGCAATGAGCCTCCAGGAGCAGCGGGCGTTGCTGTTACACCTAGAGGCTCTGCCCTCTCTGCACTATGATTGAGAGATGTCAGGACTACTGCAGAGAGAGCCGAGCCTCTAGGTGCAACAGCAACGCCCCCATTGCTCCTAGATCCTCATTTGCATATTTCAAAACATCCTTTTTCTCAGCAGTGCGGGCACATATGAACATGGGACCAACACGGATGTCTTCAGTGGACATGTAACAGGTCAGCCAGTGTCATGGGTACAAACCTACTGACCGAGGCCCTTTATCTAATTAGGACCGCGCCCATTCAGTGGCCGTCAAAACCACAGAACAGATGCAAATCTTTTCCTTACACCTCCTGTCTGCGCAGCTTCACTCCTGGTCGGAATTTCCTGATGGAAATGACAGACGCGTGCGCTAGGCCTGTATGTAAGGGGAGCACGCACACGGCGGGAGCGTTTTGTGGACCGCACACGGCCAGCACGGTGATAGAGATGCTATTCCTGTCTGTGATTGCGGACGAGAATAGGACATGAAAAAAAGGGGGTCAGTGATCACATCCCAATGCGCAGGTGAAAACACACAATGGAACAGCTAATAAAGTACAGGTGAGAAACGCTAGGCGCATCAAGGAAATGACAGATTCTTGGCAAATACATTCTGTACAACATTATTTGGGCCCATCTGTCAAGGTGATCTCTGTAAGACGGGTTCCTAACACTAAATTCTACCTGTTATGTGCCATGATGGCCACCATACAATTCAGGGAGGGTAGGTTCCACATGCATGCTGGGCCCACCTTCAGTTTTGGTGCCAAAATGGCCTCCATTAAATCCAGGGAATGCAGGTACCAACACTCCACACCTCTCCTGGTGCCAGATGGCCCCCAACGAATGCAATGAGAGTCCACCCTATGGGGGGCAGACTACACTCCTGACCGGCCTGTCTGCCCCATAGGGTGATTTTAATTAGTGTAAGTATTAGGGCTTGTTCACACGACCGTTGGTGCCCCGTGCCCGTGCTGTGACCCGCAAATTGCGGTCCGCAATGCACAGGCACCTTCTGTGGGGCAGGCGCATGGGGATCTCAGACCCATTCACTTGAATGGGTCCGCGATCCCTCCTTTCCGCAAAAAGATAGAGCATGTTCTAGCTTTTTGCAGTGCGGAGGCACGGAACGGACCCCAGCAAGCACTCCGTAGTGTTCCGTTCCGTGCTTCTATTCCGCATCTCCGGATTTGCGGACCCATTGAAATGAATAGGTCGGCATCCGTGATGCAGAATGACAATGGAACGGTGCCCGTGGAATACGGGAACGGGACACCAACGGTTGTGTGAACGAGCCCTAAAGCTTAGCCCGCTCTCCCTCACTCACTGGAAGACTTTTTGGCACCAGGAGAGGTATAGGGTGGACACTCATTGCATTCGTTGGGGGCCATCTGGCACCAGGAGAGGTGTAGAGTGGGCTCGGCATGCATGTTGGTACCTGCATTCCCTGGATTTAATGGAGGCCATTTTGGTACCAAAAATTAATGTGGGCCCAAGCATGCATGTGGAACCTACACTCCCTGAATTTTATGGTAGCCGGCTGCTCGCTCGGTGGAGGAGACCTCTGAATTTACATGCAGCGATCACCTCCACAGTATGAACGACAGGATCACCCGATGCACAGGCTGCACCTTTACACGGCCAGATTGTCGGGAATAAGTGTTCGCAGGAACATTCGATCCCGATAATCTGCCCAATTTTTGCAAGGTGTAAATCCACCATGGGATTGGCATGCACGCGACTGGTCCGTGGTCTGCATTTTGCTGCCAAATATAGGACATGTTCTATCCCTTTGCGGAAAGCACACGTATCTGTATGTCTGTCCCACAAAATAACAGGTCCACAAATTGCGGACCACGGGCCACTGAAGTCAATGGGCCTTTCTTGAATGTAAAAATATTGCAGGTTATGGGTAGTAGATTTCTGGAGATGGGACGATGATCCTGATCGCCATACTTTGAGTCGGGAAGGAATTTTTCACCTTTGATATGACATCTGCCTTCCTCTGGATTAACCCTTTAGGATCACAGGCCGGGCTGGAGGGGCCGGTGCCTTTTTCCAGCTTCACCAACTATTTAACAAGTCTGCTTTGACGGAGCTATACATGGCTGACAGATCCATCATGGATTACGTCAGCACAGTAAAGGGTGCTTGTATTTGGGGGATTCTGATCACTGTGTATCAGGCAGTTTACGACTTTAGATATTTATGCAGGTTTACTGAAGGCGGTCAGATAGCCGCCCTCTACACTGCCATGTGCCACATTACCCGTGTATTATAGCCCTGGCACAGTAATAAGCTGGAAAGAAGGGCTCAGAGGAGGCGTTGTATCTGTAGGGGAATGCATAATACCTCCAGGAAAACAGAGACGTCTTTGTAGCCTGGCACTATCAGGCTCCTACAGATTCCAACTGTTCAGTGAGCTGCACTTTGCTAACAGTCTGACCTTCAATTACCATCTTGGCTGGAAGCCTGTGGCTGCTTGTTGTGCAAGAAACACTGTGTCCTCTGCTGCACGGCGGTTTTACTGCGCCATAAAATGGATTCACGTGCTGCTTAGAAATATACAGACAGAGGAGCAGTGATATGGCTGATGTACCTGCGACTGTATACGGTATGTCACCGCCATGGAGCCAGAAATAAAAAACTGACAAGGGGCTTTGTTGCGCCGCTATCTGCGACTTCTCCCCGCTCACCCCAGGTCTAAAATTGTGGGAAGCGGATGGGTCCGCAGATCAGTCTCATTCATTTTCTACATTTTTAGGCGTAGAAAATAGACTAAATGTAAGACAGCTAGGAAGGTGTCTTACATTTGGAACTGGCGCTGGATTCTGAGAATGATGCCCGCAGGGCCGTAGTCGGGTCCCTCCTATGCTGAAGGAATTGCTAGTCTAGGATTCCTTTCCTATTCACTATGGAGCGCTCCAAATTATATTCATCAGAAAAGCAAAGTTCATTGCCCTAATAATAGCAAACAAGACGGAACACGTATGTGGCATGCCAGTGACTCACACATGCCCATTGTTCGCGTAGAGTTGGCAGGACTTCTGCATAATAACACCCTGGAATAAAAAGGAAGTCCTGCTTCACGCTAACTATAGATTTCCAATAACAGTTCTGGTTCATGGCTCAGGCTGTGGCTCAAGTGAAGGAGTCTCATGTCCACTAATAGAATCGTGGCTACACAGCGCTCGACGTACAGGAATGATGTACGGTCCAAATGTCTAGAGTAGTAGGAGATCAACACATGCTCGAGGCCTTAAAGGGGTTCTCCAGGAATTTGATACTGATCACCTATCCTCAAGACAGGTCATCAATATCAGATCGGTGGGGGATCTGACTCCCGGCACCACCGCCGATCACCAGATAGCGGCTGTGCCCGATACTGCAAGCAGCTTAGCCCCATTCACTTGAATGAGACTGAGCTGCCCCTTAGGCCACGTGACCAATTTAGGATGAGGTCACTGAGCACTGCGGCCTCTTACAGCAGCTGTTTGGCTGGGGTCCTGTGAGTTGGATCTGATATTGATGACCTATTCTAATATTAAGTGTTGGCTGTAATACCACAGCCATAGAATTCTGTAGGCTGTATAGTATATGGAGGTGCCCGGGGTGTTTATGGCTTCACCATGTGCATGTGGCCTTCGTTACATGACGCAAATATGGCCCACACAGTGCAGACAATGAGAGGGGGGGGTTTACAAATTAAAAAATTAAAATGTGCGATAATTCTGAAACTGGCCATACAACCCTTGCACCACATTTATGGTTTTAGACACTGGCCCAGATTTACTAATGTGCCTGCGCCAAAATTTGGTCTACGAAAGTGGTGCAAAATACTGAACAGCAGCCTGTTAGTTGGGCCCCTCTACCGCCAAGCGGTGTGATAACTGGACCTTGGTGAACCTAGGATTAAATCTTACCCTCTAGGACTTCAGTTCCCCCCACACACATGCATTTCCTAAGGATTTCGATGCCCGATGATACTAGAAATCCTCCACGAGATGCTTTCTGCTCAGGGACAACCCGCACTACTACTCTGGAATCCATCTGCCCTCTGAATTTCCCATCATTATATGGTGAATGGTGGAAAGCTACTCCTGGCTCTGCTTCTTACACAGCATTAACCAAATTAGTAAGAAACTCGTACGGTTTGGGGGAAGTACTGGCGGATGATGTCTCCCTTAAGTGATGCAATTAGCCTGCAGACATCCCTCAAACACTGTACACATCCTTTTAGGAGATATTTCATTAGAACATACTGCCAGATTAATAAACCACAAAAGTAGGAAAACCAGAGATGAGTGAGTATTAAAGGGGTTGGTCACTTTCTGGGCTACTGTTGATGACTGTGTATGGAAGACGACTATATGGCACTTACTACTGTAATATAGCCTTTGTTTATTATATTTCATAAGGTATGCCCCTTTGCTGGTTACGTCTTGTGTGCTGTTCAAATGGAGGTCCACTCCATAAAATGGCTGCTGCTGGAGGGTCATGTGACCCGGCAGATCACTCCGCTGCCTCCATTCACACATACTGCATCTACCTTATGATGTGCCGCAGATGTGAAACTCGCCTCAGTTGATGTGTCATTCATGGGATTCGGACACGGTTCGCCTAATGCAGCCTGCAGTTCACATTTGCCCGCCAGTGATAAACCAGTGACATAAAACCTCTGTCCCCTAATTTACACTGCGGCGTCTCAGTGGGACACAGCTTCAGCCCGTCTCCCCTGCCTCCTGCTTGTGATAGGTTTCTCCTCGTCATCTCTTACAAGTAGAAGGCAGAGGAGAGCAGAGAGTAGTTGCCAGGAGGAATGTGATTAGGTCATCCTGTACTTCACAGGAAGTCAGCCGCACAGGAGAGAAGGATCTACTCATGGGGAGCAAGCTCAGTTTGGGGTTACATGACACAGCTGCCTATAGTGAAAGTGTTCGAAATGTATGGATGCAAGGATAAAACCATTTATACTGCAGGTAAGTTATATGCTGTACTGCTACTTTGCTTACGTCCAGTAACAACAAAGCTAGAAGTGTGTAGACATAAGGCCTCATGCACACGGCCGTTGTTTTGGTCCGCATCCAAGCCGCCGTTTTGGCGGCTCGGATGCGGACCCATTCACTTCAATGGGGCCGCAAACGATGCGGACAGCACTCCATGTGCTGTCCCCATCCGTTGCTTCGTTCCGTGGCCCCGCTAAAAAAATATAACATGTCCTATTCTTGTCCGCGCTTTGCAGAATAGAATAGGCATTTATATTAAAGGCTGTCTGTGCCGTTCCGCAAATTGCGGAACGCGCACGGACGCCATCCGTGTTTTGCGGACTGCAAAACACACCACGGTCGTGTGCATGAGGCCTAAGAAGCAGAAGTGAGTAAAATGGAAGCAGGGAGACCGACAGATCTAATAATCTGAGTGCTGTATTACTGGAGTGTATGCGTGGTAGAGATACATACCAGATGAATCAGAGGAGCGGTGAAATGTTCAGTTACAGCACTTCCTGTAATAACTGCTGATGACACATCGCATCTCATCACTGCGGTGATACAAGTATAACCGAGGAGCATGTAATCACATAGCGGTATAGTACGGGAGGCTGAAAAAAGACATCCGTCCACCCAGGTCAGTATTAGCCTGAAAAGGTGACCCAGAGGACGGCCTAAAAAACCCATAAGGTAAAGGCCAATGTTCCAAAAAAAATTCCTCCCCGACTCCAATCAGGCAGTAAGAATAACTTATGAGGGCACATATGTCTGTGGGACCAACACAGACGCCTTCAGCTGCCAAGCGCACATGTAACAGGTCAGCCAGTGTCATAGGGACAAATCTGCTGACGGATGCCCTTTAAAAGGGTTTTCCTCAGGATAGGTCATCAGTATCCGATCAGTGGGGGTCTGACACCCGGGACCCCCGCCGTTCAGCTGTTTGAAAAGGCGCGAGCGCCGCGGCCTCATCTCTGCTCACTAAGGACAGCGTTGTGCATTGTACAGCGGCTGTGCTTGGTATTGCAGCTCAGCCCCATTCACTTCAATGGCGCGGAGCTTCTCCTAGGCCACGTGACCGACGAACGTGTCGTCACTGGCCTAGGAAAAGCAGAGAGAAGGCCGAGGCACTACTGCGAGCTGATCGGAGGGGGTCACCCGGTGATGACCTATGACTGCATATACGTTTTACAAATGGAACTATTGATATCAAACCCCAAATATGTATGGGAGGGGGTGCAAAGATGATGAAAGGTGTTATCTCAAATGAATGGCCATGACCAGGCCAGCTCTACTGCAGCGGCTTTCCACTCTGGCTCATAGGGGAGGGTCCCAAACAGGAGACCCCCCTTTCTTATGGCATCCATATGACAGTATGCACAAAAGGATTTTCTTGATGAGACAACCTCTTAAAGCTGGTGACATATGAATAAATGCCACTGGCAGGAGAACCACCCCTACTTTTACAAGAAACTATATTAACAGGTCAGGAGTTCAATATAAAGTTTCCGCTAACGTTCAGTGGGTTACAAAAACAATAAAAGAAATCTGGCAGAAATTCTGCACCCATCCGTAACCATTGTGAGCAATGAGACAAACAAAATAAAAGGGACTTTCCAGTTACAACACAATTCTAAAGTCACTAACCCCTCTGATAAAGAGGGATGATATGGTACACCTCTGTAAAGCTAGAAAAGTCAGCTTTGGGCAAATTTCAGATCAGGTTTTTTTAAAGGGATTGTCTTATCTTCGATATTGGTATATTGGCTAGGGATATGCCAGCAATGTCAGATAGGTGGGGGTCCCAGAGGCGCCTAACTCCAGAAAGGGACCCCCAATGTGTACGGACAGCAGCCGTGCACGTGCAGCCCCCTCCATTCATTTCTGTGGGACTGGTGAGAATAGGCGAGCGCTGGCTCAGCTATGTCCGGCAGTCCCATAGAAGTAACTGGAGCACTGGCCGCGCTTGCACAGTGTGCTCTCCATTCATTTCTATGGGACGTCCAAAAGTAGCCAGAACTCCCATAGAAATGAATGACGGTGCACTTTCCTTTCACCATCACTAGCCTAGTGATATGCCATCAATGTCCGAGCTGACACAGCCCCTTAAACAGATTGCAAACAAGAAGCCTGCAAAAACCAGAATATAAAATACAGCAGTACTGCAACTTCATCTTTTTTATTAGTCCTCTAAAACAAGGAAGGTGTGGGGGCCTAAACAGTCAGTACTACAAGTCCAAGCACGTGGAGCCTGCTGCACTGCACATACAAGTCTAAGGCTCCTATTATACACCAGTCTAGTTGTCCACGGGCCAGAGCTGCAAAACCAGGCCCAGCCCACGGGCACGAGTGGTGCCGTTTCAGGGTAATCTCACATAACCCCTTTCAGCAGATTTTTCTTTCCGTTTTCTGTGCAACTCCACAGAATTTCCCCCAAAAACCACAAACCGCATCACAGTTCAGCAGGGCTACTTTTTCAGCTAACCCATCTGTTGAACTAAAACTTTTCACTTTCTAACGTCATATTTTTCACATCTATTATGCCGAAGAATAATTAGCATTTCTTCTACTCTTTACATAGCAGGCCGGCTCCTTGTAGCCACATCTATCATGCTGTATATAGGCAGCACCGTAGCTATTAGAAGGCTGTGCTTCTAGCAACCCCTGTTGGAAAGCAGCTGTCCTATAAGTCCAAGGACCTGTCACCACTCTCTCATCATCTCTATTATTCCTACTAGAAGTTCATGAATGAATTGCCAGCTTCCGTTACTGATAATACAACCATCTGCATCCATTATGAACAGATCCGGTTGTATTATCTTTAACATTGCCAAGATGGATCCATCATGATCTATTGTCAGAGAAAACGGATCCATTCCCATTGACTTGCATTGGGGGTCATGCCAGATCCATCTTGCTCCGCATCCCAGGACGGAAAGACAACTAAAACATGTTGCGGTCTGCTCTCCGGTATGGGAACGCAACTAAACGGAACGGATGCATTTTGAAGCATTCCGTTCTGTTCAGTTTTGTCCCCATTGACAATGAATGGGGACAAAACTGAAGCTTTTTTTTCCAGTATAAAGCCCCTATGACGGATCTCAATACTGGAAAACGCTAGTGTGAAAGTAGCCTTAGAAAGGTTGAAGTGATCTTGTAAGACTTCAGCAGGGCCCAGTAATGAACGTGCTCGGGAACAGCACAATCTCCTTTTGCTACATTTCAATTTCTAAAGCTTTCAGTCCTTGTTAACAGTAATGTAGGCCAAAGGCTCGACATTCCCTGCAGTAGTTCTGTGCCATCAAGTATTGTCCTCTGGAGGTCATACACAAGAGCCCGAAGCGTGCATTCATCTGCATACTGGCACCAGAGAGACCATTCATACCGAGGATCCTGTGCCACCATTAGTAAGGCAGGCACATGGTAACCAACGCCAGGCAGCAGTGCTTGATGCTACAGAAAACCTGAAGGACACATCTTAAAAGGGTTTTTGGGGATTACTATGGCTTTTAACAGTTATGCTCACGTAGTTGCTTACCTCATGTACACCTTCCCCATGCTTTTCTTTTTTAAATTTGGACCCAATATCATATTATGGAAACCATCCTGTATGTAGCACTTCATGTTGTGGTATCCAACCAAACCCAGGATGCACTTCTTTCCCTAACACCCCCCAGCTGGTTTGTAGCTCCTCCCACCCAGTTACATAGACACTCCCCTATCACTGCCCCTAACACCCAGCTAGTTTATAGCTCCTCCCACCAGCTATTTACATAGACACTCCCCCATCACTGCCCCACCCATGGACACATCATCACAGGAAATAGGAAAGAGCTGCATGGACACGGTCATGTGACCACAGCCCAGAACAGAAGATAGGAGCAATAAAGGTAAAAGAAATACATTACAGAATTACCACGACCTTCATAAATGATTATTTTAAAGGATATGGATGCAAACCAGAAAACCCCTTTAAGGAGATCCAAGACTAGAAATGTAGAAAAGCAAAAAAATTATGTAAAATATCAAAGGAAACATTCATTACGCATAAAATACCTTGCAATGAGTCAGGGGTGTTAACCTTCACCATATAATAGGAAGTGGTTGGATAAAGAATCAAACACTAGCTATAAAATCTACTGATCACCCGGGAAAACATCATGAAAGGGGTCCTCTATGATTCAGAAAGAACTGGTTCTAGCTCTGGCAGATCTTGCCTATCATGTGGCACTTTGAATGGCCACCATTTCCTAAATAGTGCAGACGCACAGCCATCCCTTTGAACGCTATAGTTAACCTCAAAATGCCTTAACCCTGTGTGAACAAGGCGGTAAAGACAAGAGATTGCATTTATCTGCGGACTTGGCCAGTGTCTGAGAGACGCTCCTTCCGACGCACTTCATTCCCACTGTCTGTATAGTGGAGACTCTGAAGAAGCCATCTGTAACGCCGATGTGGGGTTTATGAAGCGGGATCCGTCTGCATCCAGTCATCTAATCCGGCCGAGCTCTCCTTCCCTCATTCTCTCTCTGTCACCTGGATGCGTATTAGGTTACGGCCTCCATGAGGTTGGCGCTCGGGGGATCTACAATGGAGCTGGAGACGGGTTGCCTGGCAACGCACTAGGGTCATACAAGTTAAGGTTAATTAAGGACGGGAAGCTTTTACACGTTTTGATACCTGAACAAAGGACAAATAGAGTTCAACACAAGGATGTGCCCGGGACCTATGGCACGGCTAGGGAAGTGGCAGGTGCCACAGGCGTCCGGAAGGGTAGATGGGTAAAAACCAGAACCCCTGTATCGGTGCAGTCGCAGGAGTGTATCTCACTTGCTTTATTAAAAGGTAACGCGTTTCAAGGGCGGATTGAAACGCGTTGCCTTTAATAAAGGATTATTTACCATCTATCTCGGGTCCAAGAGAAGCGTTCCTTTGAGTGCCGATACAAGAGTCCGATTTTGTTTTATTTTTACCTGTCTGGATCCTCTACTGCTGATACACTGCCGGGCAGCCGTCACAGGAGCCCCCCGCCAGGATACCGGCTATGGATATTAAGCAGATTAGGTTGTTGTGGATTACACAGCGTTATACCTAGACCTACTGCTCTGATATCCGGGACTTCACAACAGGCGCGGCGGCCTCCGTTTTCTCTCTCTTGCGCAGAGGAAGAGTAGGGGAGTGTAAGTCTGTCCACATGTAGAAAGGTATCGGCCAAGACGACGATCATCTTTCCCATCCTCCCTCCATAAACATCTAATGTAAATCTAATGTGTAATGGGGTCATTTACGATGAGGCCTCCTCTGGCAGCACGGGTAGACGGGCCTAGCATGCACCAGTCTAAATAAATCAGGGCCGTTGTCTTGTCCAAGCATTTAACAGCATTTTATACCTTCTAATACACGGTTATAGGAATTCTGGTACCAGCAAATACTTTTCACTCAGTAATCTATGTATGCAAATGAGCAGTTAAGTGCACCAAGGGCGGGGCCAAGCCACTCTGTGCACCCTTGCTCCCTCTGCCAGCCCCTCCATCTCCATTTTGACTGACAGAGCCAGGTTCCTGCAGAGACGCAGGAGTAAGGGTGCACAGAGGGGCTTGGGGACCGCCTTCAGTGCACTTAACTGCTCATTTGCATATTTCTCCTGTGATAGACTCCCATTAAATCTGCCCCAGTGCTTTCATCTCAAGAATACATAGTCTAACTGTCCCCTGGTCAGGAGCTACAAAGCATGACAAGCTTCTATCTCTTTCCACTCCACTAAAACGACTACAGTTTGGCTATAGTGGCTGCAGGGCGTCTACTGGTGAGACTAGGGGTATGTCTCAGACTACCTCGGATGAGCGCTTCAGCCCCTTCAAACAGCTGATCGGCGGGGATGCTGGCAGTCGGACCGCCATCGATCAGATATACCTGGAAAACCCCTGTAAGCGGTCACACTCATTTCCCCTGGTCATATATATCGGTTCCCATAATATGGAAACTGCAAAGGCGCTAAACACTGAGGAAGCATTTTAGGAACAGGAAACGGTTGCAATAGAACAGTATCAACGTCAGCAAAATGTCATTTGTGCAACAGTAATGAGCAAAAATCAGCGATTCATGTGGAAATGTGTAACGGTCACAAGTGCGAATCTTAGCGGAGCGCGCCCTACATGCTATATATAGTGCAGACAGTCCTCGGCTGGGGAAATAAGAGGACGCATAGTGCAGGGAACGGCTGGAAGACCCCACGGGCACACCGTGCCCACCTCACAGGGACAGATACAGAATTCTCACTTCTCGTTTTTCTAGGAGGAAATCATCTATTATTTAGCAGTCTGAACGTTACCCAGACCCTGAGAGACAGGTTTTTTCCTGCCGTCTTGTTTGCACTTAGCAGCAGAATAGAGGACAGCGGTTTGTGGGAGCGCGAGCCGTTGTCATGGTAATCCTCCCCTCTTGCACTTGTTTTTCTTGGCGTTTTAGCATTTTCATTTTTCTCTGTATTTCTCTACTGATCCATGTAACTGGTGCCACCGCCACATGTTCATTTCAATGTGATGGATCCAGCGCTGCGTCACGACGGGTACTCACAGATACTATCTGCCAGGCGCTCGATAATGAAAAATAACACGTTATATATGTGGTCCATTTAACTGCATAATGGAAAAACACAAGATTTCTCCAATATTAACCTCCACTGACGGCTGTAGGCATTAGATAGCTGCCAGCCAATCATGTTTCTATAGAGGAGGGGAGATAAGCGGGCACAAGACACCTCGGAAGCCACTTATCTTGGTCAATACCCAGATTTACACATGGAAAAATAGAACCAAACATGTCCCCATAGACATAGGACTGACAGCCGAGCCTGCTGAAGGATCGGAGGACAAAACGGTCACGTCGATGGTCAGCATTAAAGGGGTTGTGCAGCAATGTATATTGTTGACCTATTGTCAGGATAGGTCATCAATATCTTATCGGCGGGGGTCCGACACCCAGCACCCCCGCAGATCAGCTGTTTGAAGAGGAGGCGGCCTGTTAGAAAATAAAACCTGTTGGTAATACCCGCCTCGATTCCTTGACACAAGGCTTAAAGGGGTTCTATCCAGATAGGTCATCAATATCTGATCAGAGAGAGTCCGACACCTAGCACCAGGCCCGGTCCTCTTCACACAGCTGATCTGCGGGGGTGCTGGGGGTCGGACCCTCGCCGGTCAGATATTGATGACCTATCTTGATATAAATTCCTGCACATACCCTTTAAGCCTTGTGTCAAAGATACGAGGCGGGTATTACCAACAGGTTTTCTTTTCTAACAGTCCTCTGACAAATGAAAGCTGGAATCGGACTGGTTGCTATGAGAACTTCACTGGTTTTCATAAATCTCCTCCAGTATCGAGGCCGTTGAGATCCGGGCCTTGAGCATTGTTACAGATAGTCCAGCAGTGATGTCACCAGAGATGTCACACTGATGGAGGTGAAGGGGGTTGCACCAGGGTTATCAGGGTAATAGAATGATTTTCTACATGAATGTGATCTCTTCAGTAGTAACGCTTCACATATACATCAGGATTCGGTCTCATGCACACGACCTTATGTATTTTGCGGTCCGCAAACCGCTGATCCGCAAAATACAGATACTGACTGTGCGCATCCTGCACTTTTCACAAACCCCTCTGTCAAAATGTCTGCTCTTGCTGGGCAGACATACTGATGCGGACAGCACATGCTGTCCTGTCTGCTGTCCGCATTTTTGCATAGAAATGAATGGGTTCGCGTCTGATCCGTAATACCGTCACGTGAATGAGGCATTACAGATTAAGAATACGGAGTTCACAGACCGCTATGAGCTCAGCCATTCTGTAATTCTGAGCTATTCCCCCCGTATTTCTGTGGCAGAATAAGATGCCTTGCAGATGCCCACTACGGCAGCACACTGCTCTAGTATACGGGCCTGTATAGGCTCCACAGACCACCGTACCATGAGCAACAAAGCATAAACTAAAGGCGGCCATAGTTGCCAGCCAACAGCTAATCCATTTTCCATCCCTTCCCACTCCGAGCTTGGTAGAGCATGCATGTGTTCTCAACAGGGAGAGGGAATAGACTTCTGATAGACAACATACATTTTTGGGCAGACATCCATGTAATGCAGGGATGCCCAACATTCGGCCCTCCAGCTGTTGCAAAATTACAACTCCCAGTATGGCTGGAAAGCCTACAGATATAAGAGCATGCTGGGAGTTGTAGTTTTGAAACAACTGGAGGGCTGCAGGTTGGGCATCCCTGATGTGTATGGGCACCCTTAAAGGGGTTGTCAGAGTTATTTTTTTATTCTATGATTCTAACTAGGCAAATGTAACAGCTTTCCAATTAACTCACTATCTCCAGTGGCTGCTTTCTCAGATTTCACTGAGGGTCCCATGACCTGTGATGTCAGCTTCTCTCCCTGCTCTGATAATGTTGGTGCACAAGCCTGAGAGATCTGTACACAAGACATCACTGTGCTGGCCACGCCCCCCTGCACTGCCAGCTGCTGCTTATTGCTCTCTTCCAGGATTCTTAACCCCTTCAGCTGCACAGACTCAGGGCTGAAGTGTTTACTGTGTAGCTGCAGGCAGTGAGGATACAAATGCAGGGCACAGGAGCTGAAAGAGAAGTTCTGCAGAGCATTGCAGGTAGGGGAAAGATCCTGTGTGTATTAGCAGTGTCATTGTACAGCTAGGACTTGTAGTCCTACACATACAACATGCTGCTGAGTCTCCCAGCAGGCAGACATGTCATTTAGGGCAGCACTTGTATTCACTCCCTTTGGAGTCCCATAGTGGGACAACCCCTTTAAAGAGACATTAAATCTAAAGTCTACTTCACGTTACTTACGCAGGACAAATGCTTTGGGGCGTTCCCTTCCACTTTCAGTACCATATAAAGTGGAGTTTATTGACACAGCTCAATCTTTTTATGCAACGAAATGGAAGTTGAGGAAATAGTCTGCCTCCTTCCCCCTAGATCATTACTATATCTCACGTCTACGTCTGGGTGATAACAGCGATACTACACAGATCAATTATTCACCAGCGTTATTAACAAATGACCCTTGCCTGTCAAGCGCTGGATTATATCCGTGTCATTGGGCCGATGACTCCATGAAATGACCAATAATTGACCTGGCGTTGTATTGTAGTGCTTGATGGAGCCATTACAGCGCGATTCGTGACGCCTTGTAAAGTCATTAACAAAACACACTAATCACTGGAGAAAATGAATCACTTTTCATGGCAAATTGTCACAGCCAGCCTTACATAATGTGTTAATACAGAATACCGCCTCTACTGCCCAGATTACTAATGCAAAGTACATACCTTGTGTCAAGCACAACATGTGGCCTCATACATGAAGACAGACCCAGCGGCCAAGGAGGCCACCACTACGTACAGCCGCAGGAGAAGAAAAATCACTTGGCCTTTATAAGAAAGATGCAAAGTGGCATAAACGGGAACATAAGCCAGAAAGGGAAAGCAGGTTGAACAGAGTTAATCAGAGTGAAGCGAGACAGAAGGGGGAGCCTCCTCTGCTAGACTGTGTGTGGGTGAGAGGCGGAAGAGCCCTGGAGACACGGCATCTTATATAATCACTTATTGTATACTGCAGGGGAGGCTCTTACCCAGTGTGACCTGCACTTCTCTCCAACGGCCTATTAAAAGAAGTGCGCTCGTAGACCAAAACATTTTAGGAAGATGGATACACATACACGCACATATCTATGTATACAGAAATCCAGGTGCCTATGGCACTGTGGTCTGTAACTTACTGAATCCATTCCCTGTGGCTCTATATACTTTCAGATCAATCCTTATAGTGACTAATACAAGGGTGAATTCAGACATGGCAGAACTGCTGCAGATTTGCACATGCTAAGCGTCAGCGCCGACGTGCCGTTCTTGCACGTGACGGCCATGGCCCATGAGTGGCTGCAGCGGTCTTGTGATGGGCCACCACTTCCAGTCGGACAGGCAGGAGGTTAAAGGTTGAGTGGGTGTTTTGCATTTTTTATTTTTTTTAACACAAATTAAAATATACAGGAATAAGTTTTAAAAGGGGTTCTCCGGGAATAATGCCTTGTTACATAAAGCCCACCAGCCTGCCTCCATAATTAGAAGATTCACTTACCTGCTCCCGTCCTTCGCGCTGCCCCCACTATGCCCATGTTCCCATCCCTGACTTGTTCCGCAGCTGCATGTCACATGCTCTGCTGCAGCCAAAAACTGGCTTCAGCAGGAATGTGGCCACAAGCGGCACGTCACTGAAGCTAGTTATCGCCTACAGAAAAATATGTGACCGGACCGGAACGTGGACACAGTGGAGGACCAGAGCGGCAGGGAGCAGGTATGAATCTTCCATCTACGTACATGCCCTCCTCAATGTTTCGGTGGCAAGCGTGTGGAATCCTGCAAGCTCCACTTAGATGAATGGCATGTTGATATATTCCAAAAATATGCCCAGTGTGAATATAGCCTTAAATTTACAGCAGAGACGCACTGCACTGGAGAAATTGTCCACAATGTGCCGAGCACTGGCTGCACAGAGATATTGTGTAAGATTTATTACGAGAAGGTGAAAACAATGGGGGTGACGGGCCAAGAAACTTTCCAGTAAATTCAGCTTTTTGCTCGCCATGGGAATAGTCTACCTTGAACCAGGCAGCGGACGCACACAGCACCCCCTCCGAATCCTACCTTGTCACGCTGCCAATGTCATCACATCAATTCCCTGCACGTTCTTCTTTGCCATCCAATAATATGAGATTTTTACAACTTATCAAATGGAGAACAAGCCGGGGAAGACGGAAACGTTAGGAAAGGCAGAGTGTGCAGTAATTCATCTATAGGGCTGTATACGCTTAGGGGGCACAGAGTATCGCTCTGCATTTCCCAATAGGTCATAGATAAAGAGAAATGCATCTTACGTGACTCTCCCCGACTGCCATGGTTGGAAGGACAGCATGCATGCAGGAGCATGGAAATTGCTGCAGGATTTTCCCTTAGTCACTGCAATACCAACATATTTCCCTTCCTCGCCAGCTAATTTTATCCACGTGAATACTGGATTCACGACCGCCCCCTTTCCCAAAGCGATCACCCTCCAAGCCGTTTTTATCGTGTCTCTCCCTTTTAATAGTGACTGGTAGGTGGCTGAAACGTAGCGAGGCGCCGGCTGACATCATACGACAACTCATCTCCTAATAACCAGTGTTGGGATCATTGACTTGACTCATTGCACCCTTAAGTAACCTTCCCAGACTGCTCTGACAGGAGAGGGCTGCGGCACAATACATTGGCTGCTGACTCGAGCAGATGCGGGAGACACAGATTGCAATTCCCCTCAGCATGCAGTATTCTCTCTGTACCATTAAATCTGATTCATGAGTATTGCTCTGCCAGAATAAAAAGAGCAGGCCGGCACGGCAGACAGACTGCATTATGCCCAGCCTCGCCCGCCCTGAATACAAAGCAGTAATAAGGTCATCAGTCCTAGAATTTCCTGCAGAACACCGGTCCTAACTTTCAATCGCTTATTCTAGGGTCCTCATAGAGCAGAACCCGGGGCCCACACAACAGTTTGCTTCCCAACAGTTTTTCTTGTAATGGAGAATACAGAAACGCGTTAGCAACACGGATTAACTCATAACTATAGTCGTCGATGTTAGTCATCACATCTCTTACGTTACTCCTGTCCACCTCCAGGCTGGCAATTTACACCCTCCTCCTCCTCCTCCTCCTCAACTGCTTTGCTAGATCTTCATGCCGCAGCCTACATCCTCCAATGACATTGTTACTGCCACATGAGCGTTAAAGGGATACGAGTTGTGCTTTATGCTACTCTCATCTATTCCCAGTTATATAGCACCAGCTCCTGGAGACAGGAGAAATCAATGTATGTCCCCAGTGGTCTCACACACATTAATGGGGTTATCCGGGATTTAATATTAATGACCTATCCTCAGGACATCCAGGACTACAGCTGATCAGCTGTCAGAAGAGATCGGGGGCTCTGTGAGCGCTACTGCCTTTTCCTAGACCATGTGACGTCAGCATACATCAGTCACTAGTTGCCACCCAGCCCCCTTCAAGTCAATGGGGATGAGCTGCAAAACCAATCACAGCCACTATACAATGTACAGCAATGTGCCTGGTAAGCTCCTGTGAGCGTAGCAGCTTCCCGAAACAGCTGATCGCTGGGGGTGCTGGGACTCAGACCCCCACTGATGTGAGATTGATGACCTATACTGTGGATAGATCATTATTATTTCTCAGTGGGGGCCCTTGAGACAAGTCATCAGTATAAAACACTTCGAAAACCCCTTAAAATTTTTGCCTAACCAGATGACATCGGTTGACCATCCTGAAGGCGGATGGCAGAACAGGTTGGGCATAAGGGATTTCAACATACCCGACTTATCAAGGGCGATAAGCCATTGTTCAAGTGTATAAGAGTAGGGGAAGGTTAGGCCGAACAAGCCTTTGACCAACAGCAGGTATATGGCTACTTTTTCTATTTCAGACACACTAGTCTGTTTTTCTCTGTATTTTCTGTATGTATACAGAATATTTCATCCATGGTCAAGCATGTATTTACACTGGCATTTTGTTATTTAATGATCCATGCGTCCCCCATGTAATAACAATTCTGCAGCATCTATTCTCATGACTATGTTATGCCATTCCTTTATTATTCCTGCGAGAAGTTATGGATGAATTGCCTGTAGTTTGCTATGAAGATCCAGGTGGGTGTTACCAATTTGGGGGGGGGGGGGGGTGTCCCTGCCCAGTCTGACACTATCCAATTGCTGCTGCCAGTGCCAGACTATGTAGAGACACAACCCCGACTGGTAACACCCATCTGGACCTTCATTACAGACTGCCAACATTTCATTAATAATATCTAGCAGGAATAATAGAAGAATGGCGCGTCAGAGTCATAAGAATAGATGCTCCCGAATTTTTTAGCTCTTGGGGAATGCATGCACTTACTAAAACACACGTCAGGAGAGGTGACAGGTCCTCTTTAAAGGAACCCTTCATTATTCTGTGTTATGCCGTTACCCTGACAGCAGCTGTTTCGTCTATGGGATTCTGTCTGAATCGAACTGAAAAAATAAATAAAGTATGATGTTCCACTGGATGCAATATTACATAGCTATGCCCTCCTAGACACATGTACCCCTAGAGGAAACCAGCTCCAATGTGCAGCACCTTATAGCGGTGTATGGAGCCATAGGGGCTCTGCGTGCCTCTGAGAATGGCTCTGATGGGTGCATACGGCTTTCAATTGGGGAAGAAAAACAAAACTAAGATAATGTAACCTGAATGCACAACTTTCATGTTCAGTGTGACTGCCCTTTTGGTGACAATGGTTTGTGGTCAAAGTGCATACAGTTTACAAGCTGCTGAGCTAATCCAGAACATGACATTAGAGGGAACACCTCCGAAAGGGAAAGTTCTAGTCTGATTAGCCATTGTGAACCAATATCTTGCGGATATGTAGAGTGGTCAGGAAATTCCTAAAACCTACTGAAGATAATAACTGTGAAGAACAAAGGAGAGGGCAGGAAACACCCTCCGAAAGAAAAACACCAAGCCGACAGCTAGTGGCCCCATCAGCTAAGAAAAATGACCCTATTCAACCCCCGCCTCAGATGAGAGAAAAGAAAAAAATGGGGGATGGTTGGTGCCTCATCTATATTACATCATCACATAAAATTGGACGACAATTTCTTTTTACTGAATTTTGTGTTGAACTACGGGGATACTTTAGTCAGTACTCCTTCTCTGGAGGGCCGGCGAAGCTGAACTTAATGGGAAAACTTTTATATCGCTGACATATTCCGCAGTGCCTTACAGACATTGCTTGCTGTCCCCAGTGGAGCTCTCAATCTAACTTCCCCACCAGTATGTCCTGTGGAAACCCGCACAAACACAGGGAGAACCTACATACTCCAGGCAGATGTTGTCCTTGGTCAGATTCGAACCCCAAGGACCCAAGCACGGCCAGGAACCAGTGCTAACCACTGAGCCACCCTAAAGTCAGAAAGACGACTTTATTTTTTTTACACAAGTTGATGATCATTATGGACAGGCCGACCCTGCAGTTGTTCTGTCTGATGGTAAGACAGTGTCGATCATATCTCTGATCTGTGCGAAGACAGCAGCGTGCAGGAGCAGTTAGCCATAAGGCAGCATCAAAACAAAGGTGCAGCACAGAATTGGACCGGAAAATGAAACATTTTGATCTATGGTGGAATCACCTATATAGCATTCACACCGCTGTTGGCTGGACAAAAAACGCTGTGGTATTTGTCCAGCCAAAACCTGCCATTTTTGCCGAAAAGCATCAGGATCCCATTATAATCAATAGGGATCCAACAGTGAACTGCAGTATCCAGCAATGCCAGATATGGTGAAATCCGGTAGGCTGTTCTCCTCTGGATTTTGTGGTGCGGATGTGAACATACCCTTATTACTAGGTATTACTGCACTTCTAGTCCAGAATTGTGGTGACAGATTCCCTTTAAATTGTAGGCATCGACAGCTGAAGATAAACTATTTTATTTTTAAAAGGCCTTCATTCAACAACCTCTCAGTAATCATTCATGAAGCGAGGGGCCTCATATTGCCCATGGGAAATGACACTCCAGAAGCTATAAATCTGTAAGCGGTAAGCAATAAACTATTGCATCCATCCTACAGGTTGCGATATTTCACTTACACATTGCGAGGCTTTTCTGGCACTTTGGTGGTTAATGAGAAGTTTGCAGTTAATGAAAAGTATGATTCATGAGAAGGGTTATCCTTTGCTCTTTTATAGGCAAGGCTCCTCGTGCAGGGTGAGTCACAGTAATCCTTCAATACAGACATAACACAATTTTCAGTGTCACTGCTTCATTTCATGGTCACCTGGACACAGAGAAGAAAAATCCCCGGCTTGCCAGACACAATGAACTGGGAGACGCTCAGCCGCTCCATTTGTCCGAACTTTTTGTACTTCCACTTGGACATTTCAGAAACATTTCATATTTCTCGCACTGACTACAAAGATCATCAAGGAACGATGGAAATTTTCCTAGTGCGGGAAGGGACTTACCAAAAAATCTAGGATACCAAATACTTACCACAAAAGGTACCTTCTGAGGCTGGGCTTCCACAGTCAGGTTTTCATGCAGTTTTTGAAGCCAAAGCCAGAAGCGGTTCATGAAGGGAAGTCACTCCTAAAAGAACGAGTCTTCTGGCCTGAACATGGAAACCTGGACCACGGGCTCCCATCTACAGATGTATACTTACTTGCCTCTAATAGCACATACAGTAATACACAGGCCAGGTCTGTTCTGGCATCCCCATGTAATAACCATTCTGTAGCATCTACTCTTATGACTCTATGCTGTGTCATCCCTTTATTAATCCTGCTCGAAGTTCTAAGTGAATTACTAGATTGCCATGAAGCTCCAGATGGGTGTTACCAGCTAAGGAGTGTGTCCCTGCCAGCTATGACTAGATAATGTCAGACTGTGCAGGGACACACCCCTAACTAGAAACACCCATCTGGACCGTCACTGCAAACTGCTGACAATTATTCCATAACTTCTAGCAGGAATAATAGAAGAATGGCATACCATAGAGACATAAGGATAGAAGCTCCAGAATTGTTATGACGAGGGGATGGGCATAGTTACTAAAAAGACATGTCAGGAGAGGGGACGGGTACTTTCCTAAACCAAGAGATACCGGAGGTCAATGGAGTACATTTGCTATCAGTTGTCAGGAATGTTCCCACTGTATAGATAATGGATGTTTACCTGCTCTAAAGTGCGCCCCTTGTCTGTGCACACTGGAGGGCACCCCTGTGAGATAACCTAGATTATGGACAATCACTTAAAACATTTATCCCTAAAGGAAAAAAAAAATATAAAAATGACCAAAAAATACAAAGATTATCTCCCTAGAAAGGTGCTCGTGCTGCTCCGTCCGCTGTCGGCTCTCTCGCCCAGATCCCCCGCACACATACACGCTCAGTTTGCCAATAGCGTATGTTTTCAGTGGGGAGAGACGAGAAAGCTGCTGCCAGACGTACTTGATGGCGAGAAAGAAAGGATCAGGCATTGAAACCCACTGTGCATGATCCTTCTGATCCAGGTGATGGATACACATTGGGCTACTGTTGGTCGTTTTTGGTGGCGCGACATTCTGGTTTTCCCCTGACAGATTAGTCAGGAGAGAGACGGTGTGCGTACAAGCCTTTTGTTGTCCCGAGAGTTAAAGGGGTTGTGCAGGCAGTATACATTGATGACCTATCCTAAGGATGGGTCATCAATATCTGATGGGCGGGGTTTCGGCACCCCCGCCAATCAGCTGTTTGAAGAGGAGGTGGTGCTCCGTGCAAGCGCTGCTTCCTCTTTATCACGCCTCGTCTCCCTTGCAGCGGCAGCGCCGTGCAATCACAAGTACTGGTTCCATTCAAGTGAACGGGGCGAGAACTTGTAATTACACTGCGCCTCCGAGACTTCTGAGAGAACGCCCATTACACAGTACATGTGAACAGATATCCCTACAGTCTGCATTATATTCCATGGACCACAAAGCCAACTAGAATACAAGCACTTACGAGGGTTCGTTTCCCTTCGCCTTTGCGTCAGTCCGAATTTCTGGTGCAATACACAGGTCGCAGCCAGCCTCGTCGGATGACTTTCTACTCCAGACTGCAGACACAACACACACATGACATCATGCCAGGCGAGCTCATCGAGAGGGCATGATATTCCCCGGAGAAAACTACCAGAAGACTCCAAGAGACAGAATGGCGTCAACTTATTAAATTGGGCAAATACAGAAGGGGAGGATTCTGTTTCTTGCCTATTAAGAACATGTAACACAATTATTATATATCATGTCAAATTCTTTTATTTTTTTTAAACAGATCAAGAAGATAAAAAAAAAAAAAAGAGAGAGCAAAAATATAGCAAAAGTACAATGAACAGCTGCATTCAGTCAAAATCACATTGAATTTCGCCCACATAATGCATTCATAATGAACCTACTTAGGTTTATTTTGATGCATAATGACTCTTTTCAAGTCCAAGTTCTACCACCAGCTCAGGAGCACCACTATGGGTAGCCCCTGTGCGCCCACTTATGTGAATTTGCTCCTGGGCTGGTGGGAAGACAGGATAGTTTTTACTGAGGAGGAAGACCTCTAGACCACCCACATCCTCTTTTGGGGGGAGGATACATTGATAACATCTTGGTATTGTGGGATGGTACAGTGGACTCCTTCAAAGCCTATGTAGACACTCTTAATAATCCTATAGGTCTGTATTTTACATGGGAGGCGAATAAGGATACCAAATCCTTTTTACATTTACGTATATAAAAATAAAAAAAAAGAAGAAGAGGTTTACTACACACTGAAACATATCGTAAAACTACAGCTACGAATAGTCTTCTTCACTGGGAGAGCTATCATTTTCAACCCCTTAAAAAGGGTATTCCAAAGGGGCAGTATATATTCGCACTAGGAGAAATTGTTCTGATGTATCCACGTTTCTTCAACAATCTAGAGACCTAAAAAACTGGTTCCTGAAAAGGGGGTTACCCGGGAAGCACATTAAGAGAGGCCTTTAAACATTCATTAGGCACTGGTAGGAGTGGATTTTTGAGACCTCAAGAAAGGAAGAATTCTGAGAATGTGATGAGGATAATAGGAACGTTTGATAATGCACAGGACAAAGTCCTAAGTGTCCTTAGGAGACATTGGAATATTCTCCGCACAGATCAAGATCTGACCAACATCCTTACTCCCCATACCTCAGTTACATTTAGGAGAGGTAAATCCCTCATGGACCGTTTGGTTCACAGTATGTACACGATCGATGGTTGGATCATAGACCAGCGGGCCCTTATAAGTGTGGAGGCTGTATTGCCTGCCCTTTTATTAATGTCTCAAAAACCTTTAAGAGTGAGTCAACAGGCAGAATATACAAAATGTGGAAATATGCCAATTGTAAGATATCTGGGGTAATATACCCAATTAGACTCTTCTTTTTCTCTTTCCCCTTCCCTCCTCCCTCCTCTCTTTCCCTCCTTTATTATTGTATTGAAAAATCGTTTCTCATCTCCAACCTTATGGATGGGCCCTTATTGGTGATTAGTATTCTATCTTCTGTCCCTATGAAATACATATATATATATATTGACTGTTCAATGAAAATAGGAGTTAATGTTTAATATTGCATACTTCCTGGTCTGAGGAACGCATATGCGTTCCAGGTATATTAACATGTGTGAAGCGTTTTGCGTTTCATAATCAACTTCCAGTTTGGGATGTCATTTACGGTCTTCGCCACGTCTATTATGATTCTGGGTTGATTACAATGGTGGGGATTGGAGGAATGGTCGCCACTGAAGGGGTGAATCTTCCCCACAGTGGGATAATGTTTATTTATAACTAATCTAAGGCACTTCTGCTGTTTTTGGAATGGAGGGGATAAAGTGGAGAACAGGACGTATAGGGGAGGAGTTTGAAGAGATGTCCCTTTATAAGGCGCCAAGTTCGAGAACATACAGACGCCATACATGTGAACCTTATCTCCTCTCCTCCTCCCCCCCCCCCCCCGAGTCTAAGTACTAGGTTACTACAAGAAAACAAATATGTCATATTGGGAACGTTGCTAAAAGTGAAGCTGGGCATATACATTACATCTCGGTCAGCAAAGCCCAACCATTTTGGCCAGTTCGCCTAACCATCTAATGGGCATCCTCCTGCCTCTCTCCAATGGCTCATATCAGGAAAAGAAAGAATTGAGCATTTTGGATTACAACTAGGGAGATTAGTCATTGGGATAGATCCCTGGCCACAGCCCTCTCCTCTCTCCATGTGCATGCTTGGTCAAGTTGTGCAGGCAAATGTATGTGAAGATCTGGGAAGATAGCAGTCGGCCAACAGTCTGCTCCTGTGTGTGGCCAGCTTTAAGCAGACCATCTAAGATGCTTGGGGCTTCCCAACTCTCCGTCATCGAAAGATGTCAAGGGAGATGAGGTTTGGACATGTTTTTGTTTTCAGGGGTGATGAGTCGCTGCCAGAGGTTCACTCCCCTCTCCCCATTCAGAACATAAGTGCACGTGTCTATGGGGGCTGGGGGGATCGGGAGGAATATCTGCCTCCATTCGGCTTGTTGAGCTGACATATCTACAGTGCATGTCCACTGATGTAATCCCCTAGGCTTTACCACCTCGCAGTATGCGGACAGGTCTCCTGCCTATGATTAGTAGTAGGGGCGCGCTCATAGAGCCGGCAGTAAACAATGCTCATTGTCCTCCACTGGCATAATGAGTGTGTGACTCACAACCCAGACTCCACAATCCACGCGCTGTGAACATTAGAAATGGAAATTGCTTTCTGTAAGCCGGTCTCATCAATCCATTGTGATTGGTATTCTCACCGTGCAGTGGTGAATGCGGCAGAGACGGTCAATACATGACCCCGTTCTATGTCCTTCAGTACAGGCAATTAACCTTTAAAGCAGCCGAGACCTCTGTCTTACTACAGGTGCTAACTCAGAAATACAAGACGTTGGCTTTATTACTTTAGAAGATGGAACAAAATAAGTTACGTGGATTGAAATCTGTCAAAACAAGACGGGAAAAAAAACAAGCCGTCACGTGCTTGCCCGTGAAAGCCTCCCTGGTGGCCAAGAGTAGCTAGGCTCTGCTATCACCATCATGCATGTGCTCTACCTCTCCATTCTCTTGACTCGGAGGATCCAGGAATCATGATATGTTCATATTGGAAAACTCCTTTCAAGGGGTTGGCCCATCTCAGGCTAGGTCCCACACTCCTCTCCAGAAGGGGCCCGCGAAGTGAAGGAAAGCAGCATGCTCAACTATTGGGTTGAATGGAGAGCGTACCGTGCATGCGCAGCCATCTCTCCATTCACTGCAATGGGAATGCTTGAAATTGCTGAGCCAGACGGAGGGGGCATAGTGCTCTCTCTTTCAATTTGCGGGCCTGTTGTAGAGATAGGAGCAGGTCTCAGAAGTGAGACCTACACCTATCTGACATTGATGGTATATCCTAGCAATAGGTCATCAACGTCTGAGATGGGAATACCCTTTAAACTACAGCAGAAATTATATTTATAGACAAAGTGCCAACATTTGCTGCAGCCATTTCAAACTCATCTATTCACATTGTCATGGAAGTGCACATTTTAAAATTACCACGGCTTATCTGCAGGACCTGCCATCTTAGGAGGATCATCACTAAAGGATCTGACGTGGATGCCTGTGATATCTTTCTAAGTCCCATTTATGTACAATAGACCAGCTTTCCGAATTTCTAAGAACACGGGGCACCTCATCATCTAAACCTATCATTGCCTGAGCTGAGGGTTATTATATGAACAGGTTGTCTAGGTGAAGAATTCAGCAAAGGAGAAGATGGCGGATCGCTACAGGCGTGATCAAGGATCCCAGAGTTGTCAGATGCAAAAATCACTGTATTCTGGTGTAGTTAAAATTTTTCTAGGTTAGCCTGACCCCTTCCTCAGGTAAGTACACCCCCAGAAATCATCTCTACGACTGTCTTTGGGCAGTGTAGCCAAGCCAACTATCCTCCATCTTCTTCCCCACTGATGACTCTTCCAGATACTGGATGCTGGGAAAGGGGACTCCTGGCCACAACCCTCAGGTGAGGAATCGGATCAAGGCGGTTACACAACGCCCATAGGTGAGTGCATCCAGCGACTTAGGCTACTTTCACACTAGCGTTTCTATTTTCTGGTATTGAGATCCATCAATAGGGACAAAACGTAACTGAACTGAACGGAGTGCTTCAAAATGCATTCCGTTCCATTTGGTTGTGTTCCCAGACCGGAGAGCAAACCGCAGCATGCCGCAGTTTTCTTTCCGTCATGGGATGCGGAGCAAGACAGATCCGTCATGACCAACAATGCAAGCCAATGGGGACGGATCCATTTAACTCTGAGACAATAGAAAACGGATCCGTCCCCTATTGACTATCAATGGAGTTCATAACAGATCAGTCTTAGCTATGCTACAGATAATACAACCGGATCCATTCATAACGGATGCAGATGGTTGTATTATCAGTAACGGAAGCGTTTTTGCTCAACCATGACAGATCCAGCAAAAACGCCAGTGTGAAAGTAGCCTTATCTGTACAAGTATGTAACCCTTTGAAGTGCAGTCTCTCTGGAACATCAGTCTGTGATATTGCGCTGTAAATTTAACATTGAATTTCTATCAGCGCTGCAGCGCGCACACATTTTCAATAAATATTAACCACCACCGCCTCCAGAACACGGCTTGTTTAATAACGTGACAAGAAGATTGATTCGTTCAGCGTAAATAAATACAATAGCAGCGGTAGTCTGTTTACATAGGACTGCATACCATGCTACCTGCACACACACAATCCTGATGTCGAAACTGCGGAGCCTTGGCCTCCCAGACTTCAGATTCTGAAAATCTTGGCTCAGGAGCGCGGCATGATTCACACAAGGGCAGAGCTGTCTGGGCAGGATTTCTTGGTTTGGATAATGACCTCAGAGCTTCGCTGAAGCCACATCATCCACAATGTGTCAGGCTGATTTGTTGATTCAGAACAAGGCCGATGATTACTTTGCAGCATGTGGAATGAAAAGCTTTACAGCCGGCTACAAATTCCACCGCCCCAAAGAAACCAGAGGAAGGAGAGATATAAGATTGTATAACATTAAACATAAATTCTTGGCCTATCTATAAAAAGGATACAGAGGAAACCACGTACAACAGCAATATAAAGGGCTACAGCGTCAACCATAGTACTCTGCCAGTGCCAAGAGGACACTGACATGCATCCAGTTTGGCTGTGTGTATATCCTAGGCCTTAAAGGGTACCAGTCGTAGTGCTTTGTGTATATGATATGCCTTAAAGGGTACCAGTCGTAGTGCTTTGTGTATATCCTATGCCTTAAAGGGTACCAGTCGCAGTGCTTTGTGTATATCCTATGCCTTAAAGGGTACCAGTCGCAGTGCTTTGTGTATATGATATGCCTTAAAAGGTACCAGTCGTAGTGCTTTGTGTATATTATATGCCTTAAAAGGGTACCATTCGTAGTGCTTTGTGTATATTATATGCCGTAAAGGGTACCAGTCGTAGTGCTTTGTGTATATGATAGGGTACCAGTCGTAGTGCTTTGTGTATATTATATGCCTTAAAGGGTACCAGTCATAGTGCTTTGTGTATATGATATGCCTTAAAGGGTACCAGTCATAGTGCTGTGTGTGTATCCTATGCCTTAAAGGGTACCAGTCGAAGTGCTTTGTGTATATCATATGCCTTAAAGGGTACCAGTCGTAGTGCTTTGTGTATATTATATGCCTTAAAGGGTACAGTCGTAGTGCTGTGTGTGTATCCTATGCCTTAAAGGGTACCAGTCGTAGTGCTTTGTGTATATTATATGCCTTAAAGGGTACCAGTCGTAGTGCTTTGTGTATATCATATGCCTTAAAGGGTACCAGTCGTAGTGCTGTGTGTGTATCATATGGCCTTAAAGGGTACCAGTCGTAGTGCTTTGTGTATATTATATGCCGTAAAGGGTACCAGTCGTAGTGCTTTGTGTATATTATATGCCGTAAAGGGTACCAGTCGTAGTGCTTTGTGTATATGATAGGGTACAGTCGTAGTGCTTTGTGTATATTATATGCCTTAAAGGGTACCAGTCGTAGTGCGGTGTGTGTATCCTATGCCTTAAAGGGTACCAGTCGTTGTGCTTTGTGTATATCATATGCCTTAAAGGGTACCAGTCGTAGTGCTTTGTGTATATTATATGCCGTAAAGGGTACCAGTCGTCGTGCTTTGTGTATATTATATGCCTTAAAGGGTACCGATGTGCAAAACACACCATTTCCAAGCTACAATTATTCAAATTTGCAAAGATGCAATTAAACTTTAGGTCACACATGATGGTGTTTCCATGTATTCTACCTTTAGCAATTTTTTGCATTACACTTGAGTATTTCCATCATGAAAGGTCACAGCATATTGCTCGGATATAGCACCACTATATGATGGGATGATGAAGGATCAGACCTCTGTAACCCCCACTGATCCTGAGAATAAAGGGGCTTTAGGCCTAAATCAGGGGAAAACAATGAAGACAACGCAGCACTAAATCAGAGCTGCAGCACTTTCATTCACAGAACCACTGGACGTCCCTGAGGTGGGACCCCCACCAATCATAAAGATGGCATGCCTTAGCAATAAGCAATCACTTTACAAGATGGGGACGCTTCTACCAATCATCATGTTAACATGCATGATAGTCCTATCTAATGAGAACTATGATCCCACTGCAGGAGAACATCTATACACTATGGAGATCAGAAGGAGCAATCAAGACGGTCATCTGAAAAACAACTAGATGTAAGCCCCCCGCCACCCCCACATCATAATACTCTCAGCCGAACCCATTGCTTTCCCGGGAAAGGCTGACAGACAGTCTAACGTGTGGGGAGATTATATCATGGAGAGAAGGAGCGGCGCTATGAATTTCAATTTTTATATACTTCTGGGAGAGGTGTCTGGAAGTGGCCCTCTCCTCTCTGTGTATGGGGGGGTCAGGAGGGATGGCTGGTGGACACTTTTACAGCTCTGAGGCTACAGCATCCAACATTTTCTGCCTTTCCATCTGTAGGAAGTTCAAAAGCAAATCAGAAGTTGTTCTCCTGGAATATGAGTTATGGAAAGCAATAGTCTCGGCAGGCCTCGGCCTGTTGGAGTATGTTTAAACAACCACTCCAAAAAGCTCTTAAACTACTTCAAAATTTCCATGTTCTCACCCTAAGTGTTTTAAGTGACCATACTGCTCCTGGCATGCAGAGAGGTTTTCATCTCCACCTAACATACAATAGGTATTTTTATATTGATAAGTCATCAGATCCATCTCCCGGTACCCCTGCCGATAAGCTGTTCTGCAGTAGCTCAGTCCACTGTTTAGTGGATGGAGCTGATTATTGTCAAGTGAATGAGAGCAGCGCCGCAGTGGCCGGCTCCATCCATACAGAGTGGGCCGTGTTTTTTCGGTGCAGAACAGCTAATCGGCCGGGATACCAGAAGATGGACCCCAGGTGAACCTCAAAGTTTAAAAGCACATGGGTAAGCAAGAGCACTGGGCAAGGATGTGATAAGAATAAGCTTACCCGATCCAATCACAGCCTGTGTCTCAGATAGGAGCGGGTCACAGAGGTGGGACCCGCACCTATCTCCAGAATGGGCCCAAAGTGATCGGGAAGAGCCGCCTTCCATTCATTTCTCTGGAAGTTCCCGAAGTGAGTGGCCCTTCATTAATTTATGTGGGGATTCAGAAAACAGCCACGTTTTTTCGGAGCTCTCCCAGAAATGAATGAAGAGCATGCTGCACATGTGCAGGGCACGCTCCTTCTCTTTGTTGTGGCCGCGAATGGTGGGACCCGCATGGATCTAACTTTGATGGCATATCCTAGCAATATGCCATAGAGGTCCCGGCGGACACAACCCCTTTAAGCATTGGAAAATGCTCAACTGCAGTCCCTGGAATCAACAAATGGGGCCTGAAGCCTCAAGCCAGATTATGTCTGGAGCTCGCTCATGCGTTTACTTGCTCAAGTGCTTTACTAATCCATCATCTCCTCCATAGGTTGTCACTGAAACATATCCCCATGCCAATTGCATGTACATTACAGAAAAACATTTTTAGGATCTGACCCCCAACAACAGAATGTCCAACATTCACAGACTCACTCCAACTTTGGCAAGCACCCATTTCCACTGCCTGTGCTTGGCTGAAAAGGTCCACCCTGACAATACTGGCGATTACGGCTGAATTCCAGGAGAGGAGACGGCGGCACCTGGAACTTGCAGAACAAGTGCGTCAAGAACCATGCTGGAAAAAGTGTGCCCTTTAATAATTAAGCAAGTGCCTGGAAAAGGAGTGTTTGAGCTCATACATTATTCAGTGCTCCTCACAGGCTGATGCAAACAGATTTGGCACGAAGGTATTCCCGTATCTAACTGCTATAATAATCCAATGTGAAGCACGATGAAGGTGCAATAAAAACAACCTGCAAAGACTCAAATTATTTCTGAAAAACTGAAAGAAAAACGAAGTGCGAATATTACTGCTATAAGAAGATGCTGACTGCTACAAAACTAAAACAATCACTGGCTGGAAGGAACAAGGAAATGTGCAACCGATTCTACTGGGCTTCAGATCATGTGTAAAATGGTCGCAACGTGACCTAAAATGATTTGGTCCCTGTGTTTTTAGACGCAAGAACAAAGCGTGCCCACATGATACTTCTAGCCAAAAGTCCTGCTGTATAGACTTCGATATATAAAACATTATATTCTGGCTGCTCTCACATACCACTAGGGGGAGCATGGGAGCATAATGTAAACTATGCTGTTTTTAAAGGGGTATTCCGGTTTACAAAACAATGTATATAGAACAAAGTAAAAAATCTTTAAAATCCAGCAAATTCACACAATCCTTGACTACTTACTGGCCCAAAATGTGATATTTATAGCTCGCTGTGCCCCATGAGCAAAAAATAAGGACCAGGAAGTGGCTTGGTCCCATGACCACTGCGACTAATCACTGGCCTCAGTGGTCACATCTGCTTGAACGGCACATCATAGCAGCAACATGCCGTTCAAGCAAACTGCTGAGGTCTGTAACTTGTCACAGTGGTCACAGGTAAAGCCACTTCTTGGCCCTGGGGGGGACCAGAAGCGGTCGGGAATGAAACGGTGACGCAAGCACGGCAGGGCCCGTAAGCAGACAAGTGGGATTTTTTTTAATGGCCACAGATTAAGACCACTGATGTTGCCAGCTCCCAGGCAGGACGACCCCTTTAAGCATGCTGCGTTCTAGCACTAGGACTTAGGAACTAATATGAGGGAGCACAATATGAGATGCACAAAAGGGGAGACTTGCTCTTCAGTAGCCAGAGGAATACAGGGGATAGAACAACCTGGGATAGATGTCAACAATGCATGATGGGAATTGTAGTCTTCCTGCCACAATGGCTGCTGCTCCGAGGGGAAGCACATGGGGAGCTACATGTTTAGAATGTAGTATTAGCATTGTGCTCTGTGTGTAAGGATTCTGCAGCCTTCTTTCACGTTTCTTATCCAAATGCCAGAATACCGCTTTTTAGGTCCAATATATAACAGTATGCAGTGAGCTCCCCCTAGTGGTGGCTGTAGATATATACAACTGTGTTTAGTCTTCAATCTAGTATTGTTTTGATCTGCACGGCGGGGAGATGCAGCGGCGGCCGTGCGGAGATCAGAAGCAACGCTGGTGCCGGGAAGTGGGTAAGTATAATCTATATGAGGAGCCTGGGGAGGGCCTTATTGGATAACCCCTTTAAGGAATTTTACCTGATTGACAGCGTCGAAAATATGCAGCTCTGTCCAATAGGTGGTAGATGGAGCTGGTTACTGCACTAGCTTCAAGTGAATGGTAGCAGCGCTGTGGTACTCTGCCCACTACCAGCATCGGCGCTGCTTGGTAACAGCTGATTGGGAGGGGTGTGGGGTCCCGGACCCCTGTTGGCCAGAGAGTGACAACCTATCCTAAGGAAAAGCTATTACTAGTAAAAAATTGGGAAAATCCCTTTAAAAAATAAAAAGCATAATACAATTTTGGTTTTCCAATATCTATCCATCTACTGTACCCTCAGCTGATCAGAGATCACATGAGAACCATATTGCCACGTTCTACTCATTCCAGGAAACCTGGGGGAATTTTTATTTATTTTTTTGTTTGCTTGCTGACCGACATTTCACTTTCCCATGAAATCTTTCCTCAGATCAATGACCTGAGAGCTCTGATCAGATCAACAGATGGTCTAGTCCAGTGATGGCTAACCATGGCACTCCAGCTGTGGTAAAACTACAACTCCCAAGATGCCCCCCTTGCTTGGCTGCTCTCAGAACTCTGTAGAAATAAATGGAGAATGCTGGGAGTCGTAGTTTTACCACAGCTGGAGTGCCAAGGTTAGCCATCACGGGTCTAGTCAATTATTAACCAAGTGGGTAAACGCCATGAGGCTGCTGGTGACAGACATGCTCCTCTCTGACACTTCTTTCCATCATGGCCCCCACACCCTACAGCACAAAAATCACACCCGATAACTGCACTGATATTTATGAGATTAGTGTATTGTCAGCCAGCAGTCTAAGGCCCCATTCACACAACCAGATTTTTGTTCCACATTTGCAGACGCAGACCCATTTATTTTAAGGGCAGCACACCGTATGTAGTCCTGCATAAAAGCTAGAACATGTCCTATTCTTGGCCATTTTGCAGACAATAGGCATTCTCCTCTTTCCCCACTGACGGCACATACACGCATGCCCTATGTAACGTTCACCTATAGAGGCAGTGTCGGATACTTCAATATTGAAAAACAATGCTTCACAACCAATGTGATTCTGTATCGCCAGACATGTAGATAATGTTGTGGCTGGGCGGTATTGCATCAAATTAAAAATCTCCTTTTCTTCCAAATTAAAAGGGTTAGCCGGCCTAGTCATAAATTAGGTGCAACCTCCACCATTCCGTGCACTTAAACAGAAAAATATGGCAGCTCTGAGCGTAAATGAAGATAAATTTGTCGCGGCAGCAGGACACACCCCCTTTTGGAAAGTTGGAAAGGGTGGTGTAAAGGAAAAAAAAGGCAACTTGTGACTATTTAAAAAAAGTTGCGAAGACACTGTTAGTTTTTAACGCCACTTTTCTGGTGCAGGGAAATGATAAATCTCCTCCTCGATGTGCTGCAAAGCATGACAATCAGTTTGTTTGTTTTTGCACAAACTGCGCCATAATTTTGCCGCATTTTGATAAGGAAATCTAACCCAATATGTGCACCCTGGAAAGATATCACATAATAATGAAAACTTCAGGAGCAAGAACGACCACAACAGGAGCTAACTCTACAACTTTACCTGCTCTATAATAAAGTGGTTCATTAAAGTATCAATAGCAATTACTAGGCAAATGGCGGGCTCCGAGAAGCCAGGCGGGCAATGTACCTGAACATATACTATTCCTTGGGGTTCACGCCTTAAAGATCCTTCTTTCGATAGCATCAGATACACATGTTCAGCTCTTGAGTTTTTCCATTATTTGGTCCTGCTAAAGCTCAACTGGGGATAGAGCTGGAGATCTGCAATGCTAGTTTCCAAAGCAACCAAATCCATAGAAAGCCCACTTCTCCACAGACACATAATACACGCCAAGGTCCTTCTCATGTGGCATCATTGAGAACACGTACACCATTATCAAGCCTTTTTCTACTCGATTGCAGTGCTATTCATTGAAAAAACAAGACAGGCACTGCAACAAAACTTCAGTCACAAACCTCAGCACAATTGTATCTTAGGAGGCTTTGTTTGCTTTGACATAAATCATCGATGACGATTGAGTGATAAAAGGAAAATGGAAAAGGAATAAAAAATAAAAAACAGAAATAAAAGAAACCAAGACTCTCTCTTCTATCCACACTCCGAAACACATGAATAAATGAAGTTTCTAGTTTGATAGTTTGACTACTGTGGCCGTGGTTGCGCCAAGTGATGTCCACACACAAGTAGACGAGAAGCGGTTCTGACCACTGTTCTCCTTGCTGCACATTAGTCCTTTTCCACTGCATGACACTGGTTTAACTTTACCTGAGTGTCTCACTTTTCCGCTAGGCTAAAAGTTGAATGTGGTACGTGGTACTTTTTTGGTACCTGATCTGAGGAGGTTCAAACCAAGTGAGTGAAGCTGGTACCATGTAGTCACATGACCACCCTGCTCACTAGTGATTGGTCCCAGAGAATCTTCACTACATTGCTACCAACTATACTGAGGGGGACCACGTCTACGGTGGAGAACAAACTACCTGAGGCGAGTCAAGTACAGTAAGCTACAGAAGGTACCACGCAGTGAAGAAGTGGCTTTACGTGTCTATGAAAAAGGGGGAAATTACCATATAACGGTATTCACAGTATACGCAAGAAGCTGGCCGTATAAAAGTTTTTTTCTCCACAGATACTATTCATTCTGGTGGTACTGACTGGGTGCACTATGCACAGCCATCTCTGCTGACTTATGAGAGCAAGAAGAAATAGAGCTCTCCTCTGGATATGCCATAAACGCATGGGACGGGATATCCCTTTAAGAAGCAGCGGCTTCTCCTCCTTTTCCTACTGGAATACGGACCCGCTTGGCGGCTCTGTTTATTGGGGAGTATAGCGGTCAGATGTGTAGACTTTGAAGTCATACTGTCCTTATTGCAGAAATGAAAGTTGTCCGCTCCTCCACAGCGGGAAGGATCACAAATACCAGACATGTATGATACAGAGGAAAAGCCAATATCGAGAGGCTCTCCTGATCTCCATGAAAGCACCAGCTCCCAGGTAATGGCCTCACATCACATCATCACTTGACAAATGGGCATTACAACTGGAGCATGAAGACAAAGACGCATGGGACTTGATCTACACCCAGTGTAATGCTAATGACGACAGCTCATTTAGACAATTACACATACATACTGGAATGATGTCAATACGGCGGGGGGAGCAGCGAGAGCAGACCCAGTTACACATTAACCACGAAAACTGACCGGGGTCCTGGATAGAAGTATTCATCAATCGCGATGCACTAAAGGAGAAGTCAGCTGTGCCCTCGTCCATCACCTCAATAGTAATGCTGGTACAATGTATAAATATAAAGCACACCGATCAGCCATGACCAACACTGGGGAAGTCAAGGTCCTTTTATACAGGACCGATAATCACACCGATCATCAGGGACGTGCCTTTCTATAAATGACTATAAATAATTGTCCTGTATAAAAGGATCCCATTAACGGTTGCTCCTTCATCGGGTGATCGATCTGCCGGCAGCCAAAATCATCCTTCCGGTGAAACATCTGCTGCCCAGGAACATTGATTTTCTCTGGAGACAAGCGATTGCTTGTCCCCATACACAAGAAGTGATTGCTGCATGTAAATGCAGCTCTTATCTCCGCTGACGATCAGGCAATTATCAGGAACATGTAAAAGGACTTAAATATATTAGGCAACAAGTGAACAGTCAGTTCTTGAGGTTGAAGCCTTGGAAGCAGGAAGAACTGGCTCAAGGATTTGAGTGACTTTGACAGGAGCCAAAGAGTAATGTGTAGACACCTTCAGAGGTCTTGTGAACCCCATGTCTTGATGGGTCAGAGCTGCGTTGGCGGCATGAGGAGGACCCACACATTAAGGGCTCGTGCTGGCCGAGTCCGTACTGTGGCCCGCAAACAGTGGGTCTGCAATATATGGGCCCCAGCCGTTTTTGTACCGCATCAAGGATACAGACCCATTCACTTAACATGAACATGTTCTATTGTTTTGCCGTGTGGACAGGTCATGGACCCATTCAGGATGAATAGGTCTGGATCTGTCTGCGGAATGTGCACGAGCAATAGCCGTGTGCATGAGCCCTAATAGGCAGGTGGCTTTATAGAAGAAGACATCTGCCTGCTGTCATTTGATGTCACCTCATTACAGACGACCACAATGTAAATAGTAAGGGGGACGTTCACATGACAGTGAAAAGCACATGGCAGATTTCAGAACCATTGCCGTCCTTGGACACGTCCTACTTTGTCTGTTTTCATAGAATGAAAACAACCATATAATTCAAGGAAGTCATTTTTAATGGCCATTATTCATGGAAATAGTGGGGAAAAAATGTTGAATGTTAAAAATGGACAGTTTTTCCACTTGTAATTACCGTTTTTCACACTGTGGTGTGAATATACCCTAAGGCAGGAAAACGAGGGAGAGTAGAGACAAGCACACGTTAGATCCTATTGACAGAACAGTTTTGGGCTCTATTTGGCACATACATCGGGAAAAGGACACTTTGATGAATACCATATGTTTTTGTGGTGTACCGATACATACCAGCCGGATGGGGCAAAAGGTACACTGGGGCTAAGGATACATTTGGCTATAGGTCAGGAACTATTCGCTGCTATACGCTAAGCAGACATCACAAACGTGATGGGAACAAAGTCCTACAAAGTTCATGACTTTGGGCGACAGCTTTAAAGGGCTTTTACTATAATGTTCAGAGACATGCTTGGATGGGAGACCGCTACCATCTGCTTAAGCCCCTGAACATTATATAGGTGGGTTTCAAAGATTTTCTGTCCTGCAGCTAAATATACAACGGTAATTATATATGAATCCTGACCTGTTCTAAACTAATCGCAGGTCAGGAACACGCATGGTAACCTGCAGAAGATGCAAGTCTCGGGCTAGCTGTAAGTATAGGCATATAACCCACCACTCCCAGGTGCATCTCAGAAAATACCCTGCTGAACAAACAGCAATATAAAAAGAGCGACATAAAGACTGCCTGTTCGAGGTTCGCTGTGTGCCGAGCACGGCAAATGTCTCTCCACGTTCCAACTACCGGAGCTCAGTACTTGAACTGCCAACCGGCAGCCTCCTAATGAACAAATGTACCACTGGGCTCCATAAGAAGGCAGCAATTAGCATTTTGTCCTTGTGGCTCATTGCCATTCTCTTGTCGCAATCAATTTTACTTTTCCATTATCCTGTGTCTGGTGGGGGTTGTAACACCCTGGTGCTTGAATATTGCAATAGAGCCTCTATGCCGATTCCTCCGTGTGCAGCGCTGGTTTCACCAGAATGAAGGATTCCTTCTTCAAGAGGACCCATCACCTCTCCTGAGATGGTCAATTTTAATAAATACTTGCATTCCCCATGGAATCATTTCGCAGCACCTTTTCTCTCTGCATTGTGCCGTTCCTTCGTTTATCGCCTCCGGGAAAGGTATGAATAAATTGACAACCCTTGAGGAGGCAGATACACCTGTGGTCTTCACACCCTATCTCCAGAAGCAACCCCCTTTCCATTTCTGGGTAACCAGGTAGTGCTATGATATTTGACGATGCTCTGGTATATTAACCTGTTTTGAAAGGGAGACTATCACCAGGAAAATCACTGTTACACCAGGCACTGTGTCTTGTAGGGCTAGCTCAGCTGAATGTAATGATAACTTTCACTTAGTTCTCTCAACTGGTATCACAGAGTTGTCAATTTCTGGGAGGAATAACAAAGGAACTGCACCATGCAGAGTTAGGCCTTTGTCACAGGTCCATGATGACAACCCTGACAAGATGGTCAGTGGGTCATCCTTGAGGATGTCTGTTAAGGATCCATGTTTGGTCCATGCTCTCCGCGTGTCATCCGTATTCCACAGACACTGCAAGGCTGAAAACTAGTTTCCAGAGACTTTCCTACCAGTGGTCTGTGAAAACCATGGACCAAACACGGATGGACCATAGACTGTGATGTGCATAAGGGATTCCTTATCACGGACAAAATAGGGCATGCTTTCTTGGTGTCACCACAGACCAAGCAAAACCACTAACGTGTGAATACACAGATTAAAGTCAACGGACACCATGGACGCTCATGTATGCGACTCACTGACGTGTGAAAGAGGTCTTATAGAAAAAGATTCTCCAGCACTGTTATCTAAAGGGAGATTCAAAAATTTACTAAATCAAACACGACAGGTCCTCTTCAATTAACGAGATAAAGTGGGCAGGTATTCAGTTAGGTCTCCATTACATAATTCACATCATGGTATACGATGTTTCCTCACCCGATGGTCAGGACCCGAAGCACTGTCTGCATTGGGCTCTGTGTAGCTTTGTGATCGCACAACTATCTGACATAACAGTGGTGTTAAATGCTGCTTCCCAAATTCAGTATTCTTTAGATCAGGAGATTTTACTGACTGCAGGTTATTCATCCTCGATCTTCTTAATTGTTTTTTCTGTCCTTGCCGACTCACTGAGGTTTGTCATCAGGAGAAGCTTCCAAATAAAAACGGGCCAGAGAAGCCTTAAAAAAAATAAAAAATAAAATAAACTCTGCTAGCAGGCGGCTCACACAGCTTGGGCTCAGTAGGCACAGCTATGAGTGTGCCGCCAACACGGAACAGCATCTCTGCTCATGTGCCACTGCGAACACAGGCCGAGTATATGTTATACTAAACTGAAGTAACTGAAGTATGAAATACTTTCCCTGCTTCAGATGACATGCACAAGATGTTCTCCTAATATACGGATGACCTTCATACACCACGTGACTTCATACAGTCCGCTCATTGCTTATGGTCCTCCGCAGGTCTGTAGTACGTCATACAGAAGCACCTGCTTTTCAGCGCCCTGTTTCCCAATTTGATGGTTTCTCATCTTGTTCTGTGAAGATATGCCTTTTAATCGTGGGGTTCCAATTGAGAAAACCAAGGAGTCAAATACCCTTCAGTTTTCACCTGAACAGAGGCACTCCTGGCCACCGGATGTGCAGGGAGCTACAGCGGACAGACCCTCACCGATCAGAAAGGGATGGCATTTCTAAAACAATAAGCCATCAGTTTAGGCAAATTGCTTTAAGGGTGGGAGAAGATAGGAAGAGGAGAACGTAGACAGCACCGCAAGGAGATAGTGGAAGCGGATTGTGGGTTAACTGGTGATGACCAGCACAGACGGACAACTGCTAATCAGGGGAACATTCAGGCTTCGTGCCTAAGAAAGCACCTGCTGTAAGCACAGCCCAGTCCATTACACCAAAATTTGGAGGTTCACATACCTTGTACGGCCAGCTATTCTAAACATTTTAATGTTTGCACAATTCAATAAAGACAGAGCCATGTTAAGGTCACATTCACACCTGCATGAACATCTGCCAAAAGTGCTGAGCGTATAAAATAGTCTAAATGACCACATTACTCTTCTATACAGAGGCATACAGCACAATGTGTGTGTGTGTGTGTGTGTGTGTGTGTGTGTGTGTGTGTGTGTGTGTGTGTGTGTGTGTGTGTGTATATATATATATATATACACATATATACACATATACACACACACACACACACACACAGAGACATGGTATACTTATATATGCCTACACAGTGGCATCTGTCAGGGGTTACGTTGGGAAGTCCTCCTGACGTATACCTCTGACGTACACTGCAAAGTGTGGATCCTAACAAATAAAGAATGGTTGAACACTCCAATACAAAAACATGAACAAACATCCAGAAGCTCCATCGACAGAAGGAAAAGACAATTGGGTTTTGACTGAACAAGGCATTGAAGAAGTGTCATTAAGATTCCCTCTTACCAAGGCAGGCCACTGGACTTGCTTGACCTTTGATCCCTGAGCCTGGCTGGGGTCTTTCTTCTTCGCCCAGACCAGCTGGAACTCCACAAAAAAGGCTGTAAAATCTTCATACACTTTCACCCATTCTCGTTTATCCCATTCTAGGTCATCAAATTCCACGTACACCTAAAAACAACAAAGACACATTAGTAAGTCCGCACGGAGAGCACTGCTTCAATAGACTAATCACGGTATATAGCAAATCATATCCGCATCAAACACAGAAGTATTGCTTGGAACGTGAGAAAAGTCGTCTTGGTTCAAACTCTCTTATAATCTCCACGGTGTAGAATGTATAATTCCTATACAGGGGGTAGAGCAGAAATAACAGTGTGCAGGTAAAGGCAAAAACACATGGAACAGATCTGATCATGGAGAACTTTCAGAACAGGTGACGCCGACTTATAGTAAAGGAATACCTCATTTATTGGAGCAAAGTATTGGCGTACATGTACAGCATTATCCTAGGCCTCTTATCCTATCCCTGCCTCCTAATAATCTTCTAATCACATACATTCAAAGAGATTTCTGTTCCACACATTTCCCTCCTCGTCCAGAACCCTGTGTCTGGCTGTAAGGTAACTGGCTGGAGCAGGAGCCTCTCACTACTGTCAGTGACAGGTTCCACCCAATTTCCAAAGCTCTATCCCTAGTCATCTGCCAGACAAAAAAAATGAAAGATATAATTATGAAATGTTTTTACTACCTGACAAAGCAATTAGTTCTAATAGAAAAACAGTTCCTAATAAAACACTAAAATGTACAGCAGCGTTCGTTATAATCAGATTAGCTGAACGATCAGCGTATCAGTAACCACTTTCAGTCCTCGTGGCCTGAGCTCATTCTGCATCCCTATGTACTGCCTGTGTCTTCAATCATATGGTACCCTCCGGTTCCAGAAAAAAAAAACTAAAATTTACATTAAAGGGTCAACAACTGGTAAGTTATCTGTCTTTTCTCCAGTTAAATGTGATTTTACCAGATACAGTCAAAAAAGGACAGGATTTATTGGACACCAGTCTAAAGTATTTGGGTTCCTATAAAACTCAAGTTGCCTACATGTTCATGATACCGTTACTCTAAATAATACAATTTTATTAACCCTCAACCAACTCGAAATCCTGACGTCGGGGGGTCATTGTACTGCTAATACACCGTCCTATTGGGTCACTTTAATTAAACCCAATTAGTCGCTGTCTGCCAGGCAAGGCTTTGGTTCAGCATTCACAATGAGCCTGACGTGTTGATTTAAAATCGCAAAGTGCACAAAATTCTACATATTCAGACAGATCGCCAAAAAGGGATGCTGAGAATTAGCACTGGGCTCCCTTCGGTATCATTTGTCTAGCAAGGAGACTGAATGCATTAGCAAGAGTCTGTCAGGCAGGCCAAATGTCCCTCTGGGCACAGAGACCGAAAATAACTCTTCTAAATATAGGGGGAAGCCTTGGCAAACCTCAGCTGAGAAAAGCAGAAGCAGCAGCCTTCATGCACGCATAAATCCTTTATCTCCTTCAGGAACATATAAGGGTCAGGGACGAGGAAGGACTACATACATAATGAAGAGAGGAAGGAGTGTTGATGGTGCCCAGCGTATACAGAAGATAGCAGTGGTCAGAAACGTTCTGTTCCTCCATAACTCATGAAGGAGCCAAGGAGTCTTCTCACCGACATAACGTGGGATATGTAAGGTCCGTGTAGTAATATACACCATAACCATAGCGGGTACACATCTCTGGTGAGGATAGCAGTAGCTCGGCTGCCAAGTAAATCATCTGCATGGAAGAGCCGATTACGACTGTTTACAGTGGGCGGACTACATGGATAAGAACATCTTCTTGACTGTTTATGCAGGTGATCATCGACCTAATGACCACTCATAGGGTTTGTTCCTGATCATTGCTGCATGTAAACGAGTCCGGCCATCAACCTATAAACAAGCAAACGCTCATTGACCACATCCACCATGAACGACTGTAGAAATGTTCACAATTACAGGATGCAAGTGTAACGATCGACTTGCTATAAGGTCAGCTGGCACTGGTCTGAAGCCGGGTTGGCACGCCACAACTGCCACATGCAGCCAAAATGTCACCCAGCTCTTTTGTGGCCAATGGTAATACCTCAGTTTTAACCACAAAAATGTGCAACCACCAACTGGCGTGGGTAGATGGGGTCCCACCTGGAACACTGATGGCATATCACTACTATATGTCAATGTCAGACAGGAGCAGGTCTCAGACGTGGGACCCACTCCTATCTCCACAACGAACAGAGAGCGAGCACAGAAGCAAGACCGCCCTCCGCTCACAATTCACTGCTGCAGGACTTCCGAAAATAGCCGAGTATGGTCACTGGACTATTTTCAGGACTCCCTCAGTGATGAATAGAGAGCATGCTGCCACTTCAGGGCCCAGTTCTCTAGATAGGAGCAGCGGGACCCACACCTATCTGACATTGATGGCATATACCAGGGATGCCCAACCTGCAGCCCAGCTGATGCAAAACTACAACTCCCAGCAAGCCTGGACAGCCTACAGCCATTAGGGCATGCTGGGAGTTGTAGTTTTGCAGCAGCTGAAGGGCCGCAGGTTGAGCATCCCTGGCATATACTATAGATATGCCATCAATGTCCCTGATGGGCTAACCTCTTTAATGGCCCTTTACCCGGTATTTCTAATTATTATTCCCAGTTTTGAGTTGCAGGATGGGTTAGATGACTTCTATACATAAACCGATCATGTCCTAACGGGGCACATGGCAAAAAGGATGTCCGACTACAGGCTGCAATTTCAATATAACCTTGGGATGATGGCATTGCAGTGAGGCGCCATCTTTATACGGATACATGGCTTGTGAAAACTAACAGCGGGGAACTAACCACAAATTAAAATCCTCCAGCCTAGATGTAACCTTAGGCCTTCAGACAAGAAGACAGTGCCTGAAGTAGGCGTCCATCTAACCTGAGCTCCACCCAAGCACCCAGAATAATTATCCGTCAGTGTAAACACATCCAGGGGGCATCTGTGAGGTCCGCCCGGCCCCCCTCCCCGCTGTAAGGAAATACACAGGGAACAAACAGAGCAGATCTTCCCTCCTCCCCCACTTTCCCTGGTATGTGTTGTGGGAGAGCGGGAGGAATGCCTTCCCCTGACAATCACCTGTCACTGTCAGCTGGAATGACCTCAATTCTACCCACATGGCGAAAGCACGACTTTCTAAACAATGCGCCTCTCATGCCATGTGGGAACCAAGCCTAACATGGGTAGTGTTCTGTACTAGAACTGACGGCTGTCAGCTCCTGCACGTCTTGGGCTATGTTCACATCCACTTTCAGTCAGGAATTTTAGAGCTTGCGGTGCCCAGTGGAGCCCGGCATACAAACAATCAATCACATCTCCTTCACAACAAGCTTTTTGAAAAACATCATGAATTTTATGCATTTTTTTTTGCAAGCATTTTTCGTGCTTTTTTTCAATTCATTATCATCCATACTACTTGCCTTTTTTTAAAAATGATTTCACATCCTATAGAGAAGCCTATAGGAAAACCCCATAGGCCAGTTTCAGATGAGCACGTTCATTGCGTAAAACACACTCCGTGTGGGAGCGTGAATTCCCGTAGCAAACTCTGCTCCTTTGACCGCACAGCATTATAATAATTTATAATGCTGTGTATCTCTGCCATAATAATGACTTATAATGCTGTGTATCTCTGCCATTATAATGATGTATAATGCTGTGAATCTCTGCCCGACATCATCAGTAATGATTTGTACTGACGGCATTATGCGAGTACAATTCTTTACAGCTGGGATCGGGCAGAGACGCACAGCATTGTAAATCATTATAATGCTGTGCGGTCCAGTCAAAGCAACGGAGCTCACTATGGAAATTCATGCTGCCACACATCTGGCATTTTAAGAAAAATAATAATAAAAAAAGGTACTGACACCCCCCTCAAAAAAAAAAAAAATATATATATATATATAAAATAAAATAAAAGCCACAGAAAAGCAATTTGTAGTATGTCTCTTATTTTCTTATAGAAATTTGGTTGAAAAAAAATATATAGCACCAAAAAAAAGCAGAAAAATGTCACCCAAAAAAGTGACATTTCAGAAAACTGCTGTGAGCGACGCCACCCATACAATCATTTGATTATACACTCGAATATTTGATTTCTTTACTTTTGTACCAAAAACGCATCAAATCCTTTTTTCTTTCTTCCTTCAGTTGAAGTCCACAGAGTTGAGTAATAAAAGTTTTGAACAAATGCAATTGTTCTATCAAAGGGAAAATGTAACGGCTAATAATAACTCTATAGACCACAGGCCGCATAATGGAGCACGGCATAACGCCCAATCTGAAGGAACACGAGACCGAGCTATTTAAACTCCCGGCAGTTCTGGCTAAGAAGGTCTTCACCTTCTACATGAAAGAAATTCTTCTTTGATGTGTGTCTAAATTTAGTCCCATCTGCCAGTGTGTCAACTAACACCGCTGCGTCTGCCGCGGATAATACCGCCAGATCTGGTATTTTGGAAGCGACATTTGCACAAAAGACACTACTCGGCCTGATGTATCCGTCTTACCAGCCTAAATATAACTAATGGGAAGCCGCACACAAATGAGGAATATTTACACCGCTATAAGGCTACATTTCGCAGCCTCGCTAGGTACTGCAAAAACCCTCAAGGCCAAGATCATCTGGAACAATTTTCTTCATTTACACTTCAATTCCCTTGTTACACTGCAGTCTGGAATAACAAATTTACATTGAATTTGTCCTGTTTCTTATTGTACCGCCATCCCACAGCCCTGACTGAAATCACTAATATCTGCCTCTGCCCTGAATTGCGTTCACTTTGAAACATCATATACATACATAATGGTGAAAACACGAGCGACTGGAGCAAACCCAATATGAACTCCATTATTCCTCACGTATCCAGAATGGATGGGGCTTAGTGGGAGGGCAGGGTCTTTGTGGAAAGGGGCGTGACCAAAGTTGCAACATTTTGCACCAAAAATCTGGCGTAAAATTGTGTCCCAACCAATAGTTGGTATAAGGTAAAAAATATGTTTAACCTACAAAGCTGGTAACACAGGCCATTTCCTGATGACACTTTCCCTTAGAGTCTGTTAAGAGCAAACAAGCATCCAGTCATTTCTTTGTTACAATCGCTTAAAGGGGTTATCTGCAAATTTGATATTGATAGTCTATCCTCAGATCAAGTCATCAATATCAGATCTGTGGGGGGTGAAACTCCCGCGACCCCTGCCAATCGGCTGCTCAAAGAGGCCACGGTGCTCCATGAGCACTTGGGCCTCCTCCTAGGTCAGCGACCTCCCTGTACATCAGTCACGTGGCCTAGGTAAGCTCAGTACCTATCAAGTAAATGGGGCTCAACTGCAATACCAAGCACAGCCACTATACATTGTACGGCACTGTGCTTGGTAAGCTCACTGTAGCTCCTGAGGATAGGTCATCAATATAAAAAAAATTCTGATTAACCCCTCAGTTTAACTTAAAACGGTCAGGATCTCCGTTCACAGGCAGTTAATAGAAACACTGGGGGCAGATTTACTAATCCTGTCTAAAGTGTAGACTGTGTGAATACAGGCAGGCAGTCTGTGCCACGATGTGCCAGACCGCACGCAGTAGCTCAGGACGGATGATCCTTTTTTGACACTTCTGCCTACCTGTGCACACCCCTATTGGCTTTCTTTGCACTTAAACATTGGTGCTTTTTTGGCGCATCCCGTCGCATCTTAAGTCACGCCCCTCAGAGCATGGCGAGTGTGCCAGCATTGGGGCTCAATCCGATGAATAAATCTGCCCCACTGTACACAATCCGAGGCTGAAAATCCGCTACAGCACATGGAGGCACAAAACGGGGCGTGCATCTGTGTGACGCAAACAAGAAAGTTTCCAAGAAAGAACACAGCTTAAAAAAAACAACGAGGGTCCACAACGCTTTCAGAAAATAAACTACACTTGCATAAAACCCTTTAAACATAATGTAAGCCATTCTCCTAGCATCAGCTTAACAAACAGGGTTTGCTTTATTGCTCAACCTGTCTTCAAGGAACCATTATCACCACAGGAAACAGATGAGGCTCTGCAGCCTTTGCTTACACATTTTTTAGCACAGCGCTCTTGCTTCTGACACGGACAGATAGGGGTTTCCAGCCGGTGAAGGTGATCAAAGGTGACACGGTATACGGCTTTCTACTGGCAACAGTGGCGGAGGTGCGGGAGCCACCTGTCCTGCGGCGCACAGCACACAATGAGAATAAATATTGAATGAACCGCTCGGATACTGTTACTGCAATGTTCAAAGTCAGCTCACCAAAAATTCCCAAGGGGTGAGGGATGGGGGAGTCCTGATTAGAATTGATAGACCTCAGCAGCTCGTACATCGTGGACCTGGTCCAGCTCCATCATAAGAGATCCTCTGAGCATGAGCGATAAATGGCACCGCAGGACGTGTGTCCACGTTATAACGCCCATTCTTCAGACAGCACTGTATATACAGCCAACAGGAAAATGTGATGTAGAAAAAAAAATAAAAAAATTATTATATATATATATATATATATATATATATATATATATATATATATATATTAGATATACACACACAGTATACATACTATGTGTTATAAAGATGACTATATTCACAATTTCTGGACCTTTACCTGAATGTTAGTTTCGTTGTTCATATCTTTGTTTTTTTTTGTTTTTTTAGGGGGGGGAGGAATCTTCTGGAATTTATTTCAACAATTCTTCCTATATGTCATAATTAACACTGTAATAGAGAACCAGCTACCCGCAGACTATAGTAGACAACAAAGAAAAACTTAGCCATAACATTCCCATAAAAAATAAATTTTTATTGAGAGCTCAGGCCCACAAACGTATGCATTTTGCAGTCCACAAAACAGGGATCCGCAAAAAAGACGGATGCCGTCCGCGTGACATCCGTTTTTTTTTGGGTATCCATTGTAACAACGCCTAACCTTGTCCGCAAAACGGACAAGAATAGGACATGTTCTATTTATTTATTTATTTTTGCGGAACGGTCATGCAGGCATACAGAAATGAAATGCACACTGAGGCATTTGCGTTTTTTTTTTGCAGACCCATTGAAGTGAATGGTTCGGCATATAGGCCACAAAAAAACAAAAAACAAAACAGGACATGGAAAAAAAAATACATTTGTGTGCCTGATCCCTGAATATAATTAAAATACTTATCAGAAGATCTACTGATGTAGCCTACGATCGGATGACAGACACTTCAAAAATCATAATACGTATAAAATGAGAAGTGAGCTCATTACTAACACAAACAATGCCTAAAGTGCTGGCAGGGCCTGTAATAAGGATGCAAACAAGCACTCAATCAGCAGCAATAAACACCACTATGAATAGCGGTGAATACCGACTGTGACTGGAACAACCCAATCCCACATGCTGCACCAACCCGAGAGGCTGCCGTACCATCAGACGTCTAGTTTAATGGACGGCACCGAAAAAAATCTCTCGTGTTCTCCGACGAGAGATTTGTGCTGCCATATATTGGCTCAGGCGCAAACAACAGAAAAGAAACAAATATACCGCAGACACCAGCGAAGCTCCACAAACGCTCCGGTTAAGGCCTCATGCACACGACCGTTGCTCTGGTCCGCATCCGAGCCGCAGTTTTTGCGGCTCAGGTGCGGAGCCATTCACTTCAATGGGGCCGCAAAAGATGCGGACAGCACTCAGTGTTACGTAGCCCCGCAAAAAAATATATTTTTATATATATATATATATATATATATATATATATATATATATATATATATATATATATATATAACATGTCCTATTCTTGTCCGTTTTGCGGACAAGAATAGGCATTTCTAAAATGGGCCACCTGTTCCGTTTCGCAAAGGGTGCTACGGCCATCACAACCGCAATGAAGGGTCGCCACATTACCAAGCGGACTACTGGGGACAATAAAATGACTGTAACCTTTTATATAAGAACCCATCAATCTCCAGGTCACGGCACCGCCTGGCCCAATGTGATGGGCAATGTGGACGACGCGCCGGTGGGCATTAGCCTTTGCTCTACCAGAAGAACCATATCTAAATGCAGCTATCTGCTGTAGCTAATGGGGTGGTTTTAGACATTATTTAAAGGGGGGCACTGGCTATATTGACTTGAGCGTGACACATGGAAATGGTGCACGGGATAACTCAATGTTATAAATCATACACCGGATAACTTGTCAAACCTGACAACAGCCTTGGCCACAATTCTGACTATTTGGTGCCAAGCACAAGAAAGAGGTGGGAGGAACTATGCGCCCCAGAAACCATGATGGACGGATGGTAAAACAGTATATGTAGCAAGGACAACCAAAATATCTAATATTGGAGCAAGATCCATAATAGAGATAGAACGTATAAATATATATACCCCTCAATATGCAACTTCTGGCACCCCCACCGATCAGCTGTTTAAAGAGTCAGGGCGCCCCTGTGAGTATTATGGCCTCTTTCCAAGCCAATGACATTATGTTCATCGGTCACGTGGCCTATGTGAAGCTCAGTCCCATTCAGCTGCAATACCAAGGACAACCACTAAACAATGTATGGCGCTTTCCTTGGTAAGCTGTGAGGAGGCCACAGAGCTCACCGGAGAGCCACGTCCTCAGTGGGGGAGCCGCAAATAGGATATAGGTAATTGATATTCTACTCCTGGAAGACCCCTTTAAAAGTAAGACACTACCATCTTTCACACAAAACTCGTGCACACATACTCCCGTAAACCAGGCATGCAAACCAAGAAAACCAGCGCTATACAAGTCCTAGAAGACCTTCCATGTTTTTCAGCATATTAGTCAGCAGTGTCACATGTCTGCCTGGCAACGAGGGGGCACGGAGCGCGGTTAGGAGAATAACTACTGCCACATGAGGCCGCTGGTTGCTAGGCAACTAGAAACGGAATTGCTGCAGTAGTATTAAAAATGGCACAGTGGGGAGATCGGATTAACTGTGATACAAACACCGTCTTACATATAACAAAGAACAATAAAACAAATACCACCGCGCCGCTCTGCAGATTAGAAAAATAAGAATGAAAATAGGAAATCCGGGCCCTCGGAGACACATCGCCTGCGCAGAGCAGTCACAGGTTCCCCGCTACACACAAGCCTGAGGACCGGATATATCCTAGGGCACAGCACATCATGGGGGGGATCTTCACAGGACCCTGACGATCTAGTGATCCGAGTGTCCTCTCTGAGCGGTGGGCATGCTGTTCATAAACATATTAAAGGGGTTATCCCAAGATATCATATAGTACGTGACAATCTCTTACTAACAAAGCTAGAACCGGCCCCGTACCTCACATGGCTCCAGAGATCTCCCCAATCATTGCTCTGCTAGATTTATATCAAGACGTCTTCTACTGCAGCAGGAGGTTACTGAGCGTGGGAGCAGGACAGAGAAATGAGGAAGACAGCAAACAGCAGGTGGCGCTATACAATTAGATCTCCGTGAATAACTCCGTGGCTATGCCAAATTTTAAAATTACATGCCGGTTTGAAAAATTTAGAATATTTTTCTTAGGACTACGCCTTTAATAGGATGGTCATCGCCCAACAGGAAGTTTTATGCTTTATGCTCTTACGTGTTTATGCTTTCACGTCTCTTTTGACCACAAAATCCATCAGGACCAACCCCAGAAGAAAGGGGTAGCTGTCTTACTTACAGGGCAGAGCTAATTTTCATTCTTTTTCTCATACAGAATTGCTCGTAAATAAGTCTCCACACAAAGCAGGATCTCTTCAATGAGACAACCACTCAAAGTCGTCCTTCTCCAAGATGAGCACCAGAATGCATAAAATATGGTGGAACTGAAAATCTGGTTTGGATAAGGTGATGGTCTTCTTAAAGAAGTAACAAAGCTAGAACCCGCCCTGCACCTCACATGGATCCAGAGATCTCACCATTCATTGCTCTGCTAGTTTTCTACCAAGCTGGCAGCACAGGAGGGGTGTTGACTCACAGGGACGCGCCGTTGTGTTCTTCCTGGGTGAGGTGTCCTTTTTGCTGCAGTTCTCCTTCTATCACAGTTCAGGGTGTGTGTCCTTTCTGCTTCAGCTCTCAACCTATCACAGTTCAGAGGGTGTGCCCTTTCTGCAGCAGCTATCTCCATGCAACTGTCATAGCATCTAAGGGTCCATTCACACGTCCGTAGGGCATTGCAGATCCGCAATACACCCGGTTGGCACCCCCATAGAAATGCCTATTCTTGTCTGCAATTGCAAGGACATTCTCTATTTTTTTTTTTGCGGACCGGAAGATCGGGGCCGCGCTCTGGAAACGCGGATGCGGAGAGCACATCGTGTGCTCTCCGCATCCATTCAGTCCCCATAGAGAATGAATGGGTCCAACACTTGCGGACGTGTGAATGGAGCCTAACAGGGGATAGCACTAGTGTTAGTTGAACGATGGAACTGAGCATGTGCTTCCCCCTCAGCAAGGTAGACAGAGGAATAACAAAAAGAACAAACAGCAGGTGGCGCTATACAGACACATTTCAATGAATAGCTCAGTGGCTACACTAACTTTTTAATGAGATGCAATTACAAAAGTATTCCAATCCAGTTACTGCTTTGAAAAACGTAGAATATTTTTTGTGGGACAACCTTTTAATGCAGATAAGGCTACTTTCACACCTGCATTAGGTGCGGATCCGTCTGGTATCTGCACAGATGGATCTGCACCTATAAATGCAAACGCTGGTATCCGTTCAGTACGGATCCGTCTGCATAACTTAGTCAAAAAAAAGTCTAAGTATAAGTCAAACGGATCCGTCCTGACATTGTGTCAATGTAAACGCATCCGTCCCCATTGACTTATATTGTAAGTCAGGACGGATCCGTTTGGCTCCGCATCGTCAGGCGGACATCAAGCAACGTTTTGGTGTCCGCCTTCAGAGGGAATAGAGGCGGAACGGAGCCAAAATGATGCATTCTGAACGGATCCTTATCCATTCAGAATGCATTGGGGCTAAACTGATCCGTTTTGGGCCGCTTGTGAGAGCCTTAAAACGGATCTCACAGGCGGACCCAGAAACGGCAGTGTGAAAGTAGCCTAAAACGTATGGAGAGAGGTAAAGCACAAGCGCTATCATGTGCGACGCCTGAATACAGGACCCGGACACGGCTCAGTAGGTCCGATAATGATCGTGAGGAAGACAGGGATCTTTACGTGACATTTCTGAGCCGAACATGTGGCAGAGATGCATTATGAATTTCTGGCCGGAGAGAGATTATAAATGGGAATTCTCGGATGTGGTTGCCTGGTAACAGCCATACTGTCCGGGCTTGTATTCCGGCTTCACAACAGATGTCTGCAAAGGACGGGGGGGAGGGGGGAAGAATCGTCTTGATTCTGTAAATGTGTAACAGCAGGATCAGGAAGAGAACTGGTCGGCAGACGCATTTCCATTGTGAAAATAGGGCCTATAACAATCACTCGTCTCCGTTTCAGCTGCTGATGTCAATTACAGTTAAACAGACGCCTCTTTCTTTCGGCCTGCGCAATAAAACGCGCTTCCACCTCCGGGAGGTAATTTTCCAGGTGCTTTGAAATTAATCAAGCCATGCAAATGGATGTTTTCTCCATCCACGGAGGGCCACATGTTACCTGTACACATGTTTATTAGGACTTTATTGCTCTGAAATTCATGAATGGCGCACAGCCAAAAATATAATCTGCGTTTCCAGACCCCCTCCCCTACACACATAGTTGGCCCAATTGGCCGAGCATGTATGTTTATTTAAAGGGTATTTTCCATGACTTAAATAAAAAATTTTAATCAGATCTCATATAGTACATGACAATCTCTTTCTAACAAAGCTAGAACCAGCCCTGAACCTCACATGGATCCAGAGATCTCTCCATTCATTGCTCTGCTACATTTATATCAAGCTGACAGCTCAGGGGGAGTGTCTTCTCTGCTGCAGCTCAGGGGGCGTGTCCATGCTCTACCTATCACAGCTCAGGAGGCAGTTGAAGGATGGATCTGAGCATGTGCTGCCTTCTCAGTGAGCTGGACAAAGAAATAAGAAAAAGAGCAACCAGCAGGTGGCGCTATACACATACATTTTATTGAATAACTCAGTGGCTATGCTAAATTTTTAAAGGGAACCTGTCACCGGGATTTTGTGTATAGAGCTGAGGACATGGGTTGCTAGATGGCCGCTAGCACATCCGCAATACCCAGTCCCCATAGCTCTGTGTGCTTTTATTGTGTAAAAAAAAAACGATTTGATACATATGCAAATTAACATAAAAGAGTCATATCTTACTTGTGTGACCAAAGAAGAGTCATATTTTCAAGCTCTGACTCATCTCAGGTTAATTTGCAGATGTATCAAATCGGGTTTTTTTACACAATAAAAGCACACAGAGCTATGGGGACTGGGTATTGCGGATGTGCTAGCGGCAATCTAGCAACCCATGTCCTCAGCTCTATACCCAAAATCCCGGTGACAGGTTCCCTTTAATTACATGCAATTACAAATGAATTCAGATCCAGATGCTAGTTTGGAAACTGTAGAATATTTATTGTGGGACAACCCCTTTAATTAGGAAAGGAGGGAGATAAGCATCTGCACATCACTTCCTGTAGTGGCTTAAAGAGGACCTTTCACTAGAATAAAACATCTAAACTAACTATACAGACATGTAGAGCGGCGCCCAGGGATCCCCCTGCACTTACTGTTATCCCTGGGCGCCGCTCCGTTCTCCCGGTATAGCCTCCGGTATCTTCATATGTTAGGCTCCACCCAGTGGAACCTGCCGGCGTCTCATTCTCCCATACTGTAGCGCTGGCCAATCGCAGCGCTCAGCTCATAGCCTGAGAGAGAAAAAAAGCCTCTCAGGCTATGAGCTGAGCGCTGCGATTGGCCAGCGCTACAGTATGGGAGAATGAGACGCCGGCAGGTTCCCCTGGGTGGAGCCGAACATATGAAGATACCGGAGGCTATACCGGGAGAACGGAGCGGCGCCCAGGGATAACAGTAAGTGCAGGGGGATCCCTGGGCGCCGCTCTCCATGTCTGTATACTTAGTTTAGATGTTTTATTCTAGTGAAAGGTCCTCTTTAAGGGCTGAGAATTTAACAGATCATTGCTAACAAGCATTCATAGTAACGCTTGTTAGCAATGATCTGGCAGTGTAAATGCACCGCCGATTACCCGCTTGTTCATCAGGTACGGTAATTGGATTGTTTGTGTGGCACAAAAAAATCCTTGTTTCCAAGTGACAGCTCATGCTGTGTAAACAGATCTCCTGCCGGCAAACAACGAGTCCGTATGTGGAGGAGCGATGGCATTAGTGATACTCTGGAGGAGATCGCTCCATGTAAACACACTGGTCTCCTCCACTAGCAATCAGCAGATTGTCAGGAAGGAACGCTTCCGCTAGTACATCGTCCTGTGTAAAGGGACCTTTATCTGCCGGTAGAATGGAAGACTGGGCATGCAGAAAACTATCATGCTCAATTCTTGTTTCCTCTATCTGCCACAGCTGGAAGGACCCATCCATATTACATTGGTGACTGATCAGGGTCACACTGAGGCCCTCATGGATCTAGGCACCACCAAGTGAGGGGCCATTATCTAGAACAGTGATGGTGAACCTTTTAGAGACCGAGTGCCCAAACTGCAACCAAATACCCACTTATTTATCGCAAAGTGCCAAAACGGCAATTTAACCTGAATACCAATATAGTATATCTTCCATGTACGTAATCATTTAGCTATAATAGCTTAATAGCCTACATTCAGTGCGCTGCCTGCGCTGTTCATAGTGCGTCCTGTGCTGATGAATGGCAAGAAAAGTCTAAAGCATATTGGTATGCCATAGACTTTTTCCAAGGCGTGGGTGCCCACAGAGAGGGCTCTGAGTGCCGCCTCTGGCACCTGTGCCGTAGGTTCGCCATCACTGATCTATAACATCTCCATAATACAGCACAAGACGGAGCATGTGTAAAGCAGGTCAGAAGCCTTTCATAGCTGCCGCCCAAATGCTTGTTCAGCCGACCGCTGCTCCTCCCAGCCCCCCATACACACGCACTCTCAGTTTGGCATGCATGTGTTCTCAATGGGGTGAGGGGGAAAGTCGCCGTCAGCCACTTCTGGCGGCAGGCGGTCTCCCTTGAGAACCATCGATCAGAACATGGCTGATCCTTCTTGCTCCCCGCTGACACCTGCCATCCGGGAAGAACAATAGACACCTCCCCCCCACACGGTTAGCTCAGCCTTCATCTACTGTATATGTCCACCTTAGAAAAGCCGTAGTATAGAGCTGTACAGCAATGACGACTTGTATAGCCGACAGCTATCGCTCCCTACACATGCCTGCTCGGCCATGGAGGCATGTCTTCTGAACGCTGCTGCCGCCAGACACCTATCTGTCTAAAAACAAAAGGATCGGGCATGCTGAAATCAAACAGCCTCATCCTTCTCTGTCCCAACATCTGCAGTCGGTGAAGAGTTGGGCAGCCCCCTCATACACACTTGATGGTGGGCCAGTGCATCCAAAATCAGCGTTTTGCCGATATTAATCTTATGGTCAGCTTTAAAGGGAACCTGTCACCGGGATTTTGGGTATAGAGCTGAGGACATGGGTTGCTAGCTTGCCGCTAGCACATCCTCAATATCCAGTCCCCATAGCTCTGTGTGCTTTTATTGTGTAAAAAAACCGATTTGATACATATGCAAATTACCCTGAGAGGAGTCAGAGCTTGTAAATATGACTCTTCTCTGGTCTCACAAGATATGACTCTTATGTTAATTTGCATAAAAGGCAGGAAGTACAAAAATGCTGAATACTTATTGAATTCGTCTGCAAATGAAATTAAAAAAGTGTCATTTATATGTTTAGGGTAACACAATGAACATTTAGAAACGCTCAGTGAGGGTGGCACAGTAGAGGTGACAGGTCCCCTACATAATGGAGGCTCACAGTGATGGCGATTACCTGACCTACATTTCACAATGATGATATGAGACGCCTCATAAATGGGAGATTGCAATCTCGTGTTCATTGCTGGGAAAGAAGCCTTCCAGTGCTTATCCATCAGGTCACACCTATGTGCAGATACCTATAAGGCCTCATGCACACCAACGTTGTTTGTTTCCGTGTCCGTTCCGTTTTATTTTTGCGGATAGGATGCGGACCCATTTATTTCAATGGGTCCGCAAAAAATGCTTCGCATCAGTATGTCCGTTCCGTAGCCCCTCAAAAAAATAGAACATGTGATATTCTTGTCTGTTTTAGGCATTGTTACAATGGATCTGCAAAAAAAAATAAAAAAAAAATACGGATGCCATTTTCTTTTGCGGTTCCACAATTTGCGGACCGCAAAACACATACGGTCATGTGCATGTAGCCTAACACAAATACCGCCGTGTGCAACTGCAAGGAATACTGAAAGCCATCAGCAATAGCAACGGCGCCACCTCCAGGGTGTAAAACTGAAGGCGGCCCAGAAGAACGGATGGCTCTCGGAGCGGTGCTTTGTACCTTCCGGTGTACCTCTTGAGACTGTGCTGGGGACAGCTGCATCCATCAAAGTGCCACATACTGGCTGCAGCGTAAAATAAATGTAAAGGCCCAATTATAAAAGAAATAAAAGACAAAAAAATCACCTGGAAGATGATACCTGAGCTGAAGACCATGCTCTGAGCACACGAGCCTGGCCAGGCCTCCATCACACGAGCGATACGGATTGTGTCAGGATCTGTTCAGGGAAAAACTGATGGTTTTTGCACGCAAGTTCAATCAGTTTTGTCTGTGATTGTGTTCAGCGTCTGCGTTTTTGCTTCCGGATTATATCACGCGTGTCACGAAAAACGAATGGATAACAATCTACGCCTCCTAGCAGCCAGGAGAGAAAAACGCACTACATCTGGATGCCTTCTGTTTTTCACACAAGCCCCACTCTAAGGGGCCAGGGCTGCGTGAAAAACACACAATTATTATCGAACATGCTGAAGGTAGAGATGATGTGAGGGTCACGATCCATTCCGGATGCTCACAACACGCATCGCATCCGGACGGAAAACTCCCTCTTGTGAAACAGCCCTATAGCCGCGGTTTTGTCGTGTGCACCGCGTACAAAAGTAAAATTCTACCCTCGCCTCATATGAATAAGAGAGTCAAATCCTAACAACATGTCCCTACGTACTGTGGATCTCACAAGTCCCGGCGATTTTACCGGTTACGTCTCTGAGCTTTTGGCGTAATGAATAGCACCGTCATGTTACAAAAGGCTCAGAAAAGCTAAGCTGAAAAGAAAGGCATGAGCTGTTTGATCTCCAGTTTAAATAAGAGGATTAGAGGAGGGTGGGAGAGTTCTCCCATCAAATCAGATGTTAGAGTCTGTGCTCCGTTTTCCTGTATATCGCCGGTAGCAGTTTGGTGGGTTTTAAGGACATGTAAGCTTTGGCACCGTTTATTTTAGGGCACAAATCATCTTTGTGAATCACCTTGATTAAAGAACACTCCATATATTTCTGTGTACACAGCACCTGTGCAGACCTATGCGTCTCCATGGTTACAGGCTAGAAACAAACCCTGTGTGTGGTCTGACCCCGCAGTCCTGTATTAGGACGGTCTCTCTACCCAGTCTTCTCCTGCCCCACATACAATAAGCAATACAATGTTCATCTGTGGACAGGATAAATGGCGTTGTATGAAACTGCGGAACATGTGCTATATACCAATGGGAAGTAACATATACAGTATGTGATGGAGGGGAGAAGGCCGTCTATAGCAGTCTATAAGATGTCAGATGGAGGGGAGAAGGACGTCTATAGCAGTCTCTAGGATGTCAGATGGAGGGGAGAAGGACGTCTATAGCAGTCTCTAAGATGTCAGATGGAGGGGAGAAGGACGTCTATAGCAGTCTCTAGGATGTCAGATGGAGGGGAGAAGGCCGTCTATAGCAGTCTCTAAGATGTCAGATGGTGGGGAGAAGGACGTCTATAGCAGTCTCTAGGATGTCAGATGGAGGGGAGAAGGCCGTCTATAGCAGTCTCTAAGATGGAGGGGAGAAGGCCGTCTATAGCAGTCTCTAAGATGGAGGGGAGAAGGACGTCTATAGCAGTCTCTAAGATGGAGGGGAAAAGGCAGTCTATAGCAGTCTCTAAGATGTCAGATGGAGGGGAGAAGGCCGTCTATAGCAGTCTCTAAGATGGAGGGGAAAAGGCCGTCTATAGCAGTCTCTAAGATGTCAGATGGAGGGGAGAAGGCCGTCTATAGCAGTCTCTAAGATGGAGGGGAAAAGGCCGTCTATAGCAGTCTCTAAGATGTCAGATGGAGGGGAGAAGGCCGTCTATAGCAGTCTCTAAGATGTCAGATGGAGGGGAGAAGGCCGTCTATAGCAGTCTCTAAGATGGAGGGGAGAAGGACGTCTATACCAGTCTCTAGGATGTCAGATGGAGGGGAGAAGGCCGTCTATAGCAGTCTCTAAGATGGAGGGGAAAAGGCCGTCTATAGCAGTCTCTAAGATGTCAGATGGAGGGGAGAAGGCCGTCTATAGCAGTCTCTAAGATGTCAGATGGAGGGGAGAAGGACGTCTATAGCAGTCTCTAGGATGTCAGATGGTGGGGAGAAGGCCGTCTATAGCAGTCTCTAAGATGGAGGGGAGAAGGCCGTCTATAGCAGTCTCTAAGATGGAGGGGAGAAGGCTGTCTATAGCAGTCTCTAAGATGTCGGGGAGAAGGCCGTCTATAGCAGTCTCTAAGATGTCAGATGGTGGGGAGAAGGCCGTCTATAGCAGTCTCTAAGATGGAGGGGAGAAGGACGTCTATAGCAGTCTCTAAGATGTCAGATGGAGGGGAGAAGGCCGTCTATAGCAGTCTCTAAGATGTCAGATGGTGGGGAGAAGGCCGTCTATAGCAGTCTCTAAGATGGAGGGGAGAAGGACGTCTATAGCAGTCTCTAAGATGGAGGGGAGAAGGACGTCTATAGCAGTCTCTAAGATGGAGGGGAGAAGGTCGTCTATAGCAGTCTCTAAGATGGAGGGGAGAAGGACGTCTATAGCAGTCTCTAAGATGTCAGATGGAGGGGAGAAGGCCGTCTATAGCAGTCTCTAAGATGTCAGATGATGGGGAGAAGGCCGTCTATAGCAGTCTCTAAGATGGAGGGGAGAAGGACGTCTATAGCAGTCTCTAAGATGTCAGATGGAGGGGAGAAGGCCGTCTATAGCAGTCTCTAAGATGGAGGGGAGAAGGACGTCTATAGCAGTCTCTAAGATGGAGGGGAAAAGGCCGTCTATAGCAGTCTCTAAGATGTCAGATGGAGGGGAGAAGGCCGTCTATAGCAGTCTCTAAGATGGAGGGGAAAAGGCCGTCTATAGCAGTCTCTAAGATGTCAGATGGAGGGGAGAAGGCCGTCTATAGCAGTCTCTAAGATGTCAGATGGAGGGGAGAAGGACGTCTATAGCAGTCTCTAGGATGTCAGATGGTGGGGAGAAGGCAGTCTATAGCAGTCTCTAGGATGGAGGGGAGAAGGCCGTCTATAGCAGTCTCTAAGATGGAGGGGAGAAGGCTGTCTATAGCAGTCTCTAAGATGTCAGATGGAGGGGAGAAGGCCGTCTATAGCAGTCTCTAAGATGTCAGATGGAGGGGAGAAGGACGTCTATAGCAGTCTCTAGGATGTCAGATGGTGGGGAGAAGGCCGTCTATAGCAGTCTCTAGGATGGAGGGGAGAAGGCCGTCTATAGCAGTCTCTAAGATGGAGGGGAGAAGGCTGTCTATAGCAGTCTCTAAGATGTCGGGGAGAAGGCCGTCTATAGCAGTCTCTAAGATGGAGGGGAGAAGGACGTCTATAGCAGTCTCTAAGATGTCAGATGGAGGGGAGAAGGCCGTCTATAGCAGTCTCTAAGATGGAGGGGAGAAGGACGTCTATAGCAGTCTCTAAGATGTCAGATGGAGGGGAGAAGGCCGTCTATAGCAGTCTCTAAGATGGAGGGGAGAAGGTCGTCTATAGCAGTCTCTAAGATGGAGGGGAGAAGGACGTCTATAGCAGTCTCTAAGATGGAGGGGAGAAGGCCGTCTATAGCAGTCTCTAAGATGGAGGGGAGAAGGACGTCTATAGCAGTCTCTAAGATGTCAGATGGAGGGGAGAAGGCCGTCTATAGCAGTCTCTAAGATGGAGGGGAGAAGGCCGTCTATAGCAGTCTCTAAGATGGAGGGGAGAAGGACGTCTATAGCAGTCTCTAAGATGTCAGATGGAGGGGAGAAGGCCGTCTATGGCAGTCTCTAAGATGTCAGATGGAGGGGAGAAGGCCGTCTATGGCAGTCTCTAAGATGGAGGGGAGAAGGACGTCTATAGCAGTCTCTAAGATGTCAGATGGAGGGGAGAAGGCCGACTATAGCAGTCTCTAAGATGGAGGGGAGAAGGTAGTCTATAGCAGTCTCTAAGATGGAGGAGAGAAGGACGTCTTAGCAGTCTCTAAGATGGAGGAGAGAAGGACGTCTATAGCAGTCTCTAAGATGTCAGATGGAGGGGAGAAGGTAGTCTATAGCAGTCTCTAAGATGGAGGAGAGAAGGACGTCTATAGCAGTCTCTAAGATGGAGGGGAGAAGGACGTCTATAGCAGTCTCCAAGATGTCAGATGGAGGGGAGAAGGCCGTCTATAGCAGTCTCTAAGATGTCAGATGGTGGGGAGAAGGCCGTCTATAGCAGTCTCTAAGATGGAGGGGAGAAGGCCGTCTATAGCAGTCTCTAAGATGTCAGATGGAGGGGAGAAGGCTGTCTATAGCAGTCTCTAAGATGGAGGGGAGAAGGCCGTCTATAGCAGTCTCTAAGATGGAGGGGAGAAGGACGTCTATAGCAGTCTCCAAGATGTCAGATGGAGGGGAGAAGGCCGTCTATAGCAGTCTCTAAGATGTCAGATGGTGGGGAGAAGGCCGTCTATAGCAGTCTCTAAGATGGAGGAGAGAAGGACGTCTATAGCAGTCTCTAAGATGTCAGATGGAGGGGAGAAGGACGTCTATAGCAGTCTCTAAGATGGAGGAGAGAAGGACGTCTATAGCAGTCTCTAAGATGTCAGATGGAGGGGAGAAGGCCGTCATATTCCTCAGTAACAAGGCGTCCAGCCGGCCCCACTGATTCCTACTTTATCTGCACAGACTTACCTCTACTGTACGTCACTACTGCAGCTTTGTATACACACACTGGGCGCACCAGAGACACAGCGCTCGAAATGGAGCACGACCACCGCTTATAGATTACAGGGTGGTCGTAACTCCTGGATACGAGCAGTGGATAATGTGATGGAAAAATGAACCTAGCCAGCAAGTAGGTAAAATGGACAATCACAATACATTAGTAAGTCCCTTGTATTAACTTCCTCGACATCAGAGGTCTCCAACCACCGGGCCGCGGATCCTCTGGTACTGGTCCGCGGAGTGTGCTTGTGTTAAAGAGGACCTTTCATGGGTCCAAACATAATAAACCAAGTAGGGGTTAATGCAGGGTGTCAGTGCACTTATTATTTCTGTCCAGCGCTCGGGTCGCCCTCCAGGGAGGAGACACCAGCTTCTCTCCTGGGCGTTCCTTCTCCCTGGCTGTGGCGCTGTCCAGTCACAGCGCAGAACGTCACAGCCAGGGAGAAGGAACGCCCAGGAGAGAAGCTGGTGTCTCCTCCCTGGTGTTCCCATGCTATTACTTAGCAAACAGCGCGGGAGAATGTAACGGGGGCCACAGCGGGCGAACGGAGCACTGGACAGAAATAATAAGGGCAGTGACACCCTGCAATAACCCTAAAATGTTCTGCTACTTAGTTTATGTTTGGATCCATGAAAGGTCCTTTTTAAATGACGGGGACAGAAACTTTTGGCTTCTGTGCAAAGTTGTTTAGTCTCATAGACTGAAGGCTTCAAGGCCTGATGCCTATGAGGCAGTGCTAAGGTGCAAGATGGTCGCGATAGTGACATCATTGTGACCTGCTGTGCCGGGTCAGAGGCGTCGTGCCAACGTCATCACATCGCCAGAGACCCGGTGCAGGAGTACCGCCTGTAGTGTAACGCAGGGAGCCAGATGGAGCTGAGTATTTTGCTCTTTTTTATTTTTTTCCTTTGTGAACACTGCTGGGGCACCAAGGAGGAGGCACTATACTGTATGTATGTGTGTGTGTGTGTAATATATATATATATATATATATATATATATAGGCACTATATATAAAGAGGCACTACTGGGGGGCACTATATAAAAAAAGAGGCACTACTGGGGGGGCACTATATCTACTTGGACCTAAATGGGGATGATTACTAAGTAGGGCCATAAAAGGAGGTAATAATACTAAATATCTGTGAAAAAAGGTTAGGGACCACTGCTCTACATGATAAATGCCGTTTGCTGAATCACGCTTGAAATTTTTGAGGCAGTTTGGGGTCCCTCCTTTAGAATATTTGGCTTAAAAAATAAAAACTGCATCAAAAATTGCGTGTAATATTACAGCCTAAGTGTGCATTCACACGACCGCTCTGGTGTACATTACAATTCAGGCCACCCACTATTGTTGTAAAGTGGCAATCATGGAGGAAATCCCCCAAAACTACTGGTAGGAATTGCACCAAAATTGTGACGGACGCCAGAAAACTGGCATATGGCGTTCCCCTCAATGTATCTCCAGTGTATAACAAACAGAAGAGATGACGAAAGATGTAAGATGTATAAACGGGATACAATTTGTTTCCTAACGAAAAGTGGGAGGCAGGGGTAGAGCAAAAATACTGAATTCCCAACTATGTAAAGAGGTATCTCCTATAAAAGACAACCATCTCACCAGCGCCACCTATTGACAGTCAAAGTCAGATCTTGCAGGAGCCACTTCCAATAGGTGGCGCTGGCGAGATGGTTCTCTTTCATAGGAGATGCCTCTTTGCATATTCATTTTCCATGGAACAAAAAGTCTCATCTGGCAATGCTGGATCCAGAGAGCCCTGGCAGCCTGTTCTCTGCTGGAACAGCCTTCCGAAACTATACTGTATAAGCCTGAGTCTCCATACAGGACAGGTCTCTTTAAGGAGATTCGGCATCCTGCCTAAGCTAATTGCCAACTAGTAGACACCATTGGGGGGGAACCAACCAGACCGAGGTTTCTGTGTCACGTCAATGTTTTCCTAACAAGAGCGCTCCAATGAACCTGGCCGGGGTGACTGCCATTAACCAGACGTTGCTGTCTGCTGGATACACAGCTCCACGGCTGAACGCTACAAACTCGATGAGGGTGTGCTGGCAACGGCGTGGAGGCCAAACCATAGCAACAAAACAAAGGCTGGAAAAGCAGCGTAGTCAGAGGCCAGAAATGCATTGTGAGCTTACCGTTTTCTCACCCGACTGCTCCGCTAATGACGGCAGGCAGCTTTACGATTGACATCATCATTTTATTATTCACATCATATTTTATATTACACTCAGTAGTTGAGTCTAACTATGCGAACGTAAATTCAGGCCAGATGGAAACATCGCCCCTAATAATATCCATAACATGAAGGAACCCTGTATAGTTCTGCATCACCAGGGAAGAGCAGGAAGAAGATACCATTAATACTCATCCACACATGCAGATCAGGAAAAAGATACCATTAATACTCATCCACACATGCAGATCAGGAAGAAGATACCATTAATACTCATCCACACATGAAGAGCAGGAAGAAGATACCAATAATACTCATCCACACATGCAGATCAGGAAAAAGATACCATTAATACTCATCCACACATGCAGATCAGGAAGAAGATACCATTAATACTCATCCACACATGAAGTGCAGGAAGAAGATACCATTAAGGCCTCTTTCACACTACCGTATGGCTATTTCAGTGTTTTGCGGTCCGTTTTTCACGGATCCGTTGTTCCGTTTCCATTCTGTTTTTCCGTATGGCATATACTGTAATTACATAGAAAAAATTGGGCTAGGCATAACATTTTTAATAGATGGTTCTGCAAAAACGGAACGGATACGGAAGACATACGGATGCATTTCCGTATGTGTTCCGTTTTTTTTTTTGCGGACCCATTGACTTGAATGGAGCCATGGAACGTGATTTGCAGGCAATAATAGGACATGTTCTATCTTTCAACGGAAATACGGAAACGGAATGCATACGGAGTACATTCTGTTTTTTTTGTGGAACCATTAAAATGAATGGTTCCATATACGGAATGCAAAAAACAGCCCGCAAAATGTTAAAAAAAAAAAAAAAAAACGGTAGTGTGAAAGAGGCCTAATACTAATCCACACATGAAGATCAGGAAGAAGATACCATTAATACTTATCCACACATGAAGAAGATACCATTAATACTCATCCACACATGACGATCAGGAAGAAGATACCATTAATACTCATCCACACATGACGATCAGGAAGAAGATACCATTAATACTCATCCACACATGACGATCAGGAAGAAGATACCATTAATACTCATCCACACATGACGATCAGGAAGAAGATACCATTAATACTCATCCACACATAACGATCAGGAAGAAGATACCATTAATACTCATCCACACATGAAGATCAGGAAGAAGATACCATTAAAGGGGTTATCCAATCCTATAAAATGTCCCCCCATATGCTGGGCCCCTCACATTGAATACTTACCTGCCTCCCGCTCCCTGCACCGCCGCTGCAGCTTCTCCCTGTGCGCGGATGAAAACATCCGGTGTCGGGGGGGAAGCAGCTAATGGCAGGCGGGGACGAGCCTCTTTACCATTGCGGGTGACGCTAGGGAGGCTCGTCCCCGTCCCTGCCTGCCCCGCTAATGTGAAAGTAGCCTAAGTATATTCAATGTAAGGGGCCCAGCATAAGGGGGGACATTTTGTAGGATTGGATAACCCCTTTAATACTTGTCCACACATGAGCTCTGCATTGGCCACTGTTAGCAGAGCAAAAAGTAGCTCTTAAGTGGCTTTCTGCCAGTAGGGGGCACAAGCTGAGGTCTTGCTGTGACTTCTGGGACCATCCTACAGAACTAAGGTAAAGGGGTGGCCTAGCTGTTATCATTAATGGGGAGGTGTCTGCCGTCATCACAAGTGTGAGCGGAGAGGGGAGTATGGGACACAATTTGTACTGAATGGTAAGTACCAATAAAGGGGTTATCCCATGATTAATGTAAAAAATGAAGATCATACACAATCTATTACATGACAATCTCTCTCTAACAAAGCTAGAACCAGCCCTGTCCTCACATGGATCCAGAGATCTCCCCATTCATTGTTCCAATTGCTCTGCTAGATTTACTTCAATCTAGCAGCTGGGGGAAGGGGGTCCTTTCTGCTGCCGCTGGAGGCAGTTGAAGGATGGAACTGAGCACGTGTTTCCGTCTCAGTGAGCAGGACAGCAAAATTTGAAGAAGAAAAAGCAAACAGCAGGTGGCGCTATACAGATAGATTTCAGTGAACAACTAACTATACAACATTTCTAATTACATGTAATTACAAAAGTATTCAGATCCAGGTGCTGGTTTGAAAACTGCAGATTATTCTTCGTAGGACAGCCCCTTTACGACCAAGTTCACATCTGCGTTAGAGGCTACGGATACTATCATTTCTGACTGGATGAATAGCTCTGCACATATCGCCATTTTTCCCATCAGAATCCAACAGACCCCAGTATAAGTAAACAGAGTTTGTCCATTGCACGAGACTTGCCCGTCCCCGGTTGCCAGGCTTTCATTGGACAGGTTTATTCTTTTGGCATAACGAGCGCAAATTCCTCCTCAACCAGGCGCCCCGTCCTACGACATGTTCTTGCCGGCTACTAGACCAGGCTGAGACCTGACCGGCGGCTCCCGACAGGATGGAGGTACAGGTCAGGACTTGTGGCACACAACAGCCGGTGGGGCACAATGCACCTCGGCCCGCCGAAGACGACAACATATTAGTAAATACAAGTGCGCACGGATGAGTTTCCTGGCTCCTCGCAGGACAATATTTGACTTAAGACTTATCAGGGTGCGGCCATGTTTTCATAGCAAAGCTAAACTAGACGGGTATTAGAGATATTACTACAGAAGGTGACTGGAGGAAATAGCTGGCGGGTATACTTATGAATCAAACTATGTCAACAAGCTTTGTCGGTGGAACCGCGTCTCTCCTCAGACTGGATTAACTTGTAATTTGGGTCATTCCACGTCGATAAAAATAGATGCGGTACATGACACTAAAGAAACACACACAATAGAGGTACTATAATTACTAGAGACTAAATGACAGGAGCTAACAAAGGTTGGGTGTGGAACAGAGGGAAGAGCATGGCGAGAGCCAAATCTACCTGGTGACAAAAACTAGATGGTCCGGTAACAAGGTGGTCCGCAAGATGGAACCTGAACAGACCCCATTGCAAGCAGTGGGGTCCATCGTGTAACTGATCTGTGCCCTCATTCCACATGTGGCACATAAACTACAATTTTGTATATTTCATGCTGAGGCCGGGGCACTTCTAGTGGACTTGTCTCACGTTTCATGGTGCCATTGCCTCGAGAGAACTGTTCAACCAACGGCTATACTCTTCCACTAAATCCTTACCATGCAGGTCATGGTCATGCATGTGCACAGCTGAACCCATGTTCATATGTGCCCGCATTGCTGAGAAAAATGTCGTTTTAATATATGCAAATGAGCCTCTAGGAGTAACGGGGGCGTTGCCGTTACACCTAGAGGCTCTGCTCTCTCTGCAACTGCTGCACTTTCATTAAAGGGAATCTGTCACCTGCTTTTACCATTTTAAGCTGGCACCATCGCTATGTTGACTAAAGTACCTTATTTCCAGCAGTCTTCTTTTTACTTTATTTCGTTTTGTAGTTTTGATATAAAAGTGCTTTTTATGTTATGCTAATTAGGGTCCAAGGTGCCCAGACGGGGCGTTTTTTTCACTCTCCGGTGCCCAGTGACGCCTCGCCACATCATAGCCTACCTTATAGAAATGCCCCGTCCTTCTTCCTGTCTGCGGCCAGAAAACTCGCGCAGGCGCAGCGCCTGTGCGATCATCAACGTCCTGAGGGCAACAGCGCTCAGGTCACATCACTGGGCTCGGCGCATGCCCAGTGAGACTTTTGAGGCTGTTGCCCTCAGGACGTTGATGATCGCACAGGCGCTGCGCCTGCGCGAGTTTTCTGGCCGCAGACAGGAAGAAGGACGGGGCATTTCTATAAGGTAGACTATGACGTGTGGAGGGGGCGGAACCGTTTGCCGGGCTGTGGGAGGTTATTTGATGATCAGGAGGCATTCTTGGGCACTGCAGAGGGGCGTCACTGGGCACCAGAGGATGAAAAAAAACGCCCCTCTGGGCACCTTGGACCCTAATTAGCATAACATAAAAAGCGCTTTTATATCAAAACTACACAACGAAATAAAGTAAAAAGAAGACTGCTGGAAATAAGGTACTTTAGTCAACATAGCGATGGTGCCAGCTTAAAATGGTAAAAGCAGGTGACAGAATCCCTTTAACTTTAGGAGAAGTCAGGACCAGATGTGATCCCGTTTATACTCCCTGGTCCTGTCAATGAAAATGTAGAGGGCACAGCAGTTGCAGAGAGAGCAGAGCCTCTAGGTGCAAAGGTAATGCCCCTGTTGCTCCTAGAGGCTCATTTGCATGTATTAAAACATCCTTTTTCTCAGCAATGCGGACACATATGACAATGGGACCAACACAGATGTCTTCAGCTGCCAAGTGCACATGTAACAGGTCAGCCAGTGTCATAGGGACAAATATACTAACTGATGCCCTTTAATCTGCCCAATCCTTCTGCTGCCAGGGGTGTCCGACGGCTTTCTCCACTTTTCCCATTTAGGATACATGCATGCTCAGGTAAGCCGAGCTTGCACATATATGGAGGAGTCAGGAGAGACAGCTGTAGCCTGACCTAGTGTGTATGGGCGGTCTCCTATTACTCAGGGATTTAGCTCCGGGTCAGGCCGATACTTGTTCCATTATTTGGCTAAATCAGATTTCACACCACAACCAATCATTCACCAGCCGTACCATGAGCCCTCCAAAATATCGCTGTAAGTGGGTATATTACTAATCCCTGGCGCCTGCCTTCACAAGCAAAGCGGGTGTACCACAGGTCACTGGATGGGTAAACATTTGGGAGGAGAGGGCACGGCTGAGACTAAGTGAGCCAAGACAGTAAGTGCAGGATCTGGCAGTCTGACGGGCAACAAGGAATCCTGCTTCCCGCCAGAACAAATCACTGGCTCTCCCAAAAGGATACGCCCAAATAAAGGATCAGTATAAAGCTATATGCACATGACCGTGCCGTGTTTTGCGGTCCACAAATTGCGGATGAGCAAAACACGGATGCCGCCCATATGCGAACAGGTCCCCCACAATAGAAATGCCTATTCTTGTCTGCAAAATGGACAGAATAGGACATGTTAAATTTTTTTGCGGGGCCACGGGACGGAGCAACGGATGCAAACCGCAAACGGAGTGCTGTCCGCATCTTTTTCAGCCCAGTTGAAGTGAATGGGTCCGCATCCGAGCGTGCAAGGAATGCGGCTCAGATGTGGACCCAAACAACGATTGTGTGCATGATGCCTAATGTGAAGCCCCCTGGTACACGGCTCACGGTCCTGCATCTTACATAGACATCACACAAAATTACTTTCCAAGGCTCCAAGTACAGACTAAGCATCTGATAGATGAGGGTCCCACACATAAGACCCCCTCCAAGTGGAGATCAGGGGTCCCTCGAGCCTGCTTCTGTGAGGTGGTGGTAAGCCACACCGTCACTACCCCCAATTCCTATAAAGTACAGTAATAGATGAACAGCCTGCTGTTGACTCCAGGTCATCTGTATACTCACCCCCGGTCCCGCAGTCCTCTCCATTATGAAGAGTCCTCTCAATATATTTCATGACTATTTGCTATTGCACAGTGGGGTGATGACTGGTGAGTATTGAGATACAAAGGACTGCTCTGGGGTCAGAGACAGCAGTACTATTGGCATATTACTGTACATAACAGGGCTCGCTCGAGGTGGCAGATTCCCTTTAGTGAGGGGCTGCCACTATCATTCATTACTATCTGCACCGCACCGGATCGGGTGCAGACCCATTCATTTCAATGGGGCTGCAAAAGATCTGGCCAGCACACCGTGTATGTCCGTTCCGCAGGCCCACAAAATAGATAGAACGTGTCCTATTCTTAACCGGTTTGTTCAAAAGGATAGGACGTTTCTAGAGGAGTGTGACAACAAACGGTGGCATGCACACGGCCAGCATTCGTGTTTTGCCAATCCGCGATTTTGGGACCACAAAACAGATACGATCGTGTTCATGAGGCCTTAAACAAAGCACGTTGGAGGGGCAGAGAATCGCCGGCACAGGAGTGTTATCAGTATTAGGCCCACAGTAGAACGTCAGCTCATACGACTGCTATGTGGACCCTTCAGAAAGGTGACGCACAGCTCCGGTGACATGCTCCATTCAGCTGCGCTGTGTTAACTGTATAAGCTCAGCTCCAGTCATGTTCATACACCTACTACTATTTAGATAACTAATTTTAGCTGGGTAACATGATCGTGTCTGTGGCTCGATGCCGCTCCACTAAAAAGGATGAATATTAAACAGCTGCGGAGATCATCTATCGTGCACAACAGCGCTTGTAACCAAAGACGCTTCTGGATGATCGTCCTGTACTAACTGGACGCGATCCTGCACATAGCTTAAATTTCTCAGGGAGTCACAAGGACATCACCGTGTTGTGCAAAGGTCAGACCTCTGCCAACTTGATATTTTCTGCCTTGTCAGATTTTGAGTCATTGACCACAGTAAAAACCAGTGAGCATACAGGACACCAATCATCATGGGAATGAAGGCGTCACACAGTAACATAGAATTCTACTGAAGCGAAAAAAATATATTTTTGTAATCCTCTCATTATGATCACAAGCAGGACTACAATGACTGCTAACACCTATATTTAGAGATACAGGATTACACTTGTGACAATAGGTGATTGTCACAGCACTCCTCTCCCTCTGCACAGGTATGAGTCACCTCAAGACTACACATTCCTGTTGTCCATGTATCTGCTCTTAAAGGGTAACTCATGTTTTCATCAAAAAATTTATTTTAGCACGCTACTGCTGCTGCTGCAGCAGCATTATGCATAAAGCAATATTTAGTTTCTTTACATAGCAGTTTTCCTTGAGTTTTACCCTTAGTTACAGCTGTTTAAACATTTACAATATGAGGACCTTCTCAAGATGGCTCCTCTGCCAGTACCGAGGCCAAAACTGCTTTCCCTCACTTCACATACACACTTGCTGTAGCCAGCAGCTCCGTGCCAGCCAATCAGATTGTATTACTGAGAGACACGCCTTCTCACTCTGAAGCCTAATGCAGGCCTGCAGTGTAAAGGACCGCCCCTCCGTCTTCCTAGCCAGAGACAGACAAGCCATAGCAACTGTCTTTTAAGGGCGCAGTGGAAACGAACAGAGGACTAGGGTTGTTGCGGGTATCGAAATATCGATACTTTTGTCCCGGTATCGATATGATACCAGGATTTGACATTTATTGATACTAGGCTGCCCTACTGCACAGCCCAGTATCAGAGAATATGTCAGCGCGCTCATGCTCCCTCAGCAGCACAGGGGAGAAGGAGTCACTCTCTCTCTCCCTCCCCCTGTGCCGCTGCTGCCAATATGAAGAGAGAGGGGCGGGCGCGCTGCTCCACCAATGATAGTTAACCTTTAATACAGAAGTCAGGTCCCGGCAGCAGAATCACATAGCCGGCACCCTGCCTCTGACAGGGAGCTGCGGTCAGCGGCAGATAACCCCTCAGGTTAACTGCCGCTGATCTGCTGCCGGCACCCGCCTCCTGTATTAAAGCTTAATCATCATTAGTAGTGCAGTGCGCCCCCCCACCTCCCCAGTATTAAAATCATTGGTGGCGCAGTGCCAAACTATTAAAATATAAAAAAAATCTCCTATGCAGTAAACGCCGGAACAGAAAAAATAAATAAAAAAAACTGCGAATCGCGCAGTTTTTAAATGCAGAAAGCATTTCTTGGTGTTTATTTTTTCCGCGTAGTAGCGAGTATCGCAATACTTTTTTATGGTATCGAAATCGAATCAAAATTTTGGTATTGTGACAACCCTACAGAGGAGCTGTTATTATAAGGTAATTACAGATCTTTTGGCAATCATTGACAGACTAAGGCTACTTTCACACTTGCGTTCGGAGCGGATCCGTCTGATGTTTCATCAGACGGATCCGCTCCGATAATGCAGACGTTCGCATCCGTTCAGAACAGATGCGTCTGCATTAAAACTTAGAAAATTTTCTAAGTGTGAAAGTTGTCTGAGCGGATCCGTTCAGACTTTACATTGAAAGTCAATGGGGAACGGATCCGCTTGAAGATTGAGCCATATTGTGTCATCTTCAAGCGGATCCGTCCCCATTGACTTACATTGTAAGTGTGGACGGATCCGCTCGCCTCCGCACGGCCAGGCGGACACCCGAACGCTGCAAGCAGCGTTCAGGTGTCCGCTCGCTGAGCGGAGCGGAGGCTGAACGCTGGCAGGCGGATGCATTCTCAGTGGATCCGCCTCCACTGAGAATGCTTAGGGGCCAGACGGATGCGTTCGGGGCCGCTCGTGAGCCCCTTCAAACGATGCGCACGAGCGGACACCCGAACGCTAGTGTGAAAGTAGCCTAACTCAGGTATACATGCCTAGCTCTAATAAACTAGCAAATAAAATAAAAATATGACAGTTACCCTTTAAGCATATCTCCGAATGCAAGATGAAACTCAGGCAAGATGGCTGCCCCCATAAACAGAATGCGTATCAGCATCTGCTTTTAATTAACCACTTGCCGCAACTGTAACGCCGAAAGGAGTCATCGCGGCGGCTCCCCTAGGCTACGCTAACGCCGATTGGCGTCATCTCGCGTGAGCCGAGATTTCCTGTGAACGCGCGCACACAGGCGCGCGCGCTCACAGGAACGGAAGGTAAGAGAGTGGATCTCCAGCCTGCCAGCGGCGATCGTTCGCTGGCAGGCTGGAGATGTGTTTTTTTTAACCCCTAACAGGTATATTAGACGCTGTTTTGATAACAGCGTCTAATATACCTGCTACCTGGTCCTCTGGTGGTCCTCTTTGTTTGGATCGACCACCAGAGGACACAGGCAGCTAAGTAATATGTTGCACCAAGCACCACTACACTACACCCCCCCCCCCTGTCACTTATTAACCCCTTATTCACCCTTGATCACCCCTGATCACCCCATATAGACTCCCTGATCACCCCCCTGTAAAGCTCCATTCAGACGTCCGCATGATTTTTACGGATCCACTGATAGATGGATCGGATCCGCAAAACACATACAGGCGTCTCCCTGGAGCCTTCCAGGGGGGGTGATCACCCCATATAGACTCCCTGATCACCCCCCTGTCATTGATCACCCCCCCTGTCATTGATCACTCCCCCTGTCAGGCTGCATTCAGATGTCCGTATGATTTTTACGGATCCACGGATACATGGATCGGATCCGCAAAACACATACGGACATTTGAATGGAGCCTTATAGGGGGGGTGATCAATGACAGGGGGGTGATCACCCCATATAGACTCCCTGATCACCCCCCTGTCATTGATCACCCATCTGTCCTTACATTTTCACCGCTCTGTCCATTCAGACATTTTTTTGGCCCAAGTTAGCGGAAATTATTATTTTTTTCTTACAAAGTCTCATATTCCACTAACTTGTGTCAAAAAATTAAATCTCACATGAACTCACCATACCCCTCACGGAATCCAAATGCGTAAAAATTTTTAGACATTTATATTCCAGACTTCTTCTCACGCTTTAGGGCCCCTAGAATGCCAGGGCAGTATAAATACCCCACATGTGACCCCATTTCGGAAAGAAGACACCCCTAGGTATTCCGTGAGGGGCATATTGAGTCCATGAAAGATTGAAATTTTTGTCCCAAGTTAGCGGAAAGGGAGACTTTGTGAGAAAAAAATAAATAAAATCAATTTCCGCTAACTTGTGCCAAAAATTTTTTTTTTCTATGAACTCGCCATGCCCCTCATTGAATACCTTAGGGTGTCTTCTTTACAAAATGGGGTCACATGTGGGGTATTTATACTGCCCTGGCATTTTAGGGGCCCTAAAGCGTGAGAAGAAGTCTGGGATCCAAATGTCTAAAAATGCCCTCATAAAAGGAATGTGGGCCCCTTTGCGCATCTAGGCTGCAAAAAAGTGTCACACATCTGGTAACGCCGTACTCAGGAGAAGTTGGGCAATGTGTTTTGGGGTGTCATTTTACATATACCCATGCTGGGTGAGATAAATATCTTGGTCAAATGCCAACTTTGTATAAAAAAATGGGAAAAGTTGTCTTTTGCCGAGATATTTCTCTCACCCAGCATGAGTATATGTAAAAAGACACCCCAAAACACATTGCCCAACTTCTCCTGAATACGGCGATACCACATGTGTGACACTTTTTTGCAGCCTAGGTGGGCAAAGGGGCCCACATTCCAAAGAGCACCTTTCGGATTTCACCGGTCATTTTTTACACATTTTGATTTCAAACTACTTACCACACATTTGGGCCCCTAGAATGCCAGGGCAGTATAACTACCCCACAAGTGACCCCATTTTGGAAAGAAGACACCCCAAGGTATTCGCTGATGGGCATAGTGAGGTCATAGAAGTTTTTATTTTTTGTCACAAGTTAGTGGAATATGAGACTTTGTAAGAAAAAAAAAAAATAATCATTTTCCACTAACTTGTGACAAAAAATAAAAAGTTCTATGAACTCACTATGCCCATCAGCGAATACCTTAGGGTGTCTACTTTCCGAAATGGGGTCATTTGTGGGGTGTTTGTACTGTCTGGGCATTGTAGAACCTCAGGAAACATGACAGGTGCTCAGAAAGTCAGAGCTGCTTCAAAAAGCAGAAATTCACATTTTTGTACCATAGTTTGTAAACGCTATAACTTTTACCCAAACCATTTTTTTTTTTACCCAAACATTTTTTTTTTATCAAAGACATGTAGAACAATAAATTTAGAGAAAAATTTATATATGGATGTCGTTTTTTTTACAAAATTTTGCAACTGAAAAATGTCATTTTTTTGCAAAAGAAATCGTTAAATTTCGATTAATAACAAAAAAAGTAAAAATGTCAGCAGCAATGAAATACCACCAAATGAAAGCTCTATTAGTGAGAAGAAAAGGAGGTAAAATTCATTTGGGTGGTAAGTTGCATGACCGAGCAATAAACCGCTAAAGTTGTGGAGTGCCGATTTGTAAAAAAGGGCCTGGTCTTTAGGGGGGTATAAACCTGTGGTCCTTAAGTGGTTAAAGGGGTAATCCCATGATTAATGTAAAAAAAGAGCACATGACAATCTCTTTCTAACAAGGCTAGAACCAGCCCTGTACCTCACATGGATCCAGAGATCTCCCCATTCATTGCTCTGCTAGGATTTATTTCCGCCTGGCAGCTCAGGGGGCGTGTGCTTTCCCAGAGGGCGTGTCTTTTCTGCTGCAGCTATCCCCCTGTAGCAGTCACAGCTTCAAACAGTAGATCGGGTTGGTGACAGTTCAAAGATGGAACTGAGCATGTCCTTCCACCTCGGTGAGGACAGAGAAAGAAGGAAGAGAACAGACAGCAGGTGGCGCTATATAAATTGATTTTATTGAATAACTCAGTAGTTATACTACATTTTTAAATACATGTAATTATGTAAGTGTTCAGACCCAAGTGCTGCATTGTAAAACGTATAAAGTTTCATGTGGGACATTCCCTTTAATAGAAAAGAATAATGGAGATTCATTTCCTTTAAGGTTCTATAATGTCATAGTAATACTGCACTAGTAAATTGCCCCAACTAAATGCTCTAAAAGGATTCCTGCATATAAGGAGGCCAAGGTTCCAGGGAAATGTGTCTTGTGACTCCTAGGTGTCTAGTTATTCTACAATGTCGACACTAGATACAAAAAGGTTATGCCTAAAATGTGAACAAAAGGTTCAAACAAAACCCCTCTTACAAGCCAACTCTACACCAATACAAATACCTACAAAAAGACACTGGAGTCTAAATGGCTTAAATATAAGAACATCTTTATTACACAAATAAATTTAACTTGATCATCAGAGATAAAAACTACAGTAGAAAAAGTACGGTTCCCCTGAGGGACGGTATGGCACTACAATAGTATTCTATAAATATTGTAACCAGGGGAGTCCATAATATAAAGTCAACAGAAGACAAATCCCATATATCAACAATAGATACTCACTACCTATTAGTAAAGTGCAAGTGTTGGGACAAAAAGGTCAAACGGGTATCTAATTCAAAAGGAGAGGGGCTCCTACCCAGATAGCACAAACATGGGCTGCATACCCATCATGTTGCGACGACCCTCAGGAGAACCGCACACCCCAGCACGCGTTTCGGTGAAGCCTTCCTCTGGGGGCGTGGCTCTCCTTGAAAGTGTGTATATTTAAATACATAGCTCACCAATCAAAAGATTGCATCTGAATCCTGAAAATTGCCTACCGATGTGTAGTGGCTGCATGAGACGCATATATACTACCCCCAGCATGATGTGCCGCCTGCGTCAAACTGGAAGCGCGAAACTTGGTGGACCCTTCAGCACCTATTTCAGTGTCCTCAGGGCACCTGCTGCTGGGAAATCCACATCAGATGGTTAGCCACTCTAACGGATGGCAGATCAGCGCCTGTTTGTGTATGGACACCTTCAGGGTAGGCCTAAGAAGAAATAATTAACTCTCCCTGTTATTAGAGGTCAGAGTATAAGATATAATCAACAGGCTGCAGGAAGTAAAAGGAAATCCCTATCTGTCATTACCTCCTGCGCCTTCGTCATCACTAATAGACCAGATATTAACAATCATAGTCATTAACACACTAGAATGACCCAGAAATCACACTAATAGGTTAAAAACAGACACTAGAAAGTTACATTTTCCAGTGGAGTAAACGGGCACCAGTGCAGGTGGAGACTGGAGAGACCACAGGTACCTGAGGACACAATCCTGAGAGGCGAAAGACGGTTCACCTCAGTACAACAAAACCTGCCCTTCCGAATGGAAATTCCTCCTTTGCGACGAAGAGGAAGATCAGGTTGAACCGGTAACTTACTGGTTGACAACATGAAGTCTTATGTAATCACTTCCTTACTTTACGTCACATGGAGATGATCAATGCACTAAATCTGCCGGCAAACCAGTCTGTTTCCAGTGCTTCTTAAAGAAACAAGAAGCTTTTTAAAAAAAATAACTAAATCCCAGCAATTCCTCTTTCCTTTACTGTGGACCTATCTGGTCCCATTTAACGACTAAAATTAAGAAATATATGAAAAAAATAAAAAATCAGGTGTCCCAGGAGATGGGCCACGCTCCACTCCCCCTTACTGTCCTGTATCTGGCGGTAAGACGACAGGCTGGCACAAGAACCTCCTCCTCTGACCCGTTTGCAGTAGGACAAAAAGATCACCAAGACCCGTCCCTTGGCCAAGTTCCTGAGCTGAACATTGACCAGCAAAGCAGGAAACTAAACTCCCATTTTCTCTCCAGGATTTCAACAAGACTGATCAGTCTACAGGATTTTCTGTATTTTCCTGAAACAATGGCAGCACGATTATCTGCTGTTCACTTTTACCATATATTTATAGGGGTAGTGACCATACCATGAGTAAATACCAAACCAGTAACACCAGTCTATACCAGCCACTAATCTGGAAGTAAAGCTTCATTAGTCCTTTATGGTGAATAAGTTCACCTTCGTCTTCATTGACAAACGTCAGAAGATGGAACCTAAGAACGGGTGATATCCAATATATTCTACAGAAGGAATTAGCAACCTTTAGCATCCAGCCGCTGTGAAACTACAGCTCCCAGCATGCACACCTGCGATTGTACCTCTCAAAAAAGATTATGTGTTGCCTGAAGAAGAGGCTAGGTCAGTCCCGAAACGCGATGCCACTTTACACAAACATTTACACATTTGGAAGTTCTTTTAAGCAAGCAGCACCCATGAGAAGTCTCCCTTTCTTCAGTTTCCATTGATAGAAGTGAATGCAGCATTCTGGGAGTTGTAGTTTCAGAGCAGCTGGAGTGCCGGAGGTGGCACTCTACACTCCATTTTTCGGATACCAATACATTGCACACTACATGGACCATTGAACATCTCAACTGATGGCTACAGAACGGAGGTTGGTCTGCTGAAGATGGCTACGAGAATTCAAGCCCCGTCAACCACAAATGTGAAGTGCCACCAATGTGAAAGTGGCCTTAAATGGGAACGTTTCTTCCCATTCAGATACACATATTACAATATATTAGACCTATAGGCGCTACGGATGTATAATTTATATACCTGCAGCATTCGCCATCCTCCATGACACAAGCACGGGGGGGGATGTGTGCGGCATGCAATCTGTCTCCATTAATACTTCTCTCCCAAGATCTGACAGTTTACTTTGCTAATAAATCCACTGGAGATGACGAGACAGATGTAAGCGCAGCAGAATGCCATCTGAATTGGTAATTTTGACCTCGTAGATGAATGCACCTTTAAATACTTGAACAAAGTTGCTTAAGACCATGTTTAGAAAAGAGCTTAGCAAACAGAAAATGCGCACTTGGCTTATGAATTCTCCCAGTGCTAACAAATGACCTTTGTACAGGGCCAAACCCTGCCAAGAAGGCTTCACATTGCAAAACAGCGATGTCGAAATCCCCAGCAGCGGCCACAATGGCGAAACTGTTTTCAAGACTCTTTACTGTAATAGAGTTGGGAAAAATGTACAGCGCGGTGGTAGGGAAATGCATTGACGTATGACCCATCAGCCTCTAAATGGGTGTGTGTACAGCTATGCGGCGTGGTAATGACTGGGGTGGACACAGCTGCCATACACGGAAGTAAACATACCACTAGCTCACGGGCATCAATAATTACACATGCCAGTCTACTGTCCCCCCATTACATATGAAGGGGTTGTGCGGGGGTTTATATTGATGACCTATCCTCAGGTCAGATCAATCAATATTAGATTGGCGGGTGTCCGACCCCCGATATCCCAGCCAATCAGCTGTTTGAAGAGGTAGCAGCTCTCGTGCAGGCACTGCGCCCTCTTCAAGATTGCACTGCGCGTTGTCAGTGTGACTGCAAGCGCTGACCCCATCCAAGTGAACCGGACCCCGCGATCTGATAGGGATGACATATCCTGAGAATAGGCCACCAATATAAACCCTCTGAAAAGCCCCTTTAACCTCAGGATAGGACATCACTACAAAGTCATCCCCGATTGGGCAATGTCAGACACCCTCTTTTGACAACTGGGCAATACCAGTCCCCTCATCAAGGCTATGGCTCAGTGTCGGACCACCAGAGGAAATGATTCAGAAGCCCCAACCTCTGGGCATACAGGACCTTAAAGGAATATTCCCATCTTGGACACTGGGGGCATATCGCTAGGATAGGCCCCCAATGTCTGACAGGTGCGGGGCCCAACTCTGCGGGCTCCATTGTAAGTATTGGTGCGGGTCCCAAAGGGCCAGAGGGTGCTCTGCACATGAGCCGCCGCCCTCCATTCATTCCTATGGGATTACCGAAAATAGAGTATTGGCTCAGATATTTCCGTAAAACCCATAGAAGTGAACTCAGCAGTGGCGGCAATTGCGTGGTGTGCTTCCCATTCATTTCAATGGGACTTCCAAAAATAGTCGAGCAGCAAACTCAGCTATTTTCGGCAATCCAATAGAAATGAATGGAGGGCGGCTGTGCAAGTGTGGTGCGCCCTCCGGCACTTTGCAGGCTCCGTTCTAAGTATGGGTGCAGGTCCCAGAGATGTCTGCACCTATTAGACATTGGGGGTATATCCTAGTGATATGCCCCCAATGTACAAGATGGGAATACCCCTTTAAGAAATCAGTTTTATTATGACAGCAAGTCTCAGAAAAGTCGCAAGACCAAGATAATTTGAGGAACTTGTATGTGACTACTTGCCTATAAAAATAAAACAGTCAAATCCCAGCAAAGTCCCAGACAAGTCACATGCAACCATAAATCCAAAACGGCGCTGGATTTTTTGGGGGTATTTCTAGTAGAGTTAGACTTTTTAGGGAGTTGTAGTACACTGCATGTCGCATAACTACTCCATAGACCAACATTACATGTGATGTCGTAACGTAACATCTTGATCTTCATGTCATCTCTCTCGGCCTTATTCATAAATATTTAGGAGGAATAAAAGAGGAACATTGTGGATGATAATCCTAAATCTGCCACCTCCACGGTGTGCTGGCACTGGTTAGAATACAATTCATCAATATTAGAACTTAGAAGTAAAAGATTATTAATCCCAGGTTGCTAATTTTAAGCCGGTAAATGCGGGGGGAACGGAGGAGGCGTTTCCTGCCCATGTGTTATATTTAGCGGTGTTTTGTCGTGGACTGCACAGGAATGAGAGGAAACAAGCGGCCTTTGCTGGATTACGCCCTGCTATGCAGCCAATGAAATCTCTGGATAGTGCTCAGTCATTTGCCAAATTAACACTTGACAGCCTGAAGTGTGGGCTGCACCCTCAGGGCATTAGGACAAGTGAAATACCCAAACAAGCCCCGGATAAGACCGTATCGCCTCCGCTAGTAAACGCTCATTCGCTGGATTTCTTGCCAGTGACAGAAAACAAACCATGATTTATTAGGAAGACAAAAACAGTGATTATTCAAGCAAGTTGTGTTTAGAAGACATTTCAGCCCCGCTCAACCTCATGAGATGCAACCACAAACAGTTACGGCCAGATGGGAGAAAAATGACCTCTAAGGAGTAAAAGCTGGCTTCTAACCACAAGTCTGGAATCTGAGCAGTCGAGCACTGCGCTGGAAAAAAACTGAAATGTGCTAGCAGATAACTTTTCAGGATAAGGTGTCAAGTGTATACATGAAGAATAGCACCATTTCTGACAACGATATGACATTTTTTAGCAGTTTTCACCTCTGCAGACTCCATTTCTAATTCTCAGCTGTCCCCTGAGCTCACGGGAGGAGACTAGCACTATGATGTCTCCTGTAGACTGCACATGGAGAAACAGGAGATTCTGCTCCCTCTCTCTCACACTTGGAATACCCCATTCACAGAGTATGCATCTGATTTGGGGTTGTCCAACTGCTGGGAGCCCCATCTGTCACAAAAATGAGGGTGTCCCATGTCCCAAGGGTAGCAGGTCAAGCATGTACGCAGCCACTTGATTCCTTCTCTGAATACAGCACTTTGCTATTTCCAGCAGTCCCAGTGTATGCACATCTTCTTGCCGGCTCTATTCATAGGGGGCACAAGACCCTCGTACTTGTATTTGGTGGGGACATGGTCAGATACTGAATATCACCTATGTTCTGCAGTGTGGGAAAAGCCCTTAAGGTAAGGTGACTCCCATTGAGCACATTATGACTACCACACAACCAGAGTGTAAAAGGTATAACGAGGAAACGTACCCATGAAAGGACCTCTCCCACTGAGATAGTGTGAGCCGTGGCAAAGAAGTACCTCAATTTACCAATTCTGCCCCCACAATGAGCTGTCATGAACCCCTTGAGGCATTTTCAAGTCAGAATTTCATTTATGGTGAGAATTTCAGGTTCTTTTTGAACACGTTATCTGGGTTGTTTGTACATGAAGAACACTTGTCACCTTCCCACAGAATAGGTGATAAATGTAGGCTACCTGATGGTCTGAACACTGGGACCGGGCCACTGAGTGAATGAAGGGTTAGTGCACACGCCTGACCACTGCTCCATTCACATCTATGGGATGATGGACTGATATAGCTGAGCACTGTACTCGGCAGTCTCAGACAGTGGTCACACATGCTCACTACCGGCTTTATTCACAGAAAGTACTGCCAGAACCTCATTCTTGTTTTTATAAGGCCTCCTGCACACGAACATGTGATGCCCGTCGCCGTATTGCGGACCGCATTTGCAGATCTGCAATACACGGGCACCGTTCCGCGTGCATTCACTTTAATGGATCCACAAATCCAGAGATGCGGAACGGAACACTACGGAGTGCATCCGTAGGATTTCGTCCAGTACTTCCATTCCGCAAAAAGATAGAACATGTCCAATCTTTTTGCGGAACGGTCAGATCGCGGACCCATTAAAGTGAATGGGTCCGCGATACGCTGCGGCCTAAGCCTGTGGTTAGTCTGATAAAAAGGGATATGTCATAAAAGATGAGTGTCAGATCTCTGAACTCCACCACTGCCATGAACGCTGGTCCCAAGTCTCCATTTTCGGCCAGAGAACAGGACAAGTGAGGACCACTGCTCTCCATGGAGACAAATGAGAGCATCAGTCGCAAGAATTTGCTAATCCAGCGGATTCCATCACTCCCATTCTCCGTCTCGTTATAAGATCTTTTGATGCGGAATATGCTAAACACCAGCCACAACCTGTATTATTGATGCTTCTGAGTATTCAGTGCACGGCTGATCGTGGTGCTACTTCCATCAATTTCTGGAGCGCCCCGGGGGCACGCGCAGCGCCACCATCCAGAGCCCCGGGGGCACGCGCAGCGCCACCATCCAGAGCCCCGGGGGCACGCGCAGCGCCACCATCCAGAGCCCCGGGGGCACGCGCAGCGCCACCATCCAGAGCCCCGGGGGCACGCGCAGCGCCACCATCCAGAGCCCCGGGGGCACGCGCAGCGCCACCATCCAGAGCCCCTACTGCCAAACAGTGAAATCAGTGCTGACAAAGGAAATGAAAAGATCTTGGAACCAGTACTAAAACCAGTCAACACCCATTAATGTGAGAGAAGCAGCAAATCCTGATGTCAACAATTAAAGTCAAATAGGAAAAAAGCAAGCACTGCTGTCATCGGGTGCACGCCCCGATCACTAGTCCAAGGAATTACACAGCCTTAAAGTGACATTAACGTAAACGACAAGAGGTAAAAAAAATAATCACATATAAACCTGGTATTAAAAGAAACACTTCCAGACTTGTTACAGATCTGTATATAAAACCCATCAAACAATCTCTAACACAGGAGATGTTCACCGTATCTCTGTGCGTACCGCCACACGACAATGAAAAACATCACAACACTTTTTGGATCAAGGTATATTTTCCCAATCATGGCTGCAGGTTAGCCGAAACACGTTCCAAATAGCTCATTTCATGTGTTTTTCCACGCTTTCAAAGTGCATGACTGTGTCAAATGCAACTGTCTCCAATTAAAAGTTAGGCTACTTTCACACTAGCGTTTTTTGCGGATCCGTCATGGATCTGCAAAAATGCTTCAGTTACAATAATACAACCGCATGCATCCGTCATGAACGGATCCGGTTGTATTAGGTCTTCTATAGCCATGACGGATCCGTCATGAACTCCACTGAAAGTCAATGGAGGACTGATCCGTTTTCTATTGTGCCAGATTGTGTCAGAGAAAACGTTTGGCTCAGTTTCATCAGACGGACACCAAAACGCTGTTGTGAAACTAGACTTAAAAAAAAAAAAAAGTTAGATAAAAAAAATAAAAATGAAGATTAGGAACGAACGCAGGTTCCCGAGCTCCTGTTATAATTGCATTTAATTAAAATTTTGGATAGCCACTGAGTAAATGAATAAAATTTGTATAGCGCCACCTGCTGCTTGTTCCTTTCCTTATTTCTCAGTCCTCGTCAGTAACATTACTGATGTGGCCACACATGCTCAGTCCACCAGCCGTATCTTCTGTTAGACGTTGAACAGAAAGGACATGCCTTCGAAGAAAGGACACATCCCCCGATCTGCTAGCTTGAAATAAATCCATGTGAGGCATTGAGCAGTTTACGACTTTGTCGGAAAGAGATTATCATGTACTATATGATGTCTGATGGTCAAAGAGTGGGAAGCTCTGTGGGATCACTTAGTCCTGCAGCAATGACATCACGTACATCATTCACATGACTGTTGCAGCCAACCACTGACCTCAGTGGTCACAAGCATGCATCACGGTGGAGATTTCACAGGGGCGTTCACCCCAGGGGCCTCTCAGGCAGTCCTCTCCAGCACGGCTGGACCTGCAGAGGAAATCATACACAACTGATCCCCAGTGCTGGATTCTAGTTCCTTCACCTCCCTGCCACCACTGAAAACCTCAGCATCCAGTTACTGCAGAAGTCACGTCACTGGGTCAGCAAGAAGCTCTGCCACTAACAATACCCATATGCCATGGCATCTGCTACCTGGTTTATGGGATGGGCACAGCTCTGGTAATACAACTGGCCTTCTCTGCCACCAAATAACTAGACCTACAAGCTACATATAGACTTAGGCTGGGTTCACACTTGAGCGTTTTACAGCGCGTTCAAACGCGCTGTAAAACGCTCAACACATGAAAACCAATGCTTCCCTATGGCCCTGGTTCTCACTTGAGCGTTTTACAGCGCTGAAAAACGCGCTGTAAAACGCCCTACGCTCAAACAAGTACTTGAGCTTCTTTGGGGCGTTTTGACGCGCGTTTGTGGCCATAGGACATTGCAGTCAATCACACAAACGCGCGTCAAACGCGCGTTTACTATTGCAAAAAACGCTCGTCAAAAACGCGCGTCAAAAACGCGCGTTAAACGCGCATATCAAAGACGCTCAGGTCTGAACCCAGCCTTAAGGCTGAGGCTACACGGAGACTTTTTGGAAAGGGACAGCGGTGGTCATACGAAAGCTGCCGTCACGTGTACATGCGAGTTTCACAAGACTTTGCTGTACTGTAAGCAGGGGAAGAGGAGGTGCTGCTCACACACATTAGATGCTTGGAGGGTTCGGCCGAGTTTGGTCTAATGGATACCTGGAACTTGCCAAAAATATAAGGGGTCTGCAAACAGAAATCTAAGGCCTGCGATTATTCGAGACCGCAGTATTGAGAAAGCCTGCTCATTTCTGCTTCTCATCACAATAAATGGCGAATGAAGAGCTCTGGGATATTGAGCAAGTTGTAGACTCGGGAGGAAGGAAACGTTTCCACACGGCACTGTGCAATCGCACTAAACCAGCTTTCATACACAATCTAAGGCCTCCATGTCTATTACCGCCACCTCCGGCGTCACCAGCCATTCACTTTCTGTCCTCTCCAGATTTCTGCTCCGCTTAATCTCAACTCCCTGTTCTGTGGATAACATTTCACTCGTTAAAATTCATGAAGTAGATGTGTGCCATTTTGGCAGGCGACGTGTTTACAGATTACAATATTTATGTCCTCATGGAGATCTGGACCCCGCACTGAACGCGGCAGACTCGCTGCGCAGAGGCCAGTTAGCTATTATCAGGCCTTATTGCTCCGAGATACACATCGAAATGCATCTCCGACTGCTTGCACGCCTCCCAGGAGAAGGTCCATAACTGGATATATAGTGACGTCCTATAGTGCTCTGTGTCACCTGAGCCTCATACACACACACAATAGGAGGAGCACAAGAAGAGTCTACACCTAGTCCCCCGACATTGAAGTCTATAGACCAATTCTCACAATAGTCAGACATTTAATGTATGGTTTTATTGGCCGATGGGTGACGTAAGCTAATACTCCAAATATAAAGAGATGTGATCACAGTTTAAAGGGTTTCTGTCACCCCACAAAACTAATAATTTTTTTTTTTGGATAGTTATATTCCTTATAGCGCGATATAGGAGAATATAATAGTCTTACTTACTTTCATGCGCCGATTCTTTAGAAAACGAAGTTTTATAATAAGCAAATCAGGGCTCTACCAGCAAGTAGGGCGTCTACTTGCTGGTAGCCGCAGCAGAAATCCGCCCCCTCCTCTTGTTGATTGACAGGGCCAGCCGTGATCTCCTCCTCCGGCCGGCCCTGTCAGTATTTCAAAAATCGCGCGCCTCTGGTCATTCGGCGCAGGCGCTCTGAGATGAGGAGGCTCGTCTCCTCAGCACTCCCTCAGTGCGCCTGCGCCGATGACATCACCGAAAGAGAAGACGTCATCGGCGCAGGCGCACTGAGGGAGTTCTGAGGAGACGAGCCTCCTCATCTCAGAGCGCCTGCGCCGAATGACCAGAGGCGCGCGATTTTTGAAATACTGACAGGGCCGGCCGGAGGAGGAGATCACGGCTGGCCCTGTCAATCAACACGGCGAGGGGGCGGTTTTCTGCTGCGGCTACCAGCAAGTAGACGCCCTACTTGCTGGTAGAGCCCTGATTTGCTTATTATAAAACTTCGTTTTCTAAAGAATCGGCCGCATGAAAGTAAGTAAGACTATTATATTCTCCTATATCGCGCTATAAGGAATATAACTATCCAAAAAAAAAAAAAAGGAGTTTTGTGGGGTGACAGAAACCCTTTAAAGGAAATTCAAACTAACTGAGGTCGCAAGATGTATGGTGCTGGGATATTAACACTGGAGAACAGCTTTACCTGCGCCTATAATATAGTGGGCCATCAACAACTTCCATGGGTAGTAATATTTTGGTGAAAAGCCATCTCCTTGCTCAGGTAAAGAAAGTTTCTAATGGTGGCACCACAAGACAGCGCCATATGTCTGTGAGAACGACTGCGCAGTGGTTATTGCGCTCCGCTCAAACTCCACCTTTCCAATGTGGTGCGGCTTTTTAATCTATTTGAAGCGTACCTGTCCCCATTCCTGTAAAGACTTGCATTCCACATCAAATAATTCTGGAGCATCTTTTTCTTACAACTCCATGTTGTGCTGTTCCTCATTTAGCACTACTAGAAAAGTATGAACACACTGACAACAGGGTGTGTGTCCTGCACAGTGCCGTCAGCACCAGCCCGCAGGCACAAAGGGAATGGTAAAATCCAGTTGTCAATTTGTTCACATGAAAAAGAATAATAGAGGAAAAGCACAACATACAAAATACAGAAGACGCCCGTATATTGCGGATGTGCTAGCGGCGATCGAGCAGCCCATGTCCTCAGCTCTATACCCAAAATCCAGGTGACAGAATCCCTTTAAATAAGTGTTTATGACCTTTTAGTCATTTAGAGAGAAGGGTTATTAGATGACCAGCACAAAGTGAAAGTACCAGTCACACAGCTAGAAAAAAAACTGTTAACCATTTGTGACAGAACAGCTCAATATTTTTAATAAAGACCAATAAAAAAATGATTTTAGCCCAAAATGAGTAAAATGCAATCATTAAAAAAAAATTGTCTTCGAAGATGGACATAGCTTTTAAATTTCTCAAAGGAGGCACATAAATGAAGCACTGTTTTACTTAGCAGGATCAACTCTACCACAGAGTGTCTGGTTTAATAGGGTTGATCCTGCTGACAGATGCTCTTTAAATTACGTTTTAAATTTTTAAGAACAACCATTAAGAAATTAAAAGGGGTTATCCAACACCTATAATGTCCCCCAAAATTCCCAGGCACCTCATAAAAGGTTATACTTACCCCGCTTCCCGACTCCCGCTGCTTCGCTCCTGATACCTGCACGGCCGCCGCCGTTTTGGTCCGTGTAACTGGGAGATGAAGCGGTGGCCGTGCGGGCATCAGGAGCGACGCGGGTGTCGGGGAGAGGGGGCAAGTATAACCTTTATGAGGTGCCCGAGCATTTTGGAGCCCATTATAGGGGATGAATAACCCCTTTAGGTACATGTAGTAAAAGTTTCAATTTGAGATTAAAAGAAACAATCTAGGGGTTAAGACTGCACTTTGCAATCTTTTCTGACAGCGAGTCCTATGCAGTAAGCTCACCGACTTGCTGGCTCACTATATAATGTATTATTATATCACGTCAGTAGAACACTGTGTATTTGGCAGTGCATACTAAATGACGACGAGCTTTACTACGCACAACCAGGGACACCGACGGCATCATTACCACCAGTGATCCAACGTGGTCAGATCACCAAGACAGATAGTGCGGGAGGCAGCCCAAGCCTGAGAAACTCCCCGCAGGCTATTTATCATGCCGTGATGCGCGCTCAACTATTGATTTGCCTTAAAGCCAAAATATGAAGGAATAGACTCTTACTCAGGCGTTTCCCAAGCGCCTCCACTATTTTCCTTTAGATCTCAGACAGTACACAGCCCCCAGCTACAACATGTTCCAGCCAGCGAGACTGACAGCCTGTGCATGCCCTGAAGGCCGGCCAAAAATAACCGCTCCACCTCTTCTCAGCGCGCCAGAAGGTTAGTCATAGGGTTTAGGAATTCCATACCAAACAAAGGGTTAATAATATTATTTACATGGCTACCAGTCCGGAGCGTTCACGAAAGATTAGACAGGTTAAAAGGGGAGCTCAAACATAGACCGAAATCACTACTTCAAAACATCCAAGCCAACATTACACATAGCTCTGGTTTCTTCCTAAAAAGACACGTGTCCCGTCTCAAGTTGTCTTCTCACATCAGGTAGGGCTGGGTTCCCATCTGCAGCGGAGGCTCCGTTAGGGTCCTACAAAGTAGATTCTGGCAAAAACGTAGGACTAAATAACGCACCACGCTGAGCTACTTTGCCTGGCAGAACGACTGACACCATCATGGTAAACCAACGGACACAACTACACTCAATGGGGGTCATATCTCAGATCCAGAACCTCTGTTATAGGTCCTTTTCCGTTTTTCTGGTCATAGTTTTATATAATGGCTTAACAGCTCTCAGAAGGGTTAGTATGGCGCCCCCTGGTGTTATACTGATTCCCTCTTAGAATGTCCACCTCGTGTGTTAGAGCTGCTGGACGCCCATGCTCAGTAGCGCAGTCCTACACGGGTGATAGGTTTTGCCTGATCCCCGACTAATAATATTTAATCATGGGACAACCCAACGCTGCAGCCAGTCCACACCCAATACATTCCTCTGCAGCGTTAATCACCCCCTGTAACAAACCACAAATTAGGAAGAGTTCCAGAAAACTGCAAACTATGACTGCACACAGCCTGAGGCGCTCACCGAGTCAAACAGCTCAACTACACGAAACCTGAGGAAGGGAGCCCGTCAGGAACTGCAATTAATTAGTGGCGTTCTGAGCCATACAACAGCAGGAGGTATAAATACATTTATCTTAGATTACCATGTTCTCATATTTTTACATATTTCTGAAACTGAGATCCAGGCCTATGACTTCCCTGCACACGTGATTTCTGACTTCCTGCAGTTACCACTAGAGGGAGCTTACTGTATACATAAACCATATCCAATTATCCCCTTAAGCTCCCCCTAGTGGTGACTGCAGACAGTCAGAATTTGGCAGCGTGAAAGGAAGTAAGGGATTTGTTGAAGAACTAGGTCCCTCTATAAAGATACAGTATAAAATAAATCAGCACAGAATGTTGGATATAAAAACACCATATTCAATTATTTCCATTCACTTTATTCCATTATTCCCATTATCACAAACTAATCTCAGGAAACTTTTTTCTATGACTTTGCTTAAATGTAATTATTGCCTGCTTTATAGTGAGGCCCTCTCACCGCTTCTGACATGTCTATTTTAGCAACTACTTACATTCCTCCTGTGATAACATTTCTGGAGCATCTATTCTTATTGTCCTGACATTGCTTTATTATTCCTGCTAGAAGTTATGAGTGAATTGCTAGCGGTTTGCAATGAAGATCCACATGGCTGTTACAAGTTGGGGATGTGTCCTTCCACAATGACACTATGCAATCAATGCTGCCAGTGTCATACTGTGCAGGGATACACCCCCCCCCCCCAACTGGTAACACCCTTCTGGACCTTCATTGCAATTTGCTAGGAATTCAATCATAATTTCAAACGAGAATACTAGAGGAATGGCACAATGTAGAGTTAGAAGAATAGATGCTCCAGGATTGTTATTACATGGGGAATGCAAGTAGTTGCTAAAACCGACCTGTCAGGAGCGGTGAGAGGTCCTCTTTAAAACATTATCGCTGACTACACCGTATGTCGGGTCACATCCACTCGTGAATACTTTTTTATTTGCTTTCAAAGAAAACTGTACTGTCACCTAAACCGGGGAGATCCTTATCTTAGCTTTGGATGACTTTTGTAAGATCAAAACTCAAGCAGCAGTAATGGTAGTTACTCTGTTATCCCCGGTAAAGAGATGTTCGCTCTCTTTTCTGTTTGGCCAAGAAAAAGACAATGGTGAGAACCGATCTTCGCTTTTGCGCAAGAAAACAGGATTTTTATTTTTTTTAAACATAGACAAGGAAAGATGCAACCAATTTATTAAGACGCCTGAGCCTCGTCGCTTGTTACTCCGGTGCAGTTTGGAGTAAGGCCGGAATATGACAAATTCTGGCGTTCAGAGCAATACAATTAGCAGCATTAGAAAAGACAAAAACACGAATCAGCGGGCGATGGAAGAAAACGAAATCCAAGACTGTAAACACCAACACAGGCCCGAGGGACGCAGTTTGACGGCTTTCATCTACATCCGCCAAGGAAACCTGGCATTTTAGGGCCATAATCAGTCCTAAAGGAGTGTAAACTATACGGTCTGGTCCATTCTCACACCGCGGGTCTGCAGCATAATCCTCCGCAGGAAGGAGACCTGAGGGAAAGTCCCATCCCTGGCGCTCTCCGTGCAATTCAGACATTTCATACAATCAGGATTTAGAATTTAAAGTGGGTACCAGATAGTTAAAATAAGAGGGGGGGGAATAGGCACAAAAATAAATAAATAAATAAATAAATAAATAAATAAAAGATTTTACTTGTCTCTAGGATCAGACTGGCAGCACTGGAGCAGAAGGGTTCAAAACGGTGCAGGGAAATTTATCAAAACTGGCTTAGTTGCCCATAGCAACCAATCAAGATTCCAACTTTCATTTTTCAGAACTTTTTTGGAAAATGAAAGCTGGAATCTGATTGGTTGCTATGGCCAACTAAGGCTACTTTCACACACGCGTTTGGTGCGGATCCGTCATGGATCTGCACAAACACATCCGTTCAGATAATACAACCGCATGCATCCGTTCAGAACGGATCCGTTTGTATTATCTGTAGCATAGCCAAGACGGATCCGTCTTGAACACCATTGAAAGTCAATGGAGGACGGATCCGTTTTCTATGGTGCCAGATTGTGTCAGTGAAAACGGATCCGTTTGGCTCAGTTTCATCAGACGGACACCAAAACGAGCAGCGTTTGGTGTCCGCCTCCAAAGCGGAATGGAGACGGAACGGAGCAAAACTGATGCAAACTGATGCATTCTGAGCGGATCCTTTTCCATTCAGAATGCATTAGAATGCAAACTGATCCGTTTTGGACCGCTTGTGGGAGCCCTGAACGGATCTCACAAACGGAAAGCCAAAACGCCAGTGTGACAGTAGACTAAGCCAGTTATCCTCTGTACCAGTCTTGATAAATCTCCCCAAGTGAATGTACATTTTTGTCTTTACTACCTCCTGCCCACCAACTGCAATTGTAAAAAATCTTGCAATTTGAATATTTTAGTTTGCTGTACATGAAGGAGAAGGCTCTCACAGAGGCTGGAAACACTTACATCCACTCACTGATCACTTACAATTATATCCCCAATAAACCTAAAGGGGCTATCCAACATTATATCAGACCTCACAGAGTGGCTGACCCGCGGTGGTCATAGCTCCCCTGGTCCATGCTGGGTTCGGCCTGTATTCTTCCTCGGCCGGCCCTTTATCTTCCTGATGCGCTAATATCACTATTCACCAACCGCAGCAGCAAATTGTTGGCTGCAGCAGTGACCTGCTCCGCTTGCATCATGACAAATGGAGCAATAGAGAAGGAACCCAGCAGCACCACCACAGGTCAACCACTCATGTTGGATAACCCCTTTTTGTGAAGTCGAAAAATACTGATTGCCTACATCAGGATAGGTCATCAATATCAGAATGGTGGGGGCCGACTCCCGGCACCCCCGACGATCAGCTGTCTGAAGGGGTTGCAGCGGCGGGTCAGTGTAATTATAACTGTTTCATTCCTCTCAAATTAATGGTATGAAGAGCTGTAATTACACTGCACCGCTGTTTGAAGAGGAAGCCGTCCTCACACGAGCGCCACAACCCCTTCAAACAGCTGACCGGCGGGGGAGCTGGAAGCCCGACCTCCGCAGATCTGATACTGATGATCAGCAATATTACTCCCCTGCACAACCCACTAACTCCAATCAAGATGTAATCTGCACCACAGCACATCGACAAAGAACAAAACAGTGCAACACCAGAAAATAACAAAAAAATAAAATAAAATACAGCAGTGAAGAAGGGCAAAGAATAGAAACATACAAGGCTAACTGAACACGTTTCGCCAACGCCTTTGTCACTGTTGAAGACACGCTGTCAGGTCTGGTGGTTGAGCCTTGTAGTTTTTTTTTAGATTCTTTACCCTACCATAGCACAGTATAAAACGCAGCAATAAGACAGCCATGGGCATGAGCCCTAAGGGCTGTAGATGAGGCTGGTGTAAAGGGGTTGTGTCACTTCAGCAAACAGCATTCATTATACAGAGAACGTTAATACAAGGCACTTAATGTATTGTGATTGTCCATATCGTCTCCTTTGCTGGTTGGATTCATTTTTCCATCACATTATACACTTCTCGTTTCCATGGTTACGACCACCCTGCAATCCATCAGCAGAGGCCGTGCTTGCACACTATAGGAAAAAGCACCAGCCTATGTGAGCTCCCACGGTACCGGCCACAAGAGAGCCTGGCACGTTTTATAGTGTGCGAGCATGACCGACACTGATGGATTGCAGGGCGGTCGTAACCATGGAACGAGCAGTGTTTAATGTGATGGAAAAATGAATCCAACCAGAAGCAATATGGATAACAACTATACATTAGGAAGTGCCTTGTATTTCCTTTCTCTACACGATAAATGACATTTGCTGAAGTGACACAACCCCTTTAAGGACACTGCAGTGTACACCAGGGTCTAGTAGGGTTCTCCACCTGTATGTACAAAGGAATGTAAACATATTAATCATGTGTCAGTCCGGCCATTGTTCTGTCCTCTGCCTTAGAAACAGAATGTACTTGAGAGGATCAGTAAGTTTACAAGCAGCTGTTACACTTAGACGCCTTCAACTTCTGCACAAAACTGTAAAGTGCACTTCAGGGCACAAGAAAAACTTTCCCTCGTCGCAACCTCAAGTACAGCAACCGGATTCTGGAAGGGCTCCTCAAACGTGTAGGACCTGGGCGTCTCATTCACAAGACCGTACTGGTCCTAAGGCAGCAAACCACTGGCAATGTCATGCCGCGATGACTTGACCATTCTTCAGCAGCAGTCACAAAGCCACAGCGTTAGGCTACATGCACACGACCGTATGCGTTTTGCGGTCCACAAAAAAAACGGATGACATCCGTATGCCATTCGTTTTTATTGGGTTTTTTTTTGCAGATCCGTTGTAACAGTGCCTAAAACGGACAAGAATAGGACATGTTCTATTTTTATTAATTTTTTTGCACGGCTACGGAACGGATATACTGATGCGGAACGCTGTCCGCATTTTTTGCGGACCCATTGAAATGAATGGGTCCGCATCCTATCCACAAAAAAATAAATAAAAACGGAACGGACACGGAAACAAACAACGTTTGTGTGCATGAGGCCTTACTCTGAACAGGTAATGTTATAAAACTAAATGTCCTCTGACCATCTAAATGCCTGCTATAGTTGGGAAGGTACACACTATGTTAAAGGAGGGATCACAAGGCACTTACTAATGTATTGTGATTGTCCATATTATTGCCTCTTTTGCTGGATGGATTTATTTTTTCATCACATTATACACTGCTTGTTTCCATGGTTATGACCACCCTGCAATCCATCGTGGTCATGCTCGCACACTATAGGAAAAATCCTCTGCCTCTCAGGTGGCCGGGACCATGGGACTGCACATAGGCAAGTGCTTTTTCCTATAGTGTGCAAGCACGGCCACTGCTGCTGGATTGCAGGGTGGTCGTAACCATGGAAACGAGAAGTGTATAATGTGATGGCCAAAATAATCCCGCCAGCAAATGAACAATCACAATACATTAGCAAGTGCCTTGTATTAACTTTCTCTACATGATAAATGCTATTTGCTGAAGTGACACAACCCCTTTAAGGACGTATCAGCAGTACCCCACATGCGTTTTAATAAATAATTGCTGTCCTGTTAAGTAACTGCCTGCCTTTTCAGGAGGAAGAACGGGGGAACAGTGACCAAACATGCTTACTAGCGCATGCTGAATCACATAGTTCAAACGTATTCATGCCTCCATACTATGGAAGATGCGATGGCAGCCATATTGCTTGACGAGCTGATTATACAGAAACAATAGGGGGAAAAGGTTTAAAGAAAAATTCCTGAAAAATTACGGAGGGGCTGCATGGCTTTGTCCTGAACCTGAAGAGACCAGGTGACGAGGCTGAAATCAGAATTTTCTTATTTTTTGGCAATGGGTAAGAGGGCCGATGGGGGCTCGTTGGGGAACATATGTGACTGCAAGCTCGCTGTGAAAAAAATCTGCCTCATCATGACCGAGTCTGTGCGCTTCAACTAATAAACCTGCAATCTCCTTCCTCTACTGATCTCGCTAATTAACACGCGCTCTGTCATCTTCACTTGCAAATATGGCCGGGCGCATTATCATCAAATGTATTCAGAATGGAGGGCGACTGAAAATTGCAGTATCCTACTGGGATCAGAAGAGTAATTATGTGTGTCCCAGGATATGACTAGCCATTTGAATTGTAATATTCATTCAGTATTTATGATCAGCTTCCTGAGCAGGATTCAATTAGTGCAGGGAGTTAAGAAAATAGCGCCGTTAACCCGTGCCGTGCCAGAGGCCTCCACTTCCGCCTGCACAGCAGCTCTCGGAGGTTATAGATCTGAATCAACAATGACAAATCAAACCCTGGCGCGCGTCCAAGGCAATCTAAGGCCTAACAAAACACGTCGATTCACAGGACGTTCCCAATATGGAACAAAAGCTCGGAGCGACAAAAACAAAATATGTTTTTCCTCAATAAACTGGCAGCAACGTTGACTATATTTGTGCAAACACTGGGAATCTGCCCACATCTCCAACACGTACAATGAAATAGTCTAATTGCTCGTGGTCATGAAATGGGCTTAAAGTAGTGATTATTGCAGCTTTCGGACCACGTGTCTGCATTCGTCAAACACTACCTACTAGGGTTGTTTCGATACCAAAATTTTGATTCGGTTTCGATACCATAAAATAGTATTGCGATACTCAATACCATGCGAAAAAAATATAACACCAAAAAAGCCGCGTGCATTCCGCATTTTATGGAACATCCGGCCCATAATTCAACAGTCCTATCCTCGTTTTTTGGGGGGGGGGGGGGGAGCGCAAGGTGACTAAAAAAAATTGCGAATCATGCGGTTTTTATTTATTTCTTCTGTTATGGCGTTCACCGCATAGGATTTTTTAAAATATTTTAATAGTTTGGATTTGTTAGACGTGGCGATATGTAATATGTTTATTTATTGTTTATATATTTTATATGTAAAATTGGGAAAGGGGGCGATTTATATTTAATAATTTGGTGGGGGTTTTCCTACTTTTTTTATTTTTTATTTAATAACTATTGCCTTGATCTTTTAATCCCTTGTCCTATTCACCCTGATAGAGCTCTATTAGGGTTAATAGGATATTACACTCTCCCTGCTGCCCTGTACATAGTGCACACAGCAGCAGGGAGATTACCATGGCAGCCAGGGCTTCAGTAGCGTCCTGGTCATGGTAACCGATCGGAGCCCCAGGATTAGGCCTCATGCACACGACCGTTGTTGTGGTCCGCATCCAAGCCGCATTCTTTGCAGCTCGGGTGCGGACCCAATCACTTCAATGGGGCCGCAAAAGATGCGAACAGGACTCTGTGTGCTGTCCGCATCCGTTGCTCCGTTCTGTGGCCCCGCAAAAAAAATATAGCATGTCCTATTCTTGTCCGTTTTGCGGACAAGAATAGGCATTACTACAATGGGCCACCCGTTACGCAAATTGCGAAAGGCACACGGGCGGCTTCCATTTTTTGTGGATCAGCGGTTTGCGGACCGCAAAAAACGGAACCGATCACAAGCTGCCACTGCCACCAATGAAGAGGGGACCCTGTGGCCACTGCCACCAATGATTTTAATACTGCACCATCAATGATAATTAACCTTTGATAATTATCATTGGTGGCACAGTGGCCAGACACCTGCTAAGCTGGCTGCTTGACTCTGGGGAGGACACCGAGGAGGAGGAGGAGGAGGAGGAGGAGGAGGCTGCTGCCGAGTTCACTTGCTCAGAGGGCGCAGCAGTGTATTCCCTCCTCCGTCCCGCCTCCTGCTTTAATTAATAGCGGCACATTCATTGGTGGCAGTGGTGCAGGCAGCTTCAGGGCCCGCTCACTTTATTGGGCTCATCGCGGCCGCGTCATAGGAGGGAGGTACTCCCTCCTTCTCAACTGTCTGCGCGCACGCCAAGCACCATAAGAGGAGAATCTAGTTAGTATTGATACCGAATCGATACTGGCATAAAAGTATCGACTGGGTATCGAAAGTTCGATACCCGAAACAACCCTACTACATACTGCACATTAAACCTAAAATGTCTTCAAGCCTTTACTCTGCACACCTTGCGGAATACATGTGGAAAAACCGCAGTGTGGTACAGTACCAGCAAAGTGTATGGAATTACGCAATTCTCAGGAAACTGAGCTGCCGTGTGGATTTCCAAATGGGTTTGTGGTTTTTAGCTGCGGATTTCACCCTTTTCCAATGAAGGACGAGATCTGTGGCAAAACCGCATCAAATCCGCACCAAAATCTTTTTACGCCTGTCTTTGTAATTGGCCCCCGCCAGTATCTCTGAAGATTAATGAGGTGCTCAGAATGACTTTTACAGGATAGACGGGGTTCTTCCATTTTGTTTAGTGCAGTAGTAAACAACCATCAGGGGACGGCCTCACGTGGCAGATACGCTGTCGTATTTTTTCACAGCAGAATTACAACTCGAAAATCCTCAAACCTCTTACCCACAAGCTGCTAAAAATCTACAATGGAAAGCATTTCAACTTATGTTGCACATTTCTGCTGCGGATGAACTCCCTGAACATTTTTCAGCAAAATCTGTGGAGGATGTGCGGCACTGAAATGCGTCCTGCGTGGAAACGCCAATGCAAAAACCAACGACAAAGAACTGAGGGTTTGACAAATCACAGTTTTGAGCATTAGTCTTCGCCCTCCACAATTTTTATTGGATGTTTTTAATTATTTCAATGATCAGGATGACTCAAAAAGATTCTCCATTACTTGGTGTACTAGGATTAGATCTTTTCTGAGCAGGTTTAGTAAGTAAATACTAGGTGGCCCTGGCATGTAGATATGGGCATACAGGCGGCCATTACACCCTGGGCTCTATTTTCTGCCATAGAAGAACGTCATTTTATAAATGGCACATGCCAGGTGATGAACTGTTACAGGCTAAATCATAAGTGTACTGATGGTCATCAGGCATCAGAGAGGAGTGTTTTTTTGTTTTTTTCCCCTCCTCTCTCGTTTCCTTTGCCTTATTCCTGTAGCTCCCCGTACCATGGCTGTAATGCGTGATGAATGGATGACCTGTGTAGTCACAGCAGCCGTGCACGGCCGCTGCCAGGTGTGCCATCGCTGCGCTGGGATCATGCGATCCATCCCATCGGTTCTCCTCACATGTGGTCTTAGTACAGAACTGTAGTCCCCATACAATGACTATTCTAGAGCCTCCCTTCTTATGCAACTTTCCATCTGGAAATGTATGACTGCACAATGACATTTGCTGCAGCAATAACGTTACTAGTAATGATTGTCAATGGTGTCGCACTGTTACGTGCTGTGACGCGACAGTCGCACAAAAATCCATCCAACATGGTGTGACACCATTGAATATTATGACAAAAAATGTTGTGCAAAATAGCCGGACACACACTAGTAAGCCATATTCCATCCATAAATGATGCCCTACACAACCCCCTACTTATTTCATAATGTCTGGAGCCATGAAAGGTCCTCTGTAAACCATTGTTTCGGAGCGGTAGATGGTGCAGTGTAAACCGCAATCTGCTGCCCGGAATCAATGAATCTGTATGAGGGCGAGGAGAGGCAGTAGCCATCACTCATCCCTGTACAGTGGAGGCGATCATTGCGTTTAAATGAAGCTCTTCACCTCCACTGATGAGCAGGCAGTTATCGGGAAGGGACGGTTCCTTCCCGATAATTGCTCATTCGCCCTGCACATGCAAACGGGGTGGGGGTTGGAAGGAGTAGCTGTCAGTCACCTGCACATTCGGCAAACGGTTATATAAAGCGTACGGTCAGCTTTGTAATGGCTTGGTGATATCCCTAGTTTCATTTGGAGGCCTGTAGGACTAAACCCTCACTTGATGGTACCTTCTTCTTATAAGGTTGTGCTTTATGGCGGTGTGACGTGATGTTGGACACTAGCACACATATGTCGTCTTTGTGCTTGGTGAGAAATACGTTGATATCTGGCAGGAGGATATAGGTAGAGAGTTTGGTGTTGTGACCCAATGGGACGTACACACATGTGGTCGATGCAGGGGATGGGATACTGAGCGCTGAGTACTCTGTACGTGAGCGGCAGGACAAGGTCTGTGCTGCTGTAGGTGAAGCCTTCAGTCGGTGCTTGTTGTGAGAGCCAGCATTCCTCAGATAGCGGACGAGGGCAGAGCCCAGACTAAACACAGCCTCCATTTATAGGTCTGTCTTCCTTTAAATGGCATTTGACTAAAGCATGTCCATGTTTTTATTAATCAATTGGGGGGAAAAAACGCCCAGATTAGAACAGACCCCCGCGGTGAGGTCAGGGTGTTTGTCACAACTTATTAGTGTAACGTATATTAGGACTTATTGAATAGATGATTTCCAAGGGTAAAAAGATAACACATGCGTTAACTAGGGCAATAATGGTAATGAAGAGGATACTTCACAGTGCAGTGTTCTCCAAGGAAAGGGTTAGTACAGTGCCTTGCAAAAGTATTCACCCCCCTTGACTTTTCGTATTTTGGTGCCTCACAACCTGGAGTTAAGATGGATTGTTTGAAAATAACAGAAAAAAAAGTCAATGTGCATAACTATTCACCCCCCTAAAGTCAATACTTTGTAGAGCCACCTTTTGCGGCAATCACAGCTCCAAGTCGCTTTGGATAAGTCTCTATCAGCTTGCCACATCTTACCACTGGGATTTTTCCCCATTCCTCCTTGTAAAACTGCTCCAGCTCCTTCAAGTTGGATGGTTTGCGCTTGTGAACAGCAATCTGTAAGTCTGACCACAGATTTTCTATTGGATTGAGATCTGGGCTTTGACTAGGCCATTCCAACACATCTACATGTTTCCCCTTAAACCACTCAAGTGTTGCTTTAGCCGCGTGTTTGGGGTCATTGTCCTGTCGGAAGGTGAACCTCCGTCCTAGCCTCAAATCACGCACAGAGTGGTGCAGGTTTTGCTCAAGACTATCCCTGTATTTAGCACCATCCATCTTTCTCTCAACTCTGACCAGTTTCCCAGTCCCATCCCCACAGCAGGATGCTGCCACCACCATGTTTCCCTGTGGGGATGGTGTTCTTTGGGTGATGTGTTGGGTTTGCGCCAGACATAGCATTTTCTTTTTGATGGCCTAAAAGTTCAATTTTAGTCTCAGCAGACCAGAGAGAGCACCTTCCTCCATACATTTTGGGAGTCTCCCACATAGCTTTTCGCAAACTCACAACGTGCCTTTGTTTTTTGCTGAAAGTAATGGCTTTCTTTTGGTCACTCTGCCATAAAGCCCAACTCTATGGAGCGTACGGCTTATTGTCGTCCTATGTACAGATACTCCAGTCTCTGCTGTAGAACTCTGCAGCTCCTCCAGGGTTACCTTAGGTCTCTGTGCTGCCTCTCTGATTAATGCCCTCCTTGCCTGGTCTGAGTTTTAGTGGGCGGTCGTCTCTTGGCAGGTTTGCTGTTGTGCCATGTTCTTTCCATTTGGTTATGATAGATTTGATGGTGCTCCTGGGGATCATCAAAGATTTGGATATTTTTTTTTATAACCTAACCCTGACTTGTACTTCTCAAAAGAATTGTCCCTTACTTGTTTGGAGAGTTCCTTGGTCTTCATGGCAGTGTTTGGTTGGTGATGCCTCTTGCTTAGGTGTTGCAGCCTCTGGGGTCTTTCAAAAAAGGTGTGTAAATGTAATGACAGATCATGTGACACTTAGATTGCACACAGGTGGACATCATGTCACTAATTATGTGACTTCTGAAGGTAATTAGTTGCACCAGAGCTTTTTATGGGCTTCCTAACAAAGGGGGGTGAATACATACGCACATGCCAATTTTCTGTTTTCCATTTCTAAACAATAGTTTTAATTTATATGTTTCCCATTTCACTTCACCAACTTAAGCTATTGTGTTCTGATCCATCACAAAATTCAGATTAACAAAACATTGAACTTAAGGCTATAATGTACCAAAATACGAAAAAAGTCAAGGGGGATGAACACTTTTGTAAGGCACTGTATATTCAACTTTAAAGGGGTTGTCTCACTTCAGTAAATGGCATTTATCATGTAGAGAAAGTGAACACAAGCCACTTAATGTATTGTGATTGTCCATATTGCCTCCTTTGCTGGCTGGATTCATTTCTCCATCACATTATACACTGCTCGTTTCCATGGTTATGACCATCACTGCAGCGCAGAGACTACATAGCTGGGAGCTGCTGCCATGTCCTGGCCACCAGAGATGGATTGCACCGATAGTGTGCAAGCACGGCCACCACTGATGGATTGCAGGGTGGTCGTAACCATGGAAATGAGACGTGTATAATAGAAAAATGAATCAAGCCAGCAAAGGAGGCAATATGGACAATGACAATATATTATGAAGTGCCTTGTATTAACTTTCTGTACATGATAAATGCATTTGCTGAATTCAGACCTTTAAGGCTGGGTTCACACGGATTAGGTCCGGATGCGTCCCGGTGTGTTGCTGCAAACCCGCGCGAGTAGGAATCCAATTGCAGTCAGTTTTGACTGCGATTGCGTTCCGATGTTCAGTTTTTATCGCGCAGGTGCAATGTTTTTTGCACAAGCGTGATAAAAAACCGACTGTGGTACCCAGACCCGAACTTCTTCACAGAAGTTCAGGTTTGGGTTAGTTGTAGTGTAGATTGTATTATTTCCCCTTATAACATGGTTATAAGGGAAAATAATAGCATTCTGAAAACAGAATGCATAGTAGGTGATCAATTGAGGGTTAAAAAAAATAAAAAATAAACTCACCTCCTCCGTGTAGTTCCCGGTCTCTTCTTTACTTCTTTAATGATGAACTACAGGCTAGGACCTGTGGTGACGTCAGATCACATGCTCCAATCACATGGTCCATCACCACGGTGATGGACCATGTGATTGGAGCATTTGATCTGACGTCACCAAAGGTCCTTTAGCCCACAGCTCATCAGAAGAGACTGGGAACTACGCGATCAAGAGAAGGTGAGTTAATTTGTTTATTTTTTTTTAACCCCTCCAGCGATATTTTACTATGCATTCTGTATTCAGAATGCTATTATTTTCCCTTATAACCATGTTATAAGGGAAAATAGTACAGTGAATAGACTGTCACCTAGCAACCATGCGTGAAAATCGCACCGCATCCGCACTTGCTTGCGGATGCTTGCGATTTTCACGCAACCCCATTCACTTCTATGGGGCCTGCGTTGCGTGAAAAAAGCAGAATATAGAGCATGCTGCGATTTTCACGCAACGCACAAGTGATGCGTGAAAATCATCGCTCATCTGAACAGCCCCATAGAAATGAATGGGTCCGGATTCAGTGCGGGTGCAATGGGTTCACCTACCGCATTGCACCCGCGCGGAAATCTCGCCCCGTGTGAACGCAGCCCAACTTGTCTATTTTATAATTTTGCAACCTATCTACAGCGCTCCTAGTGGTCAGGGTTATCATTGCAAATAATTATTGTGTCAATAAAGCCTATGTAACATATAACCCCTTTCACACCTAGTAAAATATTATATACACACACACACACACACACATATACTGTGTTCCTCCACTCTTTAAAGGGGTTGTCCCATCTCAGACATTGGGGGCATATTGCTAGCATATGCCCCCCAATGTCTTATAGGTGCAGGTCCCCGGTCCATTCAATCTTGTGGGAACGCTGAAAATAGCAGCATGGCTATTTTTGGAAGACTCACTGAAACTAATGGCATGCGCACTGCGCAAGCGCGGCCACTGCTCCATTTGCTTCTATGGGACTTCGCTTCTATGGGCGCACCCAAAGGAATGATTGGAGGGTGACCGCATATGCGTGGTGTGCCCTCTAGGACTTTGCTGGCTTCATTCTGGCACCCACACCTATCGGACATTAGGGGCATATCCTAGATATATGCCCCCCAATATCGGAGATGGGACAATCCCTTTAACCCTACCTTATCCTCCATGCAACCCTTGAAAAAGATCTACGTTTTGTCTCTGAGATAAGTGTTTGATCTGTGAGTCCAACTGGTGGGACACCCGGTGATCCAGAGAAAAGGGGTCAGAACTGCCCCATGGGAATGGAGCGGAGGTGAGCATGTGTGACCACCACTCTGTTCCCTTCTGTGGGACTGCAGAGTATGGCACTTACAGCAGTCCAGAGAGGTGAATGAAGCAGTGGTCATACATGCGCACCAGACCCCCCCGTTAATGTGATCGCTGGAGGTCACAACCCTGTCGATCAGATGCTTATCCCCCCTATTCGGTGGTAGGTAATCAGCGTTATTAGTGACACAAGCCCTTTAGCTACACACTATATACTTACCTTGCCCTCGCAGGTACCTGCCTACATTCCTGCGTGACATGAGTCCTCCATAGTGAGGTCATTATATGGGATGTTTTCTCCCATCGGATGTAATCAGAGATCCGGTCCATGACCCAAATTTTGATGGCAAGAGAATGGTAAAGAATTGTAAAGGTAAGTATATTGACAGTTTGTCATTTTAGCATTTTGGGTAGAATGAAGTTTTTTAATTTTGTTTTTTTCTGCAAGAACCCTTATTATACTAAGTAGTCGTTGTGCAGGATGGCAGGTTATCACTTAAGGGGTTATGCCATGAATAATGTTAAAAAATTACGAAAACCATACATGATATAGTACATGACAATCTGTTTTTAAAAAAAGCTAGAACCAGCCCTGTACCTCACATGGATCCAGAGATCTCCCCATTCATTGTTCCAATAGCTCTGCTTGAGTTATTTCAAGCTGTCAGCTTGGAAAGGGGGGGGGGGGGGGGGGTCCTTTCTCACGGGTGTGACCTTTCTGCTGCAGCTGGTGGCAGTTGAAGGATGGAACTGAGCATGTGCTTCCATCTCAGTGAGCAGGACAGATAAATTAGAAAAACAGTAAACAGCAGGTGGCGCCATACAGATAGATTTCAGTGAATAACTCAGTAGCTATAATACATTTTAATTACATGCAATCACAAAAGCATTCAGATCCTGATGCTTTTTAAAAAAAAACTATAGAATATTCTTCAAGGGACAACTCCTTTAAGAGAAAAGTTGGCCAAGCTTGCCAATTTCCCCAGGACTGGCCCACAAGGTTATGAGAGTCTCATAAGTTAGGGCTCATGCACGTGCACCGTCTGTGTGCCCTGCACTGACGGACTGCGAAAAAATAGTGCATGTTCTATTCCTTTGCGGTGCAGAGGCACGGGCCGAAATCCATGGCCTTCCGTTTTGTACCTCTGCACCATATTTTCCAGATTGCAGACCCATACTAGTAAATAAGTCTGCATCCGTGAAACAGTGCACACGTGGCCTGTGCCCATATATTGCGGATCCGCTGTTTGCGGGTCGCAATACGGGCACGGCCAGGACCCGTTTGGGTGCATGACCCTTAGGCCTCATGCACACGGCCGTGAGCGGTCCGTGGTAACCCGGCCTAGATTCCTGCTGAGAGCAGGAGCGCACTAAGTCATTGGTTGCTATGACGCCGCGCGCTTCATGCCGCCGCTGCACTACAGCAATACACTTGTATGATCTATACAAGTGTATTACTGTAGTGCAGCGGCGGCATGAAGCGCACGGAGTCATAGCAACCAATGACGCCGTGCGCTCCTGCTCTCATCAGGAATCTAGGCCGTGTTACCACGGACCGCTAACGGCCGTGTGCATGAGGCCTTAATAGAAGGGTCAGGCAGTTGAATTTCAACATGCCTGATCCTTTAGTAATATAATCCAGCAGCACAGGTGTCGGGCGGTGGCTTTCTCCCCAATGACCACACATGCGCACTCAATCTGTATAGAGGAGTGGGGAGGAAAAGCTGTTGGCAGAAGACAACTATTAAAGGTGGCGATGGGCTTCCTGTACTTATAGATGCAGAGGATTTTCTAGGCGCTTTCTGATCTCTAGTTGAAAGCCTCCATTTTGCTGCACACAGATATCTCCCTTTGTTTGGACTGTAAGTTTTATGTATGGCACATTATATCTGACCGAGAGCACGTGACTGCTTCAAGGACGCCAGGGAATGGACTCCATCTCAGGACGGATATTACAGAAAAGCTGCTCCTATTCACATCTCCCATTTAATTTCATAAAAGTGGATGGAGCCGTGGAGCAGGAAACATGGCAATGACCCGGAGGGAGCTCTATAGTCTGAGGCTGAAAATATATTGGTTATTATATCCGAGTGGAGAAGATAGAGATTGAAGACGTCACTCTTGTGGCTACTGGAACGCGTCAGCGATGAATCCGGTGGAAGGTCACTGGATCAATGTTGAGATGGGAGAAAGGAAATGATTTGCTGCTCTGGATGGAGTTAAGGCTGGAAAGCGCTAGTCTCTTATATCGGTTGTCAGGCCAGGCATTGTTAAAGAGAACCTGTCCCCACTCCTGACAGGCCTATTTTAATAGCTTCATGCATTCCCCTTGTAATAACAATTAGCATCTAGTCTTATGGCTCTATGTTGCGCCGTTCTTTTATTATTTCTACTAGAAGTTGTGAATTAATTGCCAGCAACCTGCAGTAAGGGTACAGAGGGGAGGTAACCAGTTGAGGGGGTGTACCTGCACAGTCTGAACACGGCAGCACTGATTGGATAGAGTGAGAGTGCAGGTACACCCCCCCCCAACTGGTTACCACCGCTCTGTACCCTTACTGCAGACTGCTAGCAATTCATTCATAACTTCTAATTGAAATAATAAAGAAATGGCACAACATAGAGCCATAAGAATAGATGCTCCAGAATTGTTATTACATTGGGAATGCATGACGCTATTACACCAGGCATGTCAGGAGCGGTGACAAGTCCTCTTTAACGGAGCCATATTTACCCAGTAGCCTCCAGAAAAGCTGATCACTCTATCCCTGGCAATCCAGTTTTAGGGTTATGGTGGGCATGTTTGTTATTTTTTTTTTGTTGCAACACTTCATACGCTGTGCATTGCAAAAATTACGTTTTCTTGTGTATTTTTTTGGTCCTTGTGTTTTTTAAGATCTCAGAAGAAACAATTATTGTTCACTTCCTTAAGGCTTTGTTCACATCACCGTTTAGGGGCAGGAAAACGGGAAGGACAGATTTGTCACATAACTGAGCCGAACAGAGCCCACGTGCCGCATAGACTATAGTGGGGTCCATTAGGTTTCCGCTCAGAGGACGATTTTTAAGCGGAGACAAAAGTTGTGCATGGAGGACTTTTGTCTCCGCTTCAAAAATCTTCTTCTGAGCGGAAACCTAACAGACCCCATTATAGTCTATGGGGCCCATGGGCTCCGTTCGGCTCAGTTATGACACAAATTGTGGCGCTCGCCATATCCACACCATAATTTTAGACTTTTCTCTTACTGCTTGGCGAGGGAAAGTTGGAGGGGCGTGGCCTCCTGCAGCTCGGCATGACTGGCATAAAGAATAGCTCAGATCTGCCCCAGCTCATAGCTGGCATACATTTAAATTTCTGGCGCAAATGCGACAAATTTATTGAGAGCTGTCTGCGCTGCCAAACTTTATACTGAGACTGGCGTTTGCAAAACCAGTCCTAGTATATCTGCCGCCTTGTTTTCTCATTGAATAACCATTGGTAGAAAACAGTAGGTTCATATTCACTGATGGCAAGCACCAGGTAAACAGTGTAGGTTCATGTTCACGGATTGCAAGCGCAGATCTTGAAATTCCAAGAAGTTTATACAAAAAAAGTGTATTGGAGAATTGTACGCAGGTTATAGTCTTCATTTGCTGAACACTCAAGTCCTTTCTTAAAGGGAACCTGTCACCAGGATTTTGGGTATAGAGCTGAGGACATGGGTTGCTAGATCGCCGCTAGCACATCCGCAATATCCAGTCCCCATAGCTCTGTGTGCTTTTATTGTGTAAAAAAAACTATTTGATACATATGCAAATTAACATAAAAGAGTCATATCTTACTTGTGTGACCAGAGAAGAGTCATATTTACAAGCTCTGACTCATCTCAGGGTAATTTGCATATGTATCAAATCGTTTTTTTTAAACAATAAAAGCACACAGAGCTATGGGGACTGGGTATTGCGGATGTGCTAGCGGCCATTTAGCAACCCATGTCCTCAGCTCTATACCCAGGTTCCCTTTAAAGTTTTTATGTATGAAGTGACTTATTCCTGCGGTGCGGTTACTGATGTACATTTTAAATCACATTTAGTAATTATCCTGGGTATATAAATTATATAGCATCTTGTTCTATCGAATATAGACGGATGGTTCAGGCTGTCGTTGAAACGAACTAGTCAATATCAAATCTGGCTTTTGTGGTCTCCATACTCTATATTGCACATAAGGAAAACCTGTCGGCCTGTTCCTCATGATATAGCGGGTTGGGAGCATCTTTCCTCCCAGCGGAGTTGTGCTGTTCCTCCGTTATTTCTGGGTGTTACCAGATGGGGGTGTGCCCCTCCCTACACACTGTCCAATTGGTGCTGCCAGTGCCAGGCTGCATAGAGACACAGCCCTAGGAAAGAGGAATGATGGTCAATCTCTTCATACATTTCTAGGAGAAATAACAGAGGATCAGCGCAATCCAGAGTTATACAAATTTTGACCCAAAATTGTGATTTAATGAGAAGGACAAGTATTGCTAAAACAGGCGTGCCAGGAGAGCGAACGGGTGCTCGAGAAAGAGAAATACTGAAGCTTTGCTTTGATATTTTAGAAAAGTGATTGTATTTTAGGTTCTCTGTAGGATTTGTGTATGAGCATTTTAATTAAAATAATATTATCAATTTCCATCAATAAAGTCCCTAGTAAGGTTTATATTAAAGGGTTATTACCATTACTGATTGACCTTAGGGCTCATGCACACGACTATGTATTTTGTGGTCCAGAACGGAACAGCTGGCCCTTCATAGAACTGTACTATCCTTCTCCGTAATGCGGACAATAGGACATGTTCTATTTTTTGGCGGAATGGAAATACGGACATATGGAAACAGAATGCACACAGAGTAACTTTTTTTTTTTTTTGTGGACCGTAAAAAAACGAAAGGAAAGCAAATACGTTAGTGTGCATGAGCCCTTATGCTAATGGCTGTTGGCACGTTAAGCATTTTTGGAAATATAATATATATTTTTTTTTTTTACTTTCTTCTTTTTTTATTCCATCAACTCAAAAGTTCCTGATGCCCATGAATATACAGAGCGGGTACGACCACCTCTGGTTCATTGTTGTGTTGGCCACGATTGCCCGGTCTGTGGCAGGTTCTCAGGAGCACGCACAGGCCGCCCCAGACCAGTCCCACAGAGATTATTAGGACGTCCAGTTATGTATAACCTCACCGCTTTCCAGTCTTTCTGATGATGATGGAGTGTTGGTCTCCTAGAAAGTAGGGGAATGCATCAGGATATCTAGCGTGATGGGGGGGGGGGGGGGGGGGGGGGGAAGGTGCAGGGTTTTTGTATTTTCCTTTTAAAATCTCTTCTAGGGGGAAGGGTTAGTGGAAATAGGATGTCGTGTTGAACTTTTTTGTTAAAATTCCTTCTTCTTGTGAAACAGTGGTCTTTGTTTGAGGCTTGTCTTGGTTCTTGTAGAGTTGTATAGCGCCATTGATTGGTTCCACGCAGGGGAAATCTGACCTTTAACAGATGTTTGAGAGGCTGCCAGCGTGCAGGGAGATCAGCGGACCAGACAGATTTTTCATTCTTATGTTCACAGAAAACTTGGTTCTCGAGGTATGGTAGTAACTTTAAGTACGGAGTATTTTTTTATGTGTTTTGTATATATTGTGGGGAAACTGGTTGAGCTAATTAAGACGTAGCTCTTACGGGAACCAAAGCAACATTGTGCAGAGACTGTGTATGTGGAGAGAATATATATATATATATATATATATATATATATATATATATATTATATATATATATATATACATACACACATATACACACACACACACACACACATACATACATACATACATATACACACACACATATATATACGGTAATAAAAGGCTTGATTTATGCCTCATATATATATATATATATATATATATATATATATATATATATATATATATATATATTGGTAATGTGCAATGGGACCACTTGAAATGGCCCACCGGACATATGCCCCCCATTTGTGGCATTGTACGCCTCTTTTGACATACCTCTGACTAATGAAAGTCTATTGGCGTGCGGTTGTGAACATTTTGCACTATTTATGCTGAATACAGATGACCAGTGTGTCGTGGGCCATAGAACTGCAGACAGAGGCGCTTTCTAGCATTTGTATTGAGTTGACTTTACTGAAGAGAAGAGGAATTTAAATCACTAGGATATTATTGATGTGGGAGCCACCTCTGGGGATCTGCCTGAGAAGGAAGCGGTTTTAGGGTCCATTCACACGTCCGTGTGTGTTTTGCGGATCCACAAAACACGGACACCTGCAATGTGCGTTCCGCATTTTGCGGCCCACACATCGCCGGCACTTCATAGAAAATGCCTATTCTTGTTTACAATTGCGGAACGGAATTGTGGACCCGGAAGTGCGGATCCGCAATTCCAGATCCAGGCATCACACCGTGCAGCCCCATAGAAATGAATGGGTCCGCAATTCCATTCCGAAAAATGCGTAACAGAATTGCTGACGTGTGAATGGAGCCTTAGGCCTCTTTCACACGGGCATTGCGGGAAAATGTGCGGGTGAGTTGCGTGTTTGCACGCGCGTGAGAAAAATCGCGCATGTTTGGTACCCAAACCCGAACTTCTTCACAGAAGTTCGGACTTGGGATCGGTGTTCTGTAGATAGTATTATTTTCCCTTAAAACATGGTTATAAGGGAAAATAATAGCATTCTGAATACAGAATGCATAGTAAAACATCGCTGGAGGGGTTAAAAAATTTTTTAACTCACCTTAGTCCACTTGTTCGCGGCCCAGCATCTCCTTCTGGCTTCATCTGATCTCTGTGCAGCATACGGATCTTTGGTGACGTCATTCACCATGGTAAAAGATCATGTGACGTACCATGTGATGACCGGAGTGACGTCATCAAAGGTCCTGTAACTGTATTTAATGCTCACCACAGGTCCTATTCAACAAAGGAGACAGAAAGAGATGCCGGCTACACGATCAAGTGGACTAAGGTGAGTTAAAAAAAAATTTTTTAACCCCTCCAGCCCTATTTTACTATGCATTCTGTATTCAGAATGCTATTATTTTCCCTTATAACCATGTTATAAGGGAAAATAATAATGATCGGGTCCCCAACCCGATCGTCTCCTAGCAACTGTGCGTGAAAATCGCACCGCATCCGCACTTGCTTGCGGATGCTTGCGATTTTCACGCAACCCCATTCACTTCTATGGGGCCTGTGTTGCGTGAAAAACACAGAATATAGAGCATGCTGCGATTTTCACACAACGCATAAGTGATGCGTGAAAATCACCGCTCATCTGAACAGCCCCATAGAAATGAATGGGTCGGTATTCAGTGCGGGTGCAATGCGTTCACCTCACGCATCGCATCCGCGCGGAATACTCGCCCGTGTGAAAGGGTCCTTAGAGATACATCCACTTCACTGTTTATCTGGACGCGGTGGCGCGGATTGGCGCTGTGCAGGATAAAAACATAGAAGGGCCATGGTGCTAAATCTGCACCGTGGCCACTTTATTCTTGGCATCGGTCGGGTCCTAGAATTCATAGCTAAACAATCAAGAAATGAGGGCATATTCCTGCGATATGCTATGACTTTATAAGATGGGAATGTGGGCCAGGGCATACTGCTGTGGTATGGACCCGCAGCGCGGCACTGCTGTGGTATGGACCCGCAGCGCGGCACTGCTGTGGTATGGACCGTTTAGCGACGCATGGCATGCCTGCACATCTGTGGCAAGTTCCCGGTGTGACTGTACTTTGGTGAACTAAAGTGTAGATTCCTGTCCACATTAAGGTGAAAGAAAATCTTGCGCATCGTAATTCACAAGGGAGTCAGGGTGATGGTGAAGAAAGCCGCTGGGTGTGTACGGAGACTTCTTCTCCAGGCAGTGCTCTGTGGGGAAATTAATTTCAGCAAACCAAAAGAAACTGTTTGTAGACAGCGATTTCAGGGGTTCTTGCCCCTCATCAGTAATCTTTTTTGCGGAACAGAGGGATCGCGGACCCATTCAAGTGAATGGGTTTGCGATCCCCATGCGGCTGGGCCACGGTCCACAGCACGGGCTTCACGCGGTCGTGTGAACAAGCCCTTAGATTTATATTATAAAACATGTTCATTTAACAGCAGATTTGTGTAGGAATTTTTATACATTTTTTAAAAAAATGAAAATGCACAGAATATCGGTATAAGTTATCGGCCTGAAAGTTCACAGGTTATCGGTATCGGCTCTGAAAAGTCAATATCGGTCGATCCCTAGTATGAAGTGACATCTCACAGATTTAAAATCTTTACGCTTTCTATTTTTTCATAGCGTGTGGATGAGTTTTCAGAAAATCCCATTACAATCGCTAGTAGTGCAAAATGCTGCAGAGTTACCACACGCAAATTCGCTGTGGCAAATCTGCACTTTTTACGCCACGTATGAATATGTGTAAGGAAATGGTGAAGGGGGATCCTATAGAAAACCAGCTCGCTCCTTCCCGTACAAGTTAAAAGCCATGCTTTGCTCCAGTTTGTGCCTGCACCAGTGAGGCCAGTAAGGACCAGTACGGGAACGCTGGTGTCGAGAATGTGATTAGCCAGAATTGGAGTCATCTGGACTGAAATTGCGAGGAATGAAATGATCAAATCATTCTGAAGAAGCCACCGCATCTGGATGTCGTGTGATTTCATTTTGGGCTCTTTGGTATAAAGACGGCGAAAGAAGAATGTCGCAGATTCAGCTGCTTGTGGGGGTTTAATGGGAACACTGGGATCCCTGTTCTCAGACTCCACCAGTCAGACCGCAGGAAGGGGGAACGGCGCATGGTTGGAGAAGTGTGAGGAAGAAGCGGGCAATGTCCACAGTTGCCAGACGAGCCCTGCAGGTGCTGATTTTCTTCGGGGACCAATTGCTTTTCAGCATGTCACAAATGTGGGAAAAGGAAAAAGGAGCTCGGCTTATAAATGAAGCTGCCTCGTAAAAAGGGGAAACCCAGGAAAATTCTGTCACTGTTAATGCGTTTCCTAAAGAACACGTACGGTCCCTGCTATTAACGTATATCCTTAACGTGGCCTTCAAATACTAATGGGCTCTGTGCTATTGTTTATATTGTTTGCATGCTTTCTTTGGCTCTGTTCACATCTGCGTTGAACCCCATTACATGCAGCGGTGGCTGTCCTCTGACTACTCCAGCACTGCTGTGACAGAGCAGCACAACGCAAGTGTGAACAGAGCCTTAAAGGGGGATGTCCATCTTTTCTTAAATGATGGCCTAGCCTAAGGCCCCTTTCACATGAGCGAGTTTCCTGCGCTGGTGCAATGCGTGACGTGAACGCACAGCACCCGCACTGAATCCTGACTCATTCATTTCAATGGGTCTGTGCACATGAGCGTTTTTTTCACACATCAGTTCTGCGTTGCGTGAAAAACGCAGCATGTTCTAGATTCTGTGTTTTCATGCAGCCCTGGCCCCATAGAAGTGAATGGAGCCTTAGTGAAAAACGCATTGCATCTGGAAGCAGGTGCGGATGCGATGCATTTTTCACTGATGGTTGCTAGGAGATGTTGTTTGTAAACCTTCAGTTTTTTATCACGCGCGTGAAAAATGCATCAAAACGCATTGCACTCGCGCAGAATAAACTGAACGCAATTGCAGACCAAACTGACTGAACTTGCAAAATGGTGCGAGTTTCACTGAACGCACCCTGAACTAGTACTTCCGTTCCAGACACTGTTTATAGAAAAGAGTGGCCTTAAGGCTCGTCAGTGACACGTCCATGAATAAAAGCCTATGGCTGGGTTCACACGGGAACACCCGTGATTTTTCCGCGCGAGTGCAAAACATTGTAATGCGTTTTGCATTTGCGTGAGAAAAATCGCACATGCATGGTACCCAAACCCGAACTTCTTCACAGAAGTCCGGGCTTGGGATCGGTGTTCTGTAGATTGTATTATTTTCCCTTATAACTATGTTATAAGGGGGAATAATACATTTTGAATACAGAATGCATAGTAAACTAGCGCTGGAGGGGATAAAAAAAAAAATAATAATAATAATAATTTAACTCACCTTAGTCCACTTGATCGCGTAGCCCGGCATCTCCTTCTGTCTCCTTTGCTGAACAGGACCTGTGGTGAGCATTAATTACAGTAACAGGACCTTTGATGACATCACCATGGTAAAAGATCATGTGATGGATCATGTGATGACCGGAGTGATGTCACCAAAGGTCCTTGACCTATAATGAATGCTCACCACAGGTCCTGTTCAGCAAAGCAGACAGAAGGAGATGCCGGGCCGCGATCAAGTGGACTAAGGGGAGTTAAAAAAATTAGTAATTTTTTTTTTTAACCCCTCCAGCGCTGTTTTACTATGCATTCTGTATTCAGAATGCTATTATTTTCCCTTATAACCATGTTATAAGGGGAAATAATAATGATCGGGTCTCCATCCCGATCGTCTCCTAGCAAACGTGCATGAAAATCGCACCGCATCCGCACTTGCTTGCGGATGCTTGGGATTTTCACGCAACCCCATTCACTTCTATGGGGCCTGCGTTGCGTGAAAAAAACGCAGAATATAGAGCATGCTGCGATTTTCACGCAACGCACAAGTGATGTGTGAAAATCACCGCTCATGTGAACAGCCCCATGGAAATGAATGGGTCGGTATTCAGTGCGGGTGCAATGCGTTCACCTCACACATGGCATCCGCGCGGAATACTCGCCTGTGTGAAAGGGGCCTATGTGTTTCATCCATGAAGATGTCCGTAAAGGGTCCATGTGTCCGTTTTTGCCATCCATGTGTCTTCTGTAATTCACTGACGTTGCTCAGCTGAAAATTTATTTCCAAAGAATCTCCCATCAGTCTTCAGTGAAAAACTGACACACCACGGAGGCCATCCGTGGTGTGTCTGATTTTCACGGACCCATAATCTTCTATGGGCATGCTTGGTCTGCATCACGGATCAAAGTAGTGCATGTCTCTGAATTTTTTACTGACCCATGGTCAGTAAAAAAATAAAAATAAAATAAAATACTGTAATGTGAACACACATTTCAATCAATGGGTACGTGTGCTGTCCATGGAAAAAGCAGACAGCACATGTCAGTGAAAAACTGAAATGTGGACGAGGCCTTAGGTGGAACAAAATCCTTTTTTCCAGCGGCACACGGCTCCTTTCAGCTCCTTTCCCGGTCTCGCCAGAGCGGCCATGGGGTAGATTGCACAGTCTCCGTTTCCCTCGTCCTGCAGTCTGCCATACATCTGGATGTCCCGTCAGGAGCAGACAATTATCAGATTGCTTTGAGGATAGAATATAGTTTTGTGGCCTTAAGCCGACTCTAACAACCATTAGAGTGCTGTAATCCTCCATAAGTGGCGGGCCTGTCTACTCTTGTTATATTACACGCTAATATCTGCCGACCCTCCAGCACATCAACCTCTCGACCCTACTGTCTTCCGAGAAAAGTGACGCAACATGAATGATTTTTCAGTGGAGATAATCCTACAAATTCAGAAAATTATTTATTTTAAAAATCTGTGTGTATGTTCATCCGAGGACCGAAAGAAAAAAAAAAATACTAGACTCTGTTCGCTTCTGGGTTTTTTGTAAAGGCGGTTTACTATGGTGCCCTCGGGTTGATCAGGTGAGTCTACTTTCACATTGGCGTTTTGGCTTTCCGTTTGCGAGATCCGTTCAGGGCTCTCACATGCGGTCCAAAACGGATCAGTTTTGCCCTAATGCTTGCAGTGTTTTGGTGTCCGTCTGAAGAAACTGAGCCAAACGGATCCATCCCGACACATAATATAAGTCAATGGGGACGGATCCATTTTCACTGACACAATCTGGCACAATAGAAAACGGATCCGTCTTCCATTGAAGTTCATGACGGATCCGTCTGGGCTGTTACAGATAATACAAACGGATCAGTTCAGAACAAGACGCAGACGGTTGTATTATCTGAACGGATCCGTCTGTGCAGATCCATGACGGATCCGCACCAAACGCGAGTGTGAAAGTAGCCTAAACCCACAAGTACAGAAAGGTAGAGAAATGCAGGCTGTATTGCACAACAGTCCCTGAACGTGAGCGCCGTCTACATTTTTCCAAGAAACATTATGGCTGAGGCTGGACGGCCATGTTACAAGCTCCCGCTCCTCGTTCTCATCTCCGCTGGAGCCGGGCCAGGAAGTTTCCAGTAAACTATATAAAGCAAACCATATGTGTGAAATCACCGAGCTCAGCAGCGCCCGGGTCATCCTTGCATTTGCCTGCGACAATAGCTGCAGATCACTTTTTACCATGTAAGCAGGTTTCAGAAAAGACGGGAAAAAGAGACATTTAAAGGCAGCGCCAGGCAAGGAATGCGCTAGATATAATATAGGCGTAATACAGACAAGTGGGAAAGAACAGGTCTGCATTTCATTTCCCTGATTGCTTCACTGCAAAACATAAACCCTTCTCAATCATTTCCATTGTGCCAAGTCATCACTGTAAATGGGGGGCGCGCGCCACTGCAAAATACCGGCCATCTACAGACCCACAAGACAAAGATCATATTCTATTATTGCACGCACATCTGTAGGTGTCATGGTGGGAGGATTCCTGGATACAGTCATTAAAGACCAATATAAACGGCATTGGTGGGAATTTAGGGGCAGGTTTACATGTTGCGTTTGTCACTTTTTAAAAACACATTTTATAAAACGAAAGCAGCTTAAATTTTCTAAATCCATTCCCTGTAAAAGGATACAGAAAAAAAAAAAAAAGGTAAAAATTCCACAGCTGTCCTTTCACCCGTTTTATTAGGGGTGGCGAGTACTGGTAATGTAAAGATCGTTAATACTTTTTATTATAATTTTTTTTTTTATTTTGTTGCCCAAACCAGTACTTATTGATGACCTATCCTCAGGACAGGTCATCAATATCTGATCGATGGGGCTCCGATTCCAGGCATCCTCCGCCACCATGTCACATGTCTGTCAGACATATGGCGTGGTATACTGTGTACTGCCCTTAACCCCTGAAGACGGATATACGGATATGGAATGCACACCGAGTCATTTCCGTGTTTTTGTAGCCCCATTGAAATGAATGGTTCCGCATACGGGCCACAAAAGAAATGTAACGGACGTGGACAAAAAAAATCAGTTCATATGCCCGAGCCCTTAGAGTATATTTTGAGCAGTATGGGAATAAAGGCAAGTACAGAACGGCACACTGAGCAATAAACGTACAAAGGATTTTAGTGGACAAATGGCTTTTTGAAAATAAAGGTGAACCATAACCCGACATTTATCACGGTCAGTTTGAATTGCATTGGAAATAGAAAGCATTCACTTGAATGGGAGCAGAACAGCCACGTCACCGTGAATGGAGACTTCTGCACCCAGTTCCATCCACTGTTTCGATCCAGCGCAGGCAGTCACCCAAACCAGATGATCAGGAGGGTGCTGGGTGTCAGACCCCCACTGATCTCATACTGCTGACCCAAACGGAGGATAGATCATCAATACAAATATGGAAGATTTCTTTAAATATATCCATGTTGGTTCAATGCATAAGGACTTGTGCACATGAACATGTCGGCATTGCCAGTGCTGCGGACCACAAATTGTGGTCTGCAATGCACGGGCACCGACCATGTGCCGTCTGCATCCACATCCAACGGTCCACACTGCCAAAAAGTTTTTTGCGGTGCGGAGACATGGACAGAAAACTTCCGATCCGTGCCTCCGTTCCGCACCATATCTTCCGGGTTGCAGACCCATTCAAGTCGTTTGCGGGCCGCAATACGGGCACGGACCTGCTACAGTCGTGTGCATGAGCCCTAACATGCATTAGTGCAGCCTCCAATTCTCCATAGAGGACAATGTGAAAAGGCCTGAGAACGCTATGTAGTAGACATCACTACTGGATTAAAGTTGTTCGCGTTTTTGCTGATCTACCAGAGTTCTGCCTCCCGTCTTTTTCATACTTTTGAATAAAAAAAATTTAGGTCTTCAAGCTGTGACTCACTTTCAGGCTTTTACCAGAGCAAAGCATCACACGCTGTGCCCCCTGAGGGTCTGGTATTCCAGCTATTCTCCTGAGAGACAATGTGCCAACTTGTGCCAGTCGCCGGGCTGTTAGTACAGTATTCATAGCAAGTACATTTCTTAGGTTCCTACACAAAGACTAGAGCGGCGATCAATGTGATTTTAGGTGCAGGGTTGTGCACTGCCTAGATGTACAGGACTGTACGACAACTTCCCCCCCAGGACAATGCGATCCATTCATTTCACCTTCGATCACGCTGAACGTATTTAGTCAGAAATTGGCGTGCACATGGTCTCCATTATCTGCCTGTCAGAGCTTGTCTTCAGCAAAAACACTAAATCTCATGTTCCTGTGAAAAGCAAAAGACGCTTTTATGTCTGAGAAAACAAATAAGCCCTTAAACAAAGTGGATTATGTTCACATGCACACCAAGTAAAAGTTCTCACTTTACATTTCCCTGTTTTTGCGACAGGAGTCGGTGATGTAGAAAGTGCACCTGTCATCTACAGGAGAATGGAGTCAGACCATGGAGTCACAGGCCGAATCCAGTGCCACGGAGTCACCGGAAAGACAGGCCGAATCCAGGGCCACAGAGTCACCGGAAAGACAGGCCGAATCCAGGGCCACAGAGTCACCGGAAAGACAGGCCGAATCCAGGGCCACAGAGTCACCGGAAAGACAGGCCGAATCCAGGGCCACAGAGTCACCGGAAAGACAGGCCGAATCCAGGGCCACAGAGTCACCTGAAAGACAGGCCGAATCCAGGGCCACAGAGTCACCGGAAAGACAGGCCGAATCCAGGGCCACAGAGTCACCGGAAAGACAGGCCGAATCCAGGGCCACAGAGTCACCGGAAAGACAGGCCGAATCCAGGGCCACAGAGTCACCGGAAAGACAGGCCGAATCCAGGGCCACAGAGTCACCGGAAAGACAGGCCGAATCCAGGGCCACAGAGTCACCGGAAAGACAGGCCGAATCCAGGGCCACAGAGTCACCGGAAAGACAGGCCGAATCCAGGGCCACAGAGTCACCGGAAAGACAGGCCGAATCCGGGGCCACAGAGTCACCGGAAAGACAGGCCGAATCCGGGGCCACAGAGTCACCGGAAAGACAGGCCGAATCCGGGGCCACAGAGTCACCGGAAAGACAGGCCGAATCCGGGGCCACAGAGTCACCGGAAAGACAGGCCGAATCCGGGGCCACAGAGTCACCGGAAAGACAGGCCGAATCCAGGGCCACAGAGTCACCGGAAAGACAGGCCGAATCCAGGGCCACAGAGTCACCGGAAAGACAGGCCGAATCCAGTGCCACAGAGTCACCGGAAAGACAGGCCGAATCCAGTGCCACAGAGTCACCGGAAAGACAGGCTGAATCCAGGGCCACAGAGTCACCGGAAAGACAGGCTGAATCCAGGGCCACAGAGTCACCGGAAAGACAGGCTGAATCCAGGGCCACAGAGTCACCAGAAAGACAGGCTGAATCCAGGGCCACAGAGTCACCGGAAAGACAGGCTGAATCCAGGGCCACAGAGTCACCAGAAAGACAGGCAGAGTAAAACCTCCCCTTCAGGGCTCACGCACACAAACTTATTTATTTTCAGTTTTGTTTTTACAGGTCAGAATGCGGAACCATTCACTTCAATGGGTCCGCAAAATACATACGGTCGTGCGCATGAGCCCTTATAAAGAGCAGATTTCCAGTGGCAGATCTTCAGTTTCATCACATACTATTTTGCATATTGTCAATCATCTTTGAGAGTACCCCCTAAAAGGGTATTTTTTACTTTTGGGTGGTCATTTAAAAAAAAAAGGCAGACAATAAATGTAGGCGCATGTGGCGTGTCTAAGCCACCCTAGCCACTGAAGCGTGGTGGAGATGGGTCCACTGGCCCCACATTCACTAAACGATGACTGAAATCTGCTCAAATCAGAGGCTGGAGTAGATTTCAATCTAGGCGCATGGACTGGCGGAGGATGCGCCTAATTTATGACAAGGCCTGTACATCATCATAAAATAAGCGCATCCTCCACAGGGGTTATCAAAGACTGAAGTGGGGGAGAAAAAAAAACTAAAAAAAGTCCATTACCTTTAAAGTCATAGAAGGAAATGGAATTATTTTTCCCCATTAGAACAGATATTACAATTTTACTTTTAAAGGTATCACCACGAGTATTTTTCAAACCAGCCCCCAGATCTAAATACTTTTGTAAGTGCATGCAATTAAAACTTTAACCTAGCCACTGAGCTATTTAATACAATGTATCCATATAGCGCCACCTGCTGTTTGCTCTTTTCCTTTTTGCTCCGTCCACCTCAATGAGATGGTCGCACGCGCTCAGTTTCAATCTTTACCTTTCCCCAGCCATATCTTCTGTAAGAAACTGTAGCAGTTACAAGGAAAAACACTACAGCAGAAAGGACGCACCCCCTGAGAAGGGACATGCGGTCAGTATGAAATAAATGTAGCAGAGCAACTGGAGCAATGAACGGGGAGATCTCTGGACCCATGTGAAGTACGGGGCAGGTTCTAGCTTTGTTAGAGGCGGTCAGGTACTATAGGATGTCTGATTCTCATCGTTTTACATCAATCATGGCATGACCCCTTTAACGAACGAGCTGATTGTTAGTAAAGTCTTATGACTTGGCCGTGGATCTAACGTTAATGATACTGAGACACTGATAGGTGGCGCTGTCAGTCTTATACGGTTATAATAAACCATTACTTCCTCTTTATGAACCCGCCAACGACTCCATAAACCAATAAAATCATCATTAGACTGGAATAAGTTAAAAAAACTTCAGTCTTAAGCACATACATAAACCACAAGAGTGACAAAATAAAATGTTACACCCTGCTTTGTTATTATGACAGCAATGCCATGGGGTGGCCTCCCTAAATCAGTCCAGCTGAGGACCCCTTCAAGGGCTTAACGTAATTAACCATGTGTTTCCGCCCTACCCTGGGGTCAATGCGGTTGCTCTTCCTGTCGAGACAGGTGGGCAGAACCCCGCTCTCCTGGTGGCTGCTTCTGCCTGGAGGTAAAAATGGAAAAAGGAAAACAGTTTTCACGCTTGCGAGTGTCCTCCGCTGGCAGATCGGCAACCATGACTTGGACGGTAGCACTGTCGAGCGTAGACTCCACATTACAGGCCAGGAGTTTGGCAGAGAAACCTAGTCTGGGTGCACTTTCCATCTAGGTTTCCAATAACTGCTCCACCCTAAGCTTTAAAGGGAGCTTGGGCCAACACATTTAACTCTTCTCTGCCGAGGAGACGTTTGCACAATAAGCACATAAAACAGCGTTTTTTGAGATTATGCAGCATATGATTATCAGACTGTGGGCTTCTATGAGGCACTGCTGGCGGGTGGAGATGCATTTTTGAGTTGACAGGTTCCCTTTAAATTCACTAAAGCAACCAGCGTCATCTCCTCGACAAAGATAAACTGTTAACCCCTCCTGATCAGCCACAGAGAAGAGCTGCTTATAAGTAGGGACTCTCACTCTCGAGCATGGGTCCATCTACTATGCTTGCATGCAATACTACTTTTCTCCTGAAGTGGCCGCTGCAGGAAAAATGAGCAGCCCCATCAACTTCAGCTAAATAAGCTGTTGGAACTCATGTTAAAGGGTTTCTATCACTTTGTATCACATAATTAGCTGTCAGACACTAGCGATCTGCTAGTGTCTGCTCTGGCCAACCATCCTACTATAATCGCTTGTGGGGCAGCGGTTTTGCTAAAAAACGAACTTTTATAAATATGCTAATGAGCCTCTAGGTGCTATGTGGGCGTCATTAGCACCTAGAGGCTCCGTCTACTTTCATAAACAGTCACCGCCCAGCGCGTCCCTCCAGCCCGCCCATGTCCTGCTGAATGCGATCCTCCGTGTGACGCAGCGGACGAATTCTCACGCATGCGCCGTGCGCGGCTGTATTCGGCGCATTTGAGACGTCTGAGCTGGGAGCAGACATTCAATGCGCATGCGCCGAATACAGCCGCGCACGGCGCATGCGCGAGAATTCGTCCGCTGCTTCACACGGAGGATCGCATTCAGCAGGACATGGGCGGGCTGGAGGGACGCGCTGGGCGGCGACTGTTTATGAAGGTAGAAGGAGCCTCTAGGTGCTAATGACGCCCACATAGCACCTAGAGGCTCATTAGCATATTTATTAAAGTTCGTTTTTTAGCAAAACCGCTGCCCCACAAGCGATTATAGTAGGATGGTTGGCCAGAGCAGACACTAGCAGATCGCTAGTGTCTGACAGCTAATTATGTGATACAAAGTGATAGAAACCCTTTAAAGGAGTTGTCTGTGGTGGGGTAACCACTTTAAGGGGGTTGTTCTCCCCTGTGTTCTCCCCTGCTTACATGATCCCTGCCCCTGTGTTAGGGCTCCCTCGCCTTCCCACCACCATTGCAGCTTTCCGATCACCCAGTGTCAACATACGGCTTGACGCATGTCATGTGACGCATCACACTCATGTCACCGATGCGGCAGCAGCCGCTAATACCAGAGATCTGCAGCAGGGGAGCTGAGACCCAGCGGCGAGGATTAGGCAAATGTGATTCCCTCCGCAAAGGGTCGGCGAAAAAGGTCCCCTGGAGTGAACAACCCCTTTAAGGGTATTCACAGAATAAGTGTTTGGTAAGCGCTTTTTTGCTGTGGTTTTTGTGCCATTTGCTCTGGCATTTTTTGCACACAACGGCCCAGACTTACAAATGTACCCGAGGCTAAAATCTGTAGAAAAAGTGGCACAACAAAGTGTTCTCCAATTTTTTTCTGCCTTGTTCGAAAGGAGTGGAGCTTTGCTGGAAAGGGGCGTCTAATACAAGCTGTTCTGGTGCAGGTCTGGTCAGCCGGTCTCAGTATACACCATCTACAGGATTAGCAAATCTGGCCCAGTGTGTATTACCACTGGCATTTTCTTCAAGCAGCTTTTCTCCTATACTGAAGGGGATGTCAAAACGCCTTGAAAAACTGCAAAAGTTACAATATGCTGCTTTTTCTTTAAAGAAAAAAAGCCACCTAATTAACAAAAGCACCATGTGCTTGTGGGTCCTGCGTTTCCCATTTCCCATAGACCATCAGCTAATATTTGGAGCTCGCATTTTTATTATTATAAAAAAAAAAAAAAAAGTGTGGTTTTGTATGAGTGCAGTAAGGATGTATTCACATGTGACTTTTCACACTTTTTGCAGTGATATTTGCAGCAAGAAGGCAACATTTTTGTAAAACCTGCCCCAATTTTGCAAAAAAAATCAAAAAAATGTCTTCCGTAAAAACCCCCTCTCACGCTTATCGCCCTTATGAGCTATGTCTGAGTTGCCTGTGACAGCTGCTCTGGATTCGAGTTTCCAGTCTTCACACATGTTAGGACAGGTTCTTTTACACAACCCTACGTACAGCAATGCACAAAATGTAAAGAGATCGGTTGCTATCCAAATATGTAAAAAGGTGATTAAAACTACTAAGAAACTAAGGAGAAGTAACGTAAATTTCACCAAATCCCTGGCCAACTGAAGTATAAAGCCACGTGGACAAGCAATGCCTGTGCATGAACCCCCTGTACTGCGGCACGGGAGCCTATACTGGAGTGGGTGCAATGATTACAAGGAGGAGGAATGCATTTTTTGTAGATATTGGGGGTCATTTATTGCCCGTTTTTAGCATTAAACCCTAGCAAATTCATAAATGAGGATGGTGGATGCGCCTGTGCCTCGTCATAAACTAGGCGCATCCTTTGGCAGCGCAGGGGCTCTCACAGAGACTGTTGTAAAACACCGGTCTTTGATAAATGACCCCCATTGAGTTTTCCCGGTTCGTTGCAGCAGGACTCCAGAGGCACTGGGACGGTCCTATAAACCTTTCGGGCTCATGCACACGTTATAAACCACTACACCCGCACACAACGCTTCCATGAAGCGCAGTACTCTCTCCTTGATTCCAGAGGAGATCAGCATCTTAAAGGGGTTGGCTGCTTTCTTCCAAAAACAGCAGCTCACCTGTCCATGGGTTGTGTCTGGCATTGCACCTCAGTTCCACTGAAGCAGACACGGCTGAGCTGCCGTCCGCATCTTTTGCGTCCCCGTTGAAATGAACAGGTCCGCAGCCGATCTGCAAAAATGTGGACTGAACATATGGTTGTGTGCATGAGGCCTAGAACTGGTGACGGATCCCCTTTAACATGGTATGTGATGGAACATTTTTCTCAAGCTGGCATGGATCCGTAGAAAACTAAGGGCGCCATATCATAAACTTGGAAATGTGACTTTATACTAGTAGCAATCACTTCAAATTTCTCTGAAACCTCAGCCCTGAAAAATGTGGACCTGTAAAAAGCTAACAAGACTCACGAAGAACAAAGTGCCCAACTTTCATTTTTCATTCAGGGCACATATATACAAGAGATAGATAGATACTCAAACCCCCCTACCCCAAGAGCTGAGCAGTGATGGAAACACCAGGACGTCTCTTACGCTTATCCAGGTGAGGGGCCCCTTGTTTACTGCACAATCTTACAATAGGATCAGCATTATGAATGAACTCCTGGCCCCCTGAGAAATGCGTAACCGCTTGAGTCATTGCCCCGAGGAACCAAGCTGACCCAAACACCCCAGAAAACCCTGCAAGTGATTAGGACAATATGTTCGGCCATGCTTAGTTTCTACAAATTCCTGTCAGATCTGCTAGAAATATTAAAGCACTAGAAAAGCTGCATTGTCATGGAAACTAGGATCTGTCAGTCTTCGCTGATATGCAATCGCTTGGCAAATTTTGGTAAAAGAGCAACGTCCAGATGTTAGCAACATTCGGTGCATCAGCGCAACTTGTAATGATAGAATACTTATACTATTATGGGGCCCTATATTTAAATTTATATACGGTATATATATCAAAGCTTCCCTGCCCCCAGAATGTACCACCGTACCCCTGCATAAAGAGACAGTAGTGCCCAGGGCCATTTGCTAGGCCCTGAAGGCATGCTCGACCTTCGGGACAGTCCACTGCTCCTTTGCAGATTCTTACCGTCCATGTTGGGGATCCCCGGTAGAATCAAGATCTGACTTACATCTTGCCGCCTTGCCTAGTCAGCCTCTAAGGAAATTAAAGAGCATATAGTAAAGGTAAGTATGGGAAGGGAAAAGGGAGCGTAATAAATCTGCCACTTCCCTGACTACAGCCCCTCCACCCAGACTTCATGAAAGGGAAAGCTGCAGGGAATACCGCCACACAATAATGAAATGTTGCCTCTACACCGCTCCGAGCACTTTAACAATGACTGATGTCACGTTCCAGACCATTCTGCTGACTCACATGTTTGTCCGGGATTCTGCACATCTGTATTTCACATTACACTATTTTATTCCAGGCGTGACAAAGCCCAATATTCTGTATAATGAATGGCTAACATTCAATACACACATGAGGCCAGTTGCAAGTCACCTAATTCTGTTTTCTATATCTGGAAATGGATTTTGCATTATTACAATATAAATGGTCCACCTCAGTGGGCGGACGGATCACGCAGAAGTAGGAAATGCAATGCATACATCTGGGCATACACCTCCAAGAAGTCAAATTACAAAGAAAGCCTAAAATACGTCATACATCAGGTTTTCGGCGCAGCCCCCTAGTGTGCTGTTGTCATTACTGCAGGGGCAGGCTGGGAACTTAAAGAGGACCTTTCATGGGTCCAGACATTATGAAATAAGTAGCAGGTTATGTAAGGCATAGAGCAGGGATCTAAGAGAGCTTACTATTTTTCCTGGGCGCCGCACCGTTCCCCCCGTTAAATTCTCCCGCCTGGTATGCTAATCAATAGCATCGGAACAGGGAGGAGGAGACTGCCCTGTTTCTCAATAGGCATCTCCCTCTCCCTGGCTGTGCCGCGATCCAATAACAGCGGAGAGTGTCACAGCCGGGGAGAAAAAATAAATAAAAATCACCTCCTCCCCGGCTGTGACACTCTCCGCTGTTATTGGATCGCGGCACAGCCAGGGAGAGGGAGACGCCTATTGAGAAACGGGGCAGTCTCCTCCTCCCTGTTCCGATGCTATTGATTAGCATACCAGGAGGGAGAATTTAACAGGGGCACGGGGGGGGGGGGACGGAGCGGTGCCCAGGAAAAATAGTAAGCTCTCTTGGATCCCTGCTTTATGCCTTACATAACCTGCTACTTATTTCATAACGTCTGGACCCATGAAAGGTCCTCTTTAAAGTGGTCCTGGAAAAAAATATAAAGTGGCCACATGTTGTAGGCGGGTCCAAATTGACAGAGGTCGAAGCAAGCTGGGCACATAATACCATAGTGCGGCACAAAATACCGCTCCAGTAGAACCAAATACCCCAGCGCAACACAGAATATGGCCAGCCTCGTCACAGTATTCATCTGTATCATCATCCTGAGAGCATCTTGTGGCCCCGGAGCATAAGTACCTGATGCTCCTTGCATAAATTAATTCCGAGAGCATCAAATCGTTATATACCCTGAGAAGGGCTCGGGCGGCCCCTCGGGTGTTGGCCCACCAGGAAATTTCCCTGTAGGGTCTATGGCCGCTCAGCCCCTACATCTCTGCTTCTCCATGGGTCCAGTGTAGTCAATTTATCACTGTGATGAAAGCAATACGAATTTCTTCACGCCCATTCTATGCAGCAAGGTCACGTTTGATGGACCACCAGACTAGCCAAGGATATTTCAACCTTTTCCTACATTTTTAAGTCCCGTCTGGTGAGCAGTTAAAACAAAAGATTAGATTGATGCCAAGACTTTTCTTTTTTCTTTTGATGAGCTAGCGGCTGCCAACAAGAAATGCAGGAAGCGGCCGAGCGGGGAGCTGCATCCTGCCTTAAGACACAGGGGTTCTCAGAGATAGGGAACAACATAAACAAGCCTGAGGAACTACAGAATGAGACCCAGATGTCAGAGAGCCAGCAGTGTCCTAATGAGGGGGACGCAGCCACCAGAAAGTGAAAATGTCTTGAAGGGGGCAAGTAAAGTGCATGTACAGCACGTGAAATACATTTCATTATCATTTACAGTTCTTGCTTTTTTTTGGCCGTATACCAAGAGCAGGATTTATATTTGGACATTAGGAAAACTATCCTTAAGAGAGGCAGAAGTGCTCAGCGGTGCAGAGTCTATTCTCACTGGCTGAGGATGGCCTCACAGAAAGTCCTTCCTGCGGGGCTCCCCCTTACATATAATAAGATTCCTCTGGAAGCAAAGAGGAAAGTGCCAACACGAGCCGAGACGGCACATAGAAAACAGTGGACCCAGGGCCACGTTCAGACACCAGTTTAGCTTATGCACATTTTCCATATGGATTTCGCTGCAAACTCGCACCAAAATCAGTTACATTTGGATTTGCTCACTCTTTGAAGCACACTAAAGACTCGCAAATACAATCTGAGTATTCAGCACGTTTTCATGCTGTTTTTTTTTACTAATTGGTGTTCACTTTGATACAAAGGTACATTTTCAGCTTGAGGTTACGCGGGTCTTAAAATAGAGACTTGCATGGAGTTGTTTTATGCTTCCCATTCATTTCGATTATGATTCTGCCCCAAGATAGGGCATGCTGTTTTTTTTTTTTTTAAAAGGACTGTTCTATTTATTATGGGTCAGACGTTATTATGGGTCAAAATGCAGAACGTACGAGGCTGGTATGCATGTTTTGCGGACTGTGAAACAGGCAACGGTTGTGTGCGTGAGCCCTAAATCAGGGATTTGCCTCCTCTCCGCCAGTATAAGGGCTCTTGCACACGAACGTGTGCTGCGAACCGCAAAATGCAGTCCCCAATGCACAGGCACCGACCGTGGGGATGCCGCATGGGGGATCGCAACCCCATCCATTTGTTCTATCTTTATGCGGAACCGAAGCATGGAACGGAACCCCGCGAAAGCACTCCGTAGTGCTTCTGTAGGGTTCCACATCTCTGGATTTGCGGACCCATTCAAGTGAATCGGTCCACATCCGTGATGCGGAATGCACACGGCTGGTGCCCCGTGTATTGCGGTGCAAGAGGCCTAAAAGCCAAAGAACAACCAATAATTAGAGCCACACCGCTGGGCCAGGAGAAAGCGGTCATAAAATATATACATCTATCTACAAATACACTGATATAATAAATTCATAAGTAAAGCAACCCGCCTTAGGGAGACTGCGCTCTCTGTAGTCACTGCTCCCCGTGTGAACAATATTCATGTTATGTTATATGCACATTTATACAATAGGTCACACGTCACATACTGCAGACAAGATACAAGCAGCCGGGCAAAATAAATCGCTGTCCCTGATGCAACCCTCATCCCTGGAGGCGATCCTGTCTGCTGCAGCCCCTACAGAAGCCGCCATGCACCCCCAATCTCCACAATTCTCTCTGCAGCTGACGTCACAACCTCCCGGGACACAGAGAGGCAGCGAGGTACCTGAAGACCTCCATCCAGTCCAGGGTCCAAGATGAAGTCTCAAATTTGACCATTTGATCAGCACCAAATCATTGCTGCCTGTCACGAGAGGAGCATCATCAACATCAGAGCGCAACACCGCCGAGACTGACCGAGGACATGCGGCCGCTGCGCCATCAGAGAGACAAATGGGCGTAGAGTTCCCATCATGACAGTAATCGGCAGTACTACAGACCATGAGAACAACGTATGAAGACGCTGTCGCGGGTATGAGCGCCAATTTACTCATGAAGAGGCGACGGTACAAGGAAAAGAAGAAAACTGGGAAATAACACTTTCTGTATAATAAAACAAAGAAAGGAGTGGAGGGCGTCTAATTCTGTAAGAAGTCTTCGGTATAACCCCAGAAGAGGCCTGCGGTGACTGCACCTCGAGGACTAGTTCATACAGTGCAGTTTTCTTGGTTTCTCTTTCTAAACTGCTTACCAGTAACTAAATCAGTAATTGCTTACTAGCGGCCCCCATGAGGATGCTTCCCTGCTCCCCCAGCACAACATGCAACTGCTGCAGCCAACGTCATCGCTATAGGCAAGGACTGGATGTATCAGACACGCGTGGACACCTCATGCCATTGGTGGTCTCCAGTAGGCAGAGAGCGGTGGGGGACCAGAGACTGCAGGGGATTAGAAATGTATTACTTATTTTGTTTTACACCATAGTAAGCAGTCTGACACTGGCAGCACTGAGCGGATGGTGTCAGACTGTGCAGGGACACCACCCCCCCCCAACTGGTAACACCCATCTGAACCTTCATTGCAAACTGCTAACAATTTATTCATAACTTCTAGCAGGAATAATATAGGGATAGCACAACACAGAGTCATAAGAAAGATATTCCAGAATTGGTACTAAATCAGGCCTGTGAGGAGAGGCGACAGGTCCTCCAGGCACACGAGGTCCTGGCGCAGTCATTCATTGGGAGGTTTGGTGCTGGATACATGGCTGGCAATAATGGCAGACAAATCGGGGCAGCTTGCAAAACCTACTGGGTAAACATGCCTTACTCCGGTCAAGCCAAGGATGGGGTACACGGGGAGGCCACTGGGATTCGCGGCTTGCCATTCATTTTAACACCAAAGCTGCTGTGAAATACTTTTTTCCCCCCGTCACAGACCAATGCAAATTGTAAAATAAAATATCCCAAATGTCATTAGCAGTGTGAGTACTAATATAATACCCCGGCCTTGGTCACCATCCTGCACAGTACAATAGGCAGGCAACAGCAGAACACGCTTACCTTCATATTCCAGCTCATTCACTGTCTGAGCACGTAAGTGCAAGGCACAAGGGCCAAACTACAGCCGCTAACATCGCCATGGCAACTGCCAATGTCGGATCTTCAAGGAGGCAGCCATGTTCAAAGCCACAAATTACTTTTACATACAATTATAAATCACTACGACGCATAATAAATGCTGCAAAAATACCCCACAGTCTCCTTTGTCTATCCTCGTAAATTCAGGTTCAGCTGAGGGGGTTACCGTCAGTCCTATGCAAAACCAAAAGCGAGAGCGTATCGCCAGATACGTACCCAAACTGCCAACTCAGCCCTGCTACACCTGCATACTGCATGACCATTGCCTCGAAATCATCAAATGCATGTCAAAACTAGGAACTAAATAATATTCTAAATCAGCAGGGAAAAATAAAAAAATAAAAATCTCTCCGTCTGCCCCTGGCATAAGCAGAAGGAACGGGCGCTGTTTATGAAGGCACAAAGATGAGAGGTCACCCAGTCATTTACTACTACACACAATCTGAAGCATTACATTTGGCAATAGCCTCTGGCTCGGAGGAGGAGGATGGGCGCGCACGGCTAAGAGATGCCAGCTGCACAGAATTTCCTTCCAGCTGTTTGGCCTCTCTCCATACCAGGATGCTGCTGGCAGAGACTGAATGACGACAGAGAATATACAGAAGAGCCGGGGCCAAGACAAAAGGCTACCCGTCTAAAAGGGCCAGAGCCCCCCTCGTCTGCCCATGAATGCACCTAAAGGAAGAAAAACTATTAAGAAAGTTAAGCAGAGGAGTGAAAATGAGAGAACGGGTGAAAGCACAATGCGGGCAGCTTATGTGCCAGTGTCTGAGCGGGCACTTACACTGAACGTGCCCAGTTACCACAGCAAGGTCTGTGGATAGGGGCACATTATGTATTAATACAGAGACCTAGGGTATACCACAGCCCGGAACAGAAGTGACAGGAGGGCCTTTTACAGCATTTGATGGGTTAATACTTCGCTTGGCATTCAATAAGGCGCTGTTGAGGATTTTCCAACACATACCACTGATGGAAGGCTGTGACATATAGGCGCCCATTATATACACACACACCATGTGGTATTACTGTATAGGTCTGAATAGAATAGCCTCATCTACTGCACTACCCCACACTGCGCCCAGTCTGCAAACAGAACCCTAAAATACAGATCCCTTCCTTGTGCATTCTGTAATTATCACTCCCATTATTACAGGGGCTGTCACCGCAGCAAGTGCCATTTATCACGTAGAGAAAGTCAATACAAGGCACTGACTAATGTAATGTGATTGTCCATATTGCCTCCTTTGCTGGCTGGATTCATTTCTCCATCACATTATACACTGCTCGTTTCCATGGTTACGACCACCCTGCAATCCATCAGCAGAGGTGGCCGTGCTTGCACACTATAGGAAAATGCACCAGTCTCTTTTGTGGCCGAGACCAAGTCGCATAGGCTGACGATTTATTTATTTATTTTACAGTGTGCAAGCACGACCACCACTGCTGGATTGCGGGGTGGTAGTAACCATGGAAACGAGAAGCGTATAGTGTGTTGGAGAATTTAATCCAGCCAGCAAAGGAAGCAATATGGACAATCACAATACATTAGTAAGTGCCTTGTACTGACTTTCTCTACGTGATAAATGCCAACACAGACCAGAATAGGACGTTCTAAATTTGCGAAAGTGTGTGACCCCACAGAAATGAATGGGTCAGCGTGTCATCACCAAAACGTCAGACAGCACACAGATGAGAATGAAACCAATAAAAGTGCCCACGCATACCAGGGTCTTTCTTATGCCCACCTATTGATACATTTGGCGCATATGACAAAACTTTTTTCCGGTCATACGCCTAGTGTAGACTGCAAAGCTAATGTGAACACAGCCTTATCAAGCACAGGGTCTGGGCGCCATGTTTTCTACTAGTCCTGGACTGGTTCTTAGGAGAATATTACTAAACAGCGCCACTCCTGACTAATGTCTGTGTCTGGTATTGCAGCTCAGCTCGCTGAAGACTATATGAAGCCTGCTGAGCAGCTCCTGGGTCCTCCTAAGCAGCGTGTTCGGCCAGGTCCCCCTCTTTCGGCTGGAAAAGCCTTAAATCCCATACAGAACCGTTTCCTGGGGATTCCACCGGCGGTATCCCGGAGAGCACAGAGCTACACAATGTGAAGGAAGTCTGCTGACCTCAGTGAACCTTAGCAAATGCTGGGGGAAGGGAAAGACGTCTTGGCTGAATGATAGGCTGCCTTGTCCCAGGCTGACACGGGCAGAACAAGGGGGAAATGACTCCATGTACAATGTAGTGCAGTGATCAGCGGCGCTTCCCGCTCCCTGGGCGCTGCTGAACATTCCTACACCCCTTACAATAACAGTCCTAGCTACAGGGGCACATACAGCGCCTGCCGGGTCCGCTGCAGACCCCTTTTTTTCTCTCTTTTCCATTCTATCCCTTCCTACAAGCTTTTCCAGGGCTGTAAGACCCCCTCGAGAGATGGAGATGTAAAGCACTGGACAAGCAGAAACTACAGTAAATCACATGAAAATGGATGGGGGGGGGCACATCTGTAGCCATGCATCCCCCTCCTCAGATTGTTTCTATTAGGCTGGGGGGTGGGGGTGGCGGTAATATATCACAACTGGGGCTACTCTGGGGCCTTCTGGAATTGAAAAGGAGGCTGTTTTATGATGAAGCCTACTGACACTTAACCCTTGCAACGCTGCCATTCAGCAGGAAATTTCCTATCCTGTTACACAAAAGGAAAAGGGGGGGGGGGGAATGGGAAATGTCTAGTACACAACAAAACATTGATATCTGGCACTAATCCGCCACTTGCTACAAAATCCTAGGGATTAGATCCATTAACTATAGCCCCTATAGCCCCCAAGGACCCCCCACTCATTCATCCAGCGCTCAGACACTGCGCAGAACCCCAATGTCTGTACCCCAAGATCACCAAGAAAATCAGGCACCATATAATGCTATAGATTTCACATATACCCTGCCAGCACCCCAAAAATAGACCCCCATACAATCTGTCAGCACATGGGTTCTAGCTGCCTACATCCCAGATCGCCCCAATATTAAGACCCCCCCAACATGCACCCCCAAAACGAACCTGCAGGAGTTGCACATCCCCCACGCGGATTCATTCATCGTCCATAGTTTCGACAGTCTCCTCCACATGAAGTCAGAGTGACAGCTCCAGATGGGATAGGACAGGGACGGAGGACGTAAACAAAAACTTGGGTGACCCCAATGGAAGGAATCGCCGGACGTGGTGCAAACCCCCAAGTATAGACAAGCCCCCGGTGCAACGTGTGACAGCGTGCAAGAGTCCAAGTTATAGGAACAGTAGGGGACGAGGCACCGACAACTTTGGACACTACACGTGTGGACTACAAACATGGAGTCAGCGACTAACCCCCCCCCCCCCCCCAACAGAGGGAGCACCCCAACACTGTAGTAACAAGAGTAGTAACTATAGTAACGGCATGGCCCAACTAATGTCCATGGAGGGGGTACATAGTCACCAAAGTGGGGTGCCAGCTCAGTTTACACACCATTTCCCATTACTGGGGTGCTCTTTGGAGTCGCCCATTCACAAGCCGACCTTTCCCTACGTTCCCATAGAAAAGAACCCCCACCATAGCATAATACAGCCGTCCTACCCCCATAAAGGGGTCATGCCCACCATCAGCATGCCACCACCGGTCACTAAGGTAGAAGGCAGCAAAAAACGTGGTGTGTGTGAACTCAACCTTACTAAAAGGTACAGTCACCAGCCGCCTGCAAACAGGAGGACTCCAGGCTCCTCTAATGCAAGCAACAGTTCTAATTAGTGAGAAGAAAGTGTGGCCCTAATCTCAGCCCAGGAATGTAGCAAGTGGCCCCCGGGGCAGAATTGGCCATTGCTGCCCTGGGAAGGGGTTATTTTGCCTCCTCTGGAGCCATGAGTGGATTTCAGAGAGACAGAACTTGCTGCACATGTGTTTATTATCATGGGAAGTAACCATGTGGCCCCCAGCAGCCGGCATCCAGGAGCCCCAGAGGTGCCCGCAGCCCCCTCTCCAGACACCACACACGGCTTCTCTTACCGATAGTTCGGGGTTGCTGTTGTCCCGGTGAGACACGGCTCGTATGACACCGGATCTCCAACCCCATCGGCCGATCTGCCCAATCTCCCCGAGCTCCGGCGGTTCCTCTCCTCCTCGGACCACACACACGAATCGCTTCCCAACCAGCTCCGGCCGCGCTCCCAGCGCCATGGCCTCCAGTCCCGGGAAGAATAGACAAGAGGATCCAGTGAGACGTCCTCGCTATCAGCGGTGGCCGCGCATACTGACTCTGCGCCCCGGCTCGGCGGAGACAGGACTGGAGCTGCTCAAGTGAACTCTTTGCCGGCTCCAGCCGCCGCTGCCGTGTCCCCCTCACAGCCCGAGGCAGCCTGACACTGAGCGCCGGCTGCGCTCACACACTCACTCGTACCGCTCCGCCCGTGTCAGATGCTAAAGAGACTCACGGCGCAGACTGTGTCCTTCCGCCAGACTTCACTATGGCTTTGGAAAAGAGTGCCCCCGAAATTCTCCCCGGTCACCTCAGCCACGAGCCCCGCGGAATCCCATTTGGGTCGCGTCGGCTCGTACCCAGTCATAGGCTGTATTGTGGCCCCGGCCAATGGCTGAGGCAGCGCGGGAATCGTAGGTGGGAAATATTAATGACTTTCCCTTGAAAGACCTCAGTCACCCCGAGTGAGGTGAAGGCAACGGGACGAAGGTCCAGACTGGCAGCGGCTGTTTACATCAGGGCTGGAGGGCACAGGGCATGGTGCAGCGGGTGGTAGATAACATTACCTCAGACTGGAGAGTTTCTGTGTGGGAAAGTTATTACCTCAGGAGTGCAAACATGGGGGAGAGGGTCCTGTCCCCCCCAATCTTCCAAATAGTCCACTGTGTGGTAATGGGGGTCTGCCAACACCACTGGACTCCTGTTTCCTAAGGGCTCATGCACACGAACGTATTTTCTTTCCGTGTCCGTTCAGGGTTTTTTTTTTGCGGACTGTATGCGGAACCACTCATTTTCAATGGAGCCCTCCAAAAAAACGGAAGTTACTCCGTGTGCATTCCGTTTCCCTATGGGTCCATTCACACATCCGCAATTCCATTCTGCATTTTGCGGAACGGAATTGCGGACCCATACATTTCCGGGTCCGCAATTCCGATCCGGAAAAAAATAGAACATGTCCTATTCTTGTCCGCAATAGCGGACAAGAATAGGCATATTCTCTTAGTGCCGGCAATGTGCGGTCCACAAAATGCGGACCGCACATTGCCGCTATACGTGTTTTGCGGATCCATGGATCCGCAAAACACACGAATGTGTGAATGGACCCTAAGTCCGTATTTCCGTTCCGCCAAAAAATAGAACTTTTCCTATTACTGTCCGCATTACGAACAAGGATAGGACTGTACTATTCCGTCCCGCAAAATACGGAATGCACACGGACGTCATCCGTATTTTTTGCACATCAGTTTTTTGCTGACTGCAAAATACATACGGTCGTGTGCATGAGCCCTTAGGCTGGTGTCATACATGGGGGGGAGGTCATTTATTAAGGGACTTGCAGCAATTTTAGTAAAAAACTAATAAATTGTCACAAGTCCCTAATTTAACTAAATATTAGCACATGACCTGTTTCACGCCATGTTGGCAGGACGGATGCGGAGTGGGAGGGTGTCAGGGGCCACAATATATTTCCCATAGACTTCCATGTAACCTCTGGAGCTGGCGCATTCTTTTTTTAGTCTAAAAAACACCAAGAAAAGCAACTTAGGCTACTTTCACACTTGCGGCAGTGTGATCCAGCGGGCAGTTCCGTCGTCGGAATTGCCCGCCGATCTGCCGCTGACTGAAAGCATTTGTGAGACGGATCCGGATCCGTCTCACAAATGCATTGCAAGGACGGATCCGTCTCTCCGCTTGTCATGCGGACAGACGGATCCGTCTTGTACATTTTTTCACATTTTTATCGGTCTGCGCATGTGCAGGCCAGAAGGACGGATCCAGTATTCTGAATGCCGGATCCGGCGCTAATACATTCCTATGGGAAAAAATGCCGGATCCGGCATTCAGGCAAGTCTTCAGTTTTTTTCGCCGGAGAGAAAACTGTAGCATGCTGCGGTTTTCTCTTTTGCCTGATCAGTCAAAACGACTGAACTGAAGACATCCTGATGCAAACTGAACGGATTACTCTCTATTCAGAATGCATGGGGATAAAACTGATCAGTTCTTTTCCGGTATAGAGCCCCTGTGACGGAACTCTATGCCGGAAAAGAAAAACGCAAGTGTGAAAGTAGCCTTAGGGCTCTTTCACACTTGCGTTGTCCGGATCCGTCGTGCACTCCATTTGCCGGAGGTGCCCGCCGGATCCATAACAACGCAAGTGAACTAAAAGCATTTGAAGATGGATCCGTCTTCAAAATGCGTTCAGTGTTACTATGGCACCCAGGACGCTATTAAAGTCCTGGCTGCCATAGTAGTAGTGGGGAGCGGGGGAGCAGTATACTTACAGTCCTTGCGGCTCCCGGGGCGCTCCAGAATGACGTCAGAGCGCCCCATGCGCATGGATGACGTGATCCATGCGACACGTCATCCATGAGCGTGGGGCGCCCTGACGTCACTCTGAAGCGCCCCGGGAGCCGCACGGACGGTAAGTATACTGCTCCCCCGTTCCCCACTACACTTTACCATGGCAACCAGGACTTTAGCGTCCTGGAAGCCATGGTAACCATTCAGAAAAAGCTAAACGTCGGATCCGGTAATGCGCCGAAACGACGTTTAGCTTAAGGCCGGATCCGGATTAATGCCTTTCAATGGGCATTAATTCCGGATCCGGCCTTGCGGCAAGTGCAAAAAGCGCAGCATGCTGCAGTATTTTCTCCGGCCAAAAAACGTTCCGTTCCGGAACTGAAGGCATCCTGATACATCCTGAACGGATTTCTCTCTATTCAGAATGCATTGGGATAATCCTGATCAGGATTCTTCCGGCATAGAGCCCCGACGACGGAACTCTATGCCGGAAGAAAAGAACGCAGGTGTGAAAGAGCCCTTAGGGTACAGGGCTAGGCATCCTCACTGCTCTGATGCCGGGCCCTGAAATCTTGCTCATGCGCTGGCAGCAGTACTATTGCCACATGTGCAGTGAAGATCTTAGAGTGGGGATCACCACTGAGCCAGTGCATGTGATGGGAGTTGGTGGAGAGGTGAACCGGTGCTCTGAGCGGCTAGGCCAGCTCCTCGGTGCTCCGGGCACCTCATTTGCATATAACTAAAGATAAGAGTTTCTCTGCAACAGTAATATTACTTGCAGAGAAATAAAGGCTCCTTTTAGTCATCATGATCAACCCTACTAAGCAGTATGTCTGGTTTAATAGGTTTGATCAGAGTGAGTACACATTCTGTGGGACTTCCATAGGAAGGATTGGAGTGGCCACATACATGCCTTACTGGCTAATCCGTTCAGTTCAAGGGTCTCCACGGGGTAAGGGGCATCTGTTCTCGTGATCGTGGGGGTCCCAGCGGTAGGGTACCCTCCTAGCTAATAGTTATCCCCTATCCTGTGGATAGCGGATAGCTACATGTAACTGGAATACCCCTTTAAGAAAACAGCTCCCGCTCTAGCACTTCCATTTAGCATACAGTTGTGTTCAAAATGATTTAACCCCCAATGCTGTAAAGGGTTTTAGGGAATTTAGTGTACATTTGTAATTGTGTTCAGAATGAAATCTTACAAGGACTTTTTATAGAACCAAATGCAACTAAAATGACATCAATTGTTTTTGTAATACAGTATTAAATGTTTTTTTTTGTGATTTCTTCATTGACACAATTATTCAACCCCTTAAAGACTACCACTCTTAAGAACAGAGGTTCATTCAAGTGTTTTCGATCAGGTATTGAAAACACCTGTGGATGTCAAGGAGCAGCAATCAAGCATAATAAGCACCAATTAGGCAGATTTATGACACTCAGCTCCTTCTAGACATTTACTGGTGGGTTTACAAAGATGGTGAAGTCAAGAGAATGGTCCAGGAAGACAAGAGAAGAGGTGATTTCTCTTCACAGGAAGGGCAATGGCTATAAGAAGATTGCAAAGATGTTAAACATACCTAGAGACACCATAGGAAGCATCATTCGCAAATTCAAGGCAAAGGGCACTGTTGAAACGCTACCTGGTCGTGGCAGAAAGAAGGAGCTGACTTCAACTGCTGTGCGCTACCCGAAGCGCAAAGTGGAGAAAAGTCCCCGTGTGACTGCTGAGGAACTGAAAAAAGATTTGTCAGATGTGGGTACTGAAGTTTCAGCTCAGACAATAAGGCGCACACTGCGTAATGAAGGCCTCCATGCCAGAACTCCCAGGCGCACCCCCTTGCTGTCTCCAAAGAATAAGAAGAGTCGACTGCAGTATGCCAAAAATCATGTGGACAAACCACAAAAGTTTTGGGATAGTGTTCTGTGGACTGATGAAACAAAATTAGAACTGTTTGGGCCCATGGATCAACGCTATGTTTGGAGGAGGAAGAACAAGGCCTATGAAGAAAAAAACACCTTGCCTACTGTGAAGCATGGCGGGGGGTCAATCATGCTTTGGGGCTGTTTTGCTTCCACAGGTACAGGGAAGCTTCAGCGTGTGCAAGGTACCATGACTTCTCTTCAGTACCAGGAGATATTGGATGAAAATGTGATGCAGTCCGTCACAAACCTGAGGCTTGGGAGACGTTGGACCTTTCAACAGGACAATGATCCCAAGCATACCTCCAAGTCCACTAGAGCATGGTTGCAGATTAAAGGCTGGAACATTTTGAAGTGGCCATCGCAGTCACCAGACTTAAATCCGATTGAGAACCTCTGGTGGGACTTAAAGAAAGCAGTTGCAGTGCGCGAGCCTAAGAATGTGACTGAACTGGAGGCTTTTGCCCATGAAGAATGGGCGAAGATACCCGTAGATCGCTGCAAGACACTTGTGTCAAGCTATGCTTCACGTTTAAAAGCTGTTATAACTGGAAAAGGATGTTGTACTAAGTACTAAGATTGAATGTCACTTGGGGGTTGAATAAAACTGATAATGATGTGAGCACAGAAAAGACATTTGTGGTTATTTCATTATAAATGTTATGTTATATTTGTCTGACTTACAAGTGCCTCTTTGATTTAATTGTAAACAAGATGACTGAAATAATCAAAATCAATGTCAAACTGGCCAAAACACTCAATTTCAGTGGGGGTTGAATAATTTTGAACACAACTGTAGATGCAACCACTGATATGAATAGCCGACATGTATAAATATATCAGGGGTCAGTACAGAGATCTATCCCATCAGCTATTTATCCCCAGGACTGTGACGAGGGGACATCCTCTGCGTCTGGAGGAAAGAAGGTTTGTACACAAACATAGAAGAGGATTCTTTACGGTAAGAGCAGTGAGACTATGGAACTCTCTGCCTGAGGAGGTGGTGATGGTGAGTACAATAAAGGAATTCAAGAGGGGCCTGGATGTATTTCTGGAGCGTAATAATATTACAGGCTATAGCTACTAGAGAGGGGTCGTTGATCCAGGGAGTTATTCTGATTGCATGATTGGAGTCGGGAAGGAATTTTTTATTCCCCTAAAGTGGAGAAAATTGGCTTCTACCTCACAGGGTTTTTTGCCTTCCTCTGGATCAACTTGCAGGATAACAGGCCGAACTGGATGGACAAATGTCTTTTTTCGGCCTTATGTACTATGTTACTATGTAATGCCACATCTTCTTTTGTATAGAGAAAGCCCTGCACTCTCTATATGAAGTATGCAAAGTAGATTTATTGGAATACACTCCAAGGTTGTGCAGAATAGTGCAAAAAAATAAGGAATAAAGAGAGATTGGAGCTAGGTTTACAGGTGGTTGTCCGCAGGCAGGTCTTCTCTGGTGACAAACATATATATCACAGCTCTGAATTCTTGGTTTTGCCGTATGTTGGATCGTTAATGTTGTCCAATGAGGCTGCGATATGTGAGACGTTTCGGTCGTTATTGACCTTTATCAATCTATCGCTGTAACGTAAAAAGAGAACATAAGTATCTCTAGGCTATTTATAGGTGCTGTATCTCTGAGAGGTACAATGCTGGATTCAATGACCCTAATCTGGGACCAGTGTGAATAAACAGGTAACATTCAGAGTAACTTTACTGTATGCTATCGGGCAAATCTGATGCTGATATAACATTCTAATGTATAATAAGATACGAGGTGGAGAGGAGTGAGCCTAGAACAATGTAGGTGATGAATGGAACGGGTCCTGGGTTAGAGGGAAAATGGGGGGAGCACGGTATAGTAAGAGAAAGAAGTGTGAGGGAATGTAGAATGACACAGAGCTGCGGTATGGAGCAGAGATGCTGGCATTCTTAAAGGGAACCTGTCATCAACTTTATGCTACCCATACTAATAAAGTAGAGACAGGTGAGTTGATTTCAGCGGTCTGTCATTTATAAGTTAAAAGTAAGTGGTTGCCGAGAACCAACATCACAATCATTGCAGACTAGGCCTGGAAAAGAGTCCCGGCCACCTGAGAAGAGTCATGGTTATTCATGAATTCCTGCTCTCCCTGCCCACCTGCTGATGACTGACAGTCTAATACCTAGTTTTCTCTCTAGGAGAGAACTGCCAATCATCAGCAGATAGGCGGGAGAGCAGGAGATTAGGAAAAACCAGGACTCTTCTCAGGTAGATCTGACTCTTTTCAGAGCCTGGGCTGCAATTATTATGATGCTGGTTCTCAGCAACCACTTACTTTTAGCTCATGAGTGACACATCACTGAAATCAGCATTTCTGTCACTAATTTATGCTGCCCTCAGTGAGGTCAGCATATAGTCGATGACAGATTCCCTTTAAATATGCCCGGGATCCTTAACTTCCGGTTGTGTGCTTGAGGGAAGCTGGCGCGTGCGCAGTGGGGCCTTAGTATACATTAGAATGTTATATCAGCATCAGATTTGCCCGATAGCATACAGTAAAGTTACTCTGAATGTTACCTGTTTATTCACACTGGTCACAGATTAGGGTCATTGAATCCAGCATTGTACCTCTCAGACATACAGCACCTATAAATAGCCTAGAGATACTTAATGTACACTGCTCAAAAAAATAAAGGGAACACAAACATAACACATCCTAGATCTGAATTAATTAAATATTCTTCTGAAATACTTTGTTCTTTACATAGTTGAATGTGCTGACAACAAAATCACACAAAAAAAAAAAAAAATGGAAATCAAATTTTTCAACCCATGGAGGTCTGGATTTGGAGTCACACTCAAAATTAAAGTGGAAAAACACACTACAGGCTGATAGAACTTTGATGTAATGTCCTTAAAACAAGTCAAAATGAGGCTCAGTAGTGTGTGTGGCCTCCACGTGCCTGTATGACCTCCCTACAACGCCTGTGCATGCTCCTGATGAGGTGGCGGACGGTCTCCTGAGGGATCTCCTCCCAGACCTGGACTAAAGCATCTGCCAACTCCTGGACAGTCTGTGGTGCAACATCAGCCAGGAAGCATGGTGGATAGAGCGAGACATGATCTCCCAGATGTACTCAATTGGATTCAGGTCTGGGGAACGGGCGGCCCAGTCCATAGCATCAATGCCTTCGTCTTGCAGGAACTGCTGACACACTCCAGCCACATGAGGTCTAGCATTGTCTTGCAATAGGAGGAACCCAGGGCCAACCGCACCAGCATATGGTCTCACAAGGGGTTTGAGGATCTCATCTCGGGACCTAATGGCAGTCAGGTTACCTTTGGCGAGCACATGGAGGGCTGTGCGGCCCTCCAAAGAAATGCCACCCCACACCATTACTGACCCAATGCCAAACCGGTCATGCTGGAGGATGCTGCAGGCAGCAGAACGTTCTCCACGGCGTCTCCAGACTCTGTCACATGTGTTCAGTGGGAACCTGCTTTCATCTGTGAAGAGCACAGAGCGCCAGTGGCCAATCTTGGTGTTCTCTGGCAAATGCCAAACGTCCTGCACGGTGTTGGGCTGTAAGCACAACCCCCACCTGTGGACGTCGGGCCCTCATATCACCCTCATGGAGTCTGTTTCTGACCGTTTGAGCAGACACATGCACATTTGTGGCCTGCTGGAGGTCATTTTGCAGGGCTCTGGCAGTGCTCCTCCTGTTCCTCCTTGCACAAAGGCAGAGGTAGCGGTCCTGCTGCTGTGTTGTTGCCCTCCTACGGCCTCCTCCACGTCTCCTGATGTACTGGCCTGTCTCCTGGTAGCGCCTCCATGCTCTGGACACTACGCTGACAGACACAGCAAACCTTCTTGCCACAGCTCGCATTGATGTGCCATCCTGGATAAGCTGCACTACCTGAGCCACTTGTGTGGGTTGTAGACTCCATCTCATGCTACCACTAGAGTGAAAGCACCGCCAGCATTCAAAAGTGACCAAAACATCAGCCAGGAAGCATAGGAACTGAGAAGTGGTCTGTGGTCACCACTTGCAGAACCACTCCTTTATTGGGGGTGTCTTGCTAATTGCCTATAATTTCCACCTGTTGTCTATCCATTTGCACAACAGCATGTGAAATTGATTGTCACTCAGTGTTGCTTCCTAAGTGGACCGTTTGATTTCACAAAGTGTGATTGACTTGGAGTTACATTGTGTTGTTTAAGTGTTCCATTTATTTTTTTGAGCAGTGTATATGTCTGTCCAGACAAGACCTGCCTGCGGATTCAGGCAACCAACTGTAAACCTAGCTCCAATCTCTCTTTATTACTTATTTTTTGCACTATTCTGCACAACCTTGGAGTGTATCACAATAAATCTAATTTGCATACGGCCGAATGCACACGTCCGTGGTATGCTGGGCTGGATTCCTGTTCTGATCAGGAGGGCACGGCGTCATTGGTTGCTATGACGCCGTGCGCTTCATGCCGCCGCTGCACTACAGTAATACACTCATATAGTGTATTACTGTAGTGCAGCGGCGACATAAAGCGCATGGCGTCATACCAACCAATGACGCCTTGCGCTCCTGCTCTGAACAGGAATCCAGCCCGGCATACCACGAACCGCTCTTGGCCGCGGAACACGGCCGTGTGCATTCGGCCTACTTCATATAGAGAGTGCGTGATTTTCTCTATACAAGTACCTATGGGCATAGACCCGTTTACCACAGCACCTCACAAAAAAACATAGAAGTGTATATTCCTCTTTTTTACATTTTCTTTTGTAGACATGACTTCCCCCAGTAGTAATAATCCAGACCTTTGAATATCAGCTGATCACCGTGACTGCTTCCTTTTGAAAAACTTGAGCGTCTTCATTAGATAGGGTCGCTTTGATACCGAGTGCACTGAACATACTGACATTCTAATACTTGGAAATCAGACTCTACCAATATAAGTCAAAATCAGTGCATTTGTTCTGGAACCACCTTTGGCCATATGGCCTCATGCAAACGGCGGGTCGGCAATCCACGGCCGCCGGCCGTGTGCACCCCGCATCATAGATGCGGACCCATTCACTTGGATGGGTCCGCAATTTCCGGAGATGCGGAACAGAGTCACGGAACACCGGAAGCACTACGGAGTGGTGTTTCTTTCTGTGGTTCTGCACCGCAAAAAAATATGGGTCCGGCCCGCTGCACGGATGCTGCCCGTGCATTGGGGACAGCAATTACGGTCCCCAATGCATGGAACGGCTGTGTGCATGAGGCCTATCTCTGAGATAGTTCCTGGTCTGTCCTCCAACGCTGCATTAGACAAATATGATTGTAGGAATCTGAAGCAACTTCATGTCCTGCCACTGGCGAGTCCTCAGATGATGCGTAGACATTAGCTGCATCTGTAGAATGAATATTGGAGGTTGTACATCAGGGTCAGATGACATTACAGATATTATGAAGAGAGGACAGCATTTCTTTTAAGATCCAAGTATATGAAAAGATATAATGTGGTATTGTGGTAAGCGTCCTGGAAGAATCCACAGATGTTCCAGATCAAATGGTTCTTCATTGTCAGTGACAAAAGCAAACATTTCTAAACAACGTGAGAGGACTCAGAGAGGATGCCAGGCCCACACAGAGACTGCATTAATCTCAGTCCATTCCGTTTCTACCCTTGTTTTATGAAGGGAATACAGATTACTATGAGATAGCAGTCACAAATGATGAGGATAATTATCATTATTCACCTTAGTATTTTCCAGTAATAATTTCCTATAGCTTGCCATTCCAAACGGTACAGGCGCTTTGTGTAGGATTCACACACCGCTGGATATTTTGTGAGTCTGGGAGTTTGAGAGTCGGTTCAATGTCTGCACTGCTACATAGCAGTCTTTGGTCATGGGACGGGTATTACGGGCACGATCACCACATAGCCCCAGCCTTAGTTGATCTGTGCATGATCGCTCATATCATAAGAACTGCATTTTCAAATATTACATGCACCAGAGCTTCCTTGCACTTGTACAGGATGCAGGCTGCTTTATGACCAGTCTGTACTCTGCACTCTACAGATAAATTATCCACTGCTGGAAATGTCTTCTAGTGTAATTATATACCGTGGCTTTCTCACAACTATCCTCCTGTAGCTTCAGATTACACATCCACTCCACAATTACAACTCTTCTGCTTAAAACAGATCTGCGTGAGTGAAAAAGAAAATGTGCACAAGTCTCCTTGAGCCTGTGGCTGTCTTTCTAAAGGCCCCTTTAGGCCCCTTTCACACGGGCATTGCGGATTGGGGCCGGATGCGTTCAGGGTGCGTTCAGGGAAAATAGTGCGATTTTGACACTAAAACAAGTCAGTTTTCACTGCAATTGCATTCCATGTTTGTGGTTTTTTCCGCGCGGGTGCAAAACATTGTAATGCGTTTTGCACGCGCGTGAGAAAAATCGGTATGTTTGGTACCCAGACCCGAACCCGGACTTTTTCACAGAAGTTCGGGTTTGGGTTAGGTGTTCTGTAGATTGTATTATTTTCCCTTATTACATGGTTATAAGGGAAAATAATAGCATTCTTAATACAGAATGCTAGTACAATAGGGCTGGAGGGGTTAAAAAATAATAATAAATAATATAACTCACCTTAATCCACTTGACCGCGCAGCCGGCATCTCTTCTGTCTTCCTCTTTGCTGTGCACAGGAAATGGACCTTTGATGACGTCACTGTGCTCATCACATGGTCCATCACATGATCTTTTTTTTACCAGGGTGATGGATCATGTGACGGACCATGTGATTAGCGCAGTGACATCATCAAAGGTCCTTTTCCTGTGCACAGCAAAGATGAAGACAGACGAGAAGCCGGGCTGCGCGATCAAGTGGATTAAGGTGAGTTATATTATCTTTTTTTTTTTTTTAACCCCTCCAGCCCTATTGTACTATGCATTCTGTATTAAAAATGCTATTATTTTCCCTTATAACCATGTTATAAGGGAAAATAATACAGATCGGGTCCCCATCCCGATCGTCTCCTAGCAACCGTGCGTGAAAATCGCACTGTATCCGCACTTGCTTGCGGATGCTTGCGATTTTCACGCAGCCCCATTCACTTCTATGGGGCCTGCGTTGCGTGAAAAATGCAGAATATAGAACATGCTGCGATTTTCACACAACGCACAAGTGATGCGTGAAAATCACTCCTCGTGTGCACAGCCCCATAGAAATGAATGGGTCCGAAATCAGTGCTGGTGCAATGCGTTCACGTCACGCATTGTACCCGCGCGGGAAACTCGCTCATGTGAAAGGGGCCTTACACTGCCCGATGCTCAGGCAGATTATTGCTAACAAGCATTCGTATAAACACTCCTTAGTTATAATCTGCCATTGTAAAGGTACAGCCGATTACCCGATGAATGAGCGAAATGCACGTTTATTGAGTAAGGGTAAATGCACACTTTCAGGATTTATGTACAGATAATCTGCACTAAAATCTTCAGGTGTTCGCAGGGAAATTCGTGTGATCAATTGGTGCGGATTTGCATGCGGATTTTCCGCATGTGCATTTTACTGTCCCCATTGAAGGGAATGGAGAAAATCCGGACAGGAAAAATAAAATAAATTGACGTGCTGCAGATTTAAAAATCCGCACAATAGGTCAAAATCTGCACGGAAAAAATCCATGTCGTGTGCATGAGAATTTCTAATTCATAGAATACAATGTACATGACCTACGGTGTGGATGTTCTGCACACAAATCTGCACGCAATCCTGATCGTGTGCATTTAGCCTATAGGATTCTTTGTGCAGTTACCTAAATTATTATTTGTCGGCAGCATATCTCCACCGTCTAAATAGCCTCTGCTGCCGGCAAACAATGATTCTGTATGGGGGCGAGCAATGGCATTAGTGATCGCTCATCCCCATACTGTGGAGGAGATCGCTGCATGTAAATGCAGCTTTCTCCTCCATTGTTGAGCAAGCAACGGTCGGGAAGAAATGCATCCTTCCCGACAATCGTCTGCTCCATTAGGCCAAGTAAAGGGGCCTTAAGGGTACAGCTAAGCTTAGTTCACATCAGCGTTCAGCCTTTCCGTTCTCCTGCTCCGTTATAGGAGCAGGAGAACGGAAAGGACGGATTCTGCACATAACTGAGCCGAACGGAACCTACGGACCTCATAGACTATAATGGGGTCCGTTAGGTTTCCGCTCAGAAGATGATTTTGGAGCGGAGACAAAAGTCCTGCATGCACAACTTTTGTCTCCGCTCCAAAATCATCTTCTGAGCGGAAACCTAACGGACCCCATTATAGTCTATGGGGTCTGTAGGCTCCGTTCGGATCAGTTATGTGCCGAATCCGTCCTTTCCGTTCTCCTGCTCCTATAACGGAGCAGGAGAACGGAAAGGCTGAACTCAGCCTAAATGGTGACGTTTCCTGATACAGTATTGGAAGAAGGAGAGAAAGTATTAAGGACAGATACGACTTCTTTTTTTAAAATTCATTCCAGGTTTTGGATTCCAAAACTGCATGAAGAAACCTGACTGTGTGGCCATACCCCAAAACCGCCTGTGCACTTTGATTAAAGGAGTTATCTCATAAAGACAACCCATCTCTATGTCCTGTTAGTGCACATAGAAATCTTAAAGGGGTCCCCCACTTGCAGCACTCCTATATAAGCTAGTACAGAGAGCCATACATGTCTAATGTTTATGGAGGTTTTTAAATAAAAAATAAATACTGAAGTCATTCCCCGAAGTCTCAAGCAAAGCTTAGTTACTTTTAATGCTGTACAGAAACAGCTTTACCAACGAAGTTTTTTAACAAATCGACTTCAGATCTATGATCTAAAGATCCATTCGCTCAAGCATACTTAGGAGCCCAGAAGGTGGTCCTAAAGAGCAAAAGAGAACGCGCATGCGCAGTGTAAGGAAAGAGCACCAGGAAGCAGACGGAAAGGCAGTGGGGAGGATGAGTACACTATCATCTGTGCCTGCCGGGGGAAAGGAGATGCTGATGGGCACGGACTGCTGGCATCATCTATCTATCTAGGAATATAATATATACAAGTAATATATAAAAACCCAAGTAATTCCAATTCATAAGACAGTTTAAGCAAAGAATTGAACCGTCCGGGTTGCACATGCAAACATATTACTGTTGTTTGCCATCATATGATAGTAACACAGTTGGCTTGAACATCTGTGGCATACATCAGAAAACAAAGGAGGAAAACCGATCCTGCATCTCAAATAGTAATGTTCCATGAAGTATATAAGACTATGCCGCTGTGGCTACAAATCATCATGATACAGGTGCATCAATAATACAGACAATCATCTGCCCACAGCATTGTGTCTGAACTCTTCCCTTTGAAAGGGATTACATCGAGACATAGACAGAATGTTCTGAAGCAGGAGGCACATCCACTCCTTTCCTGATTTTTATTATTAAGAAGTAGTAGCTGGACACATTCATTCATAACATGCATGTGTACACCTTATATGAACTGAGGAGTAATCCATGGTGAATACTGATTCCCATTCATTGCATGTGTCTTGTACATGTAATTAATTCCCTAATGATATTTTTACAGTATTGGAATAGAAATAACATTTTCTAGAAAATCACTGGGCTGTTGGATGCCCTGATCAAAGTGAGATAGGGGGCGCTGTAAAGGGGATGTTTCTATGGGCTGATGATTGGGGCAATGCTGATTCCCAAAAATTGCCCTGCGTAAAGGTGCTGCCAATCGTCTGGTGAAATGAAAATCATCATTTCTAGTTAGCAGATCATCCTGTGTAAACAGTGATCTGATACCCAGAAACAATGAATCTGTAGGAGGCAGAGAGATGGCAGTTACCATTACTCATCCCTGTACAATGAAAGGAGAGATGCAGCAGAAAGGACACACCTCCGGAGCTGCAGCAGAAAGTACACACCTCCTGAGCTGCAGCAGAAAGTACACACTTCCTAAGCGGCAGCAGAAAGGACACACCTCAAGAGCTGCAGCAGAAAGGACACACCTCCTGAGCTGCAGCAGAAAGGACACATTTCCTAAGCTGCAGCAGAAAGGACACACCTCCTGAGCTGCAGCAGAAAGGACACACCTCCTGAGCTGCAGCAGAAAGGACACACTTCCTAAGCTGCAGCAGAAAGGACACACCTCCTGAGCTGCAGGAGAAAGGACACACCTCCTGAGCTGCAGCAGAAAATACACACTTCCTAAGCGGCAGCAGAAAGGACACACCTCCTGAGCTGCAGCAGAAAGGACACACTTCCTAAGCTGCAGCAGAAAGGACACACCTCCTGAACTGCAGCAGAAAGGACACACTTCCTAAGCTGCAGCAGAAAGGACACACTTCCTAAGCTGCAGCAGAAAGGACACACCTCCTGAGCTGCAGCAGAAAGGACACACTTCCTAAGCTGCAGCAGAAAGGACATACTTCCTAAGCTGCAGCAGAAAGGACACACCTCCTGAGCTGCAGCAGAAAGGACACACTTCCCAAGCTGCTGCAGAAAGGACATGGCCCCCTGAGCTTGATATAAATCTAGCAGAGCAACTGGAACAATGAATGGGGATATCTCTGGACCCATGTGGGGTAAAGGACTGGTTCTAGCGTTGTTAGAAAGATGTTGTCATCAGGGGCATAGCTATAGGGGAAGCGGCTGCTTTGGGGCCCTGACCCAGAAGGGGCCCATCCAGGAGGAGGAGGAGGAGGACTAAAAGATTTTGTCAGGGCCCCCTCAACAGTATTACACAATGAAATTATATACAGTGACAGTATAGACAGTGTATAAAACTGATGGAACAGCTGCCGGGCCTGGTCTGAGAGAGCGATCTTCACTAGCCACAGGAATCGGGGCGGCATGAAAGGAAGGGGTTGCGAAAAAATTACTGGGGGAGGGGGGCCCCATTCAAAAATTTGCTGTGGGGCCCAGTCATTTCTAGCTACGCCACTGATTGTCATGTATGATTTTTGATTTTCATTTTTTACCTTAATCATGGGACAACCCCTTCAAGCCTACACTTCTATACCAGAAAATTAAATATATTTCAATGGTCAGGATTTTTTATCTGATAAGATCTATCTCCAGACCAATGCCAAAGTTTTTGTGCACTATTTCAAGAACAGCTCCATGAATCCGATAATAGATATTATGATAAGAAAAGCTAAAAACATGAAGATATTTGTATTTTTCCTATAGTAACATATTGTGGGGGCTACATACTACGGTAGACTTGTATAAGCCGGGCCAAGTATGCGGAGAAGCTTTCTGTACACCGCCTGGAAGCCAAATAAACATCAATATTCTGTATGTGAGAATTAATGAAGAATGAGGTTGTCTGGCCGAGAGGCTGAGCACTGGAGATGTCACCGTAATTCTTTCACCTGCCACATGGAGCATTACTTACATATTTCTTTTGCGTGTTAAAAACCATATACTGAGTCAGGAAAGAAAAGTATCCATTGCTTATTTCAGGCTTTCTTGCAGTGGCTAAATCATAAGAACGCCATAGGATTGTAGGCACTGGCAAGATAACCAGCGAGCAGAACATAACAGTATTTTAGTTTCCAGGGCAAAGTTCCAGAATCTTTTCAGTAATAGTAAAAAGCTGTTTCACACGCAAGCCTTATATAACTCAGCTGTTAGTTAGAAACCTGCCTGCGCTCGTGTCCTAGCGCAAAAAGAAGAATTGTATTATTTTGATGCGTGTGACCGTCCTGCACATTCACATTTCCGGATAGCAACAAATCTAATACGCCATGTGGGTGCCAAGAGTGGCATCTGGATCCTTTGCATATTTTTGTGGCAGCTGTTGGCAGCTTTGGAACTGGATAGAAGGCTGTCATAGGGCAAAGCTGCAGATGGCCTGACTTTTTGCGTTAGAAACATTTTGATTGAGATTTCATTGCAAATAAATTACGGTACATTCAGATGATCCTATGCATTTTGCTCCCCCTCCCACCAATACCATATTTCCTGACTATATACTTTTTTTGGACTTGTGTTTGTGCATCTAAGGTGATAATATGGTGCACAGCAGGGGTTGAAAAACCTCACTGGACTGAGGGGGTCATATCACATGTAGCACTACATTGAGAGACAGGGGCGGATTAAGTGCAAGGTAGGCCCGGGGCTGTCTACCCATCTTGGGCCCCTCCCTCCATTAAAGTTTAGTATTTTTTTTCTGTATAAAGAAGCTGCGGTGCTTTGTGAACGACTCAGTCTCTTCCTAGGCAATATGACATCACATTCATATAGGACACAGCAGCACACAGAATAAAAAATACCCAGGAGCCATTGGCTCCTAAACTAAAAGAATAAAAGAATTAGGAGCCAAATTAAATTTTTAGTCAACAAATTTTAAATACATATAATTATAATAAAGACTTGGGGGAGAATACAGCACCACATACAGTCATGTAGACCTCTTTCCTCTTCTCTTCCGTTTGATCCAGACCGCCCTGACAAATTCTTTCAGCCACATCTCTTCTCTACAGAGTTTGTTACATAGACACCTTAGATTTCTCAATTTCTCCATCAACCTCTCAATACTGGTGTCCCGACAATGTCATCTGGCTGCCACCCCCAATATTGTGCCCGTGGTGCTCCCCAGTGTCCCAGGTACTATCCTGCTGAAAAAATAGTGACCCCAGTAGACATGATTGGGGTCATTTATCAAACTTGTGTAAAGTAGAATTGTCTTAGTTGCCCATAGCAGCCAATCATATTTCACCTTTTATTTTCCAAAGGAGCTGTCAAAAATGAAAGGTGGAATCTGATTGGTTGCTATGGGCAACTAAGACAGTTCTACTTTACACCAGCTTGATAAATTACCACAAATGTCCCTATAGTGACTACAGCAATTATAATGTCCCCTTGAGTGCCCCAGTAATAATAACAACACCCTATATTGTGCTCCAGGTAATAATGCCTGTATAATGTCCCCCAAAATAATTTCCCTGTAATAGAAATGCCCCTATAGTGCCTCCACAATTGCAAAGTTCCCCACACTGCCCCCAATAGTAATTTGCCCCCCACACAGTAATGTCCCCCATACAGCTCCCATATATTAATTTGCCCCCACACAGCCCCTATATAGTAATCTGGACCCACGTAGTAATTTGCCCCCATACTGCCCCCCATGCGGTAGTTTGCCCCCACACTGCCCCCATGCTGTGGTTTGCCCCCACACTGCCCCCCATGCAGTAGTTTGCCCCCCATGCAGTAGTCTGCCCCCACACTGACCCCCATGCGGTAGTTTTCCCCCACACTGCCCTCCATGCAGTAGTTTGCCCCCACACTGCCCCCCATGCAGTAGTTTGCCCCCACACTGCCCCCCATGCAGTAGTCTGCCCCCACACTGACCCCCATGCGGTAGTTTTCCCCCACACTGCCCTCCATGCAGTAGTTTGCCCCCACACTGCCCCCCATGCAGTAGTTTGCCCCCACACTGCCCCCCGTGCAGTAGTTTGCCCCCACACTGCCCCCATGCAATAGTTTGCCCCTACTGTTCCTTCACTAATATGTCCTCCTGTGGCCCCCCAGTAATGTCCCCCAAAGTTTGCACACACAGATTTATTTATTTTTTTTAAACCTAAAAAATAATACTCACCTGTGTCCAGGCTATTGCTCACTGCTAATACAGGCCCGAATGGTGAGGCAGGCGCGCACACATTACTGTGTTGTGTTCCAGTACAGGTGCACGATGACGTCATCACGCCCACCTGCGCCAGGATTTTACTACCACATAGGCCTCAGGCGGTGATAGGCGGTGGAAACAATGTGCTCCAGTGCCCCGTCACAGTAGTGTATGTGGGTGTTTGGGTTGGCGTTGGGCCCCCCAGCTATGCCGGGCCTGGGGCTGCCGACCCAAACGCCCCTATTATAATCCGCCATTGTTCAGAGACTACAGAGGAGGAATCAATCTGATAGATTGTATCTAATGGAGCATGCTGTGTTTTTTTTTTTTTTTGGACCATACGCAAATAAAAACCACAAAAAAAAAAACACTTCAAGAAATGATCCTGAGTTTTCTGCAGTCAGAGTGATGTGGTAAATAAGATTTGTGTGGGCTGTGAAGGTGCTCTGCCGTACTAGTAATGTGGATACAATATAAATAACCACCACCTGCTCTTCATGGAGGTGCCAGGTAGGGGAGCGGTTCTGGAGAGGCACTGCAGCCCCACCTACTGGACAGAACAACACTGAAGCATCTCTGATTGTCTAAACTCATCTTACCACTATTTCCTATACAACAAAGGGTGGATTTATCAAGCTCTGCTCTCCAGAATTATGGCTTCAAAAAGTCACAAAATAGGACTTTGCAACTTTTTGGCCTTATTTGTGCATATATTGCAACATTTTGTAGTTTTATACCAGTTTTGAAAAGTGGTTGTGGTTAGTGTGTCCATCTGATTTAAGCCGCATTTATCAACCTTAACTTTTTTTAGCACTGGCAAAATGTATGCAATCTTTCTCCAGGTAATTAGAAAGTGGAGTAACATTAAAAAGGTATCCTGGTCATATAAAGTTATCCCCTATCCACAGGACCCACACTGATCACGAGAACAGGGGCCCGTACCGTGTGCAGCCCCCCAAATGAACAGAGCGGCAGGACAGGCATGCGCGCGGCTGCTCCATTCATTTCTGTGGGAGTTTCGGAGATAGCTGAGCAGTAAGAATCCTACTGATCTAGTAGTTATTCCTTATCCTGTGAATAGGGGATACATTTAAATAACCAGAATACCCCTTTAAGTGTTAGACTTAAAGATGCACCAAATTTATAAAAAAGAATTGTGCAACATTTGATAACTGGCACAGATCGCAGCAAGGCAGACTCCTGCAAAAGTAATTTTAAAGGGGTTGTGCAGGCCATACATATTGATGACCTATCATCAGGATGGGTCACCAATATCTGATTGGGCAGGGGTCCGGCACCCCCATTGATCAGATGTTTGAACAGGAGACAGCACTCTATTTGAGTGCTGGTTCCTGCTCATTACACTGTACGTTGTCTCTTTAGCAGTGGCATAGTGTAATTACAAGTACTCGCTATATTCAAGCTAAAGGAGAGAGTGCTTGTCATTACACTACTCCGCCAAGACGAGGGGAAGCAGTGTTCGCATGGAGCACCACCTCCTCTTTAAACAGCTGATCGGCGGGGGTGCCAGGTGTCAGACCCCCACCAATCAGATAATGATCGCCTATCCAAAGTATAGGTCAGCAATATGTATGGTCTGCACAACCCCTTTAAATACCGGGGGTTCGATCACTGGGACTTTCACAGATCATGAGAAGGGGGCCCTGTACCCCACAAGATAAATGGCTTCACTGTAGCTTTTATTCATGTCTGCGGGTATGCCTGAAAAAGCCAAGTGCTTCACTCTGCTATCTCTAGTAGTCCCATAGAGATGAGTGGAGCTCCGGTGGATGCTCGACCTGCCACTCAATGGGGTCTCATGACCAGGGGAGGCCCCAAGTATCTAACAGTATTTAGATATATTTTGTATCTGTATTTGTAGCCAAAACCAGGAGAGAACCCTAATATTGGAACAATTTGCACCTTTTCCATATTTTGAACCCACTCCTGTTTTTGGCAAATAACGATGAATAATTCTAAATTCAGATTGAAATGCATTGTGTGAAAGAGGTCTTACTGTTCACTTTTTTGGCATATGCATGGTGTGTTAGTGTATGTATGTAGATTAGTTATTCTTATTTTATTTGGATTTTCTAAAATTTTTAAGGCTACTTTCACATTAGCGTTTTACTTTCCAAGTGTTGAGGTCCGGCAGAGGATTTCAATACCGGAGAAAAACGCTTTTGTGTTGTCATTTAATGTCAATGTGGACAAAACTGAACTGAACAGAATGGAATGCATTCCGTTCCGTTTGGTTGAGTTCCCATTCCGGACAGAAAAAATGCTGCAAGCAAAATCCGGCATGACACACCATGTAAGTCAATGGTGCCAGATCCATTTTCTCGGACACAATAGAAAACGGATCCAACACCCATTGACTTACAATGGTTTTAAAGAGGACCTTTCATGGTTTTGTATTAATTGCGATAAATACCTTTACTTGGGGGGTACCCCCCTCTGATGCTGCCACCCTGCCTGATTTTTTAAAATATTGCTGTGCCCCCCCCCCCCCCCGTAGTTTTCCCGCTCAGTATGCTAACACTGAGCAACGGTACAGGGAGGAGGAGACACGAGGGTTTCTCAATGGGCGTCTCCTTCTCCCTGGCTGTGCCGCGATCCAATCACAGGGGAGAGCGTCACAGCCAGGGAGAAGGAGACACTCATTCAGAAACCCTTGCATCTCCTCCTCCCTGTACCAATGCTCAGTATTAGCATACTGAGCGGGAAAACTACGGGGGGGGGGGGGGGCACAACGGGGCGCAGGAGCGATATTTAAAAAAATCAGGCAGAGTGGCAGCATCAGCGGGGGGTACTCCCAAGTAAAGGTATTTATCGCAATTAATACAAAACCATGAAAGGTCCTCTTTAATTCCGGATCCGTCATGGCTATTTTAAAGATAATACAACCGGGTCCGTTCATAATGGATGCAGCCGGTTGTATTATCAAAAACGTAATTGTAAAAGTAGCCTAAAGCAGACAAAATATTGGTGGGGGTCTGACATTCACGTGATGGAAACCTGGAAAACCCCTTTAATAGGGTATATGGACAGGTGTTGCTTTCACTTATGAGGCTAAGTCTACATGCACACGAATGTTGTTTGTTTCCGTGTCCGTTCCGTTTTTTTTTGCGGCTAGGATGCGGACCCATTAATTTCAATGGGTCTGCAAAAAATGTGGACAGCACACCGTGTGCTGTCCACATCAGTATGTCCGTGCCGTAGCCCCGCAAAAAAATAGAACATGTCCTGTTCTTGTCCGTTTTAGGTATTGTTACAATGGATCCGCAAAAAAACAAAATGGGTGGCATACGGATGTCATCCGTTTTTCTTTGCGGATCTGCAATTTGCGGACCGCAAAACACATACGGTCGTGTGCATGTAGCCTTACATGGAAACAGCTATTAGGTAACGACATTAAAACAGACTATTTATGACATCAAAGTTTTAATGTAATTGTTTTCTCACTATGATTTATTATATTATTATAGGTGTAATAATTTTGTCTCCACACTGTACCTCAGTATAACAAGGAGGAACTTATAGACAGTACAATATAATATCCAGTAAAAGGCCAAATAAATCCCAAAAATCTGCAAATTGACAACGGACAATTTTATTAAATGAACTTGTTAGTTATCTACCATTTTTCATACTGTATGGGATTTGCTTGGTAATCATGGGGAGAAATCTGCATGGAGTTTGTTCTCACATGAATCATTATGTGATTTCTCCTTTATCCTAGTTTTACATTTGTGGCACGAGATCTCTCTGCCGGAGCTCTCTGGATCCCGCATTGCCGGACTGTACCAGATTGCCCGCCGTCCCCGTGGTCCGGCAGAGATCCAGCCACTACCTAGGAAATATGCATAGAATTGTCTGCCCAGCCTGAGGTCTGAAAGAAGCCTTAGGGTATGTTCACATTGTATAATGTACATCTGACGTGTATTTGCCGTGGAATCTGCAGCAATAATCTGAGACTGATCCTCAGATTTCTTTTGTGGATTTGTAGTTTGAATGCGGCATTGAATGGGTCTAATCTGCATGCAGAAAGCTGACGCGATTTCAAATTGAGGAACAATGGGAAGCGAAATGCATGCGGTTTGCCAACATATTTTGTTGAGGAATCCACGTGGAAAATCTGCCATTTGAACATGCCTTTAGTAAGCTTGAATGCTTCAGATCTGGACTGTGCCCTACGGTGGTATCAGGTGAACACCAACCTTCCAGCATCCAGAATGTGGATAAAAGGTTGGAAGCAATAATGACACTAAGCAAAAAACAATAAGGGACAGTGGTGACAAGAGCAAACAATAAAGAAAGTCTAAAGAAGCAAGTGCAGCGCAGTCGCATTGTTCTGAGAGGAGAAGTCATAATCTGCTAGGCTGATATCTGCACTGGGAGGAGGGGTTCTCTAGACACATCCAGCACCTGTTGGACAATCAATCCCAATAATGCATCACTTCTATACGACAAACTAGATGTGAGGGTATATTTCCCGGCTCATATCTCCATTTAAATGTAAATGCCTTTCTTCACTAGGGACAGTCAGGCTGTTTCCATGGCAACAGAGAAAGGGAGTAAATCAATGTCTTCTATGGAGCTGAATTCCTTTTGTTTTCTGAAGTGATATTCTTTGCCTTCAAGCACCACACTATAGGACAGTCTGCAATGATCCTCTAAATTGTCTATGGAAAAAGGTCTAGACTTATAAATGCAATATAACAAGATGACTCTTTTTTTTCAAAAGTTTTCATAAAAAAACAAAACAAAAAAACATAAATTAATAAATGCATTAACAATGATCATTCTGGGGTTATTGAATAATTCAACTTATGTTAGCAAGTGGCTATTACTAAAATGGTTTCTAAATTTGACTGTAACTGTAAGGTTTGTTGACAGTCAGTAAACATACCATAGGGTTAGAGAATTTAAAGAGCATCTGTCACCATTAACAACCCTATAAAGCCAGGCATGCTGCCTGCTAGGATTTCGGTGATTGTTATTACTGATTCAGAGAAATTCTTATCCTTATCTACAGTAGCAAGGAAAAGTATGTGAACCCTTTGGAATTATATGGATTTCTGCACAAATTGGTCATGAAATGTGATCTGATCTTCATCTAAGTCACAACAATAGACAATCACAGTCTGCTTAAACTAATAACGCACAAAGAATTAAATGTTACCATGTTTTTATTGAACACACCATGTAAACATTCACAGTGCAGGTGGAAAAAGTATGTGAACCCTTGGATTTAATAACTGGTTGAACCTCCTTTGGCAGCAATAACTTCAACCAAACGTTTCCTGTAGTTGCAGATCAGACGTGCACAACGGTCAGGAGTAATTCTTGACCATTCCTCTTTACAGAACTGTTTCAGTTCAGCAATATTCTTGGGATGTCTGGTGTGAATCGCTTTCTTGAGGTCATGTCACAGCATCTCAATCGGGTTGAGGTCAGGACTCTGACTGGGCCACTCCAGAAGGCGTATTTTCTTCTGATCTCCGCATCATTCCAAAGGGTTCACATACTTTTTCTTGCAACTGTATATACAAATGAGGTTCTAGGAGCACCTGCGAGCAAGTCAAGCCCCTCTGAGCACCACTTCACCTCTGCCTCTTCCCGAGGCCACTCTCCAATCCTGTGAGATTGGCAGGGCCAGGCACCCTCACTGCTCTGATGCCTGGCCCTGAAACTTTGCGCATGGGCTGGTGGCAGTACCATGGTGTATGCGCAGTGAAGATCTCAGAGTGGGGACAAGAGATCTTCACTGTGCCAGCGCATGCTCAAGATTTAAAAGCCAGGCATCAAAGCAAGGAGGATACCTGGCCTTGTCAAGTCACTAGGAGGGGTAGTGGCAAAAGGAAGAAGTGCTCCAAGGGGCTAGACTGCTTCATGGTGCTCCAAGCACCTCATTTGCATATAACTAAAGAGAAGAATTTCTCTGCATCGGTAATACCAATTGCAAAGAGAGAGAAAAGGCTCATTCTATTCACCATGATCAACCCTACCTGGCAGTATGCCTGGTTAAATAGGGTTGATCATGGTAACAGATGCTCTTTAAGCAATGGATTTAAGTTTGTCTTTGTGGAGGAATCATACCCATGGAGACAGATAAGACCACACAGGTTGTGACCTAAAAAAGAGAGAAATCCTGTCCTGAAATGTGCTGTTTTTGTATAAATTTTAGCATGATCACTAAGGATTTGATCTTTTTAACCAATTGTTAAAGAGAGAATTTTACTGTTGAGTTGATCTATATTAGAGCAGCACCCTTCAACCTCAATCTTTATACATGGACTGTGAAACTGGCCAAATACATATGTGTTCACCACTGCCATATCTTCACCACCACATGCACATTCCAGTTGGCCAAGTATATATTTTAATGGGTACACCTCATGCTGCGACTTACATTTCAGGGGAGATCCAGCGTTGATGATCCTGCTTTCCACGGCTGTCATCATGGATAGTTGATTGGCAACTTGTTGGCCAATTCCTTTCTCCTTCTTCAGTCAGGCTAATCTATGACAAAAAGGGGGTAGCTGCTGTCCTTTCTTATATACTGTTTTACCTAGACTCTGATCGGACATCCATTCAATTGTTTGGGTTATTAATTCAATGGGGGTAGATTTACTATTGCAAATGTGCCAGAATTCTGTCTCAAACTGGCCAGTCAGCATCAGCTTCTGTGATAAATCTGTTGCATGTTTGTATATCAGGGGTCCACAACCTGCAACCCTGGTATGCAAATAGAAAAAGCTGTCAATCACTGAGTAGGACCACCCACTGGACTCCTATACCCAGGATAAGCAGTGATATAAGGTCTACAAACACATTAAACAATTGTTTGCAATCTTACAGAAATCAGAAGGTTCATCTGATAATTTAATGTGTATGGGAAGCTCCTGACTCTCAGAGAAAGATCAGATGATGTTGGTGGAGAGATAGTTTGAATTTCAAATATGCCAATCTGTAGGAATAACAACTAAGGGTACTTTCACACTAGCGTTTTTCTTTTCCGGCATAGAGTTCCATCCTAGGGGCTCAATACCGGAAAAGAACTCATCAGTTTTTTTTCCTAATGCCTTCTTAATGGAGAGCAATCCGTTTAGTATGCATCAGGATGTCTTCAGTTCAGTCACTGTACGGCGTTTGGACTGTATGGGCTGTTGTGATTATGTCTGTGTGAGCCACCGTTATTTGTTATATTGTTTTCCCTTGCTTCCCCTCCAAGACCGCCGCCAGCAAGCCAGGACCACCACCCAGGTCCCCGGCCGCCAGCCAGCCAAGCAGTCCGAAGGACATACTGGACACCGCGTCCGAATCAATAAACGCTCCCACTCCAGGTCGCTGCCAGCAGCCACTCCCCAACCAGCACACCGCCGGAACACCAAAGGAATGCTGCCAGCAGACGCCCAGAGATAAGAACAAAGAGAGGGACAAGGGGGCACCGACACAGACAACGGTAAAACCGAATGGCGGGGAAAAGGCCACTCACCGCGCCGTTAACGGTGAACCCCTATAATGCTCTCCCTCCAGAGAACGCGCATGCACACCAAAAGCATGGCGATACATGCTGCACCCTCTTTCGAAGGTGTTCCGGCGGTGTGCTGGTTGGGGAGTGGCTGCTGGCAGCGACCTGGAGTGGGAGCGTTTATTGATTCGGACGCGGTGTCCAGTATGTCCTTCGGACTGCTTGGCTGGCTGGCGGCCGGGGACCTGGGTGATGGTCCTGGCTTGCTGGCGGCGGTCTTGGAGGGAAAGCAAGGGAAAACAATATAACAAATAACGGTGGCTCACACAGACATAATCACAACAGCCCAGGAGCAGAGTTCCACACCAAGTTGACAACAAAATACAAACTGACCTCAGGCTCCACCACGCCAACATATAAGGAGGCCTGAGGTCACACCCACCACACTTACCAAACACACCTTAACCCTGTGCACACCAAAGCAGGGAAAACACCATAACAAATACACGTTGCCGGAGGCAACAACATGCAAGGCAACCATGTCACTGCACACACCACAAAGGCCGTGACACTGACCCCGCACGCAGACACAGCAACACGCCGCCGCAGGCAACAGCAAGAACAGCAAGCGTCACAGCGCACACCAAAGGCCGTGACAGTACCATATTAGTAGGACCCTAATCAACAGAAGCTACCTTGACACAGTAAGTGGGCCTATGTATTTTGAACAAAACCTATGCAAAGCACCTTGTGGATGTTTTTATAAATTATGCTGAGAGGCAATATATCAATGCGTGGCATGTTGATGTGCGATCCATGTCTTCTTCTTTTTTAACAGATTGGCACATTGAACTGCAACACCCGATTCTTTTGTTCTCCTGGGAGTTAAGCTGCCACCAGAGGTGTCTGGCAGAGGCTTTTGACTGTCTCCGGACTGAAAATATACTCTCAGCTCAGTAGGTGTTATGTATAGGCGAATCGGAAAGTATATGAGCTCCTTATGATCAATAAATCACCAGTTATATTGAATTGTTTAATATCTTATATATATATATATATATATATATATATATATATATATAAACCTGCTCAGCTCCTCTCTATAGGATGCTTCCTGCAGATAAGACTTAATTTTGAATGTGACAGGTTTGTGAGAGGTTCTCATTCACACTACTTTATAAGCGATTTCATTTAATTCTAAGACCATTGTCAATAAATCATGTATCCCATTTCCAGTCATGGACTTTGGTTTGCATAGAGGATCTTAGTCTTGTCCTTTGAAAGCCCCATGGCAAGGAGTGAAAGATCCTGATGAATAACTTCTTCTCCTTCTTTGTGTCATAGCTTTTGCCATTAAAAAAGGTTATTTGTTAAATGTTGGCAGCAGTTAACGAACATCAATGATCATTTATTTAGATGGACATTAAGAATCCCTAATGACCTACAGAGCTAAATAGTTGATCTCTTTTCTTGGTTACTTCTACATTCTAGACCATTCTTGTTAGCAAAGATTGTGCTCAATGAATTCCAAAAAGGGAGGAAATGTGTATGTTCTATAGGATTAATTATTAAAATTTATGAACATGAAAGAGATCTAAGAATTTGTAGATCCGCCGTGTGTAATCGGAAGAATGTATTTGCTGGATAATTGATATACAAACGGAATATAGACTGAATTTTCTGAATTCCTTCTTAATGCTCGTGCTGTAAAGTGCAGCAGACCTCTGCCACCCACAAAACAGGTCATATAATTTTTCCTGAGCAGAAATAATTCATTTTTCACTCAACCAATGAAATCAAAGCCTATTTTTCAAAGGTCAGCTGGCTAAAGAAAATCTGCTTCGGTATTGCCTGGCAACAGAGGGAGTAGTGAATTACTAAATACCCATTGTGCTAAAATTTTATTTTGCAAACTAAAGCCTTATATAGCTTTTTTTTCAATTATACAGGAATGTTTACCTAGTGCAAAATATCAGATATAACTGAAATATGATATACAGTATATTTTTTACATTTCAGTACTTTTCGCTTGAAGTTTTAAGAGAGGAATAACAAAGTACACATAAGGTACATCATCACAATAGCACATGTGAAATAATAGAAGTAAAATGGAATATAGCATATCAGTCGCTGACATCTTGTAGACACAGTACAGTCGTGGCCAAAAGTTTTGAGAATTACATAAATATTGGAAATTGGAAAAGTTGCTGCTTAAGTTTTTATAATAGCAATTTGCATATACTCCAGAATGTTATGAAGAGCGATCAGATGAATTGCATAGTCCTTCTTTGCCATGAAAATTAACTTAATCCCAAAAAAAACTTTCCACTGCATTTCATTGCTGTCATTAAAGGACCTGCTAAGATCATTTCAGTAATCGTCTTGTTAACTCAGGTGAGAATGTTGACGAGCACAAGGCTGGAGATCATTATGTCAGGCTGATTGGGTTAAAATTGTAGACTTGACATGTTAAATGGAGGGTGAAGCTTGAAATCATTGTTCTTCAATTGTTAACCATGGTGACCTGCAAAGAAACGCGTGCAGCCATCATTGCGTTGCATAACAATGGCTTCACAGGTAAGTATATTGTGGCTACTAAGATTGCACCTCAATCAACAATTTATAGGATCATCAAGAACTTCAAGGAAAGAGGTTCAATTCTTGTTAAGAAGGCTTCAGGGCGTCCAAGAAAGTCCAGCAAGCGCCAGGATCGTCTCCTAAAGAGGATTCAGCTGCGGGATCGGAGGGCCACCAGTGCAGAGCTTGCACAGGAATGGCAGCAGGCAGGTGTGAGCGCATCTGCACGCACAGTGAGGCAAAGACTTTTGGAAGATGGCCTGGTGTCAAGAAGGGCAGCAAAGAAGCCACTTCTCTCCAAAAAAAACATCAGGGACAGATTGATCTTCTGCAGAAAGTTTGGTGAATGGACTGCTGAGGACTGGGGCAAAGTCATATTCTCAGATGAAGCCTCTTTCCGATTGTTTGGGGCATCTGGAAAAAGGTTTGTCCGGAGAAGAAAAGGTGAGCGCTACCATCAGTCCTGTGTCATGCCAACAGTAAAGCATCCTGAGACCATTCATGTGTGGGGTTGCTTCTCATCCAAGGGAGTGGGCTCACTCACAATTTTGCCCAAAAACATAGCCATGAATAAAGAATGGTACCAAAACACCCTCCAACAGCAACTTCTTCCAACAATCCAACAACAGTTTGGTGAAGAACAATGCATTTTCCAGCACGATGATGCACCGTGCCATAAGGCAAAAGTGATAACTAAGTGGCTCGGGGACCAAAACGTTGACATTTTGGGTCCATGGCCTGGAAACTCCCCAGATCTTAATCCCATTGAGAACTTGTGGTCAATCCTCAAGAGGCGGGTGGACAAACAAAAACCCACTAATTCTGACAAACTCCAAGAAGTGATTATGAAAGAATGGGTTGCTATCAGTCAGGAATTGGCCCAGAAGTTGATTGAGAGCATGCCCAGTCGAATTGCAGAGGTCCTGAAAAAGAAAGGCCAACACTGCAAATACTGACTCTTTGCATAAATGTCATGTAATTGTCGATAAAAGCCTTTGAAACGTATGAAGTGCGTGTAATTATATTTCACTACATCACAGAAACAACTGAAACAAAGATCTAAAAGCAGTTTAGCAGCAAACTTTGTGAAAACGAATATTTGTGTCATTCTCAAAACTTTTGGCCACGACTGTAGATGTTTGTGTAGCCATAGTTATTACTACATAAATGTACACGGTTGTTGGAGGCCTTAGAATTGCATATGTATTACACTTTCAACACTGTCATTTTTACATATATAGGCGGCTCACCTAAGGGTAGGTTCACATTACTGTTTCATTTTCCGTTCTGATCCGTCAGAAGGACAGAAAAAAAGAGGATCCTTTATTTTGAGCATCCATTGTGCTCATTGTGCATTTTAGCCATTTCCATCTGATATCCGTTATTTGAAAAAAAGAAAAAATCCTTCATGGAAAAATTATTTTGAGAAAAAGTCTTGTGTGTAGGAGTTTTCTCCCTGTCAAACACAACAGATATCAGTTGGAAACAGCTAAAACTGATGCAAAACAAGCACAACATATGCTCAAAATAAAGGATTTTTTGTTTTGTTTTCTGTTGTTCTGATGGATTGCCCAATTGCCTAAAATAAAAAAAATCATGTAATACTCACTTCTCTTTTTTTGTGCCACCAGTTGTGCTTGCTTAGAAACTGCAGTGGTTATCTGCTGTACACCTGCATGTCAGGGTGCACGTCACAATGGTGCACAGTGAAGTGTAGGTGTACGGCATGGCACATGACTGCTGTAGCCAATCACCGTCAAGTTAGCATAAGGAGTGTTATATGCAAGGTAATGCTTCCTGGCAAAAAAGGAATACAAATAAGCTCTTAGGGAGGAGGACAAAAGGTCACTCTCTAGTGCCACCTATTGGATATATACCAGTGGTGCCCAACCATTTCTCGTCTCAGGGCCGCACTAGACATGGTATAAATTTAGCGGGCCAGAACCAGGTAGCTTTGCCAGAAAGAAATGCAAACACTGTGAGGGGGCATATATGAGCATTACTACTGTAAAGGGGCAAATATCTGGGAATTTTTTCTGTGAAGGGGCACATCTGGGCATTACCCCTGTGAAGGGGGCACATCTGGGCATTACCCCTGTGAAGGGGGCACATCTGGGCATTACCACTGTGAAGGGGGCACATCTGGGCATTACCACTGTGAAGGGGGCACATCTGGGCATTACCAATGTGAAGGGGGCACATCTGGGCATTACCCCTGTGAAGGGGGCACATCTGGGCATTACCACTGTGAAGGGGGCACATCTGGGCATTACCACTGTGAAGGGGGCACATCTGGGCATTACCACTGTGAAGGGGGCACATCTGGCATTACCACTGTGAAGGGGACACATCTGGGCATTACCACTGTGAAGGGGGCACATCTGGGCATTACCACTGTGAAGGGGGCACATCTGGGCGTTACCACTTTGAAGGGGGGCACATCTGGGCATTACCACTGTGACGGGGGCACGTCTGGGCATTACCACTGTGATGGGGCACGTCTGGGTATTACCACTGTGAAGGGGCACATCTGGGCATCACAACTGTGATGGGGGCACATCTGGGCATTACCACTGTGACGGGGGCACATCTGGGCATTACCACTGTAAAGGGCGCACATCTGGGTATTACCACTGTGAAGGGGCACATCTGGGCATTACCACTGTGACGGGGGCACATCTGGGCATTTTGTAGTAGTAATGCCCTCTGTGCCCCCTTCACAGTAATAATGCCCATTGCCCCCCCTCCATAATAATAATGCCCATTGTGCCCCCTTAATAGTAATAATGCCCTCTGTGTCCCTTTGTAGTAGTAATGCCCTCTGTGCCCCCTTCACAGTAATATGCCCTGACACACACACACACCCCACAGTGGGTGCTTTTTTTTTTTTTTTTTTTTACTGAAGCAGCAGCAGGTTCAGCTCGATATTTGCAAACACACTGTCTGTGACACACAACACTGGTGGTCACTTCAATTCACTACAAGGCACACAGCCGTTTTTAGGTGGACTAGAGAGGAGCATTACCCCTGTGAAGGGGGCACATCTGGGCATTACCCCTGTGAAGGGGGCACATCTGGGCATTACCACTGTGAAGGGGGCACATCTGGGCATTACCACTGTGAAGGGGGCACATCTGGGCATTACCAATGTGAAGGGGGCACATCTGGGCATTACCCCTGTGAAGGGGGCACATCTGGGCATTACCACTGTGAAGGGGGCACATCTGGGCATTACCACTGTGAAGGGGGCACATCTGGGCATTACCACTGTGAAGGGGACACATCTGGGCATTACCACTGTGAAGGGGGCACATCTGGGCATTACCACTGTGAAGGGGGCACATCTGGGCGTTACCACTTTGAAGGGGGGCACATCTGGGCATTACCACTGTGACGGGGGCACGTCTGGGCATTACCACTGTGATGGGGCACGTCTGGGTATTACCACTGTGAAGGGGCACATCTGGGCATCACAACTGTGATGGGGGCACATCTGGGCATTACCACTGTGACGGGGGCACATCTGGGCATTACCACTGTAAAGGGCGCACATCTGGGTATTACCACTGTGAAGGGGCACATCTGGGCATTACCACTGTGACGGGGGCACATCTGGGCATTTTGTAGTAGTAATGCCCTCTGTGCCCCCTTCACAGTAATAATGCCCATTGCCCCCCCTCCATAATAATAATGCCCATTGTGCCCCTTTAATAGTAATAATGCCCTCTGTGTCCCTTTGTAGTAGTAATGCCCTCTCTGCCCCCTTCACAGTAATATGCCCTGACACACACACACACCCCACAGTGGGTGCTTTTTTTTTTTTTTTTTTTACTGAAGCAGCAGCAGGTTCAGCTCGATATTTGCAAACACACTGTCTGTGACACACAACACTGGTGGTCACTTCAATTCACTACAAGGCACACAGCCGTTTTTAGGTGGACTAGAGAGGAGCACTGGATCGAGTGAGCAGATGCAAAGATGGAAATTTTTTTCCTACCTGGAGTAGGGTGAGCTGCGGCCGGTGGCGAGAACAGAAGTGAGTGAGATAGATGCGCGCACACTCCCTGACTCAGAGCACACACGCTACTTCATAGGCTGATCCCCCTGCTGCGGCGCTGCCCATGTGACCTCCCCTCCTCTGTCTCTGTCACTGCTGGCTGCGCTCATCCTGCCTGAGCCATTCAGTTAATGATTCACTGAATGGCAATGGCCGGCCAAGATGCGCTCTCACTCATAGTTCGCTGCCTGATGCCGGCGGCACTGCACCTCCTGTATAGCTGACAGCGCCGCAAGCTCTGACTTTGGTCACTGCACAGGCCGCATGACACAGTTTCGCAGGCCGGATTTGGCCCGCGGGCCGTAGGTTGGGCATCACTGGTATATACCATATAAATCCATTTCTGACCCATTCAACAATGACTTTGTATAGAAACCCCATTTCCCAGGGAGCATTGCTTGGCCTCTAAGACATTTTGCTGTGTAAAAGATTCTATATCCTTGTTCCAAAGCCTTTTTAAAGGGTGTAAGAAGGTACAAGGAATCATCGTGGATGATAGGTACGTGTCACCGAGGTTCCTGGCCCCGGTGGAGTAAGATCCGGTTTTTATGTGTCAGCAGCAGTTGCTGTTTGACACCTTAATACTTAGTATGGTTGTATGACTGATCTGGGACGGCTCTTACTGGGAGTAGTCAAAGTGCTGGGTGGGTGACTACTCCCCATGTTCCAGGCCGAGTTTTGCCAGGCCTGAAAACCAGCCAGCACTGCCAGGTGAGGAGGATTGCCTCAGTCTGACAGTGGAGCTCAGGTGGTGTGTGTGCTTGGATCTGAGGCTTGTGCTGACTGAGACCCGTCTGTAAAGGAAACGGGCCCCCTAAAAGCCTGATATGGACTGCTTGAGGCAGAACTACCAACAAGGGGATTTTTGCTATGTGGACTTTCCATTGTGTGTGAACTAACACCAAGACTGCAAAGTGACGTTTTGTTTTTGCTTTATGTGTGAATAAACACAGAAGTTTGATTTAATAACTGGTAATTTGCCTCTGTACTGCGTCCGCACACCCTGTCTACCAGAGCAAATCCCCACAATTGGTGGAGAATGCGGGCTAGAGCAGTGAGGCTGGCGTGAACGCCGATATTTTTGGGTTCTGCATTTTTCCAGGCACGGTTGTATGTTTTACATTAAACTAGCTGTATTACAACCAGTGCCTCATGACAAAATGGAGGCTGTTGTGAAGGCCCTCATGGAGGCTAATCTGCAGCAGCGAGAGACAAACCTGCATCAACCATCAACGTGAGGCTAATAAGCAGCAGCAGGAGACCAACCAATTGCTGCTACAACATGTGATGGCTTTGCAGACAGCAGGAGCAACCCCAAGCATCCACGATGCCCAGAAAGCAGTCCATGCCGCAATTCCTAAGATGACCCCCGCAGACGACAACGAAACCTACCTGGTGATGTACGAGAAAGTAGAAATCAGGGAGAAGCTACCCCGGGACCATTGGACTGAGGTTGTCGCTCCGTTCCTGGCATCCGATTCCCAGCGAGTGTATTTCGACTTGCTGGACGATCAAGCGGCCGACTACCAAAAAGTAAAGGGTGAGATTTTGGCAAGACTGGGGGTAAATGTGTTGGTCCGTGCCCAGCAGGTACATCAGTGGAGGTTTAAGGCAGCGGAGCCTGCGAGACCCCAGTATTATGACTTATTCCACCTCTTGCAAAAGTGGCTACAGCCTGATGTGCTGACTCCCACGGCTATGCTGGATAGACTATTGGCTGATATGTTCTGGAGGTCTCTGCCACCCCCTCTCCAGCACTGGATCGGCCAGGTGTCTCCTGGCAATGCCCTGGAAATGATGGACCTGGTGGAGTGCTACGAGGCTATTTAGAATCTTACGGGGGGGGTTCTTTTGGGAGAGGGGCAGTCAAACCCTGTAAATCTCCATCCCAGACCCGGCGACTTGTACCAACCAAACCCACCAGGGATGTACCCCCTACGAACCTGGCTCCGATAGTCTGCTGGCTGTGTCAGGAGCCTGGCCATGTAAGAGCTGACTGTTCGCATCAGGTGGAACCCATGGATACTAATTATGGCTACCGTCAGTCGTTATATGCCAGAAAGCTGTGTACAGCAGGTACCCCAGAAACTCTAAACCACTTGTGCCGGGTGGAAGTGGGATGCACTCCAGCGGTGGCTCCGCTGGATTCAGGGAGGCTGGTGTCCCTAGTAAGGGCTCCCCTGGTACGGTCCACGGAGTATACTGACCGGAAAGTCGGGGTCATGTGAATCCATGGAAATTTACACTATGAACTTATAATAGGGAGAGACTTCCCGGGCTTCCCGACACTGTGGCCTGCTATGAGAGTGAATGATACCTAAGAGACAGGGGTAACCCCAGCAGAGTGGCCTGGCTCCAGGGGGAGGCCAGAACCCTGGGAACCCGAGGCCGAAGAGCCAGCGGTAGGGGTGACCGCCACTTCGGTGGAAAAGGGGGGGACAACCCCACTGAATGTAATGGTGGGAGATGTAGAGGACTTGCCGCTGGGGCCTGAGCTGGCCGACCTTAATGTCTCTGGGGATAATTTTGGTACTGCACAACACCGAGACCCAACCCTATCCCGAGCTTGGGGAAATGTAGTAATAGTAGATGGTGAACCACAACAACCAGGGGCAGAGTCAGTGTTTCCCCGTTTTGTGGTTCATCAGGATATGTTGTATCGTGTAAACCAACTTTGAGGTGAACATATTGAACAGTTAGTGGTGCCCCAGGCTTATCGCAAACTTGTGTTAGAGTTAGCCCACCAACATGTTCTCGGGGGGCATCTGGGAATGCAGAAAACACAGGACCGGATAATACAACCCACTCCGCATAAAAGTGTCCTTGAGTATGTTACCAAGATGCAACAGCAGATAGAGACCGTTTTGCCTCTTGTCAGGGAGCATATGGAGGCCGCTCAGCAGCCCAGAGTCGGATCTATAATCGGCAGGCTCGGGTCCGGATCTTTAACCCGGGTGGTTGGGTTTTGGTTCTGGTGTCGACCGTGGACAGTAAGTTCCTGGCCAGGTGGCAGGGGCCCTATGAGGTACTTGAAAAAATTGGAGAGGTAAATTACAAGGTACACCAGCCAGGGAGGCGAAAGCCGGAGCAGGTTTATCATGTGAATCTACTCAAACCGTGGAAAGATAGGGAAACCTGTACTGAAGACAGCCCGCGGCCAGGTTTTCTAGGGGAAGCTGTTTCAGCCCTGTCTGAAGCAGGGGAAGCGGCTGCCACAGTAAAAATGGCTGACAGCATCTACTCTAAGCAGGCTCAGGAGGCCAGGGAGTTTATTAGCCGGAACAAGGATGTGTTTTCGGATTTCCCTGGATGCACTTCCACAATTCGGCATGACATTGTTACTGAGCCTCAGGCGAAATTCCGGCTAAAACCATACCGGGTACCCGATGCTCTGCGACAAGCCATCTCAGAGGAAGTGCAGATGATGCTGAGGCTAGACGTCATTAAGGAGTCTAAAAGTAAGTGAGCTAGTCCTATAGTGCTAATACCCAAGCCGGACAGGACCCGTCTGTAAGAGTAGGGTGGCCAGACGTCCGGTTTTGGGCCGGACAGTACAGTTTTCAGGCTCCCTGTCCTCCGTCCAGCGCGGTGCCTGGACGGACACAGGGATGTCCTCCTTTTCAGTAGCTTACGCTCAGACAGCAGCATTGTGCTGTCTGAGCGTGAGCTCCAGCAACTGACCGAGGCTTCTCTCACCCCCAGTCACTAGAGCCACAGATATGGCTCCCTGTAGCTGACTGAGGGGGAGAGAAGCACCCCGGCTGCCCCCGCTCACCTTCCATTCACAAAGTTCTTCCCTCCCCTCCTTTTTTCCGGCCGGCGGTGGGGGCGTGGCTTCACTGATGCGGGTATGTGGCTTTGCATGGTCTGGAGGCGTGGTTTAGGGCGTTGTGGGCGTGGTTGTTGGTGTTGTGGGCGTGGTTTTGGGCATGTCCGATGAAGCCAGTTGCCACCCTACCTAAAAGCCTGCTATGGACTGCTGAAGGCAGAACTGCCAACAAGGTGATTTTTGTTATGTGGACTTTCCATTGTGTGTGAACTAACACCAAGACTGCAAAGTGACGTTTTGTTTTTGCTTTATGTGTGAATAAACACAGAAGTTTGATTTAATAACTGGTAATTTGCCTCTGTACTGCGTCCGCACTCCCTGTCTACCAGAGCGAATCCCCACAAGGGCTAGACATCCAATAGGCACTAGAGAGACAGCTTCTGTCATTCTTCTGGGCGAGGGCTTATCTGCAGTTACAATATAGCTATAGTGCAGGATAAAGATGAGGCATGTTAACTGACCTGTAGGATAAAGATTAGCCCTAAATGTGGGTAGGTTCCAGAAAGAACAAACTCAATTAACCAATGTGGCAGGAGCTTGATAAAAAGATGGTTGCATCAATCTGCATTAACCAGTTATTGGTGCAGACTGTAAACTTCTAAACACTTCTAAAACCGTCATATATTTAGAACAGAAGGTGATATAGTCCATTTATCCTTGTAAAATGGAACCTTTAAATAGACAGAGTAGACAGAATGGCAGATTATTACATAACAGAATTATGCGCCATTTGACACCACTGTGGCTTTTCCAGTGCTCCATTCAGCTGATAACAAAAGGGTAGGTTACCCCTAAACGATTCCCCGGAGATGGCAGAATTGCATCTGACATGAATCAGAACTCTGCTCAGGCAATCAGCGCTGAACAATGAAGACCTATTGAATGACCATCAAAGTGCAAGAACCTTTGTGAGCCTGAATTTCAGAGAGCATGCCCCTGTGTTTCCTGGCACATTAAACACATTCCACTCAGGTTTCAATGTATGCCTCGCTGAGCATATACTCCAAATTAATTCCAAACCGGTGCCGCAGACGCATGGTCCTTGTTCACATGCTTACTAGAAATAATGGAAATTATATGTGTGGTGTAAAAGTGAGTAATCGTAATCCAGCAGGCTGATCTACCGTGTTTCTCCGAAAATAAGACATTTTTTTTTTCTCTAGGGCTTATTATTGGGGTAGGGCTTATTTTGGCTCCATGAACATATTTTATAAAGACACATGCCAAATACAGAATAGTCCCTGGACAGTGTTTATATTAAATATGACTATAACCCCCCTCATCCATAGGAATGCACCCATATACTGCAGTACATGGGTGCATTTCTATGGATGAGGGGGGTTATAGTCATATTTGCCACACATTTTTCATTCTGGTACCGTATATTGCCCCTGAGCTGTCCTAACCCAAGGGACCTAGGCAGCAATCTACATGTCACGGGGCGCCAAAGGCGCACTCGGTCTCCCATCAGCCGCAGACCTGCTGCTTAGCTTCGGGAGTGTTTGGCCTCGTTCCCAGGGCGGCTTTGCTAGCTGGGAGGCTCCCTGCTCCTAGTTCTGCCTTGAGCGCCGAGCTGATCACTCAGTGCTTGACTTGTCTGTCTATCGGTCATGTGACGCTGGCCACGGCACATAACCCTCAGACCCCACTATAAATACAGGCAGACTGCTGGCCACAGGTTGCCTGTTAATTCTAGGTTCTTGGCTATTTGTTGGACTACTGAATACTCACCTGATCCTGTTCCCTGATGATCCTTTGCCTGCTCCTCCTGTACTGCGCATCCCTCCTGGTATTGTGACCTCGGCTCCCACCTGACTACTCTTTGCGGACTCCTCTGGTACTTCTCTACTTTCCTGGTATTTGCCCCCGGCTTCTCCTGACCATTCTTTGCTTAACCCTTTGTACTGCGTAGGTCCTTTCACGTTCCGTATTTTGTCTTGTCTGTCTTCCCTGCACATATCCTAAGTAAGGGACTGTCGTCCAGTTGTCCCCTGTCATCAGGACTCGTGAGGCAAGTAGTCAGGGCCAGGGGTGAGGGTGGAGCGCAGTGGTCACTATCCTTACCCCTGTGTGTGTGTGGACGTGACCGTTACACTACAGTACCAGAAAGAGCAGATACTGCATGGGAGAGATGTAGGGAGCTCCTCCGGGCAGGAGGGCAGTACAGGGCATACAGAGAAGCCGCCAGCCCGCCCAGCGTGAAAGTGAAGGGAAGCGCAGGCTGCCGGCATAATTTAGCATTTAGTGAAGCCGCGGCCTGCTTAGTGCCACGATGTATGCGCGGGCTGGCATCTTCACTGAAGCCAGAAGCCTGCACTGCCCGCCCTCCCACAGTTTCATGGCAGCTCAGGAGCCGTCTTGAACACCATCGTCAGTCAATAAAATACGGATCCGTTTTCTATTGTGTCATAGAAAACGGATCCGTCCCTATTGACTTACATTGTGTGTCAGAACAACGTTTGGCTGAGTTTCGTCAGACGGACACCAAATTGCTGCAAGCAGCGTTTTGGTATCCGCCTCCAAAACGGAATGGAGACGGAACAGAGGCAAACTGATGCATTCTGAGCGGATCCTTTTCCATTCAGAATGCATTAGGGCAAAACTGATCCGTTTTGGACCGCTAGTGAGAGCCCTGAACAGATCTCACAAATGGAAAGCCAAAACGCCAGTGTGAAAGTAGCCTTAAAACAAACAAACAAACAAACAAAAAAAAAACAGATAGCCTCTTCAAGAACTAGGGTAATGTTGCACTAAATCTCTACTGGTAACATGCCCCATTGAGTACTTTGCTGTGCACCAGGGCCGGCCTTAGGTGTTCAAGCGCCCTGTGCGAGCTAACCTTGTGGCGCCCCCCCCAAAAAAAAAAAAAACACTGCTTGTTGCTGGCATCATGGCATAGGCTGGCTGACTATCCAACCAAGTAGTTACCAGCCCACACACCCCAAAGGCCGGTGTAATGTTATACTTCCCTATCTCGTGAGATTTCCCTACCCTCGTCCCTTCCGGTCGCACCGGACATGACGTGAGGAGGTGTGCAGCGCCGCGCAGGCGCACAACGACAGGTTAGGGAAATTTCACAGCAGAGTGCGCATGCGCCAGGAGCCTCGCCGGCGGTTAGGGTAGGGAAAAACTATGGGCCAATGCTCAGGCGCAGTGATCGGATGGATGTTCTCAGCTGAACACCGGCCGACACTGCGCATGCACCGGGAGCCTCACCAGCGGTTAGGGAAGGGAAAAATTACGTACGGGCCAGTGCTTTTTCCCTACCCTAACCGCTGGTGAGGCTCCCAGCGCATGCGCAGTGTCGGCCGGTGTCCAGCTGAGAAAATTAGTTTCCAATGTAGTATTAATAACTAAACAATTAAATAATAAACATATTGCATTCTCTACTTACCACCAGGACAATAAGATGATCTGGACTCTGGCTGCAGTCTGACTCTGGGGACTCCATTGTCACTCTCTTCTCCCCCCCCCTCCCTTCCTCCCTTGTCACTCTCTTTCCCCCCCCCCTTCCCTTGTCACTCTCATTATTCCCCCCCCTCTCCCTTGTCACTCTCATTATTCCCCCCCCTCTCCCTTGTCACTCTCATTATTCCCCCCCTCTCCCTTGTCACTCTTATTATTCCACCCCCCCTCCCTTGTCACTCTCATTATCCCCCCCCTCTCCCTTGTCACTCTCATTATTCCCCCCCTCCCTTGTCACTCTCATTATTCCCCCCCCTCTCCCTTGTCACTCTCATTATTCCACCCCCCCTCCCTTGTCACTCTCATTATTCCCCCTCCCCCTTTTCACTCTCATTATTTCCTCCCCCCTCCCCCCTTGTCACTCTCATTCTACTCCCACCTCCACACTAAGTGAGCACTTCCTGTCAGTCTGGGCGGGTACAGGAAACAAAAGCTCCTGTACCGCGGATCGAACAGAGCTCGGCCACGCTACATTAACAGCACACAGCAGGCGCAGGCAGGATTCTTTAGAGCGGCAAGCGCTCAGCCGCAACTTTTTTTTTTAAACCGCAACGGGCGCCGGGCACCCCCTGTTAAATACAGGGGAGGGGGAGATGGAGGGGGCGGGGGGCCCGCCCCGAGGGAGAACACAAGTGCCGCCTCGCCTGCAGCATATTACATTGCGAGCTGTCGGCCCCCCGGCGCCCCTGTTGCTATGGCGCCCTGTGCGGCCGCACAGCCCGCACACCCCAAAAGCCGGCCCTGCTGTGCACTCACATTTCCATGTCAAGGGGGACCAGGAAAACAGGAATGGTGGAGGACCCGGGAATTGTAGGAATGGGCATGATAAGGAGTGGTGAGTGGTGCAACCGGACATCTGTATCACACAGCTTGATGAAGGGCACCGAATTTGGGCCCGAAACGTTGCTATAACATGTACCACTGATGTTGAAAAATCAATAAAAATATTAATTTTTTGAAGATCATTTGGTGTGCTGTCTCAAACTAAACATGGTGAGTTGTGTATGAATTTAATTTTTTAAGCTATTCTGAGACTTTTATCTTTAAATGAATACTGGCTAGACAGTCACTAAAAGGTCCAATAAGTTTGTTTCTTTGGGACCCCCACTAAATTTTGATATGAGACCCTTCGATTTATATGTACACCCCTGCCCAGTAGTCACCATGTGGCTCCTGCTATTTTCTTGACTCCTCTGTTGATACTTGTCACCAGTTGTCCACGTTGCATCTCACTTTTACATTGGTGGCCTGTGCCTGCTGCCGCCCTGCGCCCCTTTTTCTGCAGCATTTTTAGGGTTTATCCCTGCTCTGTTTCTCTATTCTGATATTCTCTCCAGCACTGCAAGGGTTAATGCTCCTTGGTTTCTGGGTGCACCTGCTTGACTAATGGGCTAATCAGCGCTGCAATACATTCTTTGTGGTGTGTCCCACCCCTGGGATGAGCATTAGGTTCTGTCTGGTCTTTCTAGTCTGCTGCATGCTGGGAAGGAGCTACAATCTGTTTGTCTGTCTGTGGACCGTGTTCTGCCTGACTCCCTAGTCTGTGTGTCTGCCATCTGACCTGTGCCTGTTCTGTTCATCTGCCTGTGTTCCGCTTTTGCCTGTTGCCTGGATCGTGACCCAGTGCTGAGTGCCCTTGTCCTGTTTCTCAGATTTTCATGTACTCTGCCTGACCTCGACCTGGTTCTTACTGCGAGTATTGCCTGATACCTTGGTGCTATGCACCGGTGTCTCTGACCCCTGTGGGGGTATACTAGGACTATTCAAAGAGGCAGTGCCCTGGTAGCTTCTTGTGTTCTTAATGTTTTTTCCCTGGGCACCCACTGTCCTGATTCTGTGCCCTCTGATGTAGGCTACAAGTGCTATCCCTATTAGTAAATATGTGCTATATGGTTATCAATACTATAAAGTGTACACCTTGTGCAATGTATGCAGACCTTGAAATGCTGTTTGAGGGTGCATACTGCTGTACAACATGTGTGTATGTTTGGAAGTTCAGATTAGGGATCTAAATAAGCAAACCTATGGAGATGCAAAAAGAAGGGGCAGGTAGCTGGACACAAAAAAAAATGCTGGATCTGTGTTTTCTTTTACATTTTATGTGATGATTTGCTTAATTTGTGAGGGTTTTTTTTTTATAAAAAAACTGCCACAAAACTCAAAGTATAAAGAAGCCATTAATGTCAAATTATACCCCATGTTAAGCCATGCCCCAAACCACACCACAAAATTTAGGGTGCCTTTTCTCCTATTACGACTTGTGAAAATGAAACATTTGAGGCTAAAACTACATATAATTGAAATTCAATTTAATTTTTCATTCCATGTCCCAATCTTAAAAAAATGTGTGAAGCAACTGTAAGGTCAGGCCAGTCTTTATAACCCTAGGTGAATTCCTTGAAGGGTTTAGTTACTTTTGGGGTTTTACACTCTGCTGGTACTTTATGGCATCAAAGAACCACTCCAGCAAAATCTGCCCTCCAAAACTCAAATGGCGCCCTGTCACGTTCGGGTGTGGAGGGAAACACCACACTGAACATAGGAGGGAAAGGGGTGAGAGAATAAGGCCTGGAAACTAGGGAAAGGAAATGGACACCTCCTAGTAAAACCCTAATCAAAGTTCTGACTAACTACCAGTATGAACAGACCCCAGAGGTAGGGGAGTTCCTACACCGGAATACCTAGTGTCCTAACTCACTTTATAGGACCCTGGTACTAATGTCAGGACAGAGACAGCCTGTTCCTCCAAAAGTAAGGATGAACAGGAGTCTCCCTCAGACAAATGACAGGGAAATGAAACACAGAAAAATAACCCAAACAAAATACAAAAGGGAAAAAAAACACTTAACTTCAAGTGGCTATGGCAGCACCAGGAACTCAGCCGAGATTCACACACCAGGTATCCACAACTCCAATAGAAGCTATAAACTGCATAGCATAGTAGGAGAAACAACAATAAATAGAGAAGGTTAAATTACTATAATAGCCACACCTGGGGAAAGAACCAGAAACAACACAGATGTCATTTGATCCAAACGGAAAACATGTCAGATCAAACCACGTGTTGCCAGTCTCACCGATCTCCTGCCACCTGTCGCGAGAAACGTCAGTGACACGTTCCATCCCTTTTAAACCCTGCAGTATAACCATGTAGCAGTTTACAACCACATATTGAGTGTTGTGGTATTCGGGAGGTAATAGTTAACAAACTGTTGGGTGCTTTTTTTCCAGTTATCTCTTGTGAAAATTAAATATGTGGGGCTAAAGCAACATTTTGTTGGAAATAATGTAATTTTTAATTTTCACAGCCAAATGTATCTAAATTCTATGAAATGTCAAACTCCAAAATGAGGTCTATTTTGGGGGTACCTCAGGGTCTTTTCACATGCGACATAGTGCCCATATAACCATTCCATCAAATATGTCCTGCAAACACCAAATGGCGCTCCTTCCTTTCTGGGACTTGTCATGTGCACATACAGCAGTTATGGGGTGTTTCCATATTCAGAAAAAATACCTAACACATTGTTAGGTGATTTTTCACCTGTTACCCCTTCAACATTTATTGGAAGAAATTAATTTTTTCATTTTTACAGTGAAGTGTCTCTAAATTCTATGAAATGCCTCTTGGGTGAAAGCGCTCACTACACTCCTCAAAAAAATTCTTGAGGGTTGCAGTTTCTAAATGGGTTCACTTTTGGAATGTTTCTACTGTAGGGGTACCTCGGGGTAAAATGTGACATACAGTCATGTGAAAAAATTAGGACACCCTTTGAAAGCATGTGGTTTTTTGTAACATTTTTAATAAATGGTTATTTCATCTCCGTTTCAACAATACAGAGAGATTAAAGTAATCCGACTAAACAAAGAAAACTGAAGAAAAGTCTTTTCAAGATCTTCTGTAAATGTCATTCTACAAAAATGCCTATTCTAACTGAGGAAAAAGATAGGACACCCTTGCCCCTAATAGCGAGTGTTACCTCCTTTGGCTGAAATAACTGCAGTGAGACGGTTCTTGTAGCCATCTACCAGTCTTCGACATCGGTCTGAGGAAATTTTACCCCACTCCTCAATGCAGAACTTTTTCAGCTGTGAGATGTTTGAGGGGTTTCTTGCCCGTACAGCCCTTTTCAAGTCACCCCACAGCATCTCAATGGGATTCAAATCTGGACTTTGACTTGGCCATTCCAGGACTCTCCATTTCTTCTTTTTCAGCCAATCTTTGGTTGATTTACTAGTATGTTTTGGGTCATTGTCATGTTGCATGGTCCAGTTCCGCTTCAGCTTTAATTTTCTAACTGATGGTCTCACATGTTCTTCAAGCACCTTCTGATACACAGTAGAATTCATCGTGGATTCTATGATGGTGAGCTGACCAGGTCCTGCTGCAGCAAAGCAGCCCCAAACCATGACACTTCCACCTCCATGCTTCACAGTTGGTATGAGGTTCTTTTCTTGGAATGCTGTGTTTGGTTTACGCCAAACATGTCCTCTGCTGTTGTGTCCAAATAATTCAATTTTGGACTCATCTGTCCAAAGAACATTATTCCAGAAGTCCTGGTCTTTGTCAACTTTATCGCTGGCAAATGTCAGTCTGGCCTCGATGTTTCTCTTGGAAAGCAAAGGTTTCCTCCTTGCACACCTCCCATGCAAGTTAAACTTGTACAGTCTCTTTCTGATTGTAGAGGCATGTACTTCTACATCAACAGTAGCCAGAGCCTGCTGTAGTTCTCGAGATGACACTTTAGGGTTTTTGGATACCTCTTTTAGCATCTTGCGGTCTGCTCTTGGGGTGAACTTGCTGGGGCGACCAGTCCTGGGCATGTTGGCAGTTGTTTTGAAAGCCCTCCACTTGTAGACTATCTTCCGGACAGTGGAATGGCTGATTTCAAAATCTTTTGAGATCTTTTTAAATCCCTTCCCAGACTCATAGGCTGCTACAATCTTTTTTCTGAAGTCCTCTGACAGCTCTTTTGCTCTCACCATGGTGCTCACTCTCACTTCAACAGTCAGGAGCACACCAAACTAAATGTCTGAGGTTTAAATAGGGCAAGCCTCATTCAACATGCAGAGTAACGATCTACTAATTATGTGCACCTGGTGTGATATACCTGTGTGAGATCTGAGCCAATTTAAGAGGGAATACATGTGAGGGTGTCCTATCTTTTTCCTCAGTTAGAATAGGCATTTTTGTAGAATGACATTTACAGAAGATCTTGAAAAGACTTTTCTTCAGTTTTCTTTGTTTAGTTGGATTACTTTAATCTCTCTGTATTGTTGAAACGGAGATGAAATAACCATTTATTAAAAATGTTACAAAAAACCACATGCTTTCAAAGGGTGTCCTAATTTTTTCACATGACTGTATGGTGGCACTAAAAAAACATTCTAGCAAAATCTGCCCTCTAAAAGCCAAATGGCGCCCCTTTTTTCTGATCCCTACAGTGTGCCCATACAGCAGTTTACAACCACACATGGGGTGTTTCTGTATTCATGAAAAAATGATTTACAAATTGTGGGGTGCTTTTTCTCCTGTTACCCCTTGTGAAAATGAAACATTTGGGGCTAACATAACATTTTATTGGAAGAAATTACATTTTTGATTTTCACAGCCAAGTGTCTCTAAACCGGGCTAAATTGTAAGCCAAAACTCTGTTTAGTCTGGCTGCAATAAAATCTTGTCTGGACTACTAGTACAATCCCTTCCCCTCCTCCCCTCCTCTCCCCTCTCCCCTTGATCCTTTGTCTTGTCTCCCCCCCTCTTTCCTTTCATCTTGTATTGATGATTGTTGATTTTATATCTGTACGCTGATATGATATGTGATTCAGTATCTTTCTTATGTTACTTATGTCTAAGCTTACATGGTTTTCAATAAAAACAAATTGAACCATAAATTGTAAGCCAAAACCGGGCGCGGGTCAAAAACACAGACCAGAAGTAAATTTTTCAAGTTTATCTCTGAGTAGGCTTCACTCCTGGTTTTGGCTAGCAATAACTGATGGAAAAAAATTAAGTGTGAACTTGGCCTAAATTCTATGAAATGCCTGTTAGGTCAAAATGCTCATTACACCCCTCAAAAAATTTATTGCGTGTGCATTCTCCAAAATGAGATCACTTTTGTCGTGTATCTACTGCAGAGGTTTCTTAGGCTCTCTTCAAATGCGACATGGACCACAAAAAAATTCCAGCAAAATCTACCCTCCAAAAACCATATGGTTTTCTCTCCCTTCTGAGCCCTGGCGTGTGCCCATACAGCAGTTTACAATTACATATGGGATGTTTTTGTAAACTGAGGTAATAAATATTGAGGTTTGTCTTTGTCACGACCGCTATCCCAGCAGCAGTCGTGTCGCACCAGACGGAGGGGAAGGGGGACCCTTATCTACGGATGGGAAATAGAATGGCCACCCCTGACTAACCCTAAGCTGGCACCTGTCTGCCCTGATACCCTAGACGGGGTGTGAACCCATGCGGCGAGCAGGATGCCTAAACTCTCAGTCACCCTAACAAGACTAGACTGGGGAAAGGCCGATGGGAGCACTAGTCACCATCACTCGTGTCTAGGAGAACAACAGGGGAAGACAGCAACAAACAAACAATCAACAGCAGAGATAGACTTATCCAGTCACGAGCAGAGAAGGCGATCCCAAACACGACAGTCCACGCCGGACAAGAGCTCCACAGCAACACCGTCAAACGATCTCCTTCAAAGGTCAGAATAGCACTGGAAGTAAGGACTATATCTGGCAATGACTGCAAGTGAAACTGAAACTAATATAGTAGCTGGGAGTGGCAGACAGGACTCACCTGAGAAGGATGCCTACAAACTCCCAGTCAGGACAAAAAGGTTCACAAGGCAAAACCCGGATGACATACCCTGAACCACGGAGCAAACTCACAAGCTATCGCGAGTAGCAAGTCGCTGCGACCTTCTCCTCCCAGACCTGTCTGGATCAGTCACAGTCGTGACAGTTTTGCTATTGACCCTTGCTGCGAAACAGGAAAATATGAATAAAAATAGAAAATCTGCTCAAATACTGAATAGTTTAAATTTCGCCTACAATTTGTTTTCATTCCTGTTGAACAACTAAAGGATTAACAAAGTTCCTAAAATCTGTTTTGAATAATCTGAGAGGTGTAGTTTCTAAAATGGGCAATTCATGGGTAGTTTCTATTGTGTAAGCATGCTGCGGTTTTTGTCCAGCCGATTCTCGGCATGTTTGCCGTGCTGCGGCTGCATCTCCCATCCATTCCCATTATAGTGAATGGGGCCGGGCTGGACTTCCCGCAGCACACGAGTGCAAGCGTTAGTACGGATCTGGCAGGCTGTTCCCCTGCCGGAATAGCCTGCCGGACAAGCCTGACGCTAATGGAAAAAAAGCCTAATAGATAGGGAAAGATAATTTTATTTTTTTAGAGGTTCAGTTTTAGATACAGAGAGGACATGATATTACAGACAGCTGCCAGACAATTAGTGGTTTTTGGGAGTAAAGCAGGAGTGATGTCAGGGGATGAAGTGTATAGTTGTGTGTTGTCAGCATAGAAATGGTACCAAAAGCCAAATCTACTGATAGGGGCTATGTAGAGACAGAAGAGTAGAGGACCGAGGACTGAACCCTGAGGAACCCCAACATCAGGAGGAAGAGGAGAAGAAGTAGAGTCAGCGAATGATACACTAAAGGAGCGACCGGAGAAATAGGAAGAGAACCAGGAGAGAGCAGTGTCCTAAAGGCCAATTGAGTGGAGCATGGTGAGGAGGAGTTTTTGGTCTACCTATCAAACACTAAAGAGAGATCCAGAAGAATCAGCAGAGAATAGTTGCTATTCCTTTTTGCTGTCAGGAGATCATTAGACACTATAGTAAGGACAGTTTATGTAGAGAGGAGAGGGCTAAAGGCAGATTGTATGGGATCAAAAAGAGAGTTTGCATAAAGATAGCTTATTAAGAGAGTAGACAAGATGTTCCAGGAGTTTAGAGATGAAAGGGAGATTAGAAACAGGTTGGTAATTTGAAGCACAGATCGGGTCAAGAGATGTTTTTTTTTAGAAGTTGGGTTATAACAGAATGTTTGAAAGAGGACGGAAAGATAGCAAAAGAGAGGTTAAATATTGTAGTAAGTTGAGTAATAACAGCTGGGGAGAGGGATTGAAGGTGTGAGGGAATAGGATCACTGCTACAGATGGTGGATCGAGAAGAGGAGAGAAGCTTGGAGACTTCTTCATCTGTTATAGGGTCAAAAGATGAGAGAGAGCACGTGGAAGTGTGGGATGGAGGAGGATTGAAATTGGTTGAGGACTGGGAGATTATATTTCCTGCTGGATGTTACCAATCTTGTCTCTGAAGTAAATGGTCATGTCATCAGCACAGAGGTCAGTGATAGGTACGTCAACTTCAGGGCTTAGAAGCGAATGAAAAATGTCAAAGAGTTGTTTTGGGTTATTGAGAGTGAGGAGATGAGAGAGATGAAGTAGTTCTGTAGAGGACAGAATTGTAGGTTTTAAGCATAAATTTATAATGGAGGAAGTCTGCTGATATTCATGATTTTTATAAGCGTTCTGTACATCTGGAGAAAACGTGTTTCAGGTGAGTGCCAGGGTTGCCATGTTCTGTGTCGGGAGGGTCGGATTGATATTGGAGTTGCTTCATCCATGGTGGTTTTAAGGGTATGGTTGTAATGATTGGCAGCCAGGTCTGGACAGGAGAGGAAAGAGATTGGGGTAGGAGCTGACTGTAGGGTGTCAATGAGTTGCTGGCAGTTAATGGTGTGTAGGTTTCTATAAGTGTGAAAAGTAGAATGTCGTGAGAAGAGTGAGAGGTCTTAATAGTGTAAGGGATCGCTCTCTCAAGCAGGGTGGCGATGACAGATTCCTTCTCAGACAACGGGGTTCAAATCCAAATGGTGCTTTATTCTGGCACTTCAGCACCATTACAAACACAAACATAAACCAAAATAAACACCTGCCCGTCTGGGCTCTACCTAATACATGTGTCATCTCTCTATCTCACCAATAGAGTGCAGTTCACAAACAGGGTATCAGGTGCCGACACTCAGCAGGTCAGCTCATCACGCACAGTCCCACACAGGGGAGAGATCCGGCTTCGCACAGCCTTGTGACCCCTCAGCCCTCCTGGCTGAGATCACACAGAGCCTCTGCAGGCTTCCCCCTCTGTAGGGTCATTTACTCTCCCCTGGACTCCTACACTGAGGGTTGGTTTATCCCTCAGTGATTACAGCTAGCTGGCCTCACCTGTGGTGGAATAGGGGTGTGGACTGAAATATCCACCCCCTCTACACCTCTATCAGTTATGAGGCCTGTTACTGCCTCACAATAGTAAAGAAAATAAGATTGTGGTCAGAAAGTGAGAAGGATGAGTTAATAAAGTTTGAGACTGAGCAGTGATGGAAGAAGACTAGGTCAATTACTGTGCCAGGAGGAGATTAAATAAGTCCCCTAATATTGAAATATTTTTATAGCTATAACTATGTCTGTAAATCATTCAGGATGTAGAATCCTTTATTTCCTTGAGTGAATAGTGAAAGTTGTCACTTCTACTACTTAGAGGAAAATACTATCTGCTATATTCCATGTTATCTTCTTGAGATAGGAGACTAGCTGTAAAATGAGTTCTTGCTACTTGCAATTTCCGTTGATAGTTTATCGCCTTTAGATATTGTTCATTGGCAGTTTTCCCATTTTGGGCATTATTCATACGGTCAGTGTTGGGTCAGTGATTTCCAGTGATTGTGAGCCAAAACCATGAATGGAGGCTACACAGTGATAAGTTATATTGGAAAGATCTGCACCTGTTTGGTGCTTTTGACATGCACCTGGTTTTGGCTCCTAATCATTGATGGAAATCACTGACCAAATACTGACTGTCTGAACAAGGCTTTATACATGTCTTGAGAATTATGGTTAAAACTTAAGTGATATGACCTCACAGTTCTGGGGTTCAGGTATCCTAAATATGTATCGTAGTATGTAACAATGTACAAGGTTATTTTTCTCCATATTAAAGAAACCCCCCTAGCTGGGACAGCTTGGGCAGATTTGTAAATACTGGGGGTACCTGAAACTAGATATGGCCATTGGAAATAGCACACGTTTAAAAGGGTTTTCCGATATCTTTATACTGGTGGCCTAAATTAACATTCTTAAATCCTTTCCACCCTGGCCATACACATAAGATAAACATTATACTCAATTGTAAATTTGACTAAATTATCCAGTGGTTGTGTAGAGTCTGAGTGCAATGCTTAAGAGATGTTTGATGAAAAGTCAGTCATTTTTGTCATTTACAAAGGCAAACTCAACATTGGGGAGCATAGGAGATGGTGAGCAAGGTGGGAAGCGCATTCCCCATGTGATGGGACATATAGTTAACCTGTCCAGCAAATGCACATCAGCCGCCATTCTTGACGCTAGCTACCTGCAAGAGCTGGTGAACTTGTGCTGCAACACCCCTGTTACTGCAGGGGCTCTGCTTACAGTGGAATAACCGACAGAATAAAGGTTTTCCCACCCAGGAACCTAAGTAATTAAACACTGAGAGGTCCCTGCAGGTGGTAAGGAAAGCTATGCATGCATGCATGACCTGGGTAGCTGCTAGCATGTGGAGTCAACAGGTTGAGAACAAGAGGGAAAAGAATGTGAAAAGTCAAAACAGAAACCAGAATCCACAACAGAGACAAGCAGAGTCAAAACCAACAGCGCAATAACAAAAGACAGGTGCAGGATAAATAAGCCGGGTCAAAAAACAAAAGAAAACCTACAAAATGCACAGAGCAAACTAGCACACAGGATCCAGGTTGAGAATCAATAACCAGCCGAGCGCTCGAACCAAGCTCCCTCTTGGCACTTAGGCGGCGCCCTTTCCTACCTCTTTGAGTGGAGATTGTTACATCCCATAAATGTGCAATAAACATAATTTGGATGTATTGTCTGTAAAAATTTCTCAAAGAAACTGCACACGATCTTTTTGTGATGTTTGTGTTTTGTTAAATGGGTTGTCCGCTTTTTTTTATATTGATGACCTATCCTCAGGATAAGTCATCAATATCAGATCAGCAACACCCAGCACCCCTGCTGATCAGCAATTTGAACAGAAAGCAGCGCCTGTAAGAGCACTGCCTTCTCTTCATTGTTTACTGGCACGCCTTCGCGGTGTAATTACAACTACACTGCCCCATTCACTTCAATGGGACAGCTTCGTAGTATTCACATGAATAGGAAGGAGCCGTCCCATTGAAGTGAATGGGACAGCGAAGTTATAATTACATCTGCTCACCGCTGCAGCTGCGTCAGCGAGCAAGTAAACAGTGAAGAAAAGGCAGCACTTATACAAGTGCTGCTTTCGCTTCACGCAGCTGGTCGGCGGGGCGCAGATTTGATATTGTTGACCTATCCTGAGCATAGGACATCAATACTAAAAAAATGGACAACCCTTTTAACCACTTCAGCCCCCAGTGCTTAAACACCCTGAAAGACCAGGCCACTTTTTACACTTCTGACCTACACTACTTTCACCATTTATTGCTCGGTCATGCAACTTACCACCCAAATGAATTTTACCTCCTTTTCTTCTCACTAATAGAGCTTTCATTTGGTGGTATTTCTTTGCTGCTGACATTTTAACTTTTTTTGTTATTAATCGAAATTTAACGATTTTTTTGCAAAAAAATGACATTTTTCACTTTCAGTTGTCAAATTTTGCAAAAAAAACTACATCCATATATAAATTTTGCTCTAAATTTATTGTTCTACATGTCTTTGATAAAAAAAAAATGTTTGGGTAAAAGTTATAGCGTTTACAAACTATGGTACAAAAATGTGAATTTCCGCTTTTTGAAGCAGCTCTGACTTTCTGAGCACCTGTCATGTTTCCTGAGGTTCTACAATGGCCAGACAGTACAAACACCCCACAAATGACCCCATTTCGGAAAGTACACACCCTAAGGTATTCGCTGATGGGCATAGTGAGTTCATAGAACTTTTTATTTTTTGTCACAAGTTAGCGGAAAATGATGATTTTTTTTTTCTTACAAAGTCTCATATTCCACTAACTTGTGACAAAAAATAAAAAGTTCTATGAACTCACTATGCCCATCAGCGAATACCTTGGGGTCTCTTCTTTCCAAAATGGGGTCACTTGTGGGGTAGTTATACTGCCCTGGCATTCTAGGGGCCCAAATGTGTGGTAAGGAGTTTGAAATCAAATTCTGTAAAAAATGACCTGTGAAATCCGAAAGGTGCTCTTTGGAATATGGGCCCCTTTGCCCACCTAGGCTGCAAAAAAGTGTCACACATCTGGTATCTCCGTACTCAGGAGAAGGTGGGGAATGTGTTTTGGGGTGTCATTTTACATATACCCATGCTGGGTGAGAGAAATATCTTGGCAAAAGACAACTTTTCCCATTTTTTTATACAAAGTTGGCATTTGACCAAGATATTTATCTCACCCAGCATGGGTATATGTAAAAAGACACCCCAAAACACATTCCCCAACTTCTCCTGAGTACGGAGATACCAGATGTGTGACACTTTTTTGCAGCCTAGGTGGGCAAAGGGGCCCATATTCCAAAGAGCAGCTTTCGGATTTCACAGGTCATTTTTTACAGAATTTGATTTCAAACTCCTTACCACACATTTGGGCCCCTAGAATGCCAGGGCAGTATAACTACCCCACAAGTGACCCCATTTTGGAAAGAAGACACCCCAAGGTATTCCGTGAGGGGCATGGCGAGTTCCTAGAATTTTTTATTTTTTGTCACAAGTTAGTGGAAAATGATGATTTTTTTTTTTTTTTTTTCCATACAAAGTCTCATATTCCACTAACTTGTGACAAAAAATAAAAACTTCCATGAACTCACTATGCCCATCAGCGAATACCTTGGGGTCTCTTCTTTCCAAAATGGGGTCACTTGTGGGGTAGTTATACTGCCCTGGCATTCTAGGGGCCCAAATGTGTGGTAAGGAGTTTGAAATCAAATTCAGTAAAAAATGACCTGTGAAATCCGAAAGGTGCTCTTTGGAATGTGGGCCCCTTTGCCCACCTAGGCTGCAAAAAAGTGTCACACATCTGGTATCTCCGTACTCAGGAGAAGTTGAGGAATGTGTTTTGGGGTGTCTTTTTACATATACCCATGCTGGGTGAGATAAATATCTTGGTCAAATGCCAACTTTGTATAAAAAAATGGGAAAAGTTGTCTTTTGCCAAGATATTTCTCTCACCCAGCATGGGTATATGTAAAATGACACCCCAAAACACATTCCCCACCTTCTCCTGAGTACGGAGATACCAGATGTGTGACACTTTTTTGCAGCCTAGGTGGGCAAAGGGGCCCATATTCCAAAGAGCACCTTTCGGATTTCACAGGTCATTTTTTACAGAATTTGATTTCAAACTCCTTACCACACATTTGGGCCCCTAGAATGCCAGGGCAGTATAACTACCCCACAAGTCACCCCATTTTGGAAAGAAGAGACCCCAAGGTATTCGCTGATGGGCATAGTGAGTTCATGGAAGTTTTTATTTTTTTTCACAAGTTAGTGGAATATGAGACTTTGTATGAAAAAAAAAAAAATCATCATTTTCCACTAACTTGTGACAAAAAATAAAAAATTCTAGGAACTTTCCATGCCCCTCACGGAATACCTTGGGGTGTCTTCTTTCCAAAATGGGGTCACTTGTGGGGTAGTTATACTGCCCTGGCATTTTCCAGGGGCCCTAATGTGTGGTAAGTAGGTAAATGACCTGTGAAATCCGAAAGGTGCTCTTTGGAATGTGGGCCCCTTTGCCCACCTAGGCTGCAAAAAAGTGTCACACATCTGGTATCTCCGTACTCAGGAGAAGGTGGGGAATGTGTTTTGTGGTGTCATTTTACATATACCCATGCTGGGTGAGAGAAATATCTTGGCAAAAGACAACTTTTCCCATTTTTTTATACAAAGTTGGCATTTGACCAAGATATTTATCTCACCCAGCATGGGTATATGTAAAAAGACACCGCAAAACACATTCCTCAACTTCTGAGTACGGAGATACCAGATGTGTGACACTTTTTTGCAGCCTAGGTGGGCAAAGGGGCCCAAATTCCTTTTAGGAGGGCATTTTTAGACATTTGGATACCAGACTTCTTCTCACGCTTTGGGGCCCCTAAAATGCCAGGGCAGTATAAATACCCCACATGTGACCCCATTTTGGAAAGAAGACACCCCAAGGTATTCAATGAGGGGCATGGCGAGTTCATTGAAAAAAAAAAATTTTGGCACAAGTTAGCGGAAATTGATTTTTTTGATTTTGTTCTCACAAAGTCTCCCTTTCCGCTAACTTGGGACAAAAATTTCAATCTTTCATGGACTCAATATGCCCCTCAGCGAATACCTTGGGGTGTCTTCTTTCTAAAATGGTGTTATTTGTGGGGTGTTTGTACTGCCCTGGCATTTGAGGGTCTCCGCAATCATTACATGTATGCCCAGCATTAGGAGTTTCTGCTATTCTCCTTATATTGAGCATACGGGTAATGAGATTTTTTTTTTCCGTTCAGCCTCTGGGCTGAAAGAAAAAAATGAACGGCACAGATTTCTTCATTCGCATCGATCAATGTGGATGAAAAAATCTCTGCCAAAAAAAGAAAAAGGAGGGGAAAGGCGTCTGCCAGGACATAGGAGCTCCGCCCAACATCCATACCCACTTCAGCTCGTATGCCCTGGCAAACCAGATTTCTCCATTCACATCAATCGATGTGGATGAATAAATCATTGCCGGGATTTTTTTTTTTATATATACAAAGTGTTTGCCAAAGTATATGAACACCGCCACCTCCTCAGCTCATATGCCTCGGCAAACGTATCTTTTACTGCAGAGGAGAAATCTCGTCTTACAGCGCCGCATACACCCACTTGCGTGTAATCTGACAGCAGCGCAATGCTTCTGTCCGAATGCACATCAGTGCTGCAGCTAGTCGATCGGTTGGTCCACCTGAAAGGTAAAAAAAACAAAACAAAAAAGAAAAAACCAGGCCGCAAAGCAATAACTTTATTAACTGTTGAACAGAACATAGAAACTTTTTTTAACCTTTTTTAACTGAACGTTTAACTTTTTTACTTACCGGTATTTTTTTTTTGTTTAGTTTTTTTTATCTTTATAGAACAAACCTCTCCTTCCCCATGGGACAATGTGCAAAGCGCAAACCGCCCAAAGATGTGGCGAAGTACGTTATGCACTTTATCCCAGGTGAAAGGAGAGGTTTGCAGCAGCTGTGAGTGAATGGGCCCTAATAGCCCTGTGTGCCTGTCCTGGTGAGATGTGATCCCTATGCTAGGTGTACCTGTGTGTGGTACTTCCGGAAACACTCTCCATAGCATAGGGCAGGGTGGTCAGCACAGTCAGGACAGAAATAGCGGGTGTCACGCCTTATTCCACTCCTGCTACAGACACGACATCTTTTTCGGGGTGACGGTTGGGTTGAGGTACCAGGAACGACACTGGGGAAATGTCGCTCGTGTAGACGGCTAACTACACTGGTGGATGGGGCCACGGAACCTCCTGGGTAAAGGAGGTTTTCGATGATCTCTTCCTGGAATTTGAGGAAGGATCCTGTTCTCCCAGCCTTACTGTAGAGAACAAAACTATTGTACAGCGCCAATTGAATCAAATATACAGACACCTTCTTATACCAGCGTCTGGTTCTGCGGGAAACTAAATACGGAGACAACATCTGGTCATTGAAGTCCACCCCTCCCATGAGCGCATTATAGTCGTGGACACAGAGGGGCTTTTCAATGACACGGGTTGCTCGCTCAATTTGGATTGTCGTGTCTGCGTGAATGGAGGAGAGCATGTAAACGTCACGCTTGTCTCTCCATTTTACCGCGAGCAGTTCTTCGTTACACAAGGCAGCCCTCTGCCCCCTTGCAAGACGGGTGGTTACAAGCCGTTGGGGGAAGACCACGCGACTAGTTCGCGCGGTGCCACAGGCGCAAATCCGTTCTAGAAACAAATGCCTAAAGAGGACCACACTTGTGTAGAAATTGTCCACATAAAGATGGTACCCCTTGCCGAATAAGGGTGACACCAAGTCCCAGACTGTCTTCCCACTGCTCCCCAGGTAGTCAGGGCAACCGACCGGCTCCAGGGTCTGATCTTTTCCCTCATAGATCCGAAATTTGTGGGTATAGCCTGTGGCCCTTTCACAGAGCTTATACAATTTGACCCCATACCGGGCACGCTTGCTTGGGATGTATTGTTTGAAGCCAAGGCGCCCGGTAAAATGTATTAGGGACTCGTCTACGCAGATGTTTTGCTCAGGGGTATACAAATCTGCAAATTTCAGGTTGAAATGGTCTATGAGGGGCCGAATTTTGTGGAGCCGGTCAAAAGCAGGGTGGCCTCTGGGACGGGAGGTGGTGTTGTCGCTAAAATGCAGAAAACGGAGGATGGTCTCAAATCGTGTCCTGGACATAGCAGAAGAGAACATGGGCATGTGATGAATTGGGTGCGTTGACCAATATGACCGCAATTCATGCTTTTTTGTCAGGCCCATGTTGAGGAGAAGGCCCAAAAAAATTTTACGTTCGGAAACTTGGACTGGTTTCCACCGGAAAGGCTGGGCATAATAGCTTCCCGGGTTTGCGGTTATAAATTGTGTGGCATACTGGTTGGTCTCTGCCACGACTAAGTCCAAGAGCTCCGCAGTCAAGAACAGCTCAAAAAATCCCAGGGCCGAACCGATTTGAGCCGTCTCAACCCGAACTCCAGACTGGGCGGTGAAAGGGGGAACTACTGGTGCGGCTGAAGTTGGTGACTGCCAATCAGGATTTGCCAGCACCTCAGGGACTCTAGGGGCTCTACGGGCCTGTCTGTGCGGTGGCTGCGACGGGGTAACTAGTGCACGTGCCACCGTACCAGCTTCAACTGCCCTTCTGGTGCTCGCTACTTCACCAGGTTGTACGGCAGTGCTGGTACTAGGTCCAGGAAGGGCTGCGCTGCTGGTGTATGCCTCACCACGTGATCCGGCAGCGACAGCCCCACTCTGCTGCTCTTGAAGCGGATCCTGCGTAACCTGTGGTCTAGCGACATGGGGCCGGGTACGCCTGGTGCTGCCAGGGACCTCCACCTCCTCGTCCGAACTTTGGGTCAGAGAGCCACTGCTTTCCACAGGTTCATATTCTGACCCGCTAGATTCGTCAGATGAGGGTTCCCACTCCTCATCCGACTGGGTCAGAATCCTGTAGGCCTCTTCAGAAGAATACCCCCTGTTTGACATTTTGGACTACTAAATTTAGGGGTATTCCCTGAGACTACCCAAGAAAAAAAGCAAACCTGTCTTACAAAGGGGAGGCTAGCGAAGTACCGGAGGCTGCTGCGGTTGATAAAAAATATCAAAACTGATTTTTTTTATCGCCGCAGTGCATGTAAAATGAATGTGCAGTGATCAAAAAAAAATATATTTTTTGTCACTGCGGTGGGGCGGGCATGGGTGAACGCACGTGTGGGCGACCGATCAGGCCTGATCGGGCAAACACTGCGTTTTGGGTGGAGGGCGAGCTAAGGTGACACTAATACTATTATAGATCTGACCGTGATCAGTTTTGATCACTTACAGATACTATAAAAGTACAAATGCTGATTAGCGATACGCTAAACAGCGAATAAAAGTGACTGCGGTGCGGTGGGGTGGGCGCTAACTGACGCTAACTACCTAACCAAGGGGCCTAAACTATCCCTAAAACCTAACAGCCAATACCAGTGAAAAAAAAAAAAGTGACAGTTTACACTGATCACTTTTTTTCCTTTCACTAGTGATTGACAGGGGCGATCAAAGGGGTGATCAAAGGGTTAATTGGGGTGCAGGTGGGTGATCTGGGGCTAAGGTGTAGTGTTGGTGTACTCACAGTTCAGTCTGCTCCTGTGCTGGATCCAACCAACGAAAAGGACCAGCACAGGAGCAGACAAGCCATATAACAGATCATATTTACTAATATGATCTGTTATATGACTTTGGATTGGATTTTTTGAAAATCGCCAGCCTGCCAGCCAATGATCGTTGCTGGCAGGCTGGTGACGAAATACTTCTTTTAATTTTGCCGGCCCGCGATGCGCATGCGCGGGCCGGCTTTGAGCGAAATCTCGCGTCTCGCGAGATGACGCGTATATGCGTGACTCTGCGCAGCGCTGCCACCTCCGTAACGCAATCCTGCGTTAGGCGGTCTGGAGGTGGTTAAAGCCTTTATTAAAATGATGATACAGTAATCATTCCTCCCTCATTCTGTTCTATTGATTATCAGCAGCACAGATCTGATTACCAGTGTCAGACTGGGGTGCCTTGGGTCCACCAGTGGAATTGATTCTGGGGGCCCACCGTACAGCTACCATAAATGCAGTGGCGTAGCGTGGGTTGCCAGCACCCAGGGCATGCCAAGTATTGCACCCCCTCTTCCCCAACCTGTGACTATGCCCCTTTTTACAGATAATGAAGCAGATATTACTTGCAGTCCTATGTAAGGATAACACAGTAATAACTCTCTGAGTACAGATAATGTAGTAGATGGGTGTGAGCCACCAGATTTCAGAACATGCACAGTGTGACCTGAAGTCTGGGGCCAGGGTGGGCCAAATTCTATATACACCCTTCCATCACTACAGAACATACAGGGTAATACAGCGCCCCATACCTCTTACATCCAGTGACGTCATCCAGATGTTCTCTTTTCTCATCTTCTCCTTTCAGACCTTCAGACCAGACCACCATTTTTCAGCCTTTTCTTGTCTCAACAGTTTGACAAAAGAAATCTTAGTTTACTACTTTTCCATCGTCCTCCCATCTTCTGGACAAATCATCCTACCATCCCCAATACTGTGCCGCTGTGCTCCCCAAAATTATACTGCAGAAACAAATAAATCCCCTGATAATACTAGTACCCCCCGATAATGCCCCCTTCAATAATTATTGGCACACACGGCCCTAAAATAACTGCGCCCAGGAAATAGTGCACCTGACACTAATAGTGTAAACATAACGTCCCCAAAGAATAATTGTGGTAAGCTGATACTGTGCCAAGGTGCCCCCACAGTAATAGTGCTTCCAAAAGTCCCCCCAATAGGAATAATTCTATGCTAGAGCACACATGGTAGTAATAGTGCTCGTACAGTGACCCCAACATGTCCCCACTGTGCCCCAGAAGTAATAATGCTCCCATAGTGCCCATACTAGTAATCGTGTTCCCCAAAGACCCCCAGTAGAAATAAAGCCCACCATAATGCCCACCATAAGTAGTAATAATTCTCCTTATAATGTGACAGTACAAAAATGCCTCTTTATAATGTGTGCCAGTGCAAAAAATACCCCCTTTTAATGGCCCCCAGTTGAGCTAATGTCCCCAAACTGCCCCCATAATGTGCCATTATAAAATACCCCTATATAGTGTCCCCAGTAAATGCCCCCATAGTGCTTCTCCCCCCCTTCCTCCTAGTGCCCCCCATAATGTACCAGTATAAAATGCCTCATATATAGTGCCCCAGTAGATGCCCTCAGTGTCCCCCATAATTTGCAAGTATAAAATACCCCTTCTTAGTCCCCCCCGTAGATGACCCCATAGTACTCCTCTCCCCCTTCCCCATAGTACCCACCATAATGTGTCCCAGTATAAAATGCCCCTATACAGAGCCTCCCATATAAAATACGGTACCCCTTGAAGTTGCCCCATAGATGCCCCCATAGTGCCCCCAATAATGTGCCAGTAAAAAGTGCCCTCATAGTGCCCCCCCAATAATGTGCCAGTAAGAAATGTCCCCATAGATGCCTCCATAGTGCCACCCAATAATGTGCCAGTAAAAAGTGCCCCCATAGTGCCCTCCAATAATATGCCAGTAAGAAGTGCCCCCATAGATGCCCCCACAGTGCCCCCCAATAATGTGCCAGTAAGAAGTGCCCCATAGATGCCCCAAAATAATGTGCCAGCAAGAAGTCCCCCCTTAGATGCCCCCCAATAATGTGCCAGTAAGAAGTGCCCCCCATCGATACCCCCCAATAATGTGCCAGTAAGAAGTCCCCCCATAGATGCCCCAACAATAATGTGCCAGTAAGAAGTGCCCCCATAGTTGGTCCCCCAATCAGGTGCCAGTAAGAAATGCCCACCAATCATGTGCCAGCAAGAAGTGCCCCCCATAGATGCCCCCCAATCATGTGCCAGTAAAAAGTGCCCCCACATAGATGCCCCCCCAATCATGTGCTAGTAAAATGTGCCCCCCACAGCACTCCTCTCCTGTATTGAGCCATATAAAAAAAAATAAACACATATACTTACCTCCATCATGCTGGCAGCGATGCGATGCAGGCCTCTTCTGGCCTGTGGCCGACGCTGTACGGCTCAGGCGGCGCGATGATGTCATTGTGCCGCCTGCACCGGCCTCTGATAGGCTGCAGGCCTAGTGCCTGCAACTTATCAGAGGAGCGGGGAAGGGAGATGCCTCTCCCCTGCCCTGCAGCATCCATCTGTATTGCTGTCCTGAGGACGGCGATACAGATGACTATAGAGTTGAGCGCTTCCACAATGGAAGCGCTCATCTCCCTGTGCCCTGCCGCTACGCCACTGCTTGCTGGTTTGGGGGGCCGCCGAGGATTTCCCCGTCTCCCCGGTGGGCCAGGCTGAGCTTGCTGATTACACAGTGAGATGTGCTGCCAATAATCGATCATCTGTCACCCTGGTAAAAGTTGCCCACCAACAAACAAACAAGTGTTTGCTTGTTCATTGGCTAATCAATAATATTGTCCAAATATAGGGAATGAGAGTTCCTGATAATGATACCGAATGCTTGTTCCTGATAAATAGCCCAAAAATCATGCATTCTAATAGTGTCCTAACCCTTCAGATCTGGAGTTCTAATATGCTGCTGTCACTCTGACAGAGGGGCATGCTCCACAAGTTTTCAGCATCACCAGAATCTCTGCTCCTTTCGTATTGTAGCTGGCGAGTGCGCTCTCCAGTAAGCAGTGCTGCCGGCATCTCATCACCATGGTAATCTGGTCAGCCTCCGTGTGCTGGAGCGACAGCCAGTCAGAGTGATGCCGGGGCATCACGCGTCATGACGTCAGGGGTCATGTGACTCAGACGTTCCATGTCATCTGTGGGGTGCCCTATTTAAACAGGCAACTGCTAGCCACAGTTGCCTGTGATTAAGGTGTTACTCATCGTATACCTTGCTATATTGCATTTTTGACCACTGGATTATTGGACTTCGGTGTGTTTCTGACCAATACCCCTCTTGCCTTATGATTTAGACCTGACAAGACTTCCTATTTTTGCCATTCTGGCTTGGTACGTTTCTGTTTTCCGGTTATTCTCCTGGTATTGACTTATACGACTCTGCTATATTCAGTTTGGTTCTGTTATGGTTATCCTACCCATCGAGTCAGTTATCTGCTCTGTGTATCTGTCACTACGGTTGTTATTTTGTCCTTGCATTTTTCCCTGTAGACCCCTGCACTTTGTTAGGAAGGGACCTCTGTCCAGTTGTGGGCTGTCATCTAGGGCGGATTGTGCAGGCAGGTAGGGACAGTGGTGTGGGCAAAGTTCAGGACCTCACTGATGCCTTTCGTGACAGCTGCCTTAAAGCATATTATACCAACCTATACTTCAAGTCCTGGACAGTCAAATTTTTTCTGGTGAATAGATTGAGATATGCAATTGGAGTTTGCTCTGTTTCTGAATGAAACACACTACTAAGGAATAAGTAAATGCCACCCCCATACTCCACAGATGACCTCAATGGGGAATTTATTAGGCAAATTGCAGAAAGTTTGCTTTTGTTTCCACTCCATTAAAATACATTGCAGGAAGAAATTACCTTTACTCGAACCCGCTGGAAAATACGATATATACTGATTTAAAAATATATTTCTGTAAAATATCCCTTTAGCATGTCTGTGCCTGCCAAGAAACCAAAGCAAGCATAATACTTATCAGTAATTTACTCTACCCTGTGGGAATTCAAGAACCTAAGCAGAATTGACTAAAGTTAAAATGCCCCCCTCTGAACTCTTATTGAACATGCAACTGGTCTTTAATAATGTATGGAATCAAATGAATGCTTTTTGTTAAAACCTAGATCACCAAATAAGAGCACACTTAAAAAGTGAAGGACATAAGTGCATCGTCTCCGCATCTTCAAAGCTGAATAGAACAAAACAGATTCTTCAAAAGTATCAAATGCTAATTTGGGAAATCTTATAGCTACATGGGGTTTCTGAAAGGTGCACGATTTCAAGGTTGTTACGCTGCAGAAACAAAGTGCATTGAAAAGTATTGTTTGTCAGGCTTTAAAAAGATACAAGAGGCTGAGATGATTTACTGCCTTTATGAAACTTAAAGTGTATTGTATTTAGCGCGTTACAAAAAAAAAAAAAACTTGGTATGGCTGGGCTTATTATGCCAGGCAAATATAAAGCCAGTAAGCACACTCTTACATAGGATCATGGTCAGCCTAATGAGAATTCGTTGCTAATCACTACCCAGTGCAGAGGGGAATAGCAATCAGCCAAGAAACAAGCAAATGTTAATTTGTCATCTGATAGCATCTTTTAGGCAAGCATAAAAATGTTCACTGGTCAGCAGCTGGTCTCCATGTGTAAACAGGGGTGTGCTGCCTACAAAATGTAAAGTATATAGGAGATACAGTGGGGAAAATAAGTATTTGACACACCTACAAAGAATGGAGAGGCCAGTAATTTTTATTGTAGGTACACTTCAACTGTGAGAGACAGAATCTAAAAAAAAAATCCAGAAAATCAAATTGTATGATTTTTTAATAAATAATTTGCATTTTATTGCATGAAATAAGTATTTGATCACCTACCAACCATCAAAAATTCTGGCTCTCACGGACCTGTTACTTTTTCTTTAAGAAGCCCTCCTACTCTCCACTCATTACCTGTATTAATTGCACCTGTTTGAACTCATTACCTGTATAAAAGACACCTGTCCACACACTCAATCAATCAATCACACTCCAACATCTCCACCATGGCCAAGACCAAAGAGCTGTCTAAGGACACCAGAGACAAAATTGTAGACCTGCACAAGGCTGGGATGGGCTACAGGACAATAGGCAAGCAGCTTAGTGAGCAGGCAACAACTGTTGGTGCAATTATTAGAAAATGGAAGAAACACAAGATGACTGTCAATCTTCCTTGGTCTGGGGCTCCATGCAAGAGCTGGCCTCGTGGGGTAAGGAAGATTCTGAGAGAGGTCAGGAATTAGCCCAGAACTAAATGGGAGGACCTGGTTAATGACCTGAAGAGAGCTGGGACCACAGTCTTAAAGATTACTGTTAGTAACACACTACACCGTCATGGATTAAAATCCTGCAGGGCACGCAAGGCCCCCCTGCTCACACCAGCACATGTCCAGGCCTGTTTGAAGCTCGCCAATGACCATCTGGATGATCCAGAGGAGGCATGGGAGAAGGTCATGTGGTCAGATGAGACCAAAATATAACTTTTTGGTATCAACTACATTCACTGTGTTTGAAGGAAGAAGAAGGTTGAGTACAACCCCAAGAAAACCATCCCAACTGTGAAGCATGGGGGTGGAAACACCATACTTTGGGGATGCTTTTCTGCAAAGGGGACAGGACGACTGCACCGTATTGAAGGGAGGATGCATAGGGCCATGCATTGCGAGATTTTCGCCAACGACCTCCTTCCCTTAGTAAGAGCATTGAAGATGGGTTATGGCTGGGTCTTCTAGCCTGACAATCACCCAAAACACACGGCCAGGGGAACTAAGGAGTGGCTTCGTAAGAAGCATTTGAAGGTCCTGGAGTGGCCTAGTTAGTCTCCAGACCTGAACCCAATCGAAAATCTTAGGAGGGAGCTGAAACTCAATGTAGCCTAGCAACAGCCCCAAAACCCGAAAGATCTGGAGAAGATCTCTATGGAGGAGTGGGCCAAAAAACCCTGATGCAGTGTGTGCAAACTTAGTAAAGTACAGGAAATGTCTGACCTCTGTAATTACAAACAAAGGTTTCTGTACCAAATATTAATGTTTTTCTATTGTATCAAATACTTATTTCATGCATTAAAATGCAAATTAATTATTTAAAAATCATACATAGATGGGCAGCTTCTGAAGATGTATTTGTGCTGCTGGGGCAACATTTTATGCTGCACTGTGCTTTTTGATGGTGCTGGGGCAGTTTATTGTGTTGCACTGAGGTATTTGGCTCTGTTAGGGTGGTATTTTGTGCTGCAATATAGTAATGCTGGCCCTACCAACTTGTGTTAGCCCTGCCTTCTGTCAATTTGGGGCCACTTTTACCTTATTTTTTCCAGGGCCACTTTAAGTTCCCAGTCCACCCCTGGTTAGTGGAAAAAACAGAAGCATGCACTACTGGTTCGTGTTGCAGACTAAAGACGCCCATTTAAGTTTATAGGTCCCTGAAAACCAAAGACTAAACACAGATGCATCTGTGTTTCGTCCATTTCTTTTACATTTTCTTACATTTATTTGCTGAAACTGTAATACCCCTTTAACTGTCCATTGCATTCAGAAAGTCTTCTGACCCTTTCACTTTTTTCCCATGTTGGTATGTTGTGGCCTTGTGTTGAAATAAAAAGTTGTCCCCTTCATTCTGCACTCAGTCCCCCAAAATGAAAAAGTGCAATCAGAATTTAAGAAATGTTTGCTATGACACTTGAAATTTAGCTCTATGGGCCTCCCATTTATTTTGATAATCTTTGAGATGTGTCTACACCTTGACTGGAGTCCACCTGCTGTAAATTCAGTTGATTGGACATGATTTGGAAATACACAGTCTGTCTATATAAGGTCTCACAGCTAGCAATGTATCAGAGCAAAAACCAAGACATAAAAGCCTTCAGAGAACAGATAGAAAATTGTGTGGAGGAACAGGAACAGATCCGGAGAAGGGTACACAATATTTTTACTGCACTGAAAGTTCCCAAGAGCACAGTGGCCCCCACAATTCTTAAATCGAAGAAGTTTGGAACAACCAGGGCCCTTTCTAGAACTGGTTGCCCCACCAAACTAAGTAATCGGGGGGAAAGTACCTAAGTAAAAGAAGTGACCATGAACTAGCTGAGCTCCAAAGATCATGTGTGCAGATGGGAGAAACTTCCAGAAGGTCAACCATCACTGCAGCACTCCTCCAATTTGAGCTTTACAGCAGAATGGCCAGAAAGAAGCCTCTCCTCGGTAAAAATACATTAAGAAGGTTTTCAAAAAAACACCTGGCCCTAAGCACACAGGCAAGACAACACAGGAGTGGCTTAGGGACAACTCTGTGAATGTCCTTGAGTGGCCCAGCTAGAGGCCTGACGAACCCATTTGACCATCTCTGGAAAGACCTGAGAATGGCTGTCCACTGACAGTCCTCATGCAACCTGACAAAGCTGGAGAAGATCTGCAGAGAAGAATGGCAGATCCCAAATCCCCAAATCCAGGTGTGCAAACCTTATGGGAGCATGACCAAGAAGACTGAAGGCTACCCAAGGGTGCTTCAACTAAGTACAGAGTAAAGGGTCTGAATTTGGGTCTCAATGTGAGATTTCAATTTTTCTTTTTTCAAAAATTAGCAAAGATTTTGAACATTCTGTTATCACTTTCTCATTATGGGGGATTGAGTGCAGAATAATTGGGAAAATGTATCTTTTTTTATTTTAGCACAAGGCCCCAACATAACAAAATGTGAAAAAGTGAAAGGGTCTAAAGAGTTCCCGAATGTCCTGTATTGTCTTATGTAGATACAGCTTATTCACTGTATTTTAGGCAACTTTCTAAGATACTATGCATTTCAAAGCAACACTATTTTTAATATCTCTGCTTAGGCAGTGAATGGAAACAAAAATGTTTAGAGGCTGTAAACCAATCATTATGTAGTTTTACTGAGACAGTGGTTGTGCTTATTACAGTGCAGCACCACTTCCTATGGAGCCGGTGCAGGAAAAAGATTTGTGCTGCTGCTATATTTAATTAAAGGGTCAGTGAGTTTTGGTAAAACTTTTGATATGTCCTACAGAGACATATGGGTTTCTCACCACTAGAACGAGGAGAGAGAAGCGCACACATATCACGCTCTCTCTCCTTGCTGCAGGGAAAAGAACTGAGAGGGGCCCATAGACTTCTATTGATCCCGTCTTCTACAGTGAGGAAAGAGAACGCAATATGCATGAACTTCTCTCTCCTTGTTCTAGCAATCGGTGTGGGTCTCAAAACTCCTCCATAAGTCTCTATGACATATCAAAAGTTTTATCAAAACTCGTGACCCTTAAAAAGAGAAGTGCCTAGACTCATACACGGTGACAACCAGAGAAAGTAAGTTAGCAGAGACACCCACCCCCCCTAATTGGTAACACTCAGTTGTCAATTTATTTATTTAGGAAGGGTACATAATAGTTATATTATGGGGAATACAACTACTTGCTAAAACGGACATGTCAGGAGAGGTGACAGGTGCTCCTTAACCCCTTAGGGACGCATGACGTACCGGTACGGCATGTTTCCCGAGTCCTTAAGGACCCATGACGTACCGGTACATCATGGGTTTAAACCACGATTGCGGCGCGGCGGGGGTTAATCGGAACAGGATGCCCGCTGAAATCATTCAGCGGGCATCCTGTCACAACGTTGGGGGGGTCATGTGACCCCCCGTATCGGCGATCGCCGCAAACCGCAGGTCAATTCAGACCTGCGGTTTGCAGCTTTACCTGCGGTTGCGGCGGCGGTGCCATCAGGTCCCCATGCGGCTGTGGGGGGGACCCGATTGCATGGAAGGCAGCGCGATGTCTAAGGAAGGCATTGCGCTGCCTTCCGGTGAAGAGCCTGTGAGATCCAGCCCCCTTGATCTCACAGGCCGGAAGCTGTATGAGTAATACACACTGTATTACTCATACAGCCAATGCATTCCAATACAGAAGTATTGGAATGCATTGTAAAGGAATATACCCCCCAAAGTTCAAGTCCCAAAGTGGGACAAAAAATAAAGTGAAAAAAAAGTTGAAAAAATAAAGTTTTCCCCCAAAAAATTTAAAGTTTCAAGTAAAAATAAACAAAAACGTCATTTTCGCCAAATAAAAAAAAAATTGGTAAAAAATAGGGGGGAAAAAGTATACATATTAGGTATCGCCGCGTTCGTATCGACCGGCTCTATAAACATATCACATGACCTAACCCCTCAGATGAACATCGATCAAAAAGGCATTTGCCCACCAAAATAGTACCAATCTAACCGTCACCTCATCTCGCAAAAAATGAGCCCCTACCTGAGACAATCGCTCAAAAAATAAAAAAAACTATGGCTCAGAATATGGAGACACTAAAACATCATTTTTTTTGCTTGAAAAAAGCTGTTATTGTGTAAAACTTACATAAATAAAAAAAAAGTATACATATTTGGTATCGCCGCGTTCGTATCGACTGGCTCTATAAAAATATCACATGACCTAACCTCTCAGATGAACATCGTAAAAAATTTTAAATAAAAACTGTGCTAAATAAACCATTTTTTGTCACCTTACATCACAAAAAGTGTAATAGCAAGCGATCAAAAAGTCACACGCACCCCAAAATAGTGCCAATAAAACCGTCATCTCATCCCGCAAAAATCATACCCTACCCAAGGTAATCGCCCAAAAAATGAAAAAATTATGGCTCTCAGACTATGGAAACACTAAAACATGATTTTTTTTTTGCTTCAAAAATGAAATCATTGTGTAAAACTTACATAAATAAAAAAAAAATTAATACATATTAGGTATCGCCGCATCCGTGACAACCTGGTCTATAAAAATATCACATGATCTAACCTGTCAGATGAATGTTGTAAATAACAAAAAATAATAACGGTGCCAAAACAGCTATTTCTTGTTATCTTGCCTCATAAAAAGTGTATTATAGAGCAACCAAAAATCATATGTACCCTAAACTAGTACCAACAATACTGCCACCCTATCCCGTAGTTTCTAAAATGGGGCCACTTTTTTGGAGTTTCTACTCTAGGGGTGCATCAGGGGGGCTTCAAATGGGACATGGTGTCAAAAAAAACAGTCCAGCAAAATCTGCCTTCCAAAAACCGTATGGCATTCCTTTCCTTCTGCGCCCTGCCATGTGCCCGTACAGCTGTTTACGACCACATGGGTGTTTCTGTAAACTACAGAATCAGGGCCATTAATATTGAGATTTGTTTGGCTGTTAACCCTTGCTTTGTTACTGGGAAAAATGGATTAAAATTGAAAATTTCCCAAAAAATTGAAATTCGGAAATTTCAATTCTCCATTTGCCAATAACTCTTGTGGAACACCTAAAGGGTTAACGACATTTGTAAAATCAGTTTTGAATACCTTGAGGGGTGTAGTTTCTTAGATGGGGTCACTTTTATGGAGTTTCTACTCTAGGGGTGCATCAGGGGGGCTTCAAATTGGACATGGTGTAAAAATAAAACAGTCCAGCAAAACCTGCCTTCCAAAAACCGTATGGCATTCCTTTCCTTCTGCGCCCTGCCGTGTGCCCGTACAGCGGTTTACGACCACATATGGGGTAAAAAAATTATTAAAATGGAAAATCTGGCAAAAAAAGTGAAATTTTGAAATTGTATTTCTATTTTACATTAATTCTTGTGGAACACCTAAAGGGTTAACAAAGTTTGTAAAATCAGTTTTGAATACCTTGAGGGGTGTAGTTTATAGAATGGGGTCATTTTTGGGTGGTTTCTATTATGTAAGCCTCGCAAAGTGACTTCAGACCTGAACTGGTCCCTAAAAATTGGGTTTTTGAAAATTTCAGAAAAACTTCAAGATTTGCTTCTAAACTTCTAAGCCTTGTAACATCCCCAAAAAATACAATATCATTCCCAAAATGATCCAAACATGAAGTAGGCATATGGGGAATATAAAGTAATAACTATTTTTGGAGGTATTAATATGTATTATAGAAGTAGAGAAATTGAAACTTGGAAATTTGCAATTTTTTACAAATTTTTGGTAAATTTGGTATTATTTTTTATAAATAAAAATGATTTTTTTTTACTTCATTTTACCAGTGTCATGAAGTACAATATGTGACGAAAAAACAATCTCAGAATGGCCTGGATAAGTCAAAGCGTTTTAAAGTTATCAGCACTTAAAGTGACACTGGTCAGATTTGCAAAAAATGGCCTGGTCCTTAAGGTGAAATAGGGCTGAGTCCTTAAGGGGTTAAATGCAAAGAGACGATCGTAAAATGTGTGTGCTGCAAGAAGAAGCAAATGTCAGCAGCAGTGAAGACTGACAGGTTCTAACATTCTACTGATGAATAACACTGACCACGATATAAATGCTTTCATTATTACACCCAACATGACTTGGCCAGCTGCTGTAAAGGGCTAAAATAACTAAATAAGCGATACAACCCCCATGCTTTGTTTTCCTGGCTGCACCGTTGACATTTCACGCACACGATGTCACCACTGTAGCCAATCACTGGCATCAACAGTGATGTCCCATACACAGCTGAGGCCAGTTATTGGCTGCATGGTGACCTAGGTGCATGGAACGTCACTGTGGCAGCAAGGAAGATGAGGTCAGCGTTGCAAGACCGGATCGCAGCGCTGTAAGTGGCAAGGGACAAAACGCGTATTGTTTCTATTGTTGTTTTAATACATTTCCAGCAGCTGCCCCAGTTTTTATTTATTTGGACAACCCCCATTTCCAGCCCTCCTCGCATGCAACGTATGTGTCTACAGGCTGCAGGGATAACATGCCTGTATAAGACACAAAAACACTGGTAGTGTACGGCATGAGACTGCTGAGACCAGTGATTGGCAGCAGTGCTCATGTGCCGTATATATGGCTACTGTTGCAGCCTGGTAACAGAGATCAGAGCGCCAGCATGTGCACCATCACTCCATTTCCACAGGTGACCTGGGGACCATGGTTCTCATAATTAGCAGGGGTCCTGGCACCTGGACCCTCCCAGATCATACATTTATCACCTATCCTATAGGAAATCCTCTTTAACCACTTCCCATCTGGGCCATTTGCCCCCTTCCTGACCAGGCCTAATTTTGCAAAACTGACATATCTCACTTTATGTGGTAATAACTTTGGAACGCCTTTATTTATCCAAGTCATTCAGAGATTGTTTTCTCGTGACACATTGTACTTCATGATAGTCATAAATTTGAGTCAAAATATTTCACCTTTATTTATGAAAAAATCCCAAATTTACCCAAAAATGTGAAAAATTCGCAATTTTCAAAATTTCAATTTCTCTGCTTTTAAAACAGAAAGTGATACCTCATAAAATATTTATTACTTAACATTCCCCATATGTCTACTTTATGTTGGCATCATTTTGGAAATGTCATTTTATTTTTTTAGGACGTTAGAAGGCTTAGAAGTTTAGAAGCAATTCTTCAAATTTTTAAGAAAATTGCCAAAACCCACTTTATAAGGACCAGTTCAGGTCTGAAGTCACTTTGTGGGGCCTACATAGTGGATACCCCCATAAATGACCCCATTGTAGAAACTACACCCCTCAAGGTATTCAAAACCGATTTTACAAACTTTGTTAACCCTTTATGCGTTCCACAAGAATTAAAGGAAAATGGAGATCAAATTTTTAAATTTCACTTTTTTGGCAGATTTTCCATTTTAATCCATTTTTTTCTTTAACACATCGATGGTTAACAGCCAAACAAAACTCAATATTTATTACCCAGATTCAGCGGTTTACAGAAACACCCCACATGTGGTCATAAACTGCTGTATGGGCACACGGCTGGGCGCAGAAGAAAAGGAACTCCACATGGTTTTTAGATGCCATGTCCCATTTGAAGCCCCCTGATGCACCCCTACAGTAGAAACTCCCAAGAAGTGACCCCATTTTAGAAACTAGGGGATAAGGTGCCAGTTTTATTAGTACTATTTTTGGGTACATATGATTTTTTGATCATTCATTATAACACTTTATGGGGCAAGGTGACCAAAAAATTGGTTGTTTTAGCACAGTTTCTATTTATTTATTTTTACAGCGTTCACCTGAGGGGTTCAGTCAAGTGACATTTTTATAGAGCAGATTGTTACGGACGTGGCGATACCTAATATGTATACTTTTTCTCATTTATTAAAGTTTTACACAATAATAGCATTTTTGAAACAAAAAAATTATGTTTTAATGTGTCCATGTTCTGAGAGCTATAGTTTTTTTATTTTTTGAGAGATTTTCTTATGTAGGGGCTCATTTTTTGCGGGATGAGGTGACGGTTTTATTGGTACCATTTTGTGGGACATACACGTTTTTGATCACTTGGTGTTGCACCTTTTGTGATGCAAGGTGACAAAAATTGCTTGTTTTGACACAGTTTTTTTTTTTTTTTTTTTTTACGGTGTTCACCCGAGGGGTTAGGTCCTGTGATAATTTTATAGAGCTGTTTTTTACGGACGCGGCAATACCAAATATGTCTATTTTATTTTTTCTATTTTTAAATTTTTTTTTTATTCCTTACTTGGGAACTTTTTTTTTTTTTACATGTGAAACTTTTTTTAATTTTATTTTTTCAACCCTTTATTTTTTTTTATTTTATTTTACACTTTTCGTCCCCCATAAGGTCATACAAGACCTCTGGGGGACATTTGCTTCACTTTTTCTTTTTTTTTTTCACTGTTGATTTCTCCTGTAACTGGGGCTGACATAGTAGCCCCAGTTACAGGACAAATACACCCCTAGAGAGGCTGTACAGCAGCAATCCAGCGCTGTACAGCCTCAGAGCAGGGCTGATCGAGGTCTCTGAGAGACCTCACACAGCTCCTGCACTCTCCGGTCCCGGCGGTCACATGACCGCCGGGCCGGAACAGGAAGCGCACAGCGCTTCCTTCTCTGCAGACACAGCGCTCGGTGAGCGCTGTGTCTGCAGCGATCTGGAAGGCAGGGACACCTGGGCACTGTCACTGCCTCCTCTCTGGGTTGCCCTGCTGTCACTGACAGCGGGCAACCCGATCAGCAGCTGCACGATTAGCGTGCAGCTGCTGTTTCTGAAAAGACGTTTTAAAACGTGCTTTCAGAAATAGAGGTCCACCCATAGGACGTTTATATCCTATCGGCGGACGGCAGGTGGTTAAATTTAGAGTACTATTTTTCCCAAATTCATAAACTGTACCACCTATTCCTCTTCATAGCTTATTACAAATAGGTTACACAAAACATAGACATACACGTAAATGGTAAATAGATGTACTATGTTGAATAGACCCGGAAAGAATAAGTAAAAACCCACTCAGTGTACATAGATACACTAAACACCGAAAATGAACTGAGATTAAACGGGTATATCATCAAAAAAGAAATCCTTTATTGAATAAATAACATATATAAACGAGAACGTGATACGACAGATAAAAAATGGCTACATCTGAGGAGGCATATCAGCACAGGTGAAACACTAAATAGGGGCAAAAAAACACCAAAAAAATACAAAAATGTATGCACTTGCACTTTAGTATTTTTTGGTGTTTTTTTGCCCCTATATACACTAAGTAATTGTGGTCACGGACTTACACGCAACATTCAGGCAGGCATTGTACTCTCCTTTTTTGCCTCTATTCCTGCACTCCATTTCCTTCCCTTTTAGTGTTTCACCTGTGCTGATATGCCGGCTCAGATGTAGCCATTTTTTATCTGTCGTATCACGTTCTCGTTTATATATTATTATTTATTCAATAAAGGATTTCTTTTTTGATGATTTGCCCGTTTAAAGGGTTTCTACCACCAGAAATACTGTTATGTAGCTGACTGATAGCGATGCGCTAATGTCAGCACTACATAACAGTGTTTTACTAACATTAGTCCCTGCAGCCGTTTTTTTGTCAAAAAAGCACTTTTATTATATGCTAATGAGCCTCTAGGTGCTATGTGGGCGTAAAATCAGCACCTAGAGGCTCCGTCTACTCACGCTTTTTCCCGCCCAGGTCCTCCGTTCTGCCCGCCCAGCTCCTCTTGATTGATGCCACTGTTCCCTGCATCGTTGGCGAAATCCCGCGCCTGCGCCGTTCACTTCTGTCTTCGGCGCAGTGAGTGAATGATGCACTCCTGGTGCCGGATTCCTCACTGCACCTGCGCCGACTACTTCACAGTGAGGAAGCCGGCATCAGGAGAGCGGCCTTCACTCACTGTGCCTGCGCCGAAGACAGAAGTGAACGGCGCAGGCGCGGGATTTTACCAACGATGCAGGGAACAGTGCGTGGCATCAATCAAGAGGAGCTGGGCGGGCACAACACTGGACCTGGGCGGGATAAAGGGTGAGTAGAAGGAGCCTGTAGGTGCTGATTTTACGCCCACATAGCACCTAGAGGCTCATTAGCATATAATAAAAGTGCTTTTTTAACAAAAACGGCTGCAGGGACTAATGTTAGAAACATACTGTTATGTAGTGCTGACATTGGCGCATCGCTATATCAGTCAGCTACATAACAGAATTTCTGGTGGTAGAAACCCTTTAATCTCAGTTCATTTTCGGTGTTTGGTGTCTCTTTATAGCTTAGCTGCCTACTTTGCCCACCCCTTGTTCCAGTACTGCCGCTGGCAATGTGGTCACCTGGACACTTATTTTCCTGGGGTATATTGCCATAGCCCAAATATTATATCCCTATATGTATAGAGTAGAAATGAAGAAGGTCACGGCACTCCAAAAGCTTCCAAGCTTGGAAGCTTTTGGAGTGCCGTGACCTTCTTCATTTCTACTGGTAACTTTGGGGGTCTCTGAGGCCGAGACCTGACGCCACGAGCACCGCCGCAAAATCTCTTGAGCTTATCCAAGTAAGTGGTGCTGTCCTACCACCTATTTTTTCTGTCCTATATGTATAGAGTTACTCCAAAAACACACTGGTAGGGTAATTAGAATAAGGGCTCATTCACATGATTGTATGAATGGGTCCACATCCATTCTGCAATTTTGTGTACTGTGTTCTGTCCGCATCCGTAGTTCTGTTCCACGGCATGTCCAAGAGTAGGCCTTTCTATACCGGGCCAGCCCTTCCATTCTGCAAATTGAGGAACAGAAAACATGGCGTGAATGAGCCCTAATAAGAATCTGGTCCTAGTCTGGTGAGTGAGAGGCAGGTAAATTAGATTGTGAGCTAGCCCCAAGCTGACCATCTACATACAGCGCCACAGGATATGTCTGTGCTATATAATAGTAAACAGAAAGAATACATACACAGCAGAGATAGAAATACAACAGAATGTATTCTAATTGTAGGAGAGGAGTGATAGAGATAGGATAGATAGAAGATTAGATACATAGATATTAGATAGATAGATAGATGATGGATAAATAGACATATAATAGATAGATAGAAGATTAGATAGATAGAAGATTAGATAAATAGATATTAGATAGATAGATAGATAGATAGATAATAGATAGATAGATAGATAGATAGATATTAAATAGATAGATAATAGATAGATAGATAGATAATAGATAGATAGATAATAGATAGATAGATAGATAGATAGATAGATAGATAATAGATAGATAGATAGATTAGATATATAGACATATAATAGATGGACGGGTAGTGGTCTCCTGCAGGTTGCGGAGCGGTCACACCCCACTACCCGTGCCGGCAGCACACAGCTCTGCTCCCAGACACCTCAGCACTCCCCTCCTCCCCCTCCCCTCGCCCTCTTCACTCTGCGCTGCCGGGCTGCGGGCCAGGAATTCCTCCAGCAGCCAATCAGGCAGCGGAGAAGGGCGCAGATGGGCGGGGTTTATTCGTTTCTTTCTTTTTTTTTTTTTTTTCTCCGCTTTCAAGCCGAGAATTCGGGAGCGGGGCGAGTGACGTAGGAGAGTTTCACGGGATCGTGGACCTACAGTAACAACAACACACCGTTCAAGTGGCCCGGGGCCGTGCCGTGCTGTGTGCCCCCCCCCACCCGCTCCGGATACTGGGGGACCCTGCAGTGCCCGCCGTCAGGGGGGGAAGGGGGAGTAGCCTGTGCCAGGTTAGATCCCGGGCGGTGCCAGCGTTGTCAGCAAGATGGTGTCGTGGATCATCTCTAAGGCCGTGGTGTAAGTCATCCCGATGATTGCAATGGTTTCCAGTCATGTATTGTTGGCCTTCTCTGATTACTGGTGTATGGGAAATGATATTCATTCTATCTATGTAATCTATCATCTCTCTCTCTCTGTATCTATCATCCTATCTGATAGCGTTAACCATAGTACAACCCGTCTACACAGAGCAATATCCAAATATACATTGACATCCCATTATAAATAGGAAATCTAGGAAGGTTCTGGTTCTGACCCGCTGAGACCCGGTCTTCTATATCCTACATGTTATTGCTGGTTCACTAGGACTATTGTCTGTTATGATGATCAGTATGTGTGATTCCTATATTGGGGTGGTCTTCGGAAGGATTGCTCAGTGTTGTGCTCTTTGTGGATGGGCCTCTAGTCCTGCAGATTTGGTTCTGTATCGGTTCTGGTCGTGTGATGTCATCTAATCAAAATGAATGAAAAGTCAGCGACAACTTCCCATTTGGTAGGAGTCCCTGGACATGGACCTGGATGGGTAGAGGTTATATGGCAGGAAAGTGACCATGTGCCGGGCAGATGTCACTTGGCTCTGGTTGCGGAGCTGTCACCTATATAGGATGGTGTAAGTGCATAGCATTATGGCCCCCACTTGTGGCTCTGCTGCTGTTGGAGCACTACAACTCCCAGCAGGGTTTCGTAACAGCTGGAGATCCACAGGTTGGAGGCCATTGCTGTGCAGTGCTTCTGGTTTGCAGTTGGATAGGTGCCAGGTTATATATGACGATTATTTCTAACTCTGTTAGGCCTCATACACACGGCCGGGGTACGTACTTCAGTCCACGGAATTTGGATTCCTTCCATATGCGTTCCCTATTTTTCTCTCTCCCATCAATAGAAAGGGTTATTTTCGTCACACGACCGCGTATTGCGGTCCAAAAATTGCTGATCCTCAATGCCTTCGCAATGCCGCCTGTGTGGCATTCCGCAATTTGTGGAACGCAACAGGTCGCCCGTAATAGCAATACCTATTCTTGTCCTCAAAATAGACAAGAATAGGACATGTTCTATTTTTTTGTGGCCCCACGGAACGGAGCAACGGATGCGGACGGCACATGGCGTACTGTCCGCATCTTTTGTGACCCCATTGAAGTGAATGTGCATGAGCCCTTATAAGGGTTTTCCAGGACTGTAATACTGATGACCTATCCTCAGGAGCCTCAGCCTTCCCGCAACTTACCGAGCACCGCGCTGTACATTGTATAGCCATTCACTTCTGAGCGCAATACCAAGCACAGCCGCTATACAATGTACGGCCCTGTGCTTGGTAAGTTGCAAGAAGGCCGCGGCGCTCACAGGAGCGCCAGTGCCTTCTCAAACAGCTGATTAGTGGGGGTCCCAGGTGTCGGACCCTCCGATCAGATACTGATGACCTATCGTGATAATAGGTCATCAGTATGAAAATTTTGGAAAACCAGTTTAAAGGCTATGGACACTGTATTTTGTGGTAAAAAAATGTTTTTTTCAATTGGTCTTTATTAAGAATTTTCAGCAGCTTTTGTGATACATGTTGTTAACAATCAGTCTATTTTCAGACTGTCCCTCCTGAGTTCTGGCAGCTGACGGTTTATGTGGAGCCTTATCTCTGATCTCCTGATCTCATAAACACTCCTCCAGAGAGGCGGCCGGAATAAAACTACGACATGGCGGCACGCGTTCATTAGCGGCAGCATGGATCCGGCAGGCTGTTCACCTTTCGGAACAGCCTGCCGGAGAAGGCTGCCACTAGTGTGAAAGTAGCCTTGGATGAGGTCAGGAGATCAGAGATAATGCTTTTTATGAGCCGTCAGCTGACCAGGAGGGACACTCTGCAAATAGACTGATTTTTAACTGCATCTATCACAAAAAATGCTGAAAAAATGCTTTTTAGCCCAAAATGAGTAAAAGACAATCATAAAAAATTGTCCCGACGGTGTCCATCTATCACAAAAACTGCTGAAAATTCTTAATAAAGACTGATTGAAAAAATTATTTTTAGCCCAAAATGAGTAAAAGACAATCATAAGATTGTCTATGTAATTGGCTATGTATCAGCATAGCCTTTTTAAATACAGACTAGAATAGGACATTCTCTATAACTTGCTGAATGGCCCCTTAGAAATGAATGGGTTAGTGCATAGCACACTGAAGAATAAGGCTACTTTCAGACTGGCGTTTTGGTTTCCGTTTGTGAGATCCGTTCAGGGCTCTCAGAAGCGGTCCAAAACGGATCAGTTTTGCCCTAAGGCCCCTTGCAGACGAGCGTGTCCGGATTAGGTCAGGATGGCGTCCCGGTGCATTGCGGAAAACCCGCGCGAGTAGGAACGCAATTGCAGTCAGTTTTGACTGCGATTGCGTTCCGATGTTCAGATTTTATCGCGCGGGTGCAATGTGTTTTACACGCGCGTGGTAAAAAACCGACTGTGGTACCCAGACCCGAACTTCTTCACAGAAGTTCAGGTTTGGGTTAGTTGTAGTGTAGTTGTAGTGTAGATTGTATTATTTCCCCTTATAACATGGTTATAAGGTAAAATAATAGCATTCTGAATACAGAATGCATAGTACAATAGGGCTGGAGGGGTTAAAAAATAAATAAAAAAATGTAACTCACCTTAATCCACTTGTTCTCGCAGCCGGCTTCTCTTCTGTCTTCATCTGTGAGCAATAGGACCTTTGATGACGTCACTGAGGATTAGGTGGAGGGCCGGGCCTCCTGCCGCTTTGTGTACTAGTTGTTTTGTGCTTTGCTGCTTATTTTTTATGGTTTTGTTTTTCACAGTTCGTTGTGAAGTTTGGGTGCAGTGTACAAAGCTTAGGATCTTCTGTGCCTTCTTATATCTCTCCTGACTGTGTGTGTAATGCCTGCCCTGTTCCATGTTTAACCCTTTTACACCTGGGAAATAGGTTTCCCAGGTTGACAACGTGTAAGGTGTGGTCCACGCTGGATTTCACAGCTGCATGTGTCACATGAGGCTATTACTGCGGATTTACCACCCTGCTTCATTGAAAGGTGTGAACGCCATCGCAGACTCTACAATCTGCACCGCGGGTCGATTTCCATGCAGAAAAGGTCCACAGCAGTGTGCACATGAAATTTGTGAAGTTTCCTCTACTTGCCGGCTGCGGTTCTTCTTATCTGCGTCCCCATGTCTATTTTTCTGTTCCATCATAGGAACAGGAAAACAAATCATGGCAATGCCGGTTCATCAGAGCACAGGTGTCCATGGGTCCCAATATGATAGCCCTCATTTTACTGGAAAAATAGTGCTGCATGCTGCCCTATTTTTCAGTCATATTTTACGGAATCTGTGAAGGAGGATCCTTCATTACAGGTGTGAACCTAGCCTTACCTGTGCCTATCCCCAGTTAAAATTGGTGGCATTTCCATCCTTTGCCGACCTACCCATTGGCCTCTTTCACATGAACGTATCGAAGTCTCTCCACATTCCGGCTCCGGATTACACACAGATTCCGGATGATACACCTCCTATATTGCCCTCCCATTAATATCAAAATCCAGGAAAACCCCTTTAAGAGAAACCTGCAGCTGAATTTCTATCATGGAAATTTTGCAGCGGAGTCGTTCCATGTGGACCACCACCAATCACATACTGGTAACCTATCCAGAGGATAAGCCATCCGTATAAAAGTCTTGAAAAACCCCTTTAAAGGACTCCAGGTTCACCCAGGCAGCCTTCCATTTCATGCTCCGATGCTTTCAGTGCAGGGCCATCTTTATCTGGAGATCCACTGACGTACCGGGCTCTCCATGGGGAAAGCTTCCACCCAGCAGTGAGCCCGGTGACATCACCGGCACTAATGGGTGGGCTTTAGTGCTGCCCTAACCTGTAAAACGGCTAGGGCAGCACTAAATCCTGCCTTCAGAACCGGTGACGTCATCGGCAACACTGCTAGGTGGAAGACGCTGCCTAGCAGTGTAAAAATATAAACAAAAAAGCTCTTGCCTGCGCGATCCAGAGTGGGGCAAGGGAGATCATCGGGGCATTTCAGAGGGGCTGCCTGGGTGAAAATAGGGATATGAACCTGGACACCCCATTTGGTAAGTGTATAACAGTATTTTCCAGTTCCTAAATGCATAGTGCATTGCATATTTACTTACATAAATGTAGAAAATTCTAGCAATTTCTTAACTTAGATTCCAATAAGTATGGTTTATGTGCTACCTCAGTAGCTTAATTACTTACATGATAGTAAGAAGGAGACCGATGTCACCACTTTACTGCAGTAATGTAATTTGTTACTACCTCATTATTGGCCATTTATGGAGTTGGAGTGTCATAAAACAAATGGAGTCGGAGTCAGAACTTTGTCCTACCGACTCCCCAGTTCTGTTTGATGAGTGGGGGTCTGACTGCTGAGACCCCTGCTGATCGGTAGAACAAGGAGAGAGAAGCACTCCCATAGTGTTCCCTCTGTCCTCGCCGTAGGGAACAGAATCGAGACGGGCCCATAGACTTTCTATTGAGTCCGTCATCCTCTTCAGGAACTTCAGAACTTGTATTCCAATGAATATGGTTTATGTGCTACCTCAGTAGCTTAATTACTTACATGATATTAATAAGGAGCCTGATGTCACCACTTTACTACAGTATATTTGTTACTTCTAAATTATTGGCCATTTATGGAGTCTGAACCAGAGTTGTCGAGTGTCAAAAAATTCAGGAGTCGGAGTCAGAACTTTGGCTTACTGATTCCACAGTTCTGTTTGATCAGTGGGGGTCTGACTGCTGAGACCCCTGCTGATTGGTAGAACGAGGAGAGAGAAGCACTCACAGTGTTCGCTCTGTCCTCAAAACGGGCCCATAGACTTTCTATTGAGTCCGTCACCTTCAGCGAGGAGCGGTGGAGGTCTCAGCACTTACCGATCAAAACCTTTGATATGTCTCTGTAACAAGTCAAAAGTTTTTTCAAAGTTCAGTGAGAGTGTACAGAGGACCGCTAACCTTTCCTGACATGTCTGTTTTAGTAACTACCTAAAAGGATTGTCCTGCTATTTATATTAATAACCTACCGTCAGGATAGGTCTTCAATATTTGATCGGCAGGGGTCCGATACCCGGCACTTCAATGGGTCCATGGTCCACATTTTACGACCAAGTATAATACATTTTCTGTCTTTTAGCGGAAAGGACATACGGATGCGGAAAGCACATTGATAATCCCTGTGCTTTCATCATCCGTATATCCAAAAGGATAGAATATGTCCCCAAAATGTGGACCACTGACCCATTGCAGTCAATGGGTCCGCAAAAAAATAAAAAATGTGAACGACACATGGACTGCCTCTGTATTTTGCAGATCTGGTGGTTTGCACACCAAAAAACAGACACGGCCGTGTGCGTGGGGCCTAAAAGGGACATTCTGAGGTCACAGATAATGACGTGCATCATCTACATGATTTCACCTTGTTTATATAACTATTATACCTACTATTGTATTATAGCCCATTGTTATCTAATGTTCTCCTTAGATAAGGGGCAAGGCCACTTATCTCTGCAGAGTTCATTCACCTTGGGGTTTATATGAACTAGGACTGAGGCCTAGTTCACACGAACGTATGGCTTTCATAGTTTTTTGCGGTCCGTTTTTCACGAATCCGTTGTTCTGTTTTTAAGTTCTGTTGTGTTTCCGTTCCGTTTTTCCGTATGGCATATACAGTAATTACATCAATAGATGGTTCCGCAAAAACGGAACGGATACGGAAGACATACGGATGCATTTCCGTATGTGTTCCGTTTTTTTTGCGGACCCATTGACTTGAATGGAGCCACGGAATGTGATTTGCAGGCAATAATAGGACATGTTCTATCTTTCAACGGAACGGGGAAACGGAATGCTTACGGAACACATTCAGTTTTTAATGCGGAACCATTGAAATGAATGGTTCCGTATACGGAACACAAAAAAACGGCCCGTACACACCGATTGTGTGAACTAGGCCTGAGTTGCAGATAATTGAGTAATGTTATGTACACATGTTGCTGGCGGGAGCAGGTTCGACTGTAATGTAGAGCATTTGCTGCTGGTCGTTTGTCTGAGGTTGACATCTAGTGAGAACTGGGATGATGTAGGGCAGGGAAATAGTTTGGAAGGTGTCACTACTTCCCAGCTTAAGAATAGATTACAGATATTTTTGGGAAGGGCTCATCTCTGTGAACTTAGGACAAAACCAATGTGTCAGCAGCATTTTGCCCTCACTGATTGTGTGAGTATGGCCTCATGCACACGGCCGTTGTGTGTTTTGCAGTCCGCAAATAGTGGATCCACAAAACACTGATGGCGTCAGTGTGCGTTCCGCAATTTGCAGAATGGCACGGACAGCCATTAATATAACTGCCTATTCTTGTCCGCAAAATGGACAAGAATAGGACAGGTTATGTTTTTTTTGTGGACCACGGAACGGAGCAACGGATGCGGAAAGCACACGGAGTGCTGTCCACATCTTTTGCGGCCCCATTGAAGTGAATCTGAAGCTCTTTGAACACATAGAGAAGATTTCTTTATATACTGTAATATGAGACAGAATGGTATCCAAGGAAAGGAGAAAATGAGGGAAGTGTTGGGATATATGTTTTTGTGTTTAATGCTCCGTTAATTATAAGTTATGGTGTATTCTAAGCACATGTTGGTGGGTGGTCTGAGCCCTGATTACTATAGCAGAAGCCCTACATCGTTAGTAATAGGAATCAGCCAATTCATGTGGTTGCGGTTACTGGTCAGGAGGGGCGCTGCACAGTGAAAATGGAACTTCGTCTCTTCCACACATAATTTTATTTCAGAGTTTTCAAGCTTTTTTTTTAAAAATAAGGCATCTTTCATCATATGTAGCGAAGCCTATGGGAAAAACACCAGAAAAAAAAAATCATGCATGTGTATGAGGAGTTCAGGAGAAGTGGCTTTAGGCGCGGCTCATTCCCCTACATCTGAGGCAGAAATGACCTGATATTAATGGTAATCAGCTTTTTCTCACTGGTGGTTTAGTAATCTATACTTTATAATCAGTTTGTCCTTGTTGTATTAGAAGCAGCTCTCTATGCTCTGACTTCCAATCAGAAGAGGCAGAGCTGCATGGGAGGGGGTGAGCAGCAGCTTCAACCAATGATGAGACAGGGGGTGTGTCTCAGACTACCTCACAATCACTGTAGACTATAACAAAACTGTAGTCACAGATCACAGGTCTGTCTAAATGGAGCTGAGCTGAGCTAGCGTAGCATCACTGCTACAACCCCACACCCCGCATCACTGTCTAAATGCTTTGTTAGAAGGTTTGTGTTACGGTAATTTTTGATTGAATAAAAAAAATGTAATACAAAAATCACTGCAACAACACTTTTTTACTTTCTTTTTTAATTAAAATTTTTAAAGCAAAAGTATTTAAAGGGGTTGTCCAGGCTTTTACTATTGATCTACCGATCTGATGACCTATCCTGAGGACAGGTCATCAACAGTAAAAGCCCAGACAGCCCCTTTAACATCACATGACACTGAGCTAAAAAACATCCAAACAAGAAGATATGAGGAAAAAAGGCACCGACGTAGGGGTTCATTCACACGACCATATCCGTTTTTTACGGATCTCCATGATAGAAATGCCTATTCTTATCCTCGAAAACGGACAAGAATAGGACATATTCTATCTTTTTTGCAGGCAGCGGAACGGAAGTGTGGATGTGGACAGCGCATGGTATACTGTCTGCAAATTGTGGATCTGCAAAACACGGATGGCGTCCGTGTGCTTTCCGCAATTTGCGTAACGGCACGGACAGCCATTGATATAACTACCTATTCTTGTCCGCAAAACGGAGAAAAATAGGACAGGTTATATTTTTTTTGCAGACCACGGAACGGAGCAACGGATGCGGAAAGCACACAGAGTGCTGTCCGCATCTTTTGTGGCCCCATTAAAATGAATGGGTCCGCATCCGATTCGCTAAATTTGCGCAACGGATGCGTACAGAAAAATACAGTCGTGTGAATAGACCCTTATATATAATTTTTGTTCTCCAGATGGGACAGTTGCCTTAAGGGCTTGTTCACACGACTGTGCCGGTTTTTGCTGTCCGCAAATTGCAGATCTGCAAAAAACGGATGCCGCCCGTGTGCCTTCCGAAATTTGCGGAACGGAACAGGAGGTCCATTATAGAAATGCCTATTCTTGTCCGCAAAACGGACAACAATAGGTCAGGACTCATAATTTTTGCGGGGCCACGGAACATAGCAACGGATGCGGACAGCACACAGAGTGCTGTCCGCATCTTTTGCGGACCCATTGAAATGAATGGTTCCATATACGGACCGTATGCGCAACGCATTAAACGGTCCGTATACGGAACGCAAAATACGTTTGTGTGAACGAGCCCTAACTGGTATGTTCTTGGGCACAGCCAAGCCCATATGTTATATTTGCTTAGATGACGGATCCTGGTGGATCAGTCGTGTGTATCCAGAAGAATGATGCTGTCAGACCTCTAAATGATGCAGAGTGTAAGAGAGCCCCACGAAACCATCCGGTATATATATTTTATAAGCCGTGAAACCTCCATCAGTTCAGGTTACAGCGCCAGGCTCCCGGTGAACTCATCCTCTTATTTCCCGCATTGGTTGACTCATCCTATAAGTGGTTCCAAGGTGCCGATGTCAAAAGTTCAAGTTTCCAAAGCTTTATTAACTTGGGAATATGTTTTAGTGAAGGCCACTCTCTTGTTAAGTGAAAGTGTCTTCTGTCTGAGTTCACTGGGCAAAATACATGATGTACAGTAGATCTTATGTGACAGGAACAGACATCTCAGCTTTCATATCCATCTATCAGTCTGCACTCTATTGAACTGATGACTGCTGGGGGTAAGGCAGTGTTAGGCCTCTTGCACACAGCCGTTGTTCGGCCGTTCTATGCATCGAGGACCTCAATTTGCAGTTCCCAATGCACGGGCACTGCCTGTGCGGCTGCCGCGACGGATCCAGGCCCATTCAACTTGAATGGGTCAGTGAATTGTCCGCATCGCAAAAAAGTAGCATGGCCCTGTGCATGAGGCCTTAAGGGGGTTCTCTAGGAATTAAGAAAATGAAAATACTTAAATATTACTTTATTATAAATATATTCCCAAATACCTTTCATTAGGTATAATGGCTTGTTTTGTCTGGGGAGCAATCATTAGGAGAAATAAAATGGCCGCTGCCCTATTAGTACACACAAAACTTGTCCTAATCGCACAGCAGGACAAGTTACTTCAGGACACTGAGCTAAAGAGCTGCCTCATCCTCCTTTCAGGGATTATGATTCTGAATACAGCTGATAATATCTTCAGCTGAATCTCTGTAGGAATGGAGTTCATATGGAGACATGAGGTACAGAGAGGACGGACAGAACAGACTGTGGTAATAGAGACCACATACAAGAGCTGCTGCTCATTACTACACCCCACTGTCACACTTTGATGTGGGAGGGAAACCCAACACCGAGCATAGGAGGGAAGGGGGGCACAGGGAGTCAGGCCTGAGAACTAGGGAAGGAAAATGGACACCTCCTAGTGAAAACCCTAACCAAAATCCTAACTGACTACCAGTATGAACAGACTCCAAAGGTAGGTGAGTTCATACGCAGGAATACCATGAGTCCTATCTAGCCTCATTGGACCCTGGTACTAATGGCAGGGACGAGACTACCTGTTCCTCCAAAAGGAAAAATGAACAGGAGTCTCCATCAGGCCTAATACAAACAATAGGGAAATGCAACACACAGAACCCAAACAAAAGGGAAAGGAAAGACTTAACTTCAAAGGAGCAATGGAAGCACAAGGAACTCAGCCGTGATCCAAACGGAAAACATGTCAGATCAAACCACGTGTTGCCAGTCTCACCGATCTCCTGCCACCTGTCGCGGGAACGTCGATGACACCCACCTGCTCTCTCTGTACTTCATGTCTCCTCATTCCTACAGAGATTCAGCAGAAGATGTTACCAGCTGTATTCAGGATCATAATTCCTGACAAGCAGAGCAGAGAGAAGGATGAGGCAGCTCTTTAGCTCAGTGTCCTGAAGTAACTTGTCCTTCTGTGAGATTAGGACAGATTTTGTGTGGACTAATAGGACGGCGGCCATTTTATTTCTTCTGATGATTGCTCCGCAGACAAAACAAGCCATTATAACTAATGAAAGGTATTTGGGAATATATTTATAATAAAGTAATATTTAAGTATTTTCATTTTCTTTATTCCTGGAGAACCCCTTTAATGTGGATGGGGGACACTAGGCACTGCTCTGACGGGTGGGGCAACAAAGGATTGCTGTGACTACTGTGGGGAAAAGGACACAATGGGGTTACTTAGATGACAATGAGGAACGTAGGGGAATCCCATCTGTCAGTCTTAGGCTAGGGCTACACAACGACAATTCTTATGATGATAGTCAATGGTGTCGCACTTCAACATGCGACATGACAGTCGCAAAAAAACATCCAAAATGGATTTTTCTGCGACTGTTGCATCGCAGTCGCAGCATGTCGCATTGTGACACCATAGACTATCATTATAAAAATTGTCACGACATCAATGTCGCGCGACACATGTTGCAGTATAGTTGTGCCTTATGTGTCGCGCGACACATGTCGTCGTGTAGCCCTAGCCTTAGGGTTCACACCACTGATTTTTAAAAACTCGCAAAAATAGTTTTTGATGCCTTTTTGAAGGTTTTTGGCTTGTGATCCCGGAAGTGGAAGCAACCTAATTAGACCAGGGAGCACCGCGCTCATCTAGAAGCGTGATGTTCATCATCATACGGCAATACTTGTAATACACATCATGGTGGACAAGGTAATATTTAAAAATAAAAATAAAACACGTATAACCCCTTTAAGCTGAATTCAGTTCAAATTGACACTCTCTTCGCAGTGCTGTGCAATATGTTGGTGCTGTATAAGCAACAGGAAATATTTAAAGGACATTTCACAGCAGGAACAACCCTATTAAAGCAACTGACCTTGCTGATTAAAAGCATAACTTTCTTTCTCCAATCCATTGCTGAATATAGGAGAAATATGTTTCTAAAAATATGCAAATGAGGGCCTAAGTGCAATGAGGGCAGCCCCTAGCCACATGGTGCACCTTAGCTCCTTCAGTCTGCTTCCCTGGACACTCGCCCTTCCCTCCACTTGGTTGCCTGGAGGGGGTAGTGTCCAGGGAAGCAGAATGGAGGAGCTTAGGTGCTCCAAGTGGCTAAGGCCCGTCAGTGCTGTTAAGCCCTAATTTTGCATATTTCTAAAAACCCTTTTTATCTCCTAAATGCGGCAGCTGATCACTGGAAGAACAGTATGGTTTTTAGTCAGCATGGTTACCTTTTCTGGACCTTATGGCTGGTTAAATAGGGTTGATCCTGCTGACAGATGCCCTTTATATATTGCAGGCTTTCTTATAACATTTGTTTATTTTGCTGGAAACTTTCCCTGCTCCGACTCACCCGGGTTATGTAATGTTGATTCAGTAATGCTCTGTGATATTTTGCAAGCACGAACCTGCTTGGCTGTGCACACGCTGACTACAATAATCCTCTGGTTTATTCTATAGTGTATCTGATATTTCTATCAGTAACAAAGACGTCAGGGTCTATCCTCTATTTAGGGTGATGTTACATACGGGCTGCTCTTTAAAGCAACCTGTATTCTGCCTATATTTACTGCAAGCTTATGGGATTGTTAACAGAAGGAACTATACTGATAAAAAGTGTACACAGTCAAAGTCTGGTAATCAGGTACTTGTTTCAGTCAGGGAATTGTAAAGTACTGGGCCTTAAAGGGGTTGTCCATTCCTCAGAATAGGCCATCATTATCTGATCGGTAGGGGTCTGACGCCTTGCACCCGCTCCAATCAGCTAGTCTACTGTAATAACTACTCAGTATGGGGACGAGCGATGGCATTACCGATCGCTCCCCCCCATGTACTGTGGAGGAGATTGCTGCATGTAATAGCAGCGTTCTCCTCCGCTAATGTGCAGACGATTGTCGGGAAGGAACACTTCCTTCCTGACAATCTGCTGCTGTTTCGTCCCATGTAAAGGACCTTTAGGCGCCTTCCACAGGAACGATACCGATTGTGTCCAGATCTGTTCACGAAAAAAAAAAAAACCTGATGGTTTTGCACTCAAATGCAGTCAGTTTTGTCTGCACTTGCGTTCAGTGTTTCATTTTTATTTTTTTCAGTTTTGCCCGTGAAATCTACATCTCCTCGCAACCATCAGTGAAAAATGCTTTGCATCCGGACCGTGTCCGTGTTGCATCCGGATGCTATGCATTTTTCACGGAAACCCCATTCACTTCAGGGCTGCGTGAAGAAGGCAGAATATAAAACACACTGCAATTTTCACGTAAAGCTGAGATGATGCTTGAAAAACGACGCTCGTGTACACCGGATTCAGTGCGGGTGCTAGGCGCGCAATTCACACATTGCACCTGTACGGAAATCTCGCTCGTGTGAAAGGGGCCTCAGTCTCTGACAATTGTGGTCCATTCTGCCCAAAGTATTTCATACAGGTGAAAACAAGAAGTGCATGGTGGCTTCCAGCGCACAGAAGAAAAGTCTCTCCTTATACAAAGCACAAAATGTCGACCTGTTCTATCCAAGTGAGTCCTGGCATGAGAACATTAGCCTTTGTCATGTCCTCCCTCCTTTCTGTACTCCCATCCTGGGCATGTAGATTCCTAAGAGATTTAATAACCTCTTGTGAAAGGAACGCCCTTTTCTGGAATGTGTCCTTAAAGCTTTACATCATCAGAACAACAAAATGTGTGACTTGGTTTCACTACGTTCTTCTGTAATCTGTATAATCTTTGTCAAGTTCATCGTGTGGTCTTCTTGGGTTTGGTTCACATGTGGTGTTTCGACCAACCCCTTTCCAACATCGCGGTTCCTTCAATATCTAATTGAAATAAATTAGAGGCATACAGAGGTGCAGTACGGGCCCATAGACTTCTACAAGGTGTATCTGTAATGCGTCTGAAAAGGGTTAAAAAAAAAGTCACCTTGTTCCAAGCTCCATGCACATGGTCACATTACGACCACTGAGTTGCAGAAGGCTGTAATGGTGCACCCATAGATTTCTAGGGGACCCTATATGATTTCATCTGGAGTTTTCTGTCACATCCATATTTTGGCGTTTCTTGTTTTATGCACATACTGCTTACTTAGAGCATGGCCTAGTATGTGGTATCCAGCTCGGGGATGAAACATTCTGTGGAAGAATTGTGAAAATTGAAACAAAGTATATTAGAAATTCAGACGGCCATATGCTGTCCGCAAAAATTCAGATCCGTTTTTTTTGCGGATTAGATGCTGACCCATTCAATTCTATGGGGCCCCTTTATTCCGTTTTACGGCTCTGCAAAACAAATAAAACATGTCCTATACTTGTCAGCGGAAATCAGGACGTGGCCCGATTGAGGTTTAGGGGTCCGCAAAAATGCGGAATGCAATCCGTTTTCTTGCGGACGTGCTGAACTGTCCGCAAAAAAAAAAAACGATCCACATTTTTGCGGACAGCATACGGCCATCTGAATGAGCCCTTAAACAGGTTTGTCCAGCCCAGCTTTTCTGCAAAAAGGCTCAGAACGAAATAATAAGATTGTTCGCTTAAAGGGTTTTTTCCCCATGAATTAAAAAAATATATATATTCACTATAAGCACTGTTCTCCAGTGTAATGTTTCTTTTTTATCTCTCTTTTACTCACACATCTGGAGCTCTTGTCTTTTCTCTTTCTGTGGCTGGGCAGTAGCTCATCACATGTGGCAGTCGACACTCAAACACCTGCAATCCCAGGTGTGAATTGCAGTCGGCTCTCCTATTGATGTCCTTGTGTTATGACCAGTGACACTTGTGAACACCTGCAGCCGCAGCCCAGAAGATTAGCGGATGCAGCGAGGGACTGCAGTATACATCTAATAAAAAGTCACTAAACCTAAAATTTACTTTATACCACCGTACTGTGCAGATGAGTGAAACTCACTGTTTCTTGTAAGAAGCTATTCCATGATGGGAAGGTGCTGACTGTAGTGTCCGTCAATGGGTTTAATGACAAGTACGCCAGTGTGTCCAGCTCTAAATGCCAACATAAACATTTCCATACATAGGTGCAAAGTATTGTAGTAACTCCTATTGTAAACTGCATTTGTCAAGTACTTCTTATTTAACTCCGGGGAACCCCTTTACCAAACCACTAATAGCCTAGGAAATCAACTTGGAAGAGTTTTAAGGGTTAAAGGGGTTGCCCATTTTTTTTGCCAAACTCTTACATTGTTTTGTACAATGACCCTGCCATCTTTTATAAAGTTGCGTACTATATGTACAATATAGAGTCATCAGCTAGATAAAATGGAGAGGTTGAGTATCCTGTTACACATGCCAATGCCAGCTTTTTTTTATGATATACAAGTCGATCGGCACTAACGTAAAGGAACTTTCACACGGCTTGATGCAAAGTGAATGGGGAACAAAGGATCATTAATGTGACCAGTTGTACCAACACCCCCACCAACCGTGCAGTTTAAATATTCTTAGCAGCAGATCCTGTTTATACGGGGCAAGGTGCTGCTGATTTGTCGATGATTTGTGTACTTGTGGTGGGGTCGACAATGACAGACTCTCAGACTTTGGGGTTTAAAGTCCAGGTGCTTTATTTTCCAGCACAAAACTATACAGGGCATCCAAGTTAACCGTCACTTAGGTGAAGCCACAGCACATAAAGCATTACATTAAAATATCAAATAAACACCTGCCCGTCTGGGCACTAACTATTACAGGGAACTTCTCTCTCTCACTTATGCCTTCAGCATGTTGAGGGGATCTGGCTTTTCACAGAAACCATGCTCTGACCCTGACTGAGGCTCTGAGGCCTCTATTTATTCCCCAGTAACAATCCCAGTAGCTTCACCTGGGATTTTCTCAGGCTAGGGGAATAGCTGTACTGAAGTACGGGGATGGACTGGTAGGTCCTACTGCCAAACCTACCTACTAGTCCAAAAAACAAGACATCTCCAGAAAATGACACTCTTTTTCTCACCCAGCTGAGGACTTTGGGTTAAATTTACACCCCTTTCAGCACTTTTCCACACACATTGTTACAACGAGTGAGCGCTCCTTCCAGTATTAGAATGTATTGGCTCCGATGAGCCGAAGTTGTTACTTCGCGAAGTCTCGCGAGACTTCGTATAATAACTTCAGAAATTGATTTATACTGTAAAAAAACATTTCCTGAACTCGGGTTCAGTTCCAAGGCGGTACCTTGGAACTGAACCCCAGTTCGGGAAATATTTTTTTTTACAGTATAAACTTTGCGAAGTAATAACTTTGGCTCATCAGAGCCAATACATTCTAATACTGTACGGAGTGCTCGCTCTGTACAGTATTGAAGAAAAGTTTTATGCGCATCGACTTCGGATGTTTAATCCGAAGTCGATTTGCTCATCCCTATTACAACATATGGACATTTGTTTCCCGATAATTGGTCATATACTCAGCAGCACCCATAAAAGGGCCCTAAGTGTAGACGAGTTAGATTAGGGAATGTCTGGGGGTAGCACATTGTACAGAACTGGTGCAGCACAAGAAATGTCTTGAAGACTGGGGTGGAAAGTTTGAATTATGTAAGATGATAGTCATTAGCAGAACGTAGAGCATGAGTAGGGTGGTAGACATTGATGAAGCAGGGCATTGGTAAGGTGCGTATTACTCCATTTGTTATTTTATAGCATTGTCAACTTTTGGGGAAAGAAATTAAAGTGCTGGACAACCTTTTAATGTGGGATAAAACAACGTGGAAGATTTCTTGGATGACCATCCATTCTTGATTACATTTGCAGACTTTCCCTCGTACAGAAAGCCATTGATGTCTATATTTGAGCCAACAAGTTTTGTTCACTGTCCTCAAAGGAGGACCCTGGCCTCTGTCCCAGCAGTGAACGTATGATGGATAATGTGGCTGTGTACCCAGCACATACTGGAATGGCTTTTTGTTTTGACTGTACTTTTCCAGGCAACCATTCATCTGACACTTTAACATTTCTTCTTAAGGGGGTTGTCTAGCCTAACTAAAAGGCTGGGCCATGTTACAAAAAAAAACCTCACTCACATTTCCAGGTGCGCTCCGTTCCAGCACTTTGCCTGTCAGCGATCCCCTTTAGACGCATTATGTTGACCCATTTTTGGTTACGAGACCGTTGAAGCCAATCAATGGCCTCAGTGGTCACATGTGCAAGAACGGCACATCACTTCCCAGAATGGCTACCCATCACTTCCTGTCTGATAGGGGCAGCTGGGAAGTGCGGTGCTGGAACGGACATGCACCTGGAAAGGTGATTGAGGGTTGTTTTATTAAAATTTTTTACCCCAGTCCTGCCTGACATAAGCTTTTTATTGAGGCCGAGAACCCCCCTTAAGGAGTCTTGTTTTGTGTGACTGAACTGATTTTGGCTTGACTCATCCTTCTGCATTACGACTTGTTTATTTTGTCAGAGGATCTGAAAACTATTTCCAGATGTAGGTGGGTGTGAACATGTGGAAACTGGAGACGGATGTAACCTTGTTTTAACTCTCCTGCTAATGTCAACCATTCTCCTTATGTTGGGAGCATAAGACCTCTTTAAATGGTCAGTGTTTGATTGTGAGCCAAAACCATTAGTCAAGCCTACAGAGAGATAAGGTATAATGGAAAGATTTCCTCCTCTTTTGTGTTTTTGACTAGCACCTGGTTTTGGCTCACAATCACTGATGGAAATCACTGACCAAACACTGAACGTGTGAAAGAGACCTAATACGATTGTAAAGTGAGAAAAAAAGAAAAGAGAGGACAGCGCCTCATGTGAGGTGTTGCTGGAAACAGTATAGTATATAAGTTTGTAGTTCGCTTACCAGATCCTGTTGTGAGGGAGTCACAGCAGCTTTACAGGCTCCTGCTGGTATATATCCCGACCAGCATTCGGGGGCTTGGCTGCAGCCTGGGTTCTTGCCTGCGCCCAAAGAGCGGGTGCTGGTGTTGAAATCAGACGTAAGTTGTGAAAACCAAACAAACCTCTTCTGCGGGCACTGCCAAGGATCACATCAACATGGGGTATATGGTTCTATTGTTTGACAATAAAGCTATTGGAACCATATGCCCCATGTTGATGTGATCCTTGGCAGTGCCCGCAGAAGAGGTTCGTTTGGTTTTCACAACTTGCTTTTAATACGATTGTAGGCAGTATGCAATCTGTAAGATAGCCCAGGATGCCGCCTCATTTAGAAACTGCCAATGATTCCTACTGTGACTCAGGGGATTCAATGGATTTCCGCAGAGCTGGACATATGCAGCGAGGGGGACACCTGATCGATTTGCGCAGATCTAGGAACTGTGGGCCCAGGCCCAAGCTACGACAGCAGTGTCGGCATGAGCGGGTACTGCGGAGTGTGTGCTTGTGTGTTTTAAGTGTGAATGAATGCCATGTTTATATAATTTGAGGGAATCTTGTCGTGGGCCCCGGTGTGGATACGTCACAATCTTTGCTATGTTGGGAATCCGAATCCTGTCCTTTATTCCCTTGACTAATGCCTTTGCCCATGGCTTGAATGCTCAATATTGTTCCTGGTTCCCGGGTTATGGCTGTAATATTAACTTAAAAAATCAATAAAAATACACTATGAAGATGATAGCCCAGGATGCCAGTTGTCTAGTGGCATATGGAATGCACATTTTGACCTTCAGCATGCCCAACCCTTTTTTCTGCAAGGAGATAAGATGCTGCCAGAAGGTTTCAGCCTAAAGCTTAGATCCATGTCGGCCGAACCTGCCAATTTCAGCAACTTTGGCTAATCATCTAATATATGTATGGGGCCTCCTGATAAGGAGTAAGCATGTTGGAGCTCAACTGTCCTATCTATAGATTTGTGAGAGCGATTCTCTATAACTTGTATTGTTTTTAATTTTAATTCCTGCTCATTCTGGGCTTAGGAGTCCGGTGGGCAGTGTGATCAGCGATGGACAGCCCTTACTGTATGACTGTACACAGAGATGGCTCCCAATCGCTGAGTCCGCCCAGTGGACTCTGGAGCGTGTTTCCTGAACCACACACACCGTAATCCCGTCCTGTAGACATGACTTAGTGATGTAGTCATCATTGGGCAGGTCAGATAAGTCGTATCGTTCTCCAGAAAATATGTTGAGATTTTTGAAAATGTAATCAAGCATTCTTTGGTATTCTTGTCATAGGTTAATAGCCTTCTATTAACAGGTCAGAGCCGATCACCTCCATATTTAGTGAATGGGTGGATGCCTAATTCATCTCTCTGATCATATCATCTCAGTGATTTATTATTGATGTTTCCAAAAACTAGAAAGCCTATAATGTGCTTAGAGCGTCCCAGCTTTCGTCCATACAAAAAGTCCTTCATGTACAACTTTTTGTCTGGCCATTCAGCCGTTGGATCCCTTTGTAGTTAGTAGGCATCCAGCGGTCCATGGCATTATCTGTGCTGTCCACATCCGTATGTCCATTCCTCAGTCCCGCAAAAAAAGATAGAACATGTCCTATTCTTGTCCTTTTGTGGACAAGAATAGGTATTGTTACAATGGTGCCACAAAAAAAAAAAACAGATGCAACGTGAACATCACATGGATGTCATCTGCACTTTTTGAGGATCCTCATTTTGCACCAAAAGGGAACTTTTCAGTAGATTCATGCTGCCTGAATTACTGCATAAAAATACCCGCAGGCTCCTGCAAATATAAGAGCAAACATAGTTTAAATATAAATAAGGAACGAGAAGAGTCATGTGGGCGATCCCCCCTCTGGCTACTCTCATCAAGCTTGGCTCTATTGACAGGTATCTCTGCATACACAAATAGGGAAGGACCTGTCAATCAAACTGAGCCTGACAGGGAGCCATTCATGGCTATCCTCAGGCTTGGCCATCAGTATCTGGGGGTGGGGGTCTGACTCCCGACACCTCTGTCGATCAGCTGTTTGAAGAGGCTGCAGAGAAAGCACAGTGCCATGCATTGTATAGTGGCTGTGCTTGGTATTACAGTTCAATCACATTTACTTGAATGTGACCAATGGACATGATGTCACAAGCTGCGGGAGAGTTGGACCCCGCTGGTCTGATACTGGTGATCTATGCTGAGAATAGGTCAATATTTAAAGGGGTTGTCCGAGACTAAGAAATGTCCCCCATATGCCCGGGCCCCTCACACTGAATATACTTCCCTGGCTCGCCGCTCCTGGTTCCCCCACCGCTGCTGCAGCTTCTCCCAGTTCGCGGATTAAAACATCCGATGACGGGGGGCAGCCAATGGCAGGCAGTGACGGGGGACGAGCCTCCCTAGCATCACGGGTGACGTCACCGCCCGTCACCTGTGATGCTAGGGAGGCTCGTCACCGCCTGCCATTGGCTGAACCCCACCAACACCGGATATTTTCATCCGCGTACGGGGAGAAGCTGCAGCAGCGGTGCGGGAACCAGGAGCGGCGAGCCAGGGAAGTATATTCAGTGTGAGGGGCCCGGGCATATGGGGGACATTTCTTAGTCTCGGATAACCCCTTTAAGTCCCAGAATACCCCTTTAACCATTGGCTAGGAAACATTTCATTAGGTCTAATACATTTGGAGGCCTACTAATGGCTCTTACACTGTCACAAAACAAATCTGTAATATGGCTGTGTACACTTCAGTTTAATGAGTGTTTGGACCACCTAACACAAACATATATAGCATAGCATAGCCACAGGATATGTCGTACATGTCTGTTCTATGGGGGTTCCCACCTCTGGGATTCTCGGCTATGTCGAGAACTAGTGTTCTTCATCCTCTGCTGATTCTGTGACTTCCATAGTAAATAAAGTGAGATGCGCACAAGTGCGGCCACCTCTCAATCTATTCCATTCATTTTCCACCTGGATGCTGTGGCCGGTGGTCACCTTACCATGCAGGAGAGGATATGATGGACCCACCTTCTTCACATAGCTGTTGGGACTCCTATTCGTCAGACATTTATGGCATATCTAAATGTCTGTGTCAAGAATATCCCTTTAATTTGTCAGAGTTTGGAGGATCTTATGATTGACTTGCAGTATAATGGACCGTTCACATGCCATCTTTTGGCACAGACCCAGAAATTTCGCCGGTGGCCGTGCGGTTCATTGACTGGTTTCTGCTTCCCATTCAATAGGAGGCAGCGCAGAGGATTGCATAGCCACTGGCCGCACTGGTTAGATAGTGTCAGATAGTACAGGGACAGCCCCCAACTGGTAACACCCAAGTAAGCCTTTATTGCAGACTGCTGACAATTCATAAACATCTAGTAGGAATAATATGGGAATGACACAGCTTAGACTTATATGAAATGATAATACATGGGAAATGCATGTAGTTACTAAAACCGGCATGTCAGGAGAGGTTACAAGTCGTCTTTAACTTATACCCTCCGTGTATTACTTTTCTTTCCATCCAGTTAACTTAGTTTTATGGTAAAGTGAGTCATTTCAAAGGAGATTACAAAATTTGGTGGAAAATAAAGAAAATGTTGAGATTAGAGTGGTGCATTGTACTATTATCCATCATGTGACATGTCTAGACTTGGTAGACTTTCAGTGACAAATTCCATCTGTCCAGTGAAATTTCAGTGCAAGCCTGGGAAACAAAGTCAGATGTAGGCTGAGCTTTCTCATAGTTGGGTAGATGTTAAATGGTCACTAACTTTTCACACAACTTTGTATAAATCAATAGTACAAGCAACCACAAGATACATTGTAATATGTCTTATCAGTGAGAAATGTCTAGTTCCCATGTTATTAGCTGTTTGCCTCCCCCCCCTTCCTTGATAATTGCTTTTCTGTTTGAAATTGCTTTTAATCCCTTTCCAGAGGGACCAGCTCTGTTGAAGTATCATATTAGGTCTATACAAGTCTATGGAGAGGAGAGGGGGGAGGAGTGAGCAGGAAGTCAGAGACGCACACAATCAAACAGACTGCTGGAGCTACTTAGGAAGTTTATATCTCAGCCCAAGTGCTTTATTCACAACTATGAAGGTCAGTACTTCTCTGTAATGTCCACCATGATCCTGGGGCATACTTTTAAATGAATAGGAGACGTTTAGGAAGCAGATTCTCCTCTTCTTTCTGTGCACAGTGGATGGCAGCTAGTCTCCACCTACCATGTAACGCAAACCACATATTCAGCAAGCACAGAAGAAAACTTTTCTTTGCTGTGTTAATAATTTGTTCACTACTAGAGCACTATTATATAAGGTTTTTGTTCACACTTACGTTATGGCTTTCTTTTAAAGATGGATACCATCACACTGTGACAGATCCATTGCCAACAGACTCTATTGACTTAAAGGGACTCTGTCACCACTTTCTAACCCCCCCTTTTCAAAGTATTGTTATCTGCATGGCGCCCCTGTGATTATAAATGTGTTGTTAGAAGTTAAATTCGCCGTCTCCTTTTGATAAAAAGAGCTTTTATCTAACCTGTCAATCTTCTTGATAAGGTGCCCAGGGCGTTTCTTTTCGTCTCAATCTGCCGCCCGCCGCCGCCACCGTTGGTGCCCAGCTCCTCCCCTCATGCTTTCAGCGCCGCCTGAATGTAATCAAATACGCCTCCGGCTCTCTCTGTGCCCCCTCCTCCTTTTCAAAGATCCCGCGCGTGCGCACAGGGCTGTGCCTGATGCGCCCGTGCGGACATTTACAATCAGCCTCATTGAGCGAAGTGCGCATGCGCGCACTTCGCTCAACCTCCTCATCAGACAAGCACTGCAGCAGGCTGCAGTGCTCGTCTGATGAGGAGGTTGAGCGAAGTGCGCGCATGCGCACTTCGCTCAATGAGGCTGATTGTAAATGTCCGCACGGGCGCATCAGGCACAGCCCTGTGCGCACGCGCGGGATCTTTGAAAAGGAGGAGGGGGCACAGAGAGAGCCGGAGGCGTATTTGATTACATTCAGGCGGCGCTGAAAGCATGAGGGGAGGAGCTGGGCACCAACGGTGGCGGCGGCGGGCGGCAGATTGAGACGAAAAGAAACGCCCTGGGCACCTTATCAAGAAGATTGACAGGTTAGATAAAAGCTCTTTTTATCAAAAGGAGACGGCGAATTTAACTTCTAACAACACATTTATAATCACAGGGGCGCCATGCAGATAACAATACTTTGAAAAGGGGGGGTTAGAAAGTGGTGACAGAGTCCCTTTAAAGGCGTTATTTCTTGATTATTGTAAAAAGGGAAAATCGGACATCATATGGTATTTCTCATTCTAACAAAGCCAGAACCAGTCTTGTACTTCACATGGATCGAGAGATCTCCCCATTCAGTGCTGCAATTGCGGTGCTAGATTTATTTGTAGCTGGCAGCTCAGGGGTGTGTGGCCTTTCTCAGGGGGCGTGACTATTCTTGTGCAGCTCTTCTTTGTGCAGCTGTCACAGCCTCTAATAGTAAATACAGCTAGTGGCAGTAGAAGGATGGAACTGAGCATGTGTGACCCCCCTTAGTGAGCTGGACAGAGAAATAAGGAAAATAACAAACAGGTGGCGCTATACCGATACAGTTTATTGAATAACTCAGTGGCTGTGCTAAATCTTTAATTGCAAGCAAAGTATTCTGATCCAGGTGCTTTGACATTTTGACGGCAAGACTAGCAACGGATGCTACAATGTTCTTGCCGTCGAAAGTGATGGCAAAAACCCAAAGGATTCAAGTGCCAACAAAGTAAAAAATTATAAATTAATTTTGTGCAAAGGTTAGTATACTGTGTAATCATTGTATACGTGTACGTTATGGAGAAATGGCTCATCATAAATGAGTGCTTCCTCATTGAAAATACATGAATCCTTGCTTATCAGGTTGTATAATGGTGGTTGGTTGTATATTTTATTAATGGGTCCCAACTCTGTTATTATTCTCAAGAATAATAACAGAGTTATTATTCTTGATGTTGAGGCTTGGCAAACGCTATGTGGAAGGTAATGATTGTGCCCAGGAAGCTTATGTTGGCATCTAGTCATTTCTGCCACATTTTGTATGATGACATTGAGGTCAGAAATATAACTCCTTGACTACAGAATTGGAGACTATTTTGTTGACTACTTTATGTACAAATCTTTTGTATTTTATTGGAATTATTCTTTGTTGTACTAAGAGAAGCCTTGCAGCATATTTTAAAGGGGTTCTCCGGACCTCCACCTAAAAATCCTTTTTTTAGCTAACCTACAGAAAGAAGTCCCTTTGAGCAGAACTTACCCTTCTGTCGCTCCACCGATTCCGCGACCATTGCTTGGATCACATGACGGCCAGACTGGCTGCAGACGTCTCAACTGGATGTGCTCTTCTTCTTTCTTCCTGTTCAGCTACATCTACATTTATGCAGCTGAGCAGGAAGAAAGAGGAGCACATCCGGTCACGACATCAGAGGAAGAGCCTGTAACCAGTCGGCCGGTCGCATAATCCCAGCTGGGATTGCGGAATCGTTGGTGAGATAGAAGGGTAAGTACTGCTCAAAGTGTCTTCTCTACAAATGTTATCTGAAAGAGGCGTTTCTGGTTTGAGACCCAGAGAACCCCTTCAATGGTCAATTACCATCTTGGTGAATCTTAAATAGACTTGAATGAACAGAGCGGAAGGTCGGGCACGCACGCTGCTGCTCCATTCATCTCTATGGTACCTGATGGAAATAACTAAACTCTATACTGCTATCCCTGGCAGAACCATAGATTTGAATGTAGAGTCCGTGTGCATGCCTTACCTGGCGGGGTACCGGGCCTCTGTTCTCATGTTTGGTAGGATTCCCAGAGGTAGGACCTCCGCTGACCTAATAGTTATGCTCTATCTTGTGGGTAGGGGATAGCTTGTAATTACTGGAATACCCCTTTAAGGATTTCTAAGAGCTTACATGGGGCCCGGCAGGGTTTTAATAGAGTGTTAGACAGTGAACTGTGAAGCAATCTTTTATGGTGCTCTGTGGGTGTGTAGATATTTAACCCGCTTCAAGATGCTGCAGGGTTTATGATGATAATGTGAAATATCTGGAAAAGAAGTGTGACTTCTTGCGGGAGATTATCTAACAGTATTGCCACGTAGCATCGCAGTTTTTGTCTGGCATTCAGCATATTCTGTGGGCTGCTTGCTGGTAACATTTGTGTTCACTGAAGTCTTCTCAAGAGTATGCTGGAGCCTCACATGAATTCAGACAAAGAATATTAATTTATCAAATTCTTCCAGTCTTGGTTAGTTGATCAGTATATTGAATTTTTATAATATATTCTTAAAGGGAGCCTATCAGCAGTTTCTTGTGGCCCTAACCACGGCCAGGATAAAATATTGACAGGCTCCCTCATTACAGTAAACTACACTTTATTCTGTAACGTTGCATTGTTTCCTAAAAACACAGATTTATCATCTCCCTACACTAGTTTCCTAGTGTAAAAAAGTTGAAAACCTTGTGTTTGTGACTTTTTACACGCCATTGTGACAGAATATTGTCTAAGTGCCATCTGTACTCCACCCTCGCAATTTTCCCCAAAAAGGGGCGTGACAGGATGGTGAGGGTCACTCCAGTGGGCCCGGCAAATGTATCTTCTTCTATGCCAGTTTTCTGGTGTAATAGAAGACTGAAATCTATGGCAGCTTGTTTTTAGGTGGAGCTCCGGGGAGTCATATGAAAAGTTAGAGTTGCTTGAATGATCAGATGGTACAAAATCATTTTCTGAATTAAAGAAAATTTTTATAGGACTTGTTTTTCCACGGGAGATACCATCAATTTCTCTCCCCCACCAATCAGCTGTTCTGAAGTAGCTCCGGCCCCGGTACTATTACACAGCATTATCCATTGTGTAGTAGACAGGGTTAGTTACTGCAGCACTGCTCCCATTGAATTTAATGGAGGCAGTGCTGCAGTAACCAGCTCCGTCCACTACACAATGCAGGTGCGGACTAGGAACTTAAAGTGGCCCTGGAAAAAATACTAAAAGTGGCCCATTTTGTAGTCGGGTCCAAATTGATGGAAGGCAGGGCCAGCAATACCATATTGTGGCACATTATATCACCCCAACAGAGCCAAATAGCACAGTCAATCACAAAATACTGCCGACAGCACAAAATACATCCTCAAAATCTTCCACTGGCCGACCTTGAGGAGGATCCAGGTGGCCCCCTGGGGAATTTCCATGTAAGGTCTATGGCAAATTCCCCCCCCCTGACACAATGGATAGAGCTGTGTAGTTCCGCCACCAACTGGGATGAATCAGACATTCATGACCTATTCTGAGGATAGGCCATCAATAAAAAAAAATCCTGAACAACCCCTATAACTTTGTTTTTATATACAGTTTGAATATTTTTTCTTTAACCTGTGACTTTTTAATATCGGCCATGGCACAAAGACAAGAAATTGCACGTCTAGTCAAACAAACGAGCTATCAAGTAGCTGTAGAAAGTCTGCTGCTGCTCAAGCAGTCTAGGTTTATACTTGTGGGAGTAAAAGAAGGACAACCGCTTCATAACAAGTCACCCAAAATGGAATTGAATGTCTTAAGGGTTGAGATTTGCCATGTAGCAAATTCCATTTCGAGTACATAATAGCGCAGAGCTACTCTGTTTTAAGGGCTATGAATTTGTCCCCTCATAATAACATAGGGCATTGTAGTAATCTAGCAAGAAGTAATGGTCCTTCACTTCAAAAAAGTTAAAAGTAAAATAAATTGATTTGCTGGATCAGCACTCTGAAATTGAAAATCTCATTTTATTGCTTTCTATGTAGAATTTGATACTTTTCCATGTATTTTTTCTGAGCCCATTAGCATGAAGGACTCTTAGCAGCTATTGGTTATCTGAGCAAATACCTCTTCCAACATAGTAGAACATTAACGTAGACTATAACCTACCCACTTAAAGACAGAAATGTAGAAGACTTCTCCGCTGATTGTTTCCCCTGCAAAAAAAGCTAGTTAAATGAATGAAAAAGTAGAATGAATGGAAAAGGTGTTATGTTTGACACTGATCTTTTCTTTTCTCCCCCCTATATTCAATTGCTCGCCCGCTCACGCCGCCTGCACCTCAAAAACATCTCTGGAATCCACCTCTTTCTTATGTGGTCTTAAAGAGGACCTTTCATCCGTCCAAACATTGTAAGATAACTATCAGGCTGTGTAGAGCGGCGCCCCGGGATCTCACTGCACTTACTATTATTCCGGGGAGCCGCTCTGTTCTCCCGCTATGTCTCCTGGTAATTTCGCTGACTTGGTAACACTAGGGAGGAGCCTGCCCTGTTTCTCCCTGGGCGTTCCTTCTCCGGTGGGTGAACAGCCTGTCGGATGCACCCTGCCGCTAGTTCATGTGTGCCCCCGTACTGCCGCTCGGTCCCCTTTGACTATAATAGGGGTAGGGGCGGAGTTCCGGCGGCAGCACGGCAGTGCACGCCTAGAGGCGCCGGACTAAAAGTACTGCATGCAGCGTCGAGAGGAAGTGGGAAGCCAGTGCCTGGAAGAAGGTAAGTAAGCTTCCCTTTACAGGCCAGGTAGACCTTCCCCCCCCCCTTCTTTTTGCACAACCCCTTTAAGCCATATTTGTCTAAAGCCATAGTAAGTTTAGTCAAAATAATGTATAGAAGTGCGTCATCGTAGTTGGCTTGCACAGCTCGAGAAGAAAATGTGTAAAGTCGACTGTTTGCATAGTAAAAACCAGAAGCGGCAGCAGCATTTTTTCTTTGGATTGATTTCCAGTCTGTTTCCATGGCAGTATTCTGAGGTGGAACTCCGCTCCGTGCGCAGCCAATGGGTGCACCGGGCTCATCTGAGCCGATAATCTCCTCTCTTTGGAGCGTCTGTTTCTATGATGCCGCTGTCACTTGTGTGTGACCTTCAGAGCCAGTCAGTGGCTGCACCGTCAGCCATCACTGGGGATCTTGCTTTGCCAGCATGCATGTGACAGATGTTCACAAATCTGTATAGCAACAGTGACCCTGAGTGAAACGATAAAATGCAGTTACCATAACAACGATAAATTACGACCTCACAAGCCGCCTCCTGTAAGAATATATATTACAGTCTCTTCATCTGGATACACGTCATGGTCAAGTAAAACAGCTGTAAGTCAGGTTGGCCAACATTCGGATTTTCAGGTCCTAGCTGTGATGTGCCCATGAAGTATATACTGGTGGAAATGTATCATTCTCCCCAAAAGCTGCAAACCTCAGTGGCTCAAGTGGCGTTTCTACTCCACCCTCATCACTTTCCTGAGAAGTGGGCATGACAGGGGCGGGGCCAGCGGGATTGGCATATTCATCTTTTCTATGGTAAAGGAAGACTGAAATCTGATTTCACTTTAGGCGCACGGACTGCACTTCCGGGGGATGCGACTAAGTTATGACGAGACGCATCCTCCGGCAGCACAGAGGATGTCATAGACTGACGTAAAACTGCTGGCCTGTGATAAAGCTCCACCATGGGTACATGTCATGGACAAGCCCTTAATTAGGCTCTTGCACACGACCATATTTTTCATCTGCGTTTTTGCAGCTAGGACACTGACCCATTCATTTTTGGGGATCCATGTGGCCATTCCGCAAATTATAGAACATGTCCTTTTCTTGTCCTTATTGCAGACAAGAATAATCCTTAATATTGACGGCAGTGAGAAAGATCCAGAATGCACACTGGAAGAATGGAGGTATCCGTATTTTTTGGAGCCATTGTTTACTGACTGAAATACAGGCACCGCCATGTGCATGAAGCTTTACTTTTCTTTGGTGGAACTTTTGTGTTTATCCCAAATACTTTTATAATTGCTTCTTTTTGTTGTTTTTTTGTCTCCTCTATTTAAAAAACAAATATTAAAAAAGTTTGACATCCGAAGACTATTAATATACAGAATAAATGTTTCCAGATCAGGTTATGCATTGGTAAAGGTTTCTCTGATATATGAATATCAAATTTTCAGCAGATGCCCTTAGGTCTTGTGCACCAGCTATAGAAAACAGTCAGTGACATAGAACAGGAAAGCCTTTATTGGGGTACTTTCACACTTGTGGTGTTGGATTCCGGAACTGCCTGCCGGATCCGGCAATCTGTATGCAAACGGATACCATTTGTAGACGGATCCGAATGCGGATCCGTCACACAAATGCTTTGCAATACTGGATCCGTCTCTCCGGTTGTCATCCGGAAAAATGGATTCCGTATTTATCTTTTTCACATTTTTAAAGGTCTGCTCATGCGCAGACTGCAAAACCGGATCCGTTTTTCCTGAACACTTGGAGCATTAATGCATTTCAATGGAAAATAATGTTCCGGAATATTGGACATTACATGCTGCAGTATTTTCTCCGTACAAAAACCGTACAGTGACTGAACTGAAGACATCCTGATGCATACTGAACGGATTGCTCTCTATTCAGAATGCATTAGGATAAGGGTCTATTCACACGTCCTTGGTGTATTGCCGATCCGCAAATTCCAGATCTGAAATACACCCGGCCGGCACCTCCAATAGAATTGCCTATTCTTGTCAATTGCGGACAAGAATAGGACATGTTCTATTTTTATTGCGGAGCCGCGTCCCGGAAGTTCAGGGCCGCGCTCCGGAAATGCGGATGCGGAGAGCACATAGTGATCTCTCCGCATCCCGTTCTGCCCCATTGGGAATGAATGGGTCCGCACCCGATCCCGATATTGCGGAACAGATGCGGACCCATTTGCGGACATGTGAATGGACCCTTAAACTGATCAGTTTTTTCAGGTATTAAGCCCCGAGGACAAAACTCAATACCGGAAAAGTTTAACGCAAGTGTGAAAGTACCCTTAGTAGAAAGTCGATGCTGATTATATGTAAGGTTGGATTTTTTCATTTGCAGACTTGATGTCCATAGCCTTTAAAGGGAAAGTGGTTGTTTAGTTTGGACAAACCCTCTTAATAGAAGAATCCTTTAGCATTAGAGGGGTTTTCCAATAGTTTTTTTTATTGACCATCAGTATCTGATCGGTGAGGGTCTGACACTTGGGACCCCCGCCAATCAGCTGATTGAAAGGACACCCACACTCGCATAGTGCCGCAGCCTTCTCTCAGCTCACAAGGCACAGCGTCGTGCATAGTATAGCGGCCGTGCTTGGTATCGCAACTTAGCCACGTTGACTTCAATGGGGGTGAGCTGTGCCTAGGCCACATGACCGACGAACATCACATCACACAGCTTAAGAAAAGCTGGAGAAGGCTGTCACGCTACTACAAGTGCCGCTGCCTTCTCAAACAGCTGATCAGCGGGGGTCCAGGGGGTCCAAAGTGTAGGTTATCAGTAAAAAAAACATTTGGAAAACTCCTTTAAGGTACAGTAGGCTACCGTTAGTGATGACTGATTCACTACTGGTTTATAAGACTTGCACAGCTCACATTCAAATCAGTGAGCTGTCTGTGTAATGTAGGACACAAAAAGTCAACCAGACAGAGAAACTCTCTTTATCACCACCGTCCATTCAAACCAAGAGATAAGGATCCCGAACATGGGACCCCCGTCTTTTAGCTCAGAATTCTTTTAAGGATCATATATTTTAAATAAGTGGCCGAATGATGTAAAGAAATAAATAAAAAGAGTATTACTCACCTCAACGGTCACCTATAACTACTGGTCCAGTGCTTACTGGGTCCTGGCTAGTCTCGGCTTCCTGGCCCTGAGATTAACATGCAGGAAACGGCAGCAGATGCCCGCTGACCCTGTTACTGTCCGCAGCAGACACCAGTGGGAACCTGGATCGGGGCGGCAGTGGCCGCTGAACATTAAGGTTCATAAAATGTTTATTTTATTTTTTACAGCATCCTTCTCCTTCATTATTCCATTGGACAAGCCCTTTAATTGGTTCTAAAGCACCTTTAACAAGGCAATGGAACAAATTAAATTAAGTTAAGCCCTCTAAGGCTGTGAATGGGTTAATACGGCCTTAAATGTAGTATTCTTCCTCTTGTCCTCCTTTTACTCTTGTGTGCAAAAGAAAATCATAATGGAAAATTCATCATCTCGCGAGCCGTTGTTTGAGAAATTCATTCCAGAAGCGTTCAGGACAGAAATAGGCCAAACATTTACAGCTTCATCTAAATTCTCTGCAGAAGGGAACATGTTGTGTGCAGGCTGCTGGAACAGACTGTTTACTTAATGGTGGAAATGTATGCGCTCTGCGTTCTGTGTTTCATCCGCATTAATCCATATGTCTTCATCATTGCCCTTTGTCCAACCTCCACTCCAGACTAGCAGAATGTCTGTGTCCTCTGCCTCGCGAGTTCACCTAGTGCCATCAAAATAAGTATGCCTCAGTGTAACGTGACCTGAACACGAAGGAGGAGACAGCGGGAAGATGTTTATTGTAGACATGAACACGTTGTACCTTGCAGATGATTCTTTTGTTGTAAGAAGAAAACCATTATGCTTTTAGTGTGGTAGAGCACCATAAAACGGAATTGATGTAGGAGATGTCTACAGGCTGATGCCTGGTTTATAATGGTCTCTAGGTAGAAATAAGTGAATCGTTCCAGTGTCCTTTTACTGTAAAACTGTTGGCTTAGGGCTAATTCAGACATTTTTGTCCAACCCCAAAACCAATTTTAGTTATTGCGGGGAAAGTGTTTAACATGAAGAAGCACCAAGACTTCCTTCCCTGTTCCTTCTACGTACCATTCGTGATCACATGCTCCACTGCATCCGTCCACTGGCCTCAGTGGTGACCACAGAAGCTCAGCAGTGACATGCCACTTGGAGACACATCATCTCGGAGACTAGTGAATGGCTGTAGTGATGCATGTGACCAAGGATGGGACATCCGGAGACCAGAAGGGTGGTCCTCTGCATTGAGACAAAGTGGTGGTGAACTGGTGTCTGTTTTTCTTTTCTATAATATAAAATTGGTTTTGAGGTCTGACAACCCCTTCAAACTTGTCCATGTTCCAGATGGAAAGCATGGATGAGTCTATAGACGGACTGCACGTGGTTGGTGAAGCAGGTGACTTGGTCGAGGCACATTTCATTCAATCATCTCTAGTTCTAAATTGAAGTATAAAGCTATATCTCTCTCTAGACAGTGGACAAAGAAATTGTGGAGGCATTGCTTAGGCTACTTTCACGCTAGTGTTTTCTGCAGATCCATCATGGATCTGCAAAAACGCTTCCGTTACAACCGCATGCATGAACGGATCCGGTTGTATTATGACTTCTATAGCCATGACAGATCCGTCTAGAACACCATTGAAAGTCAGAGGGGGATGGATCCGTTTTCTACTGTGCCAGATTGTGTCAGAGAAAACGGATCCGTCCCCATTGACTTACATTGTGTGCAAGGACTGGCTCAGTTTGGCTCTGCTTCATCAGGCAGCGTTTTGGTGTCCTCCTCCAGAGCGGAATGGTGACTGAACGGAGGCAAACTGATGCATTCGATCCTTTTCCATTCAGAATGCATTAGGGCAAAACTGATCCTTTTTGGACCGTTTGTGAGAGCCCTGAACGGATCTCAGAAACGGAAAGCCAAAACGCGAGTGTATGTATCTCTATGGATGTATGTGAGGGACTATTTTCTAGGCAGGAGAGGAAGGAGTAATAAGAGCTAACTGCAGTGCACCCTAGATGAGCTGCTGCCCACCACAGAAAGGGGAGAAAGGTTTTAAATACAGTCTTACATTTTTGGGATAACGACTTTTAACGTAAGTGGATCCCAGTGTCTACTAATCATGGAACTCCCGGTGATCAGCTGTATGCTTTAGGAAAAAATATCAAGTGTTTAAATTCCCCTGCAGTGCCCCCTCAGGGGACATGAAGCATTACAAAGTGCCCATAGATATTAATTTAATGTACAGACATGCTGAGAAGTGAGGTCTCCTGCCATATACCGCTGAGGCCAGAGATTGGCTGCAGCGGTCACATGGGTATCCAGGCATGTAACCACTGCAGCCAAGTAAATGGAGACTGGCGAGAATGGATATGCAGAGGAATAAACAAGTAATGATCTTATCATATTTCCCCCTCTTGGGCAATTTTTTGTCCATCTTGGAGAACCCCTTTAATCATAATCTTTCAAGAATGTCTCAGATTTGGCTATGCAGATTTTGTATTTTACTGTAATTTTTTTGTCCTTTGGAAAATTTAATGCATGTGGCAGTATCTGTATGTATGATGTGTAACAATAATTTATTCAATAATGCAAAATATTGAATGTGCGTCTCATCGCTGGTGAGTGTCGGTGTCTGGTGGAGGCTTTGCTGCTGTTGTCTATGTGTACATTCTTAATTGGGCTCGTTGCCATGGTGTAACTCTGCTATCTCGTCAGAATGCCCGCAGGTTTACACTGGCAGGGTACCGGGTGTCTTTTTTTCAGCTCTGCAATATTAACTCACTAATTTCTTTGTGAAGAGACAAAGAACACTTTTAACCACTTCCTTGCTGCCTACCGTATGTATACAGTGGAAGTAGAGTCTTTAAATATGGCTTCTGCTTAAGAGTTGAGCAGGCGCCATAGCCGCCAGGTTTCTGCTGTTTTATGTTATTACCAATTACAGACATTTAACCTCTCAGATGCAATAGTAAACTGCGACCATGGCATCTGAGGTATCTTTCCCCCGCAGTTCTGTGCTTCTGGGGTACGAACAGTACCAATTTATTTCCCAAATAAAAGTGAATAAAATGTGATCAAAAGTCATACATACTTTAAGGTTATTTTCACATCTGCGTTTTCCTTTCCGGTTTTGTGATCCATCAGAGGATCTCAAAACTGGAGGAAAACACTTCAGTTTTGTCCCCATTCATTGTCAATGGGGACAAAACTGAATAAAGCGGAACAAAGTGCACCAGAATACATCCCGTTCCGTTTTGTTGTGTTCCCATATCGGACACAAAACCGCAGCGTTTTTTTATGTGGCATGGGAAACTGAACCGGCATCAAAAACCATGGAAGTCAATGGTGCCGGGGGTTTTTTTTTTTTTTTTTTTTTTTTTTTTTTTTTTGACGCCCATTGACATCCGGTGCCCATTGACTTACAATGGTATTGTTCATTTTCGATTATAATACAATCGGATCCGTTCTGAATGGACGCAGCCAGTTGTATTATTCAAATGGATGCGTTTTCCTCCGGTTTTCAGATCCTCTGCCGGATCTCAAAACTAGAAAGGAAAACGCAGATGTGAAAGTAGCCTTAGGCTACTTTCACACTAGCGTTCAGAGCGGATCCTTCTGATGTTTCATCAGACGGATCCGCTCCTATAATGCAGACGTTTGCATCCGTTCAGAACGGATGCGTCTGCATTATAATTTAGAAAAATTTCTAAGTGTGAAAGTAGCCTGAACGGATCCGTTCAGACTTTACATTGAAAGTCAATGGGGGACGGATCCGCTTGAAGATTGAGCCATATGGTGTCATCTTCAAGCGGATCCGTCCCCATTGACTTCCATTATAAGTCTGGACGGATCCGCTCGCCTCCGCACGGCCAGGCGGACACCCGAACGCTGCAAGCAGCGTTCAGGTGTCCGCTCACTGAGCGGAGCGGAGGCTGAACGCTGGCAGACTGATGCATTCTGAGCGGATCCGCCTCCACTGAGAATGCATTAGGGCTGGACGGCTGCGTTCGGGGCCGCTTGTGAGCCCCTTCAAACGGAGCTCACGAGCGGACACGTGAACGCAGGTGTGAAAGTAGCCTTAAAGGGAACCTGTCATCTGAATTTTGTGTATAGAGCTGAGGACATGGGTTGCTAGATGGCCGCTAGCACATCCGCAGTACCCAGTCCCCATAGCTCTATGTGCTTTTATTGTGTAAAAAACACGATTTGATACATATGCAAATGAACCTGAGATGAGTCCTGTCCCTGAGATGAGTCATGGACAGGACTCATCTCAGGTTCATTTGCATATGTATCAAATCGTGTTTTTTACACAATAAAAGCACACAGAGCTATGGGGACTGGGTATTGCGGATGTGCTAGCGGCCATCTAGCAACCCATGTCCTCAGCTCTATACACAAAATTCAGATGACAGGTTCCCTTTAAAGGGGTTATCCAAGTACAAATTGTCCTGCAAAAAACAAGCCCTCATATGTTTATGTGGATGGAAAAATAAATAAAGTTATGGCTCCAGGAAGGCAGGGAGTACAAAACAGAAAAGAAAGATCAGAAAATTGCCTGGTAATGAAGTGGTTACTTTTTTTCTTGTTCAGATTTCTCCTCTCCTGAATATGAGTCCAGGATACTGGAAAGTGTTTTAGCCTTGGCTCAAATTCTGAAAGATTACTTTAGTAGATGGACAGTGTACAGGGCTGTGATTACTTGGACTCTGCTATCCAGCAGAATGTAGCTCTTTCTGCTGACTCCACACTTCCCTTCTGTGCTGGGAGCTCTCTAGATAACCAAGAACAGGCAGACAGATTGCAGGTCTCCGAGCACAAGGATGTTTACAGACATACACTGGCCATCAAAAGTTTAGAGAACAATTTATGAACACTTGATTTTTTCAGAAATAATGTAATCTACATTGATCATCATTTGAAGGATTTTTTTGTTGTAAGGTGTACACCATGCCATTAGAACAGTGTTTTCCAAAATAACCAAAGTATATCAACATAAAACCTTTATTTTTCAAAAAACCTGATCATCATAATTAGAGAACAGCAATGACTGTAGCCAGGGCACTCATACAGGCACTCACCACATACATGGACGCAGTCATACAGGCACTCACCACATACATGGACGCAGTCATACAGGCACTCACCACATACATGGACGCAGTCATACAGGCACTCACCACATACATGGACGCAGTCATACAGGCACTCACCACATACATGGACGCAGTCATACAGGCACTCACCACATACATGGACGCAGTCATACAGGCACTCACCACATACATGGACGCAGTCATACAGGCACTCACCACATACATGGACGCACTCATACAGGCACTCACCACATACATGGACGCAGTCATACAGGCACTCACCACATGCATGGACGCAGTCATACAGGCACTTACCACATACATGGACGCACTCATACAGGCACTCACCACATACATGGACGCACTCATACAGGCACTCACCACATACATGGACGCACTCATACAGGCACTCACCACATACATGGACGCACTCATACAGGCACTCACCACATACATGGATGCACTCATACAGGCACTCACCACATACATGGACGCACTCATACAGGCACTTACCACATACATGGATGCAGTCATACAGGCACTCACCACATACATGGACGCAGTCATACAGGCACTCACCACATACATGGACGCAGTCATACAGGCACTCACCACATACATGGACGCAGTCATACAGGCACTCACCACATACATGGACGCAGTCATACAGGCACTCACCACATACATGGACGCAGTCATACAGGCACTCACCACATACATGGACGCAGTCATACAGGCACTCACCACATACATGGACGCACTCATACAGGCACTCACCACATACATGGACGCACTCATACAGGCACTCACCACATACATGGACGCAGTCATACAGGCACTCACCACATACATGGACGCAGTCATACAGGCACTCACCACATACATGGACGCAGTCATACAGGCACTCACCACATACATGGACGCACTCATACAGGCACTCACCACATACATGGACGCACTCATACACGCACTCACCACAAACATGGACGCACTTATACACGCACTCACCACATACATGGACGCACTCATACAGGCACTCACCATATACATGGACGCATTAACATCATACATGGATGCACTCACATCATACATGGATGCACTCACATCATACATGGACGCACTCATACAGGCACTCACCACATACATGGACGCACTCATACAGGCACTCACCACATACATGGACGCACTCATACACGCACTCACCACATACATGGACGCACTTATACACGCACTCACCACATACATGGACGCACTCATACAGGCACTCACCATATACATGGACGCATTCACATCATACATGGATGCACTCACATCATACATGGATGCACTCACATCATACATGGACGCACTCATACAGGCACTCACCACATACATGGACGCACTCATACAGGCACTCACCACATACATGGACGCAGTCATACAGGCACTCACCACATGCATGGACGCAGTCATACAGGCACTTACCACATACATGGACGCACTCATACAGGCACTCACCACATACATGGACGCACTCATACAGGCACTCACCACATACATGGACGCACTCATACAGGCACTCACCACATACATGGACGCACTCATACAGGCACTCACCACATACATGGATGCACTCATACAGGCACTCACCACATACATGGACGCACTCATACAGGCACTCACCACATACATGGATGCAGTCATACAGGCACTCACCACATACATGGACGCAGTCATACAGGCACTCACCACATACATGGACGCAGTCATACAGGCACTCACCACATACATGGACGCAGTCATACAGGCACTCACCACATACATGGACGCAGTCATACAGGCACTCACCACATACATGGACGCAGTCATACAGGCACTCACCACATACATGGACGCAGTCATACAGGCACTCACCACATACATGGACGCACTCATACAGGCACTCACCACATACATGGACGCACTCATACAGGCACTCACCACATACATGGACGCAGTCATACAGGCACTCACCACATACATGGACGCAGTCATACAGGCACTCACCACATACATGGACGCACTCATACAGGCACTCACCACATACATGGACGCACTCATACACGCACTCACCACAAACATGGACGCACTTATACACGCACTCACCACATACATGGACGCACTCATACAGGCACTCACCATATACATGGACGCATTAACATCATACATGGATGCACTCACATCATACATGGATGCACTCACATCATACATGGACGCACTCATACAGGCACTCACCACATACATGGACGCACTCATACAGGCACTCACCACATACATGGACGCAGTCATACAGGCACTCACCACATACATGGACGCACTCATACAGGCACTCACCACATACATGGACGCACTCATACACGCACTCACCACATACATGGACGCACTTATACACGCACTCACCACATACATGGACGCACTCATACAGGCACTCACCATATACATGGACGCATTCACATCATACATGGATGCACTCACATCATACATGGATGCACTCACATCATACATGGACGCACTCATACAGGCACTCACCACATACATGGACGCACTCATACAGGCACTCACCACATACATGGACGCAGTCATACAGGCACTAACCACATACATGGACGCACTCATACAGGCACTCACCACATACATGGACGCACTCATACACGCACTTACCACATACATGGACGCACTCATACACGCACTCACCACATACATGGACGCAGTCATACAGGCACTCACCACATACATGGACGCACTCATACAGGCACTCACCACATACATGGACGCACTCATACACGCACTTACCACATACATGGACGCACTCATACACGCACTCACCACATACATGGACGCACTTATACACGCACTCACCACATACATGGACGCACTCATACAGGCACTCACCATATACATGGACGCATTCACATCATACATGGATGCACTCACATCATACATGGATGCACTCACATCATACATGGACAGACTTACATACGCACTCACCACATATATGGACATATATACTGTATATTAAAATTATATATATATATATATATATTGTGGGGACTCTCTCTGGTAGACAGGATTAGCGGACGCAGTATAGAGACAACAACAAGTTCTTTGGATCAAACAGTTCAGTGTTTTATTCACACTTTAGGCAAGTGACAAAACAAACAATCATAAAAAATCACCCTGCGGTGTTGGTGGTAATTCACACCATGCAGCAATTCTGCCTCAAAGAGTCCTTGCTGATAGCAGCACCAACCTGTTTTCACGCAAAACAGGTAGCAAGCCTTCATCCAGACACAACGCTCCCAGATCCCAACACAGAGACCTGGCTTCTGAGCCCAGCTGCCTATTTAAGGACAGCCAGGTACTGCCAAAACCCGGACCGGCATTTAAAATCCAGCCCGGTATTTGACCTCACCTGGCTGTAAATCAGCCCAGCGGCACATGCTGAGAGGAAAATACCTGTTTTCCCAGACCAAATTGACACTTAAATGTGACAATTGCCTCTTGTCAAAGTGGTGTGTACTTACACAGTCTCATTCCATGCAAGGAGAATAGGGAGAGCACATCGTAGACTGTTAGGCTTACAAGCGGAAATCCTGTCAGAAAGCCGCTCACCTTAAATCGTTGTGCTGAGGGCACCACAACTTATGGGGCATTGGAGAATGAGTATCGAGGTGCTGCGCATGGTCCCCACTGGACCCACAAGCCAGGCCGGAGTACACAGTGAGAGAGAAGTAGAAGATGGGGGAGCTCTGGAGCGGCACTACCTCTGCAAACAATACGATCTTGAAATAAGTGACGTGATAGTCTATCATAGTTGTCTCCGCAACGCGTTTCTGGCCTGTACCGGTCCTTTCGTCAGGTGTAAACGTATTCTGTGTATTGCCTGCCAAAAGGACTGTTACAGCCACAAAACTGAGACAACTATAATAAAGTATCACTCTGCTTATTTCAAGATCGTACTGTTTGCTTAGGTAGCGTCGCTCCAGAGTTCCCCCTTACACAGTGTCATTCACTACTGATTCAACAGTGTCAGACTGTGTTTGGACATGCCCCAAACTGGTAAAACCCGGTTGCGGTGTCAGCTCTAAGAAAAGGTGCTCCAGAAATGTTATATTATGAGTAATTCAATTATTTACTAAAATGTAGATGTCATTAAAGGGGCTCTCCAGGAATACTGATTTTTGAATACTGATTCATCCTTACCTGCTCCCTGCTGCTCTGGTTCTCTGCGATGCCTCCATGTTCCGGTCCCCGGCTTGTTTTCATCCAGCGCTGCATGGGCATGGTCACATGCTCTGCTTCAGCCAATGACTGGCTTCAACTGTGGCATGGCTAGAAGCAGCACACCACCGCTGAAGCCAGTCATTGGTTGCAGTGTACCGTGCTCATACAGAGCCAGAAGAAAACAAACAGGGGACATGGACACAGCGGAGGCATCGTGTAGGAACATATCGGCTGGGAGCAGGTAAGTATGAATCTTCTGTGTACAGAGGCAGCCTGTGGGCACTTGCTAAAAAAAAAAAAAGTATTCCTGGAGAACCCTTTTAGGAGCTTGTGCACAGTTTTACAGTCTGCAAATTGGGGAATCCGCAAAACCTGGATACCGGTTGTGTGCATTCCGCATTTTGCGGAACAGAACTGCCAGCCCCTAATAGAACAACTAATGCGGACAAGAATAGGACATGTATCATTTTGTGGATGGCACAGAATGGACGTGCGGCTACGGACAGCACACGGTGTGGCCCAACTGAAGTGAATGGGTCCGCATCCAAGCCCCAAAAAATGCCAATCGTATGCGGACACAAGCCACGGTCGTGTGGCTGGGCCCTAAGGAAGAAAATAAATCTTCGAATATTGTATTATGGCCAGTGATTGGGTTTATGAATGTTCACTCCCGGTCATTGCCCCGTGTCCGGCGATCGAGCAGACATTTATTGGCTGATCAGATCTTTTATATGGACATTGAAGATATCGTTTGGTAACATGCAGTGACGATGATTGCTCCATATTAAGCACTCGTCTCCAGCAGAAAATATGCCTCCAGCCCCAAGACTCAGTCCCTTCATGTTGTTGACCTGAGTTTGAACTGCGGGAGCTGCTTGTAATAATCTTTCCTCTTTAGCTTTCTCCTAATCATTTCACTTTCTGCGTGTGCATCACATTTTTGTCCACTATTGCCATAATGCCAGCAATATAAGCTGTAGTATGAACAGCTCCGAGGCAGATCCTATGGGAAGGTGACTGCAATGTCGGCACGTCTGGATGATACCGCCACTTGGACAATTTTGCAGTATTATAGGCCTCCATAAGCCTGTCCTTGGGGCCACTTTTCAGCCTGGTTTAGACCTCATTCACATTTCTGTGTCCATGTGTGGAAAATCCATCCGTGAAGAATCTGTCTTTGGTCCATTTGTTGTTTTCTTGCCCTCCGTGTGTCATCCGTATTCCACACACACTACTCAGCTGAATATTAATTTCCAGAGCATCTCCAGACCACTGACAGAACACGGATGTTGTGTCATCATTTTTCATGGACTCATAGACTTCATTGGGCGTGTTTGGTCTCCATCAGAGACCAGAGTGGTGCATGGAGACCAAACACGCACGCTCATTGGAAAACCACTCATTAACATCAATGGGTATGTTTGGTGTCCGTGGAGAACATGTACAGCATACATCCGGGATACACTGAAGTGTGAACGAGGCCTTCAGATTTTGGTAATTAAGAAACAATCAGTTGATGAAAGGTTGTCCAGATCACTAAATTGTTAGGTACTGTAACTCACCAGACATTTATGGCCATAAGGAGAATTCAAGACAAGCCCTGGGAGTTATGAACCTTCAGGGAAATGATTGTTTAAGATCACCCTAATTGTGGTATGGATTTTGCCCATGAAATCCCTAGGTCTCATCCCTAGTCTCCAGTAACAACCACTAATGGCTTGCAGATGAGAAATATGGGATCCTAAGGAAGGAGCATAGTCATTCCTGTCTGGGTTCAAGGCCAGCAGTAATCAACTAATGGTCCAGGCAATTCTTATATAGTGGATGATGATCAGGAGTTGTAAAGGCAGGCACATGCCTGGAGATTGTCAATTATTTGCAAGGCAGTAACCTTTTGGGGTGCCTTGGCCCTGCAGGCGGTCAGATGTGGCACATGTGCTTGTATAGTGTAAGGAAGAAGCCGAAAGGAGCATTGACCACAGTGATTGAGTGACCTACCTCTCCTTGCAGTCCAGTAGTAGAATACAAAAGTTAGGGCGCTAAACATGCTTTGCAGTTTCATCCACATTTATAAAAAAACTTAGAACCCATTTAATAAATAGTCTGTATAGTGTATAGACTGAGTCTATATTATATTATAATTTTAAATAGCCAGTTCTGTCCCTATAGATTCTGTAATGACCAATTAAAGGCCATTACAGTACATACCTCCGTAGTAATCCCAAGAAAGCATTGATTTTAGTATATGCAAATTTAATGCCTAGTGCAACCAGGGCATCACCATTGCACCGAATGCCCCACTCCTTATCTCTGCCCACCTCAACTCCTCCGTTTTGAGTGACGAGGCCAGGCAGAGGAGATGTACTCCTCGCCCAGTGTACCCAAAGTGATGGCGCACGTGCAGTACAGCCCTGACGCTTGCCAGGTCTGCGTACTGCAGACTACTTCCTCCCAGGCAAGCATCAGGGCTGTACTGCGCATGCTCCGATTTCCAAAGTACTGGTGCACACGAAAGAACACAAGGCAAGGCGAGATTACATCACCCCTGCCTGGCCCTGTCACTCAAAGCTTGGGGAGGGGGGCAACGTTAAGGTGTGCGTCTTCTGGTGCAACATCGACGCCTTTGTTGCACCAAGTGGCTAATTTGCATATATCCCCAAAATCACCGAATTCTCAAGAATTATCAGTTTGGATAGGTGTTTGAATCAGGAGACCTGCACACATCTGACAGCACTAGGATTACTATGTTATGTGGGGACAGATTCCCTTTAAGATAGTCCGATCCTGGTATGGTACTCCACAAGATTTAAAAAAGGTTATCTGGGGCATTTAAAAATCTCGGAGAAGAGAGGGGATGCGAAAAAAAACAAAAAACAAAACAAGTTATTACTCACGTGCAGCCTCCCCTTCCTCAGCGGCTCAGATGTTCCCCCTGGTCTTTGCCGCTTTCTTCCAGTGATGACATTGCGACCACCCGCCTGTGACTACTGCAGCTGATGAGCAGACAGCGGTAATGTCATCACCGCAGGACAGCGATACAGACCGACGAGAACACTGATTTTCCAGGCAAGTGCTACTGATTTTGTTATTTTCGCTCATAGCGTTTCTTTGAGATTTTTAGATACACTGAACAACCCCTTTAAGGAGTTTGTCTGCCTCTGACTTCATAAAGTTTGATTTGTTCTGTGAACAGGGAAGAAGTAGGTTATGATTTCTAAACCCTGTATGGCTTCTTGTCTGCTGCTCAGCGCTCGGATTTTCTTGGAACATATTTAATTCCCTCCTTGCAGACTCGGAACGCTGCGTTCTCTTCTCTGACTACACGCTAATGTTCCAGGTCTGTGTATGTCTGCCAGGGATTTTTTTTTTTAAAGGCTCTGTGTAAAAGTTCTTAAAATGAAGAGATATAAGCCTGTCTGTAAGCTGAGAGCACAAATAAATAACGACGGCTTGGACGCCTGTCAGCGCCATATTTACCGGTTGGTTTCTGCTGACATCCCGCTCTGTGTAAGATTTGGCAGGAGGGCGATGATGTTTTCCAGCTGTTCCGCCTGCATGTGTCCATAGATTCCGCTTTCCTGTGGTCTCCAGCATGGAAACGGCTAATGGAAATATCTTCCCTCAGACGTTTGAAACGAAGGAGCACGAGAGAAGAAGACAAATTGGCCAATAACGTATTGATTGCCCAGCTTTATGAGTAGGTAGCGCCTCTACCGAAGATGAATGGGGTGTTTTACAAAGAAATTGCCTGGCGGGAATTTATCATGTTTAATCCAGTTTAATTCTCAAGTGCGGCATTTCTTTGTCGATTGTCGTCGGGGCTAGGTTTCTTGCTGGACTCATGGTCTAGTTATGGGGAACATTAATCTCCCTTTTCCCAGATCATAATCAGGTTGTTTCAACTGTGGGGTAAATGGCCAGAACTATCAACTTGCCGCTGGCTTATTGTCTTCATACCATATGTTATCGGGAATGTCTTTATGGATTTTAGCGGCACGTACTATTAATATTTCACAGCAGGAAACATAGCCTTGCTTGGCTGACCCACATCTTGGATGACTTAAACATTGTGGCTCACCAGTATATTGTACCTTGTTTTGTGTTGGTGTCCTTGGCTGCTATCCATAGCCTTCAGCAATAAAAGGAAAGTTATGACTTCTCTATCATAACTTAGGCTACTTTCACACTCTCATTTTTGTGGGGATCTGTCATGGACGGATTCGTTCAGATAATCTAACCATCTGCATCCGTTCAGAACGGATCCGTTTGTATTATCTTTAACATTGCCAAGACGGGTCCGTCTTGAACACCACTGAAAGTCAATGGAGGACAGATCCGTTTTTTATTGTGCCAGTGAAAACGGATCCGTCCCCATTGACTTAGGCTACTTTCACACCTGCGTTAGGTGCTGATCCGTCTGGTATCTGCACAGACGTATCTGCACCTATAATGCAAACGCTTGTATCCGTCCAGAACGGATCCGTTTTCATTACCATTAACAAAAATAAAATAAAAAATTTCATGATAATGCAAACAGATCCGTTTTAAATTACACTGAAAGTCAATGGGAGGCGGATCCGTTTTCAGTTGCACCATATTGTGTCAGTGAAAACGGATCCGTCCCCATTGACTTACAATGTAAGTCAGGATGGATCCGTTTGGCTCAGTTTCGTCAGACGGACATCAAAACGATGCAAGCAGCGTTTTGGTGTCCGCCTCCAGAGCAGAATGGAGGCTGAACAAGGCAAACTGATGCATTCTGAACGGATCCTTATCCATTCAGAATGCATTGGGGCTAAACTGATCCGTTTTGGGCCGCTTGTGAGAGCCCTGAAACGGATCTCACAGGCGGACCCAGAAACGCCAGTGGGAAAGTAGTCTTACATTGTGTGCCAGGACGGATCCGTTTGGCTGCAAGCAGCGTTTTGGTGTCCATCTCCAAAGCAGAATGGAGACTGAACGGATGCATTCTGAGCGGATCCTTTTCCATTCAGAATGCATTAGGGCAAAACTGATCCGTTTTGGACCGCTAGTGAGAGCCCTGAACGGATCTCAGAAACAGAAAGCCAAAAGACTAGCTAATGTTTGTACTTGTTTGCAATTAGATATGTTATACTATTCCGTTTTTTTTATATGTATTTTATTGTATTCTTTCATGAAGCACTGTACAGAGATAGTCATCACGCCGAGATTTTGATATTGGTGACCTGTCCTCAGTGAAAAACGGCCATTTTTAGAACCAAGTAATGTCTATGAGGATAATCACCATGGACATTTTTTCTAGCAGACAGTGAATAGTGGCCATAGAAAAAATAGGGCTTGTCCTATTTTTGGCCATTCTCACGATCAGGCCGACACCATTGAATGGGCCCATTTGTAACGGCCTTATAGCCAGAAATGCACATGTGTAATGACTTGAATGCTTGGGGACACCTGCCTGTAACCCTCGCTTCTCACTACTGTCAAAGTATGATGATGTCCCATGATGATTCTGGAGCGCTGGTCCTGCAGCATCCAGTGAGGAGCAAGTGTCCCCGCGGGTTCAAGTGGACGAGTTGAGGGGTATTTTATAATACTGGGGGCTAAAGTGAGCATTTTTTTAATACTGGGGACCATTATCTATATTGGGGGGCAGTATGGGGGGTCATTATACTGGGGGAACAAAGGGCCCCATTAACTATATTGAGGGGCTGTATGGAAGACTTATCTATACTGTGGGGCACTATGGGGGTCATTATACTGGGGACACTATTGGGACCGTTATCTGTACTGGGAGGCACAATGGGACCATTATCTATAGTGGAGGTAACAATGGGACCATTATATATACTGGGGGGCACTATATGGGAGGCATTATGTATACTGAGGGCACCATATGTGGTTGTTAAAAACTGATGCAAAATGGCAGTTAGAAAAACATGTAAACGGGCAGAAAATAGATGCACACAGAGATGCAGAGCAATTATCCTTTTTTTATATAGGCCATATAAGTACTCTGTGCAGTCCACATTGGAGAGTTCTAGCTGAACACATAGTGTGAACAGTGGCATTTGAACCCAAGGGCCCCGCGGTGCAATCAACAATTCGTATTGAGATTTTGGTATCACTGTGGTATATAATTTTGGATTGTTTTTTTGTATTTTTAATTATGAATATATAGTATCCACCCTCATTGCATTTTGGCAGTAATAAAGGATTTCGATATCCAGTCCGCTGTTTACTTGAGAGCCCAATATGGATCCTGGTCACCCATTATATGTCATCAAATGAATAGATGGATAGTAATAGATCTATGTGTATCATTTGTATATCTTTTTACACCCTATTATTGAGATTTGTGCCTCCGGCATATCTCATCTAGCGGATAACAACTGTGGTAAAATGCCACCTTTTATGAGCTGTCTGAGAGATTGAAGAAATCTGGTCTGCACAGTGACTAAGCTGTGAAGATAAATGACAAGTCGTGTAATAACTGCCAGAGAGAAATCTGTCCTGGTGATGCTGCATGCATGCATAATGGTTCGTAATATGTGCTGTTTAGCATATTTCTCTTTACCATATTAATAATTCCACGTACACATTCAGGTTTCCAGTACAATTAATACTGTGCGTGTTTCTCTTCTATCCTAGAAAGCAGCTCTCCGGGGGACATCGGAGTTTGATAATTAAAAGAACTTGTTAATATCTGTATTCTGTGGGTGTAGTAGGCTTAGAAATGATCTAGTCTGCTGATCATTCATCACATGAGCTGTGACACCTTCTGAAGTATTCGGTGGTGTGAACTGTGGTATATTTGGATTACTGATGTCTAGGCCTGGTTGTTCAGGTTCAGGTTTTTTCCTTGCCTGGTATAGTTACTGGGAATGCAAAGCAGTCCTAGAAATACGCTCCTCAACATTGAAATTGCAACACCAAGAAGGAAATGTCGAGGAAGTAGGAGGTGTCGATAAGATCTGCAGATGATCACGTTTTTCCTACTTTTGTCTCGGATGAACTGATAGCCGGAGACTGGTCAAGAGACCACGTGGAAAACGCCATGAAAAGGGAACATCACACCGGTTCGACTCCTGGGATTATGGTGTTAGGTGGCATAATGTACTGTAGCGATCCCCGCTGGTCTTCATTTCATTTACACTAACAGCTTGGTGTTACATTGTTTTGGTCATGCAACCAGTGGAACGCCCATTTCACCAAAATGTCACAGCAGCCTCAAGTTGGTTGTGCTACTGTGATCAGCCTGCATGGCCTAAACGTGCTATAACCTACAACAACCCATATTGCAATACCTAACTCTTCAACCTACTACAAACTATACAAAAAAGAGCGAGAATATGTAGCGATAAAAAAATCTCATTTTATTCAAATCAATAACATAATCAGTACAAGTAAAGTCAATAGGGACAGGACATGGAGACTGAGCCTCTATGGGGCTCTATAACGTGGAGAATCACACTTGGGGGTGAGCGTAACCAGGAACAGCAGATCACACAACAATGTTGCAGGAGCTAAGGACACAGGAGTGGTTGCGGGTGCATAATGCTATTCCCCATTAAATAACAACTAACATCCTATCGGTCTAAGCATCTAACATATGGACACTGTTGGGTAATGAGAGGACGGTGGAGTGCTAACATGAGGATGACAATGTGAACAATTACTATAGCCACCCGTCCAACCCTGCACAGGGTACCATGTTACCTACCCATATTGCTGCTGTAAACTGGTGACACAGATCCCCAAACGCATCAACCTCTTATGGCCTAAACGTGCTACCATAGCCTGGAGCGCTTCCATTTTTATAATTTTCATATTAGTAACATGTCTATCTATCCAGTGATTTCCCTAATTCTACAACCTTTCTGTCTTGGTGTTCCAGTTTCAATGTTGAGGAGTGTACAACAAAGCTATCCATCTCATGTTTCGTAAACAATTTTGCATGAGAAGGCATCTAAGGGTGCCTTATACCTTCAATAGCATAGCCTTCCTGGCACCCCCATACACATATATGGTTAGCTCGTCAAGTGTGTATGTGTTTTCAGTGGGTGGAGAAGAGTAAGCCACTGCCAGTGTTCTCAAGTGGAAGTTTATTTCCTAGATGAACAAAAAGATCAGATGTTGAAATTCAAAGCCCCCGATCCTTCTCTACCATGACATCACCTCTTAGTGGAGAATTAGATTGTTGTCTGCTTCCACCTGACAATAGTCTAAATGTGTATGAGTGCCTTTAAGACATGAATAGCACATCACCAAGATAAAAGTTGAATGTAAGATAAGGTGGATTTAGATGGGCAGATAATCAGGTAGATTAGAGAAATTGCATAGCACAGTAATCCCATCGTTTTCCATTATCTTGGCCACCTCTACATTCAATCATTTCATGGATAGGGTTGCTGGACCTCCATACCACTAGCAACTATTTATTACTGGTCTTCAAAGGATCAAAAGACACAATTCCCTTAAATCATGATGTTTTATTTGCCAGATCATCAAGTGTTTGCATTCACACACAGTAACCTGCAGATCTTTAGATCAACATTTTTAGCATTCCTAAAGATCTTCCATTTCGCCCATCCAAGGTGACTGTGTACGATTATTCACACATTGAGAATTGATACTATGATAAGCGAAGATTAAATTTAGTTGAAGTGTACTCATTATTATTAAGGCATGTAAAGGACTACAGAATTGATGTCCTATCATTAAGATTGACTGTCAGACTCAGGTCGGTAAGTGTCTGGCACTCCAGCAAGCTGATAGGCAGGGGGGCTAAGTGTTAGACCCCAACTAATCTGCTCTTAAGGGTTTTGTAGTCTCAGGCGATAGTCTATCCTGGGTGCATCACATCTTCTGCATTTAAGTTGCCAATAACCCTGCCGCATTTGGTGCAGTGCTGACGGTTTTCATGAGACTTATTCTTTTGTTATATTGATCCTTATGATTTTTTCGAATACTTCATTTTTGCTCGTATTTTTTTCCTTTTCCCATTTTACTTTTCCGTTCCCCATCCCCCACGTAGATAAAATCTCGACAAACAGAAAAGCCTGGAGTCTGGCCAACTGCAAGCGCTGCGCCTCTTCCTAAGGCTGTGAATTACAATCTGTTGTTGCTGTGCTGTTCCTCCGGTTGCCAAAGCAACAGCAGAAGAGTGAATTAAAAGCTGGGTGGACCGCCTCGTCTAAACCGCTGGAGAGGAAAAGAAAATAAGATTGCAAGGGCATAAAAGCAAACGTGATCAGCGCGGCGAGCCTAAATTAGGAAGTTGGGTGTATTTACAAACTGTGCATACGTTTTGATGGGGATAATTATGTGTTTTTGAATTTTGTTTTGAAATTGAATTTGCTTGGACCGATTCCCGATCGGAAACAATAGGCTGTTTTTGGCACATAATGCTATGGCTTACCATCGTCTTACGCGGAACGCCGTTATTTTCATGCAGACCTGGAAATGAAGGTGCAGGGACTGAAACGTGACAATTGCCAAGCAAGAGAGTTGAGGCCGAATTGTTGGCTGAGCTTAAAAGACCAAAAAATGACTCCTCTTTATTTCCTCTAGATATATACTTAACCATGTGCTGTCAGTGGTGATTGTAAGCTCTTGTGAACAGGGTCAGTTACGTCATCAGTATTCATGCGTTGTTATATCCCGTGCTACATGCTAGATTTCTCTAGGGCGTGAAATCCTACAGTTTTTATAAATTAGTGACCTCTTTTTTTTAACATATTGGGGTAGATTTATAATGCTTTAACACCATAGGCGAAAAGTATAGTGTGTGCCAGATTTACTATAACTTCCGCCAGAAACTGGTGTGTCATAAGTTGTAGCTGAAATCTATGCTGGTCCCTAGGTGTACATTTGAATTTTTGGTGCATGTAAGGTCAGAGGTGCCCTTAATTTATCAAGAGGCATCTGCTCTTAATAAATTACGCACATCTCTGGTATACAGAGGATCAACACCAGGGTATGGGCAGACTAGATGGGCCAAATGGTTCTTCTTATCTGCCGACACATTCTATGTTTCTATGTCAAGGTTCCCCATTGTTCTAATGCATCTAAAAATAAAAGTGAACCTACTATGTAAATAAGGGTCCATTCACACGTCCGTAGAATGGGTCCGCATCCGTTCCGCAATTTTGCGGAACGGGTGCCGATCCATTCATTCTCAATGGGGATGGAAAGGATGCGGACAGCACACATTGTGCTGTCCACATCGGCATTTCTGGTCCGTGGTTCCCGAAAAAAATAGAACATGTCTTAATCTTGTCCGCAATAGCGGACAAGAATAGGCATTTCTATAGACGTGCCGGGTCGGTGTATTGCGGATCTGCAATACACTACGGACGTGTGAATGGACCCTAAGTCTTACTCTCCTATCTTTGTGTGTCTACAGCTCCTGTACAGACCTATATGTCTCCATGGTAACAGACTACAAAGAAAACCTGTGTAGTCTGATCCTGCAGTCATATTATTACCCACATGCCCCCTGTTTCTTGCTAACCCAGAAACTGTATGCTAGTAAAGGGCTATTTTCACTGGCCGATGATCGTGAAGAACTCAGACCTTTGTTCACCTGTTCATAGCCAGGTGACCGCATCTTATGCGGCATTAACAGTCCTCAGTTGTCAGCAGCACATTGTTCTGCATGAACGGCATGTGCTGCTCACAGTAATGGAACTGTATGTTCCCACATTCAGTGCTGATGATCGCTCCATATAAATGGAGCTAAATGAGCGCAGATCGACAAACTATATGTTTCGGGGACAAAATCTGCTTGCGTAAATGGACCCTAAGGAATAGGGGACAGATGGAAGAGAGTGTGACTGCAGAGTCGCACCACAAAGGGTTTGTTTCTAGTCTTTTACCATCTAAAGACATAGATCCACGTAAAAGCTGCGGGGCACTGTACCAACATTTTCAGTGGAAACGTCCATCAGATACTTGTAATGGTTTTCCAGACCACCAATCGTTCCAACCTGAAGTATATTTTATCTCAGTGTCCAGTTTATCTCAATGTGTTTTTGCCAGTTAGAAGCTGACTATAATGCTTTTCAAAGAAATACTGAAATTCCAGAAAGATGTCTGCCCCTATAATCACTTCTGCATCTTGCTTATCCACGAGTCTCCAAACTTGCATATGTGAATGATATTGGCATTTTTAAGCTATTATAAATCCAAATTTCCCATAACCCCCACTCCCACCACTCTCCCTGTGAAACCGCAGACCTCTGTCTTAGCATCGTTCTTGGCAGTGGGACTTGAACAGTAAACATCTGAGATCCCCCAAGCTTTATTGTGAAACCAAGGAAATACTGTAGCGTGCTCCATCCCTGCAAATCCTAAACTGACCGGCTGCCGTAACCCTCAAGTCATGGGAGTTCTCATGGCAAGGGGTCAAATTCCCTTTTACTATTCGTAATGTGTGACTTATGTTTTTTCTTCTGTGCCTAGGAGCTTCATGCCTTAGATCTTGATATTTTGTCACAGTACATTCAGAGCGTGGAATCCTAGTGTGTGAAATAACAAATTGGTGCCTACACCGCAAGGGTCTCAGTATCTTCCGCTCTACCAGAATAAAATGACTGTATAATTTGTATGGCGTTTGCTGCTTGTTTTCTGTCATTTCTCTGGGTATACTAGTTTTCTCTGACCTTCCTAAAAGATGCTTGTTAATTGGCTTATGTAAGAATTGGCCTTAATGCCCCTTTACACGATAATTTATTTGATTAAGGGACATTCAAGCCGTTAAGGTATGAACGACAACCATTTACATGAGCAGAGTATCATGTAAAAATGTGTGTGATTGTGTAACTAAACTAAACCATTATCGCTTGTTGTTTGATTGTTCAGTGCTTTTATACTACTCGATAACTGACCGCTTTCACTCGATTTTACGTTTCTTTCAAATGATTATCTACTCGTGTAAGGCTTCTTTCACACGTGCGTAGTTAATTCGGGTATTGAGATCCGGCAGAGGATCTCAATACCGGAATTAAATGGATCCGTTTTGATTTTGCACATCAGGATGCATCCGTTCCGTTAGGATGAGTTGTGTGAAATCAAAACGGAAAAATATTGATCCGTCACTAAATACAATGAAAGTCAATGGGTGACAGATTTGTTTTCTTATGCTCCTTAAAAACCGGATCCGTCACCATTGACTTACATTATTTTCAGTGCTGGATCCATTTTTTTCTGTTTTTATGACCGGACACAAAACCGCAGCTTGCAGTTTGCATTCCATGTTTTTCCCAGTCCCATCAATAGAAAGGACTATTCTTGTCCACAATACAGTCAGGAATATGCACACGAATCCACAAATAATAAGGCTATGTGCCTGGCCCTATAGAAATTAATGGGGCAGCATAGTATCCACACATAGTCGTGTGCATGAAACCAGAGATAAATATTACATAGACAGATAAATAGATGGATGTTACGTAGATGGATAACTAGATAGATGTTACATAGATGCTTTCTTACACCAATATGATTTAGTTTATTTATGTTATAATTTACTATTTTGAAAACTTTAATAAAACTTAAATTTACAATAAATATAATAAATATTAGTTAATTGATATTAGATACTGTAATATATATTATATAGAGTTTAGATAGATATTAAATAGATATTAGGTATTAAATACGGTAGATATCAGACAACAGATTAGTTACATAGATAAATAAATGTTAAATAATAGATATATAATAAATATTAGTTAATTGATATTAAATAGATACTGTTTATATATATATATATATATATATATATAAAATACGGTAGATATCTCACCATGGATAGATTAGCTGGATAGATGATAGATAGATAGATAGATGAATTAGATAGATAGATAGATTAGATGCATTGATAGATTACATTTTGTGTCCTGTAGCTCTGCTGGGTCGTCCTGAATGCCCGGGTGATTGTGACTCTGGTTTTGTTATGCTTGTGGTTTTGTTTTGCTGGTGTGAGCAGTTTTGTAGGAAGCGGGAACATAAAATGCAGGCCTTGTGATAAACAAGTTGTGATTTAATTGCGTTGTAATGTTGATGTTTATAGGATCTTTTAAAATGACTCTTTAAATACAAACGGCGGTGTCGGCTGATGGGATTTTTGTTGCTTGCAGCATTAATATTCTATTGATGTGATTTGCAATAAAAAAGGTAGACAAAATGTACAGTATGGTATACTGATTGGATGGTCGATGGGATATTGTGGTGAGTTAACTTTAGGGATCATGCACGGTGGCGCAGCTCCCGTATGGCGGTACACCGAGCCATACTGCCTCCATGTGCTGCTCTCCAAGCCCTGTCAGACTCTGAGTGGATAGAAATATTCACTCCTAATATCAGAGCGGATAATACCTCCAAATATACGACTTTTGATGGAGTATGCCATAATTTTTTGTATTTTGTACAGAATCGTACAGAAGTAAAATCTTCTCCCCCACATGACATCTGATTCCCAGACTCATCTTGTTCATACATATATCTGTATAGCCTACTATCAAAGGAAAAGCTGTACTCTTTTCTTTAAATGTTCCTTTTACAGGATTGAATCATTGTACCCAACTGTTTTGGTTCTATAGATACAACAGTTAATGCTAGGGAGACTTATTATTGGGCCTATGGTGATCCTAAAGGGGTTTTTATACTCATAGGCCATCAATATCAGATTGTCAGAGTTCCAACTCCCCACACCCTCATCGATCAGCTATTCCTGAGTAGCTCCCGTGCTGAAAATAGGAGCCGTGGTGTAGTGGACAGAGCTGGTTACTGCAGCACTGCTCCCATTAAAGTGAATGGGGGCAGTGCTGCAGTAAACAGCTCTGTCTACTACACAATGGACAGAGCTGTGTAATTCTGGAACTAGAGATACTTGGGAATAGCTGATTTGTGTGGTTGTGGGATGTTGGACCTCCACCGATCAGATATTGATGGCTTATCCTAAGGATAGGCCATCAATATCAAAATCCTGGAAAACCTCTTTAAGCAGTGCTGCACTTACTGAGTAGATTGGAGGGGCTTCATTAGTCTTGACTTCCACTACCAGGTTAAAGGGGTTCTCCGGGAATAAAGAAAATAAAAATAGTTAAATATTAATTTATTATAAATATATTCTTAAATACCTTTCATTAGTTATAATGGCTTATTTTGTCTTGAGAGCAATCATCAGGGGAAACAAAATGGCCACTGTCCCATTAGTCCACACATAACCTGTCCTGATCACACATGAGGACAAATTACTTTACAACACTGAGGTAAAGAGCTGCCTTATCCTCTTCTCTTCTCTACTTGTCAGGGATTATGATCCTGAATACAGATGATAATAACTTTAGCTGAATCTCTGGGGAATTTAGTTTATGAGGAGACATGAGGTACAGAGCGGATGGACAGGACAGGCTGTGGTAATGGTGATCAGGACAGGTTTTGTGTGTGCTAATCCTAATGATTGCTCTCTAGACAAAACAAGCCATTCAATGTAATAAAAGGTATTTGTGAATATATTTATTATAAAATAATAATTAAGTATTTTTGTTTTCCTGGAGAACCCCTTTAAGTTTCTGAGTGGTATAATATCTTATTTATCTGTCAAATTTCTCACATACAGTACGTCTGAGAACTACAAATACCAGAAGCAGTTAACATGGGGTTATAATTGATGATGCCTACTGTCTGCTTACTTGTGTGTACTAGGGTACAGTGAAAACCACTACAAATCCACTTGGAAAGTTGTGTTGAATATGAGATTAAAGGGGGCTTCCTCTATAGGTTATAACTTCCTGATTGGTGTGGCTCCAACTGTCTACTGCAAGCCTCAAAATCACTAGTTATAAAGGGGTTATCCGATATTTAAAATATCCCTCCCAATGCCCGGGCCCCTCGTATACATCATACTTACCTGCTCCCCGACACCCTCGTTGCTCCAGGGTTTGGTTAGCCAATTGCAGGCCGCAAAGGAAATGAGCCCCCTTGAGGCTGGTCACCGTTGCGGCCTGCTATTGGCTGTCCCAAATACCCCTTGTTGCTGGATGTTTTGATCCGCACGACTGGGAGATGCAGCGGAGTCCGTGCTGGGATCCGGAGCTACCCGGTTGCTGGGGAGCAGGTAAGTATAATGAATACGAGGGGCCTGGGCATTGGGGGGATCTTTTAGAATTTGGATAACCCCTTTAACCTGATAACCCTAGAGACCTGTCATGACAATCAAAATTGGAATTTCTCTTCAAAAGTGTTTCTGACCATTTTCTATTGTTGACCTGTGTCATTAATGGGCAACCTTCCGCATTCCAGCTAAGGGGAAACAACGACTCCCAGCATGCTCCATTCATTTCTGTGGAGTTCTGAGAACAGCCAAGCAAGTGTGCATCCTGGGAGTCAACGTTTCACCACGGCTGGAGTGCCGGAGGTTGCCCATCACTGACCTATGTGATCGGTGGGGGTCTGACACCCGGAACTCCTGGTGATCAGCTGTTTGAGAAGGCATCGGTGCCCCTGGGAGTGCTGTGGCCTTCTCTCATCTCGCCAAGCACAGCTTCAATGTGGTCTCAGCAGCACCTAGGCCATGTGACCAATGAACATAATGTCAGATGGCCTAAGGAAAGAAGCGAGAAGCTGATTGTCGGGGGTTCCCGGGTGTCGGATCCTCACCAATCAGATACTGATGACCTATCCAGACTTAGCATTAGTAGATAAGTCTCGGAAAACCCCTTTAACTTGCCCATAGAGGGATCGGCTGTAGTATAATCGGGTTGGTCATGTCAGTATAGAATAAATACGGGATTTTTTGGGATGATATCTTCACATCTATCCCATATTTATTTTATTTATTTCTTTTTTATTCCGACTAGCTGTCATTAATACTTGTATTATTAAAAGGGCAGTGAAACTGTCCTCGGAATATGTTATTTGCGCTTTGTTGCTGGCTATTTGCATATAGAACTGTTATAATTATATGTAAGCCCCTGGTAATTTATAAAAGTGACACTCTAGGAGCGAATTCCCTGCGCATTTCTTTAAGAACACGCTGTCAAGGTTTTTTAAGGTTAGGCTGCAGTGGAAGAATGCTACATTAATTGCTGCGTGAAGCCGGGAAACTGAAAGCAGGGCATTTTACTGGCAGACATGGCCAAGCAAGACTAGCCATAAATCTCACAGTGCGGAACGGAACATAATAAATTAGATTCAGCTGAAGCCCGCTTCCAGATTATATAAAAAAAAAAGTTTCTTTGTTCCATTTAGTTTCTAAAATCCGTGACTCTTTTTGTCTGCAGGCAATGTTTTTGTCTAGGATGTTTGCTTGTTTCATGTGTGGGGTGTAATGTGGGGAAACGTGATGTAGGCAGGGAATAAAAAAGAAAAAGTTTATGATTTCAGATTACAACCATTTCCTTCCTTCCTGGTCTGGCAAGTTTGTTAGTGACTCAGTATGTGTGTGGTTGCGTTCCTGCGATCAAGGGGACAATAGGGGTAAAAAAAACAAATAGTATATTTTACATATTTAAAGGGGTTCTTTCAGTTTTTGTTGAAGACCTGAGATCTTCCCTTCCTGACATGTCTATGTTAGTCAGAATAGATGGATGGCATACAGATGTCATCCGTTTTTTTTTTGCAGATCCGCAATTTGCAGACCGCAAAACACATTGCGGTCGTGTGCATGTAGCCTTGGGGCTCGTTCACACAAATGTGTGCTGCCCGTTTCCATATTGCGGGCCGCATTTGCAGATCCGCAATACACGGGCATGGTTCCGTGGCCATTCCGCATCACGGATGCGGAACCATTCACTTCAATGGGTCCGCAAATCCGGAGATGCGGAACGGGAGCACCAAATGGAACACCACGGAGTGCTCTCTGGGGTTCCGTTCCGTGCCTCCGCACCGCAAAAAGATAGAACATGCTCTATCTTTTTGCGGAACAGAGGGATCGCGGACCCATTCAAGTGAATGGGTCCACGATTCCCATGCGGCTGCCCCACGGACGGTGCCCGTGCATTGCGGACCGCAATTTGTGGTCCACAGCACGGGCTTCACACATTCGTGTGAACCAGCCCTTACCTGCATGTTCTCTGCTTTGAAATGCAAATATTCCAAGTGCCGGCTGAATCTGAATATGTTAGAAAGTACAGACGACATCTCATCCTATATTCTCTCCACTTGGTAACCCCTGTTCTCCCTCCTCTGCAGGCTGGTGTTTGGTATGCTGTACCCAGCCTACAATTCCTACAAGGCTGTGAAGACGAAGAATGTGAAAGAATATGTAAGTAGCACATTATGAAATGCAGACTTTCTATGGCCTTTTACGCTCCAGGTACATTCCATGTCTGTGCTCTGCAGGGATCTTTACACAGTTCATGTTGATAATGTGCCTCCATGCAGATGTTTTCACTTTAAGGGGAAGCAATAGTCTGCAGTTGTATTATTTTCCACAACCTGTTCTCGGTCCCCTTTGCTGGCTTGTTGGTTTAGTTATTGTGTCTGTGTTTTTCAGACACAATGGCCTGGATCTATGCAAGAAAGGAGAAACGAGTATTTGTGCTGTTCATTGGGAATAGGGAAACCTGAACATTATTATACACTTAGAACTCCTGGTCAGCAGCACAGAAATCTACAATTACACTCCGATTTTTTTTTTAACTTTAGGAAGGCCGTTGACGATAAGCAGTAAGAATAGAGCTACGCGGTAACATGGATAAAGCTGCTGTCAGACATTTCTTGCTTGCAGTTTTCTGTCTGTATGCCCGATCTGTGCACAAAGTAATGATACCATCTAACCCTAGTTTTAGGGTACTTTTATACGGCTGTCATTGAGTGTGGAACCACTGTGTCAACCAACAGATTTGACTTTGGTGTACTCCTAAGGCCTCTTGCACACAAACTTTTTTTTTTCTTCCCGTTTACATTCCTTTTTTTTGTGTTCCGTATACAGAACCATTCATTTCAATGGGTCCGCAAAAAAGACGGAATGTACTCCGTATGAATTCCGTTTTTGTATTTCCGTTTTTCCGTTCCGTTCAAAGATAGAACATGATCTATTTCTGCCCGCAAATCCCGTTCCGTGGCTCCATTCAAGTCAATGGGGTTGTAAAAAAAACGTATGTCTTCCGTATCCGTTCCATTTTTTGCCGAACCAAATATTGAAAATTTTATGCCCAGCCCAATTTTTCTATGTAATTACTGTACACTGTACAGTCGTGGCCAAAAGTTTTGAGAATGACATAAATATTGGAAATTGGAAAAGTTGCTGCTTAAGTTTTTATAATAGCAATTTGCATATACTCCAGAATGTTATGAAGAGTGATCAGATGAATTGCATAGTCCTTCTTTGCCATGAAAATTTACTTAATCCCAAAAAAAACTTTCCACTGCATTTCATTGCTGTCATTAAAGGACCTGCTGAGATCATTTCAGTAATTGTCTTGTTAACTCAGGTGAGAATGTTGACGAGCACAAGGCTGGAGATCATTATGTCAGGCTGATTGGGTTAAAATGGCAGACTTGACATGTTAAAAGGAGGGTGATGCTTGAAATCATTGTTCTTCCATTGTTAACCATGGTGACCTGCAAAGAAACGAGTGCAGCCATCATTGCGTTGCATAAAAATGGCTTCACAGGAAAGGATATTGTGGCTACTAAGATTGCACCTCAATCAACAATTTATAGGATCATCAAGAACTTCAAGGAAAGAGGTTCAATTCTTGTTAAGAAGGCTTCAGGGCGTCCAAGAAAGTCCAGCAAGCGCCAGGATCGTCTCCTAAAGAGGATTCAGCTGCGGGATCGGAGTGCCACCAGTGCAGGCAGGTGAAGACTTTTGGAAGATGGCCTGGTGTCAAGAAGGGCAGCAAAGAAGCCACTTCTCTCCAAAAAAAACATCAGGGACAGATTGATCTTCTGCAGAAAGTATGGTGAATGGACTGCTGAGGACTGGGGCAAAGTCATATTCTCCGATGAAGCCTCTTTCCGATTGTTTGGGGCATCTGGAAAAAGGCTTGTCCGGAGAAGAAAAGGTGAGCGCTACCATCAGTCCTGTGTCATGCCAACAGTAAAGCATCCTGAGACCATTCTTGTGTGGGGTTGCTTCTCATCCAAGGGAGTGGGCTCACTCACAATTTTGCCCAAAAACACAGCCATGAATAAAGAATGGTACCAAAACACCCTCCAACAGCAACTTCTTCCAACAATCCAACAACAGTTTGGTGAAGAACAATGCATTTTCCAGCACGATGGAGCACCGTGCCATAAGGCAAAAGTGATAACTAAGTGGCTCGGGGACCAAAACGTTGACATTTTGGGTCCATGGCCTGGAAACTCCCCAGATCTTAATCCCATTGAGAACTTGTGGTCAATCCTCAAGAGGCCGGTAGACAAACAAAAACCCACTAATTCTGACAAACTCCAAGAAGTGATTATGAAAGAATGGGTTTCTATCAGTCAGGAATTGGCCCAGAAGTTGATTGAGAGCATGCCCAGTCGAATTGCAGAGGTCCTGAAAAAGAAGGGCCAACACTGCAAATACTGACTCTTTGCATAAATGTCATGTAATTGTCGATAAAAGCCTTTGAAACGTATGAAGTGCGTGTAATTATATTTCTCTACATCACGGAAACAACTGAAACAAAGATCTAAAAGCAGTTTAGCAGCAAACTTTGTGAAAACTAATATTTGTGTCATTCTCAAAACTTTTGGCCACGACTGTATATGCCATGCTTCCGTTTCCGTTTGCGATCAGCAAAAAACAGAAACCAAACGGAATGGCAAAACGGAACGGAAGCGCAACGGAAACGGAAGCACTACTGAAACAAAAAACTTAAAAACTGATCCATTTAAAACAGACCGCAAAACACTGAAAAAGCCATACGGTCGTGTTCAAGAGGCCGTTTTTTCCCCCCTGTTTACTGGCCGTTTTTTGCGTTCCGTATACGGTCCGTATACGGAATCATTCATTTCAATGGTTCCGCAAAAAATACCGAATGTACTCCGTATGCATTCCATTTCCGTTTTTCCGTTCCGTTTAAAGATAGAACATGTCCGATTATTGCCCGCAAATCATGTTCCGTGGCTCCATTCAAGTCAATGGGTCCGCAAAAAAACGGGATACATACGGAAATGCATCCGTATGTCTTCCGTTTCCGTTCCGTTTTTTGCGGAACCATCTATTGAAAATGTTAAGCCCAGCTCAATTTTATCTATGTAATTACTGTATACTGTATATGCCATACGGAAAAACGGAACAGAAACGGAAACAAAAAACGGAACAACGGATCCGTGAAAAACGGACCGCAAAACACTGAAAAAGCCATACGGTCGTGTGCAGGAGGCCTTAGGGTGTTATCCTGGCAGTCCCCTGGTTTTCAACCTTTAATACCTGTACAGGGACAGGGCTCCAGACTAAAAAAAAATATTTAGGAGCCAAATGAAATTTTTAGTCGCCAAATTTAAAATGCATATAATTATGGTATAATTAAAAAAAAACAAGTGTCTTAGCTTGTGTAGTTGCCCATTTGTCTCTCCTTTTGATTCGTTCTTTTTACCCCATCAGTCTTGAGACTCTTGAGGGTTTGTGCACTAATTTCTATGAACTCTCAGTCTAGCCAGATTCACATTGCTGATCATTCTTCCTTGATTCCTAGGTGCTGGGCCTTAGCTCATTCGCTTCCAGGCCTCCTCTGCTTGTGTTAGGCTTCTCCATGAAAACATTTATCTTGATGCTGCTGCAGCCAATCACTGGCCACAGTGGAGATCTGATCCCCTTGCATCACATGACCATTTAACATAATGCAAGGGAAGCAGTGGTCAGTTATTGGCTGTAACGGAGTCAAACAGGAAGTTTTCATGAAGGGACTCGAGACAAGCAACGGAAGCTGGGGAGCAAACGAGCCGGGACCCAGCACTGGGGATCAGGTAAGTATGATCACCAACAAAGGTCCTGCCAGTCTCAGAAATTAGTATATACAAACCCTTTTAAGGAGTTAATTTTTTTTAAGGGGGTTTTAAACCGATATTCTTCTATATGTTACACAGGATGGGTTCTAATAAACTATTCCCACTGCACTCCTTAAAAGGCCAATCACTAAAGAGAGGCGCCACTGCAACCAGTGACCACATCAGCAGGCATCAGCGATTACACTGCTGGGGCTCCGATCAGAAGCTAACACTGCACTATGTGGCCACTGCCACCAATGAATATAACAATGGGGGGGGGGGGGCGCCTGTGGCAACTGCGCCACAAATGATTATAATAGTTATAATACTGGGGGGGGAGGGTTGGGGACGCACTGCGCCACCAATGATTATACTTTATAATACTGGGGTCTATGACATGGTGCTGCGATCCCTGGCAATTAACCCCTCAGGTGCCGCATAATTGCCATTGATCGCAGCGCCATGTCAGAGGGCAGGTGCCGGGTATGTGATACCGCTGCTGGCACCCGCTGCCTACACTTAAATGAATGTGTTAATTATATTCATTGGTGGCGCAGTGGCCACAGTCCCTCCCCTCCTCCTCCCTGCTATCAGCCCATTGGTGGCAGCGGCACAGGGGGGAGGGACTGCCTCCTTCTCCCCTGTGCTGCTGAGGAGAACATGGCACGTGCTGAGAGCAGTGCTTGCCATGTCCTCAAACAGACACTAGGCTGCGCAGCAGCGCAGCCTAGTATCGTTAAATAGTAAGACCCGGTATTGTATCAATCCGGGTCTAAAAGTACCTCTTCAGCTGCAGCACTGCGGTCCACTCGCAAATGGCGACAAGACTAAAAAGTCTTGTTGCCACCTGCAAATTTAAAGGCGCTTTGGCGACCGTTTTGGTCACCATCTGGAGCGCTGAGGGATCTGGACTTCGCTACAGAGGAGCCACTATTCCATTACCTCCTAGTGCACTCTCTTTATGATTGACTGCTTACCCACAGGCGTCAAGAGAAACCAATGCAAGTCACTGAGGGATTAGGCACAACCATAGTCAGGGATAGGCCAAGGTCAGGGCAGGCAGAGTACATGCAATTTGATAAACAGTCTGAGGTCAGAGCAGGCAGCGAAGGGTCAATAAGGAGGTAAGGCACAGGTCATCTCAGACAGCGGAGCGTAAATATCCAGGAAACAGGCAAAACTCAGTACACAGGGAGATAACCAAATTCAGCATACCTTTGCAGGAGCTAGCAAACTAGGAACCTATTGCTAAGGTACCCTCCCACAGGTTAGCCAGTGAATTAATGTGTGTGAGTGCTAGCCCTGTACGAGCGGGGAGGATTGTGCGTGTTCCTTACAGAGAGAGGAAAGAGGACTCATCGGCAAGAAGCAGGCTGCAGCCTGCTGAGATGGACAGCCAGAAGGCTCTGGCGGCCGGTCCCCCCATGAGGGAAGAAAGGTAGGCCTGCAAGTCTGGGTGAAGGGAGAAGGAGACCAGAGGTGAGCAAAATGGAAAACGAGGCAGTGGGGCATGAACTGCCGATATAACAATTGCTGTCTTATCCTTGGAGACATTTTCTACGCCACTTTATGGCGTGGAAAATGGTCTTAAACTATATCAGACAGTCGGCGGAACCAATCGCCAAAGTTACCGTATATAGAGACCTTCCCCTCTACATAACTTAGACGCATCTGCCACCAGCGCAGAAGTGTTAAGACTGGCGTATAAATCGCCGGTCTTTAATAAATGATCCCCTATGTGTTTAGCATTTGGATCTAGTGGCAGTACTGCTTTGGGAGCACTTATGTAAGATGAATACATAACTACAATGGTCTGCTCATGTCGTCAAAAAGTAGATTGATTAGTTAATGAATGGATAGGATAGATTGATTAGATATATTGATTAGATTAAATAGATTGATTAGATTGGATGGATACATACATAGGTGATTAAATGGTTGGATAATCAGATGAATGGATGATTCGATAGATAGATAGATAGGCTGCGACACTAGCGTTGTGAAATCGTGCCGCAGTTCTCAGACAGCCTATTGTCTGCATATTTTCCAGTTGCGGCTGGATCTTTGCCGGTCCCCATTATAGTCAATGGCACCGGACGGCAAGGCTGTGGCTTCCGGCAATGCCGAATCCAGACAGACCCAGCAGGCTGTTCCCTGCCGGAACAGTCTGCCGGATCTCACAATGCTAGTGTAAAACTAGCTTTAAGGATCTATTAGACTGGCAGATAGACAGCCAGATCATCGCTAGTGAGCGTTCGTAGTAACATAGTAACATAGTATATAAGGCCAAAAAAAGACATCTGTCCATCCAGTTCAGCCTGTTATCCTGCAAGTTGATCCAGAGGAAGGAAAAAAAAAAACTGTGAGATATTATTACACTCCAGAAATACATCCAGGCCCCTCTTGAACTCATTTAGTGAACTCGCCATCACCACCTCCTCAGGCAGAGAGTTCCATAGTCTCACTGCTCTTACCGTAAAGAATACTTTTCTATGTTTGTGTAGAAAACTTTCCTCCAGAGACAGAGGATGTCCCCTTGTCACAGTCCTGGGGATAAATAAATTATGGGAAAGATCTCTGTATTGACCCTTGATATATTTATACATAGTAATTAGATCTCCCCTCAGTCGTCTTTTTTCTAAAGTGAATATCCCTAATTTTGATAATCTTTCAGGGTACTGTAGTCCACCCATTCCAGTTATTACTTTAATTGCCCTCCTCTGAACCCTCTCCAGCTCTGCTATGTCTGCCTTGTTCACAGGACCCCAGAATTGTACACAGTACTCCATGTGTGGTTTGACTAGTGAGTTATAAAGTGGTAGGACTATGTTCTCATCACTTGCATCCATGCCCCTTTGTCACGCCCTGCCTTGTGGGTGTTCTGAGGAGATCTGTCAGAGTTGCTGCACGTGACTCGATCTGACAGTTTGTTTTGTTGTGGGTTTGAACAGAATCACACCTCCTCCCAGGTGTTGTTCTTTAGGTAATTGGTGAGGCTATTTATTCCTCCCTCTCCCTATAGCCTTTGCGGGTTATAGTTTTACCTTGTGTGAGCTCTGGAAGTTTGGTGGATTGTCTGTTCCAACACATCTCTAGATAAGTCCTTTTCCATTTTTCCTTCTGTGTCTGTTTTTACTAGGCCTCTAGGGTGACGCTAGCCCCTTTGGTTGTTGAAGGAGCTGGGTGCCTCTTTCCCTCTTCCCTACAGCTGAGGGTTTGGTTCAGTGTGTTATAGCCTTAGGTACGTTGGCATGTGCATATCTACCATCGAGATATGCACTTGGGCATAGCAGCTTAGGGAAAGTGTTTTAGGGATTGCTGGGAGGTGACCCCTTTGTTCCCTAGCATTTGGGGCCTGGTCAGTTGTTTTGTTTGCTTTGCCGTGTTCTTTTTCTTTCCCTTATCTTACCTACCGTGACATCCTTTTGATGCAACCCATTATCTTATTGGCCTTGGCAGCAGCTGCCTGACACTGTTTTTTACAGCTTAGTTTGCTGTTCGCTAAGTTTCCTAGGTCCTTTTCCATGTCAGTGTTACCCAGTGTTTTACCATTTAGTATTTGTGGGTGACTTGCATTATTCCTTCCTATGTGTATAACCTTACATTTGTCAGTGTTAAACCTCATCTGCCACTTCTCTGCCCAAGCCTCCAATCTATCCAGATCCTTCTGTAGCAGTATACTGTCCTCTTCCGTGTCAATTACTTTACACCATTTAGTGTCAAATGCAAAAATTGATATTTTACTGTGCATGCCTTTTACAAGATCATTAATAAATATATTGAAGAGAATAGGGCCCAATACTGACCCCTGAGGTACTCCGCTAGTGACAGTGACCCAATCTGAGTGTGTACCATTAATAACCACCCTCTGTTTTCTATCACTGAGCCAGTTACTTACCCACATTTTCTCCCAGTCCAAGCATTCTCATTTTATATACTAACCTTTTATGTGGTACAGTGTCAAATGCTTTGGAAAAATCCAGATATACGACATCAATTGATTCGCCGCTGTCAAGTCTAGAACTTACCTCCTCATAGAAACTGATTAAATTAGTTTGACATGACCGATCCCTCATGAAGCCATGCTGATATGGCGTTATTTGCTTATTTTCATTGACGTACTCCAAGATAGCATCTCTTAGAAAACCTTCAAACAGTTTATCCAGGACAGATGTTAAACTTACCAGCCTATATAGTTTCCAGGCCCTGTTTTTGGACCCTTTTTGAATATTGGCACCAGATTTGCTATGCGCCAGTCCTGTGGAACACTCCCTGTCAGTATAGAGTCTTAAATATCAGAAATAAGGGTCTGGCTATGACATTACTTAATTATCTTAGGATATGGCGGTGTATGCCATCTGGTCCTGGCGATTTGTCTATTTTAATGTTTTAAGACACTGCTGTACTTCTTCCTGTGTCAGACAGGGCACTTTTAATGGGGAATTAACTTTTACATTCTGCATTTCATCTGACAGTTTATTTTCTTGAGTGAATACAGTGGAGAAAAAATATTTAATAGCTTTGCTTTCTCCTCATCGCTCTATGCAACTCCTCCCTCATTACTTTTTAAAGGGCCGACACCTTCAGATTTATACTTTTTCCATTGATATAATTGAAGAACATTTTAGGGTTAGTTTTGCTCTCTTTGGCAATTAATCTCTCGGTCTCTAGTTTGGCTGCTTTTATTTGTTTTTTACATATTCAATTTTTTCCTTATAGTTTTTCTTTGCTTCCTCGCTACCCTCCTGTTTAGTGATTTAAATGCTTTCTTTTTGTCATTTATTGCTTTCTTTACAGTTCTATTTATCCACATTGGTTTCTTCTTGTTCCTTAACCTTTTATTTCCATAAGGTATGTACTTCTCACAATTAGATTTTAGGATGCTTTTAAAAATATCCCATTTTGTGGCTGTATTTTTAATTTTGAGGATTTTGTCCCAGTTAGTTAGGCCTATGGCCTCTCTTAGTTGGGTAAATTTAGCTTTTTTGAAGTTTGGTATTTTTGTTCCTCCCTGTAGAAACGCTCTTTTGAATGATAATTGGAAGGTTATTACTTTATGGTCACTATTTCCCAGGTGTTCCCCAACCTGCACATCTGTTGTTCTGTCAGGTCTATTGGTTAATACTAAGTCCAGTATGGCCATCCCTCTAGTCGGGTCCTGAACCAGTTGGGAAAGATAATTGTCTTTGGTTATTGCCAAGAACCTGTTTCCTTCATGAGATATACAAGTTTCAGTTTCCCAGTCTATATCTGGGTAGTTGAAGTCCCCCATAATAACCACCTCATTATGATCTGCCGCCTCGTCTATCTCATTTAGTAGTAGATTTTCTGTGCACTCTGGTATATTAGGTGGTTTATAATAAACTTCTATTAGTATTTTATTAGTGTTTTTGCCTCCATGTATTTCTACCCGCAGTGACTCCACATGTTCATGACCCTCACTTATATCTTCTCGGAGTGTGGGCTTTAGACAGGACTTTACATAAAGGCAGACCCCTCCCCCTCTCCGGTTTTGGCGATCCTTTCTCCTTTCTAAACAAACTGTAACCCTGTACATTAACTGCCCAGTCATAGCTATTATCCAGCCATGTCTCAGTTATTCCCACTATGTCATAGTCCTCCTCACACATCACTAATTCCAGTTCCCCAGTTTTATTAGTCAGGCTTCTGGCATTAGTATACATACATTTAAGAGGTTTATGTATATTTTTTACCCTACACTTTTCCTTCTGAACTGTTTTAGTCCCTTCTTCCATTCCTCCCCCAGTCCCACTACCTTGCCCCCGGTCTCTATCTGCACTATCTTCCCATCCTATAACATCCTATAACATAATTTCCCTCCCCCCAGTCCCTAGTTTAAACACTCCTCCAACCTTCTAGCCATCTTTCTCCCCAGCACAGCTACCCCTTCCCCATTGAGGTGCAGCCTATCCCTATGATAGAGCCTGTAGCCAAGAGAGAAGTCGGCCCAGTTCTCCAGGAACCCAAACCCCTCCTTCCTACACCAGTTCTTGAGTCACTTGTTAACCTCCCTAATCCCCCGCTGCCTTTCTTGTGTGGCTCGTGGTACATGTAGTATTTTCGAAAACACTACCTTTGAGGTCCTTACCCTAAGCTTTTTAAATCCCTAAAATAATTTTTAAGGACTCTCCACCTTCCTCTAACTTTGTCATTGTTTCCGACATGGATCTTCTCCAGCCCCTCCCAGTAATCTGTCAACCTGATCCGCCATGTGCCGAACTCGAGCAGCACATTGAACACATTTTATAAGTGGTCAGAAACTTGTAAATAACTCATGAAAGAATAAAGTTACGTTAAAACTAAGCACACCATTGTTTTCCTTGTGAAATTTCCAATAAGTTTGATGTGTCACATGACCCTCTTCCTATTGAAAAAACAAAAGTTGGATTCAAAATGGCCACCATGGTCACCACCCATCTTGAAAAGTTTCCCCCCTCACATATACTAATGTGCCACAAACAGGAAGTTAATATCATCAACCATTCCCATTTTATTAAGGTGTATCCATATAAATGGCCCACCCTGTACATCAGTCTGCTCAGCTCCTCCTGATCTATAACAGGCTGCCTGCAGCTCAGACACCATGTCCAACGTGACAGGTTTCCTTTAAGCTCTGATATGTTACAGTAGTGTATGAATAATCCGTATGTGTTAAATGTGTTCATACACACTTTCAGACTGCTGGATATTTTAGGACACAAAGAGTTAATGCTTGCACAGTTTAACATGTAGTCTTCCTAACGTATGATTATTGTAAATAAATGAGCATACGGAATTCCCAAGGATAAGGAAGCCAGATGGTCTTGCTCTCGCATGTGAATCTTGTGGCAGCAATAACATGCATACAAGAAGAAACATTCTTGCCAATAATAATTGAGCAAAACTCCCTTTCAGGCCTCAGAGTCATAATTTTAGATCAGAATTGCTTCCCATATCCCGTGTCTCTGTGTTTTTTTGGCAAAACATTTGTTGGGTCTGAAGGAAAACTGCTGTAGGATTCACAAGACTTGACAAACATGAGGTTGGCGAGTTTTGTTGTTTATCGCAATTGTACAAGGAAATGTTTGTGGCTTTTGTACTGTTTATTATGTTGTACCAGTTCACTCTGTGTTATGTCTTATTTTTGTGTTTAGACAGTGGAATTGCCTTGTATATGCTTTGAATTTTTTTTGGGTGCTCTAATAGTAACAAATTAGCTGTTCTTTTACCCTTCCCTTTGTGTGCATCCAGTTTTATTTCTTAGGAGGGATGCTTGGTTAGTTTGCAGAACCAGATCTTAAAAAGATTGAGGAGGGCAGCAAATCCTATGGATCCCATACACCTTCAGTAGCTGTATGGTGAATGTTTGTTTGGTCAACCGCTGAACCTCGTAACTTCCCGTTTTTGTGCCACATGGCTGAGTGCTATGTGTTTCCATGGGGAGACAGAAGAAAGCTGCCTTTAGACACCTCGGGTGGAGAACAAAAGAGGTGTTGTCAGTGGCGGACTGGGAGCTTAGAGTGGCCCTGGAAAAAAAGTGGCCTCATGCTGTAGGCGGGTCCAAATTGACACAATATAAGTAGGCAGGGCCAACATAAGTAGACAGGGGCAGCGATTCTATAGTACAGCACAAAATACTGCCTCAGCAGAACCAAATACTCAGTTAAGCAAAAAAATACTGCCACGGCATTCAACTCTTATCACCGTCCTGAGGAAAGCAAGGACACTTTCTTCAGCCAGCCAGGTGCTCCTTGCATTAATTAATGCTGAGATCATCAAATCGCTATGTACCCATCTGTCGGCCATGAGGAGACACCAGGTAGCCCCATGGGTATCGGCCCAACAGGAAATTTTCATGTAGGGTCTATAGCCAATCCACCCTGGGTTTTAAAATTCAAAGTGCTTCATTCTTTTTTCTCCTGGCAAATGAAAGTCAGGAGCTCCCCATAGGCATTAGATTGTCAGCCAACCCTGCCGAAATGGGGGGGGGGGTTCGATAATACTCCATCGCCCATACACAATAGATATCCGTCGTATACACACAGCACATCCTCAACTCCAAACTTGATATGGCTTGATCTGGTTCCACCGGGAGTTCGGTGGACTTTTACCTATTGTGTTTGGCCATAGCTTTCCTGTATTTTATTCAGTTGAATAATTTAGAAAGTTGCAATTCACATTTTATCTTCCAAGATCACATTCATGCTGGGCATTTTTTTGTTGTTGCAAGTTTTAGATGTCAGTAAATGGGTAAATATGATTTTTCCCCATTCCGACTAAAAAGCATTTGCTGTGTTTTTATGCAGTAGTGTTGCGCTTCTCAACGGAATCATTACCGGCAATTCTTGGACCTAACTAAATGTGAATGAGTCATAAATATTTTACTGTAGACTCAATCCCACAGTGCACTGCAGCCAGGACATAAAAACATGAATTTCCCACATCTGTCAGTCAGAAAACAGGAATGGGTTGATCAGTGCAGAGAATTGTTTTTCTAATTTCAAGGCTAGGCCTGTTTCCCATGCTGCCCGGTTTTCCATGTGTCCAATGAGGGCTGCATTTTCTTGCTGTTTAGCTATGCCGATAAATACGAGCACGTGTTGGCAGACTGCCAGATGCAAACTTGAAATCTCGAACGCTAATTTGCTTAAATAGCAAAAAAACCTTTCTTTTCTACCTTTTTAGCCCTGTCTGCGATGATGAAATCTAATATTATTGCATAAGTAGCCATAATATGAAAGTTTAGTAAAACTCATCATATTCCCTATGTATTTCCAGTACTTAAAGGTACTTACTAATGTCTTACTTCAGCAAATGGCATTTATCACGTAGATAAAGTAAGTGCAAGGCATTTACTAATGTATTGTGGTTATACATATTGCATCCTTTGCTGGCTGGATTCATTTTTCCATTGCATTATACACTGCTTGTTTCCATCGTTACGACCACTTTGGAATCCAGCTGCGGTAGTCATGTTTGCAAACTATAGGAAAATAAGCCAGCCTATGCACACTCCCGTGGTTCTGGCCACCACCTTTTCCTGTAGTGTGCAAGCATGGCCACGGCTGATGGATTGCAGGGTGGTCTGAACCCCTGGAAACAAGCAGTGTATAATGTGATGGAAAAATGAATCAAGCCAGCAAAGGAGGCAATATGGACAATCACAATACATTGTATTCACTTTGTCTACATGATAAATGCCATTTGCTGATGTGAGACAACTCCTTTAATGGTTGCCATCAAAAATTATATGATGTGATGTTGAGGGCTATGTGATGTTCTACTGTCAGATACTATTTTCAGAAGGGGTTAAAGCTTGTCTTTAATCTGGCCATACATATTTGATTAAAGTTGCCCAAACACAGTAATTTTTGCTGGGTCAGTCAATGGTCTTATTATGGCAGTGGGTGCGAAAACACTGTGTCAGTCCAAAATATTTCACTTGAGGCTTCTCCTAAAGGCATTTTCCTGTCAGTCCCCTGTTATTCCCCCTTTTATCCTGTACAGGGATCTGGACTTCACTGCAGGGAAACCACTAGTCCACCACTTCTTCGCCTAGTCTCTGGTGGACTGTGGACCCACGGGAATCAAGAGAGACTAAAGCAGAGCACAGAGGGATCAGGCAAAACCATAGTCAGGAACAGGTAGAAGTCAGGACAGGTAGAGTACTTGCCATTTGATAAACAGTCTTGGATAAGCAGTTAAGGGTCAGTAGGAAGGTCAGGCAGGGGTCAGGTTTAGGAGTGAATGGTCAAATCCAGGAAACAGGCATAAGTTGGTACATGGAGAGACATGAATCAGTACACCTTAGCAGGACAGTAGAGCACTGAAACCTATTGCTCAGGCACCTGCCCACAGGGAAAGGTGCCTAAAGTACCCCAAGGTGAGCGCACACCCTACAGGCAGAGCAAGAGGGCTGAGCCGACAAGCAAGCTGCAGCCTGCATGGAGAGACAAAGCTACCCTGGTGGCCAGGCCTGGCGGGAAGAAGAGGGGAGTGGGAGGCAGATCCACACCGCCGTATGGTATTGCTACCTTAAGAGAGTAAGGCTACTTTCAGACTGGCGTTTTGGTTTCCGTTTGTGAGATCCGTTTCCGGGCTCTCACAAGCGGTCCAAAACGGATAATTTTTGCCCTATTGCATTCTGAATGGTTAAGGATCTGCTCAGAATGCATCAGTTTGCCTCCGTTCCGCCTCCATTCCGCTCTGGAGGCGGACACCAAAACGCTGCAAGCATTTTGGTGTCTGGCTGACGATGCGGAGCCAAACGGATCCGTCCTGACACACAATGTAAGTCAATGGGGACAGATCTGTTTTCACTGACACAATATGGCACAATAGAAAACGGATCCGTCCCCCATTGACTTTCAATGGTATTCAAGACTGATCCGCTTTGGCTATGTTACAGATAATACAAACGGATCTGTTCTGAACGGATGCATGCGGTTGTATTATCTGAACGGAACCGTTTGGGCAGATCCATGACGGATCCGCACCAAACGCGAGTGTGAAAGTAGCCTTACACATGACTTCAGAATCAAACTACAAAGACTGTGGAAACACAATGGTCTGTATAAGAACTGGAGACACAAAGTGATAGATTTTAAATCAAGGCAATTTGCAAAGAAAGTTCCTTTTTTTTTTGGGGGGGGGGGGGAAGCAGGAGAGTTGTGCTTGGTATTGGAGCTCAGCCCATTTATTTAGCTGTCAGAATGGCAGACCCCTACCAATCTTATTTTGATATGCTATCAGCAACTAAGGATAAGACAATCTTCCTTAAAGAGGACCTTTCATGGGTCCAGACATTATAAAATAAGTAGTATGTTATGTAAGACATAAAGCAGGGATCTAAGAGAGCTTACTATTTTTCCTGGGCGCCGCTCCGTTCGCCCGCTATGCCACTGTTAAATTCTCCCGCCTGGTATGCTAATTAATAGCATCAGAACAGGAAGGAGGAGACGCCAGGGTTTCCCAATGGGAGTCTCCTTCTCCCTGGCTGTAGCGCGGTCAAATCACAGCAGAGAGTGTCACAGCCGGGGAGAAGGAGACTCCCATTGGGAAACCCTGGCGTCTCCTCCTCCCTGTTCCGATGCTATTGATTAGCATACCAGGTGGGAGAATTTAACAGTGGCACAGCGGGCGAACGGAGCAGCGCCCAGGAAAAATAGTAAGCTCTCTTAGATCCCTGCTTTATGCCTTACATAACCTGCTACTTATTTTATAATGTCTGGACCCATGAAAGGTCCTCTTTAAGGAAAAACTGCAGATAGAACATCATCCACATGTCGAGTAGGACTGATATATTTTTGAGAAAATATGCAGTTGGTCTTATTTTTACCGATGTTTAGCTAGGAGGACACAATTTTATACTCGCTCCTTGCTTTGCACTCTCCATTTCAGGGAATGATTTTGTTCCTTGGTCTACATGTTGAGCAGAATAGATATTGGGTTAAATAATTCATAGAACCTGCATCCTGAAAAGCTTGCAGAGGACATAGGAAGCCACCAGGGCTCACCTTCCTGAAGACTAATAACTTGAGTGCACACAACGGGGACATTTAAAGTACATACAGAAGGCAGAGTAGAAAGCCTTCATTTACATATAAATAGTCTCAGAATCCAGGTCAGAATCTGTGACAGTCCATCTGATTGATGAAGTCTCCAGCTATCCATATGATACGTTTATATGTGCAGCTGTGACTCAATTACCACAATGCAATCACTGCTCTAATCTCAGTAATGTGAGGGTCCTGCTAAACCCTATATAGAATCTTCCTCGCTTGTATCCAAGTTGAGCAAAAATAGATTTTATTTTTTGATCATGTTTTACGTGTCTTTGACAGCAGTTTTTCCTCTGATCTGCAATAACAGGCCATGTTGGGATGATATTTATTATGAATTTGTTTTAAAGGGGTTTTCCAAGAACTAAAGGGGCTATCTCACCTGGAACATTGGTGGCATATTGCTACGATATGCCACCAATGTCAGATTGGTGTGGGTCCCACCTCTGGAACCCGCACCTGTTTCTACAACGCAGCGGCCAAAGTTTGGGAGAGTACACCACGTGAGCACGATCACCCTCCATTCATTTGTATGGTAGCGCCGAAAATAGCCGAGCATCACGTCACGAGTCCTATTGAAGTAAATAGAGAGACATTGGTGGCATATCCTAGATTTTTTTTAACAGAATATCCAGATGGCGGAATCTCAAGAATCCACAAGCTTAGGGGGTTATACCTATTGATCACCTGTTGATCATTTTTCGCAACTCTCTAAAATCCGCTTCTGCAGTTTTTGTTGCAGAAAATTCCACCACATGTGAGGGCAACCTGAAGAACACACATTTAATGTATTTTGCAGATACATACGTGCCATAGAAGGCATTAAATGGATTGTCTCAGTTCAGCAAATTGCACTTATTATGTAGAGGAATTTAATACAAGCCACTTTGCTGGCTGGATTTTTTTCCCCATCACATTATACACTGTTCGTTTCCATGGTTACGACCACCATATAATCCAGCAGTGGTGGTCGTGCCTGCACACTATATGAAAAAGTACTAGCCTATGCGCACTCCCATGGTCCCGGCCACCAAAGAGGCTGGCGATTTTTCTTACAGTGTGCAAGCACGACCACCACTGATGGATTGCAGGGTGGTCATAACCATGGAAACAAGCAGTGTATAATGTGATGGAAAAATTTATCCAGCCAGCAAAGGAGGCAATATGGACAATCACAATACATTAGTAAGTGCCTTGTATTAACTTTCTCTATATGATAAATGCCGTTTGCCGAAATGAGACAACCCCTTTAACGGGTAAATGAATACCATGCTTTGCGGTGGGATACATAAACCCTGAATATGCCTTTATGATGACGTAGGACACACAGTGGCAGATCTTTTAATGAACGGAGGTTCTTAGTTAAAGGGGTTATCCCACTTAGCAGTTTCATACTTACCTGCTGCCACCGCGCGTTCACTTCCTGGATTCTGGCTGGGGGCGGGCTTCATCTTGATTGAAGTCTTCTCCCGGCCGGGCGCTGGACTGAACGCGCACGCTGCCGCGCATGCGCAATGTGACTTATTTCTGGCCAGTATAGTACAGAGCCGGCGTGCGCGTTCGCAGCTCTGTACTATTCTGGCCGGGAAGAAGTCACCGTCGCGCATGCGCGGCAGCGTGCGCGTTCAGGACAGCGAGTGGCCCGGCCGGGAGAAAAGAAGAAGTCTTCTGGGCAAGCGCGACCATCGGGATCTTGCGGAAGAGCGGTGGTCGTAACCAGGGGAGACCGAGTCACAACAATAAGGTAAGTGGGGATGAATTTTCTCCTAATCGGTGGGAATTTGTTAATAAAGTATATTTACAAAAATGATCACTGTCAAATCATTAACAGATTTAACAGTGATCATTATGATGGGATAACCCCTTTAATGGCATCGTACCTTAGCAGGGCATTTAATTAGCACCTTGTTTTAGATGCAGCTAAAATTCCCCTGCTTTCTGACTACAATAAATACATTTTTAGATTATTGGAGGAAATGGGCAAATCAAAAGTGTGTCTGAACCTCTCTCCATAGAGACTAGATATATATTTCCTTTTGTTTTGAATGATAAAATTACATTTTGCTAGGATACAGAAACTAGGCTGATGCATCGGTTACTGTGTTACCATGGAAACTGGCGTAAATGAAGCTGGATGGTAAGATGAAAATTAGCCTTCCCAGCAGCGTTAGCTTCTAGCCTTGAAATAATCAATCATTTTTAAAGTAACACACACGAAGGAAAGAAAGTTTTTTATTTGTATTTCAATTATCATTATTATTTTATTTCTCTTGATATTTAACGAGTTTGGATAATATAATACTTTTTATTTTGTATATAATTTATGTACTAGTTTTCATCCTAATTTACACCCTCATTTACCATTGTGAAGGTGGATTCATACATCTATTTACTGGTATTTTTCAGCCCTTTTGCATTTTTTATGCATTTTTGCATCTTCTTCTTTGGGCTCATGCACACGGCCGTTGTGCAGCTGTATTGTGCATTGGCGACTGCAATTTGCAGTCCCCAATGCACGGGTAACATCCATCCGGTGGCCGTGAATGGGTCCGTGATCCGTCAGCACCGTAAAAAATTAAACATGTTCTATTTTTTTGCGGTGCGGAGGCACGGACAGAAACACCACTGATTCAAGTGAATGGGTTCGCATCCGTGCCCGTGTGTTGCGGACCCGATGTATGCGGGCTGCAATACGGCCACGGCCGGGCAACGGCCGTGTGCATCGGCCCTTTAGCTGAGAAAACATTAGCTCCTGATGTTAGCCGAAGATATTTTCCATCCCCTTCTCTATAGGGAAAAGTACCAGGAAGCCATTCAAACAAGTGTTAACACAAAAATTTTATAAAAAAATAACATAAAAGAAATGCTAGCGGCTTTTTTTTAGGGGTAAGAATAAAATAAATAAACGCCAGAGCAAATCTGTAAAGGAAGCCAAAGTGAGGCAAATTTTAAAGAAGCATCTAAAATCACATACGAGAAATTTCTTCAAACCGATGTGTATTTCTAGTACCTTGGTATTTGGATGCATTAAATATGCACAGCATTTGGCAATGTTGTCTGTAACAAAGAGGCTTTTGCGTAGTTAAACAAGATCTGCAAATGCCAAAGCCATTACTGGTACAAGTGATTAGATCGCGGAGTCTGTGCGGGAGCTGACCTCTCCGTAGCAGTTGCTATGTGCGGCATACTTTGGTTACTGTTGCTAGGGATTTGGAGCCTTGGGGAGAATGAATGCAGCGGATCTATATGTAGCTTGTGATCAAGAACTAAAAGAGCGAATTACAGAAGTATGGGAAAAGCATTGCTCATACATCAACACAATTCTGAAATAGCATAGCAAACCCCGGTCAAGGCTGTAGGAGACCACAGCGGGACTGTGAATACTAACGGCTTTTGTAGACCGTATAGACAATTGTGATGTTTCTTATATTGTAAAATGCTGCAGAATATGTTTGCGGCGGCACTATATAAATAAAGATTATGATAAGATATAGCATTTACCGTATATGATGGCCCGGAATGGCTAAGGTATCATTTAGCTTACAAAGACCATTTCTGCTCTCCAAATTAAAGATACATTAAATATGCAGTTCAATTTTTTTATTTATTTTTTTTATTTATTTTTTTGCCAAAGCCAGAGATAGATACATCATATCCCCTATTCCTATTGAACTGCATTAAAGCCTGCACTAACACCTGCCACAAAAATGGCATGTGATATGTGATTCAATGTTGACGATAAAGATCTGATCGGAAAAAACTGTGATCAAAAATTACTATCATGTTTCTAACACAATTGGTTGTGCTTTTTGTACACTATTCCTCAAGGAGGACACAAAGAACTTTTTGTATCATGGTGGAATATCTCAGCCCGATTGACCATGTAGGGTGTATAATCCTGTAGACCTTAAAGCGGTTGTCAAGTTTTCACAACCTTTTTTCATATATATCACTGTCCTTTGATCTTTCATCTCCTTATATAATATTAACTGTATAAACTTCAGATCGCCATACCAGTCATGTGACACTGTCTTTAGCGCTCTCTTTCTTTTGGTGATGTCGCATCCACTGGCTTCCTATTGCATCTTTCTGTTTCTTCATGATCCTGGCTGCATCCCACGGCCATCTAATTTACATTGGTAGGGAGTAGGTGACATCATCAGGACTCCGGTACAGGCGCCAGAATATGCAGAAAATCTGAAGATGCTGCATACGCCTCATCCATGTACAACCCCAATTCCACAAAAAATGTGGGATGCTGTGTAAAATATAAAGAAGGAAAGAATGTGATTATTTGCAAATCTCATAGACCTGTATTTTATTCACAGTAGAACATAGAACACATCAGATGATGAAAGTGAGACATTTTACCATTTCTTGTAAAAATAAACTCATTTGGAATTTGATGGCAGCAAATCATCAAAAATTTGGGACAGTGGCAACAAAAGCCTGGAAAAGTAAGTGCTACTAAAAAAACAGATGAAGGAGTAATTTTAAAGTTACATGACTGGGTATAAGAAGAGCATGTTAGAGAGGTAGAGTCTCCAGAAGCAAAAGATTGGCACAAGTTCACCAATCGAAAATTCGAAAAACTGAGTCTAAAAATTGTGGAACAATTTTAGAAAAATGTTCCTCAACATAAAGTTCCGAAGACCATCTACAGTACATATCATCAAAAGTTTCTGAAAATCTGGAGGAATCTGATGTTCAATACTGGATGCTTGTGATCTACGGGCCCCCACATTAAAAACAGGCTTGATACTGTACTGGAACACAGTTTAGGCTACTTTCACACTAGCGTTCGGGGCTCCGCTTGTGTGCTCCGTTTGAAGGCTCTCACAAGCGGCCCCGAACGCATCCGTACTGCCCAATGCATTCTGAGTGTATGCGGAACCGCTCAGAATGCATCAGTCTGGCAGCGTTCAGCCTCCGCTCCGCTCAGCAAACGGATCCGTCCAGACTTACAATGTAAGTCAATGGGGACGGATCCGTTTGAAGTTGAGACAATATGGCTCAATTTTCAAACGGATCCGTCCCCTATTGACTTTCAATGTAAAGTCTGGACGGATCCGTCTGAACAACTTTCACACTTCAAATTTTTTTCTAAACTATAATGCAGAACGCAAGTGTGAAAGTAGCCTTACCTTGCAATCCACAAATGCAAGTTAAAACTGTATCATACAAAGAAGAAGCCATATGTCAACACGATCCAGAAATGCCGCTGTATTCTCTGGACCAAAGCTAATTTAAAATAGACTAAAGCAAAATGGAAAACTGTTCCGTGGTCAGATAAATCTAAATTAAAAATACCTTTTAGAAACCATGGATGCTCTGTCTAGCGGACTTAAGAGGAGAGGGACCATCCAGCTTGTCACAGTTCAAAAGCCTTGGATGGTGTGGGGGTTACATTAGTGCCTATGACGTGGGCAGCTTGCACATCTGGAAAGGCGCTATCAATACTGGACAGTATATAGAGGTTTTTTTAAAAAAGGAGGGGGTGGTAGACATGGCCCTGTCCCAACTTTTTGAGATACGTTGCTGCCATCAAGTTTTAAATGAGTTAATTTTTTTTCATACAATGGTAAAATGTCTCACTTTCAACATCTGGTTTGTGGTCTATGATCTATTGTGAATAAAATATGGATCTATAAGAATTGCAAATCGTTGCATTCTGTATTTATTTACATTTTTACACAACACCCCAACTTTTTTGGAATTGGGGTTGTAAAATATGGGCAGGGATACCGCCGGGATAGGAAGAAACATCAAGTCACAGAAGCAAGCCAGTGGATGTGTCATCACTGGAAGAAACACAGAGGGCTATGGACGGGGTCATGGGTTCTATTGCTGAGGTACCTGCATGACACCCAGAGCCTCTCCTGTAAATCATATATACAGTTTGGTCGCCTTAGCAACAGCACTGTCCAAGCTGCTGCTGTCAGATTCATCCTGGCAGGACACAAGAACGGCGGCAATATTAGAGGTTCACATTTAATTTGCTGTCAGTCCTCTTGTGGATCGAATCTTGAAATCCCTGCCTAATATGGACTTTTTTTTATAGTGTTTCTTTTGCTAGCTTCTTGAAGATAACTTTTTTTTCCCCTTCTTATAATCAAGTCATTATCATTGTGTACCTATTAAGATCTGGTAGGTACATGCCTCTGTGCCATGTTTAAGTGACCCATGAAGTTATGGTTTCAGTGGAGAACATTCATACATTTCTTAACCTAGAAGTGAATCTTTGATGATCTTCCCAGGATTTTAATTAAGGAATGCTCTTGAGTGATGTCTTGTAAGGACTGAGAGGCCTGTGACAAGATGATGGATGATCCAGTGGAGAAAGAAATAATTAAATGTTCTGTTTTTGATAATTCAGTTCAGTATTCAGGTTTTTCTCTATTCAACACGACATCATTGTGTCTGCTTTTCAATTTGCTTCCAGCGGCATGATCCAACGTGTAATGAATTCCTGAGGGCTTCATGTCTGTGTGGTTTCATTGGGGCTGCAATTCCATTTCCCACTGAGCGGTTTATGTAACATGCTTCCACATCTAGTTATTGTACACCCTCACTTGGAAGAATGCCTTCTGCTATGTCTTCATGATATCAAGGGTTCATTTTCTTTTAGATGGACTGTGTAATTACACGCCCTTACATTATATTGATGGGTACAAAGAAAATAAAGGCCTTGACTCAATCACTTGCTGAGAATCTATCCGTGATCTGCTCCAACCATTGGAAGGTCCAACCATTATCTCATGCAGTAGGATCCATTCTTCTTTGAGCAGCCATATTACCTCAGGCTAAATGTACATGCTCTTTATGTTTCTACAATTTGTTTTGCAGATTTTGGTGTTTGAAAGGCCAAAGGTGATCATATCATCTAAGGGAAATAAGCTCCTTTGTGAGACCTTTTTACTGTACCTCTCAGTTATGACCATGATCATTGTACTGTGAAAATCTATTGCATTCATTGGATGTCCCATCAGCCTGACTGGGGGCAAAGTTATTAGATACAGAATTTCAGGAGAAAGGCAAGCAGTGGTCATATAGCTGGACTGTTGGGGGCAATTGTTCAAGAGCATGCATGCATTGTTCAAGGTTTGATTTGGCTTTTGGAAAGTTGTTGAATTTACTTTTTTACCTCCATATAGTAGTATATGTAGTGTATCCTTTGCTAACATAGATTTTGTAATGTATAAGAATGGATTCGCTCTACAGTGCATTCGGAAAGTCTTCAGACCCTTTCATTTCTTTCTCATTCTCTCCATCACTCTGCACTCAATACAAAGACAAAAAGACAATGCAGCAGCACTCTGCAAACACAAATAAAGCACAATAATGCCATAATTATAGAAAACATTCTGGTGCTAATGCTACGCTTATTTTGAAGATTTGAGATTCTAGGCAAATACATTTTGTACAAAATTATTTGGGCCCGTCTGCCAAACGTCAAGGCGATTAGGGATCGACCGATTATCGGTTTTACCGATATTATCGGCCGATATTCAGGATTTTTACGTTATCGGTATCGGCATCTATTTTCCCGATATACTGATAACGTATTGGGAACACAGAACGCGCTGCTCTCAGCGCTCTCTGTGTTCCCTCCGCAGCACAGGGGAGAAGGAAGCAGTGTCTCCCTCCCCCTGTGCTGCTGCTGCCGCTGCCGCCAATTAGAGGAGAGAGGACAAAAGAAGGGGAGGGGCTGTGGCCACCGCTCCACCAATGAATTTAAGTCTTTCATTAATTCATATACAGGAGGCGGGAGCTGGCTGCAGAATCACACAGCCGGCTCCCGACCTCTATGAGCGGTAGCTGCGATCTGCGGTAGTTAACCCCTTAGGTGCCGCGGATCGCAGCTACCGCTCATAGAGGTCGGGAGCCGGCTATGTGATTCTGCAGCCAGCTCCCGCCTCCTGTATATGAATTATTGAAAGACTTATCTTCATTGGTGGCGCAGTGCGCCCCCCCAAGCCCCCCAGTATTTATCATTGGTGGCGCAGTGCGCCCCCCACCCCCGTCCCAGTATTAAAAACGTTGGTGGCGCAGTGCGCCCCCCCACCCAAGCCCCCCCCCAGTATTAATCATTGGTGGCAGTGGCCACAGGATCCCTTCTCTCCTGCTCCTCCGATCGGAGCCCCAGCAGTGTAAGCCTGGGGCTCCGATCGGTTACCATGGCAGCCAGGACGCTACCGAAGCCCTGGCTGGCATGTTCAGCTCCATGCTGCTGTGTGCACAAAGCACAGAGCAGCAGGGACAGTGTGAGATCCTAGTCCCCAAGGGTTCTAGTCCCTAAGATGGCTAAAAGTTAGTAAAAAAAAATTAAATAAAAAATATTAAGTATAAATGAAAAAGAAAGATTTACAAAAAAAAAAAATACACGTTAACAATAAACATAAATTTTCAGCAGATTTGTTTAGGAATTTTTTATTTTTTTCAAAAATGAAAATTCCCAGAATATCAGTATAAATTATCGGCTATCGGCCTGAAAGTTCACAAATTATCGGTATCGGTATTGGCCCTAAAAAAATCAATATCGGTCGATCCCTAAAGGCGATCTCTATAAGACGGGAACCTAACACTAAATACTTATGTGCCAAAATGTCCACCATAAAATTCAGGAAATGCAGGTTCCACATGCATACTGGGTCCACTGTGCTTTCTACATTTTTGGTGCCATAACGACCTCCATTAAATCCAGTGATGCAGGTACCAACATGCATGCTGAGCCCACTCTATACCTCTCTTGGTGACGGATGGCTTCCAATAAATACAATGAGAGCAGGCTACAGCTTTATACTTACTCTAATTAAAATCAGCCTATGGGGCAGACAGGCTAGTCAGGGGTGCAAGACCAACTGGAGTCAGCTACACCTCCAGCTCAGTACAACTGCAAAAAAAAGTTAATAGCACCATAATGTTTTCTATAATTATGGCATTATTGTACTTTATTTGTGTTTGCAGAGTGCTGTTGCGTTGTCTTTTTTTTCTTTGTGTTTCTAGCCATGACATTGGGATGTGCTCACTGACCCCCTTTTTTTGCATCTGCACTCAATATCCCATAATTGCAAAGTGAAAACAGAATGTTTGACGTCTTCTCTAATTTATTGAAAGGGAAAAACTAAAATATTAAATTGATATAAGTATTCAGACCCTTAACTAACTCAATACTTCGTTAAAACCTCTTTGACATCAGTTGCAGCCTTAGTTTTCTTGGGTATGATGCCATAGGGATGGTATTGGGCAGTGCCTGGTTTCCTCTAAACATAACACTTAAGGCTAAAAAGTTCAATGTCACCAGACCAGGGAATCTGGTTTCTCACAGTCTGAGGTCTCTTTTACGGATGAGGGATCTCTTTTAGGCCACTCTGCCATAAAGCCCAGATTGGTGGAGTGCTACAATGATGGTTGACCTTCTGGAAGTTTCTCCCATCTTAACACAGGATCTTTGGAGCTCAGCCAGAGTGACCATTGGGTTCTTGGTCAACTCTCTTACCAAGGCAGCTAGGTCTAGGAAGAGTCCTGGTTGTTTCAAAACTTCCTCCATTTAGGATTTATGGAGGCCATTTTGCTCTCAGGAACTTTCAGCACAGCAGACATTTTATTGTACCTTTCTCCAGATATGTGCCTCCACACAATCCTGTCTCTGAGCTGCTTTTCAATACAGGATTAAATACAGAATTTCCTTTCACCCATCCATAGATTTTATTGATAAAATTCTGACTGTGAACTAATAAGTAAATATGTCTTCAGTAAGCTCTTAATCTCCCCCTAGTGGTGGCTGCACAGAGTCACTGTTTACTCTGTGGCTGTGTTAAAGGGATTGTCCAAGATTTAAATATTGATAACCTGTCATCCTGATGGATCATGAATATGTAGTGGATGGGGAATATCCTTTTAACTCATGGAATAATCCCTCTAAATCCCAGACAACCTGTTTGAGGGACAGAAAGAATTTGTAGCTCTGAAAATGAAACTTTGATGCTATAAAGATATTTTATAAAATGTATCTGCACGGATGTTAAACTTGTGTTGGAAAATAAAAGCTATAGCCTTTATTTAGCAATGGTAGGAATATTTCATTTCTTCCAAAAAATGTGGTATGAGTTATTTGCCTTCAGGGCTGCTTATTTGATTAGCCTTCCAGGCGGATGTCACACTTTAGTATGATTTGAAGCCGTGCTTCCATTGCAACAGTGGAAACAAGATCTCCAAGGCAGGCAGAGCTGTCTGTAGATGAGGTCCCCTGCCTGCACAAGGAGTCAACAAGGGAAATAAACCCGTCCCTTGCCAATGCCCTCCAGGGTGTCACTCAAGAGCAAATTCTGTCTGTATATTGCTTCATTTATTATATTCAGTTCACATTCTGTTGGACAGTCGTGTTGTCATCAATGATGTGTTAAATGCTCAGCTATAACTTGCTTGGGATCCCCTCCCCCAGTAGTTGGCATTCGCTTTTCCTGTGATTGTATGACGCCGCCTGCCGTTGTTGTTGTGTTGCCTGCCACCTACTGACTGATCGTATGTCTGTTCTTCTGTTATTTAACTATATTGGTTTTGACTTTTTATTATCACCAAGTGTTTACAGGACTTGGCTCATTGGATTCTTACATTTCAAGGAATTATATATACATTTCAAACTATAGACATGGTTTAGATAGGCAAAGTGATTAAATGAATGCAGAGGGTACTTTCCCATGTAATGGCTCATTCACACGCTCGCTAATCATTTCTGTTGTTTTCTTCGAACCGTACTCTCAGAGTGCCTTCACACCCGCAGATTTTGTTGCAGAATTTAACGCGACTGAACACCCTTTCCATTGACCTGAATGGGGCTTTCAGAAATCCATGTGCTTGCCACTGATTCTCAGGTGCGGAAAGTTCTGCAGCAAAATCTGCCGCATGTGAAGCCATTTCATTTTACTTGATCTATGATTCAGACCTGTACAGGTCGAAAACGCGTCAGCTCTTATGTACCTTATTACATGCTTTGAATGGAAGAAATAAAGATTTATTTTTTATTTTATTCGCTGGATCTTACATCTGTTTCTGGCATGTGAAGGCACCCTTACTGATACCATTTTGGGAAACATATCACTTATTAACTTTTAGCACCTTTTTTGGGGTGGTAATGGGGAAAACAGCTGTTCCGCAATTGTTTTTTGCACTTTAAATTGAGAACATTCGCTGTGCACCATAACGAGCGTATTACATTTATGTGCTGCTTTCACACAAGCGTATTTGTAATCCATATATGACGCATGTAAATGAATAAGGCTATTCACATGGGCGTGTATTTTCCATCAATATTTGAAATCCGTAGTACATTCTAGTTTTTTGTGCATTATAGTCTATGGGAGTGCATAAAAACTGCAGGAGGGAAGGAATACGCATGGTAAATGCAGATGAATTAGGCTGGGTTCACATCTGCGGTATGCATGATCCGGCACAAAAACCGTAGCAGTATGACGGATGTCTATTAGATCGGTGGAGGTCCTGCCACCGATTACGAGAATGGGGACGTTGTACCCCACCGAACCTACCGAAATGAACAGAGCGGCCGGTTGGGCATGCTTCATTCACTTCTGTGGGAGCTCCCACAGCACAGGCATCTATGATGATTTTACGGGCATTATTGCGACCTCAGAAAGGGCAGATTGATAAAACTACAGATTATGAAACTGCCAGTGAGGAATAGATGGGCATCAGATGCACATATCCTTAGGCAAAGAATCCAGGAGGGTCACTTTAAAAGCAACCATAAATGTCATTATTGCAAATATCTTTATGTGTATGCCCCTTTAGTGACCAGCATTCGAACAATGGTCAGATTGGGGCCAACTCATCATCTATGGTCTAATAAATGTAGGTAAATTCAAAAGGCATCAGCATGTTCAAACAGGCAGTGAACCAAAAGGAGTTAGGTGCTCAAGAGCTTGCAATCTAAATGAACATGCTCATGTTACATACTCTTTACGGTGTTGCATTTGCTCTTTTTATTACATGCAAAAGCAGACGGTAGAAGGCAGTGGAAGGTGGTGGGGCAGACAGAAATATCTGAGCGGGATTTGACAATGTGTGTTTATTGTGATGCAGTTTTGTATCTGGGCCAAAGAAAAGTAGATCAGACGGCAAAACAACACACAAGTTCAGCTGGCTCAAAGAAAAGCAGCTTTCAGTAATCACTGCGCTGCTTAGGTTTATGGCTCTGCAAATCAGAATCTACATCTACGTGATGTTATATTCCCATACTTTGGGCAATCCTGTAGAAACCGGGTATTAAAATGCACATTCTACTATAAGGTTCCGAAGATATTCTTTTGTCGGGGATGTTTAAAGGGAAACTGTCGCTATGAAAATGCAGACCAATCTGCAGGCAGCGGAGGAGATGAAGAGATTCATATATGGTTTTATGGGAAAAGATTTAGTAAGACATGCATTTATTCATTTAAAGGGGTTTTCACGAGACTAGAACTGATGACTTATCCTCTAGATAGGTCATCAGTACCTGATCAGTGGGGTTCCGACACCCGGCACCCCCGCCTAATAGCGGTTTCAGAAGGTAGGGAGGCTAACAGTAGACAGTTGGCAGCTGAAGGATGGAATTGAGCATGCGCGTCCGCCTCAGTGAGGTGGACAGAGAAATAAGGGGAAGAACAACCCACAGGTGGGGCTATACAGATACATTTTATTGAAAAACTTAGTGGCTATACTAAAGTGCAGGCAGTTACAAAACTATTCAGATGTTGGTTTGGAAAATGTCGAATATTTTTTGAATTATGTTCCAATTTTATAATCTGACGTTTAGGCCGAGACTTTTGGAGACACAAATTGTGACAAGGCGTCATTGAAGGGGAATGAATGGTTTTGGTCTTCCCTAGCCTACGATTTGTTCTTCACGCTGGAGTGTAAGATAAGAACTATGTCATTGTGCACCAAGCCTTGTCCAATAGTTAGACATGTGCACGAGGTCCCCTAGTGGTCGAGCCGTCAGGCACAACGTAATATTCTATTACTACTTTAGAATATGCTCACGTTCCTGTCCATTAATGAGTTCTGCAGAGAGCCATGAAACGCTAGGTAGACTACAGCCCATTATTCTTAATGATGTTGGTTTTCAGCTTAACCGTTATGCCAGTAATACCGCGTAATACTACGATAGTTAATGTGTAGGTTTTTGGTATCAAGGCAGTTTTAAAAGTGTCAACTTTTCCCTGAATTGTTTGAAAATTGTTAATGCGTTATAAAGTGCGGCTCCCAGCGCGACGCACGCCTGCGACCTGCAGCACAGATGACCCGCTCCAGTGTGCTTGCTGGGAGCTGCTGGTTCTACTGGTATATGACTGGGACTTCCTGATGCCAGCTGTGCTGTTCCAATCCCCAGAGCCTCTTTATGTAATCCTTCTTTGACCCTCACTTGGAGCACTGCTTTTATACAGTCACAGACTTGAGAATCCGGCGCTGCTTTGTTTGCACACAGATGTGATTGCTGGATTCTCTGCAATCCTTTAATTATATGTGGACATGGCAGCTTCTGCAAAGGTATATTCTAAAAGACGCGACATGAGTTCGCCTTCTGTCCTTCGAGCTCTTCTTTGGGTCAAAACAGCCCTTTTGCAGCAGCTTCTTGGCACTGAGCGTACGGATATAAAGAAATGAATTTAGTACACACACACATAGCATTGTGTGTGTTCTCAGCTCACGTGAGTTTTAAAATAAAGTAAGGGCTCTTTCACACGACCGTTTTTTTTTCCCGTTTGCGGGCCGTTTTTTGCGTTCTGTATACGGAACCATTCATTTTAATGGTTCCGCAAAAAAAAACGGAATGTACTCCATATGCATTCCGTTTCCGTATTTCCGTTTTTCCGTTCTGTTGAAAGATAGAACATGTCCGCAAATCACGTTCCATGGCTCCATTCAAGTCAATGGGTCCGCAAAAAAACCGGAACACATACAGCAATGCATCCGTATGTCTTCCGTATCCGTTCCGTTTTTGCGGAACCATCCATTGAAAATTTTATGCCCAGCCCAATTTTTTTCTTTGTTCTATAACTGTATACTGTATATGCCATTCGGAAAAACGGAACAGAAACGGAAACACAACGGAAACAAAAAACGGCACAACGGATCCGTGAAAAATGGACCGCAAAACACTGAAAAAGGGCTCATGCAAACGAACGTTTTTTGCGTTCCATATACGGGCCACATTTTGATTCCGTATACGGAACCATTCATTTCAATGGGTCCGCAAAAGATGCGGACAGCACTCTGTGTGCTGTCCGCATCCGTTGCTCCGTTCTGTGGCCCCGCAAAAATTATGAGGCATGTCCTATTCTAGTCCATTTTGCGTACAAGAATAGGCATGTCTACAATGGGCCTCCTGTTCCGTTCCGCAAATTGCGGAAGGCACACGGGCGGCATCCGTTTTTTGCGGATCTGCAATTTGCGGAGCGCAAATGAGCCCAAAGCCAAATGCATGAGCCCAAAGCCATATGGTTGTGTAAAAGAGGCCTTAGGCTACATGCACACGAACGTTGTTTGTTTCCGTGTCCATTCCGTTTTTTTTTGCAGATAGGATGCGGACCGCATCAGTATGTCCGTTCCGTAGCCCCGCAAAAAAAATACAACATGTCCTGTTCTTGTCCGTTTTAGGCATTGTTACAATGGATCCGCAAAAAAGAAAAAAAAAATGGATGGCATACAGATGTCATCCGGATTTTTTTTGTGTATCCCCAATTTGCGGACCGCAAAACACATACGGTCGTGTGCATGTAGCCTTAGGCCTCATGCACACGACCGTTGTTTTGGTCCACATCACTTCAATGGGGCCGCAAAAGATGCAGACAGCACTTCCGGTGCTGCCCGCATCCCTTGCTCCATTCCGTGGTCCGCAAAAAAATATAAAATATAACCTGTCCTATTCTTGTCTGTTTTGCGGACAAGAATAGGCAGTTATATCAATGGCTGTCCGTGCCGTTCCACAAATTGCTGAACGCACACGGATGCCATCCGTGTTTTGTGGATCCGCAATTTTAGGACCGCAAAACACACAACGGTTCGTGTGCGTGAGGCCTCATAGACTTCAATGGGCGTGCTTGGTACACATCACAGACCAAAAAAGAGCATGTCTCCATGATTTTTCCACTGACCCACAGTCAGTGGAATATCACTGATGTGGGAATAAACATATTAGAATTAATGGGTATGTGATTTATGGACGTGTGACCTTCGGCTTCCCATACTCAGTGCTGTCCGGCAGCAGGATCCACACGTGGATCACTTCGAATTGACGGCCTGTGCTTGTACAAGCCACTTAGCCCTCTTTCACACAAACGATACGGATTGTGTCAGGATCAGTTCAGAAAAAAACTGATGGATTTTCACACAAGTTTGACAAAGGCTCGTAGTAGCCGAAACGCGTCACTTACCACTTGTATGTGACCATTAAAATCACTTGAAAATTACTACCAGAGCGAGTGCCGGTCCTTTCTATACAAGTACGTGCGGACCTTCCCTGGACACGCGCACCGCATCACGGACAGCGGAGTGCCGCCTGTATCTTCTTTGAATTTTCACACAAGTTCAGTCAGTTTTGTCTACGACTGCGTTCAATGTTTTAGTTTTTCCCACACGGGTACAATCAGTTTTTGATGCGTTTTGTCCTGCATGTGAAAAAAACTAAAGAATAACAATCTACATCTCCTAGCAACCATCAGTGAAAAACGCATTCCACCTAGATTGTATCCAGATGCCTTCCGTTTTTCACTTAAGCCCCATTCACTTCTGTAAAACCAGGGCTGCGTGAAAAACGTAGAATATAGAACATGCTGCGATTTTTCCTGAACGCAGAAATGATGCATGAAAAACACGGACCCATTAAAATGAATGGGTCAAGATTCAGTCCGGATGCTATGCGCTAGTGTGAAAGAAGACTTAAAGTCTGCGACTTTCATAAAATATAGTTTATTATCAAATTTAGTTATTAAAAAATATTTTACACATTTTAATGTACATTAAAGGGGTTGTGTAACGAAACATATTCTACATTTTTCAAACCAGCACCGGGATCTGAATACTTCTGTAATTGCATGTAATTAAGAGCTGCCAGTCTGAAGATAATCGAGTAGAGCAATCGGAGCAGAGATCTGGGATCCATGTGAGGTACAGGGCTGGTTCTAGCTTTGTTGGAAAGGTATCGTCATGTTCTATATGATGTCTGCTTTTCATTTTTTACATCAATCATGGCATAACCCTTTAAAGAGCCATGTTTTAGTTTGCTTATGCTAGTTCTCATATAATATTGGTACATAGTTGTCAAGTTCAGAAAATCATGAACTTCTTGAATTACATAGATAGAGACAAAAGGAAGGAATTGATGGCGCCTGTTTGCTGGTTTTCTTGCATAAAAAAGTTGCAAACTTTTCCACATGGCGTGCTTATGCCAACATTTGTAATTTGAATATATGTTTCAAACAGCGTTCAGTGTTTGATAAATTTAGCACATATTTACAGCAATGTGAACTTTCAAAACTGACTTAAAAAATTCCCCTCCGTGATAAATTTGTTTAGCCCCTTCAAGTCGTGTCTTTAAACATGGCGCTCACTCGCACGTGCAGCAGGCGCCGTAACTGCCAGATTTCTGCTGTTTAAAACAGCAGACACCCGTGGCTCATGTATGTGATCATCCTTAAGGCTGATCACATACATTTCCCCCCTCAGATGCCACGGTCAAATGTGACCACGGCAGTCTGGAAGCGGGAGCTGAGCGCTCCAGCTCCTGTAACAGCGCTCCCCGGCTGAGATCGGGGAACCTGTTACACTGCTCTAATAGCCCGAAGCCTCAAGCAGGCTTCGGAGTCTATTAGAAGAATATACCAATACAGCAACGTATTGTTAGATTGAAAATGAAATGTTTAATGATGGCTATATAGTCATCAATGAACACAATGGGCAATCTAATTGCCTGTTATAGTCATCCAGGGTGACTTAAAAAAAAAAAAAAAAAAAGTTTTACAAAATATAAAAGTTCAAATCAGACCCCTTTCCTTAAAATAAAAATACTTAACCAATAAAAAAATAAATAAACATCATGGGCAAAATGCCCATACAATTAAAATATAACAATGTTAATGCCATACAGCGAATGGCATAACGGGAAAAAAAAACAACGATTGCCCCACAAAAAATGAGCCCTCACACAGCTCCATACACATAACTACAAAAAAGTTATAGGGGTCAGAATATGATGACGATTTTAATTTTTTTTCTCAAGGCTTTTCATTTTTTTCAGTATTAAAACGCAAGAAAAACTATCGAAGTGTGGTATCGTTGTAACTGTACTGACCTGGGGAATTAAAGTAACATGTCAATTTTACCGCATAGTGAAAGGTGTAAAAAAATAAAATAAAATCCTGTCAGAATAGTTTTTTTGCCCAATTCCACCCTATTTGGAATTTTTTTCCCACTACATTGTATGTAACCGTAAATGGTGCCATTAGAAAGTACAACTTGTCCCGCAAAAAAATAAGCCCTATAATAAGGCTATGTGAACGCAAAAATAAAAATGTTAGTTGGGGAGTGAAAACTAAAACGCAAAAATGGAAAATCGCAGGGTCCTCTAAGGGAGAGTTTTTTCCAGGAATACAATATTGACGACCTATTCTAAAGAGAGGTCATCAATATCTGATTGGTGGGGTCCGACTCCCGGAACCTCCCTCCAATCAGCTGTTAGAAGAGGCCGCAGCCTCCTCCATAGCTCCATACATTGTATAGTGGCTGTGCTTGGTATTGCAGCCCAGGCCCATTCATTTGAATGGGACTTCGCTGCACATAAGTCAGGTGACCGGTGTACATGACATCCCCGGCCTAGGAAGAGGCTGCAGCGCTCACAAGAGCTCCGCGACTCTCCAAAGAGCTTATTGGCAGGGGTGCCGGCAGTCGGACTTACAGCAATCAGATATTGATTACCTATCCTGAGGTCACCTGGATCTTCTGTCTCAAACCCCTTTAAGGTAACCCTGCTCTTGCATATGGATTATGAGGCATCAGATCTTCAAATGTAGTTAAATTCCAGCAAAATAAATAGTTTTTCTTTGATGTGCCTTCATTTGATTTTTCCCATCTGCAAAAGTTGATTTTGTTACTGAGTCGACTGCTCCAAAATGTGGTGTTTTTGATCTTTTTGGGTGGAGATGGCCTCTATAAACTAGTTTTCAGCTTACAGAACAGAAGCTTTTAGCTACCTATACATTATATAGATTATATTGTATATTCGGAGTAAAACAATCCCGTAACCACAGCCTTACTCTTTCATTAGACTGCTGCAAATCAGCGAAATGGGCTAAAAATATTTTAATATGGCCACATTGAGGAGTATGTAATTTTAATGTAGCTAGTGTTTAGTATTCTATTGATGATTTCATACTTTATGTGTCTTTCATGTTCTTGATTTCGATGTGTGGCTTTAATCTTAGTGTGATTATTTCATTTTAGTAATTTTACGGATTCCTAGAAAATGGATAATCTGCCGGTGAGATCTATGTTCTCTTTAGACCTCTTTGTTTACTGTAGACCTCGTTCACATCTGTCTATGGAACCAGCAGACTGCTCTGTGCCAGCGTTGCCTGATCCTCTACTTCACCGCCGGATCCCCATTGACTGTAGTGAGGTCTGGCGGTGATCTGACCGGTTTCTGGCATAAATACTTGATTTTGGTTGGAAATAAACCGCTGCATGCAACGGTTGTGCACTCAGTGCGGACCTGGCTGTGAAGTAGAGTCCAGGAGGCCGCTCTGTGCTGGAACAGCCTGCCGGATCCACGGACGGAGATGTGAATGAGACCTTAGACTGTGAGCTGACAGCTATTGTATCCGACCCTCATATACCCATGCACTCTTGACTCGGTCAAGCATGCATGTGTTTTGAGTTAAAATAGATGAATAAGCCCCTGTTAGATGCCTCATCCGGGGAATGTCAGGACCACCAATGACACATTAGATGGTTGCCCAGTCCTGCCAAAATTAGCAGGCTCTTCTGACATAAAAAAAGGGTTTTCCAAGATGTTTTCCCTCCTGCTAGGTCATCAGTATCTGATCGGTGGGGGTCCGACACCCGGGACCCCCGCACATTAGCTGTTTGTAAAGGCACCAGCGCTTGCAGTAGAGCTGCAACCTTCTGCCTGCTCACCAAGCACAGCGCCATCCATTTGATAAAGGCTGTGCTGGGTATCGCAGCTTTGCCCTATTCACTTCAATGGGGCTGACCTGCGCCTAAACCAATGACCAATGCACTTAAGGTCCCATGGCCTTGGGAAAGCTGCAAGAAGGCCGCGGTGCTACTGCGAGCGCTGATGGCTTCTTAAACCGATGATCGGTGGAAGTCCCGGCCGTCGGAACCCCTCCGATCAAATACTGATGACCTATTCAGAGGATAGCAAAAAGGGGTATTCCAGTTGTGAGAAGTTATCCCCTATCCACAGCTGCCGTGTGTTGTTAATATACAGTTGATGAAAAATGATGAATGATAATGGCAGCAATCCTCGGCTCTTTTCCAGGGATGAAGCTTTATTCCAGGCCCAGATACAGCAAGGTCATAGCTCAATACCATGCAGTTCATTTCAGGGGCTCCCGAGGGGAACAGGGTTCCTGTTCTCGTGATGGGTGGGGGTCCTAGCAGTAGGATCTAATACTTATCCTCTGGATAGGGGATAACCTCTCACAACTGCATAGCCCTTTAAGGTTTATAACCAACTTTACTATTGTGTGTTTAAAAAAAAAAAAAAAAAAAAAAGTGCACTTTTTTTTAGCTAAAGTCAAAGGGTGGGATTGGAAGGATGTTTTTTTTTCCTTTTATTACTTTCAAGATTGTGGTCTAGTCTATTGATTTATTATTGACAGTGGGATGTCCGAGATGTCAATTTGTGCTTCTCTTTCCCACTTCTAATTCAGCTTTACCTTGAAATGCACTTGGCCTTCTGCATCTCAGCAAAAGCAAATGCAACCGAGGAAGACATAACCAGATCGAAAAAGCTATTAGCATTGTAGATAATGTCTCAAATTTAGACCGATAGCATGTAGGCCATATAGACCTATAAAATAACATCAACCTCATCTCTGAAATCTGCTGATGTGGCGCATACAGTACATTAGTGATGTATTCTGCTCTATTGCCATTGAAGAAGATAGACTACCATTAGTTAGAACCAGTCATCAGAAGTAGGAACACTTTGGGGGAGATATATCATTACCCCTACTCCTTTTTTTGATTTTATTTGGCAATTTTTTGGGAAAACCATAGTTTTGTGACCTTTTTAGTTGCAACTGGCATTTTTATGCTTCGACAGGTTTTTACAAAAAAGGGGTGAGGGCAGGGCCATCGACCCCATGTACATCATCATCATTTACACCAGAACCTGGTCTAAATAATGACTGAAGTCTACGGCAGCTCCGAGTGGCTGTAGCTTTCTCGTTCTGGCTCGCGGACTGCCGGAGGAGCCATGTAATTTATGACAAGGCCATGACTTGTCTTAAATGACATGCCTCCTCCAGCAGCGCAGGCCCTATCAAGCGTAGCACATACCCGTCTTAATAAATCAGGGGCTTTTTGTCTGTATATGACCTTAGATGCAAATTATAAGGAAGGCAACAAACAGGTTTTCTTTGTCGTAACTCCTTAGTAAGTGATTGCCTTTTCCTGAGACACTGGAGGCCAGCTTTAGACAATCAACAGTTTTATTTTGCGATATACCCTAAAATTGCTCTACCATATTGTATATCCCAATTACAACTTTGGTTCCAGGGCACTGAAGTAGTGACACATACTGCATCCCCTTTCGTTACACCCCTGTATTTAATGGCCCACATTTGCCGTTGTGGCTGTGCCTGAATTCTAGTGTAAGACCCCTTTCACACGGTCGTTGCGGATTGGGGCCGGATGCGTTCAGGGAAAATGGTGCGATTTTGACATTTAACAAGTCAGTTTTCACTGCGATTGCGTTCCATGTTTGCGTTTTTTCCTCTTGTGCAAAACATTGTAATGTTTTGCACTCGCGTGAGAAAAATCGGCATGTTTGGTACCCAGACCCGAGCCCGGACTTCTTCACAGAAGTTCGGGTTTGGGTTAGGTGTTGTGTAGATTTTATTATTTCCCCTTATAACATGGTTATAATAAGGGAAAATAAGAGCATTCTTAATACAGAATGCATAGTACAATAGGGCTGGAGGGGTTAAAAAAAATAAAAAATAATTTAACTCACCTTAATCCACTTGTTCGCGCAGCCCGGCTTCTCTTCTGTCTTCTTCTTTGAGGAATAGGGCCTTTGATGACGTCACTGCGCTCATCAAATGGTCCATCACATGATCTTTTACCATGGTGATGGGTCATGTGATGGACCATGTGATGAACACTGACGTCATCAAAGGTCCTTTTCCTGTGCACAGCAAAGAAGAAGACAGAAGAGATGACAGCTGCGCGATCAAGTGGATTAAGGTGAGTTATATTATTATTATTATTTTTTTTTTTTTAACCCCTCCAGCCCTATTGTACTATGCATTCTGTATTAGGAATGCTATTATTTTCCCTTATAACCATGTTATAAGGGAAAATAATAATGATCAGGTCCCCATCCCGATCGTCTCCTAGCAACCGTGCGTGAAAATCGCACCGCATCCGCACTTGGTTGCGGATGCTTGCGATTTTCATGCAGCCCTATTCACTTCTATGGGGCCTGCAGTGCATGAAAAACGCAGAATATAGAACATGCTGCGATTTTCACGCAATGCACAAGTGATGCGTGAAAATTACCGCTCGTGTGCACAGCCCCATAGAAATGAATGGGTCCGGATTCAGTGCGGGTGCAATGCGTTCACGTCACGCATTGCACCCGCGCGGAAAACTCGCTTGTGTGAAAGGGGCCTAGTTTGCAGCAAAATTTGGTGCATTTTTGCCACAATTTGGCGCATCTCACTTTAGAGAGCATAATGCATTGCGTTTCACCTACCAGACAGTGCCCTCATATCTGCTGATGCATTTCTGGAATAGGTTTTGATTGTATCTAATCATATCCGTTTCCCATGAGATAACAAGGCGCCAGCGCTATCTGACAGGCTCGCATCTGCTCGAAACGCTGTTTTGGTATCATGCACATTTGGCTAACCACCAATGTCCACATGACAAGTGGAGTCTGATTGGTTCGCTTTGGGTAGCAGCACTATCTGCACTCATTTGATACGTGTGTTATCAGTGTATAATTGGTGCCCGCATGCACCACGTCCTTTCACGAACACCTGATAGCATTTATTGCATATGCAATTGGCTGCGTTTGTCACTTGCTCCATACTTCAGCTTTATTTAGAAGCCAGACAATTTAGTATTTTGCATCTGGTGGCGGTACTATGGTCAATGTTTTGCAGACAGTCCGTTCTATCTGAAATGAATTGGCTGATGAGAGCTTCTCCAATTATCTGCTGACTTGTATGGTGCTAATTAGAGTCCGTGGGTCATGATGACTTTGTTCGGGGTTTTCAGCAGCCGAACGACAAGAGCATAAAGGGGAAAAACAAACCTCATCAAATGAGTCATATCTGGTTTTCTCTTCAGAATAAAATCTTGAGCTCCATTTACCGGCTGCTTTAATTAGTGCATTTGCAGAAATGAACGGGATCCGCTCCTTCTGAGAGATATTTATTGCATTTAATTTTTACTTGTAAAATAGAGGTTAAAAAAGGGGTTGTATACGATTAGAAAAACATGGCTCCTTTCTCCCAGAAAGAGCTCCATACCTGCCCTGAGATTGCGTGTGCTATCGCAGCTTTGCCCCATTCATTTCAATAGGAGCTGCAATACCAGACGCAGCCCATGGAGAGTTGGGGCGCTGTTTCTGGAAGAAGGCATCAATACTTACTTTATTACTAATGAGCAATGTGTATCATGTCAGCAACCCTTTTTCAACTGAGGCTGGTCTAGCGAAGTCTCGCATCTGAAACTCCTGGCAGTCAGTCATTACCGGGTCCAGTGCCAAGCCAGCTGTTATCGGGGAGTTGGGTTTCTCAGAGTAATATCTAATGGCGTTCTGCTCTGGTTCATAGAGGGGTCTCTTTAAGTTTAGCCCCCACCACCTGATTAGGCCAATATGTCTTAGGGCTCATGCACAAGGACGACGTTTCGTTTTTTGAGGATTGAATGCGGACCCATTCATCTCAGTAGGTCAGCAAAAGATGCGGATAGCACACTGTGGGCGGCCTGAATCCGTAAATCAGTTCCGTGGCCCCGCAAAAAACAAACAAAAAAAAATAAATGTCCTATTCTTATCCGTCTTGCTCACAACCGGGATCTGTGTTTTAAAACACGCCCGTGTACATGGGGACTTAAAGGGGTTTTACGGTACTTAGATATTCTCTGGCCCAGCACTCCCACCCATCAGCTCTTTTGGGCAGCTGCTGGCACTAGAGACTATACACTACAGTGGCTGGTAGGCTATCCGTACATCGACACGGCCCCAACATCTTAGGGCTCGTTCGTGGGGCAGGCGCACGGGGATCGCGGACCCATTCAAGAGCAAGTTCTATCTTTTTGCGGTGCGGAAGCACGGAATGGAACCCCAGAAAGAACTCCGTAGTGCTCCGTTCCGTTCTTCCGTTCCGCATCTCCGGATTTGTGGACCCATTGAAATGAATCGGTCCGCATCCGTGATGCAAAATGGCCACGGAACGGTGCCCGTGTATTGCGGATCTGCAAATGCGGTCCGCAATACGGCAACGAGCAGCACATGTTCGTGTGAACGAGCCCTTAGTCCTCTTTCACACGACCGTATGGCTTTTTCAGTGTTTTGTGGTCCGTTTTTCACGGATCCGTTGTTCCGTTTTTTGTTTCCGTCGTGTTTCCGTTTCTGTTCCCTTTTTCCATATGGTATATACAGTATACAGTAATTACATAGAAAAAATTGGGCTGGGCATAACATTTTCAATAGATGTTTCCGCAAAAATGGAATGGATGCATTTCCGTATGTGTTCCGTTTTTTTGCGGACCCATTGACTTGAATGGAAACTTGAAACGGAACGGAAATCTGGGAACAGAATGCATATGGAGTACATTTCGTTTATTTTTCCGGAACCATTGAAATGAATAGTTCCGTGTATGGACTGTATATGAAACGCAAAAAACGGCCCATAAGCGGAAAAAAAAATGTGTGAAAGAGGCCTTAGACAGAAACTTGTGCTCCGTTCACTGTATAATGACAGTTACATAAAACAGATGATTCATGGGGATCCGTTAATGGCCGTGGTAGTGATTGGCCAGTGCTTGACAAATTTCCTTGGAATCTAGGATCCAGCTAAAAAAGTTAGGCGCCGTTTTTTTTTTTTAACCTTTTTTATAAAGCCTTATTTTCAGCGACAAAAATAACACCTCTTAAATTAACATATAAAGAAGTCTAGAACCAAACGACATGGGCATTGTTTATTATCAGTGTACTGTGACGTCACTGTGTGCAGCATCTCTTCAGTGTTTATCAGAGTACTGTGACGTCACTGTGTGCAGCATCTCTTCAGTGTTTATCAGAGTACTGTGATGTCACTGTGTGCAGCATCTCTTCAGTGTTTATCAGTGTACTGTGACGTCACTGTGTGCAGCATCTCTTCAGTGCTTATCAGTGTACTGTGACGTCACTGTGTGCAGCATCTCTTCAGTGTTTATCAGTGTACTGTGACGTCACTGTGTGCAGCATCTCTTCAGTGTTTATCAGAGTACTGTGACGTCACTGTGTGCCGCATCTCTTCAGTGTTTATCAGTGTACTGTGACGTCACTGTGTGCAGCATCTCTTCAGTGTTTATCAGAGTACTGTGACGTCACTGTGTGCAGCATCTCTTCAGTGTTTATCAGAGTACTGTGACGTCACTGTGTGCAGCATCTCTTCAGTGTTTATCAGAGTACTGTGACGTCACTGTGTGCAGCATCTCTTCAGTGTTTATCAGAGTACTGTGACGTCACTGTGTGCAGCATCTCTTCAGTGTTTATCAGTGTACTGTGACGTCACTGTGTGCAGCATCTCTTCAGTGTTTATCAGTGTACTGTGACGTCACTGTGTGCAGCATCTCTTCAGTGTTTATCATTGTACTGTGACGTCACTGTGTGCAGCATCTCTTCAGTGTTTATCAGAGTACTGTGACGTCACTGTGTGCAACATCTCTTCAGTGTTTATCAGAGTACTGTGACGTCACTGTGTGCAGCATCTCTTCAGTGTTTATCAGAGTACTGTGACGTCACTGTGTGCAGCATCTCTTCAGTGTTTATCAGTGTACTGTGACGTCACTGTGTGCCGCATCTCTTCAGTGTTTATCATTGTACTGTGACGTCACTGTGTGCAGCATCTCTTCAGTGTTTATCAGTGTACTGTGACGTCACTGTGTGTAGCATCTCTTCAGTGTTTATCAGAGTACTGTGACGTCACTGTGTGCAGCATCTCTTCAGTGTTTATCAGAGTACTGTGACGTCACTGTGTGCAGCATCTCTTCAGTGTTTATCAGAGTACTGTGACGTCACTGTGTGCAGCATCTCTTCAGTGTTTATCAGAGTACTGTGACGTCACTGTGTGCAGCATCTCTTCAGTGTTTATCAGTGTACTGTGACGTCACTGTGTGCAGCATCTCTTCAGTGTTTATCAGTGTACTGTGACGTCACTGTGTGCAGCATCTCTTCAGTGTTTATCATTGTACTGTGACGTCACTGTGTGCAGCATCTCTTCAGTGTTTATCAGAGTACTGTGACGTCACTGTGTGCAACATCTCTTCAGTGTTTATCAGAGTACTGTGACGTCACTGTGTGCAGCATCTCTTCAGTGTTTATCAGAGTACTGTGACGTCACTGTGTGCAGCATCTCTTCAGTGTTTATCAGTGTACTGTGACGTCACTGTGTGCCGCATCTCTTCAGTGTTTATCATTGTACTGTGACGTCACTGTGTGCAGCATCTCTTCAGTGTTTATCAGTGTACTGTGACGTCACTGTGTGTAGCATCTCTTCAGTGTTTATCAGAGTACTGTGACGTCACTGTGTGTAGCATCTCTTCAGTGTTTATCAGAGTACTGTGATGTCACTGTGTGTAGCATCTCTTCAGTGTTTATCAGAGTACTGTGACGTCACTGTGTGCAGCATCTCTTCAGTGTTTATCAGTGTACTGTGACGTCACTGTGTGCAGCATCTCTTCAGTGTTTATCATTGTACTGTGACGTCACTGTGTGCAGCATCTCTTCAGTGTTTATCAGAGTACTGTGACGTCACTGTGTGCAGCATCTCTTCAGTGTTTATCAGAGTACTGTGACGTCACTGTGTGCCGCATCTCTTCAGTGTTTATCATTGTACTGTGACGTCACTGTGTGCAGCATCTCTTCAGTGTTTATCAGAGTACTGTGACGTCACTGTGTGCAGCATCTCTTCAGTGTTTATCAGAGTACTGTGACGTCACTGTGTGCCGCATCTCTTCAGTGTTTATCAGTGTACTGTGACGTCACTGTGTGCAGCATCTCTTCAGTGTTTATCAGAGTACTGTGACATCACTGTGTGTATAATCCCAGCGCTGTGACGTCACTGTGTGTATAATCCCTGCGCTGTGACGTCACTGTATGTATAATCCCTGCACTGTGACCTCACTGTATGTATAATCCCTGCGCTGTGACGTCACTGTGTGTATAATCCCTGCGCTGTGACGTCACTGTGTGTATAATCCCTGCGCTGTGACGTCACTGTATGTATAATCCCTGCGCTGTGACGTCACTGTGTGTATAATCCCTGCGCTGTGACGTCACTGTGTGTATAATCCCTGCGCTGTGACGTCACTGTGTGTATAATCCCTGCGCTGTGACGTCACTGTTTGTATAATCCCTGCGCTGTGACGTCACTGTGTGTATAATCCCTGCGCTGCAGCTGACAGAACGGAGATCCCTTCCCCAGGATGTTTGGTCCGGGCTCATCATTCATCTCATAGTTCTGCTCTTATAAACTTATTTTGTGACTAGATAAAACTGAAGCAGCGCTGGGTTTGAAGAGAAATGTCCCTCTTTGCCGCCTGTATCCGCCGTCAATGCGGGATCACTGCCCTTCTGCTGTCCCGGATTATTTCTCCTGTCCGGGGGATAATGGAGTTGCTGTTGTCAGCGTCTCCGGGGCTGTCCTTGTACTCCCTCCGCTGTGGACGCGCACTGAGTCCAGGCCAGGATTTGGTTCCAGCTCTTGCCGGATCTACATCCTGTGCTGTGATGGGGAGGGGGTGGGGCTGCGGTCCTGTTTGTCGGAGGGATCTCTGAGTCCTGTGAGTGCGTTATGCCTCATGCACACGTCCGTGGAACACGGGCCGTGTGATACCGGCCTGGATTTCCTTCTGAGTGCAGGAGCGCACGGTGTCATTGGTTGCTATGACACCATGCGCTTCCTGCTGCCGCTGCAGTACAGTGATACACTGGTATGTTCTATGCCAGTGTATTACTGTACTGCGGCGGCAGCAGGAAGCGCACGTTGTCAGGGCAACCAATGAGGCCGTGCACTCAGAAGAAATCCAGGCTGGTATCACGCGGTCTGTGTTCTACGGACGTGTGTATGAGGCTTTACGGTGATGAGAAGGCTCCTCTCCGGGAAATGCTGGAAGAGTCTTCGTACAGGAAAACGGAAACCCCGCCGTAGTCACCTGTGCCGCTCCTGGGACATGAGGCATGCGGTGGAGAGCGCCTAGCGGGCAGGTGAGCGCTGCCACGTACATGTCGTGTGTCACTCAGCAGCCAGCTGACACTGACAGCCAGCGGGGAGAGGGAGTGATGTCACTCGGCTTAACCCGTCATGTGCACCGCCTGTCACATTGTTAGGACCTTTCATCTGGCAAAAAATTGTGAACTAAGTATCATGATATGTAGAGAGGCGCCCAGGGATCTCACTGCACTTACTATTATCCCTGGGCGCCGCTCCGTTCTCCCGTTATGTCCTCCGGTATGTTCGGTCACTTGGTTATAGTAGGAGGAGTCTGCCCTTGTTCTCCTGGGCGTCTCCTTCTCATAGGCTGTAGCGCTGGCCAATTGCAGCGCAGAGCTCACAGCCTGGGAGAAAAAAAAACCTCCCAGGCTGTGATCTCTGCGCTGCGATTGGCCAGCGCTGCAGCCTATGAGAAGGAGACGCCCAGGAGAACAAGGGCAGTCTCCTCCTACTATAACCAAGTGACCGAACATACCGGAGGGCATAGCAGGAGAACGGAGCGGCGCCCAGGGATAATAGTAAGTGCAGTGAGATCCCTGGGAGCCGCTCTACATATCATGATACTTAGTCCACAATTTTTTGCCAGATGAAAGGTCCTCTTTAACGCTCCAGTGGCTGCGCCCGGCTGCTAGTGTGCTGGGCCTATTTTCAAGCAGGGGCAAATACCCAGGCGCCAGGACAAAATTCCTGATCGCCATGGCGACCTGGCACCTGGGATTTGTCAAGCCCTGTGATAGGCCATCAATAACTACCAGAAAAAAAAAAAGGGGCATATGGAACAGGTTTGCCTTTGTGAGCCAATCCTTTTAATAGACCTCAGCACTGCTGTCTGCTGTTCCCGTGTCCATCGCTATGGTAAAGGACTTTGGGACCTGGTGATGAATGACCCTTCTGTAACTCCTATAGCTATAACATTGATGGAAGTCTGATCTGGGATACTGGGGCGTTCTGTCTGAGAAAAGTGAATGGGGCTGAGCTGCAATACCAAGCAGAGTCGCCATACAATGGCTGGTGCTGTGAAGAGGCCGTGGCGCTCACTCGTGTTCTGCAGCTTCTTTATACAGCTGATTGGCAAGCGTGCCGGACGTCGGACCCACGCCAATCAGATGCTGATGAGTTCATCCTGTGTGAAATAATTGGAAAATCCCTTTAAGATTTTGGGCGGTGACACGATTATACTACAGATGAGATCTATGGTACAGAGTTGCCCTGTAAAGTATCCTTTGTTGGTAAAATAAAGCACATGAAAAGACAGTTTTTGGCGGTGAAATCGTTAAATGCTGGTGTGTACTAATATCGGGTCACATCAGATTTGTTCTGACATTGCAGTTAATTCATTTTATACCTGACCCATTGGCAATCAGTCAGAAGATGTCTGCGACGCAATACTGGGTTGGCGGGTGACTACTTTAGCAAGAAACCCATGACATGAGTGACAGGGCATTTAAATATAAATGGGATTCCTAAGATCAAGGAAGCGCTATCGACCAACATGTCGTGCTTCTGTCTGAATTATTACTGCAGTGAAATTGCTGGTTTCCAGCTCTGTGCTGGGGAAATGTCTTCTCATCATGCTCGGTTCAAGATGAACTTATGTGTTCTTCCCCGTGTTTTAATTTTCACAAGACTGAAAAGGTTTATTTTTAAATTTGGCACATGTCTGGTTAATCTTTAAACATTTTGGTCTGTCGGGTTGGATCATTGACCCGTTGACCATAACTTGTCATCTATGACGCACTCATCATTGGAAACAGTAGGGTCTTTCTGCTCGTCGATGAGCCTGACATAAATTTATGGTGGCATTGGACTGGCATAAGTTAGCCCGTCATATCTCCTGTATTTGGCCAGCTTTAAGCTTTCGTTATGTAGTAGTTTCTTACAAAGGTCTCCCAACCCCCCCCCCCCCCCCCCCATAGGGAGCGATAGTGTTTTTGATTCTGCCATAGCAAAGACAATGGTCTGTGCAGATTGGTGGATTCATGTATCATACGTTGGCCGGACATGTTGGTGCTATCTAACCTTGTGTTGTCTAAATGCTTATCTTGGTGCAGCTGATCATGCTCCTCATATATATTGGGTAGTCATACATGAAGGTGTGTCCTGTACGTAGGTTATGAACGAGTACCTCCAACAATTCACTTGGTGTAAAAATCTGATTTTCTAATCTAGTACCAAATAAGAGTTACGGTAATTTTCTATTTGCATCTTGCATTTCAATATGGGAAAACATAGGAGTAGACTTGACTTACTACAGCCTATATAGTAACATAGTACATAAGACCGAAAAAAGACATCTGTCCATTCAGTTCGGCCTGTTATCCTGCAAGTTGATCCAAAGGAAGGTAAAAAAAAAAAAACTGAGGTGGAAGCCAATTCTCCCCACTTAAGGCTCCATTCAGACATCTGTAGAATGGGTCCGCATCCGTGCCGCAATTATCCGGAACGGGTTTCGGACCCATTCATTCTCTATGGGGCCGAAAGAGATGCGGAGAGCACACTATCTCCCCTCAGTCGTCTTTTTCTAAATTGAATAACCCTAATTTTGATAATCTTTCAGGGTACAATAGTTGCCCCATTCCAGTTATTACTTTAGTTGCCCTCCTCTGGGCCTTCTCCAGCTCTGCTATGTCTGCCTTGTTCACAGGAGCCCAGAACTGTACACAGTACTCCATGTGTGGTCTGACTAGTGATTTGTAAAGTGGTAGGACTATGTTCTGATAGCAAAAATAATCTGATCGGCTGGCCATGTATTGGTTGTGAAAAAGTTTTCTGGTTACTAAAGTCCTGTGACTGTACCAGCTTCAGCACTGATTAAAGCAGTTTGTTGATGTGAATTAACAAGGAAGAGGAAGCATTCACAAGTGTAATGTGAGCAAGCAGGCTTCTAGACAAAGGGACCGTGACTGGTCTGCCGCTCCACTATATCAGTAAGGCTACTTTCACACCTATGGCCGGGTCCTCCAGCCGGCAGGTCCTTTAGGCAATGCCGTGAATCAGTCGGACAAAAAACTCTGTGTGCGTGCTGGGTAGTGGCAGATATCTGCCGGACCCCATTATAGTCAATAGGGAACAGCAGGAAGGTCGTAGTATCCAGCAATGCTGGATCTGAAAAACTCAGATGTGAAACCAGCCTAACATAGTGGTCAGTAACTTCCTATTAGAAAGAAGTAGAGGATTGAAGCACAGATGACCTGTATACGATGATCAAAAAGCACTGTCAAGTTTTTACTTTTTGTCTGGTTTCAGGATAAAGCGGGCCACCCTCCATATCAAGCTGCAATGAAGAACAGGTAAGTACTTACCTGCCAGATCCTGCACCACTGCTCTGGCTTTTTTCGGCTGGTGATGTCAGGTGAACAACATATGACCACTGCAGCCAATCACTGGCCTTTATGGGAAGTGCTTAGGCCAGTGATTGGCTGGTGCAGTCAAGTGTTGTTGACATGATATCACCACTGCAGCTGGGTAAATAGAGCACCGCCGGCAGAACGGGAGCGGTGATGTGGGATCTAGCAGGTAAGTACTTAGGCTACTTTCACATCTGCGTTTTTGCTGGATCCATCATGGATCATCAAAAAACCTTCCGTCATGATAACGCAACCGGCTGCATCCGTTATGAACGGATTCAGTTGTATTATCTCTAAAATGGCCATGACGGATCTGTCTCTAAAACCATTGTAAGTCAGTGGGGGACGGATCCGTTTTCTTTTGTGTCAGAGAAAACGGATCCATCACCATTGATTTAGATTGTGAGTTATGATGGATCCATCCTGCTCCGTGTCCCAGGACGCACTCAAAAACGCTGCTTGCAGCGCTTTTGTGTGCATCAAAGGAACGCAATAGAACAGAATGCTTTCTGGTGCACTCCGTTCCCTTCAGTTCAGTTTTGTCCCCATTGACAATGAATGGGGTTAAAACTGAAGCGTTTTCCGCCGCTATTGAGATCCTATGACGGATCTCAATAGCGGAAAGGGAAAACGTAGATGTGACAGTAGCCTTAGCCATTCTTCATTGAAGCTTGATCCGGAGGGTTGTACAGACAACCCCTTTAAGGCATGCTTCACATACATGCATGCAGTGTTGCAGTGAAATGTAATTATCCATGTTTGGACCAATCTATGATAAATATCTAGACCAGGGATCAGCAACCTCCGGCACTCCAGCTGTTCTGAAACTACAATTCCCAGAATCCTCCTTTCACTTCTGTAGGAGTAACAAGAAGAGCCCAGTAAGGGCTTGTTCACACGGCCGTTGCCCCTTCGTGACCGTGCCGTGGGCCGCAAATTGCAGTACACAATGCACGGGCACTGGCCATGGGGCTGCCGCATGCGGATCGGGACCCCATTCACTTGAATGGGGTCCGCGATCCGTCCGTTACGAAAAAAGATAGAGCAAGTTCTATCTTTTTGCGGTCCGGAGGCACGGAACAGAACCCACGGAAGCACTCCGTAGTGCTTCCGTAGGGTTCCGTTCCGTGCTTCCGTTCTGCAACGCATCTCCGGATTTGCGGACCCATTCAAGTGAATGGGTCTGCATCCGCGATGCGGAATGCACACGGCCGTTGCCATGTGTATTGCAGACCCGCGGCATGCGGGCGCAATACGGCAACGGCCGTGTGAATGAGCCCTAAGTGTGAATTCTGGGAGTTGGAGTGCCGAAGGTCGCTGATCCCTGATCTAGAACATTAGGTTCTAATCACTACCGTTTTGTTTGATACATTCTGCTTATCCTTTATTCAAGGGGTTTTCTTTTTTCTTTTTTTTTAAACTCCTGGCTGTCAGTTTTATACTTTGCATTTAATCTCCTATTTATGAAAATGACAGAGAATATTCAGTATGTGGTTTGTCCCATGAATATTTTATTGCTGACAGCGAAATATGGGGAACTTGTGCTTTTAAACAGTGCAAGGTAATAGATTTCTAAATAATTGAAGAAGCAATCAAAGCATGAATCTAGAACCGCCGCCTGACATCCCGGTCTCAATTCTAATTTCAGATAAATATTTAAAACTTTTAATTGCTCCCCTTGTATTTTTAAGATTTTTAGGATTTTTTCTGATAATGTGTGTAAAGCCTTCACAAGGGCTTCAAAGCGATTGATATTAACATGAGCAAAATATTATATAAGATATTTATATAACACTAATGGTAAAGGCATTGTACATTATGTCTCAGGATGGACCGCTGCTTCTCTCTGATTAGTAATAAGCCTTTTCTGATGGTAGGTGGGGAAGTGGGCTGACAACAGTTGGGAACATATTTCTTGGTCAGAAAAATTGCTGTCACTTTATTGTCAAAACAGGCAAAGTTTAATTTCTTCATTCTACTGGAACCAATAATAAATAAATAAATAAAAATACCCCCCTTAGGTGTTTGACTTTCTTTATTTTTTTCTGTATACTTGTATAGAGCAGCTTGGCACATGCTCAGTCACCACATGGCATAGGAAACATTGTAGGGAACCGTGGGGATCCTAACAATCAGACTCCCACCAATATTACCCTTAAAGGGGTTGTCCTGGTTCAGAGCTGAACCTGGACATATCCCCTTCTTCACCCATGCAGCCCCTCTGAAATGAGCATGGGAGCATGAAATGTGCCGGTGACGTCACCTGGCTCACGGCTGGGCGGAAGCTTCCGCCTAGCTTTAACCATGGAGAGTCCGACACGTTGACCGGATCTCCTAAAAATTCCTTTGCCCTGTGTGATTCAGCATGAAATGCTCCGATGCTTATATTTACGGTGGGCTGCCTGGGTGAAAATGTGGGTATGTCCGAGTTCAGCTCTGACCCCGGACAACCCCTTTAATGACCTATCCTCACAATCGGTCATCAATATAAAATTGGTGGGGGTCAGACTCCCGCCATCCCCACCAATCAGCTGTTTGACAAGTGCTGTAGCTACCTCGCAGCATACTAAACACAGCGCTGTACTTTGTGTGGTGGCTGTGCTTGGTATTGCAGCCCAGGTCCATTCTCTTAAATAGGACTGAACTGCACATAGGCCGTGTGACCAATGAACATAACGTCACTGGCCTAGGAAGAGGTCACAGCACTCAACAGAATCCTGACATAGTCCAGAACATGGCCTTAAATGTTCCACTTCTTAATTAGCTGCTGAAATGTACTAGATTAGGGAATGACATAGATGAGATTGTATAACAGTCAACCTATGGTATCCTGAGGGGTTCTCACATACTTAAAGATTGTAAACTCTTGCTCTACCAGTCTGTTAATAGTTTATTGTATTTTTATATTTATGTAACCCCGGCTGGATGTACAGCGCCATGGAATTAAAGGGGTAGTCCAGGTTCAGAGCTGAACCCGAACATACCCATAATTTCACCCAGGCAGCCCCCTGATGTTAGCATCGGAGCATCTCATGGTCCGATGCGCTCCCTCGCCCTGTGCAGGATCGCGCAGGGAGAGCGATCTTTTATTTACAATAACACACTGCCGGGCGGAGGCTTCCGCCCAGCAGTGTGTTCGGTGATGTCACCGGCTCTGATGGGCGGGCTTTAGCGCTGCCCTATCCTTTTCACAGGCTAGGGCAGCGCTAAAGCCCGCCCATCAGTGCCGGTGACGTCACCGGGCTTCCTGGCAGCCCCATGGAGAGCCCCGTACGTCACCGGAACTCCAGAAAATGCCTTTGCCCTGCGCGATTTAGCTCAGGGCAAAGAGCATCGGAGCATGTACTGCTCCGATGCTCATGTCAGGGGGGCTGCAGGGGTGAAAATGGAGGTATGTCCGGGTTCAGCTCTTTAATACTTTGGTGGCTCGCAGTTCAATTATTTTGCATGCCTATTTCTCAGTCACATTTTTCTGGCTGTACAGAATATTTGCGCTTGAAGCAATTAAATTGCAGGGCTTTTATTCAGTCATGTGTGAAACCTCATTCAGAACTGGGTGACGGTGACAATATTACACTCAGATATTATGATGTGCATCACACTATACTTGGAGTGCTGTTTTACTGGATTATGGATAGCTGCTCAAGTTGTAATTTTCTAATATAGTTTTGCTATCTAGATGGTACCTTTAAAGCTTCATGCACACTTGCACTGCATGGACCCGTGTTGTATGAGTTTATACGGAGCCCAATAGAGGTTTTATCTCAGAACTTCATAGATGCAGTATCACAGAGCCATTTTCACCTTGCTTCTAGGGGAGAATACCATGCCTCATAGCTGTGTGTGTGTGTGTGTGTATGTGTATATATATATATATATATATATATATATATATATATATATATATACATATATACAGTACAGACCAAAAGTTTGGACACACCTTCTCATTCAAAGAGTTTTCTTTATTTTCATGACTATAACAATTGTAGATTCACACTGAAGGCATCAAAACTATGGATTAACACATGTGGAATTATATACATAACAAACAAGTGTGAAACAACTGAAAATATGTCATATTCTAGGTTCTTCAAAGTAGCCACCTTTTGCTTTGATTACTGCTTTGCACACTCTTGGAATTCTCTTGATGAGCTTCAAGAGGTAGTCCCCTGAAATGGTTTTCACTTCACAGGTGTGCCCTGTCAGGTTTAATAAGTGGGATTTCTTGCCTTATAAATGGGGTTGGGACCATCAGTTGCGTTGAGGAGAAGTCAGGTGGATACACAGCTAATAGTCCTACTGAACAGACTGTTAGAATTTGTATTATGGCAAGAAAAAAGCAGCTAAGTAAAGAAAAACGAGTGGCCATCATTACTTTAAGAAATGAAGGTCAGTCAGTCAGCCAAAAAATTGGGAAAACTTTGAAAGTAAGGGCTATTTGACCATGAAGGAGAGTGATGGGGTGCTGCGCCAGATGACCTGGCCTCCACAGTCACCGGACCTGAACCCAATCGAGATGGTTTGGGGTGAGCTGGACCGCAGAGTGAAGGCAAAAGGGCCAGCAAGTGCTCAGCATTTCTAGGAACTCCTTCAAGACTGTTGGAAGACCATTTCAGGGGACTACCTCTTGAAGCTCATCAAGAGAATACCAAGAGTGTGCAAAGCAGTAATCAAAGCAAAAGGTGGCTACTTTGAAGAACCTAGAATATGACATATTTTCAGTTGTTTCACACTTGTTTGTTATGTATATAATTCCACATGTGTTAATTCATAGTTTTGATGCCTTCATAGTCATGAAAATAAAGAAAACTCTTTGAATGAGAAGGTGTCCAAACTTTTGGTCTGTACTGTATATATATACAGCCTCAGGGCGTATATGTCCAGAAAACAGTTCCCATATGATGTGGCTATCTCCTTTTTGCCTCCGATTTTATACAGTCACATAGGGTTGATCCTGCTGGCAGGTGCTCTTTATTTGGTCCCCTTTTCATTAGGTCCCCTAGTGTGTGGTTTCTAATGAAAAGAATCATGCTCATCTGCTCCCTGCCGCTCCGGTCCGACAATCTTTCAGTCCCCAGCTTGTTTACTTCTGCCTGATGTATGGACGTGGTCGCATGTAGGGTGGCATCAGGTATCGAATTATCGATACCCAATCGATACTTCTGTACCGGTATCGTTTCGATACCGGGATTTGCCTTTTACCTATACTAGGCTTCTCTACTGCGGAGCCTAGTATCAGAGAACATCGTGCGCTGCTCTCAGCGCGCGCCATGTTCCCTCAGCAGCACAGGGGAGAAGGAAGCATTCCCTCCCTGTGCCGCTGCCACCAATAAGAGGAGAGAGGGGCGGAGGAGGGGAGGGGCTGTGCCCACTGCGCCACCAATGAAGATAATTAACGTTTAATACAGATACAGGAACTGGGTGCCGGCGGCAGAATCATATAGCTGGAACCCGACCTCTATGACAGGGAGCTGCGATCAGCGGCAGTTAACCCCTCAGGTGCTGCACCCGCCGTCACCCGCTTCCTGTATCTGTATTAAACGTTAATAATCTTCATTGGTGACGCAGTGCTTCCCCCAGTATTAAAAACATTAGTGGCGCAGTGCGCCCTACCCCCACCTCCCTCCACCCCAGTTTTTAAGTCATTGGTGGCACAGTGCGCCCCCCGCCCCCAGCCCCCCCCCCAGTATTATAATCATTGTTGGCAGTGGCCACAGGGTCCCCTGTGCCCTCTTCATTTGTGGTGCAGTGGCAGTTGTGATCGGAGCCCCAGCAGTAAACTCGCGGGGCTACGATCGGTTACCATGGCAGCCAAGACGCTACTGAAGCCCTGGCTGCCATGGTAATCTCCCTGCTGCTGTGTGCACAAAGCACAGGGCAGCAGGGAGAGTGTGAGATCCTATTCACTCTAATAGAGCTCTATTAGGGTGAATAGGACAAGGGATTAAAAGATCCCAGGTTCTAGCCCCTAAGAGGGAAATAGTTATTAAATAAAAAATAAAAAGTTTAAAAAAACTAACAAAAAAACACCAAAATATTAAGTATAAATCACCCCTTTCCCAATTTTACATATCGCCAAGTCCGAAACTATCAAAATATAAAAAAAATCTCCTATGCGGTGAATGCCATAACCAAAAAATAAAAAAACAAAAACGGCACGATTTGCCATTTTTTTGTCACTTTGTCCCCCCCAAAAAATAGGATAGGACTGTTCGATTATGGGCCGGACGTTCCATAAAATGCATAATGCAAGCAGCTTTTTTGGTGTTTTATTTCTTTTGCGTTGTATCGAATGGTATCGAGTATCGCAATACTTTTTTATGGTATCGAAATCGAATTAAAATTTTGGTTTTGTGACAATCCTAGTCACATGTGATGCAGCCAATGACTGGCCCCGGTGTGTCCACATGTGGCACATGAGGCATAGGTACACGTCACAGCTGAAACTGTCTGTACCCCAACAGGAAGTAAGCAAGCCGAGGATCAGAAGATCGCTGAACAGGGCCAGGGTGCTGGACCAGATCAGCAGTTATCTTGGGAGTAGGATTTTTTTCTTAGGTAGCACACACTAGGGGACCTAATTAAAAAGGGACCAAATCCTGGAAAACCCATTTAAGTTCATCAACAAACTAGAAGCTGCTTTATACATGAAGTGTCTATTCTGCAGACTAAGGCTCCATTCACACGTCCGCAAAATGGGTCCGCATCCTTTCCGCAATTTTGCGGAATGGGTGCGGACCCATTCATTCTCTATGGGGACGGAATGGATGCGGACAGCACACAGTGTGCTGTCTGCAGCCGCAATTGCGGAGCGCGGCCCCGATTTTGGGTCCGCAGCTCTGCAAAAAGATAGAGCATGTCCTATTCTTGTCCGCAGCTTGCGGACAAGAATAAGCATTTCTATGGGGGTGACGGGCTGGTGTGTTGCGGACCCGCAATTTGCGGGTCCGCAACACACCACGGACGTGTGAATGTAGCCTAACAGGTTGAGCGCCTGATTATAGTGAAAACTCCCTTGGTTGCCCCCCATTACATCAGACAATAGTATAACAATGACATTCAGCTGCAAGACGACCCCTGTCCATATGCCCTATTAGGGTGTATGAACATCATAAAAGGTTGTCCCTCTCTGTGAACCCATATCATACATTTCCATTCTAGGCAAAGTATCTGGCTAGCCACAGCCTCCCATGGCAGTGTCTGCTGCCGCAGCTCTTATCTTGGCCCCTTTTGAACAGATTTCAAGAGGCTCTGTCAGCATGATTAACCATAATAAACCAGGCATACTGCCTGGTAGGGCTCATCGTGCTGATTAAAACGATACCTTTCTTTTGTCTGTATGCTAAACAGCTGCAGAGGTATCTGGTTTTTATTCATATGCAAATTCGCAAGTTTGAGCACCAGGAGGCGGGGCTGAATCCTTGGAGCACTGCTGTGTAACACCCCCTGTACTCTTTGTTTGACAGGACTAGTCAATCTGTATGCTGAGGGCAGAGCTGTGTACTAGCATCTACATATCATATACACTAGGCCTGCACAATATATCGCCAAAGCAATCGTATCGCAATAATCGACGATTGCGATATGGCGATTTGGCCGACCCAAAAATGCTGCGATTACCTACAATGATGCACAGCGCGGGTGTATCAACAGAGGGAGCAGGGGCTGGGGGCCGGCATCTGGATTCGGAATGACAGCGGGGACTGGTGCAGTCCCTGTATTCTAATGCACCGGCCTCACTCACTGTTGTATAATCTAACCTGTAGGCATTATTAAGATATAATAATCATGTGTAATCCAGCTGTATTACTTACAACTAAGTTCCGTAGCAGGGAAGAGGCAGGCTGGGAGGGCGGCGTGTCACTCACTACGTCATGCACCTGCGCCACCCACGTAGTGAGTGACGCCTCGCCCGCCCGTCCTCCCGGCCTACCTCCTTCCTGCCTCCTCCCTCCTCTCTGCTACGGAACTTAGTTGTAAGTAATACAGCTAGATTACACATGACTATTATATTTTAACAATGCCTACAGGTTAGATAAGATTATACAACAGTGAGCGGTGGCGGTCCATTCGAATACAGGGACTGCATCGGTCCCCGCTGTCATTCCTAATCCAGATCCCGGCCCCTAGCCCCTGTATTGGGAGTCATTCACACTGCAGGGACACTGTTATGGGGGGGATCTATGGATGGCACATGGCATAAGATGCTATATATGTGTCATCCACAGATCCCCCCCCCCATAGCAGTGTCATCCACAGATCCCCCCCCAAAGCAGTGCCATCCCAATGATCCCCATAACAGTGCCATCCAGAGATCCCCCATAACAGTGCCATCCACAGATTCCCTCCATAACAGTGCCATCCACAGATCCCCCCCATAACAGTGCCATCCACAGATCCCCCCCATAACAGTGCCATCCACAGATCCCCCCATAACAGTGCCATCCACAGATCCCCCCCATAACAGTGCCATCCACAGATCCCCCCATAACAGTGTCATCCACAGATCCCCCCCATAACAGTGCCATCCACAGATCCCCCCATAACAGTGTCATCCACAGATCCCCCCATAACAGTGTCATCGACAGATCCCCCATAACAATGTCATCCACAGATCCCCCATAATAGTGTCATCCACAGACCACCATTAGTTCCAAACCCACCAAAAGCACACCATTTGGTTCAAAAATTATTTTTTCTTATTTTCCTCCTCAAAAACCTAGGTGCGTCTTATGGGGCGAAAAATATGGTATATTACCTTATATTGCTGCTGCTGACTATGGTGTTCTTTAAAAAGCTCCTGTTTGTTCAGTGTTCGGAAAATCTTATTTTAATGAACACATGTTCATCTATTCTATTTTATTTTATTTATCTGTTCTGTGCAGTGCTATTAAGAAAATGACAAGTTTTGTATTTTGTACTTTTGCAGTAATGCAAATATGTTATTTACTTTATTAAAAGATGTTTTATTTTGAAAAACACTGTCCATTTCAGTTCTTGAGTTGAGCATAACTACATTTCAGCATTATCAGTAATTTGTGTGTGCTTTTGCCTTGAAAATCCAAGCAAATAGACCTCTAGCACAATTCCCTTTTAAAATATTGCATAGCATATCGTTATCGCAATTTTTAGGGCCCTAATCGCAATCGCACAAAATTCCCATATCGTGCAGTCCTAATTATACACTGCATCTACTGTAGCTCTGCCCTCAGCATGCTGATGTCTAGCCCTGTCAATCAAGTGGAGGGAGGAGTGTGCAGAGCGCAGGAGCTGTTACAAAGCAGTGCTCCAAGGATTCAGCTCCGCCACTTGGTGCTCCAATTGCTAATTTGTATATGAATAAAATGCAAATATCTCTGCAGCTGTTTAGCATACAGACAAAAGAAAAATATAGTTTTAATCAGCGTGATGAGCCCTACCAGGCAGTATGCCAGGTTTAATAGGGTTGATCCTGGTGACAGAGCCTCTTTAAAAGAATCCCCATTTTAAAAGGGTTGTTCACCTGTGTGAATGTTTTCTACTGACCTCACAGTGTAGCCGGAACTGCAGTGGTACTCAGAATTACCTGATCCCTGATGCTGGGTTCTGCCTTAGTCACTGACCGCCGGCTCTGCAAGTTCCACATCTCTACGCGTCAACATCCAGTTTGACCTTGGACCACGTCAACTGACTGCAGCGGTGACGTGTCACCCATGCGTCATGTCACTGGGTCTAATGAAGCATGGGTGACACGTGAGCTGCGGCCAGTCATTGGCTGCAGAGTTCACCTGACCTGGTCTCAAACTGGATGCTGATGCGATGAGACATGGGACCTGGAGAGCTGGAGGACGGCGATAGAGCTGGAACCCAGCGTTGGGGATCAGGTAGGTATGATTACCGTGGCAGGTCCAGCCATGCTGTGGATTCGGTAGAAAACATCCACGAAGGTAAAAAAAACTCCTTTAAGACACCAAGAAAAGCTCATGTTTGTGAGTCATTTTATAAGCAAAAGAATGTGCCTTCCTCTACAGTAATAGGGGGAGATTTATCAAATCTGGTGTAAAGGAAAACTGGCGTAGTTGCCCATAGCAACCAATCAGATTCCACCTTTCATTTTCCAATAGATCTCTGAAAAATAAACAGCGGGATCTGATTGGTTGCTATAGGCAACTTAGGCCTCGTTCACATCTCCGTCGAGCAGATCCAGTTACCTGATCCTGCACAAATGCTTGCAAACCCTGCATTTATGCCGGAAAGCAGCCGGATCACCACCGGACCTCATTACAGTCAATGGGGATTCGGTGGCGATCCGTTGAATCTGGCAATGCCGCATCCGGTCAACGCCGGTAGGCTGTTCTCAGCTGGAAACGTTCAACTGAGATGTTAACGTAGCCTAAGGCCTCATGCACGCAAACGTATTTTGTTTCCGTGTCCGTTCTGTTTTTTTTTGCGTATAGGATGTGGACCCGTTCATTTCAATGGGTCCGCAAAAATTGCGGACAGCACACCGTGTGCTGTCTCCATCAGTATGTCCGTTCCGTAGCCCCGCAAAAAAAAATAGAACATGTCCTATTCTTGTCCGTTTTAGGCATTGTTACAATAGATCCGCAAAAAAAACGGATGGCATACGGATGTTATCCGTTTTTTTTGCGGATCCGCAATTTGCGGACCACAAAACACATACGGTCTTGTGCATGTAGCCATAGCCAGTTTTGCTTCACTCCACTTTTGAAAAGTCTCCCCCATAATGTTCATCCATTATGATGACCTCAATGTGTTATTTGAGAACATGGACTCGAGCACTTATCATTCAGTACAGCACAGAAACGTAATATGTGTCTGTTTCCTTGTTTTCTAGGTACGGTGGATGATGTATTGGATTGTTTTTGCCCTTTACACTGTGACAGAAACCATAGCAGATTTAACAATATCCTGGTAAGTTCCCATAATTGCCTACAAAACGACAGACACAAAATATGGAAGCCATTTTAATAATTTATTTTGGTGTCAGTTTGTGTATTTAAAGAATAACGAGCAGTAAATTGAAAAAAATATGACTTTTTTTCTCGCAGTTTTCCCTAAACCAAACTGAAAAAGAAAAAAAAAACCACTTAAAACATATTAATGGGGTTGTCTAACCTGGAACATTGGTGCCATATCGCTAGGACGCCATCTCTCGAATGAAGTTCACAAAGGGAATGAGAGTGCACCGCTCATGAACGGCCGCTCTCCATTCATTTCTATGGGATTGCCGAAAAAATAGCCAAACTTGGCTATTTCCTGCAGTACCATAGAAGTGAATGGAGTGGTGGCTGCGCTTGCACAGTGTGCTCTCCATTCATTTCTATGAGACTACTGAAAGTAGCCAAGCACACCGCTTGGCTATTTTCGGTGCTAAATAGCCAAGCTCTGCCAAACTTTGAGCACTCATATCTGACATTGGTGGAATATCGTAGCGATATACCACCAATGTTCCAGGTGAGACAGCCCCTTTAATAAAAGGCCGTATATATCAAGTAAATAAGGTCAAAAAATTATTTTGGCGGTCCAACAACTAAAAAATTACAACCGGTAAACCACCACGTGCAGTAAATCCTTTTCAGTCCTGGTTATTAAAGGATTAAACTTTCCTGCACATTGAAAGATCGGGATCCCCCCACAGCTCTGTTTACCCCGGAGAGTCGTATTCTACAAAACAGAATTTTATGTTCAGTTTTTTTTAGTTACCCACTAAAAAAAAATATTTTTCTGTATAAAGAAGGTCTCGCGGGTTCCCTTTTCACATATAGAGATGTATTGTATTCCCTTCCAGGACACGTCCTGACGTTTAGAAATTCTATCCCGCGTCTGTTTCCATAAGTGCAGGACACATAACACACACCCTGCCTGGTCTTTCCTGGGGCCGGCGTCATACGTGAAAAACAGACTTGGCAGCGGGCCCTAATACATAATTGATTTCATGTGTTCTCGCTCCTGCCAGACCTGTGTTTCACAATGTTGAGTAAGGAGCCAGCATGCACCGAGAGCTCTCAATGTTTTATGTCATTTATACATGGGCTTACATTTCCATTTATGCACTTATACTTTACATGGCGTGGCACCGTTCCTTCTCCTGCAGAAGATGTATAGTATGTATGTAGCCATGGCACTCTATGATGGGCACTATGCCAGTTTTTGGTGTTGAATGACCCTGTCTTGCAACTCTTCATAGACCGTGTGACAGTATTTTCGCGCATGGGAATTTTTGCTCTGTGCTCGGCACTGGGGCGGTGTCACGACCCATGGTCATGGTCGTGACTCTGGAACCGCATGCAGTTGCCTGCGGTCTTGTCTTGTCGTTAATCACAGGTTGAGGGCTGTAGTATGTTGCCTCACCTGTGGTTGCCGCTGGCAACATAATGTATGTGGCAGTTTAGCAGCCTGACCTGGTGCTAGGCAGCTTGCTGTCAAGTGCATGCGGTTACACCTGGTTGGGTGTGTATGTAGGTATGCACTTTGTATGTCTGTTTGTTGTGCACGAGGTTGTGTTTGTGTGCACTGTGACACCTCCCTTCACTTGTGGTTGTCCGTGGCAACGTCTGGTGTTGGGTGCATGTGGTGGCAGTGTCTCGGCCTGCTGGCTGTTCCTCAGGACATGATTGCCACGCATGCCGTTGCCGGCGGTAACAGGTGGGTGTGTTTGTGTGCACTTTCTCCTTTAAGTGGCTGTCTTCCCTTCCCTGGTGTGAGAAGGGTTAATTCCCTTCTGTGTCTGTGAACACTGGGTGTGTCTGTGTGGGTGTGGCTACTTGGGCTATAAAGCCTCAGTGAAGACCTGAAGCTGAGGGGTACTCCAGCCTTGTTTGTAAGCTGGAGGTGCCCTCCTGGTCCCTTATGCCATCTGCCAGTGAGGGCCACCCTTGTGGTCATAAATCTTGTTTGATGTCATGAGAATGTGATACCCGATGTTATGAAGATGTGTTTGTGTTATGCTTATTTATTGCAGCGTATGGTTTCCTGGGTTCCTGTGTGGTGTGTGTGCTCTGTCTCTTGTGTTTTTGGACAGCAGCACTTATACTTGGGTTCCAGGCTCTTTGTCTGTGGCAGGTAGGTGTGGTACTAGTTGCACTTACCTGCCATTGCCACATGTCTGTTTCTGTTCCCCTTTCTTTATAGCTTGGCCACTTTAGACTCCTGTTTCTCTGTATCCAGGAGGAACAGGTCGTCTTACTCTGCTCCTAGTCCAGGGCCGCCCTGAGGGCTAGTAGGAATTACAGGTTCCAGTGTATGAGCCCTCCCACCATCAGGGTCGGCTCATACGGCTAGGAGACAGGGTCAGAAGTAGGGATGTGATTAGGAGGTGACCTGCTCCCAATTTCTGTCATCCTGGTCAAGCAGCGACCACCATCTTCCGTCATCGCACGGCTGAGGGTTTTCCCCATCCTCAGGCGGGGGCAGAGGCCAGAACATCAGGTCCTATACAATTACTACAATCTTTTATGCCTAGAAGGAGACAAAAGTGGAATGAAAACGACTCTAGTCAGGGACTGAGCTGTGCAGTGTGCCTAATTTGTGACTAAGGCCTCATACACACGACCGTTGTTCTGGTCCGCATCCGGGTGCGGACCCATTCATTTTAATAGGGCCGCAAAAGATGCTGTGTGCTGTCCGCATCCGTTGCTCCGTTACGTGGCCTCACAAAAAAAAATATAACATGTCCAATTCTTGTCCGTTTTGCAGACAAGAATAGGCATTTCTACAATGGGCTGCCTGTTCCTTAAATTGCGGAAGGCACACGGGCGGCTTCCGTGTTTTGTGGACCGCAAAAAACGGAACGGCGTGTGCATGAGGCCAAAGCCAGAGCCTTGTCCTAAGGAAACAAAGACTGGTGTAAAACGAGGACCGTTCAAGGACCGTGTGGCCATATGTTCTACAGTGGCACTAATTAAATTAATGAAGACCCCACTGTTAGTCATGCGGTGTGGTCATATTCTTACAAGGACTTATGCCTGGCCACAACGACAACTGATTGCCTATGACAAATCAGTCGGCGCTGGCTTAAAGGGGCATTTTAAATTTCCCAATGCAAACTGCTTGCTGATGAGCAAGTGTTCAGTCCCTGTACAGTTTTGCATGTTTACTTCAGGTGATGTGCTGCCAACAAGAGATGACTTATTTTTTTTTGGCCTGCATAAAAGATGAGATCAGCTGACAAAAAAAGCGTATGCTCGTTGTAGGCGGATTGCTGCCATGTTTACACAGACCATTGATAAGGAACAGGCGTTCTTCTATACATTCATTTGGTGTATGCGAAAGGACCTTTATACCATTTTCTTTAGGGAAATATGTCCCTGCTTTCCCCTCACTTGATCTGATTCTGTTTTTGGTACTAATTGACTCGTTAGTGGTTATAAAGCTTAGTGTGCCTAAATTTGAAGTGAATTGTTCATCTGCGTGTTGCCATGGCTTAGACTACAAAAGTAAAAGCAAACACAATGCAACAGCACTCTGCAAATACAGAGTATATGAACCAGTGCTATATGCACTATACAAAACTAATATGAGGTACTTAGCAAATATATTTTGATCCAAATCATTTGTGGCCATCCGCCACAGCTAGGTGACCACTGGGAACATATTCTATATGATACAGAGGAGGCTCAATCTGTATACTGAATCGACTCTTTATGATAGGTCTCTAGCCGTGCATAAATAGTTCTGATGAAGTCTAGAACATCTCCTCAAACTCAGCCAGCTAAATAAGACTATTACATAGACTGCCATCGTTTTTGTGCATTTTAAGACAGACGTTGTGGTCGTTATGTATTAGACTTGCACAGCCGCAGTATAATGTAGTCATACATTTCTTGTTTTAATTAGCCAAGATATTTTTTGGGGAAAAAAAAAATATCCTCTGACCTCTTTGAGCTTCAGAGACAATTTTCTCCTCTTTGCTCCACTGCATGTTACTGCGAGGCCCATAGTAACGGTACGTGATAAATGCCTTAAAGGGAACCTGTCACCTGGATTTTGGGTATAGAGCTGAGGACATGGATCGCCGCTAGCACATCCGCAATACCCAGTCCCCATAGCTGGCGCTCCTTCACAGTAGGCGTGGCTGGGCTCCGGAAATGTTAGTAACCTCATTTACAAATATATAAAATTCTTTTTTGACACAATAAAAGCACACAGAGCTATGGGGACTGGATATTGCGGATGTGCTAGTGGCGATCTAGCAGCCCATGTCCTCATCTCTATACCCAAAATCCAGGTGACAGGTTCCCTTTAATGGAAACTTGTCACCTCCAAAAACCATCCCAAGCCGCCAGCAGTACCTGAGAGTAGCCAGGAGCGTGTTTCCGACTATCGTTTTATTCCTGAAGGCAGATGAAGCAAAAGCTCAGAAAACTTTCTTTTATCCCCTGCCCGTGTGATTTTCTAGTCATGCTTGAAGTCAAGGGGGCAGCGGCCTCCTTGCTTCAAGTCCAGATAACCACGCCCCCTTCGCCTGTGACTGACAGCCGGCTGTTCGGCAAAGGCAGCCGAACTCTCGTGCATAAGCGCTGTCAGTCACGGCGAAGGGGCAGGGAAGGGGGCGTGGTTATCTTTGCTTGAAGCAAGGAGGCCGCTGCCCCCTTGACCTCAAGCATGACTAGAAAAATCACGCGGGCAGGGGATAAAAAGAACGTTTTCTGAGCTTTTGCTTCATCTGCCTTCAGGAAGAAAACGATAGTCGGAAACACGCTCCTTGGCTACTCTCAGGCACTGCTGGCGGCTTGGGATGGTTTTTGGAGGTGACAGGTTCCCTTTAAGCTTGGAGTGCAGTATTTGAGTAGTTAGTATTCACGTAGAAAGGATACTCTGATTAATTAATTCATGACATCTATGCCTGACTTGGCTTTCAAAGTTCATGCAAAGTGCACTACTCGACAGGGGGATGGAATTTGTGAGTAGTTCCATTTTCAGATACGACCAGACTGAAATGAAGAATTTATTATTGTCTTACTTGTACCAATATATCATTGTTGACTCCAATAGTAACAGGCAGTGATTCCTTTTTTTGCAGTTTTGCACAGGAACATTTGACCATTTTTGGTCAGATTCTATCTTATTCTAGCTTTATTTTCTAAATCAGAACATGCAACGTCTTCACATCCACAAGAGACCAGAAAGAGGAGATGAAAGAGGAATTTGAAAGTATGACAAGTTAGGAGAACAGCCACATATCTTCAGGCAGTCTAGGAGACAAGGTCATCAAGCATGCCACATATAATTGGATGGTGCTCTCTGTCTCACAGACCCATCAAAACACATCTATATGCGGCATAGTTCAGATTTCCAGCATGTTTTCTGTCTCCTTACTGTATTCTGACTTACTGTCCTTAACTGACCTCACATTACATGATACTTGAAGAACCAGACACTGAACAGTGGTGCAGAAAATCACATTTTTCATCTGTTTTTACTCCTTGTGTAAACCATTTGTCATTTTTATTTGTTATGTGCATTTATATAGCCCATTTTTCCTTAAAAGATTGTGTATTATAAAATATAGATGGCTAGGTATTATGTTAGGCATGGGCCGTGGTATCTTAGATTATTCTATATTCTCTTCTTTTGTTGCTTTTAGGTTTCCTTTGTATTACGAGTTAAAGATTGGTTTTGTAATCTGGTTATTATCTCCGTATACAAGAGGTGCCGGCTTGTTGTACCGGAAGTTTTTGCATCCTCTTCTTTCTAAAAATGAAAAGGTAAGTTGTAATCTGTTGAGTACAGAACGTGCGTGCAGATGATTTACTGGCTACAAAAATAGCTTCTTGTTGCAGGGGTCTGTACTAATCAAAGAACCTATGATTGAATCACCCCAGAAACCATATGGGTGGCTTTTCCATAAACACTTGAATAGAACATTCCAGTTGTATTAACAAGACAATCTTTACAGATAAGCATTTAAAATGTGAGAATTTTCATTTTCTGGTGTCATATCAGTATTGGTTCAATATTGGTGGCATATCACAAGCATGAACCACCAATGTGTTACTGGTGTTGGTCCAACTGCTGTAATCACTAGAATGAAGTGGCAGCAGATTTAGTTGCTGTAAGTACTTTTTCTGGACAGCCACATGGTCAGCCACTGACCATAATGAGTCAACCGGGTATCCTCTAAAGAAGGCATAGCAGAGCCATCAGGAGATTGTGACACTTTCCTAGTGACGATGTAACTTCATTCTAGCAATCAGCAGGGCTAACATTGGTTGAAGCCTTTGAATTTGGACATCAGTAGCATATACCGTATTTTTCTGAGTATAAGACGCACCCCAGGTTTAGACAACAGAAAATTAGAAGAAAAAAAATATTTTCTACTTATTCAACCTTCTTTGGTGGATTAATGAAGTGTAGGGTCCCATTACACAATAGTTATAAAAACATGCATATATATTTATATATATATACACCTGCAAACACCTTGGAGCCACCCTTTGCTCCCTGGATCACAAGTCAGGGGTGATTGAGCTTCTTCAAGAAAGCACAAGGTAATAAAACATTTCAAGAGTACAATAATTATAAATAAAATACAATTTGAATTGTGCTTGTAAAAGTAAAAAAGAAGAAAAAAAAGAAATATGAAGAAAAACTAAACCCCTTTCCAGCCGAGGGGGGAGGACTGGTTTAACCACGCATATCTCCACAACAATATCTTCACATCAGGAGATATAGCTTTTAGAAATCGGGTTGCAAGTGAAAGCAGGAGTATCGGGTTTCGAACAAGACTAGAACCGTGGGCCAGATTTATCATTACTCTGACAGCTCACTCCACTTTCACATATGGCTAAAGTCAGTTTTAGCCAAGTCAGATTTATGATCGGCCCTTTAAGGCCTCTTTCACACAGGCGAGTATTCCGCGTGGATGCGATGCGTGAGTTGAACGCATTGCACCCGCACTGAATACCGACCCATTAATTTCTATGGGGCTGTTCACATGAGCAGTGATTTTCACGCATCACTTGTGCGTTGCGTGAAAATCGCAGCATGCTCTATATTCTGCGTTTTTCACGCAACGCAGGCCCCATAGAAGTGAATGGGGTTGCGTGAAAATCACAAGCATCCGCTAGCAAGTGCGGATGCGGTGCGATTTTCACGCACGGTTGCTAGGAGACGATCGGGATGGAGACCCGATCATTATTATTTATTTTATTATTTTCCCTTATAACATGGTTATAAGGGAAAATAATAGCATTCTGAATACAGAATGCATAGTAAAATAGCGCTGGAGGAGTTAAAAAATAATAATAATAATTTAACTCACCTTAGTCCACTTGATCGCGCAGCCCGGCATCTCCTTCTGTCTCCTTTGCTGAACAGGACCTGTGGTGACTTCACTCCGGTCATCACATGATCTTTTAACCATGGTGATGGATCATGTGATGGATCATGTGATGACCGGAGTGAATTTCACCACAGGTCCTGTTCCTGCAATGAATGCTCACCAGAGGTCCTGTTCAGCAAAGGAGACAGAAGGAGATGCCGGGCTGCGCGATCAAGAGGACTAAGGTGAGTTAAATAATTTTTTATTTTTTTTTAACCCCTCCAGTGCTATTTTACTATGCATTCTGTATTCAGAATGCTATTATTTTCCCTTATAACCATGTTATAAGGGAAAATAATACAATCTACACAACCCCGATCCCAAGCCCGAACTTCTGTGAAGAAGTTCGGGTTTGGGTACCAAACATGCGCGATTTTTCTCACGCGAGTACAAAATGCATTACAATGTTTTGCACTCGCGCGGAAAAATTGCGCGTGTTCCCGCAACGCACCTGCACCTTTTCCCGCAACGCCCCCTCTGAAAGAGGCCTAAGACTGTAATAAATGTGGTTTGACGGTAGCAGTTTATCGATCAGTAAGCAGCTTTACAAAAGTCGCAAATCTTTATGAAAAAGTCGCATGCTATATTAAAAAGTCTCAAAGATAAGCATGGACCTCACTGGAGTGAAATTGCACCTTTTTTTGCGACTTTTTTGCGACTTTTTAAATAGTCGCAATAGTAAATCTGTCTAGAGATTCATTTACATAAGAAAATATGCCCACTTTCAGAAAACTGGCGAGCATAATGCAGAGCAGAAAAAAGTCGCAAATTTTTGAGCAGTTTAAGCGATTGCGCAAAAATTTTCGACTTTTTCACTCCATTATTCTGACTTGAGCTAATGATAAATCTGGTCCCATATCTCTAGCTTCTCCCAATCAAGAGATATGAGTGGTTATAGCAGCCCCCCCTCACCCTGCTTCCCAAGATTTGCAGACACTGAGCACTCTCTGTTAAAAGCGTCATGCTTGCCTAGGTGCACTTCAGCTCCAGCAAGCCCTAAAGTGCTGAAATAGTGCTGAGAGGCCCTGCTGATGAATAAGACATTGGGCCAGTACATAAACACAATGGGCCAGATTTATCATTACTCTGACAGCTCACTCCACTTTCACATATGGCTAAAGTCCGTTTTAGCCAAGTGAGATTTATGATCGGCCCTTTAAGACTGTAATAAATGTTGTTTGATGGTAGCAGTTTATCTGTCAGTAAGCAGCTTTACAAAAGTCGCACGTCTTTACAAAAAAGTCGCATGTTCTATTAAAAAGTCTCATAAGATAAGCATGGTCCTCACTGGAGTGAAATTGCGCATTTTTTTGCGACTTTTTTGCGACTTTTTAAATAGTCACAATAGTAAATCTGTCTAGAGATTCATTTACATAGGAAAACACGTTTTAGCGATTGCGCAAAAATTTTTCACTCCATTATTCTGACTTGAGCTAATGATAAATTTGGCCCAATGACTTTGGACGATAAGACGCAGGCACTTTTTAGCAACATTTTTTCTTTCTAAAAATTACATCTTATAGTCCAAAAATACTGCACTTTCACTTTGCTAAGATAATGCCTTTAATCACAGCTGGGGTCTATTTAGTTACTTAAAAATATATAAAATTAGAAAATATCAAAAATATAGTTGGTTGTCTGTCCACTTGGACAACCAAGACCACATTTACCCATGCCATATTTATTGCCATGCGTGGGGCTCTGAGCTTTTTTTTAACTTGATATTGCATCTGATGTGTTATATGTTTAATAGTCATGACTTACAACAGATGTCCTGTGTTTTCTGAACAGGAGATTGATGAGTATATTGTCCAAGCCAAAGAAAAGGGCTATGAAACCATGGTGAACTTCGGCAAGCAAGGCTTGAATCTTGCTGCTACTGCTGCTGTGACGGCCGCCGTGAAGGTGAGAGTTCCACTTTATTACTCGTTAGCACGCCGTTTGTTATTATTTTCTCTTGTAAAACACTGTATAGATCATTACCTTATTGTAAAAGCCTTTTAGACTGCTTAGCTGTGCTTTTTTTCTTATTGAATCCTGGCCGATATGTGGAAGTAGACCAGCATGTTACTGGGTTTTACAATTTGGATTTAGTTTATGGAGACGCCTGTTATTTTGATAGGATGTAACAAGTAGTTAATTCACATTTTATGGCTGATATGCAAAAGTCAGGCCGTAGATAGAACTTAAGGCCCTATTACACGGGCAGATGATTGCTAACGAGCGTTCGTATCTGGCAGTGTAATACTGCCGCCGATTACCCGAAGAACGCGAGTAGGCGTTTGGGAATGCTTCCCTCCCGACAATAGTCTGCTCTATCTACCTGTTTCATAAGGCCTTTTTATTTGGGATGAAAGTGCATAAAATGATAACACTGGTCAGTTGAGTAGCTTTACAAGTACATTGCAATGCTTAAAGGGGTGATCTCCTCAGAAGTTGTTGCAGATTCCACTCCTAGCACGCAGCTTTTTTTTTCAGGGGAAAGCTATGGCTTGCCAGGTAATTCCCCTGTAGTTACCACGTGGAGATATGCCGTATTCCATAGCAGTTATTCATCAATGCAAGGCTGGCTGCAGAGGGACATCTGCACAGGGGTTTCTCCTTTCTGGCTCACAGAGGGATTTCTGTGCAGGGGTTGTCTTTGTGCAAACTGATCCGGAGTTCATTATGGTTTAACATGCATATAGCTAATCTCCACTGCAGTCAGTCACCACCATAAGATGGAAGGAAGCAGGGAGATGTGCCAATGTTTTCTGCTGAAAGCCTACTATAGGAGACCACTTTATATTTGATATTTACTGTCGTTTTATCTATAACCCTAAATTTATTTTAAATTTAAAATTAAAACTTTAAAAATAAATGTGTTCTCTGAACAGATTGTGGTGGAATTAATATGAATAAAGAGCATTAGGCTGGCGAAACACTTTAGAGAAGTGCTAAACCTGCCGATTTCGTCAAGCACCACCTAATGGTCTTGCTGTAGATGTTGGGGGAGAAAAAGGTTGGCCAGTTGGCTTTCAACTGCCCGATCCTTTTGGTCTTCGGGAAATGAGCCTCTGCTAGAAAGTTCTGGCAGCATCTTTTTCCCCTCTTCACACATGCATGCTTGACTGAGCTACGTAATGTTTATGGCTAGCTTTAGAGGTGGGTGTATTGGTTGGTGACATAGTAAATATTAAAGGCACAACCAATCAAACCATGAGTTATACTGGAAAAAGAAGATAGGAGCATGCGGAAACAAAAAAGTCATGGTTCCTGTTTGCGATGGGGCAGTCCATTCATAAAAGGCATGGAGAAGCCACAGAGGCGTCCAACAGGTGTCCACCCATTGGTGAAGTAGGATGGTCATCTGCACAGCTTGAAGGAGAAAGTTTTGTGGATTCAGTAGCTGATATGGGAGATATCCCTTATTAAATGACTTCTTTCTCTCTTTTCTCATTTTGCTGTCCTTGGCTAATATTCAATGAACAATCTATCTACTGTTCTCCATCTATCAAGTGAAGGTAAATAGTCACCAGCTCCAGCATGGCATACCCGCTTACACCAGTCTATTGTAACATGGTTTAACATTCGTACTAGAGGTAGCTTACTAAAATTACAGATTACTGTACATGTTATATATATATATATATATATATATATATATATATATATATATATATATATTATGGGTCAGTATGTACTCATTATAATATCCACTGAAACATGACTGAAGAAGCAATTAACAGTACATAGCAAATCATTTCACCTCAGCTTCTCCCGGAAATCTAAAACCATGTTTGCTTTTGTTTTGCGTATTTGAAATTGGTTATTGGAAAGACTTAATGACAGCTAATTTAATTGCTACATAACCTTTTTAATCTTATTATTTATTATGTTGGCTGCAGTTGGTCCATTGGCTAAATCCGGTCGGGCTTGTAAGTTGAAAGCAACCACGGGCTTGATGTACAGTAAGGGTTTTTCAGCCTGATTAATGGTATTGGCAGCCATTTTGCACTATGTATGTGCCACTCTTTAACATACAGCGTTCAAACAAGGCTGCAGCTTCATTAGGGTAGGACTATCATTGATTGTGGCCTCTAAAATATAGCTTTTAAAAGATATTCCGTAAAATCCTAGCAAAAATGTAATCATAAATGGTCCAAAACGGCTAAATTGATGATAACGTGTGGTGATTCGCTCTGGTAGGCAGATTAGCGGACGCAGTACAAAGGCAAAAACAAAGTCTTTAACTTAAACAGTGCAGTGTTTATTCACACAAACAAAATGACAGTTCGCCGTCTTGGTGTTCATTAACATCAGGGCAAGTCCACAGAACAAAAAACATTCACCTAGGGGCCTGCTTCCCAGCAATGCAGCTCTCAGCCCTTTAGCACGGCACACATCCTTAGATCTCAAAAAACAGAGTCTCCACAGCTTCCTTGTCAGATGGAGGATAATCCACACAGCTGAGACTGCTGGCTGGGTTTTTATATTCCAGGCAAAACCCGGCCTGGAGCGTGGGGAACAGCCACCCACCCAACACTTTGGCTGCTCCCAGTAAGAGCCGGCCCGGATCGGCTTTACAGCCACACTAAATAACCAAAAGTGTCAGTCAGCACTAGCTGCTGCTGACACTTAAAATTACCGGCTCTTACCTCACCGAGGCCAGGAACCTCGGTGACACATATCTTCCGTCAATGACGGCCCCTTGTGCTTTCCTACACATGGGATAATTTATCTGGGAGCCTCACATTCAGAACGGGGGTATATAGCATAAGGTCAATGCTATATTTGGCCTAATCCCTTGGTTTAGGTTCCAGAACAAACAGAGCGCTTGCCCTGAAAGGGGCCACCCTGTCCAGATGACTAGCCCTGGTGCACCCTAGTAATTCCTTGTCCACTAGCCACAGCAGTAATGGAGCTGCCTCATGAATGCATTGCTAGTAGCTTGCAATACAGGTCCAGCTGGGTGTTACCAGTTTGGGATGTGTCTTTGCAGAGCCTGACTGTCAGCATTGATTGGATAATGTCACACTGTGAAGGGACACACCCCGAACTGGCTAGACATTTATTGCTGCTAGCAATTCATTCATAACTTCTAGAAGGAATAATAAAAGCATGGCACAACATGGAGTCAGAAGAATAGATGCTCCAGAGACATTTTTACACGGGGGAATGCAAGTTACTAAAACACATCAGGAAAGTTGACGGGTCCTCTTCATTCTTACTTGCCATTTTCAAAGCACCACCAAATGAGGTATAAGCTGCTTTATGTGTAGCACACAGGCCTGCGAGCTGTAAACGTTTCTGTTTCAGGCTTTTCTCAAGCTGTATACTGCCTGTGCTGAAATGTTGCTGTATACAGTCTGAGAAAGGCCTGTGCGCTAAAACCTTATTTTTGGTTTATGTGCTACTAATGAAACAGCTTATACTTTGTTTGGACTCTTCTTGCAGGTTGGATTTCCTTGGTGGATTTTGGTAGAACCGATCCCCCAAGATAAAATGCCACAAATGAACCAGATGCACACGTGACCCATTTCGATATACTACTTTCCCTTACCCTTAAAGGGTTGCCTGGGCTTTTACTATTGATGACTTATCCTCAGTATAGGCCATCAATAGCAGATCAGCGGGGGTCCGACACCCAGCACCCCTGCCGATCAGCTGTATGAGAGGACGGCGCGTGCAGTGTGCACGTGCCATTTCCCTTCTCTCTTCCTGCTCTCCAATGTTGTCTGTGGTCTTTGCCATAGACATAGCAGCAAGAAGGGAGACGGCACGTGCGCACTGCTCGCGTTGTCTTCTCGTACAGCTGATCAGAGGGAGTGCTGGGTGCAGGACCCCTGTCGATCTGATATTGATGACCTATCCTGAGGATAGCTCATCAATGGTAAAAGCCCGGACAACCCCTTTAAAGGAGTATTCCAGTAGACAGAACCATTTCCTGCTGTGTTGAGACAGAAGTAAGACGTGGAGCTCAGCATGGATGCTGTCAGAACAGCGGCAGCCATGGGCTCGAGGAGGTGAGCATAAGCTAGGTTATTTTCTTTAACCAGGTCATGGCCGTCCAAGATCCTTTTTTTTTTTTTTCTACTGGAAATTCCCTTTAAATTCGCAATCATACAATGATAAACCTCCGGGGAGAAGGATACAACCATATCGAGCAAAAGGTGATAGAATATTGATCATTTCAATGTAAGAGTCAGTACAGTAGCCAGAAGAAAAGCAGCACCCTCATGGATTGTATAGCATTACATGCGGAACTCAGACACCTTGTAATTGGAAATGACTCATTTGTTTGCAAATTACAGAAATTGGACTCTAAATGTCAGGTGGCAGCCTGTTATTTTCTACCTCGCCCACTGATGCTTAATTAATTGAATATAATCACAAGGCTGAATTTGAATAAAAATGTTGTTTGCTGCTTTCTAGCATACAGCTTTAGCTAAACATGCTAGTTGTGTAGGATTAGAAGAGCATGGCTGCTTTCTTCCAGAAGTAGCGCCGCACATCTCCATGGCTTTTGTCTAGTTTTGCACCTCGACTCCATTGAATCGAATGGAGCTGAGCTGTAGTTCTACACACAACCTGTAGAAAGGGAAAGCATTATTTAAAGAGGTTGTATGAGAATCCCCAAAAAAGAGGTCTGCTTGTTTTAAGCAGCGCCATTCTTGTCCATGGATTGTGTTTGGTATTGCAGGAACTGTTGTCCACAATGCCTTCACAATGCCTTCACAATGTCTTCAGTGTCTTATTTTTTATGGAATGTTGAGTAAAATTATTGCTGATGAACTTTAAATTCTGTTCTTTTATAGTTTTGTGTATATAGTCTATAAATATAATAAAAGTACAACAAAACATTTGCAAAAAGCTATACGTATATTTGCGTTGGTGCGTAGTAGTTGAGGCCATCTCTGATATTTTCTATAAATTGTGTGGGCTGCCATTAGCTTCCATAGCTGTTCCCTTCTGGTATTCATGGAGGGAACATTGACCAACCTTCAATATGATGAGAACCAACAGAAGATGATGGGTCACTTAAAGTACAAAAGCACATGTAGAACCGAAGTAATCACAAAATAACATAATTTTTATTAAAAAAATCACATGATTGACACAAACCACAATAAATAATTGACACAAGCCACAAAACTTTTAAAACATTAAAAACCAGGAGGACCGATGGTGGGCTGTCGGTGTATATTGAAAAAAAATGCAAGTGCAATATTCGTTGTTGGCCACTAGTAAAAAAGTTGGTTAAACCAAACAACTATGGCTCAATAGTACATAATAACAAAATTCATCTACAGATACATGAAACAGGCACATTGCCCTGTGGGTGATGTAACACACCACAAAAAGTGACTAGAGCAGAGGAGCAACAAAATATCATAAGCACATAGCAAATACTGACCAACCAAGCTTGAACACCGCACCCGACCACCACCAGTCCAATAAAAATTATGTTATTTTGTGATTACTCCAGTTCTCCATGTGCTTTTGTACTTTAAGTGACCCATCATCTTTTGTTGGTTCTCATGACAGGGTCAGGTGTGGGTCCTGGACTTTGATTTTGGGCTATATATAGGTTTCCCAACCTTCAATATGTCTAGGACATCGTGGAACCAGACATGCTGCCTTTTTGTCTCAGTTAGGAGAAGTGGTGTTCCAACAAGATAACGCTCGTCCACTCACTGCCCGCACCACACAACATGCTCTTCAGGGTATCCAGCTCCCTGGCCAGCATGATCACCAGTTTTCCACCCTATCTGGAACTGGATGGGGTGGTGGATCTCCGATGCACAGCAGCCAACAACCACTTTGGCTGAACTACGGTTCCAAGTTGAAAGAGCTTGGAATGACATCCTGCAGGAGGATATCCAGCATCTGTATGACCATTACCATGCCAGAGTGGCAGAATGTGACCCTGCCTCATCTTATACCCTGCTGAAGAACCCAACATAAGCACCATAGGCACCACCTTAGCTGTGTGATCATTGACTAGTTTATACTTTGTCAATCTCAGCTCAACTGCATTGAGTTTTCCATTTTTTTTTTTTTATTTTTTTTTTTGTAATTTTCCGCTAGTGTACTTTATTTTTTTTTATGCATAACCTAGAATTTACTCAATTGTCCAAGTCTCGAGGGCAGAGTATTCACCAGGAGAGCGGAGAGAGTTTATTAATATTCTTTTAATCAACTAGTTGTTTTTAGCTAAAACGCTATGAGGATTTTAGTATAATGCAGACTTTTAGCTTTGGAAAGTTCCGTAGCTTTCTGAAATGACTCGCAGCTCTTTGTGAAAGGTAATAATGATCACACATGAAATTTTCTGCAATTTGCATCACTTATTAAACCAATGGGTTCATAGCTGTATGCACAAGCTAGAATCAGGCATCCTCAGATGAATAATTTTCTAAGTATACCTGAAAGCTAATAGAAAACAAAACATCTGCCCTCAATGACCATTTCAGTGGTGCAGTCTGTAAAAAACAACATCCCGCGTTCTCTCTCCGCATCACTTAAGTCTATTACAGGGGTTATTTGCACCCCCCCCCCCCCCCCCCACACTCCCATCATGCTACATCTGCAGCTGTCACTGTATATTGTGCAGCATGTTACCGGACTCAGAATGTAAATTAATCATTTAGCTTAATTTGTTTGTGTTCTGTGTCCTGTATTATCTATAATCTAGCTCATTCAAGAACATTGAGGCAAGCATGACATTGAAAGTAGCAAAGCCAGCCGCGAGGTCTTGTCATGTATTATAGTCCCATAAAAGAAAATCGCCATACCTACTGTAATTCAGTCATTATGTTGGAACAGCGTAAAACAAAGTCCTAGACACTAAAATATATGGCTGTGTTACCAGCAGATCATTTAGTTGAATGTATCCAAAGCCTCAATTTATATTCTGTCCGCACCACATTTGGTGTATATATGTCTAGTGTGTACAAGGCGTGCTCCAAGCCTATAGACCAGTGATGGTGAATCTTTTAGCGACTGAGTGCCCAAACTGCAACCCAAAACCCACTTATTTATCGCAAAGTGCCAACACGGCAAGTTACCCTGAATACCAATATAGTGTCACGGACACTCCCGTGACAGGTGTAAGGAGATCAGAGAGAATGGCAACATCTGAATGGTCTCTTGTAGATCATTTGTGTCAGTGTTGTTTTGGTAATGACCACACCTCTGGCAGGTGTTGTTGGTTTGGTCATTTAACTTCCCCTATTTATTACTGCTTACCCATTTTGGGGGTGCGGTTTATAGCGGTTTATAGCTTCAATTTCTGGACTCTTGGCTTGCTGGTTGTTGGATCTCAGTTGAGCTCCTGGCGCTGCCTTTGCTCCACGTGAAGTTTAAGTGTCGTCTTCCCTTTTTGTATTTTGTTTGTTGTATTTCCCTGTCTTTTGTATCTAGGCCTGAGGGAGACTCCTGTTCATCCTTGTGGTGGAGAAATAGGTTGTCTCAAGCCCTGTCATTATACCAAGGCCCTACAGGGTGTGTTAGGGCTCTAGGTTCCTGTGTATGAACTTTCCAACCATAGAGGTCAGTTCATACTGATAGTTAGTCAGGACTTGGATTAGGGTTGTTCTAGAAGGTGACCTTCTCCTTTACCCTAGTTTCCAGGCTTAGTTCCTTTCCCCTTTCCCACCCATACCGCGTCTTGTGACATATAGTATATCATGTATCTATAACAGCCTGCCTGCATTCAATGTGCTGCTTGTGCACCCTGCGCTGATGAATGGCAGGAAAAGTCTAAGGCATATTGGTACACCATAGACTTTTTCCAGGGTGCGGGTGCCCACAGAGAGGGTTCTGAGTGCCGCCTATAGCATCCGTGCCATAGGTTCACAACCACTGCTATAGACCGAATGTATCCAAAGCTAATATCATCAATTTTTATTCTGTCCGCACCACATTTGGTGCATGTATGTCCAGCATGTATAAAGCATGCTCCAAGCCTATAGACCGAATGTATCCACAGCTAATGTCATCCATTTTTATTCTGTCCGCACCACATTTGGTGTATGTCCAGCATGTACAGGTTGTGGCCCAAGCCTATAGACTGAATGTATCCATAGCCTGTGGTGGACCAGATGTAAGCCAAAATAGTGGTCAGTATGCATCAGCATACCTTTTTTTTTTGTGAATTGAAAGGTGTAGTCGACTACAATTTCTAACTTATTCCGCCCCTAAGGGTATGATCGATGACACGGAAAATTATGACAGTGTCAAAATCCATCAATCTTCTGCTACAGTTTTTCATTTTGCATGCCAAGGACCTGCTTTTAGTTTAGCCACAATGAATAGTGCTAAACCACCAGCAGACTCCCACCGACGCCTCCGAGGGTGCCCACAAGGTAACCACTCATGTCCATTTTCGCAGTGGTCTGGAAAAACTGTGCGGAAACAATCCTCGGTCAAATGAAAGGGGGCAAAGACTCCCATAGAAAACCATGGGGAGCATACACCACGGGGCCTAGGCCAGAATTGTGCACAGAATCTGCACCCCAAAAATTTCCCCAACAGAAGTCCGTATTGGTACTTTCACACTCGCGTCAGGACGGATCCGACATGCTGTTCACCATGTCGGATCCATCCTTCCGCTATTTCGCCTTGCCGCCGGACCGCCGCTCCGTCCCCATTGACTATAATGGGGATGGGGGCGGAGCTCCGGCGGTGCACGGCGAAAGCCGCCAGGACTAAAAAGTCCTGCATGTCCGACTTTTTAGTCCGGCGGCTTTCGCCGTGCACTGCCGTGCTGCGCCGGAGCTCCGCCCCCATCCCCATTATAGTCAATGGGGACGGAGCGGCGGTCCGGCGGCACAGCGAAATAGCGGAAGGACGGATCCGACATGGTGAACAGCATGTCGGATCCGTCCTGCCGCAAGTGTGAAAGTACCGACTATGGCAGGAGATTTTTCAAACATATTGTAGCTAAAAAGTTGAGCATTATTCATACTTTATCATAATCTTTATATTTTTTAATAAATACTCTGTGAGGCATGGAGGCTTGGCCATAGACCCTACAGGAAAATTTCCCGCTGGGCCGATGCCCAGGGGGGCAACTTAAAGAGGTTGTCTCACCTCAGACATTGGGGACATATTGCTAGGATATGCCCCCAATTCTGATTGGTTTGGTTCCCCCACCTCTGGGACCCACAACAGAGCCTGCAAAGTGAAGGAGGATGCCCCGCACATGCGTAGCCACCCTCCACTCATTCCTATAGGTGCACCGAAGATAGGAATGAATGGAGGGCGGCGGCAGATGCACGGTGAGCTCTACCTCACTTTGCAGGCTCCGTTCTAAAGATAGGTGTGGGTCCCAGAGGTGGCTGTCAGCAAGTTACATAAAGATCTGATGCTCTCAGTATTAATTTATCTAGGAACATCAGGCACTTATACATCTGGCCAGAGGCCGCAGGTGCCCTCTTCAATTCAATGATATTGCCATCCTCAGGACGATGATACAGCTTCATACTGTACAGTGTAGGGTGAGCGGCAGTATTTTGTGCTGCACTATGGTATTTGGTTCTGCTAGGGCGGCATTTTGTCTTTCACTACGGTATTGCTGGCCCTGTCTTCTGTCAGTTGACCTCCCATGACATGAGGCCACTTTTAGGTTTTTTTTCCAGGGCTACTTTAAGTTCCCAGTCCGTCCCTGGATGGAGGCAACTAGACATTTCATGAATCCATTTGGGTGGCTGCCAGAGTCTTCATAGACCCCACACTTATTTAGTACTGTCATTTTCCTAGAGCAGACATGTTGGTAGCAAGATTACCATTACTTCTATATTGTTCTAGACGAGAGATGTAATGGATTTGCCCATAACAACCGATCAGGTTGCAGCTCTCATTTCTTTATTCCTTTGGTAAATGAAAGCTACAACCTGATTGAACACTGGGGGAAACATTTTTTAACCGTTTGCTCACTTTTGGATCCATGGACAATAAGCCGATCACACATTCTCCTCCTGGTTTGAGATTACATCTGAAAAGAGGGAGACATTTCAGCTGGAATTAGAAAGTACATTTCAATTTTACTCTGGCGCCACCGCAGGTGAAAGTAAGCATTACACAGTGCCAGGTCAGATCATTGGCTTGTCTGTGTAATGCAAGAAGAGACAAGTCCTCCAGAGTGAGAGATGTTCATGGTAACCACTCCTTACCAAGACATCCCGAACAGGAGACTCTCTGCTATCTCAGAATTCAGTGTACAGCAGGCCCTCAAGTTACAATATCAATTTGTTACTGGACGACCATTGTATGTTGAAACTATTGTAATTTGTTCACTTTCTATGATAAGGACAGGAGCTTCTTCAGGGTCCAGTTTGCCAAACAAATAAAATGGAGCTGGCCTCACCGGGTGTCCAAAGGACGCGCTCATCCTGGCACAGACAGGGCGCAGTACAGAACATGTAGTACCGCACTGTACTGGACAGAGGAGCTACTAGACAAGCCAATACCAGTGTTTTACCAGTGAAACCGTTGGTTGGACCTGAGTCTGAGACATTGTATGTTGACTCTAATTTCAACTAATGATGGGTCAGAAAAGACCACTGTATGTTGAAAATATTGTATTCTGAGACCATTGTATCTTAAGGGGCCACTGTATATGGTTGTGGTTTTTCTAAAATACAGTGGACAACCCCTTTAATGCACTATTTTTTGATGGATAAATCCCTAGCAGTGTTTTCCTGCTTAATGTATTGTGACAGCGCGTTCAGCGGCTTTCTGTTGGCTTTGTACTGTTTGTATTCCTTTTTCTTGTGATGTGATAAACCACAATGTTTTATTTTACTGTAAAATGGCACGTGTGCTGCTGGAGGTACATGTAGTGACTACTGCTCGGACGTGATTTAGAATTGTAGCCGTAATCTGCTGGTAAATCTGATCATTTACTGGCCATCACATTATTGCCACCCTAGATATACTGGTTACATATGTCTAGTAGATGGCTGTTAGATTATAATTGTGCAGGTTAAAGGGGTTTTCTGATGAACTATCCTCTGGATAGGTCATCAGTATCTGATTGGTGGGGGTCCGACACCCGGGACCCCCGCTGATCAGCTGTATGAGAAGGTACTGGCGCTCCTGTGAGTCCTGTGGCCTTCTCGTAAATTACCGAGCACAGCGCTGTACATAGTATAGCGTCTGTGCTTGGTATTGCAGCTCAGCACTATTCACTTCAATGGGGCTGAGCTGCGCCTAGGCCACGTGACCGATGAACGTGAAGTCACTGGCCTAGGCTCAGCTGCAAGAAGACCGCAGTGCCCACAAGAGTGCCGGTGTCTTCTCAAACAGCTGATTGGCGGGGGTCACTGGTGTTAGGTCATCAGTTAAAAAATGTCGGAAACCCCCTTTAAGAGGTGGCAGCAGACGAGAGATTGCAGTAAGCAACACTTGGGGGGAAGATTTATAAAGAATGGCGTTTTCAATGCCAGTCTTGATGTACCCTGTGCCGCCAGAGGATATGCTTAATGTATGAAGAGATCCACGCCTCTAGAATTTAATCTACCCCAGCTCATAGGTGGCATAGATTTCAGCCATTATTTATGCCAGGAAACTGGCGTAAATGATGAGTTTACCCTCACCACACACCTCCTGTTCTGAAAGTGGCAAGGGAGGTGGTAAAGCGAAGCTCCATTTGCGCAAACATTTTTGCCCAAATGGCATTTTAAAAGTCACAAACCCTTTTTTTGTGCCAGTTTTCTAGCGTATAGAGATGATAAATCTCCCCCAATATCATTATGGAATCTCTAATATGTCTTCTATTTGTTTGTGGTCGTCCATTATACATTGCTTGTATTGGAGGCAATTTCCATTTTTGCTTACCATCAGTATGACTTCCATGCGCCAAGCATTGTACGCTGCTGACTTTCGTTGACTTGTTTTCACATTATATTTAATGCAGATACTGAAAAAAAATTCTGATTTTGTATGTAATGTGTTTTACCTTGTGTCCTTGCCCAGGGCCAGGGGGCTATTACAGAACGGTTAAGAAGTTTCAGTATGCATGACTTGACAGCAATACAAGGCGATGAGACTGCCGCCAACAGACTCTTCCCATCTTTACCTGAGGCGCAAAAGAAACCTAAAAATACCGAAGGGTCTGGTAAGTTGCTACATCTTTTTTCTATATTTTTGTATCAAAAATGTAACCTGTATAATTTTTTTATTAATATGTACTTAGGAGCTTATATCACGTTTGAACACTACTTACGATACATCATGTATGCTGTGGGACGGCGTCCCGGCCCACGTGCCGAATTTGTCCTTGTGCCCAACAATCCTTTCGTCATATGCGTGGCCGGTATGCATATGCACACATTGGGGGAGATTTATCAAACTGGTGTAAAGTAGAACTGGCTTAGTTGCCCATAGCAACCAATCAGATTCCACTTTTATTTTCCCAAAGTAACTGTAAAAAATGAAAGGTGGAATCTGATTGGTTGCTATACCAGTTTGATTTTTGTAGGGGTCGTCCCATGAAGACGACCTATCCCCCATCCACAAGATAAGTGTCCAATCAGTGGGAGTCCTACTGCGACCCACTAATCAAGAGAACAGGGGGCCTGTGCTCCCCGTTTTAATGGACAGCAGACACGCATGCAACTCTATGGCAAGTGCTCAGCTATCTCCAGCAGCCTCATAGGGCCTCATAGAGCATGCAGTTGGGGGAGAATGTGCCCCCCTGTTTTGTGATTGTTAGGGGCCCTAGTGGGACCCTTGCCGATCAGATGCTTATCTCCATCCTGTGGACAGGGGATAAGTTGTCTTCATGAGACAACCCCTTTAAGGAGCTATTTGATTTTAGCTATTCATCGTATGCTATGTATGCAGACACAGGGGTGGATGAATGAACCTGTCCTTGTGGCACTTAGCAACCAGTCACAGCGCAGCTTCATTTTACCACAGCATTTTAGGAAATGAAATGTGCGCTGTGATTGGTTGCTGTGGACAAGAAAGACTGGTTATCTTTCAGACAGTTTTCCTAAATCTGCTCCATATTGTGTTTCTGTTAAAGAGGACCTTTCACTTGTAAAAACAATGAGAACTAAGTATGCTGCCATGTAGAGCGGCACCCGGGGATCTCACTGCACTTACTATTATCCCCGGGCGCCGCTCCGTTCTCCCGTTATGCCCTCCGGTACCTTTGCTCTGTAAGTTATAGTAGGCGGTGTCTTCCCTTGTTCTGTGGGCGTCTCCTTCTCCTAGGCTTCAGCGCTGGCCAATCGCAGCGCACCGCTCACAGCCTGGGAGTTTTTTTTCTCCCAGGCTGTGAGCTGTGCGCTGCGATTGGCCAGCGCTACAGCCTAGGAGAAGGAGACACCCACAGGACAAGGGAAGACCCGCCTACTATAACTTACAGAGCAAAGGTACCGGAGGACATAACGGGAGAACGGAGCGGCGCCCGGGGATAATAGTAAGTGCAGTGAGATCCCCGGGCGCCGCTCTACATGGCAGCATACTTAGTTCACATTGTTTTTACAAGTGAAAGGTCCTCTTTAATTGAGTTTTGTTCAGAAAAATAGAGACGTTGAGGATCAAATTGTGATGTTTTGCAAAATCAAAATAGCATTCATGTAAAACTGTTTTGCAGGCCCATTTACATGGGCAGATGAACCCGCCAATTTCCCGGAACAAGCATTCATATGGATGCTTGTTCTGTCTAAATGTGCTGCCGATCGTAGTAGTGATCATTCATCCCCATACAGAGGGTGGAGGATGCTGAATGTAAAAGCAACTTAAAGGCTATGGACACCTTTGGGGGGCATTTTTTTTATTAGTGCATTGTACTCATTATGAGATAAAGATCATTTTTTTATTTGGTGTTTTATTAAAATTTGGTCCTTTTTTCTGTACAGGGCTGAGATTAGGGTTGCCACCTTTCCCAACAAAAAATTCCGGCCAAGTTAAGCCACACCTCAAAGGGGGTTATTAATAGTGCCCCCAATAATGCCCTCCAGTAATATTAATGCCCCCCATTAGTGCCCCCGGTAATAGTAATGCCTCTATTAGTGCCCCCGGTAATAGTAATGCCTCTATTAGTGCCCCCTAGAATTAATAATGCCCCCAGTAATAGTAATGCCTCCATTAGTGCCCACCAGAATTAATAATGCCCCATTAGTGCCCCCCGTAATAGTAATGCCTCCATTAGTGCCCCCCAGAATTAATAATGCCCCTAGTAATAGTAAAGCCTCCATTTGTGGTCCCCAGAATCAGTAATGCCCCCCCCCCCCCCCCCAAAAAAAAAAAAAACTCACCTCAGCCATTAGATAGTGCCCGTCTGGCCGGTCCTGTCCTGCACATCCAGTGTGCAGAGAGTGTTCACCATGGTGCGATCAAATGGAAGAGGTGAGGTTTTTTCTTTCTAAATTACCAGCTTGGCCGGCCGGGTGACAACCCTACTCAGATCAGACCCACAATCCTCAGCAGACCTCCCCCCCCAAATCAGATCCCCAATCCTCAGCAGACGCCACAATCGTAACCATCAGACATCAGATCCCCCACCCAGCCACAGATCAGACATTAAAAAAATATATAATTACCTCTCCTGCTCCGTGCCACTCGCCGCTGTCTGGTCTTTTTGTGGTCTGTACTGCACTGTGAATGAACTTCACCCGGAAGAAGACCAAGGAGAGGCGAGTACAGCTTATGGACTCATTGCTCCCCGCACCTCTTGCATACTACCACTTTCGTAATGGAAGCGGTCATTAGCAGTCGCTCTATGAGACGCACTAGAATTTTTCCACCAAAAAAAAAAAGGGCGTCTTATAGTGTGAAAATACAATAAATATGATAACCAACATATTTCCTAAAAAAAAAAAATGTTCATTTATATATATAGAGATTAGAGATGAGCGAATTTCCGCTTATGAAATTCGTTTGTGATTAGTTTACTGGTAAAAGCAGAATTGCGTTACGGAACTTGGAACCGAACACGAGAAATGTTTTTTTACAGTACAAATTAATTTATCGGAGCCAATACATTCTAATACTGTACAGAGCTCATGCTCCGTACAGTATTAGAACGAAGGTTTATGCGAATCGACTTCGTATGTTTCATCCTAAGTCAATTCGCTCATCCTTAGTCTTATCCTTAGGTCCAGTTCACACGCTTATAAAATCAGCGCAGAATCAGTGCATTTTTCATGCATTTTTTTTTACGTGTTTTTTTTTTAAACTAATGAAATTAATTTTCAGCTTGAGGTTCTTGAAGCAGATCTGTGCGAAAAAAAAGCACGTAAAACACACAAAAACGCATTGACTTACATGGAGCTGTTTTTTTTTTTGCCTTTCATTTATTTTAATGGGAAATTCAGCGCTGATTCTGCCTCAAGATAGAGCATGCTGCTTCTTTTTTCCACGTGTTAAAAAAACCCCCAACAAATGCTGCTTCCCATGGAAATAAATGGGAGGCTGCTTTGCGGCATACAGTCGTGGCCAAAAGTTTTGAGAATGACAAAAATATTAGTTTTCACAAAGTTTGCTGCTAAACTGCTTTTAGATCTTTGTTTCAGTTGTTTCTGTGATGTAGTGAAATATAATTACACACACTTCATACGTTTCAAAGAGTCAGTATTTGCAGTGTTGGCCCTTCCTTTTCAGGACCTCTGCAATTCGACTGGGCATGCTCTCAATCAACTTCTGGGCCAATTCCTGACTGATAGCAACCCATTCTTTCATAATCACTTCTTGGAGTTTGTCAGAATTAGGCCTCAAGCACACTACCGTTTTTTTTACGGTCCACAAAAACGGGGTCCGTAGGTCCGTGATCCGTGACCGTTTTTTCGTCCGTGGGTCTTCCTTGATTTTTGGAGGATCCACGGACATTAAAAAAAGTCGTTTTGGTGTCCGCCTGGCCGTGCGGAGCCAAACGGATCCGTCCTGAATTACAATGCAAGTCAATGGGGACCGATCCGTTTGACGTTGACACAATATGGTGCAATTTCAAACGGATCCGTCCCCCATTTACTTTCAATGTAAATTCAGGAGTTAATATACCATAGGATCGGAGTTTTCTCCAATCCGATGGTATATTTTAACTTGAAGCGTCCCCATCACCATGGGAACGCCTCTATGTTAGAATATACTGTCGGATATGAGTTAGATGTGAAACTCAAAACCGTCAGTATATTCTAACACAGAGGCGTTCCCAAGGTGATGGGGACGCTTCAGGTTAGAATATACTAAAAGAACTGTGTACATGACTGCCCCCTGCTGCCTGGCAGGTGCTGCCAGGCAGCAGGGGGCAGACCCCCTCCCCCTATTTTTAACTCATTGGTGGCCAGTGCGGCCGGCCCCCCCTCCCCCTGTAGTTAACTCTTTGTTGTCCAGTGCGGCCGGCCCCCCTCCCTCCCCTGTAGTTAACTCGTTGGTGGCCAGTGGCGCCCCCTCCCCTGTAGTTAACTCTTTGTTGTCCAGTGCGGCCGCCCCCCCCCCCTCCCTCCCCTGTAGTTAACTCGTTGGTGGCCAGTGGGCCCTCCCTCCCCCTCCTAATTAAAATCTCCCCCCTATCATTGGTGGCAGCGGAGAGTACCTATCGGAGTCCCAGTTTAATCGCTGGGGCTCCGATCGGTAACCATGGCAACCAGGACGCTACTGCAGTCCCGGTTGCCATGGTTACTTTGCAATTTGTAGAAGCATTATACTTACCTGCGAGATGCGATGTCTCCGTGTCCGGCCGGTAGCTCCTCCTACTGGTAAGTGACAGGTCTGTGCGGCGCATTGCTTAATGATCTGTCACTTACCAGTAGGAGGAGCTCCCGGCCGGACACGGAGACATCGCATCTCGCAGGTAAGTATAATGCTTCTACAAATTGCTAAGTAACCATGGCAACCGGGACTGCAGTAGCGTCCTGGTTGCCATGGTTACCGATCGAAGCCCCAGCGATTATACTGGGACTCCGATCGGTACTCTCCGCTGCCACCAATGATAGGGGGGAGATTTTAATTAGGAGGAGGGGGGAGGGCCCACTGGCCACCAACGAGTTAACTACAGGGGATTGACCACAAGTTCTCACAAGATCTGGGGGAGTTTCCAGGCCATGGACCCAAAATGTCAATGTTTTGGTCCCCGAGCCACTTAGTTATCACTTTTGCCTTATGGCACGGTGCTCCATCGTGCTGGAAAATGCATTGTTCTTCACCAAACTGTTGTTGGATTTTTGGAAGAAGTTGCTGTTGGAGGGTGTTTTGGTACCATTCTTTATTCATGGCTGTGTTTTTGGGCAAAATTGTGAGTGAGCCCACTCCCTTAGATGAGAAGCAACCCCACACATGAATGGTCTCAGGATGCTTTACTGTTGGCATGACACAGGACTGATGGTAGCGCTCACCTTTTCTTCTCCGGACAAGCCTTTTTCCAGATGCCCCAAACAATCGTAAAGAGGCTTCATAGGAGAATATGACTTTGCCCCAGTCCTCAGCAGTCCATTCACCATACTTTCTGCAGAAGATCAATCTGTCCCTGGTGTTTTTTTTGGAGAGAAGTGGCTTCTTTGCTGGCCTTCTTGACACCAGGTCATCTTCCAAAAGTCTTCGCCTCACTGTGCGTGCAGATGCGCTCACACCTGCCTGCTGCCATTCCTGAGCAAGCTCTGCACTGGTGGCACTCCGATCCCGCAGCTGAATCCTCTTTAGGAGATGATCCTGGCGCTTGCTGGACTTTCTCCTGAAGCCTTCTTAACAAGAATTGAACCTCTTTCCTTGAAGTTCTTGATGATCCTATAAATTGTTGATTGAGGTGCAATCTTAGTAGCCACAATATCCTTGCCTGTGAAGCCATTTTTATGCAACGCAATGATGGCTGCACGCGTTTCTTTGCAGGTCACCATGGTTAACAATGGAAGAACAAATATTTCAAGCATCACCCTCCTTTAAACATGTCAAGTCTGCCATTTTAACCCAATCAGCCTGACATAATGATCTCCAGCCTTGTGCTCGTCAACATTCTCACCTGAGTTAACAAGACGAAATTATCTCAGCAGGTCCTTTAATGACAGCAATGAAATGCAGTGGAAAGGTTTTTTGGGGATTAAGTTAATTTTCAGGCAAAGAAGGACTATGCAATTCATCTGATCACTCTTCATAACATTCTGGAGTATATGCAAATTGCTATTATAAAAACTTAAGCAGCAGCTTTTCCAATTTCCAATATTTATGTAATTCTCAAAACTTTTGGCCACGACTGTATATTTGGAGTAGATTTTGAGACAGAAACACTCCAAAATCAGCATAAAAAAACTCAATGTGAACTTGCCCTTAGGTTGCGCACATGGTTCCGATTTGTGTTCAGAAAATCTGCAAACCACATAAAAAAACGCACAAACATCTGGACTATTTATTCAGCAGTTTGTTATGTGTTTTTTTGGTGTGGTTTTGATGGCTATTCTCTGCAAATCTCACCCTTCCATTAAAAAGGGTGAAGTCCACACACAAACAACATAACAATTAAAGGGGTTGTCTCGCTTCAGCAAGTGGCATTCATCATGTAGAGGAAGTTACTACAAGGCACTTGCTAATGTATTGTGATTGTCCATATTGCTTCATTTGCTGGCTTGAGTCATTTTTCCATCACATTATACACTGCTTGTTTCCATGGTTACGACCACCCTGCAATCCATCAGTGGTAGTCATGCTTGCACGCTATAGGAAAAAACGCCAGCCTCTCTGGTGGCCCTGACCTAGGAGCGCAGATAGTTTAGTGCTTTTCCCTACCACTGATGGATTGCAGGGTGGTCGTAACCATAGAAACGAGCAGTGTATAATGCGATGGAAAAATGAATCCAGCCAGCAAAGGAAACAATATGGACAATCACAATACATTAGTAAGTGCCTTGTATTAACTTCCCCTTACATATTAAATGCTATTTGTTGAAGTGAGACGACCCCTTTAACATGCTGCAGATTTAAAAATCCACACAGCAGGTCAATTTTGGCACCGTAGAAAAATGGCAACGTATACATGAGATTTCTCTAATCTCATACACTTTGCTGGTATGCGTTTTTCGCATCCATGCGGAAAAATTACTCGTAACCCGCACCGCATGCAGCCGCCCTTACTGTGACAACAGCCTTGGTCAGACACATGGTTTACTAACTTTTACTGCAGCGGGAATACAAAGTCCTCCTTTATAATACATAATCTCACAGCGTGGTAATCTCAACATCATTTGCACAATGCCTGGCTGATATATTGTTATTTTCCCCCAGACACTTGACGAGCCTATCTAGGAAGCTTCACGCTGATAGAATACAATGTAGAAGATGTGAATTCATAAGCAAGTAGAAAGGAGAAAAAAAATAAAAATGGAAGAAAAGCTAGTCTGGAAATGGTTCAGCGCTGCGCAGACATGACTGCAATACACAATGCGCTGCTAGTCTACCAGGAATCGTAATGGTGGAGTCTCACGCCGAGCGCCTCATCCCTGCAGAAATGGGGAAAATCTGAGGCTTCCATAAAATAAAACAGATTTTTGGATTTTAGACTTAGTCACCGTAGACGGTATTACCAGTAAATAGCTCTGTGTCTGTAATGGAAAAAGTCCTCACTAATTCTTATGTTCACCGCGGGGACTGCCGTTTCATCAGCTAAAACAATTCAGATGGCTATTGTAATCCAAATAATTTAGGACGTTTCATAATAATAATCGGTGCGCTCATAGATGTGATGTAGAACGGTTTGTTTTGAAAGGAGACAGGAAGTAGGAAATAATGTCTTCCAGATGTCTGCGGTACACAGCGGTTTCAGGGCTCCATTGAATGTCACTTCTGCCACCTAGTGGTTCTTTGTGGAATATATTACAGGAAAATTCTGACGTGTGTTACAGTTTTTATTTTTCATTAAAAAGATTGTTCCAAATAGGAGTGGACACCCCACTGATTCTGAGAAGGGGTTGGCACCAGGACCCCCCCCACCAGATGTATTACTTATCTTCCTGCCTGGTGATATGCGCCATATTTGGGACAAACGCTTGTACTTGCGTACAGCCACCGACGGAGCGTGCCCCTTTTTTGTTTGTCGTACTTGTATGGAATCTGATAGAAAATAAAAGGCATACTGGGGTACAGTAGAGGTCTAGTAGCAGCCCTACTGCGGCGTCTTACAAAATACGTAAGACTGGAGAATTCTCACATGTTGTATATCATTTTTACATTGGCCTATTCCATGAAATATAGAGGATGCTGGGGGAAGGGATTATCTAGATCCACACAAGGGTATAATATGGATGCATCTCAGAGATGGATCAGTTACAGCACGAGATGCGCTCACTTCTTGAAAGCATAGTCATACTGTAATGATTAGAGCGTGAACAGCCTTTGTTCTCGCTGATCTCTTGGGAAGCCTCCAGTGAGAAGCGAGATTTGCCTATTTTGGCTTTGAATAACCATGAGATTGTTGTAAAAGGAAAAATTCCCACTCAGATTTCCATAATGATCTTGAGTAATAATTTATCTTTGATAGTATGGGTTTATATTCACACTGAGCAGCAAAGATGCGCCCAAGAGCCTCGCCTTTAGGGCTCATGCACATGAATGTATTTTCTTTCCTTTTCCGTTCGTTTTTTTTTTTTGTTTGTTTGCTGACCGTATGTAGAACCATTCATTTAAATGGGTCCCCCAAAAAAAGGAAGTTACTCCGTGTGCATTCTGTTTCCGTATGTCCGTTCCGCAAAAAAATAGAACATGTCCTATTATCATCCACATTACGGACAAGGATAGTACTGTTCTATCAGAGGCCAGCTGTTCTGTTCCACAAAATGCGGAATGCACACGGACATCATCCGTATTTTTTGCGGATCCGTGTTTTGCAGTCATGTGCTTTTATACCGTAGCTGCCTGAACAGTATATGTTTTTTCTTGCGGTATTAGCACTGCGTGTGAATGCATGTTTTAGCGGATTTGTCTGTCTGTCTGTCTATATATCTATCTCATCTCATCTTCAACTACACTGATTGACAAAAAAAATAACACACCAAGAAAGAGTTGTTGAAATAGAATAAAACTTTATAGGGGTCATTTACTAAGGCCCCTTTTTGCAAACACCCAAAGTTTAGTTGCCAAGACGTTTTTATGTCGTCCTGGCCACTGGAGGAGTGACGGGGGCCGGGACGTCTGCCCAGGCAAATTCGCTAACATTTATGACTGGAACCAGGAGAAATAGATGCCAGAAATCTACACCAGTCAGGGACTTGAGTGGTTTTCACTCCAGGCACACAGACTGCCCGGAGGATGTGCCTAATATATAATGAGGTCTGCCTCTCGTAATACATTAGGCTCATCCTCCAGCAGTGCATGGGGTATGAAAGACTGGCCTAAATTACCTCCTATATTTGTAAAATATGATGTTTTTTGGGGAAAACTGTACAATAGAAAGGAGAACCCTGTTGGGTCACCTCTAGCCTGGATACTAGAGAAGATGTGGTTTGGCATGGAGGCATACAGGTTCAGTATGGTATCATGCACATTTGCCCACAGATTTTGCAGCTGGGCCTGGAGATCCTTCACACTTGTAGGTTGCTGAAGCTGGTGTCCCAACTAATGCTTGATTATTTGGCGATAAATCTGGCGACCGGGTAGGCCAAGAAATGGTTGCAATCTGGTGGAGATGTTCCTGGGAAACCCTGGCTGTGTGGGGGTAAGCATTAAATGCCAGTTGGAAGCCCTGCCATGAGAGGCAACACGTGGCCGAAGGGTGTCCTGCACGTATCTCTGAGCTGTTAGTGTGACTGGCAGTCATATGTGATGGCTCCCTAACCAGCAGTTGGGACAGTAGGAACGGTATGTTGCTCCACAGCAGAGGCAGGATTGAAGCACTCACCAAGAGGCCTCCATACTGAAACCCAACCGTTGTGGGATCCCAAACAGAACCAAGTTTTGCTAGATTGGCAGACCAGGCAAATGCAGGTGTCGCCTGTGTCTGGATGGGGGACAACGAAACTGTGTTTCCACTATGATCCTCTCTTCTGGTGTTCTGTCTAAGCCGTCTGAACCCCGTTCACCTTATGTGCATGCTTCCCCTCTCAGAGTCTAACAACTGGGCAAAATGTCTTCAAGTGCGTTGTAAAGGCATTTCTAGCAGTCAGCAATTTCTCACCAAGAGGTACACTACCCAAAAGTAGCCTCTGAGAGCCTATTTATAGGGCAGCGGGAGAAGCACTGTTACTTTCTCTTCTGGCAAGACCCAGAGTGTAATCAGACCACACCAGTAAGCATTTACATAACTGCATGCCGAGTTTTGCAGCAATCTAACATTCCTAGCACGGGTGCATTATTTTTTGTCAGTGAGTTTATTTAACTATATAATTTTTCTAATTTATCCATATCAGGCAACTCTAATGAGCCCAGTAGCTAAAGCACCTACTGGCGCCCAGAGCAGATAGAAATGGGCATGCATGTGTTAATACCACCAAACCTCTAGCCAACTAGGGCAGAATAAATTGGTGCTTACCCCCCCCCCCATATCCTTTCCAAGATCCTTTTCTGGATTTTTCTGGCCCACCAGAATACCAGAGGATCCTCCAGTGTGCCCAAGTTTGGACACAATAATGGACCTCTAATAAAACAGGACCCTGGAAGGTTGTGAAAGACTCCTGTTTTCTCTATCCCTGTATTATATAGTGCATGTACATATAGAAATGTGTTGGTCAGGCTCAGGCATCAAGCCTAACATATTCCTACTTGGAAACCTAAATGAGATAGAGTTCACATCTCCGTTTCGTTTTCCGTTTTTCTGATCTGTCAGAAGAACAGAAAGAAAATACACAGGATCCGTTGTTTTACAGGATTCTGTAGAAAAAACAGATCCTGTTGCACATTTGGCATCTGTTTGATCCATTTCCATCTGAGATCCGTTTTTTTTTTTTTTTTTTTTTTTAAACTCGTTTTATTGAACGAATCATTAGAGAATTACAGATCATAGTACACATGAAGATCAATGAGACATTCAAATACAAAGTGCAACAAAACAGTACCATATTCATACTAACATCCGCTTCAAGTTACACTTCATAGTTATAATGGATGCATAAAGCAGTCATGACAGGTAGGACATATATCTATAGTGTGTATACAAGCATTTTACCTTAACATTGTATTAAGGTTATCTATAAATCTGGGAGCTGAATACATCGTATGCATGGATGAACACCAAGATCCCCATACTTTATTAAACTTCTGGGAACACCCTCGGTTTTTAAATACAATATTCTCATAGGACACTACGCTGTTCACAAGTACTTTCCATTGGTTAATAGAAGGTCGTCTATCACCCATCCAGCGAATTGCAATAGCCTTTCGTGCGAGAAATAGTGTTTCTCTTAAAAATATTCTACAATGATGTGGGTATACTTCCTCGTCCAGAATACCAAACAAGCACACCTGTGGAGTCAATGCCACAGAAGGATGCGTGAGTGTATTGAGGAAATTTATAATGTCAGACCAGAAGTTTTGTATATATGGACATTCCCATATAAGGTGCCAAAAATTTGCCCCTTCCGCGTCACATCTGTGACACCTGGAATGTGTCAATTTGCCTATCCTTTGTAGCCGCACGGGTGATAGATAACTTTGGTGGACAATACATAGCTGTATGAATTTATTGTTGATAGATGGAGAAACCAACACAGAGGATTCTAATATATCATTAATTTCCTCATTAGTAATACCTGGTATTAGTGCTTCCCATTTAGATAGCACCAAGAGGGGGGTTCCATGCATTTTAGTATTCAGTAGGTGAGTGTAGAGGGCAGAGATAAATCCCTTGGGGCCCTGGGAGCGTATGACACCAATCAGTGGATACTCAGAAATGGATATTGTAGTATTTCCGAAGTGAGTGCTCATTGCATGACGTATCTGGAGGTATTTAAAAAAGGATGTTCTAGGGAGATCATGGCGATCCTTTAATTGTTCAAAGGAATTAAACACATTACTGGTGTACAAATCCCCCAGTATACCTACCCCATGATCTCTCCAGAACCGTCCATCTACTCCTATGCGAAGGGAAGGAAACATGGGGTTATCCCATAGAGGTACCTCAGGTATCAAGTCTGTGTGAGAGTGCAGTTTCCTGCCAGCTTCCCAGACCTGGGCGGCTAGTTTGTGTATAGGTAGGAGCATTCGACCAAACAGTTTTGGTTGTTCCAGTACTGACCATAATGATGAGATATCTAAGAACACCGCTAACTGTTTTTTCGCTCTGGTTAGAGTACCCTCGGAGGAAATCCATGATCTTAGCTGCCTCATTTGCCCTGCCAGGTAATACAAATATAAATCAGGCAAGGACATACCTCCTTCACCTTTTGGCCTACATAGCACATCAATAGACAATTTACGTCTGTTATTACCCCATATGAATGGAGATAGGAGAGACCTGAAGCGTTGAAATATTTTTTTGGGCACTATGCAGGGAGCATGCTCCAGAACATATAGCCATTTAGGCAAGATAATCAGTTTGATTAGGTTAATTCGACCCGAAACAGACAGAGGAAGTCCACTCCAAATCCTGAACTTATCCGCACTGTAGTTCAGGAGAGGCTGTATGTTGAGGGTGTGAAAAGACGTTACGTCTTTGGTAATATGGATTCCCAGATATTTAAACTCAGATACTATAGGTAACTCTGTATTCAATGAGGATGGAGATAAGGTGTACAGTGGAAATAAAACAGATTTAGTCCAGTTAATCTTGAGACCTGAAAACTGACTAAATGTTTCAATGAGATGAGTGGCTCGGGGTAGTGTGGATTCTACATCTGACATAAATAATATCATGTCATCCGCATATAAACCCACTCTGTCCTCTTGATCTCCTATGTGTATCCCCTGGAATAGGGCATCTGATCTTATTCGAATAGCCAGAGGCTCAATCGCCAAGGCAAATAATAATGGTGACAGTGGGCACCCTTGTCTGGTCCCACGGCCCAGATCAAAGTTCGCAGAACTCATACCGTTCACCAGAATACCAGCTGAGGGATGCTTATACAGTACTGAAATCCACTTAATAAATGCTGGACCTATCCCAAAACATTCTAACGTCGCCAATAGGTAGGGCCATTCCACTGAATCAAATGCCTTAGCTGTATCTAATGAGGCAAGGGCCCAATGTTTTTTCCATTGAAGGCCAATCTGGGTGACCACCTGTACTCTACGTATATTATCTGTCGTGGACCTACCGGGCAAGAATCCAGACTGATCGGGATGAATAAGATTTACTATAACCCCATTCAGTCTCTGTGCTAAAATCTTAGCTAGAATCTTATAGTCTAGATTCAATAATGATATGGGTCTGTATGATCCGCAATCAGTCGGGTCCTTGCCCGGTTTGAGCAATATTACAATAGTAGCCTCATACAGTGAAGCCGGTAGGACACCCTTTGAGAGGGAGTCATGGTACATTTGCAATAAGGGATTTACCAACTGATCAGCATATCTAGAGTATATTTCTAAAGGTAGCCCATCCGGACCAGGGGATTTTCCATTCGCTAAATATTTGATGGCGTCCACTATTTCCCTTTCCAATATTGGACCTTCCAAAGATTGAGCTAAATCTTGTGAGAGCTTGGGATAGTTTAACTCCTGCAGGTAAGTATTGACTGTTTCCGTAGTATAATTAACACGAGCCTCATATAGATCTTTATAGAATTCACGGAAGCGCTGAGCTATAGCCTCTGGTTCCACTATTATAGTTCCCCCTCCATCTTTAATACGCAGGATAGCAGGAGACGCCTGGTTCTGGTGAACGATATGAGCCAGCAACTTACTAGACTGATTGCCCAATTCAAAAAAAGATTGTTTGGTGAAAAACATTTTACGTTGAGCTTTTTCTTGTAGTAACGTAAGATAACGTCTCCCAACTTGTAACCACTCCTCCCTATTCTGAGATGTTGGGTCCGCAACATACAGCCTCTCCCTTCCAGCACATTCCTCAGCCAGGTCTCTTTCTTGTTTAGCAGAATTCCGTTTGATAAATGAAATGGACGATCTCAGGCATCCCCTCAAATATGCCTTCAACGTCTCCCATACTATCGACCTATCTGTATAGGCGACATGTTCAGACAGAAACATAGACAATTGGTCTGGGATACGATCTGAGGGCGGGAACAATGTTAACCAGAAGGGATGCACCCTCATGGAACGTCCCACTCCCCTGGCAGACATTAGCAAGGACAATAGTATAGGGCTATGATCTGATACCCCTCTCACACCATACTCCACCTGATGGGAGAGTGAACTCACTATGGAGTTACCAAAGGCGTAATCAATGCGGGACAGGGAGTGATGACTTGCTGACTGGCACGAGTAGACCCTGTCATCTGGGTGTTTAAGGCGCCACAGGTCCTCCCACCCCACTTCTGTCATCAATTTAGATAGTGGTGAGTCTGTCTGAGACACCCCGTGGGGCTGTCCCTGCCCTTGAAAACGATCCAGCAGGGGGTGTAGGGTCATGTTAAGGTCTCCCATACATATGACTCGTGCTGTGGGAAATGAGGCTGCGAAACATATTGCTTGGTGCAATACTTGGAGGGAAGAGGGGGGAGGAATATAAATTCCTAGTATAACATATAATATGCAGTTAATGTATGCTGCCACAAAAATGAACCTTCCCGCATTGTCCACCTGTAGCTTCTCCACCTCCCATCTCAGAGATTTATGAACCATGAGAGAAACTCCCCTTGCCAAGTTGGAATAGCATGAGTGACTAGACCACTGAACCCAAGGCCTACATAATCTTCTAGTCTTATCATGGAGTAGATGGGTCTCTTCCAAACACAGGATATGAGGATTAAACCTTCTGATCGCTGTAAACACCATTGTGCGTTTCCTAACACTCCCAAGGCCCCTAACATTCCAGGACATCAACCGTATTTCTGCCATTGTGGTATATTAAAGTGCACGCTTCTCCTCCCATCCTTTGTCATACACATCCGTTTCCCATCATGACCCTGTAGATTCTTCACATAGTGTATTGGTACAAATATAAGCATGAAATGGTAGCTATAAACTAGTAAACACCAAACAATTAACATTGGTTTCAGAGAGAACATCATAAAGATGGATCCAGCGCCAAGCATCCAGGGCATTGTAAGTATGCAGCAGGATGCCCGGCGGTAGATCCAGTGTGGCACACAAGTACACGGGGTGTGCTACTGGTTAGTTTAACCTATCGCACTGTGAATATGATAGGAAGGATAGGAGCTTATGCCCCAACTTTGCACTTTACAAGCACAGTTATCTGAGAGGGAGGCCCCTCATTCTTATACCAACAATCACACCATCTTTTCCCCATAATCAGTATGTTATAGAACACTGCATTTACTGCTGAGATATACGCTGCGTACAGCCGCTAGAATACCATGGTATTACTTACAGAGGTATCATGCCGTGGACACATATGACGCAGAAAAACTGCATAGAAGATGATAAAAGAGGAAACTAGCAGAAATGGCATAATACTATAGCTTGAGTAAGGCACATCGGTTATGCATGAGAGGAAAAAAAGAAAGGAAAACCTAGGTAGGCAATAGCATCGAACAGGGGCAGAGAGTGTTCATCTCTGGGGTCTTGCTGGGCGCGGTTGTCCGTCCAACCAGGCCACAGCCTCAGCAGGATTATTAAAGAACTTGATGGAGTCCCCATCCACTACCCGTAGCCTGGCTGGGTAGGCCATAGAATAAGGTATGTTTAACTCACGAAGACGCCTCTTAATCACTGTGAACGTTGCTCTGCGCTTCTGGAGTTCTGCGGAGAAGTCCGGAAAGAGCATAACCGTTGCATTCTCAAAGCGGAGCTCCTGCTTGCGTCGGGCCAACTGCAGAATGTGATCACGATCCGCCGATGTCAAAAGGCGCGCCAGCAATGGCCGCGGTGGAGCTCCAGGCGGTAAAGGCTTGGCCGGCACCCTGTGCGCTCTTTCTATAATAAAGGCAGTGGAAAAGGCAGCATCCGGGAAAGTGGCACGCAGCCATGTTGCTACAAAATCACATGGGTTATTTCCCTCTGCTCGTTCAGGGAGTCCCACTATGCGCAGGTTGTTGCGGCGTGAGCGATTTTCGTAGTCGTCACACTTTTGCTGCCAATAATCCACCTTCTTCTCCAATTCAGTTAGGCGGGCAGGTATTGGGTTCAATTGGTCTTCTGCCGTGGATACACGATTCTCCACTTCCGCAATACGATCCCGCATATTCTGCATATCATGTCTCAGGAGGCCTATATCTATCTTTACCTCCTCCATTTTCCCAGACAGAGAGGAGCGGCAAATAGCAATCGCCTGAAGCAACTGGTCGGTTACTTGCTTGAGTGAGGGCTCAGCATCCGGTGAACCTTCCTCACTAGGAGCAGGTGAGACACTCCGAGAAGCAACCACTTGTGCGCGTTGTTCAGAGCCGGCGCCATCTTGGGGATCTGCCCTGGCAAACTCTCTGAGTTTTTCAGTCGCCGACTGCGCCTTATTGCGTGCCATCCCTGTTCTCCCTGTTTTACGGGGACGTCCCGATCTCCTCTCCTCCGTGGGTGATATGATTGCGGTCGGTAAGTTCAGGATAATGGCAAAGTCAGGGCTTCAGTGACGGAGCTCAGTTATGCACGTCCGTCCATGTTGCGCTCAGGCCACGCCCCGAGATCCGTTTTTTAGATGGAAAAAATGCTGCATGCAGGACATTTTTTTCCGTCTAAAATAATGGATCTTTGACGGAAATGGATCAAACGGATGCCAAATAAAGCATCCTGTGTATTTTTTTTCCTGTTCTTCTGATCCTGATTAACAGGATTAGAGATGAGCGACTTTCAGAAATTCTATTTAGTTGCTTTGCAGAATTTTCCCCCATGAAGCACATTTCTTTATAAGTAATGGGTGCAATGACAGGGAGCGGCGATTGCACCGCTAACCCGTCATTGTACCCCTCAGATGCCGCGTTCATACATGATCACGGCATCTGATATAAATAACGTAGTGTAAAAAAAAAATTTAAATCATACTTTCGTGATCCATTTGCTCGCAACGGGCTGGACGCCTCCATCTTGCTTGAAGATCTGGCGTGAAATCTCGCGCGGCCTGTGATGACGTTATCACGCCAGCCCGCGTGGTGACATCATACGTCACAGCACAACGAATGTCTTGAGAGATCTTCAGGTATGCATCAGGTATGATTTTATTTTATTTTTTTACACTATTTAAAAGTGAAGGGCGAGCACTCAACAGTTGGACCACAATAATATGATTAAAAGTTTATTAAATCACAATAATACAACGCGTATGTAATGACTAAAATCTACAAGACTAAATAGAATCTGTAGACATAAAATCCTAAATGACACAAATGAAGGTAGATAGTAGTAGAAGTCCCTTAATATCAATTGCAACTGATAGACAATAAGAGCCGCAGATGGCTACACTTGATTTCCAGTGCGCACGCTGAAATAGCAGGTGGTAGCAAATCCTAGTGTGCTGTTACTATATTATCAAATCCAATGCGCATAGATATGTCAATTGTGTTAAAGACCTGAGGTCCAATGCGCAAACAAGAAGTACTAGGAGTAGCTAATTCCTATGTACTGCTGTTGTGCTTCCAAGTCCAATGCGCCTAGCAATGTGGTAGAAAGTTCTTGCGTGCTGATACTAGTAGTTAGCAGACAAATTCCTGCTTGTGTAACACCTCATGTCTTCAATAGACTTTTGTATCGTGGATATACACGCTGAGCAAATAGTTAGTTCGTCACATAAAGGTTTCGACCGAAGTCTTCCTACCTTCCCCTCGGTTCGTGTAACAAATTGTCTCTATCTGCGTGCCGTATAGACAAACTGCATGGAACGCTCCCGGTCTCTCGCTTGTGATTACTGTCGCAAGTTGGTCCAAGATCTCGCGGTATTGTGAGCGTGATCTGTATCCGGACGTCAGAGAGCGGAGATTTCTGTAGTTCCTATGCTCTGCGTGTTAAACATCCAAATTCATTTATTCAGATGTAGTTTGCATGGCCATGCATTAGGTGCGGAGGTGCTGTTTCAACAGGTGTGGTCCGCACACCTGTTGAAACAGCACCTCCGCACCTAATGCATGGCCATGCAAACTACATCTGAATAAATGAATTTGGATGTTTAACACGCAGAGCATAGGAACTACAGAAATCTCCGCTCTCTGACGTCCGGATACAGATCACGCTCACAATACCGCGAGATCTTGGACCAACTTGCGACAGTAATCACAAGCGAGAGACCGGGAGCGTTCCATGCAGTTTGTCTATACGGCACGCAGATAGAGACAATTTGTTACACGAACCGAGGGGAAGGTAGGAAGACTTCGGTCGAAACCTTTATGTGACGAACTAACTATTTGCTCAGCGTGTATATCCACGATACAAAAGTCTATTGAAGACATGAGGTGTTACACAAGCAGGAATTTGTCTGCTAACTACTAGTATCAGCACGCAAGAACTTTCTACCACATTGCTAGGCGCATTGGACTTGGAAGCACAACAGCAGTACATAGGAATTAGCTACTCCTAGTACTTCTTGTTTGCGCATTGGACCTCAGGTCTTTAACACAATTGACATATCTATGCGCATTGGATTTGATAATATAGTAACAGCACACTAGGATTTGCTACCACCTGCTATTTCAGCGTGCGCACTGGAAATCAAGTGTAGCCATCTGCGGCTCTTATTGTCTATCAGTTGCAATTGATATTAAGGGACTTCTACTACTATCTACCTTCATTTGTGTCATTTAGGATTTTATGTCTACAGATTCTATTTAGTCTTGTAGATTTTAGTCATTACATACGCGTTGTATTATTGTGATTTAATAAACTTTTAATCATATTATTGTGGTCCAACTGTTGAGTGCTCGCCCTTCACTTTTAAATTACTTTACTAATTACCAATAGAGGTTGGGTGTTCCTCTTATCGGGTTAGCAGCACCTATTCCAGAACCCTGCCTGAAGTGAGCCACCATTTTCTGCAGTTTGCTGATTTTTTTACACTATTTCATGTTAAATCAATTTGCTACCACGAAGCACGAGGAAATTTGGCTTTGCAGCGAATCAAATTTATCCTGAAATTCGGATCGATTTACTGATCTGTCAGAAGAACAGAAAACGAAATGGTGATGTGAACTCTCCCTAAGGGCTCATACACACAGCTGTTTCCCCGCCGTGGTCATATTGCCGCCCGCATACAGCAGTTCTGCAATACCCGGGGCAACGGCCGTGTGCACCCCGCATCACGGATGAGGACCCATTCACTTGAATGGGTCCGCAAACCCGGAGATGCGTTGCGGTGCGGGACGGAAGCCCGGATCGGAAGCAATACGGAGTGCTTCCGTGGTGTTTGAGGCCGTGCCTCCACTCTGCAAAAAAAATAGAACTTGTTCAAGTTGAATGGGTCTCGATCCGTCCCGGCCGCCGCATGGACATTGCCTGTGCATTGGGGACCGCAAATTGCAGTCCCCAATACACGGAATGGCTGCACAGCGGCCGTGTGCTTGAGCCCTAAGTGAAAGTTAAGACATCCTGCTTCATCATGTGGTTTGGGTACATGCCAGATGATCTCCAGCCAGGCAGAAAATACCAGTAATTATTAAATCTAATTGTTGGCAGATAAATGGTGTCATGCTCATTCAATACTACTTAAGGAGGACCTGTCACCGCCGCTTACATGTCTGTTTTAGTAACTTCTTCCACTGCCCGTGCAATAACAATTCTGGGGCATCTATTCTTATATCTCTGTGTTGTGTCATTCCTCTGTTATTCCTATTAGAATTTTATAAATCAGTTGCTAACAGTCTGCAGTAAAGTCCAACAGGGTGTTATCAGTTTAATGGTATGTCCCTGCACAGTCTGACACTGGCAGCACTGTTTGCATAATGTCAGACTTTGCAGGGACACACCCCTAACTGGTAACACCCATCTGGACCTTCATTGCAAACTGCTAGTAATTCATTAATAAAACGTCAAGTAGGAGCCACAGGGGAATGGCACAACATGCAGTCATAAGAAAAGATGTCATAGAGGGGACTGCAAGTAGCTACTAAAACAGACAGATGTCAGGAGAAGTGACAGGTCCTGCATACATTTTCCACTTTCCACCCTTGTAATGCTAACGTCACATGTCATTTGTCTTGCCTTTTAAATGCTATGGACTCCTTGGGGGATATTTTTTTTTATTATTGCATAATACTTATTTTGAGCTAAAAATCATTTTTTCAATTGGTCTTTATTAACAATGTGGAATCCTTTTTTGTGTACAAAGCTGAGATGCTCTACTAGCTGCCTGTGGATTTTCTGTCTTTTCCGTCATCTGGGGACTCCTTATCTCTGCTCTCTGACATTATAAACACTCACTATAGCATCATTATAGTCGTTATCTTATTGATAAGAATGCAGCTTAAATAAGTGTTTATGACCTAAGAAAATAAGGGTTATTAGATGACCAGCACAAAGTGAAAGTGAAACTACTAGTCACACAATTAGAAAAACAGTTATCCTTTTTTGACAGAACAGCTCAATATTTCTAATAAAGGCCAATTGAAAATATGATTTTTAGCCAAAAAGTAGTAAAATTCAATCATAAAAAAATTGCCTACTTGTGCAGCTAGAGTATATGGGCTAGAGGTTAGATATTGGTATCACATTAAAAGGGTTTTGCCAAGTTGAGAAATTATTTCCTATCCACAGGGAATGACTAAATGATCACTGGGAGTCTCACCGCTGGGACCCCCACCAATCTTGAGAATGGGGGTCTCGTCCCCTGATCTGATGGAGCAACAGATTCATTCACTCCCTGTGGGACTGCCGGAGACAGCCGACTACAGCACTTGGCTATTTCCAGCAGTCCCATAGAGAATGAATGGCGCAGCAGGGCACATGCCTGACCTGCAGCTCCATCAGATTGGGGGAACGGGGCGCTGTTCTCAGAATCAGTGGGGGTTCCAGCAGTTGGACCCCCGGGGATCAGTTAGGGTAAGGATAGGAGAGTGGATACGGGATAACTTCTAAACTTTTAACAACCCCTTTAAAGCTCAGAATCTTAGCATTTTTTTACACAAGTTTTAATTTCTGGTTCTAAAACCTGCAAGTGACATCAGGAAGAATGATCACAGCCTGTTACTGTCATCTTGTGAGTCTCAAGCTCTGTTTGGTTGAGACTTTTAACCATATGCTTTACAGTTTATATTTTATATATATATAACATATATATGGGATCTGTGTGTGGACGGGGGTTGACGATGACAGATTTCACAGGATTCATCAGTTTAAGGCTACATGCACACGAACGTATTTTGTTTCCTTGTCTGTTCCGTTTTGTTTTTTTTGCGTATAGGATGCGGACCCATTCATTTCAATGGGTCCGCAAAAAATGCTGACCGCACACCGTGTACTATCCGCATCCGTATGTCCATTCCGTAGCTCCGCAAAAAAAAATAGAGCATGTCCTATTCTTATCCGTTTTGCGGACAAGGATAGGCATTATTACAATGGATCCGAAAAAAAAAAAACGGATGCCATACTGACGTCATCCTTTTTTTTTTTTGCGCACCGCAAAACACATATGTTCATGTGCATGTAGCCTAAAGGAGTTTTCTGATATTTAAATACTGATGACCATCAGTATCTGATTGTGAGGGTTTAAGAAGGCAGCAGCACTCACAGGAACGTCAGTGCCTTCTCAAACAGCTGATCAGCATGGGTCCTGGGTGTCGGACCCCCACCCATCAGATACTGATGACCTACCCAGAGGAATCCAATGCTGTTTAATTTCCATCCAAGTTATACAGTTACTTGAGTGAATCCCCAGTACCAAAATAGAACATACAAAACAAAAGTCCTAGCCCGTCTGGGTGCTAACTAACTAAATAACTGGTCATTGATTTCCATCAGTGATTTTGAGCCAAATCCAGTAGTGAAGGCTACACAGAGATAAGGTATAAAGGAAAGATCTGCATCTGATCTGTGTTTAGACCCCCACAGGCTGAACATTGGCTGTGTAAAGCCTAATCTCCAGTGTTGAGCAGGTCATGCAGCTTGCAGGCGCTGACACTGAGCATCTCAGCCTTGTATTTATCCCCACAGTAATGAGACCAGCAGAAACACAGACCTGTCTTAGGGTAGTAGAAAGCTTTGTACTGGAGTGGGGGAGGAATGGCACATCCCACTATCAACACCTATATGCCATAACATAAATATCCAGGTCCATAAATCACTTTAAAGAAAGTGTAGTTTGCTGAAACCACCCAGCTTTCCTGAATTTTTTTTACCTTACCCGTCTGATCATTCTGGGTGAGATGTACACCCCCTCTAGAACTCATATATATATATGAGTTAATATGACTAATGCTGCAGTATCTCCACCCTTGGCTTGTAGGCTCTGTGCATGCAGAGTCCTAAGGGAGCTGACAAACGTTCAGGTTTTTTTATGCAGTATTTGAAGCCAAAACCAGGAGTCGATTGAAAAAAACTGGAAAACGAGTATTTGCCGGAATACTTTCTCTCCTGTCATGATCCACATTTGATTTTGGCTTTAAAAACTGCATCAGGAAGCCTGAACTTGTGTCAGCACCCTAATGGTTAATTTCCACTTTATACCACACTGGTAGAAGTGTTTAAACCTTATATTCCTCTTACTGTTCCCCAGCTCCTGTTAGTCTTGGCTTTCTCTAATGTTTTATCTTTCTTTTAGAAAGATCCACTATTCCAAATTCAACAAGGCCCTTGCCTGTGAAAATCTGTTTATCCAGGACAGACCAAAGAGCTGTCCGGCATCGCTTTGTGTGTCTCTCATTCCAGCTTGTCTAGTCTCTTCTACAAAGGATCTCCAAATACAGCCTGCCAGCGCCTCCTGTAAAGACTGTCTCCGACCATTGCCTCCTAGCTATGTATATACATATATGGAGCGAGCGAGTCTGTTTAACTTGCCTGTCCTCATCCTGTGACTAGCTGCAGATTGTACTTTCCATATTAATGTGAATTATAGTACACAGCTGCCAATTGTCCCCGACGTCCAGACACGGTTTGGGGTTTTCTAACTTTGTCCCTAGAAATATTTCTGCTTAGCAGAACATGATATTAAATACTGAGATGTTGCCAGGGGGCATCATTGGCCATGCCAGTCAAAACGAAGGCACAAGGGTGTAATGTGCTATTCTGTATTCTAGCGCGGTTCATAAAAGCCAAATATAAACTGCTCTTAAAGAGGTTATCTGAGACTAAAAAGTGTACCGCATATGCCCGGGCCCCTCACACTGAATATACTGTACCTACCTCCATCCCCGCTCCCTGTGCCGTTTCTGGTCCCCGCACCGCCACTGCTGCTTCTCCCCGTGCGCAGATGAAAACATCCGCTGTCGGGGGGAGCAGCCAATGGCAGACGGGGACGAGCCTCCCTAGCATTGCAGGTGACGCTAGGGAGGCTCGTCCCCGTCCCCGCCTGCCATTGGCTGCTTCCTTCCCCCCGACACCGGATGTTTTCATCCGCACACGGGGAGAAGCTGCAGTGGCGGTGCGGGAACCAGGAGCGGCGCAGGGAGCGCGATCCAGGTAAGCATATTCAGTGTGAGGGGCCCAGTGATATGCGGTACATTTTTTTTCGTTTTGGACAACCCTTTTAAAAGGGACAGTAAAGACTTTGTGAACCTGCAATTTCAGCCGGGACAGAGACTGACTGTAGAAGTGTTCAATGGGATTTCAGAGAGGAAGTCCATAAATAGTATTTGCCCCCATGATAATGACTATATGTTACATACGACCAGTTCTGGGAACCTCCAAAGCATTTACATATCAGGCTTGTGTTCACACGTTGCGGATGCGCAGCGGCTGAGGTGTGCCCGCGATGTGGCTAAAACAAACTTCACCTAAAAGCACTTTCATTGCCATTTAGCAGCATAACCAGGCAGCCATTCATCCTGATGGTGCTTTTATCCGAAGTCCGGCTGAAAACTGTGCCGGTGCGGTTTTGGATGCATCAGTGGGCGCACCTCATATGCACCCACCCTTATACATACATGCATGCAATGATGTTAGCAGCTCTCTTTGTCTTAATGGATAACTGCCTATACTGCAACAGAACATTTTTTCCTACTGCTAAGGCCTCATGCACACGGCCGTTGTTTGGGTCCGCATCCGAGCCGCCGTTTTGGCTGCTCGGATGCGGACCCATTTACTTCAATGGGGCCGCAAAAGATGCGGACAGCATTCCATGGGCTGTCCGCATCTGTTGCTCCGTTCCGCGGCCTCGCTAAAAAAATATAACATGTCCTATTCTTGTCCGTGCTTTGCAAATTGCGGAAGGCAATACTGGCGGCTTCCGTTTTTTGCGGATCCGAGGTTTGCGGTCTGCAAAAAACGGAACGGTCGTGTGCATGCGGCCTAACTCAGTTGTCGGCTATACTTTATGATGACTTTTGCTCATTAGACCACAGTCTGAATAAAATTTTAAAGCATATCTATTGGTTGGGAAGATAGCTGACATCTCTCCAGGAACTCTGAGCCCCTCCGCTTTGTTAAGCTCCACCCCCTTGTCAATTTGTATGTGACAGATGAAAGAGTAGCGGAGGAAATGCACTGTAGGATACCTGCAGAAAATCCTGGCGATTGACAGACTGTGCGGACAAGACTGCAAACTCCGGTTTACTTTTATCAGGGCTGTTTACAGTAGATGTGCAAAGGATATGACCTTCAGTATGGTTAGGATCGGACCATTTATTTCCAGCTTAGTAATAAACTGCCTTGACTGTAATTATCCATATTATTTTAACATTTACTCAACATTTACTCAAGTTTTAGTCAAGTAGTAATAATATTTAAAGTAGCACTCCCATATCTTTTTTTTTTTTTCTTTGACCTTTCTTACCAGTTACTGTTTGTGAGTTATAACCTCCCTTCTGATCCTCAGCTTTTTCATGTGACCAGCACTCTGGTCTCCAACTGACACAGAACGGGAAGTCACTTACTTCTCTATTCATTCCTATAAGACTGACATTGAGGCTCCAATAGGAATACATAGAGAAACAGACTTCCTGTCCACACATAAGATGCTGTGTTATTTGCAAAGTCTGATTGCTGGTCACATGACACAGCTGAGGATCAGAAGGGAGGGAATAGCTCACAAATACAGTCACTGGTAAGAAGATTACCTTCACTACAGTTTATATCCTGTACCTTTCTAACAGGTCGGAGAATAAAACATTTAGTGGGAGTGCTTCTTTAATGTACTGCATGTGGATATAGAAATGAACAAATCACTTTCATATGTAGCAATGATAAAGAAAGGATCCCGTATTGTTATTCATAGAGGTGTTCAGCGCGACGATAAAGTTTATGGAAAAAGTTGACATGTCAATAGAAAGACAGTGAACTAGAAACATCAACAGAGGAAATTTGAAATCTCAATTGTCACGCAGTGTTTATATTTGTCAAAATGGTGGGGAAGCGGTAGTAGTAGGTTTTTTGTTCTTATTGTAGATTTATGCTTACATATCCTATCTCTCACTGTCTGCATTGTTTCCCCTATGTACAACAAACCACAGGGGCATTTTATCAAATAGATAAGATTTGTGGACTCACATGTGAAGAAGCCTTCTATCTTGAAGGCTTGTCCCGTGTGGGGATGATAAAATTCAGGGCCTTTAACCATATGTGAACATTGAAAACAATGGAGGCACGGAAAGGTGTCTTTTTTTCATTCTTCTCAATGTACTTGGTCTCAATGTTTCCTTCTTACTTCCAAAATTGGCATGTACCAATTTATCCCTAAAGCTGGGGTTCTTTTTATTGCAAATCAATGGAGGCTTTGGTCAGTATATGCCAATGTCTTCTGACCATTTTATCGAAACCCGCATTGCAGGGATGAAATTTATGTATAAATGTTATTCTCTGCTGTTTGTCCTTTGCAGCGACATGAGATTGTAGATCTGACTTTGCCTTGTCCAAAATGGATTTGGGACAGGCCCTCTCAATAAATCTCTCAGTCATCTCCTCTAATCTGAGGTCCTGTCTTATTGGGTCAGAGACTATACCTTTAATTCTCTGGAATGGGGATTTTGGTATCGCTCTCTTAAGCGAAGGGGGGTGAGTACTAGTATAAAAGAGAATACTGTTCCTGTCCGTCTCCTTTCTAAACAGATCACTTGAAAGACGACCATGTCTGGTGTTTAGAAAACTTACCATCTGCTTATCAAAAGTGATGGTAAATTTAAGACCTTCACATTCTGTATTCAAATGGTCAAAAAAGTAAAGAAGGGACTCCTGTGGCCCGGCCCACACGCAAAAAATGTCATCAATAAATCTCTTCCACACCAGGACATTTTTCTGATATGGCTCAGTGTTATATACATGTGACTCCTCAAAAGATGACATAAATGCGTTAGCGTAGGGCGGGGCCACATTCGAACCCATCGCGGTCCTGCGCCGAGTATCCTTAAACACGAAATAATTCTCAAACAAAACCAAATGCAGCATTTGTAGAAAACATTCTTGTTGTATGCCTGAATAGTCACTAGTTCGCAATAAATCAGCCCCCCTCATGTTCTATCGACGTATAGAGACTCACAATGTCTATGGTTACCAACCAGCTTTCAGGAGGGATAGAGTGAAGATCCGCTATTGGTCTCAAGAAATGTGATGTATCCAATAAGAAGGATCGCGTGTTCTTAATTAATGGTGTCAATATATTTTCCAAGACAACTGACAAGGGGGACAGTATTGAGTCCACTGAGGCCACAATCCGGCGACCAGGGGGGTACAATAGTGTTTTGTGCACTTTTGGAAGTACGTATAATACCGGAGTAACAGGTGATTGATTAATCAGGAAGTTCTGCATCTGATCGTCAATGACACCCATATTACCCTAATGATTCACCATTTTTACAATCTTTTTTTTTTAATGGAAAAATAGGATCCCTCTGTAGGATCTCATAGGTTTCAGTGTCCGATAGCTGACACATCACTTCCCGCATATATTTATTCCTTTCTATAACCACTATGGAACCCCCTTTTCCGCAGGTTTTAAAATCAAAGATTTATCCTCCATCAATGCTCTAATGGCTCCTCTCTGTTGAGCAGTTATATTATGGGACATCTGCAATTCAGCTTTCTTAATAGAATACATCAGTTTCTCAGCTTCCTTAGAAACAAATTGTCTATATGTCTCCACCGGATGGTATGTTCTCGGTGGCATAAAAGTATTCTTCATCCTTAAACCTAAGTCTGTTAGATTCAATTGACCTTTTACCATGTCTTCTCTCGTATTAGCTGATGCATTAATTATCCCTACTTTGGGCTCAGAGAAAGCCTTGAGTCTAACTTTACCAAAGAACTGTTGCAGATCAATATCTAGTTGGAAGCTATTAAAGTTGGTGGTTGGGCTGAAAGTCAAACCCTTCTGTAGTGTCCTCATCTGATCAGGGTCAAGGTTCTTGGAGGATAGGCTTATAACCAATGATTTGCTCATACCTGGGAGCGGGTCTGCACCGCCTGGCTCGGTCCCATCACAGCTGTGCCGCCGGTGTTTACGGCCCGCCCTACGCCTCCTCCTTGCGGGCGCCAGTTCGGAAAAAGGGACGGGATTCTTGTGAGCCAGCTGATTCGCTCCCAGAGCTGGAGGAATAAGATATCGGCTTTGTAAATATTCTGTATCCAGGGAGCGTTTGGGCCGAGGCGTCCTGCCATCTGTATACCCTGTTAAGGATATAATCCTCGTTGTCCTGCAAGAACTTGGTTCTTTTCTTTTCCTCAGTATCTTTTTTTGTATGTGGCAATATGAGCATCCAGTGTTTCTTTCAATTTATTAAACTCCTCAGTCGTTAATGAGTCTTGCAACTGTCTTTCTGTACTTGATATCTGTTCTTAAAAGGGGTTCTGCAGTTTGTTTAAACTGATGATCTATCCTCTGGATAGATCATCAGCATCTGATCAGTGGGGGTCCGACACCCGGGACCCCTGCCGATCAGCTGCTTGAGAAGGCAGCGGCGCTCCAGGAGCACCGCGGCCTTCTCACTGTTTACCGCTGGCTCAGTGACGTCACGAATAGTATCAACTGGCCTGGGCGGGGCTAAGCTCCATTCAGCGCCGCTGCCTTCTCAAACAGCTGATCGGTGGGGGTCCCGGGTGTCGGACCCCCGCTGGTCAGATTCTGATGATCTATCCAGAGGATAGATCATCAGTTTAAACAAACTGCAAAACCCCTTTAATCTCCTGACTTCTGAATCCTCTCTATTGTTAATAGCATCAAGTCTCTTGAACATTTATTTTTAAAAAAATTCTAAATCGCTACGATATTGAAAAAAAGTCGGACGTAAATGGACCCGCAAACCTCTTGGGATCCTGTTCAATTTGCAATACTCCGCTGGCGTGCAGTTTATAGGAGAGACTAAAACCTCCTGCAGATCAAAACGCGTCAGGTTGATCCTGTATTTGTTATATTTTTCCTTGATGGATTCTTTTAATTTTTTTCCGATAAATAAAGACTCCAAGTTTTTTGAATGCTGAACTTCCTTACATCCGTGTATTCAGCTGTGGGTGAGCTGGGAATTTACTTTGCCACTGGCCTTTCTGTCCACATTTAGGAATCTGCAACTTTTATCCACCATAAAAGAGGCTAAAATGCAATGATTACATCCCCCCTATGTCTACATGAATAGCTTTGAGAATTTTTCTATTAAGGGTACATTCATACTACTTTTGCTGCATATTTTTGGTTTATACCCTGAGAAATCTTATCTATAGGCCCCTATTCATCCGAGACTATCTATATCTATCGATCTATCTATCTATCTATCTATCTATCTATCTATCTATCTATCAATCTAATATATCTATCTAATATATCTATCTAATATATCTATCTAATATATCTATCTAATATAGGTATACAGTACATTAGGAAGTATCTCTGGCATTCGCTGTGATCGCAGTTTGAAGGCCACCCTAACCTTCACTTAGGTCATGTTGTCTTCTCTAGTCACGTCCAGGATAGCCGCTTAGCGTTATCTGTAGATTTAAATGATAAAATGATGATGCATTTTAATTTGTATTCGTTATTTTTATGGTTTCAGCGACTGTTCGGTCTTCTTTTTTTTTCTGCTTCACTTTTCACTCTGTTTTGCTTTGATTTTTGCAGGATTCAGCTCATTAGGAAAAGATTCTGGAGATGACAAATCTGATGAAGAAACAGAAGGGGCACACTCAGAAGATGAAATGTATGCACACAAGGGGCTGCGCCGATCACAGAGCATGAGATCTGTAAAGGTCGTTAAAGGCCGTAAAGAGGTATTTGCTGCTTTTTCTTTTTGTATACATTAACAAACAGAGCTGGTTTATTTTGGCAGCAGTTCATACTGAGCAGCACAATACAGCCCCACAGTTTGTATGTGTTTTATTAAACTCTAGATGAACTGTGCCTCGCCACCCCCCTCCATATGTTCTGAGGGGATAGTGTTCCCTGCCAGATAGCAGAGGCAGTGATGATTCACAGTAATACAGTTACAGTACGCTGTTAAGTGTCAGATTAACACTATTGCGTTGCCTTTTCAGGGGAGTTTTCTGGCAAGCTAAAGTTGTAACTGCACGTAATTAATTTTTTATGTGACCCAATTGTTGATTTTTTTTAAAAGTAAAAATCCAAACTAGGCACAACTTGCAAGATCTAGATATAGAGATACGTAAAAACCTCTGCCATATCTATGATGGCACAGTATATAGTACCGCTATCCTATGTTTGCCCCACTTAAAAACTTATAGATGCCAAATAATTCGTACCATCAGTTTGATAAATTCAATATCGTTTTACCATCATTGCAACACTTTTAGTAGTTAGTGCAAATTATTATTTTTTTGCTCAAATGGTTACTTAGTAAGTTTCAGTCTACAATCATCATTTCTTCATTTTGTTTTCACAACCACCATGCTGCTGCCTCTGACACTGACAGAAGGCACAGGGAGGGCAGAGAGCCGTCAGGAATAGGATTAGTGCTCTGACAGATTAATGTCAGGTATGTAGGTGAAAAACCTGCACACTGTGTACAGACGCAAAATGGTAGGACATTTTTAATAATAATTTAGAAAGTTGCTTATTTTGGCATTTAGTAAGCAAACGACCAATTAAAAAACGGAGCAAAGCTTTTATTCCCATCCATAATTAAAGGCAACCTGTTAACTCCAGCAAACCCTAAGGGTCAATTCACACGTCCGCAAAATGGGTCCGCATCCATTCCGCATTATGTGGAACCGGTGCGGACCCATTCATTTTCAATGGAGCCGGAATGTGCTGTCCGCATCTGCGGATCTGCACTTCCGTTCCGCAAAAAAATAGAACATGTCTTATTCTTGTCCGCAATTACGGACAAGAAAAGGCATTTTCTATGAGAGTGCCGGCTCTGTGCAGTCCGCAAAATGCGGAACGCACATACGGACGTGTGAATGGACCCCCAATAAGTACAGTAATATATGTATAGGACACCTGCCGCTGACTCTGGATCAGTAATTGGTATGTCAATACGCATCCCTGTTCCCCTGCTAGGCGCCCACAAACCAGCCATGGACTGTATTAAGAGGACTCCTGTGCATACTCACATAGTGGAGAGGACTCCTGTGCATACTCATAGGGGAGAGGACTCCTGTGCATACTCATAGTAAGGAGGACTCCTGTGCATACTCACATAGTGGAGAGGACTCCTGTGCATACTCACATAGTGGAGAGGACTCCTGTGCATACTCACATAGTGGAGAGGACTCCTGTGCATACTCACATAGTGGAGACGACTCCTGTGCATACTCACATAGTGGAGAGGACTCCTGTGCATACTCACATAGTGGAGAGGACTCCTGTGCATACTCACATAGTGGAGACGACTCCTGTGCATACTCACATAGTGGAGAGGACTCCTGTGCATACTAATAGTAAGGAGGACTCCTGTGCATACTCACATAGTGGAGAGGACTCCTGTGCATACTCACATAGTGGAGAGGACTCCTGTGCATACTCACATAGTGGAGAGGACTGCTGTGCATACTCACATAGTGGAAAGGACTCCTGTGCATACTCACATAGTGAAGAGGACTCCTGTGCATACTCACATAGTGGAGAGGACTCCAGGAGAAGTCCTGTCTATGCATTCCACAGCTGGTTTGTGGACACATAGCGGTGGAATTGGGGTGAACATCAACATACAAATTACTGATCTGGAGTCACAGAGAGGTTGTTCTGTGCATGTATTATTGTACTTAAAGGGGTTGTCTCACTTCAGCAAATAGCATTTATCAGATAGAGAAAGTTAATACAAGGCACTTACTAATTACTAATCCTGTGCTGGTTGGATTCATTTTTCCATCACATTATACACCGCTTGTTTCCAAGGTTACGACCACCCTGCAATCCATCAGCGGTGGTCATGCTTGGACAGTATAGAAAAAAGCACTAGCCTATGTGAGCTCCCATTTTCCCAGCCACTAGAGAGGCTGGCACTTTTTCCTATAGTGTGCAAGCACGGCCACTGCTGATGGATTGCAGGGTGGTCGTAACCATAGAAACGAGCAGTGTATAATGTGATGGCAAAATGAATTCACCCAGCAAAGGAGGCAATATGGACAATCACAATACATTAGTAAGTGCCTTGTATTAACTTCCTCTACTTGATAAATGCCACTTGCTGAAGTGAGACAACTCCTATAATAGAGTTTGCGCGGGGGGGGGGGGGGGCGGGATAGATTCCCTTTAAACAAATCTCACAAGGCCTAATTTGACCAGTCTATGGGAAACCCTGCTGTCATTGCTCATATGAGATTTACAATATGTAACTGTAAGAGCAATGTAGATGACTCTTTCCTTTTCTTAAATAAAGGGGGGGGGGCCCTCATGCTTCCGATGCAGCAGGGATTGCAAGAATAATCAAATGTCACACTGAGTATAGGACATCTTTTATTTTTTGGATAGCTTGAAAGGTTATCTCTCATAAGACAACTTCTTTCCACAATTAGGAGCTTCCTCTCTCGTGGTGTTCAGTTTGATGTGGTCACCTATTACATGATGGCTGACGTGTACAACTATATACACTGCTCAAAAAAATAAAGGGAACACTTAAACAACACAATGTAACTCCAAGTCAATCACACTTCTGTGAAATCAAACTGTCCACTTAGGAAGCAACACTGAGTGACAATCAATTTCACATGCTGTTGTCCAAATGGGATAGACAACAGGTGGAAATTATAGGCAATTAGCAAGACACCCCCAATAAAGGAGTGGTTCTGCAGGTGGTGAACACAGACCACTTCTCAGTTCCTATGCTTCCTGGCTGATGTTTTGGTCACTTTTGAATGCTGGCGGTGCTTTCACTCTAGTGGTAGCATGAGACGGAGTCTACAACCCACACAAGTGGCTCAGGTAGTGCAGCTTATCCAGGATGGCACATCAATGCGAGCTGTGGCAAGAAGGTTTGCTGTGTCTGTCAGCGTAGTGTCCAGAGCATGGAGGCGCTACCAGGAGACAGGCCAGTACACCAAGAGACGTGGAGGAGGCCGTAGGAAGGCAACAACCCAGCAGCAGGACCCCTACCTCCGCCTTTGTGCAAGGAGGAACAGGAGGAGCACTGCCAGAGCCCTGCAAAATGACCTCCAGCAGGCCACAAATGTGCATGTGTCTGCTCAAACGGTCAGAAACAGACTCCATAAGGGTGATATGAGGGCCCAACGTCCACAGGTGGGGGTTGTGCTAACAGCCCAACACCGTGCAGGACGTTTGGCATTTGCCAGAGAACACCAAGATTGGCAAATTCGCCACTGGCGCCCTGTGCTCTTCACAGATGAAAGCAGGTTCACACTGAGCACATGTAACAGGCGTGACAGAGTCTGGAGACGCCGTGGAGAACGTTCTGCTGCCTGCAACATCCTCTAGCATGACCGGTTTGGCATTGCTTCAGTAATGGTGTGGGGTGGCATTTCTTTGGAGGGCCGCACAGCCCTCCATGTGCTCGCCAGAGGTAGCTTGACTGCCATTAGGTCCCGAGATGAGATCCTCAGACCCCTTGTGAGACCATATGCTGGTGCGGTTGGCCCTGGGTTCCTCCTAATGCAAGACAATGCTAGACCTCATGTGGCTGGAGTGTGTCAGCAGTTCCTGCAAGACGAAGGCATTGATGCTATGGACTGGCCCGCCCGTTCCCCAGACCTGAATCCAATTGAGCACATCTGGGACATCATGTCTTGCTCTATCCACCAACGTCACGTTGCACCACAGACTGTCCAGGAGTTGGCAGATGCTTTAGTCCAGGTCTGGGAGGAGATCCGTCCGCCACCTCATCAGGAGCATGCACAGGCATTGTAGGGAGGTCATACAGGCACAGGGAGGCCACACACACTACTGAGCCTCATTTTGACTTGTTTTAAGGACATTACATCAAAGTTGGATCAGCCTGTAGTGTGTTTTTCCACTTTAATTTTGAGTGTGACTCCAAATCCAGACCTCCATGGGTTGAAAAATTTGATTTCCATTTTTTTATTTCTGTGTGATTTTGTTGTCAGCACATTCATCTATGTAAAGAACAAAGTATTTCAGAAGAATATTTAATTAACTCAGATCTAGGATGTGTTATTTTTGTGTTCCCTTTATTTTTTTGAGCAGTGTATATGGCTGTCACACTATTTCTCTTGGCTTCAACAGATGATCCCTGGGGGTTTAAGAAGATTGATCCCCTGCAATCAGCAGATCTCTGTCAAAAGAGTTTTTTTTTGCTTTCTCAAAAATAAGGTTTCATTTTGGTCACTCTGATTTCATTTTGGAATCAAAAAGCTACACCCACGTTCACACCGTACAACCAAAACACTGCTGATGGAGAGATGTGTGACCGGTCCCATCTATCAGTGGCCTCCATTCACTTACAATGTGGATGGACAGCACATGCGCTAGTTCCCCTGTCCATCTGTAGGGTAAGTGAATGGAAGCCACGGATGGAGAGGGCTGGTCACATAACCGTTCATCAGCAGCCATTTTGAGACCATAGCACCAGCAAGCGTGTAGGAGGGCCTGCTAATAACATGAATTTGCCATATTATACCATTGGACATCGGCGCAGATGATTTAATAATGCTTATTGCTAGTTGCATGTTTGTGCTGTTCCCAGCACATGTGTAGCTAGTTATATATAGTGGCTAACCCCTTTAATGCTTAAAGGGGTTATCCGAGTTAACTTAACCTTATCTTTATGGCTTTATTTCTCCTATACCTTAGTTTTCCTAAATCACTTTATCTTGTGCCGTTTCTCTGCTACACTAAACAGTCATGTGACCGCCCACGTCATCAGCTGTGACGTTCCGTTGACATGGAGCTCTCTGCTTGTCGGAGTGACTAAGCCATGTCAACGGAACGTCATCAGCCTTGGCCACGCCCCCACCTCTCTGCATTACAGTCCGTGCGGCTGTGAGTTGATCGCGCATGCGCGCTCCTCACTTGTGCCGCGGCTACCTCCAACTTTCTAACTGCGGCTAATAGCTCAACCCCTCCCACAAATATTCATGAGGGAGAGATGAGTCATTGTTGTTACTGCTGCATGTAAACACAGCAATAACAGAACCTGGAAAAGGTGTAAGGATCGTTCTTTTTTCAAAAAATCAAGCTTGACTAATGTATATGTATATCCTGATTAATTTTGTTTGGTTTTATTTTTTTTCCCATAACTCGGATAACCCCTTTAAGCGGTTGTCTCACTTCAGCAAATGGCCTTTATCTTGTAGAGAAAGTTAATGCTAATGTATTGTGATTGTCCATATTGCTTCCTTTACTAGCTTGAATACTTTTTCCATCACATTATACACTGCACCGTTTCCATGGTTACGACCACCCTGCAATCCAGCAGCAGTGGCCGTGCTTGTACACTATAGGAAAAAGCACTGGTCTCTCTGGTGGCGGGGACAGTGGGAGCGCACATAAGCTTTTCCTTTAATGATAGTGTGCAAGCACGACCACTGCTGCTGGATTGCAAGGTGGTCGTAACCATGGAAACGAGCAGTGTATAATGTGATGGAAAAATGAATCAAGCCATTAAGGAGGCAATATGAACAATCACATTACATTAGTAAGTGGCTTGTATTAACTTTCTCTACGTAATAAATGCTATTTGCTAAAGCAAGACAACCCCTTTAAAGTGATTTTCTAGGTCCTTTGGATAGGATAGGACATGAATGGTGGGGTCCAGCCCGGCGACCTCTGCCAATCAGTAGAATGAAAAACTCATCTGCTTCATTACATTGTTTCCATCCGCATATTGGTACGGATTTAGTATTGTACACAATTCTGGCTCTGATTGAGGCGCACATGCCTTACACCACATTTATTTTTGTTTAAGAATTTTTTTCTGAAAAGTCTGTTAATGGAGAGTGGTTTAGCACCAGAATTTTGACGCAAAATAAGCTAATAGTTGATATAAGCTTAGACTAGACAGGCTAAAGGTGTGCCGGATTTATCATCCAGCATCAGGCACTGTGATAAATTGGAGCATCTTTGGACTGTCTAGTCTGTTTACCCTGAATATATCTTAGTAAATCTGCCCGATTGTTTCACTGCCTGATGCCGTGGCCAATTCCCTTTAACTTGAGTGGGACTGAGCAGCAGTACAAGACATCCAACTGTATGGATGAGCGATTGCAACTACAGATAGGCTATCAGTTTGTAAAGTGTTTTATATATATATTTTTTTGTTGAAACTTTTTTTAATATACTTCATTAAGTGAATTTGTATATTTGTATGGGGAAAAAATGGCTCTGAAATGTCCGCCAGCAGTGCTCTCTAAATGAGCGTTGCTAAGGAATATCCATCTTCACAACGCAGTGCTGACTGAAGACGCTGGGCTCACTGCCTCCTGACTATAGATATATATATATACACACACACACATTGTGCCCTGTCTTCCTGCTATTTTTACACTGTCAGTGTGGCGAGCGCTGACAGTGTATGATCCTTCTGTATCCTCGGCAAGGCCACCGGGAGATGCAGGAAATCGGGCTGTCAGAGCTCGCTATAGTCAGTAAGTATAGAGGCAGGGAGAAACTGTTCTACTCTATGTAGGGACAGTAATATATACTATATTATATATATATATATATATAATATATATATATATATATATATATATATATAGGAAAAGAAATCAGGGCAGCACTCCTGGTGGTCGGGTGTGGGTGCCAGCGGCGATAAACACCTTACCAAGGTGTACAATGTAGAATAAAGAAAGACACCGCAGCACATCCGTTTGGTGAAAAAAGTGGGACCCTTTATTCACCTGTGCGACGTTTCGGTCCGCTTACTGGGACCATTCTCAAGCAATACAGCATTGTGGGAACTGTGAGCATTTTATGCAGTCATAGTCAATTAACATACACAAGTGGCAATCGATAAAAAATACAAAATACAGAAGATATAGTAAATATCAGAAAAATACAAATGTGACAGGCCCGGAAGGTAGTTAAACTCAAAGCCGTAGTCGGCGTACATAAGGCTTCCAGGTATACATACTAGTCATAAATACAGTAAAAATACAAAAGTGGCAATTAATAGTGAATCATTATCACCTGTGAATATGTGATGTTGACAGGACCGAACATGGAGTGGGGCGTGCTCGATGGTGGGAGGATGAACTGTAGCGTGATGCGCAGCATGGAAGTGGCCTCCCGGAACTGCTACTGCGCATGTCCGTGACGTCACTGTAGGTCAAACACATGATCACCTAGTGAAGCGTCACGTGACGCGGCAACGTAACATAACAATGCCGTAAGTAAAGGTAAAACCAACAACAAAACAAGAAATTCTGTGGCAGTACACGGATAGAACACCCAGGGTATGTGGTCGGGCGACATGCCATCTTGCGATGCGCTGTCGTACGGCGTCAACGGGCACAGAAAAGGGGGAAGGTGAAACAGCGGCAGCCATCACCCTCCCACTATGCTCGTCACAGTTAACCCCTTATCGGGTGGGAATCCTGCACAGTAACTTTCTAAGTATGCAAGTGACAATAGTAAATATAGCTGTAATTAACAGTATAATAAGCAGTAATCCAGGAATAAGCCACACATGTTTAAAGTAAGCATCACGCCTCCCGCTGAGCTAAGCCCATCCAGCAATAGGTCCTGAAAAGTGAAACAATAAAAAAATATATTATCCAAATATATTCATTAAAAACAAGAAAACAGTTTTTTCAACACTTAAGCCGACAAGGACAAAGCCAAAGGGAATCATATGAAAAGCCATGGCCTGTATTCTACATTCAAGCCCATCGGACGAATGGATTGTAGCTTAAAAATCCATTCGGACTCGCGTTTTTTGAGCATTTTGATACGGTCACCACCAGTCCGCGGTAACGGAACATGATCCAGGATCATAAACTTGAGATCTCCTTCAACATGTTCCATGGCCGCGAAGTGTTGTGAGACAGGCAGGTCTTTACGTTTTTTCCGTATGGAAAATCGATGTTGATTGAACCGGGACTTGAAATCACATGTGGTTTCACCCACGTATAATAATTTACAGCGGCACCATAAAACATAAATCACAAAACTAGAGTCACAGGTCAAATAAAATTTAAGGGGGTAAGAGATCCCAGTTTGTGGGTGGATAAATTCCCGTCCCTTCACCATGTATTTACAGTTTACACAGTGAAGGCACGGGTAACTTCCAGTTTTTTTAGGGGCCAAAAGTAGTTGACGTGTACTTTTTTGTGAGCATATATCATTTTTGACTAATCTGTCTTTTATGTTACGAGCTCTTTTGTAAGAAGTGAGTGGTCTATTGCAGAATTCAGGAATGTTTTTATGCTCAGTTTTGAGAATTGACCAGTGTTTGTTAATTATTTTATTGACATGTGAGCTTGCTTCACAGAAGGTAGAAATAAAAGGTATTCTTTGAGAATACTCACGTTGAGTGCCTTGAAGCAATTCGCTTCTCTCTTTTAGATTACTCCGTTTGCGTTGTTGCTGCAATATAGCAGCTGGGTATTGTCTCTGTCTAAAGTTTTGTGTCATAGTCTCCAGAGTAGCATCGAGCACAGAGGTATCACTGACTATACGTTTAGCCCTGATAAACTGGCTGTAGGGTAATGACCGCACCATCATCCGAGGATGAGCACTGTCAAACCTCAAGATGGTATTCCGGTCAGTGGGTTTCGTGTAAACCTCTGTGCTCAATGCCCCCCCAGCACTGCGTACGTTTACATCCAAAAAATGTAACATAGTGGTTGAAAATTCCAAGGTAAATTGTATGTCTGGAATCAGGCTGTTCAAATAATTGTGAAATAAATGTAACTCGGAGGCAGTACCTGTCCAAATAACAAAAATATCGTCTATGTATCTCCACCACCTCAGCACATGGCTGAAGTGGTGGGACACATAGACATGTTGTTCCTCCAAATGGGAGACGACCATGTTGGCGTAAGTGGGGGCCACATTCGTCCCCATGGCCGTCCCTCTGATTTGCATATAATAGTCATCCCCAAAAAGGAAATAGTTATTATATAAAATCATGCGCAATAAAGCCAGAAAAAAAGTACGTGCCTCAATGATGTAATCAGATTTAGCTAAAGCAGATTCCACAGTTGCCAACCCTATATCATGCTGTATAGAAGTGTACAGACTGACGATGTCGAAGGAGGCCAATATGGCGTCCTCCGGCATCGTCACGTCTGCTAACTTAGACAAAAAGTCAGTGGTGTCACTTAGATAAGATTTTGAGTTGACCACATAAGTCTGCAGAATCTTATCTAAAAAAATGGAGGCATTACTGAGTAAAGCGCCACGGCCAGAAACTATAGGTCGGCCGGGCGGACACTGTAAATTTTTGTGGATTTTTGGCAATAAATAAAATAAAGGGGTGACAGGGTGTTCAATCAGTAAAAACTCACTTAGTTGCTCATCAATGAGACCAATTTGTGCATAGGTGTTAACAAGTGACTTGAATTCACGTTGTATGTCAAATCTGGGATCCCTTTGGAGTTTTACATAAACTTCAGAGTCAGATAATTGGCGGACTGCCTCTGTCAAATACATAGCAGTATCCATGACCACTACCGCACCACCCTTGTCAGCAGACTTGATGGTGAGGGAGTGGTCATGGATTAACTGTTCAAGTGCCTCTAATTCCTGTTTAGAAATGTTGGGGTGCTGGATGTGATCCAAGAGTCCAGAGTGTTTGAGCTCCTGTATGTCACCCAGCACCGCGTCTGAAAACACGTCAAACGCCTTGGAAGATATTTGGGGGGAAAAATCCCTCTTGACCCTCAATCCCCAATCAGATAAACGTAATTCATGCAAGGGTAAAGTGGTAGCACTATGTACATCCTGAAAATGGATTTTTAGTTTAATTAATCTAAAGAAATACAATAAATCGGCTTCCAACTCATACCAATTAATACCACTCGCCGGACAGAAACTCAGACCCTTTTCAAGTAACTGCTTTTGTACCGGTGTCAATATGTGAGAAGATATATTTACCACCGTCAAGCATTGGTCTTTCTCAGCATCTTTTGACTCCTTGTTTTTACGGTATCGATTTCTGTTTCGACCACCCCTTCTAGTGGCTTTTTTCCGTGTGCAGGTAGAGGCCCTAAAAAAGTGGCTGAATTGCCAGTGTTGGAATCATCCCGCTTTTTTATTTTTTTCTGACTCTGATTTGGGTTTGTTCGGTTGCTTTCGTTCCAATTATAGACATGGCCCGTAGTATAGTCCATTGTGTCCCTTTGCCATTTTCCTCGCTTGGTTTCTTGAATGTCACTCTTAAGTTTATTCAGGTGGGGTTGAAACTTGTTATAGTAGTCATCAAAGTCCTGTGGGGACAAGATGGCCCTTAGTGCGGCCTCATCCTCGGTCTTGTTGGCTGCTGTAGAGAATAAATCTTTACGCATGAATTCAATGTTAAGCAGCATTAAATCCAGGGAATATTTATTGGAAATTTGTTCATATTTGGAGCGAAATTCTAGATCATTGGAATACATGGAGGATCTAGGTTGTACACGCATCCCCCTAGGTACACGGTTGGTTTTGACATATTCCACTAAAGTGGTGGAATGTAATTCCAGGGTAAGACATTTTCTAGAATCACGCTCATACCTCTTTTTGATGTCAAGCAGCGAGGGAACCGAGAGAAAGTCCACATTGCCTCCACATGCTCCCACGATTCAGTCCTTGTCGGCTTCCGTGTATGAAAAAGTGGCCGGTGAAGGCTGATTTAACAGCGGATCCATGGATGCACGTTTAGGTAGATGGTGTTTGCTTTCAATGTGAAACGGTGGGTGCTCGCTCCTGTGGTATTATGCAGGAAAAGAAATCAGGGCAGCACTCCTGGTGGTCGGGTGTGGGTGCCAGCGTGTAGAATAAAGAAAGACACCGCAGCACATCCGTTTGGTGAAAAAAGTGGAACCCTTTATTCACCTGTGCGACGTTTCGGTCCGCTTACTGGGACCATTCTCAAGCAATACAGCATTGTGGGAACTGTGAGCATTTTATGCAGTCATAGTCAATTAACATACACAAGTGGCAATCGATAAAAAATACAAAATACAGAAGATATAGTAAATATCAGAAAAATACAAATGTGACAGGCCCGGAAGGTAGTTAAACTCAAAGCCGTAGTCGGCTTCCAGGTATACATACTAGTCATAAATACAGTAAAAATACAAAAGTGGCAATTAATAGTGAATCATTATCACCTGTGAATATGTGATGTTGACAGGACCGAACATGGAGTGGGGCGTGCTCGATGGTGGGAGGATGAACTGTAGCGTGATGCGCCGCATGGAAGTGGCGTCCCGGAACTGCTACTGCGCATGTCCGTGACGTCACTGTAGGTCAAACACATGATCACCTAGTGAAGCGTCACGTGACGCGGCAACGTAACATAACAATGCCGTAAGTAAAGGTAAAACCAACAACAAAACAAGAAATTCTGTGGCAGTACACGGATAGAACACCCAGGGTATGTGGTCGGGCGACATGCCATCTTGCGATGCGCTGTCGTCCGGCGTCAACGGGCAATTTACCTTGGAATTTTCAACCACTATGTTACATTTTTTGGATGTAAACGTACGCAGTGCTGGGGGGGCATTGAGCACAGAGGTTTACACGAAACCCACTGACCGGAATACCATCTTGAGGTTTGACAGTGCTCATCCTCGGATGATGGTGCGGTCATTACCCTACAGCCAGTTTATCAGGGCTAAACGTATAGTCAGTGATACCTCTGTGCTCGATGCTACTCTGGAGACTATGACACAAAACTTTAGACAGAGACAATACCCAGCTGCTATATTGCAGCAACAACGCAAACGGAGTAATCTAAAAGAGAGAAGCGAATTGCTTCAAGGCACTCAACGTGAGTATGGGATTATAGATCATACAAAACCCGCATCCAAACACCTTATCAATACAACTAAATAAATAAATAAGACACGTGGACACCTTTATATGGTGGAAGATTTTGGCCACGACCAGCTTTATTAAAGAACAGCTTAAACCAGATAAACATTAAACCATGTACCAATATAACCTTTATAACCACATAACGGTCCAGCCATAAGCTCGGACCATCCAGCTTAATACCATAGTTTAGACCAGCCATAAGCTCGGCCTAAATACCCAAATAACTAGTCCGCTCACCATTCCAGTGAGCGACTTTACCCCTCCTTCTAATAAAGCAGTCGTGACGATATAGCAAAATTGGGCGGGCGGGCGGGTGCAGCTCCAGACTTGCGGTTTGGCTGACAGCTGGATCACTGACAGCCACCGCAATATATACATAGAGAGACCCCATCCCCATGAATCAACAACCAATGCCCTAACTGTTGCTGGGCATCAACAATTAATCTGCCCAGCAACCATCATCTATAGGTGCCCTAACTAGCCAATCCACCTCCCCCAGTAACACTGGCTAAATTTAGCCACCCTGGCCACCACTTTTGGCGGGAAAATCTCCCGCCAAAACCTCACCTAATGACCTTGCCATGATCATAATCCCATGCGGATCCTTCCATATTAAATTCCAGGATCCTATCATGGGATTATAGATCATACAAAACCCGCATCCAAACACCTTATCAATACAACTAAATAAATAAATAAGACACGTGGACACCTTTATATGGTGGAAGATTTTGGCCACGACCAGCTTTATTAAAGAACAGCTTAAACCAGATAAACATTAAACCATGTACCAATATAACCTTTATAACCACATAACGGTCCAGCCATAAGCTCGGACCATCCAGCTTAATACCATAGTTTAGACCAGCCATAAGCTCGGCCTAAATACCCAAATAACTAGTCCGCTCACCATTCCAGTGAGCGACTTTACCCACCGGACCAGACCGACTAAGCAGGAGGCATGGGCCCCCCCCCACCCATAGCTGCTTCTATCATAGCCTGAAAGCCCAAATTAAAAATGTCAAGACCAATGACCGATAGATGAACACCATCAGAGAAATACAGGCCGGGCAAACCTCCCTCCAAGTCCACGTGTCGATATGAGAAACCCCAAACCAAGGGCATAAATTTTGCCATGACTCTGTTGATGCGAATCCTAATCCTGTCCAGATATTTCAGATTCGCACAAGACAGCCATACTAGCCGCGGAACCATCTCTGAAAAAACTAAACGTGACACTGGAAACAATCGCCGCATCCGAACCAAAGTACGCTTCATGCTGAAAGCTAACTCCATGGTCCCAAGCTTCCCCACGTCATTGCCACCAGCATGAAGAATAATAACATCAGGGTCCGGATACAACGAACACATTTCCAAAATTACATCAATAATACCCTCCCAGCGCAGTCCTCTGACACCATTCCAATGGACTCTAACATCATCTGTAGACCAAGACAAGTTATCACCGTACGACCTTCCTGAAGCTCTTCGCTGGGCCCAGTGAACGAAAGAATGGCCGACGATCCATACGGTGATGCCTTGGAAACCTAAGAAGACAAACAACATTAGAGGGCATCGGGAAACGGACGAACATACATCTTAAAGCGATTGGAGGACCATCTCCCAATCCTCTTAATCACAGAAGCGCCCAAACCAAATTGAGCTGCCGTGGATGCGGCCCCGATCCTAAAGGAATGAGATGTAAACCGAAAATCTTCCAACCCCAATACAGTAAGACACTTACACAAAACCCTCCGAAACTGGAACTGTGTTAAAGGGGAAAAATCCTGATGAACAAAAAACAAAGAACCACCGACTGGTCTGCACTCCCAAAAACGCATTAGCATACTCACCGGGCAGAGATCACCTGACCTGACCCTACCCACCCGAATCCAAGAACCTTGTCCAGACTGATCCGTCTTAGTAGTAGGAAGGAAAAATAAAACATAGTTAGCATGAACGTGCACATTAGCTAGCAACAACCCTAAGCCAGACCTGCCGCTCTTTGGCAACAGCTCGCTTATCCTAAAAGCCCCAAAAAACATGCACAAAAATACAGTAGAAAAAAGCAGGGACTCATAATCACTGATACAAACCACAGCTGTAGCTTCACACAAAGCAACCAATAAATCAGGGGAGATAGGACACCTGCTGTCAGAAGAACAATTACCCTTCTTATAACCCTTCAACATCTGCTTCACCATAAAAAATTCCAGAAAAGAAGGGACCCCCAGAATCCTAAGAAAAAATGAAACACCTGACAAGATCCTAACTACCGTGGCATGAGCTAACCTAATCCTAAAGAGAGACAGACAAAATGCTAACGCTGAAACCTCATTACTCACAAAGGGAGACCCACCTCTACCTTCCACAAAACGACACCAACGACTCCACGAACGGACATAGTCTGACCACGTCGCTGGGGCTACTGACGACTGAAGATACGACATCCCTAGGACCAGATCAGACTCCACAGATGTGGAGGGCACACTTCCCCTTCCAAATCGGCCCCTGCCGCCAACGAGCGAAATCTCTGAAACTGAAACCGAGACAAAGCATCAGCAATAGAATTATCTATACCTGGAATATGACGCGCCTTTATCCAAATATTCAACTGCAAACAAAGCAGAACCAAATGGCGTAACAGCTTTACCACTAACGGACACTTTGAGGACAAGCAATTAACCGCAAACAACACCCCTTTATTATCTGTGTGTAGAAAGATCCTTTTATTAGCAAAAAAAACTACCCCATAAAACCAGAGCCACAATAACAGGGAACAATTCCAAAACCACTATATTCTTTGTTACCCCATTATCCACCCAAGATGAATGCCACGCAGCCGCGCACCAGTGCCCATTCCAGAAGGCGCCAAAACCAGAGGCCCCTGCTGCATCCGTGAATAGCTCCAAAGAGGGGGCAAACACAAACTGATCCTGCCAAAAAGAACGACCATTATAATTCCTAAAAAATTCCAACCAAATTACCAAATCATCCTTACTATCCCTACACAACCGAACATGAAAAACCGGATTCCGAATGCCTGCAATTAAAGCCGCTAGTCGACGACAAAAAACCCGACCCATCGGCATGACTCTAGATGCGAAAGCCAAAAGACCCAATAATGACTGAATCTCCTTGACCGTAGCTTTTCTCCTACTCAACAGATCTGAAATCACAGAACAAATTCTAAATACCTTCTCCTGGGGAAGACGAAACTCACCCTTCACTGAATCAATAGTAATACCTAAATACTCTAAACAATTAACAGGATAAACAGTCTTCTCCGCAGACAAAGGCACACCAAACTCCGAACAAACCTGAAAAAACGAACCCAACAAATCAGAACAAACTGGGGAATCAACTGGACCTATAAACAAAAAATCATCTAGATAATGCGTCACAGCGCCTTTAATACACTGAACAGACACAACCCATTCAATAAAAGAGGAAAAAGCTTCAAAATAAAAACAAGACACAGAACAACCCATAGGTAAACATCTATCAAAATAAAACAAACCCTGAAACTGAAAACCCAGAGAATTAAAACAAGACGGGTGAACAGGTAATAAGCGAAAAGCCGACTGAATGTCGGCCTTTGCCATTAAAGCGCCCTGACCGAACGAGCGGACCATATCCACTGCAGCGTCAAAGGTTGCATACTTAACGGAACACAAGGCCTTATCGATCTCATCATTTAAAGATGCCCCATAAGGGAAAGATAAATGATGAATCAAGCGAAAGGCACTCGGTTCCTTCTTAGGTACAATACCCAAAGGTGAGAGACAAAAATTAACAAAAGGAGGGGAAGAGAAAGGACCTGAAATCCTATCCGCCTCCAGCTCCTTCATCAATTTCGCACGCACCACAGACGGGAAATGGTTAACTGAAGATAGGTTATTAACCCATTCACAACCAGAACCTGAAAATGAAGGCAAAATAAAACCTACAGAAAAACCCTTAAGAAGTAACTCCGCCATCATGCGATTTGGATACTGCTCTAACCACGGACCCATGCTCGCTACCCTTACTGGCGTCCAGGCTCTTTGAAACATATTCCCTTGCGGATGGCTGAGAGATTTGCTTTCTTGAAGCAACGCACCATGGGGTGGCTGCCTCCGCAAAATGTACACTCATGCCGATATCTGCATGAGGAAGGCCATCGACACTGCGACTCATTGAACGCAAAGCAAGTGCCCTTCCTTAAAGCAGACGGCTGAGAAACAGTTGAGGACGGCTGCTGCCTAGGAGCGGAAAAGGACGTGCGATGCGGCACCAACAAATTGAGCCACAAACCCACATCCTTTGCCCCCCAACGCATACCAGGGTATACTGACAATTTTTGCCTAACACCCTCATCATAAGAAAACCACCCAACACCTCCAAAACTTTTATAAGCTTCTAAAACATTGTCTAAATGTTGAAATAATCCAGAACACTTTTGAGGAAATTTCTCCCCAATAACACTACAAAAAATACAATACGCCTGCAACCAATTGTTGAATGACCGAGGAATCGGACGACGCCGATCCTCCTCAGTCTTCTCATCACGCTTATCCAATTTAATTACAAAATCCTTAGACGCAGGCAAAAGAGATAAAATATCAACAAATTCATTACGCCAAATTTTTTCTTTAACAGAGACAGGCAAATGAAAACCTAAGGGGGACATCTCACAAGGGAGAGCCTCCTTATAACAGGTCTCCGCTACCCCCTTCCGCTTACAAAATAACGGAAGAGGGAGGGAACCTTCGCTGTCAGAATTTTGCTCATCCCTCTGCCCGACCGACCGCCAAGCAGACGTAACATCATCCGCAACGGCAGACGGAACGGCAGATAGAGGGACAGCGGGGATAATAGCTTGAAGAGAGGAGAGGACAGAGGACAAGGAGGTAAGTACCGGAGCCAAGCCACCAAGGCACTCACCATCAGACGAAGCCTCAGTCCTGCGAGGAGGGGAAAGCGATGACACTCCTGGTGGCAAAGAGGTATCTTCCTGGCGCGCATCCGCCCCGCGGCTCAACACCGGAGTGGAGCCGCAGAGCTGGACGCTGCACCTGCTGTCCGCGAGTCCTGGACCTCTTCCCACTTCTGCGACGAAAAGAAGAAGTTCCTTGAACGTCCACCAGAGGGCACCCAGGAAGCAAATGACCGCCGGAACCATCAGTCCCATCAAAGTTCCCGGGGGACACAGAAGGCTGCTGCACCACCGGAAGTGACATCACGCCCGCGCCGCTACTTCCGGGTCCGGACTCCGATGCCTGCCGCTTCTCTGGACGCCGCCGCTCAGCAGAGGACCTAGATGGAGAAGGTGAAAAACGGGCGCGCTGCCTCCTCTCACGCTGAGAAGAGCGCAGCGCAGGCAAGACAGCAGCAGGGTCCACAGGCTCCGGTCCATCACCGCAAGAGGCTCCTCCAGCTCCAGGCAACTCCGGGAAGGCAGGCGACAGGTCCGACAGGCACGCTTCAAACCAGGCAGACGCTCCTTCCTCCACAGCACGGCTCCGCAGGGCAGCGATGAAACCATCCATCAGGTACGGCTGGCAGGAACACAGGAAGCAGGCGAATCCTCACAGGGGCAGACAGGCAGAGTGCAGCTCCAGACTTGCGGTTTGGCTGACAGCTGGATCACTGACAGCCACCGCAATATATACATAGAGAGACCCCATCCCCATGAATCAACAACCAATGCCCTAACTGTTGCTGGGCATCAACAATTAATCTGCCCAGCAACCATCATCTATAGGTGCCCTAACTAGCCAATCCACCTCCCCCAGTAACACTGGCTAAATTTAGCCACCCTGGCCACCACTTTTGGCGGGAAAATCTCCCGCCAAAACCTCACCTAATGACCTTGCCATGATCATAATCCCATGCGGATCCTTCCATATTAAATTCCAGGATCCTATCATTCTCAAAGAATACCTTTTATTTCTACCTTCTGTGAAGCAAGCTCACATGTCAATAAAATAATTAACAAACACTGGTCAATTCTCAAAACTGAGCATAAAAACATTCCTGAATTCTGCAATAGACCACTCACTTCTTACAAAAGAGCTCGTAACATAAAAGACAGATTAGTCAAAAATGATATAGGCTCACAAAAAAGTACACGTCAACTACTTTTGGCCCCTAAAAAAACTGGAAGTTACCCGTGCCTTCACTGTGTAAACTGTAAATACATGGTGAAGGGACGGGAATTTATCCACCCACAAACTGGGATCTCTTACCCCCTTAAATTTTATTTGACCTGTGACTCTAGTTTTGTGATTTATGTTTTATGGTGCCGCTGTAAATTATTATACGTGGGTGAAACCACATGTGATTTCAAGTCCCGGTTCAATCAACATCGATTTTCCATACGGAAAAAACGTAAAGACCTGCCTGTCTCACAACACTTCGCGGCCATGGAACATGTTGAAGGAGATCTCAAGTTTATGATCCTGGATCATGTTCCGTTACCGCGGACTGGTGGTGACCGTATCAAAATGCTCAAAAAACGCGAGTCCGAATGGATTTTTAAGCTACAATCCATTCGTCCGATGGGCTTGAATGTAGAATACAGGCCATGACTTTTCATATGATTCCCTTTGGCTTTGTCCTTGTCGGCTTAAGTGTTGAAAAAACTGTTTTCTTGTTTTTAATGAATATATTTGGATAATATATTTTTTTATTGTTTCACTTTTCAGGACCTATTGCTGGATGGGCTTAGCTCAGCGGGAGGCGTGATGCTTACTTTAAACATGTGTGGCTTATTCCTGGATTACTGCTTATTATACTGTTAATTACAGCTATATTTACTATTGTCACTTGCATACTTAGAAAGTTACTGTGCAGGATTCCCACCCGATAAGGGGTTAACTGTGACGAGCATAGTGGGAGGGTGATGGCTGCCGCTGTTTCACCTTCCCCCTTTTCTGTGCCCGTTGACGCCGGACGACAGCGCATCGCAAGATGGCATGTCGCCCGACCACATACCCTGGGTGTTCTATCCGTGTACTGCCACAGAATTTCTTGTTTTGTTGTTGGTTTTACCTTTACTTACGGCATTGTTATGTTACGTTGCCACGTCACGTGACGCTTCACTAGGTGATCATGTGTTTGACCTACATTGACGTCACGGACATGCGCAGTAGCAGTTCCGGGACGCCACTTCCATGCGGCGCATCACGCTACAGTTCATCCTCCCACCATCGAGCACGCCCCACTCCATGTTCGGTCCTGTCAACATCACATATTCACAGGTGATAATGATTCACTATTAATTGCCACTTTTGTATTTTTACTGTATTTATGACTAGTATGTATACCTGGAAGCCTTATGTACGCCGACTACGGCTTTGAGTTTAACTACCTTCCGGGCTTGTCACATTTGTATTTTTCTGATATTTACTATATCTTCTGTATTTTGTATTTTTTATCGATTGCCACTTGTGTATGTTAATTGACTATGACTGCATAAAATGCTCACAGTTCCCACAATGCTGTATTGCTTGAGAATGGTCCCAGTAAGCGGACCGAAACGTCGCACAGGTGAATAAAGGGTCCCACTTTTTTCACCAAACGGATGTGCTGCGGTGTCTTTCTTTATTCTATATATATATATATATATATATATATATATATATATATATATAAAATAGATAAGAAATTTCACAGCACAGCACAAAAACTTTTATTCCCGAGACAGCGACGTTTCGGTCCACTTGCTGGGACCTTACTCAAGCTGTCCCTACAGCCGCTGGCACTCTGCATCTACAAGTTAAACTGCTGTGCTGCCCAGCTTTTGTATCTTCTTTATATATATATATATATATATATATATATATATATATAATGAAAAAGGAAATTCCAAGGCACTTCCCAAAAATAGATACGTGTTTATTTCACCAGATGCAACGTTTCGGTTCTCCCTTTGGAACCTTTTTCAAGCAGTGACAAATTCATGGTGCAAATTACATATATTTATACCACACATGTGATTATTGGATAATTAAAACAATCAAGAACAAAAATATAAAAAGTGCATGATTATAATATTAAAAATACATATAAAACTGTGTATAATACAATACATATATTGTGTATACATTCATATATGAAATATCCAAAATGTGCATATAATTAAATGTACAAAATCACAGAATTCATAAGTGATCCATAATTCATTAATTACAAAAAATGTGAATAACCCCTGGTTTGTGATTAAAAACATAATTGATGTGTGGGGGAAGGAGGAGAAACCATACCTATCAGCATAGAAACACCATGAGACACAGCGTCTCAATAGTATAAACGCGCATGTCAGAAGGACCTGTGATGATCAGTCACATGATGCATCCTGATCACACTGCCACTTCAATCCAGACGGTCATGTGAAAGGTGCAGTCACATGACTAAACATCACATGATGCATCCTAGTCACACGGCCGCTTCCATCCACAGCATCACACTATGCTGCCTTGCCTAAAACACATGATAATAGTCACGGGATCAGACAAGATCACGTGACCGTGTATTATGCAAATGTATGTATCTTATTCAGCTATAATAGGACAATCTGGGGACTGGGGCGGGTCTGATCTGGGGTTTGGAGGGGGGGGGGGGGTCCAATTAGAGGCCGATAGGGTCTGCTGGGGAGCTGATCTGAGGCTGATTGGGGCTGGGGGTCCAATCTAAGGCTGATTGGGTCTGAACTGAGGCTGATGAGGGCTGGGGGGTCTGATTGGAGGCTGGGGGTCTGATGGAGTTTGGGGGTCTGATCTGAGGCTGATGGGGCATGGGGGTTTGATTTTGGGGTCTAATCTGAGGTCTGATGAAGAATGTGGATCTGATTTGGGGGTCTGATGAGGGTCTGATGAATAATGAGGGGTTCTGATTTTGGTTCTGCGCTCTGATGGAAAAAAATGTTTCTTTTTTTCCTCCTCCAAATCCTAGGTGCATCTTATAATCCGAAAAATATATTGTACAACATGTCGCTATACTTACTGACAGTAACGAGCGTTGACTGCATCTCCCAGTAGATAGTTAGTCAGTGTGCCAGAGATACAGAAGTATCATATGCTGTCAGCACTCACCACGGACAGTGTTAAAATAGTAGGGAGACAGTGCAATATATATAATCTGTGTGTGTGTATATATATATATATATATAAAAATCATGTATGTCTGTCTTTCTGTCAGTAAATGTATGTGTGTCTGTCATTGAGTGTCTGTGTGTGTGTGTGTGTGTGTGTATGTCAGTGAGTGAGTGTACGTCAGTGAGTGTGGATGTCTGTCAGTCAGTAAGTGTCTGTGTGTTTGTCAGTGAGTATGTGTATGTTTGTCTGCCAGTGAGTGAGTGTCTGTCAGTGAGTTTCTGTGTGTGTGAGTGTTTCAGTGGGTAGGTGTCTGTCAGTGAGTATGTCTGTCAGTGAGTTTCTGTGTACGTCATTCAGTGAGTGTCTGAGTGCGCGTCTGTCTGTCAGTTTGTGTGTGTGTGTCTGTCAGTGAGTGAGTGACATGAGGGGGCGGCAAAATGGATCTTTGCCTAGGGCGGCAAAAATCCTTGCACCGGCCCTGATTATATATATATATATATATATATATATATATATATATATATATATATATATATATATATATATTGTATAGTCAGCCTTATCAATATATAGGGTACTGCGCTGTGTTGTGAAGATGGATATTCCTCCTCAATGATCATTTAGAGAGCGCTGCAAAGGGACAATTCAGAGCCAGTTTTTTTTCATCCGAATGTAAAAATTCCTTTACAGTATATTACAAAAAAACTTTTCTTGTGACCTCCCCTATACATTACAGAAAGAAAAAAAGAAAAATGACAATTACACTTTAAGGCTACTATCACACTAGCAGCAGGACGGATCTGACAGGCTGTTCACCCTGTCGGATCCATCCTGCCGCTATTTCGCTGTGCCACCGGACTGCCGCTCCGTCCCTATTGACTATAATGGGGACGGGGGGCGGAGCTCCGGCGCAGCACGGCAAGAGGCCCCCGGACTAAAAGTACTGCATGTCCGACTTTTTAGTCTCACCACGCACTGCCGTGCTGCGCCGGAGCTCCGCCCCCCGTCTCCATTATAGTCAATGGGGACGGAGCGGCAGTCCGGCGAAATAGCGGCAGGACGGATCCGACAGGGTGAACAGCCTGTCGGATCCGTCCTGCCGCTACTGTGAAAGTACCATAAGATCTGGAGAAATCCTTTAATGCATTCTTCCAGCCATTGGCAAGTTGTGTGACATTCTCTCAGAGATCAATGTAAGGAAAAGGAGCGACCTTCATTTGACGGGTGCTCCACTCTCTGGTGACATGTGCATTCTCTGTTTTGACCTGCCAGGTCATAGTGTAGGCTATTTTGAATAAGGGTTGGAAGGGCTTGGGTACAATTTGCTACCGATTTGATATTGTCAGGCTGCATTTCAACAATTGCATATTCACTGCCGCCACTTGACACCAATTCTTCGCTGTGAGTATTAGGCAGTGACAAATTTCCTTGCTGTTTTGCAGGTACGATATGGATCACTGAAGTACAAAGTGAAAAAAAGACCCCAAGTTTACTTCTAATGGGACTTAATGAAATGCCCTGAACTGCTGTAATACAATCATGTTCTATGTCTGAATGTGACGTGTTAATATATAGTACGTTTCAGAAACAGCAGTAGACCCCAAGAAGCAAGAACAACTTCCAGGATCACTATTTATTGTTGTGTATTTTATATGTTGTTTGGAACGTTTTAGACCTGTAACTTTGGAGCCACTTAAGGGATTCTGTGCAACACAGTGCTTTAGTCTTAATGTTTCAGGACCGGATATAGGTCTTGCTAGTCAGGAGAACAGGTGAATCAGCATCTGGAGGACTGGAGCAGATCATTAGGGTTTTTATTACAGTTTTATGCAATATTCATGGTCTTATGGATCGTAAATGTTTTCTGTACACTAAGAGGCCTTACTAAATTCGGACAATTCTATCAAATGGAAGCTGCCTTATCCAAGAGCTTGCAGTTTACAATACAACCAGATTCATTTCCTAAAACAGAAAATATTATTTGTCGTTGATTAGTTCCTGATAATTAAAAAGGAAGTTTATTTTGCTGTCTTAAAAGGAACGTGTCAGCTCGATGTGGACATACAAAATGCCCACAGTTCCTTAGAAATCTGGTCTTGTTGTTCCCAAAGTGCCTCTTGAGTATTTCTGCTGACGTCCACTCTTCCGCGGTATGCAAATTAATGGTTAAAAATGAAAAAGGCTGACACTTTCCCTGCCAAAACCCTGCGTCCTGTACCGTGTTTGATGTTCCCTTTCACGGAGAACATCATCCCCTTTGTCTCTGGGGATATTGCACATTTACTGTTCAGGAACGTCAATCAAAGTAGAGTAGGCCAGATTCGGGAGAGGAAAGCACCAACCTCCTTGACTTGTGACCGCTAATTTGCAGATGATCGAGCATGGTTTACAACAAGTCAGAGGAAATGTACAAAAGGTACTTTGGAGAACAACATGACCAGATTGTTAAAGCCTGTTGGGCAGTTTCTAGGTCAAAATTAAGTGGGCAGGTTTCCCTGAAATAGGAGCAGTCAAACATGTCTGTTTTAGTAAATTTTCATAGTAAAAAGTGGTAACACCCACTTGTGAATCTACTCATACTGTGTATTACTGGAGGAAGGGCACAACGCAAAGATGCCCCAGAATTTACTAAATGTCAGGATAGCTGACAAATTCTTTTTAAAGAGCACCTGTCAGCCCTATAAAACCATGTATACTGCCTGGTAGGGTTGATCATGCTGATTAAAGCAGTATATTTATTTTGTTTTTAGCTTTTACCACTACAGAGATGTCATTACTTTTATATTTATGCAAATTAGTTACTTGGAGCACCGAAGGGATGGCTATAGCACTAGGAGCACTGCTACCGCTATTCCCCAGTGCTGAGTACACCCCCTCCTCCCATTTGATTGACAGGGCAATAAATCTTGTCTTGTCCTGTCTTCTGGAGCCCTTTATGTGCCTCACAAACTCTGCACCTGTGCTGGCATGCCACTCATAAGCGTTCCTCCTCTGTCTCTGAAGTCGCCGGAGCCTAAACTTCCAGGTGTAATAAATTCGTTGGCATCTGCATACTGAATCTGCACTGCTTGGCAAGAAGCAACAGATCTAGAGCACAGGTGCAGAATTTGTGAGCCACAGCGCAGGCGCCCAAATACAGGGCAAGATGAGAGGCATTGCTCTATCAATGAAATAGGAGGGTGGAGTGTACTGTGCACCAAGACGTAGCTGTACCAGTTCTCCTAGTGCTACAGCCAGCCTCTCTGTGCTCCAAGTAACTCCTTCTCATAAATATAAAAGTAATGAGTTCTCTACAGCGGTACAAACTAAAAACAAAAGAAAGATATTGTTTTAATCAGCCTGATCAACCCCACCAGGCAGTATTCCTTGGTTAATAGGGTTGTTCATGCTAATATTTGCTCTTTCAAGGAGTTGTCTGGGTTCAGAGCTGAACCCGGACATACCCATATTTTCACCCAGGCAGCCCCCCTGACAAGAGCATCAGACCATTTCATGCTCCGTTGTTCTCCTTTGCCCTGCACTGAATCACGCAGGGCAAAGGCATTTTTAGGAGATCCGGTGACATCCCGGGCTCTCCTTAGGGCTGCCAGGTGGGGGCTTCCACCCAGCAGTGAGCCTAGTGACATCACCGGCACTGATGGGCGGGCTTTAGCGCTACCCTAGCCTGTTAAACGGCGCTAAAGCTGGCCCATCAGAGCCGGTGACGTCGACGTTTTAAATTAGAGGGGCAAAGGTTTAAAAGTAATATCAGGAAGTATTACTTTACTGAGAGAGTAGTGGATGCATGGAATAGCCTTCCTGCAGAAGTGGTAGCTGCAAATACAGTGAAGGAGTTTAAGCATGCATGGGAGAGGCATAAGGCTATCCTTCATATAAGATAGGGCCAGGGGCTATCCATAATACTCAGTATATTGGGCAGACTAGATGGGCCAAATGGTTCTTATCTGCCGACACATTCTATGTTTATTGTAAATAAAAAAGCCTGTGCCCTGTGCTATCCAGCGCAGGGCAAGGGAGCGCATGGGAGTATAACATGCTCCGATGCTATAATAAGGGGGGCTGTCTGGGTGAAAATATGGGTATGTCTGGGCAACCCGGACAACCCCTTTAAACAGGTTACACCTGAAAAAAAATACCCTTGCTGGACTACAAGTTATTTTACATAACTGAATACTTACACACAGTATACTGTTTACTGATCCAACTTATTTCTTGGCTATTGGAATCAGAGGTGATTTTGCTTTTTTACCTCCATTTATATTTTTCATTAGTTTTTCCTTTTCATTGTTCATCCTTTGTATTAGATTTTTTTTTTTTTTTCATTGTACATTGCCAAGTATTGAACTTGCTTTCAAATAGAATATTGTCCTTTGATGCCTGTACAAGCACTGCTGGCAGTGGACTGTGCCGCAGGGTGGAAGGCCAGGCAGAACAAATTCTTACTTCCTGCTATTTTAATTTTCTTTCGCATTTGTTTTACTATGCAGTTTGAAATTTTGCAATTACTTTGTACTCTACCAATTAGTTGTTTTTTTCTTCTATCATTCAGGTTATTAAGACAAATGTTTCATAATCATTGCAATACTAAGCTTTATTTTAATGTGCGGCACATTATGTTTTGCGTGTTATATATCTAATATTTCTCTGAGGTCCAGAGTAGATACTCTTTATCATTTTATAATCATTATGCATTGAGTAGTTTACATGAATACATTTGATTGCAGTTGTGCTTTAATTTTGGGAGTTGGAATTGGTTTTTTTGCGTTTATTTGAAAAATCTGTTTTGTTTTATGTTTGTATGTTTTATATTTGACTTTGTGGTTGCTAAATGTTTATATATTTCTGTTCCAATTTTTGCATATAGTCCGTGACAATGGTGTTTTAGAACCACTGGATAATGATATAAAGTACGTTTATAGTATGCTTCATGGTGGAGGCAGTTTTGCTTATTAGATACTTTACATTAGCTTTACAAGATCATTGAGCTCCTAAGGTCTCCTTCTAGCGCTACTTGGAAAACATCTAGGTGATTATGCTGATTGGATCGGTATTGATTAAAATTGCGATTCTGGGGGGAGGAAGGGGCTGCAGGATCTTGTCTTCTCACTTTATAGTTATGTTAAAGGAGTTGTCCAGGATTTTTGATATTGATGGCCTGGAGTCAGGATAGGTCATCAGTATCTGATCGGTGTGGGTCTGACCCCCAGCACCCTTGCCAATCAGCTGCTTTGTGGAGACTGCAGCCCTCTAGCAAGCTCTGTGGCCTCTTGTTTGGCCAGAGATGTCACGTTCATGTGTCACATGGTCTAGGCACAGCACAGTCGCATTCAAGTGAATGGGCCTGAGCTACAATACCAAGTACAGCATCTATACAATGTAAGGTACTGTGCTTGGTAGGCTGTGAGGAGGCCACAGCCTCTTCAAGCAGCTGATAGGTGGGTAAGGGGGGCGGCAGGAGTCGGAGTGCCACCAATCAAATATTGATGACCTATCCTGAGGACAGGCCATCAGTATCAAAATCTTGGACAATCTGATCCGAAGGCTCCAGCAACATGGTGAACTACCTGTGTTGATGAAATGGTATCCACCAAAGTTGGCTTTCTAGCCTAGTATTCAGTCCTTCTTTAGGATAATAGTGGGCTCTGAAAGGAAACATATTACAGTAAATAGTTGAAAACCAAAATCAGAGTAAATTTTCTAGGAAACTACCCAGGGAAATTTTCTGTGAAACAAAATTTTTCTTTTTTTAAATTTTATTTTGACTTTCCTGTGGTTTAAATAGCGACCAATGCAGCGATCTTCATTTTAAATCTTAACAAGTCAAAGGGGTATTCCCATCTGGGACATTTATGGCATATCCACAGTATATGCCATAAATGTCTGAGAGATCTGGGTCCCACCTCTAGGACCTACTTCTGTCTTAATGTAGGCAGGGCTAAACAGGTGAACGCACAGCGTGGCTCTCTCCACTTCAGTAGCACTTGAGAAAATACCCGGGCACACTTTGCAGCATAGGCTTTGGATAGGCCATGAATGTTTTTTAAATAGATAAAGTTTTACTTTTTTGATGATAAGAGATCGCACTGCAAGAAGTTATCAAATTCAAGTTAGAAAGCGCTGCATCTGTAGGTGTTTCTGTCTTCACAATGCAAGGGCTTCTCGGTGCAGTCCCAGGCTTGGGTCTGTCTTAGTTTACAATTTTTCAACGTTTTTAAAAGACATGCAGGCAGATTGCACACTTTTTACTACTACTGGAACCCTGGCACAATTTCGGAATTTTGTACAAATATAATTCACAATATGTGTAGACAGAATAATATATAGATATATAAAATGTGTGTAAAATGCTGTATGGGGAGGCTTTCTTTCCATGTTCATCATACTGGAATCATCAGTTCATCTGTTATATTCAATGCAAATTGTGGAAGACCTGCTGACTAGCTTGACACACACAGCCCAGCAGTTACATCGTAGAGCAACCTCAAAAAGTATTTTCTTATATAAGTACAGTCCTCTAGGCAGGGGAATGGTCTCTTACTAGTCCCAAAATGAGGGATTGTAATATGTTTTGGGCAATTTTTTCTATTAAGATTAGAAGAGCACTCTGTAACATGGGTTTATTGCATCTGGTGTTATGTAGTATATACATATACAATCAAATAAATAGCACTCCAGTAAGAGCTTAACAAGTATTCCGAAGCCAAGTTTCATAAGTGGCTTCTGTTTTCATCTGCGGTATTGTCTAACCTCATCAACAGCCTAACAACACTTGGTTAGGCTACTTTCACATCTGCGTTTTTGCTGGATCCGTCATGGATCAGACAAAACGCTTCCATCATGATAATACAACTGCACCCGTTATGAATGGATCCGGTTGTATTATCTGTAAAATTCTGGGCGCCGAGAAAACGGATCCAGCAGCATTGACTTACATTGTGTTTCATGCCGGATCTGTCTTGCTCCGCATCCCATGACGTACTCAAAACGCAACCAAACGGAACAGGATGCATTCTGGTGCGTTCTGTTCAGTTCTGTTTTGTCTCCATTGACAATGAATGGGGACAAAACTAAAGCGTTTTATTCCGGTATGACGGAAAGGAAAACGCTGCTTTGAAAGTAGCCTTACCCAATTTTAAGGAGTTTTCCGAGCTAAAGAAAAATGATGTAAAATACCTGCATGTATGCAAAAAAAAATGCAGAAAAATTCCTGTATGTGTGCAGAATGCTCACCAAATAATACCACAGTAGACCGGGAGTAGCCGTTTTTCCATTTTCATTATCTTGCCCTGCTCTGTGCTGTACCTTTGTATGGATGCTACTAGGGCTTACAGTTCCCAGGATTCTTCTCCCCTCTCACACACATTGCTTCTATTTACAGCCGCCTGCGTGTACTTCTGTAATTACTCTGTCTTCACACACACTGAGCTCTGTTTTGCTGCCCACCATGAGAAATACGATCCCTCCATAGACAAAGGGGGAGGAAGTGAGCATAAGAGGCAAGTGATGTTTGATGTCCCATGCTTTAGGGAGAGGGGGTAGCCATTTGTACAGTGTACAGGATGCCACACAAGCAGTAGATAAACCACGGGCATGGTGCATGCACTGCATGTGAGACTGTCTTGCAGACCATTTGCACACTAGTTTTAAGAGTTGGAAAACTCCTCTAATTGATTCAGCACACCAAAGTAGACACCCTTGAGAATCAGACCCACCACACATTGACAATGTGTTACCTGGGATATGCACAAATATTAAAGCAATAACCTCTGAGATAGACAACTCTAGTGATTTATCTCATTGCGAGCTCAAGTGTAAGCGAGGTGGTGACGTTATTTCAAGTACTTTGCACTAACTTTGTACAGAGATTTACTAATATGCTGTAGACTACTAAAGATATTGTGTGACTTCTCTGTTAATGCTTTTTAAACTTACAGTATGTACAGTCTAGGAAGAGGAGGTGGCCAAGGAGAATTGGCTTTGTACCAGGCATAATACTGTTTGTATAACGTGTGTAAAATTTCAGCTAGGCTAAGACTACAGTATGTGTCGTCAGAAAATTACCTAGTTTTTATGTTAAATATATTTTTCCATTTTTGATCCTACAATTTATATATATTTTTTTGAAATCCTAAAGCCCAGGGGTGTTCGCACTGCCACTGTGCCTTATAATAGGCCAACATGACCTGCTTTATAGAGATCACTTTTCAACAGTCATCTCATTATCAACCCGAGCAGGATTACAGTGAAAGATAAATCCTCTGTGTAGATTACACAGGATCCCACAATTAACAATAGGTGATGTCACAGTTTATCTGCTACCACTCCCCTCAGTAACCTCTGCACAGGTCGCAGCATGTCTAGAAAACCCCTTTTGCTGGAATAAGCTTTCAACTTTTTTTTAAAGTTGATAAATCTGGCTTAAATCAGCTCAGCAGGCAAACCAGAGCCACTTTCCCACCTAGTGTTGGAAAAGTTTGCCTAAATAATCCCAAAAAGTCACAAAGCCCTAATTTGTGACCTTTTTGTGTGCAAAACCTAAATTGCTGAAATGGGTTTTACACATTATGCCACATAATGTGGGAGGGTGTATCCATACCTACTGAAGAAAACCAACAGTGTGTTGGCATATTCCCTGTGCTGATATACTGGTATGCAAGAACAGATTTTTAAGGTTAGAAGTATAGTATGCAGAATCTTCTACCTTGGAATCGAACAACGAAATCTCTTTTCTTTATCTGTAGTATGGAACATCATTCTTTACCCAAAATACGTTTTCTTCATTACATCCTCAGTTCTCCTTTCTCACCACCTCCTCCGACAGACCAGAATATTATTTTTTTATTAAAAGGAAAAACGAAATCAGTGCTGTAATTTGTGCTAGATTTTTCAGAACGCTTGAATTTTGTAACGGGCTATAACTCTGGATGCTGATTATTAAGCAAACGTTATGCAAAAATGCTGGATCTTTTTGCAAAGGAGTCCAATAAAAATCTTAAATACAGTACACTGCTTGTTTTTTTTTTGTTTTTGTGTGGTGAGCAATTTGTAATGTTTGATTTCTCTTACATTTAATCTGCTTGTTTATCTTCTATTTTGCATTTTATAGAGCATGCATTTAAAGGGGTTATCTGAGATAAATACAAACTGGAGCAGAAGCAATAAATGTCATAAAAAAGCAACAGAAATTCATACTCCCTTTTCTCCTCTGCTGCTTCCAGCTTCATGGTCCAGCCCTGCAGCACTGAGGTCATCTTCCTGGCTGCAGCAATGTTGTTCCGTGCACACCAGATCACTGTGTACACAGACTATGGGATGTGACAGCTGAGGCCAGTGACTGGCTGCAGCAGTTATGTGGTATGTATGGGATATCACTGCTGCAGCCAGGAAATCAAACAAAGACTGAATCTGCCAGGGAATAAAATGGATGAGTATTACTTTACTGCTTCTACCTCAGATTTTATTTATCTTGGACAACCCCTTAAAAATTAATATTGATGGCCTATCTTTTTGATTGGCCACCAACATCAGATTGGTAGAGGTCTGACTCTTGGCATTTCTGCCTTTTATTTATTTGAAGCGGCTACGAAGCTGAGACAAGCAGACAAGAACTGTGGCCTCTTCATTGTTTATGCCGTCAAAATTGTTAACCCCTAAAATCCCTTTAGTGTGAAGAAAGTACCTTGAGTGCTACTAATAAAGAAATTACGCATGTATAGTAGATGTGGTGGATTGCTCTGCATTCAAAGTTTGTGTATTGAAGGATTACAGACTTTTTCCTATTTTTCTGCTAATTGATCTAATGCTATCTGAAGCATCATTTAAATAAAATATTTTTTTGTTTTTAAAGGTTTTCAGTTCAGATAAAGGACCGATAATATATAGGCCAGTTATTGGGGATGAACGTATGCAGAAATGCTCATTCCCTAAAATTGGTCTGTGTAAAAGGTGGCAGCGATCACGCGATGAAAGAGCAAAAGCTTCTTCATTGGGTAATTGTATCTTCCCGCCAATCACCTAAAATCATTGTGGGTCATTTATTAAGATTCCAGTCTTAATAAGCCCCTGCGCTGGATCCTCCGAAGTTAAGTAGAGGCGCTGGCCTCTACATACCTTCGGCGTATCCAGCGCCGGTCTAAATGTAAGACAGCTTCCTTGCTGGCTCACCTGTTAAAAATTAACCAATATCAATTGGAGAGAGGTCCCATAGCAGAGAATCAGGCTTCATGTCACCCAAGACTGGAACAGGCCACTTTCAGATATTTAGGCCCCGGCACCCAGACAGAGGAGAGAGGTCCCATAGCAGACAATCAGGCTTCATGTCACCCACCATTGAACAGGCCACTTTCAGATATTTAGGCCCCTGACACCCAGACAGAGGAGAGAGGTCGCATAGCAAAGAATCAGGCTTCATGTCACACACCACTGGAACAGGCCACTGTCAGATATTTAGGCCCCGGCACCCAGACAGAGGATAGAGGTCCCATAGCAGAGAATCAGGCTTCATGTCATCCACCACTGGAACAGGCCACTGTCAGATATTTAGGCCCCGGCACCCAGACAGAGGAGAGAGGTCGCATAGCAGAGAATCAGGCTTCATGTCACCCACCATTGAACAGGCCACTGTCAGATATTTAGGCCCCGGCATCCAGACAGAGGAGAGAGGTCCCATAGCAGAGAATCAGGCTTCATGTCACCCACCACTGGAACAGGCCACTGTCAGATATTTAGGCCCCTGCACCCAGACAGAGGAGAGAGGTCGCATAGCAGAGAATCAGGCTTCATGTCACCCACCATTGAACAGGCCACTGTCAGATATTTAGGCCCCGGCACCCAGACAGAGGAGAGAGGTCCCATAGCAGAGAATCAGGCTTCATGTCACCCACCACTGGAACAGGCCACTGTCAGATATTTAGGCCCCGGCACCCAGACAGAGGAGAGAGGTCCCATAGCAGAGAATCAGGCTTCATGTCACACACCGATGGAGAAGGCCACTTTTACTTATTTAGGCCCCTGACACCCAGACAGAGGAGATAGGTCCCATAGCAGAGAATCAGGCTTCATGTCACCCACCACTGGAACAGGCCACTGTCAGATATTTAGGCCCCGGCACCAGACAGAGGAGAGAGGTCCCATAGCAGAGAATCAGGCTTCATGTCACCCACCACTGGAACAGGCCACTGTCAGATATTTAGGCCCCGGCACCCAGACAGAGGAGAGAGGTCCCATAGCAGAGAATCAGGCTTCATGTCACCCACCATTGAACAGGCCACTGTCAGATATTTAGGCCCCGGCGCCCAGACAGAGGAGAGAGGTCCCATAGCAGAGAATCAGACTTCATGTCACCCACCACTGGAACAGGCCACTGTCAGATATTTAGGCCCCTGGCACCCAGACGGAGGAGAGGTTCATTCAACTTTGGGTTGCCCCGCAATATAATGGTAAAATTAAAAAAAGAGGATTGAATGAAGAAGTGCCCTGGAGTACAAGAATATATGGTTAAGGGGAGGTAGTTATAAATGTCTAATCTGCACAAGGGATGGACAGGTCCTGTGGGATCCATGCCTGGTTAATTTTTATGAATGTCAGCTTGTCCACATTGGCTGTGGACAGGCGGCTGCGTTTGTCTGTAATGACGCCCCCTGCCGTGCTGAATACACGTTCAGACAAAACGCTGGCCGCTGGGCAGGCCAGCACCTCCAAGGCATAAAAGGCTAGCTCTGGCCACGTGGACAATTTGGAGACCCAGAAGTTGAATGGGGCCGAACCATCAGTCAGTACGTGGAGGGGTGTGCACACATACTGTTCCACCATGTTAGTGAAATGTTGCCTCCTGCTAACACGTGGTGGTGCAGTTAGCTGTGGCGTGGTGACAAAACTTTTCCACATCTCTGCCATGCTAACCCTGCCCTCAGAGGAGCTGGCCGTGACACATCTGCGTTGGCGACCTCTTGCTCCTCCTCTGCCTTCGCCTTGGGCTTCCACTTGTTCCTCTGTGACATTTGGGAATGCTCTCAGTAGCGCGTCTACCAACGTGCGCTTGCACTCTCGCATCTTCCTATCAAGCTCCAGTTCAGGAAGTAAGGTGGGCACATTGTCTTTGTACCGGGGATCCAGCAGGGTGGCAACCCAGTAGTCCGCACACGTTAAAATGTGGGCAACTCTGCTGTCTTTGCGCAGGCACTGCAGCATGTAGTCGCTCATGTGTGCCAGGCTGCCCAGAGGTAAGGACAAGCTGTCCTCTGTGGGAGGCGTATCGTCATTGATGGGCCTGAGCTGCGTTGGGTGCCACCCTGCTGTAAACATGCTTCATCCTCCTCCACCTCGTCCTCGTCCAGTAGTGGGCCCTGGCTGGTCACATTTGTACCTGGCCTCTGCTGTTGCAAAAATCCTCCCTCTGAGTCACTTCTAAGAGACTGGCCTGAAAGTGCTAAAAATGACCCCTCTTCCTGCTCGTCCTCCTCCTCCTGGGCCACCTCCTCTTCCATCATCGCCCTAAGTGTTTTCTCAAGGAGACATAGAAGTGGTATTGTAACGCTGATAACGGCGTCATCGCCACTGGCCATGTTGGTGGAGTACTCGTAACAGCACAACAGGGCACACAGGTCTCGCATTGGAGGCCCAGTCATTGGTGGTAAAGTGGTGCTGTTCCGCAGTGCGACTGACCCGTGCGTGCTGCAGCTGAAACTCCACTATGGCCTGCTGCTGCTCGCACAGTCTGTCCAGCATGTGCAAGGTGGAGTTCCACCTGGTGGGCACGTCGCATATGACGCGGTGAGCGGGAAGGCCGAAGTTACGCTGTAGCGCAGACAGGCGAGCAGCGGCAGGATGTGAACGCCGGAAGCGCGCACAGACGGCCCGCACTTTATGCAGCAGCTCTGACATGTCGGGGTAGTTGTGAATAAACTTCTGCACCACCAAATTCAGCACATGCGCCAGGCAAGGGATGTGCGTCAAACCGGCTAGTCCCAGAGCTGCGACGAGATTTCGCCCATTATCGCACACCACCAGGCCGGGCTTGAGGCTCACTGGCAGCTACCACTCGTCGGTCTGTTGTTCAATACCCCGCCACAACACCTGCGCGGTGTGGGGCCTGTCCCCCAAACATGTGCGGTGTGGGGCCTGTCCCCGGGCTGTGCTGAAGTTGGTGGTGAAGATGTGTGGCTGACTGGATGAGCAGGTGGAAGAAGAGGAGGAGGAAGCCGAGTAGGAGGAGGCTACAGGAGGCAAAGAATGTTGCCCTGCGATCCTTGGCGGCGGAAGGACGTGTGCCAAAGGACTCTCCGCCTGGGGCCCAGCCGCCACTACATTTACCCAGTGTGCAGTTAGGGAGATATAGCGTCCCTGGCCGTGCTTACTGGTCCACGTATCTGTGGTTAGGTGGACCTTGCCACAGATGGCGTTGCGCAGTGCACACTTGATTTTATCCGATACTTGGTTGTGCAGGGAGGGCACGGCTCTCCTGGAGAAGTAGTGGCGGCTGGTAACGACGTACTGTGGGACAGCAAGCGACATGAGCTGTTTGAAGCTGTCCGTCTCCACCAGCCTAAATGACAGCATTTCAAAGGCCAGTAGTTTAGAAATGCTGGCATTCAGGGCCAGGGATCGAGGGGGGCTAGGTGGGAATTTACGCTTTCTCTCCAAGGTTTGTGAGATTGGGAGCTGAACGCTTCCATGTGACATGGTGGAGATGCTTGGTGACGGAGGTGGTGGTGTTATTGGCACATCCTCTGTTTGCAGGGCGGCAGGTGCCAACGTTCCTCCAGAGGCGGAGGAAGAGGCAGCAGCAGAAGAGGGAGCAGGAGGGGCCTGAGCCCTTTCTTGGTTTTGAAGGTGCTTACTCCACTGCAGGCCGTGTCTCGTATGTAGATTTCTGGTCATGCAGGTTGTGCTAAGGTTCAGAACGTTAATGCCTCGCTTCAGGCTCTGATGGCACAGCGTGCAAACCACTCGGGTCTTGTTGTCAGCACATTGTTTGAAGAACTGCCACGCCAGGGAACTCCTTGAAGCTGCCTTTGGGGTGCTCGGTTCCAGGTGGCGGTGCCCCCTGCTCCCTCTTTTGCTACGCTGTTGGCTCGGTCTCACCACTGCCTCTTCCTCTGAACTCTGAAAGTCAGTGGCACGACCTTCATTCCATGTGGGGTCTATGACCTCATCGTCCCCTGCATTGTCTTTCACCCAGTCTTCCTCCCTGACCTCCTGTTCAGTCTGCACACTGCAGAAAGACGCAGCAGTTGGCACCTGTGTTTCGTCATCATCATAGACGTGCTGAGGTGGTATTCCCATGTCCTCATCATCAGGAAACATAAGTGGTTGTGCGTCAGTGCATTCTATGTCTTCCACCACTGGGGAAGGGCTAGGTGGATGCCCTTGGGAAACCCTGCCAGCAGAGTCTTCAAACAGCATAAGAGACTGCTGCATAACTTGAGGCTCAGTTTCCCTGATATGCATGGGGGTGATGTGACAGACTGATGGGCTTGGTTTGCAGGCGCCATCTGTGCGCTTTCTGCAGAAGACTGGGTGGGAGATAATGTGAACGTGCTGGATCCACTGTCGGCCACCCAATTGACTAATGCCTGTACTTGCTCAGGCCTTACCATCCTTAGAACGGCATTGGGCCCCACCAAATATCGCTGTAAATTCTGGCGGGTACTGGGACCTGAGGTAGTTGGTTCACTAGGACGTGTGGCTGTGGCAGAACGGCCACGTCCTCTCCCAGCACCAGAGGGTCCACTAACACCACCACGACCATGTCCGCGTCCCTTACTAGATGTTTTCCTCATTGTTACCGTTCACCACAATAAGAAAAAAAAATTTTGGCCCAATGTATTGAATTCAAATTCAGGCCTTTTTTTACAGGCACCTAACACTATCTGGCTATCTATTTATGTACCGTATTACACTAATACAGGCACAGCAGTAACCACAGATTTAGGGGAATATCAATTGTAGGCCTAGTATTTAGGCCCTGGATGAAAGGTATCCTTTTACGGACAGAATTACACTTGGAGATTCACAGTAGCGTGTGAAAAAATATATAGGATTATGCTTTGAGCACTTGTATTTTAACACTTATTGTAATATACCCTCTTAACGGAAAGAAATACACTTGGAGATGCATGGTAGCGTGTGAAGTTATTGAAGATGACCCTATCAGCACTTGTATTTACACCTTGAGTGTAATATACCCTTTTACGGACAGAAATACACTATGAGATGCACAATAGTGCGTGCAAATTTAAAGGATTATGCTTTCAGCAATTGTAATTTAACACTTTGTGTAATATACCCTTTTACGGAAAGAAATACACTTGGAGATGCACGCTGAGTGTAATATACCCTTTTACGGACAGATTTACACTTGGCCTGCAACAGCAGAAACCACTGATTTAGGGTTTTGTTTTTTCGGCAATTGAATTTCACCCCAGAACAAAAGCTATGCTTTGACGGACACTATAAAACTTGTCCTGCCACAGCTGGAACACCAGATTTAGTGTATTGCTATTTTGGCAATTGAATTTCACCCCAGAAAAAAATATATCCTTTGCCAGACAGCAGACAGTATTACACTTGGCTAGCCACAGCTGGAACACCAGATTTAGGGGATTGCTATTTTTGCAAGTGAATTGCACCCCTCAATAAAATATATAAAATTCTATCCTGAGTTTCTAGGGGTGACAATAAGCACAGCCAAGCCCCTGATGTAGGATATAGCAAAAAAAACAACAACCCTACTATTGATGGTTAAATGGACTTGGTGGCAGCTTGTACTAGGGCACCACAAGACACAAAATGGCCGCCGATCACCCCAGAAAAAAGTGACAGAAAAACGCATTGGGCAGCCTAAAAACAGTGAGCAATTAACTAGCAGAAGTTGAATGATTCACAGCTGTAGATCGATCACTTCATTAAGTGTTTTCGCTGAGTTAATCCCTGCCTAATCTCGCCCTAACAGCAGCTGCATCCTATCCCTACACTGATCAGAGCAGAGTGATGTGCGGCGCTACGTGACTCCAGCTTAAATAGAGGCTGGGTCACATGCTGCACTGGCCAATCACAGCCATGCCAATAGTAGGCATGGCTGTGATGGCCTCTTGGGGTAAGTAGTATGACGCTTGTTGATTGGCTGCTTTGCAGGCTTTCAAAATGCGCCATAGAAATCGCAGAACAACGAACCCGAACCCTAATTTTTACGTAAATATTCGGGTTCGGGTCCATGTCACGAACACCCCAAAATTCGGTACGAACCCGAACTATACAGTTCGGGTTCGCTCATCCGAACCCACGAACAATAATTCTCTATGGGAACAAGTGATCGCTGTAGCAATATCTTTAGTCCCATAGAATGGAGATGATTTCTGCATGTAAATTCATCCTTCATCTTTGCTGATGATCAGCTTTTGTCAAGACTTTAATTAGCTCATAAGTTTCCTTATTTGAAGTTTGAAGTTCATGAAGCCTGAGCTGCCATGACTGGTAAAGAACTGCCATGAGTGACTTGGCAATCAGCCTTGAGTTGTCAACAGCATTCCAAAATGACAATTAGAACTGAAGGACACTGTCATAAGCCACCCTGGAGGAACCTGAGTGTTGAATGGACAAGATATTTAAGTTTTTTTTGGATTGCAGAAAGATATATTTTTTTAACCCCTTAAGGATGCAGGGCGTATCGGTACGCCCTATTTCCCGAGTCCTTAAGGACACAGGGCGTACCGGTACGTCCTAACTTGAAATCGGTATTCCGGCGCCCCAGGGGTTAATCGGAACGGGATTTCGGCTGAAATCATTCAGCCGGCATCCCGTAACAATGCAGGGGGGGGTCATTTGACCCCCCCGCATCGACGATCGCAGAAAACCGCAGGTCAATTCAGACCTGCGGTTTTCTGCGTTTCCGGTCCATTCAGGTGTCCTGTGACCCGATGAACCGGAAAAAGACTGCGATCGGTGGCGTAATTATACACCACCTATCGCAGTCCGAGGATTTGAAGAGGCGGTGCTGGCCCTGGTGCTGAACGCCGCTGTCCAGAGTGCTGATTGGTGCAGGGGAGAGAGGCGCGAGATTCAAACTTCCTGCGCTCCTCTCTCCCCTCCTCTTCCTGTCCAGCACCCTGACCGTGCAGCACCGTCCAGAACCAGCTCCTGTGTCCCCCTAATCGGCATCCATCACCCTCCTGCACCCATCGCCACCCAGGTAGGTTAGGGTCAGTGAGGGAGAGGCACCGTTAGGCAGGGAAAGAAGGGAAAAGTTAGTTAGGAAAAAACCAACAAAAAAAACAAAACACTTTTATTTCCAAACTTTCTTTGATCCATCCATCAGACCCCCCCTGCCACTTGCCCCCCCCACCAGACCCCCACCCCACCCCCCCTTCCCCACCACCAGCCCCCACCATCCAGATTCCCACAGTGGGGTTTACTGAAATTGACTATTTTAGTTTTTTTTTCAGTAACCCACTGGTGAATCTGATGGTGGAGCAGACGAATCTGTACGCCCAACAGTTCGTCGCTCAAAACCCAGTCAGTGCAGCCGAGATGAGGACATTTTGGGGCCTCGTGCTGCATATGGGTCTAGTCCAAAAACCCAGTGTCAGGCAATACTGGAGTGGGGACGTCCTATACCAGACCCCACTGTACAGTATGGTCATGACACGTCCCCGGTTTGAGGCCATCCGGAAATGTCTGCATTATTCCGATAATGCAGCATGTCCACCCCAAGGTGATCCTGCCTATGACCGGCTGTATAAGATACGGCCGGTCATCGATCACTTTGGGGCCACATTTCAGCAGGCCTACGTACCTGGAAGGGAGGTCGCGGTTGATGAGTCTCTCGTTGCGTTCAAGGGGAGACTCAGTTTCCGCCAATATATTCCCACAAAGCGGGCAAGGTATGGCGTGAAGCTATACAAAATTTGTGAGAGTACCTCAGGGTACACTTACAAATTTCGTGTGTACGAGGGGCGAGATTCCCGTATTCAACCCCCAGAATGTCCCCCCACTCTGGGTGTTAGCGGGAAACTCGTGTGGGACCTTATGTACCCACTGCTGGATAATGGTTACCACTTGTACGTGGACAACTTTTATACCAGCATTCCCTTGTTCAGGTCCCTTGCCGCCAGATCCACGTTCGCTTGTGGGACCGTGCGGAAAAATCAACGCGGCCTCCCTGCCTACCCCCTCCAGGTACCTATCCCCAGGGGTGAGACCCGTGCACTTACCAGTGGAAACTTGTTGCTGGTCAGGTATAAGGACAAGAGGGATGTCCTTATGCTGTCCACAATCCACGGTAACAGCACCACCCCTGTCCCTGTGCGAGGTACCGCGGCAACGGTCCTCAAGCCCGATTGTATCGTCGACTACAATCGGTATATGGGAGGAGTTGATCTCTCTGATCAAGTCCTCACGCCATATAACGCCATGCGCAAAACCCGGGCATGGTACAAAAAAGTTGCGGTCTACTTCGTGCAGGTTGCCATGTACAACTCTTTTGTACTATCCCGAAGCGCTGGCAGCACAGGGACATTCCTCCAATTCTTTGAGGCAGTCCTCAAGGACCTGATCTTTTCGGACCGGGAAAGAGCAGGCCGGAGTACCTCGGGAATTGGAGGCGCCCGGATCGTCCCTGGCCAACACTTTCCAGGTGTGGTCCCCCATACTGGAAAGAAGGGACGAACCCAAAAAAAGTGCAGAGTGTGTCGCAGGAGGGGGATATGGAAGGACACCACCACTCAGTGCGACACTTGCCCCGATCATCCGGGCCTCTGCGTTATCGATTGCTTCAGGGAGTATCACACTTCCATGGGGTACTAAATTTTTATAATCCCCAACAGTCCACTAGAGAACATAAAAAACTATGGCTCTCAGACTTTGGAGACACGGAAACATTTTTTTTTTCCCCAAAAAATATTAGTTTTAGTGCAGGCATCCTCAAACTGCGGCCCTCCAGATGTTGTAAAACTATAACTCCCAGCATGCCCAGACAACCTACAGCCATCAGCAGGGCATGGTGGGAATTGTAGTTTTACAACATCTGGAAGGCCGCAGTTTTTAGGATGCCTGCTTAGTGTCTCCAAAGTCTGAGAACCATACATATTGGGCATCGTCACGTGCGTAAAAGTCGTCGCTATAAAAATAACTTTTGCCCAAACGCCTCGGATGAACGGTGTTAAAAATATAAAATAAAAACGGTGCCAAAACACCCATTTTTGGGCAAAATTTCCATTTGAATCCTTTTTGCCGGTAATAAAGCAAGGGTTAACAGCCAAACAAAACTCAATATTTATGGCCCTGATTCTGTAGTTTGCAGAAACACCCCATATGTGGTCGTAAATTGCTATATAGCCGCACGGCAGGGCATAGAACAAAGGGAACTCCATATGGTTTCTAGAAGGCAGATTTTGATGGACAGTTTTTTTTTTTACACCATGTCCCATTAGAAGCCCCCCCTGATGTTGCCTAGACTATAAACTCCAAAAAAGTGACCCATCTAAGAAACTACACCCCTCAAGGTATTCAAAAGTTACTTTACAAACTATGTTAACCCTTTAGGTGTTCCACAAAACTAAATGGCGAATGTAGAAACAATTTTAGATTTTTTTTTTTTGTTACATTGCCTCAAAAAAGAGTACTATAGAGCAACCAAAAATCATATTTACCCCTAAAATAGTCCCAAAACAACAACCACCTTATCCCGTAGTTTCCTAGATGGGGTCACTTTTGTGGAGTTTCTACTCTAGGGGTGCATCAGGGGGCTTGAAAGGGTACATGGTGTAAATAAACCAGTCCAGCAAAATCTGCCTTCCAAAAACCATATGACGTTCCCCTTCTTCTATGTCCTGCCGTTTAGCCAAATAGTAGTTTACGACCACATATGGGGTGTTTCTGCAAACTACAGAATCGGGGCAACCCATTTTGAGTTTTGTTTGGCAGTTAACCCTTGTTTTACTCCTGGAAAAAATTGATTATATTGGAAAATTTTCCAAAAAATAGAAATTTCAAAATTGTTTCTCCATCTGCCATTAACTCTTGTGGAAGACCTAAAGGGTTAATAAAGTTTGAAAAAACAGTTTTGAATACCTTGAGGGGTGTAGTTTCTAGAATGGGGTCATTTTTGGGAGGTTTCTATTATCTAAGCCTCACAATATGACTTCAAACCTGAACTGGTCCATAAAAAGTGGGATTTTGAAGATTTCTGAAAATTTCAAAATTTGCTTCTAAACTTCTAAGCCTTGTAACATCCCCAAAAAATAAAATATCATTCCCAAAATGCTACAAACATGAAGTAGACATATGGGGAATGTAAAGTCATCACAATTTTTGGGGGTATTACAGGGGTAGAGAAACTGAAACTTTGAAATTTGCAAATTTTACAAAATTTTCGGTAAAATTTTTATTTTCTTATGCAAAAAAATTCACTTTTTTGACCCAATTTTAGCAGTGTCATGAAGTACAATATGTGACGAAAAAACAATCTCAGAACGGCCTGGGTAAGTCAAAGTGTTTTAATGTGAGAAAGCATTCATTATTATTATTTTTATTATTAAAGCGCCATTCATTCCATGGTGCTCTACATATGATAAGGGGTGCACATACATATTACACATGATGCATGCAATAAGCATGAACAAGACGAGTTACAAACTGGTACAGAAGGAGAGAGGGCCCTGCTTGTGAGGGCTTACAATCTACAAGGTATGGAGGAAGGACACAGTAGGCGAGGGTAGTTCTATGCAAAGTAGAAAAACTGTAACAATATAAAGAGCAGCAAATATATACAGTTAGGTCCATATATATTTGGACAGAGACAACATTTTTCTAATTTTTATTCTGTACATTACCACAATGGATTTTGAACAAAACAATTCAGATGCAGTTGAAGTTCAGACTTTCAGCATTAGGCCTCTTTCACACTTGCGTTGTCCGGATCCGTCGTGCACTCCATTTGCCGGAAGTGCCCGCCGGATCCGTAACACTGCAAGTCAACTGAAAGCATTTGAAGACGGATCCGTCTTCAAAATGCGTTCAGTGTTACTATGGCAGCCAGGACGCTATTAAAGTCCTGGCTGCCATAGTAGTAGTGGGGAGCGGGGGAGCAGTATACTTACAGTCCGTGCGGCTCCCGGGGCGCTCCAGAATGACATCAGAGCGCCCCATGCGCATGGATGACGTGATCCATGCGATCATGTCATCCATGCGCGTGGGGCGCCCTGACGTCACTCTGAAGAGCCCCGGGAGCCGCACAGACGGTAAGTATGCTGCTCCCCCGCTCCCCACTACACTTTACCATGGCAAACAGGACTTTAGCGTCCTGGCAGCCATGGTAACCATTCAGAAAAAGCTAAACGTCGGATCCGGTAATGCGCCGAAACGACGTTTAGCTTAAGGCCGGATCCGGATTAATGCCTTTCAATGGGCATTAATTCCGGATCCGGCCTTGCGGCAAGTGTTCAGGATTTTTGACCGGAGCAAAAAGCGCAGCATGCTGCAGTATTTTCTCCGGCCAAAAAACGTTCCGTTCCGAAACTGAAGACATCCTGATGCATCCTGAACGGATTTCTCTCCATTCAGAATGCATGGGGATAATCCTGATCAGGATTCTTCCGGCATAGAGCCCCGACGACGGAACTCTATGCCGGAACAGAACAACTCAAGTGTGAAAGAGCCCTTAATTCAGTGGGTTGAACAAAATGATTGCATAAAAATGTGAGGAACTAAAGCATTTTTTAAACTCAATCCCTTCATTTCAGGGGCTCAAATGTAATTGGACAAATTAAATAATTGTAAATAAAATGTTAATTTCTAATACTTGGTTGTAAACCCTTTGTTGGCAATGACTGCCTGAAGTCTTGACCTCATGGACATCACCAGACGCTGTGTTTCCTCCTTTTTAATGCTCTGCCAGGCCTTTACTGCAACACTTTTCAGTTGTTGTTTGTTTGTGGGCCTTTCTGTCTGAAGTTTAGTCTTTAAACGGCTTCTGTCTGGCGCCTGCGCCGCGGCCGTACCTGTCTTTAATCGGTGCAGGCGCACTAAGAGGCGGCCCTCGCTCGGCCGCTCCATCCTCAATGCGCCTGCGCCGATGACGTCACATCTACACCCGGCGCAGGCGCATTGAGGATGGAGCGGCCGAGTGAGCGGCCGCCTCTCAGTGTGCCTGCGCCGATTGAAGACAGGTACGGCCGCGGCGCAGGCGCCAGATTTTGAATGCTAACAGGCAGGGCCAGCAGAGAACGATTCCGTTCCCTGGCCCTGTCAATCACAATGCGGAGGGGGCGTCTTTAGGATCGGAGGATGCGGCTGCTACCAGCAAGTAGCCGCCCTACTTGCTGGTAGCAAGGTAATTTGCATATTTTAAAAGCATGTTTTAAACAAAATCTACAGGACCAAAATGATTAATTTGATTATGTATGCATAAATCGCAGTGTGGGGATTATAAGTAATCAAAAAAAAAAAGGTTTAGTGGGGTGACAGAAGCCCTTTAACAAGTGAAATGCTCTTTTGGGTTCAGATCAGAGGACTGACTCGGCCATTCAAGAATATTCCACTTCTTTGCTTAAATAAACTCCTGGTTGGTTTGGCTTTATGTTTTGGGTCATTGTCTATCTGTATTATGAAACGCCGACCAGTTTGGCTGGATTTGAGCACACATTATGTCGCTGAAAAACCCAGAATTCATCTGGCTGCTTCTGTCTTGTGACACATCATCAATAGAGTTGAGCGAACACCTGGATGTTCGAGAAGTTCGGCCGAACTTCCCGGAAATGTTCGGGTTCGGGATCCGAACCCGATCCGAACTTCGTCCCGAACCCGAACCCCATTGAAGTCAATGGGGACCCGAACTTTTGGGCACTAAAAAGGCTGTAAAACAGCCCAGGAAAGAGCTAGAGGGCTGCAAAAGGCAGCAACATGTAGGTAAATCCCCTGCAAACAAATGTGGATAGGGAAATGAATTAAAATAAAAATTAAAAAAAAAAAAATGAACCAATATCAATTGGACAGAGGTCCCATAGCAGAGAATCTGGCTTCACGTCAGCAGAGAATCAGTCTCTTCATGCCATAGCAGAGAATCTGGCTTCATGTCAGCAGAGAATCAGTCTCTTCATGCCATAGCAGAGAATCTGGCTTCATGTCAGCGCAGAATCAGTCTTCATGTCATAGCAGAGAATCAGGCTTCACGTCACCCACCACTGGAACAGGCCACTGTCACACATTTAGGCCCCGGCACCCAGACAGAGGAGAGGTTCATTCAACTTTGGGTTGCCCCGCAATATAATGGTAAAATGAAATTAAAAATAGTATTGAATGAGGAAGTGCCCTGGAGTAGAATAATATATTGTTAAGGGGAGGTAGTTAATATCTAATCTGCACAAGGGATGGACAGGTCCTGTGGGATCCATGCCTGGTTCATTTTTATGAACGTCAGCTTGTCCACATTGGCTGTAGACAGGCGGCTGCGTTTGTCTGTAATGACGCCCCCTGCCGTGCTGAATACACGTTCAGACAAAACGCTGGCCGCCGGGCAGGCCAGCACCTCCAAGGCATAAAAGGCTAGCTCTGGCCACGTGGACAATTTGGAGACCCAGAAGTTGAATGGGGCCGAACCATCAGTCAGTACGTGGAGGGGTGTGCACAGGTACTGTTCCACCATGTTAGTGAAATGTTGCCTCCTGCTAACACGTTCCGTATCAGGTGGTGGTGCACTTAGCTGTGGCGTGTTGACAAAACTTTTCCACATCTCTGCCATGCTAACCCTGCCCTCAGAGGAGCTGGGCGTGACACAGCTGCGTTGGCGACCTCTTGCTCCTCCTCTGCCTTCGCCTTGGGCTTCCACTGGTTCCCCTGTGACATTTGGGAATGCTCTCAGTAGCGCGTCTACCAACGTGCGCTTGTACTCGCGCATCTTCCTATCACGCTCCAGTGTAGGAAGTAAGGTGGGCACATTGTCTTTGTACCGGGGATCCAGCAGGGTGGCAACCCAGTAGTCCGCACACGTTAAAATGTGGGCAACTCTGCTGTCGTTGCGCAGGCACTGCAGCATGTAGTCGCTCATGTGTGCCAGGCTGCCCAGAGTTAAGGACAAGCTGTCCTCTGTGGGAGGCGTATCGTCATCGTCCTGTGTTTCCCCCCAGCCACGCACCAGTGATGGGCCCGAGCTGCTTTGGGTGCCACCCCGCTGTGAACATGCTTCATCCTCATCCTCCTCCTCCTCATCCTCCTCGTCCTCCAGTGGTGGGCCCTGTCTGGCCACATTTGTACCTGGCCTCTGGTGTTGAAAAAAAACTCCCTCTGAGTCACTTCGAAGAGACTGGCCTGAAACTGCTAAAAATGACCCCTCTTCCTCCTGGGCCACCTCCTCTTCCATCATCGCCCTAAGTGTTTTCTCAAGGAGACATAGAAGTGGTATTGTAACGCTGATAACGGCGTCATCGCCACTGGCCATGTTGGTGGAGTACTCGAAACAGCGCAACAGGGCACACAGGTCTCGCATGGAGGCCCAGTCATTGGTGGTGAAGTGTGTCTGATCCACAGTGCGACTGACCCGTGCGTGCTGCAGCTGAAACTCCACTATGGCCTGCTGCTGCTCGCACAGTCTGTCCAGCATATGCAAGGTGGAGTTCCACCTGGTGGGTACGTCGCATATGAGGCGGTGAGCGGGAAGGCGGAAGTTATGCTGTAGCGCAGACAGGCGAGCAGCGGCAGGGTGTGAACGCCGGAAGCGCGAACAGACGGCCCGCACTTTATGCAGCAGCTCTGACATGTCGGGGTAGTTGCGAATGAACTTCTGCACCACCAAATTCAGCACATGCGCCAGGCAAGGGATGTGCGTCAAACCGGCTAGTCCCAGAGCTGCGACGAGATTTCGCCCATTATCGCACACCACCAGGCCAGGCTTGAGGCTCACCGGCAGCAACCACTCGTCTGTCTGTTGTTCTATACCCCGCCACAACTCCTGTGCGGTGTGGTGCCTGTCCCCCAAACATATGAGTTTCAGAACGGCCTGCTGACGTTTACCCCGTGCTGTGCTGAAGTTGGTGGTGAAGGTGTGTGGCTGACTGGATGAGCAGGTGGAAGAAGAGGAGGAGGAAGCTGAGTAGGAGGAGGAGGAGACAGGAGGCAAAGAATGTTGCCCTGCGATCCTTGGCGGCGGAAGGACGTGCGCCAAACAGCTCTCCGCCTGGGGCCCAGCCGCCACTACATTTACCCAGTGTGCAGTTAGGGAGATATAGCGTCCCTGGCCGTGCTTACTGGTCCACGTATCTGTGGTTAGGTGGACCTTGCCACAGATGGCGTTGCGCAGTGCACACTTGATTTTATCCGACACTTGTTTGTGCAGGGAAGGCACGGCTCTCTTGGAGAAGTAGTGGCGGCTGGGAACAACATACTGTGGGACAGCAAGTGACATGAGCTGTTTGAAGCTGTGTGTGTCCACCAGCCTAAATGACAGCATTTCATAGGCCAGTAGTTTAGAAATGCTGGCATTGAGGGCCAGGGATCGAGGGTGGCTAGGTGGGAATTTACGCTTTCTCTCAAATGTTTGTGAGATGGAGAGCTGAACGCTGCCGTGTGACATGGTTGAGATGCTTGGTGACGCAGGTGGTGGTGTTGGTGGTACATCCCATGTTTGCTGGGCGGCAGGTGCCAACGTTCCTCCAGAGGCAGAGGAAGAGGCCGAGGCGGCGGCAGCAGCAGCAGAAGAGGCAGCAGGGGGAGCCTGAGTGACTTCCTTGTTTTTAAGGTGTTTACTCCACTGCAGTTCATGCTTTGCATGCAGGTGCCTGGTCATGCAGGTTGTGCTAAGGTTCAGAACGTTAATGCCTCGCTTCAGGCTCTGATGGCACAGCGTGCAAACCACTCGGGTCTTGTCGTCAGCACATTGTTTGAAGAAGTGCCATGCCAGGGAACTCCTTGAAGCTGCCTTTGGGGTGCTCGGTCCCAGATGGCGGCGGTCAGTAGCAGGCGGAGTCTCTTGGCGGCGGGTGTTCTGATTTTGCCCACTGCTCCCTCTTTTGCTACGCTGTTGGCTCAGTCTCACCACTGCCTCTTCCTCCGAACTGTGAAAGTCAGTGGCACGACCTTCATTCCATGTGGGGTCTAGGACCTCATCGTCCCCTGCATCGTCTTCCACCCAGTCTTGACCCCTGACCTCCTGTTCAGTCTGCACACTGCAGAAAGACGCAGCAGTTGGCACCTGTGTTTCGTCATCATCAGAGACGTGCTGAGGTGGTATTCCCATGTCCTCATCATCAGGAAACATAAGTGGTTGTGCGTTAGTGCATTCTATCTCTTCCACCCCTGGTGAAGAGCTAGGTGGATGCCCTTGGGAAACCCTGGCAGCAGAGTCTTCAAACAGCATAAGACACTGCTGCATAACTTGAGGCTCAGACAGTTTCCCTGATATGCATGGGGGTGATGCGACAGACTGATGGGCTTGGTTTTCATGCGCCATCTGTGCGCTTTCTGCAGAAGACTGGGTGGGAGATAATGTGAACGTGCTGGATGCACTGTCGGCCACCCAATTGACTAATGCCTGTACCTGCTCAGGCCTTACCATCCTTAGAACGGCATTGGGCCCCACCAAATATGGCTGTAAATTCTGGCGGCTACTGGGACCTGTGGTAGTTGGTACACTAGGACGTGTGGCTGTGGCAGAACGGCCACGTCCTCTCCCAGCACCAGAGGGTCCACTAACACCACCACGACCACGACCATGTCCACGTCCGCGTCCCTTATTAGATGTTTTCCTCATTGTTCCCGTTCACCACAATTTTGAGAATGGCAAATTTGGGAATAGTTTTTCAACCCAGAAAAAAAAATAGGGCTTTTACGGTCGCTACAAATAACTTGACCAGCTAAAACAGTACAGATTTGATTGAATAGAAATGTGAGACCTGTTTTTTTTTTGCACTGTGTGACAGGTTAAGGTTTAATCTCAGAATCAGACTTCTATCTGCACGCTAGCGTGTGTCTTAGGTTTTTCTGAATGACACTATCAGTTCCTTCAATGTAAGATATTCTTTTTGGGATAGATTTCAAGTAGGCCTCAAATACCAGAAACTAGTTATTTTGAGAATGGCAAATTTGGGAATGGTTTTTCAACCCAGAACAAAAAGTGTGCTTTTACTGTCACTACAAATAACTTGACCAGCTAAAACAGTACAGATTTGGTTAAATAGAGATGTGAGGCCTGTTTTTTTTTTGCGCTGTGTGACAGGTATAGGTTTAATCACAGAATCAGACTTCTATCAGCACGCTAGCATATGTCTTAGGTTTTTCTGAATGACACTATCAGTACCTTCAATGTAAGATATTCTTTTTGGGATAGATTTCAAGTAGGCCTCAAATACCAGAAACTAGTTATTTTGAGAATGGCAAATTTGGGAATGGTTTTTCAACCCAGAAAAAAAAAAGTGTGCTTTTACGGTCACTACAAATAACTTGACCAGCTAAAGCAGTGCAGATTTGGTTGAATAGAGATGTGAGACCTGTCTTTTTTTTGCGCTGTGTGACAGGTATAGGTTTAATCACAGAATCAGACTTCTATCTGCACGCTAGCGTGTGTCTTAGGTTTTTCTGAATGACACTATCAGTACCTTCAATGTAAGATATTCTTTTTGGGATAGATTTCAAGTAGGCCTCAAATACCAGAAACTAGTTATTTTGAGAATGGCAAATTTGGGAATGTTTTTTCAACCCAGAAAAAAAAGTGTGCTTTTACGGTCACTACAAATAACTTGACCAGCTAAAACAGTGCAGATTTGGTTGAATAGAGATGTGAGACCTGTTTTTTTTTGCGCTGTGTGACAGGTATAGGTTTAATCACAGAATCAGACTTCTATCTGCATGCTAGCGTGTGTCTTAGGTTTTTCTGAATGACACTATCACTACCTTCAATGTAAGATATCCTTTTTGGGATAGATTTCAAGTAGGCCTCAAATACCAGAAACTAGTTATTTTGAGAATGGCAAATTTGGGAATAGTTTTTCAACCCAGAAAAAAAAGTGTGCTTTTACGGTCACTACAAATAACTTGACCAGCTAAAACAGTACAGATTTGGTTGAATAGAAATGTCAGGTCTATTTTTAGGCGCTGGGTGACAGGCTCAACTTGCCCCTGATGTAATATATGGCCAAAAAATAACCACACTGTTGATGGTTAAATGCACTTGGGTGACACAGGCTCAGCCTGCACCAGATGTAGTATATGGCCAAAAAATAATCAGACTGTTGATGGTTAAATGTACTTGGGTGACACAGGCTCAGCCTGCAGCTGATGTAGTATATGGCCAAAAAATAACCAGACTGTTGATGGTTAAATGCACTTCGGTGACACAGGCTCAGCCTGCAGCTGATGTAGGATATAGCACAAAATAACCACACTATCGATGGTTAAATACACTTGGTGATAGCTTGTGCTGGCGCACCACAAGTCACAAAATGGCAGCCGATCACCCCAGAAAAAAAGTGATCTAAAAACGCTCTGGGCAGCCTCAAAAAAGTGAGCAAGTCAATAATAGCACTTCAATGATCCACAGCTGCAGATCGATCACAGAATGAAGTCTTTTGGAGGAGTTAATCTGCCTAATCTCGCCCTAACGTCGCAGCTGCAACCTCTCCCTACACTGATCATTGCAGAGTGACGTGCGGCGCTACGTGACTCCAGCTTAAATAGAGGCTGGGTCACATGCTGCACTGGCCAATCACAGCCATGCCAATAGTAGGCATGGCTGTGATGGCCTCTTGGGCCAAGTAGTATGACGCTTGTTGATTGGCTGCTTTGCAGCCTTACAAAAAGCGCCAAGAAAGCGCCGAATACAGAACCCGAACACGGACTTTTACGAAAATGTTCGGGTTCGGGTCCGTGTCACGGACACCCCAAAATTCGGTACGAACCCAAACTATACAGTTCGGGTTCGCTCATCCCTAATCATCAATAAACACTAAGGACCCAGTGCCACTGGCAGCCATGCATGCCCAAGCCATTACACTGCCTCCACCATGTTTTACAGATGATGTGGTATGCTTTGGATCATGAGCTGCACCATGCCTTCACCATACTTTTTTCTTTCCATCATTCTGGTAGAAGTTGATCTTGGTTTCATCTGTCCAAAGAATGTTCTTCCAGAAGTCTGCTTTTTTTTTTAAGATGTTTTTTTAGCAAAGTCCAATCTATCCTTATTCTTGACGCTTATGAGTGGCTCGCACCTCTGTATTTACTTTCATGAAGTCTTCTCTTTATGGTAGATTTGGATATTGATACGCCTATATCCTGGAGAGTGTTGTTCACTTGGTTGGCTGTTGTGAAGAGGTTTCTCTTCACCATGGTAATTATTCTGCGATCATCCACCACTGTTGTCTTCTGTGGGCGTCCAGGTTTTTTTGCATTGTTGAGGTCACCAGTGCTTTCTTTCTTTCTTTCTTTCTCAGGATTCACAAAATTGTAGATTTTGCCACTCCTAATAGTGTAGCAATTTCTCGGATGGGTTTTTTCTGTTTTCGCAGATGAAGGATGTCTTGATTCACCTGCATGGAGAGATCCTTTGACCGCATGTTTACTTCTCAGCAACATCTTCAACATGCAAGCACCACACCTCAAATCAACTCCAGGCCTTTTATGTACTTAATTGAGAATGAAATAAGGAATTGCCCACATCTGCCCATGAAACAGCCTTTGGGTCAATTGTCCAATTACTTTTGGTCCCTTTAAAAACAGGGTGTCACATGTAAAGGAGCTGAAACTACTAAACCCTTCATCCAGTTTTAATGTGGATACCCTCAAATGAAAGTTAAAAGTCTGCACTTTATGTCCATTATATAACTATAACTTTAATATGTTTTAGTAAACAGGTAAAAAACATAAAAAAATTGTCAGTGTCCAAATATATATGGACCTAACTAACATACAACTATAGGCATAGAGTAATAAAATACTACATAAAGATGATGCAAGTTGTCTGCAGACCAGCAAAATGAAGTTTTATGAACTGTAAATGCCTTTTACATTTTGAATCTATATTCATTTGGATCATTGGTGGGAAATGCTCCTTCAGTATGTGGAATAAGGAACCTATGAAAGTTCTCTCAGATGCACATCTAAAAAGAGATTCACTGCATGTATGTGGGGGTAATTGTCTGCTTATTACCAAACTGCTGGAATTTGCTGCTGTGAATGAGACAGGGGAAGGGGCTGTCTTCAGCGTTTGGATACAGAGTTCTTCACGTGTGAAGCCATTAGAAGCTGCAATTTCTGTATAAAGTAGTTTTTCTCTACATTACATTCAGTGACAGGGATTTTTTATTTTTTTTCCAACCCCCTTAACCAAATGCTGGACTAAGACTGCTCGATAGAACTGTCTGGAGACAAATTAGGTCAATTATGTGACTTACTGTACATTACTGGTGGGCACGGTCTATATTATGCATGCAAAACCTGGACCTCTTGTGCTTCTGCTGGGTGGTAGTAAAGATAGCGAACAGCCATTTCTTCTCACTTCCTGTAAATTTGGATTGGATAAGCATGCATGGGGAGATGAAAATAAGCTGCTGCCAAACCCCTCTGAAATCCAACATGTCTGATCCTTCTTTTCCCAGACATCTACTGTTGGGAGGCCTCCATATGCATTAGATGATTGGATGATCCTGCCAAGATTATTGGGTTTAGTTGTCTTTGGCCTAATGCACAGTTTCAGCTTTAAGTCAACATAGAAATCTATGGCAATCTAAGATCATTTCAGTAGAAACCTGGAAGGAGTAGGTTACAACTGTAACAGACCAACTGAACACAAGGGCAATAGACCTGGCTGTGAAAACCATTTGGTGATTACGTATAGGCCAAGTATTGGATAAATGTATGATGACCCTTAGGCAGAAAGAACTGAATGATGTTGACAGATGTAGTAAAGCACATAGAAATTGTGAATATAGAGTAAAAATGATTGGAAGGCCAAAATGAAGGTGAAAAAGTGGCAATTTGGTTGGTGCAACCGACAAGCAGATGGAGCAACAATTGCTGTGCTCATCATATAAGAAAGATCACTTCTGACTGATGGACATATCTTCCAGTGACCAGAAAAGTACTCTCAGACTTTATGGGGGGAAAAAAATACTCCGTTCATAGCAAAATGGCCTGGATTCACTATTGATTCTGCACCTTGATGTTTTTCAAAAGATTTTGTGTATCTTAGTGCAAAAAGTTGCAGCTAATGTTTTTTCACCCCATACCCTACAAGGGGCGTGATTTAGTATAAAAAAAAAATGCTACACGTAAATGCATCCTTTTGTGTGCCAGAATTTGTCTTAAAAATCTAAAGTCTTAAATTCTTAGAGAGAGGAAGACATTTGTCAATCCCAGTGTTTTCCACTCTGGTCTTGATTCCCCTTGCGCAGCTGGAGGATACGCCAATTTATGCAGAGGTGTATTCCTCTCTAGAGTGGGCCGTGCAGAAGGTTAAATCAATGGTAGATTTCTATCTTAATTCACACCTTTTTCTGATATGAATTAAGATTAATGTGCCAGTCTCATCCCCCTTCCGCCGCCCATGCCACACACACTTTTCTTGCCAGTTTAGAAAAGTGGCATGAAGGGCCAAAAGTCACTAATTTTGTCGCAAAACCGTTGTGATGTGTCAGATTTATCATACAACCTGAGCCACTGTGATAATTCTGGTGCATTTAAAGACTCGTCGCCTTCTACAGTAGATGTCTACCTTGTTGAACTCATAGTAAATCTATGGCCACCTTAACATAACTGGAACTAGAAACCATAAATCTGTACATTATAGCGGTGTGACATATGTAGCCTTTTATTACGTTTGTGGTTGTAATTTTAATTATTAGCACATTTTTATACTAAGCATGTACACTACTTCTTTTGGCAATGCAATAAACTCTTGTTTGAACAAAAATACTGTATTCCCTACTCTGTTTCTCTGAAACATAACCAACAAGGAATACAAAACTATAAAAAGCCGAGAAGGAGGAAATAAAATGAAGACATACAGGTATACAATCCATCTGATGCTCCAGGTTTGGCAAATACTATAAAAGGCTAATTCTTTGTTTACCGCTATGTTGCTTTAAAATGATGAATGTTTTTTTTATTAACAGGAAATGAATAATCATAAATATTTAGCAACTAGCTATATTTATCAAAATATAAGTAAACCATAGAAATAACAGAGCCAAATAGCAGAAAATGTTTCCGAAGATCAGCCCTGAATAATCATTTTCTGTTAGGCCTCTTGCACACAAACTCCAGGACGGAGTTAATTCCGCAGCCAAAAAAACTGAAGACTTGCCTGAATGCCGGATCCGTCATTTTTTTCCATAGGAATGTATTAGTGCCGGATCCGGCATTCAAATTGCTGCATTGACGGATCCGGTATTCCGGTCTGCGCATGTGCAGACCTTTAAAAATGTGAAAAAAAATAAATACTGGATCCGTTTTGCCTGATGACACTAGAAAAACGGATCCGGTATTGCAATGCATTTTTCAGACTGATCAGGCATTTTTCAGACTGATCAGGATCCTGATAAGTCTGAAAAATGCCTGATCAGGCAGAAAAAATGACATGCGTTTGCATACAGTTTGCGTGATCAGGCAGGCAGTTCAGGCAACGGAAGGGAGAAAGTACCCTTTTTGTTAAAGTGTGCCGCAGCGTACCTGTGTGGCCACATATTCTGCCAGAAGGTCTTCAAAACTGAGGGTGGGAGGCACAGCCGAGACAGCAGGCAGTCTGGGACACCGCTGGAAGCTTCTTCTGCAGTCTTACTTAACCAGTTCAAGACTGGTTAACATGCGTCTTTGAAAGCAATAATTTTTTTTTTTTTTTATGATGCATGGAGCGTTGTTATTTTTATCTTAGTATTATTTTCATACCCGAGGGAAATGTAAAAAAAATATATAGTTTATGGTTGCTGGGGCAGGGCTAGAAGCTGTGGTGTGGCCTGTGGTGCCGTTCCTTTTTTGTCTTCATTTATTTATTTTATTATATACATTTTGATCCCCTCCATCCCATAAGGTCATACTATACCATTGGTGGGGGGCCTTTTAACATATTGCATTTTATTTTTATTTTTTCTAATTTCTCCTGCAACTGGGGATGACTTAATAGCCTCATTTACAGGAAGAATACAGTCTCCAAAGCCTAACTGCAGAGACGATCTAGGTTTGTTAAGACTCAGGAAGTCCTGCAGTCACCTGACAATCACATGATTGCCGGGATGGGAACGGGAAGTGTAATGGCCACTTCCGGATCTGTATACACAGCACTCATTGAGAGACATATATTCAGGGATGGTAATAAATTGCTCTCCTCTTCCTTTGTAAATCTACTAGCAGTCACTGACAACTAGCTCTCTGCTCCCGTAGCTGCGCAATCTCATCTGTAAGTCTGCAAGGACATTTAGGAACCTCCTTGCAGAGTTATATTGGACCCACCAGACAGTTAAAGTACAGATAGACAGGGCCAGACATCTCGGCCTACCCTAACAATCTCGTGCCTGCGCCGCTGCTCCGAGTAGGGGTATAAGTGCATAGGTTCTGCTGCCACTTCCAGAGCAGCGACTGTTCATGCTCCACTCCCCAGAAGTGTAGCCGTGCATGCACAGTCACTGCTCCATTGGAGGAAGCAGAGCCTCTGCGCATGTGCTGCTACTCAGAGCATTGTTGCAGATGCAAGGTGTTCAGGGCTGGCCGAAATGTCTTGCTCTGTCAATCAGGTGGCAGGGGGAGCATCCTTAGCTTTGGGGACACCCCCTAGTAGGCGAGATTCAAACAAATTGATTTGCTCATCTCTATTTTAAAGTCATTTAGTGGTCAATAGGACCTGTAGGCTCCTCTGATGTGCCTGTTTTAATAAATACCTGAATGCCCAATGAAATAACAACACAAGCATCTTTTTGTTCCTCAGTTATTTCTCCTGGAGATGTTTCAAAAAAATGGACAGCCTGGTGCTATTATTGTCAAGAAAGTGTATCCCTACACAGTCTGACACTTCCAGCACTAATTGGACCTTGTCAGAGTATATAGGACGTGCCAAAAGTAGCTTTTGCATGGTTCCCTAGGTGACCAGACTGCACTGTATGCAAGCTTTCTCTGCGGTGTCTCCTGCCTTCATATTTAAAGGCATTGTCCACTTTCTTGTGACTTTACTTGTGACCAATGTGTATGTAAGATGACTATATGGCATTTACTAATATAGTCTTTGTTGATATTCTGTGCCATTTGCCGACTTATTAGGAATATCTTCTGTGCTGTCCATAAGATGGCCACTGATGGAAGGTCATGTGACCAGACACATCACTCAGACACGCTGCACCTGCACTAAACTCCCAACAGTGCAGTGTATTTGAATGGAGGAGACATCACATGGAGACGATTTGCCTGGTCACATGACCCTCCATCAGCGGCCTTTTTATGGACAAGACCTCTGTGTGGACAGCACAAAAGACTTGGTAATCGAGGGACCATACCTTAAGAAATATAGAAAATAGCAAGGCTATGTTAGTACAGTAAGTGCTGTATAATCCTCTCACAAACACTTTGGTCAACAGTAACCAGAAAGTGACCAACCCCTTTAAGCTTTTTGACTGAATGTGTGTGCATAATCATGAGGTATAGTTTAAAAATTATATATGTGGCCATCTCTTAGCCATACCTGTTACTTGGAAATCTGTGTGACAACCAATATGTCTACAATGCCATCCTACAAATTGGCATGGTATTAAAAAGCAGGAAGTGCTCAACCCCATATGCAGTGGTGCATCTATACTGGAGGGCAGATCCTGCACTTGTGACCCGTTGCTAATGGCAGTCCCCAGCAAAAATGCATACAATGGAGGATGCCTGCAGCGGACCACAAGTACCACAATGGACATCCTACTAGGGTTGTTGCGGGTATCGAAATTTCGATACCCAATCGATACTTTTGTCCCGGTATCGATACGATACCGGGATTTCCGTTTTTTCGATACTGGGCTGCGCTTCTGCGCAGTCTAGTATCTCTGAACATGAGCGCGCTGCTATCGGCGCGCTCATGTTCTCTCTCAGCAGCACGGGGAGAAGGAAGCTGTCCTCCCTCCCCCTGTGCTGCTGCCGCTGCCACCAATGAGAAGAGAGGGGCGGAGGAGGGGCGGCAATGAGAAGAGAGGGGCGGAGGAGGGGCGGCAATGAGAAGAGAGGGGGTGGAGGAGGGGCGGCAATGAGAAGAGAGGGGCGGGCGCACTGCGCCCCCAATGATAGGATTACTATCGGAGCGATGGGAGGAGACATCAGCTTCACTAGTGGGCGTTCCTTTTCCCTGCGCTGCGATTGGACAGCGCTACAGCCAGGGAGAAGGAACGCCCACTAGTGAAGCTGATGTCTCCTCCCATCGCTCCGATAGTAATCAGCAGCATGTGGAGCAGGAGAGGAGACAGTAATGGGGCACTGCGGGCGAACGGAGCGGCGCCCAGGACTAAATGGTGAGTGCTGAGACATCGCTGGGCGCCGCTCTGTGTGGCCTAATAGTGAAAGTCTGGACTCATATACAGTAGTCAGTCTTTAACTCATACAGGAGGCGGGTGCCGGCAGCAGAATCGCATTGCCGGCACCCTGCCCCTGACAGGGAGCTGCGATCAGCGGCAGTTAACTGCCGCTGATCTGCTAGTACCCGCCTCCTGTATAAAGGGGTAAAATCATTGGTGGTGCAGTGTGCCCCCCCCCCCCCTCAATCCCCCCATCCCATTAAAATCATTGGTGGCACAGTGCGCCGGCCCCTCTCAACCCTCCAGTATTAAAATTATTGGTGGCAGTGGCCACAGGGACCTCTCCACTCCCCCTCATTGGTGGTGCAGTGGCAGCTTCTGATCGGAGCCCCAGCTGTGTAAGCCTGGGGCTCCGATCGGTTACCATGGCAGCCAGGACTGGTTGCCATGGTAACATCCCTGATGCTGTGTGCACAAAGCACAGAGCAGCAGGGACAGTGTGGAGTCCTATTCACCCTGATAGAGATCTATCAGGGTGAATAGGAAAAGGGATGAAAGATCCCAGGTTCTAGCCCCTAAGGGGGGAAATAGTTATTAAATAAAAAGTGAAAAAAAAAAAAACACTAAAATATGAAGTATAAATCACCCCCCTTTTCCCAATTTCACATATAAAATATATAAATAAACATATTACATCGCCACGTCAGAAAAGTCCAAACTATTAAAATATAAAAAAAAAATCTAGGTGGTGAATGCCGGAACAGAAAAAATAAAATAAAAACTGCGCGATTCGCCATTTTTAAAAATGAGGAATGCACGTGGCTTTTTTTGTTTATTTTTTTCGCGTGGTATCGAATGGTATCGAGTATCGCAATACTTTTTCATGGTATCGAAACCGAATCAAAAATTTGGTATCGCAACAACTCTACATCCTACACAGGATAGCAATTGTGTGGATGTGATAAACAGTAAAAATAATATAACAAAAACAAAGACAGGTGCACACTGCGGTCTTACTAACCCTCGTACTGGTGTAAAATTGAGAATTAGCCAACATATCCTGCTTGGAGGACATGTCTGAGCCCGAGCACCGTGCCAAGGTTTCTCAAGTAGCTCGGGAATCTAACGCTAAACCTACCTGGGTCGTATGGGCAATACCAGGAGCCAGTGGGCGAATTACAGGTGCGCAAGGTCCGACTCAAAGCAATCTCCCAGTAACCTCCAGCATGTGACCATGCATACAATGGGAGGAGGCAGAGAGCTCTGAGCCCCACACAAGACTGGCTGATATAGCCCGGGCCTCACATGTGAACCAGAATGCTGCCTGTGGATGGGGCTCAGAGCTCTCTGCCTCCTCCCATTGTATGCATGGTCACATGCTGGAGGTTACTGGGAGATTGCTTTGAGTCGGACCTTGCGCACCTGTAATTCGCCCACTGGCTCCTGGTATTGCCCATACGTCCCAGGTAGGTTTAGCGTTAGGTTCCTGAGCTACTTGAGAAACCTTGGCGCGGTGCTCGGGCTCAGACATGTCCTCCAAGCAGGATATGTTGGCTAATTCTCAATTTTACACCAGTACGAGGGTTAGTAAGACCGCAGAGTGCACCTGTATTTGTTTTTGTTATGTTACAATGCCATCCTGCACAAGGGTTGATGCCCAGCTTTCTTAAAATCCAGACTGGTAAATAGGAGAAGGTGCTGTAATTGCACTGCACTACCACTGCAAGAGACGGGGTGCAGGTAGACATTGAGGAGGACAAATGAGCGCCACAGACCCTTCAAACAGAAATGCCGACCCAGGAGTCGAAACTCCCCCAATCTGATATTGATGACCTATCCTGAGGATTTATGACCTATCCTTGTGGTTCATCTGCATCAGAGGTATACATCTAGGGCAAAGATCCCCAACACATGGCCCTCTAACTATTCTAAAACTACAACTTCCATCATGCCTGGACAGCCTACAGCTAACAGGGCATGCTGGGAGTAGTAGTTTTGCAACAGCTGGAGGACCGCAGATTGGGCATTCCTAATCTAGGGTATTCCCAGATATATACCTCTGATGGAAGCCTCCATTATATGCCATAGTATAGACATACAATGGCATACGTTGGCCATTGACTTCCATTGTAAAATAACATAGACTAATGTATGTGCATTTTCTTTCAGTGTCCCTCTGCATAGGGAAGTGTAGTAGCCTATCCAATACAGTAAAAAAAAAAAAAAAAAAAAAAAAATGGGTATGTTGCGCAGCATATTTTGGCTACATAGGGGTACATTTAGCATGTATGCCATGAGCTTTCCCAATGAAAATGCCAAATCTGCTGATCTGTAGCAGTGGGCTCAACAGCTTGTGTTTGATACACGTGTCCAGTTTTGTTGCTATGTTGTTTTAAGCAGTTTTATATTTTTTGCCTCTGATATTTTCTTCTTAATTACTTGTCATAACACTGTTAATTAGGTAATATTGCGGTTTCTGAGCGGTTCATCTCTATTATTATCCGATCTCAAAAGGCAAAGCAGAGTCAGTTTAATTAGCTGACTTATCTGATGCCTTTTAAATAGAACATCTCCGATAAAACTAATTAGAGTCAATTTGATTACAAAACATGTAAAAGGCAAAGCTGACAATAATATAATTAATGTTAGGTTTAAATTATAAAAAAAGATAATGAATGTTTGTACTGATTATGTTTTTTTGGCAGCATGTAGTTTGTCATGTTGAAGAAAATAATCCCCCTAAAGGGATTTTCTAAGATAAAAAAATTGAACCAAAAGAAGGCAATGGCATAAAATAGAAAAAGACCCATTACCCATCTGTAAAATCCCTGCTGCACCACTTCTCCGGTGCTCCTAACCAGTCCTTGTTTACTTGGCTGCAGCAACTATGTTCCCAGATAGCCTCGTGACTACTGCAGCCAATCACTGACCTCAGCAGAGTGAGGCATGAGACCACTGAGGCCAGTGACTGGCAGCACCATTCATGTGGGATTATGGACACGTCATTGCTGCAGCTAAGTAAGCACAGACAAGCAGGGACCACTGGAGTGATGACGCCGGAATGACTGGGGATTTAATAGGTGACTCATGGTTCTTTTGTTAGTTTATGCTACTTTCCCACTTTGTACCAGTTTTCTTCTTCTTATTTTTTTTTTAGGGAGATAAGCAGCCATATAAGGCTGTCCCGTAATTTTTTCTATTTTAATGTTTTAAAATAATAATTGCAAAAGGGGGGGTCCGGTTTCAGGATGAAACCTGACAACCCTATGAATCAAGTTGCAATAGAATTTAACAGGTGAGCACTTACCTGTGGATTCTGTGCTCCCACTATGGTTGCCCCCCCCCTCCCCAACCTCCGTTTACCTGGATGCAGCAGTAATGTTATGCGTCAATTTGTGACTGCTGCAGCCAATCAATGGCATCAGCGGTGCACCTGAATAGGTCACTGATTGGCTGCAGCAGTTATGTGTTGTGGATGTGATGTTACTGCTGCAGCTGGGTAAATAGATCCAGAGAAGTGAACCAGAGCGGCGGCATGGGAATTAGAAGGTAAGCGCTTACCCATTATTTATTGCAGGCTGATCCGGAGTTGATACGATCCGTTAATAGTGTCATCCATCATTCAAGTATTCCTCAGTACAGAATAAATTAATTTACTGTTCACTCCTGAAACAGGCATCTAGTTGTCTTGTGTATCATGCATTATAAGATGAATAACTAAAATACACGTATTTCTATCCGAGTCCCTTGTGATACCGCAACTCCTTGATGACCCGCACTATAATCGCACATCGCACGCCAGTTTGTGCCTATCATATATAGGCAATTTGTGGACCACACATGGCCGGCACTATGATGGAAAATGTCTATTCTTATCCGCAATTGCGGACAAGAATAGGCCTAGCTCTATCTGTTTTGCAGGGCCGCAGAAGATAACTACGGATGCGGACAGCAAATATAAATAAATGGGTCCACAGCCGTTCCGCAAAATTGACCAAAATAATAATTATAAATTTCCTTATTCCTAACTTGCTGCTAAAATTGGTCAAGTAGAACCCAATTCCAAGTTTTGCTATGTGACTGAACATGGTTACTTTGCAAAGAAAAGGGTGTTGGTCAGCACATGAATGTAGTGAGAGCAGGCCACAGCTTTAGGCCTCCTGCACACGAATGTGTGCGCCCCGTTGCCGTATTGCAGACCGCATTTGCGGATCCGCAATACACAAGCACCGTTCCGTGGGCATTCTGCTACGGAGTGCTTCCGTGGGGTTTCGTCCTGTACTTCCATTCGGCAAAAAGATAGAACAAGTCCTATCTTTTTGCGGAACGGCCGGATCGCGGACTCCTTAAAGTGAATGGGTCCGCAATCCGCTGCGGCTGCCCCACGGACTGTGTTCGTGCATTGCGGGCCGCAGCACGACCACGGGGCGCACACGTTTGTGTGCAGGAGGCCTTATACTGAAACTAATTTAAATCAGCCTATGGGGCAGACAGGCTAATCAGGAGTGCACGACTCGCCGGAGTGCCACACCTCCTAGGTGACTATGGCATTGTTGTACTTTATCTGGTTTGCAGGGTCTTTTTTCCTCTAGGTCTTTGCCATGGCAGCGTGCACCTGCGCACTGGGAGGTGCTGACTAACCCCCTTTTCTTTGCAGATTTACAGCGCTGGAGGTGTGGCACCCGGCGAGTTGTGCACTCCTGATTAGCCTGTCTGCCCCATAGGCTGATTTTAATTAGGCCTCATGCACACGACCGTTGTGTGCATCCGCGTCCGTTCCGTCATTTTTCACAGTTTAGCGGAGGTCCCATTCATTTCTATGGAGCTGCGAAAAAAAACTGATAGTCCTCAGTTTTTTCTCCGCGTTCGTGATCCGTGATTCCCGTCCGTCAAAAAAATATAACCTTTCCTATTCTTGTCAGTGGAAAACGGAGGACGGACCCATTCAAGTCAATGGGTCCGTCAAAAAAAACGGATGCACAACTGGTATGTCATCCGTGTCCATGTCCGTTTTTTTCTACAAGACCTTGGTGCAATAAAATTGCACTTTTCATTAACCTTCCTTTTTTTTCCCTTGTCAGACAAAAAAAAAAAGGAAGACACAAGGAAACACAAATGAAGCAAAATCGGACATGGACCACTGAAGCCAAATCACTGACAGTGAAAAAACACTGTCTTGTGCATGAGGCCTTAAAGAGGACCTTTCACTAGAATAAAACATCTAAACTAAGTATACAGACATGGAGAGCGGCGCCCAGGGATCCCCCTGCACTTACTGTTATACCTGGGCGCCGCTCCGTTCTCCCGGTATAGCCTCCGGTATCTTCATAGTTAGGCTCCACCCAGGGGAACCTGCCGGCGTCTCCTTCTCCCATACTGTAGCGCTGGCCAATCGCAGCACTCAGCTCATAGCCTGAGAGAAAAAAAAGCCTCTTAGGCTATGAGCTGAGCGCTGCGATTGACCAGTGCTACAGTATGGGAGAATGAGACGCTGGCAGGTTCCCCTGGGTGGAGCCTAACTATGAAGATACCAGAGGCTATAACGGGAGAACGGAGCGGCGCCCAGGTATAACAGTAAGTGCAGGGGGATCCCTGGGCGCCGCTCTCCATGTCTGTATACTTAGTTTAGATGTTTTATTCTAGTGAAAGGTCCTCTTTAAGCTGTGGCCTGCTCTCACTACATTCATTGGAAGCTGTCTGGCACAAGGAAAGGTATGGAGTGGGCTCGGCATGCATGTTGGTACCTGCATCCCTTGTAATGGAGGCCATTTTGGCACCAAAAATGGTAAAAGGCAGAGTGGACCCAGCATGCATGTGGATCCAACACTCCCTGAACTTTATGGCAGCCATTATGGCACATAACAAGTATTATTTAGTGTTAGGACCTGTCTTACAGAGATCGCCTTGACGTACGGCAGACGGGCTCAAATGGTTTTGTACAAAATGCATTGGCCAAGCATCTCACTTTATAAATAAGCGTAGCATTTGCACTATAATATTTTTTGTGACTATGGCATTGTTGTACGTTATCTGCTGCTGCGTTGTCTTTATTTCTCTATGAACATGGTTACTTGTTACACCCTTCCGATCGGTAAGGGATCTGCTGAGGTTTCCTCATCTGCCCTGTTTTGCATATTGGCTTTTGAAACAAAGAGCAGCAGCAGTATTATTTTTATGTAAACCGATTTGTGAATGGAATACAAATTACATTCCCTCCCATTATAAATGAATATAAATGCATGTTTATCACACTGAGTGTGTGAAAAAATGATGAGTATTGAATTGTGTTTTTCCCACAATAAAAGTTGACATTACTATTGTTGTGTCTTTCTTGCAGATGTGTTCGCTATTACTGAGTTAATGAAATGCAGCGTGAGGGTTTTCTCTGACTTTCCCATCCATGTCATCATGACAATATTGTGTGAGAAAAGTATGGCTGCTTTCCACCCGTCCGTGCTCACGCTCTCCCTTCTCATCTGGAGTCCATCAGAAAATCCTCCTGTGTGGCGCAGTCATTTCCGCTCTCACCCGAATGAACTTTTCGCATTGAAGGATTTTCACTTCACACAGGAAGACATTTTACAGTTCAGGCTAGAAAGGTCACCATTAGTTAAAGGGATATTTCCATCAGAAAGGGTTTTTCTCAATATTCTTTTTTTTTTTTGATGGTCACACTGTTTGCCGTGCTTAATGCCCTAACAAAGGAGGAAGAGCCAGGACAGGAAGTGGAATACACGGAATGACTTCAGAAAATTATGTGCAGAGAAACATTCAGCCATTTTTGTAAAATAGTGGATATTTTAAAGCAAATATGTAATTGTCACCCTCACCCTAAGTAGAGCTTATTTGTATCATGAGTCTAGTGCAGTAGTGACGAACCTATGACACGGTGGCCAGAGGTGGCACTCAGAGCCCTCTCTGTGGACACCCGCACCCAGGAAATAGTCTATGGTGTACCAATATGCCTTAGACATTTCCTTCTATACATCAGCGCAGGGCGCACTATGAACAGCGCAGGCTGCGCACTGAATGTAGGCAGGCTATTATAGCTAAATGATAAAGTACATGGAAGATATACTATATTGGTATTCAGGGTAAATTGCTGTGTTGGCGCTTTGCGATAAATAAGTGGGTTTTGGGTTACAGTTTGGGCCTTCGGACTCTAAAAGGTTCACCATCACTGGCCTAGTGCATGAACCTACCTGTAATTTACAGAGTATAGAAACACTTAGAGGGGAATTTATCTTGAGGGTAATCTATGAAGTCACTTTCCTTTCAGTCTGTGTTGGCGTATTTTGCGTAAAATCTATCAAACGGCTCCCGTTGTCTGTTCAATTTTGTGCATCTTTATAGGGGTTTTCTGGTTTAATGATTTTGAAGCAAGTGCCCTCAGTCTGTCTGATAAAACAGGAGATTCATATTTACCCGCTCCACGCCGCTCCGGTCCAACTCCGACTTTTGGTCTAAAAAATGTTACTCCAGTTTTCTGCACCCCCCCCTCATACTGGAGTGGGACTTTTAAAAAAGTCCCCGTCATAAATCTGGACTGTGAGACTTATTAACATAGCTAGTCATATCCACTTACTTAAACTGGAGTGAGGGGTGAAAAAATGCAAAATGTTTAAAAAATTTTCAACAAGTCACAGAAGCCCTATTTAGTAACTTTTTAAAGACAGTATTCTGGAATGCAAAGGCTTGATAAATTACCACTGAAGGCCTCAATCGCATTTCCGTGTCAGTGTCACATCCGTGAAAAAAAGCGTACGTGTTTCATCTGTGAAGCTATCCGTGAAGAATCCGTGGTTGATCCATGTGTCCATTTTCACCATTCATGTGTCTTTAAGTCACTGACGTTGCTCAGCTGAAAATTAATTTCCAAAGAATCTCCTATTTATCTTCAGTGTAAAACGGACACAACATGGATGTGTGTCAGTGATTTTTCACTGACCCATAGACTTCAATGGGCATGCTTGTTCCGCATCAGGGATGAAAGTAGTGCATGTCCCTGTGATTTTTTTTTTTACTTATCCATGGTCAGTAAAAAAATACTGAAAGGTGAACCGACACATTTAAATCAATCGGTGCGTGTGCTGTTCGTGGAAAATGCAGACAGCACATGTCAGTGAAAAACGGAAATGTGAACGAGGCCTAAGAATAAACCATTCAGACTGAAAAGACCTGGGCGGTAGAGGTAACTAGATGCTTCTGATCTCTGATGCAAATTCTGTAATCAGCCACCCCAAACATCGTGTTCCTTTTATAGTACAACTCGTATCTTCAGGTCCCCTCAGGCACCAGGGTCTGCGTGGATCTGCAACTCATGCAAATGATTCGCTGCTATGAGCAACACAGTTTTTAAATGGCGCTCATAATTTCTTTTTACATTTTTATTTCTCTACATGATGAGTCCTGCTTTAGCATATCCTTGTGTCGCATGTCTAGGGAGTGAAAAGTTTCCATAATTTAAAGAAATAACCAGGTTACAGTCTGTATAAATAAATATCACTGCTGTCCCGTGCCGGTGGTAAATGCAGATGTTAAAATGGACAAATACAGCGTCCGTCCAACACAAATACCAATGAAATGTGAGCGTTACAGCTGTGTTTGTCTTATGTGCTTTTAACAACACAGCCATTCGCTGACGGTGGTGATGTATTCGCGTTCATTTTCTGTACCCTGCTCTTGCTAAAACTTTCCATTAAGATAAAGTTTGTTTGTAGAAAATCCTTTCATATAAACACTTAAAGTGAAACTCCATGCAAATTTTTATGATTAGTGAAATGGAGCGACTAGGGACATGTAAGATACCAGGGCCATTAAAGGGAATCGGTCACCTATTTTGACCATATAAAACCGTTAACATAGCAATGTGCAATAAAGTACCTTCATTCCTGCATGTGTCCTCTTTCTTTTATTCAACTTTTCATTCTTATTAAAAAGCAATTATTCTGATATGCAAATGAAGTCTCAAGGTGCCCAGAGGGGCGTTATTACTCTGCTCTAGTGCCCAGTAACGCCCCCCTGCAGTGCCCAGCCCGCCTTTCTTCCAAGCCCAGCACGCCTCCTAAGAAATAAATGTACTCCCACATCCTTGCCGAACGGCGGCGCCCCCTCCACTACGTCATGTAATTTATTCACTGCATCGGCCCTTGCTTCCTCCTCTCTTTGCCTACGGCGCCGCCCCCTCCCCACTACGTCATTTCATTTATTCACTGCACGCACCGGCCCTTGCTTCGTCCTCTAGAATCTCACAGAGGCAACAGCGCTCTGATTACGTCACTGGGCTCGGCGAATGCCCAGTGACACTAGTGAGGCTGTTGCCCTCTGGAGCAGGAGTATCGTGCAGGCGCAAGCACTCAGCGATACTGCGCCTGCGCGGGATTTCGGAGGACAAGAGAGGACGAAGCAAGGGCCGGTGTGTGCAGTGAATAAATTAAATGAAGTAGTGGGGAGGGGGCGGAGCCGTAGGCAAAGAGAGGAGGGAGCACAGACGATGCAGTGAATAAATTACATGACGTAGTGGAGGGGGCGCCGCCGTTCGGCAAGGATGTGGGAGGACATTTATTTCTTAGGAGGCGTGCTGGGCTTGGAAGAAAGGCGGGCTGGGCACTGCAGGGGGGGGCGTTACTGGGCACTAGAGCAGAGTAATAACGTCCCTCTGGGCACCTTGAGACTTAATTTGCATATCAGAAAAATCGCATTTTAATAAGAATGAAAAGTTGAATAAAAGAAAGAGGACACATGCTGGAATGAAGGTACTTTATTGCACATTGCTATGTTAACGGTTTTATATGGTCAAAATAGGTGACAGTTCCCTTTAATTCTGTCACTCTGTTTCCCTGAATTCAAGTTTCCAATGTGTCCTCTACACTATAGATGCTTAAAGGCCGGGTTTTCCGGCATTACTAGGGGTTCCAATAGATATGCTAATGTAGTTGCTTCCTTCATATACATTTTCTCCATGCTTTTTTTTTTTCTCTCAATTTGGACTCTCCTGATCCATTATCACCATGTAAACAAATCACTCCGGTTTGTTTCCATCCTGTATGTAGCACTTCCTGTTGCTGCATCCATCCAAACCCATGATGCACTTCTCTTTTCTATGCCACCGCCCCCTAACAACACCCAGCTAGTTTATAGCTCCTCCCACCAGCTAGTTACATAGACACTCCCCTATCACTGCCCCTAACAACACCCAGCTAGTTCATAGCTCCTCCCACCAGCTAGTTACATAGACACTCCCCTATCACTGCCCCTAACAACACCCAGTTAGTTTATAGCTCCTCCCACCAGCTAGTTACATAGACACTCCCCTGTCACTGCCCCTTACAACTACCAGCTAGTTTATAGCTCCTCCCACCAGCTAGTTACATAGACACTCCCCTATCACCGCCCCTAACAACCAGTTAGTTTATAGCTCCTCCCACCCACCTGGTTACATAAACACTCCCCTATCACCGCCCAGCTAGTTTATAGCTCCTCCCACCAGCTAGTTACATAGACACTCCCCTATCACCGCCCCTAACAACCAGCTAGTTTATAGCTCCTCCCACCCACCTGGTTACATAAACACTCCCCTATCACCGCCCAGCTAGTTTATAGCTCCTCCCACCAGCTAGTTACATAGACACTCCCCTATCACTGCTCCCCACATATACATATCACAGGTTATAAGAAAGAACCTAGCATATATGTAGCATATACACTAATTACTGTAGCTGGATTTCAATGATTAGAAAGCTAATATATATATATTACTGCTTTATTTACAGACACTATATATGAATATAAAGAAACCAGTAATATGTGTTAGCTTTCTGAGCATGGAAAATGTGGTAATCTTCTTCTCTATGTGGTAATCTTATAGCTTAGTGGTAAGTGGTCAGTTTTGCATGTTGAGAGCCTTCAAGTCCTAGAAAGGGTTTTTTATGTTTTTTCAGTTTTTTTCCTCTCTCATTTAATTCATAATAAAAGGATATACTATGAAAAAATAATATAATAATAATAATAATAATAATAAAAAAAGGCCTTATTATAGTAAGAATAATGTTTTCACAGACACAATATATAAAAAAACAGCATTATATATTAATTTTCTTAAAAAAAAACAAAAAACATTATTCTCAATATAAGAAGGATTTATGGAGTCATTTATCAAACTGGTGTAAAGTAGAACTGGCTTAGTTGCCCATAGCAACCAGATTCCAACTTTCATTTTTGACAGCTCCTTTGGAAAATGAAAGGTGGAATCTGATTGGTTGCTATGGTATGATAAATGACCCCCATAGACTTTTATTATGGGTTAAATTGGGGAGAAAATATATCTGAAAGTCTCACCCAAGATTCAAACTTGAGATCGCTACATGCAAGGCTGAGAACTTGTTACCAAGCTATAGCATCATCACATGGAGAAGGGTGGTTTTTCTATGTTCAGAGAGCTCACACATATTACAGGTTTCTTTATAATTGTGCCTACGAATAAGGCCTCATCCACACGACCGTATGTATTTTGCGGTCCACAAAAAACGGATCCGCAAAAAAAACTGATGACATCCTAATAGAACAGTACTATCCTTCTCCGTAATGCGGACAATAATAGGACATGTTCTATTTTTTTTTTTTGCAGAACGGAAATATGGACATTAGGGCTGCGCATCTTCACTCGTCTCACGATTCGATGCGATTACGATTATCAAGTCCACGATTCGATTCGATTCGATTCGGCGATGCATCACGATGCATCAAGATTATTACCCAAGTCCCCTTGTTTTTCAATTTTACATCAAAAAATTAATTCAATCAGTCAGAAATTGCACAAAAATATTTATTTGTATCTGCTTTTTAAACAAATCATACCAAGTTCCCTGCATATCATATAGCAAAGTCTGAATGAACAAAACAGTGCAGCAGACAACAGTATTTATTTAAAACAGTACTGTCAGTGTCTCTGTAACATTAAACTGTTGTGCTGGCCTGGCTGGTGCAGTTAGTTTATAAGTTTTACAATAGTTTTACCATATAATATATATTATATATTATATAATATTAAACAGTACCTACAAAAAAAGGAGCACTTCAGTTCCTGACTGTAAAACATCACAGTGAGTCAGTGAACCTATAACACAGTCAGTGACTGTGTTATAGGTTCACTCACTGTGATGTTTGCCAGTCAGGAACTGTCTGTCACACAGTGTGTTCAAGTTGTCTGTGTTGCAGAACTTCCTGGTTCACCGTGATTGTTTTGGCAGCAGGAGCGCACCACCACCAGCACCACCACCAGCACCAGCACCACCACCAGCACCAGATGGGTAGTACGTCTAGATCAGTGCTATAAGCTCTCAGAGTTGTCACTTTACAGAAAACGTTACCTGCACTGAGCACTCAGCAAGCACTCTACCACGATACATCAACTGAAGCCAAGCCATGCCACCATTAGAGGAAGCTGGAAAATCCTTGACAGAATACATTTTCAACTGAATCTGAAAACCTTGGACAAATCTTTATGGGATCACAAACACACACCACAGAATACCAGAAAAAAAATAAACACACATCCTCCTCACTGAATCATAATGGTAAAGGGCAGGCCACAGGACGGGCAATGTGGCACAGCCACCATAGTCAGACATGATGTCAGAGAAGGTCGGTGTGTGTTTTTTTGGTTTGTGTGAATGTGTATTTGTGTGATCCAATAAAGATTTACTCCAGGTTTTAAGTTTCAATTTATTCTTTCAAGGATTTGCCTTCCTCTGGTGGCTTGGCGGGCGTCAGTTGTCTGGAATAAAATACAGAATTCTTTTGGTTGAAGGTTAAACCCCTAAACAGAGTCAGAAATTCACAGAGCATGACAGACACATTGGGAAAACACCAAAAAACACGTCAGTGTAAAAATACAAAATGGATCGGACGGACAGTCGCATAATAGAAAACCATTCTCCATCTCCTCTCCACTCCAGTGCTGCTAAAAGCTAGAATAATATCATATATTCTGATTAATCAGAATAATCAGGGGAGGGAAAGGGAAAAGGGGAGGGGAAGGGAAAGGGGAAGGGGGAAAAGGGGAGGGGAAGGGAAGGGAAAAGGGGAGTCTGGCAGGGGAGACAGAGAAATAAAAAATTTCAGTGGCAGAGACAATGCTATAAACAAAATCTATAAAATTAAAAACACTGCTCAGCATTTGGGAACATGTAGATTTTTCTGTAAGAACACCAATTGATCTACATGGTCTGGTTTGAGGGCGCTTCTTTTTGCAGTTACCACATCTCCTGCAGTGGAGAAAACCCGCTCTGCAGACACGCTTGTACCTGGGATACACAAGTATTGCTTTGACAGCCGAGAAAGGAGGGGAAATATGACCTCATGCTCACGCCACCAGTTCAAAGGGTCCTCAGTGAGAGGCAGAGGTGGGGCTTTACAATAGTTTTCCATTTCCTCTTCAGCCTTGGCATAGGGGGTCTTTTTGGGTTCTATTGTACCTTCAGTGTCAGTGAAAGACTGTCCCAGCAAACTCACGAGCAGCGATCTGGCCTTTTTGGGAGGAGATGGTGGAGAATGGTTGTCTTCGATGGGTGAACTGTCCTCTTCTTCCAGAGTTTGTTTTCTTCTAGGCACTTGATGATCCTCTTGTGTCCTCTCACTCTCATCTGATGTAATCTGTGTTTGAACAAAAAAGAAACGGAAAAAAAACAATAAGTAAAAACACAAATGTCAATGCCTTTGATTCTGATGGGGTGATGAAAAAGCACAGGAAACGGACAGTACAGTTCCCGCACCGCATCAGATTCAGAAGCGTGGTAGTGCTTGTGCTACTGTCGTTTCAAGAAGAAACATGATGGAATTCTTCAAATTAATTTAATTACCTCCAAGGATGCAGCTTCCTCAGTGACTCCTTTAAATATCTCCAATCTTTCTTCATCTGTGAGGATGAAAGGCAGTCCCTTAAAGCGAGGATCCAGTGCAGAGGCTGTATGAAGGATCTTCTTCTCGGCCTCACTGCTGTACCTCTTCTGGAGATCTGTTCTAATAGAATTCTTGATCTCATGGATCATGGGTGTGTCTCCCATCGTGTCTGTCATGCTCTGGAGAAGTTGTGCATTTATAGGGGCAATGAGAGAAACTGTTGGATTGCGCTCTTCTGACATCAGCATGGTTGCATCCTTCATTGGCTTTAATGCACTCACGGCGTCCTCTGCATTTGACACATCTGTTTCGTTTAGAGTGCAGAGATCGGACTCTCCTCTTCTGACTTCTGGAGACAGCAAGGTGGCACAGACTGCAGGTTGTTGTTCCAAGAACCTCTCGACCATGTCGTATGCACTGTTCCATCTTGTTGCCACATCAGTTATCAGCTTATGATTCTTCAGGCCAAGACATTTCTGTTTCTCTTTTAGACAGTGGCTTGCTCTAGTGCTGCGGTGAAAGAATGTGGATATCCGACGTACTCTGCCAAGAAGCCTAGAGAGAGTGGCCACTTTCAACGCTCGCTGGGATGCAAGATTCAGTGTATGGGCGAAGCATTTCACATGGGGGAATTTTCCAACTTGAGCTGCAACTATCATGTTTGACGCGTTGTCGGTCACAAGCACTACAGATTTATCGGACAGCTGCCATTCTTCCACAACATGAGAAAGTAGCTCTGCCAGATGAGCACCCGTGTGAGACTCATAAATGGCTCTCGTTTGCAGTACATGCGACAAAATCTGCCAGTCCTTACTAACGTAATGTGCTGTTATTGTAACATAAGACTCTGTCGTGACTGAAGTCCAGGAATCACACGTTATTGCGACTCGACTTGCTTGGCTCATTGATGCAATTATCTTAGCTTTGGTTTCGTGGTAGAGTGCAGGTATGACGTTTTCTGTAAAGTGACTTCGTGACGGGATCTTGTAACGCGGCTCTATCGTCTTCAAAAGGTAGCGAAACCCACTGTTTTCCACAACAGAGTAAGGGCGCAGGTCCTTCGCTATGAAAGCTGCCACAGCTTTTGTTATTCTCTTTACCTTTTCAGAGTTGGGCGGCAAAGTTGACTGTAACATTGCATCAATTCTTGGCTGATCTGGGTTCATTTCCTTGGTGGTGGTGGTGGTGGTAGGTTTTAGCATTTCTGGGTGAAAACGGCTGACGTGGTTTCTCAGATTAGTAGTATTCCCTAGATATTTAATTTTTGTGTGACAGATTTTACACACAGCGTATGACTTGTCCAATTCGTGCTTCCTACTTTTTTCATAAAAGCCAAAATGTTCCCAGATGTTTGCTTTTAAAAAGCTAGGTGCATTTTTTATCTCTCGTTCCTTTTGTTCTACTTCTGCCATTTTTATTTACTAGCAAATGCAATGCATGCCAGGCATCTATGTGAATTTGTGAGTAGGGATGACACAAGTCTTGAATTTGAGTGACTAAGCCTAAAGCCTGCCACGAGATCAACAGAAAAAGTAACACTGCTGGCTGCTGGTGGTGGTCGGGTGGAGCGATTCTCCTCCTGCCTGTGGTGGACTGGACTGAGCCTGAGGAGTGAGGAAAAACGGACAGGTGGTGACTGAGGTGACACAATTTTTTTTTTTAGGTACGGTAATAAGTTAATAACAGGCAGTGACCAGCTGCGCCTGCAGTCTCTGTGAGTGGTGTATCTGTGTGATGGTCACCTACCTGTCACAACAAGGTGGCAGAGTCTGGCTGGCACGTGGCACCTGCGCAGGCGCAGGGGCGTAGCTAGAAATGACTGGGCCCCATAGCAAAAAAAATTTATGGGCCCCCCGGTGGTGAGTGACCTCTATGAACCTTGTAAAGAAACCAAGACAATGGGGACACGGGACATAGCTTTCTGTAGCAGTTACATCTGACTCCGGTCCCCGAGGGGCCCAAAGGCTCCAGCATTATAAATAGCACATGGTAGGCGGCGGTAGAGAGTTTACATTGGTGCTCGAGGCTGTGCTTAATGCTACTTTCACACTTGCGTCAGAGGATTCCGGCAATCTGGACGCAAACGGATGCATTTGTCAGGCGGATCCGTCTGACAAATGCATTGAAATACCGGATCTGTCTCTCCGGTGTCATCTGGAAAAACGGATCCGGTGTTTATTTTTTTCACAGATTTAAAGGTCTGCGCAGATCGGAAGAACGGATCCGTCAATGCAGCAATTTTAATGCCGGATCTGGCACTAATACATTTCAATATAAGTTTAAAGCTGGATCCGGCAAGTGTTCAGGATTTTTGGCAGGAGAGAAAACTGTAGCATGCTGCGGTATTCTCTCCGGTCAAAAAACGTAAGAGGGACTGAACTGATGCCTCCTGAACGGATTGCTCTCCATTCAGAATGCATTAGGATAAAACTGGTCAGTTCTTTTCCGGTATTGAGCTCCTAGGACGGAACTCTATGCCGGAAAAGAAAAACGCAAGTGTGAAAGAACCTGAGAGACCATCAGTATGTTAGTCCTGGAGGTTTCAGGTTGATAGATCCTGTGTATGCTACATTGTATCCACAATAACCATCCTCTCAGTAGGGACTGATACACGTGTGAAGGGGCTCTGATGGTGCAGGATCAGTAACTGTCAGTAAATCTGACACCCCAGCAGTTTCAGATTCCTGCCCTTAGCTGAGAGTTGTCAGTGTGGATCACCTCCTGCTGGGAGCAATCTCCAATACTGTGAGATAAATGTAGACATTCCCAGACTGGCCACTAGGGGCCGCTGTTTGACCGCCTTTCATAGACCCGGAACCTAAAGTTCCGTCCACTGTAGTAGACGGAGGGGAAGAATAAGAAGAGACACAACCGAAAAAAATAAAGAAGAAACATGGCGCGGGCGGCAAAGGTATGAGAAGCGGCAATATGAGCTGTGTAGGTGGCAGGCGGTAGGTGGGTGTATATGCTGTGTAGGTGGCAGGCGCTTTGGAGGTAGATATTACATACTCATAGGTGACAGAACTTACCTCGCCGCCAGCCACCTCACGTCCGCACTGCCGCCTGCTTCTGAGTGTCTGACTGGGAGCCGGAGATGCGCAGAAACCACGCCTCCGGCTCCTCCTCACTCAGTCAGACCTGGCTCACTCAATGTTGTGGCCACCCCCTCTGACACGTCAGCGGGAGGCGGGAGGCGGGAAAGAAGGCGCCCAAAAACCGACTCGGCTGCACGGCGGACGCGACGCTGACGTCATCAACATGCATCGATTATTTAAAGCAACCGCATCGATGCAGAATCGCCGGGGGTCGAATCGCGATGCATCGATGCATCGATTATATTCAACAGCCCTAATGGACATACGGAAACGTAATGCACACGGAGTACCTTCCGTTTTTTTTGCGGACCCATTGAAATTAATGGTTCTGCATACGGTCCGCAGAGAAAACGGACACGGAAAAAAACGAAGTTTGTGTGCATGAGCCCTAAAGCAGTAATATGTATATTAGCTTTCTACTCATAGAAATCCACTCTTCTCAATGTGGTAAAGCTACAGTAATTAAAGGGGTTCTGCAGTCCCCGGCCCAACCCTTTCCTGCCAACTCCTCGCCCACTTTTTTAGACCTGGCACGAGCGGGAAAAGTCACAGATTGTGGCGCAAATAACCTTTGCGCCACAACCTGCTCCAAAAATATGCCAAAAAATAGGCAAATTTCTATTAGTTAATGACCCCCTATGTGCCCACTCCCTGGTCATATCCCCCATTCTTTGTTTGCAATAGGATTTCACCTGAAGTAGTTGTAGAAAGTTGAACCCCGTCTGGCCATACGGCGTAGATAGTTCCTAAAGGCCTACCCAGTGCTGCTCCCCCAGATGCATGCAGGACTTTCGTCTCCGCTCAAAAATCATGTTCTGAACGGACACCGAACGGACCCTATTATAGTCTATGGGGTCTTTAGGCTCCGTTACACTCAGATAGGTCTCAGTTATCTGCAGAATCCGTCCTTTCCGTTCTCCTGCTCCTCAGCGGAGCCGGAGAACGGACAGGAGAAACGGTGATGTGAACCAGGCCTTACTCTACCAGATAACTGTCTCTGACCCCTGACTGTGATATTTGAGGCATGTTCTACCAGCATGCCCGCCAGCCCCATTGACTATAATGGGGTGCGGCGCAGATCTGGGCGGATTTGGCTGAACAAATACCTTACCATTGAGCCACAGGTTAGGCCATTAAGATGGTGTTTTCTTTGGCCATATCAACTATCTAGCACACAGTGTATGCGAAACTCATTATGACTTTGACCCTGACACATGAGAAAAGTTAGACATCAAAGTCAAACATCATTTGAAAAATGTCCTGTGGCTGTCATATTAAAAAAACAAACAAACAAACAACTACCCAACTTTATTTCCAAATTATCTGCTGGCAGTATTGGAACCCAAAATCTACTACATAGGCTTGTCACTTATTTGCTTAGATATTCAGGCAGTAATATATAATAGGCAAACAATAAACATACTGTACATATGCTTAGGTATTGAGCAGTGGCGTAACTAAAGGATCATGGGCCCTGGTGCAAGAGGTCAGCTTGGAGCCCCCTTCCCTAAGTGCTTTGTGGCCAGGGGCAGGGAAGCGCATAGCCTTGGTGCTGCCTGAGGCAAAAATTGAAACGGCACCCCCCATGCCAAATTCTTGACCTATCCCCTTCCCTCCTGCCAGAGGTTTAACTTGACCAGCAAGCACTTTCTATAATACCGGTGTCTTCTTATGTAACACAAGGGTCTTTGGGCCCCCTCAGGTGAGGGGCAACTGCTACCTCTGCACCCCCTATAGCTATGCCCCTGGTATTGAGTAATCACAAATCAGAGTCAAATGTCAAAATCAGATGTCAGGGGTATTTTACGTTCACATTTTTTTTTTTATCTTGTACTTCTGTAGTTATCAAGCTGAATTGTTACAAAAAAAGCCACTGATCCAAAAAACACTAAAAACGAAAATGCTGTTTATGTAGACTCAGAAATTTGATAAAAACTGCCACTAAAAAAACACACTGGATAACGCTGTTTGTGAATCCAGCCTTAGATTGCAGTATTCCAAAAGGTATAATTTGGCTCTGAGCAACTAGGCCCCAAAACAGCCAATGAAAGGGTAAAAAAGCCATTCTGATTATGATAATTATGCTCGATGGTTAATTAAAGGGATTACTTGGGTTAAATATCCTCTTATAAAAGTTTTATTAAGTTAGGGCAAGTTGTGGTAAGTGTGATTCCCAAGATCCACAGCCAATGGTAGTTATGTACAGTATGGTTCATTTTGTAGAGAGAAAATGGGGTGGTTCACCTGGTGATAAGTGAAGATGGAAGTCTACACATTTTATGTATGATATTTTCTGATTCACATAACCAAATATGCATTGTGTTCCTTCCACTGGCTTTAATAATTGCGATTCAATGAGCATCCACTAGATGGCAGCACTGTATAACATTCAAATGAAATCTCACATTTTGGCTTAAATATTAATACGTGTATAATTATTTGGAGGGATTTATCACCTACCTTTACAGCTTGCACAATTACAGATCAATGTGTCCGCTGATCCAATATGCATTGTTTTAGGAATATACATTTTTATTATCTTCAATATGTGGATAACCAATGCAAATCTATATTTGCTCAACAGTGTAAAAAAAATAAAAATGTCCACATGATGTAAAATAAATTGTGATTCTGGTCACCAGTTCTCAAGATGCTCCAGTTCTGATGCTCATGTTCACATTGTAAGTGCTTTCGGCAATAGACAGGGATCGACATGGTTACTGTGAACCAGAAACAGTGTTGGACTGGGGTTCGTTGGGCCCACCAGAGGAAATTACGGAGATCCATCTCTGTAGAACATTAAAATATACGGCCTGCAATGAGGCAAAGTCGGTTATTTGCGAAGTCTCGCAAGACTTCGGCGAATAAAAATAAAATACTAAATTTAAAGTGGAAAACCACTTTAAAACTTGGATCTGAACGCAGAATAAGTTCCGAGGTATCAGTCGAAGTGGGTTTCACTTTAAAAATCAATTGCCGAAGTTATTCACCGAAGTCTTCCGAGACGTCGCGAATAACTGACTTCACCTCATCGGAGGCCGTAGATTTTAATGCTCTATGGAGACGGATCTCCGTACAGCATTAGTCCGAAGTTTTGAGCGAAGTGACTTCGGATCTAGGATCCGAAGCTCGCTTCGCTCATCTAGAACTGAGCTGTCTGGCTCATCTAAGTCCCTTGGTTGTTGCTCTAATTTGATTCATTTTCCAGGTTTAAAGGGCATCTGTCAGCAGTTCTGTACCTATGAAACTGGGTGACCTGTTACATGTGCGCTTGGCAGCTGAAGGCATCTGTGTTGGTCCCACAGACATATGTGCCACATTGCTGAGAAAATTTATGTTTTAATATATGCAAAATGAGCCTCTAGGAGCAACGGGGGCGTTGCCATTACATCTAGAGGCTCTGCTCTCACTGCAACTGCTTCGCCCTCTGCACTTTGATTGACAGAGCCAGGAGTGTTAATGTTTTCTGGCCCTGTCAAACACAGTGCAGAAGGTGCAGCAGTTACAGAGAGAGCTGAGCCTCTAGGTGTAATGTCCACGCCCCCTTTGCTCCTAGAAGCTTATTTGCATATATTAAAATATAATTTTTCTCAGAAATGCAGGCACATACAGTATGAATGCACAGTGTACAAATCTGCTGAAAGATGCCCTTTAAATATGTGTAAAATGAGACGTGCCAAATTTTGGAACAAATTGCGTCAGAATTCAGGTGCGGCCACAATAGTAAATATGGGCTACTGTCCGTAACGGCTACTTCAGTCCATTTGCAAAACGGAGGCTTTACTTTTACAAGCTGTCATGACTGACAATTAGTGATGAGCGGCATAGGCAATATTAGTTTTCGCAACATTTTGCAAATTTTTTCGCATAATATTCGTAATAAATTCACGAATTCTAGAATTCATGATCTCAAGTCATTATTTTCACGATTGCGCAAATCGGCACTAATGATGCACATATTTTTGGCGCAATACATGCAACTTCACATTTTAGCAGGTCTGACTACATATTACTGATTGGTGCACTAAGTAATGTTGTGAACTTGTGACATCACCGCACTATGTCTGTAGCATGTACGTATGGACAGCTACACTATATCAGGATATAACCTACACTGACTATCTCCCACTAACTATCTGTATTATATATAAGCTAACTAACTAACTAACTAACTAACTAACTAACTATCTAATGTAATAATGCAGCAAAGCACAGAGCACAGCAATGACACTGCTGTCTCTCTCAGAACTGCAAAAAACTGCAGAAAATGGCTGCTGGGGCGGTTCTTATATAGTAAGGGGTAGGCAACTGATGGAAAAAAAAATCTAGAATATTCGCGGTTACGAATATATAGCACTATATTCTACATCTTCGCAAATTCTCGAAGTGCCGATATTTGCAATAAAAATTTGAGAGTAGAATATTCGCGATCAACACTACTGACAATGAGACAGTGGGTTTTCAAAATCCAAATGAAGCAGTTTGAGAAGGATGTCTCATAAAGACGACCCCCTTTCTAATGGAAATCAGCTAATGGCTGTGGGTGACCCCCCAGTTACCTTACAGCAACTTATTGATATCAAGTTCCCCACCCAAGATTCCAGCCGGCAGGACAATAGAGCTGGATGATTTATTATACACTTTGCAGTTTATATATATTTATTAACATTATCTAGTATAATTTAGGATTAATGAGACTTATATGTATGTATTAAGTGACTTAGTATTACTTCACTAATATGTGTGAGTACAGGGATTAGTACAATATGTTTGATATGGTGAATGATTTTATATGTATATTATATTTGATGTTATTAATCATGTAATTGGAAATCATGGAGCTATGTTTTGATGTCTCTCGTATTCACTTTAGCACTTTTCTCACTTTTTGCACTTGAGCACTTATGTAATTTGTCTGGATCTATATGATACAAGATGATTTGCATTAGAGAGTAGGAATGGATATGCAATAGCTCTAAATGATTACTACTAATAGTTGTAGAAATGCTTATGGCTGTAGTTTTTATTATGTATATAATTAATTATTAATTGAATTAATTTATCTAATCACGCGTCACCTTGTTTCTATCATGTATACATTTTTATATTATTTTGGTAATTCAATATATTGTTATGTTGGTTTTGTACCACACTTTCACTCTTCACAGGCACTTGTCACTTTATTGTACACTATCGTTCTAATTTGCTTTGATGGTCATGATGTATCATATGTATGTGGGTTGCACTAAACTGCTGCTAAAAGGTTTTGATATTTAATTTAATCGGCATGTCTTGCCGTTCGGGAGTATGTACCATTGCAGCCGCTATAGTTGAATTAAATTAACAGTTGGTAATCTCACAAGACATTGACCTGGCTCTCTCCCGTTATTTTGAGGAAAACCAGGTTAATGACACCTCACCTCTGTCGGTGTGGGCCGCCCACAAGTGTGTGATAAGAGGGGAGTTCATTAGACATGGAGCTCGGCGTAAGAAGGAAAGGCCAATGGAAATTTCCCAAATCTTAAAGGAAATTTCGGAATTGGAGCAGTTGCATAAATGCTCCCATGCGCAATTCAGCTCTTCTACTAGCCAGATGTAAACTCAAGGATAAGTTAGACACCCGTACGAACTTTCTTTTATCCAAGGGTAGGAGACATTTCTTCGAGTATGGTAATAAATGTGGTAGATTGCTAGCCAGATCTTTGAGAGAACAGAGAGCTAGGAATTACATTCCCCGTATCACTCCTCCACGAGGTCACGCCCTGAGTAATCCTAACTCCATAACAGAGGCTTTTGCCCACTTTTATCAAAACCTTTATAATCTCCCACAGTCTACCCAAGCTAGTTCTTCCTTGGATTCAGTCATGAGTACTTACCTGTCTGCTTCAGGGTTACCTAAACTACCGAGTGAGGCCCTTGAGGGTTTGAGTAGCCCGATTACTACTGAGGAGATAGGTGTAGCCCTAAAGTCAATGCAACCTAGTAAGGCTCCGGGTCCGGATGGACTTCCGGCCTCATACTATAAGAGATTCCTCCCCCTTCTTCAGACACCTCTCACTAATGCCCTGAATAGTGTGAGCTCAGGTACTCCCCTCCCTAGGGATATGTTGCACGCTCACATTACAGTGATCCACAAGGAAGGTAAGGACCCGACCACCTGCGCTAGTTACCGCCCTATATCTCTGCTTAATGTGGACATTAAGCTATTTGCTAAAATTTTGGCTACACGTTTGTCCCCTTTCCTATCTGATCTCATCCATACGGATCAAGTTGGATTTGTCCCTTCAAAGGAGGCGAGAGACAATACCATGAAAGTATTGAACTTGATTCATCATGCCAAATTACAACGCTCCCCCCTCTGTCTCCTATCTACTGACGCCGAAAAGGCGTTTGACAGGGTGGGTTGGCCTTGGTTATATGCAGTACTTAGCCATGTGGGTATCGAGGGTCCTCTGTTATCATGGATACGCTCTCTCTACTCCTCCCCCTCGGCATCCACAAAGGTGAATGGAGTGCTCTCGCCTCCCTTTGAAATTAGGAATGGCACTTGTCAAGGTTGCCCCCTATCACCCTTAATTTTTATCCTTACTTTAGAGCCTCTTCTGAGATCAATTAGGAAAAACCCTGACATCTCTGGCCTGGTAGTGGGTAGTCAGGAATTTAAAATAGCAGCCTACGCAGATGATCTGATGTTTACGATTACAAATCCCAGGATCACTTTCCCCAACCTTATTGCGGAATTTCAGAAGTTCCATAACTTGTCCAATCTGAAAATTAACCTACAAAAATCCGAGGCTCTTAATATATCCATTCCAAACTCCCTAGAGGCGGAACTGGCGGGCTCCTTACCTTTCAGATGGACGAAAGATGCCATCAAATACTTGGGTACGTTGATCCCCAAGGATTTGAAGGAAGTGTTCTCTAGAAATTACATTCCCTTATTGAGCCGGATCAGGGTGGATCTTAAGAGATGGTCCAAAGGCCTATATACTTGGTTTGGCAGGTGCGCTATATTCAAAATGAATGTCCTCCCACGCCTGTTATACTTATTCCAAACCCTCCCTATCCACATACCAGCTAGTTTCTTCAATTCTGCTCATCGTGACCTTTTCAAATTTATTTGGGCGGGTAAACATCCAAGAATTTCTAGATCCTTGCTACATGTCCCGAAGGAGAGGGGGGGGTATGGGGATACCGGACTTAAGGAAATATCATGCTGCCTCCATGTTTCAACGTGTGTTAGACTGGTGCCGTCACGTCCCTTTTAAACAATGGATTTCTATTGAGCAACTCTCTTCCCGTACCCCGTTGGCTTTACTACCGTGGGTTGATAGGAAGACTCCGACTGCAATCTCCTCACACCCTATCATAGGCCCTACTCTACTCCAATTTGACAAATATCAATGTATTCCTACAATCTCACCTACACCATCACCAATGTTCCCAATTTTGGGACACCTGGACTTCCCGGCGAGTATTTCGGGAGGCCCTTTTGTGCAGTGGAGAAGGAGTGGGAGGTGTCGTGCGCCTTTCTTTAGAACGGCAGGACGTTGGCTTACTCACGCTGAACTACTAGAGCAGTCTGAGCCTTGTACTTTCGGTCCTTGGAGAACTAGGCAACTGCATCACTTCCTCTCCTCCATTCCCTCCTCCCCGGATTTGGATAGAGCGCTCACTCCCTTTGAAAAAATGTGCATAGGTTCAGGTGTATATCGCCATTCCCTCTCAGAGTTATATAAAACTCTGGTAACACCTGACAAAGATTTCTACCCTTCTTATGTAAACAAGTGGACTCAGGATCTACGAATGGATATCTCCTCTGACCAATTGCTTAAAATATTCCAATTAGCTCATAAATCGTCCATTGCCAGTAAGTATCAAGAGGCTAGTTACAAAATATTGTCTAGGTGGTACTATGTTCCGACCCGTCTCCAAAGAATGTTTCCGACAGCGTCCCCTCTGTGCTGGCGTTGTGAATCGTCTCAGGGTTCGCTTCTCCATATTTTCTGGCAATGTGACAAAATCAGGCATTTTTGGGACTCAATTCATAGGGCTTTATCGTTCATCTTCCCTTTCACTATTCCAAATTCGCCAGGTTTTTTCTTATTGCTTCACTCGGATTTGCCCATGAGCTTACTCCGACGCTCCTGTTTGCGTCATATGGTAATTGCGGCTAGGTCTTGCATCCCGATGAAGTGGAAATCCTCGGTTCCACCATCCACTGAATTGTGGATTCAAAAAGTGGAAGAGATCCGGAGAATGGAGGAACTAACGGCATCTTTGAAGTGCAATAACAAAATTTTTGTCACGACTTGGACCCCTTGGTTCACCTTCCAAGATTCAACAGAGTATCAATCCTTGCTTACCTGAAGTGTCCCTTGCGCTTAACCCTCCTATTAAGTCTTCGCTAACTGGATTTGTCTCCCTCCCCCTCTGTGTTTTGTCTTTTCCCCCTGTCAGTTTTATTAATGTTGTCAAGTTTCTTGATAAGAATATTGCATGATCGGTCTCTATTAGAGAATAGCTTTTCTTTATGTCCGTCATGACCTTTATTATTTTGCTCAGTCAATATCATGGTTTTCATATGCTATGTATATTCAGATTCTATTGTCAGAATATCAATATGTTACTCATGTCTGTGTGCCGGACTGATTTCGGCTGTGCTATTTTGTGATATGTGATTTAACATGTTACAAGCTTTGTCTTATTCTTGAAACTTATAAATAAAGAATAAAAAAAAATAAAAAAAATAATTAAATTAACAGGTGAATAAGTGTCTGAGAGACGTGGAACTACATGATATAGACTTTTTTACCGTCCTGGTGTGGGATGGTGGCTCCGCTCATGTGACCCGTCACGTGACATTGCTTTTTCACGTGATTAATCATGTGATTTATGACGTAGTCTGCCGCACCATTAAGGTATCGCGAGATCTCGGACGCAACTCCAGGCGGGAACAACGTACTCGTTGGCTGATTGGTTTATAATATCATGCTCAGTAATTGGCCGAATCCGAGACGGGGAGGTATATAGGAAGGGGTGATTGGCTGAGTTATGCCCCGTGAGGAAGCGCATAGCGAAACGATCGTGGGGGGCGGTACGCTCCAGGCTGGGTCAGTACTCATTATTATTATTCCAAGTAGTGTCACTATAGGCTCTGTATAAGATTATCTCCGTTCCCCACTGTGCACAGTGACGGGCGGTGTATTCTCACAACATTGGGTGCATGTTTGCCATCTGAGCCTTTACTTACTATGCTACTATGTGTAATTAATACTAGTCCCTTATGTCTGGAGTGTTCTTATGTTTGCTGCTATATGTATTTTATTACAATTGATTAGTGTTATGTGTATGTATGTGGATTTACCAATAAATTATGAATTTCTCTATCTTGTTGCGTGGTAGTTTTTGATCTTGATAGGTGTTGAATGGCTGGTTCCATGCAAGATATATATGTTGTTGTTGATACTTTGGTGTTTTATTAATGGCTGTGCGTCCAACTTCTAGGGCCCTTGGCATCACCGGTTATTATATATGGAAAATCAGACATTGCAGGGAAAATGTAGCATTATATGGCGGTCATTCAAATAAATGGGCACCCATGTACTACATGGATTCACCAGGAGATGGAGCCCTTCTTCTTCTTATATACTAGTAATCATATCTGCTTATAATGGTTGTGATTCTACCATAAGTGCTGACTTTACAGACATCTGCAGATATTATAACCACGAGCTGCCATAAGCCTGATCTGATAAAGGATTCCAAAAGTTAAGCTATAAATAAAATCTTATATTACATCTCAAAACCGGCTTAACTGCACAATGCTATGAACAACGTACCACCACATTAAAAAATGTTACGAAAATATCACTGACAAGAAGTAAGGCTGATCAGAATATAGGATTTCATGGAAACAGATAAAGAATTAGAATTGACATTTAGCATATTTTTGTGTTATTTAGCCTTCCTGGAAGACAAATATTATCTTTGTTGATTAAAAAACGATATACGCAGACGTGTTAAAGGGGTTGCCTGGGCTTTTTCATATTGATGACCTATCCTCAGGATAGGTCACAAATATCAGATTGGCAGCGGTCCGGCACCCCCGCCGATCAGCTGTATGAGGAGATGGCGCACGTGCCGTCTCCCTTCTCTATTCCTGCTCTGCTGTCCCATTGACACACAGACACATAACGTTAGCTGATCTATGTGTCTAGGACATAATTTGCTATTAAAGGGGTTATCTAACCCCTATAATGACCCCCCTCCAATATACTTACTACGCTCCCCAGCACCCACGTCGATCCTGATACCCACACTGCTTCCGCTGCATCTCCCATTGTGGGTGATGCTAGAGAGGCTCACCCCTGTCGCGGCCTGCTGTAGACTAACCTCCCCAGTCTCCAGATGTTTTGATTGGCGCAACGGGAAGATGCAGCAGCAGCGGCCGTGCAGGCATCAGGAGTGATGCGGGTGGCGGGGAGCGGGGTGAGAATAACCAATCTGAGGGGCCTGGGCATTAGGGGGATCATTTTAAGCAACAGAGGTCCAAAGATATAGCAATATGTAAGAGTATTAGACTTTAAAACAAAATGGCTTCCCACCTCATTTTAAGATCTGTGGAGGCCCCTGAACAAGACGGTCTCGGTAGCTCCTAAATAATACTCCCATACACTGTAATAAATAATAAAATAAAGCTACCAAAATACCCACGTACCAGAGGTTTACAGGGAGGAATTTGCCAAACTAGCTTCAAAAAGTCACAAGTAGGTGCTTTGCAACTCTTTGGGGGTTGCTCATGCAAAAATAATTGCAACTTTTTGAGCACTGTGCCTATCAGCGACATCTATAGTTTTGAAGTGAAAATTTGGTGACACTTTCAGGAGAATATCACTTTTGTGACACACTTAGAAGGTGCTACTATTTTAAAAAGTTGGAAAAAAATCTGCAACCCCATGCCAAGTATTCACCACCTTACTTTTACTAAAATAGTAGCAACCACATTGCACTTACACCAAATGTATTATTACTGTGCACCTTTTTCCATAATTTGGTGCAGGTGCACATAACAACTCCAGTCTAAAAACTAACCTCAAATTCGCCTACAATGATATATTATACACAAGGGCGGACTGGAAACTAAAAGTGGCCCTGGAAAAAAACTTAAAAATGGTCCCATGTTGTAGACGGGTCCAAACTAAAAGAAGGCAACATAATTAGGCAGGGACAACAGAAGTAGGAGGGCCAGCAATACAATAGGGCAGAGCAATATACCTCCCCAGCTGAACTAGATACCACAGTGCAGCACAAAATACTGCATTCAACTGTATCGCTGTCCTGAGAACCTCAATATAGTTGAATTCAGGAGGGCTACTGGCCAGGTGAGTAGGAGAGAATCAGATCATTACATACCAAGCTTGCGGCCGTGAGAAGGGCTTGGGTGACCCTCCTAGGCATCAGCCCACTGGGAAAATTCCCTGTAGGGTTTATGACCAATCCGCCCCTGATTATACAGTGCACATATAATACTAACATACACTTATATACAGTTCTTATACAAGGTTCAGATAAAAATGTTCAGGTCACAGGTTCCCAAGAATTAGAGACTTGTAGTTGCAGTGACTTGTCTTAGGAGGATTGTGAAGGACTTTAGATGGAGGAGGCTCCAGGGTATTGAACCTTTTGCTCACTCTATCTGTGCTCATTTTGCTCTGCACAGCACATCGCTGCTCCAGCCTTTCCTGGCTTGCTCGGTTGGAACCTCTGCTCTGATATTCTATTACAGAGCTTTTAGCGGAAGGTACAGGCAAGATGCTCACTGCAGGGCATATAATACAAATCAGTATCCGCACTCCGCATACATGGCTGCAGTGTACAGATTCTCTATGCACTGCGGTGAACATTCCTTTAGGAGGCCTGAACATCAGGGGCCTCTTTTGGTGGTAAAATTAGAAAAATTAATATTTTTATAAATATACATTTTTATTTTTATAAACATTAATATTTTTAGGGTACTTTCTAACAATTTCAAAAATTTTTAGTTGAACGTTTAGGTACACTTTAAAAGAAAATATACCCTCCAACTCATGAAATCCACACAAATCATCATTTCAACTTTCCCATGTTCTTACCAAATATACTTTCTATGCATTCAAATACTGCATTGAAAACATACAAATAGCTAAATATCCTATAGGAAAACTGCAAATATTGAATTGACACATCTATAACGTATCCAGCCTTGCTAACTAAATACCCTGGTAAAGGCAGAGTGACTTGTTGGTGCACCAAAGGCACATGCGCCTCTAGCCCCTCCGGATTTTTGTGAATTCGAACAAGGAAAAAAAAAAAAACAGCCAATGCATATCCCTATTGTGTTGTACAAAGTCGGCCCTGTGCATGCGGCATAAGGCTGTATCTACACATGCAGGTTAGATGGACATGCGAGTTAAATTGACAAAGACTACATTTACATCATATAGCTGAGAAGACATGGAGAGGTGGCCTTGGCTCTATCTCTTGAAATCTAAATTGCTAGTTTGGTTGTCTCCAACTTTGGTATCTCCATATCTTTCATAGCCTTCAGTAGAATAGTCATCTCTTGTATATGTAACTGTGATAAGGGGTCAAGTATGGTCCAGAACCTGGAGTTTGAACAGGTAGACCCACCAGCCCTGCATTCTGCAAAGATGTCTATTCAATACATTTCTCAACATTTTGACAAGGCTTTAAAATGAAATATAATATTATTTCCCTGTCTGCACTGACTAGGAATGCACTAGAGAAGAATCTGGGAAGGCTAAGAAAAGATGATTGATAATAAAATTCTCTAGGTTCCCTGCTTTAATATCGGTCACGTATATTGTAAAGAATGGCTGTAGTAACATTTTACTAATATGGTGCAAGTAAATTTTTGTCTTGTTTTTCACCGGTGTTCTGGCAGTCATAAGGTCAGATCTAATCTCTGACTGCATTTAATCTGGACTTCTTGTGAGGAGGAGTGGTGGATTTATTAAGGTGAGGTGTAACTTTGCCATTTTAGGATTGTATATAAGACAAACCTCATATTAGACTGGTGGAGCATTATCAGCAGGCCTTGTTTCCTGGCAAAATGAGAGCAGGAGGTGTAACTTTTCTCCTCGGCCTGGCATTGATACAGGTCTCTTTTGCAGGTAAGACTTCATGAAAGCTATTCATATTACTTTCCTCATATAAATATTTTTGAATGCTAGAAAAGAATTGGACACATTTTAGTATGGTCCAGTAGTATTAGGACATATGTAAGAGTTGAAGATGTATCAAAGTTTAGGAAAGCATAAAGATTCTTAAGAAGGAGGTACGGTACTGCTCTTTCCCTGTCTTTTTTTACGGGACAATATTGTAGAAACTAGATGTTGCAGTCACACAAGAATCATCAGACACAGACTTTGTCCTGTATTAAAAGCTTATGCATTATAACGTAATCCCTTTATCAGTTCAAATAATAATATAATGGGCGGTTTACACTGCCCGATTGTTGGGCAGATTATCGGGAAAAGACGTTACGACTGAAAAAATTCTGCCCTTGTAAAGGTGCCACAGATCACCGATGAATGTGCAAAAAGCTCGATCAATGGGTTCATCTTTCATGCGGACACCTCAGTAATAATTTCTGAGCAGCAGATTGTGCTGTGTGAACTGCTCTCTGCTGCCCAGAAATAATTAGCAGTAGCCATGTCTTGCCCCATGTCTCAACACCTCCACTAACGAGCAGGCAATTATCAGGAAGGAACGGTTCCTTCACGATAATTGCTCCATCAAACCATCTAAATCCACCTGAAGTCTTTAGCTTGATTAAAGGGAATCTTTCACCCCATTTTTGGTCCATTATTATAATACATGAGTTGTACTGCAGATATAGAGTCCAAATAACTATTTTTTATATTCCTACTGCCCCCACATTGAAATACATTGTCAGGACTACCGTGCAAGCGCACAAGAGTCCTCTCCATTATGTCAGAACAGCACAGCAGTCCGGACTGTGTGTTTTAGTGCAGCTTTGAAAGCTGACAGAAGGGAGGACAGTAGGAAAATAAAAAATAGTCATCTGGACTCCTTATCTGCGCATGTATTACTGTAGATAGTCCAAAATCAGGGTGATAGATTCCCTTAAAAACTATACATATATCATATCCCAATATTCTTTCCTGCCACGTAAGAGAACAAAAAAGTTCTAAGATGATAATGTAGGAGGAGATACTCACATATAATTACTCTGTAAAGTATGGCAGAAGGGGATATCCATAAAATGCTGTTTAGTATGTATAAATTCTGTTTAATTAACCCTTCATGACCATGCAAATATTTTCATCACCGCTTGCCAAGAACTAGAACTTTTTTGTTTTTTCATCAATGTACCTGTATGAGGGCTTATTTTTTGCAGGACAAGTTATAGTTTTTAATGCACCATTTTGTGTACCGTATATGCCGGCGTATAAGACGACTGGGCGTATAAGACGACCCCCAACTTTTACACTGAAAAAATAGAGTTTGGGATATACTCGCCGTATAAGACTACCCCTTTTTCAACACACACCAAAGAAAAATTTAAAAAGCATTAGATCTGATTTCAATATGGTAATTTTAATTCAAATAAGTATGACATGCTGTTTGCATGCCATCCCTGCATCCCACCACCATCCCTAGGTACCACCGCCATCCCATGGTATCACCACCATCCCTGCATCCCACCACCTTCCTTGTCCTCCCTCCCTGCCTCCCAGACCCTAAACATGTGCCACCTATACCCTGAACATGTTTTTGTTATGTTATTCTTCATATTCACATTCACATCTGCGCCGCACTTAGATACGCCGCACGGAGATCTCGCACATGCGCAGGAGCGAGATGCGAGCGGCCGTGAGGATCCCGTGTATCCACGCTCGCCGCATGAAATCTCGCACATGCGTAGGAGCGAGATGCGAGCGGCCGGGAGGATGGCGGTACATGGAGCATACAAGGTACAGAGCAGGGGGCGGTATACAAGGTACAGCGCAGGGGGGGCATATGCCGTGGGTTACATCGCAGCTCTCAGCTGCTGGGGATACAAGGCAATAGCCCGGGCTCTCTCTGTTGATAATTCGGGCGTCCCAGCACTGCAGCGCCCGCCATACCCGGCGTATAAGACGACCCCCCACTCTAGAAAATATTTTCTAGGGCTCAAAAGTCGTCTTATACGCCGGTATATACGGTACATATAATCATTAATTAAAGCCAGCGGTCTAGCCTTATCCCCCTTTGTTTACATCAGTAAAAAGGCGTATTTGTGCTCACAAAGAAGTTTTTTTTTAATATGGTAGCATTATATCTTGTCATCTCTTGGTAGGAGATCGCCCACAGCTGCTTACTTTCTGGGTTCTTGGAGCACATTAATACACCACGAATATGTGAATAAAACGTTAGGGACATAATCATGTATAATTAGTATCATTGGTGGCTCAGTGGTTAGCACTCTTGCCTTACAGCTCTGGGGTCCTGGGTTCGAATCTGACCAAGGACAACATCTGCATGGAGTTTGTATGTTCTCCCCGTATGTGTGGGTTTCCTCCCGGTACTCTGGTTTCCTCCCACACTCCAAAGACATACTGATAGTGAACTTATATTGTGAGCCCCATTGGGGACAGGTTGATGCTAATGTCTGTAAAGCGCTGTGGAATATGTCAGCGCTATAGAAGTGAGTATAATAAATAAATAATTATCTGCAGTCACAAAATCCCATCTGCTCTTCAGGAACGAAATGCAAACATTGGGGGGAAGCCCTCTGGAGTAAGCAAAGCCTAAATGATTAAGATACAAATGCCTCTTCTTGGTTTGGTGCATCTTTGGGCCATGAATGGAAGTCTGTTCCAGCTATGAGCTGGCATAGATTTAAAAGGAGTAGTAAAGAGCAAATTAATTTGTTAAAAAAAAAAAACCTGCCTCCCTGAGGAATGAGGGGCTTGCCCCGCTGCTCAAGAAACTGCCCCCTGCCCCTTGATTAACAGAGCCAGAAATCTTGCCCTGTCAATCTTACCGTCAGTCAGAAGGTCTGCTGCTACCTAAGCAACGCAGATGGTGACTGTGCATGTACAGTTCCACTTCCAGGTGTAACCAGACCTATGAATTTTGCTTGACAGGCATTAGATAGGTCATCTTGCCTGTTGTTTCCTGATTACACATCGGCGAATGTATAATACAGCCTGTAGTCTCTGCCAGGACAAAGCTTGTTTTCATCCCTGCAGAGACTATTTGAGAATGCCATTGGTTTATTACCCATGCTCCTAATGATAGACTCCAAGCTATAATTAAGGCCAATTTTGGTATAAATTATAGTAAGAGTTCCATCACACATAGGTGTTTGCTGGCGTTTTTCTGCACTTTTGCATTTTTTTCTCGAATCAGCATTTTATTGGCGCCTTTTTTTTTTTTTTTTTGCTGTAAAAATACCACTTCCAGATGTTTCCTGAAGGTCTATGGGGGTCTATGAAATGCAGGACAAAGTCATTTTTTTCAGGGGCATAGCTAAAGACTCATGGGCCTTCTGGTGCAAGAGTTTAACTTGGGCCCCTTTCCCTCATTGCTTTGTGCCAAGGGGCAAGGGGGCACCTAGCCTTTCTGCTACCTGAGGAAAAAATTTCAACGGCACCCCCATGCCAAATTCTCAACCGAACCCCTTCCTTCCGGAAATAGTATTAAAGACAGACTTGGAAATTATTACATACAGGGTAATACTGCACCACATACCTCTTACATCCAGTCACATCTCCTCTAATTTAAAGGGAACCTGTCACCAAAAAAACGCTTACTAAGCTGTTAATAGTACCTTATAGTGCTGCATAGTAGTTTCCTAATGCACTTTTCCATCATTTAGCCGCATCTAGCCTCCTTGAGAAATCGATGTTTTATTCAGCCGCTGCCCCCTGCTTCAAGTCAGGCTTGAAGTCAAGGGGGCAGTGGCCTAGGCGTCTCCAATGCTGCTCTCCCCGCCTCCCGCCGCCTTTATTGACACGCCGGATCTCAGTACCGGGACCGCGCTCCCAGCCCGCATGCGCAGTAAAGGGCTGCTGTAGCGCGATCCCGGCTCCGGCTCGTACACTCAGCCGGCTTCAGTTTCGCTACTGCGCATGCGCCCGGCATCTTCTGTAACTGCGCTAGTATGTAAGGCGGGCGGGCGCATGCGCAGTAGCGAAACTGAAGCCGGCTGAGTGTACGAGCCGGAGCCGGGATCGCGCTACAGCAGCCCTTTACTGTGCATGCAGGCTGGGAGCGAGGTCCTGGCACTGAGATCCGGCTTGTCAATAAAGGCGGCGGGAGGCGGGGAGAGCAACATTGGAGACGCCTAGGCCGCTGCCCCCTTGACTTCAAACTTGACTTGAAGCACGGGGCAGCAGCTGAATAAAACATCGATTTCTCAAGGAGGCTAGATGCGGCTAAACGATGGAAAAGTGCATTAGGAGACTACTATGCAGCCCTATAAGGTACTATTAACAGCTTGGTAAGCGTTTTTTGGTGACAGGTTCCCTAAGTGTTCTCTTTCCTCATCTTCTCCATTTTGTACCAGACCACCATGATGATTTCTTTCACCCATCTCATCTCTGCAGAGTTTGACAAACAGACATCTTATTTTCCTACTTTTCTATCATCCTCCCACCTTCTGAACACCCTGTCCTGCCACCCCCAATACTGTGCCCACTGTGCTCCTCAATACCATATTACAGAAACAAGTAATCCCCCTGGAAGTAGTAGTACCAGACAGATAGTGCCCCCTTCAATAATTATTGGCCTAAAAAATAACTGTGCCCAGCAAATAGTCTCCCTGACACTAATGGTTAACATAATGTCCCCCAAAATAGTTGTGCTAAGCTGATAATGTGCCAGGATGCCCCCACAGTAATACTGCTCCCCAAAATACCACCAATAGAAAATTATCTGCCAGAGTGCATAGTGTTAACAGTGCCCCAATAGTAATAATGCCCCTACTGTGCCCAAGAAGTAGTAATGCTCCTATAGTGCCCATACTAGTAATCATGTTCCCCATAGTCCCCCAGTAGTAATAATTCTCCTTATAATGTGTGCTAGTAGAGAAATTCCCCCTTACATATCCCCTTACACCTCAGATCAGACCCCCATATCATACCTCATATCAGACCTCAAATCAGATCCCCATATCAGATTTCCAGATCAGACCTCAAATTAGACCCGTATATTACACCTCAGATCAGACCCCATATGAGACCTCAAATCAGAGCCCCTTTAGACCTCCATGTCAAACCCCCATATCAGACCTCACATCAGAGCCCCTTAGACCTCCATGGCAGACCCGCACTGCGTCTTCAGGTATTTTGACACCACCTTCTCTATAGGGGAAACTGCCATGAAGAAAACTCTAGTGGGAAGACACAGGGGCCCAGATTTACTACTCCAGTAGATAGTGTAAGTTTAGCCAGGCTGTCTAGACCTGCACCAGATTTAGCACAGGGGCTCAGTCTGGATGATAAATGTGGTGCAGGGATAGACTCTTTTCTCTGACTCTATACCAGGGGTGCACAACCTTTTCTGGTTGGGGGCCACATTGTCAGCCTGAACCAATTCCAAGGGCCGGAAATAAAACTTAAAGGGGTATTACCAACTGAAATACTAAATTCATGGCATATTGAACATGCAGTATATATCATAATTGTCTAGATACACTTCTAGTACTACCATCTAATGCGAGCCACAATACATAGACATATGTCTATTACCAGATGGTTGGGGGCCGCACATAATAGTATAGAGGGCCGCATGTGGCCCCTGGGCGGCAGGTTGTGCACCCCTACCCATACCTACTATTGGTTGGTTAATTTTGAGAATGATTCTTACGCCAGAATCGAGTCACAATTTGGGTACAAAATGATGCATCTTAGACCTGCGTCCTTTCCATACAAAGCTCCACTCCCTTTCTGCCAAGTCCTGCCCCCTTGTCGAGCATGTCGGAATAAGTGTAGAAACTAGATGCTCCAATTTGCGGCACTTTTTAGACGGATTTTTGACACATTAGTAAATCTGCACCACTGTGTGCAAAAAACACAGGTGCCAAAGTACATTTTTTCTGCAGTTTTTTTTACAGGTATAAAAGTGCCAGAGACAAATTCATGTGTGAAAGCACCCTACATGTGTTGTGCCATGACTGACCATGCTTTTCCTGCTAAGTTCCACCCAGAGTTGTGAAAAAAGTGGAAGCCAAATATTAGCACAAAAGCAGATATTGCACGAAAATGTGTAAACCTTTACAATACAATTGTGAGTGTGGCTTAATAAATGTGGTCAATCAGCTGCATTTAGTGCGGAATGAAGAATATTGACATAATTATTGATGAATATTGACATAATTAGAGAACATGTTCACAAATAATAATAATAATTTTATTTATATATCAGGGCCGGACTGGGACGAAAAATAGGCCCGGGCATTTTTGACTGAGCAGCCCAATCACATGACCCCCAACAGGCCCCACCCCCTTGCAGTCTAGGGGCGGAGCCAAAACCGGAAGCCCAGTTGAGAGGCAGGGCCAGCCACCAGTAAGATAGGAAGGCTTCAGCCAACACACAAGCTTCTTTGGGGGTCCCCAGGTGACATTAGGGGTCTTAGTACGATCCGGCCACCTAATCCGGCAGACAATGCAAGGAATCGACTGGACACAAAGCACAGCATGCAGCGGTTTATGTCCCGCTGATTCTCTGCATTTTTCCCCGATTGTGGCCGGATCTCTTCCGTACCCCATTATAGTTACTGGGGCTGGCGGGCATTCTGTCTGCATCCAGCAGTGCCGGATCCAGCGAATTCTCTGCTGGAACAGCCTGCCAGGATCACTAACGCAGATGTGAAAGTAGCCTAATACAGCGCCCCATACCTCTTATATCCAGTGACGTCTCCTCTGATGTAGATGTTCTCTTTCTTCATCTTCTCCATTCAGACCAGACCACCGTGATAATTTCTTTCAGCCATCTCACATCTCTGCAGAGTTTGACAGACATCTTAGTTTCCTACTTTTCCATCATCCTCCAATTAACATCCCATCATGCACCCCAATACTGAGAAGCTGTGCTCCCCAAAACTATACTGCAAAAAGAACTGTGCTAAGCTGATGCTGTGCCAGGGTGCCCCAAAAGTAATGGTGCTCCTAAAGTCCCAACAATAGTAATTATTTCTTTGCCAGAGTGCATTTAGTAGTAATAGTGCTCCTACAGTGCCCCCAACAGTAATTGTTTCCCACAAGTAATAATGCTCCCATAGTCCCCCAGTTGTAATAAAGCCCACCATAATGCCCCGATAGTAATAATTATCTTTATAATGTGTGACAGTAAACCCCCCCCTTATAATGTGCACCAGTACAAAAAATGCCCCGTTGTGTGGCAGTAAAAAAAGAAATACCTCCTCTTAGTGCCCCCAGTAGAGCCAATGTCCCCAGAGTGCCCTCGTGTGTTCCAATGACCCGTACTGTGTGCCCCTACAAAAAACACTTAGTGCCACCAGTTGAGCTTAGGTGCCCATAGTGACCTTATAATTTGTGCCAGTATAAAATACTCCTATATATTCCCCCTAGAAGATGCCCCCATAGTGCTCCTTCCCCGTCTTCATAGTGCCCTCCATAATGTGGCACTATAAAATGCCCCTATAGACTGCCCCACATAGATACCCCCATAATGCTCCTTTCCTCCCTTCCCCATAGTGGCATCAAAATCGGTGCCAGTATTATATGCCCCTATATAATGCCCTCATAGTGCTCTTGTCCCCCACTTCTCCAGAGTGCCCACCTATAATGCATGCCAGTATATAGGGCCCCCAGTAGATGCCCCCATAGTGCAGTCATACACGCACTCTCCACATACATGGACACAGTCTCCACATACATGGAGGCAGTCATACACGCACTCTCCACATACCAGGATGCACTCTCCACATACATGGACGCAGTCATACATGCGCTCACCATATACATAGATGCACTCATACAGGCACTCACCACATACATGGACGCAGTCATACACACACACACTCCACATACATGGATGCAGTCATACACACACACACTCTCCACATACATGGACGCAGTCAGACACGCACTCTCCACATACATGGACGCAGTCAGACACGCACTCTCCACATACATGGACGCAGTCATACACACACACACTCTCCACATACATGGACGCAGTCAGACACGCACTCTCCACATACATGGACGCAGTCAGACACGCACTCTCCACATACATGGACGCAGTCAGACACGCACTCTCCACATACATGGACGCAGTCAGACACGCACTCTCCACATACATGGACGCAGTCAGACACGCACTCTCCACATACATGGACGCAGTCAGACACGCACTCTCCACATACATGGACGCAGTCAGACACGCACTCTCCACATACATGGACGCAGTCAGACACGCACTCTCCACATACATGGACGCAGTCATACACGCACTCACCACATACATGGACGCAGTCTCCACATACATGCGCTCACCATATACATAGATGCACTCATACACACACTCTCCACATACATGGACGCAGTCATACACGCACTTAACATATACATGGACGCAGTCATTCACGCACTCTCCACACATACATGGACGCAGTCAGACACGCACTCTCCACATACATGGACGCACTCTCCACATACATGGGCGCAGTCATACACGCACTCTCCACATACATGGACGCAGTCATACACGCACTCTCCACATACATGGACGCAGTCATACACGCACTCTCCACATACATGGACGCAGTCATGCACGCATCCTCCACATACATGGACGCAGTCAGACACGCACTCTCCACATACATGGACGCAGTCAGACACGCACTCTCCACATACATGGACGCAGTCAGACACGCACTCTCCACATACATGGACGCAGTCATACACGCACTCCCCACATACATGGATGCAGTCATACACGTACTCTCTACATACATGAACGCAGTCTCCACATACATGGACGCAGTCATACACGTACTCTCTACATACATGAACGCAGTCTCCACATACATGGACGCAGTCATACACACACTCTCCACATACCAGGATGCACTCTCCACATACATGGACGCACTCATACATGCGCTCACCATATACATAGATGCACTCATACACACACTCACCACATGCATGGACGCACTCATACACGCACTTAACATATACATAGATGCTCTCATGCATGTGCTCACCATATACATAGATGCACTCATATACACACTCACCACATACATGGAAGCACTCTTCACAGACAGGGGCGCACTCATACACACAGTCACCACATACATGGACGCACACATATACAATACACATATATAGACACCCAGCTTTCCTGCTGTGCCTCTTCCCCATACACTAATGCCTCTGCACTTGTGCCATGCAGGATAGCAGGGAAGCTGGATGACATTTCATGATATAATTCACCCAGCTTTCCTACTGTACTGCAGGTCACATGTGCACAGTCTGGGAAAGCTGAATATAACTCCAGTTCCCCTGCTACTCACATCACCGGTGCAGTTGTGACAATCCAACTGATGTTCAGTATGGTGGCACTGGGCAGGAAAGTTCAGGCTGCAGGAATCGATTCGCGGGTAGAAAAGGGGGCGGGGCTATTATAGCTCCGCCCACATCGGGCCGCCCTGTTGCTGGTGACCACTGTCCATCATAAGAACTAAGGAGGGGAGAGGCGGAGCAATGTCACTGATGTCAGGAGGTCAGTGACAGAGTGCAAGTGGTGCAGCTGTAGCAGGAGAAGTCAGCTGCTCTGACAGGGGCCCGGGGTGACGGATGTACAGTGACTGCTCTCGGCCCGAAGCAGCTGCTTCCCTGATAGTTACGCCACTGGGAAGTGCTCATCTCCACTCCTGCCCGGCTGCTGCCTGCCACATTAATAAAAAAAATAAAAAAACTCAGCCGGCGGCCCGGCCCACCAGCATCATGGGCCTGGTGCTGAGGATTTTGCTGGGCCTTTTTATGGAACTGCACTCAGTGTCTTAATTACATATATATTTTATCGATACCATTAAAGTATTTTGTTCCTGCAACTACCCCTTCATTTGGCGTCTATCTTGGCAACATGGAGGGGGACCACGGGAGGGGGACCCTGTGGGTGGGGGCACCCTCAGGGCACTATAGTGTCAGCAAAACCGCTTTGTTTTCCTGACACTATAGTGATCATTTAACATTACTATGAAGATTACTGTTTTCTAGCTGCTGTGGACTGTGGACAACAGCAGCTAGAAACAGTAATTTTCATAGAGCTGTGTTATGATTTATGGACACAGCACTCAGCATGCTTAGCCAGTCAGATAGAAGGCTGGCTAAGCATGCTGAGAGCTGTGTCTAAATAACATAACACATTAAAGGGATTCTGTCACCAGGTTTCACCCCTGTCAGCTAAAAATATGCTGATGTTCAGGGCGTCTTCACGATTCTTAATGTGGGCTTATAAATGTCATCTGTGGGCTTATTTAGCTAAAAAACAGCTTTGACTAACCTGTCAGTCAAACAAATAAGGTGCCCAAGGGGATGTTAATGGATGCAAGGTGTCGGCCGCACCCGCCGCCGTTCGTGCCCAGTGCCGCCTTTCCGGACTTCTGCGCCGCCTCCTATTCCTCTGTGCCACCTATCGCTCTCCCTCCCCCCCCCCTCCTCCTGCTGTAAGATCTCGCGCATACAGGGGTTGAGCGAAGTGCCGGCGCATGCGCACTTTGCTGGAAGAAGCCAAATGGAGAAGTCTGCACGGGCGCATCAGGCAGAGCCCTGTGTGCAAGCGTGAGATCTTACAGCAGAAGGAGGGGGGAGAGAGGGAGAGCGAGAGGCGGCACAGAGGATTAGGAGGCGGTACAGAAGTCTGGAAAGGCGGCGCTGGGCACGAACGGCGGTGGGTGCGGCCGGCACCTTGCATCCATTAACATCCCCTTGGGCACCTTATTTGTTTGACTGACAGGTTAGTAATAGCTGTTTTTTAGCTAAATAAGCCCACAGATGACATTTATGAGCCCACATTAGGAATCGTGAAGACGCCCTGAACATCAGCATATTTTTAGCTGACAGAGGTCAAACCTGGTGACAGAATCTGTGTGTGGACTAGCAGCTAGAAACAGTAATTTCTTTAATGTGTTATGTTATTTAGACTGAGCTCTCAGCATGCTTAGCCAGTCAGTAATTTTCATAGTGCTGTTATGATTTATGGACACAGCTCTCAGCATGCTTAGCCAGCCTTCTATCTGGCTGTGCTTCTTGAGAGCCACAGTCCACAGGCTCAGAAACAGCCTGTGGACTGTGACTCTCAAGATGCAAAGCCAGATAGAAGGCTGGCTAAGCATGCTGAGAGCTGTGTCCATAAATCATAACAGCACTATGATTGCCCTCTCTTCCAACTGGATGAGTTTATCTGATACCTGCCCTGCTCCAGAAGCTCCTGCTGTCACTCGCGGGCTGGTGCGGCTGAGCGCTGTGGGCCGTGTGCTGGTCCAAACTGCTGAGCAGGTTGTACACAGCGCAGCGTGCAGGAGGGATAACCGCGGGCGCACTGAGGTCATATCCGGCGGGCCGGCATTACAGGAACCGCACCAGGTGCTCTGACGTCCTGCCGCCGGATATCCTGTGACGTATATCCGGCGGCAGGACGTCAGAGCAGCTGGTGCTGTTCCTGTAATGCCGCGGCCCGCGGATATGACCTCAGTAGTGATAGGAAGTTCGGATCTTTCAGATGAATCGGTTCATTTGAATCAGCTCATTCAAATAAACCGATTCATGAATCGGATCTTCGGTTCACTTGCTGAGTCACTGACTGCTGAGCTGACTCGCAAGTGAACCGAAGACTCTAGGTGCCGGTGCGCATGCGCAGATGCTATCCATTCGATTCACTTGCTGCTGCTGACTCAGTCGGCTCTTCAGCTCTATAATGAGTGAGTCAGGTTAAGGAAGAGTGATTGATTATAGTGATAGTGAAGGGAAGCTGAGGCTGACGCCGGACAGGAGGACTCAGGAGCTGTCACTGTGGTGTGCATTGTTGTCTGTTGTGCATTGTTACCCACAGTGACAACAGTCTGACACTGACAGTAGTACAACGAACCAAGTGAAGTGAAATGTGAATGCACGCACAGGGAAAAACTATGTGCTGAATTGATAACAGTATTACAGTAACACAGTCACTGGCTGATAATAAAATAGTCCCAACAGTCCCAACTTAACGGAATCCATAAAGGAGATGTGAACCCACCCTTAGTTATATAGCTACTGAATGAGATGCCTTTAACATATATATCTCCTGAGAAGCCAATTTGATCCTAAAGGGTTAATTCAACCTGTAATCTAAACTCTGTGTCATCTGTCACTTCTCTTATCTCTCTGCTCCTGTCAAAGGCGTACATAGAAATCACTGGGCCCCATAGCAAGAATCTAAATTGGGCCCCCATTCCCCTTTTATAGCCCCTCCCACTACCCATTCCAGGCCTCTCTCTTTGTTCCATGAACTATGTTCGCTGCTGTTTTATAATTTATGCCATCAGGGCCGGATTGGGATTACAAAACAGGCCTGGCACACAAAAGAGGTATAATAGATGCAGTGTGTACAGATGTATAGTGTATACAGCAGTGTACTGATATGTGAGGAACGTGGTATAATATATGCAGTGTGTTCAGGTATATAGTATATACAGCAGTGTACTGATATATGAGGTATAAATTACAGCTCGTACCTCACATATCAATCCAATACTGTATATACAATATACCTGTACACACCATCTATTATACCTCGTACCTAACATATCAGTACACTGCTGTATATACAATATATCTATACACACTGCATATATTATACCTCGTACCTCACATATCAGTACACTGCAATATATATTATATATCTGTACATATTGCATCTATAATACTGTTTAATATATGCTGTGTGTGTGTGTATATATATATATATATATATATATATATAGATGTGAGGCATACAAGGTATAATACTGTAGATGCAGTGTTTATAGAAATATGTGGTCAGTTATGCATTATAGTCACTGTGTGTGTGAGGTTCATGAGGTTGTGGTCACTGTACCTGTCTGAAGTATTATACATGAGTGAGCAATGAGTAAAAACAGGGCATGGAGGGGGGGGGGGTAAATGATGAAAAGTGGAGGACCTCCTCTTACCACTCCGTTCCAGTCTGTATGGATCAATGCAGAGCTGCTTGTGAACTTCTAATACTTGCTGTTAGGGGTTGAAGGACCTGTGATGATGTCATCACAGGTCCTGGCAGATGTACCTTTCAAACCTAGGAACTACACCATTTTTGGTGCAGTTCCTTTGCTAGATTCTGCAGGACCTGTGATGCTGAAGATGATGTCATCACAGGTCCTGGCAGATGCACTGTTCGAACCTGGGAACTACACTTTACACTGTGCAGTTCCCTTACAGGACCTGTGAAGACTCCCTGTACTACTCAGACGACTCAGAGCTGCTAGTGCTTGCCTTGCCTCAGCTCTGATTGGTTGGTGGGCGGGGAGGGGAGGGGCTGGCAGAAGCAGCTTCCACTCTAGGATCATATTACGCTCCTCCCGAGTCCCTCCCTCAGGCTCCTGCTGCCAGCGTGAGGTGAGCGTCTCTGCATTGTCTGTGTGCTGTGTGACAGCTGACAACAGAGGACTTTTAGCGCGGGCCGCTCCCGACGGCCTTTTGGCTGGCAGATGGGCCTATTTTTTGGTAGGGGCCTGGAGCTGCAGCTCCATCAGCCCCTACGTTAATCCGGCCCTGCCTATGGCCAGTCCGGCCCTGTTATATATTGCCAAATATTCCCAGCTCTTTACAATCAGAGAGTTTATGTACAAACAAAATAAATTACATAGTAACAAACTAGTCAACAATTAAAACAAGAAGAATGAGGGCCCTGCTCGCAAGAGCTTACAATTTATGAGGAGATGGGGTGACATATAAGGTAAAAAGTGCTTGTTTTGTACAATGGTCCGGACATCTTAACACAATAAGGGAGTAGATATAAAGCTGTATGAGCCAACCACCAGCAGATATCTGTAGTGCTTGTGAGTGCATGCGGTGTAGCGGACAGCGTTTCATGATGGCTTAGTTTCAGGTGAAAGGAGAAGAGTTAGATAAAGGAATGTGATAGGCCACCCTAAAAAGATGAGTTTTTAGGGAGCAACTAAAATTGTGGATGTTGTGAGTTAACCTGCTCGGGAGAAGTCTTGAAAACGGGAGTGAGATGTTCGGATTATGGTGGATGTTAGCCATAGGTCATTGGCTGAACGGAGAGCATGATGAGGCTATGTTCACACGGCCAAAATCTGCCACTGATACAGCAGTGGAAAACGGGTGTTTTCAACTGCTAAATCCACAACCAAAACTCACCACTCAGGTCAGCTTAGTGTGCTACCAGACACTTCTAGTGGTGTGTTGTTGTTTTTTTTTTTTTTTTAACTTTGGAGCAAAAGGATTGAACATATTGAAATTCTTCAATCTGCTTTCCTTCAACTTCTGGCATTAGTGTAAATTCTGTGGCAGAAATGTCTTCACCATTTATTTGAATGAGGTTGTTTTGGTAGCAGGCACATAGATTTCTGCAAGCCCCACTCAGGTGAATGGAACTGATTTTCAGGCCCCAGTGCTCTCCACTTTTTAATGTGATAAGAAGCTGCTTGTATGTCTTCTAAGGGGCTAGGTCTTCTAAGAAAACTGGGTGAGTTGATCTAATTTGCATCATGCATATGGGGTTCTAAAACGCTGGGCTACTACATTACCAGGGTACTGCTTCTGTACTGTTCTAGGATCCCACGAAATGATGTGTACTGTAGTTCTAATCACTGATGATACAGAAACACACTGGGATTAGAGTGACTCAGATTATGTCAGCCACCCTTAAGGCCCCCATACACATTAGTGTATCATTGAAGGACGGGTTTCTTTGATAGATAATAGGGTGGGGTGGGTGGGGGTTGGAGAAGGTATGGCCAAAGTGAATATTTTAGCCTGATTCTTCTGTTCTCCTGGGAGATAAGCTGTTGCCAGAAGTGTCTGCCAGCAACTTTTTCCTCTCTCCCCATTGAATACATATACATGTTTTGCCAAACCAAATGTAGATGTGTGCGGGGCAGTTGGGAGACAGCTATTGAATGTGTGTGGTAGCCTTTAGAGGCAAGAGTCTCTCCTTGATTTATTATACACATAACACTTGTGTAAGGTAACAAATTCTCCATGGCTGAGCATAATACATGAGGATAAGAGTGGAAGAAAATGCACATCACCAGAAGTGTAGACGCAAGTGTGAAAGCAAAAAGCACAATTCTTCATAACAACAATTCAAAATATCTTGTTTGCATGTGATATTACTGTAATTGAAACAAATTATACAATTTACATCTCCAGGCAACTCAACAAATAACACAGAAGAAGAGCCGAGAGCATTGGAAGACACAAAGGAAGAGCCGAGAGCATTGGAAAATGGTGGAGAGCCGGAAGCATTAGAAGATAGAATAGAGCTGGAAGCATTGGAAGATGGAGTAGAGCCGAAAGCATTGGAAGATAGAGCAGAGCCGAAAGCATTGGAAGATAGAGTAGAGCCGGAAGCATTGGAAGATGGAGTAGAGCCGAAAGCATTGGAAGATGGAGTAGAGCCGAAAGCATTGGAAGATGGAGTAGAGCCGAAAGCATTGGAAGATGGAGTAGAGCCGAAAGCATTGGAAGATGGAGTAGAGCCGAAAGCATTGGAAGATGGTGGAGAGCCGGAAGCATTGGAAGATGGTGGCGAGCCGGAAGCATTGGAAAATGGTGGAGAGCCGGAAGCATTGGAAGATAGAGTAGTGTTTGTAGATGGATATGTATTTAATGGTGATAAAATCTTTGCTGAAAAAGCTGATTCAATAATAAAATACAGTGCTGAAGTTATGAAAGGATGCACCACGGACGAGTGCCGCTACTACACCTATTGTAACAAAGTGGGTTATGACATCGTTTGTCTAGATATAAGGCTCAGTAAGTATCAATTTCTTTTGACATTGATTCTTAGGATGATTCTATTGATATGCTGAATATTTGACCCATACTTGCCAGATTTTCAGAACAGTCATGACTTTATTCTGGAATGCCATGTAGGCAGCCTCAAAATGTTTTACCTTATGCCCCTTCCATTTATATCGGACCCGCTCCAGCCATTGGCATTTGAATCACAGACCCCCAGGTGAAATTCGACAAACAAATACAAACCAGAACCACTAAATGAGATTAAATACAGACACCTTATCAGACGCTGTAAATAAATACAGTTCCCTCCAGAGCTATGGTAATTAAGACAGACCTGATACCAGTCTCTACAGAATCTTGCCTTTCCTCATTCCTGCAGCTGGTAATCCTCCTCACTTCTGGCCCATTGTCTGTGGTGGGGCCTGAGAATGAACTGGAGTGCAGAAATGATGAGTGGTGAGTATATTTTAAAGAGGAGACCGGACATATGCTCTTTTTGGAATCCACCAGGTCTCCATTTTTCAAGGTGAACTAGGTTAGTTTCACATCTGGGGCATAACTCTCCGGCAGTTCACCAGATCCGGCATAGCTGGATTGCTTAGCAGGCCAGCCTCTGGACCCCATGGACTATAATGGGAACCAGTTGAGATCCGGCTGCTTACTGGCAAATATGCTGGGATTCGGCTAGACAAAAACAGATGCACACAACAGCCTGTCGGAGAGCTGTGCTGCAGATGTGAAACTAGCCATAACCTCTCAAGAAATAAGTAATCTTCACTGTCCATATAGTGTATCTGAATAAATAAATGTGGTTGGTAAACCCTTACCACCCAGATGCAGGTTACTTCTCAGTTGTATTGAAGATACAGCAGTGATCATTTTTTTTTAACATTGTCTGAATGTATCTGATTGAAACCAGGTAGCTCAACATCAGCTCTATGAGCAGAAGTTGAAGAATATGGACATCCCCTTAAAAGCAATGGGGGGTCCAGTTTCTGGCATAAAAAGCCACACGTCCCGTTTTGTGACTTTTTAAATGCCCATGCTCCTAAATTCAGACCCTGGTGGCATTCTATATTACCTATGACACTGGGGAGTGGCGGAATCAGGGTCATTAGCCCCTGTAAATTTGCTAACGTTTACGCCAGTTTTCTGGCTTAAATGACGATTGAAATGTACTCCAGCTATGTGCGGAGGATGCGCCCAATATATGAAGTGGTTGCACCTCGTCATAAATTAGGCACATCCTCCAGCAGTGAAGGGGATATCAAAGACCAGCATAAAATGTATGTAAAGCTGTTCCAAAAAATGAGCTGATGGCTGGGAATGTTGTAAAGTAAAAAAGAAGCAATGCTACTACATCTCTGACATTCCAGTGGTGCTGTTCTGTGGCTTCCAGTGGTCTTTGTTTCCTGTGCTGCAGCAATAGTGTATCCGACTACCACAACTGACCGCTGAGACCAGTGATTGGCTGAAGCAGTCATGTGGAGTAGTCAGACACATCTTCGCTGCAGAGCCCTGTCGTGAGCACTGGAATGGAAAGGGCTTGAACAATGGAGAATTGCTTGGCTGTGATGTGGACAAAAGCAGCAGAACAGCACAGATTATAAAAGAAACAAGTGCTAACACCTTGCTTTTTGGAAATGGGGGTGACACTTGAATTTAAGTCCCTGGCAGTTTGAATGCTGCAGATTCTATCTTGGATTAGCCCCATTTAGTGGGGATAATCCACCCACCGACACCTACCATGGCTTCCAAATGTAGTGCCCCAGACAGTAATACCCATCCCTTGGTGCCTCAGAGAATAATTGTACCCCCTTTTGTGCCCCACACAGTCATAGTGCTCCACAAACAGCAATACTGCCTAGACTGTATTTGTGCCCGCATGTTGAAATAATGTTTTCGCTTCGTGCCCCCACATTGTTATAATGACACTTTATGGTACCCCTTTTTATAATGCTCCTTTTTGTGCTCCACAATATAATATCCCCCATTTCTTCCCCTACACTATAACAATGTCCTCCTTTGTGCCCTTAAATTTAAATGACCCCCCTTTCGTGTCTCCATATTGTTATAATGCCCCCTTTGTGCCTCCACAATATAATATGCCTGTCTGTTTCCACACAATATAAATATGTCATTTATTTGTGCCCCCACAGAATAAAAATGTCCCTCTTTTGTACCCCTCAATACAACGTTCTTCCTTGTGCCCCACATTGTAATAATGCCCCCCTTTTGTGCCCCCACATTATCACAGTTCCCTTTTGTGTTCCTCATTTTATTACCCCGTTTGTACCCCCACATTCTTATAATGTTCCACCTTTTGTGCCCCCACAATATAACAGCCCCGTTTTGCCCCTCAGTGCCCCATATTGTTAAAATGTCCCTATTTGTGCAATGAAATAATAAAAATAAAAATCCCCTTTCTCCATTGTCCCATGAGGAGCAGCTGGATCTTCCCATGGCTGCCTGTTGTCCGTCAGTGTCTAGCTTCAGGTGACACGATGATTTCCCTGTGTTGGAACGCCGTAGTCATCAAAGTTCTCCCGGCCTCTAGTAGGCCATAGGCCTAAACCAAACTGTGACTTGCCAGAGTAAATGGCGGGCCAGCCAGCAAATGGGGCTCTGCACCGCCATACCTATCAACTGGATCTGTTTCCTGAGGACTCAGATTCAGTGGAAAAATGGCACTGGACATTTGCAGGTCCTCTCCCAGCCTGGATGCGGTCACCCCCCCCCCCCCCTCCTCCCTTCCAGCCACTGGCTGAGAACACAAACACTTTTCAACTCAATTCGCTGTTCACTTCAACAACATAGGCCGAACTACAGTACAATAATGAATATCTTCTAGATGCTTTTTATTGAAGGTGCCTGGTAACAAATGTCCTTGCTGGCCTATGTTATGCCTGCTTCTGGCTCCTCCAATATTTTGAACATCATAATTTTTTAAATACCTTGTTTTAATGCAACATTACTGTAAAAATGTCTTCTTTCAGCCAACTCAACAGACCTTGCAGAAGAATTCAGAGAAGGTGCAGCTTTGGAATTTGACACAGTGTTTAAAGGTGGATATATATTTGATAATGATGAAACTTTTGCTGAAAAGATGAATTCACTGTTAGAGTACAGTCATCAAGTAATGAAGGAATGCCCCTCCAGAGATTGCCGTTACTACACGTTTTGCAGAAAAGTGGGTTACGACATTGTTTGTTTGAGTATAAAGCTCAGTAAGTATCATCTTAATTTCATATTTCCTTTTGGAGAGACTGTTATCCTCAGCCAAATTACCTGTGTGAAACATTGAAATGGAAAAACAGTGTAGCTGGCCCTCATCTCCCTCTATATTATACATAATCTACTCTTAAATGGGTTATCTTTTTGTAAAAAAAAGTGCATGACAATTTCTCTCTAATAAAACTAGAACCAGCCCTGTACCTCACATGGATTGAGGGCTCTCCCAATCGGTGCGCCAGTTGCTGTACTAAATTCTCTTTTGGGGGGGGGGGGGGGGTGGAGAGGGGGGCATGTTCTTTACATTGCAGCCCTCTCCCTATCATGTCCTCTCTCAGAGGTGTGTCCTTTCTCAGGCGCATGTTCTTTCTGCTGCATCTCTCCCTCTAACTGTCACAGCTTCTAAAAGAAGGTAAGGCTGGTGGTAGTTGAAGAATGGAGTTGAGCATGTCCGTCCGCCTCAGGAAGGTGGACAAAGAAATAAAGTAAAGAACAAACATACAGTTAACTTTTATTGAATAGTTTATGGGCTAAACAAAATTGTTAATAGCATGCAATTACAAAATTATTGAGATCCAGGTGCTGCCTAAAAAAAAGGAAGATTTTTCAAGGGAAAACACCTTTAAATGCTACTTCTCTACAAATGAAGAATATGGGAATATATATAACTGAATAAATAGAATTAAATAACAAAATATCTCTCTTCTGTTCTCCAAAGTTCTCATTTACCTATAAAAGGCAAGTGGTAGCTGCCCATAGAACATAGCATGATAAAGTGTATTGCAAGCAGAGTCTCAAAAACATCTTATATGTAAGTGGAAGGAATATTACTTTGCAAGATCAAAATCCATTATATCTAAATACTATGGAGTTTTGGTGGTGCATCATTTACAATTCATTATATTAAATAAAACACTCAACTGGGTTTGGACATGGAAGACTTTTCCCCATAGATATCTTATGAATTTTGTGTGAATCAGCTCCAAAATCTGCATGTGTTACATGCATGTTTTGCATCAGATTTACAGCAGATTTCATTCTTTGTCAAGGGGTGAAAATCTACAACAATTTTGCTACATTTCCGAGCATGCAATAAGTTTGCAAAATGTAAAATCCACGCATGTATTTTTTCTCTGCCACATGTGGATAGAGTTTTGTAAACCCCATCCACATTAATTGTACTGTATACTGCTATTTGAATGTAGTCTAACTGCATACTTTAGGTGAGCCAATACTAAGCAGGGCAAGGGACAAAGTTGTAATTGGGGTGGGTGAAATTCATGAATTTAAAAATACATGCAAAAACTTTAAAAAAATGTTAGATTTCTTTGTAAAATAAATTTGATGGTATGCCCAAGAGGTGAGGTAAAGAGCCTTAAAAGGAGTTGCAGAGAATTCCACTACAGATATGTAGCACGGTGACCGTAGCAGTCATCAAACATATTTTATGACATCACTGCAATTACCCCAAATATCTATCTATTGATCGATCGGTCTGTCTGTCTACCTACAGTATCTATCTGCTTTTAAGAAAAGGCTTCAGATCCTTTAACTTTCTTCACATTTTGTTATGTTGTGGCCTTGTGCTAAATTAAAAAAAAATTAAGTTTTCCGCCATCAATAGACCCTTAATACCCCATTATGAGATGCCGGTCTTAATAAAGCCCCATAGGTGGCAGTGGATCCGCTAAAGTTATGAAGAGGTGCTGGCCTCTCCATAACTTCAGCGCATCCCGCGCCAGTTCTCAATGAGCTTCCGAGCTGTCTTACATTTAGAACATTTTCTCAGTCTAAACCAGGCGTAGAAAACGAGGAATGAGACCGGCCTACCGGTCCGTCCCCTTCCCTACAGACACCGTGCCCACAACTTTAGATCTGGCGTGGGCGGGGAAAAGTCGCAGATTGCAGCACAACTAACAGTCGCGCCACCATCTGTGCCTGAAATATGACTAATATAGGCGTATTTTAGTATAATAAATAACCCCCTAAAATAGGCATACATATTCAGATCCTTTGCCATGACACTTGGGATTTAGCTCTGGGTGCCTCCCATTTCCCTTGATCATCTTTGAGATGTGGAAAGTCCACTTTTGGTAAAATTTGCAGTTGATTGGACATGATGGAAAGACACCCCTGTCTATATAAAGGTATCACAGCTGACAATGCATATCAGAGCAAAAACTAGGCCATGAAGAGGAAAGAACTGCTTGTAGAGTCAGTAATGTGTGGTAGCACACATATGGAAAAGGGTACAAAAATTCTGCTACACTGAAAGTTCCCAAGAGCACAGTGGCCTTCATAATTCCTCCTCTTCCTAGAGCTGGCCACCTCGCCAAGTATTCAGGGTAGAAGAGCCTTGGTAAGAGAGGTGACACAGAAACCAATGGTCACTCTGGCTGAGTTCCAAAGATTCTATGTACTGATGGGAGATACTTTCAGAAGGTTAACCATTACTGCAGCACTCCACCAATCTGAGCTTTATTGCAGAGTGGCTTGAACAATGCCTCTCCTCACTAAAAGATACATGAAAGTTTGAAAAAAGCACAGGACTCTCAGACTGTGAGAAACAAGATTCTGTGGTCTGATGAAACCGAGTCTGAACTTTTTGGCCTTATCTCTAAGCTTCATGTTTGGAGGAAACCAGGCACTGTTCATCTCCTGCCCAATACTATCCCTGCAGTGAAGCATGGTGGTGGCAGCATCTTGCTGTCAGGTTCTTTTTGAGCAGCTGGGACAGGATCAGAGTTGAGGGAAAGCTGAATGGAGAAGACTACATAGATATTCTTAATGCAAACCTGATCCACAGCCCTGTACATGTCCTTGAGTGGCACAGCCAAAGCCCAGACTTGTAGCCAATCAATTATTGCCTGAAAATGGCTGTCTACCAATGACCCCCATCCAACCTGACAGTGCTTGAGAGGATCTGCAGAGAAAATGGCAGAAAATCTCTAAATCCAGGTATGCAAACCGTGTGGCATCATGCCCAAGAGGACTGGAGGCTGTAATTGTTGCCAAAAGTTCAACTTAGTACAGAGTAAACTGTAAATGCAATATTTTAGTTTTTCCTTTTCAATAAATTAGCAAAGATTTTGAACATTCTGTTTTGACTTTGTCATTATGGAGCACTGAGTGCAGAATGATGGGGAAAAACTAGATATTTTTTTATTTTAGTACATGGCTGCAATGTAAAATGTGAAAAAAGTGAAAAGGTCTAGACTTTACGAATGCATTTAAAGTTTATTGATCCATTGATAGAGAATGCATTAATGAATGTCCAAGAATATCCTACAACAGAGCACCCGTATGCCTGCAATAATTTAGTTTATCAAATGAATATAAAATGAAGTAAGTTTGTTAGTAGCTCAATGAGTTCTTGTCCTAAAGTCATAATTAAAGTCAGGTCCATAAATATTGGGACATTGACACAATTCTAACATTTATGGCTCTATACACCAACACAATGGATTTGAAATGAAACAAACAAGATGTGCTTTACCTGCAGACTGTCAGCTTTAATTTGAGGGTATTTACATCAAAATCAGGTGAACGGTGTAGGAATTACAACAGTTAACAAGTGGGAGGCACATATGCAAAGGGACCAAAAGTAATGGGACAGTATAATAATCATAAATCAAACTTTCACTTTAATACTTGGTGGCAAATCCTTTGCAGTCAATTACAGCCTGAAGTCTGGAACGCATAGACATCCCCAGATGCTGGGTTTCATCCCTGGTGATGCTCTGCCAGGCCTCTACTGCAACTGTCTTCAGTTCCTGCTTGTTCTTGGGGCATTTTCCCTTCAGTTTTGTCTTCAGCAAGTGAAATACATGCTCAATCGGATTTAGGTCAGGTGATTGACTATTGGCCATTGCATAACATTCCACTTCTTTCCCTTAAAAAACTCTTTGGTTGCTTTTGCAGTATGCTTTGGGTCATTGTCCATCTGCACTGTGAAGTGCCTTCCAAAGAGTTCTGAAGCATTTGGCTGAATATGAGCAGATAATATTGCTGGAAACACTTCAGAATTCATCCTGCTGCTTTTGTCAGCAGTCACATTATCAATAAATAAAAGAGAACCAGTTCCATTGGCAGCCATACATGCCCACACCATAACACTACCACCACCATGCTTCACTAATGAGGTGGTATGCTTGGGATCATGAGCAGTTCCTTTCCTTCTCCATACTCTTCTCTTTCAATCACTCTGGTACAAGTTGATCTTGGTCTCATCTGTCCATAAGATGTTGTTCCAGAACTGTGAAGGCTTTTTTAGATGTCGTTTGGCAAACTCTAATCTGGCCTTCCTGTTTTTGAGGCTCACCAATGGTTTACATCTTGTGGTTAACCCTCTGTATTCACTGGTGAAGTCTTCTCTTGATTGTTGACTTTGACACACATACACCTACCTCCTGGAGAGTGTTCTTGATCTGGCCAACTGTCGTGAAGGGTGTTTTCGTCACCAGGGAAAGAATTATTCGGTCATCCACCACAGTTGTTTTCTGTGGTCTTCCGGGTCTTTTGGTGTTGCTGAGCTCACCGGTGCGTTCCTTCTTTTTAAGAATGTTCCAAACAGTTGTTTTGGCCACGCCTAATGTTTTTGCTATCTCTCTGATGGGTTTGTTTTGTTTTTTCAGCCTGATGATGGCTTGCTTCACTGATAGTGACAGCTCTTTGGATCTCATCTTGAGAGTTGACAGCAACAGATTCCAAATGCAAATAGCACACTTGAAATGAACTCTGGACCTTTTATCTGCTCATTGAAATTGGGATAATGAGGGAATAATACACACCTGGCCATGGAACAGTTGAGAAGCCAATTGTCCCATTACTTTTGGTCTCTGGGAGGCACATATGCAAACTGTTGTAATTCCTGCACCGTTTACCTGATTTGGATGTAAATACCCTCAAATTAAAGCTGACAGTCTGCAGTTAAAACACATCTTGTTCGTTTCATTTCAAATTCATTGTGGTGGTGTGTAGAGTCAAAAATGTTAGAATTGTGTCGATGTCCCAATATTTATGGACCTGACTGTATTTAGAATGAACTGGGCCATTTCATTGAATGGTTCGATGCCAGAACTAAAAGTGGCTAGGAGTGCCTTCATACATGGACGAATTTGCTGCAAAAAATTTCTGTGACTGAAAGCCGAAATTAGACTTACCAGTAATTCAGTTTCCACAAAATCACCACAACGGCCACGAGGAGATTGACCCCTGACCTCTGTAGGGGCAGGAACAGAGAGAGGGTTTAAATCCCCCCCTCCCACCACCAGCACCAGTGTGTCCAAAATTACAGAGACAGAAACAAAGGTGGTGAGAAAAAATAAATAAGTCAAGAGGATATTACTTCATAACCTCCAAGCTCAGGACCAAATTTAGGGTAGGGAATATATGTGCCGTCGTGGTGATTCCGTGGAAACTGAATTACCGGTAAGTCTAATTCTGGCTTTCCACCTCATCACCATGACGGCCACGAGGAGATATAAACCATATAAACTGGGGGGGGGGGGGGGGGGGGGACCGCCTGGAGGACTTTACGTCCAAAAGACAAGTCTGAACTACTAGATAAGTCTAGTCTATAGTGCTTCATAAAGGTGTGAATGCTGGACCATGTGGCAGCTTTACAGATGTCCTCTAGAGAAGCTCCGGCCCTCTCGGCCTGGGAAGAGTACATAGCTCGGGTAGAGTGGGCTCTTAGGTTTAAGGGACAAGGTAGGCCCTGGATTTCATAACAAAGAGAAATAGAATCCCTAATCCATCGTGCTAGAGAAGACTTGGAGGCTTTTAGACCCTTATTCTTACCTGAAAATAAGACTAACAGGTTATTGGTTTTACGGAATTCTTTTGTAACCTCAAGGTACCGTAAAACCGAGCATCTCACATCTAGTGAATGGAAACTGGATTCTCTACTGTTAGAGGGATTACTACAAAAGGAAGGCAAAATTATCTCCTGGTTTCGGTGGAAATCGGATACCATTTTAGGAAGAAAACCGGGATCTAGCCTAAGAATGATTCTATCATCGGTGCTACGGAGATAGGGTTCTTGTATTGATAGGGCTTGAATTTCACCTAGCCTTCTTGCGGATGTGATGGCAACAAGAAAAGCGGTTTTTAGAGATAGGTATTTAATTGAACAATCTGACAAGGGCTCGAAAGGGGCAAGTGTCAGGCCTGTGAGCACTGTATTTAGGTCCCAGGTAGGGATCCGGGATTTTAGAGAAGGACGGAGCCGAGAAGCTGTTTTCATAAATCTACTAATCCACCGGTGGTTGGCTAGATCTTGATCAAAGAAACAAGCTAGGGCCGAGACTTGTACCTTCAGGGTGGAAGGTCTAAGACCTAGCTCGAGACCTTGCTGGAGGAACTCTAGGATTTTCTGAAAGTTAGGAGGCCCTAATTTCAGGGCAGGGTTACTGATCCAGGAGCAAAACCTCTTCCAAATTTTCAGATATATCGAAAAGGTGACCTTCTTTCTACTTGCTTTCAGGGTAGAGATTACCCGATCAGAGAGACCTTGTGATTTCAACATCTGGACCTCAGGATCCAGGCTGATAATTTGAGGAAACCCGGGTTTTGGTGTAAGATTGGCCCCTGGTGAAGCAGGTCCCTCCTGGATGCGAGAGGCCACGGGTTCTCTACTGATTCTTAGGGAAGGGAACCAGCTCCTCTTCGGCCAATAAGGGGCTATTAATATTAAGGTTGTATCTTCTTGGTTGAGCTTCTGGATTATCTTGGGAAGTAGAGGCAGGGGTGGGAATGCATAACAGAGGTTCCAATTCCACCATATCGTGAGTGCGTCCAGTGCCCAGGGATTGTCTCGTGGATTTAGGGAACAGAACGTTGGTACCTTTGTGTTCTTCTTTGAGGCGAACAAGTCTATTTGAGGGGTGCCTCATCTGTCTATTAGCATCTGGAACACGTTCTGGTTCAGAGACCATTCGGTGTGGTCTATTAGCTGTCGACTGAGGTAGTCTGCTTCCACGTTTAGTGCTCCTTCAGGTGAATCGCGGAGATGGATTTTACGTGGGACTCCGCCCAATTGAAGATCTTCCCTGCCACGAACATTAGCTTTCCTGATCTCGTCCCTCCTTGGTGAGAGAGGTAAGCTACTGTTGTAGTGTTGTCGGAAAGGACCTTCACATGCAGGCCCTCGAGTAGGTCCTCTGCTGCCTTTAATGTTTTCCAAACCGCTTTCAGCTCTCTGAAGTTGGAGGATTGAGAGTGAGTTGTTGGCAGCCAGGAACCCTGAAAATAATGATCCCCCACTTTCGCTCCCCATCCTTTTTCGCTTGCGTCTGTTAGGACTTTGATGTAGGGAGTCTTCTCCCAAGGAACTCCTAAGGACAGGTTGTTTGCGCTCGTCCACCAGTCGAGGGAGGCTTTTACTGTTGGAAGGATAAGCACCTTGTGATTTAAAGAATTCTGCTGCCTGTTCCAGATTCTGAGAATCCACGACTGGAGGGATCGGAAGTGCGACTGACTCCAGGGGACAGAAGGAATGCAAGACGAGAGGTGACTCAGAAGGCTCATGGCTTCCCTTATGGGACAAGACCTCCTGTTCTGAAACCGTCGGATCTTTAACTGAAGGTTTCTGATCTTGTCTGATGGGAGGAATGTATGTTGAACCCGGGAATCCAGGATGACCCCTAGAAACTGGATTGTGCTAGAAGGTAGAAAATTTGATTTCTTCAGATTCACCAACCACCCTATATCCTGAATGAGAGACAGGAAGGTTACTAGGTCTGTTTTGAGCTGGCTCTCTGAGTTTCCAATCAGGACAAAGTCGTCCAGGTATGGTACGATCACCAGGCCCTTGTGTCTCAGGAAGGCCACCATCTCGACCACCAGTTTCGTGAAGACTCTGGGAGCAGATGATATCCCAAAGGGAAGGGCCGTAAACTGGAACTAAAAGGTTACTCCCCTGTGATCTTGAATGGTGAATCTTAAAAACTTCTGAAAATCCGGATGGATTGGGACGTGATAGTAAGCATCCCGTAGGTCTACTATACACATCAGAGCGTTTCTCCTTATTAATGGTATCAGGGATTTTAGGGATTCCATCCTGAATTTTCGATATACTATAAACCTGTTCAGGGTCTTTAGATTTATGATGGTGCGAAATGAACCTTCTTTCTTTTCTACCAGGAAGAGATTCGAGTAGAACCCCTGTCCTAGCTGTGTTGATGGTACCTGGATTACCACTTCCATATATAGAAGGTTCTGAATCCACTCCAGGATCTTCTTGCGTACATTGAAGGAGCCCGGGTTGGTTACAATGAAGCGGTCTGGGGGAGATGAAGAAAATTCGATCTGGTATCTGAATTTTATGATGTCCCGGATCCAAGGGTTCGGAGTAATGGACTTCCAAGGAGCCAGAAAATTCTTCAATCTCCCCCCGACTTTGGCGTCAATGTTTGTCAGAAGATTTGTTCTGGGAAGAGGGAGGGGTACCTCTCCCCCTGCCCCCTTTAGGGTAGCTCCAACGCCCCGACTTTCCTTTATCCCTATAGGGCCTATTCTGGCTAGTGGGTGCACGAAAGGGATATTTTCTTTTATAGGGTCGTTCCTCCGGGAAGCCCTTTTTCTTATCCGCTGCTTTCCCTAAAATACAGTCTAATACAGGGCCGAAGACGTACTCCCCCGAGAACGGGATGGAGCACAACTTCATCTTTGAGGTGTTATCCCCTGACCAGCATTTCATCCACAGAGCCCGGCGGGCCGCGTTGGAGAGGCCGGCGTCTTTAGCAGCGAATCTGACAGATTCTGCCGAGGCATCTGCCATGAATGCCGTGGCGGATTTAAGTAAGGGAAGGGACCTTAAGATCTATTCTCTAGGGGTGTTGTCCCTAATATGAGACTCCAAGTCGTTCAACCACAAACCCATAGACCTTGCCACCGAGGTGTCGGCAATATTAGATTTTAGGTTAAACATAGCGGCCTCCCAAGATTTCTTTAACAGACTATCCGCCTTCCTGTCCATGGGGTCGCGTAACTGGGAGGCATCCTCAAAGGGCAAGGCAGTCTTTTTATTAACTTTTGCTACTTGTACATCAATTTTAGGTGTTTCATTGAAAATTTTACATTCATTTGGATCGAACAACAGACGATTCCTGAAGGACTTGGACACCCCCACACGTTTCTCGGGATTTGACCACTCATCGAGCACCATATCGCGTATATTTTCATTAAATCGGGAAGACCCGGGGTCTTCTTAACATGAAGTCTCCCGAACATCTCGTCCTACACAGAGTGAGCTTTTGGAGCTTCTTCCACCCCCATAGTGGCTCTGACTGCCCTTAGTAGGTCTGGCATCTCGTCTGAGGAGAAACAAAATCTTCTGTCCAATTCGGAAATTTCTATATCAGAGGAAGCCTCCTCATCCTCCCAGGGTCTCCGAATCAGAGGAAGAAAAAGACGGCCTTTTCTGTCTTTTAGATGGAGGTAGATCCCTGGGTAAGGAGGAGAGCTGGGATAAGGAGGATTTTACTTCCTCGTGTATCATAGATCTAAGCTCCTCAATTAAGGAAGGCTGTTCTTCCCGTATAACGCTAGAGATACAATCTTTACATAATCTCTTGCGGTAATCGTCCGGCAGTCGCTTAAAACAGGATACACATTTAGCAGGCTTCCTGACTTTCTTCTGAGCCTCCTTAGGGACCTGGGGGGGGGGAATGGGGGAAATAGCCCCAATCAGGCTAGCTGAACACAAACATATACAGGGAGTGCAGAATTATTAGGCAAATGAGTATTTTGACCACATCATCCTCTTTATCAATGTTGTCTTACTCCAAGCTGTATAGGCTCGAAAGCCTACTACCAATTAAGCATATTAGGTGATGTGCATCTCTGTAATGAGAAGGGGTGTGGTCTAATGACATCAACACCCTATATTAGGTGTGCATAATTATTAGGCAACTTCCTTTCCTTTGGCAAAATGGGTCAAAAGGAGGACTTGACAGGCTCAGAAAAGTCAAAAATAGTGAGATATCTTGCAGAGGGATGCAGCACTCTTAAAATTGCAAAGCTTCTGAAGCGTGATCATCGAACAATCAAGTGTTTCATTCAAAATAGTCAACAGGGTCGCAAGAAGCGTGTGGAAAAACCAAGGCGCAAAATAACTGCCCATGAACTGAGAAAAGTCAAGCGTGCAGCTGCCAAGATGCCACTTGCCACCAGTTTGGCCATATTTCAGAGCTGCAACATCACTGGAGTGCCCAAAAGCACAAGGTGTGCAATACTCAGAGACATGGCCAAGGTAAGAAAGGCTGAAAGACGACCACCACTGAACAAGACACACAAGCTGAAACGTCAAGACTGGGCCAAGAAATATCTCAAGACTGATTTTTCAAAGGTTTTATGGACTGATGAAATGAGAGTGAGTCTTGATGGGCCAGATGGATGGGCCCGTGGCTGGATTGGTAAAGGGCAGAGAGCTCCAGTCTGACTCAGACACCAGCAAGGTGGAGGTGGAGTACTGGTTTGGGCTGGTATCATCAAAGATGAGCTTGTGGGGCCTTTTCGGGTTGAGGATGGAGTCAAGCTCAACTCCCAGTCCTACTGCCAGTTTCTGGAAGACACCTTCTTCAAGCAGTGGTACAGGAAGAAGTCTGCATCCTTCAAGAAAAACATGATTTTCATGCAGGACAATGCTCCATCACACGCGTCCAAGTACTCCACAGCGTGGCTGGCAAGAAAGGGTATAAAAGAAGAAAATCTAATGACATGGCCTCCTTGTTCACCTGATCTGAACCCCATTGAGAACCTGTGGTCCATCATCAAATGTGAGATTTACAAGGAGGGAAAACAGTACACCTCTCTGAACAGTGTCTGGGAGGCTGTGGTTGCTGCTGCACGCAATGTTGATGGTGAACAGATCAAAACACTGACAGAATCCATGGATGGCAGGCTTTTGAGTGTCCTTGCAAAGAAAGGTGGCTATATTGGTCACTGATTTGTTTTTGTTTTGTTTTTGAATGTCAGAAATGTATATTTGTAAATGTTGAGATGTTATATTGGCTTCACTGGTAAAAATAAATAATTGAAATGGGTATATATTTGTTTTTTGTTAAGTTGCCTAATAATTATGCACAGTAATAGTCACCTGCACACACAGATATCCCCCTAAAATATCTAAAACTAAAAACAAACTAAAAACTACTTCCAAAAATATTCAGCTTTGATATTAATGAGTTTTTTGGGTTCATTGAGAACATGGTTGTTGTTCAATAATAAAATTAATCCTCAAAAATACAACTTGCCTAATAATTATGCACTCCCTGTATAGAAAAGTATGTAAGCCCCAAGCCTGAAGAGTGGAGGAAGAGGATGAATGACAGATAACCTCAAAACAGTGCAGACACAGTTAACAGGGCAATAGCGCTTTCCCCACAGGGGAACTTACGGCAGGCGGCACAAAGGGGTCTCCTGGGGAGTGGGGCTCCGCAGACATGTCGGCACACACAACGGCTGTTGCTCGGCACTTCCATGTGCTGTGCCGATGTTTTGAAGGAGACGCATCCTAAATACGTCACTTCCTCTGTCCACCGGAAGTGACGTCTGCCGCATACCTGAAGCGCTTCCCGAGGAGCAGGCTCACGTATAGTAACGGAGCGAGGCCTCCCACATCACCCCCTGCCCAGCATTAGTACAGAGACCGCAGGAGGGCAGGGGAACACCAGGTAACCGGAGGTGTTTTGGAATGACATCAACTTCATCTCCCTGGGTAGGGAGACTCTCTCTGCCCCTGTCCTCTGTAGGGACAGGAAAACACTGGTGCTGGTGGTGGGAGGGGGGGATTTAAACCCTCTCTCTGTTCCTGCCCCTACAGAGGTCAGGGGTCAATCTCCTCGTGGCCGTCGTGGTGATGAGGTGGAAAATCAGTTCCATTCATCTGAATAAGGTTGTTTTGGCAGGAAGCACATGGATTTCTATAAGCTCCATTAAGCTGAATGGAACTGATTTTTAGTCATTAGTATTAGTTTTAGTATAGTATTAGTATAGTTTAGAAATTTTCTGCAGCAAATTCATCCATGTATGAAAACACTCTTAGAAGGTACTGGACACTTTTAGTTCTGGCATTGAACCATTCAATGAAATGGTCCTGTTAATTTTAAAGAATTATGACTTTAGGTCAGGAACTGAGGACTGAGCTGCTAAACAAATTAGGGTGGGTTCACATCCGCGTTCTGGATACAGTTATGACTTTCCGTTATAAAATAGTTATAACGGAAAATAACGGAATCCATAAGATGGAAGGACAGATCCATTATGCTGCCCATAGACTTGTATTATGACGGAATGCAAAAAAAAAGGAATCCTTTAAAAGATATTCCGTCCTAATAGAAGTCTATGGGGAAGCATAACGGATCCGTGTGGTTTCCGTTATGCAGAACAGAGAAAAAAGTCCTGTCGACAGGACTTTGTTTTCCGACTTGCATAACGGGACCCAGACGGATCCGTTATGATTCCCATAGACTTCTATTAAGATGGATCAAAACGGAATGCCTCTAAAGGCTTCCGTTTTGACTTCCGTCTTATGGATTCCGTTATTTTCCGTTATAACCATGTTATAACGGAGAGCCATAATGGAATCCAGATTGCAGATGTGAACCCACCCTTACTTTGTTTTATATTTATTTTAAAAACTAAATTATTGCAAGCATACGGGTTCAGAATCTGATGTAGGATATTCTTGGAGATTTGTTGATGCATTTGCTATCAATGTATCAATGGACTATAAAATCTGCCACGTGTGAAGGCACCCTTGGAGCTTATGACTAGTCATCCAACAAATAAAAAAAACTGTGAATATGACTGTCTATTAGTTTAGATGTTGTATGCTCAATCAACATTATCCAAAACTATTCTAGCATAAAATTTGGATATTTATATTGGCTTTCCCTCAATGAGCACCTGTGTAATGTCATCTAATGTAATGTTGTGAAGCATAATTGCAGTAGCTGGCTTGGTATTTCTCAACAATGTATGACTTAAAGGACATTTCTAGCATGGGACAGAATGGCATCTCCATCTACAGCATGTGGATATTTTACTAAATGCATTTTGCAATTTTTGCTCCTCAGCAGCCACATATGGTGCTAAAGGAGTTTATTATTATTCTTTAAAATTGATGGACTATCCTTAGGTCCAACTTAGCACTCTTTGTGATCAGTTGCATTAAAGGTCTGTGGTGCTCTGGCAAGTGTCCCCTTCATTGTTAATCAGGCACAGCTCCATATGTTTAGTAGTAGCTTCAATTAAAGGGGACTGAGCTAAAATACCAGGTATAGACACTACTAAAAGTATGGAGCTATGCCCGTTAAACGATGATGCGGAAGCACTGCTCCCCAAAGCACTATGACCCCCTTCCAATCTAATATTGATGGCCTGTCCTAAGGAAGAGTATTGGGTCTCTTATTGAAGGGGTTGTTTGCAGTGGTGCACCTAGCCTTTCTGCTGCCTGAGGTTAAAGGGGTTCTGCACTTTGTTTAAACTGATGATCTATCCTCTGGATAGATCATCAGCTTCTGATCGGCGGGGGTCCGACACCCGGGACCCCCGCCGATCAACTGTTTGAGAAGGCAGCAGCGCTCCAGCAGAGCCGCGGCCTTCTCACTGTTTACCGCTGGCCCAGTGACGTCACGACTAGTATCACTGGCCTGGGCGGGCTAAGCTCTGTTCACTTGAATGGAGCTTAGCCCGCCCAGGCCATTGAGACTAGTCGTGACGTCACTGAACCAGTGGTAAACAGTGAGAAGACCGCGGCGCTGCTGGAGCGGCGCTGCTGGAGCGGCGCTGCTGGAGCGCCGCTGCCTTCTCAAACAGCTGATCGGCGGGGGTCCCGGGTGTCGGACCCCCGCCGATCAGAAGTTGATGATCTATCCAGAGGATAGATCATCAGTTTAAACAAAGTGCAGAACCCCTTTGAAACTGAAACGCGCCCCCCCCATGGCAATTTCGTAACCTAACCCCTTTGCCACAATGAAAGCGCTTATTGCCCATGGCCCTTCTGCTACCCCCCTCTTGCCCTTACCTGGTGCTGCCTGAGGCGATCGCCTCACCTGGCCTCATTGGTGGTGCACCCCTGGACTTGTTTGGGTTTCCATTTAGGTTGCAATATAAAGTCATGAGGAGTTGTGATATGGCAAAATGTATATTAAAGGGGTTGGCCACTTTCTGATTATTGTTGACCAATGTATTAGTAAGATGACGATATGGCACTTAATAATATAGCCTTTGTTGAAATTCTGTGCCATTTTCTTTAATTCATGAGGTATGCCACATTGTTTGCCAAGTCTTGTGTGCTGTCCGCACATAGGTCTTTTCCAAAAAAAAGGCCACTGATAGAGGGTCATGTGGCAGATCACCTTCATGTGATGTCTCCTCCGTGCAAATACACTACACTTGCCATCTGCGCTTGCACTGTTGAGAGTTTGGTGCTGGTGTGGTGTGTTTGAATGGGGGAGGCTGAGTGACGTGTCTGGTCACATGACCCTCCATCAGCGGCCATCTAATGGACAGGACCTCAATGTGGACAGCCCAAAAGATTTGTCTTACAAAGTGGCATACCTTATTAAATATAGTAAACGGAACAGAATATAAAAAAAAGGCTATATAGTGCCATACAGTCATGTTACCTACAAATTGGTCACAAGTAGCCAGAACGCCAACCCTTTAACGACTGTGATTTATCTAGTGTCTGTGTTGCTTAGTAGTGCTTCATATATCTAAAGACAATAGTGCTATACTGTATGTCAATAATGCTTTAACTGACTAACTGAAAATAAAAAATGTAGTTCCAGTCAAATCTGCAGACCTTCTTGATGAAGAGGATGAACTGGAAGATCCTATATATTTGAAACTTGGTTATATATTTGATGATGATGAAATCTTTGATGAAAAAAGTCAATCTTTGTTAAAATACAGTGCCGAAGTAATGGGAATGTGCACCACAAAGCTCTGCCGCACCTACCTGCTTTGCAACAGCGTGGGTTATGACATTATTTGCTTGTCGTTAGAACTTTGTAAGTATTACTTTCTTCTACCTCTGATACAAAAGTCAATGTTCTCATATTACATCCCTCCAGAAATAAGACATCATAAAAAATCGAATGGCTGGTTCTTTCCAGACAAAGCAACACTCTCATTATGCAAATTACAAATTATGCTCATAAACTGTACCTAACGTCCTAAATATAAGCTGGTAATATTTCCCAATCTATACCTCTGAAGGACGTCTCTGGAGTTCACTATTGTAAAGAAAAAAAATAAAAAAAGCACCGTATATCATATGATATGGATGTTTTTACTGCATGTATACGATTGGAATAGTAGAGTCTACGGCACTAATTTATACAATGAAAAAAGGTATGCTAATGCTGGTTCATGTTATGCCAGGGCCAGGACAATGGGGACCTTTGGATACCTCAGCGTAGGCATAAATTATTGAAATTCAGGCTAGAGCTATAACCTCTTCTATAAAAATAGGCTGTGTATTACCATGAACAGAAGACTAAGGCTACTTTCACACTAGCGTTGTTTAAACCCGGCGTTCAATTCCGACACCGGAACTGCCCGCCGGATCCAGAAAAACGTGTGAAAACGGATTACATCTGAATCCTGATCAGGATTTTGATCACAATGAAAAATTGCATTGGAAAAAACGGATCCGCCATTTATGGACTTTAACTTTTTTTTCACATTTTTCGGGTTCAACATGCAAAAGCTTTTCAGAAAACCATAGCATGTTGTATTGTTACCTCCGGCCAAAAATCCTGAACACTTTGACTGAACGCCGGATCCGGTCTTTTTCCCATTGACTTGCATTAACGCCGTGTGTTCAGTCAAACCGGATCCGGCGTTCAGTCAAAGTGTTCAGGATTTTTGGCCGGAGGTAAAAATACAACATGCTACGGTTTTCTGAAAAGCCTGATCAGTCAAAAAGACTGAACTGAAGACATCCTGATGCATCCTGAACGGATTACTCTCCATTCAGAATGCATTAGGATAAAACTGATCAGTTCTTTTCCGGATTTGAGCCCCTAGGACGGAACTCAGCGCCGGAAAAGAAAAACGCTAGTGTGAAAGTACCCTAATAAAGGAAATAGTATCCTAAAGAGTAATGCTAGAGGCTCCAGGGTCCCAATGCAATATTTGCAACAGGACACCCCAACTACCATGTGCCAGTTATGTTACTGGTGACCTCTTTTGAACTGCATCCCCTATAGCTACACTAAAGTCTGAATTCCAAGCAAAGAAAACTAATTTTAATATAATGTAATATATGTTAGCAGAGAAAAATGGTTTGTTCTCCACTTACCTACATTATTACAGCTAGTCTCCATCCACCTGCTCATGAAGAACTGAGAATTACAGATGCAGCATGCAAAAGAGAATACTGCTAAAAATGTCAGATGGAAGTGATATAATAGTCAGATATACTGTACTGCTAGCCCTTTTGTTTATTCTTAACGGTTACACTGAGGAGGTATGCTACACTATAATATTAACATTTACAATGTTTTACAGTAATATTCTAAATAATATATTAAGATATTACTGTGTTCTTTACTGCATCTAATCCTAAATATACAGTGAAGCCTCTCCAAAAGACGATCCCCTTGGTACGGCTAACCCTGATCTACACCAGATTTGTATATATGAAGTAGGGTCTCTTCTTTGAGACGACCTACCCTCTAGAACAGTGTTTCTTCACCTTTTTACACCAAGTACCTACTATCATACTTTCTAAATTACATTCAGGCCTGCTGAACTTACAACATTGAATGCCTATTATATCCATTGATGTCTCCTCTGATTTTAGATGGTCCCTTTTCTTCATCTTCTGCATTCAGGCAGATTACCATGAGGACTACTTCCAACCATGTCTTGTCTTTGCAGACATCACCAGCGACCTCCCTATCAAACTGTTTGCACAGACGCATAGCTGTGGTTCACCTGATTAAAATGCTGTTTTTCTTTTATTGATCTGAGGCTCTGTTCCTGAGTTATGATACTTGTTCGTGATATGCAACTTAGGCCTTTGGTGCCAATGAGGGTGTAACTATTGCTCTAGTTGCACCAAATCGCCACTCCTTTCTGTGTCCAGCCTCTCGCGTTGCTGCTTTGCCACTACCTGATCCTGTCAATCAAAGCAGAAAGGGAGGGGCTGGCTACAATAATGAGTACAGCTTGGGTGCAACAAAAGTGACCCTTAGATCAACAAACGAAAATAAATGTTTAAATCAGGTGAACCACAGCTATGTGTCTATGTTACCAATTCGATAGGGAGGTCACAGATTCCCTTTCCCCATCTTGGTGCTCTTACAGTGTTATGCTGCTGCTACCCAAATACTTTGCCCACTTCAGAAACAGAGTCCCCCAGAAAATACTAGTATCACACAATTAGTACCCTTCAAATAATTATTGCCACACAGTGTCTCATCAAATATAATCGTGCCCAGCAAACAGCGCCCCCCGACAGTCATAGTGGCGCAAATATAGTGTCCCCCAAAAATAATTGTGTCAGGGCTCTATAGAAAGATAATGAGAATCCCATAGGCTGCAATGGTAATTCACTGCAGTCTATGGGAGCAGTAATCAGACAATCGCGTCTTCAAGTTTCCTAGGGGTACTTAAAAAAAGTGTAAAAATAATCACCCCTTTTCTGCATCCAAAAAAGTATTTATCCTGTATGGTAAACGCCATAACAGAAAAATTCACCATTCACAATTCACAATTTTTTTCATTGCTTCACCTCTCAAAATTGAATAAAACGTGATTAAAAATAGTAAAAAATAAAAAATAAATACCACCTTGAAAAAAATACGCCTTCACATGGCTTCATAAACGTAACTGTGAAAAAGTTATGGGGGTCAGGATATGGTGATTCAAAGAACAAATATTTTTTCAACATTTTCATTTTTTTATGTATTAAAACACAGCTTCCCTTTACATTGTATGCAATATATAAATGTATATGTGGATGGAAAAAAAAAAAAGTTATTGCTTCGGAAAGACAGAGTAAAAAATTAAAAACCACACATGGAAAATTGCAAGGTGCTGAAAGGTTGGAACTTTGATAGTAAACATGGAAGCATCAACTAGATGTTTAATAGTAAAGTATCCCAACAACACAGAATAAATGAGTCTAGATATGAAAACGGACAAGAATGGAGCATGCTGCATAGATCAGCAGTTCGTGGTGAAAAACTGAAGTGTGACGAGCACCCTTAACTATACTGGGTCAGTGTGCTGTGTGGGAGCAGTCTGCATAGCACACGAATGGAATATAACTGTCACCTGAATAAGGCCTTAACCTGCTTGTGGTTATGTGGCCACAGTAGCTACACATAGCTACCACTAGGGGAAACATCCTGGCATCGGCATCTTGTGATACCATCACAGCTCTACATACTGCACTCTGTTCTCAGCACATTCAAAATCATACTGGTATGAGGCTGGAATAATCTAGATGGTAAAATCAATCCTAGAAAAATGATGAATAAAGGCAGTGTCGGACTGGGGTACCTAGGGACCACCAGTAAAAATTATTTTGGGGGCCCACCGTACGGATACATTCAAATATAATAAATAATCTAACAAGTTTTTTATATGAACATAGTCTGGTTGAGGTGCTGTACATTGAATATATGTATGTAGTGCAGTAAATCTAATGTGTTATGTGCCACTTGTGCAGGGGGTGGGAGACTAGCGGCCCACCTTGCTAAGGGACCCCCCGGGGGATTCCCCTGTACCCCTGTGGGCCAGTCCGAGCCTGAATAAAGGGGTTGTGTCACTTCAGCAAATGGAATGTATCATGTAGACAACATTAATACCAGGCACTTACTAATGTATTGTAATTGTCCATATAGCCTCCATTGCTGGCTGGATTCATTTTTACATTGAATTATACACTGCTCGTATCCAAAGGTTACAACCACCGTTGCACAGCAGATACGAGGTGGTCAGGACGGGAGCTGCAGTGCATGCGTGTCCATGCGGGCTCCCACGGTCCCGGCCACCAGAGAGGCCAACACTTTTTCCTATAGTATGCAAGCACGGCCACCACTGCTGGATTGCGGAAGTAGTACCATCCACTGGACTTCTAATCATAAAGAATGGTTATTTACGGTAAATGATTGAAAGGCAAGTTTTGCCTAATATTTTCCCAGAAAACTATATATCAATCTGCTCAGCTACTGTAGCCCTATAACATGCTGCCTGTCAGACACCATGTTCAAAATGTAATTTTCCCTTTAAGGTGTAATTTCCCTTTAATTATGAAAATAAAGTGAAACTCCAGGACAAAAAAATAAAAATTTGTTTTTTGGCCAATCTCATGGAACTCTACATTGCCAATTGCCTACAACTGAAGCCTGTACTACCCATTGAAATTTGACAACTGTGCAGCACTAGCATTAACCCCTTGACAGGTCGCATAATAAATATTCCAACTAACAACTGCAGTGCTACAGAAAATGCGTGTGGCCTAATGCTAAATTTTCAGCTTTGGGTGGAGTTGTACTTGAAGGACTGGATTGTGGCTCTGTACTGCCTCCAGGTTTTACTGATCCATAATGCCACACCTATAGAAGTCTATGAAGGAATAATGTTCTTTTAATATGCCTCTGATTTAATATGATGTAAAACTTTGAAAATGTATTGTTTCTGTTTTGTAGTCAGAGGGGAAGATGAGTTAATAGATGAAATGATTGCCCATGAACCATATGATGGTCACGAGACGGACAATTTAGACTTTATCAGTGCAGAACCAGAAGACAACGATGAACTATTGGAAGGAAAGGACAGTAATGAGGAGATCAAGACACAAATAATAGAAAACAAAGAAGATGAAGAGGAGACACCAAAGGAAGATCTATCAGAGGACAAAGTCGAAGATACTCCGCCTGCTTAAAATGAATGTGCTGTATCCTAGTTGACTGCTGCTTTCCACTAGGACCATATATAATTATATACTGAACGATGATTTGTAGGTTTATTCCACCAGTGGTCCATACGCAGTTGATACGTTCCTCAAATAGGAATTACTAGAGCTAGAATTGCCAAATAGGTGGCCCAAATTATTTTGGATTTGCAGATGAGGTCATCATGACAATGAAATTTCAAAACTGTAGTCTACCATGTGCTTAGTTAATTGTTGCGGTGGAGGTGAAGAACATATTGAATAGTCCAACAAGTTCCATAAGTGCTTTAAATATTAGGTCATGTACTGGGTTTTATTAACAAAAAGCCATGTGTGATCTAGCTGCAGGGGAGCAATTAGAACCTGACAAGTAATGGCTGGATAAATGGCAATATACAGTAAAACTAATAAAAGTGCTCAGATAACTATGTGTGATGATTTGATTTGATGCGCTATAAGCAGGGCCGGTGCAAGGATTTTTGCCGCCCTAGGCAAAGATCCATTTTGCCGCCCCCTCATGTCACTCACTCACTGACAGACACACACACACACACACACACACTGACAGACAGACACGCACTCAGACAGTCACTGAATGACGTACACAGAAACTCACTGACAGACACACATACACTCACTGACAGACACACACAGCCAGGTCCATAAATATTGGGACATCGACACAACTCTAACATTTTTGGCTCTATACACCACCACAATGGATTTGAAATGAAACGAACAAGATGTGCTTTAACTACAGACTGTCAGCTTTAGGCCTCATGCACACGACCGTTGTGTGCATCCGTGGCCGTTGTGCCGTCTTCCGTTTTTTTTTTGCGGACCCATTGACTTTCAATGGGTCCGTGGAAAAATCGGAAAATGCACCGTTTTGTAGCCGCATCCGTGATCCGTGTTTCCTGTCCATCAAAAAAATATGACCTGTCCTATTTTTTTGACAGACAACGGTTCACGGACCCATTCAAGTCAATGGGTCAGTGAAAAAACGAATGCACACAAGATTGGCATCCGCGTCCCTGATCCGTGGCCGTAGGTTACTTTCATACAGACGGATCCGAAGATCCGTCTGTATAAAAGCTTTTTCAGAGATGAGTTTTCACTTCGTGAAAACTCATATCCGACAGTATATTCTAACACAGAGGCGTTCCCATAGTGATGGGGACGCTTCTAGTTAGAATATACTACGAACTGTGTACATGACTGCCCCCTGCTGCCTGGCAGCACCCGATCTCTTACAGGGGGCTGTGATCCGCACAATTAACCCCTCAGGTGCTGCACCTGAGGGGTTAATTGTGCATATCATAGCCCCCTATAAGAGATCAGGGGCTGCCAGGCAGCAGGGGGCAGACCCCCCTCCCTCCCCTGTTTGAATATCATTGGTGGCCAGTGTGCGGCCCCCCCGCCCCCCCCCCTATTATAATATCATTGGTGGCCAGTGTGTGGCCTCCCCCGGCCCCCCCTCCCTCTATTGTAATATCATTGGTGGCCAGTGTGCGGCCCCCCCGCTCCCCCATTGTAATATCATTGGTGGCCAGTGTGCGGCCCCCCCTCTATTGTATTAATATCATTGGTGGCCAGTGTGCGGCCCCCCCCCGATCATTGGTGGCAGCGGAGATTCCGATCAGAGTCCCAGTTTAATCGCTCTGGGGCTCCGATCGGTAACCATGCTACTGCAGGCCTGGTTGCCATGGTTACTTAGCAATATTACAATATTAGAAGCATCATACTTACCTGCTGGCTGCTGCGCTGTCTGTGTCCGGCCGGGAGTGCCTCCTACTGGTAAGTGACAGGTCTGTGCGGCGCATTGCTTAATGATCTGTCACTTACCAGTAGGAGGAGCTCCCGGCCGGACACAGACAGCGCAGCAGCCAGCAGGTAAGTATGATGCTTCTAATATTGTAATATTGCTAAGTAACCATGGCAACCAGGCCTGCAGTAGCGTCCTGGTTGCCATGGTTACCGATCGGAGCCCCAGAGCGATTAAACTGGGACTCCGATCAGAATCTCCGCTGCCACCAATGATCGGGGGGGGGGGGAAGAGAGGGGGGGCCGCACACTGGCCACCAATGATATTAATACAATAGAGGGGGGGAGGGGGGCCGACGGAGGCCACACACTGGCCACCAGTGATATTACAATAGAGGGGGGGGGGGCCGCACACTGGCCACCAATGATATTCAAACTGGGGAGGGAGGGGGGTCTGCCCCCTGCTGCCTGGCAGCCCCTGATCTCTTACAGGGGGCTATGATACGCACAATTAACCCCTGAAGGGTTAATTGTGCTGATCACAGCCCCCTGTAAAAGATCGGGTGCTGCCAGGCAGCAGGGGGCAGTCATGTACACAGTTTGTAGTATATTCTAACTAGAAGCGTCCCCATCACTATGGGAACGCCTCTGTGTTAGAATATACTGTCGGATCTGGGTTTCACGATGTAACTCAAATCCGATGGTATATTCTAACATAGAGGCGTTCCCATGGTGATGGGGACGCTTCAAGTTAAAATATACCATCGGATTGGAGAAAACTCCGATCCTATGGTATATTACTCCTGACTTTACATTGAAAGTCAATGGGGGACGGATCCGTTTGACATTCAGGACGGATCCGTTTGGCTCCGCACTGCCTTCTTTTTCATGTCAGTGGATCCTCCAAAAATCAAGGAAGACCTACGGACGAAAAAACGGTCACGGATCACGGACCAACGGAACCCCGTTTTGCGGACCGTGAAAAAATACGGTCGTGTGCATGAGGCCTTAATTTGAGGGTATTTACATCCAAATCATGTGAACGGTGCAGAAATTACAACAGTTTGCATATGTGCCTCCCACTTGTTAAGGGACCAAAAGTAATGGGACAGAATAATAATCATAAATCAAACTTTCACTTTTTAATACTTGGTTGCAAATCCTTTGCAGTCAGTTACAGCCTGAAGTCTGGAACGCATAGACATCACCAGACGCTGGGTTTCGTCCCTGGTGATGCTCTGCCAGGCCTCTACTGCAACTGTCTTCAGTTCCTGCTTGTTCTTGGGGCATTTTCCCTTCAGTTTTGTCTTCAGCAATTGAAATGCATGCTCAATCGGATTCAGGTCAGGTGATTGACTTGGCCATTGCATAACATTCCACTTCTTTCCCTTAAAAAACTCTTTGGTCGCTTTTGCAGTATGCTTTGGGTCATTGTCCATCTGCACTGTGAAGCGCCGTCCAATGAGTTCTGAAGCATTTGGCTGAATATGAGCAGATAATATTGCCCGAAACACTTCAGAATTCATCCTGCTGCTTTTGTCAGCAGTCACATCATCAATAAACACAAGAGAACCAGTTCCATTGGCAGCCATACATGCCCACGCCATGACACTACCACCACCATGCTTCACTGATGAGGTGGTATGCTTAGGATCATGAGCAGTTCCTTTCCTTCTCCATACTCTTCTCTTCCCATCACTCTGATACAAGTTGATCTTGGTCTCATCTGTCCATAGGATGTTGTTCCAGAACTGTGAAGGCTTTTTTAGAGGTCGCTTGGCAAACTCTAATCTGGCCTTCCTGTTTTTGAGGCTCACCAATGGTTTACATCTTGTGGTGAACCCTCTGTATTTACTCTGGTGAAGTCTTCTCTTGATTGTTGACTTTGACACACATACACCTACCTCCTGAAGAGTGTTCTTGATCTGGCCAACTGTTGTGAAGAGTGTTTTCTTCACCAGGGAAAGAATTCTTCGTGTTGCTGAGCTCACCGGTGCGTTCCTTCTTTTTAATAATGTTCCAAACAGTTGTTTTGGCCACGCCTAATGTTTTTGCTATCTCTCTGATGGGTTTGTTTTGTTTTTTCAGCCTAATAATGGCTTGCTTCACTGATAGTGACAGCTCTTTGGATCTCATCTTGAGAGTTGACAGCAACAGATTCCAGAAGAGGCATCTGTAAGTTTGGTGCTTTCTCCAGCAGGCCGTGTGACCGACTTAAATCTACACCAGCTCCCTTGCTGGATTTAAGCCAATTTTTGGCATGGAAAATTACAAATGAGACGGGCCTACCCGCTTCCCGCCCCCCCCCCCCTTTTTTTTCTTGCTACTTGAGAAAAGTGGCGTGAGCGGGGAAAAGTCATAGACTTTGCTACTAAATGATGTGCGGCAAAATCCCTAACAGTGCTTATTTTCTTTTCACTGGTACAGACAAGGTCATATGTAGTTGGCACAGTGGATTTGCGAGTCCACCCTTAACCCCTTAGGGACCGGGCTCATTTTCACCTTAAGGACCAGGCCATTTTTTGCAAATCTGACCAGTATCACTTTATATGTGAATACTTTTAAAGCGCTTTGACTTATCCAGGCCATTCTGAGATTGTTTTTTCGTCACACATATTGTACTTCATGACACTGGTAAAATGGAGTCAAAAAAATTCATTTTTATTTATAACATTTTTTCAAATTTCCAAGTTTTAATTTCTCTACTTCTATAATACATAGTAATACCTACAAAAATAGTTATTACTTTACATTCCCCATATGTCTACTTCATGTTTGGATCATTTTGGGAATGACATTCTATTTTTTGGGGATGTTACAAGGCTTAGAAGTTTAGAAGCAAATCTTGAAAATTTTCAGAAATTTTCAAAAACCCACTTTTCAAGAACCAGTTCAGGTCTATAGTCACTTTGTGAGGCTTACGTAATAGAAACCTTTGTGAGGCAAGGTAACAAGAAATAGCTGTTTTGGCACAGTTTTTATTTTTTGTTATTTACAACATTCATCTGACAGGTTAGATCATGTGGTATTTTTATAGACCAGGTTGTCACGGATGCGGCGATACCTAATATGTATACTTTTTTTTATTTATGTAAGTTTTACACAATGATTTCATTTTTGAAACAAAAAAAATCATGTTTTAGTGTTTCCATAGTCTGAGAGCCATAGTTTTTTCAGTTTTTGGGCGATTATCTTGGGTAGGGTATGATTTTTGCGGGATGAGATGACGGTTTTATTGGCACTATTTTGGGGTGCGTATGACTTTTTGATCGCTTGCTATTATACTTTTTGTGATGTAAGTTGACAAAAAATGGTTTATTTAGCAGTTTGTATTTTTTACGGTGTTCATCTGAGTGGTTAGGTCATGTGATATTTTTATAGAGCCGGTCGATACGGACGCGGTGATACCTAATATGTATACTTTCTTTTTAATTTATGTAAGTTTTACACAATAACAGCTTTTTTTAAAACAAAAAAAATGTTTTAGTGTCTCCATATTCTGAGCCATAGTTTTTTTATTTTTTGGGCGATTGTCTCAGGTAGGGGCTCATTTTTTGCGGGATGAGGTACAATTGGTACTATTTTGGTGGGCATACACATTTTTATTGCTTGCTGTTGTATTTTTTGTGATGTAAGGTGACAAAAAAATGGTTTATTTAGCCCAGTTTTTTTTTTTTTACGGTGTTCATCTGAGGGGTTAGTTCATGTGATATGTTTATAGAGCCGGTCGATACGGACGCGGCGATACCTAATATGTATACTTTTTTTCCCCCCTACTTTTTACAATTTTTTTTTTACTTTATTCGGGGAAAATTAAGTTTTTGTTTATTTTTCCTTTAAACTTTTAATTTTTTGGGGGGAAAACTTTTTTTTTTCAACTTTTTTTTCACTTTATTTTTTGTACCACTTTGGGACTTCAACTTTTGGGGGTCTAATCCTTTACAATGCATTCCAATACTTCTGTATTGGAAAGCTTTGGCTGTATGAGTAATACAGTGTGTATTACTCATACAGCTTCCGGCCTGTGAAATCCAGGGGGCTGGATCTCACAGGCTCGTCACCGGAAGGCAGCGCGATGCCTTCCCTGCCATCAGGTCCCCCCTACAGCCCCACGGGGACCCGATGGCACCGCCGCCTGCCGCCCTCCGCAACATAAAAAGCCGCAAACCGCAGGTCTGAATTGACCTGCGGTTTGCAGCGATCGCCGACACGGGAGGGGGGGGGGGGGGTTCACTAGACCCCCATCCCCCCCGAGCATTTAGCCAAGGTGCCTGCTCAATGATTTGAGCAGGCACCTTGTTCCGATCACCATCCGCTGGGCGGCGGTGATCGGAAATACACATGACGTACCGGAGCTCAGAAGGAAATGGCTCAGACAGATGCAGAATGTGCAGAACTGATACTTGAAATACAGGATCCGTTTTTTTCTTTATTTGTTCTGTTCTTCTGGCGGGTCAGAAGTATGGAAAACTAAACAGTGATGTGAACCCGGCCTTATACTCTCTCTGTGTAGTATCCACTTTTATCTAGTAATAACAGCCTGGACATGCTGGGAGTTATAGTTCTCTCCATTTTACCTCTCCCTGTGTTGCCCCCTAATTTCCAATAATAACAATTTGGTGATGATGAGACTTGTAGTTCCTTTGTCACTATTATAATGTTCTGCAGCAGCTGAGGTGTATATTTGTCTTTGTTTACATCTGTGCTGGTGAAGTTCGCTGTTCTGCCGTCATAGAAGCACAACAACGAAAATCACCGTAGTTTTGAATTTGGCACTTCATGGACAACAACACCTGACGGATCTGATCCATGGTGAGATCCGACAGGTTTACATCTGCCAGGCTATAAAATTGCATCCAGCATTTATGACCTGATCTGCAAATGAGGGCCCAACACAGATGTGACCAAGCTTTACATGTTCTCAGATTATGAGGTTCTGCAGCAGCTGAAATCTGTAATAGGAGGTTCTGCAGCAGCCGATATGTGTTCTATGAGGTTCTGCAGCAGCCGAGGTGTGTGTTAGGAGGTTCTGCAGCAGCCAAGGTGTGTGTTAAGAGGTTCTGCAGCAGCCGAGGTGTGTGTTAGGAGGTTCTGCAGCAGCCGAGGTGTGTGTTAGGAGGTTCTGCAGCAGCCGAGGTGTGTGTTAGGAGGTTCTGCAGCAGCCGAGGTGTGTGTTAGGAGGTTCTGCAGCAGCCGAGGTGTGTGTTAGGAGGTTCTGCAGCAGCCGAGGTGTGTTAGGAGGTTCTGCAGCAGGTGAGATGTGTATTAAGAGGTTCTGCAGCAGTCAGAGAAACACCAGTTGTGACTGCATTAAATCCTTTAGTTTTCTGTGTCTGCATTTTGTAAAAGTCTGCGCTGTGAATGACTGACCAGTTCGGACCTGACATGATCCAGCAGCGTCACCAGTTCAGACTCCAGTCCAGCTCCGTGAAGATCTGCACCTAGGCCCTGACTGTGCACTGCCAGCAGCACAAACAGTAAGTCAGCATTGGGAAGGGGGTAAAGCCAGATCCAGCCTATGCCAAACACTGCTGGCACCTGCCGGATCCCATTCACAATAATGGGGTCAGTCGAGATCCCGCATGCAGCAGTATTTTGCACTTTGTTTTTGCCAGAATCTGCAACGGAGGCTTCTACTGGAACCTCTGCAGCAGATGTGCACGTACACATCCCTGGCCTGGTTTTTGATGAAAAGTCAGAAAAGTCAGTGTGATAAACACAGCAGACTAAAAGTGGTCATTTTTTTTTCTAATGAGAAGGTGTACGGTTTTGAGCAATAAATTACTGCACATACCTTGCATTATATAAAGCATCTCTTTCAGGTTTAAGGGAATCTTGGAGATCAAAACAATTTGTTTACCACTTACATGTAAAACTGTCCAAACACATCAGATTTTCTGCCATTTCTAGGTTTATGTTAAAGAAGCTGTCCCATTCATTTCCTGCTCTGTGAGGGTTATATTTTTACTGACCAGAAACCTTTGTGTTATACCTGAACACAGATATGTATGTGGTTTCTCAAAGGAGGCAAACACAAATAACTGTGGTTACGCAAAAATGCGCTAGCTCACATTATTAGTTAGAAGTTTCCAGCTATTTAAATTTTTTTTGTGTGTGTGTTGCTGGCTGATAGAACATCGGGGATGATGAAACTGTAGACAGGGTTCTAAGCGGTTTTCTCCTTGCAAACAGGCAGGACACACCAGGCGCGGACTTAGTTTAATGCTGCTGAGGTTTAATACATTTCTTTAGAGTCTCTACTCAGTCTGAAAGGCACAAATACTTGCAGAATAGTTAGTAAGAGAGGTGGTTCTGTTTACTACCAGTAACTCTTGCTCTGGACATACTGCCAGTGGCAGTTCCTCCAGTCCTGTAAGCTGGAACTTCTACCTACTCCGCAGTCTACTCCTGAAACGTGGTCTATTCCTGATAGTGGCCTGGCTTATGGTGGGAAAACACTTTGATCAACTATGTCCCACCCACTGAGTATCCCTAGCACAGAGTAGTTTGTTAAGGGCTTTGGTAAATCCTGTTTTTGGGCCTGGATTTTTATAGAATGATGGTCAGGATGATAGTGGGGCCTATCATTCCCTTCCTGGCCAGTATAGGTTTTCTTTGCAACAACATCCACCTCATTATTGGGTTATTAAATTGCAAGGTGTGCACTAGAGTGAGAGCCACCTGAAAAGACAGAACCTGTCTGGGGGGACTGTTACTGAGATTACTAGCCTCAAAGTGGACATTTACTCCTGGTCTGTGGTAACACACATTACTGTAATGTGGTTGGTAGTAAGCCACTTGTATAGTCAGGTAAACTTATAGGTCTAGTTAGTGCTCATCCAAGCAGTGGTAATTTATATTTTTGGCCCTGAATGTAAGGGCTAAATGTTTTGACATAATTTGATCGCATTTTGACTAGCACTACAGGGCTATTTCCCACTCTATCTATCTATCTATCTATCTATCTATCTATCTATCTATCTATCTATCTATCTATCTATCTATCTATCTACTAGCAGAAGGACCTGGCTTTGCATGGTTATACTTAATCTATTTCATTTAATGTTTGTGTGTGTGTCGTTAAAAGAAATCAACAGTATCTACTATAACAGTGACATCTACAGTCCCCCGCCCGCTTAACAGTGAACTCCACAGCCCCCCACAGTGCCCGTCTCCTTAAAATGGGACCTTCACAGCAGCCCGCCCCCTTAACTTTGACCTTCACAGGGGCCCGCCGCCCTTAACAGTGACCTCTACAGCACCCGCCCCTTAACACTGACCATAGGTTACAGTCCCCTTAACTGACCTCCACCATTCCTGGCCCTCTTAACAGAGACCTCCACAGCGACTGCCCCTTTAACAGTTACTGCCACAGTACCCCGCTCCCTTAACAGTGACCTCCACTGTACCCCGCTCCCTTAACAGTGACCTCCACACACAGTACCCCATCTCCTTAACAGTGATTTCCACAACACCCCGCCCCCTTAACAGTGGTCTCTACAGCAATCTGCCCATTAACACTGACCTCCATAGCGGACCGTCCCCTTAACTGTGATCTCCACAGCAGCCTGCCCTAGGGTGGCCAGAGGTCCAGTTTTAGGCCGGACAGTCTGGCTTTCAGACTCCCTCCTTCCCACCCCTGTAGCTCACAGTAGTTGATTTTTACCTTCATCTTTTCAATTCCCATCGGCTGTGGAGTGGGAGAGGGCATGGCCTAACCAAGTCAGGGGCGTGGTTTAGAGGGACCTGGGGGCGGTGTTTTTTAAGTCCATCTTTTAAGGGTGGCCTGAATGGCCACCCTATCTGCCCCCTTAACTGTGACCTCCACAGCACTCCGCTCCCTTAACAGTGTCATCCACAGCGCCCTGCCCCTTTAAAGCTGACCTACAGCAGTGAAGAAAAATGGCTGGGTTGTTATGTAAACCTGATGTAAAACTGTGTGTATGTGGAGACTAAGGGCCTGTGAGCTTCTATTGGCTGAAAAGGGTCATGTGACTGTGTGTATGGCAGTTGGGATATGAGGAGAAAGACCTGCAGGCTTCTATTGGCTAATGTAGGTCATGTGATGTGCCATATTTGCTTTTTTTGGGAATATCTCAGGAACGGTATGTCCTAGAGAGCTGAGACCCGGTCTAAAACCTTCCAGACACCTGTGTGCCAAATTTCGTGATTGTAAATGCAACGTTGCAGATTCCTTAGCCGGATATACATACACTCAGTAATATATATATATATATATATATATATATATATATTACAGACCAAAAGTTTGGACACACCTTCTCATTCAAAGAGTTTTCTTTATTTTCATGACTATGAAGGCATCAAAACTATGAATTAACACATGTGGAATTATATACATAACAAACAAGTGTAAAACAACAGAAAATATGTCATATTCTAGGTTCTTCAAAGTAGCCACCTTTTGCTTTGATTACTGCTTTGCACACTCTTGGCATTCTCTTGATGAGCTTCAAGAGGTAGTCCCCTGAAATGGTCTTCCAACAGTCTTGAAGGAGTTCCCAGAGATGCTTAGCACTTGTTGGCCCTTTTGCCTTCACTCTGCGGTCCAGCTCACCCCAAACCATCTCGATTGGGTTCAGGTCCGGTGACTGTGGAGGCCAGGTCATCTGGCGCAGCACCCCATCACTCTCCTTCATGGTCAAATAGCCCTTACTTTCAAAGTTTTTCCAATTTTTCGGCTGACTGACTGACCTTAATTTCTTCAAGTAATGATGGCCACTCGTTTTTCTTTACTTAGCTGCTTTTTTCTTGCCATAATACAAATTCTAACAGTCTATTCAGTAGGACTATCAGCTGTGTATCCACCTGACTTCTCCTCAACGCAACTGATGGTCCCAACCCCATTTATAAGGCAAGAAATCCCACTTATTAAACCTGACAGGGCACACCTGTGAAGTGAAAACCATTTCAGGGGACTACCTCTTGAAGCTCATGAAGAGAATGCCAAGAGTGTGCAAAGCAGTAATCAAAGCAAAAGGTGGCTACTTTGAAGAACCTAGAATATGACATATGTTCAGTTGTTTCACACTTGTTTGTTATGTATATAATTCCACATGTGTTAATTCATAGTTTTGATGCCTTCAGTGTGAATCTACAATTTTCATAGTCATGAAAATAAAGAAAACTCTTTGAATGAGAAGGTGTGTTCAAACTTTTGGTCTGTACTGTGTATATATATATATATATATATATATATATATATATATATATATATATATATATATATATATATACACACACACACACAAAAATAAGTAGCGGCACACCACTAAATGCACTAAGGGTGGGTAAACAGGTGAATATGTGAGCAGGGTCAAATACATGACTACCATACTTACTATTAAGTGGAGTAGAAGCTCTTAGCACATATAATTGATCGAAAATATATCAGGCTCATCTACCAAATGTCAAGGTGGCTTCTCATCAGATGGGACCTATTCTAACACGGAGTGCCCAGCTCCATTGTAACTCTGATTAAATGCACCAGGCAGGAGGGCGGGGAGTGGTAAGTTCCACAGAAGATGCCTACTCCTCTACTATATATACATAATCAAAAAAAAGAACAGCACCTCCAGAGATAATCGCAGGTGCAAGCTACCATAGCAACTATGTAGAAAAACAAATAAGTAGCCGCACACCACTAAATGCACTAAGGGTGGATAAACAGGTAAATGTGTGAACAGGGTTTGGTAGATGGGCCCGACATATTTTTGATCAATTATATGCTACTACTCCGCTTAATAGTAAGTTTGGTAGTCATGTATTTGACCCTGTTCACACATTCACCTGTTTACCCACCTTTAGTGCATTTAGTGGTGTGCTGCTTCTGTATTGTCATGCATTGGCTGTAAGTTTATTACACACTGTAATACACTTACAGCCTTCCTGCCTGTGAGATCCAGGGGGCTGGATCTCACAGGTTTTCCCGGAAGGCAGCCACGATGCCTAAGGAAGGGGCTGCCTTCCATGCCATCGGGTCCCCGTCACAGCAGCTCGGGGACCCGATGGCTTCTTTCTCCCTGCACGGACATCGCACGTGCCGCGGTCAGCATTGACCGCGGCTGTGCAGGGGTTAATGCGGCGACATCAGTGATTTCACCGATGATGGCGCATGCAGCAGGGGTCCGGCTATCAGTGACTGCCGAGCGCCTGCCACTGATCGGGCGGGCGCAGCTCCTGCACCCGCCCGATCACCATGACGCACATGTACTTTTCTGGTCCTTAAGTCACGGCCAGAGATGATGTACCTGTACGTCATGGGTCCTTAAGGGGTTAAATCAATTACCTCTGGAGGTGCTGTTCCTATTTTTTGATTATGTATATTGTGAGGATTTGCTCTGGTAGGCAGGGTTAGCGGACACAGTACAGAGGCAAAAAAAGTTCGTAAATCAAAATGTCAGTGTTTATTCACACAAAAGGCAAAAGAAAAACTACTTATTACAGTCTTGGTGTTAATTCACACAATGAAAAGTTCATAGCATAGAACAGACACGTCACCTTTCTAGCAGTTCACAGCAGGCTTTAGGAGGCCTATTTCCCAGCGTGCAGCCCTCATGCGGCTCTCAGCCTTCCAGCACAGCACCATGCTTCAGATCCCAAAACAGAGACTCAGATTCTGAGCCCAACTGCCTATTTAAAAGACAGCCAGGTGCTGCTAAAACCTGGACCGGCACATAAACTCCAGTCCGGTATTTGATCTCACCTGGCTGGAAATCAGCCCAGCCGCCCATGTTGGGAGGAAAACACCTGCCTTCCCAAAGAAAACCCCTTGCTATGTCACAATATATAGTAGAGGAGTAGGCATCCTCTGTGGAACTTAGCACTCCCGCCTACCTGCCTGGTGCTTTTAATCAGAGTTACAATGGAGCAGTGTTAGAGTAGGTCCTGTCTGATGAGAAGCCACCTTGACGTTTGGTAGATGGGCCCGACATATTTTTGATCAATTGTATGCGCTAAGTGCTTCTACTCCGCTTAATAGTAAGTATGTTAGTCATGTATTTAACCCTGTTCTCACATTCACCTGTTTACCCACCCTTAGTGCATTTAGTGGTGTGCGGCTACTTATTTGTTTTTCTACATAGTTGCTATGGTAGCTTGCACCTGCGTTTAAATCAATTACCTCTGGAGGTGCTGATCCTTTTTTTGATTATGTGTGTGTATATATATATATATATATATATATATACAGTACAGACGAAAAGTTTGGACACACCTTCTCCTTCAAAGAGTTTTCTTTATTTTCATGACTATGAAGGCATCAAAACTATGAATTAACACATGTGGAATTATATACATAGCAAACAAGTGTGAAACAACTGAAAATATGTCATATTCTAGGTTCTTCAAAGTAGCCACCTTTTGCTTTGATTACTGCTTTGCACACTCTTGGCATTCTCTTGATGAGCTTCAAGAGGTAGTCCCCTGAAATGGTCTTCCAACAGTCTTGAAGGAGTTCCCAGAGATGCTTAGCACTTGTTGGCCCTTTTGCCTTCACTCTGCGGTCCAGCTCACCCCAAACCATCTCGATTGGGTTCAGGTCCGGTGACTGTGGAGGCCAGGTCATCTGGCGCAGCACCCCATCACTCTCCTTCATGGTCAAATAGCCCTTACTTTCAAAGTTTTCCCAATTTTTCGGCTGACTAACTGACCTTCATTTCTTAAAGTAATGATGGCCACTCGTTTTTCTTTACTTAGTTGCTTTTTTCTTGCCATAATACAAATTCTAACAGTCTATTCAGTAGGACTATCAGCTGTGTATCCACCTGACTTCTCCTCAACGCAACTGATGGTCCCAACCCCATTTATAAGGCAAGAAATCCCACTTATTAAACCTGACAGGGCACAGCTGTGAAGTGAAAACCATTTCAGGGGACTACCTCTTGAAGCTCATCAAGAGAATGCCAAGAGTGTGCAAAGCAGTAATCAAAGCTAAAGGTGGCTACTTTGAAGAATCTAGAATATGACATATTTTCAGTTGTTTCACACTTGTTTGCTATATATATAATTCCACATGTGTTAATTCATAGTTTTGATGCCTTCAGTGTGAATCTACAATTTTCATAGTCACGAAAATAAAGAAAACTCTTTGAATGAGAAGGTGTGTCCAAACTTTTGGTCTGTACTGTATGTTTCCATTTATTTAGAAGAAAGTAAAAATAGCCTCTATCACCCTAATATAGTAACCTCTCTCCACATATGTAGCTCAAAGATCACAAAGAAATACATCCCATTATAAGCAAACATTATACACACACCCATTTACCTCATATACAGAAACAGTTACAAGGACACATTAAAGCAGTTATCCGACCCCTGAAAGTCTCCCGCATATGCCCTGGGCCTCCAAACACAATGTACTCACCTTGCTCCCAGGCACCTGCGTCACTTCTGAAGCCCGCACGGTTGCTACTGCATCTCCTGTTGTGTGGATGAAAACATCCGGCGTTGGGGAGATGCATGTTTTCATCCGCGCGACGGGGAGATGCAGAGGAGGCCGCGTGGGCTTCAGAAGCGACGCAGGTGCCGGGGAGCGAGGTGAGTACATTGTGTTTGAGGGGCCCGGGCATATGCGGGGGCATACAGGGGTCAGATAAGCCCTTTAATGTGTCTTGTTTACATCACAAGTGGGTTTCAAGAAGGTACAGTAAGCTAGTGTGACATCACAACTGTGTTTCCATCAGGGAAGCTGCTGTGACATCACACAGGTTTTCAGTCATGTAGTCTACTGTGACATCACATCACAAGTAGGTTTCAGGCAGTGTAGTTGCTGTTACAATAATTCTCTTTTCTAAAGAAGTAAGACAGCACTTGTTCTTAGTTGCAAAAGTGAAATAAAGGCTTAATCCATAAAGGTGTCCAGCAATTTTCAAGCATACAAAGACAGACATGCAGGTATATATACGCACATATGGTATGTGACATGTTAACTGGTAAACAAAGGAAGTGGGTAATGTGTCAAAGATCTTAGATGAACAATATAAACTAACCACAGATAAAATCTCTTCTATCTACACATTCTAAGCAGGTGCCTCCTTTATCGATCAAGCAGCTCACGGTGCATGCATCTTTGCAGCTTCTGGGATGTGTAACGCCCCAGAGGTGCATTACTACTAGAGATGAGCGAATTTCATATTTTGAAATTCGTTCACACTTCGTTTGGTGGTAAAAGTTGAATTGCGTTATGGATTCCGTTACGATAGACCATAACGCAATTCTATGACGGAATGCCCTTAGAGGCATTCCGTTATTCATTCCGTCATAATAGAAGTCTATGGGCTTCAAAACGGATCCGTCCCATTTCCGTTATGCAGCATAAATGGCAGAGCTACAGGTACCTAGAGTGGAACCTTCCTTTCCATTCTAACCCCCCTCTGTGGTGTAGTGGGTGTTTCCCCACTTGCTGCAGGGAGGGAGGAGTACTAGTTAGTTAAGTCAGTCTAGCTTACTCCCAGCTAGGGAAAAAAAATCTAGCTTGCCCCCTGCTAGGGAAAGGCAGCAGGAGCCGGTCCCTGTTGGACGAGCCCTGTCTGGGCCAGCTTGAGCACCTTCAGCTCAGCTGGATAAGGAGGCCAAAGCCTGCAGCCTTGAAGACCAGGAGTGGAGTGTGGCCTGGACAGTTTAGAGACAGACCAGACTACAAGAAGGAAGTTGCAGCCTTCAGCTAAAGCTAAGTTATACAGCTATCCTGTTAGCACAGCAGAGCCATAGAGTAACAGACGTAGCAGAGAGGAGTTTGCCTACCACAGTTAATACCAAAGCCTGCTGGAAGCCAAGACAAAGCCTGTCGTTTGGAGAAACGTTTAATGAAAGTAAAGCTGTTTTCCACTTCATCACAAAGTCTGGACTCAATTTATTCTTCATCCCCTACTACTACTACCCACTTTTCTGCGCTTTGGAAGGCCACGCCTGGGGTTCCAGCGTATCCATGTAGGAGCTCCGTGACATGTGCAACACCATTAAGGGACATTTAGGCCACCCTATACCACTCTGGCATTCCTACACCTGGGTACCATCAACTACTACATCACTACAAGGAGCCCTGTGCCCTTGTTGCTTCACTTTAACTGGCGTCACAACAAATATGTACTTTAAGAAACCACAAGTAGTGCGCCCGACGGACGCTGCAGATGCGACATGGATATTACTGCACATGTTTTTGAAAAGAACTTCAATTTTTTCTTGTAAGCAATCAGATGCATTTATGTGACTTATTATAGTGTTTTTATATATGCTGAGATATGGCCAGTTTCTAATTGTCACCTTTTACACATTGCCTACTTTCTTTGTCTCACAATTATGATGTCATATACACTGACTGACCAAAAAAAAAAATATATAAAATCTAGAGAGACTGCTTCAAAACCTGGCATGCGGTTATGTCTCAGGCAGATATGTAAATGATTATAGGTATGGTCTGATTAGACACTGGGTCTTTCAACAAGAGAGCAGAAAAGTTCTTCTCCTGTTGTCCTATAAAAAGGCTCTCAGAGGCTACTTTTGGGTTTTGTACCTCTTGGTGAAAGATCATTGACTGCTAGACATGAATCTGTGATGCACTAAAATACATTTTGTTGACACAAGGTGAGCAGGTCACTGCTAAGCAATTGGCTGCAGCAGCGTCAATCCAGTTCACATTTACGGACCAGAGCGGAGCAGCGGAGGGCAGAAAGCATAGGATCCGGGAGCCAGCTGCAGGAAACAGGTAATTATGCTTCCCTTCACAGGTTTCTACAGAAGGAAGGGGGGGTTGTCAAGCCCTTAAAGTGCAAAACCCCTGACCGACTCCAGTGCACGACCTTGCAGATTCTGGGCCTTCTAGTTGTTGCTTCTCTCTGTCTGGAGTATTTTAATGTAGCAATGGCTTTCTTGCTGTAAATGTCTTAGAGATGATGGGTTTCTGTGGCTAAGGTCTAGTTTTCAGAGGAGTGGGCACATGTAGCTCCTCTGTTTTCTTCCGCTGGCGCACAGCACTCACACACTGAACTAGGCAGGACCTAAGTCTATCTCCTAGCCTCCTAAAGGCCCTTGGTCAGGATAGTTAACTCTGATGTGTTCAATACAGTAAACCAGAACATTACATTACCATGAGTACAAACTGTTTTGCAGTTACCCTGTTCCGGGGTATTTTCCACTTACTAATAATGCCCCCTTTTATGCCTTTGTAAATAATAATGCACCTCTGAGCCATTATGCCTCCTGTTACTAAAGTGACCCTTTTTATGCGCCCACTCAGTAATAGTGCCCCCTTTTCTACCAGTCTCAGTAGTGTTGCCCCTCTGTTTAATAATGCTCCTGTGTCCACTCAGTAATAGTGCCCACTTTTGTGCCTATTCAGTAATAATGCCCCTTTCAGCCCCTCTCTGTAATGTTGCCTCCTCTCTGTAATATCCCACTCAGGAAGGATACACCCAATTGTTACCCCTACTACAGTATAGTTCTCACCATTAATACTGACCTCTTTGCACCACTGAAAATAAAAAAAGTTTGGACTCATCTAACCTGGTTCCCATGACACCATGACAAGGGACATCTTCATCAGTATCAGTGGTCCAGCACATGTGGTGCTATGGTGTCACTGCATCCCATTGCTTGTGCCAGGCCAGTAGCATCATCAGCATGCATCTCGTGGGCCACGGGTCTAAAATAGCCTGCAGCCTATGAGACTGACAGGGAATGATGGGACAGGAAGCTTGCAGAGTGGGCCCCCAAATGCAATGTGGGATGCCCCCGGCCGGTATATCTTGCCACTACTACTCCAGTTCAATTCTCTTAGCAGGGGGCTTAATTTGCTGTTGTTATGTAGCATCAGACTTATCTTGCCCTGCTTCATCGCTGATTTAGGATGCCATAGGACAGTTAGTTCTTCAGTTAGAACAATCTTCTCATACGAAATTCTAAATAACAGGAATTCCGCTGTTCCATATCTGCAAAATTTCAGAAATTTTTTAATTAACACGGAGCTTTCACAGTGTCTCAGGTAAAAATTTGGACAACGTATTCCACTTTCTGCCTATAAACTGCCATACGTCAGAAGTTTCTATTGGAGGCATACCTTTGACATACACTGCCAACACAATCTCACAGATCTCAAGGAATTGGACAGGCAGAGGGTGCGGTAGGCACATCCCTGGTACGCTTTCATAGTTGCCAGTGTCACATAGCTGTAGAAGTAAATATGTTATATGGTTTCGAATCACATGAGCCGTACAGCATTACTTACTCGCTTATCAGGTTCCCCACCTACTGACTTTAACATCCTGTCTGACATACAAGAGAAGATCAGGACAGAGTCTAATACACATTACCACTATTCTAGCAGAATGAGAAGAATTAAGAAATCAAAAGGTAATAATCATCTCATTTACTCCTAGAATATCAGAAATATGAAACAAATTGTTTGGCTTAATAGAGTACTTGCATATAGATATATATGGATTTTTTTGCCTACTGATCACATCTGAATACTACATTTTTTATTGATGTATGCATTTTAAGTTGCAGTATATTTAGTGTACGTGTTGAATTTTTTTGGTTTTTGTTTTGTTTTAATAGTGAGATTGATGATGTGGCAAAAAGGAGACAAAAACACCATATACTGCATAGAAGGCACAATTCTTTTTTTTACCCTAATGAGAGTCAATTGGCAATATATGCGACTATAAGCCTGTACAGTGGTATATAACCAAGGATTCCACTACAGGGTTACGTCGAGAGCATTTTCTGATGTATACCTCAGAAATACACTGCAAATGCAGTGTACACAGACCCCAGTACGATCACTTTGATGTTCACTATAGCATAATGTTTGCACTCCGATGTACTAAAACCAATGTATCTTTGTAGACCTGTATACATACATTTGTTCTTAGGACTATAAGGCCAATTGGTAATGGACCTGCAAGAATACAAAGTCGATAATGGGCTCGTCAGTGCTATTTTTGCATGTATGTTTTCTTTCCATTGAGTGATTATGAAAAAAAAAAATTCATCCGGACCTGGGTTTAAGGATATGGCCTCATGGTCAGGTTTTGCATGCAGTTTTGGAAGCCAAAATAGGATAGGACAAATACAGCTTTCCTGTCTTGAATTCACTCCTGGTTTTTGGCTTCCAAAACTGCATGACTGTGGCTGTACCCTCACAGAAAACTATTTCAACAAATGCAACAGCTTCACTTTTATGCTATGGCTGAAAATAAGAAGTATTTCTATACTGCATCTTTTTATTTCTCTTTTGGTCCCTCAAGGATTCTGTCACACGGTCAGGTTTTCCTGAATAAAAAATAAATAAAAAAAGTAGTATATGTTTCTGTTACGAAGTTACATAGCTACTTCCACACCTGTGCTTTTCCTTTCCGCTATTGAGATCCATCATAGGAACGTTATTTGGGGACAATAATAGGAAAAGTTCTATATTTTAGCGGAACGGATATACGGAATCGGAATGCATACTGAGTACATTCCGTTTTTTTCCGGAACCATTGAAAATGGTTCCCCATACCGACCGCAAACGGAACCTGCAAAAAACGGAACGCCTGCTTCATTCACAAAGGAGGCGGTGCAGGCAAGTGACGTCAGTGAGTGACGCGCCGGCTGCCCGGCCTGCCTGCCGGCATTATACAGAAGCAATTAGGATATACGGTACTATTAGGAGTGAGGGGGGCATGTTTAATAACTTTTAATTCAATAATACATTTTATATTAGAATACCGGAGCGGTGGGGCGGGGCTATAGTACAGTGACCGCACCGCCCCACCGCTTTTGCCGGCCCCCAGCTCCTCCTCCCAGTCCCTCCCCCGGCCCCCGCTCCGTACATCGCATCGCATCCCCATTTTTGGGGAGGAAAAAGTGCGTCTTATGGGGCGAAAAATACGGTAATAGTGACATAATACTACTAATAATAAATCTAGTAAACTGTGAAAAACTAATATCTAATATAGCAACCCCCCCCCCATTTCCAAAGACCCAACCCTAATATAATTCCCTGATTGAGCATTGTTAGATATCAAAATTGGCTATACAGTGCACAAATGTAGGTTTTTCTTTATCTGAAAAAAGATTAGTTAGAACTTACAATATCTCAATTAGAGATGAGCGGACCATAACGCAATTTTATGACGGAATGCCTTTAGAGGCATTCCGTTATTCATTCCGTCATAATAGAAGTCTATGGGCTGCAAAACGGATCCGTCCCATTTCTGTTATGCAGGGGAGTCCTCTCCTACATAACAGAAATGGGACAGATCCGTTATGCAGCCCATAGACTTCTGTTAGGACGGAATGAATAACGGAATGCCTCTAAAGGCATTCCGTTATGCATTCTGTCATAGAATTGAGTTATGATCCGTGGTAACGGAATCTATAATGCAATTCTGCTTTTACCACCAAGCGAAGCGTGAACGAATTTCATAACATGAAATTCGCTCATCTCTAATCTCAATCTTTTTCTAATATTTTTTCACATACTAAACCCAATAACTGTAACTAAACCCCTAAATACTATGGAGGGAATTTTTCTTTGGATTCCAGTTTTCAAGCATGCAAACGTTACAGATTTTGAACAAAACTTTGAGACTTTTTGCAAATGTCTGCTGCCTCACCATTGGTCAATAGTGCATTCAATGTTTGCCTTCAGTAAAACCCTTTAAGACAGTCCTGCTGAATCTATAAATAGACCCATGCAACTGTATACAGTACCTATACAATTGTATATGTCTCCCATAGACTGCCATAAACAAAAAGGATATCATGTAGCATATATTTTTATTTTTATACCGTTGTATTGAAAGTGATTTCAACTACACTTTTCAATAAAGTTCGGACAGGGGGATCCTGATATTCCCTGTCCAACTCTATATCAAAAAGACACAGGGCTGTTTTGTTTATTGCTAACCTATTAAAGGGGTTGTCTCACCTGAGGTACTGGGGGCATATTGCTAGGATATGCCATCAATATCAGATAGGTGCGGGTTCCACCTCTGGGACCCACTGCTATCTCCTGTCACAGTCCCTCCTGTGAGAGAGGTGAGAAGATCGGATAGACTTGCTGCACGTGAGGCTATCTGACAGGTCTCTCTGTTTTCCTCTATGTATGTTGTTGTTTGGCAGGATCTCACCTCTCCTCGGGTGCCGCTCGTTATCAGTGATGAGGCTCTATTTAGATCCGCCTCACACTGATGACCATGCGGTTGATAGTTTCTGCTTGGAGTTGCTAGTGCTGGTTTGTCTTGAATCTCCTGCTTCTCCATACATCTCTTAGCTAAGTACTTGTTGCCTTCGCTGTTTCTTATTATCTGGTGTGTGTTGTTTCTAGGCCTCAGAGAGATGCAAGTTCCTTCATTCTGGAAGGAACCAGCTGTCTCGTCCCCTGCTACCTATCCTAGGGCTCGTCAGTTTTAGCAGGGCTTTAGGTATCCGGTGTATGAGTATTTCCACCATCAGGATCTGCCCATACTGGCAGGAGTTAGGGAAAGGCCTAGGGATTACTAGGAGGTCACCATCCCGCTTCCTTGGCTTTTGAGGCCTAGATTGTTGTCTATTCGTTGTGGTGTTTATTTGGTGTTTTCCCTTCCCCTTAACCTGTGACATCTCCAGAGTGGAGCTCCCAAATTGAAAGAAAGCACCATGCGCATACACAGCCGCCATTCATAGTGGGAGTGTCAAAAAAAAGGCCAGCGTTGCGCAAGAATGGGGTCCCCAAAATGAATAAGAACACACCACGCAAGCACGGCCATCACTCCATTTCCTTCCATGGAACTGCCAGAAATAGCCAAGCCAGCTCTCAACTATTTTTGGTGCTCCCATTGAAATGAACATAGGGTTGTCGTGCATGCGCGGTGCAATCTTACTCACTTTGGGAACTCTGTTCTAGAGATATGTGTGAGCCACCAATGACTCAGATGAGACAACCCCTTTAAGTATGGTCACATCAACTTCGCTTTTGAGGCTCCTTTAACAACGGTGTTCTATGCCTGCTGCTGTGCCTGCTACCCAGATAGAAAAAGTATATGGACAATAAGGTAAGCAGATAACGTTGGCTCAATGCTGGTAACTGTTGTTGTTTTGTTATTTCTTGTTTGATCCTCAACCTTTTTGTTTTGTCGTCATATAGCTTCAACAAAATACCTTCATATGGTTTTGGTGATTGTAGCCATTGTTCTTAAAGTGATGGAAGTATCTACAATATTATTCATAGGTAATGTGAATCATTTATTTACTACAAAGAAATTATCCCTACTCATAAATTTACATTTATGAACCTCATAAGATGGCGATACCTTATGCTCACTAGAGGAACTCTTTTATTTCATTATAAACCTTGTTGTTATCCTTGCATATTTAATATATGACTTATATTATATATATAAAGATTAAATGCTTTAGAAGAAAAAAAAACAGTACTGGCTCCACAGACATCTGTAAATGGAGAGTTGTCTTCTGCTGGACTTTTGGGGCCCCATTGTTGTATCAGGGTCTCAGCCTAGTAGCAGATCATCTGGTACACTAGTGCAGTGCACCCTGCTTACAGTGCCTTCAGAAAGTATTCTTCCCCTGGTGTTCTCCCTGTTTTGTTGCTGCTTCAGCTCCTTCAAGTTAGATAGGTTGGTGTACAGCAGTCTTCAAGTCATGCCCCAGATTCTCCATTGGATTGGGATCTTTGACTAGGCCATTCCAAGACATTTTTATGTTTTCCTTTAAACCACTCCAGTGTTGCTTTAGCAGTATATTTAGGGCCTGTAACGGAACGCATAGCACCCCGACCGGATACCTCCGTCGATAGATGCTCCTAGTGCTTCCAGAGGACTCCAAGCACTCCACTCGACACCGTCAGCACTGCAGACCCCACGAACCGCCGAAGCTTGGTGGAGGTCTCACCGTCTCCTACCCACCCTGGACCTACGACAAGGCTCCAGGCTCCAGTGGGTGAACCTCTCCTAAATCCAGAGACAGGAACCAGGAGCAAGCTCTTACAAGAGCTTATACTCAGGGGAGTATTATGATATAGCAATCCCCAAGAGTGTTGTTATCCCATCAGTCAAACATGAGCCAAGACTTCATGAAGGTATAAAACAGAAACTTGACTGTACTTCACGTACAGCCTCTTTTATTCACAAACCAAAAACATAGTACTGCCCACAGGGTTTTAAAATACAACCAATCAATATATTACAACACATCCCCACAATGCATCATGGTTTCCTCTTCTCTGTCCTGGAGACAACCGGGGAGTAATCCAATTATCTCTCAGGACAAAGGGAAATTGCCAATACACATGTGGAACAACAGGACAGGAATCCCCACCCAAACACACAAAATCCTCCCTTCTGTCTGTGATATAATTATGGATTAACATAACTATCACAGACAGTAAAAATACAGTTTTTAAACATACTCTATAACTTTAAAACCATACATTCCATCTCCATAAAAATTACATATTTAAACTCAGCATACATCAAATATAACCACTTCCAAAAATCACACAAATCCCTCCAGCGGATCAAAAGTTAAGTGGAAGTCCTTTATGACCGACCGCAAGCACAATTTCCTGCCCAAAACAGTTCCATAGATTTAGGCTGTGCGGTCGGTCAATTTCATGCAGAAAAACGAACGGGACTTAGTCTCTGGAGCTGAAAGTTCAGTATGGAAGAAGGTAAGAGTCAGCAGTGTTCGTGTATTTGCGCATCCGATTTTAGTTCCACAGAATCTTTAGTATACACCGCTGACTGCGTTTGGTCCTATTAACAGTCCAGACATGCGGCATAGTTCTGTTACACTGTTCTTGAAGGGTAATATGTCCCGGGGCCATAGTCGTAGGGCAAGAGGCTGGTAAACAGGCCTCTCCAAAACCCAGTGGCGAGGTTGGTTTCGCCACACATCTCCCCCTCCCAGGGAAGACTAACCAGATACCTGACCTCACGGTCAGTACCTGAGTTAGTCTGGCAGTCCAACCACAACCCAATACTGGACCTTTTGAATCTTGGGGCCTGGCTCTGTTCTGTATGTCCCCAGCTGTTGAGTGGGCATCTGCTACTCCTTGCTTCCTTGTGGTTCTCCAGCTTGGAGCTGTAGGTACTTGGTGGGCAGAGGCTGACTGGGCTCTGCCCAGATGCCAGCTCTTCCGCTGGGGTAGCCTGTGGGAAGTCCGGCTCGGGAGAAGAGGATAGGGGAGGGCAGAGGCCGACTGCGCTCTGCCCAGATGCCAGCTCTTCCGCTGGGGTAGACTTTGGGAAGTCCGGCTCTGGAGTAGAGGATAGGGGAGGGCAGAGGCCAGCGGCGCTCTGCCCTGATGCCAGCGCTTCAGCTGGGGTGCATGGTGCCAACTCCTGCTGGGTAGTAAATGAATGGTTAGGGCAGAGGCCAGCGGCGCTCTGCTCTGATGCCAGCTCTACTGCTGGAGAGGGGTCAGTGGGGTTTAAAGCCTTACCCACTACACTCAGTATTGGGCTGGGAAAGAGCTGTGGAGGGGGGCTATCACTTACCCCCTCCTCTGGATACCCCATCTGCCGCTGGGGAGAGAGACCAACTGTCTCCTCTCCCTGTAGAGTATACTGCCGCTGGGTAGCGAGACTGGCTGTCTCCACTACCAGTGATTCTGGTTGTCGCAGAGATGAGGGACAGACAATCTCCTCTCCCTGTACTCCCAGTGGCAGTTGGGGATCTGGGCCGCCTGCCCAGCCACCCTGTTGGGACGGTGGAGTGACTACGGTCCCATCTCCACCTGCCGACTGGGGTTCCTCCCAGTACCAGTCTATGAAGTCCCCTACTTCCACAGTTGGTGAGGAAGTAGGGGATACCTCAGCTGTGACTTGCCAGGGGTAGGGCTGCAGGTCTGGGCCTGGTATCCAACTGTCTTGTATCTTGCACTGGGCTTGAATGGAGCGAAACAACTGTTGATAATCTTGCTCCAGCTCCCACTCCCTTTGGGCCAGAAAGGTCAGATCTGCCCTCACCCCACTAGTTGTAGGCCAATTGTGCAAGTCCCACCTGTAGTCAGTAATGTCCCAAAATCTAGACTCTTCTGTGCTCCCAAAGTCAATGTCTTCAAAAGACTCCCACAATAACCCAGGGCAATTATATTCCTCACCTTCGGGCTTGGCGTACTCCTCCATCCATGGAGACTGTCGTACTGTGTCCCACCATAGTGCTTGGTAAGCGTCATCCAGCCAGGTTTCCTGCCATACCAGTGTCTCAAGCTCTGACACCCACTCCGTCAATGGTTGCTCTCCCAGTAGTGGTAGTCGCAGCGCCAATCGCATTCGCAATCTCTGCTCCTCACTGGGAAGACTCTCACCCCTCCGACGCTGCACGTCCTCCAGGGCCTGGTGCCATACGCCTTTCCGCTCTGCATCCCTGTAATCCGGGTGATCTTCCTCATGGAATGCTGTGCAGGAACCAACGGCATCCATATTGCTGTAGCCAGGGGCGCTGTACGGATACTAGCGTTGCCCTCAATATACTCCACGAACGATGTCTCCAAGCTGCTTCTCCTCACACTAGGACGGCCATCCCACTGCTTGCCACCAATGTAACGGAACGCCTAGCACCCCGTTCGGGTACCTCTGTCGATAGATGCTCCTAGTACTTCCAGAGGACTCCAAGCCCTCCACTCGACACCGTCAGCACTGCAGACCCCACGAACCGCCGAAGCTTGGTGGAGGTCTCGCCGTCTCCTACCCACCCTGGACCTACGACAAGGCTCCAGGCTCCAGTGGGTGAACCTCTCCTAAATCCAGAGACAGGAACCAGGAGCAAGCTCTTACAAGAGCTTATACTCAGGGGAGTATTATGATATAGAAATCCCCAAGAGTGTTGTTATCCCATGAGCCAAACATGAGCCAAGACTTCATGAAGGTATAAAACAGGAACTTGACTGTACTTCACGTACAGCCTCTTTTATTCACAAACCAAAAACATAGTACTGCCCACAGGGTTTTGAAATACAACCAATCAATATATTACAACACATCCCCACAATGCATCATGGTTTCCTCCTCTCTGTCCTGGAGACAACCGGGGAGTAATCCAATTATCTCTCAGGACAAAGGGAAATCGCCAATACACATGTGGAACAACAGGACAGGAATCCCCACCCAAACACACAAAATCCTCCCTTCTGTCTGTGATATAATTATGGATTAACATAACTATCACAGACAGTAAAAATACAGTTTTTAAACATACTCTATAACTTTAAAACCATACATTCCATCTCCATAAAAATTACATATTTAAACTCAGCATACATCAAATATAACCACTTCCAAAAATCACACAAATCCCTCCAGCGGATCAAAAGTTAAGTGGAAGTCCTTTATGACCGACCGTAAGCACAATTTCCTGCCCAAAACAGTTCCATAGATTTGGGCTGTGCGGTCGGTCAATTTCATGCAGAAAAACGACTAAGTCCCATCTTCGAACGGGACTTAGTCTCTGGAGCTGAAAGTTCAGTATGGAAGAAGGTAAGAGTCAGCAGTGTTCGTGTATTTGCGCATCCGATTTTAGTTCCACAGAATCTTTAGTATACACCGCTGACCGCGTTCGGTCCTATTAACAGTCCAGACATGCGGCATAGTTCTGTTACACTGTTCTTGAAGGGTAATATGTCCCGGGGCCATAGTCGTAGGGCAAGAGGCTGGTAAACAGGCCTCTCCAAAACCCAGTGGCGAGGTTGGTTTCGCCACAGGGCCATTGTCTCATTAACCTGAAGTTGGACCTCAATTCCAGTACAATCTCTGGCAGACTTGAGGTTTTCCTCAAGAACTGCCCTGTACTTACTGCCATCTATCATTCCTTCAACCCTGAACAGGTTTTTCAGTTCCTGCAGATGAAAAGCATCCCAACAGCTTCATGGTGGACAAGGGGTGAAAGGAAGTAATGGATTTGTGCCAAACACAGCGTTTCCCCACTATGGCCAAACATTTCAAATTTAGTCTCATGTAAACCATCTGTTTGGAGAATCTCTAACATAAAGGACCTATTCAAAAACACCACAAATATAATACAAAAGGCATTTTTATTATGTGTCTACAAAAGGACATACAAATCATAATAAGAAAAACAATTATAAAATACAGCAGGTAGATGCAATGACAGTGATATGCCCCATCCAGTTGCAATTATACACATGTGATACTATAATACAGTGCTATATAGTAGTACATTCCCAATATAGATCTGAAAATACTGTATGCAGAGCCGGAGGGGGCAAAGCAAAAAAACAACAACGTACGGTTCTGGGCACCCCAAGAAGAAGCGCGGAGAAACGTAATTTTTTTTTTTTTCGCTTTGCCCCCTCCGGCTCTGCATATGGTATGTTCAGATCTAGATTGTGCTTTATTTATTTCTTTGCCTAGGTATTATCATATGCCTAGGTTATTCCAACATTTTCTGTCACATTCAATTGTTCTGCTCTCTTTTTTGGCAATATTTGTACCCTGTAATAGTCCACCATTTTGCTAGGGTATCTGACCAGCAGTGTCTTGTGGACTCTTTGGCTTTGATCATTGATCCTATACTTACACTAAACAGTAGAGGGAGTATATATGAATGTTGGGAATGTACTACTATATAACACTGTATTATAGTATCACGTGTATAATTGCAGCTGGATGGGGGTTATCACTGTCATTGCATCTACCTGCTGTAATTTATAATTGTTTTTCTTATTATGATTTGTATGTCCTTTTGTAGACACATAATAAAAATGCCTTTTGTATTATATATGTGGTGTTTTTGAATAGGTAATATTTTTTTGGGGTATCTAACAGTCTCTAACATGCTGCTTAATGAATTCCAAACATTTCTTAAGTTTTTCTTTATGCAATGGCTTTGCTGCAGCTAGTAATGGACAAACATCGGCCAGGACGGTTCGCGAACGCGATCAAATTTTCGCGAACCGCAAGTTCGCGGGGGCCCCATTCACTTTAATGGCAGGCAAACCTGAAAAACCTTCAGGTCATATTTGCAGCCACCAAATACTTACTAGAAGTGCACAAATCATCCCACAACATGGACAGTGACATACCAGAGGGAGATCAATGGCAAAAATTCCCACAAAAAATATCTATTTTAATCAGGGGCCATTTTTATGTGTCTTAAAGGGAAGCTCTCAAAAATGTGTCCTGCTGAAGCCTAGAAAATTTTTATTTTAGGCCAGTAGACTACAGGCCCCAAACATTAGGCATTCACCGGACAGAAAACATCAAGTGATTATGTGGCTGGAGGTATATTAGATCGTCATTGGATATCAATTTTACTGCAGGCCAGTACTCTACCGGCCCCAAATATTATGCATTCACCATACAGAAAAGAACAATTGATAATGTGGCTGGAGGTATATTAGACGGTCACCGTATAACAAGTTTACTGTTGGCCAGTTAGATTACAGGCCCCAAAAATGATGCATTCACCGTACATAAAACATCAAGTGATTATGTGGCTGGAGGTATATTAGATGGTCATTGGATATTAATTTTACATCAGGCCAGTGGAGTACAGGCCCCAAAAAATATTAATTCAACGTACAGAAAAGAACAAGTAATTGTGTTGCTGGAGGTATATTAGACGGTCATTGGATGTCAATTTTACAGCAGAGAGTAGGGAGGGTGCTGAAGCGGAAGGCTGAGTGAGCCACTTAACCAACTCTGGTACGTCTTTTGACATAATCGCACGCACCTTCTCCAACTTCCCACTTAGGCCACGGCCTGGTGCACCTTCCGACCCCTACCACCCCTGCGGAATGGCCTGCCTCTTCCTCTGCCTGTCATTTTCAAGCTGACCCTGTGACAAAGTCCCTATAGAAGAGCAGTATTTGTAGAAGCAGGTATATAGAACCCCTTAATGAGTATTTGCTGGAAGCTGGTATATCAAACCCCTTGGTTTTCCCACTTTGCTAAATCAGCTTCACCTGCAGCCAGCTCTGCTGGTACTTCCTGGTTTTCTGCAGCTAAGGCTGGGCGGGCTTAGGCAGCTAGAGTGAAGGCCGGCCACACCTCCTTATGACATCACACTGAGCACTGCTCGTTCATGTGAAGAGTATGACTCATCAGTATGCAGTGTCTGTGAGGGGAATGGTCACTCAGAGCCATGTGAAGTGAGCTCAGTGTACAGTTTTACACATAAAATCTCTGTCTGATCTTTTACAAACCCATTCTGTGCATCAAAAACTATAATTCCATATTATACATTAGCCCAAAAGCTTGACCGACCCCCACCCCCCAGCACTGATGCAGATTTGTTTCCATTACAGCTGTACTCCAGTTGTGTATAAACCTCACACTATGTATCTTTATAGATGCATATACAGCTCTGCTACATCTGACTGTTTATCTCTTCAACCAGCACTGTATCAGAACAGCAGCATATTCAGCTCTACTACATCTGTTTCTCTCTTCAAACAGCACTGTGTCAGAACACCCGCATATTCAGCTCTGCTACATCTGTCCTTTTATCTCTTCAACCAGCACTGTGTCAGAACAGCAGCATATTCAGCTCTACTACATCTGTTTCTCTCTTCAAACAGCACTGTGTCAGAACACCCGCATATTCAGCTCTACTACATCTGTTTCTCTCTTCAAACAGCACTGTGTCAGAACAGCCGCATATTCAGCACTACTACATCTGTTTCTCTCTTCAAACAGCACTGTATCAGAACAGCCGCATATTCAGCTCTACTACATCTGTTTCTCTTTTGCCAGCATTGATGCTGACCTGCCACATATACAGAGCTGCTACATCTGTTTTTCTATTCAACCAGCACTGTGTCAGAACAGCCGCATATTCAGCTCTGCTTCATCTGTTTCTCTTTCACCAGCATTGATTCTAAACCGCCACATACACATCTCTGCTAAATCCGTCTATTTCCTTCACCATTAGTACTGTGACTGAACAGCGCTTATTCAGCTCTGCTACATCTGATTCTATATTTCACCCGCATTGATTCTAAACCGCCACATACACATCTCTGCATATCTGCCCCCATAAGTACCTCCTCCATCCGCCCCCATAAGTGCCTCCTCCATCCGCCCCCATAAGTGCCTCCTCCATCCGCCCCCATAATATAGTTGCCCCCAGTGTACATACATATAATATAGTTGCCCCCAGTGCCCATCGATATAATATAGTTGCCCCCATTGTACATAAAATAAATATAGTTGCCCCCAGTGTCCATAGTTATAATATAGTTGCCCCCAGTGACCATAGCTATAATATAGTTGCCCCCAGTGCCCATCGATATAATATAGTTGCCCCCATTGTACATAAAATAAATATAGTTGCCCCCAGTGTCCATAGTTATAATATAGTTGCCCCCAGTGACCATAGCTATAATATAGTTGCCCCCAGTGCCCATCGATATAATATAGTTGCCCCCATTGTGCATAAAATTGATATAGTTGCCCCCAGTGTGAATAGAGATAATATAGTTGCCCAAAGTTCTATATATAAATATGCCCCCATTGAATTCACTATGAACCCCCTCTATTGCAGAGTTCAATAATCGTTGGTCTATTAGTGGGCCATTAGATATTATACTTACAGTATCCTCCGACGTCCGTCCGCTCACTCCGCTGACTCGCCCGAACTGTTCGGATGGCCGCGCATGCGCAGCTCTATCTAAGACGCGGTGGATATACTGCGCATGCGCGGTTGTGCGCGTTCATGTAATGGAGAGGCCGGCCGAGTATTTCTTTGCCTGTAGTGTGCAGGCGCGGCGAAACGATGCGGCCGGCGAAAAGCCGGCCGTATCCATGGGACACCAGGGTAAACAACAGCTTCTAATAGAAGCTGTTTGCAGAAGATTGAAGCATTTTTTTTAATGACATAGATAGGAATAAATGTTCATTGGGGAAAGTAAATTGGGTTAAACAGATTTAATGAAGTGGGACAACCCCTTTAATCAGTTTTTGGGGCAATAGGTATATTACACCAGTTGCAATTAGTTATTCCAATTGAGTTTGTCCCTCTGTATAGCTGCGGTATCTCAGCAGAACCACACACAACTGCTGCACAATACTAATGCACTATATAGAAATTATATTATAGGTATATCACACCCCTGCCTCAATCAGATTTTTGGGGACAACTGGTATATCATATGCTGCACAATACAAATGCACTATAATATACTTTCTATGTTAGTATATCACACCCTTCAGTATGTCACACCTATCGATAGCACACCTATAACAGTCCTTAAAAGGACTTTTGTGGCCCTATTAGCTAGTATTTGGTGTCCCTAACAGTCTGTCCATGTTCCACACAGCAACCTCTCCCTACACTGGCAAAAGACTGACTGTAAAATGGCGGCCAGATCGGGTTTATTTATAAGGAAGGTTTATGTCCATGTGCTGAAACGTCTCAATTGGCTGTCCTGTCCCACCTGATGAATGTGTCATGGGTCAAAGTTCGGCGCTATGCATAAACTTTTGGCACGTGCGAATATCGCCATATGTTCGCATGTTTGGCAAATCGTGAACGAGCAAAGGTCTCCGCGAAACAACCGCCGGGCGAACCGCAAGGCCATCTTTAGCTGCAGCCACTCTTCAATGGAGTATATGGATTATACTGGTCCTATGGACAGATATTTCCATGTACATTGTGGATCTTTGCAGCTTCTGCAGTATTATCGTTGGTGTTGAATCTCTGACTAATTTCCTCCTTGTCCGGTCTGTGAGCTTTTCTGGGTGGCCTTCTCTTGTCAGGATTGTAGTTTTGCCGGTCTTTCCATTTTGTTTTAGTGGATGTAATGGTGCTCCAAAGGATGTTCAAACTTTGGGTATTTTTTTTATAACTCAACCCTGTTCTATACCTTTCCACAACCTTATCTCAGGTGCCTGCAGACTCAGGGGACTTTCAGAACAGGTGTATTTTTACTCACATCATGGGACATCAAGTGACCGTTTGTTTGCACACAGGACATTATTCTACTAATTATGTGACTTCTGCTGTATATAAAATTTAAGTTAAAATCAATTTTAATTCCAGGTAGTAATTTAGGGGTGTGAATACTTTCTCAAAGCACTGTATCTAATGTTTATAGAGGGATCTGTTATAAGAATTTTTGGTAAAAATATTTCACTGTTTTGAATTTATTGGCTGGTTTTATTGTTTCCCTAGGTGAGGCTAAATTTATACTGTAACAAGTTCAAACTATATTTTCATTAGTTCTCACTAAGGCTATATTAGTAGATTGACAGATGTGCCAGAAGGAAGCTCCCCTGATGACCAGCTCACTGTCAGTGAAACCTTCCAAAAAAGGGCTTTTTCTGATGTTTCCACACCTGTATGTAAATGTGTGGTAAGATGTGCTGGGCATAGTCTACAGATACTCCACACTTCATTTTTTTGCTTCATGGGGTTAGTTGGCCTGTATACAGGGCCGGCGCCACCAGTAAGGCGAACTAGGCAGTCGCCTAGGGCGCCACTTAGCAGGGGGCGCCCGCCGCGGTTTAAAAAAAATAAAAATAAGTTATAACTAACATAACAGTGGCGGCTGGCCGGCGGCGCCCCTCATGCTGCGTCGCCTGAGCGCTCTAAAGAATCCCGGTGGGCCGCGGCGGCGGGCGGCACATGTCAGAGACAGGCAGCGCACACACAGACACAGGCAGCAGGCTGCGCAGCACTGAGCTGAGCCGGCGCCTGCTGACTCCTGACTGAGCGCCGCTGCTTCAGTGAAGCCGTGGGGGTGGGGCGGAGGGGGGTGCATCAGCGCAGCAGACCAGAGAGACAGTCTGTCACTGACAGTGACAGTCTGACACGGTCACCGCTGTCTGTCTCTCTGGTGGTCTGACGTCCTCCTGACTGAGTGACTATTATTCTAAATGCTGCTAGTTTACGCTGGCTTACCTGGCTGCAGTGCAGAGGGTGGGGAGGAGGCGGAGCTCTGCTGACTTTGGAGCTAATGAGTAAGTTGAACTCCCTGACCCCTCCCACCCTTGAGCATGTGATGCAGAGTCAGAGAGAGGGGTGGAGCGAAGGAGGAAGAAGAGAAGGCAGCAAGGCCGCACACTGAGCAGCCCAGCAGCCAAGCAGCCAGCCACGGCCACGGTGGCCACCAGTGGCCCACCACCAGCAATTTGCCTCCCCCGACCCCCAGTGCGGCAGTGCAGTGCCTGTGCCTTCTCCTTCTGGGACAGAACTAGAAGTGGGCTCCTAGCCTCCTACCTGCCTGGATTGGAGTGCAGCCTGCAGGTGCAGCTGCTTTCTTCTTCCCCAGGACCCCAGGGCGACATTGGTGAATGGTGTTTGTCTCCAGTCGCCAGAGACCAGCTCATCTTATTGTCCTGGTGGTAAGTAGTCAGTAGACAATGCAACATGTTTATTATTTACTGTATTTTTTGCCTTTATAAGACGCACTTTTTCCCCCCAAAAGTGGGGTGGAAAATGGCCGTGCGTCTTATAAAGCGGATTAGGGATACTTCGCTGGCCGCTATGCTGCACAGCGCGGCCAGCGAAGTATCAGTGTGGAGGGAGGAGGCGGGGACACTCATGGCGGGGCACGGTGCAGTGACTCTACTCTAATACACCGGGCCCCGCAGCTGTTAAGTACATTCAATCCGAATGGGTCCGCAATTACTGTACTGTACATGCTGTACTAGTACCTTATGTATAGCATTAAGATGGCGCAGACCGGCAGCTCCCTTGGTCATGCGCCGCCCGCCCCAGCTCCCTCCTCATGCGCTGCCTGCCCGTCTGCCTGTTCATTCATAAAGTGAGATAAGCAGGCAGGCGGCGCATGAGGAGGGAGCTGCGGCAGGCGGCGCATGACCGAGGGAGCTGCCGGTCTGCGCCGTCTTAATGCTATACATAAGGTACTACAGTAAGTACAGTACAGTAATTGCGGACCCATTCGGATTGAATGTACTTAACAGCTGCGGGGCCCGGTGTATTAGAGTAGAATCACTGCACCGGGTCCCACCATGAGTGTCTCCGCCTCCTCCCTCCACACTGATGCATCTGATGGGGGATCTGTAGATGACACTTATGGGGATCTGTGGATGACATAAGTGTCATCCACAGACCCCCCCGTAACAGTGCGTCATCCACAGACTTCCCCCCCATAACAGTGCGTCATCCACAGACCCCCCCATAACAGTGCGTCATCCACAGACCCCCCCATAACAGTGCGTCATCCACAGACCCCCCCATAACAGTGCGTCATCCACAGACCCCCCCATAACAGTGCGTCATCCACAGACCCCCTCCATAACAGCGCGTCATCCACAGACCTCCCCCATAACAGTGCGTCATCCACAGACCCCCCCCATAACAGTGCGTCATCCACAGACCCCCCCATAACAGTGCGTCATCCACAGATCCCCCCCATAACAGTGCGTCATCCACAGATCCCCCCATAACAGTGCGTCATCCACAGATCATCTGATAAGGGGGGGCGGCAATTTTTATCTTGCCTAGGGCGGCAAAAATCCTTGCACCGGCCCTGCCTGTATAATTATGTGTGCAGTAAGTGGCTGAAAGACTTCTGTGGGAAGTGAAGACCTTGTAAATGCATGTTAAAGGTAAGTCTACTTTCACACTGGCGTTTTGGTTTCCATTTGTGACATCGGTTCAGGGCTCTCACAAGCGGTCTAAAACGGATCAGTTTTGCCCTAATGCATTCTGAATGGAAAAGGATCCGCTCAGAATGCATCAGTTTGCCTCTGTTCAGTCTCCATTCCGCTTTGGAAGCAGACACGTGCAGCGTACTCAAGTTGTGTGTAATAGGTGTTTCTGGGTGATGTAGTGCAATATACACTAACCTGGTACAGCTGACTCTCTGCAAGGGCAGGTATAGGTAAGGATAGTTCGTGACGCCAGTGCCAAGTAAACGGTGGCACGCCGTTTGCGGATGCAGGAATAAATTGAGGAAACGTAGTCTTAAAACAGAACTCCAACTTTAGTAGTTTTCCAAGCAGAGACAATATAGGAAATGCAGTTCCTAAGCATACAGTTGATTTTGCAATTCGGTCGATGCAGGCAATTCAGTTATAGCAGGGTAATTACAGAGTGTTGAACACAGGACTTGCAGCACAGGAGCTTGCACTCTAATTCTGTCTGATCCTGGAATATAGCATATCTTCACCAAGGCCCATTAACCTAGTTCTGGCTTTATATCCTTGGCTATAGCTTTAATCAGTACCTCCTCTGTCTTTCTGAGTACCTCTTGCTTTCCTGATCTTTGCCTCTGTCTCTCTCAGCTTCTGGAAACTTCCTCAGGTTCTTGATCTAACATATTCCTGTTTCTGCATATGGGAATTCAGGAGGGAATCTTCTCCTGGACAGCAGGCTTCAGGCCTGGACTTGTCTCAGACATTGTCTAATCTCCAACTGTAGATTACAGACACTAGACTCCGTCTGCTTTGCACTTCCCTGTCTGGCCTTATATAAACTAGGGCTCTCTAGCTCCCTCTAGCGACTAGAAGCTGGAATGACACCCCTGCAGGCCTGTACATGCAAGTTTCACAGTAACAGGGAAATACATAACATTAAATTACATGACATTTTATAAAACTGACATATAACAACTTCTCCATAGTTAAGGAGGGACGACAGCACACCAAGTGACACTTTGGTAGTGACGGGTATTACAGTTCCCGTACACTACATACCCCACTGCTTTAAGCTGAGTACGACCTCGTACTCCATCATGGGTCGCCCAACTGGAATCTCTACCTGAAATAGAAAATAGAGACATGCAGGCATACATACATGTAATTCATCTGCATTTACATTTACATCAGGTCCAATTGGCAAAAGTGAAGGGTAGTGACAAGGGGCGTCGTTCTCTTCTCTCAGGATAGTGAATGGAACGGGGGCGCTGACCTGGCACAGCGTAACATTATAACCAGGATAGTCCATGACAATGAATAAGTCCATGATAAAACAGTAGAAAACGGTATAAAAGTTCTTGGAGGCTCAAATAACAAACATGAGTCCGTACCCAGGTTATTTCTCATTAAATCACAGAGGCTCTCATTCGGTGGAGTCCATCTCTGGGCACATTACTTTTAAAAGAGTAAGAATCTCAGAGGCTCAGGTACTTTTGAGTCTGTCTCCGGGCACGGTTCCTTAGTATGAAGTTGCACAACAAACGGACAGCAAAGACAAGTGCTGTAATACCCCTGATCAACCTGAAAAGGGGGTGAAGGGTAAAAGGTGCAACAAAGGAACAGGCACAACTTGGCGTGGGGTAACAAAAGCAGGCAGGAGGTCCTGGAAACAAACGTGGCCTTGCTGACTTTGTAATTTCAGTGGTCAACACTAGGGATCGACCGATTATCGGTTTGGCCGATATTATCGGCCGATATTGAGGATTTTGAACGTTATCGGTATCGGCATCTATTTTGCCGATATACCGATAACGTATGGGGAACACAGAACGCGCTGCTGACAGCGCTCTCTGTGTTCCCTCCGCAGCACAGGGGAGAAGGAAGCAGTGTCTCCTCCCCCTGTGCTGCTGCTGCCGCTGCCGCCAATGAGGGGATAGAACATAAGAGGAGGGGAGGGGCTGTGGCCGCTGTGCCACCAATGAAGATAAGCCTTTCATTCATTCATATATACAGGAGGCGGGAGCTGGCTGCAGAATCACATAGCCGGCTCCCGACCTCTATGAGCAATAGCTGCGGTCCGCGGTAGTTAACTCCTCAGGTGCCGCGGATCGCAGCTACCGCTGATAGAGGTCGGGAGCCGGCTATGTGATTCTGCAGCCAGCTCCCGCCTCCTGTATATGAATGATCGATAGACTTATCTTCATTGGTGGCGCAGTGCGCCCCCCCCAAGCCCCCCAGTATTAATCATTGGTGGCGCAGTGCGCCCCCCACCCCCATCCCAATCCCGGCCAATAGTAAAAACATTGGTGGCGCGGTGGTGCGCCCCCCCCCCCCCACCCAGTATTAATCATTGGTGGCAGTGGCCACAGGATCCCCTCTCCCCTGCTCCTCCGATCGGAGCCCCAGCTGTGTAAGCCTGGGGCTCCGATCGGTTACCATGGCAGCCAGGACACTATTGAAGCCCTGGCTGCCATGATAAGCTCCATGCTGCTGTGTGCACTATGCACAGAGCAGCAGGGACAGTGTGAGATCCTATTCACCCTGATAGAGATCTATCAGGGTGAATAGGACAAAGGTTCTAGTCCCTAAGGGGGTTAAAAGTTAGTAAAAAAAAAACACAAAAATATTAAGTATAAATGAAAAAGATTTATAAAAAAAAAATACACATTAACAATAAACAAAAAAAATACACATTAACAATAAACATATTAATTTTCAGCAGATTTGTGTAGGAATTTTTTTTTTTTTCTCAAAAATGAAAATTCCCAGAATATCGGTATAAATAATCGGCTATCGGCCTGAAAGTTCACAAATTATCGGTATCGGTATCGGCCCTAAAAAATCAATATCGGTCGATCCCTAGTCAACACCTACCACTGAGCCGTGGACAAACTGGCAGCCGCAACAAAGGACCAGAAACATAGGACTCCTGTCCTGAAAGGGTTAACATCACTTCTGATGAAATCAATCAAAGGCCTAGCAGGCTGATTCACAGTGAAATATTGTAATCACTTGGCTCCGCTGGCAAGTATCGTCTGTAGTAGTCCTCTACAGGAGGATGGGCCCACATAACAGTGTCAGGGGGCAGCTGTAGAGTAAAGGGGCCCCTAATAGGTATTGGCCCCATAGGCCTAGGGGTGAACCCTCTGATGGACCGTGCCGGCCCTGGCATGATCACTGCAGGGTGTGACGTGCTTGGCACCGCCGCAGCAAGCGGTCCGGTGCTCTGGGTGCAGCAGTTTACGGCAATCGCGGGTCCGGTCTGGGGCACTGACGGAGCGGTGGCTACAGAAGGCGGTCGGCGGGTGGTGACAGGCACCCTTACCTCATCCTTCCTCGGCGGTGTCTGGATCCTGGCGGTGTATGTCTTGCGCAACTCCCGCAACTTCTCCTCCAGCCGGACGATCTGCTCACCGATGCTGTCTGTGTCGGAGTCGCTGTCCTCTGCTGGCGCCGCCGGCGCAGGTACAGTCACCGATGACTCGGACTCGGCCTCTGCAGGTTCTGGCGATGCGTCTGGTCTCCGTCCCATCCGGATGTTCTGGAAGGTAGCACTAAGTCCTTTTAACTGCTCCAGCTCAGATATTGTCTTCTCCCGACGAGGCAGCTCGGGGGAAGGGTAAGGGCTCACCCATTTTTCCAACACGGTTGGCTGCCAGAAGACGTTTGGCCCAATGAAGGAGCTCCGCTCCTGAAAGGCGTGATGGGCCGGCTCTGGAGAGCGTTCCGGTTCTCGCTCGCAGCCAGAGTAGTCTTCTCTTTCTTCTGCCTCCCAGTCCTCAGGTGCTCGCTTGGGACGGGTCACAGCAGTCGCATAAGGGCCTCGTAGGCTCTCGGCAGGGGTGTACTCCACTTCCTCTCCCTCGCGGAGGCTGTGTTGGTACGAAGGGAGGTAGTCTCTTTTGACAGACCTTCGATTAACATAGAGGTCTCTGCCAGTTAGATAGTCCTGAATAAACCCGTAGCCACGGGGTTTGTCAAACGATAGCACCACTCCCTTTCTCCTTTCCAGGCGGGGTTGGGTGTGCGTATGTTTCTCATGTATGGTCTTGGTTAGTTCCTCATAGACAATTTTAGCCTTTGTATTCCGCTTTATAGCGGCCTCTCGGATCTCCGCCATCAGGGAGGACCATTTAAAAGATGGTTGGAAAAAGTCCCTCCACGAGCCATAGTAGGGCTCGGGTTCTTTCTCCCTTGGGCGGCAGGCGGGTTGCTCCGGTCCCGGAACGTAGGCCGGTGGAGCCTCCTCTAGCTCTACACCGATGTCAGTAATCTTTTCAATTTCAGGTGCGGACGCTGCAGCAAAACTCTGCTCACAATCCAACATGCTCGATCCTTCTGAGGAGAGCGATAGGGTCGCGTCAATTAGAGTAGCCAGCTCCTCCCATTGCACTGGGAGGCCGCCCCCCAGGTATTCTAGTATAGGGAAGGCGGTGTCCATGCTGGCAGACATGCAAATGTCCAGATAAGCCGTGGCGCCTGCCCTTGACCTTCTTCCCGCTTTTTCCTCAGAAAGGCGCCAATTTTTCCCGCCTTTTCGGGATGAAGGTGACGCAGCAGTAAATTCAGCAAGCTCAGCGGCCATCTTTAGGTACAAACGCTGTCCATTCACTGACAGCAAGCAGGATTGCAAAAAGTCCACAAAACCACATTCCAATGCGGCGGTTTTCTTCCTCTGTGCAGCGCAATACTGCACAGCGCTTTTTAGAGGTTTTTGGGACACTTTGGGTATGATTTTCAGTCCACAAAGTCCACTTTAAATAAACAGGCAAATTGTCACTTTGGTCACAGGGCAACTGTATAAGGCACAAAGTTCACGCTTCTTGCACTGGAAAGCGTGCGTATCCTGTTCGTGACGCCAAAAGAGAGGTGCAGCGTACTCAAGTTGTGTGTAATAGGTGTTTCTGGGTGATGTAGTGCAATATACACTAACCTGGTACAGCTGACTCTCTGCAAGGGCAGGTATAGGTAAGGATAGTTCGTGACGCCAGTGCCAAGTAAACGGTGGCACGCCGTTTGCGGATGCAGGAATAAATTGAGGAAACGTAGTCTTAAAACAGAACTCCAACTTTAGTAGTTTTCCAAGCAGAGACAATATAGGAAATGCAGTTCCTAAGCATACAGTTGATTTTGCAATTCGGTCGATGCAGGCAATTCAGTTATAGCAGGGTAATTACAGAGTGTTGAACACAGGACTTGCAGCACAGGAGCTTGCACTCTAATTCTGTCTGATCCTGGAATATAGCATATCTTCACCAAGGCCCATTAACCTAGTTCTGGCTTTATATCCTTGGCTATAGCTTTAATCAGTACCTCCTCTGTCTTTCTGAGTACCTCTTGCTTTCCTGATCTTTGCCTCTGTCTCTCTCAGCTTCTGGAAACTTCCTCAGGTTCTTGATCTAACATATTCCTGTTTCTGCATATGGGAATTCAGGAGGGAATCTTCTCCTGGACAGCAGGCTTCAGGCCTGGACTTGTCTCAGACATTGTCTAATCTCCAACTGTAGATTACAGACACTAGACTCCGTCTGCCTTGCACTTCCCTGTCTGGCCTTATATAAACTAGGGCTCTCTAGCTCCCTCTAGCGACTAGAAGCTGGAATGACACCCCTGCAGGCCTGTACATGCAAGTTTCACAGTAACAGGGAAATACATAACATTAAATTACATGACATTTTATAAAACTGACATATAACAACTTCTCCATAGTTAAGGAGGGACGACAGCACACCAAGTGACACTTTGGTAGTGACGGGTATTACAATTCCCGTACACTACACACGCTTGCAGTGTTTTGGTGTCCATCTGACGAAACTGAGCCAAACAGTTTTGACACACAATGTAAGTCAATGGGGACGGATCCGTTTTCACTGACACAATTTGGCTCAATAGAAAACAGATCCGTCCTCCACTGACTTTCATTGGTGTTCAAGACGGATCCGTCTGGGCTATGTTAAAGATAATACAAAGGGATCCGTTCTGAACAGATGCAGATGGTTATATTATCTGAACAAATCCGTCTGTGCAGATCCATGACTGATCTGCACCAAACGTGAGTGTGAAAGTAGCCTAACTCCTATTCTTCTTTAGCAAAAAGTTTTCTCACTTTCACATCCACCAGAAGTGGGTTGAAATTATTCATCACACAAAACCAGTTCCTCCTGCCATATTAAAACAACTTGACGTGTAATATTTTGTGGCTTTAAGTGGTTGTGCAATAATGGGGGTTTTTGGCAACCCAACCCACCACACACATCCACATGGCCGGACCTGTAAAGGGAAGCTTACTTACCTTCTTCCTGACACTGGCTCCCTGCTCCTTCTCCTCCTGTCTGCGATGGTCCACTGGGCTCTCTCACTGAAAACATTTGGTTTGACCTCGCTTGCAGTCAATCACTGGCCATGGTAGTGACCAGCTCTCCTTAAGTCATGACAAATGGTCACATGATGCAAGGGGATCTGGTCACCTCCATGGCCAGTGATTGATTACAGGCAGCGTCAATCTGGATGTTTTCAGCATGGGAGCCCAGCGGATCTTCGCAGGACAAGAGGAGAAGGAGCAGGGAGTCAGCGTTAGGAAGCAGGTAAGTGAACAACTCCTTTAAGTCATCACTTTGTAAAGCAGAGTGGTTACAGTACATACTGTACTGTACAGCATAGTTTGCAAGAATCTGTGATCTGCACATGGTTTTTGTTCTGGGGTAAGGAAAGACGCCCAGCAACAGCTGATGGATAGAGTGGGTTATTAAGTGGCTTTCCTTTCCCCTAGGAAAAAAATAATAATTTGTAGGTCATCAATTCCTGCAAACTGCACTTTGTTCTTCGGAGAGGCAATCACCTAACACATGCTGATTAGAGATGAGTGAAGTTTAGAAAAATTCGATTCCGCTGCTTCGACAAATTTTACAAAAAAATTTGCTTTGTGACAAATTACTTCGTCATTAAGCGCATTTTTTGGAAGTAGCGGGTGAGCTGTGATAGCGCCGTTCCCCATCATTGGACCCCTCAGATGCCCCATTCATACATGATCGCTGCATCTGAGAGTAAAAACAGTGTAAAATGAACAGAAAAAAATGAAATCATAGTTACCACCTCCATTTGTTCGCAACGGGCCGGCCGCCACCATCTTGCTTGAAGATCTGGTGCAAAATCTCGCTAAGCCCGTTGTCACGCTGGCCGGCGTGGTGACGTCATACATCACCACACACAGAATTCTTCAATCAAAATGGAGGCAGCCGGTCAGTCGCGAGCAAATGGAGGAGGTAACTGTGATTTTTCTTAGTTTTTTTTTACACTATTTCAGGTTAAATCCATTTGCTACCACGTAGCACGAGGAAATTTGGCTTTGCGGCAAATCGAATTTATCCTGAAATTCAGATTGAATTCAACTTCGTTGGTTTCGATTCACTCATCTCTAATGCTAATGGGTAGAAGAGCACACGCTTGTTTGCAGTCCTCATGAACCCAAGGAATTTGGCCTCAGAAGGACACCAATAGAACTTAATGAAGGTCCTATTAACCCTTTCAGAATACAGCCTATTATTATTTTTTTCATTCCCCCCATAGGGGGGTCTGGCATGTTGTACCAAATTGTTTGCCCTATTCTGATATAATTGGTGCAGTTTGAGGCTGTCTAGTCTAATCTTATGTAATCTAGCTTTATGACAGTATTAATAAATACGCCACAATGGTCTGGGACTCTGGCTGCTTGCAGGATCCACTATAGGGCACCTACTGCATAATACATTATAATAATAACAACATATACACAGTAAGCATATAGTGCTAGCTAGAACATTGGCTCACATTTACTAAGCTCTGGTGTAAGTTGCGTCTTCTTCAGTTTAGAAAAATTGGTGTAAAAAAAAAAATTATATATATACACTCACTGGATGTTTTTCCCTTTTCACACCATTCTTTGTAAACACTAGAAATGGTTGTGCGTGAAAATCCCAGTAACTGAGCAGATTGTGAAATACTCAGACCGGCCCGTCTGGCACCAACAACCATGCCACGCTCAAAATTGCTTAAAGAGGACCTTTCACAGATTCTTACCCTATGAACTAACTATACAGATAGGTAGAGCGGCACCCGGGGATCTCTCTGCACTTACTATTATCCCCGGGCGCCGCTCCGTTCTCCTGCTATGCCCTCCGGTATCTCCGTTCCCTAAGTTATGGTAGGCGGAGTCTGCCCTAGCGCTGGCCAATCGCACTGCAGAGCTCACAGCCTGGGAGAAAATAACCTCCCAGGCTGTGAGCTCTGCGCTGCGATTGGCCAGCGCTAGGGCAGACTCCGCCTACCATAACTTAGGGACTGGTATCTCCGCCTACTATAACTTAGTGAGCGGAGATACCGGAGGGCATAGCGGCAGAACGGAGCGGCGCCCGGGGATAATAGTAAGTGCAGTGAGATCCCCGGGTGCCGCTCTACCTATCTGTATAGTTAGTTCATAGGGTAAGAATCGGTGAAAGGTCCTCTTTAAATCACTTTTCTTTCCCATTCTGACATTCAGTTTGGAGTTCAGGAGATTGTCTTGACCAGGACCACCCCCCTAAATGCATTGAAGCAACTGCCATGTGATTGGTTGACTAGATAATTGCATTAATGAGAAATAGAACAGGTGTTCCTAATAATTCTTTAGGTGAGTGTATATATAGATGGTTGCATATTTCTAAACACTATTTAAAGGTGTCTAGAAAAAGTGTTTTGTCAAGTCTCAATGAGTCAGATTTATTACTTGGATACAACATTTCTCTGGTGCTAAATAATGGTTTAAAGTAAGTCAGCTAAAAGTTGGCTTAAAATAAGAAATGTGTCTACTTCATCTGCCACTATGGGAAATTGTGTGACTATTTGGCCTAAGTCTATTAAGTCTATGCTATTAGACAGCCTTAGTAAGTATTTGGCCAATATGTTCTAGATTTACTCCTATGCTGGGGATGGAGAACTATCTGGAACTCGGCACTATAAAAGTGTCAACAGAAAAATAGTACAAAATTTCAGATCAATTAAGATTAAAAAAAAAGAACCAAAATGGTGTTCGGAGGTGGACACTCACTTTAAGGGATTTGTAAACTTGTAAAGTATGGCATTCTCTTTAAAATTGTCTGTAAAAGAATTGTCTGTATTTTTCAGGACTTTCTCATATATTCTAACCAAGTATTATCTATTCCTAGTCCAAAAACTTCCATGCAATACAACTACTGAGGATTATGTTCAAAATTTCCAGGAAGAAACCAATGATTTTGATTTAAATATTCCCCAAAAATACATAGATGCATATTATGCAATCATAGATCTGTGTGCTGCAACAGGTAAGGGATATTCAATTAGCCAGACTTCTAGATGTTTCCTAATTTTCATAAAATTCTTGATATAGACCTACAAATATGTTGGTTTACACGTAAAGCTTTTGTCCCGAATAAGATTATTAAGACATGAACTTGAGTTAAAGTGGTTGTCCGTACTAGAGATATTGATGACCTACTGTATCCTTTAGGATAGGTCATTATATAAGATCAGCAGGGATCTGACTCCCAGCACCCCTCACTGATCAGCCATTTTAAGGTGGTGTGAATGCTGCATCCTCTTCAGTATTTACCTAAATGCCATCTACTTTGCAATGGCGGCGCAGTGTATCTACAGCTATTCAATGCATTTGAGTGAATATTAATATGGTGGATACATACAGTATATCTCGAAAACAAGAAACCAACAAGGTTTTGGCAGTGGAGTGTGCATCTCAATTTTTTTTTTAACATTTGCAGTGGAATATCGGGCTGTGTAAACCCGCCTTTACAGGCTTCTTGTACATGGCCGTAATATAGTTTTCAAATTAAGCACCCATAGAAATCTCGCTTTTCTTCTTATGTAGTTATTTATTTAGGCGGACGGGGAGGGCCTTTGAGGCTGGGGGTGGTAGAGGGGAAAGGAGCCCTTATGCTAGGTTATGGAGTCGCCCCAACTGCTGTTCAGCAGAGGGGGAGACTATTTAGGGGGGGAGGTATCTATGTATTTATTAAAGGGATTATCCAGCGATTGATAATGATGGCCTATCCTCACATCCTAACATCAGCAGGGTTCAAGTCCCTGCATCCCGCCGATCAGCTGTTTCAGGGAGCCGCTGCACTCACCGGAGCTCTAGTGGAGGGATGGCCAACCTGAGGCTCTCCAGCTGTTGCAAAACTACAACTCCCAGCATGCCCACACTGCCTACAGCTATCAGCCTACAGCAGGTCATGGTGGGAGTTGTAGTTTTGCAACAACTGGAGAGCCGCAGGTTGACCATCCCTGCTCTAGTAAGTGATACAGGCTCCCGGAAGATTTCCAAGGACAGCGCCGTACATCGTATAGTGGCAGTGCTTGGTATTGCGGCTCAGCCCTTTGACTTGAATGGGGCTGAGCTGCAACTAGGCCATGTGACCGATGTACGGTGATGTCACTACCCCTTGGAAGAGGCTGCGGCGCCCAAGGCCTCTTCTAACATCTGATACTCACACATCTAATACTGATGACCTATCCTAAATATCTTTTAATGGATAACCCCTTTTAATACAAAGTCATTTTTCCTGTACATGCCATTTGTAATCTCTGTATAGAATTACATAGCGATAGATGATAAGCCACGGCTTATTTCTTTCATTCATTCACAGGAAATGTTTGTGAGCTTTGTCCATTGGATTGGGATGCTTTCAATGGCAAATGTTACTTCTTTTCTGAAGACAGAAGTAATTGGCTTACGGGTTCCAAGAACTGTCTGCTGAGGAAAGCAGAGCTTATTTCCATTGAAGATTCGAAAGAACGGGTCTGGTATACTTATTATACAGTATTTAAATCATGCTAATCTAGTCCACAGAGTTCAGAAGGTACTCGCCATCTGTCTGGTCACACACATGAGATGGCTGTAGACTGAGCGTTCATTTTTATTTCAGTGGGGAGAAGGAAAGGAGTTTCTTCCAGACTCTTCTCTGGCAGTGGCATATCTCCATTAGAATGAAGGATCATGCTTGATGAAATCCAACATCTTTGAGAACCCTGACATCTGCTGTTGATAAATCCACATATACTGTATATAAGATGGACAGCCAACCTCATGTGTATGCTGCGTTTGTGGAAAAAAGCTTTGCCAACATGTATAAAAACTACATGAAAGTGTCCGGCCATAAATGACCCCATTTCTGCAAACAGTGTTATCTGTTGCTCTAGGATTACATAACAAGTGTGACACATTAGGAACTGAGAGTTTAGTATTTCAGTGATTTCCATTTTTTACAGGCAATCCAAACAAATCTGACAAACCGTCATTCCAAGGAATTGTTCATCTCACACCTATAAGACTCATTAGTAGCCATCATTACGAGAGTCTTATATTGCCTACTATTGGACCGGCATTACACACCACTTTTTTTTTTTATATTTTATGTTTTTGTCAATTTATGTTCGTTTTATGGATATTTTAGATTTATGTTTATATGCACATTTAAATTAATATTAACATGTGCAATCTCCTACTATTATATGCGCTGACACATCAGTCAGATAGTTTATATTTTTTGTGGCTTGGGTCCAGTTCCTGTACCACTCTTAATAATATACTAGGGATGGTACAAGACACTTTTCTCCATTAATGCCTGAAAGCGTCTAGTAAAAACGTTAATTAAATTTTTTTTTTATCAGTTTATTTTGTTCTCTGCTTATTTGGGTATTGGGCAGACTGAGCTCTCTTAATTGGCCCCCAGATCTTGACTAAAGTCGGCTGCTCTAATGTTTTTCTACATGACCACAGCTATCTCTAAGCCCAATAGCAATCAGTTTAGATCTCAAGGGATACAACAGGGTAATACAGTGTAAATAAATTGTATTTTACTGATATATACGGTATACACAGCCTATAATGTGACTGGAGATGGATGTATGGAGTTTTTTTTTATTTTTACCATTTAATAATTTAATATCAGTTGATGAGTAATTGTCTCTTCCTTGTTTTTTTCCCCACCTTTTTCCTTCCACTCGGGAATAGGAGATGGCATTGGGTATGGGGATGTATATAAGAAGAAATACAAAATTTTTTAAATAAAATAAATGACACAGTTATATACATTGCATTTTCAGCTGTCACTCTGATACGTGGCAGCAGCTGCAGTAGAAATATAGTATTATATGGCATCCATTCATGACTGTCTAGAGCCCCCCACAGCAGTTGTGTATTCTGGTTCATAGAGATGTATAATGTATGCTTACATGAGACAGTGCCTTTAAACGGACATTGAGGTTTCAAAAACTTTGCATAAATAAGTAGTACAAGAGAATATAAGTAACTTTGTAATATATGTTATTAGAGAAAATTTTCTCCACATATCAGCCACTTATTCTTTTTTCCCCATCTCCCATACTTATTATTAACTCTCAGTTCACTGCTAAAATCCAATCTGAGAGACAAGGTGTATTATCAGGTGACTGAGGGGTCAGATTACATGGTGCCAATAGATGTCTGTGCAGATGGAAAAAGGAGGGGGTGGGGGGGGGGGGTGGGCTGCAGATTGAGAGACACACATGCAGAGACTGCTGAAAGCTTTCCTATCTCATCCCAGCTACATAGCTCATTACTGTGGTGCAGTTTCCTCCATTCTGCTGCAACTTCTGAGGGTTTGGCACAGTCTATGGGAGACATCATAGCACCTGTTCTCTGCTCTCTAGCTCAGGGTTAATTGCAGTCTAGAGACAGAGCCTTCAGTGGGGAAAACTGGGGGAAAATGCAGAATACTGGTCATATAATGGGCAGATGTAGTGTTATTCCTCATACACATGTGACAGTTTATTCTGAAAAGTCACATGAAATGACAGCTAGTCAAGTTACTGGCTTTCTTTATTAGAATGTCTCTGATTTATATTTCTCAGGATTTCATTTTAAGGCATGTTTCTTCGAAGAATGGACATTTTTGGATTGGACTTACGAGAAATGGTTCAGATTGGTATTGGAAAAAAGGTGGAAAGTTTCAAGGAAACATGTAAGTTCATTTTATAAAGGCTTTATTTGCATGCTGACAGCTCTTGGGGATTGACAGCCTCCTTCCTACATTTCCGAGCCCTATTAGGGTAAATTCACACACAGCAGATTTGTTTTAGCAATGTCTGCATCGGTCTCATTCATCTGAATAGGGCTTGCAGAAATCCATGTGCTTTCCACCAAAACAACCCCATTCAGATCAATGAAGCTGATTTTCAGAAATAGATATTTCTGTATACATTTTCTAATATACGTGTATTTCAATACTCTAATGCCTTTCTTATGAGTCCAATAGGCCCTGTGTAGAAAAAAAGTGGTATGACTCGCAGATTAGCCCATTGTAATGCATCCCATTTCTACAGGCAAATCTAATCATGTTGTCAATAAGGTTAACTGTTCAAAACACACAGAAGGGCTCACGCACACAAACTTATTTTCTTTCCGTGTCTGTTCCGATTTTATTATTTTTTTTGCGGACTGTATGCGGAACCATTCGCTTCAATGGGTCTGCAAAAAAAACAGAAGTTACTCCGTGTGCATTCCGTTTCCGTATGTTCGTATTTCCGTTCCGCAAAAAAATAGAACATGTCCTATTATTGTCCGGATTACGGACAAGGATAGTACTGTTCTATGAAGGGCCAGCTGTTCCGTTCTGCAAAATACGGAATGCACACGGATGTCATCCGTATTTTTTGCAGATCTTTTTTTTACAGACCGCAAAATACATACGGTCGTGTGCATGAGCCCTAAGGCTGAATTCACACTTCAGTTATTTGGTCGGTGATTTTCCTCAGTGTTTGGCCAAAACCAGTAATGAAGCCTACTAAGAGATAAGTTATAATGAAAAGATTTGCTCCTGTTCTATGTTTTTGACCCAAACCTGGTTTTGGCTCACAATCACTAATGGAAATAACTGACCAAATAACTGAAGTGCGAACTTGGCCTTACACACGCACACACACACAACTAGGTGATGACATGTTGTTAATAAAGAAAGAGACAAGATGATGTGTGAAAAATGCATTATATGCAGGGGCGTAGCTAGAAATGCATGGGCCCCATAGCAAAAAAATGTATGGGCCCCCCCCCGTGCCATCCACAGATCCCCCTCCCCTAAACAGTGCCATCCACAGATCCCCCCTCCCCTAAACAGTGCCATCCACAGATCTCCCCCCTAAACAGTGCCATCCACAGATCCCCCCTCCCCTAAACAGTGCCATCCACATATCCCCCCCCTCCCCTAAACAGTGCCATCCACAGAACTCCCCCCTAAACAGTGCCATCCACAGATCCCCCCTAAACAGTGCCATCCACAGATCCCCCCCCTAAACAGTGCCATCCACAGATCCCCCCTAAACAGTGCCATCCACAGATCCCCCCTAAACAGTGCCATCCACAGATCCCCCTCCCCTAAACAGTGCCATCCACAGATCCCCCTTCCCTAAACAGTGCCATCCACAGATCTCCCCCCTAAACAGTGCCATCCACAGATCCCTCCTCCCCTAAACAGTGCCATTCACAGATCTCCCCCCCCCTAAACAGTGCCATCCACAGATCCCCCCCTAAACAGTGCCATCCACAGATCCCCCTAAACAGTGCCATCCACAGATCTCCCCCTAAACAGTGCCATCCACAGATCCCTCCTCCCCTAAACAGTGACATCCACAGATCCCCCCTAAACAGTGCCATCCACAGATCCCCCTAAACAGTGCCATCCACAGATCCCCCTCCCCGACGCTCACAGCAGTATATTTATAAACTAATCAGTAACTAATTTAACTTTAATCATTGCTCATTGCTGAGCTCTTTACTTGGATTATCTTACTCTCTTAGCTCCGGTAACAGCAGGCAGTGCGGGGGGCGGCGCTCACTCACTGACGTCACGTGCCTTCACCGCCTAGTGGGAGGAGCAGGCGCATGACGTCAGTGAGTGAGCGCCGCCCCCCGCACTGCCTGCTATTACTGGACCTAAGACAGAGTAAGATATCCAAATAATCCAAGTAAAGAGCTCAGCAGTGAGCAATGATTAAAGTTAAAGTAGTTACTGATTAGTTTATAAATATACTGCTGTGAGCGGCGTGGCCCTGTATATTCTAACCCCCAGGCAAGCGTCCCTGTCACCATGGGAACGCCTGGGGGTTAGAATATACCATCGGATTTGAGTTTTTACGATCTCACTGAGCTTGTGAAAACTCAGATCCGATGGTATATTCTAACCCCCAGGCAAGCGTCCCCGTCACCATGGGAACGCCTGGGGGTTAGAATATACCATCGGATCTTCTGAGTTACTCAGTGGCCTGGCTGGAGCCTCCGCAGCCACTGTGTCGGCCCTGCCCTGCGTGCGCCCTGCTCCAGTCCTGACTCCTCCCCAGCCAGGCCCGAGCCTCGGACCGCCCGCGTCCCGCCCACTACACTAGTCTAGTGTAGTGGGCGAGCGGTCCGCGGCTCGGGCCTGGCTGCCTGTGTGTAGTGTGTGTGTAAATTTAAAAAAAATTTAAAAATCAACAGAAGGCGGCACGGACGGGCCCCCAGTGGCGTAGGGCCCTATAGCCACTGCTATGGTTGCTATGGCGATCCCTACGCCACTGATTATATGCATTCAGATACATGTAATACGCAAAATAACCAGTGGAGAAGTTCCTAAGGAAGGAAGGAGGAGCATCCTTTGGGCTTATTCAGACGGCCATATGCTGTCCGCAAAAATGTGGATCAGTTTTTTTTTAGGATTAGATGCGCACCCATTCACTTCTATGGGGCCCTTTTCTTACGTTGTATGGCTCCACAAAACTAATAAAACATGTCCTATACTAGTGAAAATCAGGAGGTGGCCCCATTGAAGTCTATGGGTCCGCAAAAATGCGGAATGCAATCCGTTTTTTGCAGACATACTGAACTGTCCGCAAAAAATGGATCAGTTTTTGTGGACAGCATACGGCCGTCTGAATAAGCCCTTAGGGATTATGCACACGACTGTATGTATTTTGCGGTCTGCAAAAAACAGATCCGCAAAGAATACGGATTAGGCTACTTTCACACTAGAGTTCGGGGCTCCGCTTGTGAGCTCCGTTTGAAGGGTCTCACAAGCGGCCCCGAACGCATCCGTACTGCCCTAATGCATTCTGAGTGGATGCGGATCCGCTCAGAATGCATCAGTCTGGCAGCGTTCAGCCTCCGCTCCGCACAGCAAGTGGACACCTGAACGCTGCTTGCAGCGTTCGGGTGTCCGCCTGGCCGTGCGGAATCAAACGGATCCGTCCAGACTTACAATGTAAGTTGACACAGTATGGCTCAATTATCAAACGGATCCGTCCCCCATTGACTTTCAATGTAAAGTGTGGACGGATCCGTCTGACCTACTTTCACATTTTTTTTAAACTATAATGCAGACGGATCCGTTCTGAACGGATCCAAACGTCTGCATTATAGCAGCGGATCCGTCAGACATCAGACGGACCCGCTCTGAACGCTAGTGTGAAAATAGCCTTACGTCCACGTGCATTCCGTATTTTGCGGAACGGAACAGCTGACCCCTAATAGAACAGTACTATCCTTGTCCGTAATGCGGACAATTATAGGACATGGTTTATTTTTTTGCGGAATGGAAATACGGACATACGGAAATGGAATGCAACTATGTCAGAGGATCAGACAGAAAAAGAGCTAAATTATATCACTTAGGCCTCATGCACACAAACGTATTTTATTTCCGTGTCCGTTCCGTTTTTTTTTGCGGACCCATTGAAATGAATGGTTCCGCATACGGTCCCCCAAAAAAACGGAACGGACATGGAAATAAAATGCGTTCATGTGCATGAGCCCTAAGGCTCCATTCACACGTCCGTAGTGTATAACGGATCCGCAATACACCCAGCCAGCACCCCCATAGAACTGCCTATTCTTGTCTACAATTGCGGACAAGAATAGGACATGTTCTATTTTTTTCCGGAGCCGCAGACCGAAAGATCGGAGGTGCGTTCCGGAAATGCGGATGCGGACAGCACACTGTGTGCTGTCCGCATCCATTCCTGCCCTATAGAGAATGAAAGGGTCCGTACCCGTTCCGCGCAATTGCGTAACGATTGCGGACCACACTTGCGGACGTGTGAATGGAGCCTAAGGGTCCATTCACACGTCCGCAATTTCGTTCCGCATTTTGCGGAACAGAATTGCGGACCCATTCATTTCTATGGGGCAGCACTATGTACTGCCCGCATCGGGAATTGCGGATCCGCACTTCCAGGTCCGCAATTCCGTTCCCAAAAAAAATAGAACATGTCCTATTCTTGTCCGCAATTGCGGACAAGAATAGGCATTTTCTATTAAGTGCCGGCGATGTGCGGTCCGCAAAATGCAGAATGCACATCGCTGATGTCCGTGTTTTGCAGATCCATGGATCTGTGGATCCGCAAAACACACACGGATGTGTGAATAGACCCTAAGGCCTCTTTCACAAGACCATTTTTTTTTTCCGTTTACGGGCTGTTTTTTGCGTTCCGTATACAGTCCATTCATTTCAATGGTTCCGCAAAAAAATCTGAATGTACTCCGTATGCATTCCATTTCCGTATTTCAGTTTTTCCGTTGAAAGATAGAACATGTCCTATTATTGCCTGCAAATCACGTTCCGTGGCTCCATTCAAGTCAATGGGTCCGCAAAAAAACGGAACACATACGGAAATGCATCCCTATGTCTTCCGTATCCGTTCCGTTTTTGCGGAAACATCGATTGAAAATGTTATGCCAACCTATTATTTTCTATGTAATTACTGTATACTGTATATGCCATACGGAAAAACGGAACGGAAAAACGGAACGGAAAAACGGAACGGAAACAAAAAAAAGGAACAACGGATCCATGAAAAACAGACCGCAAAACACTGAAAAAGCCATACGGTCGTGTGAATAGAGCCTAAGTGATATCATTTTGCTTTTTTTCTGTCTGATCCTCTGACATAGTTGTCGTTAATTTCTAACGATAATTTGTTTTCCCTTAGTCCTAACAGCAGCACGGATGGGTTTAACCACCCCCTGTGGACTGGTAGGAGCAGCGGAATGTTTAATGAGCCGAAGTAATAAAAACAATCAAACAATTAAGTATCCCCAATAAAGGAGGGAATCACCCCAGCCCACTGTTATAGCAAGAAGAGAACTAGCCTTACTAGGGTGGGATATTTGTGTGCTGCTGTTAGGACTAAGGGAAAACAAATTATCGTTAGAAATTAACGATTCCCTTACATCCTACCAGCAGTACAGATGGGGAGATAGCAAGAACCACTGCTAGGGAGGGCCCTCATGCTTGGCAGAATCAAGTATAGTCTGCCCAAAGGCTGAGTTTTCAGTTAATCTGGCATCCAATCTATAATGGGAGATGAATGTTGATTCAGAGCTCCAGGAGGCAGACTTGCAAATCATGTCAAGAAGTAGCTACGGCCCTAGTAGAATGGGCCTTCACAAACCCCGGAGGGTCTAGAGATTGGGAAACAAAAGATTCCCTAATAGCCTTCTTAATCCAACGACTGATGCTTTACGGCCTTTAAACTTACCGGCAAACAGGATTAGAAGATTTTCATCTTTCCTGAACTCTTTTGATCTATCCACATAGATCCGGAGGCATCTCGAGACGTCCAGAGGATGTCTAACAGGTTCCTCGAAGGAGGTAGGTGTAGAAAGAATCGGGAGGGATATCACCTGGTTGATATTCTAGAACAAAGGAACTTTAGGCCTAAAGTACCTTAGAAATCTTAGAAGGACCCGGTCTTGCAAAAAGATGGTATAGGGCTCATGTGCTGAGAGAGCTTGAAGCTCAGAGACCTTCTTGGCCGAAGTCACTGCAAGGAGTAAAACAAGTTTCCATGTGACAAACTTGAAATACACCTCCTCCAAAGGCTCAAAGGGGGGAGATGCTAACCCCCTGAGAACTACTGATAAATCCCATTGAGGAATGGGTCTCAGTACTATAGGCTTTATTTCTTTCAACTCCTTTAAGGAACCGTTTGATGAGCGGGTCCTGAGAAAAAGACCTGTTGAGGCAAGCTGAGATGGCTGAAACTTGAACCCTCAGGGTAGATGGAGCAAGGCCCTTGTCAAGGCCGTCTTGCAGGAACTGAAGGATGGCGGAGAGGGGCGGATCTGCAGACACCACCTCCTTTGATGTACACCAGGATGAGAATATCCTCATAATCCGTGAGTAGGCTCTCTTGTTAGAGTCCACTCTTGAATGAGACAGCGTTATCAGGACCGACTCTGAAAGCCCTTCTATTCTGGGAAGGGACTGATCAACCTCTAGGCTGTCAGGTTAAACCTGTGCAGATCTGAGCAGAGGTGAATGTCCCATGACACCAGGGTCTGCTGAGGGGGGAGCCTCAAATATTGCCCTCGACTGATTTGGGTGAGCTGGGTAAACCAGGATCTCTTCGGCCAAAACGGTGTGATGGCTATCACCAAGGCCTGATCCTGACGGATTTTCATCAATACCCTCAGAATCATGGAAAGCGGAGGGAAGATGTAAGCCAGCCTGAACCTCCAGGATATTGACAGAGCATCTATTTCCAGGGGGTTTTCAAGGGAGTAAAGGGAGCAAAACCTCTCCACCTTGGAGTTGAACCTTGTTGACATAAGATCCACCTCTGGCATCCCCCACTTGAGGACTATCTGCTTGAATATCTCTGGATGTAGAGACCACTCCACTGTTGGAAGACCACGCCTCAGCCGATCCGCTATCATATTAAGGGAGCCTCGAATGTGGATCGCAGATAAGTGGGAAAGGTTCGACTCTGCCCAATCCAGAATCACCCCGATCTCTGATAGGAGGGGAAGTGATCTTGTGCCTCCCTGCTTGTTGATGTAAAGTACCGCAGTCATATTGTCTGACTGGACTTTCACAGCTTTGCCCTGGATCTGAGGGGCGAAGTGAAGGAGGGCTAGCTGGATAGCTCGAATCTCGCGGAGATTGGATGAGAGTAGCCGCTCCTGAGGAGACCAGGTTCCGTGAACTGGAGAGTCGTCTAGGTGAGCGCCCCAGCCTACTTGGGATGCATCTCTTGTCAATATGATCCAGGTTGGCTGAGTCATAGACTTCCCGTCTAAAAGATGGAACCACCATCTGAGGGAATGCCGAGTTCGCCAAGACAGGGAGCACAGGGAGTTTAGCCCGGCGGGGCTGCCATTCCATTTGGAGAGGACCTCTGACTGTAGCGGGCGGAGGTGCCATAGAGCCCAAGGGACTGCTTCCGCAGACGCTGACATAAGCCCCAACATCTTCATGAGGGTCCGAATTGGGACTCGCCAAGGAACAGATAGGAACTCTGCCGTGTTCTGTATTCGAGATCTTCTTTCTGGACTCAACTGGAGAGACATCCCGACGGAGTCGATTATGAAGCCTAGATATCTTACTGAAGTCGACGGGCTCACGTTCGACTTCTGCCAGTTGATAATCCAACCCAGGCGGAACAGAAAGGAGATTGCTACATGAAGATGGTGGTTTAGGACCGCTAGAGAGGAGGCTTTTAAAAGCCAATTGTCCAGATAAGGAATGATGGTCAGTCCTTGAAGTCTTAAAGCCACCACACAGACACCACCACTTTGGTAAAAGTGTGAGGGGCAGAAGAAATGCCAAAAGGAAGGGAAACAAACTGAAGGTGTCTGACACCCGAAACCTGGACCGCTATTCTGAGATATCTCCTGGAAGCAGGATGAATCGGGATGTACAGCTATTCTACTAGAAGTGTCTGACTGCAGCCAAACACCAGCCAAACACCTCTCTCCGAGATAGTATATTAATGTTAATAGTAATTTTGCAGCAACTTACCTGCATGAGAACCACTTGTGATGTTACAATAGCTTATGAGACTAAACCCACAGTGATGTCACAGCAGCTATCTGACACAAATATGATATTACAACAGATAACTTCACAGAAGGATGTTTGTGATGTCACAGCAACTTTACTCCCTGACACCCACTTGTAATGTCAGAGTAAGGCCTCTTGCACACGACCGTGGTTTGGTTCCGCATCCGAGCCGCAAAAGCGGACTCATTCACTTCAATGACTCAGCAAAAGATGCGGACAGCACTGTCCGCATCCGTTGCTCCATTCTGTGGCCCCACAAAAATTATAGATCATGTCCTATTCTTGTCCATTTTGTGGACAAGAATAGTCATTTCTATAATGGGTAAAATCCTTAGTATGAAAGGGCTCACACTACAAAAGAATAGATAGCGGAGGGTTCTCTGCTTTCTGGATCACCCTCAATCCAGCAAATATGGAGTACAACAATTATAGATAGATCAGGCACACCTCCTTCTGGTATAGAAGAGATAAAATCTGTATAAAATAAATAAAGATGTATTTAGTCAAATACATATTAAATACATAAATGATAAAAGAACTAAAAGTAAAAAAATTTGATAAAAAAAACATGGTTAAAGAAATCCCCCTCCCACAAAACTAGAAGTATATATGAATGATCTATGAGATATGCAAAAAATGATCAAACTGCTGCCGATTAGAAAAAACGATGAATCTCCGTTTTAACCTATAAAGAAAAGCAACCTATGGAAAAAAGGCATAAAAATGAATATCCACAAAAAAACTTGATGTCTTTCTCCCTCATGGAGTAAGGTTCAATTGAGTGCTCCAAAGGAGTGATACTGTTTATCAGGTTAAGGACCGGTGTGTTCAATTATCAGACACCCTTGCAGATTCATAGAACACAGTTGTCAGTAATGCTGCATAGACAAAGCTGATAGATGAAGATTTAACAATGCTCAAAGCAGCATATATCGTGGTCTGTGTGATATACACATAGATGATATGGATCTCCGTATTAGCAGACTTAGTATAGATTGCAAGCTAGTCTATGTCTATTGTATATAAAGTGCCTCACTGAGGCTCTTACCGCCGACCATTAGTTTTCTTGCGGTTTGGAGTATGCTCCGTGGTGTGTGGAGGAGCTTCTTCCTCGCTGTAAGCCGTGTGGGTAGTCACGTTTGCGAGTCACATGCATTGGTCATGTGATGCAGGTCCTGGAAGGCTTTACTCCGTGCACGGAGGATATATAATGATGATTATACCTGTTACGCCTCACTAGATTTCAATAGATGTGGTTTAAAAAGAACAGTTTGGTGGTCTTTGACACAGGACTATAATGGGCTGTCTGTTCCGTTCCGCAAATTGCGAAAGACACACGGGTGGCATCCGTGTTTTGCGTATCCGCAATTTGGGGACCGCAAAACGCGGCACGTTCGTGTGCAAGAGGCCTAAGGCTACTTTCACAATACCGTTTTTTTGCGGATCCATCATGGATCTGCAAAAACGCTTCCGTTACAATAATACAACCGCATGCATCCGTCATGAACGGATCCAGTTGTATTACGGTATGTCTTCTATAGCCATGACGGATCATGAACACCATTGAAAGTCAATGGGGGACGGATCCGTTTTCTATTGTGCCAGATTGTGTCAGAGAAAACAGATCCATCCCCATTGACTTACATTGTGTGCCAGGACGGATCCGTCTTGCTCTGCACCACATGGCGGACAGAAAAACGCTGCAAGCAGCATTTTGGTTTCCGCCTGCAGAGCAGAATGGTGACTAAACGGAGGCAAACTGATGCATTCTGAGAGGATCCTTTTCCATTCAGAATGCATTAGGGCAAAGCTGATCCGTTTTTGACCGCTTCTGAGAGCCCATAACGGATCTCAGTAATGGAAAGCGAAAACGCTAGTGTGAAAGTAGCCTAACCTTAGATGACTGAAACCCATTGTGATGTCGCAGTAAGATACCTAATGAAACCCTGTGTGATGTGACAGCAGACTACCTGACAGAAAGACATGTGTGATGTCATCTCAGCTTACATGACGGAAATCCAGTGTGATGTCACAGCAGTCTACTTGACTGAAAACCATTGTAATGTCATAATTACCTTACCTGACAGGAACCCAGTTTTGATGTTACAGTAGCATACTGTACCTGATGAAGTCAGCATCTAATACCAGACACTACATCATGTAGGCATGGGCAGAAGATGGCTCAACAAAGTGTTAGGTAGATGGTCAGAATAAGGCTATTTTCACACCAGCGTTTTCCCCTTCCGCTATTGAGATCCGTCATTGCGTTCCCATGGCGCACACAAAAGTGCTGCAAGCAGCGTTTTTGAATGCGTCCTGGGATGTGGAGCAAGACGGACCTGTCATGACTCACAATGTAAGTCAATGGAGACGGATCCGTTTTCTCTGACACAAAAGAAAACGGATCCGTCACCCATTGACTTAAAATGTTTTAGACATGGATCCGTCATTGCTATGTCAAAGATAATACAACTGGATCCGTTCAGAACGGAAGCAGACGGTTGTATTATCATGACGGAAGAGTTTTTGCTGATCCATGACGGTTCCAGCAAAAACGCTGGTGTGAAAATAGCCTAACCTGGACAAATACAAAGTAAAACCTTCCTTTAAAAATTTCTGTTAGGTGTCAGTAAATAGTCACAAAGCACTTCCACCTTACTTTGATATTCACATGGTTGTAGACATGATAACATGGTATAACCTGTTGCTTTATCAACAGATCTGGTTCATCAGAAGAGCATCAGTGTGCCAGCTACGGAAAAGATTTATCAGCAGAGAACTGCTTTAACCCAAACAAATGGATATGTAAGAAGAATATGTCCCGGTATTGAATACATTTTCTAGATTTATTTTCAATCTAAATTATGTTTTATGGAAAATTGTCTTCGTTGGATTTGCAGCGTTAAAAGGACTGTATCGCTTTTATTTTGTAACTAAATAAAAGTATTTCTTAACAAATTCTACAGGTTTGTTAATCCCTTTTTCCATGTCTGAGGGCACTGACATATGGCCCTTGCAGCTGTGTAGACACTACACCATATGTACCAATGCTCAGTACACACTTTTGGTGAAGGAGGACTTTAAAATTACCTAGTAGTACTTGGGCAGATGCAGGCACTCACTGTCCTACGTTTACTAAGCCAGACTTGGACTAAACTACGGGGCTCAGTAAAACTTTGCCTCCCTAAGGGCTCACATATTACTTCAGCCAGTCCAAGTCTTTGGAATCATCCATTCTCTGTTGACGAATTCAAATGGAGGAAACTTGGGGACAGGGTGGCCAAATGTGTGTAAATTCCTAAAGAGTTCATAAAAAATATATTAAACAGCTCACTCTGAAAGTACTAAATAGTCAATGCCGAGTGCTTAAAGAGGTTCTCCGGGAATTAAGAAAATTAAAATACTTAAATATTACTTTATTACAAATATATTCCCATATACCTTTCATTAGTTATAATGGCTTGTTTTGTCTGGGGAGCAATCATCAGGGGAAATAAAATGGCAGCCGTCTTATTAGTACAAACAAAACCTGTCCTATTCACATAGCAGGACAAATTACTGCAGAGCAGTGAGCTAAAGTGCTGCCTCATCCTCCTCTCCTACTTGTCAGGGATTATGATCCTGAATACAGTTTAATATGATCTTCAGCTGAATCTCTGTAGAAATGGAGTTCATGAGAAGACATGAAGTACAAGGAGGATGGACAGGACAGGCTGTGGTGATGTGGGGCTGTGGTAATGGAGACTGCATACAAGAGCTGCTGCTCGTTAGCCACATCACCAACTTCTCTCTGTACTTCATGTCTCCTCATGAACTCCATTCCTACAGAGATTCAGCTGAAAATCATATTAAACTATTAGGAGAGGAGGAGGAGGCAGCTATTTACCTCAGTGTTGTGAACTTGTCCTCTGTGTGATTAGGACAGGTTTTGTGTGTATTAATAGGACAGCGGCCATTTTATTTCTCCTAATGATTGCTCCCCAGACAAAACGAGCCATTATAACTAATGAAAGGCATATTTATAATAAAGTAATATTTAAGTATTTTCATTTTCTTAACTCCCAGAGAACCCCTTTAAACCAATCTGGTGCCCTCAGATACAACACTAAAGTAATTAGCTAATAGAAATGAGGGATCTCCAGGCATATACAGTAAATGAACCAAATTTAATAATACTGATAACATAGTAATATAGTTTATAAGGCTGAAAAAATACATATGTCCATCTAGTTCAGCCTGTTATCCTGCAAGTTGATCCGGAGGAAAGAAAAAAAACAAACAAACAGTGAGGTAGAAGCCAATTCTCCCCACTTTAGGATAACTGGGGCAAAAAAAGCAATAATAAAATAGTAACATACTATAACGAATTTAAAAATACAAAGTCAATTGAGAAATAGAAATGAGTTAAAATCCAGTCCAATAGGGTATTGGCGTAAAATAGATAATATATAAGATATCTGAAAAATAATGACACAATATATTATCCGCCCTATAGGAAATTAATGCCACCTTTATATTTCAGTGACAAAAAATAATCCTATAAGATAATAATGTCTAATTGAGGAAAATAAATAGCCAATTAGATTCATACAATAATGTCCCAACACTGTATTTGATACTCTTGTGCTGAATCAATGGTGTTGTACAATGCTAGAGATGGAATGATATTGCTTCTGTTTTGGAGTCAGACATTGGTAACTTCAATGGATGAAAATGAAATACAGCATTAATGTAATTAGTTGCACAGTGTACACTGCGTTCAATCACCGCACCTCATACAGGCAGCCCAGTGATGTTGAATAGAGATGAGCAAAGTTTAGAAAACTTTGATTCGACCGATTTGCCAAAGTTCGACAAGAAATTCATTTAGTTACAAATTAATTAGTCACATAAATCAGGGAGAGTGGTGTCAGCAGCATCAGTGGCAGTAACTGTGAGAGTATCTAACCCCTTCAACCACCATGACGTAACCGTATGTCACGATTGCTGAGGGAATGTATGGAACGGGCTGTTGCAGTGAGCCTGTTCAATATGTGGCGGGTGTTGGCTGTATCATACAGCAGGCACCCTGCGACAATGGCGAGAAATGCCGATCCTGCAGAACCCCGTCATTTACCCCTCAGATATTATATTTTTATGCTATGGGTGTTTTTGCACATGGTGATACCCATGATATGTATTTTTTTAGTTCTTTTATTTTTATTTTGGGAAAAGGGGGGTGATTTGAATTTTTATGTTTTTTATTTTTAAAAACATTATTTATTTATTTTTACACTTTTTTTTTTATCGTTCCCATGGGGAACTACAGGTTCTTCTCAAAAAATTTGCATATTGTGATAAAGTTAATTATTTTCTGTAATGTACTGATAAACATTAGAGTTTCATATATTTTAGATTCATTACACACAACTGAAGTAGTTCAAGCCTTTTCTTGTTTTAATATTGATGATTTTGGCATACAGCTCATGAAAACCCAAAATTCCTATCCGACCAATAAAAGAAAAGTGTTTTTAATACAAAAAAAGTCAACCTTTAAATAATTAAGTTCAGTTATGCACTCAATACTTGGTCGAGAATCCTTTTGCAGAAATGACTGCTTCAATGTGGCGTGGTATGGAGGCAATCAGCCTGTGGCACTGCTGAGGTGTTATGGAGGCCCAGGATGCTTCGATAGCGGCCTTAAGCTCATCTAGAGTGTTGGGTCTTGCGTCTCTCAACTTTCTCTTCCCAATATCCCACAGATTCTCTATGGGGTTCAGGTCAGGAGAGTTGGCAGGCCAATTGAGCACAGTAATACCATGGTCAGTAAACAATTTACCAGTGGTTTTGGCACTGTGAGCAGGTGCCAGGTCGTGCTGAAAAATGAAATCTTCATCTCCATAAAGCTTTTCAGTAGATGGAAGCATGAAGTGCTCCAAAATCTCCTGATAGCTGCATTAACCCTGCCCTTGATAAAACACAGTGGACCAACACCAGCAGCTGACATGGCACCCCAGACCATCACTGACTGTGGGTACTTGACACTGGACTTCAGGCATTTTGGCATTTCCCTCTCCCCAGTCTTCCTCCAGACTCTGGCACCTTGATTTCCGAATGACATGCAAAATTTGCTTTCATCCAAAAAAAGTACTTTGGACCACTGAGCAACAGTCCAGTGCTGCTTCTCTGTAGCCCAGGTCAGGCGCTTCTGCCGCTGTTTCTGGTTCAAAAGTGGCTTGACCTGGGGAATGCGGCACCTGTAGCCCATTTCCTGCACACGCCTGTACACGGTGGCTTTGGATGTTTCTACTCCAGACTCAGTCCACTGCTTCCGCAGGTCCCCCAAGGTCTGGAATCGGTCCTTCTCCACAATCTTCCTCAGGGTCCGGTCACCTCTTCTCGTTGTGCAGCGTTTTCTGACACACTTTTTCCTTCCCACAGACTTCCCACTGAGGTGCCTTGATACAGCACTCTGGGAACAGCCTATTCGTTCAGAAATTTCTTTCTGTGTCTTACCCTCTTGCTTGAGGGTGTCAATGATGGCCTTCTGGACAGCAGTCAGGTCGGCAGTCTTACCCATGATTGCGGTTTTGAGCAATGAACCAGGCTGGGAGTTTTTAAAAGCCTCAGGAATCTTTTGCAGGTGTTTAGAGTTAATTAGTTGATTCAGATGATTAGGTTAATAGCTCGTTTAGAGAACCTTTTCATGATATGCTAATTTTTTGAGATAGGAATTTGGGGTTTTCATGAGCTGTATGCTAAAATCATCAATATTAAAACAAGAAAAGGCTTGAACTACTTCAGTTGTGTGTAATGAATCTAAAATATATGAAAGTCTAATGTTTATCAGTACATTACAGAAAATAATGAACTTTATCACAATATGCAAATTTTTTGAGAAGAACCTATATAACAAGCAGTCATTAGATTGCTATTCTCATAGAACCCAATGCATTAGCATTGGAGTTTATGAGAACATTATTAGTTTCCTATGGAGTCCTATTATAGGCAAGGGTTCCATAGGAAACACTGTGTGACAGCCTGCTGTCATTCAGTAAGAGTACTTTCACACTTGCGGTAGACTGATCCGGCAAGCAGTTCCAAAACGCACATCGCCGCACATTTTTAACGCAATGGATCCGTCGCTCCGTCGACGACCATAAAAGCCGGATCCGTCGTTCAGTTTCATTCCGTCGACACTTTTTGTGGATCCGTCTATTCTGTTTTCTTCCGTTTTTAAACGGAAAGACGGATCCGGTATTCAAATTTTGGAGATAAAAGATGCAATCTGTTAAAGCAAATACTACAACTGGCTATAAAAGAAAACCGAAGGTCACTTACCACTCGGAAGTTCCTTCTAAAGATTGCAAAGATGATGCTGGACCATATTAGTTTTGGATTTCAGGCTGTAATTCTGGTTTCACGCTGGAGAAGACGTCTTTGAGCCAGACAGCGTAGAAATCGTCGCTATTGGGTGCATCCAATAACCTCTGCAAGAGTAAGAAGGGGAGTTTTTGAAACTCTGTTTCCTGAATTGAGGGATTATCCTGAAAAATTCTTTAACTACTTACGGATGACGGTAGAAAGTTTTGATGATCTTTTACAACGTGTTTTAATCAATATACTCGTCATTAAAGATGTAGAATGAACTGTGATGAATATTGTTAACCATGGAGAACAAGCATTTATCGTTGAATTTTAATAAAAATTATATCGGCCACAGAAAAAATCTGTACCAAACTAATATATGTAGGGGTGCCATACAATTGCGTCAGATTGATATACCTTGTATATTATGTTGTTTGAAAATCTTTTTAATACCATAATTTCTTTTTATTTTTTAGGTTTCTGGCAAGTGGAGAAAGTTTCAGCTCACTCCATTTTTAATTTCGCCTTGGGAAATCAACTGTCTCCATAATTGTCAAGGAGACATGCCGTGTTTTGTGTGAACAACTGCATGATGAATTTTTTACCACATCCAACTAGACAGCATTGGACAGAAATAGCTGAAAGATTTTTGGACGTTTGTCAGTTTCCCAACTGCATAGGTGCGGTAGACGGGAAACATATTCGGATTATCAAGCCCCAAGGAACAGGATCAGAGTTTTTCAATTACAATAAATATTTTTCGATAATCCTAATGGCCATCGCAGATGCACAATATTGTTTTGTTGCCGTCGACGTAGGGGCCTATGGACGCACCAACGATTCTATGGTATTTAAAAATTCTAATATGGGCCGTAGTCTGTTGCAAAACTACAACTCCCAGCATGCCCGCACAGCCAAAGGCTGTCAAGGCATAATGGGAGTTGTAGTTTTGCAACAGCTGGAGGCACACTGGTTGGGAAACACTGGTCTATATAACAGACAATTCGATTTTCCTCTCCCTCAACCACTGCCAGGTACTGATGGCCCACCCATGCCGTTTGTATTGGTTGGTGATGAGGCCTTCCAAATGTGTGGAAATCTGATTAAACCGTATTAAATCTGCGGTTAAATCTGCCCACACTAGAGGAGCGACACATAAATGTGTCGCTCCACTGGCACCGGTAGATTTAATCAGGCCTGTTATGGAGACTGAGGTTAATTCTGCCCACGCTAGAGGAGCGAATAGTTGTGTTGCTCCGCCAGTGCTGGGAGATTATGTCTGGCCTATTATACACCTAGCTTTTCCACAATCTCCCAACGCTTGAGGAGCGACAATTAGTTGTGTCGCTCCGCCAGTGCTGGGAGATTTACATTTTATTAAAAATATCTATCTTTTAAAAAAAAATTAAACAGTCATTGGATTTTTTAAATAACAAATAAGATTTATTATAAATAACAATTAAATAAATAAAATAAATAATTACAAATTAAGGAAGGTATGGTGGGAGGTGGAGGGAAGTGATTGGTTTGGGTCCACTCTGTCCTGTTGTTCTTCTGCCACTGTGGACAACAAAGTGCGTGTTGGTGCAAGTGGCACAGAGGGAGTATGAAGAGTGGATTGGGCAGGAGAAGGAGTTTCTCGAGCAACAGTAGACGAAGTGGTGAAAGAGGTAGGAGCATAGTAAGAAGGAGGAGAAGAAAAGTGTTGAGAAAAGAGTTTGGGGGTTTGGGATGGGGGAGGGTTGTGGGAAGGGGGAGGGGGAGGGTGGGAATGCTGAGCCTGTGGAGGCTGTAAAGATGGATAGGTACGGGATGGGGGATAGGTGAAGGATGGGGGATAAGTGAAGGATGGGGGATAGGTGTAGGATGGGGGATAGGGCAGGGGTGGGGGAATGGTTGTGGGGCGGTGTGCCAGTTGCCACAAAACTCTGTCCATTTGTCTTCTGGCCTCATACTGCTGGTCGGGTGATAATCGTTCCAGCGCAGGTAACAACGATACAATATAGTGATGCATCGGACTCATTTGTGTCGTCAACACCGCCCCCTCCTGAAGACGACGCAAATGATCCTCCACAGATGCAACCCTATTTGTGATCCCCACCAAGGACTCATACATGAGCCTTGTGAGGTCTTCGTAGTCAGCCTGGCGGCTCCTACCTGACCTCTGGCGAAGCATGAGGGCCTCAAAAAGTGGAGCCATCGTTGACATTGTTGCGTCGCCAGAGGGCACAGGTAGGGGAACAGGTTGGGAAACCTGGTGTTCCTGACCAGCAGTAGGAGCAGGACGAGAGGGACCCGCGGTGGCTTGCTCTTCAGGGACCGCCTCCTGAGGAACTTCGGGCTCCAGAGTGCTGCTGGCTGTTCTGTGAAGCAAAGAAAAAAAATAAATAGCATTTTTTTGGGATGGGAGAAACTGTGGAATAGAGTTGAGCAGAGAGCCTTCAGAAGCTACATAGGAGGTAACATTCCAAAAAATAGAGAAACATACTGTACATAGATAGAGGCCATGAATTAAATGAATTTTCAAGGAAGTGTCAATGTACAGTATAGCCTTTTTTTTTGGGAAAGCAACTTCGAATGAAAAATCGGAAGCACACATCGCTCCTCTCTACTCCACTAAATACAATGTGGATGTCCAAGACAAAGTGCCAAATGACAGTCTGCCTGGACCATACACCTAGTTGGAAAAGTAATTTTTTATAGAAACCATATATCTTACCTTCGCCTCTCTAGGGTTCTTCGTAGGAACCCCAAGGCGGCAGAATAGCAGTATTCACGCCTCAAGGTTCCTCCCGACCCACTTGGGCGCCGAAGTTCCTCATTAAAGGCCTTCTTGTAGCGGTCCCTGATTGAGCGCCACTGAACCATGATCGTATCCCCTATAAAGAAATAAATAAAAAAAGGATGTATATTATAAAAATCTGTGGTTTAATCAAAGTTGGTTTACAATTTAATTGAAACAGCCACAAGAAGAAAAAAAATATTTTTTCAAAAATTTAAGTGGCGGTGATAAAAAAAATAAACAGTAAACCACTTTTGATTAAAAAATTTTTTACGTTTCTGCTCTCTACATATTAAATACTTTATACTTACGGCATTGGCCCTGTTGCCTTTCTCTGAGGTCATCCCGGTTGGGCAGAATGGCCGCACATATCTCGTTCCAGAGGAGCCGTGTTAGATGATGGTCTGCATGGCGGCGGTCGGTGTGGTCCCACAACGGTGTACGCTCCTCCACCATATGGATGAGGAGGTCATTGTCGATATAAAATCGTTCAACGTCCTCCTCATGTCTTCTGGTGGAGATTTGGGAACCCTAAAAGAAAAAAAAAAAATTGAAAATAAATTACCTTTTATATTTGATAAATTTCTTTTTAATAAAAACCTGTTCCTCTGGGTCTGGGTTGACCGGGGCAACTCTCCTCCATAGAGTCTGACTGATTAAACAAAAAAATAATTATTTTAGAATAACAACACCATATACAGTTTGGAATGCTAAGGAACTTTACATACCACATCCTGGTGGCGTCGTGATCGGGGAGGAGAGCTCCCGGCCTCGCTTGAAGACGAAGATATGCCTATAAGTAAAAAAAGTATTGAATATTTGAACTTTAAATAAAATAACAGACCGACGAAAAAAATACTTACTGGTCATTTTAATTTTAATAATTTGCTGCCTGGCTGGGTTTCGTTAGGAGTGGCTAGCTGGCTGGCTGAATTTTTTTTTGTTGGTCTAAAAAAAAAAATTAAATTTTGACAGGTGGTTATATTGTTGAACGAAAACATACTCATGCACTTTGTGGTTATATTACCTGCAACCCCTATGGTACAGTACATAGGGATTTGCAGTTAATCTAAGTACATAGTGGATGCTAGGAGTAGCAGTAGACAGGACTACTACTCCTAACATGCACTGTGTAGTTATATCACCTGCAACCCCTATAGTACAGTACATAGGGATTTGCAGTTAATCTAAGTACATAGTGGATGCTAGGAGTAGCAGTAGACAGGACTACTACTCCTAACATGCACTGTGTGGTTATATTACCTGCAACCCCTATAGTACAGTACATAGGGATTTGCAGTTAATCTAAGTACATAGTGGATGCTAGGAGTAGCAGTAGACAGGACTACTACTCCTAACATGCACTGTGTGGTTATATTACCTGCAACCCCTATGGTACAGTACATAGGGATTTGCAGTTAATCTAAGTACATAGTGGATTCTAGGAGTAGCAGTAGACAGGACTACTACTCCTAACATGCACTGTGTAGTTGTATCCCCTGCAATCCCTATGGTACAGTACATAGGGATTTGCAGTTAATATAAGTACATAGTGGATGCTAGGAGTAGCAGTAGACAGGACTACTACGCCTAACATGCACTGTGTACTAACAGCTACTATGTACTTATAGCTCCTATGTATAAGTACATAGGAGCTGTTTATATGACTTTTTTCTGTCAAAAAATAAGAAAAAAAACACATATACTCACCTTCTCTGGCTTGCACCCGACTCCCTCGTCGGCAGGATCCAGACAGGATGGCGCGAAACTTGCTCCTCCTCTACCCGACGCAGGCACAGAGAGGATATCCGGATCAGTCGTTGCGTCGTTCACCCGAACTTTTTAAGCCGGATCCGTCCTTAATACAATTCAATGGGAATTAAGGACGGATCCGGCGTTACGGCAAATGCTACGGCTTTTGAGACGGAGAAGAAAATTATGCATGCTACGGTTTTTCATTTTCGACGGAAACGTCGAAAAGACTGAAGCGGAGCAATCCTGATGCATCCTGAAGGACGGACTTTCCATTCAGAATGCATGGGGATAAAACTGATCAGTTCTTTTCCGGATTTGAGACCCTAGGACGGAACTCAACGCCGGAATACACTTACAAAATCCTACTCTGCTGTATGTGTGACATACTTTCAAGCATATATAACATTTAATATGAAGTAGGCGAGCAGTAAGGGACAGGGAAGTGGCCGTGATGCTGATGGTGCACGCAGAGGCCGTGGCCCAGGGCGCGTTGAACTGTCATCCACGATACCTAGCTTCATGTCGAAGTTTGCAGGGCGGCACAGGACAATGCTCTCGAAGTCAGACCAGTGCGACCAGGTTGTCGGTTGGATTGCAGCAAATAGTGCTTCCAGTCGGTTAAGCACCACCCTGTCTTCCACCAAGTTCAGTCTCAGTAGCCAAGAGTCTGGTCAACACAATCCTCACCCTGATCCTCCTTCCTCCCACCATGGAGAGTCTTGCCAATCAACGGATCCCACACTCGGATATTCCGAGGAGCTCTTTTCAGTGCCATTCCTTCATTTGAGCCTCTCGACAAGCCCGCTTGAAGAGGGACATGAGATCTTGTGCCCTGATTCCCAAACTCTTGAGCATCCACAGTCACAAGAAGATGACGGTGGGGAACGGCAATTAGTGTTTCATGAGGTGGATGATGATGATTAGACAGAGTTGCCAATAAGTCAACGGCAATTAGTGTCTCAAGAGGTTGATGATGAGGATGAGACACAGTTGCCAATAACTGAGGTTGTTGTTAGGTCGTCAAGTCAGGAGGATGAGCAGAGTGAGGAAGTGGAAGAGGAGGTGGTGGAAGATGAAGTCACTGACCCAACCTGGGAAGGTGGCAAGTCGAGCGAGGACAGCAGTACAGAGGGGGAGGGATCCGCAGCACCATAACAGGCTGAAAGAGGCAGTGGGGTGGCAAAGGGGAAAAGGCGGGCGACACCAAACAGGCAACTGTTCTCCTAAGAACACCCCTGCAGCAATCTCCCTTGCCAAGGGGTAGGTGTTCCGCAGTCTGGCGCTTTTTTGATGAAAGTGCGGACGACAAAAGAATTATAATTTGCAACCTGTGCCATACAAAAATGAGCAGAGGCGTGAACACTAGCAACCTCACCACCACCAGCATGATACACCACATGGCATCAAAGCACCGTAATAAGTGGGACGAACACCTGGGTCCACAATCTGTGTCTGCGGGTGACACCACTGCCTCCTCTTCCCCTGTGTTACATGCATGCCAATCCCCTGTCGAAGGCGCAAGCCCAGATGCCTCCTGCCCTGCACCTGGACCTTCGCAAGCACCATCAGCGACCAAATCCACTTCCGTGTCCCAGCGCAGCGTACAAATGTCCTTAACCCAGGCATTTGAACGCAAGTGCAAATACCCAGCCACCCAACCACAGGCCATAGCACTAAATGCGCAACTTTCCAAATTACTGGCCCAGGAAATGTTGCCATTTAGACTTGTGGATACTGAGGCCTGATGTCAGCGGCCGTCCCTTGTTAAGCAGTCCCCAGCCGCCACTATTTTTCATGGTGTGCCGTGCCCGCCTTACACCAGCATGTGTCCCGTAACATCACCCGTGCCCTGACCAACGCAGTTACTTGTAAGGTCCACTTAACCATTGGCACATGGACAAGTGCTTTCGGCCAGGGAAGCTACATTTCCTTGACGACACACTGGGTAAACGTTGTAGAGGCTGGGAGCGAGTCGTAACCTGGGATGGCACAGGTGCTACCGACGCCAAGGATTGCGGACCCTAATTCCATCAGGGTTTACTCCAACACCTACGTTAGTGGCTCCAACCCCCACTTCTCCTCCTCCTCCTTCTCCTCCACTTCCACCTTAGAATTATCCTCTTGCAACACCAGTTAGCCATCAGTCGGTAGCTGGAAGCAGTGTAGCACTGCAGTGAAGAAGCGTCAACAGGCTGTGCTTAAGCTGATCTGCTTAGGTGACAAACAGCACACTGCTGCAGAGCTGTGGCAGGGAATAAGAGACCAGACTGAGCTGGGGCTCTTGCCACTCAACCTAGAACCAGGCATGGTTGTGTCTGATAATGGCCGTAACTTAGTGGTGGCTTTGGAGCTCGGCAAGCTCACACACATCCCATGCCTAGCCCACGTCTTCAACTTAGTGGTTCAGCGGTTTCTCTCAATTTGCCTGAGCTACTGGTGAAGGTGCGCTGTGTGTGTGCCCATTTCTGCAAATCGACAGCTTCCGCCGGTCTATCAAAGCTGCAGCAGCGCTTACAATTGCCAGCTCACAGAGTGTTGTGCAACGTGAGCACGCGCTGGAACTCAACGTTCCACATGTTGGCCAGGCTTTGTGAGCAGCAGAGGGCAGTAGTGGAATCCCAGCTGCAACATGGTCATTGCCTTTCCAGTCAGCTTCCGCTCTTCACAAGCCAGGAGCGGGCATGGATGTCTGACCTCTGTGAGGTTTTAAGAAACTTTGAGGAATAAACACAGATGGTGAGTGGCGATAACGCTATTATTAGCGTCACCATCCCACTTCTGTGTCTACTCCAACGCTCGCTGCTCACAATTAAGGCCGACACTTTGCATGCGAAAGAGGTGTAAATCGTGAAAGACATTACACAGGGTGATAGCCAGACCACCCTCAGTTCGTCTTCTCAGCGCAAATTGGATGATGATTATGATGAGGAGGAGCAGGAGACAGTTGCCTCTGCTACAGAGGATAGTACCCATGGAATTTTAATTCCCTCTGTTCAGCGTGGATGGGCAGAAGAGGATGAGGAGATTGAGAGTCATCCTCCTGATGACGACAGCGAAGTCTTGCCTGTTGGGACTCTGGCACACATGGCTGACTTTATGTTAGGCTGCCTTTCCCGTGAACCATGCGTTTTACGCATTTTGGACAACACCGATTACTGGTTGTTCACCCTTCTCGACCCCCGCTACAAAGAGAACTTCTCATCTCTCATTCCTGTGGTGGAGAGGACGAGCAAAATGGTGCAATACCAGAAGGTCCTTGTGGAAAAATTCCTCCAAAAATTCCCAGCTGACAAAGCTGGCGCCAGAGTACGTAGTTCCTTGGGCAACTGAGGAGGGGAGACGAGGGGAACAGACAGCAGTTCCAACAGAGGCAGCGCAACACTCTCCAAAGCCTGGGACAGTTTCATGACACTCCGCCAGCCCCCTCACCCTGATGCGCGGCCTAGTGTCACAAGGAGGGAAACATTTTGGAAGATGGTGAAGGAGTACGTAGCAGACCGTGTCAGCGTCCTCAATGATCCCTCTGTGCCTTACAACAACTGGGTGGCCAAGCTGGACACATGGCATGAACTGGTGCTTTACGCCTTGGAGGTGCTGGCCTGCCCTGCCGCCAGCGTTTTGTCAGATCGGGTATTTTGTGCTGCTGGGGGCATAATAACTGATAAGCGTATCCGCCTGTCAACTAAAAATACTGCCAGGTTGACTCTTATAAAAGTGAACAAGGCCTGGATTGCCCCTGACTTCTCTAGTTCACCAGAGGAAAGCGGCTGAACATAAAGGCACTTTAAATGTGTTTTTTATAATGTACTGAATACACTGTATTCCCATGCTCCACAAAAAAGGGTATATGGTTCAATCTTCCTTTTCTCATCCTTCTCCTCCTCCTCTTCCATCATATCAACATGCCTATTAGTTAGCCCTTGCTCCTAATGTTGTAGAGGGTCAGCTCGCCTGCAGGCCCTCGCATATAATGTTTTAGAGGGTCAGCTCACCAGCAGGCCCTCATCTACAATCTTTTAGAGGGTCAGCTCACCTCCAGGCCCTCACATATAATGTTTTTGAGGGTCATCTCACCAGCAGGCCCTCAACCATAATGTTTTATAGGATCAGCTCACAAGCAGGCCCTTGCCCATAATTTTTTCAATGGTCAGCTCAGCACCAGGAACTCGCTTATAATTTTTTCGATGCTCAGATCAGCAGCAGGCAATCGCCGCTAATGTTTTAGAGAGTCAGCTCTGCAACAGACCCTCACCCCTAATGTTTTAGATGGTCAGCTCAGCAGCAGGCCCTCGCCCCTAATGTTTTAGAGGGTCACCAGCTGGCCCTTGCTCCTAATGTTTTGGAGGGTCACCAGCAGGCCATCAATCATTATTTTTCAAGGGTGTATGATGACCTCCTTTATGTGTAATAAAGGTTGTATTGGAGTGTCGGTTCCTTGTAATTTTTGGAAGCCCTTTCCCTTAGTGCATAGGCATTATGAGTGTAGGAGTCCCACTACCTGAACAATTGTACCACAATGTGAATGAGTCTCTCCATTATGTGATATACAGGTTGTATCGGAGTGCCTCTTCCTTGTAATTTTTGGCAGCACTTGTAGCTTAAGGCTGACTGGTCAGCCTGCATTTGTGGGAGGGGCGTAGGCGCGCTTAAAAGGAGGCACGCCCTCTCCTCACGTGCGCGCGTTTCCAGTGCCCCCTGTCCTGCCGTGCTGCTGTGCAGGTAAGTTGGTGGGAGTTCCCCCTCCAACGCTCATCGCTCGGTCAAGCCGTCTGGGTAAGTCACCAACTGTCCTCCCGTACCCCTCTCCGGCGTGCTTCTCCCCCTCGGCCCGGTACGCTTGCTACCCACCTTCCACTCCAGGTGGTGCGGCCGGCACGTCCTCACTCCAGGCGCCGGCCTGGGCAGGTCACGTGGGATGCCGGGCAGCGCCTCCGTTGCCTCGGCGACGGAGCCTGCGTCCCGGCCTGCCTCTGATGTCGGGCTCCAGCTCCGGCCGCCGCAGCAGCTTGCCCCTTTCTTTTCCTGGTCCAGGCCCTGTCACCACGGGTGGGTCCGTCCAGACCCAGGGCCGGAACAGGGGTGCCGCTTCTCACTTTGCCGCAGCTGCTGGCTGACGGCCGGCTGCTGTTAATTTTCAATAAAGTAAAAAAAAAAAAAAAAAAAAAAGTCTCTCTACGAATGCGCGGTGCACACGGGAGCGGCGCAATTCTAATCCACACTCTTCTCAAACACATACAGGAGCAATCCAGCTCATAGCAACTGCTACAGGGTCCCCACGTGCCCTCCTCTGTCATCCGGAGCCACTGTCAGCTGGCGCAGGGAACCTTCCCCGCCCCCTTCCTCCCCTCATTCACTCCTTTGCTTCTGTCCACTCCAAAAAAAAAAATAAAAATGTGTATATATGTGTCTGTGTGTGTGTACGCATGCACGTATATATATATATATACATATGTATGTGCATATGAATAAATACGTTTCAACACTTTCACGCTCCAGAGACAAGTCACCCCACAGGTCATCCCTTCACACCGCACGTTCAGCAATTCCCGCGACCCTCCACGTCAGGTCCCACACCGCAGGGCATCCGCAGCCCGCCAGAGCATTTTGTTAGATCACAGGGACGTATAGGGATCCCTGGGTCATGGGTCGGTAAATGGCGCAGTCTTTGGACTACTCCAGGCCCCCCCCCCCCCCCATACCTGACTGTTGTTGCAGACCCTGGGTTTTCGGCCGTGCTAGCCATTTTTCGTCTGCCAAGGGTTTTCAGACAAATTCCGCCCGTGTCGACCACCGCCTGCTCCACTCTGCCACATCTGCGGACGTTTCGGTAAATGCTTATTTTCAGTCACCGTTCTGTCACCAGTCACACGGCAGGTTTGCTTCCATGTCATCCCACCATGTTCATTGCCGGGTTTTCTGCATGTTTCACGTATGTCATTTCATGCTTCACATGTCTGTGGCCTGTTCCGTGTCAGGCTTACGCATTATTCTTTACCATTTGTTGCCCATGTCGCCACGGGCTTACGTTTTCCCAGACCATCTCGGTTGCCAGTCACGCTTCAGGCTTACGTATCATTTGCCGTCAGTGCCGGTTCCAGGGTTACGTTTCTATTATATCATGTCTGTTGCCTGTTACGTTTCAGGCTTGCATTTTTCTTTTCTGTTGCCAGTTACGTTTCTGGCTTACGTTTCTCATCTATCATGTCTGCTGCCTGTTACGTTTCAGGCTTACGTTTTTCTTTCTGTTGCCAGTTACGTTTCTGGCCTACGTTTCTTATCTATCATGTCTGCTGCCTGCTACGTCTCAGGCTTACCTCTTTCTTTTCTGTTGCCAGTTACGTTTCTGGCTTACGTTTCTACATGTATCATGTTGCCTGTCACGCTTCAGGCTTACGTTTTTCTTTTATTTTTGTCGCCTGTTACGCTTCAGGCTTACGTATCCACTGTACCACGTCTGTTGCCTGTCACGTTTGTCAGGCTTACGTTTCTCTTATGTTTTTATTCCCCGTTACGCTTCAGGTTTACGTTTTTCATCCATTACCGGTTACAGGCCAGGTTCAGGCCAGGTGCTGGTTTTTTGTCCTTCTCACTCCGGTCACACCCAAAGTCTTATTCTCTCCACACAGTCAGCAGCAGCGTCGAAGTTTTTAAAAAAAAAAAAAAAAAAAAAAGATGGTTCCCTATGTCACGGTTGGGACGCATTGGCGCGTTCCGGTCTGCGTAGTCTCCCCCTCACGTTACCAATTATGTTGCAGTCCCCGGGTGCTGCGCCACTCTGGCCGCGCTCGTCAGCCAGGTTGCGCTCATTTGTCCCGTTTGTGCCGACCATCGCTTTCCACTCTCTACATCCACGGACATGTCCGGCAACCGCTTCATTTTCCACCACACATTTGCGGTCTTCCAGGCTACGCCGCCATGTCACTTCCTATTCCTTTGTCACCCGCGTCAGGGTCACGTCATAGTCACCAGGTTGTCTCCAGTCACGTCTCAGGTCACTTCTTGTTCATGTCACCATGTTTTGTTTCTGTCATACCTGTCCACCACAGGCTGTTGCTGTCACGTGTCAGGCTCATGTATCAGTTGGCGGTCCCGCCAGGCTCACGCCTCTTGCCTTCCACGGCCTGTTCTGTCCAGGCGTCCGTTCCTTCCCAATCATGGGCCTGTCACGTGTCAGACTCACGCTTTATTACCATTTCCACTTTTGCGCTTCAGGCTCACGTGCACATCTCACCATGTCGGGTGCCTGCCACGGTTCAAGCTCACGTTTGTCAATTCATCTCTGTTGCCTGTTACGCTTCAGGCTTACGTTGTAATTCATCTCAGGTTGCCTGTCACGATTCAGGCTCACGTGTTAGTTTCGTTATCTATTGCCTGGTACGTTCAGGCTCACGTTTCTAAATTCATCTCAGGTTGCCTATTACGTTTCAGGCTTACGTGTTATTTTCATTATCTTTTGCCTGTTACGTTTCAGGCTTACGTTTTCAATTTGTCTAGGTTTGGCTGCTACGCTTCAGACTTACGTCTCAATCAATCATCTGCTGCCTGTTGCGCTTTAGGCTCACGTGTTTTTTATTTTTCAGGTGTTGCCTGTCACGCTTCAGGCTTACGTTCATGTCACGCCGTGTCTGCCACCGGCTGCGCATCGATGTACGTTTCCAGTTTCCGTTGCCTCTTTCGTTTAGGGTCCACGTTCGTCACTTCTCATGCCATGGTTATCGCGCTCAGGCGTACACAAGTGTCCGGATCACTCAAAGTCTTACGCGGTATCATTTATTTTCTGTTACCTGTCACTTCAGGTTCACACTGTTAAATTACTGTTTCTGTCGCCTGTCATGTTTCAGACTCGATTCGGTAGTCCTTTCTCCGGTACGATTTCAGGTCTGAGGTTTGTTTTCTCTTCAGTTCTTCTTTTCCTGTCTGGGGCCAAGTACGGTTAGCCTCCTCACGTCATTGCACGCTTAGTCCATGGTCCCGCCGTTCAGAGCACTAGACCCTCGCCAGTCCTCCTTTAACCACCATTCACGTCTCGGGTGTCGCTTGCAAGGTACGGGGCTTCCTGGTCAAAATGTTATTTTCTATTTGTCACTTCGCAGCTGCAGTAGGTCGCATTTCCAACATCGAAGAAGGCCTATCCGTACCAAAACACCCGCACCCAAGCGGCCCTAAGGAGTTGGTCAATTCCGAAGTTGGTCACGGAGCTCAACCGGAGAGGGTTCCTACCCTGCTTCCACCGTAAAGCAGAGCCAGGCTACTGATGGCTGAACCAGCAGCCCCGGACTTGGAGCAAGTCTCCATGTCCACCCTTCAGGTGTCCCTGGCGCAGCTACATGCCGGGATGTACTCCGTCGCCTCCTTGGTTTCGGACGTCCAGTCCAGCCTCCTGGCCGTCAAGTCCTACTGGGGGCTGCCACCTGTCCAGTCCACTCTAGCCTTGCCAACAACCTCCACCCTAGGGCCCGTTCCCCCAGGTAGGGTTCCGTACGCTACCGAGACTGCTCCCTCGCTTTTCATTCCCTGCCGCAGCCAAACTGCTTGTCATTACTACGAATGTAGGGCCCCTTCATGCAGGTTTCAGGGCTCACCCCCAGCTGATGTGTCCTCAAGATCCAGGCCATCCTGTTCCACAACTATCCTTCAACATCTTCAACAATATTTGGCCAAAGTCCAACTTTCTCCATGTTGGAAGACCCCGAAAGTAGGTCGGTTTTTCTGTTTCAAACGGTTAAGGGGTGTTCAGAAGAGTAGTCCCGCGGCCGTCCCGAGCAGGCTGGCTGTGTCAGGGGATCATTTAGAAGCTTTCCACCTCCCTAGTTGGTCTTTTTTTTGGGCTCCTTTCCAGCACTGTCTTAAGGCTGCCATGTACCTTTGTTCTGCGGGTTCTTAGGACACAGCGTATACACCCTCAGTTCAGCCAGGTCCAAGGGTTTAACCGGGGGTCAGCTGGTATGGCACGACGACCATTCCTCCTCACATCTCCTCACTTCCAACCTCACAGGTGGGTCCACCAGGGGAGGTGAAGTCATTCCAGTCCACGCACGCATGGTGCGGGTCCAGGTGCTTAGGAGCTGGCTGGCGGCTCTGGGGGACTTCGCCCTGGCCGCCCATTGCTCCCGTTCCAGGCCTCGGCCCTCACGGCCTCGCAGTGCATCTCCCATGTTCGCACTCTGACGGCGGGCTTGGGTTTCAACCTCCAGACCATGTCAGGACACTCCTTCCGTTTTGGAGCTGCATCCGCGGCTTCATTGCACACGTCCCCGGCCACGTCATCCGCAAATGGGTCACTGACGCTCCTCAGGTTCTCACGTTACATTCCACTCGCAGGCCGTGCTATCCCAGGCCTTCCACGGTTTGGTATCGTGACTTGGTCGGCTGCTCAAAGGTTTTTCTCTCCCTACTCTCATGTATTTTTGCCCCCTTTTAGGCTTACCCGCGGCATGGCTAAGGGCACCTCTCCAGCCATATTAGTTTAGGCAGATTGGTTCCTCTCTCAGGTCTTGGCACGTTCGGGGCACTCGCTCTCTGCCGTAGCCATGACCACAAGTAGCTTAAGGCTGACTGGTCAGCCTGCATTTGTGGGAGGGGCGTAGGCGCGCTTAAAAGGAGGCACGCCCTCTCCTCACGTGCGCGCGTTTCCAGTGCCCCACCCTCTCTCCCCTTTTCTTCCATACTCCCCAGGGTATGCCCCCTTTTAGGCTTACCCGCGGCATGGCTAAGGGCACCTCTCCAGCCATATTAGTTTAGGCAGATTGGTTCCTCTCTCAGGTCTTGGCACGTTCGGGGCACTCGCTCTCTGCCGTAGCCATGACCACAAGCACTTTATATACGAGTAAATATACAGGAAAGAATGTTTCCTAACAATTTTTCCTCTAAAATCGATTTTATCTTCGGTTTTGTGCGTATTATTGTCAGTCTGTAAAAGTGGCGTACTACTCGGTCAACATCCTTCCCAGCAGCGACCTGGGAGTCCAAGATGCATCCAGACATCCTCCCCATGCTGTTCCCGAACCATTTTGGTGGTGTTTCCATCAATTTCTGACCTTTTCCTATGAACCAGACACCCTTCCCTCTTCAGAGCAGGGGGTGCCTGGTTTAATGCTCGGGTTCTCCCATTGACTTCCATTGTGCTCGGGTGCTCGGTAGAGCACCTGAGCATCCCGAGGTGTTCAACCCGAGCACCCGAACATCCGAGCACTTTGGTGCTCGATCAGCACTACAGGCAATCATTTTCTGTGAATGGACTAAAGGAGTTGTCTCACTTCAGCAAATGGTATCTATTAGAGATCATCAAAGTCATCAAAAATTCAATGTGGCTACTTTGCCCAATTTCACAAAGAAATTAGATTTGTTATGAATTACTTCCTCATGAAACGCATTCCATTGTATGTAGTGGGCGCAAAGCGAGGAACGCCCATCATTGAGCTGCTCAGATGCCGGGTTCATTGCTGATCATAGTATCTGACATTAAAATTGAGGCCTTTTAGGGGTTAATCAGGGTTAAAAAAATATACTCACCGTATCCAATTGCCATTACGGCCATCTTGTTTGAAGAAACCGCAAACAATCTCATGCAGTGATGTGATGACGCCATCATGCTGGCAGTTCATCACTGATGACATCACCGCGCCTGGCCAGTGTGCTGGCGTGGTGATGTAACATGTCATGGCCTGCAAGATTTCGCGTTGTTTCTTCAATCAAGTTGGCCGCAGTTGCCTCTCCGCAGTGAAATGAATGAGGTGAGTATGTTTTTTTTTTTTTTTCGTTTTTACTGCCATTTTAGGAAAAATAGATTCATTACCACAAAGAGTGAGGAAATTTGGCTTTGTGGCGATATTGCCTCCTTTCCTGGCTTGTTTCCTTTTTTCCATCACATTATACACTGCTCATTTCCGGGGGTTATTGCCAAAGCTGCAGCACAGATACGAGGTGACTGGGACGGGAGCTGCTGCGCATGCGCCCCTATGTGCACTCCTATGGTCAGTATGCAGCAAACCCAAGGAAGTCAACATGAAAATGATTCCAGCAGGCGCATGTCAGCGGAATAACATGTTGACTTGTACTGAAACCACTCCACCTGAAGCCATACCAAGCGTCAGTTTGCAAGAGTTAAAGGAAGGGGATAAAAAGAAGCATGTGGCATTTTGAAATTGGCTATAAAATAGTATCATGGAAGGACATTTGGACCTGTTGCAATAAATCATGTATGATGACGTTTGGTTCCATCTAACTGGGTGTGTAAATTGGAAAAACAATAGGTACTGACATTAAGAAAACTCACACAAGCTAAATCTGCAGCCACTTCATGATACCAAAATCAGCGTTTGATGAGCGGTTATGGGTACACAGATTGTAGGTCCAATATTCTTTGATGTATTTGAACGTCTTTGAGCAATGACAGGCAGGGCCGGTGCAAGGATTTTTGCCGCCCTAGGCAAGATAAAAATTGCCGCCCCCCCTTTATCAGATGATCTGCCCATATCATGTTCCACCCCTTTCTCAGCATTTAAATTAAAAGAACTGCTATGTTTCCCTTAGGGTTAATCAAGCTTCTTGTAGCTGTCTCCCTGACAGCCGCTAGAGGTGCTTCCGCGATTCTCACTGTGAAAATTACAGTGGGAAGACGCGGAACATAGTTTTGAATGCGTGCGCATGCGCATTCGCAGCGGAGAGGAGGATCGAGGAGAAGAGTTCCCAGTGAGGGGTTTTAACCCCTTCAGCCCAGTGGGAGGGGGACACGAGGGTACCGCACTCCTAACAACTATATAAAGCCAGGAAAATTAGTTTGTTTTCCTGGCACTATAGTGCTCCTTTACCACCAGTACTGCACAGTGTCTGTTCTCTGGAGGAACAGGCTATCGACACCAGTACCACTACATTAACTGTACTGGTTCTGGGACTATAGTGTCCTCTTAGGCTCCATTCACACGTCGGCAATTTAGTTCTGCATTTTGCGGAACGGAATTCCGGACCCATTCATTCCTATGGGGCAGCATGATGTGCTGTCCGGACACGGAATTGCGGATCCGCACTTCCGGGTCCGCACTTCCGGGTCCGCACTTCCGGGTCCGCACTTCCGTCCCGCAAAAAAATAGAACATGTCCTATTCTTGTCCGCAATTGCGGACAAGAACAGGTATATTCTATTAGTGCCGGCAATGTGCGGTCCGCAAAATGCGGAACGCACATTGCCGCTTTCCGTGTTTTGCGGATCCGCGGCTCCGTGTATCCGTGTATCCGCTTGTCACTCTCATAATTTCCCCCCCCCCCTCTCTTGTCACTCTCACCCCCCTCCCTTGTCACTCTCATTCTTCCCCCCCACTCCCTTGTCACTCTCATCATTTCCTCCCCCCACTCCCTTGTCACTCTCATCATTCCCCCCACCCCCTCCCTTGTCACTCTCATTCCCCCCTCCCTTGTCACTCTCATTTCCCCCCTCCCCTGTCACTCTCATTCCCCCCCCTCCCTTGTCACTCTCATTCTCCCCCCTCCTTTGTCACTCTCACCCCCCCTCTCTTGTCACTCTCATCATTCCCCCCCCTTGTCACTCTCATTTCCCCCCACTCCCTTGTCACTCTTATCCCCCCCACTCCCTTGTCACTCTCATTCCATTCCCCCCTCCCTTGTCACTCTCATTCCCCCCCCACTCCCTTGTCGCTCTCATTCCATTTCCCCCCCTCCCTTGTCACTCTCATCCCCCCCCCACTCCCTTGTCACTCTCACCCCCCCCCCCCTCTCTTGTCACTCTCATTCCCCCCCCACTCCCTTGTCACTCTCATTCCATTCCCCCCCCCTCTAGTGTACCGTGGCCGAGCTCTGTTCGGTCCGCGGTACAGGAGCATTTGTTTCCTGTACCCGGCCGGACTGAAAGGAAGTGCACACTAAGTGAGCACTTCCTGTCAGTCCGGCCGGGTACAGAAAACAAATGCTCCTGTACCGCGGACCGAACAGAGCTCGGCCACGCTACACTAGAGGCGCTTCCCTCCTGTCAGTCCCTCTCTCTGGGCAGAGCGGCAGCCGCCCGGTGCGGGGGAGGGCCCGTCGCTGCCTGCCGTACTTAAAAAAAAATAATCTTGCGGCAACGCTTTTTTTTAAACCGCAGGGGCCGGCGCCCCCTGCTAAACTGCGCCCTAGGCGGCTGCAGGTGGCGCTGGCCCTGATTACAGGTATACACGTTAACTTCTTACTGTGAGGGTTGTTTCTTTCAGCAAGATGTGGTTACTTGTCATATGTTGCACACCTTCCTGTGCCAAGTTCATGCAGCATTCACAGAAGAACATATGATGAGCAAAGCATTGTGGCCTCCAGAGTTATGGCTTTCCTGTGGCCAGACTTAACAATGTGCGGCTTATGGGGATGAAATTAATCTGCAGACACTGGCCAAACTGAAACGGCAAATTGAAATTCATGTATGGCATTTTAGATGCGTGGTGTTGCACAAGGTGTTCCTGAACATGACGGGCACTACTTTGCGTAGCTGCCGCCAGAAACCACTTCCATTATCTCCTGTAACGATTAAGTGCATCACTCTTCCACTATCCTGTACAAAACATACAAGGGAAACAGGGTTCTATTTTCATTTCCGACCCTGTATGATTTAAACTATTTATCTAGAGGGCTGTTAGACGGAGACCTGTTTTATTGGAGGAGAATAAGGAGGTAGATACTGTACAAATCAATGTTTGATAGATTGCCAGAGAGAACTGATGCATCAGGCAAAAGACTTAAAGGATAACTGTCACATTTAGACTCTAATTTCAATTTTCATATATGTAGTTACTAATAACATGATATTCCAGAATCAGTTACTATTAGACTGACTTACCCCATATTTCATAAGATTCAGCCCTTAGCAACCAGTCTGCATAAAACTGCAATTTCACTATTCAGTTAAGATGGCCACCACTGCCCTCACCCTGAGGCTAATCCCACCTGCCCTCACTACCCACAATGCATTGAGCTCCTCACATGCACTAGCCAGTAACAATAGCCCCCCAAAAGTGTCAGTAACCAGAGCCCTCCCCCCTAAAGGGTAAATCTCCTGCAGCACAAAGGGTTCCTCTTACCACATGTTGCCTTAATTTATACACTGAGCAGATGACAGATCTCCCTTCCCTGTTGTGCGCTGCTCCAACTCTGCATTCTCCAGCTCTGCTGAGTGAGGGAGCGTCTGCTAAGCGCAGGGACAGGGAGAAGTGCACACAGCCCAGGCACTGTTATCAGCTGCTGGGGAGGACCTGGCTTTAATCATTTACAGTCCCTGGCTGTCAGTAATGTGAGCCTGCACGCTGCGCTATCAACAGATAGACGGACCATGCCTAGCAACCCTATTTTAAGCACAGGTAAAAATAGGCAGTACAGGAAACAAAAATGTGGAATTAAGGGGTAATTGAATACACAGTGAAAAGTTGAAATAGGGCCACCAAGGTGATATTAATCACCACAATCCAATACTCCAAAAAATATATATACGACAGTTATCCTTTAAGGAATGTTCCCCTGGTGCATAGTGCATAAAAAAATGCAAGAAGATGGTCATGGGTCGGCCTGGTTACATATTTTTTTTTTTCTAAATGCGTTTTTATTAAGTTTGGTCTCTATCGCTCCTGAACTAACAAGTAAGGTCACGAATTACTAGAAAGTAACGCTAGTTTTATTTTTATGTTGGAACACTAAAGAATAAGGGGTTCTTCAGGTTCATTACTGGATATACTGTACAAATTTGACCTCCTAGAATATACATGCCTACGAAGAATCCAGCCTGGAGTGGATGGAAAATCTGTATTTAAAAATAATATACCGTTTTACAGTGTACTGACAAAGTGTAAGTTGATTCCATAGGTGCAAGGTTCCTGTGTCCTAGTAAACACAATGACTTGACATAGAAAGATATTATTGTTGGGAGAACTTAGAACCTTCTGGGCCCTGTGATTCTTGTTATTTCTATAAATTATCGATATAGTTATACATTGTATCAGTCTAGGCTTCGCTCTTTTAAAGCTGTACACGCATCTGCTAAAGTAGTGGGCCTGTTGTATTTTGTGATAGCTTTGGTAATTTTATATACCAATCACTGGTATGATTTAGAGCACTAAGAATTGATCGAAAAAGGTGCAACAAGTGACAATTAAATGAATTGCTAGTCGTCCAAGAAATATCCTGCTGAATTTAAAGGGTCAAGGGTGTTTTGGGATATTCTAAAACCACAATTTTTGCTCTCAAGTGAATGGGAGCTGAGCTGCAGTGCATCAGCATGGCCACTACACAGTGTCTGCAGCCTGTTTCTGGCTCTTTCAACTGTTATGTTTCTGGTGCCGGCAGCTGCCAAAACAGTGGGGGGGGGGGGGGGGGGCAGATCTAATGATTAATCCAAAGTGTACAGTAGAACATCAACATCGCCAGGCTGGAAAACACCTTAAGTATAAATATAGACTCACTTGCACTCTTTGATTCCCACTTTGACAACACCATATTGGGACACTAATATCAGTTGTCAGCATATGATATCATTCAGAATTTATTTTCAGCATCATTTTTTTTCATCAACATAAAAGTAATAAACTGTTGTCTCTTGTCTACAGAGTTTTAATGCATGAATCATTTTAAACCACATAAAATCAGAGGAGTTTATAAGCAGAATATAAGACATTCTTTCAACATTTGGGTTTCTTAGTCTTGTCTGTTCCCTTTTTTCTTCCCCTTGCTCTTCTTACCATTTCCTGATCCTTTTCCTTTTGCATGTTGACATCCTCCTTCCTTTTTACCACCACCACTTTTGCTATTCATAAATCCTTCCATTAAATTCGCAAATCTTTTTTGTCTGAAGTGTTGTTCTCCTTGTGAAACTTGATCGTCATATTCTTGGTCATTTCTGTGACCTTTGCCATGACCCTTCCCATGCTCTGCTCCTTTTCCATGACCCTTCCCATGCTCTGCTCCTTTCCCGTGGCCCTTCCCATGCTCTTGTCCTTTTCCGTGGCCCTTCCCATGCTCTTGTCCTTTTCCGTGGCCCTTTCCATGCTTTTCTCCTTTTCCGTGGCCTTTTCCATGCTTTTCTCCTTTTCCGTGGCCCTTCCCATGCTCTTGTCCTTTACCCTGACCCTTTCGATGTTCTGCTCCTTTCTTGTGGCCCTTCCCATGTTCTAACCCTTTCCCATAGCCCATGTCATGATCCATTTCATTGTCCTGGTCCATGTCCTGTTCATCTTCTAGTTCTCTCTTTACCCTTTTCTCTTCTTCTGCACTTTTCACAAAAAATGAATCTTTTAAGTCTTCTGGTTCTAAAAGAAATAATAACAATAATACAAATAAAGGTAAGTTTAGGTGAAAAGTAGATGCCAAGTCAGACATATTAGGTGGGTAAAAGGGAAACATTTCACCCAGGGGCGTTACTAGGTTAAACATTCGGGGTCTGGGCCCCTGATGTTTTGTCCCAGGCCCCGAATGTACTGCCTGCCAGATAGATCCGACTGTATTGCCCTCCTCAGGATGGCAATACAATTGAATCTAATGCCCTGCAAGATCTGAAGGACCTGTGATGACATCACAGTCCATGTGATCAGTTCTAAATGCAGTTACTGAAAAGGACCTGCGTTTATGTCACATTCATGTGACCAGTGCAGGAGAGGAGTCTCAGCAGTGAAGAGAAGTTCTGGGTAGAAGCTGTGGTGAGGTCTGCTACATGAGGAGAGGTAAGTGAAGGGAGAGGCAGAGCAATGCTGGGAGTTGTGGTTATTTAACTGGGATTGTATGTAGGGCTGAAGGGAGGGAAGTTATTTACATGGGACTGAAAGTTGAGTGGGTGATGTTATTTACATAGGAATGCATGTTGGAGGTGGCTGGGGCAGGGTGATGTTATTTATATGGGACTATATGTTGAAGATGGCTGTGGGAGGGAGTGATATTATTTACATGGGACTGAATGTTGAGGGGGCAATGCTATTTACATGGGACTGCATGTTGGAGGTGCCTGGGGAGTGAGTGATCTTATTTACATGGGACTGAATGTTGAAGGCGGCCGGAGAGGGGGTGATGTTCTTTACATGGGACTGTATGTTGAAGGCGGCCGGAGAGGGGGTGATGTTATTTATGTGGGACTGTATATTGGAGGGGGAAGGAGAGATGGTGTGATATTGTTTACATGGGACTGTATTTTGGAGGTGGCTGTAGATACAGGGATGTTATTTACATGGGACTGTATATTGGAGGGGGCTGGAGAGATAGTGTGATGGTATTTACATGGGACTCTATGGCGGAGGAGGGAAATAATGTTATTTACATGGGACTGTATGGTGGAGGGACTGAGGAATTATAATTTCTGAGGACAGTAAACTAAGGAATATAACTACAGGGGGCACTTCAGGGAGCATTATAAATACTGGGGCGCTTCAGGGCAAGCATTATGACAGTAGGGGGAAATATAAATACTGGGGGCACTTCAGGGGGAGCATTATAACAGTAGGGGGCGATATAAATACTGGGGTCACTGTGGGGGTATTATAACAGTAGGGGGCCATATAAATACTGGGGCACTTCAGGGTGAGCATTATAACAATAGGGGGCATTATAAATACTGGGGGCACTGTGGGGGCATTTTAAATCTAGGGGACATTAGGCGTTCTTATTACTACAGTTTTTTTTTATGAGGGACTTATAGATCCACATTACTTCTACTAAGAGCATTATCATTATAAAAATTGTCATGCGACATTGGTGCGACAAAATGTCGTAGTGTAGAACTAGCCTAAATGTCTTCAGTGCTATTGTGCGCAGGGGGGCGGTTGTTCGACTTGAGAGAATTGGGTGATATGCATTGGGGCTTAGGCCCCAGATCTTTTGAGACCCTAGCAACGCCATTAATTTCACCAGAGACCAACTTATTGCATTAGTGGAGAAAGTGAAGCGCAGTGCTACTGCTCCCTGTCTTGAATGAACTTGCCCAGAGAAAGAGATACCGACTAAGTGCACAGGTTAATGCATGAAGGGAGGCAGTGCAAGCAAAATAGACTAAGGTTTTCATGACCCTGTTTTTGATATGTGTTTTACCTTTTTTATGAAATAAAGGACACAAATTGAATATAGAATATATTCATGGTTATATATAACATATATGGATTACATGGACAGTGGAAGTCCAAGTAATCAGGATAAAGACTAGCCACTAATAATCTGCCATTAAGAGATTAGTGGAGAAAGATGCATGGCATAAAATACACCCACAAAACATCTGATCACCACTTAGTAAATGAAAACTGCCTGGCATGGCGCAAACCGCGATAAAATGGCGTAAATGCATCATAAATTTGATACAAATACCTAACCCACCGACAAAACTGGAAAAATCACCTAATTGGCATTACCTTCTTAGACAAGCTGTCTAGACCGTCACCAGTGGCTTAGGCTGGAGGATACATTTGGTCTTGGGCTAGACACTTTTGTCTAACTCTATACTACTGGCTTACTTTGAGACAGAATTTTATACCAGCATTGTGGAACAATTTGGTGCAAAATGGCGTTTCTTAGGCCAGGCTCCATTTCTCATAGCCAAGCTCCTTAGAGCTAAGGCTACTTTCACACTAGCGTTTTTTTTTTTTGCGGATCCGTCCGGAATAATACAACCGCATGCATCCGTCATGAACGGATCCGGTTGTATTATGTCTTATAAAGCCAAGGCGGATCCGTCATAAACTCCATTGAAAGTCAGTGGGGGACGGATCCTTTTTCTATTGTGTCAAAGAAAACACAATGTAAGTCAATGGGGATGGATCCGATTTCTCTGACACAATAGAAAACGGATCTGTCCCCCACTGACTTTCAATGGAGTTCATGACGGATCCGCCTCGCTCCGCATCCCAGGACGGATGCAGCCAGCGTTTTGTTGTCCGCCTCCAGAGCGGAATGGAGACTGAACGGAGGCAAACTGATGCATTCTGAGCGGATCCTTTTCCATTTGGACCGCTTGTTAGAGCCCATGACGTATCTCATAAACGGAAACCAAAACGCCAGTGTGAAAGTAGCCTTAGCTTCACCTCTTTTTGAGTAGATTGGAAAAATTGGAAAAGGCCTAGTTGTCCCAAATTGTACCAATATGTTCCAATGTTTAGACAGATTCTAGAAGCAGACACATTAGTATATGTGGGCCACATAGTTGGTGGTCTTGAGGTTGAACATGAAATGTGTCATGGAGACCCACATAGTAACAGAGAGTACTTACTGAACACTGGCTTCATACATTTCTTCCCACATATCGTTCTACAGCATCGCATATTATTGCCACAGTCCCCATCAACTGAGCAGTCAGCCATAGTAGTGAAATTTCTAAAGTGCTTGAGCATCCTGTGATCTGAATGATCGTGAGAGCACTTTTCACCATGTTTACACTTGTGATCTGAATGATCGTGAGAGCACTTTTCACCATGTTTACACTTGTGATCTGAATGATCGTGAGAGCACTTTTCACCATGTTTACACTTGTGATCTGAATGATCGTGAGAGCACTTTTCACCATGTTTACACTTGTGATCTGAATGATCGTGAGAGCACTTTTCACCATGTTTACACTTGTGATCTGAATGATCGTGAGAGCACTTTTCACCATGTTTACACTTGTGATCTGAATGATCGTGAGAGCACTTTTCACCATCTTCACACTTGTGCTTCCATCTTTTTTTCATTTGTTCTTTGACTTCTGGGTGTATTTTTATATAGTTATCTGGGCACATTCCATATTTTTTATCGTCCTCTGTCATTTCTGTTAGGACAAAAACACAGAAAAATTGTTTTACGTTTTTGTCTTTTTTTTATTATCAGTCTCTGTACCATTCCTTTAAATTAATCTTAATATTAGAGTCGCTGTTCAAAAACTACTTCTTACAGTATAAATAATCGTAAAGGAAAGTAGCTAGTAGTTTCCCAGTAGGGTTCTGTTCACGTCCGTTTTTTGGCTTGCGTTTGTAAGAGAAGCCTAAATGCGGCTACAGATCTAAAACTACACAGATGTGAACAGAGTCATAGGCTACTTTCTTACAAAGGTATTTAGTCATTATTTTGTATCAGTATTTGTAAGCCAAAACTGTATTGGAACCTACATAGAAAAACTACAGTATAATAAATATATGCAAAACATTTTTGGCCTCATATCTTTAGGACCAATTTTTGGTTTTAGCTTACCAATACTATTAAAAAATACTGTCCAATACTGAACGTGCGAAAGTGGCTTAAAGGGGTTTTGGAGCCACTACATATTGATGACTAGGGATGAGCGAACTTGTGTTTTCAAGTTCGGCGTGCAAGGTTCGGGTTGTCTAAGAATTCCATTATGGATTCTGTTGCTACGGACCATAAGTTATGGTCCGTGGTAGTGGAATCCATAACGGAATTCTTAGATAACCCGAAACTTGTACGCCGAACTTGAAAACACAAGTTTGCTCATCCCTATTGATGACTTCTCCTCAGGAGAGGTTATCAATATCTGATTGGGGGGGTCCGACTCCTGGCACCCCTTGCCGATCATCTGTTTGAAGAGAAGGTGGCGCTTGTATGAGGACTACTTCCTCTTCAAGATTAGGGTACTTTCACACTTGCGGCAGAGGATTCCGGCAGGCAGTTCCGTTGCCAGAACTGCCTGCTGGATTCGTAAAAACGTATGCAAACTGATGGCATTTGTCAGACGGATCAGGATCCTGATCCGTATGACAAATGCATTGAAATGCCGGATCCGTCTCTCCAGTGTCATCCGGAAAAACTTTTTGCCGGGAAACACTCGTGGCCGGATCCAGCATTCCAGCAAGTGTTCCGGGATTTTGGACGGAGATAAAACTGCAGCATGCTCCGGTATTATCTCAATCCTGAAAAGTCAAAAAGACTGACCTGGAGACATCCTGATGCATACTGAACAGATTGCTCTCCATTCAAAATGCATTAGGATAAAACTGATCAGTTCTTTTCCGGTATTGAGCCCCTAGGACGGAACTCAATGCCGGAAAAGAATAACGCTAGTGTGAAAGTACCCTAACAGTGTACGTCATCTTTCATTACAAGTGCTGATCCCATTAAAGTCCATGGAACAAGCCCTTGTAATTACACTGCACCACTGAAACTTCCATGACCATGCACATGCTCTGTTTTGCAATAGGGCTGCCATAGAGGTGCATGAGGTTTGAACTGTTCCTTTCTATACCTCTGAAGGCACACAGAGATTTTCTGTTAGATTCCATACAAATCCAACAAATCAATAAAGACCTTGGCATGCTCCATTGGGCTCCATTGGATGCTCTATGTATGGAGGTATGCCATACAGGCTCTGTGCACATGTGCGTGAGCCCTTTTACTTGATATTATCCTAGGGAAAATAATGTTATTAAATAATCCAAATAAATATATTTTTACCATATGGTTCATCATCTGGTCCAGTGCCTACTTCTTTAAATACCTGCTCTATTGTTTCCTTGGCATTGCTATCTAAAGACAGAAAATGAGATGTTAGCTCTTGCAGTCATACCATAGTGAAGATTACATATTATAATACTGTTTAAAATCTATTTGTGTAGGTGTTATTAAGATAGAAGTCTTCCATTTTTGTACAATTGATGTAAACGATTTTCTGAAAGTTACTGCTTTTTATTTTGTGCTACTGAAAACTATTGGTTTTAAATAGAGATGGGACGGGGGATTCGTCGAATCCACGAATCCCTCGAATCTTGCTGGATTCGTGGGATTCGTGGACTCGAATCCTGACGTAATTTGCCTGAAACGAATCCGACGAATCAGGTGGGAGGGACTGGGAGGCGGAGCTGGGGGCCGGAGCGTTCACTGTGCTCCGGCCCCTCCGCTCCAGTAGTTATAAAATGTGTAATTGTGATTAATAATCATGCTGCCCCCTCTGTCTGTAGTATTACATTCAATAAATCTTACTTACAGGGCTACTGCTATCGTAACAGTCCGGCCGGGCAGACGAGCGGCAGCGTCACTGACTGACGTCACCTGCCTGAGCCGCCTGCTTCATTTTCACATTTTATAACTACTGGAGCGGCAATGGGGGGGGGGGGGGTCTGTGGATGGCACTGTTATAGGGTGGGGGGGGGGTCTGTGGATGGCACTGTTATGGGGTGGGGGGGTATGTGGATGGCACTGTTATGGAGTGGGGGGGTATGTGGATGGCACTGTTATAGGGTGGGGGGGTCTGTGGATGGCACTGTTATAGGGTGGGGGGGGGGTCTGTGGATGGCACTGTTATAGGGTGGGGGGGGTCTGTGGAAGGCACTGTTATGGGGTGGGGGGTCTGTGGATGGCACTGTTATAGGGTGGGGGGTGGGTCTGTGGATGGCACTATTATAGGGTGGGGGGGTCTGTGGATGGCACTGTTATGGGGTGGGGGGGTCTGTGGATGGCACTGTTATGGGGTGGGGGGGTATGTGGATGGCACTGTTATGGGGTGGGGGGGTATGTGGATGGCACTGTTATAGGGTGGGGGGGGTCTGTGGATGGCACTGTTATAGGGTGGGGGGGGGGTCTGTGGATGGCACTGTTATGGGGTGGGGGGGTCTGTGAATGCCAGGGGGAGAGGTGAGAGGCACTATGATACTACTGGCACATTGGGGGGAGGCACTATGATACGGGCACATTATGGGGGGAGGCACTATGATACGGGCACATTATGGGGGGAGGCACTATGATACGGGCACATTATGGGGGGAGGCACTATGATACGGGCACATTATGGGGGGAGGCACTATGATACGGGCACATTATGGGGGGAGGCACTATGATACGGGCACATTATGGGGGGAGATGGCACTATGATACAGGCACATTATGGGGGGAGGCACTATGATACGGGCACATTATGGGGGGAGATGGCACTATGATACGGGCACATTATGGGGGGAGATGGCACTATGATACGGGCACATTATGGGGGGAGATGGCACTATGATACGGGCACATTATGGGGGGAGATGGCACTATGATACGGGCACATTATGGGGGGAGATGGCACTATGATACGGGCACATTATGGGGGGAGATGGCACTATGATACGGGCACATTATGGGGGGAGATGGCACTATGATACGGGCACATTGGGGGGGAGATGGCACTATGATACCGGCACATGGGGGGGGGGGGGGGAGAGAGGCACTCCGCACTTGATACTGGCACATGATTAGGGGGACATCTATGGGGACACTTACTGGCACATTATTGGGTGGCACTGTGGGGGCATCTACTGAGGCCACAAAGAAGGGGTATTTTATATGGGGGGCTCTGTGTGTTACTAGTATTATCAGGGGTATTATCTGTTTCTGCAGTATAGTATTGGGGAGCACAGCGGAACAGTATTGGGGGTGTTAGGATGATTTGTCCAGAAGATGGGAGGATGATGGAAAAGTAGTAAACTAAGATTTCTTTTTTTTTGTCAAGCTGCAGAGACGAAAAATGGCTGAAAAATGGTGGTCTGGTCTGAAGGTCTGAAAGGAGAAGATGAGGAAAGAGAACATCTACAAGAGACGTCACTGGATGTAAGAGGTATGTGGCTGTATTACCCTGTATGTTCTGTAGTGATAGGAGCAGGGGTCATCGCGGTCATATAGGGTGCGACCGTGACTGGGAGGTGGAGGTTCAGACAAACTGACGCGGTCTGACTTTGTTTCTTACACCGTGCGTTCACACAATTATGTACAGGATTCGTAGGATTCGAGATTCGAAAGATTCGATATATTTGAGAACCTTTTCAGATTCGGATTCGGATTAGAAAAAAAATGGATTCGTCCCACCTCTAGTTTTAAATGCTCAATATCTGCTCTATTAAATCTCATCTGCTTTGCTGGTACTGTACAAGACAGGTGTCCCACAGTTTTTTATTTCCATTTTTAGGAGTTTTTGTATTTTTTGTGTGGTTTTTCACTGCTTTTTTATGCAATAAAAATAAAGATATTTCCTTTAAAGGGTCTGTGGCAAGTTTTAAGTTGTCCCCTACACAGGATATGGAATAATTAGATGATCACTGGGCATCTGACTGCTGGGACCACCACCAATCATGAGAATAGGGGGGACCACTCTGATGGAGAGACAGGTGGTGCATGCACACTGCTGCTCCATTAAAGGGGTTATCCGGGAATTAAGAATGAAAATACTTAAATATTACTTTATAGTAAATATATTCCCAAATATCTTTCATTATTTATAATGGCTCATGTTGTCTAGGGAGCAAACATCAGAGGAAACAAAATGTCCGCCGTCCTGTTAGTCCACACAAAATCTGTCCTAATCACTCAGGAGGACAAGTCACTTCAAAGCACTGAGCTAAAGAGCTGCCTCAACATCCTCTCTGCTCTACCTGTCAGGGGTTATGATCCTGAATACAGATGATAAGATCTTCAGCTGAATCTCTGTAGGAATCGAGTTCCTGAGGAGACATGAAGTACAGACAGGACGGACAGGACAGACTGTGGGCTGTGGTAATGGAGAATACATATAATAGCTTCTGCTCATTATCCACACACTCCCCTCTGTACTACTTGTCTCCTCATAAACTCCATTCTTACAGAGATTAAAGGGGTATTCCCATCTTCACTTTTCATACTTACCTTCGTTGAGCGCGACGTTCACTTCTTGGATCCGGCTGGGCTTGATTGACGTCTTCTCCCGGCCGGGCCGTGCTTGCGCAGAAGACTGAAGATTTTCTCCCGACCGGGCCGCGCAATGTCCTGAACGCTCATGCCGCCGCGCATGCGCCATGGTGACTTATTCCTGGCCTGTATAGTACAGAGCCGGCGTGCACGTTCGCGGCTCTGTACTATACTGGCCAGGAAGAAGTCATCATGGCGCATGCGCGGCGGCGTGTGCGTTCAGGACATTGCGTGGCCCGGCCGGGAGAAAATCTTCAGTCTTCTGCGCAATGCGGCCCGGCGGGATTCGACAGGAGAGGTGGCCGTAACCAGGGGAGACGAAAGACAACGATCAGGTAAGTGGGGACTTATTTTCTCAAAAAGGGTGGGAATTGGGTAATTAAATGTATTTACAAAAATGATCACTGTCAAATCATTAACAGATTTAACAGTGATCATTGTGATTTGAATACCCCTTTAAGCTGAAGATAAGCTGTATACAAACAAACAGAGCAGAGAGGAGGCTGAAGCAGCTCTTTACCTCAGTCTTGTGAAGTAACTTATCCTGCTGTGTGATTAGGACAGGTTTTGTGTGAACTGATGGGACAGCGGCCATTTTACTTCTCCTAATGATTGCTCCCCAGACAAAACGAGCCAATATAACTAATGAAAGATATTTGGGAATATATTTATAATAAAGTAATATTTAAGTATTTTAATTTTCTTAATTCCCAGAGAACCCCTTTAAATCTCAATTTTTTTTGTAGTGTTTCTTGACACTTCAGTTTTGTTTTTTAGGTCTGTGGTGTTTTTTTAAGCAGCCTACTCTGCATCTGCGTATGGCATTTTTTCCCTCATTTTCTGAATTTTTTTTGTCTCAGAGACATCCATTGTTAAAAATGCAGCATGTCGAAGCAGCTTTGATGTCTTCTCTATAAGGAAAAAATGCCAGAAAAGAAACGTTGATACAGTTGTTTTCATTAAGAAAAACACGAAAAAAAGGTCATAAAAATGACATGCAGGATAGAAAAATATACAAGAGGTTAATATGGAGTTTTTAGTAAAAAACAAAACAAAACAAAAAACAAAGTGCCAAAGGAGTGTCCTTTTAGCCTTTTTTCGGGTGGTATACATCGGAATACCTTTTTATTAACTAGAAAGATACTATATAGGAAAGTGCAACAAACCATACTTTCCTATATAGTATGCCACTGTAAAAACTTTTTCACAATTGGAGTCAATGGGTGATATATTCCACTGTATGCCTTCCAAATAGAGATGAGTTTATAAATGACCTCCAATGTGCTCGGAGCATTAGACGATCATTTTTTGCAGCAACTTTTTGAATCATCAGCAGAATTTTTTTTAAAGTTATTAGAACCTATTTACCAAGGGCAACATTGCAGAAATTTATGTAACCGAAAAATCTATTCCATACGTCTGAATAGGGCTGTTTCTGCAGCATCTTCATGTATTTCTCTGTAAGCTCCATTCAGATAAATGAGACAGTTGCAGAAATATTTGCAATAAATAATAACATAGGAAATTTACCTAGAAAATTCGATTTGTGTGAAACCACCTTGATAATTTATCAGGTGAATTTCAAAAGATATGTTTTTCTCCAGGGGCCATAGACCCTACAGGGAAATTTCCTGGTGGGCCGATGCCCCAGAGGGCCGCCCAAGTCCTTCTCTCTGCCGCTGACCGGGTACTTGATGAGCTCTCAACAGTAATTACCGCTGTGAGAATCAGGTACTTATGTACCCAGCCAGCGACCGCACATGCCCTCCTGAATTTAACTGCTGTGGCCCACATCTCACCTCCTAAGCCCCCTGCTCCATAAACAACTGGAGGAAGAGGACAGAAGATGGTAGCTATTGATGGCCACCACAGAGGGCCAGCTTTTTGGGCAGTATATTGTGCTACACTGTGTTATTTGGTTCTTCTGGGACGTATTTTGCACTATGGTATTTTTGACCCCGCCTAGTTGTGTTTCCCCACCTTCTGTTAATTTGGATCGGGCTACAAAATGGGGCCACTTTTAGTTTTTGTTTTTCCAGGGCCACTTTAAGTTCCCAGTCCGCCCCTGTTTTTCTCCATAAAAGTCAGTCGAACTAACAAGGAACATTGCTAGTAGGAATAATGAGAGACATTGATTACCATGGGCACTTACCAAAGACTGCTGTCATACATTTCAAACCGCAAGGTGTTTGACAGCATTTCATGCCTTTGGCACAATTTCCATCACCGGAACAGCTATTCAGCTTACTGAAATCTGGCATGCCGTATTTTTTTATGAGCTCTTTCTTCTCTTGATGAAATTCTGGGTGCTTTTTTATATATTCTTTTGGACACATGCCAGTGTCATCATCAGCTCCTTTATGTGAATTAAGGAGTAAAGAAAAGTTATCAAAGTGAAATAAGACAGTCTATACTATAAACGCAATATAATTTTGTGCATGTTTTTGTACAAAAGCTATCAAATGCAACTCAGCATTCTTTCTCCTCCAAACACGACAAGTTGAGATTTTACCAAAAATGTCTACTTTGGTTTCATCTGATCATATGGCATTCTCCCAATCCTTTTCTGGATCATCCAAATGCTCTCTAGCAAACTTCAGACGGGCACAGACATATACTGGCTTAAGCAGGGGAACACGTCTGGCACTGCAGAATTTGAGTCCCTGGAGCCGTAGTGTGTTACTGATGGTAGCCTTTGTTACTTTGGTCCCAGCTCTCTGCAGGTCATTCACTAGGTCCCCCTGTGTGGTTCTGGGATTTTTGCTCACCGTTCTTGTGATCATTTTGATCCCACGGGGTGAGATCTTGCGTGGAGGCCCAGATCGAGGGAGATTATTAGTGGTCTTGTATGTCTTCCATTTTCTAATAATTGCTCCCACAGTTGATTTCTTCACACCAAGCTGCTTACCTATTGCAGATTCAGTCTTCCCAGCCTGGTGCAGGTCTACAATTTTGTTTCTGGAGTCCTTCGAAAGCTTTTTGGTTTTGGCCATAGTGGAGTTTGGAGTGTGACTGTTTGAGGTTGTGGACAGGTGTCTTTTATACTGATAACAAGTTCAAACAGGTGTCATTAATACAGGTAACGAGTGGAGGACAGAGGAGCCTCTTAAAGAAGAAGTTACAGGTCTGTGAGAGCCAGAAATCTTGCTTGTTTGTAGGTGACCAAATACTTATTTTACCGAGGAATTTACCAATTAAGGCCTCATGCACACGACCGTTGTTGTGTTCCGTTCCGCAAAATGGGGTTCCGTTGTTCCGTGATCTGTTTCCATTTTTGTTTCCGTGTTTTCCTTTATTTTTGGAGGATCACCAGACATGAAGGAAAGTAGAAAATAATCTAAGACAGGTTTGCCATGCAAATGATAGGAAAAAAACGGACGCGGACGCACGGACGCGGATGACAATCTTGTGTGCCTCCACATTTTTTCACGGTCCCATTGACTTGAATGGGTCCGCAAACCGTTTTCCGTGAAAAAAATAGGACAGGTTATATTTTTTTGACGGACTGGAACCACGGATCACGGACGCGGATGACAAACGGTGCATTAGCCGAGTTTTCAACTGACCCATTGAAAGTCAATGGGTTCACAGAAAATCCTGAAAAACTGAACAACGGACACGGAATAGAACAACGGTCGTGTGCATGAGGCCTAATTCATTAGAAATCCTTCAATGTGATTTCCTGTATTCTTTCCCCCCATTATGTCTCTCATAGTTGAAGTGTACCTATGATGAAAATTACAGGCCTCTCTCATCTTTTAAAGTGGAAGAACTTGCACAATTGGTGGCTGACTAAATACTTTTTTGCCCCACTGTATAAATAAATATATATATACTCTGCCCTTAATCCTTCTGTATCCCCAGAGTGATGAATAAGGGTACTTTCACACTAGCATTGTTGGAATCCGGCAAACTGTATGCAAATGGATATCCTTGTTTTCCGGATCCGTTAGACCAGGGATGGGAAAACTGTGGCTACAAATCCCATCATGCCCTGCTGTAAGCTGATAGCTGTGGGCAGACTGGGCATACTGGGATTTGTAGTTTTACAACAGCTGGAGAGCTGCAGTTTGCCCATCCCTGCGTTAGACGGATTCGGTGATATACCGGATCCGTCTCATCCGGTATCATCTGGAATAACGGATCTGGTATTTCAATTTTTTTAAAAGATCAAAAGCGAAAAACGCTCCTCCTATAGCCCGGCGCATGCGCAGACTGGAAAACCGGATCCGGCGATGCGGCAATTTCAAGAACATTTGGTACCGGATCCGGCATTAATAAATCTCTATGGAAATTAATGCCGGATCCGGCAAGTGCGGTATTGTTCCGGGATTTTGGCCGGAAAAAATACTGCAGCATGCTGCGATATTCTGTCCGGTCAAATACCGTAAAAGGGACGGAACGGAAGACATCCTGATGCATACTGTACGGATTGCTTTTCATTCAGAATATATTAGGACAAAACGGATGCATTTTTCCGGTATTGAGACCCTTTACCGGATTTCAATACCAGAAAAGAATAACCTAGTGTGAAAGTACCCTAACTAACCAGCCGCTGGAAGATGCAGGAGAGATGGGTCTGTCAGTGCTGGCTATTGAGAAGGAGGAGAGACATGGAGAAGCTGTTTTATGTACACAGTATGTACAGTATACAGCTTGAGAAAGGCTCAGTTGTGAGCTGAAACGTTGCAATTGTTCCACATGGGTGAATAAATACATCACGTTTTTTCAAGTCTTGGAGTGCTGTCCGATTTCATACGTATATTAAGGGTGAGAAGCCAATTCCCTTGGACCTTGCACCTGAGCCCATTCACTGGTGCCGCCGAATCTCTTTTTCTTTTCTATATACAGTGGGATGCGAAAGTTTGGGCAACCTTGTTAATCGTCATGATTTTCCTGTATAAATCGTTGGTTGTTACGATAAAAAATGTCAGTTAAATATATCATATAGGAGACACACACAGTGATATTTGAGAAGTGAAATGAAGTTTATTGGATTTACAGAAAGTGTGCTATAATTGTTTAAACAGAATTAGGCAGGTGAATAAATTTGGGCACTGTTGTCATTTTATTGATTCCAAAACCTTTAGAACTAATTATTGGAACTCCAATTGGCTTGGTAAGCTCAGTGACCCCTGACCTACATACACAGGTGAATCCAATTATGAGAAAGGGTATTTAAGAGGGTCAATTGTAAGTTTCCCTCCTCTTTTAATTTTCTCTGAAGAGTAGCAACATGGGGGTCTCAAAACAACTCTCAAATGACCTGAAGACAAAGATTGTTCACCATCATGGTTTAGGGGAAGGATACAGAAAGCTGTCTCAGAGATTTCAGCTGTCTGTTTCCACAGTTAGGAACATATTGAGGAAATGGAAGACCACAGGCTCAGTTCAAGTTAAGGCTCGAAGTGGCAGACCAAGAAAAATCTCGGATAGACAGAAGCGACGAATGGTGAGAACAGTCAGAGTCAACCCACAGACCAGCACCAAAGACCTACAACATCATCTTGCTGCAGATGGAGTCACTGTGCATCGTTCAACCATTCAGCGCACTTTACACAAGGAGATGCTGTATGCGAGAGTGATGCAGAGGAAGCCTTTTCTACGTCCACAGCACAAAAAGTGCCGCTTGAGGTGGGCTAAAGCACATTTGGACAAGCCAGCTTCATTTTGGAATAAGGTGCTGTGGACTGATGAAACTAAAATTGAGTTATTTGGCCATAACAAGGGGCTTTATGCATGGAGGAAAAAGAACACAGCATTCCAAGAAAAACACCTGCTACCTACAGTAAAATATGGTGATGGTTCCATCATGCTGTGGGGCTGTGTGGCCAGTGCAGGGACTGGGAATCTTGTCAAAGTTGAGGGACGCATGGATTCCAGTCAGTATCAGCAGATTCTGGAGACCAATGTCCAGGAATCAGTGACAAAGCTGAAGCTGCGCTGGGGCTGGATCTTTCAACAAGACAACGACCTTAAACACTGCTCAAAATCCACTAAGACATTTATGCAGAGGAACAAGTACAACGTTCTGGAATGGCCATCTCAGTCCCCAGACCTGAATATAATTGAAAATCTGTGGTGTGACTTAAAGAGAGCTGTCCATGCTCGGAAGCCATCAAACCTGAATGAACTAAAGATGTTTTGTAAAGAGGAATGGTCCAAAATACCTTCAACCAGAATCCAGATTCTCGTTGGAACCTACAGGAAGCGTTTAGAGGCTGTAATTTCTGCAAAAGGAGGATCTACTAAATATTGATTTCATTTCTTTTTTGTGGTGCCCAAATTTATGCACCTGCCTAATTTTGTTTAAACAATTATAGCACACTTTCTGTAAATCCAATTAACTTCTTTTCACTTCTCAAATATCACTGTGTGTGTGTGTCTCCTATATGATATATTTTACTGACATTTTTTATCGTAACAACCAACGATTTATACAGGAAAATCATGACGATTAACAAGGTTGCCCAAACTTTCGCATCCCACTGTATATATATATATATATATATATATATATATGTGCAGTGTATAGTACAGCTGTTCATTCTTAAAACTACAATGTCTCTCATAGGCCATTATAAGTTGAAACTAGATTCAACATATAATACCTCAGATACTGACCAACATGGGCATTTCTCTGCTTCTTTGGTCATCAGATGAGGACAGCTCCATGTTTCTGGTACATATTTTCTGGTACACTGTGTACTATACGGGACCCTGAATAAGCCTGTCCTCATCATAGAAAGTGACTTCCAGCTTCCAGCATCTATTCCTGACCGTTATACGGACTTGCTTTATCTGTCTTAGTTATATGATTATTTTTCTTAAATCTTCATTTTCTTTTATCCAGGGGTGACATTTTGGGTTTTTTGAACCAATTACTATTTTTCCATAGTGTTATGGACTCAAGTTACAACAGTTTTCAACATACAATGGTCGTCCCGGAACCAATTAATATTGTAACTTGAGGGACCCCTGTATATAGGAGGGAGCACTGAGGGCAAAAGAACTGACTGCAGCCGTCTTCACAGTCAGCGATGCGCTGTGAAGACAGATCGCTGCAAAGGGAAATGTAAAAAATAAATAAATAAAGTATCTTAAAAATATTTCTGATCAACTGCCCTACAGATTAGAAAAAAAAATAAAAAATTAATGGCAGTTACTCTTTAATACATTTTCCTTTTATGATCGACTCCTGATTTTGGCTGGCAAAACTGTATCAGGAAGCCTAAATGTTTGGCTGTTCCCTTAGCCAGGCTGTCTAGACCTGCGCCATATTTATCACAGGGGCTCGGGCTGGATGATAAATCTGGTGCAGGGATAGACACTTTTCTGTGACTCTATACGTTTGGCTAACTTTGAGATAGAACTCTATGTTGCCATTGTAGCACAATTTTGGCATCAAATGTCACATCCTAGGACATGTCCCTTTCCCATGAAGCCACTAATCCACACCCCTTTTAGAGCAAGTCACCAAAAACTGGAGAAACCCTAATTGCACCAAATTGATCCAGATTGTGTCAATTAGTGCCACTTTTCAGACATAAGGCTGTTTTGTCATGCTTGGTCACTTAAATGCTAAAAATATTATAGAGGCTTTGTTATAACTCCAACCTTCTTTTGATAATGAGACACTGTTCCAATCTACACAGCAAAGCTGTAAAATGAGTTGAAGGAAATGGAAATTTACAGCCTGCTAATTGTGAATGTATAATAAGTGAATAAAAAAAACAAAAAAACTTTTTTTCATAAATTAATAATTAAATTTACTAGTGACTGCTTCCCTTGACATGGAATTCACTCTGTAAGCTCCAGGAATATTGTAATGTTCTTACCATTAAATGATCCATGTGCCACAGCTACAAACAGCAGGGTGACTAAAATTTCAGTCTTCATTTTAGCTGGTGGAGTGGTTTTCCAGCCGTAGAAATGGAGAAGAAGACATTCTCTCAGGTAGATAGGAGTCATTTTATACAATATCAAGAAGGTTACGTCACCGCTAGTATCCTAAGCTGTAGATTAAACAATTATTCCACTTCAAGGAGTTTAATGTGAAAATTGTTAGTAACCTTTTAATGTAGTTGTTATTTTTAACTGTGCAATGTGATATGCTTGATGGATATGTAACCCAAAGCTGATTACTGCTGTAGATGTGTAGATATGAAAAGCCAATGGTTTATTTATTACAGTTTAAGGCATTATGCACATGTAAGAGTGATGTGCATGGAGCCACTATGGAGACACAAAGAGTACCTGTACAATGTACAACCAAACTGCAATATGGTTGCACGCATTAACCCTAAGTGTTTTTAATCTATAGCCAGTTTTCCTTTTATATGCTTTTATTGTATATGCATCTATTTATACAGCAATGGCTCAATTCATACTTCTTTATTTCCTTCTTTTGGAAGTATCTGTCAGGAGGAGCCCCCAACGCATACTCAAAATGGAAGACTGTGTCATTTGCTATTGTGTGGGCATACAGTGGAATATGTTGCCTATAGGACCCCATAGTTTCTGCCTGTGTTTTTCTTATTGTTTTGTTTGTAAACTATTTTTCATAACATCTCAAACATTATATCAAGATACTCAAGCTTTGACCCCTTTAACCCTTTCACCCACAGAGTTTTTTTTTATTGTGTTTTCGTTTTACCTTATATGTATAGTTTTTATTACGTTTTGATGGTGATAAAAAAATTAAAAAGTGGGGAAAAATCTGTTTTATTTTTTTGTCGCCATATTTTGACCCCTATAACTTTTTTATGATTATGTGTATGGAGCTGTATGGGGGCTCATTTTTTGCGGGGCGATCTGAACTTTTTATTGATACCATACTGGGTTGTGTATGACTTTTTGATCTCTTTTTATTTATTTTTTTGTAGAAAATGAAGCAACCAAAAATGGCGAATCGGCCATTTGGACGCTTTTTTCCGTTTTGCTGTTTGCCGTATGGGGAATATATTTTTAATATTTTTATACTATGGGCGTTTTCGCACATCGCGACACCCATGATGTGTATTTTTTAAATTTTTTTGTTTTTTTATTCTTATTTTGGGAAAACGGGGGTGATTTGAATTTTGAGTTTTTTTTTATTTCTTTTATTTTTAAAAACTTATTTTTTACACTTTTCTATAGTTCCCATAGGGAACTATAACATACAATTATTAGATTGCTATTCTCATAGACTCCAATGCACTAGCATTGGAGTCTATGAGAAAATTTCTTGTTTTCTATGGAGCCATATAACAGGCAAGGGCTCCAATACTATGCAACAGCCTCCTGTCATTCACAAAGACAGAGGCTGCTGCACACAAGCTCCGGCTCCTCCGATTGCTGCACGGGGGAGCCGGAGCACCGACGGAAGTGCTCGCTTTCGGTTTTCAGCACGCTCAGATGCCGTGGTCAGGATTGACCATGGCATATGAGGGGTTAAATGTCCACGATCAGCATTACTGCCATTGAGGTCATGAGCCGCGGGTGTTTGCTATAAGAAGCAGGCGACCACCCGCGGCTCAGGAGCGAGCGCCATCTTCAAAAACCCGGCCAGCGCCGTACTATTAAGGCGCTGGTCGTGAAGGGGTTAAAAGGGTTTTCTGAGACCCTCCCAAATATGTGACCAATAATTGATATTGTTCCTTCAACTTCTTATGTGAAATCATAGACCATGCATACATTATTTTATATACATATTTTATGAGACATTACACAAATACATATTTATTGCTATCTGTGTTTTTTCCTTTGAAAGCTTCAGCACTTTCTGTGATTGTTCCACTGAGTTATTCACTGATATCTGTCTGTATAGCGCCACCTGCTGTTTACTCTTTTTCTAAATTCTTTGTCCAGCTCACTGAGATGGAAGCACATGCACAGTTCCATTCTTCAACTGCCACCAGTTGCAGCAGAAGGGAAAAATCACATGCCCCCTGAGCTGCTAGCTTAAAAAAAATCTAGCAGAGCAATTAGAGCAATGAATGCAGAGATCTCTGAATCCATGTGAGGTACAGTCATGTAATATATGATATCTGATTTTAATTTTTTACATTAATCACGGAATAACCCTTCTAATTCCCATTTACATCGGCAAATTATTGGTGCATTTCGCTCATCTCCAAATGATCATATCTGTAATTGGCCAGTGTGCACGAAGAAGATCAACGATAGGAACAGTCACCTCTGAAATAGGTATCACTGTTATTTGATAACAACCCTCTAAGTGCAGGGTGGAGTCCCCTCTGCAAAGTAGTTCAATAGAGTCTTAAAAACTGGTGATGCTTACATTTGTGGTTATTAGAAATTAACCTGATAATCAGGGGTAGTGCATTCAAGAGAACTAGTGCAGCTCAAAAAAAGACTTATAGTTGGAGGTTTAGATTATGAAGGATGTAAGCCTTAGATCATTGGAAGAACGGAGAGCGTAGGTAGGGTGGTAGACAAAAATGATGAAGGAGACATACGGTGGTGCAGTACTGTGGAGAGCTTTGTTGGTGAGACTGATAAAATGAAATGGTATTCTAAAATGAATGTCAGGATCCCGGAAAGAAATATGGAGGGATCCTCATGGGATTATAATCATCCCAGAGATTTACATTTAAGGTTTTGGCAGGAATTTTCCCGCCAAAGATGTGAGGTGTAGGGGCTAAAATTAGTAGGGTTACTGGGCAGAGTGGCAGAGGTCATTCATTGGGTCTGGGAGGGACCTTTTAAATTCTGTTGCTGGGCAGAATGGAATAAAGATGCCCAGCAACAGGTATAGGATTGGGTGGGGAGCTTTGGGCTTGGGACCTAGTTAGGGTTTATAAGAGTGGTGTCTGCCCCAGCCGTGCGCTGTCAGACAAGTACCTGTGGAAGGATTGCTGCCCCGCCCGCCCTTCCCCTTTTGTTTTGCTATTTGTCACGTCTACTTTATTAGAAGGAGGGTAAAAGTCGCTCACTGATAAAGGTGAGCGGACGAGTTGAGTCAGTAGTTTAGGCCGAGCTTATGGCTGGTCTAATTATTGGTTTGTTGATAAGATATTGATGATGATTTAATTCATTGATGATTTAATTTTATGATGATTTATTGTTAAATGACTTTAAAGGGATATTCTTATCACGCAGTTTCATACTTACTTGCTCCCGGCGCGCTGTCCACTTCCTGGTTTCGGCAGGGGGCGGGCTCCATCTTGATTGAAGTCTTCTCCCGGCCGGGCCGCGCGCTGGACTGAACGTATACTATACTGGCCAGGAAGAAATCACCATAGCGCATGCGCGGCCGGGAGAAGAGAAGTCGTCTGCGCAAGCGTGGCCACCGCGATTCCTGAGAAGAGCGGTGGCCATAACCAGGGGAGACGGAAGACAACAGTCAGGTAAGTAAATGTTTATTTTCTTCTAAGGGGTGGGAATTAGTTAATTAAATATATTTAGAAAAATGATCACTGTTAAATCATTAACAGATTTAACAGTGATCATTAAGATGGGAATACCCCTTTAAGCTAATCTTTAATAAAGATGGCCGTGGCCTAATTTATTCCTCCCATTAAAGTGTCCACGTGTATTTTTATTGGGTTAAGCTATTGGTTAGTTGGTTATATGGTTTGGGTATGATTTATAATCCCATGTGAAACCAGTGCAGCGAGTGGCCCAGAGTAGAGGCATTGGTGTAACAACTAGAAACAAAGATAAGTGTGGAGGTTGCATTCAGGATAGCTTGGAGAGGGCAGGGTTTAGTGAGGGAAAATCCGATTAGCAGTGAGTTACAGTAATCAAGACAAGACTGGGGTCCTATGGATATGTTCACTTCATATGCCAAATGTAGTCCATAAAAAGAGTGTGAACAAAACCATACCTAAACGATCCTGTAATATTTGTCATAATAACCACCATGGTCCGTGACATACAGTAGCATGATGTCCCAATGAGTAACAATGAAAGCACATACACATCCCCCCAATCTCCTCCGACAGATGATGTCAACGAAGTGAAGAAGAGGGGACATTGAATTTTTTTTGTGTTCTTCCAATTAATAGACTTACAGCAGCTTTCCCCTATCTGTCCATTGAAAAAAATCTAAGGGGCAGATTTTTCATTCCATTTATGCCTAAAAATGGCGTTAAAAAGTGGCAGGTGCGACTTTTTTAAAAATGGTTGCATCTCTCCTTTTTTGCCATCCTCACCACTTTTCTAAAAGGGGTTGTGACAAGGGCATTGAAGGGGGAGGGGCCAGACAGAGTGGCAAATTTATTTTCATTTACGCCAGTTTTCTGGCATAAGTGAAGACAGAAATCTACGCCAGCTCTGAGCTGTTGTAGATTTCTGGTTAGGTGCATGGACTGCTCAAAACACACTAAATAATATCAAATCGTATACGTTCTTATTTCAATTAATGACTTCACAGCCTGATAGAACGTTAAAACAAAAACAAAAAATTCTATATTTTATTAAGAACCGCTATATAAAATGGGCTAATCCACCCTTAGGGTCCATTCAGACATCCGTAGTGTTTTGCGGTCCGCAATTTGCAGACCGCAAAACACTGATGCTGCCCATCGCCGGCACTTAATAGAGCAGCTGCGGACAAGAATAGGACATGCTCTATTTTTTTTATCGGGCCGCGGACCGGAAATGCTGTCCACATCTTTTCTGCATAATTGCGGACCCATTCTATGTACATCTGAATGGACCGTTACCGGTGATCAACAGGCATGCAGGGATAGAGCGTATAAAGAGGGACTTTATATATATACGCCATCTACACGCTTATATTCCTGAAATAAAACAACTGTAGTGTGTAGGGATTTTATAATCGGCTCCTAATTGTTACAGCCAGTAAATCCATAACACATACAGGCATGATATTGAGGCCACCAGGGCAGATATTTGAGGTAAAGCCATATACTCCCCAATTTTAACCCCCAGTGTATAAGTATTAAACACCAGTACAGTGCACCTGGGAGAGAGGGAGCCCTACATGGCATTAATCACCCAAGAAGTCCTAGCTGAATGACCAGCCTGCTAACTGCCCTGCCTGCTATGTAACTGCAGATGCTAGTGTCGCGTTCGCTCAACGTGTTTCTGTGCGGGGGTATTACACCACGCTTCTTCAGGAGCGATATTAGCAAAAGATGTGGTGCAGGTTGCTGCTCTGAAACTGCACTGTTGCGTGCGAGCACCGGCGCTATGATGGCCGTAGGCGGCCGCCAGGTAGATAAATTAGAAGCCCCTACTCCCAGAGCATGTTCGCCGATGCAGGCGGCCAATAGGGGAAATAGGTGTGTCTAACTGACACCCCCCCAACAAGGCAGACTGACAGAGAAGGGCTTTACAGCCCAGGAGGCGAGCGCATGCACGCTCTCAAGGTACAAGAGGAACCGATCGCATGGCCATATACAACCCAGTATGTTTAATATTAGTGCTGGTAAATAGGATTAAATAGAGAGGAAGAGACTGTATATACAAGCAATAAATGGGATAAAACTGCAAAATGCTGCAAAGCACCATGGGTGACATCCCTGGCCACTAACACCATTGTGATTAACATCATAACAGGTGGGGAAAGCGCCATATCAAGATCCCCACCTGACATGGTACTATATATATCCTATATATCCAAATACAGTGTATTAGATGTAAGTCGTATGTAGAAAAAAAGGGGGATATGGATATTAAATCAGACGGAGATGTGACTACTAGACCCAAATTATGTTTGGCCTTCATCGGGTTATTCTCGGAACTGCCTGCTGCCGGTGACTGCATTTGATTTCAGACCGGCTCCCGTCACAGGTAAGGGCTTACCTGTGCATCGCCGGACGGGTGAGTCTACCTTACTAAAGATGGCAGCCCACATGTGTTTGCTGGTGAACACTGCAAACTGACCATCACTGCTTACTATGAGGGTAGGGCAAACGAGGGGTGATACAGGGCAAGACACCCTTATAGTATACATACTCATATACTCATTCCATAAGAGTATATCACTAAAACATCAACAGGGTGTCCCTATATATCATGAAATGTGCACTATATGAAGCAAACGTATGAAATTGCTTCATTAAATTCTTTTGGGTTCAATGTCCATTGTTTAAAGATCCATTGGGTCTCTTTGCGGAGTAACATGGTGTCAATGTCGCCCCCACGGATAGGTTTCTTAATGTGCTCAATCCCTTGAAACCTCAACGTCTCTGTGTTCCCTCCATGTTGATCCCAGATGTGACGTGCCACCGATGTTTCACAGTTATTTCTAATATCTGATAAATGCTTGCCAAAGTTCACGTGTGGTCTTGCCCACGTATTGCAGTCCACATGGACAGTTTAACAAGTAAACCACCCCTATAGACAAACAGTTAATGAAAGATCTGATGGAATATCTTTCATTGGTGACTGAGCTTGTGAAAAATGCCCCCTTGGTGATGTTGGCACATACCACACAAGAACCGCATGGAAAAGTGCCCACAACTGTATTTTTTAGCCATATTGACGGTCTGGGGTGTTGGTACAAACTGTGGAGAAGACGGTCACGTAAATTTGAACCAGGACAATATGTGACGAGCGGATGTTCTGGCATCAGATCTAATCTCTGTCTGGGTCAGATTTTAAAATGGACCAGTAAGACTGTTAAATCTCACTTATCTGTGTGCCTTATCATAGGTGCCTATCTCTTGTGGGTACCCCTGGTTGGTAAAATGGGTCCTTAGATCACGAGCCACTATTTTGAAATTACTCAACTCTGAGCAGTTCCTTCTTGCCCTCAGGTATTGTCCCTTCGGGATACCTTTCCTGAGGGTAAGAGGATGCTCACTGTCCCAGCGTAAGAGACTAATTGTTGCTGTCTTTTTTCTGAACAGGTTCGTGACTATTTTTCTTCCTGCCCACAAGGAGATGGTGAGAGCGAGGAACGTAATTTAACGTTTATGAATCTCAGATGTGAAAAAAAGGCCTAGCTGATTCACATTTAGTTCTGCCACAAATTTGGCGAACATTTCTCTGGTGCCTTTCCACAACATAAATACATCGTCGATGTATCTAATCCAGATCAATATCGACTATGTATAATTGATCCATCGCATCACTGAAAACGACCTCTTTCTCCCACCAGCCCAGGTAGAGATTTGCGTAAGTCGGAGCACATGGGCAACCCATCGCAATTGCCATGAGCTGGTGGAAGAACTGACGGTCAGACAGGAAGACGTGTGTTAACACGAATTCCAGAAGATCCATCAGAAACACGTTATGCCGATTCATATGTTCACGTCTTTGCTGGAGGAAAGTTTTTACAGCCTGGCATCCAGCGTGATAGGGAATGGAGCTGTATAAGGCCTCCACATCTAGGCTAGCCAGCCATCTATCCCCATCACACTGGATGCCGTCCAATCTCTGCAGGACGTCCATCGTGTCCCTGGCATATGACGGTAAGCCTCCACTAATGGTCTCAGCACTATATCTATATGGTGCGTGGACTGCGCCTAACTAGGACGCCTTGTCATAAATTAGGCGCATCCTCCGGCAGCACAGGGGATATCAAGACAGGCTCAGAAAGCACTGGTCTTGGTAAATCTCTCCCTAAGTGTTTATGGGGCAATCAGAAATAATAGCTGTTCTTCTGACAGCTCCTTCAAGGTGCGTGTTTTTGCTGCTTCTACAGTAAGAAAAGGGTGGATTCCGGAGGTGATTTTGATGTGTAGGTGGCATGAGCGTGCATGTGATTGAACATAGTAAGTGAAGGACAGATCTGAGTCAAACATAAACCCAAGACAGTGGGTGTGCTGCCTATGAGTTATTAAACAGGAAATATCAGGTTTAAATAGGTTACTAGGTGGTCAAAACACAAAAAGTTCAGTTCTCGAAAGATTCAGATTCTAGACATTATATACATTATGTTAAAGGGGTTATCTCCCTTCAACATTTTATATGTATATTGTGTAAAAACATAATATAAGTGACTTACCAAAGTAGATTCTTTATTAATAATGCCTCCAGTCCTTAGTATAGATCAGGCATGCTCAACCGGCGGCCCTCCAGCTGTTGCAAAACTAAAACTCCCAGCATTCTCGGAAAGCCTACAGCTATCAACCTACAGCAGGGCATTGTGGGAGTTGTAGTTTTACAACAGCTGGAGGGCCGCAGGGTGAGCATCCCTGGTATAGATCATCTGGTGGCCTGGGATTGCAGGAGCGAGCATGCATGGAACATAACCTGGCACTATATACAGGGGCACAGAGCATGAGGCACTTTATTATACATTCTTGGCATGACTACTGCTTAAAACCTATAGGCATTATAAGTCTAATACTGACCACTTGTTTTTCTAACCTTTACATAGGACAGCACTATTTTGCTGAACTTTGAGGATTAGTCGTTCTTTGGCTAATCCGTGCTATCAATAATTTATAAGTGGATGAAACTGATGTAAATACCTCTAAATGTCAAAGGTTTTTTATTAAGAATACTTGGCTAGCATGACAGTTGTAGAAAGAAGTTTTGCAAGTCTCCTCACATAAGGGATACTGACAGAGGTCTAATAAGGACCTATGGGGCCCCATACCAAAACCAAGAATGGGGCCCCACACCACCATGACTAGCTTCAGTAGCATGAATATGAGTAGCTTATGATTATGTTGGTTTTCCTAATGCACAGGGATCATGTACACAGTGATGTCACAATAATGGGATAATGTGTTCTGTTACTAAGTTACAGTACAAGCATAATGTTCACAGTGATGTCACAGAAAAGCAACAAGGCTCACAGTGATAACACAACAGTAGGACCAAATTCCATGGCTATGTAGCAGATGAATCAGTGATGTCACAGCTCAGATATAATGCAAAAAGTAATGCACTCTTTGATTGTTCATATACATTGCAAACTGCACATATGTCTGAGTGAAGATGGGCCCTCATAGTTATTGGGGCCCCATGACCGATGCCATGCTTGCTACCCTGGTAGCTATGCCTATGGGTGCTGATAATTATCTGGCTTTAACCACGTCCTGTCTGTAGACAAATAAAGGCACATAAAAGCTGATACTGTACGTTAGGTTCTCTAAATGTGAAAACAACTGCAGTACCCCAGTGCAGTGTGTATCTTCAAATATTTAGTTTGTAATGTTATGCCATGTCATCTTCACCCAGCATGACTTGGTATGGTTGACATGGACATGATGAAGCACCCAGTTCCTCCCCCCTTGGCAGGAGTGGGCTGGTCCTGCTTCCTGTCTAGAGGGGGAGTTCTAGTCCAGTGAGTGGGGAATGGGGAAGCTAGTCCATGTGCTCCTACTCTGCCTTTATATCCAGAGACTACCAGATCTCTGTGAGTTACTACTCCTGCTATAGGAAGAGCAAGAAAGAAAAATAACAACTTGGAATCTGCGTGGCTAAAGCATAGGAGTCAGCAAGGTAACCTGCAATCACAGCTATTCAGACTTTTCTGCTTGTGAGGGATTACAGTTAAGACACCCATCACACTTAACAGTGTCCTGGCCAGACATGCCTCTAAGTCCTGTATCATGCAGTGGGCATTACAGCCATAATTGCCAGATTACATTTGCCAGCCAGAGATTCTAGAGAGAGAAGCTTTGGCAAAATATCATTCCATGCCATTATTTGCCACTTTGCCAGCCTCCATACTTCACCATCTGGGAGAAGGATTTGTACTGTGTACAGATTATTGTTGGATGTACTGTAACTCCTGTTTTACACCCATGTAAAAATAGATGTTTAATCTTCTACCTCTGGCCTGATTTCCTACCTCCTACCACACCATACATTGGCCATTACACTACTACACATCCTGTCAGGCACCCATACAACCACCAACATGAAGGGCACCCAAAACTACCATCAGGCAGGAACCCCAGCGTCAAGGAATGCCCTGAGGGAAGAAAGGGTGTGCCCTCCATTTACTTCATCGGCTTTAGGGAGCAATGGCCTGAGGGAAATCACTGTGAAACATAGTTAGATCCACTACCACTCCCATCCTCCACTCTGGCTCCTCAAGATCTCACTGCACAATTAAATACATTTTTAATGACCTGTTGAAGCAGAAGGGGTTTTCGGACACTTTCAAATCAATCAGTGTAAAATTCATGTTGCTAAAATTAATAACTAACAAACATAATTGAGCGAATTACCTGAAATTTATTTCGGGTCTGATTTGATCGAATCCAATAAATTTGATCCAAATTGAAAGTGCCCCGATTGTTCTGAAAAGTTGTGTCAAAGCTCAAAGCTGAATAATAGACCAAATTTTGGTCGCAATATACACAATTAGATAATATACAAAAGAATGGGTGACTTGAATTTTTTTTTTACTTGGACAAAAACTGTAGTATAACGGTCACAGTCACACAATCAGCATTAGGAGTTATTTGAATTTAAGTTAAACATTTTTTGAAAAAAACTGTAAATTGGATGCAGCATAATCATGCTGTAAATGCTTGATGCCAATATTTGGTGGCACTGTAGACTATTAGATAAAATGCAATATAATTAGTGATGTGACATCTCTTGCATCTATATCAGTGAGCTGCGGCTCACTACCAGCACCAGGAATAATATATTATTGTAGAAAATATTGGATTGTGAATGATGTGTTGAAGATTGGGATAATGCACATTAATGAGAATAATTAGCTTATAGTTGGCACTCACTCCGACCTGCAACACCTTGTGTTATCATATATAACGTTAGTGAATGTTGAATGCCATTTATTATAAAAGTTTTTCACATATGTCAATAAAATATGTAATAACATCAAACATAACAATAACCAGCAGGGCCCTCACTGTATATTAAAACAAACCAAATGCTCACATGCACATATAAGTATAGTTTCAATTTCACATAGTATGTGGCTCATGAATAGTCAGTGTATCCAAATGTCATCTGCTTGTGTGATCTCCTTAGCAGACAGAGTGTCACGACCTATCGCTGACCCTGTTGTGCCTGGGGTCAGAAGGTCACAACGGGTGGCTACTCGCTCGGTTTCAAGAGATCGCTCCATGACCTAGTGTTGGGAATGGATTCCAGTCCAGGTTTTCCTGCTTAGGTTTGCAATCTTTTTTGTCCCTTTTAGGAAGCTGTAGCATTTCCTTTCAGCTGTTCTCTGTCAGCCACTCCCAGCCACTATATATTCTCCCTTTCTGCTTCCCTTGTTGCCAGATATAGACCTTCCTTCCAGATCTTCTATTCTGACCTCTGGTGGAGTTAGAGTTGGAGTTGGAGTTGGAGTTGCTGTGGAGCTGCTGTGGAGCTGTTGGAACTGGTGCTGTTGGATCTCCGGTTCTCTCCTGTTTGTTGTCTCCCATTTGGGATTGTTTGTAGTGTTTGTGTTGTTTGTCCTTTCCCTGTTGTTACCCTAGGTGTCAGTGGTTAGGACTAGTGCTCCCACCACCCTACTCACTACCTAGGACTTATTTCAGGGTAAGCCAGGGACAATGCACGTGATCGGTGTACAGGTTAGCAGCCCGTCTATGGATGTAAGGGCAGCCAGATGCCAGTGCTAGGTGAGTAAGGGGTCACCACTCCTCCCTCTCCCTAGTGAAAGGGTACTCTCCTTCCCTCCTCTCTGCGCCGCACATCTGTTACCTGCCATATCAGATGTGAAACAGAGGTGGTTGTGGTGCTGTTCAAGTCTTAATACAAAAAGTAACACAGTGTCGTTTAGAGGATATAGTGTATCTGTGCTCTCCTGGGAAATTAGGATTGTTTTGAGTTTGTGCTTGTGAGCCTTACCTCCTCCTGTGAAAGGACCCTCCTGTCTGGGGGGGTTACGATGTATCTAACAGCCGTGATCCCGGTGGTGTCTCTTCAGTGTGCATGGTGCACGGGGTTCAGTGTATGGCTCCGGCAAGTCGTTCAGCTGTGAATGTTGCGCTTGTACTACATACAAGTGCACTTGTGCCATCATGCAGGGAGGTATAGTTCTTAGCAATTATCCCCTCCGTGGCGTGGCTGTTCAGACCTCTTTGATATTGTATACTCTTGAATGGTACTCTTAGTCTTCACGTAAACAAGATGCGTTTCGGAGTATATCTTACTCCTTCCTCAGTGGCTAGTCTAGTAAGATATACTCCGAAACCACCTTGATCCCTACCCCATGAAGACGTGAACCACTGAACACATTGTCCTTGTATTCACATTAATAAGAAATTGAATTGTATAGCTGGCAGCAGTCCTTAGCATTGGATGGCAGCCTACCTGTGCCTGCCTAACTAAAGGACCCTTTACATGGCTCGATGCAGCAAGCGATTGTCAGGAAGGAAGTGAACACTCGTTAGCGATATCAGGCCCTTTTAACACTAACACTGACTAACTGAGTTTGGCTACTATCTCTCTATAAAATCTATGGAGGTCACTGATTAAGATAGGTGTTTTAGACGCCGGTGTTAATAAGGGCCTGCGTTGGCGGTGGAGCCGCTGAAGTTATGTAGAGGCACCGGCCTCTACATAACTTTGGAGGATCCACTGCCACTTCTAAATCTACACCAGCTCCCTTGCTGGCGTAGAGTTAGACCGTTTTCTATGCCTAAAACAGGCAAAAAAAATGATGAATGAGACAGGCCTGCCAGCCATTTCTCTGCCCATACCACACCCACTTTTGTAGACCTGGCGTAAGCGGGGAAAAGTCGCAGATTGCGGCGCAAATAACTTTTGTGCTGCATTCTGCACCAGAAATACGCCTAATTTAGATGTATTTCTGGAAGTAAATGACGCCCAATGTTGTACATTTATCTATTGCCTTCTCACTGCGAAACATACTCATTGACACTAAACCATCTGTATTCTGACTTTTACTACCTCTCATATGTAAATTCACACAAACATTTTCTGGTTGGGATGTTTTATAGTGGCTATGATTCATCCAGTGACTCCAACGTACAGTATAGTCCCTTGTGATTGGCTCAGCTAGAGGGTGGGCTGCCTTCAAGGCATTCTGGGCAACCCCGCCAGGCAGAAACTTTAGGTCATGTGATTCTTCCTCATCTTCTCTGTCTCCTAATATGGCTGCCACCATTTTGAGCAATTCACGCAGGGTAAATACCAAAAGTGTTGGATTCGCTGAAAACTCAAACTTTTGGGAAATTCATAATAAATGTGATTTGTGTATAGTCAATTTGCTCATCTTTAATAACTAACTATTTATATCCCCCAACTCCCCTGTGTCGGTTCCATCATTGACCACCAGTAATTTCTTTTACTACAGTTGTCTGTAAGGTTGTTATTCCATTTCTGGAGAGTGGCTGCTGGGGCCAAGTAATCTCAAGTCACTGTGGCACATTATTGCTGTGGCCTAGTAAACAAATATGGGCAAGCAACCACAGAACCATGGGCTTAGGAGTGGCCAAAGATTTAAAAGGTAAGTATATGGATATTTTGTATAGATAGACCAAGGAATGTGGGCAGCACCACTGTCTGAAAGGTACAGACGGAGTGCCAGCGGCTGAGTCGGCGATCCACCTCCAAACAATATAGAATAAATGAACTCCGCAGCACATCCGAGTAGTGAAGAAGTAAAAGAAGCTTTAATCACCAAGCATGCGACGTTTCAATACATTTTTATGATATTTAGCCCATATTCAGATATTTAACCCTCCCGAAAATCATCTTTAGATTGACTTTACACATGACAGCTTTTGATGCAGTTTCCTGAGGCAAACACAAAAGGAAGAAGTTTTTACATTCTGCTTTTGTATCCTCTTTTGGCTTTGACGGGGTCCATTCACACGTCCGTATGCGTTTTGCGGATCCGCATTTTGCGGACCACACATTGCCGGCACTCTCATTGAAAATGCCTTTTCTTGTCCGCATTTGCGGACAGCACATTCCGGTACCATTGAAAATGAATGGGTCCGCACCTGTTTTGCAAAATTGCGGAACGGATGCAGACCCATTTTGCGGACGTGTGTATGGACCCTAAAAAAGCTGCCTCAAAAGCTCTGCCAGAAGCTCTGTGTGTGATTTCAGCCTAAAGACCTATTTTTGGTCTTTGTGCTATCCATGTGCACAAAAGACTGCACACAGACAGGACATAGACCTGTAGAACTTAAGGGCACATTTATTAAGAGCAACGTTTTAGACGCCAGTTTTAATAAAGGCCCTGTGCTGGCGGTGGGTCCGCTGAAGTTATGAAGAGGTGCAGGCCTCTCCATAACTTCAGCGCATCCAGCGTCACTTCTAACTGTAAGACAGCTTCCTAAAAGAACCGTAGAAAATGATGAATGAGACAGGCCTGCCGGCCAATCCCCTTCCCCGTCCACACCACGCCCACAATTTTTGATCTGGCCCGAGCGGAAAAAAGTTGCAGATAGCTGTTGCACCGACATCTGCTCCTGAAATACGCCTAATTTAGGCATATTTCTGTATAGTAAATGAGCTCCTTTGTTTTTATATTCACATCGTCGTCTTTTGGCATGGACAGAGGGTCGGGCAAAAAAAGTCCTATCATTGGCCATGTTTTACAGAATACAGACATGGAAACCGCTGGAGATATTGATATCCAGTGGTTAACGGGGTTAGCCACTTTCTGGTTAGTGCTGACTAGAGATGAGCGAATTTCCCAATAATTTGATTCGGTCGGTTCTGTGTTTTGTACCCACTCCTGCTTTTGGCTACGAAATCATAAGCCAATTCTGATGCAACATAGGGACCATGTCATACAGGCCTTACAGCTGCTACATAGATAGGATCCATTGTGCGTCTCATTTTTTCTTCCTTCTGACAAATCAGAAGAAGGGTCAAACAAATGATGATGTCAAAAAGGCAAAATAGTGGCCCAGTCATGGAGTGGGGAGGGTAGGAACAGCATGAGAAGTCCAAAGTGGCCCAGTGACATAGTGTTGAGGTGGCAGCAGCATGAGGAGACCACAGAGTGGCCCAGTGACATAGTGGTGAGGTGGAAGAAGCATGAGGAAACGAGAGAGTGGCCCAGTGACATAGTGGTGAGGTGGCAACAGCATGTGGAGACCACAGAGTGGTGATGTGTCAGCAGCATGAGGAGACCACAGAATGGTGAGGTGGCAGCAGCATGAGACCACAGAGTGGCATAGTGGTGAGCTGGCAGCAGCATAAGGAGACTATAGAGTGGCCCAGTGACATAGTAGTGAGGTGGCAGCAGCATATGGAGACCACAGAGTGGTGATGTGTCAGCAGCATGAGGAGACCACAGAATAGTGAGGTGGCAGCAGCATGAGGAGACAACAGAGTGGCCCAGTGATCTAGTGGTGAGGTGGCAGCAGCATGAGGAGACCGCAGAGTGGCCCACTGACATAGTGGTGAGGTGGCAGCAGCATGTGCAGACCATAGAGTGGTGATATTTCAGCAGCATGAGGAGACCACAGAGTGGGGAGGTGGCAGAAGCATGAGGAGACTACAGAGTGTCCCAGTGACATAGTGGTGAGGTGGTAGCAGCATGAGGAGACCACAGAGTGGCCCAGTGACATGATGGTGAGGTGGCAGCAGCATGAGGAGACCACAGAGTTGGCCAGTGACATAGTGGGGATGTGGGGGGCAATACAAGTACCAGCTGAAGATGGTAGGTGGCTGTAGGAGCACTTGGCAGCAGGTGTGGAATCAGGCGGGTGGCAGTATCAGAATAGTAGCTGAAGCAGGTAGCCAGAAGAAACAGGTCTTTTTTGTCAAAGTGTAGGTGTGGCACCATGGATGATCTAGTCTGATGCATCAGGCACCGGTGTTTAAAAATCCTGGCTGATCCACGCCTGATTCATCTTCACAAAGATCAGTTTCTCCACATTTTGGGTGGACAGGCGAGTTCTCCTTGCGGTAACTATGGCCACCGCCGCACTGAACACCAGTTCTGATGCCACACTGCTGGCTGGGCAGGAAAGCTTGTCCAGGACAAACTCGGCCAGTTGCGGCCACAAATAGAGTTTGGCTGCCCAGTAGTCCAGGGGATCTTCGATGTGGGATGGCAGGGTGCACTCCAAGTATGCCACAACCTGTTGGTTCAGGTTCTGCTCTATGTCTAGCTGCTGCTGCTGGTGAATAGTTTCTTCAGTAGGCAGGTGAAGAAAACTGCTCATCAGCGACTCTAGACTTAAGTTGCTGCTTATGGAGCTGGTACTGGTCCTGCCCCCCCAACCCACCCCAGCAGCCATGGCAGTGGAACGCGAGCGCAGAGGGCCCCCCTGGTCAGACATGCGTGAGGATAGGAGATAGCGCACATAGGAAGCGGCCAACTGACTACATAGGATGTCTCGATAGTAGTTCAGTTTGTCCTCCCTCTCAGCAGGTGTAAAAAAGACCCCCATTTTGGACCGGTAGCGAGGGTCTTACATGGTGGAGAGCCAGTAGTCATTACTCTGCCGAATGGTGACAATTCGGCTGTCACTACGCAAGCAACTGAGCATGCATAGGGCCATTTGCGCAAGTGACTCATAGGGACTCTCTGCCTCCATCTCCACTTTATACTGCCACGGTGTGTCTGGGTCATCTGCCTCATCCTTCTCATCGCCCTGTAGCTCATCTGACTGTTAATGCTCCTCCTCTCCTGTCACCTGTGTAGAAAAACCAGCCATTTCTCTACGCATTGCTTGTGCTCAAATGTCCTACTTCTCCTCTAGTTCAGCCCCCACAGGGCTCATGTGGCTGTGAGATGTAGTTGCCATGTCTCCTGTCCCCTGGCAAGCCAGATTTAGCAGCATCTGTTCCAGGACATAAATCAGTGGAATGACGTTGTTCATCCCATAGTCCTGGCGACTGACAAATAAAGTGGCCTCCTCAAAAGGCCCGAGCAAACGGCAGGTGTCATACATGAGCTGCCACTTGCTAACATCGAAGTTACACAGGGGAGTACCTCTGTTCGCCTGTATCATCAAGAAATCGTTTATGGCCTTTCTCTGTTCATATATTCGGTCCAACATATGGAGGGTGGAATTCCAATGGGTGAAAATGTCACATATTAGCCTATGTTGGGGGATGCCTTTCTGCCGCTGCAGCTGAAGGGGGGGTTGTTTTGCGGTGTACGAGTTGCTGAAGTGCATGCAAAGTTTCCTGGCTATTTTCAAGATGGGGGGGAAGACTTCAGGAACCGCTTTACAACCAGATTGAACACGTGCGCCATGCAGGACACATGTCTTAGCCCTCCTTGACGCAGCGCCGACACCATGTTCTTCCCGTTGTCTCTTGGCAATCGCTTCGGTGATCGATTGCTGACAGAAGACTGATGAGGAGTAGAAGCATCAGGACCAGCAGATGATAGGAAGGACAGACAGCTCCCTTCGGCTGAGGTGGTGGAGCCTTTACTGCATGAAATTGGGTGATGCAGTGGTTGCTGCAGCAGGCTGGACCACCACATCGGAGCCACGGTTCTCCCAGGCCACTTTATGGTGACACTGCATGTGTTGACGCAGGGCCATGGTGTCAACATTGCCACCCTGGCCACGCTTCACCATCTGCCCACAAATTCAGCAGATGCCCATGTTCACCTCCTCCGGCGGCCTAACAAAAAATTGCCACACCGCCGAGTATGGCATTTTCTCCCTAACACTCCGCGCCGACTGCCTGCTACCACTGCCTCCGTAAACCCCTGCACCGCTACTTTCCAGGCCGATAGTCTCCTGCAAAGCGGTGGTCTACCCTGGGCATGTTTGGGTCCCGGCCTCCCACTGCTGCCATCATGCTGACTCACAGCCACCCTGCGGCTCTGCTGCTGCCTCACGTGCAAGCTGCCACCCTCTTCTCCCTATGATGATGATGATGATGATGATGATGAAGCCCCTTATTCACCCGGCTCCCAAGTGCAATCGGCTACATCATCATCATCCGCTACTGTCTGCATGTCACTCATGTCCCCCTCAACAGTCTCAGGGCGAGGAGCCTGACTGCTCGCAACACCTGCTCCCACGTGACTCATCATCACTACTTGCCTGCCTACCGGGAAAAGCGGTGGATGTCTCCTCCGGATCTTGGCTGGGCAGTAGCTGCTGACTGTCGTCTAGTAGCTCGTCCTCGCTGAAAAGTGGAGCCAAGTCTACGGCATATAAAACTTATCGTGCTGAGGGAACTAAAAATGACAAAGGAAGGTTCAGGACAGGTGGGGGCACAGGGCCTGCCCCCGGGCCATGCCAACTAAACGCTGTGTCAGAGGAACCCACCGACTCTTGGCTGGGGGTGTCTGATGTCACTTGCGACGAAGTCAAAGACCAAGTCAACTGTTCAAGCACCGCTGGGTTGCTGGTCAAGACACGACTGCTAGATGACACTGGGAGTTCAAGCCTCTCGCTGTGACTACTGCTGTCACACCCACTTCTTCTGCTGCCTACGACAGGAACATTTTGGCCACTGCCCGTTCCCTTTGAAGGGCCTGTCTGTCACCTGTCTGTCTGACATAAAAAGAATAAAATAAAAATTTAAATAATATCCCCCAAAAAAGACTGTAGTACAATGTAACTTCACCGCTGAACTGCAATTAAGACAAATATTTTTTTCTGATTATTAAATCCCCCCCCCAAAAAATAGCAATTACAGTTCACCACTGAATGGCAATTAAGACGTATTCTTTTTCCTATTACTACACCCCAAAAAAGAAATATAAGAATTCACCGCAGAACGGCTAATGGGACGTTTGTATATTTCCTTTTAATACACCACGTAAATGGCTGTAGTACAATGTAACTTCACCACTGTATGGCAATTAAGACATATATATATTTTTTCTGATTAATAAATCCCCCCCCCAAAAAAAATAACAATCACAATTCACCGCACAACGGCTAATAGGACATATGTATCTTTCCTATTAATACACCCCATAAATGGCTGTATCACACAGAACTTGCACCCCAATCACAATCAAGCAGCAGAATAACTGCAATTTGGATCCCCAATTAGTGCAGCAAGGTGTAATAGAATTGCTCCTATTACCCAGGCTTTACACTCTCCTATTGCACCCTATTCTCCTTTTATAATGTGGATGGTGCCGCCCTATCCTTTCTCTACACCTTGAATAATCTTTCTCTGAACTTGTAAATAGTTTTTTCAGCACAATGAAGTCTTTCCTAGCACTGTTCCTAGCGCCGGGTCACTGTGGAGGTCACTGTTAAAGGGGCGGGCACTATAGAGGTCACAGTTAAGGGGGCGGGCACTGTGGAGGTCACTGTTAAAGGGGCAGGCACTATGGAGGTCACTGATAAAGGGGCAGGCACTGTGGAGGTCACTGTTAAAGGGGCGAGCACTGTGGAGGTCACTGTTAAATGGACGGGCACTGTGGAGATCACTGTTAAAGGGACGGGCACTGTGGAGGTCACTGCTAAAGGGGCGGGCACTGTGAAGGTCACTGTTAAATGGGCGGGCACTGGAGAGGTCACTGTTAAAGGAACGGTCACTGTTAAAGGAGTGGGCACTGTGAAGGTCACTGTTAAAGGGGCGGTCACTGTTGAGATCACTGTTAAAAGGGCAGGCACCGTGGAGATCACTCTTAAAGGGGTGGGCACTGTGGAGGTCTCTGTTAAGGGGGCAGTCACTGTTAAAGGGGCAGGCACTGTGGAGTTTACTGTTAAAGGGGTGGGCACTGTGGAGGTCACTGCTAAAGGGATGGCCACTATGAAGATCACTGTTAAAGGAGTGGTCTATGTTAAAGGGGCGGGCACTGTGGAGGTCACTGTTAAAGGGGCGAGCACTGTGGAGGTCACTGTTAAATGGGTGGGCACTGTGAAGGTCACTGTTAAAGGGGCGGGAACTGTGGAGGTCAATGTTAAAGGGGCAGTCACTATTAAAGGGGCGGGCACTGTGGAGGTCATTGTTAAAGGGGCGGGCACTGTAAAGATCACTGTTAAAAGGGAGGGCACTATGAAGGTTACTGTTAAAGGAGCGGGCACTGTCTTACTGCGTCCCACCTCAGCAGCAATAGCGCGCTGTGAGAGACCCTGCTTATGCAGTTCAACAACCCGACCACGTTCAAAAAGGGAGAGTTTTTTTCACACAACGTGTGACTACCTGACAGAAAATGACAATGAATCCACATCTTTGCACAGATTTGGCCTTTTAAAGGCATGTGGTCCTAAAATTTGGATCAGCTGAAAAACAGCCTGTTTCAGTTTAATCGAGATTTTCAATTAATTGAATGCTCTGTTTTGTCTCACTCTCATTTCTTCTTGTTGCATGTTGAAGCTCTACTTGGAACCTTGTTAAGATCCAACAATGTAAAATAAGATTTTTTGCCATTTTTCAAGTGGTCTTAAACTTTTGATCAGGACTGTATATATATAAGCAATGTAAGCATCGCTGTTAATGACTGGCTGCAGCAATGTACACACAGTACAGTAACTAATCTGATCCTTGCATTGTCCCTAGCTAAAACCTCTCTTTATAAATTTATTAAATCAATCTAACTGAATGCCTAAATCTTTCACTGCACAACCCTGTAGTCACTGTATTGTTTGTGGATCTTAATATAATTTTTCTGTGGCACAGACGTCCTGCCACATCAATATGCAGCCTGAGAATATGCACGGTGTCTCTGCTTTAGACCTTATATAGTGGCTATGAAACATATGTATATTGATCCTCTTGATAACTACCTGAGGTTGACTGCAAGCCATTATGAGCAGGCCTGTCAGCCTTTGTTCCTGCCCAGGGTCATGTGATTCTTTATCTTAATAAATAATCACATGGTCCCATGTCCTGCATTCCTGATAAAACCATCAGAAAGCTAAAGTTAGGATTGCCTGGTGGTATTCTATGGAAACAGGCAAGTAAAGGGGGGGGGGGGGGGGGGAATCTCACAAAAAATGCATGAAAACAAGAACATTTCCTTGGACTTTTTATTGTCAAATGCATGGCAATACATGGCATATTATGCCTAACCTATAACAAACCATACAACATATATACCTTTCATAAAAAGACACCGACTAAATAGTGGAGGTAAAACGGCCAAGGCCTGATTTATTAAAATTAACCAATACAACTTTAACTGAAAACCATTAAGAGTCTAGTCATAAACTCAGACTCCAATACCATAAATATCTCAATCAGAGTCCATCCCATCACGGGATGACTATCCTTACCTCACCCTTCCTGAGGCCATGGCCAAACCACCTTCAAAAAAGGGGGCGGGCGGGAGGGGCACAAAGAATCCGGCTCCACAGGCAGGTGAAGATCAAAGGCAAGCCCAGCCTGCGGAGCTCGGACACTTATAGCCCTGAAACCTCCCACAACCACCAATCAATTACTGTCTCCAGGGCTCCGCTAACCTTCCTCGAGACCCTGGGACATCATAGGCTACTTGCCCCGCCAATTGAGGGAAAAATCACAGGGCAGAATTAAACTTCTGCGCAGTGATCCCCCAAGAGCGGGGAAACCTTTTCCCTCCAAAACTGGGCTCCTAAAATAACCTCCCTGTCACCGGGCAGAACATCTCAGCCCCAGGGATAAGACAGCCATCAGGCAATGCCAGTATGGCCATGCGCCCCCCTCCATAATGTATACCTTTCATAAAAAGACACCGACTAAAGAGTGGAGGTAAAACGAGGCCTGATTTATTAAAATTAACCAATACAACTTTAACTGAAAACCATTAAGAGTCTAGTCATAAACTCAGACTCCAATACCATAAATATCTCAATCAGAGTCCATCCCATCACGGGATGACTATCCTTACCTCACCCAACCGGACCGACCTGCCTTAACAATTGAACTTGAATTCCGGGGACCTTCTCCAACACCGCCTGCAAATGATTTCTGAAAAGATTAGCCGAGTGTCCGGGAACAGACGGTGAAGATCCGACAATGTCCTCCTGAACAACCACATGCCTCAAGGCTAAACCCGCTTTTGCCCAACGAGAACGAGGTAATAACTCACCGATCTGCAAAGCCCCAAAAAATAACACAATAAATGCTGTACAAAATAAGGACGCCTCAAACTGCGAAAAACAAACCGACTTCGTAACCCCACACAACCTCACTAGCAATTCTGGGGAAATGGGACACTTCCCATCAGGCAAATGACCCAACGACCTATAACCCTTCAGTAACTGTTTAATCAGGAAGTAATCTGAAAACGACCCCGTCCCAAACAATTTAAGAAAAAACGGCACACGTGCTAAAAATCCGACACACCGAGCTGTGTGCCAATTTATCCTCAAACAACTGCAAACAAAATAGACAACGCCAGCGACTCATTCATCAACCACGGTGATACCGATAGACCCACCATAAACCGTTCCCAACGCAGCCATGTTGACACCGCCACTGAACGACTCAGCAGGTTCAGAGTTAACTCCAGATCAGCCCCCACAGGTGCCCTGGACAAGGAGTCCCGAAGCGTCGGCCGATGGCACCAAACTGTGAAAACGATCCATCTGTAAACGGGACAAAGCATCAGCCACATCATTATTAATCCCCGGGATATGAACATTCTTGATCCAAACATTCCTCCTCAAACACAACAATACTAAATGCCTCAATAATTTCACCACTAATGGACACCTGGAAGATAAACAGTTGACAGCGTGCATCACACCCTTGTTATCCGTATGCAAGCGAATGCGTCTGTTCTGAAAAAACTGCCCCCAAAGCACCAATGCTACCACTACAGGGTAAATTAGACAACACCGAATTCGCAACCCATGACTCGTGCCACTCCTCTGCACACCAATGACCGTCCCAGAATGCGCCAAAACCCACACTCCCTGCCGTGTCCGTAAACAGATTCAACTGGGCCGCATCCACAAACTCTTCCTGCCACAGTGACCTACCATTAAACTCCCGCAAGAAACTCAACCAAACCAACAAATCATCCTTTAACCCCCTGTCCAGCGCTATGTGTAAACATGGATTCCGCAATCCGGCCACCTTCAAGGCCAACTGCCTACAAAAAATCCTCCCCATGGGCATAATCCTACAACAAAACGCCAACAAACCCAATAACGACTGAATCTCCTTAACTGTAACACTCTGACGCAACAACAAACCCTTAATCAACAAAACTGCTTTCTTAACCTTATCCACCGGCAACTGAAACTCGCCAACTTCCGAATCTATCACTATTCCTAAAAACTCAATACAACTAGAAGGTAATACAGTCTTCTCTGAAGCCAGGGGAACACCAAATTCTGCACAAACTGATACAAATAACGACATAACTTCAGCACAAACCAATGAACCTGCTGGACTGTTAAGGGGGAATATTAATTACCAATATTTATGTCAATACCAATAATTAATATTCCTAAATAGGCGTGAGTCATCTACTGTGACCCCGCCAATTTATTCCCTTAATATAATATAACATATGCACCCTCGCCTTGCCTGCACGCTGCACGCTGAAAGCCAACTGCCTGCGCCTTACTGTACTATAATAATGGACCAGACACTGTGCCCTTAAAAATTAAAATATTTATTACACAATAGTCTACTAATACACTATATCTATATATATATATATATATATATATATATATATAGATCAATGGTTATAGATATATATACATATAGACACACACATCACAGTACAGTAAGATTATTGCAATAAACACCTACAACACAGATAATACTACAAAGTACACAATTCCCATTCCAACCCACACACACTATCTATACAATACACTTACATACATTTATTAGCAGACCACCCAACATGGCTCTAAACTATCCCTATGAACGAAGGGTTAACGGTGGCGCTGCAAGGGTAAATGCAAGCCACAGACACAGGGTTACAGGGGTACAGCAGGGGTAAAGGGGTAATGTAGGACAGGGCCTGCAGGGATAGGGATTGATGTGTTGGTGGCAGGGAAGGGGTTACTATTGTTGGGGATATAGGGGGTATGTGAGGGGTAGGTAGGGGCTAGACAGGTAGGGATTAATCAGGGCAGCAGTGAAGGGTTACTGCTGCAGGGGTATACTTAGCCCTTCCAGGGTTACTAGGCCTTCTCCACGGGGCACGTCATGGAGCTTCTCTCTCCCACGTGTCTCTGTTTGTAGTCCAGTTCCAAGAGACCCCTGTTCCTGGCTTGGGGCTCATATATCAGCTTCAAAACCAGCTCACCTGCCAGGGATGTGACATCATAGTGTGACTGTGACGTATGCCTGCACTCAGGACTCCCAGTTGGCCCCCTGAGGCTAGCAGCACCACACGCCCAGCCATGTCACAAACACAAGGTGGGGGATAGCATAGTAACTAGGCTGATAAGCTGGGGAAACTCAACAAAAGGCCTCAGATCTATTGATCCCTTTGCCTTTGAAGTCACCAGCCACCTGGAGGCATAAAATTGGCCGCATTTAAGTATATTCCAGGAGAATAACATCACTCTTTTGGCCCATCCTGCGTGTTCCCCTGATCTAAATCCAATTGAGAACCTTTGGGGATGGATGGCAAGGGAAGTTTACAAAAATGGACAACAGTTCCAGACAGTAGATGGCCTTCGTGCGGCTGTCTTCAGCACTTGGAGAAATGTTCCCACTCACCTCATGGAAACGCTGCCATCAAGCATGCCGAAACAAATTAATTTTGGAAGTGATAAACAATAACGGCGGAGCTACTCATTACTGCGTTCATGTTTGGAAGTTGGATTTCTGTTTTGGGGGGGTTTCGTTTTTTTTGGAGGTGTGGTCCTAAACTTTTGATCAGCTGAAAAACAGCCTGTTTCAGTTTATTCGTTGTTTTCATTAAATTGAATGCTCAAAAAATGTTTTGTCTCACTCCCATTTCTTCTTGTTGCACGTTGAAGCTCTACTTGGAACCTTGTTAAGATCCAGCCATGCTAAATATGATTTTTTGCCATTTTTAAAGTGGTCTTAAACTTTTGATCAGGACTGTATATACATCTACATAAGAGGGAATATATACACGGCCATATATATCCCTATTGGCCATATAAGGGGGCCCATATACATACATACCTACACATATCAATGAAGGGGCAGATACATATATATATCCATATACATACGCCCATCTGACTTCCCTCTACATGGACCAACAAACAAAAAATCATCTAGTAATAGGAAAATGAGCGAGCACTCATACACTTGGCAACCAGATTGACATGTGCAGAAAATATTTATTAAATCCCCATAAAATACAAGTAATAAAATTTATAAGAACAATGTAGCAATAATATACAACATTACAGTCACATATATTGTGGTAGATATGATCGATACTATATTCAAGAAAAATATATTCAATAGAAATATTCGATAGATTGAATGGTAGAAAATTTAATGTTGGAATATTCGATAGAATATTCGATACCACTCAATAGTGTCGATAAATTCAATAATATATATCACACCAAAAAACTTCAAGTATATGCTGTTATTTGGGAAAGAGGGGGTATTATCTTCTAGCACTCTATCCCAATTTGGGAAACTGAATGTCACTGAAAATGTTGTAGGTGTATTCACTGGGAGCGCAATATGTTCATAAAGTGTCCACAGGAATCCTGATAATGTGAAAAGTCTCTTATAGCATATCCTTTTAAGGTCGATATGAGCTTTGAATTGAAGAAAACTTTAAATCGATATTTGGCTTACCGTCTAGCGTCTGTTGTCTCGCTATTGCTTCAATGGAGCTTTAAATATTTGCCGGCTTATTCAGTCGCTCCATACAGCAAGCTGGTTTAGATTTCGCTGTAGTTCCAAAGATCGCGTGAGTTGCCACTCTGTTCCGCAATTTCCTTTGCAGCTTTCGACGATAAGAATAGTTAAGCCTTTACTGTAGAAATTTTCTTCTGTATGGCCATACAGTATTATCGGAGGCTTTTCAATGCAGGTACATCACTTATTTCACCATACGCGTTACGGGTAGATTCACTCTCCCTTCCTCAGTGGTCAAAAAATCATCTAGATAATGAACTATACCCCCCTTCATTGCCCGTACAGCAACCACCCACTCAATAAATGTTGAAAAGGCCTCAAAATAAAAACAAGAAATAGAACATCCCATAGGAAGGCATCTGTCAAAATAAACGAAACCCTGAAAATGAAAACCCAAAGAATCAAACACAACAAATTGGCTCTTTTAAAACAACTGGACATTGGATGACTTGCTCTGCAAAACCCACATTCATGCTTATACTTACAGGTGGCAGGCCATTTGCACTGCGACTCGTTATAAGCAAAGCAGAGACCCCTTTTCATGACACCACCAGCAGGAGACACTCTTTGACTGAACACCGGCAGCTTCTGGGGCACCAATAGATTCAGCCACAAGCCAACATCCTTGGTGCCCCATTGTAACTGCGGATAAACCGCCAATTTCTGCCTGAAATTCTCGTCATACTGAAACCAGCCTAAGCCTCCAAAATTCCTATAAGCTTCTAACACTATATCCACATGCTGAAACGGCCCAGAGCATTTTTCAGGAAATCACTCTCCTAAAACACCTGCGAAAATACAGAATGCTTGCAACCAGTTATTAAAAGAGCGAGGAATCAGACGGCCCCTATCCTCCTCTAATCTCTCATCCTTGCGTTCCAATTTTGAAACAAATTCCTTAGAGGCCGGGAGTAGAGATAAGATATCGACATAATCACCATTCCAGATTTTCTCCTTGACAGCTGTAGATAAATTAAAACCTAAAGGAGACACGGCACAAGGCAGAACTTCTTTAAAACAATTTTCAGCAATACCTTTTGCCTTGTCTAAAACTGGTAAACATTGAACCGAAAACGGCTCAATAATGCTGTCAGCCTCCCCACCCCCAGCCCCCTCAGCTGCGAGCCAAACAGAAGCAAAATTATGCAGAACAGGCTCAGAAGCAGGGATCTGAGGAGAGGGGGTAGCTGAGGACCGAGGAATTAGAAGCTCAAGAGAGGACAACACTTTAGACAGAGAAGACATTACAGGGGCAAGCTGTGCAGCCAACCACTCACCCGACATAGGAACCGGTCCAGGCTGAGGCGCTGCAGCAGCATTTGAAGAAGCTCCATCCTGCAATCCGGACGAGAAAACTTGCTGTCCCTGAAGAATGCTCCCCTCATGTCCAGCCGGTCCCCCCAGGCCCTGCGACCCAATACCTCAGGTCCGCAGGGAGGGGTCAGAAACCGGTGCGCTGATCCTCCTGATGTCCCCTGCCGCTGCTGAACCTTTACCCGACGTTTCCGGCGTAATCTCGTGGCGACCTCTCGCGAGACCAGCACCGGCACTTCTCCTATCCTGTTGCCGCGGCCGCACATGCTCAGACGTGGAGGGATAGAACTTCCTCTTCTGAGTCCTCTGTCTTCGGCTTCTCTCGCAGGATCCCGGCGTCACCACCTCCCTGCGCACCTATTGCAGCTGCTCCAGACCTCCGCTCAGCACCGCTCCGACCGGGACATCGTCAGCAGCTTCTCCCACATCCTGGGACAACCCGATAGCTGTAACCGATGGATCCTTCACTAGATGGAACAAGGGGCCACGAAGTTGAAGTAGGCATTCTTGGATCCACGCCGGGGCACCAACTTCAGAAGCATGGGAGGAGAGCTCATCCCTCAGGACATCCATAGCAAGGTACAGCAGCGAATCCAGGCGATGCATGCACAAAGAATCCGGCTCCACAGGCAGGTGCTGATCAAAGGCAAGCCCAGCCTGCGGAACTCGGACACTTATAGCCCTAAAACCTCCCACAACCACCAATCAATTACTGTCTCCAGGGCTCCGCTAACCTTCCCCGAGGCCCTGGGACATCATAGGCTACTTGCCAAGCCAATTGAGGGAAAAATCACCGGGCAGAATTAAACTTCTGCCCAGTGATCCCCCAAGAGCGGGAAACCTTTTTCCTCCAAAACTGGGCTCCTAAAATAACCTCCCTGTCACCGGGCAGAACATCTCAGCCCCAGGGACAAGACAGCCATCAGGCAATGCCAGTATGGCCATGCGCCCCCCTCCATAATGTACGGGGTACTTCCATTCCTTTTGTTCCTTATGAGCGTAACATGAAGGCTAGATGGCTAAAATTTGCAGTTAAAGAGGTTGTGCCAACATAGAAGATAACTAACTGATCAGTGCGGGACTGATTTTGGTGAAACAATCCTGCTTACCTGTCATAATAGAGGGACAGATCCAGCTCCTTTCATTCTCTTTAAAGAGGACCTTTCACCGATTATGACAATGTGAACTAAGTATACAGACATAGAGAGCGGCACCCGGGGATCTCACTGCACTTACTATTATCCCCGGGCGCCGCTCCGTTCTCCAGTTATGCCCTCCGGTATCTTCGCTCAGTAAGTTATAGTAGGCAGAGATTTCAGTCACTAAGTTATGGTAGGCAGAGTCTGCCCTTGTTCTGCTGTAGCGCTGGCCAATCGCAGCGCAGAGCTCACAGCCTGGGAGGTTGTTTTCTCCCAGGCTGTGAGCTCTGCAATGCGATTGGCCAGCGCTACAGCAGAACAAGGGCAGACTCCGCCTACCATAACTTTGTGACCGAAGACACTGGACGGCATAGTGGGAGAACGGAGCGGCGCCCAGGGATAATAAGTGCAGTGAGATCCCCGGGCGCCGCTCTCCATGTCTGTATACTTAGTTCACATTGTCATAATCGGTGAAAGGTCCTCTTTAGGACTGCTGGAAAGGAGCGAGTATAACATTAATACTTGGCATAATCCCTTTAACCCCTTAAGGACTTAGGGCGTACCGGTACGCCCTATTTCCCGAATCCTTAAGGACTCAGGACGTACCGATACGTCCTAAGTTTAAATCGCGATTGCGGCGCCGCGGGGGTTAATCCGAACAGGATGCCGGCTGAAATCATTCAGCCGGCATCCTGTCACAACGCCAGGGGGGTCATGTGACCCCCCCCCGTATCGGCGATCGCCGCAAACCGCAGGCCAATTCAGACCTGCGGTTTGTTGCGCTTTCTGCCGTTTCTGATCAGATACTTTAAAATGCCCAAAATGCACCCCTGCATGATTTTTTGCCGGCGGGAGGTGCAGGGGGGGTGTTGTGGGCGGTGCGGGAGGCGGGCGGTGTGGCAGGCCCGCCTCCTCTTGAAAATTCATTGGTGGCCAGTGGTTATACCAGAGTGTCAGCACATTGCTGACACGCTGGTATAAATGGCTGACATCTGTGCAGATGTCAGCCGTTTAACTCTTTCCATACCGCGGTCCGTACGGACCGCTGTATGGAAAAGGTTAACTGTCAGGGTCAGGGAGCTCACTCCCTCTCCCATCGGGGGCTGCTGTGCCTTTGCAGCCTCCAGACAGGATGGGGTCACAGAGGTAGGGAGCCCCCCTCCTTACCCTTCCCCGTCTGCGAAGTTGTGGCCACAACTGAGCAGACGGGGAAGGTTCCCATGGCAACAGGACGCCTTCTCAGGCATCCTGCTGTCCATGGTGCTGAACAGATCTGTGCTAAAGGCATAGATCTGTTCAGACAAAGTGTAAGTAAAATACAGTACAGTAGACTATATAGTGTACTGTACTGTATTATACAGACATCAGACCCACTGGATCTTCAAGAACCAAGTGGGTCTGGGTCAAAAAATTGTAAGAAAAAAAAGTGAAAAAAGTAAAGAATAAAAAAAAAAAAACATTTATCACTGAATAAAAATAAAAAAAATAAAATACAGTACACATAATGACCTGATCTATAAAATGGTCATGTTACTTTCCCCACACGGTGAATGCCATAAAAATAAAAAAATAAAAACTATGAGAAAATTTAAATTTTGCCCACCTTACTTCCCAAAAAAGGTAATAAAAGTGATAAAAAAGTCGCATGTACGCCAAAATAGTACCAATCAAACCATCATCTCATCCCGCAAAAATCATACCCTACCCAAGATAATCGCCCAAAAACTGAAAAAACTATGGCTCTAAAACACTAAAACATGATTTTTTTTGTTTCAAAAATGAAATCATTGTGTAAAACTTACATAAATAAAACATTTTTTATACATATTAGGTATCGCCGCGTCCGTGACAACCTGCTATATAAAAATACCACATGATCTAACCTGTCAGATGAATGTTATAAATAACAATAAAAAAAAGGTGCCAAAAAAGCTATTTCTTGTTATCTTGCCTCACAAAAAGTGTAATATAGAGCAACCAAAAATCATATGTACCCTAAACTAGTACCAACAAAACTGCCACCCTATCCCGTAGTTTCTAAAATGGGGTCACTTTTTTGGAGTTTCTACTCTAGGGGTTCATCGGGGGGGCTTCAAATGGGACATGGTGTAAAAAAAAACAGTCCAGCAAAATCTGCCTTCCAAAAACCATATGGCATTCCTTTCCTTCTGCGCCCTGCCGTATGCCCGTACAGCAGTTTATGACCACATATGGGGTGTTTCTGTAAACTACAGAATCAGGACCATAAATAATGAGTTTTGTTTGGCTGTTAACCCTTGCTTTGTAACTAAAAAAAAAATATTAAAATGGAAAATCTGCCACAAAAAAGGGAAATTTTGAAATTGTATCTCTATTTTCAATTAAATCTTGTGCAACACCTAAAGGGTTAACAAAGTTTGTAAAATCAGTTTTGAATACCTTGAGGGGTGTAGTTTCTTAGATGGGGTCACTTTTATAGAGTTTCTACTCTAGGGGTGCATCAGGGGGCTTCAAATGGGACATGGTGTCAAAAAAACCAGTCCAGCAAAATCTGATTTCTAAAAACCATACGGCGCACCTTTCCCTCTACGCCCTACTGTGTGCCCGTACAGCAGTTTACGACTACATATGGGGTGTTTCTGCAAACTACAGAATTGGGGAAATAAATATAGCATTTTGTTTGGCTGTTAACCCTTGCTTTGTTACTGGAAAAAATGGATTAAAATTGAAAAATTGCCAAAAAATCTAAATTCTGAAATTTTAACACCATTTGCCATTAACTCTTGTGGAACACCTAAAGGGTTAACAAAGTTTGTAAAATCAGTTTTAAATACCTTGAGGGGTGTAGTTTATAGAATTGGGTCATTTTTGGGTGGTTTCTATTATGTAAGCCTCGCAAAGTGACTTCAGACCTGAACTGGTCACTAAAAATTGGGTTTTTGAAAATTTCTGAAAAATTTCAAGATTTGCTACTAAACTTCTAAGCCTTGTAACATCCCCAAAAAATAAAATATCATTCCCAAAATGATCCAAACATTAAGTAGACATATAGGAATGTAAAGTAATAACTATTTTTGGATGAATTACTATGTATTATAGAATTAGAGAAATTGAAACTTGGAAATTTGCAATTTTTTACAAATTTTGGGTAAATTTGCAATTTTTTTATAAATAAAAATGACATTTTTTTACTTCATTTTACCAGTGTCATGAAGTACAATATGTGACGAAAAAACAATATCAGAATGGCCTGGATAAGTCAAAGCGTTTTAAAGTTATCAGCACTTAACCTCTTAAGGACACAGCCTTATTTCACCTTAAGGACCAGGCCATTTTTTGAAAATCTGACCATTGTCACTTTAAGTGGTGATAACTTTAAAACGCTTTGACTTATCCAGGCCATTCTGAGATTGTTTTTTCGCCACATATTGTACTTCATGACACTGGTAAAATGAAGTCCAAAAATAATTTTTTTTGCATAAAAAAATACCTAATTTTCCAAAAATTTGGAAAAATTAGCAAATTTCAAAGTTTCAGTTTCTCTACTTCTGTAATACTTAGTAATACCCCCAAAAATTGTGATGACTTTACATTTCCCATATGTCTATATCATGTTTGAATTATTTTGGGAATTATATTTTATTTTTTGGGGATGTTACAAGGCTTAGAAGTTTAGAAGCAAATCTTGAAATCTTTCAGAAATTTAAAAAAACCCAATTTTTAGGGACCAGTTCAGGTCTGAAGTCACTTTGCGAGGCTTACATAATAGAAACCACCCAAAAATGACCCCATTCTAGAAACTACACCCCTCAAGGTATTCAAAACTGATTTTACAAACGTCGTTAACCCTTTAGGTGTTCCACAAGAGTTAGTGGCAAATGGGGAGGAAATTTGAGAATTTCCTTTTTTTTGCCTAATTTTCTATTTTAACCCATTTTTCCACTAACAAAGGGTTAACAGCCAAACAAGACTGTATCTTTATTGCCCTGACTCTGCTGAAACACCCCAAATGTTGCTGTAAACTACTGTACGGCCACACAGCGGGGCGTAGAGTGAAATGTGCGCCGTTTGGTTTTTGGAAGGCAGATTTTGCTGGACTGGTTTTTTGACACCATGTCCCATTTGAAGCCCCCCTGATGCACCCCTAGAGTATAAACTCCATAAAAGTGACCCCATCTAAGAAACTACACCCCTCAAGGTATTCAAAACTGATTTTACAAACTTTATTAACCCTTTAGGTGTTGCAAAAGATTTAATGGAAAATAGAGATACAATTTCAAAATTTCACTTTTTTGGCAGATTTTCCATTTTAATATTTCTTTTTTTCCAGTTACAAAGCAAGGGTTAACAGCCAAAAAAAACTCATTATTTATGGCCCTGATTCTGTACTTTACAGAAACACCCCATATGTGGTCGTAAACTGCTGTACGGGCACACGGCAGGTCGCAGAAGGAAAGGAATGCCATACGGTTTTTGGAAGGCAGGTTTTGCTGGACTGTTTTTTTGACACCATGTCCCATTTGAAGCCCCCCTGATGCACCCCTCGAGTAGAAACTCCAAAAAAGTGACCCTATTTTAGAAACTACGGGATAGGGTGGCAGTTTTGTTCGTACTAGTTTAGGGTACATATGATTTTTGGTTGCTCTATATTATACTTTTTGTGCGGCAAGGTAACAAGAAATAGCTTTTTTGGCACCGTTTTTTTTGTTATTTACAACATTCATCTGACAGGTTATGGTAATTTATAGAGCAGGTTGTCACGGACACGGCGATACCTAATATGTATACAATTTTTTTTATTTATGTAAGTTTTACACAATGATTTCATTTTTAAAACAAAAAAAAAAGTTTTAGTGTCTCCATAATCTAAGAGCCATAGTTTTTTCAGTTTTTGGGCGATTATCTTAAGTAGGGTCTCATTTTTTGCGGGATGAGATGATGTTTTGATCGCACTATTTTGGGGTGCATATGATTTTTTGATCGCTTGCTATTACACTTTTTGTGACGTAAGATGACAAAAAATGGCTTTTTTTACACCGTTTTTATTTTTATTTTTTTACGGTGGTCACCTGAGTGGTTTGGTCATGTGATATTTTTATAGAGCCGGTCGATACGGATGCGGCGATACCTAATATGTATACCTTTTTTTATTTATGTAAGTTTTACACAATGATTTCATTTTTGAAACAAAAAAAATCATGTTTTAGTGTTTCCAGTCTAAGAGCCATAGTTTTTTCAGTTTTTGTGTGATTATCTTTGGTAGGGTATGATTTTTGCGGGATGAGATGATGGTTTGATTGTTACAATTTTGGCGTACATGCGACTTTTTTGATCACTTTTATTACCTTTTTTGGGAAGTAAGGTGGGCAAAATTTAAATTTCATCATAGTTTTTTATTTTTATGGTGTTCACCGTTCGGGTAAAGTAACATGACCTTTTTATAGATCAGGTCGTTACGGACGCGGCGATACCAAACATGTGTAGGGAATTTTATTTTTTTCATTTTTAATCAGTGATAAATGTGTTTTGTTTTTTTTTTACTTTTTTTTCACTTTTTTCACTTTTTTTTGGACCCAGACCCACTTGGTTCTTGAAGATCCAGTGGGTCTGATGTCTGTATAATACAGTACAGTACAATATATAGTGTACTGTACTGTATTTTACTTACACTTTGTCTGAACAGATCTATGCCTTTAGCACAGATCTGTTCAGCACCATGGACAGCAGGATGCCTGAGACGGCGTCCTGTTGCCATGGGAACCTTCCCCGTCTGCTCATATCTCGCTTTGCATGTAATGAGTCTATCTCATATATTAGTTTCACCTAAAGTTAAGTTGCATTCCTGAAATAAATGAACTTTGCACGATATTTTAATTTTTCGAGTTTCACCTGTATATCAAGCTGGCAGCTCAAGGGAAATGTATTTTCTGCTGCAGCTCAGGGGGCGTGTCTCAGCTCTCCCTATCACAGCTTAGGAGGCAGTTGAAGGATGGATCTGAGCATGTGCTGCCTTCTCAGTTAGCAGGTCAAAAAATAAGAAAAAGAACAAACAGCAGGTGGCGCTATACAGATAAATTTTATTGAATAACTCAGTAGCTATGCAAAATGTTTAATTACATGCAATTACAAAAGAATTCAGATCCAGATGCTGGTTTGAAAACTGTAGAATATTTTTTGTGGGGCAACCCCTTAAGCTTAGATTTAAGCAATCAAGCATCCTACAAAGTTTAGGTTAATCTGCAAAAACGGACACTGTGGTTTTAACATCACCCACAAGATCATAAAGAGACTAGAAGAATTAGGCCAGACACTGAGGAACAAGTTCAATGTGAGAAACAGGCTCTGTGAATTTCTGTTTTGACCTCTTTTCCTCTGACAGGATTGCAGGCATTTACAATGATTTATAATACTTTGTGTCCCTTCCAGTATCTACTGAATTACACTGACACTATGTCCGAACAATTCAGTTGATTTGAGGTCTCACCTCGAAGATTCAAGATGCTTTTCGCATTGAACTTGCTCGTCTGAAAGTAGGCTTAACCCCTTCCAGCATTATTATGTACATGGGGGAATACAGCTTCTTGCCGCATTCTCACGTGCATGTAAGTGATGTGATCAGGGGGGTGCAGATCCGCAGCACGGGCCCGGCTGTTACTGTTAGCTGGGCCCCTGCTACATCAGCCGGTATTGCTGTATGCGGTGATGCCGGCAGATTAACCCTTTCACATGCCGCGGTTGGCGCTGACCGCGGCACGTGAGGGGTTTGCAGAGGGATAGGGCTCCCTCTGACTCCATCGCCCCCCCCCCCCGCGCTACGCTGACAGGGGGCCGATGGTTGCCTACCAGCTAAGGAAGCCCAGGTTCTCCTAGGCAACTGTCAGCGTCTTACTGTGTAAGACGCTGACAGTTCAATTTAGTACAATACATAATGTATTGTACTGAATTGAAACAAGGATCAAACCCTGAAAAGGTGAAGACCCACAGTGGGACAAAAAAAAAGTGAAAAAAGTTTTTTTTTAATAATAAATAAATTAAGGTTTCAAGTAAAAAAAATAGAAAAGCCCCCTCACCGTAAAATAGTGTTTACATTTTTTTTAAAATTAAAAACAGACATATTAGGCTACTTTCACACCTGCGTTAGGTGCGGATCCGTCTGGTATCTGCACAGACGGATCCTCACCTATAAATGCAAACGCTGTTATCCGTTCAGTACGGATCCGTCTGCATAACAAAGTAAAAAAAAAGTCTAAGTCTAAGTGTAAGTCAAACGGATCCGTCCTGACTTACATTGAAAGTCAATGGGGGACGGATCCGTTTACAATTGCACCATATTTGTGTCAATGTAAACGGATCCGTACCCATTGACTTACATTGTAAGTCAGGACGGATCCGTTTGGCTCCGCACCGCCAGGCGGACACCAAAACGCTGCAAGAGCGGAATGGAGGCGGAACAGAGCCAAACTGATGCATTCTGAACGGATCCTTATCCATTCAGAATGCATTGGGGCTAAACTGATCCGTTTGGGGCCGCTTGTGAGAGCCTTGAAACGGTTCTCACAGGCGGACCCAGAAACGGCAGTGTGAAAGTAGCCTTAGGCATCGTTGCGTCCGTATCGACGCGCTCTATGAAAATGTCACATAATGTACCACCTCAGGTGAACGCCGTAAAAAAAAAAAAACTGAGCAAAAAATGCCATATTTTGTCACCTTACATCACAAAAAGTGTAATTACAAGCGATCAAAGCCATATGTACTCCAAAATAGTACCAATCAAACCGTCATCTATTCATGCAAAAAATGAGCTCCTACAAAAGACAATCGCCCAAAATATAAAAAAAAGGCTTTCAGAAAATGGAGACACTAAAACATGTTTTTTCTTCTTCAAAAATGCTTTTGTAACACCCCAGAGTGGTGTTACCACTCCTGCACCCTGTTACTGTCTTTAGTGGGCTAACACAACGTCATCTTATGCATTTTTGTCCAGGTCCTCCACAATGTGAATTCCTAATCTTGTTATGCAATTGTTCATAACATGTAATGTGCCTGGTTCACCAGCAGGTGGTAGCAGCTATTGTAGATAGAATGGAACTCTCCATTCCATTCTAACCCCCCTCTTTAGGGAAGTGGGCTAGTCCTACTTCCTGCAGGAAAGGTGGGGGCCAGTTAGTTCCAATTTAGTTTACCCCCCTGCAAATGGAAGGGTGTGCAGGGGCTCGTCTCTGCTGGGCATGCCCATGCCAGCCAGAGCACCTTAAGCTCATACCTCAGGTGGATTACAAATGACTTTGCACTATTTGTTCCAGTTTGATGCACTTAACAAGTTAAGCACCCAAGGAATGGACTCAAACATATACCTGAGCTCTTTGCAGTGTTTAATGTGAAAGTTATTTGCCTTTTCTATTTGCACTATATTTTTTCACTAATGTTTCAACATTTCCACAACGATCAAGCACTTTCGCCCATTGTCTGGACTCTTTTACTGGTACAACAATGTGATCCTATGCACTACAAATGGACTTTGGTAAAATAATATTGTTAGCCAGATAGCTAGAACCTTACTTCATTGCTCATATGGACTGCCTCTGAGGACGTTAATATTAATGGCCTTATGTTACCTTGTGTTAGCTTAGAGAGCTTAGGCATTGTATTGTGTTACTGCTACACAAAGGGGACCAAGTGGTAAGTCACAAGCAGCTCTAACAACGTCAAGGGTAACCCTGCTGCTGATAAATGTGTGTTTATGTATGTCTAGATGTCCTAAAGCCTTGTGCGCAGCCTTAAGGAAATATGTTAAGCTACCGGTTTAGTCATCAAGGTGACCCTGCAAAAAGCTTTATGTAGACCTTGGTGCTTGGAAGGGATTACAGGATGAAGCCACGCTTCTATTTGCAGGCGTTTCATAGCATCGTGGAGGGATTACGGTACATGACACTCTCACGCTTCCGGTAGTACTAGGGTTCAGTATCCACATTGGGAGTATTTGAGTGCTTTGTACAGTCTTTTTGGTTCTCTGGTTATTACTGAGAGGGACAACTGTGAATGAACACCCTACCTAGTGGTAGCTGACAGTCTATGTATGTCATAATAGAAAATAGTCTCATGCAATACTTTAATTTCCACTTGGGTACCCTTAGAGCACATCCTAAGCATAAGCCGAGGACAGCTTGGTTTTAAGTAAGGGAATATGTAACACCTCAGAGTCAGAGTGGTGTTACCACTCCTGCACCCTGCTACTGTCTTTAATGGGCTAACACAGTGTCATCATATGTACAGTATTTTTGTCCAGGTCCTCCACAATATGCATAGTCTTGTTATGCAATTGTTCATATGTAATATGCCTGGTTCACCAGCAGGTGGAAGCAAATATGGTAGAGCTATGGTAGATAGAATGGAACTCTCCATTCCATTCTAACCCCCTCTGTAGGGAAGTGGGCTAGTCCTACTTCCTGCAGGAAGGTTGGGGACAAGTTAGTTTCAGTTTAGTTTACCCCCTTGCAAAGGGAAGGGTGTGAAGGGGCATGTCTCTGCTCGACGTGCCCATGCCAGCCAGAGCACCTTAAGCTCTGTTGGCTATGAAGGCAGAAGCCTAAAGGAGTAAACTTCCTGGGCTGAAGATAAGTCCGACTACAGAGTGAAGTGCAGCATAAAGAAGGAAGAAGCCAAGTTACTAAGTCAGCTTGTCAATACAGCAGAGTGAGAGAAGGAATGAGCAAAGTTGAGTTTCCTTGCCAGTTTAATGCTAAAGCCTGCTGGAACCAAGACAAAGCCTGTAACTGTTGGAAGAAACGTTTATTCAAAGTAAAGCTGCTATTGAATCTCACCTCAAGGTCTGGACTCAAGTTCCTTAAAATCCCTCAATTATTCCCCCTTTTTATTGCTTTGGAGCCAAAGTCTGGGGTCTAGCAGTATCCAGGTAGGAGCACCGTGACATATAAAGAGACATTTAGGCCGCACTCAACCACTCTGCATTTCCTACACCTGGGACTCAATATAGGGGTCCTGGGGGAGATGTCCCATTGAAATTTTAGCGTCACAAACAAGATTTACTTTTGTGCCTTTATGCTATAGGCCTACAGATTTGACAGAAAACCCCTTAAAAAATGACTTTGCTACATTTATTCCGATTTAACAGGCGCCGGAAAGTGCGCTCCGGCAACCGAAGAGTTAATCTGCCATATTTTGACAGTAATGGTGTATGTTCTTTTTGTACCACAAGAGCGGTAAAATAGGGAACCGCCCAGTCCAAGAGCGGGAAATGACAGCCCTGTCCACCAGAAACTACCCTGTCTAAGTGCAGAGAGTGAAGACTCCACCCTCAAGATTCCGCCCCCCTTCCCAGTGTGTCCCAGCCAGCAAGAAGACAAGATGGCGTGTCCTCTCAGGCCTAACTGGAGAGAGATGGTGGGGGGCAGCGACCCTGAAGTAGAAGTCGCCTCTGAAGAAGTGAGTGTTGCACAAGTACAGCGGAACCCGGAGAAAGAGGCCATGGTGTCCGCCGTGACGGCTGGTGCGGCGGAGGCAGCTGGAGCGTCCACTCCGCCGCCCAGGAAGAGCTGTCCTTTTGCCCAACTGAACCCCATGGTGCCACCGGAGGTGATGGCCCACACCCAGACGATGTGGGAGTGCAAAAAAGACGATCGAGGACCATCCACAGCAGGGAGATCTGCAGCTGGAGAGACGCAGGGGGACCGTCCTACGGTTCTCAATCAAGCACGGCAGTGGCTTCCTAGCGGACGATGAAGACAGCGAGGAGCTGTTCGTAGGCTGCAGGTCTGTAAAATGCCCCTACCTGCCCCAGGCCCCCCACATTCTGTATGCGGGGGATCATGTCGAGTACACCCCCATGAGCTCCCTTAAGGGACCATTCATCATCGGGGTGACCCTGTTGTCCAAGCCCCTGGTCCCAATGCCAGCAGCTGAGTGCTGGCAGGAGAATCCAGCAGCCGCAGGCCGTGTGCGCTGCCTCCAGGAGACTGCGGAGGGAGTCCTCCAATTCCAAGAGAAGCAACAAACCCAGCCGGAGCCACTGATCCCGGGACTGCTGTCACCTCCAACCTTCCAGCTGGGATACCAGATGACCACCGCCTTTTCCTATTACCCTACCATGATCAATTACCAGCTTCCCTGGAAGATGGCGTTGGCAGCAGTCAAAAGTCCTCGATTTCCTACACCATCAGCTGAGATCCAACTGCCACAGCCCCTGCAGCTGGAGATCCTTAGTTCCCCTGCTCCGGCAGGAGGTTCCGGCACTTTGAAGCAACAAGTGGCTGCAGGCATGGCCAGTGTGACCAGCCGGTCACAACCAGATGCCTCCACTAGAGGGCAGTGGAGCTCCACCACTGCAGCAAGTCTGGCTTACAAAAGGAAGGAGCACCCTCTGATGTCATTTAGCAGCTCCAGCAGTGAGGAAGACTTCAAATACCTCCTGTAAGGAACTTCCCTTCTGAAAAAAAAGAGAAAAAGAAAAATCATGGACTAATTTGAGCCACATCTTGGACTGAACTTGAAGGGTGAGAACTTGTTGGCCCATCTGTTTTGTTCTGTTGCCCTGTTTGGTCATCACCCAGATGGTGATGCTTGTTAGGACTCCGCCCATCTTCAGTAACTTCATATTCGAAGTTGCGCCTAACAGCGCCAATGCTTTTTTCCCCCCTTCTCAGGTTAAGTGGGAGCCCCCTTTGCTTAACCCCTTAAGGACCGGGCCATTTTTCACATTAAGGACTAGACAGATTTTTGCACTTTATGTGGTGATAACTTTAAAACGCTTTTACTTATCCAAGCCATTCTGAGACTGTTTTCTCGTCACATATTGTACGTCATGACAGTGGCAAATTTGAATCAAAATATTTCATTTTTATTTATATAAAAATACAAAATTTACTAAAAATTTGGAAAAATTCGCAACTTTCAAAATTTTTATTTCTCTGCTTTTAATACAGATAGTGATACCTCATATAATAGGTATTACTTTACATTTCCCATATGTCTACTTCATGTTTGGATCATTTTGTGAATGCCATTTTTTTTTTTATGGACGTTAGAAGGCTTAGAAATTTAGAAGCAAATATTGAAATTTTTCAGAACATTTCCAAAACCCACTTTTTAAGGACTAGTTCAGGTCTGAAGTCACTTTGTGAGGCTTACATAATAGAAACCGCCCAAAAATGACCCCATTTTAGAAAGTACACCCTTTCACTCTTTTAAATACACACTCAAGGTATTTAAAACTGATTTTACAAACGTTGTTAACCCTTTAGGTTTTCCACAAGAATGAATGGAAAATGGAGATTAAATTTCAGAATTTCACTTTGTTGGGCACATTTTCCATTTTAATCATTTTTTTTACGCTAACAAAGCAAAGGTTAACAGCCAAATAAAACTCAATATTTATTGCCCTCGTTCTGTAGTTTACAGAAACACCCCATATGTTGTCATAAACTGCTGTATTGTCACAGCCAGACAGCTGAGAAGCGCTCACAGGAGCTTCTCAGATCCTCCTCCTTGAATTTCTTTGTTTTGGTTTAGTTTCTCATCTCGTTAGTCTATCTCAGCTGTCATGCAGTTGGACTGATTGCTACCCTTTAAGTTCCTCCCCATAATGCAGTAGTGTGCGGCTGATACAACTTCCTGGAGTGTGTGTGCATGCTGTTCCCAGTTCCCAGTTCCCAGTCCTCAGTCCTCAGTCGTCAGTCGTCTGCAAGATAAGTGCTGTTTATGTATTTATGATTTTGTCTTTTCTGGATCCAGGTGACCCTGACTCCCTCCGTGTCAGTGTAGGGAGCCGGTGGTCGTGTCCCTTCACTATTGTAGGGTCTTCAGGTAATAGATAGCCGAGGAACGTGGATATGCGGCCATCCACCTTTGGGGTGTTCGCATAGGCTGAGCAGTGAGGGAGAGCGGCAGGTCTATTGCAGGGGTCTCCCTTTGTTCCTTAGTTGTGGATCCAGAGAGACATTGTTTATATGGTATTGTCTTGTTTCCTGTACACCATCCGTGACATTATCAGCCGCCAAAACCGTCTCAAGCATGGATCCGGTTTCACTTTTGGCTGAACGCTTTCAGGGTCTTTCTTTGGAGGTAGCTGATCTCCGTAAGACTTTTTCTCAGTTTCAAGTGACCGGTTCAGCTTGCGTTCATGGAGTTTGTGCTGAGCCTAAGATCTCGCTCCCGGATACGTTCTCCGGGGGTAGTGAGAATTTTGTGCGTTTTAGAGAGGCTTGCAAACTCCATTTTCGCCTTCTTCCCCATTCTTCTGGTGATGAAGAACGGAGGGTGGGGATCATTATATCGCTGCTCAGGGGTAACGCTCAGTCCTGGGCCTTTTCGCTGCCGGAGGGGGCACGGCCCCTTCGTTCAGTGGATGAATTCTTTTTAGCCCTGGGTCAGATATATGATGATCCGGATCGTATTGCTCTGGCTGAGTCTAGACTACGTCTGTTATGCCAGAGTAAACAATCCGCAGAGATATACTGTTCAGAATTTCGGAGATGGGCAGCAGATACGTGTTGGAATGATGCTGCACTCCGAAGTCAATTTTGCTATGGTCTTTCAGAGGGATTGAAAGATGCATTTGCCTTTCATGAAAGACCTACCTCCTTGGATTCTGCTATGTCTCAGGCTGTTCGTATTGACAGGCATCTTAGAGAGAGAGGAGAGATCTCTCCTTCCTGTCATACTCAGTCCCGGGACAGTGCAGCGGTCTCATTCTGTGCACAGGGGTCTCAGTCGCTGTCAGCCCCTTCTGAGCAGGAGTCCATGCAGCTGGGGTTGATTGCCTCTGACAATAGAAGATTCAGCCCGCAGGGGAGGGTTTGTTTTTGTTGTGGAGGTATAAATCATCTGGCAAATGTTTGTCCCTCTAGGAGATTCAGGCAGTTTTCTGGGAGTAATAAAGAGACAAAAAGGAAAAAATCTTTTAAAAATGTTCCGTCTGTTACTATTGGCAGGGTTGAGGCGGAAATTGAAGGTTTTCCGTTTGCTTGTAGTTCCCGTTTTGTCCTGCCTGCTAGGGTGGCGCTAGAGAGCAAGAGCATTTTTTGTGAGATTTTTGTGGATAGTGGAGCAGCTGTCAACCTCATTGATAATCAATTTGCAATAACTCATGGTTTCCAGGTATGCACTTTGGGAAAGGATATTCCTGTTTTTGCTATTGATTCAGCTCCACTTTCTCAGAAATCATTAAAGGGCATAGTTCACAATATCCGTTTAATTGTGAGTGATGCTCATGTTGAGGATGTGTCATGTTTCGTCCTTAGCGGTTTGCCTACTCCTCTAGTGTTGGGGCTACCCTGGCTCACTAAACATAACCCCACTATTGATTGGCAAGCGAGGCAAATAAATGGTTGGAGTGACTTTTGCAGAGAGAATTGCCTCATAACATCTGTTTCTGAGGTTTCTACTAAGACTGTACCACCTTTCCTCTCAGAATTTTTGGATGTCTTCTCTGAGAGTGGAGTTCAGGGTTTACCTCCGCACAGGGAGTATGATTGCCCTATTAATCTCATCCCAGGCGCCAAGCTGCCTAAATCTCATTTATACAATCTCTCCCAACCTGAGAGGGTCGCTATGCGGGCTTATATCTCTGAGAGTCTGAGAAAAGGACACATACGACCCTCGAAGTCACCTGTTGCCGCTGTTTTTTTCTTTGTTAAGAAAAAAGATGGTTCTTTAAGACCTTGTCTGGATTTCAGGGAGCTGAACAGTATCACTATTCGTGATCCTTATCCGCTTCCTCTGATCCCGGACCTGTTTAACCAGGTTGTTGGGGCTAAAGTCTTTTCTAAATTAGACCTAAGAGGGGCATACAACCTGGTTAGGGTCAGAGAAGGAGACGAATGGAAGTAGGCTTTCAATACCCCTGAGGGCCATTTTGAGAATTTGGTTATGCCTTTTGGTTTGATGAATGCCCCAGCCGTTTTTCAGCATTTCGTCAACAGCATTTTTATCATTTAATGGGAAAATTTGTATTAGTGTATTTGGATGACATTTTGATTTTTTCTCCTGATTTCAAGACTCATAAGGAACACTTATGTCAGGTCTTGCTCATCCTGCGGGAGAATAAATTATACGCGAAACTGGAAAAATGTGTGTTTGCGGTTCCAGAAATCCAATTTCTGGGGTTTCTTGTCTCCGCTTTTGGTTTTCGCATGGACCCCGAGAAGGTCCGCGCTGTGCTTGAGTGGGAGCTTCCTGAGAATCAGAAGGCGATGATGCGTTTTTTGGGCTTTGCCAATTATTACAGGAAATTTATTTTGAATTATTCCTCTGTTGTTAAACCACTCACTGATATGACCAGAAAGGGGGTAGATTTTTCTTCCTGGTCGGTAGAGGCGCGTAAGGCCTTTTCTAATATCAAGGAGAGTTTTGCTTCCGCTCCCATCCTAGTACAACCTGATATTTCGTTAACCTTCATAGTTGAGGTTGATGCTTCTGAGGTAGGGGTGGGTGCGATCTTGTCTCAGGGTTCCTCTCCTGCCAAATGGCAACCGTGTGCCTTTTTCTCAAAGAAACTCTCCTCCGCAGAGAGAAATTATGATGTGGGAGATAGGGAATTGTTGGCCATCAAGTTGGCTTTTGAGGAATGGCGCCATTGGCTAGAGGGAGCCAGACACCCTATTACCGTGTTTACTGACCATAAAAATCTGGCCTACTTGGAGTCAGCCAAGCGTCTGAACCCGAGACAGGCCAGATGGTCTTTGTTCTTTTCAAGGTTTAATTTTGTTGTTACGTTCCGCCCTGGGGTTAAGAATGTGAAGGCAGATGCCCTGTCACGTTGTTTTCCGGGAGGTGGGAATTTTGAAGACCCGGGTCCCATTTTGGCTGAAGGTGTGGTGGTCTCTGCTCTTTTTCCTGAATTGGAGGCAGAGGTGCAGGCAGCCCAGTCAGAAGCTCCTGATCTTTGTCCTCCTGGGAGGTTGTTTGTGCCTCTCGCTTTGAGACACAAGATTTTTAAAGAACACCACGACATGGTCCTTGCTGGGCACCCGGGGGCAAGAGCCACACTGGATCTCATCGCTCGGAGATTCTGGTGGCCTGCGCTTCGTAAGTCGGTTGAGGGTTTTGTGGCAGCTTGCGAGACTTGCGCTCGTGCCAAGGTCCCTCATTCACGGCCATCAGGTCCTCTCCTTCCTTTGCCCATTCCTTCCCGTCCTTGGACACATCTGTCCATGGACTTCATAACGGACTTTCCTCGTTCCTCGGGGAAGTCTGTGATTCTGGTGGTGGTGGACCATTTTAGCAAAATGGTACATTTTATCCCTTTTCCTGGTTTTCCCAATGCTAAGACGCTGGCGCAGGCATTTATTGACCACATTGTCAAATTGCATGGGATTCCTTCAGACATAGTCTCTGATAGGGGCACGCAGTTTGTTTCCAGATTCTGGAAGGCTTTCTGTTCTCGCTTGGGGGTTCGGTTGTCATTCTCTTCTGCTTTCCATCCGCAGTCGAATGGCCAGACAGAGCGCGTCAATCAGAATCTGGAGACATATCTGCGCTGTTTTGTGGCGGAGAATCAGGAGGATTGGTGTTCTTTTTTGTCCCTTGCTGAGTTTGCTTTAAATAACCGTCGTCAGGAGTCCTCTGATAAGTCACCATTTTTTGGTGCATATGGGTTCCATCCGCAGTTTGGGACTTTCTCGGGAGAGGGCTCTTCTGGTTTGCCTGATGAGGACAGATTCTCCTCGTCTTTGTCATCTATTTGGCAAAAGATTCAGGATAATCTTAAGAGCATGAGTGAGAGATATAAGCGTGTGGCGGATAAGAGACGTGTGCCTGGTCCGGACCTGAATGTTGGTGATCTGGTGTGGTTGTCTACCAAGAATATCAAATTGAAGGTTCCCTCCTGGAAGTTGGGTCCTAGGTTTATTGGGCCTTACAAGATCCTGTCTGTCATCAATCCTGTTGCCTACCGTCTTGATCTTCCTCAGACTTGGAAGATCCATAATGTTTTTCATAAGTCCTTATTGAAACCTTATGTTCAACCTATTGTACCCTCGCCTTTGCCTCCTCCTCCGATTATGGTTGATGGAAATCTTGAATTTCAGGTCTCTAGGATTGTGGATTCTCGTCTTGTCCGCGGTTCCCTCCAGTATCTCGTTCATTGGGAGGGTTATGGTCCTGAGGAGAGGATGTGGGTCCCAGTGACGGACATTAAGGCCTCTCGTCTCATCAGGGCTTTCCATAGGTCCCATCCTGAGAAGGTGGGCTCTGAGTGTCCAGAGTCCACTCCTAGAGGGAGGGGTACTGTCACAGCCAGACAGCTGAGAAGCGCTCACAGGAGCTTCTCAGATCCTCCTCCTTGAATTTCTTTGTTTTGGTTTAGTTTCTCATCTCGTTAGTCTATCTCAGCTGTCATGCAGTTGGACTGATTGCTACCCTTTAAGTTCCTCCCCATAATGCAGTAGTGTGCGGCTGATACAACTTCCTGGAGTGTGTGTGCATGCTGTTCCCAGTTCCCAGTTCCCAGTCCTCAGTCGTCAGTCGTCTGCAAGATAAGTGCTGTTTATGTATTTATGATTTTGTCTTTTCTGGATCCAGGTGACCCTGACTCCCTCCGTGTCAGTGTAGGGAGCCGGTGGTCGTGTCCCTTCACTATTGTAGGGTCTTCAGGTAATAGATAGCCGAGGAACGTAAATATGCGGCCATCCACCTTTGGGGTGTTCGCATAGGCTGAGCAGTGAGGGAGAGCGGCAGGTCTATTGCAATTGTGCAATCCTTAGTTGTGGATCCAGAGAGACATTGTTTATATGGTATTGTCTTGTTTCCTGTACACCATCCGTGACATGTATGACCACACGGCAGGGCGCAGAAGGAATGAAACGCCATATGGCCTTTGCAGGGCAGATTTTGATGGACTGTTTTTTTTGACACCATGTCCCATTTGAAGCCCCCCTGATGCACCCCTAGAGTAGAAACTCCAAAAAAGTGACCCCATTTTATAAACTACATGCCTCAAGATATATAAAACTGATTTTTACAAACTTTGTTAACCCTTTAGGTGTTCCACAAGAATTAATGAAAATTGGAGATGAAATTTCAGAATTTCACTTTTTTTTGCAGATCTACCATTTTAATCATTTTTTTCTGCTAACAAAGCAAGGGTTAATAGCCAAACAAAACTCAATATTTATTGCTGTGTTTCTGTAGTTTACAGAAACACCCCATATGTTGTCGTAAACTGCTGTAACGGCACATGGCAGGGCGCAGAGGGAATGGAACGCCATATGGTTTTTGGAGGGGAGATTTCACTGGGATAATTTTAACTTGCCATGTCACATTTGATGCACCCCTAGAGTAGAAACTCCAAAAAAGTGACCCAATTTTGGAAACTATGGGATAAGGTGGCAGTTTTGTTGGTACTTTTTTAGGGTACAGAGGATTTTTGGTTGCTCTATATTACACTTTTTTTTTATAGCAAGGTAACAAAGAAAATGCTGTTTTGGCACTGTTTTTATTTCTTGTTATTTACAACGTTCATCTGACAGGTTAGATCATGAGTTTTTTTTATAGAGCAGCTTATTACGGACGCGACAATACCAAATATGATTACTTTTTTGGTTGTTTGTTTCAGTTTTACAAAAGCATTTTTGAAAAAAAGGATTTTTTAGTGTCTCTATATTCTGAAAGCCATAGATTATTTTTTTTTTAGGTATAAGATGATGGTTTGATTGGTACTATTTTAAGGTGCATATGACTTTTTGATAGCTTGGTATTACACTTTTTGTGACGTAAGGTGACAAAAAATAGCTTTTTTGACGTAGGTTCTTTTTCTTTTTTTTTACGGTGTTCACCTGAGGGGTTAAATCATGTGATAGTTTTATAGAGCAGGTCATTACGGACAAGGAAATACCTAATATGTATATTTTTTTTATTTATTTAAGTTTTACACAATAGCATTTTTTAAACCCAAAAAAATCATGTTTTAGTGTCTCAAAAGTCTGAAAGCCATAGTTTTTCTATTTTTTGAGCGATTGTCTTAGCTAGGATATCATTTTTGCAGGATGAGATGACGGTTTGATTGGTAAAATTTTGGGGTGCGTATGACGTTTTGATCGTTTGCTATTACACTTCTTGTGATGTAAGGTGACAAAAAAATGGCTTTTTTGACACATTGTTTTTTATTTTTTTTACGGTGTTCATCTGAGGGGTTAATTCATGTGGTATTTCTATAGAGCATGTTGTTAGGGATGCGGCGATACCTAATATGTATACTTTTTTTTATTCTTTTTACATTTAACACAATAAAAGCATTTTTTAAACAAAAAAATATCATGTTTTAGTGTCTCCATAGTCTAAGAGCCATATTTATTTTTTATTTTTTGGGCGATTGTCCTATGTAGGGGCTAATTTTTTGCGGGATGAGGTGACAGATAGATTGTTACTATTTTGGGGGGCATGCGTCTTTTTGATCGCTTGGTGTTGCACTTTTAGTGATGTAAGGTGACAAAAATGGCTTTTTTTGACACAGTTTTTTTTTTTTTTTGCTATGGTGTCTATCGGACGGGGTGGATCATGTGAGCCGGTTGTTACGGATGCGGCAATACCTAATATGTGTGTTTTATCTTTTTATTTTTTTAATTTTTTTTTATAAAATCAGGGGAAAGGGGCATTTTTTTTCTTTTTTTAACTTGAAACGTAATTTTTTTATTTAAATTTTTTTTTTTACTTTTTTTTTTAAAAACTTTATTTCTATACCACTCTGGGAAATCAACTTTTGGGGGTCTTATCCCCTCTGCAATGCATTACAATACATCTGTATTGTAATGCAATGCCTGTTAGTGTATTACACAGAGTAATACACTAACAGGTTGCCTAGGAGACCCAGCCTGAGGGTGGATCTCCTTGGCACCCGTAGAAGGCAGGTCCCCATGCCGCGCAAGGAATTGGGCAGCCTCTGCACGGCATCAGGTTGCTTTGTCACACATCAGGTCCCCGCCACAGTAGCGCGGGGACCCGATGCGCTCCTTCACCCGCCGCAAACCACTTCTATGTCGCGGTCAGCGTTGACCGTGGCACAGAATGGGTTAATCCGCCGGCATCGCTGTAAACAGCGATGTCGGCAGATACAGCAGGGGCCCGGCTACCAGGGACTGCCGGACCCCTGCAGCTCCTGCACCCGCTCGATCAGCCTGCCGTGCATGTACGGTGAAATGCGTTCTGGCACAGCATCCCCCGCTGTACATGCACAGCATTTTGCGTTAAAGGGTTAAAGGGTTCTCATTAAAATGTGGTGCTATTTAATATAATACCTCATGTGGATTACAAATGACTCTTACACTATTTGTTCCAGTTTGATGAACTTAGCAAGTTAAGCACCCAAGGAATGGACTCAAAGGTATACCTGAGCTCTTTGCAGTCTTTAATGTGAAAGTTATTTGCTTTTTGTATTTGCACTATATTTTTGCACTAATGTTTTAACATTTCTGCAATGTTCAAGCACTTTCACCCATTGTCTGGACTCTTTTACGGGTACAACTATGTGATCCTATGCACTACAAATGGACTTTGATAAAAAAATATTGTTAGCCAGATAACTAGCACCTTACTTCATTGCTCATATGGACTGCCTCTTAGGACGTTAATATTAATGGTCTTATGTTACCTTGTGTTAGGTTAGAGAGCCTACGCATTGTATTGTGTTACTACTACACAAAAGGTAACCAAGTGGTAAGTCACAAGCAGGTCTAACAACGTCAAGGGTAACCCCTCTGCTGATAAATGTGTGTTTATGTATGTCTAGATGTCCTAAGGCCTTGTGCGCAGCCGTGAGCGGTCCGTAGTAACCCGGCCTGGATTCCTGCTGAGAGCAGGAGTGCACGCTGCACTACAGTAATACACTCGTATAGATCATAGCAACCAATGACACTGTGTGCTCTTTCTCTCAGCAGGATGCCAGGCCGGATACCATGGACCGCTCACGGCCGTGGAACACGGCCGTGTGATTTCGGCTTTAACCCCTTAGGGACCCATGACGTATCGGTACGGCATGGTTCCCGAATCCTTAAGGACCCATGATGTACCGGTACGTCATGTGTTGTTCCGATCACCGCCGGTGATCTGAACAAGGTGCCTGCTCAAATCATTGAGCAGGCACCTCGGCTAAATGCGCGGGGGGGTCCCGTGACCCCCCCCCGTGTCAATTCAAACCTGCGGTTTGCGGCTTTTCTAAGTTGCAGCAGCGGCGGTGGTGCCATCGGGTTCCCATGGGGCTGTGGGGGGAACCCGATGGCATGGAAGGCAGCCCCCTGGATCTCACAGGCCGGAAGCTGTATGAGTAATACACATAGTATTTCTCATACAGCCCATGCATTCCAATAAAGAAGTATTGGAATGCATTGTAAAGGATTAGACCCCCAAAAGTTCAAGTCCCAAAGTGGGACAAAAAATTCTGTAAAAAAAAAGTTAAAAAAATAAAGTTTCCCCCCCAAAAATTAAAAGTTTTAAGAAAAAATAAACAAAAACGTAATTTCCCCCAAATAAAGTAAAAAAAAAAATAGGTATATCGCCGCGTCCTTATCGACCGGCTCTATAAACATATCACATGAACTAACCCCTCAGATGAACACCGTAAAAAAATAAAAATAAAAACTGCTAAATAAATTTTTTTTTGTCACCTTACATCACAACAGCAAGCGATCAAAAAGGCGTTTGCCCACCAAAATAGTACCAATATAACCGTCACCTCATCCCGCAAAGAATGAGCCCCTACCTGAGACAACCGCCTAAAAAATAAAAAAACTATGGCTCAGAATATGGAGACATTAAAACATATTTTTTTTGTTTTAAAAAAGCTGTTATTGTGTAAAACTTACATAAATAAAAAAAAGTATACATATTTGGTATCGCCACGTTTGTATCGACCGGCTCTATAAAAATATCACATGTCCTAACCCCTCAGATGAACACCGTAATTTTTTTTTTTAAAAACCTGTGCTAAATAAACCATTTTTTGTCACCTTACATCACAAAAAGTGTAATAGCAAGCGATCTAAAAGTCACACGCACCCAAAAATAGTGGCAATAAAACCATCATCTCATCCAGCAAAAATCATACCCTACCCATGGTAATCGCCAAAAACTGAAAAAATTATGGCTCTCAGACTATGGAAACACTAAAACATGATTTTTTTTGTTTCAAAAAAGAAATCATTGTGTAAAACTTACATAAATAAAAAAAAGTATACATATTAGGTATCGCCGCATCCGTGACAACCTGGTCTATAAAAATATCACATGATCTAACCTGTCAGATGAATGTTGTAAATAACAAAAAATTAAAACGGTGCCAAAACAGCTATTTCTTGTTACCTTGCCTCACAAAAAGTGTAATATAGAGCAACCAAAAATCATATGTACCCTAAACTAGTACCAACAAAACTGCCACCCTATCCCGTAGTTTCTAAAATGGGGTCACTTTTTTGGAGTTTCTACTCTAGGGGTGCATCAGGGGGGCTTCAAATGGGACATGGTGTCAAAAAAAACAGTCCAGCAAAATCTGCCTTCCAAAAACCGTATGGCATTCCTTTCCTTCTGTGCCCTGCCGTGCGCTTGTACAGCAGTTTATGACCACATATGAGGTGTTTCTGTAAACTACAGAATCAGGGCCATAAATATTGAGTTTTGTTTGGCTGTTAACCCTTGCTTTGTTACTGGGAAAAATTAATTAAAATGGAAAATTTGCCAAAAAATTGAAATTCTGAAATTTCATCTCCATTTGCCAATAACTCTTGTGGAACACCTAAAGGGTTAACGACGTTTGTAAAATCGGTTTTGAATACCTTGAGGGGTGTAGTTTCTTAGATGGGGTCACTTTTATGGAGTTTCTACTCTAGGGGTGCATCAGGGGGGCTTCAAATGGGACATGGTGTCAAAAAAACTGTCCAGCAAAACCTGCCTTCCAAAAACCGTATGGCATTCCTTTCCTACTACACCCTGCTGTGTGCCCGTACAGCAGTTTACAACCACATATGGGGTGTTTCTGTAAAGTACAGAATCAGGGCTATAAATATTGAGTTTGGTTTGGCTGTTAACCCTTGCTTTGTAACTGGAAAAAAAAAATTAAATGGAAAATCTGCCAAAAAAGTGAAATTTTGAAATTGTATCTCTATTTTACATTAATTCTTGTGGAACACCTAAAGGGTTAACGACATTTGTAAAATCAGTTTTGAATACGTGGAGGGGTGTAGTTTCTTAGATGGGGTCACTTTTATGGAGTTTCTACTCTAGGGGTGCATCAGGGGGGCTTCAAATGGGACATGGTGTCAAAAAAACCAGTCCAGCAAAACCTGCCTTCCAAAAACCGTATGCCATTCCTTTCCTTCTGCGCCCTGCCGTGTTTCCGTACAGCGGTTTACGACCACATATAAGGTGTTTATGTAAACTACATAATCAGGGCCATAAATATTGAGTTTGATTTGGCTGTTAACCCTTGCTTTGTAACTGGAAAAAAATTATTAAAATGGAAAATCTGCCAAAAAAGTGAAATTTTGAAATTGTATCTCTATTTTCCATTAATTCTTGTGGAACACCTAAAGGGTTAACAAAGTTTGTAAAATCAGTTTTGAATACCTTGAGGGGTGTAGTTTATCGAATTGGGTCATTTTTGGGTGGTTTCTATTATGTAAGCCTTGCAAAGTGACTTCAGACCTGAACTGGTCCCTAAAAATTGGGTTTTTGAAAATTTCTGAAAAATTTCAAGATTTGCTTCTAAACTTCTAAGCCTTGTAACATCCCCAAAAAATAAAATATCATTCCCAAAATGATCCAAACATAAAGTAGACATATGGGGAATGTATAGTAATAACTATTTTTAGAGGTATTACTATGTATTATAGAAGTAGAGAAATTAAAACTTGGAAATTTGCAATTTTTTACAAATTTGGGGTAAATTTGGTATTTTTTTTATAAATAAAAATGATTTTTTTTTACTTCATATTACCAGTGTCATGAAGTACACAATATGCGACAAAAAAACAATCTCAGAATGGCCTGGATAACTCAAAGCGTTTTAAAGTTATCAGCACTTAAAGTGACACTGGTCAGATTTGCAAAAAATGGCCAAGTCCTTAAGGTGAAATAGGGCTGAGTCCTTAAGGGGTTAAGGAAATATGTTAAGCTACCGGTTTAGTCATCAAGGTGACCGTGCGAAAAGCTTTATGTAGACCTTGGTGCTTGGAAGGGATTACAGGATGAAGCCACACTTCTATTTGCAGGCGTTTCATAGCATCGTCATGGAGGGAATATGGTACATGGCACCGCCACGCTTCCGGTGGTACTGTAAGCCGTGTACCTGTTACTTCAGGCGCCACACAGTAAATCACAATCAGTAACCAGGTGAACTGACCTGCGTCTGTTCTGGGCCCGAGGATGTTGCTTACCCGGGATGGCCACCAACCTCTCAGCAACCGTGCGGCCTTGCTTAATAATAAGGCTTCTGTCCACACACTGTAAATGGTCTTCCGGGGACAATCTCTCTTTCAAAGAGCTGGATCCAGCAAGGGGACAACTGCTACTCTCCTTCCTCTGCGTGTCTATTCACTCCTGGACATCCGCAAGCCAGGATGGAATCGGATTCAGTCTCCCACAGAACAATCCTTCCCTCATGTCAGATCAGCTCAGACTTCCTGGTTCACTCAGAAAACAGCCTGCATGAGTCATCACCTGCTTTACATATGCAAATCCCAGGGTGTGCTGGTTGTAGCTGCAAAACAGTGGCCTCTAGTGCCCGGAATGCCAAATGACAGTTTCAATACAATTTAAAGGGAGTCTGTCATCAAAGTTTCACCTTTTTAACCCTTCCCATAGCTTTCTAGCAGCCTTACAGTTAATAAAAACGTTACTTTTATGAGCAATCTTGGACTTATAAAACTGGCAAAAACAACTTAGTAGCATATGCAAATGAGGGCTCGCAAGTGCCCAGGGGCGGCGTTACCCTCGTAGGTGCCCAGCTAGCTCAGCCTTATCGTCGCTTCCACCCGTCCATTCTTTCCCTCTGCCCACCCATCCTTTCCCTCTGACCGCCCATCTACTTACTTCTTGTTTCTCCGAGATCCGTCGGCCGGCGCATGCACACTGCGATGCCTATTCCTTGTACGGCATCACAGTAATTAATGCGCATGCGCCGGCTAATGGCACGAAGCCGGCGCATGCGCATTAATTACTGTGATGCCGTACAAGGAATGGGCATCGCAGTGCGCATGCGCTGGCCGATGGACTGAGGGCGCAGGCGTGGGTCCTCGGCGAAACAAGAAGTAAGTAGATGGGCGGTCAGAGAGAAAGAATGGGCGGGGGGAAGCGACAATAAGGCTGAGCTAGCTGGGCACCTACGAGGGTAACGCCGCCCCTGGGCACTCGCGAGCCCTCATTTGCATATGCTACTAAGTTGTTTTTTGCCGGTTTTATAAGTCCAGGATTGATCATAAAGGTAACGTTTTTATTAACTGTAAGGCTGCTAGAAAGCTATTGGAAGGGTTAAAAAGGTGAAACTTTGATGACAGACTCCCTTTAAGCACAAACATTATACAGGCAGAGCTGTTCCACAATTTCACATACCACCCCACTAGAGGTTGTCGTCCTCGGAAACTCTCCCCATACAAACTCATCCTGGGCATAGCACTGTGGAGGCACACCAGCATTGGTCCTCGCTGACCTTCTCAGATTGAGGGGCTCTGAAATACTGCGGACATCAGGCATATTTGACAAGAGAGGAGCTGTTGAATGTTCAGCATTGCACCTGGGTGGCAAATCGGCCACAGCCGGAACCTCTGTGGACACCTGGGCAGGGACAACCCACCATTCCTCCTCTTCCTCATCTGAGGGACTTTCCTCCATACTCGGATCGTGAGGAGGCACCCCCTCCACCCACTCCAGCTCATCAAAGTTGCAACGTCTCAACATATTATGGTGTAAGTTCCGTGAGGGTCCCCCTGTCCCTACTGGCTCTCCCTCATAGACCGGAAGAGCGGGGTCTACCCTTCTCTTCACCGTGTGTGGAACCGCCTTCGACCGTCCATCCAATTTCCCAGATGGCCGTTTGGCTTTGACCATCACCCGATCACCCGGGACATGCCTATCTTTCTGCACTGGTCTTGGGTTAAGGTGTACCACCTGTCCCACAACCTTGTGGACCACTCTCAGCCGGCGGCGGTGCTCCTGCACCCATGCGGTGGTACTTCTCGGTGGGGGCTCCATCGGGTTAGGCATGTGGAGATCTTCAATCTCCTGTCCGGCTCTTCCAAACATGAGCATATGTGGAGAGTATCCGGTGGTACTGTGTACTCTGTTGTTATAGGCCCACATCAACTCAGGTAGGTACGCGGGCCACTGGGCTTTTTGACTGTCTTCCAGAGTTCGCAGCCCCGTTACCTTGTGGGTGATACGGAGTGGTGCGGGAGCGTTCAATCCCATACATCTGGTACAGTTCATTCATTAAAGTACCCTGAAAGCATGCTCTCTGGTCAGAATGTATCCTCCGTGGACACCCGAACACCTGTATAAAGTGTTTACAGACAGCTTCGGCGGCCGCCTCTGCGGTTTGGTCTCTGGTGGGCACAGCCACCGCATACTTGGTAAAGTGATCTGTCATGACTAGACAGTACAAGTGTCCCGAGGTAGAGTATCCAATCTGTACATAATTGATCATCAGAAGTTCTAGGGGCGCTGAGGTGCGAATGGTCTGCACAGAAGCCCGGTGTTCAGTACTCTTACTCAGCCCGCAGGATCGACACTTAAGACATGCCGCGGCCACCATGTCGGCCAGATCTGGACAGTATACCAGCCGTTGGAGCCACTTGAATGTTTTGCGCTTCCAAAATGAGCTCCCTTTTCATGAGCTTCCCTGGCGGCCTCTGGTCCCAACGACATGGGAATGACAATCTGTTGCCGGTACTGCAGCTCTGACTGTAAGTACCGTATTTTTCGCCCTATAAGACGCACCGGCCCATAAGATGCACCTAGGTTTTTGAGGAGGAAAATAAGAAAAAAAATATTTTGAACCAAAAGGTATGCTTTTGGTGGGTTTTGAACTAATTGTGGTCTGTGGATGGCGCACTGTTATGGGGGATCTGTGGATGGCGCACTGTTATGGGGGATCTGTGGGTGACACTTATGGGGGATCTGTGGGTGACACTTATGGGGGATCTGTGGGTGGCTCTTATTGGGGTCTCTGGATGGCATTGTTATGGGGATCTGTGTATGACAGTTATGGGGGGGATCTGTGGATGACACATATATAGCATCTTACATAGTAACATAGTAACATAGTACATAAGGCCGAAAAAAGACATTTGTCCATCCAGTTCGGCCTGTTATCCTGCAAGTTGATCCAGAGGAAGGCAAAAAACCCTGTGAGGTAGAAGCCAATTTTCTCCACTTTAGGGGAATAAAAAATTCCTTCCCGACTCCAATCATGCAATCAGAATAACTCCCTGGATCAACGACCCCTCTCTAGTAGCTATAGCCTGTAATATTATTACGCTCTAGAAACACATCCAGGCCCCATCTTATGCTATGTGTTATCCACAGATCCCCTCCATAAGTGTCCCTGTAGTGAATGACCCTCAATACAGGGGGTGGGGGTCACATCTGCTTTTATAATGACAGCGGAGCCCGTGCAGTGACTGTATTCTACTACACGGGCCCCGCTCACTGTATAATCGTATCTCTAATAGTTAATTGTTATGTATATACTGTAATTGCATAATCAGCGCCTGTATACTTGCAAGCGCTCGGTAGGTAGCAGAGAGGAGGGAGGAGGCAGGCCGGGAGGACGGTCGCTGGCAGAGTGAGTCACTACGTCACGCGCCTGTGCTGCCTGCTTCATTTATAAAGTGGGCGGCGCAGGCGCGTGACGTAGTGACTCACGCTGCCAGCGCCCGTCCTGCCTCCTCCCTCCTCTCTGCTACCGAGCGCTTGTAAGTATACAGGCGCTGATTATGCGATTACGGTATATACATAACAATTAACTATTAGAGATACTATTATACAGTGAGTGGGGCCCGTGTAGTAGAATACAGTCACTGCACGGGCCCCGCTGTCATTATAAAAGCAGATGCCGGCCCCTAGCCCCTCCTCCCTCACAGCTGATACACCCACCGCGGTGCCGCGCGGCAGGTGTATCATTGAAAATTCTGCAAAATCAGCAGCATTCGCCCCATAAGACGCACTGCTATTTCCCCCCCACTTTTGGGGGGGAAAAAGTGTGTCTTATAGGGCGAAAAATACGGTATATGATCCGGCACAGGAGGCCCTGGGTAATTGTCAGCTTGTCCCACTGCCTTAACAACTTCTGACCCTCTGGAGTCAGACGGGCTCGTTCTTCTGTGCGAGGCCAGATCTTGCTCCGAACCCATACTTTCACTTTACACAAATCCTGGCAGCTATTCTGGACTCTCTCCCAATCAGTCAACGTTTTACCCAGCACCAGGGTCATTCCAGACGCCACCCCACTTGAATGTGCCACATTCGGGAACAGAGGTAAGCGACCAAGGTCAGGAGTTTCAGTGTCTTCTAACTCCTGATCGGCTCTCTGAGTCGACTGTCCTACTGGAACTTGAGAGAGTGCATCGGCGTTGCCGTTCTCCCTACCGGACTGGACCTTGATACGGTATTGATACTTAGAAAGGCGGGCCAACCACCTTTGCCCGAGTGCACCGAGCTTGGCTTTCTCCAGGGGTGCCAATGGGTTGTTGTCCGTCATCACGGTCACTTCTGCACCAGTCAGGTATTCTGCAAACCTTTCGGTCATGGCCCACACCAGTGCCAGTAGTTCCAGTTTAAAGGAGCTATAGTTATCAGGGTTGTGTTCTGACTCTCTAAGGGACCGGCTCCCATAGGCGATGACTCTCTCCTGTCTATCCTGGATTTCGGATAGTATGGCCCCCAGACCATGTAGTCTTTCGTCAGTGTACAGCGGGAATGGGGTTTCAAACTGCGCGTAAGCCAGGATCGGGGCATTGGTCAGCGCCTCTTTCACTGCTTCAAAGGCCTCTTGTTGTCGGGGCCCCCAGTCGACGGGATGTTTCTTCGGGCCCCCAGCCATGCCTCTTAGCAAGTCGTTTAACGGGCCCACCAGATGAGCGAATTTGGGTATAAACCTCTGGTAGTAGCCGGCCAGTACAACGAACACCCGTACCTCCCGTAGTGTAGTTGGCCGGGGCCAATTCTGAACGGCCTCCACCTTGCTGGGGGCCAGTTTTACCCCCTCCTGGGTGACCACATGTCCTAAATACTCAATCTGCTGTTGGAACAGCTGGCACTTTTTGGGATTGATCTTGAGCCCATGGTCTTGTAGCCGTCCCAAGACTTGTCGCAGCTTCTGGAGGTGATCTTCAAAGGAGGCCCCAAACACTACAGTCGTGGCCAAAAGTTTTGAGAATGACACAAATATTAGTTTTCACAAAGTTTGCTGCTAAACTGCTTTTAGATCTTTGTTTCAGTTGTTTCTGTGATGTAGTGAAATATAATTACACGCTCTTCATACGTTTCAAAGGCTTTTATCGACAATTACATGACATTTATGCAAAGAGTCAGTATTTGAAGTGTTGGCCCTTCTTTTTCAGGACCTCTGCAATTTGACTGGGCATGCTCTCAATCAGCTTCTGGGCCAATTCATGACTGATAGCAACCCATTCTTTCATAATCACTTCTTGGAGTTTGTCAGAATTAGTGGGTTTTTGTTTGTCCACCCGCCTCTTGAGGATTGACCACAAGTTCTCAATGGGATTAAGATCTGGGGAGTTTCCAGGCCATGGACCCAAAATGTCAACGTTTTGGTCCCTGAGCCACTTAGTTATCACTTTTGCCTTATGGCACGGTGCTCCAAACTGTTGTTGGATTGTTGGAAGAAGTTGCTGTTGGAGGGTGTTTTGGTACCATTCTTTATTCATGGCTGTGTTTTTGGGCAAAATTGTGAGTAAGCCCACTCCCTTGGATGAGAAGCAACCCCACACATGAATGGTCTCAGGATGCTTTACTGTTGGCATGACACAGGACTGATGGTAGCGCTCACCTTTTCTTCTCCGGACAAGCCTTTTTCCAGATGCCCCAAACAATCGGAAAGAGGCTTCATCGGAGAATATGACTTTGGCCCAGTCCTCAGCAGTCCATTCACCATACTTTCTGCAGGAGATCAATCTGTCCCTGATGTTTTTTTTGGAGAGAAGTGGCTTCTTTGCTGCCCTTCTTGACACCAGGCCATCTTCCAAAAGTCTTCGCCTCATTGTGCGTGCAGATGCGCTCACACCTGCCTGCTGCCATTCCTGAGCAAGCTCTGCACTGGTGGCACTCCGATCCCGCAGCTGAATCCTCTGTAGGAGACGATCCTGGCGCTTGCTGGACTTTCTTGGACGCCCTGAAGCCTTCTTAACAAGAATTGAACCTCTTTCCTTGAAGTTCTTGATGATCCTATAAATTGTTGATTGAGGTGCAATCTTAGTAGCCACAATATCCTTGCCTGTGAAGCCATTTTTATGCAACGCAATGATGGCTGCACGCGTTTCTTTGCAGATCACCATGGTTAACAATGGAAGAACAAGGATTTCAAGCATCACCCTCCTTTTAACATGTCAAGTCTGCCATTTTAATCCAATCAGCCTGACATAATGATCACCAGCCTTGTGCTCGTCAACATTCTCACCTGAGTTAACAAGACGATTACTGAAATGATCTCAGCAGGTCTTTTAATGACAGCAATGAAATGCAGTGGAAAGTTTTTTTGGGATTAGTTTAATTTTCATGGCAAAGAAGGACTATGCAATTCATCTGATCACTCTTCATAACATTCTGGAGTATATGCAAATTGCTATTATAAAAACTTAAGCAGCAACTTTTCCAATTTCCAATATTTATGTAATTCTCCCCTGGGCAGGCATGCGGCAGTGAAGGAGAGGTAGACACAAGTTCCTCTGGGGCACACTCTGTATGGAGAGACCTGGCCTGATGTTGGGTGAGGTGCCCTGGATGTTGCAGGTGTTTTGAGTGCCTGAGGCAAGGTCCCTTTAAGGATCGTGACGCCAGTGCCTGTAACGGTGGCACACCGGTTTTCTAGTAGCAGTAATTGAGGTACACAGGTGGTATAGTGAACCAAACGTTGCTTTACTTTGGAAAACAGTCCAACTTTGTACAGACAGTTTACAGTTGATAATAATGCAGTCCCTTGTATCACAAATCCCACAGCAGGTTTACTTTCAATAATGGCAGGTATTAATCTTGCAAGATACTTGGAGGGTAAACAGTTAATGCTTAGCAGACCTATGCTGCACTATCCCCTTCAGCTATTCTAGCTGGCTGGATCCCAAGGCCCGGATGCCTAAATGCTGGCTTTAATCCTTGGTATATAAATCTTCCTCCAGTATTGACCCTTGCTTTATATTAAAGTGCCTCTGCCCATCAGCTTACTTCTCTGAGCTGGTTGTGCTGTTCCTGTGCTGGGTCTGAAGGTGGCTGCAGGTTGCTCCCAGGAGGTACATCTCTTCTCTTGGGGTAATCTTCTGAGCTAAATGAAGCTCACTTTATCTACAGGCAGGCTAGAGTTCTTCACTAGCCTCCTGGTAGTAGCTAGCAGCCAGGACTATCAAGCTGCATGTCAAGAGGAGGCCCTCAGCATATCTCCGGCTGGTGACTTCTCACTTCTGTCTCCACAGACTCCAGACCTAACTCCTCCCTGTCTGGGCCTGAACATTTATACTAGGGGCTCTCTATCTCCCTCTAGTGTCTAGGATGCCTAACTACACCCTCATAGGCCAGGGAAAACATTGCATATAAAAGCACATAGAAAATACATTAAAGTACATAGTTAAATATAATATTACTGTCCCTTGTGAGCAGAAGTGAACCAATTGACCCTTGTGTAGTGCCCACGCCTACCTAGTGGGACACTACACATTCACTTCCAGACATCCGCAAGCCAGGATGGAATCAGATTCAGTCTCCCACAGAACATTCCTTCCCTCATGTCAGATCAGCTCAGACTTCCTGGTTCACTCAGTCATCGCCTGCTTTACATATGCAAATCCCAGAGTGCACTGGTTGTAGCTGCAAAACAGTGACCTCTAGTGCCCGGAATGCCAAATGACAGTTTCAATACAATTTAAGCACAAACATTATACAGGCAGAGCTGTTCCACAATCTCACAGTACTAAGGCTCAGTATCTACAATGGGAGTATTTGAGTGCTTTGTGCAGTCTTTTTGTTTCTCTTGTTATTACTGAGAGGGACAACTGTGAATGAACACCCTACTCATACGGGCAGGAACCTAGTGGTAGCCGTTGCTATGTCAGTCTATGTATGTCATAATAGAAAATAGTCTCATGTATATTCTGGTCATGCCCGAAGATTACAACTGTAAAACTATAATACATAAAAAAGTAGACATATTAGGTATCGCCGCAGCTTTAACAACCTGCTCTATAAAAATATCACATGATCTACCCCCTCAGTTGAATGCTGTTAAAAAAAAAGGACTGTACCAAATTTGCTATTTTTTGGTCACCTTGCCCCAAAAAAGTGTCATAATGAATGATCAAAAAATCATAGGTATCCAAAAATGGTGACAATTAAAATGTCAGCTCCTCCTGCAAAAAAAAGAGCCCCTGCACAAGACGATCAGCAGAAAAATGCTTTATTATGTAAAACTGAAACAACAAAAAAATACACAATTAAATTTTTTAGGAATTGCTAAAATTCTAAGCCTTCTAACATCCTAAAAAAATAAAATGACATTTACAAAATGATGCCAACATGAAGTAGACAACTTGGAAATGTACAATAACAACTATTTTATGAGGTATCATAATCTGATTTAAAAGCAGAGACAGTCAAATTTCTAATATTGTGTATTTTTCAAAATTTTCAATTTTTTTATAAATAAAGGTGAAACATATTGACTAAAATTTACCACCAACATGAAGTACCATATTTTTAGCTTTATAAGACGCACCTGATGATAAGACGCACCTAGGTTTTTGAGGAGGAAGACAAGAAAAAAAATAGTTTGAACCAAATGGTGTGCTTTTGGTGGGTTTTGAACTAATGGGGGTCTGTGGATGATGCACTGTTATGGGAGGGATGGTGTGGATGACAGACTGTTATGGGGATCTGTAGATGACACTGTTATAGGGGATCTGTGGATGACCCTGTTATGGGGGATCTGTGGATGACACTGTTATGGGGGATCTGTGGATGACACTGTTATGGGGATCTGTGGATGACACTTATGGGGGATCTGTGGATGACACTTATGGGGGATCTGTGGATCACACTGTTATGGGGGATCTGTGAATGATGTACTGTTATGAGGGAATCTGTGGATGATGCACTGTTATGTGATTATAACCCCCATCATTCTAAATAATTCATCCATGTACTGCAGTACATTGGTGTATTGTTAAGGATGACGGGGATTATAGTCACATTAAATATAAACACTGTCCAGGGACTGTACCATTATTGGCCTGTGTTTATATTAAATATGACTATAACCTCCCTCATCCATAGGAATGCACCCATGTACTGCAGTACATCGGTTCATTCCTATAGATGAGGGGAGTTATAGTCACATTATAACACACATTTCAATTTAAGACTGGCCCCTGAGCTGTCATTCACCTAGGACTTTAGGTGACAGGCCAGGGAATAGCACCGGGTGACAGAGGGCCAGTGAAACTCTGTTGCTTTCTCTCTCACAGCAGGAGCAGCTGAGCTCTGTAACAGCGGTGCGCGTGCAGGACCGTAACTATAGGGGAAGCAGGGGAAGCAGCTGCTTTGGGGCCCTGACCTAGAAGGGGCCCATCCAGGAGGAGGAGGACTAAAAGATTTTGTCAGGGCCTCCTCAACAGTATTACACAATTTAATTATATACAGTGGCAGTATAGACAGTGTATAAAACGGATGTAACAGCTGCCGGCCCTGGTCTGAGAGAGCAATCTTTACTAGCCACAAGAATGGAGGCGGCATGAAAGGACGGGGGGAGGGGGGCCCCATTCAAAAATTTGCTGTGGGGCCCAGTCATTTCTAGCTACACCACTGCGCGCGTGGTACGGAAATGGGAGGGAGTAAGCTGATTGGTCGAGGCAGGGGCGTGCTGGGCCAGGGGGCAGGGAGGCAATTGCCCCCCAGGCCGCCCTAAATAAACGGCCGCTGGGCCGCCCGTCTTTAAAAAAAAATAATATTTTTTTAATTCTTCAGGGCCGCACCGCCGATCACCACAGGCGGCGCGGCCCTGGATGTAATTGCGGCCGTGCTATGTGCTGTGGGGCAGGGGAAGGAGAGGCGTGTCCCTCTCCTGTTCTTCTGATAGGCCGCAGGCACTAGAGGCCGGCTCAGGCAGCGTGATGACGTCATTATCATCGCGACACCTGAGCCGGGCAGCACACAGCAGGGACACAGGCCAGAAGAGGCTTGCATCGCTGCTGATGGAGGTAAGTATTAGTTTGTTTTTTTTTCTTCGCGGGGGGCTGGCACTATGGGGGGGGATATGGCACTATGGGGGGGCTTGCACTATGGGGGAGCTGGCACTATAGGGGGATGGCACTATGGGGGGCTGGCACTATGGGGGGGCTGGCGCTATGGGGGGGCTGGCACTATGGGGGGGAGCTGGCACTATGGGGGGGAGCTGGCACTATGGGGGGGAGCTGGCACTATGAGGGGAGCTGGCACTATTGGAGGAGCTGGCACTATGGGGGCATTTCTTATTGGCACATTATGGGGGGGCACCATGGGGGAGAGGAGCACTATGGGGGTATCTGGGGGCTCTAAAGGGGCTTTTTTTTTATTATTGGCACATTCTGGGGGGCACTATAGGGGAGAGCAGCACTATGGGGCATCTGGTGTTACTATAGGGGCATTATTTGGGGGCACTATGGGGAAGTGGGGCTCTAAAGGAGCCTTTTGTATTGGAACATTATGGGGGGCACTATGGCATTTGGTGGCACTAAGGGGGCATTTTTAAACTGGCACATTATGGGAGGCACTATAGGGGAGAGCGGCACTATGGGGCATTATTTGGGGGCACTATGGGGGAGTGGAGCACTATTAGGGCATATGGTGGCACTAAGAAGGGGCATTTTTATACTGGCACATTGTGGGGGAGAGGAGCACTATAGGAGCATCTGCTGGGGGCCCTAAGGGGCATTTTTTTACTGGCATATTATGGGGGACACTATGGGGAAGGGGGAGAGGAGCAGTATGAGGGCATTTACTGGGGCACTAAATAGGGGTATTTTATACTGGCATACATTATGGGGACATTAGCTCAACTGCGGGCACTAAGCGGGGGTATTTCATGTACTGTCATATTATAGGGAAAATTAGTACTACTAGGGGGTATTATGGGGAGCTTTACTACTACTGGGGGGCTATGAGGAACATGATTACTAGGGCACTATAGGGGAATTATTACTACTAAGTGTGCTCTGGCAGAGAATTATTTCTATTGGTGGGATTTTGTGGAGCACTGTTACTTTGGGGGCACCCTGGCATAGTATCAGCTTAGCACAATTATTTTTGGGGGACATTATCTTTATACTATTAGTGTCTGGGCGCAGTTATTTTTTAGAGCAGTGTGTCCTAATAATTGTAACTATCTGTGTGGTAGTAGTATTCCCAGGGGTACTGTTTCTGCAGTATAGTATTGGGGGCATAGCGGGTACAGTATTGGGGGCACTATCTGTGTGGTAGTAGTATTTCCAGGGGGACTGTTTCTGCAGTATAGTATTGGGGGTGGCAGGAAACTAATGTCTGTTTCTCAATCTCTGCAGAGATGGCGGTCTGGTCTGAATGGAGAAGATGAGGAAAGAGAACGTCTACATCAAAGGTGACATCACAGGATGTAAGAGGTATGTGGCGCTATGTAGGAGAGGAGATGCTCCTGCTCCTCCTCCTGCCATTTGCAGAAGGAGGATTCAGAGCTGGGTGAGGACGACGAAAGGGGGCAGCAGGCCACGGGCGGGTGGCAGATGGTGGGGGGGAACCACAAGCCTTGAGCAGGATCAGGGGAGGGAGGAGAGCGGAGGAGCTTCCTGGCTGTAGCTTGTTATATAAGCAGGCAGTGCAGCCAGGACAGACCCTCCCCTCTCCGTATGATGTGTAGACAGGCCTCAACTATAGAATGTCAGCTGTACAGTGTGTGTTGGGAGTGGCCTATTATATGTAGGAGGGGGTTTTAATAATGGGCGGGGCTAAAAATGGGCCACTTGACTGGATTTGCCCCCCAGGACTAAGGCTGCCAGCCCTCCCCTGGGTGGAGGCAGGGAGCAGCAGTAGTTCCCGCTGGCGCACACCACCAATCGGCGTTACATGCATGCAGGCGGCAATGCAGATTAGAAGAACTGCTCTCCTCCTCCTCTAGTATGGAGCGGACCCGAACAGCAGATCTGTGGTAAGGACATGCGGGCTGGCAGCATTCAGCATCACTGAATGCTTAACTGCCGCCGCTCGCCCCACACTTAAGAAGCGCGCTAAGGAGCAGGCTTAGCAACAGCTCCTGCTATCCTGCAATAGGCCGGCCATCTTGATTTGAGGCACATTCGCTTTATAAGACGCACTGACTAAGTGTGTCTTATAAAGGGAAAAATACGGTACAATATGTGACAAAACATTTTTTGAGCATTCAATTAATTGAAAATAACGATTAAACTGAAACAGGCTGTTTTTCAGCTGATCCAAAGTTTAGGACCACATGCCTTTAAAAGGCCAAATCTGTGCAAAAGATGTGAATTCATTGTCATTTTCTGTCAGGTAGTCACACGTTGTGATGGCAAAGGCAAAAAAACTCTCCCCTTTTGAACCTGGTCGGGTTGTTGAACTGCATAAGCAGGGTCTCTCACAGCGCGCCATCGCTGCTGCGGTAGGACGCAGTAAGACAGTCATTTGGAATTTCCAAAAATATCCTGAGGGTTATGGAACAAAAAAGTCAAGTGGAAGACCCAAAAAAATGTCACCAGCACTGAGCCGGAGGATCCAATTGGCTGTCCGTCGAGACACTGGACGATCCTCGACCCAAATTAAGGCCCTTACTGGTGCTGACTGCAGCCCCATAACCATCAGACGGCATCTGAGACTAAAGGGCTTTAAAAACAAAATACGTCTTCAAAGACCTCGTCTCCTTGAATGCCACAGAACTGCTCGTTTGGACTTTGCAAGAGAGCACCAAACATGGGACATTCAAAGGTGGAAGAAAGTTTTATTCTCTGATGATGGTCCTGATGGTTTCCAACTGGCATGACAAGCAGATCCCACCTGAGATGTTTTCTACGCGCCACAGTGGAGGGGGTCTGGGGTGCTTTTTCCTTCAGTGGAACAATGGAGCTTCAGGAAGTGCAGGGGCGTCAAACACCCGCTGGCTATGTCCAGATGTTGCAGAGAGCATTCCTCATGACTGAGGGCCCTCGTCTGTGTGGTAACGACTGGGTTTTTCAACAGGACAACGCTACAGTACACAATGCCCGCAGGACAAGGGACTTCTTCCAGGAGAATAACATCACTCTTTTGGCCCATCCTGCGTGTTCCCCTGATCTAAATCCAATTGAGAACCTTTGGGGATGGATGGCAAGGGAAGTTTACAAAATGGACAGTTCCAGACAGTAGATGGCCTTCGTGCGGCCGTCTTCATCACTTGGAGAAATGTTCCCACTCACCTCATGGAAACGCATGCATCAAGCATGCCGAAACAAATTTTAGAAGTGATCAACAATAACGGCGGAGCTACTCATTACTGAGTTCATGTTTGGAAGTTGGATTTCTGTTTTGGGGGATTTTTTTTTTTTTGGAGGTGTGGTCCTAAACTTTTGATCAGCTGAAAAACAGCCTGTTTCAGTTTATTCGTTGTTTTCATTAAATTAAATGCTCAAAAAATGTTTTGTCTCACTCCTATTTCTTCTTGTTGCATGTTGAAGCTCTACTTGGAACCTTGTTAAGATCCAGCCATGCTAAATATATTTTTTTGCCATTTTTCAAGTGGACTTTTGATCAGGACTGTATTAGTAAAAGTGTTCCAGAGTTATTACCACATCAAGTGAAACATGTCATTTTTTGCAAAATGTGGCTTGGTCCTTATGGTGAAAACTGGCTTGGTCTTGAAGGGTTTAAGTCCTAACACTGATGCTTTTGGTCTCCACTGCTGACTTCAGCCTATTTTGAGTATACACCATTTTTAGCTATGTGCATACATTCACACCTAGTCCCTATTTTTATTTTTTTTGTATACAAGGTGAAAATTTAAGCAAGGGTTTACCAATAATTATAACCAATAATTGTAACTCGGAGCTCTCTGCTTATAAGAGGGTGATGAAACTAAGCCCATGCAGCTGAGAGCGTAGACTGTACATGCTATGGAAAATGACGCATCTAACCAGCAAGTCTGGAAAAAAAAAGTCTTGATGTTTGCTCTGGGAGGTGTTTACTGAACAATTCACTTGCTGTCCTTCCATATATCACTCGTCAAGCCTTTTTGTAAATGCAGTCACGGAAAGTGTATGTTGTGGCATTATAACAAATATTACTTTCTCATCCTCTTGCATGAAACTGTAACAGAAGCATTGAATCTAAGAGACATTTAATTAAGAAGGTGTACAGTAAGACAGTATACAGGGATTTATAGCACATAAACCCTATGTAGGATCTGAGCCTAGTTTTGATAGTAATCATTATTGTCTTACCTACGGTAAGTGCAATGTTATCAGCATGTGCAGTTACAAGATTGATGCCTGAAGCTTTTGTAACTCCAGTGACCTCATGACAATACTTCCAGCCTCTAGTGTGGCCTTGTTCAGCTTTGTCATAAGGACATTGTATTACTCCAGATCACTTCAATATCTACGTATTGTATTAACATGCAAAATTGGCACTGTTGAAGCCAGTTAGGAAGCTTATGGTGATTTCAATGTGCAGAATACAGAAAAACTTAAAGGGGTTGTTCAGGTTCAGGGCTAAACCCGGATATCACATGTTCTGTATTCACTTATGGGGTCATTATGGGCTCTTTTAGAGGCGGGTGCTATACAAAGTAGCATAGTACCTGCTTCCAAGAAAAGCCTGAACCCGGGCAACCATTTTATTAATAGCAACTAAGCACAGGAATGGAGGCACAGTTAAAATTCTGTAACAGAGGTGTCGCTAGACTTTCTAGGACCCGGGACAAGTATTCAGCATCGCACCTCCCTCCTCCCACTGCACCTTCCACTCAAATGGAGGACTTCCTGCTACACCGTGTAAAGGAACCACAAACACTAGAACAGTGATTCACTTTTAGATCGTGGCTTGGTCAAAAAGGATTTTCTCCTCTGATTAGATCCCAGTGATCTGATAGTAAGCCCACTGCAATCAACCCTGTGGAACTAGAAAGGACACCAGGACTGTAAGTTCAGTAATTCTGCTGTTAGGGCACACTAGTGTTGCCCTAACCACGGCCTGTGCCATAGAGACACAGGGCATAATGTATTAGCATACAGGAGTATACTAACACATTCTAAGTATAAGATAATTTTGTAAGACAGTAATTTTATAGTGGGATTTTAAATGAACTGTAAAAAAAAAAATATATATATTTTTAAATTAATAAATTTTTATTTTCCATCCAAAACATAAATACATTTAACAGCCATGATATTACAGAAATACATTACACAATATACAGAGCTTAGATACATTTTTCTGTCATGAGTGCCAAACAGAAACATATTTATTCCCAGTCCCCCCCCTCCCCCTCCCTCTTTGTCGTTGTCTGGGGAGCACATCCGCGGCAAGAGCTAGACCTCACGACCATGTATCACGGTCGGCGTGACTATCACATACGTGATACAGAGGGAGGGAACAAGGAAGGCCCTGCCCAAGTGAGAGGGAAGGTGGTGACCCCTGACTCACCTAGCGGCTGGCACCTGGCTGCCCTGACGTCCCTAGACGGGTTCCTCACCCGTACGCCGATCACGTGCCTAAAGCCCTGGCTTTCCCTAAGCTGAGCCCTAGATAGTGAACAGGGCGGTGGGAACACTAGTCCGCACCACTAGCTCTAAAGGAAAACACCAAGGGAAGGACAGACAATACAAACTCAACATATAATCCCAGGTGGGCGACAACAGGAGACAACAAGAAGCCCAACAGGGATCCGGAGGGTAGCACTCTGGAACGACAACCAGGATTCACAACTCCAGTGGGTCAGTATAGATGTCCAGGCAGGAAGCTCTATAACTGGCAACTAGAGAAGTGTGAGGGGAGAATATAAGGAGGTTGGGAGTGGCAGACAAGAAACAGCTGAGGAGGAGAAGCTACGGATCCCTGATAGAGACAAAAAGGATAGCAAGGCAAACACAGAAAACAATCACTAAGAAACAACGTGATCTTTAGATATAGAGCGCGCAGCCACCAGCTGCGACCTCCTGACCCCGGGTATAACGGAGTCAGACGTGGCTCTTGATACCCTCGTGACACCATGTCAGCCAAGTTCTATCCCATCTGGCTTTCTGACCCTTATTATGAATAGCAAGTTTTTCATATTTCCTCACTTTATCAACCAGGTGGTGCCATTCAGATACCAGCAAAGGGTTTTTTGCGCCCCAATTCCTAGCAATTATTATCCTGGCCAACATGAGTGACTTCATCCAGAGCAGGTTTTCCCGTCCCTGCTCATCAAATACAGTGGTACCTAACACTGCAGTAGTTACATCTATCTGAGAATCAGATGAGGAGCATCTGCGGAGCTGGGAAAGAACATTGCTCCAAAAATCTTGGACCATAGGGCACGCCCAAACCAGATGTATGAAGTCTGCACATTGGGCCTGACACCTACGGCATCTATCTGTAACATCCTTATAGAACCGAGAGAGAGAGGTGGGTGTGTAGTATAAACAGTGTAGAATCCTAAACTGAATTAACCTGTGATTCCCGGATATAGAAATTTTTCGAACATTCCTATAGATTAGATCCCATTTTAATGTTTTATTATTACCAATATCTTGACCCCACTTCACCTCACTTCTGAACTTATTCAGTTTGGCCATTTCCGCTCTCCATTTACTGTAGATTAGTGAAAGGACGTACTATTCTGATATAAGTTGAAACACCAATCTATAAATTCATGTGATTTAACCATAAACACCTCTTTATCTTTAGTGCACATATATGCGGGCTTGACCTGAAAGTATTTATACTTCTCCAATATTTTAATATCTCTGTGCCCAAATATATCCACTAAGGTCCTAATATCACCATTATGTATCAATTCCTCAACCCTGGTTATTCCCTTCCTTTCCCAAAATTCAATATCCTCCATCTTATTAAATTCATTAGTGCACATTATACCATAATGGGGTGAATTTAAATATATGCGTAATTCCTAAATTAGCTTTAAGTGAATTCCATATACGTTGAATAGAGCGCGATATAATACATCCCCCCCCTCTCCCATATATCCAGTTTCTAAGATGCTAAATATGTCATGCTGGGGCCCCCTATAATTTCCAATAAGTTTGGAGAATGTATGAGAAGGTGCAGAGATGTACCACTGCAATTGAGAGGCTAAAAAATAGCCCCGTAGGCAAGGGAGGGACAAACCGCCATTCTCCTCTGCCAACCACAAATAATTCTGTTTAATACGCACGCTTTTCCTGCCCCAGATTAGTTCATTAAACAATCTCTCTAGAGATTTAAAGTGTGCGTCTTCAATCCAAATCGGGCAGGGGATCAATTGATATAATATCTGTGGGAGGAGAACCATTTTGATTAAAGCAATTCTGTCCGCCTGCCCCAGCGTCAACTTTTGCCACACATATATTTAGTTTTTAATTTTTTCTACCAATGGGATAATATTCAATTTGGTATAATCCTTCACCATAGGGCTGATCCGAACCCCCAGATATTCCAATGAATCTGTTAACCTTAGGCATCTAACCTCCCTGACACTGACTGGGGGTATTTTATTTAGTGGGAGCAGAGCTGACTTCTGTCAGTTCACTTCATATCCCGAGAAGACCCGAGAAAAAAAAATATTTAAAAAGCTAAAAAATAAGCAATTATTATGCATAATGTATGCCCAGTACAATGCATATTATGTAAAAAGTAAAAAAACAAACTACACTTATTAGGTATCCAAATGACTGAACCTGAGCAACTCATTTAACAGGCTATTTTTTGTGAAATACAGTCAGGTCCATAAATATTGGGACATCGACACAATTCTAACATTTTTGGCTTTATACACCACCACAATGGATTTGAAATGAAACAAACAAGATGTGCTTTAACTGCAGACTGTCAGCTTTAAATTGAGGGTATTTACATCCAAATCAGGTGAACGGTGTAGGAATTACAACAGTTTGCATATGTGCCTCCACTTGTTAAGAAACCAAAAGTAATGGGACATAATAATAATCATAAATCAAACTTTCACTTTTTAATACTGGGTTGCAAATCCTTTGCAGTCAATTACAGCCTGAAGTCTGGAACTCATAGACATCACCAGTTGCTGGGTTTCATCCCTGGTGATGCTCTTCCAGGCCTCTACTGCAACTGTCTTCAGTTCCTGCTTGTTCTTGGGGCATTTTCCCTTCAGTTCTGTCTTCAGCAAGTGAAATGCATGCTCAATCAGATTCAGGTCAGGTGATTGACTTGGCCATTGCATAACATTCCACTTCTTTCCCTTAAAAAACTCTTTGGTTGCTTTTGCAGTATGCTTTGGGTCATTTTCCATCTGCACTGTGAAGCGCCGTTTAATGCGTTCTGAAGCATTTGGCTGAATATGAGCAGATAATATTGCCCGAAACACTTCAGAATTCATCCTGCTGCTTTTGTCAGCAGTCACATCATCAATAAATACAAGAGAACCAGTTCCATTGGCAGCCATACATGCCCAAGCCATGACACTACCACGACCAAGCTTCACTGATGAGGTGGTATGCTTAGGATCATGAGCAGTTCCTTTCCTTCTCCATACTCTTCTCTTCCCATCACTCTAGTACAAGTTGATCTTGGTCTCATCTGTCCATAGGATGTTGTTCCAGAACTGGGAAGGCTGTTTTAGATGTCGTTTGGCAAACTCTAATCTGGCCTTCCTGTTTTTGAGGCTCACCAATGGTTTACATCTTGTGGTGAATCCTCTGTATTCACTCTGGTGAAGTCTTCTCTTGATTGTTGACTTTGACACACATACACCTACCTCCTGAAGAGTGTTCTTGATCTGGCCAACTGTTGTGAAGGGTGTTTACTTCACCGTGGTCTTCTGGGTCTTTTGGTGTTGCTGAACTCACCGGTGCGTTGATTCTTTTTAAGAATGTTCCAAACAGTTGTTTTGGTCACGCCTAATGTTTTTGCTTTTTTTTTTTTCTGCCTAATGATGGCTTGCTTCACTGATAGTGACAGCTCCTTGGATCTTATCTTGAGAGTTGACAGCAACAGATTCCAAATGCAAATAGCACACTTGAAATGAACTCTGGACCTTTTATCTGCTCATTGTAATTGTGATAATGAGGGAATAACACACACCTGGCCATGGAACAGCTGAGAAGCCAATTGTCCCATTACTTTTGGTTCCTTAACAAGTGGGAGGCACATATGCAAACTGTTGTAATTCCTACACCGTTCACCTGATTTGGATGTAAATACCCTCAAATTAAAGCTGACAGTCTGCAGTTAAATCACATCTTGTTCGTTTCATTTCAAATCCATTGTGGTGGTGTACAGTCGTGGTCAAAAGTTTTGAGAATGAGAAAAATATTGGAAATTGGAAAAGTTGCTGCTTAAGTTTTTATAATAGCAATTTGCATATACTCCAGAATTCTCGCGCATGCGCCGTGCGCGTCTATATTCGGCGCATGCGCAGTGAATGTCTAATCGCTCCCTGCTCAGACATCTCCACTGCGCCTGCGCCAATGACGTCATAGTGCTCCGAGGAACAGGCGCCAAATACAGACGCGCACGGCGCATGCGCGAGAATTCGTCCTCTGGCTCACAGGGAGGATCGCATTTCGGAGGAGATGGGCGGGCTGGAGGGACGCGCTGGGCGGCGGCATTTTGTGAAGGTAGACCGAGCCTCTAGGTGCTAATGACGCCCCCATAGCACCTAGAGGCTCATTAGCATATCAATCTAAGTTCGTTTTTTAGCGAAACGGCTGCACAAAAAGCTATTATATTAGGATTGTTTGGTAGAGCAGACACTAGCGGATCGCTAGTGTCTGAAAGCTAATTATGTGAAAATGAAGTGGTAGAAACCCTTTAAAGGACCTGCTGAGATCATTTCAGTAATCGTCTTGTTAACTCAGGTGAGAATGTTGACGAGCACAAGGCTGGAGATCATTATGTCAGGCTGTTTCGGTTAAAATGGCAGACTTGACATGTTAAAAGGAGGGTGATGCTTGAAATCATTGTTCTTCCATTATTAACCATGGTGACCTGCAAAGAAACGCGTGCAGCCATCATTGCGTTGCATAAAAATTAGGGGTGCACCGAAATTCCGGCAGCCGAAAATATCGGCCGAAAATGTACCTAAACCATTTCGGCCGATATTGTTACATATCGGCCGAAAATATGAGGTGTGGGATTTGTCACCCACCATCTGCGGGCGGGCGCCGGGCGGGCGGTTTATTGCATCTTTATTTTACCTTACAATCGTGACGCTCCAGTAACAACTCTGCAGGCAGAGCGGAGGGCGGCGTAACGTCACATACTCACGTGACGCGCCTGCTCCGCCTCCTTCATTCATAAAGTGGGCGGAGCAGGTGCGTCACGTGAGTAAGTGACGTTACGCCGCCCTCCGCTCTGCTTGCAGAGTTGTTACTGGAGCGTCACGATTGTAAGGTAAAATAAAGATGCAGTGAGTGATGCTGTGAGCAGCAGGGCCGGGGCTGTTATGGGTAGGGGGATCGGTCTATGGCACTGCTATGGGGAGGGGGGATCTGTGCACTGTTATGGGGAAAGGGATCTGTGCACTGTTATGGGGAAAGGGATCTGTGCACTGTTATGGGGAAAGGGATCTGTGCACTGTTATGGGGAAAGGGATCTGTGCACTGTTATGGGGAAAGGGATCTGTGCACTGTTATGGGGAAAGGGATCTGTGCACTGTTATGCCCATAACAGTGCACATATCCCCCCCTCCATAACAGCGCCACCCACAGATCCCCCTCTCCATAACAGCGCCAATCATTAAAAAAAAAGTATTTTAAAAGTATTTGGGCAAAAAGGCAGTTTCGGTTTCGGTTTTCGGTCAAGGGCATCCTGAATTTTCGGTTTCGGACCAGAATTTTCATTTCGGTGCACCCCTAATAAAAATGGCTTTACAGGCAAGGATATTGTGGCTACTAAGATTGCACCTCAATCAACAATTTATAGGATCATCAAGAACTTCAAGAAAAGAGGTTCAATTCTTGTTAAGAAGGCTTCAGGGCGTCCAAGAAAGTCCAGCAAGCGCCAGGATCGTCTTCTAAAGAGGATTCAGCTGCGGGATCGGAGTGCCACCAGTGCAGAGCTTGCTATGGAATGGCAGCAGGCAGGTGTGAGCGCATCTGCACGCACAGTGAGGTGAAGACTTTTGGAAGATGGCCTGGTGTCAAGAAGGGCAGCAAAGAAGCCACTTCTCTCCAAAAAAAAACATCAGGGACAGATTGATCTTCTGCAGAAAGTATGATGAATAGACTGCTGAGGACTGGGGCAAAGTCATATTCTCCGATGAAGCCTCTTTCCGATTGTTTGGGGCATCTGGAAAAAGGCTTGTCTGGAGAAGAAAAGGTGAGCGCTACCATCAGTCCCGTGTCATGCCAACAGTAAAGCATCCTGAGAGCATTCATGTGTGGGGTTGCTTCTCATCCAAGGGAGTGGGCTCACTCACAATTTTGCCCCAAAATACAGCCATGAATAAAGAATGGTACCAAAACACCAACAGCAACTTCTTCCAACAATCCAACAACAGTTTGGTGAAGAACAATGCATTTTCCAGCACGATGGAGCACCGTGCCATAAGGCAAAAGTGATAACTAAGTGGCTCGGGGACCAAAACGTTGACATTTTGGGTCCATGGCCTGGAAACTCCCCAGATCTTAATCCCATTGAGAACTTGTGGTCAATCCTCAAGAGGCGGGTGGACAAACAAAAACCCACTAATTCTGACAAACTCCAAGAAGTTATTATGAAAGAATGGGTTGCTATCAGTCATGAATTGGTCCAGAAGTTGATTGAGAGCATGCCCAGTCGAATTGCAGAGGTCCTGAAAAGGAAGGGCCAACACTGCAAATACTGACTCTTTGCATAAATGTCATGTAATTGTCGATAAAAGCCTTTGAAACGTATGAAGTGCGTGTAATTATATTTCACTACATCACAGAAACAACTGAAACAAAGATCTAAAAGCAGTTTAGCAGCAAACTTTGTGAAAACTAATATTTTTGTCATTCTCAAAACTTTTGGCCACGACTGTATAAAGCCAAAAATGTTAGAATTGTGTCGATGTCCCAATATTTAGGGACCTGACTGTATGTACAATGTAAAGAATAAAATAAAAAAGCAAAGTCAAAAATCACTATTAATATTTTTAAAGCAAAATATGTACACTGCTCAAAAAAATAAAGGGAACACAAAAATAACACATCCTAGATCTGAATTAATTAAATATTTTTCTGAAATATTTTGTTCTTTACATAGTTGAATGTGCTGACAACAAAATCACACAAAAATAAAAAAATGGAATCAAATTTTTTAACCCATGGAGGTCTGGATTTGGAGTCACACTCAAAATTTAAGTGGAAAAACACACTACAGGCTGATCCAACTTTGATGTAATGTCCTTAAAACAAGTCAAAATGAGGCTCAGTAGTGTGTGTGGCCTCCACGTCCCTGTATGACCTCCCTACAACGCCTGTGCATGCTCCTGATGAGGTGGCGGACGGTCTCCTGAGGGATCTCCTCCCAGACCTGGACTAAAGCATCTGCCAACTCCTGGACAGTCTGTGGTGCAACGTGAAGTTGGTGGATAGAGCGAGACATGATGTCCCAGATGTGCTCAATTGGATTCAGGTCTGGGGAACGGGCGGGCCAAGTCCATAGCATCAATGCCTTCGTCTTGCAGGAACTGCTGACACACTCCAGCCACGAGGTCTAGCATTTTCTTGCATTAGGAGGAACCCAGGGCCAACCGCACCAGCATATGGTCTCACAAGGGGTCTGAGGATCTTATCTCGGTACCTAATGGCAGTCAGGCTACCTCTGGCGAGCACATGGAGGGCTGTGCGGCCCTCCAAAGAAATGCCACCCCACACCATTACTGACCCAATGCCAAACCGGTCATGCTGGAGGATGTTGCAGGCAGCAGAACGTTCTCCACGGCGTCTCCAGACTCTGTCACATGTGCTCAGTATGAACCTGCTTTCATCTGTGAAGAGCACAGGGCGCCAGTGGCGAATTTGCCAATCTTGGTGTTCTCTGGCAAATGCCAAACGTCCTGCACGGTGTTGGGCTGTAAGCACAACCCCCACCTGTGGACGTCGGGCCCTCATATCACCCTCATGTAGTCTGTTTCTGACCGTTTGAGCAGACACATGCACATTTGTGGCCTGCTGGAGATCATTTTGCAGGGCTCTGGCAGTGCTCCTCTTGTTCCTCCTTGCACAAAGGCAGAGGTAGCGGTCCTGCTGCTGGGTTGTTGCCCTCCTGCGGCCCCCTCCACGTCTCCTGATGTACTGGCCTGTCTCCTGGTAGCGCCTCTATGCTCTGGACACTACGCTGACAGACACAGCAAACCTTCTTGCCACAGCTCGCATTGATGTGCCATCCTGGATAAGCTGCACTACCTGAGCCACTTGTGTGGGTTGTAGACTCCGTCTCATGCTACCACTAGAGTGAAAGCACCGCCAGCATTCAAATGTGACCAAAACATCAGCCAGGAAGCATAGGAACTGAGAAGTGGTCTGTGGTTACCACCTGCAGAACCACTCCTTTATTGGGAGTGTCTTGCTAATTGCCTATAATTTCCAACTGTTGACTATCCCATTTTCAAAACAGCATGTGAAATTGATTGTCACTCAGTGTTGCTTCCTAAGTGGACAGTTTGATTTCACAGAAGTGTGATTGACTTGGAGTTACATTGTGTTGATTAAGTGTTCCCTTTATTTTTTTGAGCAGTGTATATAACAAAATATTGACATACTGGTAACCTACCACATGTGGGAGAAGGAAAGGTGGTAAAATCTGTGATGGTCTAAGGTAGTTAAATGGATTAATTCCAACATGGCTATTGGTCTTGGCCTTGGGCAGAGAAGGGGTTAATAGTGATATCCCTTGAAGATTAGGTTATTGATAGAGTCACTGCCATCATAATTGTTCATATGGGATGCTGCAGTTGTTAATACAACATCCCTGGTGGTTTAGGGATTTCTATAAAATTGTTCCATATGGCCTAAAATGATTTGTGTAATTTACTTTATTAATGTATTTTTATTGCTTTACTAAATACATTTACAGGTGAAACTCTTTTATTTCAGTAATGCAACTTAAAAGGTGAAACTAATATATGAGATAGACTCATTACATGCAAAGCAAGATATTTCAAGCCTTTATTTGTTATAATTTGGATGATTATGGCTTACAGCTTATGAAAACCCCAAGGTAACAATTTTGAGGTACCCTTTGCTCAGGGGGTATGGACTAATTAGCTGACTAGATTGTGACACTTTGAGCCTAGAGTATTGAACCTTTTCACAAAATTCTAATTTTAAGCTGCAGTAATGCAATTTCTTTTAATTTGTATTACTGAAATAAATGGACTTTTGCACGATATTCTAATTTTTCGAGTTTCACCTGTACATCCAAATTCTTAATGCCTATTTAGATTCAGTAAATTAGTACATTGCTGACTTGTCCTATGGATTCCACTGTACTGGAGAAATAGGGCTGCAGCAAACACTGTACAGACAGGAGTGCACATTGCTCATCCTGCCTGTGTGCCCTCAGCTTGGCTAAATCCTGGCACATCACTTACCTGTGCTGGCTTCCCTAAGCTGAAATCTCTGCATAGCACAATGGTTGCATTTTGTGGTAGATGCAAGTGCAGGACAGTAGTGTGGATTGAGGCCCCACTCCCTCACCTTCCTAGGCATCTCTGCAAGTGGAGGCAACCAGCCTTGTTCACATTCTAAGACAGGTTGCTTTCCTCCGTTTTAAATAATTTCCAGGGAACCCCTTTAAGCAACCTGTTATCTAGGTCTGCACAGTGGTAAATAAGACAACTTGAGTATTGGACCATTAGACTATGGGAAGAAGTAGAGAGGTAAATATTTAGCATTTTCTTTATTTAACTATTTACCCAGCTTCTGCTGGTTTTGCATGTTCAATGTTCTGTAACTTGGTGGTCTTCAATTATTGAAATTTTATTGTATATTGCAGGGATGCCCAACCAGCGGCCCTCTATCTGCTGCAAAACTACAACTCCCAGCATGCCCGGAGAGCCTACAGCAGGGCATGGTGGGAGTTGTAGTTTTACAAAAGCTGAAGGGCCGCAGGTTGAGCATCCCTGGTATATTGCAATATTAGTGATAAAGAATTGAAGCCAGCTCAAATACCAAGGAAGGTCATACAAACATGATAATGGAAGTGCATCATTTCTAGTCACCTCCTGATATATGAGAACAGGAAAATTCTAACTTATTTTAAAGAATATGACAACAAAACTACCAGTTAATGTCTCCAGTTGAACCTCCACCCATATTTCCATTACTTGACTCGGAGTCGTCATGCTTTCTCAGAAAAGTCATTTAAACATCAAGAAGTGTGTAAAGAGCCTCAAATGAAGCACTTACAGGCCATGTCCTGGAAAGCTGCATATGTACACATTTGACCCTCCTGTAGAACAAAAGGACACGACTCTTGAGAGGTGGAGCTATACACCCTCATTTAAAAGTTGGTTGCCTCTACCAAAGGCTTCATGACTGTAAGCTGTGGGAAGCTGTGAACAGCGCTGATGGGAATGAAAATCCTAATTATTCTCTCACTGGCGGCTACTTGCTTGGCCAGGCACCGTACCGATGGTAAGCTACTGAGAATGAAAGAAACTAACACATACATTTTGGAAAAGTAACATCCATCATGTAAATGGTAAATTTATTCTGCTGCATAATTGATTTTCCGTAAGATCTATGGTATAGATTGTACATTTTACTAATTTGGTTATCATTTTATCCATTCTATATATCCAATTTTGATAAATATTTTAAAATGTATTAGATTGCACTACATTGTTTTGCACACCATTATTCAGCCTATTTGTTCTTTGAGCCTTAGGCTACTTTCACACTTGCGGCAGAGTGATCCGGCAAGCAGTTCCGTCGCCGAAACTGCCTGCCGGATCTGTCAAAACGTATGCCAACTGATGGCATTTGTAAGACTGTTCAGGATCCTGATCAGTCTTACAAACGCATTGAAATGCCAGATCCGTATTTCCGGTGTCATCCGGAAAAATGCATCCGGCATTTATTTTTTCAATTTTTTTTCGGTCTGCGCATGAGCAGACTGGAAGGACGGATCCGCCATTGCAGTATTTTTAATGCAGGATCCAGCACTAATACATTCCTATGGAAAAAAATAATGGAGCCGGCATTCCCGCAAGTGTTCCGGCTTTTTGGCCAGAGATAAAGTCGTAGCACTGCACTGAAGACATCCTGATGCATCCTGAACGGATTGCTCTCCATTCAGAATGCATTGGGATAAAACTGATCAGTTCTTTTCCGGTATAGAGCCTCTAGGACGGAACTCTGTGCCAGAAAAGAAAAACGCTAGTGTGAAAGTACCCTTAGATGGCATGATCATTTAGATGAAATATGCATGTCAATGGTCTAAAAATGTATTAACATCTATTATTTTCAAGTGTATATGTAAGGGGGTTTTGCATGTTACTCATTTTGGGCTGCAAATCTTTTTTTTTTTTCAGTTGGTCTTTATTAAATATTTCCATCCCTTTTCTTTGTACAGATGTCAGTCTCTGTATGTGCAGAGCAGCAGGCTTTCTGTTCACACTGAGTCCCATCAGATAGAAGCCTTTTTATGACTCCTGTGTAGCCCTTATCTCTGAACTGCTGACAGCTCAACACTTATGTCACCTAAATTCCTATCGGTTTGACATAAATTGAGCTATAATGACTATGAGCTGTTAGAAATTCATAAATAAGGGCTACACATGAGCCATCAGGGCTTTCATCTGACAGCACACAGTGTGGACAGAGAGCCTGCTATTATGCAAATGCTCAGAGACTAACATCTGTTTAGAGAAAAGAGCTAAACATTTTTAATAAAAGACCAATTGAAACAATAACTTTTTGCCCATAATGAGTAAAATCCAATAATAAAGATATTGTGGCAAATGTGTCCATAGCCTGTAAAGTGAATGTGCAGATTTTAATAAATGTATCTGTCGGTTATTTTATATTATAGACATTTTTATTTTTTAACACAGAGGCCTAAATATCCAACTAAGGACAAATGACAAAATACTGTTTGTCTGCGTCCACCATGACCACTTAGGAACCTACTGCTTTCCTTGTTACTATTGAGCTTTTGGAGCCATGTATCAGAAGAACAAAGCTCTCACCACCACCATAATCATTTATTAGGAAATTAGTTGGCACATACTTGTTGAAAAATAGATTTTTTTGTAGCGTGTGGATGAGACTTCTTAAAATATAATCCACTTTGCCAGTACTGTACAACACTGTGCATTCGCTTTAAGCAAAACTACAGTGTTTCTGCCACTTGAAAGTAACACTTACATTTAATATAATGTGGAATAAAAGATACAATATGAAAAATTATCCTCACTATCAGTACCCTTCCTCATGATAAATGCCATGATAAGCCATTATATGTATTTTCTTGTAGATCCTATGTAGGGAAACAAAGCACTGTGATTTTCCTATGTTAAAAAAACTGAATGATTTAATCATCCAGTACATCGGGTAATGAGGGGTCACAATGGGGGGAATTAGCCATCTTTCCATTTCATTTGATGCTAATTGTTAACATGCTCGTGCGATTTAACCCTTTAGTGACTACCAATACGTCTTTTTACGGCAGTCCCTAAGGGCACTTAGGCTGGGCTGTCACTCCTGCTCTAACAGCCCGGACCTGCAGGAGTGCCAATCCGGGCTGTTTAACCCCTTACATGCTGCGAGGCAATGGCGCCCGCCGCATGTAAGCTGTTACAGAGGGACTGGACTCCCTCTGTCTCCCATTGGCACCCCGCAAATGCGATCACAGGGTGACGATGTGTTTATAGGCTGGCTGGGACCTGGTGCCTGCCTTGAATGTTCCCCAGCAGGCTGCACCTCTCTGGCATAGACTGCTGGTCAAAGTCAGTATAACATTGACATTAAAATGCAATGTAGTATGCATTGTATTTAAAAAGCAATACAAAAGATTGCCTGTTATAGTCCCCTTGCAGGACTAATAATGGTTAAAAAAAGTAATAAAAAATTCCAATGAAAAAATACAATGTTTTCCATTGAAAATACGTTTTTCAATGAAAAAAAAAAAAGCAAAAATAAAATCTTCCCTACATTGGTATTGCTGCATCATTAATGGCCTGCACTACAGAAGTATCATGTAAATTATCCCATCCAGTGAAATCTGAAAAAAAATATAAATAAATACAATTGCAAGAATTGCTAATTTATTAGCGTTCAAAAGGTGTTATTTGCCCAAAAATGATACCAATTAAAACTACAAGTCATCTGGAAAAAAATAAGCCCTCACACAACTCCATAGGAAGAAAAGTTATGGGTCTTGAGATGCGTTGATGCAAAAAGATTTTCTTTTTTTAAAAAGGGATTTCATTGCACAAAAGTAGTACAACTATATGTTTTTGGTATTGCTGTAATCTTACTGACCCAGAGAATAAACATATTATTTTATTATGTTATTTATGCTAAAAAATGAACGCCACAAAATTTATAATGTAAAAAAATCCTTGGCGGCAGTATTTATTTTTTCACATCTTCCTCCCAGAAAGAGTTAACAAAGGTTATTAGAAAGTTATGTGTACTCCAAAATGGCACCATTAAAAACTACAACTTTTCCTGCAAAAAACAAGCCTTCATACACATACACTGAAAAATAAAAAAGTTATAGCTCTTGGAAGGCGACAATGAAAAAAGGAAGAAAAATGCTTGGTTAATAAGGCCAAAAACAGGCTGATCAAATTGTATTTTCTAATTCTAAAATAAATTCCGTTTTTATGCTCCATACTATTCAACATTCTGGTACTAACCGGTTTTTGTTTTTTTTAGACCGAAAGGCATTCTTGTTCCCTAGTCAACCCAGTTCAAACAAGAGTTCTCACACTTTTGAGTGGCCTGAATTTGGGAACTCTGGCTCACTAGGCACTGATATAAGTAAAAAAACTGAGAAGACATCAGAAGAATCTGGCTTTGTGTTGACCAATCCCAAACGTAGAGATGTGAAGCTTGGTAAGAACCTTTGGAATAGAAATTAATTTTTTTTTGTCTTTAAATGAATACTTCAATTGAAATAAAATAAATAATTTTTAACAATTTTTTTGTTCCCTAGCTTTTCACTTTTGCACTAAAAGAGTATCTCATTTGTACAGATATAGAATTCAGTTATAAGTTTATGCATACCTTATATGTAATATGAACACTTATTATTTTTTTGCTTTCAGGGAGAGGATTTCCAGTTTTTGGATTTCGGGGTCCCCTAAAACAAGCTCAATCAGACAACATAAAAAGTGATGCAACTATTAAGTTAGAAAGTCCTTCATTTATTGAGAATGCTACACCAGTGCTTGAAAAAGGAGAATCTTCCTCCAGTTCAGAAAGCCAGGCTGTTGATCAGCAGCAGTCGTCTTCAAGTGAGGAAAGCAGTCAATCGTTTAGCGAGGAAACAAAAGCAAAGGTTGCTAATCCAGAGTTGTCATCTATCACTGCAACAGTTGTTGAAGGAAAGAAGTTCTCTAGTGAGGAGACTGACGCACCAAACCCTAACCAAGATGTTGTCAATGATCAAGAAGAATCTCCCAAGAAAGCACCAAAGCCCAGTCTAGAAAATCAACAATCAAGAGTCTTGAAGAAAGAAAACCTATTCTTGAAATTTGGCTTACAGCCTTCTGCCCAGAAATACAGTTTAGGAGATATTGATAGTAAAAGGCCACAACCAGCCAAACGGAAGCGTAGGCTAGGTCAGCGGTCTTTGAGGAGTGCAGAATTCAACATTCCAGAGTTGGCCATTAAGCTAGACAAAGGAGGAAGTAGAAATGTGCAAAGACCTCAAGGGGGGATAGTGGCAAATCATAAGAAAAAATCTGTCCAAAAACGATTTAAAAAGTAACCTACATTATATGTGTATATTGACAGCTCAGCACATAACTTGCATGAAAATGTATGATTTTTTTGTTGAATTACTCTGTAGACATTCCTTCTAATTTCTCTCAGCTATTTTCTTACTAAAACCCAATAAAGCTTCAGCAATAATACTGTGAACTTATTTAGCTACTTTAATTAAGCTGTATATCGGTTATACAAGACAGGATAATGGTACAGTAGTTGTAATTATGCATGCATGCCTATAAAATCTGTAACCATAAAGAGTTTAAAAAGTAATCAATGTAGTCTTGTATGTTTGTGTAATAAATGCTGTCATTTATTGTAAGGGACAAATATACACATTAAAAATGATTTTAACCAAAGTAATAGTATGTTGCATATAGAGATAATGAGCTTTACCAGCATATATGATGATATAAAAATGTGTGGTCTCCAATACTGCATCTTTATTTTGTCTAGTTTCAGGGATTTCAGCAAAATGTAAAATTGGAAAAAGTTCAAAGTTATTAATTTTACTGAAATCATTTGTCCCATGCATGAACTCCTCATATCAGAACCTTCTTGATTGGGTTCCAGTCAAAATTTTAACTAGGACAGGTCATTTTATTTGTCTTTAGACATTTAACATGTTTTCACAACACATTTGGCATGTTCATTCAGAAATACTCTCAGCACACAGAATGGATCTGTCCATAGATGCTACAGATGCCAAAAGTGTGTATTTTTGGCACCAGCCCAGCAGGTATACAGGTAAGGCCAAGTTCATACTTCAGTTATTTGATCAGTTATTAGGCCGAATGCACACGGCCGTGTTCCGCGGCCGAGAGCGGTCCGTGGTATGCCGGGCTGGATTCCTGTTCAGAGCAGGAGCGCACGGCGTCATTGGTTGCTATGACGCCGTGCGCTTCATGTTGCCACTGCACTACAGTAATACACTATACAAGTGTATTACTGTAGTGCAGCAGCAGCATAAAGCGCACAGCGTCATATAGCAACCAATGACGCCGTGCGCTCCTGCTCTGAACAGGAATCCAGCCCAGCATACCACGGACCACTCTCGGCCGCGGAACACGGCCGTGTGCATTCGACCTTAACATCAGTGATTGTGAGCTAAAACCTGTAGTGAAGCCTACTCAGAGATAAGATATAATGGAAAGATCTGCACCTCTTCTGTTTTTTTGACCAGCACCTGGTTTTGGCTCATAATTAGAGATGAGCTCAGTTTTCAAAAATTTGATTTGGTCACTTCACCAAATAAAAAAAATTAAATAAAAGTTAGCTTCATAGCTAGTTGTTTCTGGTAGTGAAACAGTTACAGTACATCTGAATAACAACAGGCTGGTCACATATATGGCTGAGAACATCATCGTGCAGGCCACCAACATTCCTATCTAACCCCTAGCTAAACAAAAACAAAAAAAAAATCATACAACATCCTTCAGTAAAGCAAAAAAAAAACAAAACATCTGTGCTCCCTAGTGGGTGTCACAATGACTCTTTAGTGGAACAAAATAAGAACATGGAGGCAGCACCAGTAGTGAAGAAAGAAAAAAAAAAAAAAGAAGGTGAATCCATGTTATGGCAGTGCAAACACATGCATTTGAATCTCTTCTGTTAAATGTAGAATGACTGTGTAATTATTAGGCTTAGTTCACACTTATTTGGTCAGTAATTGTCAGCCAAAAGTAGGTGCTGATCAAACCCACAGAACAAGTGCAGATCTTTTCATTATACCTCATTCGAGATTAGGCTTTGCTCCTGAATTTGCCTCACAATAAGTAATGGAAATAACTGACCAAATAACAGAAGTGCGAAAGCCTTACAGTGCAATGCTAGCATCAGCTCTAATTTATTGTAGCGGCCCAAAATTCAAGGAGTGGCCCCATGACAGTATGGAGGGTGTCAGCAGTAAGGCTGTGTTAACATCACTGTTTATGTTTCCATTCTTCTGATCCATCAGAAGAACAGGCCAAAAAAAGCAGATCCTGTAGTTTCATTTTTCGACTTCGCACCGTCAGTATTTGGTCAGCAATTGATCAGCATTGGGAAGGCAAAAACAGGAGAGGGTCAAAAAAACAGAGACAACATGTCATGGAAATATTTGCATCTCTTCTGTGCTTAGTATTCGTAGTGTTTAGTATTCGGCGCAAGCACAGTGAGTGAAGCAGTCAGCCGGCGAGCGTCCTTCACTCACTGAGCCTGCGCCGAATACTGAACGGGACGGCGCAGGCACGAGATTTCCATGGCAGACTGGGCCGGCAGAAGGAGACCAATGCTGCCTGGCCCTGTCAATCAAGTGTAGCAGGGCGTGGCCAGAGCTAGGAGAACAGAGCCTCTAGGAGCAGGAGCAATGCGCCCCTGCTCCAAGAGGCTCATTTGCATATTATAAAAGTTATTTTTTTTCCTCAATAACGGCAGCATGCAGTGAGATGGCACTAATATAGTTATGTTCAGCTGACATTAGTACATCACTAATGTCAGCCAGGTTAATGACCATTTTCCTGCTGACAGAAACCCTTTCCCTTGATCATGGAAGTCCCAGCAGTCAGACCCCCACCAGACACTTATCACCTGTCGTGTCATAGCTGTTTAAAATTTCTTAAAGGTTTTCTTTAATTAAAAATCTGGCCCAAAATATTTGTCAAACTAAAATAGAAATGTTCGCCTGTTAAGGTCCTGTGTCCACTTTTCTAGTTATCCTGCATCCACAGGATTTGGGATAACTAAGTGATCCATGGGGGTATGAACGCTGGACCCCCCACTGATACCCCTTCTTGATTGAGTGGCAGTTTGAGCATATGCCCTGGCTCTCCATCCATTCTGTATGGGGTCGCTGGAGATGGAGGAGTACAGCGCTGGCTATTTCCAGTGGTCCCAAAGAGAATAAATGGAGCAGCAGGGCGCATGTGTGGCCTGCCACACCATCAAAAAGGGGGAACAGGACTGATTCCTGGGATCAGTGGGGGGCGCAGAATTGGACCCCACAAATCATATAGTTATGCCCTATGGAGTGGAGAAGATAACTTGAAAACCTAGACAACCCCTTTAAATCCTCCACCACCAGTATCTCTTTACATGGCAGCAGTGATGCCTATAAATACAGACCATCACTACCGCCATGTAAACCATTCGTGTCAATACTGGAGAATGTGTCACACTGTGCAGAATTTTTCAGTCATAAGCAGGTCATAACCTTTAACAAAGTCCAATCAAAGGTGCAAAAGGAGCAAAGGGCACAAATGGAGGGTCATAACTGAAACAGAGGCATTAGGGTCACCTGAGGCAGGGTAATAGTGGGGATCCTGGAGCAGGGGTAACTGGAGAAGAGGCAATATTCACGGTGAATTAAGAGTGGGGGGCATATGGAGCTGGGGCATTTATGGGGGTGCACCTTAAGCAGAGGCATTGGGGGGACCTAGGGCAGAGCAGCAGAACTCTGCAGAGAGCAACACACATACACAGATCTGAGTCTACTATAAACAAATCCACTATTTACCCCATAGTCTCCTACAGCTCACTACTGTAACACACCTGAGAAATCAGCCCAGTACCGCAGAGGAGTCCTTCTCTCCAGCAACCAGTTTTCTGACAGCAGGAGGATGGCCAGACATGTTCTCTCTTCCTTCACTGCCAGCAGCCCAGGATGTTTAGAAGATATTGCGGGGCCTCCTGTACAATTTACACCAGTAGGAGACTGCAACACTGTGCGATACTGCCACCTAGTGGTTACAATAATTATCTCTCCTGAGAAACCACAGAAATAGTTACTCGTCCGTCTTCTCTCCGGGCGCAGGAGACTGGGGGCCTACCAAGGAATCCCCCGCCTCCCCAGTGGGCCAGTCCGAGCTTGGGTCAAATACAGAGTAGGGAATCAGGAGGTGGACCAAAGAGCCCAAAATGATACCACAGTCTAATAAAAGTGGTGAGGACTATGATGATGATTTTGTGTTGGACAGTACCTGGGAGCCAGATCAGGTTTTGAGGAAAAGGAGACAGAGGAGCAGGATATGCATCTATTATTGTTAGCTTTGGAACTGGTTATGCCACAGATCCTGTGGGTGTAGGCTCAAAACATGCCAGACCTACACAAAGCTTGGCTGGCACTAGCTTTATGCAAAAATCTTCTGTGTTTTTTCTCCACAAGGCCTACACAAAAAAACACAGCTATGTGCAAGATCTGCAGGATTAAAATAAAACAAACAGATACCAGGGCTCTATTGCAGGACATAAGGCCGCATCACCAGATCCTGTGGGAAAATAGAACTGGCCAGCATTGGTAATCAGAACAAGTCTGTCCTTCAAGGTTTTCTTTGTGGCAGCCAGGCCACAACCCCAGCCAGTACAGTGTCCTTATCAGCTATTTCTTTGCCTGTGCAGACTCCTTGCCTGTGGACACTCTGCTCCATCATGAGACATCCATAATGGAATGTGTGGTCATGAGAAAAACTATTTGCGACCAGCAATTAGCTTGTGTATAAGCTGAACTGCCACATGGTCAAGTTTATGGCAGTTCAGCTGCTGTCTTACTGTTCAGCTTGCTGTCTTGCAGTTTTAGCCATATCCCACCTATTGGCCCTTAGGTCAGGTGTTCATTGAGGTGCAGTTGAGCACCTTCAACAATGTATTTCTTCTGAAAAATTGAATTCTTCTCTATGCTATTAGCTGGACTTTGTCACAGCTGTTCCAGTTGGATTCAACCTTGGCCTACACGGATGAACAACTTACTTCACCAGGAACCTTCTGAGCCTGCCTATGGATCTTCCTTTTATCAGGACCAAAAAAAAAAAAACTGACCTCTATGCAGCTTTTGTTCTGTACAGGGACAGGAAAGACACTGAACGTGGGGAATAACTAGGGACCTTTTGAACCTCTGAGTGTTTTTCCTGTCCAGACTGGACAGCGGACTGGGTCAAGGCGAGTTTGCCTGTTTGTGGAGTAGCCTCTGCAACAAATTTCTGGGTGGTTTGCACCAAGTTTACATTAACTAAGAGGAAGCCAGATGTTCTGTGGGTTGAGTTAAATTTTTAGCCAGATTTATCATTGTGACTTTCTGCAAAATGAAAAATGGCATGTAACCAGGGGCGTAACTATAGGGGAAGCGGCTGCTTTGGGGCCCTGACCCAGAAGGGGCCCATCCAGGAGGAGGACTAAGATTTTGTCAGGGCCCCCTCAACAGTATTACACAATGAAATTATATACAGTGACAGTATATATAACGGATGGAACAGATGCCGGCCCTGGTCTGAGAGTGATCTGTACTAGCCACAGGAATGGTGCCGGCGTGAAAGGGGTTACGAAAAAATTACTGGGGAGGGGGGCCTTCAAAAATTTACTGCCGGGCCCAGTAATTTCTAGCTACGCCACTGCATGTAACATTGTGAATTTGTTGCAAAAATGACTACAAAACAAGATATAAGAATTTTTAGCTAGTACATAACTGGACTGTAGCAATGATTTTTTTAAAAGGCTTATCCCATGAAAAGGGTTTACATTAAACTGAACAGGATAGGTGATAAATATCAGATTTTTATGGGGGTGGGGGGGGTTCCACTGCTCCATTCACTTATATTATGTGTACTGTTGGTACATTCAGAGGGGACCCTGTTTTTCTCAGGATCCTGTGAATAGTTGATAATGCATTTAATAGGATAACCCCTTTTAAACCACTCAATGCACTCCTATGGGCAGCACTATTGCTGTGATTTTCTATATTTTTTTTTACTGCAACAGAACTATAGGTTTAGCCTCTAACAATATATCAGCATTTCTTTCCTTGCTCAAGCAAAGATCAGCAAAACATCACACAGCCAAAGACAGCCATTGAACCGAATAAGTTCACAGCACATCTTGCAAGTTGCCACAACTGCATTTTTTTTTGCGATTCTGTGGTTGTAATGTCAGTTAGGCCTCTTTCACACGAATGTGTGCGCTCCGTGGCCGTATTGCGAACCACATTTGTGGATCCACTATACACTGGCACTGTTCCGTGTGCATTCCACATCACAGATGCGGACCCATTCACTTCAATGTGTCCGCAAATAGAGATGTGGAATGGTGCGGAACGGAAGCATGGAACAGAACCCTATGGAAGCACTACGGAGTGCTTCCGTGGGGTTTCTTCCTGTACTTCCGTTCTGCAAAAAGATAGAACATGTCCTATCTTTTTGCGGAACGGGGACCCATTAAAGTGAATGGGTCCACAATCCGCTGCCCCACAGTGGGTGTTAGAGTTGTGGCCCGCAATCTGCTGGCTGCAGCATGGCCACAGGGCACACATGTTCGTGTGCAAGAGGCCTTTGACTTAAACACCGACATGTTAAGCCAAAACCAGGTGTGACTAAACAGAGGTGCATACATTTCCCTTATACATTGTCTGTGGAGGCGCCAATCCTGGTTTTGGCTCACAATCACGGATGGAAGTCACTGACTAAAACACTGACGTGTGAATGAGGCGCTTACGCTGTATTGCCTTTTAATTTAATGGCAACACTGCTACATGTCTAGTCCCAGCCTCAACTTTTCAATTATTCTGTGTAAAATATGCAGTTCTGGCTGATCGCATATGTGTGCTACAGGTCTCTGCTTTTTAAACAGCAGAAACCTGGCAGCTATGGCACCTGCTGCACGTGTGAGCTGGCACATGTTTAACCACCTCAGCCCCCCTAGCTTAAACACCCTTAATGACCAGGCCACTTTTTACACTTCTACACTACTTTCACCGTTTATTACTCGGTCATGCAACTTACCACCCAAATGAATTTTACCTCCTTTTCTTCTCACTAATAGAGCTTTCATTTGGTGGTATTTTATTGCTGCTGACATTTTTACTTTGTTATTAATCGAAATTTAACTAAATTTTTGCAAAAAAGACATTTTTCACTTTCTCTAAATTTATTGTTCTACATGTCTTTGATAAAAAAAAATGTTTGGGTAAAAAAATAAATAAATGGTTTGGGTAAAAGTTATAGCATTTACAAACTATGGTACAAAAATGTGAATTTCCGCTTTTTGAAGCAGCTCTGACTTTGAGCACCTGTCATGTTTCCTGAGGTTCTACAATGGCCAGACAGTACAAACACCCCACAAATGACCACATTTCGGAAAGTAGACACCCTAAGGTATTCGCTGATGGGCATAGTGAGTTCATAGAACTTTATTTTTTGTCAAGTTAGTGGAAAATGAGGATTTTTTTTTTCTTTTTTCTTACAAAGTCTCATATTCCACTAACTTGTGACAAAATAAAAGCTTCCATGAACTCACTATGCCCATCACGAAATACCTTGGGGTGTCTTCTTTCCAAAATGGGGTCACTTGTGGGGTAGTTATACTGCCCTGGCATTCTAGGGGCCCTAATGTGTGGTAAGTAGTTTGAAATCAAAATGTCCTGTGAAATCCTAAAGGTGCTCTTTGGAATGTGGGCCCCTTTGCCCACCTAGGCTGCAAAAAAGTGTCACACATCTGGTATCGCCGTACTCAGGAGAAGTTAGGCAATGTGTTTTGGGGTGTCATTTTACATATACCCATGCTGGGTGAGATAAATATCTCGGCAAAAGACAACTTTTCCCATTTTTTTTTATACAAAGTTGGCATTTGACCGAGATTTCTCTCACCCAGCATGGGTATATGTAAAATGACACCCCAAAACACATTGCCCAACTTCTCCCGAGTACGGAGATACCAGATGTGTGACTTTTTTGCAGCCTAGGTGGGCAAAGGGGCCCACATTCCAAAGAGCACTTTTAGGATTTCACAGGTCATTTTTTACACATTTTGATTTCAAACTACTTACCACACATTAGGGCCCCTAGAATGCCAGGGCAGTATAACTACCCCACAAGTGACCCCATTTTGGAAAGAAGACACCCCAAGGTATTCAATGAGGGGCATGGCGACTTCATATAATTTTTTTTCTCCCTTTCCGCTAACTTGGGACAAAAATTTCAATCTTTCATGGACTCAATATGCCCCTCACGGAATACCTTGGGGTGTCTTCTTTCTGAAATGGGGTCACATGTGGGGTATTTATACTGCCCTGGCATTTTAGGGGCCCTAAAGCGTGAGCAGAAGTCTGGAATATAAAGGTCTAAAAAAATTTACGCATTTGGATTCCGTGAGGGGTATGGTGAGTTCATGTGAGATTTTATTTTTTGACACAAGTTACTGGAATATGAGACTTTGTAAGAAAAAATAAGAAAAAATTTCCGCTAACTTGGGCCAAAAAAAAAGTCTGAATGGAGCCTTACAGGAGGGTGATCAGGGAGTGTATATGGGGTGATCACCCCCCTGTAAGGCTCCATTCAGACGTCTGTATGTGTTTTGTGGATCCGTAAAAAACATACAGACGTCTGAATGGAGCCTTACAGGGGGGTGATCAATGACAGGGGGGTGATCAGGGAGTCTATATGGGGTGATCACCCCCCTGTAAGGCTCCATTCAGACGTCCGTATGCGTTTTGCGGATCCGATCCATGTATCCGTGGATCCGTAAAAAACATACGGACGTCTGAATGGAGCCTTACCGGGGGGTGATCAGTGAGTCTATATGGGGTGATTAGGGGTTAATAAGTGACAGGGGTGGGGGGGGTGTAGTGTAGTGGTGTTTGGTGCTACTTATTACTGAGCTGCCTGTGTCCTCTGGTGGTCGATCCAAGCAAAAGGGACCACCAGAGGACCAGGTAGCAGGTATATTAGACGCTGTTATCAAAACAGCGTCTAACATACCTGTTAGGGGTTAAAAAAATCGCATCTCCAGCCTGCCAGCGAACGATCGCTGCTGGCAGGCTGGAGATCCACTCGCTTACCTTCCGATCCTGTGAACGCGCGCGCCTGTGTGCGCACGTTCACAGGAAGTCTCGCGAGATGACGCGTATATGCGTGACTGTGCCTGGAGCTGCCGCCTCCGGAACGCGATCCTGCGTTAGGCGGTCCAGAGGCGGTTAAAGACCGGACTTCTGCTGTACATGTACGGCAGAGGTCCTGAACTGGTTAAAAACAGCCTGTTTATCATGGCCCTTTTGAATCAGTGTGCATCCATTCTCTGTGTTTTAATGTGTTATAAACAGAACACTTCATTAGCTTTTTTAAAACGCTAAGTGCACTTACTATATATTATGTCCCACCCACAGTGCCCTCAGTATGAATAATGCCCCACATACTGACCAGTGTAACACTAACACTTCTCCAATACAGTATATAGTCTTTGTATATGCACAAAAAACTAATCTGGCACAAGTATTCAAGTACCTGTGGTGAGATAAGCATTTTGTTTTTTACATAATGTACCCGTTTCTCAGCCATTAGATGTGTGCTTCAGCAGTTAAAAACTTGACTCTGACTTCAATGGGGACCGTCTGGACCTCAGAAGGGCCAACAATGATTTACAGACACTATTTACTGGTCATTCAAAAATGGCCACATGGACTGCAATAGGAGTGAATGCACTTTAGTCTGGATTCACACCTTGTTACAGCCATATTTCTCACGTTTCAAGGCATGGGTTTAACTGAACTCACAGCATCTTCAATCTGATGATGCTTGGATTTTGGGTTAGTTAGTTAGTTAAACCTGTCGTTGACCATGAGATGCACACAAGGAATATGGACAGATAACAGCCAGAACACAGATGTGCAAATTCCAGCCTTAGGTCACTAAGCCCCTCACTCCCCCTTACAATAGAACAATTCTAACAGTGGACTAGTTGCAGCAATTTAATTTCATTATCAAATATGATCTACTTATCACATCAACAGCACTAGTGAGGCCAGTCACAGCAATTGTAAAAACATTTATTAAAATGTAAGTGTAAAACAGTCAAAGGCAAAACAGGAGGTTTGATAGAGCTCTAGATCTGATCTAGCACTGAGCATTGTGTAACCACTAATAACAGCAAGTTCTGTATAATATACCGTAAAGTTATATGAAGCACAAGTCTGCATGAAAGAATGGTTTATACCATTTGAGTCCCATTGAAATCCACACATTCCACAAGCAGTTCTTATGGTTTCTTGAGTAGTTCTTTATCCCATGTGGACAGTAATTTGCTCATTTGATCGGAGTGGGAAAAGTCTATGAAATATTTGATATGACTCAGCCGGATTTTACCTTCTTCTATTCTTCTAGAGATAAACCACACAAGGTCCATAGCTGCAGACAGCTGTTTATTGTCCAATTTAGCACTTTTCACAGCGGAGGCAATCCTTCTCTGCACCAAGGAAAAAGCTTTATAGGTCTCGAAATCCATCAGCTTTGTGGCAGCTTCTCCAGTCTTATGAATGGCTTCCAAAAGTTCTCGGTTGTGCTGGACAGGATCTGGGGAGATGTATAGAAATCAAATAAGCCATTTGAAACTTGTATAGAAGTTGTCCCATAAAACCAGCACCTTTATCTAAATAGGCAAGTTTTATAACCAGTGAGTTATTCAATAAAATGCATCTGTATATTGCCACCTGCTGTTTATTCTTATTTCTCTGTCCACATATGCTCCATTCCAGCCTTGAACTGCCTCCCAAGCAGGGGTGCACCTAGTCTTTCTGCTGCCTGAGGCGAAAAATTGAAATAGAGCCCCACCCCCACAACCTAAACTCTTCTCGCCTAACATTACGTATATCACTACAGAACATACAGGGTAACAGCGCCACATACCCCTTGCATCCAGTGTGGTCTCATTTGATGTAGATGTTTCTGCATCTTCTCGTTTCAGACCAGACCACCATTTTCAGCCATTTTTTCGTCTCTGCAGTTTGACATAAAGTTTACTACTTTTCCATCATCTTCTGGACAAATCATCCTACCACCCCCAATACTGTGCCTCTGTGCTCCCCAATATTATACTGAAGAAACAGATAAACCCCCTGATAATACTAGTACCATGCAGATAGTGCCCTTCAATAATTTTTGGCACACAGTGTCCTAAAATAACTGCGCCAAGCAAATACTGCCACTGACACTAATAGTGTAAACATAACATCCCCAAAAATAATAGTGGTAAGCCGATACTGTGCCAAGTTGCCCCCACAGTAATAGTGCTCCCCAAAGTTCCACCAATAGTAATAATTCTCTGCTAGAGCACATAGTAGTAATAGTGCTCCTACAGTGCCCCCAACATGTCCCCAGTATGCCCCAGAAGTAATAATGCTCCCATAGTGCCCATACTAGTAATAATGTTCCCCATAGACCCCCAGTAGTAATAAAACCCACCATAATGCCCCCACTAGTAATTCTCCTTATACTGTGCCAGTGCAAAAAATACCACCTTTTAATGCCCCCAATTGAGCTAATGTCCCCCTAGTGCCAGTATAAAATACCCCTATATAGTGCCCCAGTAGATGCCCTCAGTGTCCCCCATAATATGCAAGTATAAAAGTTGAATTAGTCTTACCGGTAATTCCTTTTTCGCGAATCCTCCATGACGGCACCTTACTTGGAGATTATCCTCCTCCTCCAGCCAGGCAGGGACAGGAAGGTTCAAAAGGGCCCGCCTCCTCACTTATCTTCAGTGTCTTCTGGACTTGACAGGCCCTAAACTTACACACTCATTTGTGACCTTCACCAGTTACATAACTATTCTCTGTTATACATATTAAATCTCATACCTATAACTCTAGACTAATTATTTCATTTTATAACTAGTCTTCCTTTTTTTTTTTTTGGGGGGGGGGGGGGGGGGGGAATATAAGCGGTGCCGTCATGGAGGATTCGCAAAAAAGGAATTACCGGTAAGACTAATTCAACTTTTCCCCTCCCCTCCATGACGGCACCTTACTTGGAGAACTAACAGATTAGTCAATTAGGGAGGGACAACTGCTTGTAAAACTTTCCTACCGTAGGATAGGTCTCTTTTAGCATCAATATCTATCCTATAGTGTTTTACAAAAGGTATGAGGACTCGACCAGGTTGCTGCCCTACAGATCTGATCCAAGGAAGCGGATGCTTCTTCTGCCCATGAAGTCGATACTGCCCTTGTAGAATGAGCCTTGATATTTACCGGGGGTCGTTCTCCTATTGCTATGTAGGCTTCTGAAATGGCCGATTTTAACCAGCGTGTAATAGAAGGTTTGGACACTTTTAATCCTTTCCTACCCCCTAAGAATTGGACAAATAGGTTATTAGATTTTCTCCAGTCTTTAGTTTCTGATATATACTTCAGAACACACCTTCTGACATCCAAAGTGTGAAAAACCTCTTTTAGATCTGGGATTTTCACAGAACGAAGGGAGAACCACCTCCTCCATCCTATGAAACTCCGAGACCACCTTAGGTAGAAAGGAATTGTCGAATCTTAGAATTATTCTGTCGTCCCTGATCGTCATGAAGGGTTTTTTAACCGAGAAGGCCTGTATCTCATTAACCCTACGTGCAGAAGTAATGGCCACTAGAAATACTGTTTTAAGGGTCAGATATCTGATATTTGCTGACTCCAAGGGTTCAAAGGGGGGTTTAGTGAGACCAGAAAGGACAGAGTTTAAATCCCACGAAGCGACCAGAGGTCTGCTCCGGGGTCTGAGTCTGACGGTTCCCTTCATGAAGCGAATGATCCATGGATTAAGTGCTATTTTTTCATCTAAATAGGCACTTAATGTTGAAATCTGAACGCTAAGAGTGCTAGGTTTTAACCCTTTATTAAAACCTTCTTGAAGAAAATCTAGAATAGACAAAATACTCCCCGCGGAGTTAGAAGCATTTTCTGAACACCAGGAAACATATCTATTCCAGATTTTGCGGTAAATTCTATTAGTGACTTTTTTGCTGGCTAGCATGGTATTAATTACTCTGTCCGATAGACCCTTAGATTTTAAGACTGCCCTTTCAGGATCCAAGCAGAGAGGTGCAGACTTTGCGTCTTTGGGTGGAGAACTGGCCCTTGACAGAGGAGGTCTTCTGACCAGGGTAGAATCCATGGATCCTCCTTGGACATCTTTGCCAGGAGAGGAAACCAGGATCTCCTCGGCCAGTTGGGAACAATTAGGATTACCTCGGTCCCCTCTTATTTTCCTGAGAACCCTTGGAATCAGAGGCAGAGGTGGGAAACAATATGCCAGTTGGAAATTCCAAGGAAGAGCTAGCGCATCTGTTCCTGCACTTCTCGGATCCCATGGATCTAGGGAAAAATAAGTTGGTAATTTCGCATTTATTTTGTTTGCAAAAAGGTCTATTTGGGGAAGACCCCACCTTTGTGTTAAGGTTTGAAAAATTTCCTCTTTTAAACTCCACTCCCCCGGATCTAATTTCCTGCGGCTGAGGAAATCCGCTTGGATGTTTTGCGTCCCTTTTAGAAAAACCGCTGATAGGGAGAGGAGATTCTCCTCCGCCCACAAGAAAATCTTGTTGGCTAGGGCTTGAAGTTGCTTGCTTTTTGTTCCTCCCTGGTGGTTTATATATGCTACCACCGTCTTGTTGTTGGATCTTATTTGTACATTGGACCTCTTTAACTCCTCTGAGAAGTAACTCAGAGCCCCCCACACTGCCAGAAGTTCCCGTTGATTTGATGAATTTCTTCTGGGACTGTGACCACTCCCCTTGGGCTGACACTGTTTGGAGATGTGCTCCCCAGCCCCATAGACTGGCATCCGTGGTGAGGATCAATTGATCTCTCACTATCCACGGAACTCCCCTCTGTAGATTTGAATTTAATTCCCACCATTTTAGTGAGGACCGAATGCGATCCGGAATTGTTATTAGACTGTCCAGGGAATCCTGTTTCCGGTTCCATATTTTTAACATAAATGTCTGAAGAGGACAGGAATGTATTTGCGCCCACTTCACTGCCGGGATACAAGCTGTAAAAGACCCTATCAGGGCCATAGTTTGTCTTATGGTGTGGGATTTTTGTTGCCTAAATTGTTTTACTTGGGATTGGATTTTTGTGATCTCTGCTGGTAAAAAGCATTTTTGGCTCACCGAGTCTATGAGAATTCCCCAAAAAACTATTTTTTGTGTGGGAACTAAGTGAGACTTCTCCCGATTTAAAATCCAACCCAGTTCCTCCAGTCTGTCTATTGTTTTGGATAGATTAGTCTCTAGGTCTTTCTGGGAGTCCCCCACTATCAAAAGGTCATCCAGATATGGAACCATCAATATTTTTTCCTTTCTCAGAGGGGTTATTGCCTCTAGCATAATTTTTGTAAAAAGCCTGGGGGCAGTAGTTATCCCAAAGGGTAGTGCTTGAAACTGGAAATGTTTCAGATGTCCTTGGATCCATACCGCTATTCTCAAGAAAGGTTGTGACCCTGGATGAATGGGTACGTGAAAATACGCATCTTTTAAATCTATGGATGCTAGAAACACCCCTTCTTGTAGAACTTTAACCGTGGTTCTTATCGATTCCATCCTGAATTTCTCTTACTTTATGGACCTGTTCAGGGCTTTCATATTTATAATGACGCATTTTCCAGTTTGTTTTTTTACCAAGAAAACCCTAGAATAACAACCCAGACCGACTTGATCCGTTGGTACCGGAACTAAGACGTTCATCTGAACTAGCAGTTCGATTTCTTGCTCCATGCAAAGCTGGAGATGTTACGAGCTCTGAACTGGAGTCTGAACAAAAAGAGAGGGGGGACTCTTGACAAAGGTAATACTGTACCCCTTGTGGAGGGTATTTAGTAACCAGTGGCTGCATGAGTATTTTTCCCAGCAATCCACAAACTTTCCCAGCTTTCCCCCCACTGGGGTTCTGGCGTCATTTTTTGAGATTTTCTTAGGAACAGGGAGAGAACATAAAACCCTTCCCTTTCTGTCTTCCTGATCTCCAGTTTTCCGTCTTACTCCTTTTATTTTGAAAACTAACCTTTTTTTGGGGATGAAAAAAAAAGGAGCTTTCCTCTTCTTTTTATCCTCTGGGAAGTTCTTTTTGGAATCAGAAGCTTTCTCTAGAATTTTATCTAAGTCATGACCAAAGAGAAGGTTACCATAAAACGGGATGTTACATAATTTTGCTTTGGAACCTGTGTCTCCGGACCAAGCTTTTAGCCAAAGTGGCCTTCTAGAATTATTGGCTAGAGCCGTAGCTCTTGCGGCCAGCCTAAGAGAATCCGCTGTTGTGTCTGACAAAAAATCTACTGCTTTTAATAACAGAAGGAAGGAGTCTGCAAAGTTTTCGTATGGGGTATTGGATTTTAATAGTATATCTAGTTGTTCCAACCAACTTTTTAGGGACCTAGCTACGGATGTGGCCGCGATATTAGGTTTAAATAAAGCCGCGACCGCATCCGAGGTTCTTTTAAGGTTAGCATCCACTTTTTTGTCCATAGGATCACGCAATGATCCTGTATCTTCAAATGGTAAAGAAGACCCTTTAGCTAGTTTGGAGAGTGAAACATCAATTTTAGGACAGTTCAAGAACGGGGATAATTCTTCTTCGTTGAAAGGAAGCCTTTTCCTAATTGTTCGGGGTAGGAAAACTTTCCTGTCGGGGTTTTTCCACTCCCTCAAGATAAGAGACTGTAGATTTTTGTGTACAGGAAATACCCTTTTTTTCTTGGTTTCTAATACTGAAAACATTCTATCCTGGGCGGATCTATGTATTTTTTCTTCTTTAATTTCCATGGTATCCCTGACCGCTTTCAATAGATCGTTTATATCGTCAGATGAAAATAGATAATTTTTAAAATCTCCATCAGAGTCAGAATTATTACTATCCTCATCGCTATCTGAAGAAACATCAGAGGAAGATGAAGGTTTTTAAGGGGGATTTTTTTCCTGTGCCCCTGTTTTGATGTTGATGGAACACTAGCGGCTGCAGAAAAATCTGAGAAAGCGGATTTTATTTCTTTCTTAGGCACTGCAATTCCTGTTTTAAAGACGGGACTTCTTCCCTGACAATGCTATCAATGCATTTCCCACAAAGTTTTTTAGCATAGTTATCGGGGAGTTTGGCCGAACATACGCGACATCTAGGAATTTTAGATTTCTGCGTTATTTTAGGCCCTACAGAACTATCTTTGTCACTCTTCCATACAAAAAAGGGGAAAGATGAGAAAGGCTTAGTAACAGTGCAAGCAGCATTCCATACTCACAACCTGGATGTCACTCACAGCTACAGGTTGGTCCATAGCTTCCTCCTGATCCATATGTGCGGATATCTGAGGCTGCAGGAAAGCTTGCAATCCCTCTGGTCAGAGGACGACATCCGACTTGACCAGGGCGCCAGTTTTTAAACCTACGTATGGCTGGAAGTCTCCCCAGGACCTCCGACGTCACCCAGGCCGGCAACTCTCCGGCTACCACAATTAGGCCCCCAGAGGACGTCACCCGCCGGAGCCGAGAATCTCGGGCAGCATAGAAACCGGAAGTACTCCTTTGAGTGTCCGGTTTGCCCTCCATGGAACGGACTTACTTGCCCAAGGTAAGACCGTTGCTGGCGCAATGCACCCGCCATCCGCGATAGCTCCCGACCGGAGCACGAACGTAGTTCCTATCTTCCGCCTGGCAGGGACAGGAAGACACTGAAGATAAGTGAGGAGGCGGGCCCTTTTGAACCTTCCTGTCCCTGCCTGGCTGGAGGAGGAGGATAATCTCCAAGTAAGGTGCCGTCATGGAGGGGAGGGGAAAATACACCTTAGTACTCCTCTCCCCCTTCCCCATAGTACCCACCATAATGTGTCCCAGTATAAAATGCCCCTATACAGAGCTGCCCATATAAAATACGCCTTTATGGCCTCAGTAGATGCCCCCAATAGTGTTCCTCTCAACCCCCATATAAAATTCCCTTTGTGGTTTCAATAGATGTCCCCAGTGCCCCCAATAATGTGCCAGTAAGTGCCTCCATAGATGCCCCCCCCAATCATGGTCCAGTAAGAAGTGCCCCCCCAATCATGTGCCAGTAATAAGTGCCCCCCCCAATCATGTGCCAGTAAAAAGTGCCCCCCCCAATCATGTGCCAGTAAAAAGTGCCCCCACGGCACTCCTCTCCTGTATTCTACAAAGAAAAAAAAAGAAAAAAAACCCACATACTTGTCTCCAATCAGGCTGCCAGCGATGCAGGCCTCATCCTGCCTGTGTCCCGTGCTATACGGTCATTGCGCCGCCTACACCAGCCTCTGATAGGCTGCAAGCACTAAGCCTGCAGCCTATCAGAGGAACAGGGAAGGGAGACCCCTCCATCTGTTTCGCTGTCCTGAGGACGGGATAAAGATGGCTATGGAGATAAGCGCTTCCACAATAAAAGCGCTCATCTCCCTGTGTCCTGCCCCCCCCCCCCCCCACTTGTCACCAGGGCCATGCCACCTGAGGCGATCACATCACCTTGCCTAATTGGCGGTGCAGCCCTGCCCAAGCTGTGATCAAGAAAGCTGAAGCAGACAGGACACGTCCCTGAGCTGCCAGCTTGCTAAATCTAGCAGAGCAATTGGCACAATGAGTGGGGAGATCTCTGGATCCATGTGAGGTCCAGGGCTGGTTTTAGGTTTGTTAGCAAGATAGGGTCGTGGATTGTAGATTTTCATTTTTTACATTAATCATACAATAACTCCTTTAGATGGGGTTTTCAAGGAGTAAAATATTGATTACCTATCCTCAGGATAAGGCCTCATGCACACAAATGTATTTTGTTTCCGTGTCCGTTTTTTTTGCGAATAGGATGCAGACCTATTCATTTCAATGGGTCTGCAAAAAAAAAAAAAAAAACGTGGACAGCACACGGTGTGCTATCCGCATCCATATGGATGGTCTGTAGCCCCGCAAAAAACAAACAAAAAACATGTCCTATTCTTGTCCTTTTTAGGCATTGTTACTAGTGTTGAGCGAACTTGTGTTCTAAATTCTGTTATGGTCCGTGGTAGCGTGATTCTTCAATAAGTTCGGCGTCTAAAGGTCGGGTTATCGAAGAATCACGCTACCACGGACCATAACAGAATTTAGAATCCATACCGCAATTCTTCGATAACCTGACCTTTAGACGCCGAACTTAAAAACACAAGTTCGCTCAACACTAGTCATCAATACACAAGCACTGCACACCCCTTTAAAAAGGTGTCAAATGCATCCGTGTTTAATGGGTCACCTCAGTAACATATAGAGTGTACAGAGGTAGCAGTTCCTCATGTCTGAGGAGACATAACGTTTCACATTACATTCTGCTCCTGTATTACTGTTTACTCTGTGCCTCTAATTTTTAATAGGGTCACACATTGGGGGGGGGAAGGGGAGAGGGATTTATTAATCTTTTGATACCACAAATAGGTATTAAAACATTGCAAATTATGGCGCACACACACCATGTTTGCACCATAATGAGACTTTGAGCTTCTCATCAGTTGTGAGAAAAGGGCTTTTGTTGGAAGAGTCAAAACCCGTCAAGGCCCACCAAATTTACTACAACTTACACCAGAAACTACTACAAGTCATAGCTCAGGTCTAGGTCAGCATCTGGCTGGAGTAGATTTGAGGGTCAGAGCACAGAGCTACAGAAATGCACCTAATTATTAGGCATCTGCCGCTTAATACATTTAGCACCCATTACTCCTGTGCAGAGGAATCAAGACTGGCAAATGGGAACACTAGTCTTGATAAGTGTCCCTCACGAGTAGCTGCCATTTTCTATGGAGCAGCTTATGAAATACACAGAAATATCTATGGCAGCCAATTGCACCAGAAATGTAAAGTTTGCAGCCAATCTGCAGATTTTTCCCACAGACTATTGCAACCAATGTTGAGCAATTAATACAACCAGCAAAAGCTGCAACAAAGATGGTCAGGACCAACCTGCCAGCATCTGACCACCTGGGATTCTACTCACCATTCTGAACGGCTGAGACCAACACCAGAACCCACACAATCCCTCCTAGCCAAACCATTGTGTCTCCTAAGCATTACCTCCAGCATCTGCCAGAAGGGGTATTTATGGTCTCCTGATTACCTGCTGCTCAGATGGAGGTGATGTTGACAGGTGAGCGTTTAACCCTTAACTAGAACATCAGACATGCTTTCAAGATAGGAACACAAGGCAGTATTTTGGTCAGTATTCTGACTCAGTATTTGAAAGCCAAAACTAAGGGCGCATGCACACGGCCGTTGCCCGGCCATGGCCGTATTGCAGCCCGCATACAGCGGGTCCGCAATACACGGGCACCGGCCGCGTGCATCCCGCATCACGGATCGCAGAACCATTCACTTGAATGGGTCCGCAATCTGGGAGATGCAGAACGGAGGCACGGATCGGAAGCCCACGGAAGCACTGCAGGGTTTACTGTATGTGCCTCCGTACTGCAAAAAAGTGCATGCACTACAAATCTATGCATTATATTTCTTCTGTGTTTCTGTTCCATTCCTGGTTTCAGCTTACAAATGCAATGCAAAATATTGCATGAAATACAGGTACTGTCCTGTGAATGAGGCCTCCATGCGATGCGTGAGGTGAACGCATTGCACCCGCACTGAATCCGGACCCATTCATTTCTATGGGGCTGTTCACATGAGCGGTGATTTTCACGCATCACTTGTGCATTGCGTGAAAATCGCAGCATGCTCCTCTTTGTGCATTTTTCACGTAACGCAGGCCACATAGAAATGAATGGGGTTGCGTGAAAATCGCAAGCATCCGCAAGCAAGTGCGGATGCGGTGCGATTTTCACACACGGTTGCTAGGAGACGATCGGGATGGGGACCTGATCATTATTATTTTCCCTTAAAACATGGTTATATGGGAAAAATAATAGCATTATGAATACAGAATGCTAAGTAAAATAGGGCTGGGGGGGTAAAAAAATAATATAATTTTTTTTTAACTCACCTTAACCACCTCAGCCCCCCTAGCTTAAACACCCTTAATGACCAGGCCACTTTTTACACTTCTGACCTACACTACTTTCACCGTTTATTGCTCGGTCATACAACTTACCACCCAAATGAATTTTACCTCCTTTTCTTCTCACAAATACAGCTTTCTTTTGGTGGTATTTGATTGCTGCTAAGATATTTCGTTTTTCCGATATTAATCAAAATAGGCCGCAATTTTCTCAAACAAAAGTGTATTTTTAAATTTCTCTGGTTAAATTGTTCAAATATAATTACATTTCTATACAAGTTTGTGTCAGAATTTATTGTGCTACATGTCTTTGATAAAAAAATAATCCAATAAGTGTATATTTATTGGTTTGCGCAAAAGTTATAGCATTTACAAACTATGGTACAAAAATGTGAATTTCCGCAAAAATTAAATTCAGTTTCACTGCAAATTTTCATGATTTTGTGTTTTAAATGAGCATCGCCTGTGCTAGCTGCGGTACAGCGGCCATTAACAGTAAAACCACAACCTTAGATAAATTGTGGGGCAAACCAAGACTAAGGGCTAGTTCACACGACTGTTGGTGTCCCGTATCCGTATTGCGGACCGCATTTGCGGATCCGCAATACACGGGCACCGTTTCGTTGTCATTCCACATCACGGATGCGAACCCATTCATTTCAATGGGTCCGCAAATCCGGAGATGCGGAATGGAAGCACGGAACGGAACACTACGGAAGCACTACGGAGTGCTTTCTGGGGTTCCGCTCCGTGCCTCCTCACCGCTAAAAGATAAAACGCGCTCTATCTTTTTGTGGAACGGAGGGATCATAGACCCATTGAAGTGAATAGGTCTGCGATCCCCATGCGCCTGCCCCACGGAAGGTGCCCGTGCATTGCGGACCGCAATTTGAGGTTCACAGCACGGGCATGGGCTTCACACGGTTGTGTGAACGAGCCCTAAGACTACTATCGCATCTGCGTTTTTGATTTCCAGTTTTGAGATCTGACATTGGATCTCAAAACCACAGCAAAATGCTTCTGTTATAATGATACAACTGTCTGCATCCATTCAGAACAGATCCGGTATTTTATCGAAAATAAAGAAACCAGATCTGGCTCTAAAATTACTGTAATGCCTCATTCGCACGTCAGTGTTTTGGTCAGTGATTTCCATCAGTGATAGTAAGCCAAAACCAGGTGCGGCTCTAAACACAGAATAGGTGCAGATCTTTCCCTTATACCTTATTTCTGGAGGGTCCACTCCTGGTTTTGGCTCACAATCACTGATGGAAATCACTGACCAAAACACTGACATGTGAATGAGGCATAAGGCTTGTCAGTGAATGCTGTATCTGTTTTTTATCGTACCTGTACCTATCCTGTATGCAGCACCACGTTAATCTCCACTAAATATGCCCTTCTGTAATATGGAGTGTGATAGAGCATGTCTTAATTTCATGCAGAAATCAACATAAAAAATAACAGTACAGCAATGCTCCACAAAGCCTTAAAGTAAGGGCTCATTCACACAAACGTATGTGTTCCGTTACGTGCATTGGGGCCGCAATTTGCGGTCCCCAATACACGGAGAATGTTCGTGAGGCCTCCTGGACGGATCCAGAACCATTTAACTTGAATGGTTCCGCATCCCTCCGTTCCCCAAAAAGATAGGACATGTTCTATATTTTTGCGGAACAGAAGCACGGAATGGAACCCCACGGAAGCACTACAGAGTGCACTACGGATTTTGGGACCCATTCACTCCGGATGCGAAATGCACACGGAATGGTGCCAGTGTATTGCGGATCCGCAATACGGCAACGGGACACCTACGGTCGTGTGAATGAGTCCTAAATGTGCTACCAAAAGTTTTATCTGCCAGTTAAAACCAAACAGCGACACATATACTTTGTTTCTGATTTGTTTTTATTTATTCAGTTATTATTTATTTATTTATTTAATCAGTTTTATTTATTTCTATCTCCTTAACATGATTATAGAGCCATCTTGCCTGAGCTGTTCTTAACAGCATTTAGTAAGCATTAAGAAAACTGTTTCACAGCAGCCACATAGGCCACAGACACAATGGAAAGGACCTCATTGACTTCTATGGGAGAGTTTTCTAGGCATGGTGTGACCTGTGCATAGGTCATTGTACAAGGAAATAATAGATAAGCTTTGACAATCCCCTGTTGTGAATGGTGGACCCCGTCTTATCTATTCACAGAGGTGATATCATTACAGGCAGGACTGGAATGACAGATAAGCAGGTAACTGCAGTAAAATGATCTGTACAGACCAAGAAATAGCGCCTATTATTAGGCTTAGTGGTCAGTACCTGTAGGATTTTATGGTTTTTGTTTAAATATAGATATTGACGTGGGCAATTAAAAATAGCACCATCAAAAATTCTTTAGATTTTTTTAAGGACTTATGTAAATTATGCATAACTTCAAAATACAGTTAACAAAAAAATAGCACACCCAGATAGAAATGTTGGATTGCTGCAAAACTCAGCATGCAGTTATATCTCATGCAGATATGTAAATGATTACAGGTGTGGTCTGATTAGACTCTGGGACCTGCTACAAGAGGACATAAAAGTGCTTCTCCCACTGCCCTATAAAAAGGTTCTCAGAGGCTACTTGCAAATTGTTGACTGTTATACATGCCTCTATGATACACTTGAAGATATTTTGCCCAGTTGACAGACTTTTACAGAGGACCCTTCCTTGAACTGAGAGAAGCATGACAAGCGTACTGTCGAGTCGTTCCCCCCTATGTCCCCCAATTCCCAACCAAATAAAGACGCCACACCACAGGTGGATTTTATTGGCCACAGCAGCCATTTATGAAATAACAAAACATACAATAAATAATATAAATAACCAACCCCCCAAAAAGGCCTTCCCATCTGAAGGCCCGCCCAAGAAGAACCTGAAACACTGGGAGGGTCCTTGGAGCCCTGTAAACCCGACCGGTATCTGCCCCGCCCCTTAATTAAATTAAATTACCTCTAGCCGATAAATGCCAGCTCAGAGGCAGAAAACGGTAACCATGGGCGACAAACGTAGGCAGATACCCGCCATATCACGCCCTAAATTCCAGTACCTGGGGAGTCCAGAGCCCACTTGGCTCCCTCCCCACCACGCCAGATCCACCATAACCACCAACTCCAAGGACCCACCACCGCCCACGACCCAAGGTGGTGACACCTCACCTCCTTGCGTCCCGCCACACCCGCAAAGCCAACTCAATCCCGTCCTGTAAACCCAAACACCATAAATCAATCCCCACCCCGTTCAGGTGCACTCCATCCCCCCACCAAAACTCCCCCACACTAGCTTCCAAATCCCTATGACGCACCGCAAAACCGCCATTCCTCACCACAAAACGCCCTACCGCCCTATTAACTTTGATCCGGGCTTGCGTGGCACCATATCCGACCAGACTGTCACCAAACCTGGAAACTGAGCCCACAAACATAACAAATAAAATTGAATGTCCTTTGTGAGCTCCCTAAAAGGACGCATCCCCAAATTATTACCTCCCACATGTAACACCAATACCCCCGGGGCAACATCTAGCCTTGCAAATCTATGGAATTCTGGAAGAACCCGACTCCACAACATTCCTCTCATCCCCAACCAACGAATCACTGCCACCTCTCTCGGAAAACCCAGTTGCCTTCCATCCGGCCTAACTGCTGCCTGCAACGCTCCCCAGAACACGTACGAGTGCCCCATGATCCACACCAGGCACGCCGAACCACCTGCAGGAAACACAAAATACAACATATAAACAAAAACGTCCCTCACATGCCACCCAACCCTGACAAACACCATTCCCCGTCTTATAACAACGCCGGCCTAACATAGGACCGGAACCGGATAGACCCACACCGCCCAATGCGGCGAATGACGTCATCCCCCAACCCCCTCCTAGCGGCCTCCGTGGCCGCACCAATCCGGTAAGAGTGACCCCCAAACAGCGAGGGGTCCCTAGCCAACCTTGCCAAACAAGCCTGTAACACCGCTAAAAACTGGAAACGTGAAAGTAAAGACCCATCCTCATGCACCAACAGTGATCCATCACCCTCAACCATGTTCCCCCAAAATTCTTTAAGACACCGAACCGGGCACGTGACCTATCCTACTTCCTGGTATAAAACAACCCGACAACCCCGACCCAACTGATCCGTTTTAGACCTCCTAATACGAAATTCCACCCTGTCAGCAAATAACTCCACATCCTCTCTCTGAAGCCCACCCCCACGGTTCTTACTCGGACTGACCAATTCCCCAATGCGCAATGCCCCAAAAAAGGGGGCATACCTCAACCACCCGAGCCCCCCATATACCCTATATGCCTCCCCTATCGCGTCCAGATAACAAAAAAGCGCAGAACAATTCTCCGGCGCCTTCTCCCCAATGACACTGGCTAGGATCACAAACGCCTGCATCCAGTTGGAAAAAGTCTGCGGAATCAAACCACACCGCCGCCTACCCTTGTCTTCTTTCTTTCTATCATCCTTCCTCTCCCTATCCAAATTAAACCTCTCAAGGGGGAGCAATGAGAAAATGTCCACATATTCCCCTTTCCAAATATTGGGGATATTTGGAAAGTGGAATAGTGTGCCCCCAGAGGCCCCCCAAAGCAAACATAAACCTCCCCTCGCGCAGCGTCGTCTAAACGCGGCTCCCCCGTCCTTATCCTTACCACCCTCACTCTCCCTAACCCCATCCGTATCTTTCGAAGCCTGTAACGATGCCCCAAATGCCCCGCATCCATAGCCCTATTACCCCCCTTCCGCAATACCTGGTACTCCTGACCCCTGCACGCCCCAAGCGGCCAGTGGTGACCCCATCCCAGGTCTCACAAGTCCTTTTACTAGCTCCAGCAAACTCAGTAATAAATCCCCCAGTCCACCAGCTACGAACCCCCCCCGGACCCCCGCCAACCCCGGAAGCCCCCCCGAGACAAGCAACTGCTAATGAGGACTCCCCACGGAACCAGCGAAAACTGACTTTGACCGGCGCCGATCTCTCCTCTGGCTGTCATCTGGACTTTAGCACTGCCTGTGCCACCATTTGCTGTTGCTGCTACTGGAGCCTGCACTTCCTCAGCTCCACCACTAGAGGCTGCCATTGTACAAGCTGGAACCAACTGTGACTGCCCGATCACTGAAGAAAGCCCAGGACCCTGAGCTTCTGCAGCTCCGCCCTTGCACAAGCAGGAGTCGTCTCTGAGCCAGCCACACGCTGCCCGATCAGGGAAGGAAGCACAGGGCCGCCATCTTGACCCCGCCAACACATGGAAGACCGGGCATCTCTCCCCCGCCGGGCAAGGTCTGTCCGACCTGACCCACCTGCCGAACCTGGTCCTGCATCCCCGCCGGCTAAATCGGATGAGGGAACCTCTTGCCTTCCCCACCCAGGGTCCCGCCATCCTACAGGATTCCTTCCGGCACGCGACTGCCTGACACTGGTGTTCTTACCTGCGATGCGTGTCGGAGGGTCCCCGGAGGGGCTCCTAACCCGGCGCCGGACCCTCGGGGTCTCTTCCGGACTAAGGCGCGCTGGAGGCCTGGTCCTCCGTGGCTGGTTAATGGGGGCATCCGTAGAAGCTGGATCCCCCAACCCCGGCAGCAGGCCCGCCACAGAAGCCTGCAGCCACTCCTGACCCCTACTCTCCGCTGCCGCCCGGAGTTGCGCCAGCAGCACATCGATTGCAGACATAGTCGCAGGTACCCAAGAGCCACTAAAGAAGTAATGCAGCAGATCTGACAATGCAGCTGCTGCAAATTTGGCTGTTCCCTGCAAAATGGCCCCTCTTCCCGCTCCTCCCACCCCTTTTAAAACCTTACCCCCTTCCCTAATGCAACGCCCACCTAAAACCAACCGATTAACCCCTTAACTCCCTAACAGCTCCACTCCCTTGCATATCCTGCTATTGACAACCAGCCACTGTCGCCTTCCTTTGCAGTTGTGCTGTGAACGGGAAACTTGGACTGCTATGGACTAGAACTGTATCATCTTTCGTCAGGTTCAAGTATGGAGGCCTCGTAAGCGCTTCAATCCTTCCTTTGCTGTGTAGTACTAGTGACAGATTGCCCTAACTGCTGGTGTGATGTGCAGCAAGCCCCTGAGGACCCTGAGCAGAGTATGGGAATGATAATAGCTCTGAGGATGATGTGTTATGGTGTACTCCCTCTGGCCTTTGCTCCTTGGGGTCAGTGCATTGAAGGAGGGGCACCCTGTGTACCCTCTGGGCACTCCCTGGAGCTTTGAGTCTCCTTGCCTTTTGGTAGTTTGGGGCTGCCCTTGATATTAAACGTCAGTGTGGTGGGGCAATGCAGGGCTTGAAATGGTGCTATGACCAGCGTATGGTGTTAGGAGATTTAGTAACCAGGCCAGATTAACTGAGCGAAAGTCTATCTTTACTTTGCATAAAATAGGAGTTGGAGTATATCCAGCAATTATCTGTACACAATACAAATTCTTCCCAGATGTCCAAGCATGAGCTAAGCAAATAGTTTCCAGCAATAGCTCTCTGATTATTCTTGCTAAAGTGTCTGGGACTGGGATCTCTGGTTAACAACTGCAATCTGGCAACCATAGCTGTAGTGTTCACTTATCTAAAGTGTAGATGGTGTCTTAACAGGTTACCCCTTTCCAGCAGCAGGGTATGGAATGCTTTATGCTGGGTTACCTTGCTAGGTTACCACACTGTAGCCATGCAAATCCGCCTTCAGATATTCCTTTCTTTCATCCCCTGGTGCTTGTTGAGTTACCAAAGGCTCATGTGCTTGAAGATGGAGTCTGGGGAAGAGAAGCACATGAAGATTGCTCCTTACCTCCTCCTCTTCTAAAGTAAGGGTTCACATTTGGGGGCTATTCGGCCAGACACTTCCCCATGTGGTTGGAAGGAAGTATACTTACCTGCTTACCTGCCACTGGGTTCTGTCTCCATCGGTCACTGACACTCTCCGGTCCTGTGTGTCAACATCTCTTTGGTGGTGGTCACTGTTGTGCCTTTTCATAGGTAAATGCAGTGATATCCAATTCATTCTAGTCAAGATGGATGTTAATTTCCTTTAAGAGCCATGCTCGACTATAGTTACAATTTTGTATGTCTTGAGTAGGCCAAATTAAGGTCACACAAAGGTTTCTACTTCAGTGTTATTCTTCTAATAAATGTACCAGTCTGAGAAGAGGCCTCCTTGTCTACTTTTAAATTTATGACGGGAGATAAAGATGAGCTCTATGCAGCTGGTGATAATTACCTATACAATTAGGCATTTATTAATGAAGCAAAATATATAATATGTATGTATTCATTTAATGAGCCTTAGTTAGTCATTAGCATAAGACAATCAGTAGGACATATATATATATTTGTTTATATTATATTGTTATATGTTACGAAGAGAACATGTATCCAGTATATTGTATATATTTCTCATTAGAAGAGTGTCTGTGAAGATGTGTGTTTTTTAAGAATTAATCACATCTTTGGTATGACAGAGGAGGTACTGATATCTCTGTGAGAAAACAAGGCCATTTACGATCCATAAATTAACAGTGTGAGAAACGTTTAAAGAGACGCCTAGAGGTCTGTCTCTAATTGCTACAAGTGTCAGAATTAATCCCTATAGCTTTGAATTAAAGCTTCTAAGGTCAAAATGTATATTCAGACTTACATAAGTTAACCCTTTATACTATGATGCAAATAGCTTATACAGTAGTGCCACCTAGGTATCAGTAGGTGACATTACAACAGTAGCAAAAATGCATTCTGGGTAAGGTTATGAGTTCACATTTTATCAATGGTCACGCCCATCCGACAACGATTGGAAAGTTCCAAACTAGGAAGGTGTGTCTAACTGATAAGTTTGTGATCATAAACCATATACAGGAGGCAGAAGAGAGAAAAGAAAAAAAAGGAGAAAGGAGGAGAGAGAAAAAGAGAGAAGTTGAGTCTCTAGAGGGGTCTATCAAGATGAAAGCCATGGTGAGATGTGCTATGATGGACCACCCAGCTTTCCTAGGAGCAGAAGTGAGATTCCTACTAGGACTTGGTAAGAGACACAGAAAATGATATTTCATTTTATTAAGACTAATTTGATAGTGTGGGTGAAATTATACCATCTAGATTGGCGACTAAATAAATAATTAAATTAATTGATCATCTCCATATTGAGATGTAGTCTTAGGATATTGTGAGGCTTCATTCTACCTGCAGAAGAATCTAGACTCATAATCTAGCAAAGCATTAAATAATTGCATATATATATACAGTTGCAAGAAAAAGTATGTAAACCATTTGGAATTATATGGATTTCTGCACAAATTGGTCATAAAATGTGATCTGATCTTCATCTAAGTCACAACAATAGACAATTATAGTCTGCTTAAACTAATAACACACAAAGAATTAAATGTTTCCATGTTTTTATTGAACATACCATGTAAACATTCAAAGTGCAGTTGGAAAAATTATGTGAACCCCTAGACTAATGACATCTCCAAGAGCTAATTTGAGTGAGGTGTCAGCCAACTGGAGTCCAATCAATGGGATGAGATTGGAGGTGTTGGTTACAGCTGCCCTGCTCTATAAAAAAAGACACACCAGTTCTGGGTTTGCTTTTCACAAGAAGCATTGCCTGATGTGAATGATGCCTACACAAAAGATCTCTCAGAAGACCTACGATTAAGAATTGTTGACTTGCATAAAGCTGGAAAGGGTTATAAAAGTATCTCCAAAAGCCTTGCTGTTCATCAGTCCACGGTAAGACAAATTGTCTATAAATGGAAAAAGTTCAGCACTGCTGCTACTCTCCCTAGGAGTGGCCGTCCTGTAAAGATGACTGCAAGAGCACAGCGCAGACTGATTAATGAGCTGAAGAAGAATCCTAGAGTGTCAGCTAAAGACTTACAAAAGTCTCTGGCATATGCTAACATCCCTGTTAGCAAATCTACGATACGTAAAACACTAAACAAGAATGGAATTCATGGGAGGATACCACAGAGAAAGCCACTGCTGTCCAAAAAAAGCATTGCTGCACGTTTACAGTTTGCACAAGAGCACCTGGATGTTCCATAGCAGTACTGGCAAAATATTCTGTGGACAGATGAAACCAAAGTTGAGTTGTTTGGAAGAAACACACAACACTATGTGTGGAGAAAAAGAGGCACAGCACACCAACATCAAAACCTCATCCCAACTGTGAAGTATGGTGGTGGGGGCATCATGGTTTGGGGCTGCTTTGCTGCGTCAGGGCCTGGACGGTTTGCTATCATCAAAGGAAAAATGAATTCCCAAGTTTATCAAGATATTTTGCAGGAAAACTTAAAGGGAACCTGTCACCGGGATTGTGTGCATAGAGCTGAGGAAATGGGTTGCTAGATGGCCGCTAGCACATCCGCAATACGCAGTCCCCATAGCTCTCTGTGCTTTAATTGTGTAAAAAACCTGATTTGATACATATGCAAATTAACATAAAAGAGTCATATCTTACTTGTGTGACCAGAGAAGAGTCATATTTTCAAGCTCTGACTCATCTCAGGTTAATTTGCATATGTATCAAATCGTTTTTTTTACACAATAAAAGCACAGAGAGCTATGGGGACTGGGTATTGCAGATGTGCTAGCAGCCATCTAGCAGCCCATGTCCTCAGCTCTATACCCCAAATCCTGGTGACAGGTTCCCTTTAAGGCCATCTGTCCACCAGCTGAAGCTCAACAGAAGATGGGTGTTGCAACAGGACAACAACCCAAAGCATAGAAGTAAATCAACAACAGAATGGCTTAAACAGAAGAAAATACGCTTCTGGAGTGGCCCAGTCAGAGTCCTGACCTCAACCCAGTTGAGATCGATGCTGTGGCATGACCTCAAGAAAGCGATTCACACCAGACATCCCAAGAATATTGCTGAACTGACACAGTTCTGTAAAGAGGAATGGCCAAGAATTACTCCTGACCGTTGTGCACGTCTGATCTGCAACTACAGGAAATGTTTGGTTTTAGTTATTGCTGCTAAAGGAGGTTCTTATTAAATCCAAGGGTTCACATACTTTCTCCACCTGCACTGTGAATGTTTACATGGTGTGTTCAATAAAAACATGATAACATTTAATTCTTTGTGTGTTATTAGTTTAAGCAGACTGCGATTGTCTATTGTTGTGACTTCGATGAAGATCAGATCACATTTTATGACCAATTTGTGCAGAAATCCATATCATTCCAAAGGGTTCACATACTTTTTCTTGCAACTGTATATTGATAGAACATTCTTCGTCAAGCTAAGTGATGGATTACCACAGGAAAGACTTGTTTCGAATCCTTTGCATTTAAGATCCTAGATCACTGTTATTTGTCTTAATAGTCTTACCAAAGTTACTGTATATATATGAAAATAGTCCAGGGTGGGGCGGAAGGATACAGTTATCTCTTCTTAGTTATATCCTTGGATGGATTTGCCCATCTTGAAGTCATGTGATGTGTAGTTGGTTAGAGGGGGGTGGAATGTATTTAGCATGTCTAGGATTAGACATGCCCATCCTGATATCATGAGGTTTTCTCTGAACAGAAGTGATGTATATACTTATGTTTATATTTTGATATCCTAACCTTATAATAGCTTGGTTATAATGTGACAAGTTATTTCCACTCACCTGTATTGTTAAGCTTGTATGCTTTATATTAACGCTATATCTATTCATTTGCATGTATCATTGTGTTTATTTACTTATATATGTTTATAATCTTGTAATCAATAAATCTGCATATTTTTATAATACCTGTGTATTATTGTATAATGCAGAACTACATTTTATCATTAACGTCATCTCACGTCAAAAAGAACTTATTTATCTGAGGAAATAGTCGGACTCAGATGTGAATTGTATCAATTAGGTTGTCTACAAATCACCAGGTCATGATTTTAAGAATTTATGACAAATTTTATAAATTTTATTTTTTTATGGTTAATTATTTTAATGACCATAATTAATAATTCTTAATTGAATTATTACCCCCCGACATAAATGGAGGCACTGCTGAGATGATTGATGAGATGACATATTAATGATAAATTGTCATGTATATTGTTGCTGGCATTAGAATGCTACAGCCAGATCACGTTTACAACCCTTAGAAGGGCGTGGTATATACATATTCAAAATTAATGTTCTGGTACTGAAGAGGTTAAGCCCATACCAGAACAGCAGATGAGTTGTTGCAGTAAAGTGTTATTACACGAATGCAACCAGTGCATGACATGTAAATCAACTCAGGAGTTGTTTGTCTATGCTAAACACAATTGATGTTTATGTATCGCCAGAAATTATTAGTAAATTGTCCCAAGATAGGGAACAGATGTAGGTCTCATTAGCCTAGGCGGTACAGGGTCCGGTTCTAGTCCTTTGTTTGACTCAGGAACCTTCCTATTAATTCCTGGCCAGTTAACTCCCATAGTTGGAGATTTACCCCCATATACAGGGAGGTTGAGTTTAGTAGCTCAGAGCGTTACAGGATAATAGAGGAACTTTATATATAAAGTCTGACCCAATGTTATTAATAAATAGAATCTATAAGAGAACAGTTTAAAACAGGTTAATGGCTATGTATGCTAATGTAACCATGCTTTCTTATAGGATCCTAATGTACAATTTGCAATTGCTGCAGATATGATAATCCCCTAAGGTGGGAATTGTGTTTTATCTCACTCTGATTAATAGTTTCAGATTTTTTTTATTTGTTTGTGATATATATATTTATTTTTAAGCAGAGTATCTAGAACCTGCTAATTTGTTTTGTAGTGAAAAGCGCAAAACTGTATTTCTTAAGTCAGCCTAATGGAAAGGAAGAGTAAGATTCTACCAACTCCATTGAATGTAAATTCTTTATCTCATGAAGTGAATAAAGCGTAAAAGAAAAGTTGTTTAATACTTTGCTGACATAGGAATGTCCAATAAACGAAGCAAACTGCTTCATTAAATTAATAATTATAGCAAGTCAATAAATGATTAATGATATTGATTACTAATCAAATTTTTCCACAGGATCATTAACATAATGTTTGTGTAGAGTTTTATTTCAGTGCTAAAAACGCCAAGAGATGAACTGAGGTTGAAAAATAAAAAATTTGACGATGGAGACACATCATACATTTCATATGATTGGTGGTGGTATTGTATGACTGAAAAGAGACTGAACAGTTATACTAACCATATTGTTTGTCTATCAATTGTGACTAACTTGTCGTCACTGTATTCCATGTAGATATATGGACGCATATATATTACTCTGTTTCAAAGTAGTCTCAAAGTATTGATTGGGTTATTATCCTAAATAGGTATAACACCTAAGGCTGTATTAGCCTAGCAGAGGAAGAATAGTTATATCTATTCATGGTACCCTGTAGTTTATTTTTCTTTGAAAAAACCCCCATAAAAGTCCTCAACTTGCTGCTGGCTAAAGTATGGCATAAGTCAAAGGCCTAAACTAGGCAGGTATATGTTTGATAAAGTTTTTGCTGCGTTGTTACTCATACTGTCTGTTGTTTTCTTAAGCTTAGATGATGGCCCAAGATGGAATCACGTGTTGATGGAAGGACAGATGGCGGAATCCTAAAAGTCTTTGTATCCGGAACCAAGAGAACCTGAGGTCAAGGCTATCCGTGACGCAAGAGACGTCCAGTCGGAGCCAACCCAGATGTATCCAAGATGTATCCAGGAGGGACAAGTGGGCAGAGCCCCAGGAGATTCGACAGCCGCTGCAAAAGTACATCACACCAGTGCAACATGACAAAGTATTCGAGATCGCAGACATGAAGATATGATGCGAAGCACCGCTCGCTAAATCGAGTTGCCAAGTTGCTAACAAGCCAGTAAGCTATTACTTCCAGTTTTTCATTTTAGCAGCAACGTTATTAAGTTAGAGGACCAAAGAAAGATCTTAACTAGAGACACGTTTCCAGAAAGTCCAGAAAATGACCGAAACGTCTTTCTCTCTACAGTGGTCATAAAAGAAAAGAACGAAACAATTGTATAATATGCGTTCTATGAACCGGCGTGTTTATCACTAATACAAAGAACGTAACCTACTTGTAGTTAAACTAATCATAAAGTTTGTGTGTTAGGTTTGTGTCGTAAAAGTACACACAAAATTGTGATACATTTATTCCAAGGTAAAACTTGCGTTCCCCAATCCATAATGATTTGGAGCATTTAGCCCTTTATTGCATTTCAGCCTATTCAACCTTCTAATAACAAAATTGAATATGCTGAAAAGAGGGGGAATTTGTTGTGCCTTTTCATAGGTAAATGCAGTGATATCCAATTCATTCTAGTCAAGATGGATGTTCATTTCCTTTAAGAGCCATGCTCGACTATAGTTACAATTTTGTATGTCTTGAGTAGGCCAAATTAAGGTCACACAAAGGTTTCTACTTCAGTGTTATTCTTCTAATGAATATACCAGTCTGAGAAGAGGCCTCCTTGTCTACTTTTAAATTTATGACGGAAGATAAAGATGAGCTCTATGCAGCTGGTGATAATTACCTATACAATTAGGCATTTATTAATGAAGCAAAATATATAATATGTATGTATTCATTTAATGAGCCTTAGTTAGTCCTTAGCATGAGACAATCAGTAGGACATATATATATATATATTTGTTTATATTATATTGTTATATGTTACGAAGACAACATGTATCCAGTATATTGTATATATTTCTCATTAGAAGAGTGTCTGTGAAGATGTGTGTTTTGTAACAATTAATCACGTCTTTGGTATGACAGAGGAGGTACTGATATCTCTGTGAGAAAACAAGGCCATTTACGATCCATAAATTAACAGTGTGAGAAACGTTTAAAGAGACGCCTAGAGGTCTGTCTCTAATTGCTACAAGTGTCAGAATTAATCCCTATAGCTTTGAATTAAAGCTTCTAAGGTCAAAATGTATATTCAGACTTACATAAGTTAACCCTTTATACTATGATGCAAATAGCTTATACAGTAGTGCCACCTAGGTATCAGTAGGTGACATTACAACAGTAGCAAAAATGCATTCTGGGTAAGGTTATGAGTTCACATTTTATCAATGGTCACGCCCATCCGACAATGATTGGAAAGTTCCAAACTAGGAAGGTGTGTCTAACTGATAAGTTTGTGATCATAAACCATATACAGGAGGCAGAAGAGAGAAAAGAAAAAAAAGGAGAAAGGAGGAGAGAGAAAAAGAGAGAAGTTGAGTCTCTAGAGGGGTCTATCAAGATGAAAGCCATGGTGAGATGTGCTATGATGGACCACCCAGCTTTCCTAGGAGCAGAAGTGAGATTCCTACTAGGACTTGGTAAGAGACACAGAAAATGATATTTCATTTTATTAAGACTAATTTGATAGTGTGGGTGAAATTATACCATCTAGATTGGCGACTAAATAAATAATTAAATTAATGGATCATCTCCATATTGAGATGTAGTATTAGGATATTGTGAGGCTTCATTCTACCTGCAGAAGAATCTAGACTCATAATCTAGCAAAGCATTAAATAATTGCATATATATATATTGATAGAACATTCTTCGCCAAGCTAAGTGATGGATTCCCACAGGAAAGACTTGTTTCAAATCCTTTGCATTTAAGATCCTAGATCCCTGTTATTTGTCTTAATAGTCTTACCAAAGTTATATATGTGAAAATAGTCCAAGATGGGGCGGAAGGATACAGTTATCTCTTCTTAGTTATATCCTTGGATGGATTTGCCCATCTTGAAGTCATGTGATGTGTAGTTGGTTAGAGGGGGGGGGGGGGGGGGGGGTGGAATGTATTTAGCATTCTATATTGATGTCTAGGATTAGACATGCCCATCCTGATATCATGAGGTTTTCTCTGAACAGAAGTGATGTATATAACTTATGTTTATATTTTGATATCCTAACCTAAAAATAGCTTGGTTATAATGTGACAAGTTATTTCCACTCACCTGTATTGTTAAGCTTGTATGCTTTATATTAACGCTATATCTATTCATTTGCATGTATCATTGTGTTTATTTACTTATATATGTTTATAATCTTGTAACCAATAAATCTGCATATTTTTATAATACCTGTGTATTATTGTATAATGCAGAACTACATTTTATCATTAATGTCATCTCACGTCAAAAAGAACTTATTTATCTGAGGAAATAGTCGGACTCAGATGTGAATTGTATCAATTAGGTTGTCTACAATTCACCAGGTCATGATTTTAGGAATTTATGACAAATTTTATAAATTTTATTTTTTTATGGTTAATTATTTTAATGACCATAATTAATAATTCTTAATTGAATTATTACCCCCCGACATCATGTGTGCTGAAGTAACATGTCCCCCATGCATCCCATTAACCGATTGATGTGTTGCATGCGGGAGTATCTCCAGTTATCAGTTATTACAGACCTGGCAAAATACTTAAAAAATAGGGACACAAGGAAACCATGAAATTGTTGATTTTTATTTTCTTGAAACTTGGATTCCCGAGATCATGTGATTATAAATAACATATATATATGGAGTATATTATACAGTATGTTTCATTCTTTTACATAACTTTGCATTTTTGACCTCAGTGGAAGTGACATGACATGCTATAATTCATTCTATGTTCCGTCTTCTTTGTTTCTACCTTTTATGTGCAATCCTTGCCCCTATTAGATAACACATAAGAGGCAGTTATCCTATTCCTCTACATTATGATGATTCTTTAGCCTGAGGAAGTAAATGCTGAAGACTCATCAGATTACCTCCTCACAATATACAATAATACAGGAGTCATCTTCTCTGCATATTTAATCCCAAAGGCCATTTCCCAGCAATTTAAACACTGAAACCCCATGACAGAGTCATTCTGTCTAATCTCCTTCATCATCTACTGACCTGTTGTTATAAATAAAGCCATGAAATTTCTCGTGCTAGTTCTCTTGGGGAGCCTTGCCTTTGTGATGTCCCAAGAACTGGAAGAACCAATTGGGGGTAAGTTAATGTTCCTAATACAGAAGTTGCTTTCTTGAAGATATGCTAGATGTCAACTAATATTTTTTCAATGAATGCATTGCTTATTATTTATTCACTATTATTTTGTGTTTATTATTACATAATGCACAGTTCAGATGTTGCAGATTGTATTTTAAAAGAATTGAATGTTTTTATATGAATCATTCAATGGTGGACAAAAAATGCCCTCAGTCTCCAAAAAGAAGTTCTGCAGCAGGTGATATGGAATAATGCACCTCAGCAGTCTGTAGATGCAATCTATAGTAACCAAATTCCTCGATGATTAGTAATAGTCTTATAGTTTAAAGTAGAGGGGGCATCATTCCATATACTATGCAGCAACATAAAGAACAGTTTCTTAATATGATATTATTACTGGGGTATTTCCATTTCTCTTATTGCCTTTCTAATAAAACATACGGGGGCAGATTTATCAAAGAATTGTTTGAAATCTCCTGCGCTGCCAGAGGATGCGCCTAATTATTGGTGAGGTGGAGGACTCCTTCGGCAGACTGCACACCAGAATTAAATCTCTGAGCTGCTGTAGATTTTTGTCTTCATTTGCCCCCAAAAACTGGCGCAAATAAAATGTGTCTGGGCCATTTGCTCCATCCTCGCCGTGCCCTCTTTTCTAAAAGTGGCGAGGGTGGCGTAAAGTGACAGAATTTGTTGCAGGTGGCATTTGAAAAGTGGTACGCCAAGATGAAAAATCTTCTTCATTGGGTTTTGAGTAAATTCTAGTCCGTAAAACATAGGCTGTTTCATAAATTTCATGAGTCTACAAGGTGAGTCCTTGTGATGTTTGCTCAGAGGATGAAATAGCTTTATTTACAAGACCACATAAAACCATATTTTTATTTTTTGGGTTTGCCAATACTCAAAAAATATTTTTAAAAACATCTGGTAGGGAAGCAAAACAGGTGTTACTTGCTCCAATAGACTTACACATGTGCAGCCACCTTTCCACTTTTTTATGGTTGTGTCACGAGGGTATCAAGAGCCACGTCTGACTCCGTTATACCCGGGGTCAGGAGGTCGCAGCGGGTGGTTGCGCGCTCTATATCTAAAGATCACGTTGTTTCTTAGTGATTGTTTTCTGTGTTTGCCTTGCTATCCTTTTTGTCTCAATCAGGGATCCGTAGCTTCTCCTCCTCAGCTGTTTCTTGTCTGCCACTCCCAACCTCCTTATATTCTCCCCTCACACTCCTCTAGTTGCCAGTTATAGAGCTTCCTGCCTGGACTTCTATACTGACCCACTGGAGTTGTGAATCCTGGTTGTCGTTCCAGAGTGCTACCCTCCGGATCCCTGTTGGGCTTCTTGTTGTCTCCTGTTGTCGCCCACCTGGGATTATATGTTGAGTTTGTATTGTCTGTCCTTCCCTTGGTGTTTTCCTTTAGAGCTAGTGGTGCGGACTAGTGTTCCCACCGCCCTGTTCACTATCTAGGGCTCAGCTTAGGGAAAGCCAGGGCTTTAGGCACGTGATCGGCGTAAGGGTGAGGAACCCGTCTAGGGACGTCAGGGCAGCCAGGTGCGAGCCGCTAGGTGAGTCAGGGGTCACCACCTTCCCTCTCACTTGGGCAGGGCCTTCCTTGTTCCCTCCCTCTGTGTCACGTATGTGATAGTCACGCCGACCGTGATATTATAACTGGCCCTTACTTTTTGAGAAAAAATAAAAATAATTTTTTTTTTTTTTTTTTTTTTTTTTTCTCTACTTAGAATCCAATATGGATCCTATTGCTGCCTTGGCAAAACAGCTTCAAGGCCTGTCTTTGGAGGTGGCAGGATTGAAGTCGGCTGTCCTCCAACAACAGCAGCAAATGCAGCAGACCGCACCCCCAGCGGTTGCTATGGGTAACCAGGTTGTTACAGAACCCAAGGTTGTTCTTCCTGACAGATTTTCTGGGGGAAGGGACAAATTTGCGACGTTCCGTGAGGCCTGCAAATTATACTTTAAGTTGCGCCCTTACTCCTCAGGTAATGAAGAACAGCGGGTAGGGATTGTAATTTCCCTGCTTCAGGGGGACCCACAATCCTGGGCGTTCTCGTTACCCCCTGGTTCCCAGGCTCTCCGGTCAGTGGAGGGATTTTTTGGGGCTTTGGGTCTCATATATGATGACCCTGACCGAGTCGCCCTGGCTGAGTCGAAGTTACGGAGACTCCTACAGGGAGATCGGTCAGCAGAGGAATATTGCTCAGAGTTCCGTAGGTGGGCTACGGATACTCAGTGGAACGACCCGGCTCTCAGGAGTCAGTTCTGCTCTGGGTTATCTGAAAGGGTTAAGGATGCACTGGCGCTGTATGAGACCCCCCTTTCCCTTGATGCTGTTATGTCCCTCTCTATCAGAATAGATAGGCGTCTTAGGGAGAGATCGAAAATTCCTGAGCAATTGGTTACCTCTCCCAAGCAACAATTAGTCTGTACTGACTTAGATGAGCCTATGCAGCTAGGCGGAACTTCTCGTCAGGTCCGTCCTCCTGAGGTTCGCCGTAGGGGAAGGGCTTGTTTTTTCTGTGGGGGGAAGGGTCATTTCATTAATGTCTGTCCCTCCTTTCTCAAAAACAAAAGACCGTCGGAAAACTACTAACCCCAGGCTGTGCGGAGGATGTCAGCCGGGGGGTATACGTTTCCTCCATACGAACATCTCAATTTGTGTTACCAGCGGTTATTGTTTTTGGTGTTAAGACGGAGTCTATTTCTTTTTTTCTAGACAGTGGAGCAGGGGTAAATTTGATAGATGCCCATTTTGCCCGCATTATGGGTTTGTCTCTCTGTACGCTGCAGAGACCTATTCCCGTATTCGCTATAGATTCGGCTCCTCTGTCTCAGAGAAACCTCACCCACATGGTTCATAATTTACACCTTCGGGTAGGGGACCACCATAATGAGTGTCTTTCATGTTACGTTCTGGAGGGCCTTCCCTCTCCTGTGGTATTGGGTCTTCCCTGGTTGGTAGCGCACAATCCAGTGGTGGATTGGCAGGCCAGGGAGATATTGGAGTGGAGTGAGCATTGCAGAGAGAATTGCTTAAATAACAATTGCTTAATCGCCTCCATAGCTTCCCTACCTACATTTATTTCGGACTTTGAGGACGTTTTTTCTGAAAAGGGTTGTCAGAAGCTACCACCTCATCGTCCTTATGATTGCCCGGTTAACCTGATTCCCGGTGCAAAATTACCCAAGTCCAGGTTGTATAATCTTTCGGGTCCCGAGAGACAAGCCATGAAAGATTATATCTCCGAGAGTCTGGCTAAGGGACACATCAGACCCTCTTCTTCACCCGTGGCTGCAGGGTTTTTCTTTGTTAAAAAGAAAGATGGGGGCCTGCGTCCTTGCCTAGATTTCCGTGAGCTAAACCAGATAACCATCCGAGACCCATACCCTCTTCCTCTCATTCCTGACCTTTTTAATCAGATTGCGGGTGCTAGGTGGTTCTCCAAACTTGATCTTAGGGGGGCCTACAATCTGATTCGTATCAGGGAAGGGGATGAGTGGAAGACAGCTTTTAACACCCCTGAGGGGCATTATGAAAATCTAGTTATGCCTTTCGGTCTGACCAATGCCCCCGCTGTCTTCCAACATTTCGTTAATGATATTTTTAGTCATCTCATCGGCAGGTTTGTAGTCATATACCTAGATGATATCTTAATTTATTCGGCTTATCTGAAAACACATGAGGTGCATGTCAGGCAAGTACTGCAGGTCCTACGGACGAATAAATTATATGCGAAAATTGAAAAATGTGTCTTCGCCGTTCAGGAAATACAGTTCCTAGGATATCTATTATCTGCTTCAGGTTTTCGTATGGATCCTGGGAAGGTCCAGGCAATTTTAGATTGGGATCTTCCGGAGAACCTTAAAGCCCTACAACGGTTTTTGGGTTTCGCAAATTTCTATAGAAAGTTCATTAAAAATTATTCAGTGATCGTTAAACCCCTTACCGACATGACTAGGAAGGGGACTGATTTTTCCAAATGGTCTGACGCCGCTAAAAATGCATTTTCCTCTCTAAAAGAGAGGTTTACCTCGGCACCTGTTCTAATTCAACCTGATGTCTCCCAGCCTTTTATTGTTGAGGTAGATGCGTCAGAGGTGGGAGTGGGGGCTGTATTGTCTCAGGGTCCGTCTCCTGGCAAATGGCGCCCTTGCGCTTTCTTTTCCAAAAAATTATCTTCTGCAGAGAAGAACTATGATGTTGGAAATAGGGAACTGTTGGCGATTAAACTAGCGCTTGAAGAGTGGCGTCACTTCTTAGAGGGAGCAATCCACCCCGTCACGGTGATTACGGATCACAAAAACCTTCTGTACCTCAAATCAGCTAAGCGTCTCACCCCTAGACAAGCTAGGTGGTCGTTATTCTTTACCAGATTTAACTTTGTAATCACCTATCGTCCTGGGGCAAAAAATACCAAGGCAGACGCGTTATCTCGTAGTTTCCCTGGAGGGGGTAATGTTAGTGATCCGGTACCTATTTTACAAAGAGAAGTGGTTGTCTCTGCTGTACACTCTGTTCTAGAGGGAAAGGTGTTAGAGGTCCAGGGGGACGCCCCGGCCTCTTGCCCCTCAGAGAAATTGTTTGTACCGTTAAACCTGCGTCTTGAATTATTAAAAGAACATCATAATTCGGCACTTGCTGGGCACCCGGGTAGTAAAGCAACCTTGGAGCTATTATCTCGTCGTTTTTGGTGGCCAAGGTTGCGTCAGGATGTAATGGATTTCGTGTCTACTTGCTCTACTTGTGCACGCGCGAAAGTCTCTCATACACGTCCAGCAGGGTCTTTATTGCCACTTTTTATCCCCAATAGGCCATGGACACATCTGTCAATGGATTTCATCACTGACTTACCGTTGTCTGCGGGTAAAACAGTTATTTTGGTAGTAGTAGACAGGTTTAGCAAAATGGTACACTTTATTGCGCTACCCGCACTTCCTAATGCTAAAACTCTTGCTCAGGTGTTTATCAGTGAAATCGTGAAGCTTCACGGGGTCCCTTCCGATGTGGTTTCGGATCGGGGAACCCAGTTTATTTCTAAGTTTTGGAAAGCTTTTTGTTCCCGTTTGGGGGTACACTTGTCCTTTTCCTCAGCTTTCCATCCTCAGTCGAATGGACAGACTGAGCGTACTAACCAAAACCTAGAAACATATTTAAGGTGTTTTGTGTCTGAAAACCAAGAGTTGTGGTCATCATATTTACCGTTAGCTGAGTTTGCCATAAATAATCATTATCAGGAGTCCACTGGCAAGTCACCATTCCTTGGTGCATACGGTTTTCATCCCCAATTTTGTACTTTCAAAGAGGGGGGGTCTTCTGGGGTTTCCGAAGAGGAAAGGTTTTCTTCATCTCTTTCATCGGTATGGCAGAAGGTGCAAGTTAACTTGAAAAAGATGAGTGGTAAATATAAATGCATGGCCGATAAGAAACGGTCGCCAGGTCCGGACCTAGGAGTGAATGACTATGTGTGGTTGTCTACTAGGAATATTAAGTTGAATGTTCCCTCTTGGAAACTGGGCCCTAGGTTCATTGGTCCTTATAAAATAGTAGCCGTCATTAACCCTGTGGCTTTTCGCCTGGAGCTACCTCAGACTTTTAAGATCCATAACGTCTTCCATAAATCGTTACTCAAGAAGTATGTTCCACCTCTAGAACCATCACCGCTACCACCTCCTCCTGTTTTTGTGGATGGTAATCTGGAGTTTCAAATAGCCAGAATTGTTGATTCTCGTCGGGTCCGCCGCTCTCTTCAGTATCTGGTGCATTGGAGGGGTTACGGTCCCGAGGAAAGAATGTGGGTTCCAGCGTCAGAGGTAAACGCCAACAGGTTAATTCAGGCTTTCCATGCCTCTCATCCGGAGAGACCTGGTCCTGAGTGTCCGGAGGCCCCTCGTGAAAGGGGGGGTACTGTCACGAGGGTATCAAGAGCCACGTCTGACTCCGTTATACCCGGGGTCAGGAGGTCGCAGCGGGTGGTTGCGCGCTCTATATCTAAAGATCACGTTGTTTCTTAGTGATTGTTTTCTGTGTTTGCCTTGCTATCCTTTTTGTCTCAATCAGGGATCCGTAGCTTCTCCTCCTCAGCTGTTTCTTGTCTGCCACTCCCAACCTCCTTATATTCTCCCCTCACACTCCTCTAGTTGCCAGTTATAGAGCTTCCTGCCTGGACATCTATACTGACCCACTGGAGTTGTGAATCCTGGTTGTCGTTCCAGAGTGCTACCCTCCGGATCCCTGTTGGGCTTCTTGTTGTCTCCTGTTGTCGCCCACCTGGGATTATATGTTGAGTTTGTATTGTCTGTCCTTCCCTTGGTGTTTTCCTTTAGAGCTAGTGGTGCGGACTAGTGTTCCCACCGCCCTGTTCACTATCTAGGGCTCAGCTTAGGGAAAGCCAGGGCTTTAGGCACGTGATCGGCGTACGGGTGAGGAACCCGTCTAGGGACGTCAGGGCAGCCAGGTGCCAGCCGCTAGGTGAGTCAGGGGTCACCACCTTCCCTCTCACTTGGGCAGGGCCTTCCTTGTTCCCTCCCTCTGTGTCACGTATGTGATAGTCACGCCGACCGTGATAGGTTGCCACTGATAGGTTGAAACACCAGTGGTGACCTAGAGGTATGATCAGTACTTTTTGGAGTTGGTATTACCCATTGGAAAACCATAAACTTTGGGGTTCATTTATCAATCTGAAATACTCCTAAATTAGGCGTATTTCAGGCACAGATTGCAGTTGCTTGTTGCGCCCCAATCTGCGACTTCTCCCCCACTCACGTCAGGTCTAAAATTGTGGACGTGGTGTGGGTGGGGAAGGGGACGGGCCAGGAAGCCACTCTCATTTCTCATTTTCTACGCCTGTTTTAGGCGTAGATAAAGATCTAAATGTAAGACAGCTACTGTAGGAAGCACATTGGTGCATCTTAAGCCACATTCCCTTGACAAGTAAGAAAACCAAAACAGCTATACCATGGATTATTCTTTTTGGCATTTACTGTAAATAAATTTGCTTAAATAAATGTGTCACATGGCTAATATTTACCAGTGTGTCTGAGACAAAAGTCTAAAAACACTTGATGCACCAAATTGAGTCAAAATGCACCAAATTACACCACTTTTTAGTCTTTGGGCCTGTGTTCCAGAATTGGGTGCAAAATATGACAGTTTTCAGACACAGCAACAATCTTGCACTGATATTTCTACGTATCACTTGATATATTCAGCCATGGGATTCAGATATTATTCCTTTGTTCAGTAGCACATTTCAACCCTTTTTCTCAAGGTGATGAAAATGTAAGAAAGCCAGGTGGATGTCCTGAATCAACAGGGGAAGGTTCTGTCTCCTCTGTGTGCTCTGGTCTATGTGAAAATAAAGACAGTTGTACAACGCAAGCCTGCACCACCGACTCCCACTGTGAAGGAAGCCTAAAATGCTGTGAGACAAGATGTGGGACAGAATGTCTCCCACCAGTCTTTAGTAAGTATCTGCCACTAGTATAAATGTCCCCACTATGGTTGTGAGATAATAAGATAAGCAATGTCCAAAGGCAACAAATATTTTAGCTCTCTAAAGGGCCCTTTAGACAGGCCAAGAATCCACCAGATAATTGCTAATGTTATATGTAGAGACTGCCTAGTACTCGATCTTGTTTAGCACTGCATCGGGAAGTATCAAATCCAATATCCATAATACAAGAAGTCCCAGCAGTTGCTATTCTGATCTTTAGATTTTCTCTATTGTATTATTTAATCAAGAAGGAAAGAGGGCTTGTTTTGGCCTGTCCTAGCCTTATTCAACTGATGATCAGTTGAAAAAGGCTAGGAGGGCCCGAAACACATTCCTGTACTTTCTTGATGGAATATTACAATAAAAAAACTCTAAAGATCAGAATAGCGACTGCAGAGATTATCGCTAATGAGCAATAGGAACGCTCGCTAGCAATTATCTGGCCATGTAAAGGTGCGCTGATTACCCTATAGAATAGATAAAATGCTTGTTCATCGGGTAATTGGATAGTTTGCGCAGGCACCTAAATCTTCGCAGCACGCTGAGGCTGGCAAACAATGAGTCTGTATGGAGATGAGCAATGGCATTAGAAATCACTCCTTCCTATACTGTGGAGGAGATCACTGCAAATGCAGCGGTTTCTTTCACTGACGAGCAGGAGCTTACTGGGAAAGAATGCTTCCTTCCCGACAATCACCTGCTGAATTGCCTAGTGTAAAGGGACCTTAACTCTGTCTATTCCATTGTTCTTATTCTCAATATATGTACTATTTAAAGGGGTTCTCCGGGAATTAAGAAAATGAAAATACGTAAATATTACTTTATTATAAATATATTCCAAAATACCTTTCTTTAGTTATAATGGCTCGTTTTGTCTAGGGAGAAATGATTAGGAAAACAAAATGGCCGCTGTCCTATTAGGGCACACAAAGCCTGTCCTAATCACACAGCAGGACAAGTTACTTCATAACACTGAGGTAAAGAGCTGCCTTATCCACCTCTCCTACTTGTCAGGGATTATGATCCTGAATACAGATAAGAATATCTTCAGCTGAATCTCTGTAGGAATAGAGCTCATGAGGAGACATCAAGTACAAAGAGGACGGACAGGACAGACTGTGGTAATGGAGACTGCACACAAGTGCTGCTGCTCATTAGCCACATCTGCTCATGAACTCCATTCCTACAGATAATCAGCTGATGACCATATTAAACTGTATTTAGGATCATAATCCCTGACAAGCAGAGAAGAGAGGAGGATGAGGAGGCTATTTAGCTCAGCGTTGTGAAGTAACTTCCTCCTGTGTGATTACGACAGGTTTTGTGTGTACTAATAGGACAGTGGCCATTTTGTTTTTCCTAATGATTACTCCCCAGACAAAACAAGCCATTAAGGTATTTGGGAATATATTTATAATGAAGTAATATTTAAGTATTTTCATTTTCTTAATTCCCAGAGAACCTCTTTAGGGCAGAATTAGATTGACCCAGACCCCTGGACTGTTGATGACACCATGCTTGGTGCAAGGACAGTACTTAATTTGAAGACCTCAGTTGACTTACTGTCAGCTTTGCTAGAGCATAATATGGGCCTAAGGACACTCATTTCCAATCTGTTTGTTTATACCATATGTCAGCCCAAATATAGCCTGGTATTGATGGACTTAATGGTCTGAGGATATCTTAAGGTGCCCATACTCTAATGAGCCTGATGCCCCCAATTCCCATTATTATCTGTTTGGTGAGAGATCGGAGCTCGACATACACCTTAGATTGTCAGCCAAGTCTGATGGGTTTGGAAATTTGTAGAAATTAGAAAGCTTGAATTTTTTTGGGGGGTAAATAAAACTTTTTTTGCTATTGTCAGATTAATGACTAATGTTTATGTAAGATGACTATATGGCATTTACTAATATATAGCCTTTACAGCCTATTCTATGCTGTTTGCTATATGCAAGATATGTCCCCTTGTTAGGCAAATCTTCTGTGATGTTTGCATAGCGACCCTTTCCATAAGTCTACATTCACAAGACCGTATCTGCGATACCAACCGGGTGCATCCCTCACTTTTGGTGGACCTTATTGCCAAAATGCCTATTCTCGTCTGCAAAACAAAGAGGAATAGGACATGTTCTATAATGTGTGGCACTGCTGCACAGATACAACCAGCATTGCCCTCTGTCATTACCTGAAGAGAGTAATCCACTCTTCAAATGCATTGTGAAGGACATATTTAAAAAACACCTTACCACATTGGAAATCTGTATGAAAAATATCCCCCCCCCCCCCCCCCCCCCGCTGATAGTTATCTCTCCACCATCCTACGGAGTGCCGCTGGTCCTGGTCCTTGGCTGCAGTCTTGTGTCTCACAGAAGAAGCAATCAACACCCAAAGGTGAGTAGAATATCTAGCACACTTTTTAATGTTACAGTTCTACGCATTAGGCACAGCATTTTCTTCCTTTTCTTGCATACAGTAAAATACACATTGAGCTTAGTTAATTTCCCCCATTGGGTTAAAATACTGACAAAAAGACAGAGTCCTATATTCCGTAAATAGAAATTTGAAAAAGGAAAACATCTCTAGTTGAAATTTGTGTTTTATTTGCTCCACAGAAAACCCATGTGAAAATGACTTAGACTGCCCTTGGACACTGAATTGCTGTAATGGTGTCTGTGACAGTGACTGTGTATCAGCACAGAAATCCTAGCCTTTAGTGGCTTTTCCATCCTGTAAGTATTTAAAAATTTAGGAAATTTCATGCACACAGTCATATTATAGTACCATGCAAGCCGTAAGTTATGCATTGCTCTAATAGAGCTCATGTGCGCTCATATTTTACTCTTGAATGCCTCCAATGTATCTTGTACCATGTTCAGTTGGATGCTGTTTTAGGGCTCATGTACATGAAAATACAGTATCTGTTTGCTTCCACATCCATGTGTCTGTTCTGAAAAATGCTACAGACTCATTGAAGTCACTGGGTCAGTAGAAAATGCGGATGCCGCATGGATGGTATCCTTATTTTGCAGAACTGCGATTTGCAGACTGCAAAATACATTTGGTAGTGTGTATGAGCTCTTACAGAGAGATTCTTTCCTAGAAGTGCAGAGAAAAGCCACAGGGGCATGCATGTGAGTGAGTGGCTGGATGGGTGTAGTAGTAGTTGTGGTACTCACGGTTCTGATGCACCCTGGGCCGGCATGCAGTTATGGGAGGGGCACACCTTTCTTCTCTTTAGGGCAAGCTCCTGTTCTGGCATTCTCCTGCCTGATGCCAGTTGAGGTGCCCTTGGTGTTGGTAGTTTTGAGGTGCAAGCAGGGGCGTAACTATAGGGGAAGCAGGGGAAGCGGCTGCTTTGGGGCCCTGACCCAGAAGGGGCCCATCCAGGAGGAGGAGGACTAAAAGATTTTGTAAGGGCCCCCTCAACAGTATTACACAATGAAATTATATACAGTGACAGTATAGACAGTGTATAAAACGGATGGAACAGCGGCCAGGCCTGGTCTGAGAGAGCGATCTTTACTAGCCACAGGAATGGGGGCGGCATGAAAGGAAGGGGTTGCGAAAAAATTACTGGGGGAGGGGGGCCCCATTCAAAAATATGCTGTGGGGCCCAGTCATTTCTAGCTACGCCACTGGGTGCAAGGCAGGGTCCGTGAGGTGCAAGACAGGGTCCATGATGACAACTTTGCAGGCAATTGTGCAGCAGTACTGTTCTTCACTGAAGAATTCAAATACAAACAGATCAGTGCAGTTATTTTACATGCAGTGGACTAGCAGTTGTTACACACAATGCACTTTACGCAGATGTTACAGGTTTCACAACTGCATAGGTAGTTAATAGGCCAAAGTGTCTCTTTAAAGTATCTTCCTTACTTTGTGCTTTACCAGCTGACTCTGACATAAGCATCCAGACGTATTTTAAACAATACAATGGAATCAAAGTGCAATCACCTCACAGCAGGCAAACTCTTCTGCACCTTTTTTAAACAGGTCGCTGTACTTACAGTACACTTCCACAAAATCCATCTTGGAATGTGGAGATTCTCACAGTGGGCCAAACTGTTATTTGGTATGCTCAGCTCAGGCACTGGAGACAACTCCTGAACACAGATGCTGTAGAGTCCTTTTAGACAGACTTTCTCTACTGGGCTTTCTCTGCACCTCCTTTTCGATATTCGGTTTACTTCTGTAGATGATCCAGCCCAGCTCTGTTTCGATCTGGGTCCAGGCTGACTTCTTCTTCTATTAAGGCTAAGGTCAGACTAATCTCTGACTGCTTAGTTCTCTCAGGCTCACTCAAGAATGTTCCTCTCTCTATATATCTAGGAGGTGACACCAACCCCATCTAGTGGTGGCTATGGATGTTGCCTTTCAATACCTTATGCATTCCAAATACAGTAAATGCATCTTTCACACTGAATTACATTGTATTGCACTTTGTACTGCAACTCTGGAGCAGAAAGCTGCAATAGCATTGATTTTGTGCGACAATATCTCTGCTTTATGGTGCCGTAAGCTGTGGTGCCTATGGTTCTATAGTCTGGAGGTATAAGAACTCCATGTGACACTGGACAAGATCTGTGCCCATGGGGATTTTTGAAAAATCCACAGTAAATATAAATTTATCACAGGAGACAAAAAGCAATCCAATAACTTTTTAAAAAAATAATATAAAAGTTCAGATCACCCTTCCTTTACCTACAAAGAAAACAAATAAACAATAAAAAAAAATCATAGGCAATACTGTATAAGAAAATGCCTGAAATATAAAAATATTTATCCCATATAGCAAATGGCTTAATGGAAAAAAAAAATCCAAATGGTCAATTTGCAATTTTTTCAGCACTTCACCTTCTCAAAAAATGTAATAAAAAGTGATCAAAAATCCATATACACCCTAAAATGATATCACTGAAAAGTACAGATCGCCCCACAAAAAAATAGCCCTGACACAGTTCTGTAGGCATAATTATGAAAAAGTTGCAATGGCAATAAAATGGCAATAAAAAGAAAATCACAAGAAAAGCACAAGAGCACAAGTCAGTTTTACGAAATCTGTAAAAACAAAACCCATAAAATTGTGGCATTTTTTTTTCAAATTCTACCCCATTTGAAATTGTTTTCAGTTTCCCACTACATCCTATGTAATATAAATGTTGCCATTAAAAAGTACAACTTGTCATACCAAAAACAAGCCCTCATACACCCATGTGTACGAATTTTTTTTAAAGTTATGGTTCTAACAAGGCAACGAAAATGCAAAAACAGAAAATTGTACAGGGTAGAAAAGGTTAATGGGTTGCAGGGCCATTAAAAAACACTGTAATTGTTCATGTCAACTTGCGGAAGATCCAGGAATCATTGAAACAGGACCAGTGGGGATAAGTAAGGTGAGTATTACTTATTGTATTGTTTTAAAAGCATTCTCAGCTTTTTTTAAATTGAAATTACTGGACAACCCCCTTAAATCAGTCAATTGCACCATGTGTAGTCCAGTTGACTAAGTGTAGCTTAGAGCCTATAGTATTATATTCAGCTCCTTCCCTTATTCTTCCCTACCATGCTCCGTTCTATTCTACATTTCTTTTATTTGTTCTGACGAAATAATACTTTTGTTTTTTGCACATGGTACTAGCCGTTATTTAGCTGTAACAAACTTAATGAGTGGATACAGGAGTTTAATTGTTCGGCTTATTAAACAGCTTGATTCATATATGATGATAATGATGTGCATAATATTACTTTGCTGTATCTCTTTTTCTTCAAAACCCAATAAAATTATTTTAAAATAAATAAATAGCCACAGGAGTAGTTGAAACTTGAATTTTTTTCCCTCCAATTATACTATCAAGGATCATTACAGTAATAACTGGCAAACCTTCTCTCTACATCAAGCAGTTTTACAAGTTCTGGTGTTTTAGGGTCCTATTACAAAATTGACAATAAGAGTGGCATTCGATGATATACAATTCGATTACTGCTAGTTTAAAGGGCATTTCACACAGCTCGATTAAAAGTGAATGGGGGTGAATGATCGTTAATATAATTGTTCTTCCCCCATTCACTTTGCATATTGTTGGCAGCACATATTTACACAAAATGAGGCGCTGCTGGTAAAAATGCAAACACCCAACAAATGAGAAGAGCACTTGCCTGTCGGGCAACACCTTTAGGCCTCATGCACATGAACGTATTTTCTTTCTGTGTCCGTTCGTTTTATTTTGCGGACCGTATATGGAACCATTCATTTCAATGGGTCTGCAAAAAAAACAGAAGTTACTCCGTGTGCATTCTGTTTCCGTAAGTCCGTATTTCCATTCCACAAAAAAATAGAACATGTCCTATTATTGTCCGCATAACGGACAAGGATAGTACTGTTCTATCAGGGGCCAGCTGTTCCGTTCTGCAAAATACGGAATGCACAAGGACGTCAACCGTATTTTTTGCGGATCCGTTTTTTGCAGACCACAAAATACATACAGTCGTGTGCATGAGGCCTTACAAGGACTAATTATCTAGGAATGTTTCTTTCTGAAAAGTTGACCTGATTCCTAGCCCATATAAAAAGGCTCTTATATGCCTTTGTTTCTTTAACAAAACTATGCATTGCTTTTTAACAATGTTGGTGATATCATTATGAGAGACTTTCATTTTTGTTTTATTTCTACTTTTAGATAAAGAATTATCCTAAAATCCTTTTGGGCCTTCACTTCAAGTACAAAAGACTTTCCATAACCTAAATAAATAATTAGCAATAAAAATATTTCATTCGTGTTTGTGGTTTATTAGATTGTATATGCCTGTGTTTATCACTGGTAAATTTTGAAGCACAGAAAATGACAGAAAAATACTTTAATATGTGTTTTGTCATATGTTTTGCACAAACGAAAATCTATATACCTTATCTTGATGGCAACAACACATCTCAAAAGATTTGGGACAGGGCCATGTGTACCATTGTGTGTAAATTGGGGGCTACTATTCCTCCCTGGGTAGAGTGCCTTAATTGGCGTGAGAAGGCTTATAGGCCATACATGCTCATTTAGAATTCTGGGAAAGCATATGTAAATGGTCTCTAACTCGCTCTGCCGCTAATGCCACCAGATGTAAGGCAGCTCTCCTATAAGTCAATGTTCGACCCTTTAACTAGGCCTTGAGACATGACTTGGATAATAATTAATCTAGTAACTCATGTAAGGATAGCTGTTTTGGGGTCATTGCTCCTCATCAATGCAGAGCCGAGAGTACTGGCTTAACTGGGTGAGTGGCCTAAGTTAGGATTTGGGGGGTACTATCTCGCCTTAATCAGTGTGAGGAGACTTATAGGCCATACATGCTCCACTGGAATTCTGGGAAGAAAGGAATACAAATTAGTTCAGATCAGAGGCGGCTCTAGATTTTGTGAGGCCTTAGGGGAAACTCGAACATGAGGCCCCCACGAACACAAGATATGCATGCTTGCAGCACATAGTACAGGGCAGGGACATGCACAGACATTTTGAAGGGCAGGGGCTTAATTAAAAAAAAATAGGTCACTTGTCATAATTTCAAAAAATGACTGCCCACATACATGATACAACACTGTCTGCCCACATACATGATGCCACATGGAGGTGCACTTCCAGATTGTTTTGTGGTGGCGGACAGAAAATAATGTGGTGCTTATAGACTACACAGTGTAGAGGTATACTGTATATTGTGTGGCACAGTGTAGCGGTATACTGTATATTGTGTGGCACAGTGTAGCGGTATACTGTATATTGTGTGGCACAGTGTATGCTATATGTGTATAACAAAAACATATTTCACATGAAAACTTACAATTACTTGGCTTGACCCTTGGGGATCTCGGACACCATTTCAACACTTTGGCCGGGGGCTCGTCGGAGCTGATGTGTTTTATCCTAATGAGAAAGATTTCATAATAAGGATTTGGAGAAGGGGCAGAGGGATAGCAGAGCAGGTAGAGGCTGGTGCTGCTACTAGGGGGTCATACCATGGGGGAGTAATAAAGCCCACCATAATGCCCCCCATAGAAATAATTCTCCTTATAATAGACCCTATATAAAAAATACCCCCTTGTAATGCCTCTAGTTGAGCTAATGTTTCCATAGTTTCCCCCATAATGTGCCAGTATAAAATACCCCTATATAGTGCCCCCAGTAAGTGCCCCCATAGTGCTCCTCTCCCGCCTTCCTCCTAGTGCCCCCCAAAATGTACCAGTATAAAATGCCCCAGTAGATGCCTTCAGTGTCCCCTATAATTTTCAAGCATAAAATACCCCTTCTTGGTGCCCCCCGGAGATGACCCCATAGTACTTGGTGCCCCCCTTCCCCTTAGTACCCACCATAATGTGTCCCAGTATAAAATTCGACTGTACAGAGCCCTCTATATAACATACTCCTTCTTTGTGGCCTCAGTAGATGTTCCTATAGTGCCCCCCAATAATGTGCCGGCAAGAAGTGCCCCCATAGTGCCACCTAATAATGTGCCAGTAAATAGTGCCCCCAATGATGCTCCCCGGCCTTAATGTCACATTACTCCCCCTCCATCCATGTCACATTTCTCCCCCTCCATGTCACATCACCCCCTGCTTTTTACATCACCCCCTTCGTGTCACATTTCTCCCCCCCCATCCATGGCATGGCAGCACTCCCCCCCCCAATGGCACATTTCTCCCCCTCCATGGGCCTGGCAGCAGCACATCTTCCCCCCATGGTACATTTCTCCCCCGACCCCCTCCATGATGGCACAGAGACTGGCACCAGTAAGTTATTATCATCATGACTCCTCTGAGTCATGACTTACTGCTAACAGCCTGTCGCCGGCAGCTGCAGGCGGCAGGCCCTAAGGTAAGGTTCACAGTATAGCCAGCTAGTAGCCAGCAGGCAATGGGTGTGTGTGTGTGTGGGGGGGGGGGGGGGGGGGGGCACAGCAGGCAACAGGCTGCCTGCCTGCTGCACTGTTTTTGACTGCTGGCTGCTGCTGTGGCCCTACCAGGAGTGGGCACTGGGCAGGGCAGCAGCAGTGAGACACACACATAGACACCTTGGCCGGGCTTCGGGCACCACTGTCTCTGTGGGCGGCAGCCAGACACCGACACTGAGGTGAAGGCCCTGGCTCCTTCTACTTCTCCCCTGCTGCGTGGCTGCGCTGCGCTCTGGGGACGGGGCTGGCAACATTGCGTTCAGAAGACTTGCCTGTGCGGCTGCACGCTCCGAGCCCCAGCAGCCACTGCTCTCTTAAAGAGGCGGAGAGGGGCTCAGAGCGGCCGGGCTGCTGCGGCTCTTTTTAGTCCGCTTAGGCCACGGAAGCAAATAATCATTTGTACTTGCGGCGGTGTCGGGTGCGGGTGGGAGCCAGATCGAGGCCCCCACCAGCGCGAGACCTTAGGCGGCGGCCTAAGTGGCCTGATAGAAGAGCCGCCTCTGCACCAGATGTAAGGCAGCTGTCCTATAGGCTATAATTCAATGTTAAACCCTAAACTTGGCCTTGAGACATGACTTAGATAATAAATAAGCCAGCATCTCATCTGCAGACAGCTGTTTTGATGCAGTTTGTTGGACGCAGTTTTTTGCAGTTTTGGTGAACATGTGCCCAACTTTGCTTCTGAGAGACTCTTCTTCTCTAACATACTCTGACTTAGTAGCAAATTGCTACTCCAGCTGTTTTTATCAATACCACTTAGGCCTTATTCACAATTACTGATCAAAAACTGACTAAATAATGACTGGGTGAAAGCGGCCTAATGTAATCCGTTATATTTGCTTCCTTGATCTCCATAGGTGGGGAGATGGTTAAATTCTATTTTAGTACATGCTAGCTATCACAGCAATCAAAAAGTAAATCCTGTTAAAGCGGAATCTTTAATTGATTCGTTAAAAGTACATTCCCCACCCAAAAGTATATCTATAGAGTCCATTACAAACTACTGTACTATAATACACAATGGCTGGTCCGGAATAATTGCAGCAGTTATCAAATCAATATAAAGGTACACAGGACTCTTATGATGGGGCTATGGTGCCTGTAAGGCATCCGGATTGTCATTACTCACAGTTCAGCTGTAAATATGATTAGTTGACACTTTTTGATTCAATTTGAGAAGTAGGACTGTGACAGTCTAGCACATCCAGGCTTGTGACAATCCTTCTCTGCCTCTTTTGTGTTCCTGGACAACCTCTCCCTACAAGTGGAGCTCTCTTGATGGCTAATCCTTGCAGATCCTTGACATAACCCTGCAATGAACATCAAACTTTACTGTCCCAACGCATTTCCCCGGTGGTAGATATTCTGGCTCTTCAGAGGACCAAAGATAGATGCATGGATTGATAATAAGATGCTGGCATGCTCTGCTGTCTGGGTGGGTGTTCAGTCTGTCCAGTGTTCCCATAAAGATCTACCTCTTTTCTCCACATCTCCTCAATTTTCTGTATTGCGCATACCAACTTGGACCGCACAATGCTACTCTTCTCCCCACCTTCCTGTCTCACACAGTAATCAAATGCGTTCCAGTGTGGCAGAGACAGACATTCCACTTCTATAAACTGAAACTGAAAAGACCCTACATCCCTCTTATGATATTCCAGAACAAACCTTATGATGGCAGTGTCCCTTTTATGGACAATGTCCTCAAGATGGTCTTCAATCCTCCATCTTAGTTCTCGTTTCATCTTGCCCACATAATTTAATGGCCAATTGCATGTACACAAAGAAACCACAACACTGGACTTGCAATTTGCAAACTCATATGGTGTATTGTTGGCAAATCGATACGCTAGTAAACCTTTTTTACAAGTAAAAAATAAAATACAGCCCTCACATCTAAACATTCCATGTGGTTTATGATCAAGCCACATTCCTCCCCATTTTAGCCTTTGGTACATACTATTCACCAAGTGGTCTCTAACAGGGCCGGTGCAAGGATTTTTGCACACACAAGCGAAGCTACATTTTGGCGCCGTCCCCCCCACAACAACTAGGTGGGGGTGATGTGACATGGAGGGGGATGAGAAATGTGACATGGAGGGGGGAGAAATGTGACATGGAGGGGGTTGAAATGTGACATGGAGGGGGATGAGAAATGTGACATGGAGGGGGTAGAAATGTGCCATGGAGGGGGGAGAAATGTGACATGAAGGGGGGAGAAATGTGACATGGAGGGGGTTGAAATGTCACATGGAGGGGGTTGAAATGTCACATGGGGGGAGAAATGTGACAAAGGGGGTGATGTAAAAAGCAGGGGGTGATGTCACATGGAGGGGGAGAAATGTGACATGGAGGGTGAGAAATGGGCCTGTTCCCGTCTGCAGCAGCTCCCCTTCTCCTCTGTGTGGTCCTGGTATCTTCTCTCTGTGCTCCCGACAAGACTTTGAGGACCTTTCCCACTCAGTTAATCAGTGGCGGCAGCTGTGTCATGTGTCAGACAAGTGATTGGCTCAGCGGGAAATCACTGCCCTGACACGTGACACAGCTGTGTCACTGATTGGCATAGTGGGAAAGGTCCTCAAACAACTTGTCAGGACTCAGGAGCCCAGAGAGAAGATATGAGGACCACCACACAGAGGAGAACAGCCGCAGGAGGCCGGCGGCATGCAAGTGTTTAATAATAAATAAAAAAAAGTTTAATTTTTCCGCCCCCCCTTCTCAGCGCCCTAAGGCGGCCACTTGGTCTGCCTTATTATAGCACAGTAAAATGTGGCCACAGGAAGAAAAAGGCACTCATAGGGTAAATAAGTAAAAAAACGAGCCTCCAAAAACAGGAAGAGTGGTACTGCTCACCTGTTGTTGTTGCACCTATTGTTCGGAGCAACTGAAATGGAGGTGAATAAGAGTGATTACGTCTCGCTGGTTGGTGCTGCCGATTGCGTCCGCGTTCACCTTTGGTGGGGGCCAAGCCGCTGTCTGGGTCAATGAATGAGGAATATTTCCACTGGACTCAGGGGTCGAGTGGAGGGGTAGACCATAGGCGCAAAAATGCAACCAAGAGTTTTTTTTACAAACCAATAGGTTTTTTTTTTTTATTATTGTTATCGTGACAACGCATTTCGGGGTTCTGCGGACCCTTTTTTCAAGTCGGTGGGTGATGCCGCTGGTGGAGTTCTTGCTAAATTTTACTGTGGGGTATGGGGCTATGGCATCCTTTATATCTGGATCCATTTGCCCCAATATTTGAGGACGATGTTCGTGACTCAACTGTTCTGATTGTCAAATATGTCAGTCATTTAAATTACTCCCTTCACTCCTTGTCTTTAGATTGTAATAATGAGTCCCTATTTAGGGAGAGAGAATGTTTAAATACCCCTCTGCGGATTTCCTCTGGGTATCCCATCTATAGGATCCTCTCCCTAAGATCCCTTGCTTGATTAAAAAAAAATTAGATATGCTGAACAGTTTCTTATTATTCTCATACAGTATATTGTTCCTTTGGGATAACTCTTTTTAAAGGTTAGAGGATGATGACTCTCCCAACGTTGAAAACTGTTAGAAGCTGTAGGTTTACAATAAACCTCAGTTTGTATACCATCATCCTGTTTGAAAATCGCAACATCCAAAAATGTGATCCTTTATGTGGGCAGATGAAATGAGAATTTTGATGACAGAAGATCGGGACCATCTTGGGGACATTGTCCATTAAAGGGACACTGCTATGGTAAGGTATGTTCTGGAATATCATAAGGGGGATGCATGGTGTTTGCTGTTTCAGGTTATGCAGTAGAAGTGGTACATCCATTTCCCAAAAAAGGGGATTGGGATAGACGAATCCTCCAAAAAGTAGCCTAATGGATTTACAAGTTGAAGACTGGGAATTCACTGAACAGCTTACATTTGGTTGCTTTATCTAAAGTATGCCTTTTTAGAGCCATTAGTTTGTTTTGATCTAATGGTCCTTTGAAAATTTGTTTATATTGGACCTGTCCATTGATCTATGAAAAGAGCAGGGGATTTGGGGAAATCAGTATCATATTTTGATTGTCCGTTTATCTCCGGTACCACACTTCTTTAGTTTGGTACATATGTATATATTTATACCTTGTCTATACTAACATTTCTTATATTGCCTGCCCCCCTCCTACTTTATAGTACAGGAGTCTCCCCCACCCTTGTAAAAAGCGTAAATGGGAGTAATAAAAATAAACTGAAGGAAACGATCCATCCCAGCTGTGATTGATACCTGTATCTGCATCCCTTCCTGTTATGATACACACATGTAACTGCATAGGTTTTCCCCTGTATAGCAGAAGGGTGAAATTACTATTTGGGAAGTGAGATGCTTTCCATGCTGGAACGCAAGAGTAAGGCTACTTTTACACTGCCATTTCTGGGTCCGCCTGTGAGATCCGTTTCAGGGATCTCACAAACGGTTCAAAACGGATCAGTTTAGCCCCAATGCATTGAATGGATAAGGATCCGTTCAGAATGCATCAGTTTGGCTCCGTTCCGCCTCCATTCTGCTTGCAGCATTTTGGTGTCTGCCTGGCGATGCGGAGCCAAACGGATCCGTCCTGACTTACAATGTAAGTCAACGGTGACGTCCCCCATTGACTTTCAATGTAAAGTCAGGACAGATCCATTTGACTTACACTTAGACTTTTTTTTGACTAAGTTATGCAGACGGATTTGTACTGAACTGATACCAACATTTGCATTATAGGTGCGGATACATCTGTGCAGATACCAGACGGATCCGCACCTAAACGAAGGTGTGAAAGTAGCCTAAGGGCGCAGGACCGGAAGTCATATAAACATACTTTTGTGTGCGGAATGTATTTTTAATGAAACAATTAAAGGTTGCATTTTAATAGGATTTATTTTTTGATTACTGATCAAACCTTAGGGCTCCTTCACACAACTTATTTTTTTCCCATGTCTGTACCGTTCACTTCACTTCAATGGGGCCTCAAAAAAAAAAAAAAATGACTCTGTGCATTCCGTGTCTGTACAGGTAAAACTCAAAAAATTAGAATTTCGTGCAACGTTCATTTATTTCAGTAATGCAACTTAAAAGGTGAAACTAACATATGAGATAGACTCATTACATGCAAAGCGAGATATTTCAAGCCTTTATTTGTTATAATTTGAATGATTATGGCTTATAGCTTATGAAACCCCAAAGTCACAATTTTGAGGTACCCTTCGCTTATGGGGTATGGATTAATTAGCTGACTAGTGTGACACTTTGAGCCGAGAATATTGAACCTTTTCACAATATTCAAATTTTTAATTGCAACTCCTTTTAAGTTGCATTACTGAAATAAATGAACTTTTGCATGATATTCTAATTTTCCGAGTTTCACCTGTATGTCCACATGGCTGTTCTGCAAAATGATAGAACATGTCCTATTATTGTCGGCATTACAGACAAGGATAGTGTGGTATGCCAGAATACAGTCTTTTGGTATATAGAGGAATTCTGTTGATCCACTGTTAATAGGCCTTGGCTAGGTCCTAACTCAGGCTGTGGTTTGGTGAGGTTGCCTGTGGCTAAAGAATCCGTCACCTGGATTCCCAAAGGTCTTTGATGCCTGGGTAGTGGCTATTATCCTTTGGTTTAAATCCTTTCTTTACTTTATCCCTTCTTGGACTAGACTTTACTCCTGAGGAGACTTGTGCTTGATCTGCACACTCTCTAACTAACAAAAGACTGAACACAGATTAGACCTAGCTGGTGCTATCCCCATCTAGTGGTGGGATGTATAAAGCACACTTGACCAGCCTATGAACAGGGATACAACAGGTGATGTAATGCAAAATGACATGCAATTCAGCAATGACAATGAAGCAATAAATTTGCAGTTCCCACGTGTCCTGAGTGGGACGCTGCATACCCCCATGGTAAAACGTGATTTGACCTCAACACATTTTTGACTCGATGGTGTGTCTTCCTGTAAGATATACGAGAAGGGAAAGCATGCATGCATAGGAAATAACACCATACCCATGTATCTGAAAGTAAAATGGGTTAGGCAAACATATCTCAGGCAAACAACGAAATGTGACAAAAGGTGACAACAGGGTTATAATTTTTCCTCTGAAGACTGGTGATGTAATGGAAAAACCAGGATAGTCCAGAATTAGGTGGAAAAGGGAAAATAACCAAAAATAACATCTCAGGAGGCTCACAGGGTATGAGTCCGTTCCCTGGGCACAGGGAAATGTCAAAATAGCATATCACGGAGGCTCAGGTGGGTGGAAGTCTATCTCCGGGTGCAGGCTTGAACGTTGCAAAACAGGTGTAAGGTAAGTAGTCCCTTAAAAAGTCCTTTAAGGAAATAAAGCATAATAGACGTAGGTCAGTCTCTTTCTTAAACTCTGGAACTCCAGACGATGTAAGGATGCACTTAAAGATGAAACGGCAGGGCTGGAAGTTGTCTTCTCGGCTGCTGGTGCAGGAAATCCCTATAACGGGCAGGTGGTTGTCCTCTTGTAATCCTGTCGGATGTACGAAGCGGCTGAGACTCTACAGGCCTTATTTCAAGGGAACTTGGTGTTTCCTGAGCTGTAGTAGATACTTCTCGAGTATGATCGGCAGGTAGTGTACCTTGTCGGCCAAACATAAGATAGTAAGGTGTATACCCAGTAGAACAGTGAATAGTGTTATTGTAGGTGTACATCAATTGAGGCAGTAGCGTAGGCCAATCACTTCTTGTAGCAGGTGGTACCGCTCTTAACATCTCAATTAAAGTTTGGTTCATTTTTTCGCAAAGCCCATTCCCTTGGGGATGGTAGGCTGTGGTCCTGATTTTTTGGCAATTGTGAAATGTACACAGTTCTTTAAAGAGCTGAAACTCAAAGGCAGATCCCTGATCTGTTAGGATTCTTTCTGGGCATCCATATGGCAACAAGAAATGTTTCCAGAAGGCATCTGCAGTTGTTTTAGCGGTCAAATCCTTGACAGGTACGGTAACAACAAATTTAGTATAATGATCAATGATGGTCATAGCGTATGTGTAACCTGAGCGACTTGGTTCCAGCTTCACATGGTCAATTGCAACTATTTATAGCGGTGTTCGGCTTACAATGGGATGTAAGGGTGCTTTTTGGTCATGTTTTTCATTTCTTCTAACAGCACAGGTGGAACACTCTCGACACCACTTTTCAATGTCTCATCTCATCCCGATCCAGTAGAATCTTCTACGGATGGTGGCTTCTGTTTTCTGCATGCCAAAGTGTCCTGATTGATCATGGTACATCTCAAGAATTATTCTTGCATCTCGGCGTGGTATTAAGATTTGATACAGACGATCCCAGGTAATTGGATCTAAGGTCCTTCTTAATAGTAGGCCCTTCTGGAGAAAGAGGTGTTTTCTGTGTCTCCATAGTTTTGACAATTCTGGATCAGCATTCTTCCTGCAGATTCTTTCTGGTGTTCTTCCGCTGGTGAAGAAATCTTGCAGTTCACCCAACACTCTGCTTTCATTTTGCAGCTTGATCCATCTTTCTTTGTCCACTTGAGATTTTGGATCCACTTGTTGTTGAAGGTTAAGGACCTTTTTCCCTTTGATGGTGATAATGGCATTTCTACCTCTTCCCAAACATCTTCTTGTGTAGTAGGGTCTTCTTGGGTCGGCAGATGGGATAATGCATCCGCATTTTCATTTGCTTTTTCTGTTCTGTATTTCACAGTGAAATTGTAGTTAGCAAGGCGTGAGGCCAATCTTTGTTCTAATGCTCCCAACTTGGCTATGTTAAGATGCGCTAGCGGGTTGTTATCTGTGAAGGCCACGAATGGTGTTGCGGCAAGGTAATCTTAAAATTTCTCTGTAACAGCCCACACGAGTACGAGGAATTCCAATTTGAAGGAACTATCGTTTTGGTCGTTTCTTTCAGTACTTCTAAGAGATCTACTAGCGTAGGAAATGACCCTTTCTTTACCTTCTTGTATTTGCGACAAGACAGCTCCCAGGCCTTTCTTACTGGCATCTGTGTAAAGATGAAATGGCTGTTGGTAATCCGGATAGCCTAAGATTGGTGGCTCTGTTAACTTCTTCTTCAGGAGCTGGAAGGCAATTTCTCTTTCGGTGTTCCATTCAACGGGTATTGGAGATTTCTGATACCTTTTAGGATGTCCTCTCAGAAGTTCTAATATTGCCTCTGCAATTTGGGCAAAATGAGGAATAAAGCGCCTGTAGTATCCTGCGAAACGGAGAAAACTTCTCACTTCTTTCACCGTAGTAGGAGTAGGCCAATTTCGGACTGCAGCTATCTTCTCTGGATAAGGTTTAACACCTTCAGAGCTGACAATATGCCCTAAGTATTTGACTTCTGGCTGTAGTGTCCCACTTCGTAAAGGTGGGCACTACTAAAGGTCAATTGGGTCATGTTGTTTCCCACCTCCTGTGGGAGATTGCTTATGGTATTTTGTATTGTATGACTGCATATTTCCCTGTTATTTCCTGTGTACCAGGCCTGCTAGGGGTGTAGTTTCTCCTCCTGAGCTGTAGAGGGAGCTAGGGAACCCCCTAGTATATATAGTTAGGCCCAGACAGGAAAGGGCAGTTCAGTCTAGTGCAGGAGGCTAAGCAGTTCAGTCTAGCCTGCCTCAAGTCCTGAGTAAGTGAAGCTCAGAGGTTAGTCCAGGAGAAGAAGATCCTCCTATGTTATCCTGCACCCTGCAGAGTACAGAGCAGTGCTAATCCTACACAGCCAAGTGGAAAGCTGAAGGGCAGAAGTTTATTGTCAGCAAGAGAATTGATACCAGAGGAGGATTCCCTACCCAAGGATAAAACCAGCTATTAGGCATACGGGCCTTGGAGAAAGCCAGACAGGATTCTGCAGAAAGTACAGCCTGATCTGTGAGTTTAATTCCCCCTGAGTTATCTTGCTAGGATTCTACCTGCCACCTGGGTAAAGCCTGAAGCCTGCTACTAAATATTCTTCATATGGAACTGTTTGGAGTTTGTACATAGTTTGAACTGTTCAGTAAAGAAGAATTCTAGTTCACTGCAATCGTGTGTACCTCCATTATTCCTCCTAACAATCGGTGTGCCACTGTTACCGGCACTGGCTTCACGAACTATAAGGGATCTTGCCACAGGCACACTAAACCTTCAACACCCAGGGCACCTAACCTATCACCCGGCCTGGTCCCTATATCTAGAGAGTGCCCCAGAGGATCTACGTGCCAGCCTCTTCATCACTGACTGTACGCCTGCCCAGGGTATACTACAAACTGTGAGTACTAAGCGCAACCCTCGGTCTGTCCACTGACCTCACACTCGCTCACCCTGAAGGACTGGCGTACTGCATGGCTTCAGTAGATAACACTTAGATTGTTTGACTTTGATTCCATGTTTAATGAGGACTTGGAAAACTTCGGCAAGATGTTTCAAGTGATCTTCATAAGATTTGGAGTAGATGATGACATTGTCTAAGTATAACAGAATAATTTCAAAATTTTTGTGGCCCAGGCAACGCTCCATTAGTCTTTGAAAAGTTCCGGGCGCATTGCAAAGTTTAAAAGGCATGCAGTTGAACTCAAATAGGCCCATAGTTGTGGTAAATGCAGTCTTCTCACGATCTTCAGGTGCCATTGGTACTTGCCAGTATCCACTTGTTAAATCAAGAGTAGAGAAGTAGGCTGAAGATCCTAAAGCTGTCAAGGATTCCTCTATGCGTGGTAAAGGGTAAGCATCCTTGTGAGTAATTTGGTTAATTTTTCTATAATCCACACAGAATCTGATGTTACCGTCCTTTTTACGGGCAAGGACTAGCGGTGCAGCCCATGGACTATGGCTGTCTTTGATGATATTGGAGTCCTTCATCTCCTGGATCATTTGCTTTACGGATTGGTACATAGTTGATGGTATAGGCTGATACCTTTCCTTGATCGGTGGGTGTGAACCCGTAGGGATGGAGTGCTTAATGATATCTACTTCTCCATAGTCTGTAGAATGCTTACTGAAGGCACGGTGATGCTCCTTCACAATTTTCAGTACTCCCACCAATTGGTTCTCTGGCATTGAAGCATCTCCCACATGAAGTTCTTTCCACCAGGATGTGCTTCAATTTTGGTCCTGTGGGTGCTGTTTCTTGGTAAATTTCTCCGTGATAGCTGTAGCCACACTGATGACATCTTGAAACGTAACTTGGATTAGCTTTGCAATGGGACGGTATTTTGTTAGTGTTACACTGCTCTCACTCAAGTTTAGGAGTCAAATAGGCACTTTACCTTCAGAGACAGTTACTAGGCTTCTTGCAGCTCTAACTAGAGGATGGTCTTCCAAAACAACCGGCTCTACCAGGGCTTGGTAGTCTTGACCCTGAATTCCGACTATAGCTCGGCACCACAAGAGGGAATCACAGGTTGATTATCTTGGATGCGGACACAGCAGATTTCTTCTTTTTCGTTGTTGAATCTCTGTTGCGCATTTAGTACACGGATGGTTTGTTGGATCACCTTCTTAGAAGCAGGAGAGGCAGTAGGCACTGACTGGTGCAAGGCTTCCAGCATCTCAACATAACAGTTCCTGAGGACATTCATTCCTAGGACTATTGGAGGGTTGCTGTTATTTTCTCTGACTTGTACCACATTAATGCCTTGTCGAGATAGTGTAGTTCCTCAGGCTGCACGTTATCCTCCTGCACAGACATGTTAACAGCAGGTGATTTATGGTTAGGTAAGTTAACTGTGGCTGTAGATACTTTTTGCGCGGCGTTGCTATGGGCAACCGCTATCTTGCGGGTGTATGGCCCTTTAAGAAACTTGGTGCCGGCTGAATGCAGTGCTTAAATAGCGCTTGTTTGGATCTCTGACAGCGCTCTTGGCTATCGACACTCCTTATAATTAGTAGGGGCAAATCGGAGTACTCACAGGTCGCGATTACTACTTGGGGGACGGCAAGCAATGAGATATCTTCCTCTCTGTTAGTTCGCATGTGAAGTCTCGCGACTTTTGGGTATGCACACGTCACACTCTCCTCCCGTGCGTGGCGTCTCACTTTGATGTGACTGCAAACAGAGGCGCTGCGTTTGCATATAGGATCGGCCTCCCAGAATTGATACAGCAAAAGGTAGGATGGGCTGGCTGGACAATTTTTCATAAATGGGCGGCACTAGGTTTTCCCGCTCTTCAGGGCGTGTCACTCACTTATCCACAGTGATGGCGCAGTATTTTTTCAAACAATAAGGTCTCCGACGGCCATTTTAAGTGCATAGAAACAGTCCATTCATTTAGTAACACACAAATATCAGATTTTCTCACTTTTGACACTGCGATTTTTATGCTGAAGACTGGTATGACACTTCCATGAAACTTTCAAACACTTTAAACAGTTCTGTGGCCCAACACAGCGTGCAATAAGTAAAAGTCTCTCAATGAAGCAAAAGGGCTTATTCTCATGCGACAGTCTTTTAAATAAGGCGCAGGGGTTAATATCCTGTTCGTTACGCCAAAATTCAGATGTGGTATGCCAGAACCGCAGGGGCGACACGTGAGGTGCACGGTGGGCCGATGAGGGGGAGTAGTAATACAGTTCATCGGTTTACTCACGGTTAGCAGAAAGCCTCCCTGGGCCGGCAGCACAGTGATGAGGAAGACAGCACGAAACCTTCCGGGGCACACTCTGTGGTAGGGAAGCACCAGCCTAGATGGAGGTTGAGGTGCCCTTGATGACGGCGGTGTTTAGGGTGCTTGTGGCGGCTGGGTCCCTTGGTGGTATTTAGTATATATATTTGGTATAGTATTGAAGAATGAGGTAGACAGTGGTAGGATACACAACTTTTACTGTAGCTGGTTTTAGTTGCAGCATAAACATCCAGACAGAAATACAGTCTCTTGGTATATAGAGGAATTCTGTTGATCCACTGTAAATAGGCCTTGGCTAGGTCCTAACTCAGGCTGTGGTTCAGTATAGGTCTTACTGGTAGGTGACTTTTCTTCCGGTCCCTTTTTAAATCCAGTGTAGTTTGGTGAGGTTGCCTGTGGCTAAAGAATCCTTCACCTGGATTCTCAAAGGTCTTTGATGCCTGGGTAGTGGCTATTATCCTTTGGTTTCAATCCTTTCTTTACTTTATCCCTTCTTGGACTAGACTTTACTCCTGAGCAGACTTGTGCTTGATCTGCACACTCTCTAACAAAAGACTGAACACAGATTAGACCTGAGCTGGGCTAGATATCCCAGGATGGTGCTATCCCCATCTAGTGGTGGGATGTATAAAGCACACTTGACCAGCCTATGAACAGGGATACAACAGATGATGTAATGCAAAATGACATGCAATTCAGCAATGACAATGAAGCAATAAATTTGCAGTTCCCACGTGTCCTGAGTGGGACGCTGCAATAGGACGGTTCTATCAGAGGCCGGCTGTTCTGTTTCACATTATGTGGAATGTACACACCTGGTATACATGTTTTGCGGATCCACAGTTTGCGGACTGCAAAACATCCAACAGTCGTGTTCATGAGCACTTACAGTGATAACAGAAATATTAAAGATGAAGTATGATGGTAGACACTCACAGCAAAATGCACAAATATACATGTGGCAGAATGTACACATATATGGATATCCTGTGCTTAAGTCAGTCAGAAACAAGTCACATGTGGCACACAAGAAACTTATACATGGGTCACATACCACTGATGCATATGTCACATGCTGCAATACAGTTGCAAGAAAAAGTATGTGAACCCTTTGGAATGATATGGATTTCTGCACAAATTGGTCATAAAATGTGATCTGATCTTCATCTAAGTCACAACAATAGACAATCGCAGTCTGCTTAAACTAATAACACACAAAGAATTAAATGTTACCATGTTTTTATTGAACACACCATGTAAACATTCACAGTGCAGGTGGAGAAAGTATGTGAACCCTTGGATTTAATAAGAACCTCCTTTGGCAGCAATAACTTTAACCAAACATTTCCTGTAGTTGCAGATCAGACGTGCACAACGGTCAGGAGTAATTCTTGACCATTCCTCTTTACAGAACTGTGTCAGTTCAGCAATATTCTTGGGATGTCTGGTGTGAATCGCTTTCTTGAGGTCATGCCACAGCATCGATCACAACTGGGTTGAGGTCAGGACTCTGACTGGGCCACTGCAGAAGCGTATTTTCTTCTGTTTAAGCCATTCTGTTGTTGATTTACTTCTATGCTTTGGGTCGTTGTCCTGTTGCAACACCCATCTTCTGTTGAGCTTCAGCTGGTGGACAGTTGGCCTTAAGTTCTCCTGCAAAATATCTTGATAAACTTGGGAATTCATTTTTCCTTTGATGATAGCAATCCGTCTTTTTTTTGGACAGCAGTGGCTTCCTCTGTGGTATCCTCCCATGAAATCCATTCTTGTTTAGTGTTTTACGTATCGTAGATTTGCTAACAGGGATGTTAGCATATGCCAGAGACTTTTGTAAGTCTTTAGCTGACACTCTAGGATTCTTCTTCAGCTCATTAATCAGTCTGCGCTGTGCTCTTGCAGTCATCTTTACAGGACGGCCACTCCTAGGGAGAGTAGCAGCAGTGCTGAACTTTTTCCATTTATAGACAATTTGTCTTACCGTGGACTGATGAACAGCAAGGCTTTTGGAGATACTTTTATAACCCTTTCCAGCTTTATGCAAGTCAACAATTCTTAATCGTAGGTCTTCTGAGAGCTCTTTTGTGTAGGCATCATTCACATCAGGCAATGCTTCTTGTGAAAAGCAAACCCAGAACTGGTGTGTCTTTTTTATAGAGCAGGGCAGCTGTAACCAACACCTCCAATCGCATCCCATTGATTGGACTCCAGTTGGCTGACACCTCACTCCAATTAGCTCTTGGAGATGTCATTAGTCTAGGGGTTCACATAATTTTTCCAACTGCACTTTGAATGTTTACATGGTATGTTCAATAAAAACATGGAAACATTTAATTCTTTGTGTGTTATTAGTTTAATATAAATCACAGAAAAAATGCACCAAACGGATATGCCACTGACTATACTGGCTAGTCATAAATGCAGATATTAAAAGCTGAGACTTTCGCCATTATATTCCTGTCAGGAAAATATCGGAGCCCTTCATGCACCACGTCACGGTCACTCAGCATGGCAAAGGGTTATTAGTTTAAGCAGACTATAATTGTCTATTAGATGAAGATCAGATCACATTTTATGACCAATTTGTGCAGAAATCCATATAATTCCAAAGGGTTCACATACTTTTTCTTGCAACTGTACATCACTGATACATAGATCATATATAGCATACACCAATCACATATAGGAAACACGCAATGCACACACTAAGACATTTATGCCTAACCCTATTAAGTGTAGCACACTTAAAGGGGTTGTCTCATCAGCAATTGGCATTTATCATGTAGAGAAAGTTAATACAAGGCACTTACTAATGTATTGTGATTGTCCATATTGACTCTTTTCCATCACATTATACACAGCATATAGCCATGGTTTTGACCACTCTGCAATCCAGCAGCGGTGGCCGTACTTGCACACTATAGGTAAAGATGTTGGCCTATGAGCATTTTCCGCCTTTCCCTATAGTGTGTAAGCACGGCCACCACTGCTGGATTACACGGTGGTAATAACCACTGATACATGCTGTGTATAATGTGATGGAAAGGAGGCAATATGGACAATCACAATACATTAGTAAGTGCCTTGTATTAACTGCATAATAAATGCCATTTACTGAAGTGAGACAAACCCTTTAACCCCTTTAAAGGGATTCTGTCACCAGGTTTCACCCCCTCCAGATAAAAATATGGTTATGTTCAGGGAGCTTTCACGATTCCTAATGTGGTTTTATAAATGTAATCTGTAGGCTCATTTTGCTAAAAAAACGCTATTACTAACCTGTCTTTCCCGACCTCAGCGCCGCCTCATAATCCTGTGTGACGCCTCCGGCTCTCCCTCCCTCCCTCCCCCCTCCTTCTGCTCTAACATCTCGCGCGTGCGCACAGGGCTCTGCCAGTGTGCAGGTCATCGAGAGGTTGAGCGAAGTGCCGGCGCATGCGCACTTCGCTCTATGAAGCCGAACGGAGAAGTCTGCACGGGCGCATCAGGCAGAGCCCTGTGCGCACGTGCGAGATGTTAGAGCAGAAGGAGGGGGGAGGGAGGGAGAGCCAGAGGCAAGTCTTTTGCTTCATCGATAGGGCAAAGAAAGAGGCTGGGGAGGAGTAAAGTGAAAAGAAGGCAGAGCAGCCTGGGCACCTACACACTGAACGCCGCCCCTGGGCACTTGCGAGTGCTCATTTGCATATGAATTAAACTTCGTTTTTCCTGCTGGTGCAAGTCTAAAGAAAAGAACAAAGGTACCGTTACAATCCTGTATAGGTGTGCTACAGAGCCATGTAAGCACTGTATGTGGCCATAGGGAGGTGACAGACTCCCTTTAAGACCACATTCCCTTGATCATGGTGGTCCTAGCAGTCAGACCCCCACCAATCAGACACTTATCACCTGTTGTGTCAGCTGGTGGACCTTTTCACATTCCGTATCCTTAAAGGTTTTCTTTGGGTGTAAAAAATATGTGTCAAACTAAAATAGAAATGCGCGCCTGTTAATGGGCCTGTGTCCACTTTTCTAGTTATCCTGTATCCACAGGATCGGGGATAACTAAGTGATCCATGGGGGTCTGAACGCTGGAGCCCCCACTGATCCCCCTTCTTGATTGAGTGGCATGTCGAGCATATGCCCTGCCTCTCCATCCATTCTCTATGAGGTCGCTGTAGATGCTGGCTACTTCCAGTGGCCCGAAAAAGAATATATGGAGCACCAGGGTGTATGTGTGGCCTGCCACACCATCAAAAAGGGGGAACAGGACCCATTTCTGGGATCAGTAGGGGTCGCAGAATCGGACCCCACAAATCATATAGTTATGCCCTATGGTGTGGAGAGGATAACTTGAAAACCTAGACAACCCCTTTAAATCCTCCACCACTTCACCAGTATCTCTTTACATGGCAGCAGTGATGCCTGTAAATACGGAAAATCATCACTACCGCCATGTTATCCATACATGTCAATACTGGAGAATGTGACGCATTGTGCAGAATATTTCAGTCAAAAGTCCAACCCCCTTTGCAGGTCATAACCTTTAACAAAGCCCAAGCAAAGGTGCTAGAGGAGCAAAGTGAGCAAAGGGCACAAACAGAGGGTCATAACTGAAACAGAGGCATTAGGGTCACCTGAGGCAGGTTAATAGAGGGGATCCTGGCAATATTAGTGGCGCATTTAGAGTGGGGGCATCTGGAGCTTGGGCGTTTATGGGATTGCACCTAAAACAGAGGCACTGGGGGACCTAGGGCAGAGTCCCCCTAATGCCACTCTGAACTCTGCAGAGAGCATCACACATACACAGATCTGAGTCTACTATAAACAAATCGCCTATTTCCCCCTTACAGTCTCCTACAGCTCACTACTGTCACACACCTGAGAATTCAACCCAGCACTGGAGAGGAGTCCTGCCCTCCAGCAACCACAGTTTTATGACTGCAGGGAGGGCAGGAGGATGGCCAGACATGTTCTCTCCTCCTTCACTGCCAGCAGCCCGGGAAGTTTAGAAGATACTGCGGGGCCTTCTGTACAATTCATACCAGTAGGAGGCTGCTGTAACGGACGTTCCCGTGGCAGGTACCAGGAGATCGGAGAGACTGGCAACTCGTGGGTTAAATTGACAAGTTCACTGTGGATCTTATTGTGTCTGTGTTTTGGTGAATGCCACACCCCTTGCTTCAGGTGTTGCTTGTTGTTAACTTACCTTTTCCATAAATAGCCGCTTCTCACTTTTGGAGGTGCGGTTTATAGATTTTCTTCCTGCCTTCTAACTAGCTGGTCGGTTGTACTCTGTGGTTGTTCTGGAGTTGCCAGTTTTCTACTTTTCGATAAGTCTTGTCTTTTCTTATTGTTTTGTGTTTGTTATATTCCATGTTGTTTGTATCTGGGCCTGAGACAGAGTCTTCCATTCGTCCATCTGGGGAGGAATGGGTTGTCTCTGGTCCTAACCTCATTCCAGGGCATTATAGGGATATAAGGCCCTAGGTATCCTGGATATGAATATTCCTACCTTCAAGGTCTATTCATATTGATAGGTAGTTAGGGCCCGGATTAGGGTTGTTTAAAAGGTGAACTGTTCCTTCCCTATTTTCCAGGCCCAGATACTGTTCCCCTTCCTTCCTGTGTTGAATTTTTTCCCCCACACTGATCGTGACAGCTGCATCGCTGTGCGATACTGCCACCTAGTGGCTACAATAATTATCTCTCCTGAGAAACAAGAGAAATAATTGCTCCTCTGTCTTATCTCCGGGCACAGGAGACTGGGGGCTTACCGAGGAATCCCCCTCCTCCCCAGTGGGCCAGTCCGAGCCTGACTGCAATAGCTGATTTATACCCTTCTATGTTATCCGATGTACAGTATAGTGAAAGGTTTAGTACATGCTATTTGCAGTGTGACTATCTGCCACAAAATACTGTAAAACACCAGGGCGTGGACACAACTGCTACCTGTGGACCTATACCTGCACTCCAGTGTGCCTTCTATGTTTTTTGTATTTTACTCTTGCTTTTACCCCTTTCTTACATTGAAGATTATGTCATGGATGGAGAGATCAGGTGGGGGAACAAGTGTGAAAAAAAATCACAAATTATTATGAACATTCACTTTGCATTTTCCTTAGTGATTACAGTTGAAGTTTTGGTTTCCATTAATAATAGAAATGGCTTAGTCAATATAGCTAACCCTTTTTATAGGTGAAATTTTGTAAATGCACAAAAGTGGAAAATTATGTGTGATCTATTTTTGACAAGTTGTTAAAACTGTTTCAAAACCCATGGACACTAGCTGTAATTGGTAGGGAAGCTATGGCCAGTCATACATTTGTCCTGCAGTGGGTGCTTAGCATTACATGTAGCCTATGTAATTAATGGACCAACTTGTGACACATAGACTGTCTGGGTCCACCAAAGCAAGAGCTGCATTCTGCTAGCAGCTCTTTGCTTAGACTTTCAGGGAGGAGTCCATATCAGGGAACCCCCTCTATAATGTGGTATGAAAGTAGTCTTATTAGCCATTTAGAGAGCATCATTTTCAAGATTTTATGTGGGGGGTTGAGTCCGCACAACCCGTATGTAGGTGCATATCACTATGGCGAAATACATATACAAACGGAAAATGCAAATGTGATCGCACACTACATCCAGCACTCTGCCCTGCCTCCATGCTGGATGAGACATTGGTGTACATTTTGGCCAAAGCGTAATAAGCCACTCACCGCGTCAAGGTCGTCTCATTTGAGTGGTCCCTAACACTTGTTCCTACCTGTTTATGGGCCATGACAGCCACATAAAGTCCAGGGAATGCAGGTCTGCATGCAAGCCAAGCACACTCTGCTTTTGACCCCGTCCGGTGCCATTACAGCTTTCATCGGATCCAGGGATGCAAGTACCAACATGCATGCTGAGCCCACCCTATACTTCTCCTGGAGCCAAATGGCTACTGGTAGGTTCTATATAAGCAGACTCAGTTTTATACTGACTTTAAAACCAGCCTCCAGGACAGATTGACTGGTCAGGTGTGCATGACTCAAAGGAGATCGCCACGCCTCCAATATAAACTACAAAGAAAAAATGTGGGGGGTTGAGTCCGCACAACCCGTATGTAGGTGCATATCACTATGGCGAAATACATATACAAACGGAAAATGCAAATGTGATCGCACACTACATCCAGCACTCTGCCCTGCCTCCATGCTGGATGAGACATTGGTGTACATTTTGGCCAAAGCGTAATAAGCCACTCACCGCGTCAAGGTCGTCTCATTTGAGTGGTCCCTAACACTTGTTCCTACCTGTTTATGGGCCATGACAGCCACATAAAGTCCAGGGAATGCAGGTCAGCATGCAAGCCAAGCACACTCTGCTTTTGACCCCGTCCGGTGCCATTACAGCTTTCATCGGATCCAGGGATGCAAGTACCAACATGCATGCTGAGCCCACCCTATACTTCTCCTGGAGCCAAATGGCTACTGGTAGGTTCTATATAAGCAGACTCAGTTTTATACTGACTTTAAAACCAGCCTCCAGGACAGATTGACTGGTCAGGTGTGCATGACTCAAAGGAGATCGCCACGCCTCCAATATAAACTACAAAGAAAAAATGTGGGGGGTTGATTCCGCACAACCCGTATGTAGGTGCATATCACTATGGCGAAATACATATACAAACGGAAAATGCAAATGTGATCGCACACTACATCCAGCACTCTGCCCTGCCTCCATGCTGGATGAGACATTGGTGTACATTTTGGCCAAAGCGTAATAAGCCACTCACCGCGTCAAGGTCGTCTCATTTGAGTGGTCCCTAACACTTGTTCCTACCTGTTTATGGGCCATGACAGCCACATAAAGTCCAGGGAATGCAGGTCAGCATGCAAGCCAAGCACACTCTGCTTTTGACCCCGTCCCGTGCCATTACAGCTTTCATCGGATCCAGGGATGCAAGTACCAACATGCATGCTGAGCCCACCCAATACTTCTCCTGGAGGCAAATGGCTACTGGTAGGTTCTATATAAGCAGACTCAGTTTTATACTGACTTTAAAACCAGCCTCCAGGACAGATTGACTGGTCAGGTGTGCATGACTCAATGGAGATCGCCACGCCTCCAATATAAACTACAAAGAAAAAATGTGGGGGGTTGATTCCGCACAACCCGTATGTAGGTGCATATCACTATGGCGAAATACATATACAAACGGAAAATGCAAATGTGATCGCACACTACATCCAGCACTCTGCCCTGCCTCCATGCTGGATGAGACATTGGTGTACATTTTGGCCAAAGCGTAATAAGCCACTCACCGCGTCAAGGTCGTCTCATTTGAGTGGTCCCTAACACTTGTTCCTACCTGTTTATGGGCCATGACAGCCACATAAAGTCCAGGGAATGCAGGTCAGCATGCAAGCCAAGCACACTCTGCTTTTGACCCCGTCCGGTGCCATTACAGCTTTCATCGGATCCAGGGATGCAAGTACCAACATGCATGCTGAGCCCACCCTATACTTCTCCTGGAGCCAAATGGCTACTGGTAGGTTCTATATAAGCAGACTCAGTTTTATACTGACTTTAAAACCAGCCTCCAGGACAGATTGACTGGTCAGGTGTGCATGACTCAAAGGAGATCGCCACGCCTCCAATATAAACTACAAAGAAAAAATGTGGGGGGTTGATTCCGCACAACCCGTATGTAGGTGCATATCACTATGGCGAAATACATATACAAACGGAAAATGCAAATGTGATCGTACACTACATCCAGCACTCTGCCCTGCCTCCATGCTGGATGAGACATTGGTGTACATTTTGGCCAAAGCGTAATAAGCCACTCACCGCGTCAAGGTCGTCTCATTTGAGTGGTCCCTAACACTTGTTCCTACCTGTTTATGGGTCATGACAGCCACATAAAGTCCAGGGAATGCAGGTCAGCATGCAAGCCAAGCACACTCTGCTTTTGACCCCGTCCGGTGCCATTACAGCTTTCATCGGATCCAGGGATGCAAGTACCAACATGCATGCTGAGCCCACCCTATACTTCTCCTGGAGCCAAATGGCTACTGGTAGGTTCTATATAAGCAGACTCAGTTTTATACTGACTTTAAAACCAGCCTCCAGGACAGATTGACTGGTCAGGTGTGCATGACTCAAAGGAGATCGCCACGCCTCCAATATAAACTACAAAGAAAAAATGTGGGGGGTTGAGTCCGCACAACCCGTATGTAGGTGCATATCACTATGGCGAAATACATATACAAACGGAAAATGCAAATGTGATCGCACACTACATCCAGCACTCTGCCCTGCCTCCATGCTGGATGAGACATTGGTGTACATTTTGGCCAAAGCGTAATAAGCCACTCACCGCGTCAAGGTCGTCTCATTTGAGTGGTCCCTAACACTTGTTCCTACCTGTTTATGGGCCATGACAGCCACATAAAGTTCAGGGAATGCAGGTCAGCATGCAAGCCAAGCACACTCTGCTTTTGACCCCGTCCGGTGCCATTACAGCTTTCATCGGATCCAGGGATGCAAGTACCAACATGCATGCTGAGCCCACCCTATACTTCTCCTGGAGCCAAATGGCTACTGGTAGGTTCTATATAAGCAGACTCAGTTTTATACTGACTTTAAAACCAGCCTCCAGGACGCGGTGAGTGGCTTATTACGCTTTGGCCAAAATGTACACCAATGGATGTAGTGTGCGATCACATTTGCATTTGCATTTTCCATTTTCAAGATTTTCTCTAAGTGGTGTTCAAAGCTCTGATGGTGTTTATAGGTATCCATTGGCATTTCTCTTTTCTTTTTTTTTGTAAATCTTTATTTATGTCAATTTTTTGGCATGAAAACAAACAAAGCTCAGTTGAATACATCAGATATTACAGCAGATAAGAGCAAAATAGTTACACAGATCTGACCATCGGACACAGCGAAAAAGGAATCAGCCGTATGGGCGGCTCGTCTCCTGCCGCAATTGAAATAAGCAGTAAGCCCTCGTTTAATGCTAGAGTCAACTAACTCTTCCAAACACGCTGTTATATTTTGAGGCCTAGATGAGGCATTGGCTAAGAGACCAACCTCCCCCAGTCGTCCCCTCCACCATGCTTAATGCAGTATGAAAGGACAAACATGAAAGAACCATTAAACAAAAAAGGGTAAAAGGAGAAAAAATTAAATATGTCAGTCAGGATATCTAGTAAATGGTTATCTGGTTGTTACCACACAACTTACACCTCTTGAAAAATAGAATGTGAACTAGGGAAAAGTGGAGTATGCACTATCTATCGCAATATGCTAGTAGGATATACAATATGAATGAGCTTACACTACCCCTGAGCATACTTCTCCTCCATATGCGTGAGCCAAGGTTGCCATATTTTAAGGAACAGCTTCCTATTTTTGTTTTCCCACCCAGCCAATTCCTCCATTCGACATATTAGGTTCATTTTATCATACCACATAGTCAAAGTTGGGGGATCTACCTCCCTCCATTTAATAGGAATAAGGAGTTTTGCAGCTGTAACCATATGAGTGGCTAGTGAAGTTTTATTAGGTCTAAAGTTTTTCTCTGGACGCCACAGTAAGATCAATGGGCCAGTGAGGACAATTTGAGTGTTGCATACCTTATTGATTATAGTTTCAATTTCATGCCAGAAATGTCTCAGGGTTTGGCAGCCCCACCAAATGTGCGATATGTTACCTACTCCAGTGGAACATCTCCAACAAACATTGGAAGGGATTAGGTTAATTTTATGAAGAAATTCCGGAGTTCGGTACCATCTAGTAAGTATCTTGACCGAGTTCTCTTGGACCCGCACGCACCTCGAGAACCCATGTGAGTTAGATAGTATAAATGCCTTATCCCGATCATCTAAAGTGATATTCAGTTCTCTCTCCCACTCCCTCAAATAGGCAGGAGTCTGTTTATCTCTCCCAATCAATAGTTGTCTATATATTAAAGAAAGGCATTTTGGGGGAATGGAGGGGAGAAGGACATAATTTTCCAACCAGGTAGGATCTGGAAGGGGGAGATGTGCAGACCTCGAAAACTTTGCGCATGTATTCTCAAAATCCCATTTCTGGATCATATTTATCACCTCACCTGTATTTTCAGTTAGAGCAGTGTAATAGTCAGAGTTCGGGAGAATTCTGTTTAAGTCCCCCAATCTAAGATTATGAACAAACCCCCAAACCTCTGATTGTTTAATAGACGTGGCGGAAAGTACTTGTGGGAGTATCTGGAGAGGCACCATGGGAGAAAGGCGGTTCCCACTCATGTTGAGAGCTGAGGTGGCATTGCAATGTGTAATAGTACACCTAGTGATATCACTCAAAACTACCCGTCTATTGAGAATCCTGCTACTATGTTTCCACAAAAGGTGCTCTTGATTCACCCCCAAGAGGGCCCTTTCTAGAGAAACATGCAATGGGAAAGGTTGCGGCCTAGATAGAGCCAACCATCTTTCCAAGTGAATAGCTTGAATATACATTGATAGATCTGGGAGGGATATGCCCCCTTGTTTTCTTCGTCTAGTAAGAAGCTCATATGAAAGCCTAGCTCTCTTGTCTGCCCAGAGAAACCTACCCATGAGTGTTTTCAATTTATTCAGGAATGATTTTGGAACAGTAATTGGAAGAGACCTGAATGTGTACATAACCTGAGGTAGGACATAAGTCGTCAGAACATTTTTTCTCCCTAGCCAAGAAAGATTGGTTAATGAAGGTTTAGAGAGGAACATTTTTATTTTATTTAGTAGGGGGATATAATTAAGCCTGAAGAGAAGGGCTGGGTTAGCCGGAACCATGATTCCTAGATATTTTATAGCCGTAGGTGGCCATTTAAAAGGGGTCAGAGCTTCTAACTGCTTCTTTCTGGCAGGGTCCAATGAGAATCCCAGGGCTTCAGATTTTTCCATATTTATTTTAAAATTAGAGACCCTCCCAAACTGCTCAAAGATTCCTAGGACATGTGGCATGGCTTCTACCGGGTTTGTAATCATCAATAGAAGATCGTCAGCAAATGCCGCCATCTTATGATGTACGCCTTCCATTCTCAATCCCATGATGTTAGGTGATTGTCTGAATTTCAGTAAGAGAGTCTCCAAGGTCAAAACAAACAGGGCCGGGGAAAGTGGGCATCCCTGCCTGGTTCCATTTTTAATCTGAAAGGCGTCCGACAGAGTTCCATTGACTAATACCTTGGCCGAGGGAGCAGAATAAAGTGAAAAAATTGCTTCTATGACCTGCAAGGGGAAGCCGAACGCAACCAAGCAGGAATTCATGAAAAGCCAGTTAACTCTGTCGAACGCCTTCTCAGCATCTGTCCCTAAGAGCAGTAGCGGTATTTTTCTTTCCTTAGCTACAAATATGGAGTGCATGACCCTACTGATGTTGTGTCTACCATCCCTCCCCGGCACAAAACCAACCTGTTCTTCTCCTATCAGATCTGGGAGCAATTTGGATATGCGCTGGCTAAGGAGCTTCGCCCACCACTTCAGATCTGTATTGAGCAGTGAAATGGGCCGGTAACTACCGCACTCTTCTGGATCTTTCCCCTCTTTATGTAAAATAGTTATGTGCGCCAATTGAGCCTGGGGAGTGAAGGAAGAACCTGACATCAGAGAGTTGCATAAATTAGTGAAATGTGGCAGCAGTACCTCTTTAAATTTTTAGAATATGCAATAGGGAACCCGTCAGGACCCGGGCTTTTGCCAGACGGGATAGTGTGGAGGGTCTTTTCTACTTCCTGAATAGTGAAAGGTGTTAATAAGCTAACTTTTCCATCCTCAGAGAGGGTAGGTATTTTGATGGAATGAAGGAATGAGTCAATATGGTCTTGCATATTAGGAGAAGTGTTCCTAGAAGCGTCCACTAGATTGTAAAGTGTAGTGTAGAATTTACAAAATTCCTCAGCTATGGCAGGGGTCGTAGTTAATCTATTGCCTGAAGTAGTCTTAACTGCACTAATAAAGGTTTTGTTCCTCTGGGCTTTCAAGAGAGCTGACATCAATTTAGAACCCTTTTCTCCATGCGAATAATACTTAAATCTTAGCGTTTGAAGGGCCCTAGCCGATTTAACATTGAGCGTATCCTTTAATTGAGAACGTAGGAGATTTAAAGTATTTTGGGCCTCTTCTGACAAACTAGATTTGTGCTTCTTCTCTAGTGCTGAAATTTGAAGTAAAAGCTCCTCTACTTTTTTAGCTCTTTGTTTCTTTACCCTGGTACCCAAGCTAATCAATTCCCCCCTAACTACTGTTTTGTGGGCTTCCCATAATATGGTTTTTGAAGTTTCATATATCATTCACTTTAAAATACTCTTGCATTTTATCATTAATCATGTCCCTATTAGTTAAGTCCTCTATAAGTGTGGTATTGAGCCTCCACGACCAAGCTTTAGGTGGTATATCTTGGAGTCTGAAACCAAAACCAACAGGGGCATGGTCTGATATAGTTATAGACCCAATTGAGGAGCTAGTTACAGATGTCAGGGCATTGTTAGACAAAAACAAGTAATCCAACCTTTGGTAAGTTCTATGGACTTGGGAGAAAAAGGTATAGTCCTTATCACTAGGGTGGAGTATCCTCCATACATCCGAGATTCCCAAACCCGCTAAGCTAATTTGAATCCTGCGTATCTGTTTCCTGGAAATAGAGGTATGCTTGGACGTGGAATCCTTTGAAGAATCCAAAGCCAGGTTAAGATCTCCCCCCACAATGAGAGTCCCGGCAGTAAACAACATAAGCGCTTCCAAAGTCTGGACTACCCATGACACCTGTTTACTGTTCGGGGCGTATAAGGAGGCCAAAGTGACAATAGAGTTTAATATTTTACCCTTAATGAACAGAAATCTTCCTTCAGGATCTACTTTTTTATCTAGCACCACTAAAGGAATGTTGCTGTTCACCCCTATAGAGACACCTCTAGCTGCTGTCGAATAGGTAGCATGGTACCAGCAGTTAAAATGTTTATTTACTATGTTGGGTACGTGTGAATGCCTAAAATGTGTTTCCTGCAGAAACACGATGTCTGCTTTTTCCTTCCTGAGCATATGATATACTTGGCTGCGTTTTTGAGGTGCATTCATCCCGTTCACATTCAGCGTCACTACCGTGACTTTAGCCATATGAAAAATGAATGAGGTACATAAAGCGCATTATTACCAATCTCTGACTGACAACGGGAGTAATAAAAACAAATGATGAACTAAAACTATAAATCGGCCCCTCATAAAAAACGAGGTAAGCCAAAAACCTACATTCGTAGATAACAAGAATGACATACATGTGGATGTATGTTGGGGGAGATGACTTATTGGTGAGAGCCACGATCTCCATCGGAACGCCACCACCGCGGCTAGGACATCGTGACAAACCTGCCCACTAATAAGGGAACCTATGAAGGGTATAATACCTTATATACTGTAGTTGTATTAGTAACCCTGAGTCTGGAATCCCAAACAGTAACTAGGTCTACATAATCAGGTTCTTGGTCGTCTCCATTAACCCTTTGTGTGAGACACTTAACAATAAACTGTGAGAACAACCATAACTTATAGCAGCATAGTGACCCCTGACTCAGGTTGGCATTATATTAAACATCATCAACAACAAACCAGAATTAGGCACATGTGATGTTAGGTCCCTTCATTCGGTCCTGAAAAAATAAAGGGTTAGGCAGTATTATGAGAGTCTCACGTGAGGAACCTCAATCCGCAGGATCAGCTCTCTTCTTGGGGGATTTAAACTTCCCCGCTCGATTCCATGGAGAGGGAACAGTTAACTTGGGAAGTTCATCGAAATCTACCACTGGTAACCAGGGTGTTATTTCCTTCGGTGCGATATCTAACGCCTCCCATATCTTCTGTAGGTCGTTCGGGTGTTTCACCAGGATCTGCCGCCCGTTTATGGTGGTACTGAGACCAAATGGAAACAGCCACCTCAAGGGATGTTTCCTAGCTCTCAATTCTGTCGTCAGCGGTCGCAGGGCCCTGCGTTTAGCAAGAGTGCTCGCGGCTAAGTCCTGAAATAGCAGAATCTTGTTGTTATCAAGTAGGACCTCTTCCTTCTCCCTCGCTGCTTTCAGGACGTCTGCAGTGTCCAGATAATTAAGTAAGGTGCAAATTATGTCCCGAGGGGGATCACCTGCTGGAGGTTTCGGCCGCAAAGCTCTGTGGGCTCTTTCAATTGTAATGGCTGTCGCTCAGTCCGGTCCCAGTCCCAAATACACGGCGGACCGTTTCCAGCAGATCATCCGGAGAGACCGTCTCTGGGATTCCTCTCAGTCTCACATTCTTCCGCCGACCCCGGTTTTCTTGGTCTTCAAGATAAAGGTAAGCATTATTGACCTGCGTGCGGAGCACTTGCATTTGTGATTGCACTCCTTTGCTGTGCTGGATGATCGCAGCTTGTGACTCCTCCAAGGCCTCCACTCTGTGTCCCACGTGCGTCACTTCAGCTTTTATATCGGCCAGTTCCTTCATAACTGGTGAGAGAGCTTGTGCCAGCGTATGTTTAAGAAAGGATCTGGTGATAGGTATCGGATCTTCCCGATCCGGAGGCTCAGAGTGGGCACAGGAGCTTGCCCCATCCGAATCATCTTCTTCATGTGCCGCGTCACTGTAATCAGCCGGCGCCATTTTGCTGCGCTCGGCCGTTAGAGACAGCTTCTTTTGGAAGAATTTGTTCATGTCTCCATGAGACTTCTTGACCCTCGGGGTAGCCTCCACTTCCTTCCCTCTCTCTTTGCTGGTTTTACCCATGATTTGGCAGAGAATAAAGCTATTGTAGCTGATAAGCCGGGTGGTGTGGTGAGGAGCTCAAGGTTCAAGCGTCCTGCACCATGCTCCGTTGGCTCCGCCCCCCTGCATTTCTCTTTTCAATCAGCCATGTTGATGTCTTCAAGAGGAAGGGGAGGGGGGGGGGGGGTATTACTCAAAAGAAGGCAATAAGATGTAGGTATCTGTTATGATAGGACTGTTCAGCCGGAAGGCAAGTTACCTTGCAATTATTGTTGGTGCATTTGTAGATGGCTATGACCTTCTTTAGACCATAGTGAATTCAAGTCATTTCAAAAGGATTGTCCGGTTTACCTCTATCTCCAAATACATGTACCCTATCAGGGGATTTTGAGTGAATATAGGAGGAACTGGTAGGTGATGTGGAACACTAGGTCACCAATACATTTGGCCATTGGCTAAACCAGGAAGTGGAGTCTAAGGGATTGTGGGCTATTCACTGTCAATCCACGCAAAGAGGTATGAACCAACAGGGGACACCCACATCACTACCTCTGGAGAAGAATTTGTTAGCAATGACTGACACACAAGAGTTACTGATTTGAGGTACATCAGTGAGGAATCATAGTCAAGTGGAGCAAGGGTTAGTGCAGGCAAAATCTTAATGTAAGGTCAGGATAGGCAATATGCAAAAGAATAAAGGAAAAAAAAAAAGAGTATGTAAACTGTAGGAACATATACTTACCAAAGCAGATTGGGGCCAATTCCTTGATCCCAGAGTGATGTTGGAAGGACCATTATAAAGCCTGGGGCACAAGTATTGGCTGGCATCAAAGGCATGTAATATGGACTGGCTCTTTAACCCCTCGGCCATTGATTTTTTTTTTCTGTTACGGCATTCACTGTATGGGATTAATCTATTTATATTTTAATAGTACAGGTGTTTTTGGATATGGTGGTGCAAATTATCTTTAATTTTGTATTCATTTTTATTATGGGAAACGGAAGGGGTGTTTTAATTTTTATTTATTTATGTATTTATTTATATTTTCCATTTTTTTAATCACACTTTTAATAAGCCCCCTTAGGGACCTTTGGCATGTGATCCTTAGATAGCTTGTCTCTCAGGCTAAGGCCTCATGCACACGACCGTTGTGTGCATCCGTTTCCGTTGTTCCGTTTTCCGTGATTTTCTGCGGACCCATTGACTTTCAATGGGTCCGTGGAAAACTAGAAAAATGCACCGTTTGATATCCGCGACCGTGATCCGTGGTTCCAGTCCGTGAAAAAAATATGACCTGTCTTTTTTTTTTCACGGATAACGGTTCGCGGACCCATTCAAGTCAATGGGTCCGCGAAAAACGCGGATGCACATTTTAAGCTTTCCGTATGTCATCCGCATCCGTTTTTTTTGTGGATCTGTTGCCTGGAAACCTGTCTCCAAGTCCTTTTGGCAATAATAAAAAAAAAAAGACAGGAAGTTAAAACTAGACGATTGGCAAACCTTGTTTGTGAGGTGATTTGGCACAGACATATTTTTCCCCTGTCATATTTTGGAAAGTTCACTGTGACAACTAAAAATGCCCAAATGGAATGTGGACAAGCTTATTACTCTGGTCCATGAAAGGCCTGAGCTATGGGACACATGGTCCCCTGCGTATCTGGACCGTGTGCGGAAGGAAATTTCGTGGGAGAAAGTGGCCCGTCGCTTAAAGCCACGCAAATGGGATAAAGCGGATCACCGAGGTCGTGCAGAACTAGGTACGTGCAAGCAATGTCGTTTTGTGGTTTGGTTGTTGTGTTGTCCCTTATGATATAGGAAAGTACTTGAGTGACTTCAGAATCATGTTCCTTTTCAGGCAAAGCTTAATTGTGTATTGCAGGGATGCTCAACATGTGGCCCTCCAGCAGTTGTTAAAGAACATCTCCCACCATGCCCTGCTGTAGCTGTAGGCCTGTTGGGAGTTGTCAGTTTGCAACAGCTGAAATGACGCACGTTGAGCATCCCTGCTCTAGTGGTATGTACATGTAGGGGCCTAGCTATACGGGAAGCAGGTGAAGCAGCTACATTTTGACCATGACCCTGAAGTGGCCTATCCGGGAGGAGGAGGAGGAGGATTTAAATACTTTGTCAGGGCCCCCTCAACAGTTTTAGCACATTCATATATACAGTAACAGTATAGACAGTGTGTAAAAATGTAGAAACTGCGGCCTGAGATAATAGAGTGCTCATTACTAGCCACAGGACTGGAGGCGGCTTGAAAGGACAGAATATCTGCAGTTGGTTAGCTCGAAACCTGCAAGTTTCTAAGCAGGCTACCAACCAACACCCCAACATTTAAAAAAAAATAACTTATGCTATTGCTACACAGTACAAATCAAAAGTTCATCAATGGTTAATTTATGCCATGTGTCCTTTTTTAAAAGTTTGGGTAATTTTTGTTTCTGACTGCTTTTTGGATATATGTTGCATGGCCTTATATATAGTAGGCATATAAATTTTTTAAAAATTCTATAGGATGTTGTATGTTGGTTATGATATTTTCAAATACATTCATATATTTTTTAAATTTTTTTCTATCTACAGTACTGTGGACAATTTAGAGGACACAGACCATTCCGATTTGGGGGGTGAAGAAACGCCAGCCGTTTTATCACCGGAATCAAGCCCACAAAAAACTCCAGCAGTGGAGCCAACAGAACCACCCATGGCAACGAGCGGCGGGGAACACGAAAGGCCCCAAACATCTCAGCAGCCCAGGAGAAGGAGGAATGTCCGTCAGTCTGCCTCTGAGCTAGTAACTCGGGAAATGATGCCCGAGTTATCGAGTTCCTAGCTCAGAGGAGGACTGATGGACAAGAAGAAACAATGTTAAGGGGCCTTGCGCCACTTATGAGGCATGTTCCCCAACAAAGCCTCCGTTGCACTGGTTTTTAAAATGTATTCGCTCCCATACCAGGGAGACATACATTACGAAATAAACCAGTTGCTGCAAAAAGTTATGATGGCTTCAACTCAGCAGCCTACCACCTTTCAACAGGCTACACATACAACCCATGGTCCACCTTCTGCCGGACCAACTTTCCAGGGGTCCCAAGAACGCAACCCTCCCCTTGCCCAGTCCATGAATGTGGGCATGTTTTCTGCTGGTGCACCAGAACCCGCACAAGTACGGCCTGGATCTTCTTACGCCCCTGGCTCTTTCACTAGAGACTTATTTGATTTGTTAATATTTATAGTTTTTTTTATAATTTTAACAGAAGCATTTTTGGGCATTTTGATTAATCTTTCAAAAAAAGTTATTTATCAAAAGATGATTTCTTGGTTTACAGTAAAATTTATTTAAAAAAAAAAGTGGCTTATGTTCTTTTTATTATACAACACATTGGATCACTTCTACCAGTTTTGTTCACAACAGATAAACACACAATAATTAAAGTACGCACACTTTATTAGGCTACATAATTGCTTCAAAATTTATATTTTAAAGAGGTATTAGAAGGTTTTTGGAAGCATATTTAAAAATCCTACAAAATGTTGATAAAAGTTGTCCAACATAAGAATATTTATTAATAAGATTATGGATTTTTAAATTTGGAATCCACAAACCTCAGCCCGCAAGCCCACGTCAAGGGTCTTCAGTCTCTTGCGAGTCCCTACACTCAACTACCACAGTAAATTTTATTAAACTATCTACAAAATAATAAACAACTAAAGAGGCCAGAAGATTTCAAAAACTGCCACGAATAGCATCCCTCTGCCATGGCAAGGACCCCTCTGGGCTGTAAAAGTAGTCTGCATAGAGTTCCCGAACTGCAATAGCTGCAGTCCCAGGTCGTCTATGCAGGGTCCTTTCCAAACCCAATTCTGATGACGTAGGAAGATCATCCATGTCAACAGAAGAGGAAGCCTCGTGAATCCTGGTGAAGTTGTGTAGAACAACACAAGCTTGAATCACCAGGGTAGCATTCTCCGGATTCATCTGTATGGATGACAAAAACACCCTCCACTTGCTAGAGAGTATCCCGAAAGCGCACTCAACATACCGACGGACACGAGTCAACCGGTAGTTGAAAATACGCCTCCTGACATCCAAACCACGCTTTGGGAAGGGCCGCATAACATGGGGAGTTAATGCAAACCCTTCATCAGCCACGATGACAAATGGCGCCGGCGGACCAGCAGATCCGGGCAGTCTTCTGGCCTCGGGCAGGGCAAGCTGGTTGGCACGAAGCCGCTCACCCATTCTAGAAGTACTAAAGGTGCGAGCATCAGCAGTGCTTCCATAGACCCCGATATCAACCATTATAAACCGGTAGTTACTGTCAGCAACAGCCATCAGGACTACCGAAAAATATTGTTTATAATTGAATAATTGATAAAGAATCGGGACCCTGAGTGAGGAGGCTTCTTCACACGGATGTGCTTGCCATCCATTGCCCCGATGCAGTTTGGAAACTGCGCTGAAATTTGGAAGCCCTCAGCAATCCGAACCCAATCGTCCGCCTTGGGCTGCGGCAACACTGTCTCTTGGAGTTGCAGCCAGATGGGGCTAAACACAGTTGTTGTCACTTAGTTGTGGTAGTACTGCCCACACCCCAATAGCTGCTAGTGTTTTGCTCTTAGACCGAAATTCTTAATTTTGTTTTTGGTTTAGTCAACAATGGACATAAGGCAGTGATGGAGAGCCGTTTACATAGTGAGTTCCAAAACTTCAACCCAAAACCCACATATTTTTGGCTAAATGGCAACAAGGCAATTTAACAAGAATACTATAGTCCAATATAGTTTATCTTCCATGTTTTTTAACATTTAACTATAATAGACTGTCTACATTCAGTGCTGTCTGTCCTGTTCATTGTGTGCCCTGTGCTGATGAATGGTATGAAAAGTCTAAGTTATATTGGTACACCTTAGACTTTTTCTAGGGTGCGTGTGCCTACAGACAGGGCCCTGAGTGCCGCCTCTGGCATCCGTGCCATAGGTTCGCCACCACTGACATAGGGTGTTTTAAATCATGTGTTGTATACAACATTATACGTGATTCATGTATCTGGTGTTCGCTTTGATTTTCTGCTGACTGATTGTTTTGTTTTTCCTTTTTCCACAGATTCCTTGCAACTGGGAACTCTTTTGCATCCCTGCATTTTGAGTTTCTTTTAGGAACCTCGACGATTTCTCGGATTGTATGTCACACTTGCCAAATCATCTGGCTGCAAGTCCAAGAGACAGTGATGCTGCAGCCCAAGGCGGACGATTGGGTTCGGATTGCTGAGGGCTTCTAAATTTCAGCGCAGTTTCCAAACTGCATCGGGGCAATGGATGGCAAGCACATCCGTGTAAAGAAGCCTCCTCACTCAGGGTCCCGATTTTTCAATTATAAACAATATTTTTCGGTAGGGACTCGCAAGAGACTGAAGACCCTTGACGTGGGCTTGCGGGCTGAGGTTTGTGGATTCCAAATAAAAAAATCCATAATCTTATTAATAAATATTCTTATGTTGGACAACTTTTATCAACATTTTGTAGGATTTTTAAATATGCTTCCAAAAACCTTCTAATACCTCTTTAAAATATAAATTTTGAAGCAATTATGTAGCCTAATAAAGTGTGCGTACTTTAATTATTGTGTGTTTATCTGTTGTGAACAAAACTGGTAGAAGTGATCCAATGTGTTGTATAAAAAAAAGAACATAAGCCACTTTTTTTTTTAAATAAATTTTACTGTAAACCAAGAAATCATCTTTTGATAAATAACTTTTTTTGGAAGATTAATCAAAATGCCCAAAAATGCTTCTGTTAAAATTATAAAAAAAACTATAAATATTAACAAATCAAATAAGTCTCTAGTGAAAGAGCCAGGGGCGTAAGAAGATCCAGGCCGTACTTGTGCGGGTTCTGGTGCACCAGCAGAAAACATGCCCACATTCATGGACTGGGCAAGGGGAGGGTTGCGTTCTTGGGACCCCTGGAAAGTTGGTCCGGCAGAAGGTGGACCATGGGTTGTATGTGTAGCCTGTTGAAAGGTGGTAGGCTGCTGAGTTGAAGCCATCATAACTTTTTGCAGCAACTGGTTTATTTCGTAATGTATGTCTCCCTGGTATGGGAGCGAATACATTTTAAAAACCAGTGCAACGGAGGCTTTGTTGGGGAACATGCCTCATAAGTGGCGCAAGGCCCCTTAACATTGTTTCTTCTTGTCCATCAGTCCTCCTCTGAGCTAGGAACTCGATAACTCGGGCATCATTTCCCGAGTTACTAGCTCAGAGGCAGACTGATGGACATTCCTCCTTCTCCTGGGCTGCTGAGATGTTTGGGGCCTTTCGTGTTCCCCGCCGCTCGTTTCCATGGGTGGTTCTGTTGGCTCCACTGCTGGAGTTTCTTGTGGGCTTGATTCCGGTGAAAAAACGTCTGGCGTTTCTTCACCCCCCAAATCGGAATGGTCTGTGTCCTCTAAATTGTCCACAGTACTGTAGATAGAAAAAAAAAATATATATATATTAATGTATTTAAAAATATCATAACCAACATACAACATCCTATAGAATTTTTTTTTTTTTTATATGCCTACTATATATAAGGCCATGCAACATATATCCAAAAAAGAGTCAGAAACAAAAAGTACCCAAACTTTTAAAAAAGGACACATGGCATAAATTAACCATTGATAAACTTTTGATTTGTACTGTGTGGCAATAGCATAAGTTATTTAAAAAAAAAATTTGGGGTGTTGGTTGGTAGCCTGCTTAGAAACTTGCAGGTTACGAGCTAACCAACTGCAGATATTCTGTCCTTCTAGATCTGACCTACTCAAACAATGTGCCTCCATATTTATAAAAAATGTAACTCCAAGCATGTCCTAATAGCTGGAAACACTCCAGACATGCTGGGAGTTGTAGTTTTAACTGAGCTGTTCAGTTTAAATGTATGGCCTTTTTTTGGATGACCCATCTCCACTGTGGCCCTTGTCATTAGCTCCCTCTGGAACTGGTCCCTGCAGCTATTCCACCGAACTTTGATGTTTTTAACTGTGAAAACAACCATCAAAAGTTATACAACATTTGCTTTCCAAAAAACAAAGAAAATCAAAATCTAAAGTGTTCCTAAAAAATTAACAATAATACCAAAAAAGAATACTGGACAGGACAGAGTGCAGTCGGGCAGTTGTGGGTGTAAGATAATGGTTGTCAATTACTGGAAGGCGGAATTTATTTGAAGATTGACTTTAAAAAATACTATTTTCTGATATTGGAAGTAGACAGATGTTTAATGATCTATTCCAACATGGCACATGTGTCCAAACTTTCAAAAAAAAAACAGGCACAGTATACATTAGAACGGTGGCCAGTAGGTAAGGTCAGAACAGACATTAAAACATGGTGTGGCGTTGTAAAAAGTTCATGGAAATTGAACAAAACATAGACACAGTGGCGTACAGAGAAATGACTGGCCACAATCACAAATGTTAAAAGGAGGCCCCCATACCACAGTAATTTGTTTGCAACACCTTCCTTTCAAGCCGCCTCCAGTCCTGTGGCTAGTAATGAGCACTCTATTATCTCAGGCCGCAGTTTCTACATTTTTACACACTGTCTATACTGTTACTGTATATATGAATGTGCTAAAACTGTTGAGGGGGCCCTGACAAAGTATTTAAATCCTCCTCCTCCTCCTCCCGGATAGGCCACTTCAGGGTCATGGTCAAAATGTAGCTGCTTCACCTGCTTCCCGTATAGCTAGGCCCCTACATGTACATACCACTAGAGCAGGGATGCTCAACGTGCGTCCCTTCAGCTATTGCAAACTGACAACTCCCAGCAGGCCTACAGCTACAGCAGGGCATGGTGGGAGATGTTATTTAACAACTGCTGGAGGGCCACATGTTGAGCATCCCTGCAATACACAATTAAGCCTTGCCTCAAAAGGAACATGATTCTGAAGTTACTGAAGTACTTTCCTATATCATAAGGGACAACACAACAACCAAACCACAAAACGACATTGCTTGCACGTACCTAGTTCTGCACGACCTCAATGATCCGCTTTATCCCATTCGCGTGGCTTTAAGCGACGGGCCACTTTCTCCCACGAAATTTCCTTCCGCACACGGTCCAGATACACAGGGGACCGTGTGTCGCATAGCTCAGGCCTTTCATGGACCAGAGTAATAAGTTTGTCCACATTCCATTTGGGCATTTTTAGTTGTCACAGTGAACTTTCCAAAATATGACAGGGGAAAAATATGTCTGTGCCAAATCACCTCACAAACAAGGTTTGCCAATCGTCTAGTTTTACCTTCCTGTCTTTTTTTTTTTTTTTATTGCCAAAAGGACTTGGAGACAGGTTTCCAGGCAAAAGATCCGCCAAAAAACGGACGCGGACCCATTGAAAGTCACGGAAAACGGAACAACGGACACGGATGCACACAACGGTCGTGTGCATGAGGCCTTAGAAAGGATGAACGGCTTCCCCGATGTTTGTGTGGGGAAGCCTTTTGGCCCCGGAAGCGCAGTGCTTCTGGGAAAAGCCACTTCAGATTTCATGGTCACAATTGACCATGGCATCTGAGGAGTTGCATTATTGCAGATTACAGACACTAGCCCTAGGCATCTGCTGTTTAAAACTGCAGTAACTTGGCAGCTATGAAACCCACTGCAACCTGCAACCAGACACAGTTTTTAAGAACCAGACATCCACCATACATGTACAGTGGACGTCCGGAAAGGATTAAAAGGTTGGGCAGTAGTGCAAAGGCTTGACCCATGAACAGAGTGGTGCAATGCAAGAGGAGGATGAGGGCCAGGAGGAGAATGCTAGACAACCGAAAAGGTTAGGTGGCAGGACTCCTGTGACAGGAGTACTCCATCTAGAAGCAGTATTTATTAGCCAGAATGCATTATAGCTATAAGGTGATTCACAACCTGTGGTATGATTGTACCCCATGAACATTACATTTCTCTAGGTATTAATTTAGGTGTTCTCATGATGTGCCTTTAATAGATGCAGCACAATAAAATTTTACCTGTACACTGTAAGGGTCCATTCACACATCCGCAAATGGGTCCGCATCCATTCCGCAATATCGGGAAGGGGTGTGGACCCATTCATTCTCTATGGGGCCGAAAGAGATGCGGAGAGCACACTATGTGCTCTCCGCATCCGCATTTCCGGAGCGCGGCCCCGAACATCCGAGCCACGGCTCCGCAAAAGATAGAACGTGTCCTATTCTTGTCCGCAATTGCAGACAAGAATTAGCATTCTATGGAGGGTGCCGGCCTGGTGTATTGTGGATCCGCAATACACTACGGATGTGTGAATGGACCCTAAAATATATACTGTAAAAAAATTCTGATGTGTGATACATGTGTGTAAAATCGTATTCAGATGGTTTTGATGGATCTATGTATTTTTTATGTTTTTTTACAATAAGGATCTATTTTTCTTCTAACAAAGGCAAATGTAGGCTCGGTGCAGTTACTGTAATAATCAGCAACCTCCAGCACTTCAGCTGTTCTGGAACTACAACCACAGAATCCTCCTTTTCACTTCTATGGGAATTACAAGAAAAGCCAAGTAAGTGTGCATACTGGGAGTTGTAGTTTCACAGCAGCTGGAGTGCTGAAGGTTGCTGATCCCTGATGTTGTAGGTGTTATATCATTTTAAAACTTTGAATGCTGAGATGAGTGGTAATGTATTCCTAGTTCATGTGTGGCCACGTTACCACTGAGGCTCATGATTAGCTGCAACTGTGCATGTGGCCCCGTCGGTGCAGGGACCAGAGTACAGGGGTGAGGACATTTAAAAAAAAAAAAGTTCTGGAAAACCCTTTTTATGTGGTTGTCTGAGAGTTTTGAAAAACTTATGAGGAGCAGACAGGCTTATAAAAAAGAAAAGAAAAAAAAAAGCTTTTCTCACCTGATAAAGATCCCTCAATTTCAGTGTTGTGGACTAGAAGTGATGACATCACGTCTGTCATTTATGTGACAGCTCAGCCAATAACTGGCCTCTATGGTAACACATGCATGACTGGCACATGTGGCCAGTGATTGGCTTCGTGGTCATGTAAACGATGGATGTCACATCATCAGTTCTGGTTCAATTGGGATGAAAGCCCTGGGGCAGGACCCACAGCACTGGTACAGAGGGACCTTTGACAGGTGAATAAAACTTTTTATTAAGCTTAAATAAAGTCCCAAATGTATTGTAAAGTCACAAATCCAGTCAATTAGTGACTTTTCTACACCAAAAGTCTGGGCAGTAATAAATTAAGGCCTATGTGTGTATGGGAAGTGGGGGCTAATTTGCCTATAACTGCCTAGGGCACCAAAATACCTTCTCCTGGCCCTGAGTACATGGGTACTTTAAAAATAGTGTAATCATGATGCTTCCCTGATAACATGCTCTACTTCTTATTGTCATATTCCCCCTTCTCCATCCCTCTGCTGTGGACCCTCAAACCTTCTCTTGATTATATTGTCTGGACAATTCGGTAATGGCATTTAAGCATTTGCTGGTGGGTTCCCACCACAAATGACTATTTTTTGCTAAACACCTTAGATATGGTGGATTCTTCTAACAACATTTCTAAAGTCACATAATTATGTGACTTTAAAAAAAAAGTAAAGAGCATATTGACCACAGGATACAATAATTAGAAGGAATATAAAACAAGCAGAAGCTTACATACAATGGTATGAGTAATGACTGAATCTCACTACCCATGTTATTATTTGTTCTATACAATATAATAAGATGCATTACATAATGTATAATGTTACCTGAAGACATAATGCATTTTAACAACAAAACCTTGTGAATGTGATGACTAATAAAAGGTGACCAATTCCCTTTGGGCAATACCTGTACTGAGTAGTTTCGCGACTTATTTTCTGTAACAAAAGCTTTGAAAAGATATAATGGAGAAGAAAGTAACAGCAGACAATCTGCTATCGCATTACTTTCCATTATATTATACAAGCCGTCTCAAATGTACAAAGCACCAGAAATAGAAAATCGTTTGTTTTGGATAATTTTTAGCTAAAATGAATAATACCAACAGCAGAATAAAAGTTCTATTTTACTCAGTATTTTATGGTTGTATTTTATAGATTCTTTTGTTTATGTAGGCTTAAACAGTATATAAATTCATGGATCCCATTAGCACTTGTTCCCTCTCTCCTCTGACTGAAGGGGTTTCTTCATCTGACTCCATTATGCTAAGAGCATTCATTATCTTTACCCTATTTGCTCTGGCTTTATGCCACGACAGCGATGAAAGTCATGGTAAGATGGAAAGTTAGTATTTTTATATACTATAATATATTGTGTATATCTAATCATCTATCTATCTATCTATAGATATGGTAGAATATTATAGGAAATACAGCTTTATTATAATTCTTAACTTATTTTAAGTAGCATTGTTTTATTTTCTGTGATATACTGTAATATTATTATCCTTGGTTGTCAGAGTATGTTGGTGAGGCGAAGCGTGGTCACTGCCCACATGTCTCCAGTAATGTTTCTGTTGCGGTCTGTACCACACCATGCCCAAACTGCACATTTGGAAACTGCTCAATAGACACCAACTGTACAGGAGCCCAGAAGTGCTGTCAGACTGCCTGTGGACAAAAGTGTGTGGATCCTGTGTTTAGTGAGTAATTTTACAATATAAAGACCCTATTAGTAACATTTTATATTGACAAATACCTAGACATTATAACTGTCCATCTAGTCCGTCACCACATTAAAGGGACACTACCATCAAACATTTTTAGCTTATATTAGTTTATATATGAATATTCTATGTATTTTTTTTTACAAAAAATTGGGGAATGGTTTTCTGGATATAATTTATTTGAAGTCACTCCATGTATTCTTCTTTGTGTCCTGGCTCTTTCATTTCCTCCTTTGTTTTTGGAAAACAAATTTCTATGAATATTGAGTTCATTGAAAATATCTCTTTCTGACCGGTGTCCCTTTAATGTTTATACAGTTCAAAGTTAAACTAATAATTGTAATTTGAGGGTGAGATTTACAGTAGGCCTGAGCACACCTGCTGAAAGGACATTTTACTTATCAATTCTGTGAGCAATGTGTATTTATTAGTAAATTATGCATATTTATAGAAAAATTACGCACTCCCATTGTTATGAGTAGAGATGAGCAAATTTCATATTTAGAAATTCATTCACACTTCATTTGGTGGTAAAAGGTGAATTGCTTTATGGATTCCGTTACCACGGACCATAATGCAATTCTATGACGGAATGCATAACAGAATGCCTTTAGAGGCTTTCCGTTATTCATTCCATCAAAATAGAAGTCTATGGGCTGCAAAACGGATCCATCTCGTTTCCGTTATGCAGGGGAGTCCTCTCCTGCATAACGGAAACATCATAGAAATGCGTTATGGTCCGTGGTAACGGAATCCATAACGCAATTCTGCTTTTACCACCAAACGAACTGTGAACGACTTTCATAACATGAAATTCGCTCCTCTCTAGTTATGAGGATAAGGCTGAACATACACTTTAGGAAGCTGTCGGCTTACAGCTATTTTTCTTGATAATTTTTGGGCATTGGTCAATACACAAATAGGATCAGTCATGTTGAAATCCAGCTGTCTGCTCCTTCTTTCCTGCAACATTTGCTGTTGGAGAAAAGATGAGAAATCCTCATCCACATTTCATAATCCCCTGGTCCTTCGTGCCAAAATTGACAAGTTCGTAAAACATTAATGGAGTAATTTATGAATAGATATACGCCAATCTTTGGCGTATATCTATCGCAGATTCGGTTGCAAAGGGGATTTGTAGCCAAATCTGCGACTTACTGATGTGTTTTACGTTATTTTGTGTGCTACAGGAGACAAACATTTGAAAGTAATACATGGCTTAAGATGATTTTTCTTAACCACTTCACATCTGGGCCATTTGCCCCCTTCCTGACCAGGCCTAATTTAGCAAATCTGACATATCTCACTTTATGTGGTAACAACTTTGGAACGCTTTTACTTATCCAAGCCATTCAGAGATTGTTTTCTCGTGACACATTGTACTTCATGCTAGTCATAAATTTGAGTCAATATACAGTACAGACCAAAAGTTTGGACACACCTTCTCATTCAAAGAGTTTTCTTTATTTTCATGACTATGACTATGAAAATTGTAGATTCACACTGAAGGCATCAAAACTATGAATTAACACATGTGGAATTGTATACATAACAAACAAGTGTGAAACAACTGAAAATATGTCATATTCTAGGTTCTTCAAAGTAGCCACCTTTTGCTTTGATTACTGCTTTGCACACTCTTGGCATTCTCTTGATGAGTTTAATGATTTTTTTTTTTTTTACAAGACCTCTGGGGGACATTTAACTTCACTTTTTTTTTTTTTTTCACTGTTGATTTCTCCTGTAACTGGGGCTGACATAGTAGCCCCAACTACAGGGGAAATACACCCCCCAGGGAGGCTGTACAGCGCAATACAGCGCTGTACAGCCTCAGTGCAGGGCTGATCGAGGTCTCTGAAAGACCTCACAGCTCCTGCACTCTCCCGGCCCCGGCTGTATACACAGCGCTCAGTGAGGGCTCTAGAAGGCTGGGAACTGCCTAACAACTTCTCTAATAGTTGCCCAGCTGTCACTGTCTCAGGAACGTCCATTCAGAGATATAGAACCACCTCCCGGTTTTTAGTCCGTGGGTGGACGGGAGGTGGTTAATGATGAGTTAGAGGGATTAGTTAATATGAGACCACAGATTCTTGAGCTATACTAATGCATGACATTGGGATATGTCTAAGAACGTTCCCCTGGCAGTCCCCTGGTTATCATCCTTTAACCCCTACACAGGGATCTACACTTTGCAGGGGAGCCGCAAGGCTGCTACCTTTTGATATAGTCCTGGTGTAGTTGATGGCTGACCCAAGGGGGTCAGCAGGGGAATAGTAAGGAGAAGCAGGGGAAGTGACTGCTTTGGGACCCAAAATCAGAAGGAAACCCACCCAGGAGGAGGACTAAAAGATTTTATTGTCAGGTCCCCCTCAGCAGTATTATACAATGGCATTATATACAGAGACACTGTAGGAAATGGATGGAGTGGCTGCTGGGCCTTGTCTGAGAGAGTAATCTTGATTAGCCACAGGAGTGCAGTCCGCTCTCCTTCTCTTTGCAAGCTTCATTTTAGATATAGGTGTGGGTTCCAGAGTAGGTCCTAGTGATATGCCCCCAATGTATGAGATGACACAACCCCTTTAAGTACATCTGTGATTTAATAGTTTTGCTGGAAGTACTTCTTAACATATCTAGAACTATAATAGTTGTAGAATAATGGATATTCCTTGGAATAACTGAGTAATAACTCTGTTTACTGCTAGAAATGCCTTGCGATGAGGATAATGATTGCCCAGGAACACTAATCTGCTGTGAAAAGAACTGTGTAACAGTGTGTGTGCATAAACCACCCAAGAGACACGAATGGGCCTAGTAAGTAAAATCTTCTTATGCTTTAAATCACACTTACCGTATTTTTCACCCCATAAGATGCACTCCCCCCCCCCCCCAAAATGGGAGGAAAATGCTAGTGCATCTTATGGGGTGAATACAGGGCAAAAAAATATAAAATGTGTGGCGCATTGCTTGTGCACGGTACATCGCAGGATGCGCTGCATATAAACATCAGCCTGCGATGTACCAGACATCCGTGTTACAGTACCTAAAGAGGGAGAGCAGGGCAGCTGCTTGTTGATAGGGACAGCCGCTGGGTGTTAGGGTCAGATGGTGTGGCTGATGCAGGGTGATAGAGAACGGCCGGCCCCGTCCGGTGGCGCTTGACAGGGACTGGCCAGCAGATTTGCAGGGAGACGTTGATGGGGAGCAGGCAGATTAGGGGCAGAGCAGGCTTTCCTGCCACACATGCCTGCTCCTGTGTATGTGCCCTAGAAGCTGATGAGTGGCATGGAAGCCTATAAGAGGCTGGGGACTGATAAGAGGTTTGAGGGCTAATAGGAGGCATGGGGTCTTATAGGAGGCATGGGGTTTTATAGGAGGCATGGGGTCTGATAGGAGGCATGGGGTCTGATAGGAGGCATGGGGTCTGATAGGAGGCATGGGAGCTGATGATAAGATGCATGGGGGCTGATCTGAGGTCTGAATGGGGGTCTTATTTAGATTGGGGCTCTTATCTGAGGTCTGATTAGGGGTCATTCGCATTGGGGTCTAAGTCTTATTGGGGTCTTATTAACACTGGGGGTCTGATTGGGGCTGTCAGCTGAGTTCTAATTAACATTGGGGGTCTGATTGGTGGTCTGACCTGAGGTCTAATGAAAAATATTTTTTTATTATTGTCCTCCTCTAAAACCTAGGTGCATCTTATGGGCCGGGTATTTTCTCCAGTTTCAAATTCACATTAATAATATGTGTTTTTCTCTTTAGCAAAGAAAGGGATCGGAAGAAGCAATGAGGATCATTTCAGTTTCCAAGGGAGGAAGACTAATCTTCTTCACGATAAATTAGCTTAGCCTGAATTAGCTGACAAATAATAAAATTGATTGATAAAAAGTATTCTATGATATTTTTTCTATGTGAAGAAAACTGCTATTTTTAGTAGTGATTCTAAATGTTGAAACAGCTATAACTAAATTGCTCCCGGTTAAAAAGAGCTTAGGTCGGTGAAGAGAAATGTGTCTCCATCTTGTCTTCTCTAAATATGTAAAGAATTGTTATAACATCTCACCCACGCACTGTTTCACCTTCCCCCGCTGTGAGTTTAGTTTCGCTTATCTGTCCCAGGACAGATTCTGGAATATCCTAGAACTAGAACAAACATTCTTGTCTTATTCAGGGTCATTCGGCACAACTGCGTACATTCTTATATGTGACTGATTAAAACCTATTATTTCTACTCATTGCACGTATACATACCATAAAAGGATATTCCGGTAGTATCTGTATGAGCACCAATGTTTATCTTTATGATTGGTTTAACGCTGTTGTTATGCAAACTTTTCTACTGCCTATATAAGGCCAAGCTATAGCATAATATAGTTAGAGTGTTTCTCAGTGATACCTGTGTGTGTCTGTTATTGTCAACTGAGAAACATCTCTCCTGACGTCAGTGTCTCAAACCAAGGTTGTCGTAGAGGTCCAGAAAGGTCCAAATCCTTTCAGTAGGTGTAGTGCATACTTTGCAACATGTCTGCTATGTTCACAATAGAGAATGTTTTTCACAAGATCAAACTGCTGATGAATGATGTTCCATGTCATGACTGTTATCTGGTTTATGTTTACTTTAAATGGCTTTGTAGTCAGTGGGACAACGAAAGAAGAAACATGTTACAGATGACATTATTTTTAATCTTTGATAACTATCTGCTAATCTATTTGTAAAAAAACAAATTTAAATTAAATTTTATTGACACAGCACATGATGACATCTACATTCATCTTGTGCAAATCAAAAATTCAGTTTTGGTATTCAGATTACAGATGAGTTAATCAATTCAAAATGAATCTGTTTTTTTACAAAATTTGTCTGCCAAACAACTCAGTTTTTGGGAATTGCTTTGAACGAGTTGCAAAAAAAAGAGCACTCAGAGCCATTTTACTATGGAAATTAGTGGGGCAAATGACAGGAAGGAAGATGGAGGTTCACAAAACACTGGGGAAGGGGGAGGCTTAACCTTATTGGCTCAGAGGCTGACAGACAGCCTGATCAGCCAAACAAGTTGCAATATTCAGTCAGGTCCTTTAGTTCAGAAGAATTTAACATTCTGTTCTCAGCTGTGGATGTGTCTGACAAAAAAACAATAGCAAACACAAGCCAGTTACTAGGAACACTATAGGGACACTATGGGAAGAGAATATGGAGATATAGGGAGTAAGTGAGGTCACTGTCTCAGTAGTTTAATTCATACTGCATTACAGAATTTTGCAAGAAGGCAGGGAGATCATTATGCTGAGTGAGAGCAATTGCAGACACAAGCCACTGATGCAGTTTGATTGATAGGGACACTATAGTGAGAGAAAATAGAGATATAATTGTGTAGAATTTTGGGAACTGGAGATTTTAGGTAAAGCTTTGAGGGAGTGGGGCTGGCCACACTGTGTTTAAGAAAAAGGGGCAGTAACGTTTTAAAATCTATCTTTTATTCGGACGATTAAGAACTAAGATGGTGAGCCCCTACTAGACAAACCACATAACAATGACGAACAATAGTAAGGTCACTTTAGGTCAGGTCCATTTAGGCCCAGGGATGGGAGCAAAAATGGAGGTGACCAAGATACATTTACACTATTGAAAGGCCCTGGGTGGTGTACCCAAGGTCTACTAGTATGCCAATAGGCAGAAAAAACAGGGTGGGTCTTACCGGTAAGGATGCCCTGGTCGTATGGTCCACTGTTCAAAACAGGTGTCTTTGAACCTGGTTGCGACCGTCAGTCGGTTAGGTCTTGATGGCTGAGGGCTACAGGGAAAAATCTAACCCTGTTACTGCCCTACTTGGCCTGTTGTACCCTAACCACCTAACACGAGGTCCTGGCCCCGCAAGGGGTGGCCCCGTCCGGAACCTGACCCTGAAACATGCACTCTAGATGGCCCTGTGAAAAGAGGGAAAAGGCCAAAGAGGGGCTAAGACTATCAGGATGGTACGGTGTATAAAGGGAAAGAAAAAGTCCTTAAGAACTATTGTAAGGATTTATTCCAAGGACAGATATGGGGATATATTCATGGTCCCTACGCGTTTCATTGATGAATATATAACACCTTATGATAGATACAGTTCATCTACTTCTACACGACCCCCTAATTCATCAGGGGACAGGGGTAATGGAGAGAGGAAAAGTACCCCACTCCTGTGTCGGCCATAGGATGTTAGCGGACAGAGGGGAGGGGGAAGGAACAGAGATTATACCAGCTTGAGTGGACGTATACAGTCCAAGTCAGCACAAGTACCTATAGAAGGGAAAACATAGAGAAAAGCCCACTCAGGTACAAAGTATAACCATAATTTCAGCAGCTGGCATATTAGAAGCAAGTTACTTACTGTGTCTCACATGGAATGCGTATGGCCTATACCAAGGAGGATTGCAGGGCAGCTAGATACACTGCCTGTCTGCCGGCGTCTGTTAGCGCCAGTGGTGTGCGCTCAGGGGTTTAAATGTGCAGAGGGGGCTGGCCGTGCGTCTGTTTAGGGGGCGTAGCCGCCGCGCACGCTTAGGCTTGTATATTGCATGACGCGGTCGGCCACCTCCCATTGCACATGCGCACTGGCAGGAGGGGGCGGCCATTCGCGATGCTCGGCAACCGCAGCGTCACAGAATCAGGGGGCGTGGTCGAAACGGAACGCCACGCCCGCCGTCCGATGGGAACAGCGAAGGTGGGAGGAGTCACTGGTAAAACAAAGTGACACCTACTACCAACCCTGCGCTGGGGTTGGGGATGGAATTAAACATCAACCCCTGTGTGGGACCTAAGGGGGGCATTTATGGCAGGTTAACTATCAGGTCCGGACGGAGTGCCATGACACTACAAATGAGCGATAATGTTTACAACTTATAGGTGGATTTACTTAAATACACCGCTCAAATCTGGCAGTGCAATCATGACTAAAATCTGCATATATAGCAACATAGTGGAAGTGAGCAAACCCGAGGTGATATAAGCCTGAGACGGGTATAGGGCTATACCAGTCGTCTCGGATCAGGTCCCAGGGACAGGTGACGGTTATTTTAGAGACAATGCGCCTCCTGTCCAGACCATGGGAGATCTAAATATACAATAGGGATACATGAAAAACGTTTATCATAGAGGTTACAGGAAGCAGCCAAAGTGCAGTTGGTCGTTCAAGCCGAGGGGGTTGGTGGTCCTCAGCTTGAATATCCACCAACACTCCCTCTGGAGAATTTTTTTGTCCCAATCGCCTCCCCGTAGTGGCTTCTTGATCACCTCCAAACCTATGAATGTAACCCCTGATGCACGTCCACCGTGGGCCGAGTTCATGTGTCTTGCTACCAGGGTATCTCTCTTATTACGGATGTCACCCATGTGCTCACCTATACGTATCCGTAGCTCCCTACGGGTCTTACCTACGTATCTGATACCACACTCACAGGTGAGCAGGTAGATTACTCCTATCGTGCGGCAGTTAATAAAACCACGTATTTGGTGAGTGAAACCTATGGAGTCAAAGGTCACTGTTTTAACCTGGGTGACGAATTTGCAAAAACTACAGCGGCCGCACTGGAAACATCCGAATACTGGTTTGTCTAACCACGTTCTTTTCTTGGGGGGGCTATAATGGCTATGAACAAATAAATCTATGAGGTTGGTTCCCCTCCTAAAAGTAATTGATGGGTGAGTACTGATTACATCTGCTAGATCTGGGTCCATCCGGAGCGTGTCCCAGTTACGGGCCAAAATCTCCTTAATTTCCCTAGCCGCTGAATCATAGGTGCCGATGATTCGTAGGGACTTTTGTGGTTCAGTTTTGGCTCCTTTCACGGGGTGTAGGAGTGTGGTGCGTGCCTCCTGTTGTGCTCTCTGGTATGCTTTTCTTAATACATTATCAGGGTATCCCCGTGCCCGAAAACGCTCTCGTAACTCATGTGCTTGGCGTTTGAATTCACGCGGTTCCGAGCAGTTCCGCCTAAGTCTGAGGTATTGGCCAACGGGGATACCCCGCTTCAATTGGACAGGATGACAACTGTCCCATCGAAGCAGAGAATTCGTTGATGTTTCTTTACGAAATATGGTTGTCTGGAGACCTCCCTCCCTGTCTCTGGATATGCAGATGTCAAGAAATGGTAGATTGTCACGTACAATTACAGATGTGAACCTGAGGTTAATGGAATTATGATTGAGTTCATCCACCAACCTCCCGAACGCGTCCTCTGGCCCGCTCCACAGGATGAATATATCATCTATGAAGCGGGCCCAGAGGACGATGTACTCGGTGTACCAACCCGGTGTATCACCAAACACCGTAGTCTCCTCCCACCAGCCCAGGAGCAAGTTTGCATAGGATGGTGCACAGGAGCTACCCATCGCGGTGCCCCTGAGCTGGTGGTATAGTCGTCCATCAAAGAGGAAACAATTACTTGTCAATACAAAGTTCAGGAGTTTAAGTATCAGTTCATTATGTGCAGAGAACTGCATTCCTCTAGCTCTCAGAAAGTGTGCTGTGGCTGAGAGACCCTTCTCATGGGGGATTGAGGAATATAGGGCCTCGACATCAATTGATGCCATGAACCAATGTGGTTCAAGGTTGAGATCTTCTAACTTTGAGAGTAAATCTCCAATATCTTTAACATAAGATGGCAGGGACTGCAAGAACGGGCTTAGAATGCGGTCCACGTATATTCCGCTATTCTGTGGCAAACTGCCTACCCCTGATACAATTGGGCGACCCTTAAGGGGTGATGTGCCCTTATGTACCTTGGGTAGGCAGTAAAAGGTAGCCATGGTGGGGTGTTCTGGGAGCAGAAAATCAAACTCATTGCTACTAATGAGACCATCCATCTTGGCTATCGTTAGAATATCACGTAATTCCTGTTGAAAGCCAGAGGTGGGGTCAGATGGTAGTATTTCATAGCTGTCTCTGTCACTGAGTAAAGTAAGACACATGTCCCTATAGGTGGCGGTATCGAGAATGACCACATTTCCCCCTTTATCCGAGGGCTTGATCATGATATTAGTATCGGTGGAGAGTGTTTTAATCGCCTGTCTTTCTTTCCAGCCACAGTTGTACCTCGTGGCAGTGGGACTGATCCTAGCTAATTCCGTGGTGGTCTGTTTCAGGAAGACGTCAACACATGAGATGTCTCCTGCAGGTGGCATTTTATGACTTTTATTCCTGAGATCAGTAAAAGGACCTCTGCCGTCAGGGTTATCTGGCATGATGTCCAGATTAAATAGGAAACGTACATCGCCCAGGATCTCCACCGGCACGCCCAGCTCGCGGCTTTCTTTCTTGTCCCTCAGCTTGAAGTGTTTGTGCCACTTCAGCTTGCGGGCGAACAGGTGGAGATCCTTAGTCCACCGGAACAGATCAAAATTGGTGGTCGGCACGAAGGATAAGCCGCGTCTCAATGCCCTAATTTCAACTTCTGTAAGGGAGCGTGACGACAAGTTGATGACCAGCTTATCGTCTACAGGATCGGTCAGTTGGATGGCGGTACGACGTTCCTGCTCCGTAGTGGATAGTGCATTGTCTGTTCTAAAAAAAGTCGTGCAGAGGATGGCTGCGAGGCAGATGATTGAGGGGCGGGGGGTGCACATTGTGGCTGGTACTGTGGCTGGTTTGGATTATACCGGCCACCACGACGTCTAGATCTGTAGCCCCCACGTCCTCGTCCCCTATTCCTGGGATATTTGTCCCTCTCACTATCTGACACGTCTGTTTCAGAAGAGGAGATGTCGGTTCTATGAGAAGTGTCAGGGTTAGTCAAGAACAGGTAGGCCTTATTTTCTTTGAAATCCTGGCTGTCCCTGGCAAACTGTCTATGTTTGCGTTCTTTTAAGTAGTACTGATACTTCTCAATAGTGTTTTGTAGCTGATTTTCTTTGACTCCAAACTCTGCCTCTAGATGGAACTTTTTGGTTATCTCTATTTGATCTGAGAGGCTGCTGTCTAGTTTGGCAAGTAGCCCTCTCTCCTCCTCCAGCAGCAACTGCATAAACCTAAGTGAGCTGTTGGTGGCCTCCTGTTCCCACTTCTTCAGAAGTTCGGGGTTCCTGATGCGGCTGGCTGGAGTGAGGGATATACGTAAACCACGTGGTACAATCCCCTGTTTTATGTAGTTCTCAAGGCCCAGGACCTCCCACCAGGAACTAATGTGCTCTTTGTATATACGGGTCAAATCCGCAAATGCCCCATTCAAGGTCGGGGTAAATTTCTTTTGGGTGAAACTTTGCTCAGAAAAGATAGTCTTGGCTTCGGTGAGCCAAGCGTCCCTATCCAGACCTGTGGACAGGAAACCTGCCATGTCCCTATAAATAACAAAATTGAAAGGAAGGAGGGTGGTCCCTGGAGAGAGAAGGTGCAGAAACACCTCTCTCAAGTGTACTGCTCTGTAAAGCAAATATGTAAGAAAAAGGGGCAGTAACGTTTTAAAATCTATCTTTTATTCGGACGATTAAGAACTAAGATGGTGAGCCCCTACTAGACAAACCACATAACAATGACGAACAATAGTAAGGTCACTTTAGGTCAGGTCCATTTAGGCCCAGGGATGGGAGCAAAAATGGAGGTGACCAAGATACATTTACACTATTGAAAGGCTCTGGGTGGTGTACCCAAGGTCTACTAGTATGCCAATAGGCAGAAAAAACAGGGTGGGTCTTACCGGTAAGGATGCCCTGGTCGTATGGTCCACTGTTCAAAACAGGTGTCTTTGAACCTGGTTGCGACCGTCAGTCGGTTAGGTCTTGATGGCTGAGGGCAACAGGGAAAAATCTAACCCTGTTACTGCCCTACTTGGCCTGTTGTACCCTAACCACCTAACACGAGGTCCTGGCCCCGCAAGGGGTGGCCCCGTCCGGAACCTGACCCTGAAACATGCACCCTAGATGGCCCTGTGAAAAGAGGGAAAAGGCCAAAGAAGGGCTAAGACTATCAGGATGGTACGGTGTATAAAGGGAAAGAAAAAGTCCTTAAGAACTATTGTAAGGATTTATTCCAAGGACAGATATGGGGATATATTCATGGTCTCTACGCATTTCATTGATGAATATATAACACCTTATGATAGATACAGTTCATCTACTTCTACACGACCCCCTAATTCATCAGGGGACAGGGGTAATGGAGAGAGGAAAAGTACCCCACTCCTGTGTCGGCCGTAGGATGTTAGCGGACAGAGGGGAGGGGGAAGGAACAGAGATTATACCAGCTTGAGTGGACGTATACAGTCCAAGTCAGCACAAGTACCTATAGAAGGGAAAACATAGAGAAAAGCCCACTCAGGTACAAAGTATAACCATAATTTCAGCAGCTGGCATATTAGAAGCAAGTTACTTACTGTGTCTCACATGGAATGCGTATGGCCTATACCAAGGAGGATTGCAGGGCAGCTAGATACACTGCCTGTCTGCCGGCGTCTGTTAGCGCCAGTGGTGTGCGCTCAGGGGTTTAAATGTGCAGAGGGGGCAAATCTGGCAGTGCAATCATGACTAAAATCCGCATATATAGCAACATAGTGGAAGTGAGCAAACCCGAGGTGATATAAGCCTGAGACGGGTATAGGGCTATACCAGTCGTCTCGGATCAGGTCCCAGGGACAGGTGACGGTTATTTTAGAGACAATGCGCCTCCTGTCCAGACCATGGGAGATCTAAATATACAATAGGGATACATGAAAAACGTTTATCATAGAGGTTACAGGAAGCAGCCAAAGTGCAGTTGGTCGTTCAAGCCGAGGGGGTTGGTGGTCCTCAGCTTGAATATCCACCAACACTCCCTCTGGAGAATTTTTTTGTCCCAATCGCCTCCCCGTAGTGGCTTCTTGATCACCTCCAAACCTATAAATGTAACCCCTGATGCACGTCCACCGTGGGCCGAGTTCATGTGTCTTGCTACCGGGGTATCTCTCTTATTACGGATGTCACCCATGTGCTCACCTATACGTATCCGTAGCTCCCTACGGGTCTTACCTACGTATCTGATACCACACTCACAGGTGAGCAGGTAGATTACTCCTATCGTGCGGCAGTTAATAAAACCACGTATTTGGTGAGTGAAACCTATGGAGTCAAAGGTCACTGTTTTAACCTGGGTGACGAATTTGCAAAAACTACAGCGGCCGCACTGGAAACATCCGAATACTGGTTTGTCTAACCACGTTCTTTTCTTGGGGGGGGGGCTATAATGGCTATGATGAATTAGGGGGTCGTGTAGAAGTAGATGAACTGTATCTATCATAAGGTGTTATATATTCATCAATGAAACGCGTAGGGACCATGAATATATCCCCATATCTGTCCTTGGAATAAATCCTTACAATAGTTCTTAAGGACTTTTTCTTTCCCTTTATACACCGTACCATCCTGATAGTCTTAGCCCCTCTTTGGCCTTTTCCCTCTTTTCACAGGGCCATCTAGGGTGCATGTTTCAGGGTCAGGTTCCGGACGGGGCCACCCCTTGCGGGGCCAGGACCTCGTGTTAGGTGGTTAGGGTACAACAGGCCAAGTAGGGCAGTAACAGGGTTAGATTTTTCCCTGTTGCCCTCAGCCATCAAGACCTAACCGACTGACGGTCGCAACCAGGTTCAAAGACACCTGTTTTGAACAGTGGACCATACGACCAGGGCATCCTTACCGGTAAGACCCACCCTGTTTTTTCTGCCAATTGGCATACTAGTAGACCTTGGGTACACCACCCAGGGCCTTTCAATAGTGTAAATGTATCTTGGTCACCTCTATTTTTGCTCCCATCCCTGGGCCTAAATGGACCTGACCTAAAGTGACCTTACTATTGTTCGTCATTGTTATGTGGTTTGTCTAGTAGGGGCTCACCATCTTAGTTCTTAATCGTCCGAATAAAAGATAGATTTTAAAACGTTACTGCCCCTTTTTCTTACATATTTGCTTTACAGAGCAGTACACTTGAGAGAGGTGTTTCTGCACCTTCTCTCTCCAGGGACCACCCTCCTTCCTTTCACACTGTGTTTAACACAGCAGCTGTTGGCAGCTCAGCATGGCAGCTAATACTGCATTACAAAACCCCCTACAAGAAAATAAAACTCTTTTTTCTGTATATATACCAGAGACAGGTTTTTTTGAAAGTTCATAGGCTTATTGCCAGCGAAGCACCCCAATAACATTCTGCTGCTGTAAAATGCAAATATTGAATGCATAGTTCAAAGACATTTTACCACAAAAATTGCATGGTTATATCCATGTTAGGGGATGCATTACTGCATCAGATCGTGTAGTGCAAAGACATTTTACTACAAAAATTTCAGTTAAAACTGTACTATTGAATACATAGTTCATTTTTAAGACATTTTTATAGAAAAAATTGCATTACTTCCAAAGTAAATTGTCAATATCAGTGTGCAGTGTGTTGGTAAAAAGGTGCATTTAATTGGACCTCTCTCTTTCAATTATAGAAAAAGCACTTGCAATTTGCTAGCACTTGCACTTGCAATTGCTAGTACTGTTATTATAAACTGTAATAATCATAAAAAAATGTTTGGAAAACAGAAGAATGCAAAATGAAAGACCCAGGCCTCTTTATCCAAGATTCAAAATCTGGGTAGTAGCAGCAGTACAGTAACAACACCAGGCCTCCGGCCAGTAATAATAGTAGTGGCACCTGTAGCCACAATGTTGGCAACAGCAGCAGTAATAGCAACAGTGCCACTCAGGGCAAATACAGAGCAGGAAATAATCAGGGGGTTCAAGGAACTCATGATGACATATAATAATCCGATGAAAGAGGCAGGGTGGATGAAGATTACATATGGCCAAAACCTCCCAAAAACTGTCAGGGCTGGATCTGTGTCTAGTTAGGTTAGCTTAGGAACTGGTGATGCCACTGATACTGTGGGGGCAGGCTGAAAATGTCCCAGACCTAAGCCAAGCTCGGCTTGCCCTAACTCTGTGTGAGCAACTTCCATATGGCTGGTTTTCTCCACAAAGCCAACACATAAAACTACAACCGTGTGATATACAGGATTAAAATAAGAAGTGGGCATTCAAACATAAACAAACGTACCAGGGCTCTATTGCAGCACATGAGGCGGCATCACCGGATCCTGGTGGAAAATAGAAATGTCCAGCAACCCAAATCAGAACATACCTATCCTCCTCGTCCTGGTCTCCTTTGTGGTGGCAGCCAGCTCTATCCCCAAGCAGTAGTGTCCTTGCCATCATTATCAGATGCTTCTTCTCGTGCTCAGACTCCTGCCCCCCTGTCCTCCTCTGCTCCATCGTGACACTTCCATAACAGAATGTGTGGCCATGAGAAAACTATTCTCGACCAGCAATTAACTAGTGTACAAGCTGAACTCCCCCCTGGCTAAGTTGCTGACAGTGTAATTGTTGCCATACCATGCTATACCACTGAGTTGTGGTAATGGTGCCGCAGTTCTTTGCCTACACCAAAACTGAATTCTGCTGTATGATATTCATACTTCTGACAAGCTCTCCATTTTTTTTTTCAAAACAGTTAAAATCACAATTTTCACTGTGCAGCAAACTGAATGCCATGGTGGACACATGGAGCAGCTGTTACGGGCATGGACGGTATATGTCTTTCATGGCCCACTAGGTCACTGTTTTGAGTGGCAGTGGCAATGCAGCACAGAAGCAAGAAGGCCTGGTCCTATTGACACCTTCATGTTCATGTCTGTTTGGTTCCCATACCAGATACTTATGCGTCTCCTCCATGGACATCCTTCCATCTTCAACAGAAGCATAGCAGAACGTCCCTCCCACTTACCCTCCCTCCTATCATATGTTTAAAGTGAAGCATTGCCTTGCCATGTTAGGGCTGATTGACCTGGGCAAGTGTAGCCACATGGCAGATCACTTTCAAAAGTGCATCAAACAGCAACATCCTGCTGCCTGTCTCCCTGCCAGCTACAAAAGGTGGTCATCGACAATTGCAGGTAAATTGTAGCTGTGCTGCATTTGAGGAAATTTACACATGTTCCCTGTATGACGCACGTGATACATTTAGCCGTGCAACGATTTTTGAAAAAAGTCCACTGGCTTGCAGAGGGTACTGGCCATTTCTAGGAGATTGTCCTTGCATTTCAGCCATTCTAATGTGGCAAGGAATACCCTTCAGGAGTTGCAGAGACCGAATGGTCTGCCATTGGACCCTTTGATCCATGATGTTCCAACTTGCTGAAAGTCTACCTTGCATATGCTAGAGCGTCTGTACGAGTAGCATAAGAGGTGAATGATTTTGTCTTTCACCAGACCTTCTCAGCAGGGAGCATATGTTGTTTTTAGGTCAAGCAGTGGCAGCTCATCAGAGATATCAGAGATGCCTGTCGCATAGTTAGGCCCTTCGAAGAGGCCAGCAGATTTTTCAGTTGGGATGACTGCAGCATCGACAATGTCATCCCACTGATATTTACCTTTGAGCAGAGGCTCATGACAATGCAACAGCTTATGCATTTCGCTGGCTGCCCTGTAGCTGTTGAGGACTTACACAGAGAAAGTCCCATGTAGTAGGAAATGGAGGATTAAGAGTGGTCACTTGTGCAGGAGGATGAGGCTTCTGCTGCTGATGACAATAACACAGGCCACAATGACCAATCATTTAAGTGGGGAGGGGAGCCGTAAAGAACTGGGTCCTCAGACACACAGGCGAGAATGGCAAGCTGTATGTTTGCTTGCTCACATAATGATACGGTAGGTGAATGACCAAACTCCCACCGTCTCTGCTATCACAAGCAGCAGCAGCCAGTTCGGCCATCATCAAAATGGATGGAGCTATTTTTTTATGTGCCACACCAGACTGACGCAAATCAGCAAACATAGACGTACCGCCTTAACAACCAGGTTCAGTCCTACGCGGACTCTGGCCTTTCTCTGGCACATATCATTCCCTAACCCTATGGACATTTGGGAAGGCAGATTAAAACTGTGGCCTTAAAGGGGTTGTCCGGGTTCAGAGCTGAACCCAGACATATCCCCATTTTCACACCTCCAGCCGCCCTGATATGAGCATTGGTGCCTTTCATGCTCCGATGCTCTCCCTTGCCCTGTGCTGTATAGCTGTATTCCCACTATAATGTTCGGATGCTTGGTCCCTCCCAAGCCACTTTTTTTGTTTTAACCCATAACACAGTGTGCGTTTAAACATCATCTGCCCCCGATAAAGGACAATTTTTGGAAACTTTGTTATCTGAAAACGCAAGACATGTGTCGGTGTGCTGTGTTTTTAAAAACACTGTAAGTTAACATCGTCAAATGTATGTTTACCCATAGCTATGTATGTCAATGTCACTCAGACATCATTTGCTATTGCTTTCATTGCATGCCAGAACTTGAAGAGGGGGAGGGGAAAAAATTCATAAAAAATAAACAAACGAAGATAACAAGTAATTATGAGCCGTAAAAGAGGCTAGAGGGGGTTATATACCAACTTTAAGGGCAATTGATAAAACTTCAGTAATTGATTCAGGTCCGAACTAAACTTTTTCAAAGATTTGGCAAACCGGATCCGAAACTAATCTCGACTGGTTCGCTCATCAATATTCTGCTTAATAAAAAACCTGTAAATTCCTCAGAAATGTAGGGGCTTTATTTTCTGTATTGCCTGGGAGTGATTGACAATAAGTTTTGCTATGGCATCTGTCTATGCAACGGATTCTGATATATAGGTTTTTATAATTTATACGGCTTTGCAACTTCTATCATATGGAGCTACAGTTGTGTTCAAAATTATAGCAGTCAGACATCATTAACCTGATCAATCACTGTTCTTGGTAGAAATGATCTTTCTACATGGCAAATAATTTACTAGCAGGTGTAGTAGAGTAATAGAAATCCAACAGACCCAACTGTCATGACATTCATGTTGCTGATTCTCTGCAATTCAATCACTTATTGAAAGGGGCATGTTCAAAATAATAGCAGTGTGGAGTTCAATTAGTGAGGTCATTCATTATTTGAAAAATAGGTGGCAATTATTGCCCTTATTTAAGGAAGGAAGGAAGGCAGCAAATGTTGTACATGCTTTTTACAGTGCATTTCTCTCTGAAATTCGGAAGAAAATGGGTCGTTCCAGACATTGTTCAGAACAGCGTACCTTGATTAAAAAGTTGATTGGAGAGAGGAAAACATATAAAGAAGTGCAGAAAATGATAGGCTGCTCAGCTAAAATGATCGCAAATGCTTTAAAATGGCAACCAAAACCTGAAAGACGTGGAAGAAAGCGAAAAACTACCATTCGAATGGATAGAAGAATAGCCAAATGGCAAGGACTGAGCCAACAATCAGCTCCAGGAAGATCAAAGAAAGGTCTAAAGTTACCTGTGAGTACTGTTACAATTAGAAGACGCCTATGTGAAGCCAAGCTATCTGCAAGAAGCCGCCACAAAGTGCCACTGTTGAAAAAAAGACATGTTCTGAAGAGGTTACAATTTGCCAAAGAGCGCATTGACCGGCCTAAAGAGACATTTTGTGGACTGATGAAAGTAAGATTGTTCTTTTTGGGTCTAGTGGTCGGACAGTTTGTCAGACGTCCCCCAAACAGTGATGGCCAGTTCGCTTGGTTCGCCCGCGAACACATGCGGGCTGCCATCTTTTCTCACAAGTCCGGCGAGGCACAGGTAAGCCCTTACCTGTGCCTGTGCGCGAGCCGGTCTGAAATCAAATGCGGTCAGCGGGAGCAGGCAGTTCCGAGAACAGCCGTCGGGGGCCTTCATCGGGCTGTTCTCGGAACTGCCTGCTCCCGGTGACCGCATTTGATTTCAGACCAGCTCGCGCACAGGCACAGGTAAGGGCTTACCTGTGCCTCGCCGGACTTGTGAGAAAAGATGGCAGCCCGCATGTGTTCGCGGGCGAACAATGCGAACTGGCCATCACTGCCCCCAAACACTGAATTTAAACCACAGTACACTGTGAAGACAGTGAGGCATGGTGGAGCAAGCGTCATGATATGGTGATGTTTCTCATACTACAGCGTTGGGCCTATTTATCGCATACCAGGGATCATGGATCAGTTTGAATACATCAGAATACTTGAAGAGGTCATGCTGCCTTATGCTGAAGAGGAAATGCCCTTGAAATGGGTGTTCCAACAAGACAACTACTAATGTCCAGAGGACTAATATGCACCTATTAATCCAGCACCCATTCAAAGATACCTAATATTTAATATTTAGCTTTTATTAGTATGCTAGTAAAACCGAATTGCTAACTTAACTATATGTTAAAATCCCAGTGCGTCGCAGTCCTCACTTGTTTAGTTTTATTTACTATAGTGTTGTCCAGCATCCCCTTCCTTAGTATGGGGTGACAGGTCGCTACTAATTACCACTGCTGCGGCTGGCTGCGCGCTGCCAGCATGCTATGTATTCAGTGCTGCGATTCCCCTTATGCTGCTTGGGGCTGCGGACTGCACTGTGTTAAAACTGAAGCCTCACGCTGCCCCCCGACATGTTTCGCCATTACCAGCGTCTTCAGGGGTTAGGGCAGAGTGTGAGCGTGTCTCCTCTCGGATGGCTTATAAGACCTTCGTTGATGAGGTCATCAATGTGTATTTCGCTTGTGGGCGTGGTTGGGATCTCTGGTGGACTCTGATAGGTGTAATGCCGGACCTACTTACTAACAGCGATTCCTCCTATCTACATTTGAGCCGGGGTTTGCATGACGTCATCTGGTCGCGCCACGCCTGTGTTGTGGACTTAGGTTTACTTCACTCCACCCTACTGCGCATGTCTAGGGACTTGGTTCACGGCGTATACAATTCGTCCTGCTGCGCTTCTCATAGCGCATGCTCGGGAACTTAGAATGTTTACAGGGCCTATTATCTGCGCATGTCCGTCCACTTAGTTCAACTGCGCTCCGATTCCACCTACTGCCCTTACCACGGCGCACGCTCAGGGACTTCCGATTGTATTTGGTCCCCCCTGTTGATATATTTACCATTGCGCTTATCCCGGCAGAATGATATGTGTCCTGGACACAGACTACTTACATAAGTAGTGCGGTCTGGATAGATGAGCGAACCAGGATTAGTAATACCGGAGACTAAGACATCGAGCATGCGCCGGGATAAGCGCAATGGTAAATATATCAACAGGGGGGACCAAATACAATCGGAAGTCCCTGAGCATGCGCCGTGGTAAGGGCAGTAGGTGGAATCGGAGCGCAGTTGAACTAAGTGGACGGACATGCGCAGATAATAGGCCCTGTAAACATTCTAAGTTCCCGAGCATGCGCTATGAGAAGCGCAGCAGGACGAATTGTATACGCCGTGAACCAAGTCCCTAGACATGCGCAGTAGGGTGGAGTGAAGTAAACCTAAGTCCACAACACAGGCGTGGCGCGACCAGATGACGTCATGCAAACCCCGGCTCAAATGTAGATAGCAGGAATCGCTGTTAGTAAGTAGGTCCGGCATTACACCTATCAGAGTCCACCAGAGGTCCCAACCACGCCCAGGCTTCAGTTTTAACACAGTGCAGTCCGCAGCCCCAAGCAGCATAAGGGGAATCGCAGCACTGAATACATAGCATGCCTGCAGCGCGCAGCCAGCCGTAGCAGCAGTGGTAGTTAGTAGCGACCTGTCACCCCATACTAAGGAAGGGGATGCTGGACAACACTATAGTAAATAAAACTAAACAAGTGAGGACTGCGACGCACTGGGATTTTAACATATAGTTAAGTTAGCAATTCGGTTTTACTAGCATACTAATAAAAGCTAAATATTAAATATTAGGTATCTTTGAATGGGTGCTGGATTAATAGGTGCATATTAGTCCTCTGGACATTAGTAGTTATTATTTTTGTGAAAAACCCCGTATCCAGCACTAAGGGAAAGTGTATTTTTTCTGTTCAAAAGAGGGATAAAAATCCCACTATTTTCCCACTATTTCAGCAGGGGAGTATCTACAGGAATGCGAATTACACAGTCACCCATTTATCTGTACGTACCACCTAGATGGCAGGATTTCTCTCAAATCCTACTACGACGCAAATGTTTCTGGCTGAGGCTGGTAAAGTGTTTTCTACTGCTAGCCTACCAGTGGATTGTCTAGATGTCGTTCAGGCATTTCAAGAAATTAATAAAACATATAAACGATATATTAGAGCAATCTGGGAAACAGCTAGTTTGGATACATATATCCAACAAAAAATTGGATACAGGGGGATGAGAATTAATATAACGCCCAATTCCCATCAAGAAGACAGTGAATTCATAAAGGGGTGGGAAAGTCTCCTAACCGAAAATTCCTTGCGGATGCAAGCATACCTTCTAGAGTATGAACAACAATCTTTGGCAAGAATAACATCACAACTACAAAAAGAGATCCAAAAGATCCAAGCATTTAGAAATAAACCTGAGTTCACTGAGTTCGAACAGAGATTACAAAAAAACGTAGAGAGTCTCCAAGGAGAAATTAAAGAATGGAAGCATAGGAAATATAACAGGGATAAGAAAGACTTTGATACTGGGAACATTTACCCCAAGAAACAGGGGGGACGGTTCCCATATAAGCAAAGGGAAAATTGGAGAGAGTATACGGACATATCGGAGTCAGAGGTTTCTGAGGTAGAAGGGAACTATATACAAGCTAAAGCCAATACCAAAAGGAAACCTAAAAGTAGACCATCATATTCACAGAGAAAAAATCCCTCCAGAAACCCTCCCTCTAACATCAATACTAATCCTAGTAACACTCTGAATCCAATATGTATTACAAATCAAGAACAGGCGCCAAACTTGCCAGTTTACTTTTCACAGTTTCCGCAATTATCCTCACTGACCACGTCCACAAATGTTACTCAACCACCCCAAAATATAACATCAGAAGGTTTTTTAGGAATGGGAGTCCAATTGAGAGACAGAGAGAAATGGGGTTACAATCAGAAAATCTAAACGTGATAACAGCAGAACTGGAGGATGGGAATCTAGGTGGCAATCCAGCACAGAGTACCAATAGTGAGGGAGCGATGCAGATAATTAACAAAACTGAATTAGTATTGAAACCAGCACATATAAGTCTCATACAAAAGGGCCTCTCATTTACTCCAGCACCATATTTCAACTGTTTCCTGTGGATTAAGGATATTAATCTGTTTGCACGGAAACTAGCCCTACACAAGGAATTTAATTCCAGTGAGCATGAAATTGAAAGGATGCAGAGATGTGAAAGAGAAGCAGTTGACACTCTTGAGCTACTAATGAGAGAAGGGGAAGGTGAACAAATAGCCCCCACGCCACCTTTCAGTACTCTCACCCCTAGATCCAAATTTACCCCCCCATTTGGGAAATATGCAAATATCCAAACATTTGTGGACGTGGTCACTAGGGATATACAAAAAATCAAAGCATCAAAAAGAAACATGCATAGTAATCTGTCCACAGAGGAACAGGAAGCAATGAGGGATCTAATAGACAATGACAACCTAGTCATAAAACCTTCGGACAAAGGAGGGAATATTGTCCTCCTGGAGAAAAAGTATTATGAACAGATGATAATGAACCTGCTTAATGAGAAAAGCACGTATAAAGAACTAAGCATAGACCCTACTGAAAAATATGTGCTGGAACTAAAGAAACTCCTAAACAATGCCAAAGACAGGAATCTAATTACAAAAGAAGAATTTAAGGTTATGCTAAGATCACAGCCCACCATAGCTACCTTTTATGCCATCCCAAAAATTCACAAACGAAGGGAACCAATCCCTGGGGAGACCTATAGTCTCTGGGAATCAAAGCCTATGCGAAAACATCAGTGAATATGTAGAACAGGTTATCTCACCATTTGTGAGGACCCTGCCGTCGTACCTCAGAGACACCAAGGATACTGTCGTCAGGCTGCAAGAGATCCAAGTAAATTCACATACATTCATTGCTAGCCTCGATGTAGAGGCGCTATATACGAGCATCCAACACCATCTGGGAATACAGGCAGTACAACACTATCTCAACACTAAAAGAACACAGTTTTATGAGCAAAATGAGTTTGTTATTTCACTATTATGGTTTTTGTTGGAGCACAATTATTTTATGTTTAACGGGAAATATTATTTACAGACCACGGGGACCGCTATGGGCACGACATGTGCACCTAGCTTTGCCAATCTGTTCTTAGGGTGGTGGGAAGATAGAGTAGTATTCACTGACACCATGGAGAATTACACACAACACATATTATTTTGGGGTCGTTATATAGACGATATTTTAATTTTTTGGGATGACACCGAAACACAATTTCACCAATTTGTTAGTCAACTCAATGACAACCAAATTGGTATGAAATTTACAGCTGAAATTCACACGAGCACCCTGAATTTCTTGGATCTCAAACTAACGTTGCAGCCTGCCGGCAGTATCCAAACAGAAATATATCGTAAACCAACATCGACAAATAACTTACTACATTGGCAAAGCTTTCATCCTGATCCCCTTAAGAAAGGAATCCCTGTGGGGCAGTACCTTAGGGCCAGGCGGAACTGCTCCACAGAGGAGACATTCGAAAAAGAATGCAGGGTACTGTATTCACAGTTTCACGACAGAGGCTACTCTAAGAAATGCCTGCATAGAGCATATAACAAAGCAAAAAAGATAGTAAGGGTAGACCTATTGGCAGATAAATCCCAGCAACAAGGTGAGAAAATCATACGCTGCATAGGAACCTATGACACGGAACACAGAGCCATTCAACAAATCCTGAGACGACACTGGCATATTTTACAAGCTGACACTGATCTACAACAAGTGATACCAAAACACCCAGCAGTTACATATAGAAGAGGACGCAACTTGAGAGAGATGCTAGTCCATAGCCACTATCAATCCCACAGAACAGCTACCAAAACCACCTGGTTGAACCACAAGGGATCATATCCATGTGGGGATTGTACCTTCTGTGGTTGGATGAAAGTGACAAAAACATTCGTAAATCCAACGAATGGAAAAAACTATGAAATAAGAGACTATATCAACTGCAAAACAAAAGGAGTTGTGTATGTTATCAAATGCGAATGTCCCAAGCTATATGTTGGGAAGACGACTCAGGAATTAAGAAGGCGAATCTCGAGACACCTGAGCAGCATTAACACTGGAGAAGACACCAGCCTAGCCAGACACATGAGAGAGAAACACAGAGGTAAAAGTACAGATTTTAAATTTTGGGGACTGATGAGAGTGAAATCAGGCCCTAGGAAAGGAGATATAGATAAAAAACTCCAACAGGAGGAGACAAAGTGGATTTACCTGCTTGACAGCCTGGCCCCCAAGGGCCTCAACGAAGGGTTCACATATTCGTCCTTCCTGTAGATACGAACCGACCTAGAGAAAAAGAAAAAAATGGTAAATAGATAAATTAAAATACTGTTAATATATGTATAATTACAAAAAGCAAATAGGTAAATGAGAATGGAGCAACCTACCAGATGGAAGACCTAGAAATAAACAAATAATAATATAAAATAAAGGGGACCTCGGTGGAGGGAAAAGCCTAGAATATCTGGCAGGCTAAAACATATATCCTGATAGAGGCTAAATAATGATCGGCCAATTGTCATCATGAATCTATCCCACCAATTAGGAGGTGAGTATAAAGAATATGATGAACCCAGCGGAAGGTTGGGAAACACATAGCTCACCAATATAAAAATCCACCCACCAGGCCGCAGAATAGTGATTGTGACCGGTAACTATACAACTAAATGAATCCATCACGACTTGGTACAAATCCAAAAATAAATAAATAAATAAATAAATAAAAAGAAGAGATGAAGGATACATAGCGACCGGGATATGAATCTATGGGATGATGGTACAATTGAAACAGGAAGATTATCCTGATAGATCATTCCATGACTCCAGCTATTTCCATCCATAAGTAACACCATTGATGGAAAAATTTGAATACTGAACAGCACTGGGAGTGGATAACAGTATAAGAAACATCATAATCAGGCAATGACATTGGAGACAATAAGATAAAGTGAAATATGGATACCCGGCCCAAATATGGGATGTGGGGACCTTAGAGAAACAGTGTAAAAAATCTAGAAGTAGTCTGGAGTCCGTACTAGTCCTTTGACTAATGCCTGCACCCTATAGGTTCACATAGACAGTAACATCTATATCCTGGAGGCTTAGTACCGAGATAAGTATGGTGAAGCGTGCCAATCTAGAGAGCCAAAACATAGAAGGTAATCAGACAACTATTAGGATAGGGCAAATAATAAGGTAATGTATATGGCCATAGCAGCCAGAATGATATGCGTCCTGGACACAGACTACTTACATAAGTAGTGCGGTCTGGATAGATGAGCGAACCAGGATTAGTAATACCGGAGACTAAGACATCGAGCATGCGCCGGGATAAGCGCAATGGTAAATATATCAACAGGGGGGACCGAATACAATCGGAAGTCCCTGAGCGTGCGCCGTGGTAAGGGCAGTAGGTGGAATCGGAGCGCAGTTGAACTAAGTGGACGGACATGCGCAGATAATAGGCCCTGTAAACATTCTAAGTTCCCGAGCATGCGCTATGAGAAGCGCAGCAGGACGAATTGTATACGCCGTGAACCAAGTCCCTAGACATGCGCAGTAGGGTGGAGTGAAGTAAACCTAAGTCCACAACACAGGCGTGGCGCGACCAGATGACGTCATGCAAACCCCGGCTCAAATGTAGATAGGAGGAATCGCTGTTAGTAAGTAGGTCCGGCATTACACCTATCAGAGTCCACCAGAGGTCCCAACCACGCCCACAAGCGAAATACACATTGATGACCTCATCAACGAAGGTCTTATAAGCCATCCGAGAGGAGACACACTCACACTCTGCCCTAACCCCTGAAGACGCTGGTAATGGCGAAACATGTCGGGGGGCAGCGTGAGGCTTCAGTTTTAACACAGTGCAGTCCGCAGCCCCAAGCAGCATAAGGGGAATCGCAGCACTGAATACATAGCATGCTGGCAGCGCGCAGCCAGCCGCAGCAGTGGTAATTAGTAGCGACCTGTCACCCCATACTAAGGAAGGGGATGCTGGACAACACTATAGTAAATAAAACTAAACAAGTGAGGACTGCGACGCACTGGGATTTTAACATATAGTTAAGTTAGCAATTCGGTTTTACTAGCATACTAATAAAAGCTAAATATTAAATATTAGGTATCTTTGAATGGGTGCTGGATTAATAGGTGCATATTAGTCCTCTGGACATTAGTAGTTATTATTTTTGTGAAAAACACCGTATCCAGCACTAAGGGAAAGTGTATTTTTTCCCAACAAGACAACGACCCCAAACACACCAGTAAGTGTGCAGCATCTTGGTTCCAGACCAACAAGATTGACGTTATGGAGTTGTCAGCCCAATCCCCGGATCCTAATCCAATAGAAAACTTGTGGGGTGACATAAAAAAATGCAGTTTCTGAGGCAAAACTAAGAAGTATAGGAATAAGAACTGTGGAATGTAGTCCAATCCTCCTGGGCTGGAATACCTGTTCACAGGTGCCAGAAGTTGGTTGACTCCATGCAACACAGATGTCCAGCAGTTCTCAGAAACAATAGTTATACAACTAAATATTAGTTAAGTGATTCAAAGGAAAGCAAAATCTTCAAACATTTTTCAGTTTATATAGTGAATGTTTGAGTTTGTAAAGAAGAATACAAACACTGCTATTTTTTTTGAACAGTCTAATTTTCACTTTTCTTCAATTTTTTTTAGAGGAACAACACAAATTTGAAATATTTCTTTTCATGTTTTGATTTGGAATAGAATGTGTAGTGTTCCCAATGCATTTGTGTGTATGGAAATAAAAGCTACTAGAAGGATTTTTAGCTTTATTCACTTATTTAAACACACTGCTATTATATTGAACACAACTGTATGTGGCCTTGTAGTATACAATACCAGGCAGGTAATTGTACTGCTATTGCGGAATGGTGTATATACTCAAAAGATGTTTAAGTTGCCTTTTAAATCAAATTCACTCAAATACATTAATGTAGAGTATATTTGCAAACTACACCAGTCTGCTGCAATTCCAATTATACGTTTCATTGTTGCCTCGTGGACTTTAAAATAACTCAATGACAGGTCTTTTTAATTTCTTGTTTCCTAATATTGCCATTGCAACTTTCAGAATCTTACATTTTCTGCATATTTTTACGTTTCCAAAGGGATAGAAGTGTAATGAAATGTGAAGCAGAGAAAAGCATAAATGCTATAAGAGATAGCAAAGTGGTATCTCTATGTAAAACATGAACAGTCAGTTATGAATACATACTTTGACACTATCAGTTTTATCATATACAGAAATGTTCCTTCTCGCAAAGTTAAAAGATGTCAGTCCAAGAATGCTGTATATAGCACACTGATTAGGGCCAGCCGAGATACTCTTTTGAGAACCTGTTATTCCCTTGTCAAGCTAGGACAACATGTTATTGGAAAACATAAGCAGCTAGAGACAAAAGTTGATAATGCTAAGACTGAATTTTTTTTTACCTAGGTGAGAGAAATGATTGATCTTAAGACTCATGGTGATGATGTAAGCACATAGAGTCCAGTTCTTAAAAGGTGTCTGCAAAATGAGATTTCCATACTTATTTATATGTATACTGGTGCTTTAAAATTTTTGAACCCTTCAGAATGTTCCATATTTCTGTGTAAATTTGACCTAACCCTAAAAGTAGATAAAGATAACCAAATGAAGCAAATGAGTCAAAAATATTGGACATTGTCATTTATTGAGGAAAACGATCCAGTATCATGTGTCTGTGAGCGGCAGAAGTTTTTGAATCTTTGCTTTTAGTGTCTGGCTGACTCTCTTGTGCAGCAATAACTACAACTAAACGTTTCCGGTCAAAGTTTTCCGGTATGGAGTTCTGTCCTAGGGGCTTAATAATGAAAAAAAAACTGATCAGTTTTATCCTAATGCATCCTGAATGGAGAGCAATCCGTTCAGGATGCATCAGGATGTCTTCAGTTCAGTCCTTTTACGGTATTTGGACAGAGAAAAAAACGCAGCATGCTGCATTTTTCTCTCTAGCCAAAAATCCTGAGCATTTGCCGGAATGCCGGATCCGGCATTTTTTCCCATTAGAATGTATTAGTGCCGGATCCGAGATTAAAATTGCCGCATTGACGGATCCGGTCGTCCGGTCTGCGCACCTGATCTGTTTTTCTGGATGACACCGGAGAGATGGATCCGCTATTTAAATGCATTTGTCAGACGGATCCGCATCCGGATCCGTCTACAAATGGTTTCCATTTGCATACAGATTGCCGGATCCGGCATACAGTTCCGGCGATGGAACTGCATGCCGGAATCCAACAACACAAGTGTGAAACTACCCTAATTGTTGATTAGTCCTTGTTGATTAGGCTTGGAGGAATTTTATACCATTCCTCCATTAAAACAAGTTTCAACTCTGTTATGTTGTTGTAAGGCCTGTAGGTAGGGACAGACATGGACAGTGAGCCCTGATCTAAAACATATGAAAATGACTCAAATAATAAATTTAGCGCAATGGCATAATAAATTTAGCACAATACATTTGTGCCTATTTAAGTAAACGTAGGCATGGGAGATGCCTGCTATGGAGTTGAGACTTTTTTTGTGAATTTTTAAAAAGTTGCACTTCATAAATATGACACAAAAATGATCTACTCTGAAATCCAAACTTTTCACTCCGCACCTAAAAGTGGCACTATAATACACAGTGCTCAAAAGTCACACAATTTTTGCACAATTTTTGCCCAAGAAGACAAAAAGCCCCTATTTGCAACATTTCTGAAGCCACAATTCTGGAGTATAGGGCTTGATAAATAGCTTTTACAATGTAAGGCCTCATGCACACAACCGTTGTCGTTGGGGGCCGCAAACCACAGTTCCGTGATTCTGCATTTCTGTCTGTTGTGCTTCCGCTGTCCAGAAAATATGGCCATATTGTTTTTGCATGTTTTAAGTTTTTTTGCAGACCACAAATAAAAAAGTAAAGAGGAAATTGTCACAATTTTTGTCCCAATCCCCTTGTTACACCCATAGGATCACACCAGTACAACTTTCTACTGCTTTGCACAGTACAGACAGCTCATTTAGATTCCTCTGCCTGTCTGGCATTGGTTTCCGGCAATTTCCGGCTTATCACCATGACGGATGAGGTCCTCCTATGCTGGATTCTTTCTCTGCAAAATGGACTGCAGTCACATATGCTTGAAAAACCAAGGAGAAAGAGGAGAGATTGGGTTCGCCCGATTGTCTCTCATAGGTACAGGAAGGGCCATTTCCACAGCCTATACAATGACCTGTGGCAGCACCTGAAGAAGTTCCACAACTACTGTCATATGTCGGTGCCCACATTTGACATCCTGCTGGCGTCCCTGCATCCTTGCCTCACCTTCCAGGACACCAACATTTCTCCTTTTTGTTGCATTCATACTTTTATCACCATGTTTAATTTTACATTTTATTTTCCAGATTCCTGACGACTGGGAACTGATTTGCATCACTGCAATTCGAGTTCTTGCTGGAGATCTCTACAATTTCTCTGATCATCCATCACACCTATGAAGTCATCTGGCAGCAACAATGATGCCATAGCCTAAGGCGGAATATTGCCTCTATATCGCCAAAGGGCTTCCAGGAGTCAGTGCAGTTTCCAAACTGCATTGATGCGATGGATGACAAACACATCCATCCATGTTAGAAAGCAGCCTCACTCAGGGTCCTGGTAATTCAATTATAAGCAATATTTTTTGGTGATGCTGTTGGCCTTGTCTAACTGTGACTACAAGTTTCTAATAGTGGATATCGGGGTCTATGGAAGCACATCTGATGCTTGCATCTTCCCTGCTTCTAGAATGGGTGAACGGCTTCAGGCCCAACCAGCTCACCCTGCTGGATCCTAGAGGACTGCTCAGATCTGCTGGACTACTGGCTCCATTAGTCATTGTGGCTGACAAAAGATTTTCATTTGTCACCCCATGTGATGCGCCCCTTTCTAAGACACAATTTTGACGAAAGGAAGCATATCTTCAACTACCAGCTGACAAGAGCCAGTTGGTATGTGGAGCATGTTTTTATCCTTACAGATAGACAATGAAACTTTGTTCCCACACAACGTCATCAGGATTCACAATGCCTCCTCGGATGTTGAACTGAACAAATTTCTGACATCGTCATCTGTTGGTTTGGACTAGACCCTTCATGGACGACCTGGAACGGCAATACTTGCAGTTAGGAAAATCTATGCGGACTACTTTATCAGCCCTGAGTAAACAATGCTGTGGCAGACGGACAGTACTCGTGGCCAGTGGCATAGCTAGAAATGACTGGGCCCCGCAGCTAATTTTTGAATGGGCCCCCCCTCCCTTAGTAATTTTTTCGCAACCCCTTCCTTTCATGCCGCCCTCATTCCTGTGGCTAGTAAGGATCGCTCTCTCAGACCAGGCCGGCAGCTTTTCCATCCATTTTCTACACTGTCTATACTGCCACTGAAGATAATTTCATTGTGCAATACTGTTGAGGGGGCCCTGACAAAATGTTGTAGTCCTCCTTCTCCTGGATGGGCCCCTTCTGGGTCAGGGCCCCAAAGCAGCCGCTTCCCCTGCTTCCCCTATAGTTACGCCCCTGCTCGTGGCAGTCACTGATTTAGGACAAAACTCCTGTTCTAAATGTTTTTTAAAAATATACTTACAGTCACAGATCCATCACTGCTTTCAGGAACTGTAACTGTTTCATGTAGAGATAAAGCCTCTTCTTAGGGGCCACATCTCTGCTTCATATACATTAATTCATATATTTACGGAGGAACTGATCCCAGCAGCTACTCCAACATGTTTGTACTGTTTGGACTGCAAAACAAAAAAATAAAAAATATAAATTACTAAACAAACCATGGCAAAGTGGATTCACAGCAGCGTGGATCACATCATGGTGCAACAGAGGTTATAATACTTTTGGATACTATAGTGGATATAATACTTTAATGGTGCATTAGAGGGTAAATTATTTTATGTTGTAATAGGTTAAGCATTGGGGATGAGCGAACACCTGGAAGTTTGGGTTCACCGGGTTCGGCCAAACTTTGGCTCAAAGTTCGGGTTCGGGACCCGAACTTGACCCCAAATCCGAACCCCATTGAAGTCAATGGGGACCCGAACTTTGGGGCACTAAAATGCCTGTAAAATAGACATAGTAAGGGCTAGAGGGCTGCTAAAGGAAGCAAAATGGGGGTAAGAGCAGGACAATTGCCCTGCAAACAAATGTAGATAGGGAAATGACTTAAAGGGTTTCTGTCACCTGAAAAATGGGTATTAAGTTGTCTGACAGTGATGTGCTAATGTCAGCTGAACATAACTATATTAGTGCCATCTAACTGCCTGCCGCCGTTATTGATTTTATAATATGCTAATTAGCCTCTAGGAGCAGGGGGGGGGGCGTTGCCCCTGCTCCTACAGTTGCAACAAAAAGTATGTAAACCCTTTGGAATGAAATGGATTTCTGCAAAAAATTGTTATAAAATGTGATCTGATCTTCATCTAAGTCACAACAATAGACAATCACAGTCTGCTTAAACTAATAACACACAAAGAATTAAATGTTACCATGTTTTTATTGAACACACCATGTAAAAATTCACAGTGCAGGTGGAAAAAGTATGTGAACCCCTAAATTAATGACATCTCCAGGAGCTAATTGGAGTGAGGTGTCAGCCAACTGGAGTCCAATCAATGAGATGAGATTGGAGGTGTTGGTTACAGCTGCCCTGCTCTATAAAAAACACACACCAGTTCTGGGTTTGCTTTTCACAAGAAGCATTGCCTGATGTGAATGATGCCTACACAAAAGAGCTCTCAGAAGACCTACGATTAAGAATTGTTGACTTGCATAAAGCTGGAAAGGGTTATAAAAGTATCTCCAAAAGCCTTGCTGTTTATCAGTCCACGGTAAGACCAATTGTCTATAAATGGAGAAAGTTCAGCACTGCTGCTACTCTCCCTAGGAGTGGCCATCCTGTAAAGATGACTGCAAGAGCACAGTGCAGACTGCTCAATGAGGTGAAGAAGAATCCTAGAGTGTCAGCTAAAGACTTACAAAAGTCTCTGGCATATGCTAACATCCTTGTTAGCGAATCTACACACTAAACAAGAATGGATTTCATGGGAGGATACCACAGAGGAAGCAACTACTGTCCAAAAAAAATATTGCTGCATGTTTACAGTTTGCACAAGAACACCTGGATGTTCCACAGCAGTACTGGCAAAATATTCTGTGGACAGATGAAACCAAAGTTGAGTTGTTTGGAAGAAACACACAACACTATGTGTGGAGAAAAAGAGGCACAGCACACCAACATCAAAACCTCATCCCAACGGTGAAGTATGGTGGTGGGGGCATCATGGTTTGGGGCTGCTTTGCTGCGTCAGGGCCTGGACGGATTGCTATCATCGAAGGAAAAATGAATTCCCAAGTTTATCAAGACATTTTACAGGAGAACTTAAGGCCATCTGTCCACCAGCTGAAGCTCAACAGAAGATGGGTGTTGCAACAGGACAACGACCCAAAGCATAGAAGTAAAACAACAACAGAATGGCTTAAAGAGAACAAAATACGCCTTCTGGAGTGGCCCAGCCAGAGTCCTGACCTCAACCCAATTGAGATGCTTTGGCATGACCTCAAGAAAGCGATTCACACCAGACATCCCAAGAATATTGCTGAACTGAACACGTTCTGTAAAGAGGAATGGTCGTGAATTACTCCTGACCGTTGTGCATGTCTGATCTGCAACTACAGGAAACGTTTGGTTGAAGTTATTGCTGCCAAAAGAGGTTCAACCAGTTATTAAATCCAAGGGTTCACATACTTTTTACACCTGAACTGTGAATGTTTACATGGTGTGTTCAATAAAAACATTGTAGCATTTTAATTCTTTGTGTGTTATTAGTTTAAGCAGACTGTGATTGTCTATTGTTGTGACTTATATAAGGATCAGATCACATTTTATGACCAATTTGTGCAGAAATCCATATCATTCCAAAGGGTTCACATACTTTTTCTTGCAACTGTATATGCTCCGTTCTCCCACTTCTGGCCACGCCCTGCTACACTAGATTGACAGGGCCAGGCATTGTTGGTCTCCTACCTCCAGACCTGTCTGCAGTGTAAATCTTGCGCCATTCAGTATTCGGTGCAGGCGCAGTAAGGAAGTCAGCAGCCGTCGAGCGTCCTTCCCTCACTGTGCCTGCGCCGAATACTGAACGGTGCAAGATTTACACTGCAGACATGGCCGGCGGGAGGACAGCAGCGCTTCCCTGGCCCACATCCTCCAGAACTGTGCCCTGGCCTCTGTTGGTGCAGGAACCCACCCTCCGAGCCACTTGTGAATGACTGGCATGATAACCGTGGAAATGATCCCTCTTCCTCCTCCTCTTCCTCCTGTGCCACATCCTCTTCCATCATCGCCCGAAGTGTTATTTCAAGGAGACATGGAAGGGGGATAGTAACGTATGGATGCCCAGTCATTGGTGGTGAAGTGGTGATGTTCCGCCGAGCGACTCACCCGTGCGTGCTGCAGCTCAAACTCCACTATCGCCTGCTGCTGCTCGCACAGTCTCTCCAGCATGTGCAAGGTGGAGTTCCACCTTGTGGGCACGTCACATATGAGGCGGTGAGCGGGAATGCCGAAGTTATGCTGCAGCACAGTCTGCTGTTCCATGCCCATCCACAACTCCTGCGCGGTGTGGGGTTTTTCCCCCAAACAGATGAGTTTCAAAACAGCCTTCTGTCATTTCCCCCTGGCTGTGCTGAAGTTGGTGGTGAAGGTGTTACGCTGACAGGATGAGGAGGTGGTAGAGAAGGAAGTGGAGTAGGAAGAGGAGGCAACAGGAGGCAACGAGAAACGTCCTGCAATCCTCTGTGGCAGAAGGACATGCGTCAAACTGCTATCCGCCCCAGGCCCAGCCGCCACTGCATTTACCCTGCCCGTGCTTACTGGTCCAGGTATCGGTAGTTATGTGGACCTTGCCACAGATGGCGCTGCGCAGTGCACACCTAATTTTGTCCACCAATTGGTTGTGCAGGGCAGGGATGGCTCGCCTGGATAAGTAGTGGCGGCTGGGAACCATGTACTGTGGGACAGCCACCGCCATAAGGTTTTTAAAAGTCTCTGTCTCCACCAGATGGAATTACAACATTTCAAAGGCCAGGAATTTTGAAATGCTGGCATTCATGGCCAGGGATCGCGGGTGGGTAGAGGAATACTTACTCTTTCTCTACAGTGTTTGGGAGATGGATAGCTGAATGCTTCCATGGGACAGTGTGGAGATGTTTGGTGATGGTGACGGAGGTGGTGGTGTTGCTGCCACATGCTCTGTTTGCTGGGTGGCAGGTGCCACTGTCGCTCCACAGGGGGAGGAAGAGGCCGAGACTGCAGCAGAAGAGGGAGCAGGAGGAGCCTGAGATCTTTCGTGGTTTTTGAGGTGTTTACTCCACTGCAGCTCGTGCTTTGCATTTAGATGCCTGGTCATGCAGGTGGTGCTCAGGTTTAGAACATTTATGCCTTGCTTCAGGCTCTGATTGCACAGCGTGCAAACCACTAGCATCTTGTCGTCAGCACAGTGTCTGAAGAACTGCCACGTCAGGGAACTACTTGGAGCTGGCTTTGGTGTGATCGGTCCCTGGGTGCGTTGGGCTGTAGAAGGCGTACTGGCTGGGGGACAGCCACTGTGCTTTTGCACCCTGCTCCCTCTTTTGCTGTGCGGCTGGTGCTGTGTTACCACCACCTCTTCCTCTGAACTGCACACGTCACTCGCATGATTCCATGTGGGGTCTAGGACCTCATCATCCTCCGCATAATCTTCCACCCACTCTTCACCCCTGCCCTCCTTACTGGTCTGCACACTGCAGAAAACCGCAGCAGTTGGCACCTGTGTTTCGTCATCATCAGAGACGTGCTGTTGTGGTCCTCCCATGTCCACATCCTGAAACATAAGTAGTTGGGCATTAGTGCACTAAATTTCTTCTACTTCTGGGGCAGGGCTTGGTGGATGGCCCTGGGAAACCCCGCCAGCAGAGTCTTGAAAAAGCATAAGAGACTACTGCATGACTTGGGGCTCAGACTGCTTGGCTGATTTGCAAGGGGGTGAGGTGAAAGACAGATGCCCATGGGCTGCAGGTGCCAACTCTGCGCTTTCAGCAGGGGACCCGGTGGGAGACAATGTGAAGGAACTGGAGGCACTGTCAGCCATCCAATCTACTACAGCCTCTACTTGTTCTGGCCTCACTATTGGTACACCGGTATTCGGGCCTACAAAATAACGCTGACGTTTTTGTCGTCTACGTGCACCTGAGGAAGGTGTTTCATTTGGGCTTGTAGCTGCCACAGATCGACCACGTCCTCTCCCTGCTCCCTATACAGCGATCCGTACCATTGAAATGAATGGGATGGCTTGGGTGTAATTACACCTGCTCACCGCTGCAGATGCAACGGCTAGAAGGTAAACAGTGAAGGGGAGTCAGCGCTGGCACAGCGCTGGCATAGCGCGCCTTCTCTTCAAACAGCTGATCAGCGGGGGCGGGTGTTGGACCCCCGCCGATCTGATATTGATGACCTATCCTGAGAATAGGTCATCAATAAATATAACTTGGACAACCCCTTTAAGGGTCAAATATTAACAACACTTGGGTGACCTTAAGTCTTCATAATTGTTCACTACTGAGCAGTGACATTTAGGACAATGCATTTTGTTCAGCATTAATCAGAACAATCCCTTCATTGTGGATAAATGGGTCACTCCCCTCCGTGACCTGATGAATTGAAACAGCATAAATAGTTCAAGGCCATATCTTAGATATGATACCTTCATAGCCTGACAACATATTAACCAACCATGGTACGCTTTGCTACTTTGCTTGCTCTTGTGGTTCTAACATGGACTCAGCAAGGTAAGAAATATAGGATTTATCAAGTTAAATAATAAAATCCTTTCTGCCTAAACTAGAAACAGCTTGATGCTAAATTGGTTATTGAATTCAATGAAAATTGCATACATTACTATGTAGCGAGATCCTCCTATCTGTAGATGCAGTCAAACAGAATGTTATCCTTTAACTCAATGAGGGAGATTTATCACAAGGGTAATACTTGAAGTCAATTTTTCTTGAGTCTGTGTTGGAATAATTTGTGTGGTTTGATAAATTTGGTGCACATTTAAAAATAAAACTTTTTTCTAGAAAAGTAGAAATGTTACTTATGTTTTTGCTCACCCACCCTACTGAAGTGAAATTGAGAAACTTTTTGCCACTTTTTGAAGAAGCCACATTTCTTGAATCTGGCTTAAGCCTATGTTTCTAGGGAATCACTTTCCAGACCCATTTTTCAAGATTGGTGAGAGTGGCCTAAAACCATTCTTTTGGCATACATTGGTTCATAAAAGTCTATGAATGTGTCTAACATTCATTTATTGGTATGTTTTACATGCATTGAATGTTATGTGAAGACAGCCTTCATGACACCATCAAAACCAATCATATTTCATGAATAATTTAACCTGTGAATTATAGGACTGATTCATGTAGCATATTAGATAAATGCAGTGTAATTCCCTAAGGCACATGGTGAGATTTCCCCAAAACTTACCTCTACAGTACCTATATTATTCAGTTTTCTCCACAATTTCTTCAAGCTGGTTCCTCTACGTGTGGCAAAACCTGCAACTCTAAAGAGCATGGTGAACTATATTCTCTCATGGACAAAGCTGAATCTGCAATAAGCAAAATCCTTCATTCAGAAGAGCATAAGAAAATGTTTTGTGACCTCACCACCAGAGTAAAGTCCAAGATATGTGAACTCGACTTTGATGTTAATGAAATGTCTGAAATAAGAAAGCTGTCGGAAAATCTCTTTAAAAAAATTGAAGATGGGTTATTAAATGAGAAAGTCCTTATAGACTTTTTGAACAATGACCCAGAGAAATGTGTGGATTATTTAATAGATGATGTGATTAAAAAGAGGAATAAAGCAAACTAGGTGACAGTATTGTGAAGGTAAGAAATTATCGCAACTTAAAAAAAATAAAAAATACCATTTAGTCAGCCAGCACTGGGAGGGGGCATTTAGATTTTTGGTATGGAGTCATCTCTGTATAGACACTGTGGATCCTTACATATTTGCATTAAATATTAACATTTTTTTCAATGTTTTTTTTCTGGTTTAGAAAACCTATTTTCAAATATCCTGGCATTGTTAATTAATAGAAAAGAAACCCCCATTTGGGACCCACATCATTTAGCCAGGGGAGTGAATTGCCACAAAGATCATGTCTCTCCCTTGTGGACCTGGCATCTTTTCGCATTTTGTCCACTGTGGGTAGCATGGGATGCTTCAGTTTTCCTGTGGTGGGGCTGCACAGAACCCTGCTGCAAGGTTTTCCTGCAAATTACTGCTGATCACTAGGATCACACAAGTGGCACAACCTGTTTTCTGCTTATTATCAGGAGATCCTTCTAATAAAAAGAGGTTGTCAAGCAGTGTAAAAACCTTTAGGCCTCTTTCACACGGGCGTTGCGGGAAAAGGTGCGGGTGCGTTGCGGGAACATGCGTGATTTTTCTGCGCAGGTGAAAAACATTGTAATGCGTTTTGCACTCGCGTGAGAAAAATCTCGCATGTTTGGTACCCAAACCCGAACTTCTTCACAGAAGTTCGGGCTTGGGATCGGTGTTGTGTAGATTGTATTATTTTCCCTTATACTATGGTTATAAGGGAAAATAATAGCATTCTGAATACAGAATGCATAGTAAAATAGCGCTGGAGGGGTTAAAAAAAATAAAATTAAAATTAAACTCACCTTAGTCCACTTGATCGCAGCCGGCTTCTCTTCTGTCTCCTTCTTTGCTGATTGCAGGAAAAGGACCTGTGGTGACGTCACTCCGGTCATCACATGGTCCATCACATAATCCATCACCATGGTAAAAGATCATGTGATGGATCATGTGATGACCGGAGTGACGTCACCACAGGTCCTTTTCCTGCAATCAGCAAAGAAGGAGACAGAAGAGATGCCGGCTGCGCGATCAAGTGGAGTGAGCGCGATCAAGGTGAGTTTAATTTTTTTAAATTTTTTTTAACCCCTCCAGCCCTATTGTACTATGCATTCTGTATTCAGAATGCTATTATTTTCCCTTATAACCATGTTATAAGGGAAAATAATAATGATGGGGTCTCCATCCCGATCGTCTCCTAGCAACTGTGCGTGAAAATCGCACCGCATCCGCACTTGCTTGCGGATGCTTGGGATTTTCACGCAACCCCATTCATTTCTATGGGGCCTGCGTTACGTGAAAAACGCACAAAGAGGAGCATGCTGCGATTTTCACGCAACGCACAAGTGATGCGTGAAAATCACCGCTCGTGTGCACAGCCCCATAGAAATGAATGGGTCATGATTCAGTGCGGGTGCAATGCGTTCAACTCACGCATCGCATCCGCACTGAATACTCGCCCGTGTGAAAGGGGCCTTAGGCTGGGTTCACAAGTGACAGAAAAAACACATGTAAAACAAAAGTGCATGTATGACATGTGGCTTGTGCTGCAGAAGAGCCAGTGAATTTCACCCTCTCCATCAGAAAGGGTGAAATCTGCCAGAGGAATCAGCGGTATAAAGTAACATGCTGCGGATTTTGAGTCTGCAATACCACAGCTTTTCTGCTGCATTTTTTACACAGCATGTGGATGAGAATTCTGAAATTTTCCACTTTGCGGGTACTGTACAACGCTTGGGAATTGATGCATGAAAATCTGCGGCAGCAAATTCGCAGATAATCAGCCATGTGTGACCCTGACCTTAAAATTATTGTATTGTTCTGATGTTACAAAATAGAAGATAACTGTAATCTTTATTTTTTTTCTATTTTCAGTGCTGGAATCCTGAAAGATCAAAAATTTCTGAAGAGATTGAATGTCAAAATAGTATATACTGTATGTTGGTATATTCACAGTAAAGAGCTAAATGATATCATTTGTGTAATATTGTCATTTTTCAAACACTGTGCTTTTTTCCTGGACTGGTTATTTCTTTTATGCCTCAGCTTCATGTTTCCCTTAGCTTTCCATTATCCCAGTAAATATATTGTGATGACAACTTTTATATAACAGGTAATATGCGGGTTACACCAGCTCAGCAGAAAACTTCAGCAGAATATGACTTTATAATGGACATCAGTCCTGTATAGCCTAGAACCTGTATCCATAGAAAATCTGCCCCAAATAATTTGCCCTGTCAAAATAATGTAAATAATACAGTTGTCAGACTACCACATACCATTTACCACTTTACGAGGGCCAAATAATAGGACCACATCATGATCACATATAGTATTTACAACCACATGACATCACTGAATCATGTAAGCTATGGCCATGGCCCCAGGGCACCTCATAGTGGTCTGTGACCTTAGAGAACTAAAGTTGGGATAGGGACCTCCGTGATCAACTATAATATTCAACTGTAATTGCGTACTGAGGACGGTGTGCTGTCCGCATCTTTTGCGGCCCCATTGACATGAATGGGTTCGCATCCGTTCCGCAAAAAATTGCGGAATGGATGTGGACCCATAAATATGGCCGTGTGAATGTACTCTAAGAGCAATAAAGAAAATTTGTGTGGAATTAGTGAGGCAGGATAGGTTATCAATATAAGATCGGTGGGGCCGGCACAATGCTGATCAGCTGTTTGAAGAGAATGCAGCTCTCGTATGAACGCAGTGTTCTCACCCTTTACCTGCTCGCTGTCGACATTGCAGCAGAGAACAATGTCATTTCAGCTCTTTATCTCATTCACTTCAACGGGGCTCTATGGTAATAAAGTTGTCTTCATACAGCTAATCTACGGGTTGCCAGCAGTCAGACCCCCGCTGATCTGATATTGATGACTAGAGATGAGCGAATCTAATTTGAAGAAGTGGAATTCGATCCTAATTTCAGGAAAAAAATCGATTTGCACCAAATCCGAATTTTCTCACGCCTCACGCTCCTGGGTAATGACTCGCATTTTCGATTTTAGAGGAAAATCGATTTTAGAGGAAACATTGTTAGGAAACATTCTTTCCTGTATATTTACTTGTATATAAAGTGCAAGTGCTGCCAAAGATTACAAGGAAGAGGCACTCCGATACAACCTGTATATCACAAAAAGGAGGGCCTAATTCACATTGTGGTACAATTGTTCAGGTAGTGGGACTCCTACACTCATAAAGTCTATGCACTAAGTGAAAGGGCTGCCAAAAATTACAAGGAACCGGCACTACAATACACCCTTTATTACACATAGAGGGCATCATACACACCATTGAAAAATTAAGATTGATGGCCTGCTGGTGACCCTCAAAAACATTAGGAGCAAGGGCCTGCTGGTGACCCTCTAAAACATTAGGGGCAAGGGCCTGCTGCTGATCTGACCATCTAAAATATTAGGGGTGAGGGTCTGCTGCTGAGCTGACCCTCTAAAACATTAGGGGCGAGGGCCTGCTGCTGATCTGACCTTATAAAACATTAGGGGTGAGGGCCTGTTGCGGATCTGACCATTAAAAACATTAGGGGTGAGGGTCTATTGCTGATCTGACCATCTAAAACATTAGGGTGAGGGTCTGCTGCTGAGCTGACCCTCTAAATCATTAGGGGCAAGGGCCTGCTGCTGAACTGATCATCTTAAACATTAGGGGTGAGGGTCTGATGCTGAGCTGACCGTCTAAAACATTAGGGGCAAGGGCCTGCTGCTGATCTGACCATCTAAAACACAGACATCCCAACCTGCAAAAACTCATTTCAGGGAGGTGCACTTCTCATTTCAGGGAGGTTTTCTTTTCTTTTTTTTTCACGAACTTTTTATTACATTTTCCAAACATATGAAGTATCTGCACACTTTGCTCTATGGTGTGGAGGACTGGGCTCATTACCCTGCCCCAAATTATCATATTTATGTATATGATTAAAGCATCCAGGGGGTGTGAATTTAACACTGGGGTAAATAATATAATTAAAATGGAGGGTTAAATGTGTAAATGTATTTAAAAAAAATGCATCTCTCTTAATAGTTCTATAGCTACTGAATGAGACAGAAGAAGATGCCTTTAACATATAGATCTCCTTGAGAAGCCAATTTGACCCTAAAGGGTTAATTCAACCTGTAATCTAAACTCTGTCATCTGTCACTTCTCTTATCTCTCTGCTCTGCTATCTGACTGAGATAAACCTTTCAGGGATATATTGTTTCACATGCGGGTGTCAGGTAGCCGCTATCTAATAGCGGGAGACTCCCTGAACTTCAGGGAGACTTGAGATCCCTGAAAACATTAGGGGTGAGAGTCTGCTGCTGAGCTGACCCTCTAAAACATTAGGGGTGAGGGCATGCTGCTGATCTGACCATCTAAAACATTAGGGGTGAGGGTCTGCTGCTGAGCTGACCATCTAAAACATCAGGCAGGAGGGTCTGCTGCTGATCTGACCATTTGGGGCAAGTGCCTGCTGCTGATCTGACCATCTAAAACATTATGAGCGAGGGCCTTCTGGTGACTCTCTAAAACATTAGGGGTGAGGGTCTGCTACTGAGCTGACCCTGTAAAACATTGGCAGCGAGGGAAGCCTAATAAGCATGTTGATATGATGGAGGAGGACGAGAAAAGGAAGATTGAACCTTATACCCTTTTTTGTGGTGGAAGGCGTGCATGGGAATACAGTTTATTCAATATACCATAAAAGCCACATTTAAAGTGTCTTTATGTTCAGCCGCTTTCCTCTGGTGGAATAGAGAAGTCAGGGGCAATTCAGGCCTTGTTCATTTTGATAAGAGTCAACCTGTCAGCATTTTCAGTTGACAGGCGGATGCGCTTATGAGTTATTATGCCACCAGCAGCACTAAATACCCGCTTTGACAAAACACAGTTGGCAGGGCAGGCCAGCACCTCCAAGGCGTAGAGCGCCAGTTCGTGCCACATGTCCAGCTTGGACACCCAGTAGTTGTAAGGCACAGAGGGATCACTAATGATGCTGACACTTTTCCCTCGTTGTGACACTAGGCTGCGATGAGGGTGGTGGTGGGGTGTCATGAAACTTTCCCAGGCCTTGGAGATTGGTGCCCTGCCTCTGGTGGAACTGCTGTGTGTTCCCCTCATCTCCCTTCCTCGGTTGCCCAAGGAACTACGTACTCTGCTGCCAGCGTTGTCAGCTGGAAATTTTTGGAGCAATTTTTCCTCAAGGACCTTCTGGTATTGCACCATTTTGCTAGTCCTCTCCACCACAGGAATGAATTTGTAGCTGGGGTCGGGACGAGTGAAAAACCAGTAATCAGTGTTGGCCAAAATGTGTATAACCCGAGGGTCACAGGAAAGGCAGCATAACATAAAGTCAGCCATTTGTGCCAGAGTCCCCACAGACAAGACTTCGCTGTCCTCATCAGGAGGATGACTCTCAATCTCCTCATCCTCTTCCTCCTCTTCGGCACACCCACGCTGAACAGATGGAATAAACCTGCTATGGGTACTACCCTCTGTAGCAGAGGCAACCGTCTCCTGCTCCTCCTCCTCCTCATGATCCAATTTGCACAGAGAAGATGAACTGAGGGTGGTCTGGCTATCACCCTGTGTAATGTCTTCCCTCATTTCCACCTCTTCCACATGCAAAGCATCCGCCTTCATTGTGAGCAGCGAACGTTTCAGTAGACACAGAAGTGGGATGGTTACGCTGATAATAGAGGCATCACCGCTCACCATCTGAGATGATTACTTTAAAGTTGCGTAAAATCTCACAGAGGTCAGACATCTATGCCACTTGTTGCTTGTGTAGAGCCGAAGCTGACTGGAAAGGCGATGACCATGTTGCAGCTGGTATTCCATTACTGCCCTCTGCTGCTCACAAAGCCTGGCCAACATGTGGAACGTGGAGTTCCAGCACTTGCTCACGTTGCACAACAGTCGGTGAGCTACCAATTGCAAGCGCTGCTGCAGCATTGCCAGACCGGCGGCAGCTGTAGATGACTTGCGGAAATGCAAATTGGGGTAGGTTTTGAGAGACAACGGAACCACTAAGTTGAACACGTGTGCTAGGCATTGTAGGTGTGTGATATGGAAGTAGATGAAAGAAATCGCGGCACTCACCACTGTCTTCACGGAACTTCAATGTTTTATTACTGTGCTAAATTGCAGTAAGTTCGCATGTGTACGTGTGTGAGCTTGCCGAGCTCCAAAGCCACCACCAAGTTATAGCCAATATCAGACACAACCATGCCTGGTTGTAGATCGAGTGGCGAGAGCCACAGCTCAGTCTGATCCCTTATACCCTGGCACAGCTCTACGGCGGTGTGCTGTTTGTCACCTAAGCAAATTAGTTTAAGCACGGCCTGTTACCCCTTCCCCACTGTAGTGCTACACTGCTTCCAGCTACTGACTGATGGCTGACTGGTGCTGCAAGATAAGAATTCAGAGGTGGATGTGGAGGAGGAGGTGAAGGAGGATAAGGGGGGTTGCAGCCACTAATGTAGGTGGTGGCAGAAATCCTGATGGAAGTAGGGCCCGCAATCCTTGGCGTCAGTAGCACCTGTGCCATCCCAGGGTACGACTTGCTCCCGGCCTCCATAACGTTCACCCAGTGTGCCATCAGGGAAATGAAGCGTCCCTGGCCAAAAGCACTTGTCCATGTGTCAGTCATTAAGTGGACCTCCTGTTCTACTTCCTCACTCTGGTCATCCTCCTGACTTGTTGATCTAACAACAACCTCACTTATTGACAACTGTGTCTCATCCTCATCATCAACCTCTTGAGACACTAATTGCCGTTGACTTATTGCCAACTGTGTCTCATCATCATCATCCACCTCATGAAACACAAATTGCTGTTCCCCGCCGTCATCTTCTTCTGACTGTGGATGCTCAAGAGTTTGGGAATCAGTGCACAAGATCTCCTCATGTCCCTCTTCAAGCGGGCTTGACGAGAGGCCCAAATCAAGGAATGGCGATGAAAAGAGCTCCTAAGAATATCCGAGTGTGGGATCACTTGTTTGCCTAGACTCTCCATAGTGGGAGGAAGGAGGATCAGGGTGAGGATTCTGTTGACCAGACTCTTGGCTACTGAGACTGGACTTTGTGGAAGACAGGATGGTGCTTAACCGACTGGAAGCATTATCTGCTGCAATCCAACCGACCACCTGGTTGCACTGGTGTGACTTCGAAAGTAGTGTCCTGCGCCGCCCTGCAAACTGGGACATGAAGCTAGGTATCGTGGAAGAGCGTGTTTCTTTTGCTCTGGAAGCAGGCACAGTTTCAACGCTATACAAACTAAGAAGACAGGTTGGCGTTCGCAGGAGGTGCTCAAACCCACATGCAGTTGTGCATATATATATAGGGAAACCTTGGCGTGGTGCCCGGGCTTAGACATGTTCTACACCGTAGGACATGTTGACTAATCTCTCAATTTTAAAATCAGTTTGAGGGTTTAGTGAGACTGCAGAGTGCACCTATCTTTGTTATTTTGTTATACAGTTTCAACGCTCCCAGGGCCACAGCCACCATCAACAGCATGGCCACTTCCCTGTTCTTTACTGCTCGCCTTGAGCATATTAAATGGTATATATGCTTGCAAGTATGTCACACATACAGTAGTGCAGGTTTTGTAAGTGTATGTGCAAATAAATTAGACTGAATGTAAAAGATATTTAGGATGTGCAAACGTTATACAGGAGATGTAGCGCAGGTAATGTCGCTGTCCCCAGCAGGGAAAAAATTAGACTGAATTTCACAGATGTTTAGGATGCGCAAACGTTATACAGCAGATGTAGAGTAGGTAATTTTGCTGTCACCAGCAGGGAAAAAATTTGACTGAATGTGACAGATATTTAGGATGCGCAAACGTTATACAGAAGATAGCAGAACAACAAAGGAAATGGAGCTCAGAGTACCAAATGATAAATATTAAATTTTATTATGGTATAACAAGACATGATTAAAATGACATACATGTGATGCCAGAGGACAGGATGAAAGGGAGCAGGGAGAGGGAAAGAACGGCGCCACCCTGGGGAGAACACACCAGTCAAAAGTGCATAAATTTATGGCGGTCAACGGGAAGTGCATGGTACAATGACCAGCCCATAACCAAATGTGTATACATAATAAAGGTGAATAAAAATCAGCTGCAAAAAAACACAAACACGGGCATGAAACAAGGTAGGTTGAGCAAAAGCTATGAAATAAAAGAATGGATGATAAACAGCATACCACAATGGATCAAGACCTAACGTGTAGAAAACATCCAGGTCAGAAAGGACCATGGAAGTAAAGTTGCAGCCGAGACTCACCTAGATCAGACCAGGAGTGAAACAACCCAGGATGGCGCTACCCCAATGCGCGTTTTGGCGTGCCTTCGTCAGGGGGTCAGACCAGTTCTTAAAAAGTTCATGCCATTGGTTTAACTCCTGTTTGTTAGGTTTTTAGTTATATTAGAGGACAGTCAGCAGCTACTGGCCAATCAAGATGTGGAGGAGACATCCGCCGCTTCCTCCGGTAGGCAGGCAAGTAGTGATGAGGAGAGTGGCGTGGGAGCTGGTGTTTCGAGCAATCAGGCTCCTGACCCAGAGACCGTTGAGGAAGAAATCAGTGACGTGCAGTGAGTACTTGATTATGATGATGTAGTTGATCGCACTTGAGAGCCAGGTAAATTAGGGGCTTTATCATCTTCGGGAGAAGAGGGTGGCAGCTTGCCCTTGAGGCAGTGGCGGAGCCAGCAAGTTGCTAGCGTGGCCGGGAGTCAGCAGGGTGGCAGCAGTGGGAGTTCTGGAGCCAAACGTGCCCAGGGTAAACCACCCACTTTGCAGGAGACTACCTACCCAGAAAGTAGTGGTGCAGGGGTTCACAGAAGCAGCGGTGGTAGCAGTCAGTCAGTGTGGAGTGTTGGGGGTAAAATCACCTACTCAGCGGTGTGGCAGTTTTTTGTTAAGCTGCCGGAGGAGGTGAACATGGCTATTTGTAGAATCTGTGGGGAGAAGGTGAAGCGTGGCCAGGGGGCCAATGTTGGCACCACGGCCCTGCGTCAACACATGCAGCGTCACCATAAAGTGGCCTGGGAGAAACGTGGCTCCGATGTGGTGCTCCAGCCTGCCGCAGCAACTGCTGCATCACCCAGTGGCACGAACCTGATTTCAGGCAGTCAAGGCTCCACCACCTCAGCCTAAGGCAGCTGTCTGTCCTTCCCATCATCTGCTGGTCCTGATGCTCCTGTTCCTCCTCCTACTTCTCAGTCATTCTGTCAGCAATCGATCACCAAAGCGATTGCCAAGAGACAACAGTATGCGTGCACCCATCCAGCGGTGCAGAAGCTGAAGTGCTCCTGGCCAAGTTGCTGGCGCTGCAGTCCCTCCCTTTCCAAGTGGTGGACTCTGCACCTTTCAGAGAACTGATTAATTGTGCCGAGCTGAGGTGGAGAGTCCCAAGCCGTTATTTTTTTGCCAAAAAGGCAGTACCAGCCCTGCAGACGTATGTAAAACAGAAGGTGGGCCAGTCCTTGTGCATGTCGGTGTCTGCCAAAGTGCACGGCAGCGCCGACGTGTGGAGCTGTAATTACGGTCAGGGACAATACACGTCCTTTACAGTCCACCGTGTCCTCAGCCTCCACTGCAGGGACAATTCACAGTGCCCCTCCAGCGTACCACATGTGTAGGGCACGGCGGTGTCACGCTGTTTGCCTGGGCAAACGGAGTCACACATGGAAGGAACTGCTCTGTGTCCTTCATCAAGAAATCGAATCCTGGCTTTCTCCACGACAACTCAAAATCGGAGCCATGGTGACCGACAACGGTAAGAATATGGTGTCAGGGCTGCGTCAAGAAGGGTTGATCCATGCGCCCTGCATGGCACACGTGTTCATCTGATTGTCAAGCGGTTCCTGAAGTCTTCCACCCATCTGCAAGACATCCTAAAAATGGCCAGGAAACTTTGCAGGCACTTCAGCTACTCGTACACTGCAAAGCACACCCTTCTTGAGCTGCAGCGGCAGAACGGCATCCCCCAACATAGGCTGATATGCAATGTTTCCACCCATTGGAATTCCACCCTCCATATGCTGGACCTATTATATGAACAGAGAAAGGCCATAAACGATTTATTTATGATCCAAGCAGACAGGAGTACTCCCCTGTGGAACTTTGATGTCAGCCAGTGGCAGCTTATGCGTGACACCTGCCCTTTGCTCAGGCCCTTTGAGGAGGCCACGTTATTTGTCAGTCGCCAGGACTACAGGATGAACAACGTCATTCCACTGCTTCATGTGCTGGAACAGATGCTGGTAAATCTGGCTGGTCAGGGGACTGGAGACGTGGCGTCTAGATCTCACGGCCAAATGAGCCCTGTGGGGGATGAACTGGAGGAGGAGGAGGAGGACATTGGTGCACAAGCAATGTGTAGCAAAATGGGTGGTTTTTACACACAGGTGACAGGAATTTGGGATGAGGAAATGTTACATAGGAGATGTACCCCAGGTAATGTCACTGTCCGCAGCGGACACTATCTACGGAAAAAGTACACTGGATGTCACTGATATTTTTTGGGATGTGGACACGTTACACAGGAGATGTAGCGCAGCTAATGTCACTGTCCAGAGCGGGCACCGTCTACGGAAAAAGTACACTGGATGTCACAGATATCTTTTGGCTGCGCACACGTTACACAGGAGATGTAGTGCATGTAATGACGCTGCCACCAGCAGCAAAAAAATTGTCACTGATATTTTGGATATGCAAACTTTATACAGGAGATGTAGCGCAGGTATTGTAACTGTCCGCAGCGGACACCGTCTACGATAAAAGTACACTGGATGTCACAGATATTTTTGGGATGCACACACGTTACACAGGAGATGTAGCGCAGATAATGTCGATGTCTGCAGCGGCCTAACTATTGCACACTAACTATTGCAGGATGCGCTAAAAATAGATATTGCTGTGTAACGGACCATTCCGCACACAACTCCATTCAGACGATATCCTCCTTTCCAATGCACAGGCAGCTACTGCAAGCACCAGTCTGCCGAACTGCAAACTACACGAATCCTTCAACTCTGGATCAGGAAACACCCGAACACTGGAAACAGCTGAACAGGAAAAGCATACAATTAGCTTACACTCCTGGCAATCAGCATACAATCCAATTCCCCTAATAACGAGACGACACTTCGCTTGAGGGTTAAGCAGAACTGACTGTACTGGCACATACAGCCTCTTTTATTCATAATCCACAAACATAGTACTGCCCACAGGGTTTTGAAATACAACCAATCAATCCGTACAATAAACACAGACACTCCCACACAAAATCCTCCCGCCTGTGATATGATTACTGAACACAATGGCTAATATAATTATCACAGGCAGAGAAATACAGTTTTATAAAACATATCACAGGAACCCCAAAACATGCAATAACCCCATAACAAGTATATCATCGGAACCGGGGGATCTGGGTGAACCACATATCCAAAATTCACCCAGATCCATTCAGTAGTTTGGAAGATACAGTTTAATGCAGATTCCGCAGAACATATACAGGCTATATAAAAAATAATTACTGTATAATGTGTCGCCTGTTGTATAGTTTAAAACTACTGCTCGATGTCGATTTGTGCACCAAATACCGGCGAGATGGCACCGTGTAGAAAAGTCCAAACAGTGTCTGTGAGTTTAAAATGGCCGCCATCCATTGTTCTCACCATGTGCTTCATCCATTGTTCTCACCATGTGCCTCTGATACATGAAATTGTGGCCATCCAGTAACTCCACAGTATGTCCCCAGATGGTTCTTAAAGGGCCATAATTCAGATGCAGGAGGCGGGCAAACAGCCCCCTCCAAAACACTGTGGCGAAGTGGCTTTCGCCACATGCTGCCACACACAATAGTTCTTAAAAGGACTTTTGGGTTTGTAAAGTTTTAGCAATTTAGCGCAGGTTGCGCTACATATATATTGCTGCTGCCACACACAACAATAGTCCTTAAAAGGACTTTTGGGTCTCTAATAAATTTTTTGACTCAAAAAAATAATAATTTCACTCCCTATGGTATCTTTCCCTTCTACAGCACAGCTCTCCCTGACTAACACTGAGCCGAACACGTGTCATCGGGTGCTATATAGCACCCAATGACGCGTTCCGGCCAGCCAATTACTGTAATGCCAGTAACCAACATGGCTACGACATTACAGTGAAGGGCAGTACTTAGCTGCACGTGCGGGAAGGAGACTCGAGCATTGCGCTTGAGCACATGCGGTATTCGGCCGAATACCGCCATGTGCCAAACATTGAGATGCTCGAGCCGAACTGGTGTTCGGTCGAGCATGCTCGATCATCACAACTGTTATAACATCTGCAAACAGAATGCATGTCATAAAAAATATAATAAACATAATGTCTGTCACTGTTTTTGCTGCTTAGAGTAATTTATTCAGCTTAGGATTTCCAAATATATCATTTTTTTTTCATAGCTCAGAAACATACATATATGCTATGCTATAGAGATAGTCCACTTAGCCTCTGAGTAGCCAACGCAGAGGATGGGAGTGGTAGTGGCTCTGATGAGATGTTGTTTCATGATGAAGTCCCTCAGGCTCCCTGGGGATTGGTGCAGTGGAAAGATGGTTTGAAGAATCAGGCCAAGGTCAAGACTCTTGTAGTACATCCGGCTTGTACAAAATGCAATTTCTATCCCTGAATAATGAGGTATGGTGGCTGGCAAAGTAACAGATAATGGCACCTGAGGTATGCTATTTTGCTGGTGACCCTCCCTTGACTTTCTGGCTGTATGCTGGTACTTGTGGCTATGAATGTCCACTGTGTAATGTAGACTTTGAATTGGTCTGGCCTGTAAGTAATCTAGTTGATAGGTGTCTGTGCCGTACTCCCTCACCTGCAACAGGGTCTGTAAAGCTGTGGCTTGCTGATCACTCTTCTGACTGTAAAAGCGGTAGCTTTTCTGATATCTAGAGTTTTGGTATTCTTGCAGTGGTCTCACAGAAGAACTGGATAAAATCCTGTTCCCTAAGACCCTTCAAGCAGGAGCAATTGACATGCTTCCTCATTTACTCCTTGATATCAAGGCTTGAACTCCCCTCTTGGGAGGTGGAGTTCTAGAAATGGTTAGCCCTATTTCTAAAGCCAACCGTTGCTGGTGTACAGTGTAAACAGGAACCTGGTAAACATATAACATACTAAATAATTACAGATACTCCCAGGTCTGGGGTAGTACAGTAGCAAAGAAGTATATCCATGTAAACCATGAACTAGTCTATTACTAATGAAATCCATAGGTAATTTGATGCTATTGGTTTTATAATTCACAGAAATATTTTTTTGCACATATGTATAGTTAAAAAAATGTTAGTCAAGGCAGGGGTGTAGTGTGGGGGGGGCCGGGGGGGCCGTTGCCCGGGCACCAAATTGCATGAGGCGCCAAGCAGTTGAAATTTCAATGAGCGCCACGGGAGCCTATGGCTCCCGTGTCCTCCGTTATGCCTCATAGGCTTCAGGACACTAGGCCTGAAGCTTATAAAGCAGTAGAGCGACGCAGGACTCGGTCACGATAACCTCACTGTGACCTCCTGCGTCGGATCTCGCGAGATGACGCGAGGCACAGTGAGGCGTTCATGACCGGTTGCACCGGGACGCCACAAGCTGTGATGGAGACAGGTAAGTATTTAAAAAATTTTTTTTATGTACAATAACTAGAGTTGAGCGAACACCTGGATGTTCGGGTTCGAGAAGTTCGGCCGAACTTCCCGGAAATGTTCGGGTTCGGGATCCGAACCCGACCCGAACTTCATCCCGAACCCGAACCCCATTGAAGTCAATGGGGACCTGAACTTTTCGGCACTAAAAAGGCTGTAAAACAGCCCAGGAAGAGCTAGAGGGCTGCAAAAGGCAGCAACATGTAGGTAAATCCCCTGCAAACAAATGTGGATAGGGAAATGAATTAAAATAAAAATAAAATATATAAAAATAAACCAATATCAATTGGAGAGAGGTCCCATAGTAGAGAATCTGGCTTCACGTCAGCAGAGAATCAGTCTTCATGCCATAGCAGAGAATCTGGCTTCACGTCACCCACCACTGTAACAGTCCATTGTCATATATTTAGGCCCCGGCACCCAGGCAGAGGAGAGAAGTCCCGTAACAGAGAATCTGGCTTCATGTCAGCAGAGAATCAGTCTGCATGTCATAGCAGAGAATCAGGCTTCACGTCACCCACCACTGGAACAGGCCACTGTCACATATTTAGGCCCAGGCACCCAGGCAGAGGAGAGAGGTCCCATAACAGAGATTCAGGCTTCATGTCAGCAGAGAATCAGTCTTCATGTCATAGCAGAGAATCAGGCTTCACGTCACCCACCACTGGAACAGGCCACTGTCACATATTTAGGCCCAGGCACCCAGGCAGAGGAGAGAGGTCCCATAACAGAGATTTAGGCTTCATGTCAGCAGAGAATCAGTCTTCATGTCATAGCAGAGAATCAGGCTTCACGTCACCCACCACTGGAACAGGCCACTGTCACATATTTAGGCCCAGGCACCCAGACAGAGAAGAGAGGTCCCGTAACAGAGAATCTGGCTTCATGTCAGCACAGAATCAGTCTTCATGTCATAGCAGAGAATCAGGCTTCACGTCACCCACCACTGGAACAGGCCACTGTCACATATTTAGGCCCAGGCACCCAGGCAGAGGAGAGAGGTCCCATAACAGAGATTCAGGCTTCATGTCAGCAGAGAATCAGTCTTCATGTCATAGCAGAGAATCAGACTTCACGTCACCCACCACTGGAACAGGCCACTGTCACATATTTAGGCCCAGGCACCCAGGCAGAGGAGAGAGGTCCCATAACAGAGATTCAGGCTTCATGTCAGCAGAGAATCAGTCTTCATGTCATAGCAGAGAATCAGACTTCACGTCACCCACCACTGGAACAGGCCACTGTCACATATTTAGGCCCAGGCACCCAGACAGAGGAGAGAGGTCCCGTAACAGAGAATCTGGCTTCATGTCAGCACAGAATCAGTCTTCATGTCATAGAAGAGAATCAGGCTTCACGTCTTCCACCACTGGAACAGGCCACTGTCACACATTTAGGCCCTGGCACCCAGACAGAGGAGAGAGGTCCCGTAACAGAGAATCTGGCTTCATGTCAGCACAGAATCAGTCTTCATGTCATAGCAGAGAATCAGGCTTCACGTCACCCACCACTGGAACAAGCCACTGTCACATATTTAGGCCCAGGCACCCAGGCAGAGGAGAGAGGTCCCATAACAGAGATTCAGGCTTCATGTCAGCAGAGAATCAGTCTTCATGTCATAGCAGAGAATCAGGCTTCACGTCACCCACCATTGGAACAGGCCACTGTCATATATTTAGGCCCCGGCACCCAGACAGAGGAGAGAGGTCCCGTAACAGAGAATCTGGCTTCATGTCAGCACAGAATCAGTCTTCATGTCATAGCAGAGAATCAGGCTTCACGTCACCCACCACTGGAACAGGCCACTGTCACATATTTAGGCCCAGGCACCCAGGCAGAGGAAAGAGGTCCCATAACAGAGATTCAGGCTTCATGTCAGCAGAGAATCAGTCTTCATGTCATAGCAGAGAATCAGGCTTCACGTCACCCACCACTGGAACAGGCCACTGTCACATATTTAGGCCCAGGCACCCAGGCAGAGGAGAGAGGTCCCATAACAGAGATTCAGGCTTCACGTCAGCAGAGAATCAGTCTTCATGCCATAGCAGAGAATCTGGCTTCACGTCACCCACCACTGTAACAGTCCATTGTCATATATTTAGGCCCCGGCACCCAGGCAGAGGAGAGAAGTCCCGTAACAGAGAATCTGGCTTCATGTCAGCAGAGAATCAGTCTGCATGTCATAGCAGAGAATCAGGCTTCACGTCACCCACCACTGGAACAGGCCACTGTCACATATTTAGGCCCAGGCACCCAGGCAGAGGAGAGAGGTCCCATAACAGAGATTCAGGCTTCATGTCAGCAGAGAATCAGTCTTCATGTCATAGCAGAGAATCAGGCTTCACGTCACCCACCACTGGAACAGGCCACTGTCACATATTTAGGCCCAGGCACCCAGGCAGAGGAGAGAGGTCCCATAACAGAGATTTAGGCTTCATGTCAGCAGAGAATCAGTCTTCATGTCATAGCAGAGAATCAAGCTTCACGTCACCCACCACTGGAACAGGCCACTGTCACATATTTAGGCCCAGGCACCCAGACAGAGAAGAGAGGTCCCGTAACAGAGAATCTGGCTTCATGTCAGCACAGAATCAGTCTTCATGTCATAGCAGAGAATCAGGCTTCACGTCACCCACCACTGGAACAGGCCACTGTCACATATTTAGGCCCAGGCACCCAGGCAGAGGAGAGAGGTCCCATAACAGAGATTCAGGCTTCATGTCAGCAGAGAATCAGTCTTCATGTCATAGCAGAGAATCAGACTTCACGTCACCCACCACTGGAACAGGCCACTGTCACATATTTAGGCCCAGGCACCCAGGCAGAGGAGAGAGGTCCCATAACAGAGATTCAGGCTTCATGTCAGCAGAGAATCAGTCTTCATGTCATAGCAGAGAATCAGACTTCACGTCACCCACCACTGGAACAGGCCACTGTCACATATTTAGGCCCAGGCACCCAGACAGAGGAGAGAGGTCCCGTAACAGAGAATCTGGCTTCATGTCAGCACAGAATCAGTCTTCATGTCATAGAAGAGAATCAGGCTTCACGTCACCCACCACTGGAACAGGCCACTGTCACACATTTAGGCCCTGGCACCCAGACAGAGGAGAGAGGTCCCGTAACAGAGAATCTGGCTTCATGTCAGCACAGAATCAGTCTTCATGTCATAGCAGAGAATCAGGCTTCACGTCACCCACCACTGGAACAAGCCACTGTCACATATTTAGGCCCAGGCACCCAGGCAGAGGAGAGAGGTCCCATAACAGAGATTCAGGCTTCATGTCAGCAGAGAATCAGTCTTCATGTCATAGCAGAGAATCAGGCTTCACGTCACCCACCATTGGAACAGGCCACTGTCATATATTTAGGCCCCGGCACCCAGACAGAGGAGAGAGGTCCCGTAACAGAGAATCTGGCTTCATGTCAGCACAGAATCAGTCTTCATGTCATAGCAGAGAATCAGGCTTCACGTCACCCACCACTGGAACAGGCCACTGTCACATATTTAGGCCCAGGCACCCAGGCAGAGGAGAGAGGTCCCATAACAGAGATTCAGGCTTCATGTCAGCAGAGAATCAGTCTTCATGTCATAGCAGAGAATCAGGCTTCACGTCACCCACCACTGGAACAGGCCACTGTCACATATTTAGGCCCAGGCACCCAGGCAGAGGAGAGAGGTCCCATAACAGAGATTCAGGCTTCATGTCAGCAGAGAATCAGTCTTCATGTCATAGCAGAGAATCAGGCTTCACGTCACCCACCACTGGAACAGGCCACTGTCACATATTTAGGCCCAGGCACCCAGACAGAGGAGAGAGGTCCCGTAACAGAGAATCTGGCTTCATGTCAGCACAGAATCAGTCTTCATGTCATAGCAGAGAATCAGGCTTCACGTCACCCACCACTGGAACAGGCCACTGTCACATATTTAGGCCCAGGCACCCAGGCAGAGGAGAGAGGTCCCATAACAGAGATTCAGACTTCATGTCAGCAGAGAATCAGTCTTCATGTCATAGCAGAGAATCAGGCTTCACGTCACCCACCACTGGAACAGGCCACTGTCACATATTTAGGCCCAGGCACCCAGGCAGAGGAGAGAGGTCCCGTAACAGAGAATCTGGCTTCATGTCAGCACAGAATCAGTCTTCATGTCATAGCAGAGAATCAGGCTTCACGTCACCCACCACTGGAACAGGCCACTGTCACATATTTAGGCCCAGGCACCCAGGCAGAGGAGAGAGGTCCCATAACAGAGATTCGGGCTTCATGTCAGCAGAGAATCAGTCTTCATGTCATAGCAGAGAATCAGGCTTCACGTCACCCACCACTGGAACAGGCCACTGTCACATATTTAGGCCCAGGCACCCAGACAGAGGAGAGAGGTCCCATAACAGAGAATCTGGCTTCATGTCAGCAGAGAATCAGTCTTCATGTCATAGCAGAGAATCAGGCTTCACGTCACCCACCACTGGAACAGGCCACTGTCACACATTTAGGCCCTGGCACCCAGACAGAGGAGAGAGGTCCCGTAACAGAGAATCTGGCTTCATGTCAGCACAGAATCAGTCTTCATGTCATAGCAGAGAATCAGGCTACACGTCACCCACCACTGGAACAGGCCACTGTCACATATTTAGGCCCAGGCACCCAGGCAGAGGAGAGAGGTCCCATAACAGAGATTCAGGCTTTATGTCAGCAGAGAATCAGTCTTCATGTCATAGCAGAGAATCAGGCTTCACGTCACCCACCATTGGAACAGGCCACTGTCATATATTTAGGCCCCGGCACCCAGACAGAGGAGAGAGGTCCCGTAACAGAGAATCTGGCTTCATGTCAGCACAGAATCAGTCTTCATGTCATAGCAGAGAATCAGGCTTCACGTCACCCACCACTGGAACAGGCCACTGTCACATATTTAGGCCCAGGCACCCAGGCAGAGGAGAGAGGTCCCATAACAGAGATTCAGGCTTCATGTCAGCAGAGAATCAGTCTTCATGTCATAGCAGAGAATCAGGCTTCACGTCACCCACCACTGGAACAGGCCACTGTCACATATTTAGGCCCAGGCACCCAGGCAGAGGAGAGAGGTCCCATAACAGAGATTCAGGCTTCATGTCAGCAGAGAATCAGTCTTCATGTCATAGCAGAGAATCAGGCTTCACGTCACCCACCACTGGAACAGGCCACTGTCACATATTTAGGCCCACGCACCCAGACAGAGGAGAGAGGTCCCATAACAGAGAATCTGGCTTCATGTCAGCAGAGAATCAGTCTTCATGTCATAGAAGAGAATCAGGCTTCACGTCACCCACCACTGGAACAGGCCACTGTCACACATTTAGGCCCTGGCACCCAGACAGAGGAGAGAGGTCCCGTAACAGAGAATCTGGCTTCATGTCAGCACAGAATCAGTCTTCATGTCATAGCAGAGAATCAGGCTACACGTCACCCACCACTGGAACAGGCCACTGTCACATATTTAGGCCCAGGCACCCAGGCAGAGGAGAGAGGTCCCATAACAGAGATTCAGGCTTTATGTCAGCAGAGAATCAGTCTTCATGTCATAGCAGAGAATCAGGCTTCACGTCACCCACCATTGGAACAGGCCACTGTCATATATTTAGGCCCCGGCACCCAGACAGAGGAGAGAGGTCCCGTAACAGAGAATCTGGCTTCATGTCAGCACAGAATCAGTCTTCATGTCATAGCAGAGAATCAGGCTTCACGTCACCCACCACTGGAACAGGCCACTGTCACATATTTAGGCCCAGGCACCCAGGCAGAGGAGAGAGGTCCCATAACAGAGATTCAGGCTTTATGTCAGCAGAGAATCAGTCTTCATGTCATAGCAGAGAATCAGGCTTCACGTCACCCACCATTGGAACATGCCACTGTCATATATTTAGGCCCCGGCACCCAGACAGAGGAGAGAGGTCCCATAACAGAGATTCAGGCTTCATGTCAGCAGAGAATCAGTCTTCATGTCATAGCAGAGAATCAGGCTTCACGTCACCCACCACTGGAACAGGCCACTGTCACATATTTAGGCCCAGGCACCCAGGCAGAGGAGAGAGGTCCCATAACAGAGATTCAGGCTTCATGTCAGCAGAGAATCAGTCTTCATGTCATAGCAGAGAATCAGGCTTCACGTCACCCACCACTGGAACAGGCCACTGTCACATATTTAGGCCCAGGCACCCAGACAGAGGAGAGAGGTCCCGTAACAGAGAATCTGGCTTCATGTCAGCACAGAATCAGTCTTCATGTCATAGCAGAGAATCAGGCTTCACGTCACCCACCACTGGAACAGGCCACTGTCACATATTTAGGCCCAGGCACCCAGGCAGAGGAGAGAGGTCCCATAACAGAGATTCAGACTTCATGTCAGCAGAGAATCAGTCTTCATGTCATAGCAGAGAATCAGGCTTCACGTCACCCACCACTGGAACAGGCCACTGTCACATATTTAGGCCCAGGCACCCAGGCAGAGGAGAGAGGTCCCGTAACAGAGAATCTGGCTTCATGTCAGCACAGAATCAGTCTTCATGTCATAGCAGAGAATCAGGCTTCACGTCACCCACCACTGGAACAGGCCACTGTCACATATTTAGGCCCAGGCACCCAGGCAGAGGAGAGAGGTCCCATAACAGAGATTCGGGCTTCATGTCAGCAGAGAATCAGTCTTCATGTCATAGCAGAGAATCAGGCTTCACGTCACCCACCACTGGAACAGGCCACTGTCACATATTTAGGCCCAGGCACCCAGACAGAGGAGAGAGGTCCCATAACAGAGAATCTGGCTTCATGTCAGCAGAGAATCAGTCTTCATGTCATAGAAGAGAATCAGGCTTCACGTCACCCACCACTGGAACAGGCCACTGTCACACATTTAGGCCCTGGCACCCAGACAGAGGAGAGAGGTCCCGTAACAGAGAATCTGGCTTCATGTCAGCACAGAATCAGTCTTCATGTCATAGCAGAGAATCAGGCTACACGTCACCCACCACTGGAACAGGCCACTGTCACATATTTAGGCCCAGGCACCCAGGCAGAGGAGAGAGGTCCCATAACAGAGATTCAGGCTTTATGTCAGCAGAGAATCAGTCTTCATGTCATAGCAGAGAATCAGGCTTCACGTCACCCACCATTGGAACAGGCCACTGTCATATATTTAGGCCCCGGCACCCAGACAGAGGAGAGAGGTCCCGTAACAGAGAATCTGGCTTCATGTCAGCACAGAATCAGTCTTCATGTCATAGCAGAGAATCAGGCTTCACGTCACCCACCACTGGAACAGGCCACTGTCACATATTTAGGCCCAGGCACCCAGGCAGAGGAGAGAGGTCCCATAACAGAGATTCAGGCTTCATGTCAGCAGAGAATCAGTCTTCATGTCATAGCAGAGAATCAGGCTTCACGTCACCCACCACTGGAACAGGCCACTGTCACATATTTAGGCCCAGGCACCCAGGCAGAGGAGAGAGGTCCCATAACAGAGATTCAGGCTTCATGTCAGCAGAGAATCAGTCTTCATGTCATAGCAGAGAATCAGGCTTCACGTCACCCACCACTGGAACAGGCCACTGTCACATATTTAGGCCCACGCACCCAGACAGAGGAGAGAGGTCCCATAACAGAGAATCTGGCTTCATGTCAGCAGAGAATCAGTCTTCATGTCATAGAAGAGAATCAGGCTTCACGTCACCCACCACTGGAACAGGCCACTGTCACACATTTAGGCCCTGGCACCCAGACAGAGGAGAGAGGTCCCGTAACAGAGAATCTGGCTTCATGTCAGCACAGAATCAGTCTTCATGTCATAGCAGAGAATCAGGCTACACGTCACCCACCACTGGAACAGGCCACTGTCACATATTTAGGCCCAGGCACCCAGGCAGAGGAGAGAGGTCCCATAACAGAGATTCAGGCTTCATGTCAGCAGAGAATCAGTCTTCATGTCATAGCAGAGAATCAGGCTTCACGTCACCCACCATTGGAACAGGCCACTGTCATATATTTAGGCCCCGGCACCCAGACAGAGGAGAGAGGTCCCGTAACAGAGAATCTGGCTTCATGTCAGCACAGAATCAGTCTTCATGTCATAGCAGAGAATCAGGCTTCACGTCACCCACCACTGGAACAGGCCACTGTCACATATTTAGGCCCAGGCACCCAGGCAGAGGAGAGAGGTCCCATAACAGAGATTCAGGCTTTATGTCAGCAGAGAATCAGTCTTCATGTCATAGCAGAGAATCAGGCTTCACGTCACCCACCATTGGAACATGCCACTGTCATATATTTAGGCCCCGGCACCCAGACAGAGGAGAGAGGTCCCATAACAGAGATTCAGGCTTCATGTCAGCAGAGAATCAGTCTTCATGTCATAGCAGAGAATCAGGCTTCACGTCACCCACCACTGGAACAGGCCACTGTCACATATTTAGGCCCAGGCACCCAGGCAGAGGAGAGAGGTCCCATAACAGAGATTCAGGCTTCATGTCAGCAGAGAATCAGTCTTCATGTCATAGCAGAGAATCAGGCTTCACATCACCCACCACTGGAACAGGCCACTGTCACATATTTAGGCCCAGGCACCCAGACAGAGGAGAGAGGTCCCGTAACAGAGAATCTGGCTTCATGTCAGCACAGAATCAGTCTTCATGTCATAGCAGAGAATCAGGCTTCACGTCACCCACCACTGGAACAGGCCACTGTCACATATTTAGGCCCAGGCACCCAGGCAGAGGAGAGAGGTCCCATAACAGAGATTCAGGCTTCATGTCAGCAGAGAATCAGTCTTCATGTCATAGCAGAGAATCAGGCTTTACGTCACCCACCACTGGAACAGGCCACTGTCACATATTTAGGCCCAGGCACCCAGGCAGAGGAGAGAGGTCCCATAACAGAGATTCAGGCTTCATGTCAGCAGAGAATCAGTCTTTATGTCATAGCAGAGAATCAGGCTTCACGTCACCCACCACTGGAACAGGCCACTGTCACATATTTAGGCCCAGGCACCCAGGCAGAGGAGAGAGGTCCCATAACAGAGATTCAGGCTTCATGTCAGCAGAGAATCAGTCTTCATGTCATAGCAGAGAATCAGGCTTCACGTCACCCACCACTGGAACAGGCCACTGTCACATATTTAGGCCCAGGCACCCAGACAGAGGAGAGAGGTCCCGTAACAGAGAATCTGGCTTCATGTCAGCACAGAATCAGTCTTCATGTCATAGCAGAGAATCAGGCTTCACGTCACCCACCACTGGAACAGGCCACTGTCACATATTTAGGCCCAGGCACCCAGGCAGAGGAGAGAGGTCCCATAACAGAGATTCAGGCTTCATGTCAGCAGAGAATCAGTCTTCATGTCATAGCAGAGAATCAGGCTTCACATCACCCACCACTGGAACAGGCCACTGTCACATATTTAGGCCCAGGCACCCAGACAGAGGAGAGAGGTCCCGTAACAGAGAATCTGGCTTCATGTCAGCACAGAATCAGTCTTCATGTCATAGCAGAGAATCAGGCTTCACGTCACCCACCACTGGAACAGGCCACTGTCACATATTTAGGCCCAGGCACCCAGGCAGAGGAGAGAGGTCCCGTAACAGAGAATCTGGCTTCATGTCAGCACAGAATCAGTCTTCATGTCATAGCAGAGAATCAGGCTTCACGTCACCCACCACTGGAACAGGCCACTGTCACATATTTAGGCCCAGGCACCCAGGCCGAGGAGAGAGGTCCCATAACAGAGATTCAGGCTTCATGTCAGCAGAGAATCAGTCTTCATGTCATAGCAGAGAATCAGGCTTCACGTCACCAACCACTGGAACAGGCCACTGTCACATATGAAGGCCCAGGCACCCAGGCAGAGGAGAGAGGTCCCATAACAGAGATTCAGGCTTCATGTCAGCAGAGAATCAGTCTTCATGTCATAGCAGAGAATCAGGCTTCACGTCACCCACCACTGGAACAGGCCACTGTCACATATTTAGGCCCAGGCACCCAGACAGAGGAGAGAGGTCCCGTAACAGAGAATCTGGCTTCATGTCAGCACAGAATCAGTCTTCATGTCATAGAAGAGAATCAGGCTTCACGTCACCCACCACTGGAACAGGCCACTGTCACACATTTAGGCCCAGGCACCCAGGCAGAGGAGAGAGGTCCCATAACAGAGATTCAGGCTTCATGTCAGCAGAGAATCAGTCTTCATGTCATAACAGAGAATCAGGCTTCACGTCACCCACCATTGGAACAGGCCACTGTCACATATTTAGGCCCCGGCACCCAGACAGAGGAGAGAGGTCCCGTAACAGAGAATCTGGCTTCATGTCAGCACAGAATCAGTCTTCATGTCATAGCAGAGAATCAGGCTTCACGTCACCCACCACTGGAACAGGCCACTGTCACATATTTAGGCCCAGGCACCCAGGCAGAGGAGAGAGGTCCCATAACAGAGATTCGGGCTTCATGTCAGCAGAGAATCAGTCTTCATGTCATAGCAGAGAATCAGGCTTCACGTCACCCACCACTGGAACAGGCCACTGTCACATATTTAGGCCCAGGCACCCAGACAGAGGAGAGAGGTCCCATAACAGAGAATCTGGCTTCATGTCAGCAGAGAATCAGTCTTCATGTCATAGAAGAGAATCAGGCTTCACGTCACCCACCACTGGAACAGGCCACTGTCACACATTTAGGCCCTGGCACCCAGACAGAGGAGAGAGGTCCCGTAACAGAGAATCTGGCTTCATGTCAGCACAGAATCAGTCTTCATGTCATAGCAGAGAATCAGGCTACACGTCACCCACCACTGGAACAGGCCACTGTCACATATTTAGGCCCAGGCACCCAGGCAGAGGAGAGAGGTCCCATAACAGAGATTCAGGCTTTATGTCAGCAGAGAATCAGTCTTCATGTCATAGCAGAGAATCAGGCTTCACGTCACCCACCATTGGAACAGGCCACTGTCATATATTTAGGCCCCGGCACCCAGACAGAGGAGAGAGGTCCCGTAACAGAGAATCTGGCTTCATGTCAGCACAGAATCAGTCTTCATGTCATAGCAGAGAATCAGGCTTCACGTCACCCACCATTGGAACAGGCCACTGTCATATATTTAGGCCCCGGCACCCAGACAGAGGAGAGAGGTCCCATAACAGAGATTCAGGCTTCATGTCAGCAGAGAATCAGTCTTCATGTCATAGCAGAGAATCAGGCTTCACATCACCCACCACTGGAACAGGCCACTGTCACATATTTAGGCCCAGGCACCCAGACAGAGGAGAGAGGTCCCGTAACAGAGAATCTGGCTTCATGTCAGCACAGAATCAGTCTTCATGTCATAGCAGAGAATCAGGCTTCACGTCACCCACCACTGGAACAGGCCACTGTCACATATTTAGGCCCAGGCACCCAGGCAGAGGAGAGAGGTCCCATAACAGAGATTCAGGCTTCATGTCAGCAGAGAATCAGTCTTCATGTCATAGCAGAGAATCAGGCTTTACGTCACCCACCACTGGAACAGGCCACTGTCACATATTTAGGCCCAGGCACCCAGGCAGAGGAGAGAGGTCCCATAACAGAGATTCAGGCTTCATGTCAGCAGAGAATCAGTCTTCATGTCATAGCAGAGAATCAGGCTTTACGTCACCCACCACTGGAACAGGCCACTGTCACATATTTAGGCCCAGGCACCCAGGCAGAGGAGAGAGGTCCCATAACAGAGATTCAGGCTTCATGTCAGCAGAGAATCAGTCTTTATGTCATAGCAGAGAATCAGGCTTCACGTCACCCACCACTGGAACAGGCCACTGTCACATATTTAGGCCCAGGCACCCAGGCAGAGGAGAGAGGTCCCATAACAGAGATTCAGGCTTCATGTCAGCAGAGAATCAGTCTTCATGTCATGGCAGAGAATCAGGCTTCACGTCACCCACCACTGGAACAGGCCACTGTCACATATTTAGGCCCAGGCACCCAGACAGAGGAGAGAGGTCCCGTAACAGAGAATCTGGCTTCATGTCAGCACAGAATCAGTCTTCATGTCATAGCAGAGAATCAGGCTTCACGTCACCCACCACTGGAACAGGCCACTGTCACATATTTAGGCCCAGGCACCCAGGCAGAGGAGAGAGGTCCCATAACAGAGATTCAGGCTTCATGTCAGCAGAGAATCAGTCTTCATGTCATAGCAGAGAATCAGGCTTCACATCACCCACCACTGGAACAGGCCACTGTCACATATTTAGGCCCAGGCACCCAGACAGAGGAGAGAGGTCCCGTAACAGAGAATCTGGCTTCATGTCAGCACAGAATCAGTCTTCATGTCATAGCAGAGAATCAGGCTTCACGTCACCCACCACTGGAACAGGCCACTGTCACATATTTAGGCCCAGGCACCCAGGCAGAGGAGAGAGGTCCCGTAACAGAGAATCTGGCTTCATGTCAGCACAGAATCAGTCTTCATGTCATAGCAGAGAATCAGGCTTCACGTCACCCACCACTGGAACAGGCCACTGTCACATATTTAGGCCCAGGCACCCAGGCCGAGGAGAGAGGTCCCATAACAGAGATTCAGGCTTCATGTCAGCAGAGAATCAGTCTTCATGTCATAGCAGAGAATCAGGCTTCACGTCACCAACCACTGGAACAGGCCACTGTCACATATGAAGGCCCAGGCACCCAGGCAGAGGAGAGAGGTCCCATAACAGAGATTCAGGCTTCATGTCAGCAGAGAATCAGTCTTCATGTCATAGCAGAGAATCAGGCTTCACGTCACCCACCACTGGAACAGGCCACTGTCACATATTTAGGCCCAGGCACCCAGACAGAGGAGAGAGGTCCCGTAACAGAGAATCTGGCTTCATGTCAGCACAGAATCAGTCTTCATGTCATAGAAGAGAATCAGGCTTCACGTCACCCACCACTGGAACAGGCCACTGTCACACATTTAGGCCCAGGCACCCAGGCAGAGGAGAGAGGTCCCATAACAGAGATTCAGGCTTCATGTCAGCAGAGAATCAGTCTTCATGTCATAACAGAGAATCAGGCTTCACGTCACCCACCATTGGAACAGGCCACTGTCACATATTTAGGCCCCGGCACCCAGACAGAGGAGAGAGGTCCCGTAACAGAGAATCTGGCTTCATGTCAGCACAGAATCAGTCTTCATGTCATAGCAGAGAATCAGGCTTCACGTCACCCACCACTGGAACAGGCCACTGTCACATATTTAGGCCCAGGCACCCAGGCAGAGGAGAGAGGTCCCATAACAGAGATTCAGGCTTCATGTCAGCAGAGAATCAGTCTTCATGTCATAGCAGAGAATCAGGCTTCACGTCACCCACCACTGGAACAGGCCACTGTCACATATTTAGGCCCCGACACCCAGACAGAGGAGAGAGGTCCCGTAACAGAGAATCTGGCTTCATGTCAGCACAGAATCAGTCTTCATGTCATAGCAGAGAATCAGGCTTCACGTCACTCGCCACTGGAACAGGCCACTGTCACATATTTAGGCCCAGGCACCCAGGCAGAGGAGAGAGGTCGCGTAACAGAGAATCTGGCTTCATGTCAGCACAGAATCAGTCTTCATGTCATAGCAGAGAATCTGGCTTCACATCACCCACCACTGGAACAGGCCACTGTCACACATTTAGGCCCCGGCACCCAGACAGAGGAGAGGTTCATTCAACTTTGGGTTGCCCCGCAATATAATGGTAAAATGAAAATAAAAATAGGATTGAATGAGGAAGTGCCCTGGAGTACAATAATATATTGTTAAGGGGAGGTAGTTAATGTCTAATCTGCACAAGGGATGGACAGGTCCTGTGGGATCCATGCCTCGTTCATTTTTATGAACGTCAGCTTGTCCACATTGGCTGTAGACAGGCGGCTGCGTTTGTCTGTAATGACGCCCCCTGCCGTGCTGAATACACGTTCAGACAAAACGCTGGCCGCCGGGCAGGCCAGCACCTCCAAGGCATAAAAGGCTAGCTCTGGCCACGTGGACAATTTGGAGACCCAGAATTTGAATGGGGCCGAACCATCAGTCAGTATGTGAAGGGGTGTGCACAGGTACTGTTCCACCATGTTAGTGAAATGTTGCCTCCTGCTAACACGTTCCGTATCAGGTGGTGGTGCAGTTAGCTGTGGCGTGTTGACAAAACTTTTCCACATCTCTGCCATGCTAACCCTGCCCTCAGAGGAGCTGGCCGTGACACAGCTGCGTTGGCGACCTCTTGCTCCTCCTCTCCCTTCGCCTTGGGCTTCCACTGGTTCCCCTGTGACATTTGGGAATGCTCTCAGTAGCGCGTCTACCAACGTGCGCTTGTACTCGCGCATCTTCCTATCACGCTCCAGTGTAGGAAGTAAGGTGGGCACATTGTCTTTGTACCGGGGATCTGTAGTGTACGGGAGCTGTGATGCCCGTCACTACAGAAGGGTCACTTGTTGTGTTGTCGTTTCCCCTTATTTATGGGGAGGTTGGTATAAGTCGTCTTCATAAAATATAATTTAATGTAATGCTATGTATTTCCCTGTTACTGTAAAATGTGCATGTACAGGCCTGTTAGGGGTGTCATTCCAGCTCTTAGTCGTTAGAGGGAGCTAGGGAGCCCCACACTATATAAGGCCCAGTCAGGGAAAGGAAAGTTAGTTGAAGTTGAAGTTGGAGTTGAAGTTGGAGTTGAAGTGGGAGTTTAGACTATGTCAGAGTCAAGTCCAGGCCTGGAGCCTGCAGACCAGGAGAGGGTATTGCAGTCCCTGTAACCGGGTTCCAGATCCAAGGAGAAGGTTCCCCTCCTGAGTTTATATATGCAGAAGCAGGAACGCCACAGTTAACCAGCCTGAGGACACTGAGAGAGACAGAGGCAAGTCCAGAAAAGCAAGAGGTACTAAAGACAACAGAGGAGGTACTTGATAATTATAAAACCAAGGATATACGCCAGAGCTAGGGCATCGGGCCTTGGAGAAGATTTTCTATGTTCCAGGATCAGTCAGGAATAGAGTGCAAGCCGCCTGTACTGCAAGTCCTGTGTTTAACACTCTGAAGTCACCTTGCTATATATTGCCTGCATCAAATGTATTGAAATCAACTGTCTTCAAAGGAACTGCGCTTCCATCTATGTCCATGTATGATGACTACTAAAGTTTGAGTTCTGTTTTAACATCACGTGGTTCCTCAGTTATTCCTGCTATCAGCAACGGCGTGCCACCGTTTAATTGGCACTGGCGTCACGAACATTACTTATCATCACCTGCCCTTGCAGAGAGTCAGCTGTCTCAGGTTAGTGTCACGATTGCACTACAACACCCAGGAACATTTTTAAACCTAACTTGAGTACGCTGCACCTCTCTTTTGGCGTCACGAACAGGATACGCACGCTTTCTAGTGCAAGAAGCGTGAACTTTGTGCCTTATACAGTTGCCCTGTGACCAAAGTGACAAATTGCCTGTTTTATTAAAGTGGACTTTGTGGACTGAAAAACATACTAAAAGTGTCCCTAAAACCTCCAAAAAGCACTGTGCAGTGTTGCGCTATCAAGAGGAAGGAAATCGCCACATCGGAGTGTGGTTTTGTGGACTTTTTGCTATCCTGCTTGCTGTCAGTGAATAGACAGTGTTTGTTACTAAAAGATGGCCGCTGAGCTTGCTGAATTTACTGCTGCGTCATCTTCATCCCGAAAAAGCGGGAATAGTTGGCGCCTTTTCACTGAAAAAGCGGGAAAAGGTTCAAGGTCAGGCGCCACCGCCTGTCTGGACATTTGCATGTCTGCCAGTATGGACTCCGCCTTCCACATACTGGAATACCTGGGGGGCGGCCTCCCAGTGCAATGGGAGGATCTGGCTGAACTTATTGGCGCCCCCCTGTCGCTCTCCAGAGAAGGATCGAGCATGTTGGAGAGTGAAGACTGCTCTGCTGGGATGTCCGCGCCTGATTTATTGAATATGACTGATGTTGGTGTAGAGCCAGAGGAGGCTCCACCGGCCTACTCTCCGGGACCGGAGAGACCCGCCTGCTCGCCACTGGGGAAAGAATCGGAGCACTGCTACGGCTCCTGGAGAGACTTCTTTCAGCCCTCATTCAAGTGGTCAACACTTATGGCAGAGATCCGGGAGGCCGCTATAAAGAGGAATACTAAAACCAAAATATATTATGAAGAACTGACCAAGTCCATTTATGACCGTCATCCCAATACCCAACCCCGCCTGGAAAGGAGAAAGGGGTTGGTGCTGTCTTTTGACAAAACCCGTGGCTACGGGTTCATACAGGACTATGTTACTGGCAGAGACTTGTACGTCAACCGGAGAACTGTCAAGAGAGATTACCTCCCTGCTCATCTGCATAATCTCCGCGAGGGAGAGGAAGTAGAGTTCACCCCTGCCGAGAGCCTGCGAGGCCCATATGCAACTGCCGTGTCCCGTCCCAAGAGAGAACCGGAGGACTGGGAGGCAGAAGAGGACTATTCTGGCTGCGAGCGAGAACCTGAACGCTCTCCAGAACCAGCCCATCACGCGTTCCAGGAGCGGGGCTCTTTCATTGGTCCTAATGTATTCTGGCAGCCAACCGTGTTGGAGAAATGGGTGAGTCCCTATCCGTCCCCCGAGCTGCCTCGCCGGGAGAAAACAATCCAGGACTTAGAGAATCTCAAAGGACTCCGCGTTATCCTGGAGAATATCCGGAAGGGTAGGAGACCCGATGCGCCACCGGAGCCTGCAGCGGCCGCGTCCGATGCATCCTACACTGTACCTGCGCCGGCGGCGCCAGCAGAGGACAGCGATTCTGACACTGAAAGTATAGGTGACCAGATTATCCGGCTGGAGGAAAAATTGCGGGAGCTGCGCAAGATTGCCACCGCCAGGATCCAGACGCCGCCTAAGAAGGACGAGGTAAGGGTGCCTGTCACCACCCGTAAACCACCTTCTGCTAACATTGCTCCGTCAAGGTCCCACAGAAGTCCCGCTAATCCTGAGACTTGCTGCACAGAGCCCACCGGACCGCTTGCGGCGGCGGTATCAAGTCCACCGCAGCCTACAATAATTATGCCTGGACCGGTGCGGTCCACAAGAGTCTTTACCCCTAGGCCTATGGGGCCAATACCTATTAGGGGTCCCTTCACTTTGCAGCTGCCCCCTGACACTGTAATGTGGGCACATCCACCTGTAGAGAACTACTACAGCCCTTATTTGCCAGCAGAGCTGGGTAACTATGATACACCCTTGTGAATTAGCCTGCTAGGCCTTTGATTTATGTTACCAAGGGATTTTTGAAAATTTAACCCTTTCAGGACAGGAGTCCTATGTTTCTGGTCTTTTGTTGCTTCTGCCTGTTCATCCACGGCTCGTGGTAGGTGTCACCCACTGAAATAATAAAGTCAGCAAAGCCAAGTTTGTTTCCAGGACCTCCTGCCTGCTTCTGCTATCACACACCAAGTTGTGCCTGTTCCGTTGTTGCACCTTTTACCCTTAACCCCCTTTTCAGGTTGATCAGGGGTATTACAGCACTTGTTTTTAGCTGTCATTTTTATTGTGCAACGGAACTCCAAGTCTACGTGCCCAGTGATAGACTCAAAAGTACCTGAGCCTCTGAGATCTTTGTTTTTAAGGAAATGTGCCCAGAGATGGACTCCACCGCACGAGAGCCTCTGTGATTGATAAGAAAGGAACCTGGGTACGGACTCATATTTGTTCTTTGAGCCTCCAAGAACTTTTATACTGTTTTATTTTTCTTGCTGTTCTATTAAGGACAATTTGCACATATGGACTATCCTGGTAATAATGTTACGCTGTGCCAGGTCAGCGCCCCAGTTCCATTCACTATCCTGAGAGAAGAGAACGACGCCCCTTGTCACCACCCTTCACCTTTGTCAATTGGACCTGATAGGAATGTAAATGCAGATGAACTACATATATGTATGCCTGCATGTGTCTTTTTCTGTTTCAGGTAAAAATTCCAGTTGGGCGGGCCCTGATGGAGTACGAGGTCGTACTCAGCTTAAAGCAGCGGGGTATGTAGTGTACGGGAGCTGTAATGCCCGTCACTACAGAAGGGTCACTTGTTGTGTTGTCGTTTCCCCTTATTTATGGGGAGGTTGGTATAAGTCGTCTTCATAAAATATAATTTAATGTAATGCTATGTATTTCCCTGTTACTGTAAAATGTGCATGTACAGGCCTGTTAGGGGTGTCATTCCAGCTCTTAGTCGTTAGAGGGAGCTAGGGAGCCCTACACTATATAAGGCCCAGTCAGGGAAAAGAAAGTTAGTTGAAGTTGAAGTTGGAGTTGAAGTTGGAGTTGAAGTGGGAGTTTAGACTATGTCAGAGTCAAGTCCAGGCCTGGAGCCTGCAGACCAGGAGAGGGTATTGCAGTCCCTGTAACCGGGTTCCAGATCCAAGGAGAAGGTTACCCTCCTGAGTTTATATATGCAGAAGCAGGAACGCCACAGTTAACCAGCCTGAGGACACTGAGAGAGACAGAGGCAAGTTCAGAAAAGCAAGAGGTACTAAAGACAACAGAGGAGGTACTTGATAATTATAAAACCAAGGATATACGCCAGAGCTAGGGCATCGGGCCTTGGAGAAGATTTTCTATGTTCCAGGATCAGTCAGGAATAGAGTGCAAGCCGCCTGTACTGCAAGTCCTGTGTTTAACACTCTGAAGTCACCTTGCTATATATTGCCTGCATCAAATGTATTGAAATCAACTGTCTTCAAAGGAACTGCGCTTCCATCTATGTCCATGTATGATGACTACTAAAGTTTGAGTTCTGTTTTAACATCACGTGGTTCCTCAGTTATTCCTGCTATCAGCAACGGCGTGCCACCGTTTAATTGGCACTGGCGTCACGAACATTACTTATCATCACCTGCCCTTGCAGAGAGTCAGCTGTCTCAGGTTAGTGTCACGATTGCACTACAACACCCAGGAACATTTTTAAACCTAACTTGAGTACGCTGCAGATCCAGCAGGGTGGCAACCCAGTAGTCCGCACATGTTAAAATGTGGGCAACTCTGCTGTCGTTGCGCAGGCACTGCAGCATGTAGTCGCTCATGTGTGCCAGGTTGCCCAGAGGTAAGGACAAGCTGTCCTCTGTGGGAGGCGTATCGTCATCATCCTGTGTTTCCCCCCAGCCACGCACCAGTGATGGGCCCGAGCTGCTTTGGGTGCCACCCCGCTGTGAACATGCTTCATCCTCATCCTCCTCCACCTCCTCTTCATCCTCGTCCCCCTCGTCCTCCAGTAGTGGGCCCTGTCTGGCCACATTTGTACCTGGCCTCTGGTGTTGCAAAAAACCTCCCTCTGAGTCACTTCGAAGAGACTGGCCTGAAAGTGCTAAAAATAACCCCTCTTCCTCCTCTTCCTCCTGGGCCACCTCCTCTTCCATCATCGCCCTAAGTGTTTTCTCAAGGAGACATAGAAGTGGTATTGTAACGCTGATAACGGCGTCATCGCCACTGGCCATGTTGGTGGAGTACTCGAAACAGCGCAACAGGGCACACAGGTCTCGCATGGAGGCCCAGTCATTGGTGGTGAAGTGGGGCTGATCCGCAGTGCGACTGACCTGTGCGTGCTGCAGCTGAAACTCCACTATGGCCTGCTGTTGCTCGCACAGTCTGTCCAGCATGTGCAAGGTGGAGTTCCACCTGGTGGGCACATCGCATATGAGGCGGTGAGCAGGAAGGTCGAAGTTACGCTGTAGCGCAGACAGGCGTGCAGCAGCAGGGTGTGAACGCCGGAAGCGCGAACAGACGGCCCGCACTTTATGCAGCAGCTCTGACATGTCGGGGTAGTTGCGAATTAACTTCTGCACCACCAAATTCAGCACATGCGCCAGGCAAGGGATGTGCGTCAAACCGGCTAGTCCCAGAGCTGCAACGAGATTTCGCCCATTATCGCACACCACCAGGCCGGGCTTGAGGCTCACCGGCAGCAACCACTCGTCGGTCTGTTGTTCTATACCCCGCCACAACTCCTGTGCGGTGTGGGGCCTGTCCCCCAAACATATGAGTTTCAGAACGGCCTGCTGACGTTTACCCCGGGCTGTGCTGAAGTTGGTGGTGAAGGTGTGTGGCTGACTGGATGAGCAGGTGGAAGAAGAGGAGGAGGAAGCTGAGTAGGAGGAGGAGGAGACAGGAGGCAAAGAATGTTGCCCTGCGATCCTTGGCAGCGGAAGGACGTGCGCCAAACAGCTCTCCGCCTGGGGCTCAGCCGCCACTACATTTACCCAGTGTGCAGTTAGGGAGATATAGCGTCCCTGGCCGTGCTTACTGGTCCACGTATCTGTGGTTAGGTGGACCTTGCCACAGATGGCGTTGCGCAGTGCACACTTGATTTTATCGGACACTTGGTTGTGCAGGGAAGGCACGGCTCTCTTGGAGAAGTAGTGCCGGCTGGGAACAACATACTGTGGGACAGCAAGCGACATGAGCTGTTTGAAGCTGTCTGTGTCCACCAGCCTAAATGACAGCATTTCATAGGCCAGTAGTTTAGAAATGCTGGCATTCAGGGCCAGGGATCGAGGGTGGCTAGGTGGGAATTTACGCTTTCTCTCAAATGTTTGTGAGATGGAGAGCTGAACGCTGCCATGTGACATGGTTGAGATGCTTGGTGACGCAGGTGGTGGTGTTGGTGGTACATTCCATGTTTGCTGGGCGGCAGGTGCCAACGTTCCTCCAGAGGCGGAGGCGGAGGAAGAGGCCGAGGCGGCGGCAGCAGCAGAAGAGGCCGAGGCGGCAGCAGCAGAAGAGGTAGCAGGGGGAGCCTGAGTGACTTCCTTGTTTTTAAGGTGTTTACTCCACTGCAGTTCATGCTTTGCATGCAGGTGCCTGGTCATGCAGGTTGTGCTAAGGTTCAGAACGTTAATGCCTCGCTTCAGGCTCTGATGGCACAGCGTGCAAACCACTCGGGTCTTGTCGTCAGCACATTGTTTGAAGAAGTGCCATGCCAGGGAACTCCTTGAAGCTGCCTTTGGGGTGCTCGGTCCCAGATGGCGGCGGTCAGTAGCAGGCGGAGTCTCTTGGCGGCTGGTGTTCTGATTTTGCCCACTGCTCCCTCTTTTGCTACGCTGTTGGCTCGGTCTCACCACTGCCTCTTCCTCCGAACTGTGAAAGTCAGTGGCACGACCTTCATTCCATGTGGGGTCTAGGACCTCATCGTCCCCTGCATCGTCTTCCACCCAGTCTTGATCCCTGACCTCCTGTTCAGTCTGCACACTGCAGAAAGACGCAGCAGTTGGCACCTGTGTTTCGTCATTATCAGAGACGTGCTGAGGTGGTATTCCCATGTCCTCATCATCAGGAAACATAAGTGGTTGTGCGTTAGTGCATTCTATCTCTTCCATCCCTGGGGAAGGGCTAGGTGGATGCCCTTGGGAAACCCTGGCAGCAGAGTCTTCAAACAGCATAAGAGACTGCTGCATAACTTGAGGCTCAGACAGTTTCCGTGATATGCATGGGGGTGATGTGACAGACTGATGGGCTTGGTTTTCATGCGCCATCTGTGCGCTTTCTGCAGAAGACTGGGTGGGAGATAATGTGAACGTGCTGGATGCACTGTCGGCCACCCAATTGACTAATGCCTGTACCTGCTCAGGCCTTACCATCCTTAGAACGGCATTGGGCCCTACCAAATATCCCTGTAAATTCTGGCGGCTACTGGGACCTGAGGTAGTTGGTACACTAGGACGTGTGGCTGTGGCAGAACGGCCACGTCCTCTCCCAGCACCAGAGGGTCCACTAACACCACCACGACCATGTCCACGTCTGCGTCCCTTACTACACTGCGTGCAGAATTATTAGGCAAATGAGTATTTTGACCACATCATCCTCTTTATGCATGTTGTCTTACTCCAAGCTGTATAGGCTCGAAAGCCTACTACCAATTAAGCATATTAGGTGATGTGCATCTCTGTAATGAGAAGGGGTGTGGTCTAATGACATCAACACCCTATATCAGGTGTGCATAATTATTAGGCAACTTCCGTTCCTTTGGCAAAATGGGTCAAAAGAAGGACTTGACAGGCTCAGAAAAGTCAAAAATAGTGAGATATCTTGCAGAGGGATGCAGCACTCTTAAAATTGCAAAGCTTCTGAAGCGTGATCATCGAACAATCAAGCGTTTCATTCAAAATAGTCAACAGGGTCGCAAGAAGCGTGTGGAAAAACCAAGGCGCAAAATAACTGCCCATAAACTGAGAAAAGTCAAGCGTGCAACTGCCAAGATGCCACTTGCCACCAGTTTGGCCATATTTCAGAGCTGTAACATCACTGGAGTGCCCAAAAGCACAAGGTGTGCAATACTCAGAGACATGGCCAAGGTAAGAAAGGCTGAAAGACGACCACCACTGAACAAGACACACAAGCTGAAACGTCAAGACTGGGCCAAGAAATATCTCAAGACTGATTTTTCTAAGGTTTTATGGACTGATGAAATGAGAGTGAGTCTTGATGGGCCAGATGGATGGGCCCGTGGCTGGATTGGTAAAGGGCAGAGAGCTCCAGTCCGACTCAGACGCCAGCAAGGTGGAGGTGGAGTACTGGTTTGGGCTGGTATCATCAAAGATGAGCTTGTGGGGCCTTTTCGGGTTGAGGATGAAGTCAAGCTCAACTCCCAGTCCTACTGCCAGTTTCTGGAAGACACCTTCTTCAAGCAGTGGTACAGGAAGAAGTCTGCATCCTTCAAGAAAAACATGATTTTCATGCAGGACAATGCTCCATCACACGCGTCCAAGTACTCCACAGCGTGGCTGGCAAGAAAGGGTATAAAAGAAAAAAATCTAATGACATGGCCTCCTTGTTCACCTGATCTGAACCCCATTGAGAACCTGTGGTCCATCATCAAATGTGAGATTTACAAGGAGGGAAAACAGTACACCTCTCTGAACAGTGTCTGGGAGGCTGTGGTTGCTGCTGCACGCAATGTTGATGGTGAACAGATCAAAACACTGACAGAATCCATGGATGGCAGGCTTTTGAGTGTCCTTGCAAAGAAAGGTGGCTATATTGGTCACTGATTTGTTTTTGTTTTGTTTTTGAATGTCAGAAATGTATATTTGGGAATGTTGAGATGTTATATTGGTTTCACTGGTAAAAATAAATAATTGAAATGGGTATATATTTGTTTTTTGTTAAGTTGCCTAATAATTATGCACAGTAATAGTCACCTTCACACACAGATATCCCCCTAAAATAGCTAAAACTAAAAACAAACTAAAAACTACTTCCAAAAATATTCAGCTTTGATATTAATGAGTTTTTTGGGTTCATTGAGAACATGGTTGTTGTTCAATAATAAAATTAATCCTCAAAAATACAACTTGCCTAATAATTCTACACTCCCTGTAGTTGTTTTCCTCATTGCTACCAGTCACCACAATAAGAAAAATATTATTCGGGCCAATGTATTGAATTAAAATTCAGGCCTTTTTTTACAGACACCTAACACTGTCTGGCTATCTATTTAGGTACCGTATTACACTAATACAGGCACACAAGTAATGACAGATTTGGTTGAATATAAATGTGAGGCCTATTTTTTACGCGCTGTGTGACAGATATACCTTTAATCACAGAATTAGACTTGTATCTGCACGGTAGCGTGTGTGTTAAGTTTTTCAGAATGACACTATCAGCACCTTGAATCTAAGATATCCTTTTTGGGATAGATTTAAAGTAGGCCTGATATAGCAGAAACTACTAATTTTGAGAATAGCAAATTTGGGAATAGTTTTTCAACCCAGAACAAAAACTGTGCTTTTACGGTCACTACAAATAATTTGACCAGCTAAAACAGTACAGATTTGGTTGAATATAAATGTGAGGCCTATTTTTTACGCGCTGTGTGACAGATATACCTTTAATCACAGAATTAGACTTGTATCTGCACGGTAGCGTGTGTGTTAAGATTTTCAGAATGACACTATCAGCACCTTGAATCTAAGATATCCTTTTTGGGATAGATTTAAAGTAGGCCTGATATAGCAGAAACTACTAATTTTGAGAATGGCAAATTTGGGAATAGTTTTTCAACCCAGAACAAAAACTGTGCTTTTACGGTCACTACAAATAATTTGACCAGCTAAAACAGTACAGATTTGGTTGAATATAAATGTGAGGCCTATTTTTTACACGCTGTGTGACAGATATACCTTTAATCACAGAATTAGACTTGTATCTGCACGGTAGCGTGTGTGTTAAGATTTTCAGAATGACACTATCAGCACCTTGAATCTAAGATATCCTTTTTGGGATAGATTTAAAGTAGGCCTGATATAGCAGAAACTACTAATTTTGAGAATAGCAAATTTGGGAATAGTTTTTCAACCCAGAACAAAAACTGTGCTTTTACGGTCACTACAAATAATTTGACCAGCTAAAACAGTACAGATTTGGTTGAATATAAATGTGAGGCCTATTTTTTACGCGCTGTGTGACAGATATACCTTTTATCACAGAATTAGACTTGTATCTGCACTGTAGCGTGTGTGTTAAGTTTTTCAGAATGACACTATCAGCACCTTCAATCTAAGATATCCTTTTTGGGATAGATTTAAAGTAGGCCTGATATAGCAGAAACTACTAATTTTGAGAATGGCAAATTTGGGAATAGTTTTTCAACCCAGAACAAAAACTGTGCTTTTACGGTCACTAAATATAACTTGCCCAGCTAAAACTGTACTGATTTGGAGGAATAGAAATGTCAGGCCTATTTTTTAGGCGCTGGGTGACAGGCTCAACTTGCCCCTGATGTAGTATATGGCCAAAAAATAACCACACTATTGATGGTTAAATGCACTTGGGAGACACAGGCTCAGCCTGCACCTGATGTAGTATATGGCCAAAAAATAACCACACTGTTGATGGTTAAATGCACTTGGGTGACACAGGCTCAGCCTGCACCTGATGTAGTATATGGCCAAAAAATAACCACACTGTTGATGGTTAAATGCACTTGGGTGACACAGGCTCAGCCTGCACCTGATGTAGTATATGGCCAAAAAATAACCACACTGTTGATGGTTAAATGCACTTGGGTGACACAGGCTCAGCCTGCACCTGATGTAGGATATAGCAAAAAATAACCACACTATTGATGGTTAAATGCACTTGGTGGTAGCTTGTGCAGGCGCACCACAAGCCACAAAATGGCTTTTACGAAAATGTTCGAGTTCGGGTCCGTGTCACGGACACCCCAAAATTCGGTACGAACCCGAACTATACAGTTCGGGTTCGCTCATCCCTAACCCTAACCTAATTGCAGAGGCACTAGGGGCACTATGGGGGTGGGGGAGGACTGGAGCAGAAAGAGGAGGAGTACTGAAAGGCATAGTAATAAAAGTGGAGAGGCGGCCATTATTTTAATAACAAAGAGGGGGACATTATATTAATAATAAAGAGGGGGACATTATATTAACCCCTTAAGGACGCAGGGCGTACCGGTACGCCCTATTTCCCGAGTCCTTAAGGACTCAGGACGTACCGGTACGTCCTAACTTGAAATCGGTATTCCGGCGCCCCAGGGGTTAATCGGAACGGGATTTCGGCTGAAATTATTCAGCCGGCATCCTGTGACAACGCCAGGGGGGGTCATGTGACCCCCCCTATCGGCGATCGCCGCAAACCGCAGGTCAATTCAGACCTGCGGTTTGTTGCGCTTTTTGCAGTTTCTGATCCCCGCGGTCCCTGACCGCGGGGATCAGAAATCTTAGTGTCCCTCAAACAGATTTTACACCCCCCCCTGCACCCCTGCATGATTTTTTGCCGGCGGGTGGTGCAGGGGGGGGGAGTTGTGTGCGGTGGGGGCGGTGCGGGAGGCGGGCGGTGCGGCAGGCGGGATCGCGATCCCCCGCCCGCCTCCCCTTGAAAATTCGTTGGTGTTCAGTGGGTATACCAGGGTGCCAGCACATTGCTGGCACCCTGGTATAGACGGCTGACATCGGTGATGCGATGTCAGCCGTTTAACCCTTTCCATACAGCGGTCCGTACGGTCCATACCGCTGTATGGAAAAAGTTAACAGTAAGAGGGAGCTCCCTCCCTCTCCCATCGGGGGGCTGCAGTGCCTTTGCAGCCCCCCGATGGGGAGGGAGAGAGCCCCCAGACAGCCCCCCGACAGATCCCCTCCTTACCCTTCCCCGTCTGCGCAGTTCTGACCAGTACTGAGCAGACGGGGAAGGTTCCCATGGCAACAGGACGCTGTCTCAGGCATCCTGCTGTCCATGGTGCTGAACAGATCTGTGCTAAAAGGCATAGATCTGTTCAGACAAAGTGTAAAATACAGTACAGTACAATATATATTGTACTGTACTGTATTATACAGACATCAGACCCACTGGATCTTCAAGAACCAAATGGGTCTGGGTCAAAAAAAAGTGAAAAAAAGTGAAAAAAAAGGAAAAATCAAAAAACACATTTATCACTGATTAAAAATGGAAAAAATAAAATTCCCTACACATGTTTGGTATCGCCGCGTCCGTAACGACCTGATCTATAAAACGGTCATGATACTTTCCCCGCACGGTGAACGCCATAAAAATAAAAAAAATAAAAACTATAAGGAAATTGAAATTTTGCCCACCTTACTTCCCAAAAAAGGTAATAAAAGTGATCAAAAAAGTCGCATGTACGCCAAAATAGTGCCAATCAAACCGTCATCTAATCCCGCAAAAATCATACCCTACCCAAGATAATCACCCAAAAACTGAAAAAACTATGGCTCTCAGACTATGGAAACACTAAAACATGATTATTTTTGTTTCAGAAATGAAATCATTGTGTAAAACTTAAATAAATAAAAAAAAGTATACATATTAGGTATCTCCGCGTCTGTATCGACCGGCTCTATAAAAATATCACATGACCTAACCCCTCAGGTGACCACCGTAAAAAAATAAAAATAAAAACGGTGTAAAAAAAGCCATTTTTTGTCATCTTACGTCATAAAAAGTGTAATAGCAAGCGATCAAAAAGTCATGTGCACCCCAAAATAGTGCCAATCAAACCGTCATCTCATCCTGCAAAAAATGAGACCCTACTTAAGATAATCGCCCAAAAACTGAAAAAACTATGGCTCTTAGACTATGGAGACACTAAAAAAAAACTTTTACATAAATAAAAAAAATTGTATACATATTAGGTATCGCCGCGTCCGTGACAACCTGCTCTATAAAATTACCACATGATCTAACCTGTCAGATGAATTTTGTAAATAACAAAAAAAAAAACGTGCCAAAAAATCTATTTCTTGTTACCTTGCCGCACAAAAAAGTGTAATATAGAGCAACCAAAAATCATATGTACCCTAAACTAGTACCAACAAAACTGCCACCCTATCCCGAAGTTTCTAAAATGGGGTCACTTTTTTGGAGTTTCTACTCTGGGGGTGCGTCAGGGGGGCTTCAAATGGGACATGGTGTCAATAAAACCAGTCCAGCAAAATCTGCCTTCCAAAAACCGTATGGCATTCCTTTCCTTCTGCGCCCTGCCGTGTGCCCGTACAGCGGTTTACGACCACATATGGGGTGTTTCTGTAAACTACAGAATCAGAGCCATAAATAATGAGTTTTGTTTGGCTGCTAACCCTTGCTTTGTAACTGGAAAAAAAATATTAAAATGGAAAATCTGCCAAAAAAGTGAAATTCTCAAATTTCATCCCCATTTGCCAATAACTCTTGTGCAACACCTAAAGGGTTAACGAAGTTTGTAAAATCAGTTTTGAATACCTTGAGGGGTGTAGTTTTTAGAATGGGGTCATTTTTGGGCGGTTTCTATTATGTAAGCCTCGCAAAATGACTTCAGACCTGTAGTGGTCCCTAAAAATTTGGGTTTTGTAAATTTCTGAAAAATTTAAAGATTTGCTTCTAAACTTCTAAGCCTTGTAACATCCCCAAAAAATAAAATATCATTCCCAAAATGCTACAGACATGAAGTAGACATATGGGGAATGTAAAGTCATCACCATTTTTGGGGGTATTACTATGTATTACAGAAGTAGAGAAACTGAAACTTTGAAATTTGCAAATTTTTCAAAATTTTTGGTAAATATGGTATTTTTTTATGGAAAAAAATTAACTTTTTTGACCAAATTTTAGCAGTGTCATGAAGTACAATATGTGACGAAAAAACATTCTCAGAACGGCCTGGGTAAGTCAAAGCGTTTTAAAGTTATCAGCACTTAAAGTGACACTGGTCAGATTTGCAAAAAATGGCCAAGTCCTTAAGGTGAAATAGGGCTGAGTCCTTAAGGGGTTAATAATAAAGAGGGGGCCATTATATTAATAATAAAGAGGGGGCCAATACATTATTATTAATATAATGTCCCCCTCTTTATTATTAATATAATGTCCCCCTCTTTATTATTAATATAATGGCCCCCTCTTTATTATTAATGTAATGGCCCTTCTTTATTATTAATATAATGGCCCCCTCTTTGTTATTAAAGAGGGGGCATCACATTAATAATAAAGAGGGGGCCATCAAATTAATAATAAAGAGGGGGCCATTATATTAATAATAAAGAGGGGGACAATACATTATTATTAATATAATGCCCCCCTCTTTATTATTAATGTAATGGCCCCCTCTTTATTATTATTGTGATGGCCCCCTCTTTATTATTATTGTGATGGCCCCCTCTTTATTATCAATATAATAACCCACTATTTGTTAAAATAATGGCCCCCTCTTTGTTATTAAAGAGGGGGCCATCACATTAATAATAAAGAGGGGGCCATTATATTAATAATAAAGAGGGGGCCATTATATTAATAATAAAGAGGGGGTCATTATATTAATAATAAAGAGGGGGACATTATATTAATAATAAAGAGGGGGCCATTATATTAATAATAAAGGGGGGGCCATTATATTAATAATAAAGAGGGGGACATTATATTAATAATAAAGAGGGGGCCATTATATTAATAATAAAGGGGGGGTCATTATATTAATAATAAAGAGGGGGCCATTATATTAATAATAAAGAGGGGGACATTATATTAATAATAAAGAGGGGGCCATTATATTAATAATAAAGAGGGGGACATTATATTAATAATAAAGGGGGGGCCATTATAATATACAGGGGGAATAATATTATGGGGAATGGGGGACTATCTGTATGGCTCTAGCACAGTATTGGGGGACAGGAGGATGAGCTGTTGAGACACCAGGAAGGAGAGGATGATAGTAAAGTGAGGAACCTAATTTTTTTTCTGTGAAACTCTGCAGAGACGAGAAGCGGCTGAAAGAAGGCATCATGGCGGTCTTATCTCTGAATGAAGACGTTGAGGAAAGTCTACATTACAGGAGACGTCACTGGATGTAACAGGTATGGTGCGGCATTCTACTCTAATAATAATGATGTCCACATATCTGTTTCACGGTAGGGTTGGGGGAAGAGATTGAGAATTTGTCCCACCCTGCTGCATCCTGGCCCCAGACTTCAGGTCACAATGTGTGTGTTCTGAATTCTGGGGCCTCACACCCATCTACTACATTATCTGTACTCAGAAAGTTATCACTGTGTTATCTGAGGTGTTACATAGGACTGCTAGTGATCTACTACAGTATCTGTTAAAAGAGTGCAGCCAGCCAGTCGCAGGGGGGACACGTGAGGTTCACGGTGGACTGATGAGGGGCCTAATAATATAACACACAGTTCATCAGTTTACTCACAGTTAGCAGATAGCCTCCCTGGGCTGGCAGCACATTGCTCAGGTGGACAGCACGAAATCCTCCGGGGCACACTCTGTGGTAGGAAGCATCAGCCAAGATGGTGGTTGAAGTGCCCTTGATGTTAAGGGTGCTTAGGGTGCTTGTTGCGGCTGAGTTCCTTGATGTTTTTTGTCGTGACGCCAGTACCGTTAATAGTGGTACAACCATAGGTAGTAATAATGAGGTAGACAGTGGTAAGATGCAACTCACAACTTTTACTTTGGATGTCTTTCAGTTGCAGTAGTACAATTATGCAGTCTTTAGATGATACAGAGGTAATTCTGCAAATCCACTGTTTAAGGCTTGTCAGGTTTTTGTGGTTTTGGAGCAGTGGGTTAGGTGTACCTGGTTCCTTTAGATGCTTTGGATCCTATTCCTTGTCTTTCCCTACAAGCTAAATATTTTTAGACAGGAAAACTCAACTGTCCCTTAGAAGGTTGGTGTGGCTGCCTGAAGCTATAAAACCTCCACCATGCAAAGGTGTCTGTGGCCCTTAATAATGGCTCTTATCATTAATGAATTTTTGGCTTGCCCCGGGTGCTGGCAACCCACGCTACGCCACTGAGTCAAGGAATAGTTTATATAGCATTCACAAACACTAAGGACCATCCAGGTTCTTCTTCTGAGAACCTGCTGTTTCTGCAGCCATCTAAAAAGTACTAATTGGCTCTTTGTGATCTTCATGTTGCACTAGATCGACATCCATGTAGAAAGCCAAAAAGTTAATGACACAAGAAAGAGCCTGAAGTCAAATTTCACAACAGATTCCCATAAAAAAATCTGTGGGATATGTCACTGGAAAACATCAACTGGAAATAAAAGTTGCTAATGCTAAGACTGAGCACAACCTTTCCCCTGGGAGAGAGAAATCCAAGCCTATTACACTGATGCAAAGTGAACGGGGGACAATGATCGCTAACACAGTCAATCCTCCCTCATTCAGTTCTATTGATTATTGCCAGCACATCACTGATTACACAGATGTACCGATGATTCTGATAAAAAATGCAAATCACCTGAAAAACGAATGATTTCTGATTTACCAGCTGATCATTAGCACAAGTATACTGGCCACTTTTCAGGTTTGAGCTTTCCTATGAACAACCTATTCCCAGTAATTGGCCAAAAAGATTGTGCAGTGTTACAGTGACATTTCGATGACATTGACCGCGGACCAAACTAATTCCAGCATGCTATATTCTCCGGGATAACAGAAACGCACTTTTACACTCCAAGGAATAAATGTGTGCAGCTACTTGCAGGACAAATATCACTTGTATATGTTTATAATTCACCAAACTGGTTTGGAACAAACAGACAGAAACTGAGCTTCTGTGAAAAAAAGTCCAAAGCGGTGTATTCTTGCAGCACAAAATGGCGTCTGCACTATATACAGTGGATATAAAAAGTCTACACACTCCTGTTAAAATGTCAGGTTTCTGTGATGTAAAAAAATGAGACAAAGATAAATCATTTCAGAACTTTTTCCACCTTTAACGTGACCTATAAACTGTACAACTCAATTGAAAAACAAACTGAAATCATTTAGGTAGAGGGAAGAAAAAATATGAAAATAAAATACTATGGTTCCATAAGTGTGCACACCCTTAAACTAATACTTTGTTGAAGCACCTTTTGATTTTATTACAGCACTCAGTCTTTTTGGGTATGAGTCTATCAGCATGGCACATTTTGACTTGGCAAGATTCGCCCACTCTTCTTTGCAAAAACACTCTAAATCAGATTGCGAGGGCATCTCCTGTGCACAGCCCTCTTCAGATCACCCCACAGATTTTCAATCAGATTCAGGTCTGGGCTCTGACTGGGCCATTCCAAAACTTTAATCTTCTTCTGGTGAAGCCATTCCTTTGTTGATTTGGATGTATGCTTTGGGTCGTTGTCATGCTGAAAGATGAAGTTCCTCCTTATGTTCAGATTTCTAGCAGAAGCCTGAAGGTTTTGTGCCAATATTGACTGGTATTTGGAACTGTTCATAATTCCCTCTAGCCAGGGGCGTAACTAGAAGTGACTGGGCCCCACAGCAAATATTTGTAAGGGCCCCTCCAGCGCGCTTCCCTCCTCCTGTGTAAACCCCACTCCTTTGGCACAGTGTAGCGGTATACTGTATATTGTGTGGCACAGTGGATGCTATATGTGTATAACATAAACATATTTCATATGAAAACTTAGTTACTTGACCCTTGGGGATCTCGGACGCCACTTCAACACTTGGCCCGGGGCTCGGCGGAGCTGATGTTGTGCTTGATCCTAATGAGAAAGATTTCATAATAAGGATTTGGAGAAGGGGCAGAGGGATAGCAGAGCAGGGAGAGGATGTTGCTGCTACTAGGGGGTCATACCATGGGGAGTAATAAAGCCCACTATAATGCCCCCCCAGTAGTAATAATTCTCCTTATAATGTGACAGTGCAAAAATACCCCCTTGTAATGCCCCCAGTTGAGCTAATGTCCCCATAATGTCCCAGTATAAAATACCCCTATATAGTGCCCCTAGTAAATTTCCCCATAGTGCTCCTTTCCCCCCTTCCTGCTAGTGCCCCCCATAATGTACCAGTATAAAATGCCCCATATATAGTGCCCCAGTAGATGCCCCTCAGTGTACGGCCTCTGATAGGCTGCCGGCCTAGTGTCCCCCATAATGCCCCCCAATAATGTGCCAGTAAGTTTCCCCATAGATGCCCCCCCATCATGTGCCAGTATCAAGTGCCCTCTCCTCCCCCCCACATGTCCCAGTATCATAGTACCATCTCCCCCCCAATGTGCCAGTATCAAGTGCCTCTCTCCTTCCCACCCCCCATGTGCCAGTATCATAGTGCCAAACCCCCCCATGTGCCAGTATCAAGTGCCTCTCTCTTCCTCCCCCATGTCCCAGTATCATAGTGCCATCCCCCCCCCCCCAAAAAAAGTGGCAGTATCAAGTGCCCCCCCCCATGTGCCAGTATCATAGTGCCAAACCCACCCATTTGCCAGTATCAAGTGCCAACCCCCCCCACATGCCAGTATCAAGTGCCTCTCTCCTCCCCCCCATGTCCCAGTATCATAGTGCCATCCCCCCACCCCAATGTGCCAGTATCAAGTGCCTCTCTCCTTCCCACCCCCCATGTGCCAGTATCATAGTGCCAAACCCCCCCATGTGCCAGTATCAAGTGCCTCTCTCTTCCCCCCCATGTCCCAGTATCATAGTGCCATCTCCCCCCCAAAAGTGAAAGTATCAAGTGCCTCTCCCCCCCATGTGCCAGTATCATAGTGCCAAACCCACCCATGTGCCAGTATCAAGTGCCAACCCCCCCCCACATGCCAGTATCAAGTGCCTCTCTCCTCCCCCCATGTCCCAGTATCATAGTGCCATCTCCCCCCCCCCCGCAAAAAAAGTGCCAGTATCAAGTGCCTCTCTCCCTCCCCCCCATGTGCCAGTATCAGGGGCCAACCCCTCTCCCCCCCTCCATGTGCCAGTATCAGGTGCCTCTCTCCCCCCCCATGTGCCAGTATCAGGTGCCAACCCCCCTCCCCCCCAGGTGCCAGTATCAGGTGCCTCCCCCCCCATGTGCCAGTATCAGGTGCCAACCCCCCTCCCCCCCAGGTGTCAGTATCAAGTGCCTCTCTCCTCCCCCCCATGTCCCAGTATCATAGTGCCATCTCCCCCACAAAAAAAGTGCCAGTATCAAGTGCCTCTCTCCCTCCCCCTCCCCATGTGCCAGTATCAGGTGCCTCTCCCCCCCCATGTGCCAGTATCAGTATTTGTTGTCACATGTACCACACAGCCAGTACTTGCCAGATATTCCTGCAGCTCCTTTAATGTTGCTGTAGGCTTCTTGGTAGCCTTCCAGACCAGTTTTCTTCTCGTCTTTTTATAAATTTTGGAGGGACGTCCAGTTCTTGGTAATGTCACTGTTGTGTCATATTTTCTCCACTTGATGATGACTGTCTTCACTGTATTCCATGGTATATGTAATGCATTGGAAATTCTTTTGAACCCTTCTCCTGACTGACACCTTTTAACAATGAGATCCCTCTGATGTTTTGGAAGCTCTCTGTGGACCATGGCTTTTGCTGTGGGATGCGACTAAGGCTACTTTCACACTAGCGGCAGGACGGATCCCACAGGCTGTTCACCCTGTCAGATCCGTCCTGTCGCTATTTCGCAGTGCCCCCGGACCGCTGCTCCTTCCCCATTGACTATAATGGGGACGGGGCGGAGCTCCGGCGCAGCATGGCAGTTCGCGGTGAGAGGCTGCCGGACTAAAAAGTCGGACATGCAGTACTTTTAGTCCGGTGGCCTTTCGCCGTGCACTGCCGCTCTGCGCCGAAGCTCCGCTCCCGTCCCCATTATAGTCAATGGGGACGGAGCGGCGGTCCGGTGGCACGGCGAAATAGCGGCAGGACGTATCCGACAGGGTGAACAGTTTGTCGGATCCGTCCTGCCGGTAGTGTGAAAGTAGCCTAAGAAAATTTCAGGAAAGACCAACTAGAGCAGCTGAACTTTATTTGGGGTTAATCAGAGGCACTTTAAATGATGTAAGGTGTATGGTGACTCCTATTTAACATGATTTTGAATATGATTGCTTAATTCTGAACACAGCTACATCCCCAGTTATTAAAGGGTGTGCACACTTATGCAACCACATTATTTTGTTTGTTTTTTGTTTTCTTTCCTCCACCTAAAAGATTTTAGTTTGTTTTTCAATTGAATGGTACAGTTTATAGGTCACATTAAAGGTGGAAAAAGTTCTGAAATGATTTATCTTTGTCTCATTTTTTACATCACAGATACCTGACATTTTAACAGGGGTGTGTAGACTTTTTATATCCACTGCATGTGTTTAGTTCTTTTTTTCTTTATTTGGCATTAATGGCAGTCAAGCTTATCCCAAAGGGGTCCTGAAAAGGGGTTCACCCAGCTTCCACTCTGCCTTCGCAACTGTCCCTGCCTCTGTCCCTTTCTCAGCAGACTGTCCTGCTCACGGCGGTTGGCGGATAGAGCGGGATATCGGGAAGAGGGGGGCTTTGGGCGGAGCAGTAATTCTACAAACACAGCGAGAAGTGATGACTTCTGTCATCACATTTCGCGACATTACTAGCTATAGCTGGCAGACGGACGGGTAGGAGCAGCTCTACAGAATCCATCACATTGTAGGAGTGCTGCTCTTTCCTGGATCTCTGCCAGCTAGGAGCAGCGCTTCTACAAAAACACAGCAAGATGTGATGACAGAAGTACAGTGTTCATTTTAGGACATGGGAAATGAACACCGTACAGAAGTGATCACATCACTTCTCGTGGTAGTATTAGCCCCCTTTCACACGGGCGAGTTTTCCGCGCGGGTGTAATGCGTGAGGTGAACGCATTGCGCCCGCACTGAATCCGGACCCATTTATTTCTATGGGCTGTGCACATGAGCGGTGATTTTCACGCATCACCTGCGCGTTGCGTGAAAATCGCAGCATGCTCTTCTTTGTGCGTTTTCCACGCAACGCAGGCCCCATAGAAGTGAATGGGGCTGCGTGAAAATCGCAAGCATCCACAAGCAAGTGCGGATGCGGTGCAATTTTCACGCACGGTTGCTAGGAGACGATCGGGATGGGGACCCGATCTTTATTATTTTCCCTTATAACATGGTTATAAGGGAAAATAATAGCATTCTTAATACAGAATGCATAGTACAATAGGGCTGGAAGGGTTGAAAAAAAATAAAAAATAATTTAAGTCACCTTAATCCCCTTGCTCGCACAGCCCGGCTTCTCTTCTGTCTTCTTCCTTGCTGTGCACAGGAAAAGGACCTGTGGTGACGTCACTGCGGTCATCACATGGTCCGTCACATGATCCATCGCCATTGTGATGGATAATGTGATGGACCATGTGATGAGCGCAGTGACGTCATCAAAGGTCCTATTCCTCAAAGAACAAGACAGAAGAGAAGCCGGGCTGCGCGAGCAAGTGGATTAAGGTGAGTTAAATATTTTTTTATTTTTTTTTAACCCCTCCAGCCCTATTGTACTATGCATTCTGTATTAAGAATGCTATTATTTTCCCTTATAACCATGTTATAAGGGAAAATAATAAAATCTACACAACACCTAACCCAAACCCGAACTTCTGTGAAGAAGTCCGGGTTCAGGTCTGGGTACCAAACATGCAGAGTTTTCTCACACGCATGCAAAACGCATTACAATGTTTTGCACTCGCGCAGAAAAATCACGCATTTTCCCGCAACGCACCCGCATCTTATCCGGGCCAAAAACATGACGCCCGTGTGAAAGAGGCGTTAGTGTATGACCGGCAATCAGCGAATTCTCTGGCAACTATTTGAAAAATCTCCTTATATAATATAACAATTATTGAATGAAAATGAAAAAAAGCGTTTCTGAAACATGTTTTCATTGGAAGTCATGTGATGTAACCATTTAATTTGATCTCCTAGGAGAGAAACAAACACTAATATCATGTGATGAGGTGTCATGTGCCTAGATTTCCTAAATAAGGGTACTTTCACACTTGCGGCAGAGTGATCCGGCAAGCAGTTCCGTCGCCGGAACTGCCTGTCTGATCAGACAATCTGCATGCCAACGGACAGCATTTGTAAACAGATCCAGATCCGTCTTACAAATGCATTGCAAGAAAAGATCCGCCTCTCCGGATGTCATTTTTACCGGTCTGCGCATGTGAAGGACGGATCCGGCATTGCGGTATTTTTAATGCCGGATCCGGCACTAATACATTTGAAAGTAAATTAATGCCGGATCCGGCATTCCGGCAACTGATCCGGAATTTTGATTGACAAAATAATGTTTGTCTAAAATAAAAACAATAAGATCCCCAACAGACACAATAAAATCTAAATGAATAAATAGAGCGATTGGCAAACATGGCTCCCGCTTGCATGTGCAGCAGGCGTCATGGCCTGCGGGTCTCTGCTGTTTCAAACAGGGGAGACCCGCAGCTAATGACCGCGACTATCAAGTGATATAAAGACTTATAAAGTGGCATCTAAAGGGTGAAAAACCCAGGCTTCTTACCGGCATCTTCTGCAGCCAATGAGGATGCCGGTAATTGATTTCAATGCGCTGGGTCTCGCTGAAGAAACCCAGGGCATTGAAGCTGCAATTCTTATTTTGGCCAGAAGGTGGTAGGCCAACATGAGAAAAGGGGAATTCTGAACAATTAATGGATCTAAAAAATCCATGATTGTTCAAAATAAAAATATAGCATTTTGTAGGCTCAAATACGAGCTTCACAATCATAAATACATTTTTAAAAAGTTAAAAGATATAAAAAAAATTTTTTTTATATAAAAGTTCAAATCACCCCCTTTCCATAGAAAAAAAAATTAAATACATAAATAACAAAAAATATAAACAGCATGGGTAGAGATGAGTGAATCGAAGTTGACAAAGTGGAATTCAATCAAAATTTCAGGAAAAATTCGATTTGCACCGAATCTGAATTTCCTCACGCTTCCGGGTAATGAATCGCATTTATTCCTAAAATGTCTGCTGCACGTGTGAGGACATGGAGAAAGGATCACCCCTAATGTCATGCATGCAGCCAATCAGCAGCCAGCCAGCCCTGTGATCCCACAGCCCTATAAATAGCCTCAGCCATCTTGGATTCTGCCATTTTCCCATGTACTTAGTGCAGGGAGAGACGTCAGCAGGCGCTAGGGACAGTGCTAGGAAAAACTTCATTGTGCTAAAAAAACGATTTACAAGTACAGGGAAAGATTATTCAAGCTGTAGGGAAAGGATAGGGAGGGATCATTCCACAGCATTTAAGTTGAAAAGGGTTCAGTAGGGGAGGTTACAGCCTGGATAATAGGAACAATCATATTACAACTTGCTGCACTGACTGGGGATTCAAATTGCCATTATACAGCTCTGTAATTCTAGCAAACCGTTCTTGTCATTGGTGCGATATTTATACGTCTTATTTGCCCTTTTGCAGTGCAGTTATATGTTCTAAAGCATTTTTCGGCTTGTATTAGTGGGGGGAAAAAGGACTTATTAGCCATTGTGTGGTGAAGTGTGAAAATTACAGCCCTTTTTGGAGTGTATTAGTGGCAAAATATATATATTATTTGCCGTTCAGCTGTGCAGTTATATGTTCTAAAGCCCTTTTTGTTGTGTATTAGTGGCAAAAGAAAAATATATTTGACGTTTATAGGTGCAGTTATATGTTCTTAAGCCATTTTTGGTGTGTATTAGTGGAAAAAGAAAAATATATTTGCCGTTCAGCGGTGCACTTATATGTTCTAAAACCCTTTCTGGCGTGTATGAGTGTCAAAAGAAAAATGCATTTGCCGTTCAGTGGTGCAGTTATATGTTCTAAATCCCTTTTTGGCTTGTATTAGTGTAAAAAAGTAAAATATATTTGCCTTTCAGAGGTGCAGTTATATGTTCTAAAGCCCTTTTTGGCGTGCATTAGTGTCAAAAGAAAAATATATTTTCTGTTCAGAGGTGCAGTTATATGTTCTAAAGCCTTTTGTGGCGTGTATTAGTGGCAGAAGAAAAATAAATTGCCGTTCAGCGGTGCAGTTATATGTTCTAAATCCCTTTTTGGCGTGTATTAGTGTCAAAAGAAAATATATTTGCCGTTCAGAGGTGCAGTTATATGTTCTAAAGCCCTTTTTGGCCTATATTAGTGTCAAAAGAAAAAAAAATTGGCGTTCAGCGGTGCAGTTATATGTTCTAAAGCCCTTTTTGAAGTGTATTAGTGTCAAAAGTAAAATATATTTGCTGTTCAGAGGTGCAGTTATATGCTCTAAATCCATTTTTGGCGTGTATTAGTGCCAAAAGTAAAATATATTTGACATTCATAGGTGCAGTTATATGTTCTTAAGCCCTTTTTGGAGTGTATTAGTGGCAAAAGAAAAATATATTTGACGTTCAGCGTTGCACTTATATGTTCTAAAGCCCTTTCTGGCGTGTATGAGTGTCAAAAGAATAAAATATTTGCCATTCAGCGGTGCATTTATGTGTTCTAAAGCCCTTTTTGGCTTGTATTAGTGGCAAAAGAAAAATAATTTGGCCATTCAGCGGTGCAGTTATACAGTCAGGTCCATAAATATTGGGACAGCGACACAATTCTAACATTTCTGTCTCTATACACCACCAGAATGGATTTGAAATGAAACAAACAAGATGTGCTTTAACTGCAGACTGTCAGCTTTAATTTGAGGGTATTTACATCCAAATCAGGTGAACGGTGTAGGAATGACAACAGTTTGCATATGTGCCTCCCACTTGTTAAGGGGACCAAAAGTAACTGGACAGAATAATAATCATAAAATCAAACTTTCACTTTTTAATACTTGGTTGCAAATCCTTTGCAGTCAATTACAGCCTGAAGTCTGGAACGCATAGACATCACCAGTAGCTGGGTTTCATCCCTGGTGATGCTCTGCCAGGCCTCTACTGCAACTGTCTTCAGTTTCTGCTTGTTCTTGGGGCATTTTCCCTTCAGTTTTGTCTTCAGCAAGTGAAATGCATGCTCAATCGGATTCAGGTCAGGTGATTGACATGGCCATTGCATAACATTCCACTTCTTTCCCTTAAAAAACACTTTGGTTGCTTTTGCAGCATGCTTTGGGTCATTGTCCATCTGCACTGTGAAGAGCCATCCAATAAGTTCTGAAGCATTTGGCTGAAAATGAGCAGATAATATTGCCCAAAACACTTCAGAATTCATCCTGCTGCTTTTGTCAGCAGTCACATCATCAATAAATACAAGAGAACCATTTCCATTGGCAGCCATAGATGCCCACGCCATGACACTACCACCACTATGCTTCACTGATGAGGTGGTATGCTTAGGATCATGAGCAGTTGCTTTCCTTCTCCATACTCTTCTCTTCCCATCACTCTGGTACAAGTTGATCTTGGTCTCCTCTGTCCATAGGATGTTGTTCCAGAACTGTGAAGGCTTTTTTAGATGTCGTTTGGCAAACTCTAATCTGACCTTCCTGTTTTTGAGGCTTACCAATGGTTTACATCTTGTGGTGAACCCTCTGTATTCACTCTGGTGAAGTCTTCTCTTGATTGTTGAAGGGTGTTTTCTTCACCAGGGAAAGAATCCTTCGGTCATCCACCACAGTTGTTTTCCATGGTCTTCCGGGTCTTTTGGTGTTGCTGAGCTCACCAGTGCGTTCCTTCTTTTTAAGAATGTTCCAAACAGTTGTTTTGGCCACGTCTAATGTTCTATCTCTCTGGTGGGTTTGTTGTGTTTTTTCAGCATAATAATGGCTTGCTTCACTGATGGGACAGCTCTTTGGATCTCATCTTGAGAGTTGACAGCAACAGATTCCAAATGCAAATAGCACACTTGAAATGAGCTCTGGACCTTTTATCTGCACATTGTAATTGGGATAATGAGGGAATAACACACACCTGGCCATGAAACCGCTGAGAAGCCAATTGTCCCATTACTTTTGGTCCCTTAACAAGTGGGAGGCACATATGCAAACTGTTGTAATTCCTACACCATTCACCTGATTTGGATGTAAATACCCTCAAATTAAAGCTGACAGTCTGCAGGTAAAGCACATCTTGTTTGTTTCATTTCAAATCCATTGTGGTGGTGTATAGAGCCAAAAATGTTAGAATTGTGTCGGTGTCCCAATATTTATGGACCTGACTGTATGTTCTAAAGACTTTTGTGGCGTGTATTAGTATCAAAAGAAAAATGCATTTGCCATTCAGCGGTGCAGTTATATGTTCTGAATCCCTTTTTGGCTTGTATTAGTGTAAAAAACTATATATATTTGCTGTTCAGAGGTGCAGTTATATGTTCTAAAGCCCTTATTGGCATGTATTAGTGCCAAAAGTAAAATATATTTGCCGTTCAGAGGTGCAGTTATATGTTCTAAAGCCCTTTTTGGCGTGCATTAGTGTCAAAAGAAAAATATATTTGCTGTTCAGAGGTGCAGTTATATGTTCTAAAGCCTTTTGTGGCGTGTATTAGTATGAAAAGAAAAATGTATTTGACGTTCAGCAGTGCAGTTATATGTTCTAAGGCCCTTTTTGGCGTGTATTAGTGGCAAAAGAAAAAAAATTGCCGTTCAGCGGTGCAGTTATACAGTGGGATGCGAAAGTTTGGGCAACCTTGTTAATCGTCATGATTTTCCTGTATAAATCGTTGGTCGTTGGTTGTTACGATAAAAAATGTCAGTTAAATATATCATATAGGAGACACACACAGTGATATTTGAGAAGTGAAATGAAGTTTATTCGATTTACAGAAAGTGTGCTATAATTGTTTAAACAAAATTAGGCAGGTGCATAAATTTGGGCACTGTTGTCATTTTATTGATTCCAAAACCTTTAGAACTAATTATTGGAACTCAAATTGGCTTGGTAAGCTCAGTGACCCCTGACCTACATACACAGGTGAATCCAATTATGAGAAAGAGTATTTAAAGGGCTTCTGTCACCCCACTAAAGTCTTTTTTTTTTTTGGGCTAGTTAAATTACTTATACTGCGATATATGAAAATATAATGGTCTTACTTACTTTGATTCAGCAGTTTCTTCTAAAAACGAAGTTTTATAATATGTAAATTAGGTCTCTCAGAACTCCCTCAGTGCGCCTGCGCCGATGACATCACCGAAATAGAAGACGTCATCGGCGCAGGCGCACTGAGGGAGTGCTGAGGAGGCGAGCCTCCTCATCTCAGAGCGCCTGCGCCGAATGAACACAGGCGCGCGATTTTTTAAATGCCGACAGGGCTGGCCGGAGGAGGAGATCGCGGCTGGCCCTGTCAATCAACACGACGAGGGGGCGGTTTTCTGCAGCTGCTACCAGCAAGTAGCCGCCCTACTTGCTGGTAGAGACCTAATTTACATATTATAAAACTTCGTTTTTAGAAGAAACTGCTGAATCAAAGTAAGACCATTATATTTTCATATATCGCAATATAAGTAATTTAACTAGCCCAAAAAAAAATATATTACTTTAGTGGGGTGACAGAAGTAGCAACATGGGGGTCTCAAAGCAACTCTCAAATGACCTGAAGACAAAGATTGTTCACCATCATGGTTTAGGGGAAGATACAGAAATCTGCCTCAGAGATTTCAGCTGTCTGTTTCCACAGTTAGGAACATATTGAGGAAATGGAAGACCACAGGCTCAGTTCAAGTTAAGGCTCGAAGTGGCAGACCAAGAAAAATCTCGGATAGACAGAAGCGACGAATGGTGAGAACAGTCAGAGTCAACCCACAGACAAGCACCAAAGACCTATAACATCATCTTGCTGCAGATGGTGTCACTGTGCATCGTTCAACCATTCGGCGCACTTTACACAAGGAGATGCTGTATGCGAGAGTGATGCAGAGGAAGCCTTTTCTCCGCCCACAGCGCAAAAAGTGCTGCTTGAGGTGGGCTAAAGCACATTTGGACAAGCCAGCTTCATTTTGGAATAAGGTGCTGTGGACTGATGAAACTAAAATTTAGTTATTTGGCCATAACAAGGGGCATTATGCATGGAGGAAAAAGAACACAGCAATCCAAGAAAAACACCTGCTACCTACAGTAAAATATGGTGGTAGTTCCATCATGCTGTGGGGCTGTGTGGCCAGTTCAGGGACTGGGAATCTTGTCAAAGTTGAGGGACGCATGGATTCCACTCAGTATTAGCAGATTCTGGAGACCAATGTCCAGGAATCAGTGACAAAGCTGAAGCTGCGCCGGGGCTGGATCTTTCAATAAGACAACGACCCTAAACACTGCTCAAAATCCACTAAGGCATTTATGCAGAGGAACAAGTACAACATTCTGGAATGGCCATCTCAGTCCCCAGACCTGAATATAATTGAAAATCAGTGGTGTGACTTAAAGAGAGCTGTCCATGCTCGGAAGCCATCAAACCTGAATGAACTAAAGATGTTTTGTAAAGAGGAATGGTCCAAAATACCTTCAACCAGAATCCAGACTCTCATTGGAACCTACAGGAAGCGTTTAGAGCAGCGGTTCTCAACCTAGGGGTCGCGACCCCTTTGGGGGTCGATCGTCCCTTTCCGGGGGGTCGCCTGAGGCTTCCTATTGTGGGTCCAGGCCCGTCGCTAACAGACAGGCAAAACAAGCAATTGCTTGGGGCCCCGAGCTGGTTGGGACCCCGAGCTGGCCCGGGGCCAAGCAGAGCCGGTGCTTGTTTTGCGGCTGAGTAACTCAGAAGATCCGATGGTATATACCATCGGATCTGAGTTTTACGAGCTCAGTGAGATCGTAAAAACTCAAATCCGATGGTATATTCTAACCCCCAGGCGTTCCCATGGTGACAGGGACGCTTGCCTGGGGGTTAGAATATACAGGGTCACGCCGCTCACAGCAGTATATTTATAAACTAATCTCTAAGCTCTTTACTTGGATTATAATTTATTTGGATATGGGATATCTTACTTTGTCATAGCTCCGGTGATAGCAGGCAGTGCGGGGGGCGGCGCTCACTCACTGACGTCACGCGCCTGCTCCTCCCACTAGGCGGCGCAGGCGCGTGACGTCAGTGAGTGAGGAGTGAGCGCCGCCCCCCGCACTGCCTGCTATTACTGGAGCTAAGACAAAGTAAGATATCCTATATCCAAATAAATTATAATCCAAGTAAAGAGCTCAGCAATGAGCAATGATTAAAGTTAAAGTAGTTACTGATTAGTTTATAAATATACTGCTGTGAGCGTCGGGGAGGGAGATCTGTGGATGGCACTGCCATCCACAGATCCGCCTACAGTGCCATCCACAGATCCCCCCTCCCCTAAACAGTGCCATCCACAGATCTCCCCCCTAAACAGTGCCATCCACAGATCCGCCTACAGTGCCATCCACAGATCCCCCCTCCCCTAAACAGTGCCATCCACATATCCCCCCTAAACAGTGCCATCCACAGATCCCCCCCTAAACAGTGCCATCCACAGATCCCCCTCCCCTAAACAGTGCCATCATGGCACTGTTTAGGGGAGGGGAGATCTGTGGATGGCACTGTTTAGGGGGGATCTGTGGATGGCACTGTTTAGGGGGGATCTGTGGATGGCACTGTTTAGGGGGGGATCTGTGGATGGCACTGTTTAGGGGGGATCTGTGGATGGCACTGTTTAGGGGAGGGGGGATCTGTGGATGGTACTGTTTAGGGGGAATCTGTGGATGGCACTGTTTAGGGGGGAGATCTGTGGATGGCACTGTTTAGGGGAGGGGGGATCTGTGGATGGCACTGTTTAGGGGAGGGGGGATCTGTGGATGGCACTGTTTAGGGGGGGGGATCTGTGGATGGCACTGTTTAGGGGGGGATCTGTGGATGGCACTGTTTAGGGGGGAGATCTGTGGATGGCACTGTTTAGGGGAGGGGGGATCTGTGGATGGCACTGTTTAGGCGAGGGGGGGGATCTGTGGATGGCACTGTTTAGGGCAGGAGGGATCTGTGGATGGCACTGTTTAGGGGGGAGATCTGTGGATGGCACTGTTTAGGGGAGGAGGATCTGTGGATGGCACTGTTTAGGGGGGGATCTGTGGATGTCTTTGTGATTAATTACTCTGCTTTAATTATGTTCAATTTGTAGCAATAAAAATACATCCTGCATATCAGATATTTACATTACAATTCATAACAGTAGCAAAATTAGTTATGACGTAGCAAGGAAAAAAATTTAATGGTTGGGGGTCACCACAACATGAGGAACTGTATTAAGGGGTCACGGCTTTAGAAAGGTTGAGAACCACTGGTTCTGCAAAAGGGGGATCTACTAAATATTGATTTAATTTCTTATTTGTGGTGCCCAAATTTACGCACCTTCCTAATTTTGTTTAAACAATTATAGCACACTTTCTGTAAATCCAATAAACTTCATTTCACTTCTCAAATATCACTGTGTGTGTCTCCTATATGATATATTTAACTGCCTTTTTTTATCGTAACAACCAACGATTTATACAGGAAAATCATGACGATTAACAAGGTTGCCCAAACTTTCGCATCCCATTGTATGTTCTAAAGACTTTTGTGGCGTGTATTAGTGTCAAAAGAAAAATGTATTTGCTGTTCAGCGGTGCAGTTATATGTTCTAAAGCCCTTTTCGAAGTTTATTAGTGTCAAAACAAAAGTATATTTGCCGTTCAGAGGTGCAGTTATATGCTCTAAATCCCTTTTTGGCGTGTATTAGTGCCAAAAGTAAAATATATTTGCCGTTCAGAGGTGCAGTTATATGTTCTAAAGCCCTTTTTGAAGTGTATTAGTGTCAAAAGAAAAACATATTTGCTTTTCAGAGGTGCAGTTATATGTTCTAAAGCCCTTTTTGTTGTGTAATAGTGGCAAAATAAAAAATATTTGCCATTCAGCAGTGCAATTACAGTATATGTTCTAAAGCCCTTTTTTGTGTGTATTAGTGGGGGAAAAAAGGCTTATTAGGCGTTGTGTGGTGAAGTGAGAAAATTCCAGACTTTTTTTGGGTGTTTTAATTTTTTTTTAATTTATTTATTTATTTATCTAACAGTATCTCAGACAGAGAAAGTCCAAGTCCTGCACAGTGGAGTGGCAGAGGCCTAAATGTTTCTGGAGCAGGCACAGGTTGCAGAAGAGTAAGGGGCCGTAGCAGCAGGAGTCGCAGCGAGAGGCCTGAGCTCCTGGTGTCATTTAGCGGTCGTGTCTTGACCAGCAACCTAGCGGTTATTGAATAGAGATGGCCTTGTGGTTCGCCCGGTGGTTCGCCGAACATGCGAACATATGGAGATATTCGCGCCCGCCATATTCTTTTACATTGTGGAGAACTTTGACCCATGACACATCCATCAGGTGGTACTGGACAGCCAATTGAGACGTTTCAGCACATGGACATACCCCCTACCTTATAAATAAACCTGATCTGGCCGCCATTTTACATTCAGTGTTTTGCCAGTGTAGGGAGAGGTTGCTGTGTGAAGCAGGGACAGGCTGTTAGGGACACTAAACGCTAGCTAATAGGGCCACAAAAGTCATTTTAATGACTGGTATAGGTGTGCTATTGATAGGTGTGATAGACAGAGGGGTGCGATATACTTATAATATAATTTTATAATGAGTCAAAAACACATAGATCTATATAGTGATCACCTGGATGTCAGGGGTCTAGGGGCTAGGGGCTTGCTAGGGACATTTTTATATAGGGTAAGGTTCCGGGCGGGGTCGCTCTTATCAGGGAGGGTGGTCTGTGGTTAGGCTATCAGGGCCAGAATAGCACTCCCCTGTAGGGCAATATCAGGGACAGTTCTTTGCTCACCCTGTCCTTCAATACCACATCATCATCTATCCCAGGGATAGATATTTTTTGCTTTCCCTCCGGGATTCATGGATGTGCACTGGAACCCCCCGGATTGTGGTAGGACATATGGTTTCTGATTTGGTGCCGCCGAGCACCTGATTTAGTGCTGCCGAGCACTTGTTATTGCCTACCACATCTAAGCTTTTTGCTTAACTTTAATAATTTAATTTCTTTTCATTTTCAGGGATATCTTTTCCATTCACACATCCGCAAAATGGGTCCGCATCCGTTCCGCAATTTTGCGGAACGGGTGCAGACCCATTCATTTTCAATGGGGCCGGAATGTGCTGTCCGCATCCGCATTTTTGGATCCGCACTTCCGCATCCATGCTTCCGTTTCCGCAAAAAAATAGAAAATGTCCTATTCTTGTCCGCAATTGCAGACAAGAATAGACATTTTCTATTATAGTGCCGGCAATGTGCGGTCCGCAAATTGCAGAATGCACATTGCCGGTGTCCGTGTTTCGCAGATCCGCAAAACACTTACGGATGTGTGAATAAACCCTCAAAGTAACATTATTAAAGGTTACATTTTATCTTTATGTATATTCTAATGGATTGCCTTCCTTGTACAATGTTATAATATACTTTCTATGTTAGAAAGTATATTATAGTGCATTTGTATTGTGCGGCAGTTGTGTGCGATTCTGCTGTGATACTGCAGGTATATAGAGGGACAAGCGTTATTGGAACAAATAATTTCTACTGGTGTGATATACCAGTCGCCCCCCAAAAAAACTGATTGAAGCAGGGTGTTATATACCAATATACTTTCTTTATAGTGCATTTGGGTACTGTATTGTGCATTTGCGCATGTGCGTATGCGAAAATTATATTGCCGATATTTCGCATTGAAAAAAATTATGAATGGAGATCGCAAATTCGAATAATACATCTGATATGTCACTGTCCATGTTGTGGGACTATTTGTGCACTTCTAGTAATTATTTCTTGGCTGCAACTAAGAGCTGAAGGTTTTTCAGTTTCGCCTGCCATTAAAATGAATGGAACCCGCCGCGAACTTGCGGTTCGAGAACATTTGATCGTGTTCGCGCGATCGCAGCGTGATCGCGTCGCGAACCGTCCCAGCAGATGTTTGTCCATCACTATTCTTGAATGGTTGACTCGGTCATCCACTTTGTCCCAAGTGACATCAGACACCCCCAGCCAAGAGTCGGTGGGTTCGTCAGACCCAACCTTTAGTTTGCATGGCCTGGGAGCATTCCCTATGCCCTCACCTGTCCTCAACGGTGCAGAAGTTGAATGTGCTCCTGTCCAAGTTGTTGGTGCTGCAGTCCTTCCCTTTCCAAGTGATGGACTCTGCACCTTTCAGAAAACTGATGACTTGTGTCGAGCCGAGGTGGTGAGTTCTAAGCCATCATTTCTTTGCTAAAAAGGCAGTACCAGCCCTGCACACACATGTAGAACAGAAGTGGGCCAGTCCTTGAGCCTGTTGGTGTCTACCAAAGTGCCATGGCAGCGCAGACGTGTGGAGCTGTAACTACAGTCAGGGACAATACATATCCTTTACGGCCGACTGGGTGAATGTGGTTCCTGCACAGCAACACCAGCAACTTGGCCCGGTGAGGCCGCTTCCGCCTCCCTGTTGTCACACCATTGGTCCTGCGACAATGTCTGCCTATGCATCCTCATCCTCCACTGTGTCCTCAGTTCTGCCTGGGCGAACGTAGTCACATAGGGGAGGAACTGCTCCGAGTGCTCCGTGTCCCTTATCAAGAAATAGTATCCTGGCTTTCTCCACGACAACTGAAAATCGGAACCATGGTGACTGACAACGGGAAAAACATGGTGTCAGTGCTGCACCAAGGAGGGCTAAGCCATGCGCCCTGCATTGCACATGTGTTCAATCTGGTTGTCAAGCGGTTCCTGAAATCTTCCACCCATCTGCAAGACATCCTAAAAATGGCCAGGAAACTTTGCATGCACTTCAGCCACTTGTACACTGCAAAGCACCCCCCCCCCCCCCTTGAGCTGCACAGGCAGAACGGCATCCCCCAACATAGGCTGATATGCGACGTTTCCACCCGTTTGAATTCCACCCTCCATATGTTGGACCGGCTATACGAACAGAAAAAGGTCATAAATTTCTTTATGATCCAAGCGGACAGGAATACTCCCCTGTGTAACTTCGATGTCAGCCAGTGGCAGCTCATGCGTGACACCTGCCGTTTGCTTAGGCCCTTGGAGGAGGCCACATTATTTGTCAGTCACCAGGACTACAGGATGAACAACGTCATTCCACTGCTTCTTGTCAGGGGACTGGAGACGTGTTGCCTAGATCTCATGGCCACATGAGCGCAGTGGGGGCTGACCTGGAGGAGGAGGATATTGGAGCACAAGTAATGTGTAGGGAAATGGGTGGTTTTAACACACAGGTGACAGGAAAGGAGGAGCAGCCAGAGGAGTTACAGGGCGATGCGGAAGGTCGAGGCAGAGGACCCAGACACACAGTGGCAGTATGCAGTGGAGATTGAGGCAGGGAGTCCCTCCGAGTCACTTGCACAAATGGCCCGATGCATGCTCACTTGCTTGCATAGTGACTGCCGAATTGTCACCATTCGGCAGAAGGATGACTTCTGGCTCTCCACCTTGTTGGACCCTCGCTACCGGTCCAAAATGGGGGCCTTTTGTACACCCGCTGAGAGGGAGAACAAACTGACCTACTATAAAGACATTCTATGTAGTCAGTTAGCTGCTGCCTATCTGCTCCATCGTCCACCTTCTGCAGGTCTGACCGGGGGGGCCCTCTGTGCTCATGTTCCTCTGCCATGGCTGCTGTGGCAGGGTGGGGGGTAGGAACAGTTCCAGCTCCATCAGCAGCAACTTGAGTCTAGAGTCGCTGATGAGCAGCTTTCTTCAGCCGCCTAGTGAAGAAACTACTCACCAGCAGCAGCAGCTACCTGAAGGACCTGAACCAGCAGGTGGTTGCATAATTGGACAGCACCCTGCCACCCCACATTGAAGATCTGCTGGACTACTGAACAGCCAAACTGGATTTGTGGCCGCAACTGGCAGAGTTTGCCCTGAAAAAGCTGTCTTTCCTGGCCAGTAGTGTGGTGTTTAGTGCAGCGGGGGCCATAGTTACCCCAAGAAGAACTTACCTGTCCACCCAAAATGTGGAGAGACTGACCTTTGTCAAGATGAATCAGGCGTGGATCAACCAGGATGTGCCTGATGCATCAGACTAGATAAGACTAGATCATCCATGGTGCCACACCAACACTTTGACAAAAGAGACCAGTTTCTTCTGGCTACCTGCCTCAAATACTATTCTGATGCTGCTACCCGCCTGAGGCCACACATCTGACAAGTGCTCCTTCTTTCACCCACCATCTTCAGCTGGTACTGGTATTGCCACCCACCTCCCCACTCTGTCACGGGGTCACTGTGTGGTCTACTTATGCTGCTGCCACCTCCACACTATGTCACCTTGCCACTCTGTGGTCTCCTCATGCTGCTGCCACCTCTACACTAGGTCACTAGAGATGTCGCGAACATAAAATTTTCCGTTCACGAACGGCGAACGCGAATTTTCACAAATGTTCGCAAGCGGGCGAACCGCCATAGACTTCAATAGGCGAATTTTAAAACCCACAGGGACTCTTTCTGGCCACAATAGTGATGGAAAAGTTGTTTCAAGGGGACTAACACCTGGACTGTGGCATGCCGGAGGGGGATCCATGGCAAAACTCCCATGGAAAATTACGTAGTTGATGCAGAGTCGGGTTTTAATCCATAAAGGGCATAAATCACCTGTAACGGTCGCGTACACACACACACACACAGGGGGGAGGGAAGTGACCACTGCGCTCCACCCTTACCCCTGGCCCTGCCTACTTGCCTTGCGAGTCCTAATGACAGGGGACAACTGGACGGCAATCCCTAACTTGGAATAAGTGCAGGGATGACAGACAGACAGACAAACAACAGGACGTGAACGGACCGAGTCAATACCAGGAAAGCTACAAAGTACAAATGAAGCAAGCAGAGAATTGTCAGGAGAAGCCGGGGTCATAAATACCAGGAGAGATGTGAAGTACCAAAGGAGCCAGCAGAGGATTGTCAGGAGGAGGCCGGGGTCAGAATACCAGGAGAGCAGCAAAGTACACAAGGAGCAGGCAGAGGATCGTCAGGAATTCAGCAGGAGGTAAGTACGCCAGGAAAGACCAAATCACAGGTGGAACCTAAATTAACAGGCAACCTGTGGCCAGCAGGCTGCCTGTATTTATAGTGGCCAGCGTCACATGACCGACAGACCAACCAGTCGAGCACCGAGTGATCAGCTCGGCGCTCAAGGCAGACTTAGGAGCAGGGAGCCATCCAGCTAGTAAAGCCGCCCTGGGAACGAGGTCAAACACAGAACCTCACTCCCGAAGCTAAGCAGCAGGTCTGCGGCTAATGGGGGACCGAGTGCACCTTCGGAACCCCGTTACAGTACCCCCCCTTTTACGAGGGGCCACCGGACCCAAGACTTCAGGCGATGGCCTTTCAGGGTGTTCTAAATGAAATTTTCGAATAAGTCTAGGAGCATGAACCTCCCTGGCAGGTACCCAAGATCTCTCTTCAGGTCCATACCCCTTCCAGTGAATCAGGTACTGCAAGGAATTACGCACCTTCCTGACATCCACTATTTTAGACACCACATACTCGACAGCATCATTAACAAGAACCGGCGGAGGCGAGGCTTTCGATGGTACTACAGGTTCAAAATATTTTTTAAGTAGAGATTTATGGAACACATTATGAATGTGGAATGACTCGGGCAGCTCCAACCTAAATGATACCGGATTAATCACCTCCGTGATCTTATATGGTCCAATAAAACGAGGAGCAAACTTTTTAGAATCTACCTTAAGAGAGAGATTCTTGGAGGACAACCATACCTTATCCCCAACCTGAAAATTCACCCCCTTGAACGTCTCCTATCGGCCTTGAGTTTCTGAGAACTTTGAGCCTTTTCTAAGTTCGATTGAACCCGGGCCCAAACTGTGCACAGTTCAGAGGAGAACCTATCCGCCTCAGGGTTAGAGGAGGAGACGGATGACCCAGAATGAAAACGGGGATGGAAACCATGGTTACAAAAGAAAGGTGAAACCCCAGCAGAAGAATGGACACGGTTATTCAAAGCAAATTCAGCTAATGGAAGAAATTTCACCCATAATTGCTGGTCATCAGCAACATACAACCTCAAGAATTGTTCCACAGACTGATTAAGGCGTTCAGTCTGCCCATTACTCTCAGGGTGGTAGGCAGAGGAAAAGGACAATGAAATTTTACATTTTTGACAGAAGGCCCTCCAGAATTTGGACACAAACTGCACACCCCTGTCAGAAACAATATTTTCCGGGATACCATGCAATCGAACAATTTCTTTCACAAAAATAGACGCCAGGGTTTTGGCATTCGGGAGTTTAGACAGGGGAATGAAATGGACCATCTTGCTAAACCTATCGACCACTACCCAAACTACAGTCTTACCCTCCGCCGGCGGTAGGTCAGTTATAAAGTCCATCAAGATATGGGACCAGGGTCTACTGGGAATGGGTAGGGGTCGTAGGTTACCAGCAGGGCGAGTCCTAGGTGTCTTGGACCTGGCACAAACCTCACAGGCTGACACGTAGGACTTGACATCCCTAGTTAGAGTGGGCCACCAATAAGATCTAGAAACCAGATCCTTAGTGCCCTCAACACCCGGATGTCCACAAAAGGCAGAATCGTGACACTCACCCAACAGCTGGAGACGAAATTGTACGGGAAAAAACAACTTATCTGTTGGGGTGGATACCGTTGCCAGATGTTGTTCAGACCTAATGCGAGCCGAGATATCCTGGGTAAGAGCTGCTAAGAAGATTTTTGCTGGTAGGATGGATTCAGGTGGTACCTCAGTAGGTTGAAAAGCCTGGAAGCTCCGAGATAATGCGTCCGCCTTCACATTTTTACTTCCCGGCCTGAACGTAATGGAAAAATCAAAACGAGTAAAAAACAGAGCCCATCTGGCTTGATGGGGATTCAACCTCTTAGCCGACTCGAGAAACATAAGGTTTTTATGGTCAGTGACAACAGTTACACAATGCCTTGCCCCCTCCAGAAAATGCCTCCACTCCTCAAATGCCCATTTAATGGCCAGCAGCTCCCTATTCCCTATGTTGTAGTTTCTCTCCGTGGGAGAGAATTTCCTGGAGAAGAAGGCACATGGTCTCAGGTTAGTGAGGCTAGCAGGACCTTGTGAAAGGACTGCTCCTGCGCCGTCCTCGGACGCATCCACCTCCACAATAAAAGGTTTTTCCTGATCAGGCTAGATCAGAATGGGAGCGCTACTGAATGCCTTTTTTAATTTTTCAAATGAAGAAATGGCCTCAGTAGACCAATTCTCCAAATCCGCCCCTTTCTTAGTAAGGTCGGTCAACGGTTTAGCAATTACCGAAAAATTCATAATAAATTTACGATAGTAATTGCGAAACCTAAGAACCGTTGTAAGGCCTTTAAGGATGAAGGTCTTACCCATTCCTTAATTGCTAGTACCTTACCAGGATCCATCTTGAAGGCGTGAGGAGTCAGAACATGCCCTAGAAACAGAATCTCCTGTACACCAAAGACACATTTCTCTTGCTTAGCGGATAGCTGATTCTCCCTCAACACCTCTAATACTTGTTTAACATGAGACACATGGGATTCGAAGTCAGGAGAGAATATCAAAATGTCGTCAAGATAGACAATAACAAATTTACCTAAGAATATCATTCATGAAGTTTTGGAACACAGCTGGGGCATTGCTGAGTCCAAAAGGCATCATCTGATATTCAAAGTGTCCTACCGGAGTATTGAACGCCGTCTTCCATTCGTCTCCCTCCTTGATTCGGATTAGATTGTATGCCTCTTTCAGGTCAATTTTGGAAAACCAGGTTGCCCCCAGAACCTGGTTAAAAAAATCCGGAATCAATGGGAGGGAGTATCTATTCTGGACAGTGATTTTATTTAATCTCCGGTAATCGATACATGGCCTAAGACCACCATCTTTTTTCTTAACGAAGAAAAACCCTGCCCCCATAGGAGAGACAGAAGGTCTAATATGCCCTTTACCAAGGCTCTCCTTAATATAATCTTCCATGGCCTTGCGTTCGGGCATAGAAAGATTATAAATCCGTCCCTTAGGAAACTTGGCCCCCTCTACTAGCTCTCTGGTACAATCATAAGGTCTATGGGGGGGTAGAACCTCCGGGGCTGGTGATGAGAATACATCCGAATATTCCCTAACAACAGTGGGTAAAGTATTAGACTTTACTGAGACCCCAGCCTGTACCACGGACAAGCACGAGTCACACTTAGGCCCCCATCTCACCAACTCCCCATTGGACCAATCTATAGTGGGGTTATGTAGTCGGAGCCAAGGCAACCCTAGTACCACCTCAGCCGGTAGGTTCTCCAGGACTAAAAGTGAACATCTCTCTGAGTGGCACACACCCACGGTTAGAGAAATCTCCGAGGTACATAAGCTCACCGTACCACCAATAAGAGGAGTAGCATCAATAGCCATGACATGGATAGGAGTTGGTAAGGCAAACATAGGAATACCCAATCTTACAGCATACTCAGAGTCAATAAAGCTAGCCGCTGAGCCAGAATCAATAAAGGCCTTACCCGGCCATTTATCTACTCCCAGAGAAATCGTAATGGGCACCGAAAGCTTACATTTAGAAAATTCAGGGTGTACCTGGTCTTTAGGTTGCCTTGCCTTAGGAGACTTGAAAGAGAGGACCTTCTTAGGACACTGGTTGATCCAATGGTCAGGATCTCCACAGTAAAAGCATTCTCCACGTCTGCGGCAAAGATTCCCTCGGGTCATGCCAACCTGCATGGGTTCCTCGGTGGAGACCTCAGCATTGTCTCTGGGATAGGCCTCTGGCTGGACCACCATCTGGGAAGAGAACTGTTGTTCTTGTCGTCTCTCTCTAACCCGTCGGTCAAGTCGGACAACAAGGTTCATCATCTCCTCTAAGGTCTCTGGAAGTTGATAACTGACCAGAATATCCTTTAATTTATCAGACAGACCTGACCTGAACTGACTCTTCAGGGCTGGTTCGTTCCATCCTGAGGGGACACACCACCTTCTGAATTGGGTGCAATAATCCTCCGCTGGATGATTGCCCTGAACCAGTGCCTTTAGAGCCGTCTCGGCTACTAGAGCCCTGTCTGGTTCATCATAGAGGGTACCCAGGGCCTAAAAGAACCCCTCCACAAAAGATAAACAACTGACGCCAGCAGGTAAAGAGAACGCCCAGTCCTGGGGATCACCCTGTAATCGGGAAATGATAATGCCCACGCGTTGACTCTCGGGGCCAGAGGACACGGGGCGCAAACGGAAGTAAAGTTTGCAATTCTCCTTAAAAGAGAGAAACTTCTTCCGGTCTACAGAAAAGGGTTCTGGGAGCTTAATCTGGGGCTCAAAATGCGGACTAGAGGCCTGAGGAGTGGAAGAACCTTGCCCTAACTCAAAAGAACTGAGTTTTTCCCCTAACTCCTGCACCATCTGCGTCAGATTAGAGACATGGTCAGTCAGGGTCACCAGAGGATTCATTATACAGTGGTTATTGGGCCTGTTAATCTGTAACGATCGCGTACACACACACACAGGGGGGAGGGAAGTGACCACTTCGCTCCACCCTTACCCCTGGCCCTGCCTACTTGCCTCGCGAGTCCTAATGACAGGGGACAACTGGACGGCAATCCCTAACTTGGAATAAGTGCAGGGATGACAGACAGACAGACAAACAACAGGACGTGAACGGACCGAGTCAATACCAGGAAAGCTACAAAGTACAAATGGAGCAAGCAGAGAATTGTCAGGAGAAGCTGGGGTCATAAATACCAGGAGAGACGTGAAGTACCAAAGGAGCCAGCAGAGGATCATCAGGAGGAGGCCGGGGTCAGAATACCAGGAGAGCAGCAAAGTACACAAGGAGCAGGCAGAGGATCGTCAGGAATTCAGCAGGAGGTAAGTACGCCAGGAAAGACCAAATCACAGGTGGAACCTAAATTAACAGGCAACCTGTGGCCAGCAGGCTGCCTGTATTTATAGTGGGGAGTGAGGTTCATGTGACGTGGCCAGCGTCACATGACTGACAGACCAACCAGTCGAGCACCGAGTGATCAGCTCGGCGCTCAAGGCAGACTTAGGAGCAGGGAGCCACCCAGCTAGTAAAGCCGCCCTGGGAACGAGGTCAAACACAGAACCTCGCTCCCGAAGCTAAGCAGCAGGTCTGCGGCTAATGGGGGACCGAGTGCACCTTCGGAACCCCATTACATCACCTAACATTCCAAAATTGTTTGGAATAACGTGCTTTAAAACATCCAGTGTGTGTATACGATCAGGTATGATGTATTGATCAGGTAGTGCAAGGGTTACGCCCGCTTCACAGTGACAGACCAAACTCTGACAGACCAAACTCCCCGTTTAACGCACCGCAAACAGTCCATTTGCACAACCGCAAACTCCTCATTTGCACAAGGTTGGATACCAAGCTAGCCATGTCCCGTTCCTTGTCCTCACTGACGTCATTGAAGGTCTCTTCCTCCACCCAGCCATGTACAACACCAAGGGTCCCCGATAGGTGACAACAAGCCCCCTGGGACGCCTGCTGTGGTTGGTCTTCCACCTCCTCAAAGCCACCTTCCTCCTCTGACTTCTCTCTCTGCATTGCCGCAGGTCCAGCAATCGACGACGACAAGGCTGCTTCTGGTGGTGATGGTGACCACAACTCTTCCTCTTCATGCTCATCTACGGCCTGATCCAGCACTCTTCGCAGGGCACGCTCCATAAAAAACGCATATGGGATGGGGTTGATGATGTTGCCTTGGGTTTGACTGACCAGGCTTGTCACCTCCGCAAAAGGACACATGAGCCTACAGCCATTGTGCATGAGCGTTCAGTAACGCGGCCAAAAAATACCCAGCTCCGCAGAGGCTTTTTTTTTTTTTTTATTAAAAAAAATCTGTTCTTAACAGTTTAATCTCTGTTTTGTCCCCTATCAGGGGCCGGTGTATGGAATAGATTTTAGGAACCGGGAGATGGAAAAAGATGCTTGGTCGGTCCTCTTACTTCCAATTTGGGGCACTGCGCGTTTGCCGTGTAATGTACTGTGCAATCCCAATATGAGTGGTATGTTAAGTAGTACTATTCCTATCAGTTTAATCCCTGTTATGTCCCCTATCAGGGGACGTGTATGGAATAGATTTTAGGAATCGGGAGATGGAAAAAGATGCTTGGTTGGTCCTGCTACTTTCAATTTGGGGCACTGCGCTTGCGCCGTGCAATGTACTGTGCCACCAGATATGAGTGGTGTGTTAAGTAGTACTATTCCAATCAGTTTAATCCCTGTTACGTCCCCTATCAGGGGCAGGTCTATGGAATAGATTTTAGGAACCGAGAGATGGAAAAAGATGCTTGGTCGGTCCTCCTACTTCCAATTTGGGGCACTGCGCGTGCGCCATGCAATGTACTGTGCCACCAGATATGAGTGGTGTGTTAAGTAGTACTATTCCTATCAGTTTAATCCCTGTTACGTCCCCTATCAGGGGACGTGTATGGAATAGATTTTAGACAACCGCAAAGAGTTGTCAATAGTTGACACACTCATGACATAAATTTTATTCCTCTATGCGTCAATCTTGGTGTAGTGATAACTGTGCTCGTGCGCACGTTTGGGAGATTGCAGGCGATGGGGTTTTTTAAAAGCCTATGGTCGTGCTGAGGTAGTTCAGTGACAGTTAAGTGACAGTTAAGTAACCCAGAAAACAATGATTCTGCAGTGTGGGCCCATTGTTGGCCTAGTAGGCTTTAATGATCACCTTAGATGATCACAAAGAAAATTAATGTTTTTTCTATGCAAAATTATCCAGCCGATCGCTTTTGGTCTGTTCACAATGAAGCAACGACCTTATCATCTGGGGTGTGCCAACATTGCCATTGCCAACACACTCATAGAGGTGGTCGCTTCATTGTGATACGCAAGCCCCTTCACCACAACAAGGTAACGATCACGAAGGGGAATTGACACATGTATGTGCCTTTTGTTTTTGCAGCCACAGTGCAGCACCAGAGGGCAGAAAAAATAGGCATGTACACATGCCTGAAAAATTATGTATTGTTGCAGCCGCTGTAGCAACGGCCAGAAAAATGTATGTTTTCCAGGCAGAAAGTGCACTAAAACATTGCGGCTTGAACCCTAGTTGGTGGCGTATAAGTCACGTAAATCATCCGGCATGCAGAGATAAAATACAGCAGCGTGTGGACCATTTTTAGCCCAAGGCGGCTCATCTCATCAAGCCTTTTTTAGTCAAATGTATCGCCCACTGTCAGTCCCTTCGGGATCCATGCCTCATTCATCTTAATAAGGGCTCATTCAGACGGCCGTATGCTGTCCGCAAAAATACTGAATGCTATCCGTTTTTTTGCGGATCCGCAAAAAAAATGAAACATGTCCTATACTTGTCCGTGAAAATCAGGACATGGCCCCATTGAAGTCTATGGGTCCGCAAAAATACTGAATGCTATCCGTTTTTTTGCAGATCCGTTTTTTTGCGGATCCGCAAAAAAACGGATATCATTCAGTATTTTTGCGGACAGCATACATCCGTCTGAATGAGCCCTAAAGGTGAGGTAATCTAGACTTTTTTGACCTAGGCGACTGCTCTTCTCAGTGACAATACCTCCTGCTGCACTGAAGGTCCTTTCTGACAGGACACTTGAAGCGGGGCAGGCCAGAAGTTCTATCGCAAATTGGGATAGCTCAGGCCACAGGTCAAGCCTGCACACCCAGTAGTCAAGGGGTTCATCGCTCCTCAGAGTGTCGATATCTGCAGTTAAGGCGAGGTAGTCTGCTTCCTGTCGGTCGAGTCGTTCTCTGAGGGTGGACCCCGAAGGACTGTGGCGATGCGTAGGACTTAAAAAGCTGCGCATGTCCTCCATCAACAACACGTCTGTAAAGCGTCCTGTCCTTGCCGGCGTGGTCGTGGTAGGAGGAGGATTACTTTCACCTCTTCCCCTGTTAGATTCCCGTTGTGCTGTGACATTACCCTTATACGCTGTGTAAAGCATACTTTTTAATTTATTTTGGAACTGCTGCATCCTTTCCGACTTCCGGTAATTCGGTAACATTTCAGGCACTTTCTGCTTATACCGCGGGTCTAGTAGCGTTGCCACCAAGTACAGGTCGTTCTCCTTCAGCCTTTTTATACAACTGTCCCTCAACAGGCACAACAGCATGAAAGACCCCATTTGCACAAGGTTGGATGCCGAGCTACTCATGTCCCGTTCCTCGTCCTCACTGATCTCACTGAAGGTATGTTCTTCCCCCCAGCCACGTACAACACCACGGGTACCAGATAGGTGACAACGAGCACCCTGGGATGCCTGCTGTGGTTGGTCTTCCTCCTCCTCCTCAAAGCCACATTCCTCCTCTGACTCCTCTTCCTCAGACTCCTCTTCCAGCGTTGCCGCAGGTCCAGCAAGCAATGCTGATAAGGCTGTTTCTGGTGGTGATGGTGACCACAACTCTTTCTCTTCACGCTCATCTACGGCCTGATCCAGCACTCTTCGCAGGGCACGCTCCAGGAAGAAAACAAATGGGATGATGTCGCTGATGGTGCCTTCAGTGCGACTGACTAGGTTTGTCACCTCCTCAAAAGGACGCATGAGCCTACAGGCATTGCCCATGAGCGTCCAGTAACGTGGCAAAAAAATTCTCAGCTCCGCAGAGGCTGTCCTAGCACCCCGGTCATACAAATACTTGTTGATGGCTTTTTCTTGTTGGAGCAGGCGGTCGAACATTAGGAGTGTTGAATTCCAACGTGTCGGGCTGTCGCAAATCACTCACTGGCATGTTGTTTCGCCGCTGGATATCTGAAAAGTGCGCCATGGCCGTGTAGGAACGTCTGAAATGGCCACACACCTTCCTGGCCTGCTTGAGGACGTCCTGTAAGCCTGGGTACTTATGCACAAAGCGTTGTACAATCAGATTCAACACATGTGCCATGCACGGCACATGTGTCAACTTGCCCAAATTCAATGCCGTCAACAAATTGCTTCCGTTGTCACACACCACTTTGCCGATCTCCAGTTGGTGCGGTGTGACTCTCTGCTTTCAGGCAACTCCAAGATGGCGTGACACTGTCGTATCCGGGATGTGGAATAGCCCCTGAGGAGCTGGAGGGGTGCAGTTGATGTGGAGCAAGACGCAGCAGCAGAAGAGGACTCAGCCGAGGAGGTTATCGAAGAGGATGGAGTAGGAGGAGTAGAGGAGGTGGCAGCAGGCCTGCCTGTAAGTCGTGGCGGTGTCACCAACTCCTCTGCAGAGCCACGCATTCCATGCTTGGCAGCCGTCAGCAGGTTTACCCAATGCGCAGTGTAGGTGATATACCTGCCCTGACCGTGCTTTGCAGACCAGGTATCAGTGGTCAGATGGACCCTTGCCCCAACACTGTGTGTCAGACATGCCATGACTTCCTTTTGCACAATAGAGTACAGGTTGGGGATTGCCTTTTGTGAAAAGAAATTTCGGCCGGGTACCTTCCATTGCGGTGTCCCAATAGCAACAAATGTTTTGAAGGCCTCAGACTCCACCAGCTTGTATGGTAAAAGCTGGCGGGCTAAGAGCTCCGACAAGCCAGCTGTCAGACGCCGGGCAAGGGGGTGACTCTGTGACATTGGCTTCTTACGCTCAAACATGTCCTTGACAGGCTAGTGGGCAGATGAGCATAAACTGCTCAAGGCGAGAGACGGAGTGGCGGATGGTTGAGAGGGGGCAAGGAGGACAGCAGTGGTTGACGTGGCTGAAGATGCTGGACCAGGAGGAGGATGGTGGCTTTGAGCTTGTGTGCTGCTTGTACTGGTCATCATGTGTTGATCCCATAGGCGTTTGTGATGTGCGATCATGTGCCTTCGCAAAGCAGTTGTACCTAGGTGGGTGTTGGATTTCCCACGACTCCGTTTCTTTTGGCCCAGGTTGCAAATGGCATTGCTGTTATCAAAGGCAAACACACACAAAAAAATGCCACACTGCTGAGCTTTGCAATGATGGCATTCTGGTGGTGGTAACAGCATGCGTTGATTGGCGTGCTGTCTGGCTGACCCCGGATGCCGATACATGCTGTCTGACTGTGCCACTAGCTCCTTGCGACGACCTCCCCCTGCTTCCAACTCGTCTCCTCCTCCTCTCTGTCTCCCCATCTGAACTTTCCCCCTGTTCTTCTTCTCTTCGAGCGGGCACCCACGTGACATCCACGGACACATTGTCATCATCAACCGCTTCACTTGTATCTGAAAACTCAGCAAAGGAAGCAGCAGCGGGTACAACATCATCATTATCACACCGTACGTCCATGTGTGTAATGGTGCCTGACTGAGACATATCCCTGTTATCTACACCCTCTTGCAATAATGGTTGTGCATCACTCATTTCTTCCAACTGATGTGTAAATAACTCCTCTGACAGATCAAGTGAAGCAGCTGTGGTGCTAGTGTTGGTGGTGGCGGCAGGCGGGTGACTGGTAACTTGAGAGGTGCCCGAAGCTGAGCTGGAGGAGGATGGTGCGTCAAGGTTCCGAGCGTAAGCTGTAGAAGATTGGGTGTCCTGTGTTAGCCAGTCAACTATGTCCTCAGAACTTTTCAAGTTCAGGGTACGTGGCCTCTGAACACTGGGCATTATTCTAGGGCCAAAGGGAATCACAGCACCACGACCGCGACGGCCCCTGCGGGGTGGCCTGCCTCTGCCTGTCATTTTTTTTTATTAGTTTAGTTGTACTATGCGTGCAAGCTACTGTGACACCCAGGGCTTTTTTCTCAGAGAAAAGGTGGTGGAACTCACCCCCCCCTCCCCTGGTCATGCCCCTACCCACCCCTAGGACCGCCCCCCTAAAACCGCCCCTTTAGAGAACAGCACATGCAAGTAATATTTGGGGGGGCTATAAAAGTCCAGCCCAGCAAAGAAACCCCCCAGATGGGGATGGCACTGTTAATGGGGGATCTGGGGATGGCACTGTTAATGGGGGATCTGGGGATGGCACTGTTAATGGGGGATCTGGGGATGGCACTGTTAATGGGGGATCTGGGGATGGCACTGTTATGGGGTGGAGGATCTGTGGATGGCACTGTTATGGGGGATCTGTGGATGGCATCCACAGATCCCCCATCCTATAACAGTGCCATCCACAGACCCCCCCTTAACAGTGCCATCCACAGACCCCCCCACCCCATAACAGTGCCATCCACAGACCCCCCCACCCCATAACAGTGCCATCCACAGACCCCCCCCACCCCTTAACAGTGTCATCCACAGCCCCCCCCCCCCCATTGCCGCTCCAGTACAGTTATAAAATGTGTAATTCAATTAATAATGATTCATGCTGCCCCCTCTGTAGTATAACATTCAATATATCCCACTCACAGGGCTACTGTTATATCGTAATGCAGGCCGGCCGGGCAGACGAGCGGCAGAGTGACTGACTGACGTCACGTGCCTGCCCTGCCTATTTTATGAATGAAGCAGACGGCGCAGGCACGTGACGTCAGTCAGTCACTCTGCCGCTCGTCTGCCTGGCCGGCCTGCATTACGATATAACAGTAGCCCTGTGAGTAAGATATATTGAATGTTATACTACAGAGGGGGCAGCATGAATCATTATTAATTGAATTACACATTTTATAACTGTACTGGAGCGGCGGGGCCGGAGCACAGTGAACGCACCGGCCCCCAGCTCCTCCTCCCAGTCCCTCCCCGCTGATACATTGCAGCCTGCGATGCTGGAGCATGGCAGGCTGCGATGTCAAAAGGTGGCGGAACGCCGTTCCGGTGCGTTCCGCCAGAAAAAAAGCCCTGGTGACACCAGATATGAGTGGCACTGTGCACTGGCAGAAGTTGGCAGAGTAGACGCTGTAGGCCTGACACACACGCTTGCAGGCAACTTGTAACGGTCGCGTACACACACACACAGGGGGGAGGGAAGTGACCACTGCGCTCCACCCTTACCCCTGGCCCTGCCTACTTGCCTCGCGAGTCCTAATGACAGGGGACAACTGGACGGCAATCCCTAACTTGGAATAAGTGCAGGGATGACAGACAGACAGACAAACAACAGGACGTGAACGGACCGAGTCAATACCAGGAAAGCTACAAAGTACAAATGGAGCAAGCAGAGAATTGTCAGGAGAAGCCGGGGTCATAAATACCAGGAGAGATGTGAAGTACCAAAGGAGCCAGCAGAGGATCGTCAGGAGGAGGCCGGGGTCAGAATACCAGGAGAGCAGCAAAGTACACAAGGAGCAGGCAGAGGATCGTCAGGAATTCAGCAGGAGGTAAGTACGCCAGGAAAGACCAAATCACAGGTGGAACCAAAATTAACAGGCAACCTGTGGCCAGCAGGCTGCCTGTATTTATAGTGGGGAGTGAGGATCATGTGACGTGGCCAGTGTCACATGACCGACAGACCAACCAGTCGAGCACCGAGTGATCAGCTCGGCGCTCAAGGCAGTCTTAGGAGCAGGGAGCCACCCAGCTAGTAAAGCCGCCCTGGGAATGAGGTCAAACACAGATCCCTCTTCTTTTTTTTTTTTAATGTAATATACTGTGACACCAGATAGGAGTTGCACTGGTGACACTCTGCACTTGCAGGGCCTGAAACACACACGCTTGCAGGCAACTGACTGCTATTCTATTAAAGTCAAAATTGTTTTTGTTTTTTTAAATGTAATATACTGTGACACCAGATAGGAGTTGCACTGGTGACACTCTGCACTTGCAGGGCCTGAAACACACACGCTTGCAGGCAACTGACTGCTATTCTATTACAGTCAAAATTGTATTATTATTTTTTTATGTAATATACTGTGACACCAGATAGGAGTTGCACTGGTGACAATCTGCACTTGCAGGGCCTGAAACACACACGCTTGCAGGCAACTGACTGCTATCCTATTACAGTAAAAATTGTTGTGTTTTTTTTAAATGTAATATACTGTGACACCAGATAGGAGTTGCACTGGTGACACTCTGCACTTGCAGGGCCTGAAACACACACGCTTGCAGGTAACTGACTGCTATTCTATTATAGTCAAAATTGTAGTTTTTTTTTTAAATGTAATATACTGTGACACCAGATAGGAGTTGCACTGGTGACACTCTGCACTTGCAGGGCCTGAAACACACATGCTTGCAGGCAACTGACTGCTATTCTATTACAGTCCAAATTTATTTTTATTTTTTTTAAATGTAATATACTGTGACACCAGATAGGAGTTGCACTGGTGACACTCTGCACTTGCAGGGCCTGAAACACACACGCTTGCAGGCAACTGACTGCTATTCTATTACAGTCAAAATTGTTTTTGTTTTTTTAAATGTAATATACTGTGACACCAGATAGGAGTTGCACTGGTGACACTTTGCACTTGCAGGGCCTGAAACACACACGCTTGCAGGCAACTGACTGCTATTCTATTACAGTCAAAATTGTATTATTATTTTTTTATGTAATATACTGTGACACCAGATAGGAGTTGCACTGGTGACACTCTGCACTTGCAGGGCCTGAAACACACATGCTTGCAGGCAACTGACTGCTATTCTATTACAGTCAAAAAAATTTTTTTTCTTTTAACCACCTCCGGACCGCTGTACGCACAGACGCGTCCTGGAGGTGGTTGATTCATTCCGCCTGGACGCATATACGCGTCATCTCTCGAGACGCGAGATTTCCTGTGAACGCGCGCACACAGGCGCGCGCGCTCACAGGAACGGAAGGTAAGAGAGTTGATCTCCAGCCTGCCAGCGGCGATCGTTCGCTGGCAGGCTGGAGATGTGTTTTTTTTAACCCCTAACAGGTATATTAGACGCTGTTTTGATAACAGCGTCTAATATACCTGCTACCTGGTCCTCTGGTGGTCCCCTTTGTTTGGATCGACCACCAGAGGACACAGGTAGCTCAGTAAAGTAGCACAAAGCACCACTACACTACACTACACCCCCCCCCGTCACTTATTAACCCCTTATTAGCCCCTGATCACCCCTGATCACCCCATATAGACTCCCTGATCACCCCCCTGTCATTGATTTCCCCCCTGTCATTGATCACCCCCCTGTAAAGCTCCATTCAGACGTCCGCATGATTTTTACGGATCCACTGATAGATGGATCGGATCCGCAAAACGCATCCGGACGTCTGAATGAAGCCTTACAGGGGCGTGATCAATGACTGTGGTGATCACCCCATATAGACTCCCTGATCACCCCCCTGTCATTGATTACCCCCCTGTCATTGATCAACCCCCTGTAAAGCTCCATTCAGACGTCCGCATGATTTTTACGGATCCACTGATAGATGGATCGGATCCGCAAAACGCATCCGGACGTCTGAATGAAGCCTTACAGGGGCATGATCAATGACTGTGGTGATCACCCCATATAGACTCCCTGATCACCCCCCTGTAAAGCTCCATTCAGATGTCCGCATGATTTTTACGGATGCACTGATAGATGGATCGGATCCGCAAAACGCATCCGGACGTCTGAATGAAGCCTTACAGGGGCATGATCAATGACTGTGGGGATCACCCCATATAGACTCCCTGATCACCCCCCTGTCATTGATTACACCCCTGTCATTGATCAACCCCCTGTAAAGCTCCATTCAGATGTCTGCATGATTTTTACGGATGCACTGATAGATGGATCGGATCCGCAAAACGCATCCGGACGTCTGAATGAAGCCTTACAGGGGCGTGATCAATGACTGTGGTGATCACCCCATATAGACTCCCTGATCACCCCCCTGTCATTGATTACCCCCCCTGTCATTGATTACCCCCCTGTAAAGCTCCATTCAGACGTCCGCATGATTTTTACGGATCCACTGATAGATGGATCGGATCCGCAAAACGCATACGGACGTCTGAATGAAGCCTTACAGGGGCGTGATCAATGACTGTGGTGATCACCCCATATAGACTCCCTGATCACCCCCCTGTCATTGATTACCCCCCTGTAAAGCTCCATTCAGATGTCCGCATGATTTTTACGGATGCACTGATAGATGGATCGGATCCGCAAAACGCATCCGGACGTCTGAATGAAGCCTTACAGGGGCATGATCAATGACTGTGGTGATCACCCCATATAGACTCCCTGATCACCCCCCTGTAAAGCTCCATTCAGATGTCCGCATGATTTTTACGGATGCACTGATAGATGGATCGGATCCGCAAAACGCATCCGGAAGTCTGAATGGAGCCTTACAGGGGGGTGATCAATGACTGTGGTGATCACCCCATATAGACTCCCTGATCACCCCCCTGTCATTGATTACCCCCCTGTCATTGATCACCCCCCTGTAAAGCTCCATTCAGATGTCTGCATGATTTTTACGGATGCACTGATAGATGGATCGGATCCGCAAAACGCATCCGGACGTCTGAATGAAGCCTTACAGGGGCGTGATCAATGACTGTGGTTATCACCCCATATAGACTCCCTGATCACCCCCCTGTCATTGATCACCCCCCTGTCATTGATCACTCCCCCTGTCATTGATCACCCCCCCTGTCATTGATCACCCCCCTGTAAGGCTCCAGACATTTTTTTGGCCCAAGTTAGCGGAATTATATTCTTTTTTTTCTTACAAAGTCTCATATTCCACTAACTTGTGTCAAAAAATAAAATCTCACATGAACTCACCATACCCCTCACGGAATCCAAATGCGTAAAATTTTTTAGACATTTATATTCCAGACTTCTTCTCACGCTTTAGGGCCCCTAGAATGCCAGGGCAGTATAAATACCCCACATGTGACCCCATTTCGGAAAGAAGACACCCCCAGGTATTCCGTGAGGGGCATATTGAGTCCATGAAAGATTAAAATTTTTGTCCCAAGTTAGCGGAACGGGAGACTTTGTGAGAAAAAAATTAAAAATATCAATTTCCGCTAACTTGTGCCAAAAAAAAAAAATTTCTATGAACTCGCCATGCCCCTCATTGAATACCTTGGGGTGTCTTCTTTCCAAAATGGGGTCACATGTGGGGTATTTATACTGCCCTGGCATTCTAGGGGCCCCAAAGCGTGAGAAGAAGTCTGGTATCCAAATGTCTAAAAATGCCCTCATAAAAGGAATTTGGGCACCTTTGCGCATCTAGGCTGCAAAAAAGTGTCACACATGTGGTATCGCCGTACTCAGGAGAAGTTGAGGAATGTGTTTTGGGGTGTCATTTTACATATACCCATGCTGGGTGAGAGAAATATCTTGGTCAAATGCCAACTTTGTAAAAAAAAATGGGAAAAGTTGTCTTTTGTCAAGATATTTCTCTCACCCAGCAAGGGTATATGTAAAATGACACCCCAAAACACATTCCCCAACTTCTCCTGAATACGGCGATACCACATGTGTGACACTTTTTTGCAGCCTAGGTGGGCAAAGGGGCCCATATTCCAAAGAGCACCTTTAGGATTTCACAGGTCATTTACCTACTTACCACACATTAGGGCCCCTGGAAAATGCCAGGGCAGTATAACTACCCCACAAGTGACCCCATTTTGGAAAGAAGACACCCAAGGTATTCCGTGAGGGGCATGGCGAGTTCCTAGAATTTTTTATTTTTTGTCACAAGTTAGTGGAAAATGCTGATTTTTTTTTTTTTTTTCATACAAAGTCTCATATTCCACTAACTTGTGACAAAAAATAAAAACTTCCATGAACTCACTATGCCCATCAGCGAATACCTTGGGGTCTCTTCTTTCCAAAATGGGGTCACTTGTGGGGTAGTTATACTGCCCTGGCATTCTAGGGGCCCAAATGTGTGGTAAGGAGTTTGAAATCAAATTCTGTAAAAAATGACCTGTGAAATCCAAAAGGTGCTCTTTGGAATATGGGCCCCTTTGCCCACCTAGGCTGCAAAAAAGTGTCACACATCTGGTATCTCCGTACTCAGGAGAAGTTGGGGAATGTGTTTTGGGGTGTCATTTTACATATACCCATGCTGGGTGAGAGAAATATCTTGGCAAAAGACAACTTTTCCCATTTTTTTATACAAAGTTGGCATTTGACCAAGATATTTATCTCACCCAGCATGGGTATATGTAAAAAGACACCCCAAAACACATTCCTCAACTTCTCCTGAATACAGAGATACCAGATGTGTGACACTTTTTTGCAGCCTAGGTGGGCAAAGGGGCCCATATTCCAAAGAGCACCTTTTGGATTTCACAGGTCATTTTTTACAGAATTTGATTTCAAACTCCTTACCACACATTTGGGCCCCTAGAATGCCAGGGCAGTATAACTACCCCACAAGTGACCCCATTTTGGAAAGAAGAGACCCCAAGGTATTCGCTGATGGGCATAGTGAGTTCATGGAAGTTTTTATTTTTTGTCACAAGTTAGTGGAATATGAGACTTTGTATGAAAAAAAAAAAAAAAAATCATCATTTTCCACTAACTTGTGACAAAAAATAAAAAATTCTAGAAACTTGCCATGCCCCTCACGGAATACCTTGGGGTGTCTTCTTTCCAAAATGGGGTCACTTGTGGGGTAGTTATACTGCCCTGGCATTCTAGGGGCCCAAATGTGTGGTAAGTAGTTTGAAATCAAATTCTGTAAAAAATGACCTGTGAAATCCGAAAGGTGCTATTTGGAATATGGGCCCCTTTGCCCACCTAGGCTGCAAAAAAGTGTCACACATCTGGTATCTCCGTACTCAGGAGAAGTTGGGGAATGTGTTTTGGGGGTGTCATTTTACATATACCCATGCTGGGTGAGAGAAATATCTTGGCAAAAGACAACTTTTCCCATTTTTTTATACAAAGTTGGCATTTGACCAAGATATTTCTCTCACCCAGCATGGGTATATATAAAATGACACCACAAAACACATTCCCCACCTTCTTCTGAGTACGGAGATACCAGATGTGTGACACTTTTTTGCAGCCTAGGTGGGCAAAGGGGCCCATATTCCAAAGAGCACCTTTCGGATTTCACAGGTCATTTTTTACAGAATTTGATTTCAAACTCCTTACCACACATTTGGGCCCCTAGAATGCCAGGGCAGTATAACCACCCCACAAGTGACCCCATTTTGGAAAGAAGAGACCCCAAGGTATTTCGTGATGGGCATAGTGAGTTCATAGAAGTTTTTATTTTTTGTCACAAGTTAGTGGATTATGAGACTTTGTAAGAAAAAAAAAAAAAAAATCATCATTTTCCGCTAACTTGTGACAAAAAATAAAAAGTTCTATGAACTCACTATGCCCATCAGCGAATACCTTAGGGTGTGTACTTTCCGAAATGGGGTCATTTGTGGGGTGTTTGTACTGTCTGGGCATTGTAGAACCTCAGGAAACATGACAGGTGCTCAGAAAGTCAGAGCTGCTTCAAAAAGCGGAAATTCACATTTTTGTACCATAGTTTGTAAACGCTATAACTTTTACCCAAACCATTTTTTTTTTACCCAAACATTTTTTTTTTATCAAAGACATGTAGAACAATAAATTTAGAGCAAAATTTATATATGGATGTCGTTTTTTTTGCAAAATTTTACAACTTAAAGTGAAAAATGTCATTTTTTTGCAAAAAAATCGTTAAATTTCGATTAATAACAAAAAAAGTAAAAATGTCAGCAGCAATGAAATACCACCAAATGAAAGCTCTATTAGTGAGAAGAAAAGGAGGTAAAATTCATTTGGGTGGTAAGTTGCATGACCGAGCAATAAATGGTGAAAGTAGTGTAGGTCAGAAGTGTAAAAAGTGGCCTGGTCTTTCAGGGTGTTTAAGCACTGGGGGCTGAGGTGGTTAAATGTAATATACTGTGACACCAGATAGGAGTTGCACTGGTGACACTCTGCACTTGCAGGGCCTGAAACACACACGCTTGCAGGCAACTGACTGCTGTTCTATTACAGTCAAAAAAGTTATTATTTTTTTTTTTTAAATGCAAGCTACTGTGACACCAGATATGAGTGGTGGCACTGGGCTAGTGGGCACAGTATACGCTGTGAGCCTGACACACACGCTGGCAGGCAACTGCAATTAGATTACAGAGAAAAAAAAAAAAAAAAGCAGACTGATGTTCTAGCCCTAAAAAGGGCTTTTTGGGGTGCTGTCCTTACAGCAGAGATCAGATGAGTCTTTCAGGACTGGAGTGGAGACTGAATACACTAGCCTACCTATCGATTTCCCTATTAAATCAGCAGCAGCTACACTATCCCTCCTCTCACTAAGACTGCAGCTTTCGAATGAATCTAAAATGGATGCTGTCCAGGAGGTGGGAGGGAGGGTATGCTGCTGATTGGCTGGAATGTGTCTGCTGACTGTGAGGTACAGGGTCAAAGTTTACTCAATGATGACGAATAGAGGGCGGACCGAACATCGCATATGTTCACCCGCCGCGGCGAACGCGAACAAGCGATGTTCACCGGCGAATAGTTCGGGACATCTCTATAGGTCACCTTGCCACTCTATGGTCTCCTCATGCTGCTGCCACCTCCACCATATGTAAACTTGCTACTCTGTGGTCTTCTCATGCTGCTGCCACTTCCACACTATGTCACCTTGCCACTCTGTTGCCTGATGATGCTGCTGCCACCTCCACACTATGTCACCTTGCCACTCCGTGGCCTCCTGATGCTGCTGCTGCCACCTCCACACTGTCATTGTGCCACTCTGTGGTCTCCTCATGCTGCTGCCACATCCACACTATGTCACCGTGCCACTCTGTAGCCTGCTGATGCTGCTGCCACCTCTACACTATGTCACCTTGCCGCTCTGTGGCCTCCTAATGCTGCTGCTGCCACCTTCACTTTGTCATTGTGCCATTCTGTGGCCTCCTGATGCTCCCACCACCTCCACATTCTGTTATTGTGCCACTCTGTGGTCTCCTGATGCTGCCGCCACCTCCACACTCTGTCATTGTGCCACACTGTGGCCTCCTGATGCTGCCGTCACCTCCACACTGTCATTGTGCCACTTTGTGGCCTCCTCCTGATGCTGCTGTCACCTCCATACTCTGTCATTGGGCCACTCTGTGGTCTCCTCATGTTGCTTCCACCTCACCACTATGTCATAGGGCCACTCTGTGGACTTCTCATGCTGTTCCCACCCTCACTACTTCATGACTGGGCCACTATTTTGCCTTTCGGCCTTGCTGACATAATTATTTATTTCACCCTTCTTCTGATCTGTCAGAAGGAAGGAAAAATGAGACGCCCCATGGATCCTATCTGTGTAGCGGCTGTATGGTCCCATCAGAATTGGCTTGTGATTTGGTAGCCAAAAGCAGGAGTAGGTACAAAACACAGAAGACATGCAAATATTCCATTCAGGTGTCATCTCTGTTTTGGATCGACTCCTGTTTTTTGGGGGAATTAGCAATACTGATGGATTACTAACGAAATACTGACCAAGTGAAAGCGGATGCCTCCACAGACAGGATCCGTTTATTGGGGGTTATTGTTCTGACGGATCAGAGGAAGGGCAAAATAATCAGTGACGTAAACACAAACTTACTGCTGACACCCTCTCCGCTCTGTCGGGGGGGGGGGGGGGGGAGCTCTACTTGTATAAGCATTTAAAAGAACAGGTTCTGTAGACATCTATGTGGAATCAGCTGGCGACGGTGTAAAAAGACTGCGCTTCTTATTGGCGCTAACATCAACCTGTAAGGCTGAGTTCATACTTGAGTTATTTGGTCAGTTTTGGCTCCGTGACTGCCCAAATAAGTGAAGTGTGCAGTGATTCTAAGAGCGACGCCTGTCATCTGCATGTCATACTAACTCACAGTATTATTTCACTACCATAGCAGACTCCCTAAGCGTGTTACTGCACAGTGTTCTATACCACTATAAAGGCTCTCTGCAGCCAGAAAATAGCCATTTTTTACGCGATTCGCCACAAATAAATTCAGATTGATCCGAATTTTTCCGATAAATTCTGCGAATTGGTCGAGACGAATTTTAAAAAAATTCGCTCATCTCTAATCATGGGTATCGCCATGACTTAAAATGCCCATACTATTAAAATATATATTTTTTAAATCCAATATGGCAAATGCCGTAACTGAAAAAGGGTGAAATTGGCCAATTTGCCATTTTTTCATAGTTTCTCCTACCCCAAAAAACTTTATAAAATGTGATCAAAAAGTTACACACACTCCAATATGGTATCAATAAAAACTAAAGATTGTCCTGCAAAAAATGAGCCGACCCCCCCCCCCCCCCCCTTTACACACAGCTCAGTAGTTATAGCTATAAAAAACTTAAGGGGGTCAGAATATGGTGATGTAAAAAAAAAAATATTTAGTTTACATTTATTTTTACACTATGTAGACATAAAAACCTATATGTGGCATCGTAATCGAACTGATACAGAGAATGAAGGGCACAAATCAGTTTGCTTGTCCTGCAAAAAATAAGCCCTCACACAGCTATGTGAACAGTAAAATAAAAAAGTTATGGCTGAAGGAAGATAGGGAAGAAAAATAAAAATGAAAATCCTAAGGGTTAATAATACATGCCAGTGTTTTGCCAAGATCTGTCTGATATTATTATGATTATTATAATTACCATTATGCTTATTAAATGTGGTGAGGAAATTGGAACTGAATGGATTGGATGCAGTATAGCTTTACTTTAGGATGTAGACAGTCTGCTTGTGAGAGAGATGATGCTCTCCATTGTGCTTTATATATAAGGCTATTGGGATTCTCTCTGAACCTCCTCCTTAAAATTCTACTCTGTTTAGAGAAGTCACTGTTGTTGATGGGATTACACCAACAACAGTGACTTCTCCGAACAAAGTAGATGCACCCTTTCATGTCTTATCACCCAAATGGGTATTTATAGCAGTGTTGTACCTCCATTTAACCTGCACATTGTCCTGTGTAACTGAAGAAGGGGGTTAAAGAACTTGTTTTATCTATGGACTTTTAAATGCTATCCTGAATAAAGATACTTTATACTGGATCTAGCACGGATACAAGCAATTTTTCTTTTCTTATTCAAAACAATTATTTGCCCATCTGGAGATGTGGTCTGTTTACTCCAAGTGACCTGGTTCATGCGACCCTTGCTGCTGATCCTAACTAGGGATGAGCGAACCCGAGGTTCGTACCGAATTTTGGGGTGTCCGTGACACGGACCCGAACCGGAACATTTTCGCAAAAGTCCGGGTTCGGGATCGGTGTTCGGCGCTTTCTTGGCGCTTTTTGAAAGGCTGCAAAGCAGCCAATCAACAAGCGTCATACTACTTGCCCCAAGAGGCCATCACAGCCTTGCCTACTATTGGCATGGCTGTGATTGGCCAGTGCAGCATGTGACCCAGCCTCTATTTAAGCTGGAGTCACGTAGCGCCGCACGTCACTCTGCTATGATCAGTATAGGGAGAGGTTGCAGCTGCGACGTTAGGGCGAGATTAGGCAGATTAACTCCTCCAAAAGACTTCATTCTGTGATCGATCTGCAGCTGTGGATCGTTGAAGTGCTATTATTGACTTGCTCACTTTTTTGAGGCTGCCCAGAGCGTTTTTAGATCACTTTTTTTCTGGGGTGATCGGCGGCCATTTTGTGACTTGTGGTGCGCCAGCACGAGCTATCACCAAGTGTATTTAACCATCGATAGTGTGGTTATTTTGTGCTATATCCTACATCAGCTGCAGGCTGAGCCTGTGTCACCGAAGTGCATTTAACCATCAACAGTCTGGTTATTTTTTGGCCATATACTACATCAGCTGCAGGCTGAGCCTGTTTCACCCAAGTGCATTTAACCATCAACAGTCTAATTATTTTTTGGCCATATACTACATCAGCTGCAGGCTGAGCCTGTGTCACCGAAGTGCATTTAACCATCAACAGTCTGGTTATTTTTTGGCCATATATTACATCAGGGGCAAGTTGAGCCTGTCACCCAGCGCCTAAAAAATAGACCTGACATTTCTATTCAACCAAATCTGCACAGTTTTAGCTGGTCAAGTTATTTGTAGTGACCGTCAAAGCAGACTTTTTGTTCTGGGTTGAAAAAGCATTCCCAAATTTGCCATTCTGAAAATAACTAGTTTGTGGTATTTCAGGCCTACTTGAAATCTATCCCAAATAGAAAATCTTCCATTAAAGTTATTGATAGTATCATTCAGAAAAACTTAAGACACACGCTAGCGTGCTGATAGAAGTGTCATTCTGTGATTAAACCTATAACTGTCACACAGCGCAAAAAAAAAAAACAGGTCTCACATCTCTATTCAACCAAATCTGCACAGTTTTAGCTGGTCAAGTTATTTGTAGTGACCGTCAAAGCAGACTTTTTGTTCTGGGTTGAAAAAGCATTCCCAAATTTGCCATTCTGAAAATAACTAGTTTGTGGTATTTCAGGCCTACTTGAAATCTATCCCAAAAAGAAAATCTTCCATTAAAGTTATTGATAGTATCATTCAGAAAAACCTAAGACACACGCTAGCGTGCTGATAGAAGTGTCATTCTGTGATTAAACCTATAACTGTCACACAGCGCAAAAAAAAACAGGTCTCACATCTCTATTCAACCAAATCTGCACAGTTTTAGCTGGTCAAGTTATTTGTAGTGACCGTCAAAGCAGACTTTTTGTTCTGGGTTGAAAAAGCATTCCCAAATTTGCCATTCTGAAAATAACTAGTGTGTGGTATTTCAGGCCTACTTGAAATCTATCCCAAAAAGAAAATCTTCCATTAAAGTTATTGATAGTATCATTCAGAAAAACCTAAGACACACGCTAGCGTGCTGATAGAATTGTCATTCTGTGATTAAAGCTATAACTGTCACACAGCGGAAAAAAAAACAGGTCTCACATCTCTATTCAACCAAATCTGCACAGTTTTAGCTGGTCAAGTTATTTGTAGTGACCGTCAAAGCAGACTTTTTGTTCTGGGTTGAAAAAGCATTCCCAAATTTGCCATTCTGAAAATAACTAGTTTGTGGTATTTCAGGCCTACTTGAAATCTATCCCAAAAAGAAAATCTTCCATTAAAGTTATTGATAGTATTATTCAGAAAAACCTAAGACACACGCTAGCGTGCTGATAGAATTGTCATTCTGTGATTAAAGCTATAACTGTCACACAGCGCAAAAAAAAACAGGTCTCACATCTCTATTCAACCAAATCTGCACAGTTTTAGCTGGTCAAGTTATTTGTAGTGACCGTCAAAGCAGACTTTTTGTTCTGGGTTGAAAAAGCATTCCCAAATTTGCCATTCTGAAAATAACTAGTTTGTGGTATTTCAGGCCTACTTGAAATCTATCCCAAAAAGAAAATCTTCCATTAAAGTTATTGATAGTATCATTCAGAAAAACCTAAGACACACGCTAGCGTGCTGATAGAAGTGTCATTCTGTGATTAAACCTATAACTGTCACACAGCGCAAAAAAAAACAGGTCTCACATCTCTATTCAACCAAATCTGCACTGTTTTAGCTGGTCAAGTTATTTGTAGTGACCGTCAAAGCAGACTTTTTGTTCTGGGTTGAAAAAGCATTCCCAAATTTGCCATTCTGAAAATAACTAGTTTGTGGTATTTCAGGCCTACTTGAAATCTATCCCAAAAAGAAAATCTTCCATTAAAGTTATTGATAGTATCATTCAGAAAAACCTAAGACACACGCTAGCGTGCTGATAGAAGTGTCATTCTGTGATTAAAGCTATAACTGTCACACAGCGGAAAAAAAAACAGGTCTCACATCTCTATTCAACCAAATCTGCACAGTTTTAGCTGGTCAAGTTATTTGTAGTGACCGTCAAAGCAGACTTTTTGTTCTGGGTTGAAAAAGCATTCCCAAATTTGCCATTCTGAAAATAACTAGTTTGTGGTATTTCAGGCCTACTTGAAATCTATCCCAAAAAGAAAATCTTCCATTAAAGTTATTGATAGTATCATTCAGAAAAACCTAAGACACACGCTAGCGTGCTGATAGAATTGTCATTCTGTGATTAAAGCTATAACTGTCACACAGCGCAAAAAAAAACAGGTCTCACATCTCTATTCAACCAAATCTGCACAGTTTTAGCTGGTCAAGTTATTTGTAGTGACCGTCAAAGCAGACTTTTTGTTCTGGGTTGAAAAAGCATTCCCAAATTTGCCATTCTGAAAATAACTAGTTTGTGGTATTTCAGGCCTACTTGAAATCTATCCCAAAAAGGAAATCTTCCATTAAAGTTATTGATAGTATTATTCAGAAAAACCTAAGACACACGCTAGCGTGCTGATAGAATTGTCATTCTGTGATTAAAGCTATAACTGTCACACAGCGCAAAAAAAAACAGGTCTCACATCTCTATTCAACCAAATCTGCACAGTTTTAGCTGGTCAAGTTATTTGTAGTGACCGTCAAAGCAGACTTTTTGTTCTGGGTTGAAAAAGCATTCCCAAATTTGCCATTCTGAAAATAACTAGTTTGTGGTATTTCAGGCCTACTTGAAATCTATCCCAAAAAGAAAATCTTCCATTAAAGTTATTGATAGTATCATTCAGAAAAACCTAAGACACACGCTAGCGTGCTGATAGAAGTGTCATTCTGTGATTAAACCTATAACTGTCACACAGCGCAAAAAAAAACAGGTCTCACATCTCTATTCAACCAAATCTGCACTGTTTTAGCTGGTCAAGTTATTTGTAGTGACCGTCAAAGCAGACTTTTTGTTCTGGGTTGAAAAAGCATTCCCAAATTTGCCATTCTGAAAATAACTAGTTTGTGGTATTTCAGGCCTACTTGAAATCTATCCCAAAAAGAAAATCTTCCATTAAAGTTATTGATAGTATCATTCAGAAAAACCTAAGACACACGCTAGCGTGCTGATAGAAGTGTCATTCTGTGATTAAAGCTATAACTGTCACACAGCGGAAAAAAAAACAGGTCTCACATCTCTATTCAACCAAATCTGCACAGTTTTAGCTGGTCAAGTTATTTGTAGTGACCGTCAAAGCAGACTTTTTGTTCTGGGTTGAAAAAGCATTCCCAAATTTGCCATTCTGAAAATAACTAGTTTGTGGTATTTCAGGCCTACTTGAAATCTATCCCAAAAAGAAAATCTTCCATTAAAGTTATTGATAGTATCATTCAGAAAAACCTAAGACACACGCTAGCGTGCTGATAGAATTGTCATTCTGTGATTAAAGCTATAACTGTCACACAGCGCAAAAAAAAACAGGTCTCACATCTCTATTCAACCAAATCTGCACAGTTTTAGCTGGTCAAGTTATTTGTAGTGACCGTCAAAGCAGACTTTTTGTTCTGGGTTGAAAAAGCATTCCCAAATTTGCCATTCTGAAAATAACTAGTTTGTGGTATTTCAGGCCTACTTGAAATCTATCCCAAAAAGGAAATCTTCCATTAAAGTTATTGATAGTATCATTCAGAAAAACCTAAGACACACGCTAGCGTGCTGATAGAAGTGTCATTCTGTGATTAAAGCTATAACTGTCACACAGCGCAAAAAAAAACAGGTCTCACATCTCTATTCAACCAAATCTGCACAGTTTTAGCTGGTCAAGTTATTTGTAGTGACCGTCAAAGCAGACTTTTTGTTCTGGGTTGAAAAAGCATTCCCAAATTTGCCATTCTGAAAATAACTAGTTTGTGGTATTTCAGGCCTACTTGAAATCTATCCCAAAAAGAAAATCTTCCATTAAAGTTATTGATAGTATCATTCAGAAAAACCTAAGACACACGCTAGCGTGCTGATAGAAGTGTCATTCTGTGATTAAACCTATAACTGTCACACAGCGCAAAAAAAAAACAGGTCTCACATCTCTATTCAACCAAATCTGCACAGTTTTAGCTGGTCAAGTTATTTGTAGTGACCGTCAAAGCAGACTTTTTGTTCTGGGTTGAAAAAGCATTCCCAAATTTGCCATTCTGAAAATAACTAGTTTGTGGTATTTCAGGCCTACTTGAAATCTATCCCAAAAAGAAAATCTTCCATTAAAGTTATTGATAGTATCATTCAGAAAAACCTAAGACACACGCTAGCGTGCTGATAGAAGTGTCATTCTGTGATTAAACCTATAACTGTCACACAGCGCAAAAAAAAAACAGGTCTCACATCTCTATTCAACCAAATCTGCACAGTCTTAGCTGGTCAAGTTATTTGTAGTGACCGTCAAAGCAGACTTTTTGTTCTGGGTTGAAAAAGCATTCCCAAATTTGCCATTCTAAAAATAACTAGTTTGTGGTATTTCAGGCCTACTTGAAATCTATCCCAAAAAGAAAATCTTCCATTAAAGTTATTGATAGTATCATTCAGAAAAACCTAAGACACACGCTAGCGTGCTGATAGAAGTGTCATTCTGTGATTAAACCTATAACTGTCACACAGCGCAAAAAAAAAACAGGTCTCACATCTCTATTCAACCAAATCTGCACAGTTTTAGCTGGTCAAGTTATTTGTAGTGACCGTCAAAGCAGACTTTTTGTTCTGGGTTGAAAAAGCATTCCCAAATTTGCCATTCTGAAAATAACTAGTTTGTGGTATTTCAGGCCTACTTGAAATCTATCCCAAAAAGAAAATCTTACATTGAAGTTATTGATAGTATCATTCAGAAAAACCTAAGACACACGCTAGCGTGCTGATAGAAGTGTCATTCTGTGATTAAACCTATAACTGTCACACAGCGCAAAAAAAAAACAGGTCTCACATCTCTATTCAACCAAATCTGCACAGTTTTAGCTGGTCAAGTTATTTGTAGTGACCGTAAAAGCAGACTTTTTGTTCTGGGTTGAAAAAGCATTCCCAAATTTGCCATTCTCAAAATTGTGGTGAACGGGAACAATGAGGAAAACATCTAATAAGGGACGCGGACGCGGACGTGGACATGGTCGTGGTGGTGTTAGTGGACCCTCTGGTGCTGGGAGAGGACATGGCCGTTCTGCCACAGCCACACGTCCTAGTGAACCAACTACCTCAGGTCCCAGTAGCCAGCAGAATTTACAGCGATATTTGGTGGGGCCCAATGCCGTTCTAAGGATGGTAAGGCCTGAGCAGGTACAGGCATTAGTCAATTGGGTGGCCGACAGTGGATCCAGCACGTTCACATTATCTCCCACCCAGTCTTCTGCAGAAAGCGCACAGATGGCGCATGAAAACCAAGCCCATCGGTCTGTCACATCACCCCCATGCATATCAGGTAAACTGTCTGAGCCTCAAGTTATGCAGCAGTCTCCTTTGCTGTTTGAAGACTCTGCTGCCAGGGTTTCCCAAGGGCATCCACCTAGCCCTTCCCCAGGGGTGGAAGAGATAGAATGCACTAACGCACAACCACTTATTTTTCCTGATGATGAGGACATGGGAATACCACCTCAGCACGTCTCTGATGATGACGAAACACAGGTGCCAACTGCTGCGTCTTTCTGCAGTGTGCAGACTGAACAGGAGGTCAGGGATCAAGACTGGGTGGAAGACGATGCAGGGGACGATGAGGTCCTAGACCCCACATGGAATGAAGGTCGTGCCACTGACTTTCACAGTTCGGAGGAAGAGGCAGTGGTGAGACCGAGCCAACAGCGTAGCAAAAGAGGGAGCAGTGGGAAAAATCAGAACACCCGCCGCCAAGAGACTCCGCCTGCTACTGACCGCCGCCATCTGGGACCGAGCACCCCAAAGGCAGCTTCAAGGAGTTCCCTGGCATGGCACTTCTTCAAACAATGTGCTGACGACAAGACCCGAGTGGTTTGCACGCTGTGCCATCAGAGCCTGAAGCGAGGCATTAACGTTCTGAACCTTAGCACAACCTGCATGACCAGGCACCTGCATGCAAAGCATGAACTGCAGTGGAGTAAACACCTTAAAAACAAGGAAGTCACTCAGGCTCCCCCTGCTACATCTTCTGCTGCTGCCGCCTCGGCCTCTTCTGCTGCTGCTGCCGCCGCCTCGGCCTCTTCCTCCGCCTCTGGAGGAACGTTGGCACCTGCCGCCCAGCAAACATGGGATGTACCACCAACACCACCACCTGCGTCACCAAGCATCTCAACCATGTCACACGGCAGCGTTCAGCTCTCCATCTCACAAACATTTGAGAGAAAGCGTAAATTCTCACCTAGCCACCCTCGATCCCTGGCCCTGAATGCCAGCATTTCTAAACTACTGGCCTATGAAATGCTGTCATTTAGGCTGGTGGACACACACAGCTTCAAACAGCTCATGTCACTTGCTGTCCCACAGTATGTTGTTCCCAGCCGCCACTACTTCTCTAAGAGAGCCGTGCCTTCCCTGCACAAACAAGTGTCCGATAAAATCAAGTGTGCACTGCGCAACGCCATCTGTGGCAAGGTCCACCTAACCACAGATACGTGGACCAGTAAGCACGGCCAGGGACGCTATATCTCCCTAACTGCACACTGGGTAAATGTAGTGGCGGCTGGGCCCCAGGCGGAGAGCTATTTGGCACACGTCCTTCCACCGCCAAGGATCGCAGGGCAACATTCTTTGCCTCCTGTCTCCTCCTCCTCCTACTCAGCTTCCTCCTCCTCTTCTTCCACCTGCTCATCCAGTCAGCCACACACCTTCACCACCAACTTCAGCACAGCACGGGGTAAACGTCAGCAGGCCATTCTGAAACTCATATGTTTGGGGGACAGGCCCCACACCGCACAGGAGTTGTGGCGGGGTATAGAACAACAGACCGACGAGTGGTTGCTGCTGGTGAGCCTCAAGCCCGGCCTGGTGGTGTGCGATAATGGGCGAAATCTCGTTGCAGCTCTGGGACTAGCCGGTTTGACACACATCCCTTGCCTGGCGCATGTGCTGAATTTGGTGGTGCAGAAGTTCATTCGCAACTACCCCGACATGTCAGAGCTGCTGCATAAAGTGCGGGCCGTCTGTTCGCGCTTCCGGCGTTCACACCCTGCCGCTGCTCGCCTGTCTGCGCTACAGCGTAACTTCGGCCTTCCCGCTCACCGCCTCATATGCGACGTGCCCACCAGGTGGAACTCCACCTTGCATATGCTGGACAGACTGTGCGAGCAGCAGCAGGCCATAGTGGAGTTTCAGCTGCAGCACGCACGGGTCAGTCGCACTGCGGATCAGACCCACTTCACCACCAATGACTGGGCCTCCATGCGAGACCTGTGTGCCCTGTTGCGCTGTTTCGAGTACTCCACCAACATGGCCAGTGGCGATGACGCCGTTATCAGCGTTACAATACCACTTCTATGTCTCCTTGAGAAAACACTTAGGGCGATGATGGAAGAGGAGGTGGCCCAGGAGGAAGAGGAGGAAGAGGGGTCATTTTTAGCACTTTCAGGCCAGTCTCTTCAAAGTGACTCAGAGGGAGATTTTTTGCAACACCAGAGGCCAGGTACAAATGTGGCCAGACAGGGCCCACTACTGGAGGACGAGGAGGACGAGGATGAGGAGGAGGTGGAGGAGGATGAGGATGAAGCATGTTCACAGCGGGGTGGCACCCAAAGCAGCTCGGGCCCATCACTGGTGCGTGGCTGGGGGGAAACACAAGACGATGACGATACGCCTCCCACAGAGGACAGCTTGTCCTTACCTCTGGGCAGCCTGGCACACATGAGCGACTACATGCTGCAGTGCCTGCGCAATGACAGCAGAGTTGCCCACATTTTAACGTGTGCAGACTACTGGGTTGCCACCCTGCTGGATCCCCGGTACAAAGACAATGTGCCCACCTTACTTCCTACACTGGAGCGTGATAGGAAGATGCGCGAGTACAAGCGCACATGGTAGACGCGATACTGAGAGCATTCCCAAATGTCACAGGGGAACCAGTGGAAGCCCAAGGCGAAGGCAGAGGAGGAGCAAGAGGTCGCCAACGCAGCTGTGTCACGGCCAGCTCCTCTGATGGCAGGGTTAGCATGGCAGAGATGTGGAAAAGTTTTGTCACCACGCCACATCTAACTGCACCACCTCCTGATACGGAACGTGTTAGCAGGAGGCAACATTTCACTAACATGGTGGAACAGTACCTGTGCACACCCCTCCACGTACTGACTGATGGTTCGGCCCCATTAAACTTCTGGGTCTCCAAATTGTCCACGTGGCCAGAGCTAGCCTTTTATGCCTTGGAGGTGCTGGCCTGCCCGGCGGCCAGCGTTTTGTCTGAACGTGTATTCAGCACGGCAGGGGGCGTCATTACAGACAAACGCAGCCGCCTGTCTACAGCCAATGTGGACAAGCTGACGTTCATAAAAATGAACCAGGCATGGATCCCACAGGACCTGTCCATCCCTTGTGCAGATTAGATATTAACTACCTCCCCTTAACAATATATTATTCTACTCCAGGGCACTTCCTCATTCAATACTATTTTTAATTTCATTTTACCATTATATTGTGGGGCAACCCAAAGTTGAATGAACCTCTCCTCTGTCTGGGTGCCGGGGCCTAAATGTGTGACAGTGGCCTGTTCCAGTGGTGGGTGACGTGAAGCCTGATTCTCTGCTATGACATGAATACAGATTCTGCGCTGACATAAGGCCAGATTCTCTGTTACGGGACCTCTCTCCTCTGCCTGGGTGCCTGGGCCTAAATGTGTGACAGTGGCCTGTTCCAGTGGTGGCTGACGTGAAGCCTGATTCTCTGCTATGACATGAAGACAGATTCTGCGCTGACATAAGGCCAGATTCTCTGTTACGGGACCGCTCTCCTTTGTCTGGGTGCCGGGGCCTAAATGTGTGACAGTGGCCTGTTCCAGTGGTGGGTGACGTGAAGCCTGATTCTCTGCTATGACATGAATACATATTCTGCGCTGACATAAGGCCAGATTCTCTGTTACGGGACCTCTCTCCTCTGCCTGGGTGCCTGGGCCTAAATGTGTGACAGTGGCCTGTTCCAGTGGTGGGTGACGTGAAGCCTGATTCTCTGCTATGACATGAAAACAGATTCTGCGCTGACATAAGGCCAGATTCTCTGTTACGGGACCTCTCTCCTCTGCCTGGGTGCCTGGGCCTAAATGTGTGACAGTGGCCTGTTCCAGTGGTGGGTGACGTGAAGCCTGATTCTCTGCTATGACATGAAGACAGATTCTGCGCTGACATAAGGCCAGATTCTCTGTTACGGGACCGCTCTCCTCTGTCTGGGTGCCGGGGCCTAAATGTGTGACAGTGGCCTGTTCCAGTGGTGGGTGACGTGAAGCCTGATTCTCTGCTATGACATGAATACAGATTCTGCGCTGACATAAGGCCAGATTCTCTGTTACGGGACCTCTCTCCTCTGCCTGGGTGCCTGGGCCTAAATGTGTGACAGCGGCCTGTTCCAGTGGTGGGTGACGTGAAGCCTGATTCTCTGCTATGACATGAATACAGATTCTGCGCTGACATAAGGCCAGATTCTCTGTTACGGGACCTCTCTCCTCTGCCTGGGTGCCTGGGCCTAAATGTGTGACAGTGGCCTGTTTCAGTGGTGGGTGACGTGAAGCCTGATTCTCTGCTATGACATTAAGACAGATTCTGTGCTGACATAAGGCCAGATTCTCTGTTACGGGACCTCTCTCCTCTGCCTGGGTGCCTGGGCCTAAATGTGTGACAGTGGCCTGTTCCAGTGGTGGCTGACGTGAAGCCTGATTCTCTGCTATGACATGAAGACAGATTCTGCGCTGACATAAGGCCAGATTCTCTGTTACGGGACCGCTCTCCTCTGTCTGGGTGCCAGGGCCTAAATGTGTGACAGTGGCCTGTTCCAGTGGTGGGTGACGTGAAGCCTGATTCTCTGCTATGACATGAATACAGATTCTGCGCTGACATAAGGCCAGATTCTCTGTTACGGGACCTCTCTCCTCTGCCTGGGTGCCTGGGCCTAAATGTGTGACAGTGGCCTGTTCCAGTGGTGGGTGACGTGATGCCTGATTCTCTGCTATGACATGAAGACAGATTCTGTGCTGACATAAGGCCAGATTCTCTGTTACAGGACCTCTCTCCTCTGTCTGGGTGCCGGGGCCTAAATGTGTGACAGTGGCCTGTTCCAGTGGTGGGTGACGTGAAGCTTGATTCTCTGCTATGACATGAAGACAGATTCTGCGCTGACATAAGGCCAGATTCTCTGTTACGGGACCGCTCTCCTCTGTCTGGGTGCCGGGGCCTAAATGTGTGACAGTGGCCTGTTCCAGTGGTGGGTGACGTGAAGCCCTAATTCTCTGCTATGACATGAAGACTGATTCTGCGCTGACATGAAGCCAGATTCTCTGCTATGGCATGAAGAGACTGATTCTCTGCTGACATGAAGCCAGATTCTTTGCTATGGCATGAAGAGACTGATTCTCTGCTGACGTGAAGCCAGATTCTCTGCTATGGGACCTCTGTCCAATTGATATTGGTTCATTTTTATTTTTTTAATTTTTATTTTAATTCATTTCCCTATCCACATTTGTTTGCAGGGGATTTACCTACATGTTGCTGCCTTTTGCAGCCCTCTAGCTCTTTCCTGGGCTGTTTTACAGCCTTTTTAGTGCCCAAAAGTTCGGGTCCCCATTGACTTCAATGGGGTTCGGGTTCGGGACGAAGTTCGGATCGGGTTCGGATCCCGAACCCGAACATTTCCGGGAAGTTCGGCCGAACTTCTCGAACCCGAACATCCAGGTGTTCGCTCAACTCTAATCCTAACCCATTCTCTGCTAATATAGTTGTTGAGGCTAATAACAAGAACACCAGGTAAGCACCTCCAATTTGTCCTTATCTCTATACACACTGTCCCAAAAGGTATTATTCGATGTTGCGCTCCGCCTCATTTTTTTTTATAATCTCAAGAAAGGTCAGTTCTCAGAAAAAAAAAAATTGTGTGCACTTGCCAACTGCATCCAAAATATGGACTATGGAGATTATAGCTGAGTGATGTAAAAGCAAATATCAGAAAACCAAAAGGAGGGAATTTATCAATGTAGGAGTATTTGCTAGTTTTTGGATTGGAGTTGCTACGTATGTGCACCTGTGTCAAAATTTATTAAAATGGTGCAAGGTAATAATACATTTGAAGCAAGCTCTGTGTGGCTGTGGCCATTTCAATAAAAGTACGATACACCTGGGAGATCTCTGTTGCGGAGTTGTGCCTTTTTTTTTACTTTTTAAAATGTCACACTTAATAAAGGTGATACAAAAGTGATCTTCTCTAAAATCCTGACTAACTTTTTACTCCACTTCTAAATGTGTCATTGGAAGGTACAATGCAGACAATTTTTTTTTTTAAATAATCACAAAATTGTCACAAGGCACTCTAAAAGGTCACAAAGTGATTATTTGCAATATTTTGAAGCCAGAATTCTGGAGTACAGGGCTTGATAAGTACCCACCAAAGTTTTTCCAATATATAGTAAAAAACATATACTGTACAGTATAAACATCATAGTAACATAGTAACATAGTTTATAAGGCCAAAAAAAGACATTTGTCCATCTAGTTTGGCCTGTTATCCTGCAAGTTGATCCAGAGGAAGGCAAAAAAAAAAACTGTGAGGGAGAAGCCAATTAAGGGGGAAAAAAATCTTTCCCGACTCCAATCAGGCAATCAGACTAACTTTCTGGATCAACGACCCCTCTGTAGTAGCTATTACCTGTAATATTATTACACTCCAGAAATATATTCAGGCCCCTCTTGAACTCTTTTATTGTACTCACCATCACCACTTCCTCAGGCAGAGAGTTCCATAGTCTCACTGCTCTTACCGTAAAGAATCCTTTTCTATGTTTGTGTACAAACCTCCTTTCCTCCAGACGCAGAGGATGTCCCCTCGTCACAGTCACAGTCCTGGGGATAAATAGATGGTGGGAGAGATCTCTGTACTGACCCCTGATATATTTATACATAGTTATTAGATCTCCCCTCAGTCGTCTTTTTTCTAAAGTGAATAACCCTAATTTTGATAATCTTTCAGGGTACTGAAGTCCCCCCATTCCAGTTATTACTTTAGTTGCCCTCCTCTGAACCCTCTCCAGCTCTGCTATGTCTGTCTTGTTCACAGGAGCCCAGAACTGTACACAGTACTCCATGTGTGGTCTGACTAGTGATTTGTAAAGTGGTAGGACTATGTTCTCATCACGGGCATCTATGCCGCTTTTGATGCAACCCATTATCTTTTTGGCCTTGGCAGCAGCTGCCTTAGGCTACTTTCACACTAGCGTTCAGGGCTCCGCTTGTGAGTTCCGTTTTTTTTTTTTTTTGTTCATGGTAATGCAAACGGATCCGTTCTGAACGGATCTAAACGTTTGCATTATAGGTGCGGATCCGTCTGGGCACATACCATACGGATCCGACCTAAACGCAGGTGTGAAAGTAGCCTTAGGATACTTTCACACTAGCGTTCGGGGCTCCGCTTGTGAGTTCCGTTTGAAGGCTCTCACAAGCGGCCCCGAACGGATCCGTCCAGCCCTAATGCATTCTGAGTGGATGCGGATCCGCTCAGAATGCATCAGTCTGGCTCCGTTTGTCCTCCGCTCCGCTCAGCAGGCGAACACCTGAACGCAGCTTGCAGCGTTCGGGTGTCCGCCTGGCCGTGCGGAGGCAAACGGATCCGTCCAGACTTACAATGTAAGTCAATGGGGACGGATCCGTTTGAAGTTGACACAGTATGGCTCAATTTTCAAACGGATCCGTCCCCCATTGACTTTCAATGTAAAGTCAAAACGTATCCGTTTGCATTATCATGAAAAAAAAAAAATAATAATTTTTATTTTTTTATTTTTTTTGTTCATGGTAATGCAAACGGATCCGTTCTGAACGGATCTAAGCGTTTGCATTATAGGTGCGGATCCGTCTGTGCAGATACCAGACGGATCCGCACCTAACGCAGGTGTGAAAGTAGCCTAAGTTTGCTGTTCACTATCATGTGATGGCTGATTTTTCCTTGTTCGACTAAACTTTTGAGAAGTTAATAGTCAAAAGTTAACAACAAGGGTAACCTTTTAGCCTCCATTATTATTAGATTTGTTCACTATTGAGCAGTGACATTTAGGACAAAACAGTTTGTTCGGCATTAATCAGAGTAATCCTTTAATTGTGAATAAAGGAGTCACTCTCCGCCGTGACTTGATGAATAGAAACTGCATAAATAGTTCAAGGCCACATCTTTTGTATAATATCTTCACAGACCTTCACCCTATTAACCAATTATGATACGCTTTGCAACTTTGCTGGCTCTTGTGGTTCTAACATGGACCCAACAAGGTGAGAAACATAGGAATTAATCAATTTTATATTACCCATTTATATTATTAGCACTATTATTATAGTATCAACACGGTGAAAGAGTTCTGGGATAAGAGAAAGGATGAGCGAGAGAGAGATTGTTGAATGTACTGCCATATGCTGCTGGTTTATAAAGGAAACTGAGAGCCATTCAGGAGGAACAAATCCAGTTAAATAATAAAATTCTACCTGCCTAAACTAGAAGCAGATCACCCCAAAACTGACAATTGAATGTAATGAAAACTGCATAGATTACTATGTAGGGAGCTTCTATCGGCAGCTGCAGTGAGACAGATATTCATCCTTCACATCAATAGGCGAGATTTATCATGAGGGCAATATTTGAAGTCAATTTTGCTAGAGTCTTCTTTGGCATAACTGGTGCCCAATTTATTAAACATAAATGCTGTTTGATAAATTTGGTGCTTCTTTAAAAATAACACTTTTGTCTAGAGATATGACTCCAGTTTTTATGTTACCCCCTCCCTACTGAAGTAAAACTGAGATATTTTGCCAAGTTTTGAAGAAGCCACATTTCCTGAATCTGGCATAAACCGATGCTCCTAGAGAACCACTTTCCAGCTACTTTTTAAAAGTGAAGAGAGTGGCAATTAATGTCAATAATTGCATGTTCACATCTGCTTTGGAGGCTCTGTTTGTGGTCTCTGTAACAGATTCAGCCAAAAAGAGCTGAAAAAAGTTATTTTTTAATCTAAAAAAGCAGACACCTGAACAGAAACTGAGTGGACCACATTAAAGTCAGCAGGGTCTGTTTGGCTCCATTGGTATCAGTTATTGTCACGCCCTGCCCTGTGGGTGTTCTGAGGAGATCTGTCAGAATTGCTGCACGTGACTCGATCTGACAGTTTGTTTTGTTGTGGGTTTGAACAGAATCCCACCTCCCATCAGGTGTGGTTCGTTGCTTATTGGTGAGACTATTTATTTATTCCTCCCTCTCCCTACAGCCTTTGCGGGTTACAGTTCTTCCTTGTTTGAGCTCTGGAAGTTATGGTGGATCGTCTGCTCCAACTCATCTATAGATAAGTCCCTGTCCCTTTTTCCTTCTATGTCTGTTTTTACTAGGCCCCTAGAGCGACACGATAGCTCCTTCAGTTGTGGAAGGAGCTGGTTGTCTCTTTCCCTCTTCCCTACAGCTGAGGGTTTGGTCCAGTGTGTTACAGCTTTAGGTACGTGGGCATGTGGATATCTACCATCGAGATATGCACATGGGCATAGCAGCGTAGGGAAAGTCTCTTAGGGATTGCTAGGAGGTGACCCCTTTGTTCCCTAGCTTTTGGGGCCTAGTCAGTTGTTTTGTTTGCTTGCAGTGTTCTGTTTCCTTCCCTTCCCTTACCTACCGTGACAGTTATGTGTTGAACCAGTTCTTTAAAGGGGTATTCCCATCTTTCATTTGATAAAACCAATGCACTCCATAATTTTTCAAATTTGATGTTATTACAAAAAATGCACCTATGTTCAAATAATCCCATTCATAATTTCCTTAGTTTACCTTGTGTTTTCCATAGATACGGCCCACTCCTCAGCCGCTTCTATTGGCCGCGCTTGCGCAGACAGGACCTTATTTTCACCCAGGCGGCCGGTCTATTTCTCATGAGCGAGCACACTGCCTGCCGCGCATGTACAGTTCTTTATTCACGCCACGTCTGATACAGAGCTGGGGAAAGAGGATCGTAGCGCGCAGGAGAGCAGACGTGACCAGGAGAACAAAGAAGTTCGATAAGTGCCTGCTGCCATATGCACTCGGATTGCCGATGGAGGCATATGGTGGGCTTATGGAGGCACTGGAGGACTGATGGAGGTGCTGGGGTGGCTGACGGAGGTGCTGGGGGGCTGATAGAGGCATATGGGGGCTGTTGGAGGCATATGGGGGCTTATGGAGGCACTTGGGGGCTGATGGAGGCACATGGGGGCTGATGGAGGCACATGGGGGGCTGATAGAGGCACTGGTGGCTGATGGAGGCATATGGTGGCTGATGGAGGCATATGGTGGCTGATGGAGGCACTTGGAGGGCTGATGTAGGCGCTTGGGGGCTGATGGAGGCATATGGTGGCTGATGGAGGCATATGGTGGCTGATGGAGGCACTTAGGGGGCTGATGCAGGGACTTGGGGGTTGATGCAGGGACTTGGGGGGCTGATGGAGGCATATGGTGGCTGATGGAGGCACTTGGGGGCTGATGGAGGCATATGGGGGCTGATGGAGGCATATGGGTGCTGATGGAGGCATATGAGGGGGCTGATGGATGTAGCAGAGCTGAATATGCTGCTGTTCAGCCATAGTTCTAATGAGGAAGGGAATAGACAGATGTAGCAGAGCTGTATATGTGGAGGGTCAGTATCAATGCTGGTGGAAGAGAGAAACAGATGTAGCAGAGCTGAATATGCGGCGGGTCAGCTTCAGTGCTGGTGGAAGAGAGAAACAAATGTAACAAGGCTGAATACGCTGCTGTTCAGACACAGTTCTAATGGGGAAGGGAATAGACAGATGTAGCAGAGCTGTATATGTGGAGGGTCAGCATCAATGCTGGTGGAAGAGAGAAACAGATGTAGCAGAGCTGAATATGCAGCTGTTCTGACACAGTGCTGGTTGAAGAGATAAACAGACAGATGTAGCAGAGCTGTATATGAAGCTTTTCAGACACAGTGCTAGTGGGGGAGTAGAATAAAGATGTAGCAGGGCTGTATATGAATCCATTCAGCCAAAGTGATGTTAGGAGACTGGAGAAGACACATGTAGCTGAGCTGTATATGCATCTATAAAGATACATAGTGTAAGGTGCTTCTTTAAAAATAACACTTTTGTCTAGAGATATGACTCCAGTTTTTATGTTACCCCCTCCCTACTGAAGTAAAACTGGAGTACAGCTGTAATGGAAACAAATCTGCATCAGTGCTGGTGGATGGGGGTTGGTCATGTTTTATGGGAGTCAAAAGCACAGATTCTAAGTTTACTAGCTGACAAGCTTTTGGGCTAATGTATAATATGGAATTATAGTTTTTGATGCACAGAATGGGTTTGTAAAAGATCAAACAGAGATTTTGTGTGTAAAATTGTGCAGAACAGCCACGTGTTACTGTACACTGAACTCACTTCCCATGGCTCTCTGATGATTCCCCAGCAGGGGGGATGGGCTTCACAGACACTGCAGGCTGCCAGACTGATGACTCATACTATCCACATGAACGAGCACGCAAGGACTAAGTTCTCAGTGTGATGTCATAAGGAGGCGTGGCCGGTGTTCTGCCAGATTTCTATACCTTGCCAGAACGCTATACTGGAAGTGACGCGGCCGCACAGGAATCAGCTGAAGGAGGGTGTGTGCGGCGCTGCGCAAGCACACATCCACTGGATTGCCAAAAAATCATTGCAGCGCCGTGGGAGAAGGACTTCATGCGCATGCGTGAAACCGTACACCGCGCATGCGCACATCTTTACCGCAGAGCTGAGTGCAGACTATCGAGATCACCACATAGCAGAGCTGAGTGTGGGATATTTTGGGACACCGCAGAGCTGAGTGCTGGATATTGGGGTAATATCCCGCACTCAGGTCTGCTATGTGGTGACCTCGATATACTGCACTCAGCTCTGCGGTAAGGATAAACTGCTCCCTATGATCTGTGCGCGCATGCGCACTCAGGGGTAGGGAGATCTGATGGAACATTTTGCGCTGGAAAATCTACCTACCCCTAAGTGCGCATGCGCGGTGTACGGTTTCGCGCATGCGCATGAAGCCCTTTTCCCGCGGCGCTGCAATGATTCTTTGCTCGTCCAGTGGATGTGCGCTTGCGCAGCGCCGCACACACCCTTCTGCATCTGATTCCTCTGCGTCCGCGTCACTTTCGGTGCGGCAGCGTCACTTCCGGTATAGCGTTCTGGCAAGGTATAGAAATCTGGCAGAACACCGGCCTTCACTCAAACTACCTAAGCCTGCCCAGCCTTAGCTGCAGGAAACCAGGAAGTGAACAGCATAGCTGGCTGCAGGTGAGGATGAAGTAGAAAGATGGGAATACCCCTTTAACGGAGCAGAATGCAGACACATACCAACGACATCTATCTCAAAATTAAACTATATTGGCATACATTGGACAACAGAAATCCATGGATGTTCTCAGCAGCCTCGGGAAAGGGGGGGGGGGGCAGGCAATTTATCAAATCTAGTGCAAATGAAAACTTCCATAGATTTTTTAGAAAATAAAATGATCAATCTGATTGCTATGGGCAACTAAGCCATTTTACATGTGCACTATTTTTGATAAATCTTTCCCTTAGTGCCTTTTTGACACCGTCAAGACCAATCATATTTCATGACTCATATAACCTAATTACTTTTGGTACAGTAATTCAAGTACTGATTCATGAAGCATATTAGATAAATGCAATGTAATCCTCCCAACACACATGGTAAAGTTCCACCAAAACTACCCTTTGCACTACCTACATTATTCAGTTTATTCTACAATTTCTTCCAGCTGGTTCCTCTACTTGTGGAAAAAACTGCAACTCCAAAGAGCATACTGAACTATTTCCTCTCATGGACAAAGTCGATGCTGCAATGTGCAAAATCCTTCATTCAGAAAAACATAAAAAAATTGTTTACGACCTCAGCGCCAGAATGAAGTCCAAGCTATGTGAAATCAACCTTAATGCTACAGAATTGTCTGAACTAATAAAGATGACAGAAACCTTCCTTAAACAAATTGAAGAGGGGGCACTTACTGAGGAAATGATTATAGACTGTTTGACTAATGACCCACTTAAGATCATGGATTTATTTATAGAGAATTTTATGAAGGGGAGGAATGAGGCACACTAGGTGACAGCACCGCCGTGAAGGTAAGAAATTAACAACTGCAAAAAATAAATAATACCATTTAGTCAGCCAGCACTGGGAGGGGGCATTTTGATTTTGGTATGGGGTCATCATTGTATAGACTCTGAATCTTAGTTTACATATTTACATTAACCACCTAACTTATCTGCCAGAGTTCAGTTCGGGCTGTGGGAAAATTTATTAAAGGTGTTGTCTCATCATGGACAATGGGGGCAAATCGCTAGGATATGCCCCCATGGTCTTATAGGTGAAGGTGCCACCGCTGGGACCCACACCTATATCGAGAACAGAGCCCCGCAAGGTGGTGGCTGGAGGACTTCAGTCCGGCCACCACCAAGCCAGCCCCCCATAGAAGTAAATGGGAGCGTACCGCACATGCATGGTCCCCACTCCCATTCATTTCTATGGGGCCGACGGAAATAGCTGAGCCAGTGCTCGTCTATTTTCAGCGGCCCCATAGAAAATGAACGGAGGGCGTCTGCGCATGTGTAGTGCACCCTCCTTCATTTGTGGAGCTTTGTTTCCAGCTGGTACCCGCACCTATAAGACAATGGGGGCATATCCTAGCGATATGCCCCCATTAACCATGATGAGACAACCCTTTAACTGTTCTGCCCCAGCTGAGCTCAGGCAGAAGTGGAGGGCGGAGGGCTGCTTTAGCTGCTCATATCTCCTGAATGGTAGAAGCTAGAAGCATGCAACTTGTCTTGTTTGAAATCTGGAATTACAGGCTTTCATGCAAGAGCAAGCTAAACAGGAGATATTACTGTTAGAAATCGAGTCGGGAATAATCGCAGGTAAAACCTGCTTTTACTTTGACTTTCAGCTGTATTCACTGCATCCTGATTTCTAACAGTGATATCTTTCCATGTACTAAAGATATTGCTGTCATTCTGGTATTGTTTGAAAGATTGGAATAACAGCTTTCAAACAGTACATATTGCTAGCTGGTACCAAATCAGAGATATGAGCACTTGAGCAGTTAAAACAGCACCCCCCTCCCCTTCAATCTGGATGAGGACAGAGACAAGTTGCAGAGCTGACACGCTGCAGGAGAAAAGGAGAAATAGTAAAAAATATATAGAAATATGGCATTATCATCATTGTAGTGACCCACATTATAAAATTATGTTATTTTTAACACACAGTGGACACCGTAAATAAATTCCACAAAATAATGTAAAAATTTTAGCTTTTTATCTTTCCTCCTAAAAATTAAATATTTAATACACTAAATGGTTCCTAAAAAAAATACTAACTAATTCCACAAAATAATAATAAAAACAATTTAGAAGTAAAATTTAAAACGTTATGACTGCTAGAACACAAAGGGGGAAATATTATTGGTCCTTAAGGCTAAAATAAATTATGTGACTGAGGGGTTAAAAATGCAATAGTGTCCCCTGAATTATGATCCAACAAGATTTGCTGCACATTAAAAATCTACCAAAAAAAGTGCCATTTTGGGAGGGGTTTTCACATTTTAAAGTGACTGTTAATAGGTTAAAAGGAATCTGTCATTAAATCTATCCTATTAAAGCCAGCTTACATGTCTAATGAGCCCTCGCCAGCTGAATCTAATGTTCTTGCTCCCTTATCACTCTTTGGCATTAAGAAAACAGTTTTGTAATCATATGTTAATTAATTTCTGAGTGCAACAAGGGCATTACAGTTGCACCTCATTGCACCGTTCACTCTCTACTGTACATACCCCCCTCCATCTCTTTGACTACCAAGGCCAGGAGTGTAGGTTTATTCATGCATCCCCCTGAAGTCTCACGGCAGTGTGTTTACCCCTGTGTTTGGATGCACATGCAGTACATGGATGAAGCTCACCAGGTGCGGTGACAAGCTTCTTCCCTCTTTTGCGCCTGTGCCGAGGATAGTGGTGATTGCACTGCTGTGAGACTTCAAGGCCAGATGTGAATAAGTCTACACGCCTGGCCTTCGAAGTCAAAGAGGTAGAAGGGGTGGCATGTTGAGAGTTAGTCGTGCAATTAGGTGCAATGACAACACCCTCGTTGCAACCAGGGACTCATTTACTTATGATTAAAAAGCTGTTTTCTCTTCAATATGGCATTGGAGTGACATTGGAGCAAGGGCATTAAATTCAGATGGCAAGGGCTCATCTAACAAGATAGTTTGAATAGGATAGATTTGATGACAGATTCCCTGTAAATGTTAACACGTTTTTTTTTTTTTTGGTTTGGAAAACCCATTTTCAAATACCTGATTTTATGGCATTTTTACTTACTGTAATTGAAAATAAACCCTTATTTGGGATCACGATCATTTAGCTGGAGATGAGAAATGCTACAAAGAGCATCTCTCCCCTTGTGGACTTGGCATCTTTGTGTATTTTGTGCATTTTCTGGATAGCATGTGATACTTCATTTTTCCAGTGGTGGCGCTCCCTAGAACCTTGCTGCCAGGTTTTCCTGCAGTTAATGCTGATCATTAGGGTCGTATCAGTGGGACATGTGTTCTGCTTATTATCAAAGGATCCTTCTAGCAAAAAGAGGTTGTAAAAAGTGTAAAAACCTTTAACGTTCTCGTATTGTTCTGATGTTACAGAAGAGAATTGTAATCATTATTTTCTGTTTTCAGTGCTGGGATCCCGAAAGACCACACATTTCTGAAGAGATTGGTTGACAACATAGTATATATGTTGGTACATTGACAATAAAGAGCATTAAGTGACATTATTTGTGTAATATTTTCATTTTCCAAACACTGAAATTATGTTTTTTTTTCCCCCTGGATATTTATTTTCTGCCTCGGCTTCATGTTTCTCTTAGCTTTCCATTGTCCCACTAAACAAGTTGTGATGACAACTTTTAGATAACACATGATAGGCAGGCTACATCTGCTCAGTCGAAAACTGTCCTCAAATATGACTTTATAATGGAAATCAGTTCTGTGGAGCCTAGAACCTGCATCCATACAAAATGTGCCCCAAATTTTTTGCTCTGTCAAAATAATGTATATACCGGTACCTCTAAATAATACAGTCATACAGTTACCAGATAATACCAGTTTAAAAGGGCCAAATAATATAACCACATCATGATTATGTACAGTATAACAACCACATGACTTCACTGCATCATGTCAGCCATTGCCAAGACCCCAGGGACAGTGATGGCCAGTTCACCGTGTTCGCCCACGAACACATGCGGGCTGCCATCTTAACTCACAAGTCTGGCGATGCACAGGTAAGCCCTTACCTGTGCCTGTGCGCGAGCCGGTCTGAAACAAATGCGGTCACCGGGAGCAGGCAGTTCCGAGAACAGCCGCCGGGGGCCTTCATCGGGCTGTTCTCGAACTGCCTGCTCCCGGTGACCGCATTTGTTTCAGACCTGCTCCCGGCACAGGTAAGGACTTACCTGTGCATCGCCGGACTTGTGAGTTTAAGATGGCAGCCCGCATGTGTTCGCGGGTTGAAACACACTGCGAACTGGCCATCACTGCCCAGGGGAGCCTCATAGGGTGCGAAAGGGACCTCTGCACTGAGCCATAATATTCAACTGTATTTGTGTACTGAGTATGCAGATACAGTTGAAAGTGGTAGGCTGTAGAGCGACCTACTAGCCAAAAAGAGCCAGGGTGTCACTCACAGTGCAACCTAGCTACATGACACCATTAATCCCTTCCATAAGTCAACCCACATTCAATATCTTCAGTGTCTCCAGGATTAGGTATTTTATTAATACAGAGAAAAATAACATGAAGCATTTGTGTACACACTTGTACATACAGCTTTGCACATGGCTAGATTATAAGTACGGCAAGAGGGGCAATTGCATAGTGAACTCTATGATCAATGAGCCTCCATCTCTATTTCTCTTCCCAGACATTTTCGAAAGCATGACAAAGGAGTTCTAATTATCTCTGGTGGAAAATGGATCAGATATATTAAAACATACACTCACCTAAAGAATTATTAGGAACACCATACTAATACGGTGTTGGACCCCCTTTTGCCTTCAGAACTGCCTTAATTCTACGTGGCATTGATTCAACAAGGTGCTGATAGCATTCTTTAGAAATGTTGGCCCATATTGATAGGATAGCATCTTGCAGTTGATGGAGATTTGAGGGATGCACATCCAGGGCACGGAGCTCCGTTCCACCACATCTCAAAGATGCTCAATTGGGTTGAGATCTGGTGACTGTGGGGGCCATTTTAGTACAGTGAACTCATTGTCTGTTCAAGAAACCAATTTGAAATGATTCGAGCTTTGTGACATGGTGCATTATCCTGCTGGAAGTAGCCATCAGATGATGGATACATGTTCTCATTCTGTTTACGCCAAATTCGGACTCTACCATTTGAATGTCTCAACAAAAAATCGAGTCTCATCAGACCAGGCAACATTTTTCCAGTCTTCAACAGTCCAATTTTGGTGAGCTCGTGCAAATTGTAGTCTCTTTTTCCTATTTGTAGTGGAGATGAGTGGTACCCGGTGGGGTCTTCTGTTGTTGTAGCCCATCCGCCTCAAGGTTGTGAGTGTTGTGGCTTCACAAATGTTTTGCTGCATACCTCGGTTGTAACGAGTGGTTATTTCAGTCAACGTTGCTCTTCTATCAGCTTGAATCAGTCAGCCCATTCTCCTCTGACCTCTAGCATCCACAAGGCATTTTCGCCCACAGGACTGCCGCATACTGGATGTTTTTCCCTTTTCACACCATTCTTTGTAAACCCTAGAAATGGTTGTGCGTGAAAATCCCAGTAACTGAGCAGATTGTGAAATACTCAGACCGGCCCGTCTGGCACCAACAACCATGCCACGCTCAAAATTGCTTAAATCACCTTTCTTTCCCATTCTGACATTCAGTTTGGAGTTCAGGAGATTGTCCTGACCAGGACCACACCTCTAAATGCATTGAAGCAACTGCCATGTGATTGGTTGACTAGATAATTGCATTAATGAGAAATAGAAAAGGTGTTCCTAATAATTCTTTAGGTGAGTGTATATATTGGAGTCCTTATTTCCCCAATATCCAGAAAAAGGCTGCCCCCAGTGGCGTACCGCCATATAGCAGCCCACGCAGCTGCTATGGGGCCCGTGGCAAGGAGGGGCCCGGAGTGCATGGAAGGCTCCGCCCCTATTTCTGTAGTTTTGTATTCGTCATTGCCACAGTCTTCCGTCCCGAGTCCCTATCTGAAGCTTGGGCGGGACCTGCTTTCCCTCTGCTCCGCCTCCCCCGACCCAGCTAGTGACATACTGCAATGCCACTCATTCTCCTCTGTTTGCTGGGCACTCGCACTGCACTGGCCAATCAGCATTTAGTGGTGCAAAGCTCCTGCTGCTGATTGGCCAGTGTGCTAGTCGCAGGCTCAGAAGACAGCAGCAGATCGGAGCAGAACTGTGCAAACGGGTGGATGGGCAGGACGGCAGTCTTGTGCTTACCGCGCTCACGTCACGCGCTGCAGCTCCCACTGTCACCAGTTCCACAGAGACCCAAGTCCCAACTCCAACCAGCCCCCAGCATCGCTGGCATGCCCTTGGCCTGTTGTGTGCCACTGCCAATCTGCCACCAAGGACAAAGTAAGTTGTACACTCACAGCAGTGAGTGACAGACTCTACGTTTAAAAAAGTTAATGGGTGTGGTGGGGGATGGGTATTGTGGGAAAAGGGCAACAGCAGCAGCAAGAAGAGTTCCTGCAGGGTTGGGGGGGGGGGCACTGTTCTATAAGGGTTATTATATAGAGGACTCAGGAGGACAGTGTGCTCCAGCCAGGGGAGCACCCAGGAATTTTGTTTAGGGGGGGTCCGAAAGGCAAAAAAATGTGGCATGTGTAGTGCGCTGTGCTAATTCAATTTTTCAAAGCCCCCTTTATATTTAAAAATGCAGGGAAAGGGTGTAGTGTGTTGCGCTGATTCTTTTACTTGGCGAGTCTAAAAGCCCTGCAGGAATAACAATGCGGCGCGCAATTTTTTTTGGCCCCACCCATTATTAAAAGCCCCTCCTAAATATAATAGGCCACTCCCAACAAACACTGTACAGCTGACATTCTATAGTTGCGGCCTGTCTCTACACATCATACGGAGAGGGGGAGGTCTGTCCTGGCTGCACTGCCTGCTTCACATTATACAATAGACAGCCGGCTACAGCCAGGAAGCTCCTCCGCTCTCCTCCCTCCCCTGATCCTGCTCAAGGCCTGTGGTTCCCCCCACCATCTGCCACCCGCCCGCGGCCTGCTGCCCTCCTTGACCGTCCTCACCTTTGTTGTAGACGTTCTCTTTCCTCATCTTCTCCATTCAGACCAGACCGCCATGATGATTTTTCAGCCATCTCCCGTCTCTGCAGAGATTGACAAACAGACATTAGTTTCCCACATTTCCATCATCTTCACATCTGCTGAACAACCTTTCCTGCCACCCCCAATACTGTGCCCGCTGTGCCCACAATACTATACTGCATAAACAGTCCCCCTGGAAATACTACTACCACACAGATAGTGCCCCCCTCAACAATTATTGGCACACAGTGCTCTTAAAAAAATAACTGCACACCCAGACACTAATAGTATAAAGATAATGTCCCCACAAAAATTATTGTGCTAAGCTGATACTGTGCAGGGTTCCCCCCAAAGTAACAGGGCTCCCCAAAATAGAAATAATTCCTCTGCCAGAGCAGTAGTAATAATGCCCCTATAGTGCCCATAACTAGTAATCATGTTCCTCATAGCCCCCCAGTATTAGCAAAGCTCCGCATAATACCTCCTAGTACTAAAAATTCTCCCTACAATATGACAGTACATGAAATACCCCCCGCTTAGTGCCCGCTGTTGAGCTAATGTCCCCATAATGTATGCCAGTATAAAATACCCCTATATAGTGCCCCAGTAAATGCCCTCATAGTGCTCCTCTCCCCCTTCCCCATAGTGTCCCCCATAATATGCCAGTAAAAAATGCCCCTTCTAAGTGCCACCATATGCCCCAATAGTGCTCCACTCCCCCATAGTGCCGCTCTCCCTTATAGTGCCTACCATAATGTGCCAGTAAAAAAATGCCCCCTTAGTGCCACCAGAAGCCATAATGCCCCCATAATGTGCCAATAAGAATAAAGGCCCCTTTAGAGCCCCCACTTCCCCTTAGTGCCCCCCAATAATGCCCCTATAGTGCCACCAGATCCCCAGAGTGCCATTCTCCCCTATAGTGCCCCCATAATATGTCAATAAAAAAAAGCCCCTTTAGACCCCCCAAATGCCCCCATAGTGCTCCTCTCCCCCATGGTGCCGCCCCATAATGTGCCAGTAAAAAATGCCCCTTCAAAGTGCCACCATATGCCCTAATAGTGCTCCACTCCTCCATAGTGCCGCCCTCCCCTATAGTGCCTCCCATAATGTGCCAGTAAAAAATGCCCCCTTAGTGCCACCAGATGCCATAATGCCCCCATGTGCCATAAGAAAAAAAGGCCCCTTTAGAACCCCCACTTCCCCATAGTGCCCCAAATAATGCCCCTATAGTGCCACCAGATGCCCCATAGTGCCGTTCTCCCCTATAGTGCCCCCCATAATGTGTAAAAAAAAGAGCCCCTTTAGAGCCCCCATAGTGCTTCTCTCCCCATGTGCCCCCCAAATAATGCCCCTATTAGTGCCACCAGATGCCCCCTAGTGCCGTTATCCCCTATAGTGCCCCCCATAATGTGTAAAAAAAAAAAAATAAAAAAAACACCCCTTTAGAGCCCCCATAGTGCTCCTCTCCCCCATGGTCCCCCCCCCATAATGTGCCAGTAAAGAAGTGCCACCTAAAAAAAAAGTACCACCAGATGCCCCATAGTGCCATTCTCCCCCTTTAGTGCCCCCATAGTGCCAGCTCCCCCCCTCCAAAAAAAACAAAACAAAAAAAAATACACTGATACTTACCTCCATCAGCAGCGATGCGATGCAGGCTCTTCCGGCCTGTGTCCCTGCTGTGTGCTGCCCGGCTCAGGCGCGTGATGATGACGTCATCTCACCTGAGCCAGCCTCTGATAGGCTGCAGGCATTAGTGCCTGCGGCCTATCAGAAGAACAGGGGAGGGACACGCCTCTCCCTCCCCTGCCGCAGCACAAAAAAAAAAATCCTCTAAAAACGTTCCATCTGTTACTATTGGCAAGGTTGATGTGACTGATATGACTAGAAAGGGGGTAGATTTTTCCTCCTGGTCGGTAGAGGCGCATAAGTCCTTTTCTAATATCAAGGAGAGTTTTGCTTCCGCTCCCATCTTGGTACAACCTGATGTCTCTCTGCCATTCATAGTTGAGGTTGATGCTTCTGAGGTGGGTGTGGGTGCGGTCTTGTCTCAGGGTCCCTCTCCTGCCAAATGCGACCGTGTGCCTTTTTCCTCGAAGAAACTCTCTTCCGCAGAGAGAAATTACGATGTGGGAGATAGGAGTTGTTGGCCATCAAGTTAGCTTTTGAGGAATGGCGCCATTGGCTAGAGGGGAGCCAGACACCCTATTACCGTGGTTTTACTGACCATAAGAATCTGGCCTACTTGGAGTCAGCCAAGCCGTCTGAACCCGAGACAGGCCAGATGGTCTTTGTTCTTTTCAAGGTTTAATTTTGTTGGTCACCTTCCCGCCCTGGGGTTAAGAATGTGAAGGCGGATGCCCTGTCACGTTGTTTTCCGGGAGGTGGGAGTTTTGAAGACCCGGGTCCCATTTTGGCTGAAGGTTGTGGTGGTCTCTGCTCTTTATCCTGAATTGGAGGCAGAGGTTCAGGTAGCCAGTCAGAGGCTCCTGATCTTTGTCCTCCTGGGAGGTTGTTTGTGCCTCTCGCTTTAAGACACAAGATTTTTTAATGGAGCACCACGATACTGTCCTTGCTGGCACCCGGGGCAAGAGCCACGGTGATCTCATCGCTCGGAGATTCTGGTGGCCGGCGCTTCGTAAGTCGGTTTGAGGGTTTTGTGGCAGCCTGCGAGACCTGCCTCGTGCCAAAGTCCCCTCATTCACGCCATCAGGTCCTCTCCTTTTCCGTTACCCATTCCTTCCCGTCCTTGGACACATATGTCTATGACTTCATTACGGACCTGCCTCGTTCCTCGGGGAAGACTGTGATTCTGGTGGTGGTGGACCGTTTTAGCAAAAATGGTGCATTTCATTCCTTTTCCTGGCTTGCCCCAATGCTAAGACGCTGCGCAGCATTTATTGATCACATTGTCAAATGGCATGGTATTCCTTCAGACATTGTTCTCTGATAGGGGCACACAGTTTGTTTCCAGATTCTAGAAGGCTTTCTGTTCTCGCTTGGGGGTTCAGTTGTCATTCTCTTCTGCTTTCCACCCGCAGTCGAATGGTCAGACAGAGCGCGTCAATCAGAATCTGGAGACATATCTGCGCTGTTTTGTGGCGGAGAATCAGGAGGATTGGTGTTCTTTTTTGTCCCTTGCTGAGTTTGCTTTAAATAACCGTCGTCAGGAGTCCTCTGATAAGTCACCATTTTTTGGTGCATATGGGTTTCATCCGCAGTTTGGGACATTCTCTGGAGAGGGGTCTTCTGGTTTTACCTGATGAGGACAGATTCTCCTCGTCTTTTGTCATCGATTTGGCAAAAGATTCAGGATAATCTAAAGAGCATGAGTGAGAGATATAAGCGTGTGGCGGATAAGAGACGTGTGCCTGGTCCGGACCTGAATGGTTGGTGATCTGGTGTGGTTGTCTACTAAGAATATCAAATTGAAGGTTCCATCCTGGAAGTTGGGTCCTAAGTTTATTGGGCCTTACAAAATCTTGTCCGTCATCAATCCTATTGCCTACCGTCTTGATCTTCCTCAGACTTGGAAGATCCATAATGTTTTTCATAAGTCCTTATTAAAACCTTATGTCCAACCCATTGTACCCTCGTCTTTGCCTCCTCCTCAAATTGTGGTTGATGGTAATCTTGAATTTCAGGTCTCTAGGATTGTGGATTCTCATGTTGTCCGCGGTTCTTTACAGTACCTCGTTCATTGGGAGGGTTATGGTCCTGAGGAGAGGATGTGGGTCCCAGTGACAGACATTAAGGCCACTCGTCTCATCAGGGCTTTCCATAGGTCCCATCCTGAGAAGGTGGGCTCTGAGTGTCCGGAGTCCACTCGTAGAAGGAGGGGTACTGTCACCACCAGACATCTGAGAAGCTCTGACAGACGTCCTTCAGAACCTCCTCCTTGAGGTTCCTTTTGTTTTGCTTTAATTTTCTCATCTCGTTAGCCTCTCTCAGCTGTCATGTAGTTGCACTGATTGCATCCCTTTAAATCCCTTCCCATACTGCATCACTTTGCGGTTTATACAACTTCCTGAGTATATGCATGCTGGGATGCTACTACTGAGTCTTCTACAGATAATTTTTGTTTATTCATTTATATTTTCCTGTTTGCTGGATCCCAGGAGACCCTGACTCCCTCCGTATCAAGTGTAGGGAGCCGGTGGTCGTATCCCCTCACTATTATAGGGTGTTCAGGGGTTATTCAGTCGAGGTACGAGGATATGCGATCTTCTACCATTGAGAATTTTGCATAGGCTGAGCAGTTTAGGGAGAGAGCCAGGTCTGTTGCAGGGCTATCCCTTTGGTTCCTTAGTTTTGGATCCAGTCAGCCGGATCTTCCTTTTGTGTCTAGTTTGCTGTACACCTTCCGTGACAAAAACGATACATGTGGCGAATAAATAACTCTGCACATCACCCTGAACACACCATTCACGCCGTGAGACATGGTGGTGGCAGCATCATGCTGTGGGGATATTTTTCTTCAGTAGAGACAGGGAAGCTGGTCAGAGTTGATGGGAAGATGGATAGAGCGAAATACAGGGCAATCCTGGAGGAAAATCTAGTAGAAGCTTCAAAAGACTTGAGACTGGGGCAGTGGTTCACCTTCCAGGAGGACAACAACTCTAAAGATACAGTCAGAGCTACAATAGAATGGTTTAGACCAAAGCATATTCATGTGTTAGAATGGCACAGTCAAAGTCCAGACCTAAATCCCATTGAGAATCTGTGGAAGGAACTGAAAATTGCTCTCCATCCAATCTGACTGAGCTTGAGCTATTTTGCAAAGAAGAATGGGCAAAAATGTCAGCTTCTAAGCTGGTAAAGAGATACCTCAAAAGACTTGCAGCTGTAATTGCAGCAAAAGGTGGTCCAAGTATTGACTCAGGGGGACTGAATACAAATGCACACAACACTTTCCAGATTAGTATTTATTACATTTTTTAAAAAACATGTATCATTTTATTTTTCTTCACTCATACTTGCTACTTTGTGTTGGTCTATGTCATAAAATCAAACTACAGATTGGCGTAGTATTAAAAGGCAGGAAGTGCTCAACCCCATATGCAGTGGTGCATCTATACAGGGGGGGGGGGGGGGGCAGATCCTGCACTTGTGCTCAGCTGCTAATGGCAGTCCCCAGCAAAAATGCATACAATGGAGAATGCCTGTAGCAGACCACAAGTACCACAATGGACATCCTACACAGGATAGCAAATGTGTGGATGTTATAAACAGTAAAAATAATATAACAAAAACAAAGACAGGTGTACTCTGCGGTCTTACTAACCCTCATACTGGTGTAAAATTGAGATATTAGCCAACATATCCTGCTTGGAGGACATGTCTGAGCCCGAGCACCGCGTCAAGGTTTCTCGAGTAGCTCGGGGCCTGACGCTAAACCTACCTGGGCCGTATGGGCAATACCAGGAGCCAGTGGGCAAATTACAGGAGCGCAAGGTCCGATTCACAGCAATCTCCCAATAACTTCCAGCATGTGACCATGCATGCAGTGGGAGGAGGGAGAGAGCTCTGAGCCACACCCAAGACTGGCTGATATAGCCCGGGCCTCACATGTGCACCAGAATGCTGCCTGTGGATGGAAATAAAGGCACATTCAGACTAGGAGTTTCTACACCTCCAAAAAATTCAATATACAAACTTCAGATTGGCGTGGTATTAAAAAGCAGGAAGTTCTCAACCCCATATGCAGTGGTGCATCTATACCGGGGGGGGGGGGGGGGGCAAATACTGCACTTGTGGTCCGCTGCTAATGGCAGTCCCCAGCAAAAATGCATACAATGGAGGATGCCACAAGTACCACAATGGACATCCTACACAGGATAGCAAATGTGTGGATGTGATAGTAAACAGTAAAAATAATATAACAATATTTTGTTATACTATGTCATATGTTATATACTATATAATATTATTTTGTTATACTATGTCATATGTTATATACTATATAATATAATTTTGTTATACTATGTCATAAAATCCCAATAAAATACATTTAGGTTTGTGGTTAAAAAAGTTCAAGGTATATGAATATGTTTTCAAGGCACTGTAAATGCAGGCACTGTCATGAGCCACTCAGTGGTTTGTATAAGTTAAGGAATATAAGGAAGGATCTGAGTAGTAAATTAATAGTAGCAGAGACAAAACACTATTTTTTTTGCAAAAATTGGTTTTGCAAGTGGAATTAGAGGTTATCCAATGTAAAAGCGTGTTTTAAATATCCTCTCCCAGACAACTGGACCTTTTGAAGTAAGCATACTGTTACCATTGCTTTGGTTTGGCTCCTTGGGTTCACCGCTTTCTTTAGGCATGTACCTTAAAAATGCTCTTGAAAGACACATTATTCGGCATTCACACCTGCAGCCATTGGCGCAGTTCTGTTAGCTTCTGTTCGCCAATGTAACATACCCCATTAAATGCCATTTATAAGAACAGTGATATTTTACGTGACAGAGAGCCTTTGGGCCCTGAGTGCTACTGCTACTGCTTGATTCTGGCATATAGATTGCAGCTACATGCTAGACATACTGTAGCTTTATGATGGCATGACCTATACCAGGGTCGATTAAGTCAGAAACTAAGATAGTGCTAGTGTCTGACCACCTGCTATTGCTTAACCATTGCATCTTGGATATTTTGGGGCTGTGGCGAAACCAACCTCGCCACTGGGTTTTGGAGAGGCCTGTTTACCAGCCTCTTGCCCTACGACTATGGCCCCGGGACATATTACCCTTCAAGAACAGTGTAACAGTACTATGCCGCATGTCTGGACTGTTAATAGGACCGAACGCGGTCAGCAGTGTATACTAAAGATTCTGTGGAACTAAAATCGGATGCGCAAATACACGAACACCGCTGACCCTTACCTTCTTCCATACGGAACTTTCAGCTCCAGAGACTAAGTCCCGTTCGAAGATGGGACTTAGTCGTTTTTCTGCATGAAATTGACCGACCGCACAGCCCAAATCTATGGAACTGTTTTGGGCAGGAAATTGTGCTTGCGGTCGGTCATAAAGGACTTCCACTTAACTTTTGATCCGCTGGAGGAATTTGTGTGATTTTTGGAAGTGATTATATTTGATGTATGCTGAGTTTAAATATGTAATTTTTATGGAGATGGAATGTATGGTTTTAAAGTTATAGAGTATGTTTAAAAACTGTATTTTTACTGTCTGTGATGGTTATGTTAATCCATAATTATATCACAGACAGAAGGGAGGATTTTGTGTGTTTGGGTGGGGATTCCTGTCCTGTTGTCTCTCTGTGTGTATTGGCGATGTCCTTTGTCCTGAGAGATAATTGAATTACTTCTCGGTTGTCTCCAGGACAGAGGATATTGTGTATTCGTCTGTCTGTGATGATTGCATCAACCCAGTGTGAGGTAATTCTATCACGGACAGAGGGGAGGATTTTGTGGGGATGTGTTATAATATATTGATTGGTTGTATTTCAAACCCCTGTGGGCAGTACTATGTTTTTGGTTTGTGAATAAAAGAGGCTGTACGTGAAGTACAGTCAGTTCCTGTTTTAACCCTCAAGGTGAAGTGTCGTCTCATTCTTGGGGGAGGATTTATGGTATGCTGTTCCAGTTTAACTGCTAGGAGTGTAAACCTATTCGTATGGTTCCTATTCAACTGTCTACAGCATTCATATGCTTGAAGAGGATATATAGGCTTTTTCGGTTCGGTGATTGTGGTGTCTGCCAGAGTGCTTGGAACCCTCAGGAAAACGCTAGGAGCATCGTCAATGGAGGTACCCAGTCGGGGTGCCAGGTGATCCGTTACAGGGGCATATCACTAGGATATGCCCCCAATGTCTTTTCGGAAGACCCATAGAAAAGAATGGAGGGTTACCCGCACCGGGTAACCCTCCATTCTTTTCTATGGGTCTTCCGAAAATAGCCTAGTGGTGACTTGGCTATTTTCGGAAGTCCAATTGAAATGAATGGGAAGCGTACCACACAAGAGCGCCCACCACTCTATTTACTTCTATGGGGCTTACACTGAGTCAGTGCTCGGCCGTTTTCGTCAGTCCCATAGAAATGAATGGAGGGCACAAGTTCAAGTGCAAAGAGATTGTTACAGCATCCATTGCAGTTCTATGGTAGCTGCATTAATTACTGTGCACTGAGCTCCCCTTAGTTGTGGCTGCAGGCAGTTTATTATAAATTTTTTTTGGAGGGGAACCAGTGATTTAGAGCTGTATGGGGGAAGTTTTTCCATTATATTTATGCAGTAAACTTCTGCTATGAGACCTAGCCGAAGAGCCCATGATTCTGACTATTATAATGCACAATAAGGCATAATAATAGGTAAGTAGTTATACTGCTATTACTAAATGGTTTATATACAAAGACGATATTTAAGTTGCCTTTTATACCAAATTCACTAAAATGCATTCATATATTTACAAATTGTATTTCATTAGGCTGCCACAATTTATTCTGATCAAGTCATGTTACCTTATGGACTCATCGACAGGTCTTTTTAATTTCTGGTTTCCTATATATTAGTATTATACACTGCTCAAAAAAATAAAGGGAACACAAAAATAACACATCCTAGATCTGAATTAATTAAATATTCTTCTGAAATACTTTGTTCTTTACATAGTTGAATGTGCTGACAACAAAATCACACAAAAATTAAAAAATGGAAATCAAATTCTTCAACCCATGGAGGTCTGGATTTGGAGTCACACTCAAAATTAAAGTGGAAAAACACACTACAGGCTGATCCAACTTTGATGTAATGTCCTTAAAACAAGTCAAAATGAGGCTCAGTAGTGTGTGTGGCCTCCACGTGCCTGTATGACCTCCCTACAACGCCTGTGCATGCTCCTGATGAGGTGGCGGACGGTCTCCTGAGGGATCTCCTCCCAGACCTGGACTAAAGCATCTGCCAACTCCTGGACAGTCTGTGGTGCAACGTGACGTTGGTGGATAGAGCGAGACATGATGTCCCAGATGTGCTCAATTGGATTCAGGTCTGGGGAACGGGCGGGCCGGTCAGTAGCATCAATGCCTTCATCTTGCAGGAACTGCTGACACACTCCAGCCACATGAGGTCTAGCATTGTCTTGCATTAGGAGGAACCCTGGGCCATCCGCACCAGCATATGGTCTCACAAGGGGTCTGAGGATCTCATCTCGGTACCTAATGGCAGTCAGGCTACCTCTGGCGAGCACATGGAGGGCTGTGCGACCCTCCAAAGAAATGCCACCCCACACCATTACTGACCCAATGCCAAACTGGTCATGCTGGAGGATGTTGCAGGCAGCAGAACGTTCTCCACGGCGTCTCCAGACTCTGTCACGTCTGTCACATGTGCTCAGTGTGAACCTGCTTTCATCTGTGTAGAGCACAGGGCGCCAGTGGCGTATTTGGGCCCTCATATCACCCTCATGGAGTCTGTTTCTGACCGTTTGAGCAGACACATGCATATTTGTGGCCTGCTGGAGGTCATTTTGCAGGGCTCTGGCAGTGCTCCTCCTGTTCCTCCTTGCACAAAGGCGGAGGTAGCGGTCCTGCTGCTGGGTTGTTGCCCTCCTACGGCCTCCTCCACGTCTCCTGATGTACTGGCCTGTCTCCTGGTAGCGCCTCCATGCTCTGGACACTATGCTGACAGACACAGCAAACCTTCTTGCCACAGCTCGCATTGATGTGCCATCCTGGATAAGCTGCACTACCTGAGCCACTTGTGTGGGTTGTAGACTCCGTCTCATGCTACCACTAGAGTGAAAGCACCGCCAGCATTCAAAAGTGACCAAAACATCAGCCAGGAAGCATAGGAACTGAGTAGTGGTCTGTTGTCACCACCTGCAGAACCACTCCTTTATTGGGGGGGGGGGGTCTTGCTAATTGCCTATAATTTCCACCTGTTGTCTATCCCATTTGCACAACAGCATGTGAAATTGATTGTCACTCAGTGTTGCTTCCTAGGTGGACAGTTTGATTTCACAGAAGTGTGATTGACTTGGAGTTACATTGTGTTGTTTAAGTGTTCCCTTTATTTTTTTGAGCAGTGTATATAGGCTATATAGGTAGCAAAGAGGTATATCCATGTAAAACATGAACAATCACTAATGAAATCCATAGATAATTTTATGCCATCAGTTTTATCATATACAGAAATATTTCTTCCCACATACCTGTAGTTAAAAAATGTCAGATATAGTTCATATACAGTACACTAGCATTCACAAACACTGATCCAAAGGCCAGCCAACTCCCTCTTTTGAGGACCTATTTTTGCAGCCATCTAAAAAGTGCCAGTTGAGTCTTTGTAACCTTCAAGCTGCGCTGGATCAACATCCATGTAGAAAGACAGACTAATCTCTAGATAAGACTAGAAAGAACCCTGAAACAATGTCATCAGAAAACATCAGCTGGATGCAAAAGTTGTTAATGCTAAGACTGAGTACAATCTTCTCCCTGGGAGAGAAAAATCTAAGATTCCGTTTCTAAGACGAGGTAAGTTCTAGACTTGACAGCGGCGAATCAATGGATGTCGTATATCTAGACTTCTCCAAAGCATTTGACACTGTACCACATAAAAGGTTTTAAAATGTATATAAAATGTATATAAAATGAGAATGCTTGGACTGGGAAAAAACGTCTGTAAGTGGGTAAGTAACTGGCTCAGTGATAGAAAACAGAGGGTGGTTATTAACGGTAGACACTCAGATTGGGTCACTGTCACTAGTGGAGTACCTCAGGGGTCAGTATTGGGCCCTATTCTCTTCAATATCTTTATTATTGATCTTGTAGAAGGCTTGCATAGTAAAATATTTTTTTTTGCAGATGACACTAAACTGTGTAAAGTAATTACCGTATTTTTCGCCCCATAAGATGCATTTTTTCCCCCCCAAAGTGGGGGGAAAATGCCCCTGCGTCTTATGGGACGAATACTAATGAAGCGCTTCTATTTTGGAAGCGCTTAATTAGTACCAGAGGACCAGGAAGAGGTGAAGGATCTGTACTCACCGCTTCCTGGTCCTCTGCTCGGCTGTCTGCTGTGCAGGGCTGCACACCATGTGACCTCACTGTGTGCAGCCTTCACAGCTGACAGCCGAGAATCAGGAAGAAGAGAGAGAGCGCTGGTGGTGAGGAGCGGCGGCGTCAAGGAGCAGGAGAGGTAAGTTATTATTTTTTTTTTATTTGCGCTGATGGCTGACATGGGTGGGCATCATGGCTGACATGGGTGGGCATCATGGCTGACATGGGGGCATGATGGCTGACATAGGGGCATGATGGCTGACATGGGGGCATGATGGCTGACAATGGGGGCTTATGGCTGACATGGGGGGCTGATGGCTGACATGGGGGGCTGATGGCTGACATGGGGGGCTGATGGCTGACATGGGGGGGCTGATCTGAGGCATTGGGGGGTCTGATCTGAGGTCTGATTAACATTGGGGGTCTGATTGGGGCTGTGAGCTGAGGTCTGATTAACTTTGGGGTCTGATTGCTGGTCTGACCTGAGGTGTAATGGAAAATTTTTTTTTTTATTATCCTTCTCTAAAACCTAGGGCGTCTTATGGGCCGGTGCGTCTTATAGGGCGAAAAGTACGACACAGAAGAGGACAGTATACTGCTGCAGATGGATCTGTATAGATTGGAGGCTTGGGCAGAGAAGTGACAGATGAGGTTTAACACTGATAAATGTAAGGTTATGCACATGGGAAGGAATAATGCAAGTCACCAATACATATTAAATGGTAAAACACTCGGTAACACTGACATGGAAAAAGGCCTAGGAATTTTAGTGAACAGCAAACGAAGCTGCAAAAACCAGTGTCAGGCAGCTGCTGCCAAGGCCAATAAGATAATGGGTTGCATCAAAAGGGGCATAGAAGCCCGTGATGAGAACATAGTCCTACCACTTTACAAATCGCTAGTCAGACCACATGTAGTGTCCCCACCAGCTAAGCGTGGGCACTACACGAGGGTCAATTGGGGTGTGCGTTACTTCTCCTCACTAGGGACAGAAATGTCATCGTTAATTGTGCATTTTATGTAATTTATAAAGTGTTGTTTGTATGTAATATTTCATTATCAGGCCTAGTCTTTGTAGTTAGTCATTCCATACGCTAGAGGGAGATAGGGAGCCCCTAGTATAAATCTTCAGGCCCAGACAGAGGAAGGGGGTTCAAGGTCAGGAGTCTGCAGAGACACGTTAGAAGGCACAAGCCAGAGCCTTCTCCTGACATGCAGCTGGACAGCCCAGGCTGTTAGTTGTAACCAGGGGGCTAGTAGAGGGATCCTAGCCTACCTGTGGATCAAGAGAGCCTTAGTTAGCTCTGAAGACGCCCCAGTGGCAGGATAGCACCTCCTGGGAGAAAACCAGCAGTTACCCTCCAGGCAATTCAGGACAATACCAGGTCAGATAAGTACCATGATGGACAGAGGTTATATAGAATACAGCAAGTGCCGATATTGGAGAAAGAACCGATATACCAAGGACATAAGCCAGCATTTAGGCATCCGGGCCTTGGCATCCAGCCAGCTAGAATAGCTGAAGGGGATAGCGCAGGGTTGCACTGTAAAGCAATCACTATTGGGTTCCTCCAAGTATCTTGCCTGTTTATTTTCTGCCGCCATCTGAAGTCTATCTGTTTGTGAAGTACTGTCTGAGGAACTGCATTACAATCATTTATCAACTGAACTGTATGTACAAAGTTTAAACCGTGTTCTTCAAGTAAAAAGACGTTGGGTTTACCTACTGATTCCTCATTTATTCCACCTATCACTACACGGTGTGCCACCGTCCAATTGGCACTGGCATCACGTACCTCAAAGGGACCTTGCCCCAGGCACGTAAAACACCTGCAACACCCAGGGCACCTCAACCATCATCAGGCCTGGTCCCCAAATACAGAGTGTGCCCCAGAGGACTTCTGTGCCAGCCTCTCCTTCACTGCCGTATGCCTGCCCAGGGTTTCCTTATAGAACTGTGAGTAACCCTCGCTTGCCATTAACCGTGACCTCACAATCGCATTACCCTGCAGGTCTGGCGTACCGCATAAATTGGCGTCACGAACAGGATCCAGAACATTCCTGCGCCATTGCGGATATAAAACTGTGTGCTAAAGACTACCTTAAAGTGACAAGCCCTAATTGTTTTATTGAAAATTACTGGGCCCAAAGGACTGTCCTAAGTAGCGGTGTGAAAATAGTGTTTTATGGACTGTTTGCTGCTTGTTTAAGCCACCGCTTGCTGTCAGTGAATAGACAGCGTTTTGCTAAAGATGGCCGCTGAGCTTGCTTGAGTTTACTGCTGCGTCATCTTCATCCTGAATTGGGGGTAAAAGTTGGCGCCTTTTTGCTGAGGAGAGCGGGAAAAAGCTCCAAGTCGGCGCCACCGCCTGTCTGGACATTTGCATGTCTGCAGAAATGGACTCCGCCTCCCCCATACTGGAGTACCTGGGGGGCGGCCTCCCAGTGCAATGGGACGATCTGTCTGAACTTATTGGCGCCACCCTGTCGCTCTCCAGAGAAGGATCGAGCATGTTGGAGAGTAAGGACTGCTCTGCTGGGATGTCCGCGCCTGATTTACTGAACATGGATGACATTGGTGTAGAGCCAGAGGAGGCTCCACCGGCCTACTCTCCGGGACCGGAGAGACCCGCCTGCCCGCCACTGGGGAAAGAACCGGAGCACTACTACGGCTCCTGGAGAGACTTCTTTCAGCCCTCATTCAAGTGGTCAGCACTAATGGCAGAGATCCGGGAGGCCGCTATAAAGAGGAATACTAAAACTAAAATATACTATGAAGAACTGACCAAGTCCATTCACGAACGTCACACTAATACCCAACCCCGCCTGGAAAGGAGAAAGGGGTTGGTTGTGTCCTTTGATAAGACCCGTGGCTACGGGTTCATACAAGACTACGTTACTGGCAGAGACTTATATGTCAACCGGAGGTCTGTCAAGAGAGGTTACCTCCCCGAGCATCTGCATAACCTCCGCGAGGGAGAGGAAGTGGAATTCACCCCTGCCGAGAGCCTGCGAGGCCCATATGCTACTGCCGTGACCCGTCCTAAGAAGGAACCGGAGGACTGGGAGGCAGATGAGGACTACTCTGGCTGCGAGTGCAAACCCGTGCGCTCTCCAGAACCGACCCATCACACATTCCAAGAGCGGGGCTCTTTCACTGGCCCTAACGTATTTTGGCAGCCAACCGTGCTAGAGAAATGGGTGAGTCCCTATCCATCCCCCGAGCTGCCTCGCCGGGAGAAAACCATCCAAGACATGGAGAATCTGAAAGGACTCCGCGTTACCTTGGAGAATATCCGGAAGGGTAGGAGACCTGATGCGCCACCGGAACCTGCAGCGGCCGCGTCCGATGCATCCTACACTGTACCTGCGCCGGCGGCGACAGCAGAGGACAGCGATTCGGAGACCGAAAGCATAGGTGACCAGATCGTCCGTCTGGAGGAGAAGTTGCGGGAACTACGCAAGATTGCCACCGCCAGGATCCAGACGCCGCCTAAGAGGGAAGAGGTAAGGGTGCCTGTCTCCACCCGTAGGCCACCTTTTGCCACCACCGCTCCGTCGGGGCCCCCAAGACGGCCCTCTAACCCTGTGACTTGCTGCGCAGAGTCAGTCATTCCACAGCCCACCGGACCGCTTGCGGCGGCGGTATCTAATCCAGCACAGCCTACCATAATTATGCCTGGACCGGTACGGTCCACAACTGTCTTTACCCCTAGGCCTATGGGGCCGATACCTATTAGGGGTCCCTTCATGCTGCAGCTGCCCCCTAACACTGTAATGTGGGCACATCCGCCTGTGGAGGATTACTACAGGCCGTATTTGCCAGCAGAGCCGGGTGTTTATGATCAGCCCCAGTGAATTAGCCTGCTAGGCCTTTGATTTGCTTTGCCAAGGGATTATTTCTGAAGATTTAACCCTTTCAGGACAGGAGTCCTTTGTTTTTGGTCCTTTGTTGCTGCTGCCAGTTCACCCACGGCTCAGTGGTAGTGGTCACCCACTGAAATAAGAATGTCAGCAAAGCCATGTTTGTTTTCCAGGACCTCCTGCCTGCTTCTACTATCCCACACCAAGTTGTGCCTGTTCCTTTGTTGCACTTTTACCCTTAACCCCCTTTTCAGGTTGATCAGGGGTATTACAGCATACGTTTTTATACCATTTGAAAATGTGGGCTATCTTTCATGTGCTGTCCTTTTTATTGTGCAACGGAACTCCAAGGATACGTGCCCAGTGATAGACTCAAAAGTACCTGAGCCTCTGTGATTTATAAGAAGGAACCTGGGTACGGACTCATATTTATTCTTTGAGCCTCCAAGAACTTTTAAATTGTTTACCTTGTTCTGCTGTTCTATTAAGGACAATTTGCACATATGGACTATCCTGGTAATGATGTTACGCTGCGCCAGGTCAGCGCCCCTGTTCCCTCATATGATCCTGAAAGAAGAGAACGACGCCCCTTTTCACCGGTACTTGTTCCTAAGCCAGTGGAACTGCCTGATTTGTGCATGTAATGTGCTTCTGCAAATGTAGATGTGTTTTCCTGCTTTGCTTCTTGGTCTCTTTTTCAGGTGCAGTATCCAGCTGGGCAGGGCCCCTCCATGTTGCGCCGAGGTCGGGCAACGTTAAAGCGTGGGGGTATGTAGTGTCCCCACCAGCTAAGCGTGGGCACTACACGAGGGTCAATTGGGGTGTGCGTTACTTCTCCTCACTAGGGACAGAAATGTCATCGTTAATTGTGCATTTTATGTAATTTATAAAGTGTTGTTTGTATGTAATATTTCATTATCAGGCCTAGTCTTTGTAGTTAGTCATTCCATACGCTAGAGGGAGATAGGGAGCCCCTAGTATAAATCTTCAGGCCCAGACAGAGGAAGGGGGTTCAAGGTCAGGAGTCTACAGAGACAAGTTAGAAGGCACAAGCCAGAGCCTTCTCCTGACATGCAGCTGGACAGCCCAGGCTGTTAGTTGTAACCAGGGGGCTAGTAGAGGGATCCTAGCCTACCTGTGGATCAAGAGAGCCTTAGTTAGCTCTGAAGATGCCCCAGTGGCAGGATAGCACCTCCTGGGAGAAAACCAGCAGTTACCCTCCAGGCAATTCAGGACAATACCAGGTCAGATAAGTACCATGATGGACAGAGGTTATATAGAATACAGCAAGTGCCGATATTGGAGAAAGAACCGATATACCAAGGACATAAGCCAGCATTTAGGCATCCGGGCCTTGGCATCCAGCCAGCTAGAATAGCTGAAGGGGATAGCGCAGGGTTGCACTGTAAAGCAATCACCATTGGGTTCCTCCAAGTATCTTGCCTGTTTATTTCCTGCCGCCATCTGAAGTCTATCTGTTTGTGAAGTACTGTCTGAGGAACTGCATTACAATCATTTATCAACTGAACTGTATGTACAAAGTTTAAACCGTGTTCTTCAAGTAAAAAGACGTTGGGTTTACCTACTGATTCCTCATTTATTCCACCTATCACTACACGGTGTGCCACCGTCCAATTGGCACTGGCGTCACGTACCTCAAAGGGACCTTGCCCCCGGCACGTAAAACACCTGCAACACCCAGGGCACCTCAACCATCATCAGGCCTGGTCCCCAAATACAGAGTGTGCCCCAGAGGACTTCTGTGCCAGCCTCTCCTTCACTGCCGTATGCCTGCCCAGGGTTTCCTTATAGAACTGTGAGTAACCCTCGCTTGCCATTAACCGTGACCTCACAATCGCATTACCCTGCAGGTCTGGCGTACCGCACACACATGGAGTACTGTGTACAGTTCTGGGCTCCTGTAAACAAGGCAGACATAGCAGAGCTGGAGAGGGTCCAGAGGAGGGCAACTAAAGTAATAACTGGAATGGGGCAACTACAGTACCCTGAAAGATTATCAAAATTAGGGTTATTCACTTTAGAAAAAAGACGACTGAGGGGAGATCTAATTACTATGTATAAACATATCAGGGGTCAGTACAGAGATCTCTGCCATCATTTATTTATCCCCAGGACTGTGACTGTGACGAGGGGACATCCTCTGCATCTGGAGGAAAGAAGGTTTGTACACAAACATAGAAGAGGATTCTTTACGGTAAGAGCAGTGAGACTATGGAACTCTCTGCCTGAGGAGGTGGCGATGGTGAGTTCACTAAAAGAGTTCAAGAGGGGCCTGGATGTATTTCTGGAGTGTAATAATATTTAGAGATGGCCCGAATAGTTTGCCGGCGAATAGTTCCCGGCGAACATATGCGATGTTCGGTCCGCCCCCTATACATCATCATTGAGTAAACTTTGACCCTGTACCTCACAGTCAGCAGACACATTCCAGCCAATCAGCAGCAGAAATAGTTTGCCGGCGTCCTGACAGCACCCCAAAAAGCCCCTTTTCAGGGCTGGTACATCAGTCTGCTTTTTTTTTTTATATATACATATATTGCAGTTGCCTGCCCGTGTGTGAGAGGCTGCAGGCTCAGTCACAGACAGCACTGTGTGCACACCATTCATACAGGGTGTGACAGAAAATACCTCGCAGATAAAAAAAAATTCTATTTAATTTTTTTCTGTGATCTAATCCCATTTGCAAGCCCGTGTGTGTCAGGCCCACACAGACTGTATTGTGTCCGCTGGCTAGTGGCTAGACCTCCACTTATACCGTTACAGGGTGTCATTTACTCACAAATACCTCGCAGATAAAAAAAAATTCTATTAAATTTTTTTCTGTGATCTAATCCCATTTGCAAGCCCGTGTGTGTCAGGCCCACACAGACTGTATTGTGGCCGCTGGCTAGTGGCTTAGACCTCCACTTATACCATTACAGGGTGTCATTTAGTCACAAATACCTCGCAGATAAAAAAAAATTCTATTTAATTTTTTTCGGTGATCTAAACCCATTTGCAAGCCCGTGTGTGTCAGGCCCACACAGACTGTATTGTGGCCACTGGCTAGTGGCTAGACCTCCACTTATACCGTTACAGGGTGTCATTTACTCACAAATACCTCGCAGATAAAAAAAAATTCTATTTAATATTTTTCTGTGATATAATCACAGTTGCAAGCCAGTGTGTGTCAGGCCCACACAGACTGTACTGTGCCCACTGCCTACAACTTATATAGGGTGGCACAGTACCTTGCACGCATAGTAACACTTATCTAATAAAAAATGACAGGCAGAGGCAGGCCACGCCGCAGGGGCCGTCGTGTTCCTGGTGCTGTGATTTCCACTGGCCCTGGAAAAATGCCCAGTGTTCAGAGGCCACGTACCCTGAACCCAAAAAATTCTGAGAAAATTGTTGACTGGCTTACACAGGACGCCCAATCTTCAACAGCTTCCGCTAAGAACCGTGACGCACCATCCTCCTCCAGCTCAGCTTTAGTCACCTGCTCTCAAGTTACCACTCTCCCGCCCACCACCACCACCACCACCACTACCACCACTACCACCACAGCCACCACAGCCGCTTCACTTGATCCCTCAGAGGAGTTATTTACACATCATTTGGATGAAATTAGTGATGCGCAACCATTATTGCCAGAGGATGGAGATAACAAGGATATGTCTCAGTCAGGCAGCATTACACACATGGACGTACAGTGTGATGATGATGATGATGTTGTACCCGCTGCTGCTTCCTTTGCTGAGGTGTCAGATACAAGTGAAGTGGTTGATGATGACAATGTGTCCGTGGATGCCACGTGGGTGCCTGCTAGAAGAGAGGAAGAAGAGGGGGAAAGTTCAGAAGGGGAGACAGAGAGAAGGAGGAGACGAGTTGGAAGCAGGGGGAGATCGTCGCAAGGAGCTAGTGGCACAGTCAGACAGCATGTATCGGCACCCGGGGTCAGCCAGACAGCACGCCAATCAACACATGCTGCTGCCACCACCAGAATGCCGTCATTGCAAAGCTCAGCAGTGTGGCTTTTTTTTGTGTGTCTGCCTCTGACAACAGCGATGCCATTTGCAACCTGTGCCAAAAGAAACTGAGTCGTGGGAAATCCAACACCCACCTAGGTACAACTGCTTTGCGAAGGCACATGATCGCACATCACAAACGCCTATGGGATCAACACATGATGACGAGTAGAAGCAGCACACAACCTCAAAGCCACCATCCTCCTCCTGGTCCAGCATCTTCAGCCACGTCAACCACTGCTGTCCTCCTTGCCCCCTCTCAACCACCCGCCACTCCGCCTCTCACCTTCACCAGTTCCATCTCATCTGCCCACAGTCAGGTGTCTGTAAAGGAAATGTTTGAGCGTAGGAAGCCAATGTCACAGAGTCACCCCCTTGCCCGGCGTCTGACAGCTGGCTTGACGGAACTCTTAGCCCGCCAGCTTTTACCATACCAGCTGGTGGAGTCTGAGGCCTTCAAAAAATTTGTCGCTATTGGGAGACCACAGTGGAAGGTACCTGGACAATTTTTTTTTTCAAAAAAGGCAATCCCAAACCTCTACTCAGTGATTGAAAAGGAAGTCATGGCATCTCTGGCATACAGTGTTGGGGCAAGGGTCCATCTGACCACTGATACCTGGTCTTCAAAGCACGGTCAGGGCAGGTATATCACCTACACTGCGCATTGGGTAAACCTGCTGACGGCTGACAAGCATGGAATGCGTGGCTCTGCAGCGGAGTTGGTGACACCGCCACAACTTGCAGGCAGGCCTACTGCCACCTCCTCTACTCCATCCTCTTCCATAACCTCCTCGGCTGAGTCTTCTTCTGCTGCGGCGTCTGGCTACACATCAACTGAATCCCGCCAGCTCCCCAGGGGCTATTCCACATCCCGGATACGACAGTGTCACGCTGTCTTGGGGTTGACTTGCCTGAAAGCAGAGAGCCACATCGGACCAGCACTCCTGTCCGCCCTAAACGTACAGGTGGATCAGTGGCTGACCCCGCACCAACTGGAGATCGGCAAAGTGGTGTGTGACAATGGAAGCAATTTGTTGGCGGCATTGAATTTGGGCAAGTTGTCACATGTGCCGTGCATGGCACACGTGTTGAATCTCATCGTACAATGCTTTGTGTCTAAGTACCCAGGCTTACAGGACGTCCTCAAGCAGGCCAGGAAGGTGTGTGGCCATTTCAGGCGTTCCTACACAGCCATGGCGCACTTTTCAGACATTCAGCGCCGAAACAACATGCCAGTGAGGTGCTTGATTTGCGACAGCCCGACACGTTGGAATTTAACACTCCTAATGTTCGACCGCCTGCTCCAACAAGAAAAAGCCGTCAACGAGTATTTGTATGACCGGGGTACTAGGACAGCCTCTGCAGAGCTGGGAATTTTTTTGCCACGTTACTGGACACTCATGCGCAATGCTGTAGGCTCATGCGTCCTTTTGAGGAGGTGACAAACCTAGTCAGTCGCACCAAAGGCACCATCAGCGACCTCATCCCATTTGTTTTCTTCCTGGAGCGTGCCCTGCGAAGAGTGCTGGATCAGGCTGTAGATGAGCGGGAAGAGAAAGAGTTGTGGTCACCATCACCACCAGAAACAGCCTTGTCATCATCGCTTGCTGGACCTGCGGCAACGCTGGAAGAGGAGTGTGAGGAAGAGGAGTCAGAGGAGGAATGTGGCTTTGAGGAGGAGGAAGACCAACCACAGCAGGCATCCCAGGGTGCTCGTTGTTGTCACCTATCTGGGACCCGTGGTGTTGTTTGTGGCTAGGGTGAAGAACAGACCGTCAATGACATCAGTGAGGACGAGGAACGGGAAATGAGTAGCTCGGCATCCAACCTTGTGCAAATGGGGTCTTTCATGCTGTCATGTCTGTTGAGGGACCCTCGTATAAAAAGGATGAAGGAGAACGACCTGTACTGGGTGGCCACGCTACTAGACCCCCGGTAAAAGCAGAAAGTGGCGGAAATGTTACCAACTTACCGAAAGTCAGAAAGGATGCAGCAGTTCAAAACAAAACAAAAAAATATGCTTTACACAGCTTATAAGGAGGATGTCACAGCACAACGGGAATCTAACAGGGGAAGAGGTGAAAGTAATCCTCCTCCTACCACAACCACGGCGGCAAGGACAGGACGCTTTACAGATGTGTTGTTGGTGGAGGACATGCAGAGCTTTTTCAGTCCTACACATCGCCACAGCCCTTCGGGATCCAGCCTTAGAGAACGACTCGACCGACAGGTAGTAGACTACCTCGCCTTAACTGCAGATATCGACACTCTGAGGAGCGATGAACCCCTTGACTACTGGGTGTGCAGGCTTGACCTGTGGCTTGAGCTATCCCAGTTTGCGATAGAACTTCTGGCCTGCCCCGCTTCAAGTGTCCTGTCAGAAAGGACCTTCAGTGCAGCAGGAGGCATTGTCACTGACAAAAGAAGTCGCCTCGGTCAAAAAAGTGTTGATTACCTCACCTTCATTAAGATGAATGAGGCATGGATCCCGAAGGGACTGACAGTGGGGGATACGTTTGACTAACAAAGGGCCTGATGACATGCCTTGGCCTCAAAATGGTCCCCACGCTGCTGTATTTAATGTCTGCATACCGGATGACTTTCGTGAATTCTCCGCCACTAACTAGGGTTCAAGCCGCAATGTTTTAGTCACCTTTCTGCCTTGAAAACATAAATTTTTCCGGACGCTGCTACAACAGCAAAGATAAAGGAATCCCAGCTGCTGTGTCTTTGTGAATAAGCCTCTTTTAATTTTCTCAAAGTAGAATGTCCTACAACCAGGACCGGTTTCGGCATACAAGCCTTTCTCAACAGATACATCCAAAACAGAAAAATCAAGCTATATATAACATATAGAACCGCCCATCTAGGGACGTCTCCACCCATTCTAATGTGTGGTATTCAATTAATGATCAATCAAACTGATTAAACAAGGTGAGACAAAGTAACATATAACTGAAATTTATATTCTACCTTATTGAAGAATCTAAATGTTCATATTTATTCATATTTCCATCATAAGGCTGAGGTCTAGAGAAAGTGCATAAAAGTGTATATCAATCATCTATAATAAACCTATTAATCTGTTCACAACAGTCTTATAAATGTATGACTTCATAGTCTCTGTTTAGACCCCTTGGATGCAGCGTATCTAAGGTGTGGATCCAAAAGGCCTCTCTTCTGAGGAGAAGTCTTTTGATATCACCTCCTCTTCTAGGTCTCTTTATTTGTTCCAACACTTGAAACCGCAATTGTGCAACTGTGTGTTTAAATTTTTCAAAATGATATGGGACCGGTAACATAAGTTTTTTTGTCCTTATGTCGGATTTATGCTTACCAATACGATCCCTCACTGGCTGCATTGTCTCGCCCACATACAAAAGGCCACAAGGACATTTAATAAGGTATATTACGTTTGCTGAGTCACAGGTAAAAAAACCTTTTACTCCAAAGCTTTTCCCAGTATGTGGATGGTGAAATGAAGGGCCTTTGATTATATGAGAGCACTGTAGACAATGCAGGCAGGGGGAAGTACCCATCCGTGGCGTGGATAACCGTTGCTGTTTCAATATGGCTTTAGTACTGCCCAAATCTGCTTGTACTATTTTGTCACGATAACTAGGATTCTTTTTATTACAAATAAGAGGTTTTTTTTTAAAAAAAAAACCTCTTATTTGTAATAAAAAGAATTTGGGCAGTACTAAAGCCATATTGAAACAGCAACGGTTATCCACGCCACGGATGGGTACTTCCCCCTGCCTGCATTGTCTACAGTGCTCTCATATAATCAAAGGCCCTTCATTTCACCATCCACATACTGGGAAAAGCTTTGGAGTAAAAGGTTTTTTTACCTGTGACTCAGCAAACGTAATATACCTTATTAAATGTCCTTGTGGCCTTTTGTATGTGGGCGAGACAATGCAGGCAGTGAGGGATCGTATTAGTAAGCATAAATCCGACATAAGGACAAAAAAACTTATGTTACCGGTCCCATGTCATTTTGAAAAATTTAAACACACAGTTGCACAATTGCGGTTTCAAGTGTTGGAACAAATAAAGAGACCTAGAAGAGGAGGTGATATCAAAAGACTTCTCAGAAGAGAGGCCTTTTGGATACACACCTTAGATACGCTGCATCCAAGGGGTCTAAACAGAGACTATGAAGTCATACATTTATAGGACTGTTGTGAACAGATTAATACGTTTATTATAGATGATTGATATACACTTTTATGCACTTTCTCTAGACCTCAGCCTTATGATGGAAATATGAATAAATATGAACATTTAGATTCTTCAATAAGGTAGAATATAAATTTCAGTTATATGTTACTTTGTCTCACCTTGTTTAATCAGTTTGATTGATCATTAATTGAATACCACACATTAGAATAGGTGGAGACGTCCCTAGATGGGCGGTACTATATGTTATATATAGCTTGATTTTTCTGTTTTGGATGTATCTGTTGAGAAAGGCTTGTATGCCGAAACCGGTCCTGGTTGTAGGACATTCTACTTTGAGAAAATTAAAAGAGGCTTATTCACAAAGACACAGCAGCTGGGATTCCTTTATCTTTGATACATTGGAGGTTGCTCCTTTCCCGTGCAGCGTGCAATAACAAGGTGAAGTGCTGACCCGTTTCCTTCTTTCCATTAGCTGCTACAACAGCGGCTGCAACAATAACATTATTTTTCAGGCATGTGTACATGCCTAATTTTTCTGGCCTCTGGTGCTGCACTGTGGCTGCAAAAACAAAACAAAACAAAAAAAGGCACATACAAGTGTCAATTCCCCTTCGTGATCGTTACCTTGTTGTGGTGAAGGGGCTTGCATATCACAATGAAGCGATCATCACCTCTATGAGTGTGTTGGCAATGTTGCCACACCCCAGATAATAAGGCCGTTGCTTCATTATGATCAGACCAAAAGCGATCGGCTGGATAATTTTTCATAGAAAAAAACATAAATTTTTTTATATTTTTTTTTTAAGTTGTATGGGTGAGTTTTTAATACATAAAATAAAAAAATCATAATAAAGTCTCTTAATAGTTTAATAGAAATAATGCAGACAATTTAAAAAATCCCCATCAATTCCAATACAAAGCAAGTACAAAGCTCAGAACTAAATTATTCCAGGATGTCGTAATGGTTTGTTAATTCGACAATGGTTAATCAATTCGACACACGTCCCCGGATAGGGGACGTAACAGGGATTAAACTGATAGGAATAGTACTAGTTAAGACACCACTCATATAGGGTGTCTGTAATGACTGGCGCCACGCACAGGGAGGGAAAAGGGAAAGCCCTGCCCAAGGGAGAGGGAAAGGTGGTGACCCCTAACTCACCTTGCGGCTGGCACCTGACTGCCCTGACGTCTCTAGATGGGTTCCTCACCTGTGCGGCGATCACGTGCCTAAACCCTGGCTTTCCCTAAAATGAGCCCTAGATAGTGAACGGGCCGGTGGGATCGCTAGTCCGCACCACTGACACTAAGAGGGAAACACCAGGGAGAGGACAGACAATACAGACAAACACATACACCCAGGTTGGCTACCACAGCAGACCACAAGGGTCCAACAGGGATCCGGAGGGTAGCGTTCTGGACCAACAACCAGAGAACGCAGCAACACAGCTCCAGAGGGTCAGAATAGATGTCCAGGCAGGAAGCTCTATATCTGGCAACCAGAGAAGTGTGAGAGGGGAATATAAGGAGGTTGGGAATGCTGGACAAGGAACAGCTGAGGAGAAGGAGCTACGGATCCCTGAGTGAGCCAAAAAGGGTTGCAAAGCAAACCCAGAAAGCTACCATAAGGAAACAGCCCTATCTTACATAGAGCGCGCAGCCAACCGCTGCGACTTCCTGACCCCGGGTATAACGGAGTCAGGCGTGGTTCTTGACACCCTCGTGACAGTACCCCCCTCTCTACGAGGGGCCTCCGGACACTCAGGACCAGGTCTCTCAGGATGAGAGGCATGAAAAACCCGAACCAGCCTGTCGGCGTTTACCTCAGACGCAGGAACCCACATTCTTTCCTCGGGACCGTAACCTCTCCAATGCACCAGATATTGAAGAGAGCGGCGGACCCGACGAGAATTAACAATTTTGGATATCTGAAATTCTAGATTACCATCCACAACAACAGGAGGGGGTGGCAGCGGTGACGGTTCTAGAGGTGGAACATATTTTTTGAGTAACGACTTATGAAAGACATTATGGATTTTAAAAGTCTGAGGTAACTCCAGGCGAAAAGCCACAGGGATGATGATGGCTACAATTTTGTAAGGACCAATAAACCTAGGACCCAGTTTCCAAGAGGGAACCTTCAATTTAATATTCCTAGTAGACAACCACACATAGTCATTCACTCCTAGGTCCGGACCTGGCGACCGTCTCTTATCAGCCATGCATTTGTATTTACCTCCCATATTTTTCAAGTGAGCTTGCACCTTCTGCCATACCGATGAAAGATGACAAAAACCGTTCCTCTTCGGGAACCCCAGAAGACCCCCCCTCTTTGAAAGTACAGAATTGGGGATGAAAACCATATGCACCAAGAAATGGTGACTTGCCAGTGGATTCCTGACGACGATTATTTATGGCAAACTCAGCTAACGGTAAATATGATGACCACAACTCTTGGTTTTCAGACACAAAAACATCTTAGATATGTCTCCAGGTTTTGGTTGGTACGCTCAGTCTGTCCATTCGACTGAGGATGGAAAGCTGAGGAAAAGGACAAGTGTACCCCCAAACGGGAACAAAAAGCTTTCCAAAATTTAGAAATAAACTGGGTACCCCGATCCGAAACAACATCGGAGGGGACCCCGTGAAGCTTCACGATTTCACTGACGAATACCTGAGCAAGAGTCTTAGCATTAGGTGGTGCGGGTAACGCAATGAAGTGTACCATTTTGCTAAACCTGTCCACTACTACCAAAATAACTGTTTTACCCGCAGACAAAGGTAAGTCAGTGATAAAATCCATTGACAGATGTGTCCATGGTCTATTGGGAATGACGAGTGGTAATAGAGACCCTGCAGGACGTGTATGTGAAACTTTTGCGCGCGCACAGGTAGAACAAGAAGACACAAAATCCAATACATCCTGACACAACCTTGGCCACCAAAAACGACGAGACAATAGCTCCAAGGTTGCTTTACTACCCAGGTGCCCAGCAAGTGCCGAATTATGATGTTCCTTTAATAATTCGAAACGCAGGTTCAACGGTACAAACAATTTCTCTGAGGGGCAAGAGACCGGGGCGTCCCCCTGGGCCTCTAACACCTTCCCCTCCAGAACAGAGTGTACCGCAGAAACAACCACTCCTCTTTGAAGAATGGGCACCGGATCACTCACATTACCCCCTCCAGGGAAACAACGAGATAGTGCATCAGCCTTGGTATTCTTTGCCCCAGGACGATAGGTAATCACAAAGTTAAACCTGGTAAAAAATAGCGACCACCTAGCTTGTCTAGGGGTGAGACGCTTAGCTGATTCGAGGTACAGAAGATTTTTGTGGTCCGTAATCACAGTGACGGGGTGGACTGCCCCCTCTAAAAAGTGACGCCATTCTTCAAACGCTAGTTTAATAGCTAATAGTTCCCTATTGCCAATATCGTAGTTCTTTTCTGCTGCAGATAGTTTTTTAGAAAAGAAAGCACAAGGACGCCATTTGCCAGGAGACGGACCCTGAGACAGCACCGCCCCCACTCCCACCTCTAACGCATCGACTTCAACAATAAAAGGCTGAGAGACATCAGGTTGGACTAGTGCAGGTGCCGAGGTAAACCTCTCTTTTAGAGAGGAAAAAGCAACTTTAGCGGCGTCAGACCATTTAGAAAAATCAGTCCCCTTCCTAGTCATGTCAGTAAGGGGTTTTACAATAAGTGAATAATTTTTAATGAATTTCCTATAGAAATTCGCGAAGCCCAAGAACCGTTGCAGTGCTTTGAGGTTCTCAGGAAGATCCCAATCTAAAATTGCCTGGACCTTCCTAGGATCCACATGGAAACCTGAAGCAGATAAAAAATAACCTAGGAATTGTATCTCCTGAACGGCGAAGACACATTTTTCAATTTTAGCATATAATTTATTCGTCCGTAGGACCTGCAGTACTTGTCTGACATGCACCTCATGTGTTCTCAGATCAGACGAATAAATTAAAATATCATCTAGGTATATTACCACAAACCTGCCGATTAGATGACTAAAAATGTCATTAACGAAATGTTGAAAGATGGCAGGAGCATTGGTCAGACCGAAAGGCATAACTAGATTTTCATAATGCCCCTTAGGGGTGTTAAAAGCTGTCTTCCACTCATCCCCCTCCTTAATACGAATCAGATTGTAGGCCCCCCTAAGATCAAGTTTGGAGAACCACCTAGCACCCGCAATCTGGTTAAACAGGTCAGGAATGAGAGGAAGAGGGTATGGGTCTCGGATGGTTATCCGATTTAATTCGCGAAAATCTAGGCAAGGACGCAGGCCCCCATCTTTTTTTTTTAACGAAGAAAAACCCTGCAGCCACGTGTGAAGAAGAGGGTCTGATGTGTCCCTTAGCCAAGCTCTCGGAGATATAATCTTTCATGGCTTGTCTCTCTAGACCCGAAAGATTATATAACCTGGTCTTGGGTAATTTTGCGCCGGGAATAAGGTTAACCGGGCAATCATAAGGACGATGAGGTGGTAACTTCTGACAACCCTTTTCAGAAAAAACGTCCTCAAAATCCGAAATAAATGTAGGTAGGGTAGTTATGGAGGCGACTAAGCAATTGCTATTTAAGCAATTTTCTCTGCACTGCTCACTCCACTCCAATATCTCCCTGGCCTGCCAATCCACCACTGGATTGTGCGCTACCAACCAGGGAAGACCCAGCACTACCGGAGTGGGAAGCCCCTCCAGAACATAACATGAAAGCATCTCGTTATGGTGGTCCCCTACCCGAAGGTGTAAATTATGAACAATGTGGGTGAGGTTTCTCTGAGACAGAGGAGCAGAATCAATAGCGAATATGGGAATAGGTCTCTGTAGCGTACAGAGAGACAAACCCATAGTGCGGGCAAAATGGGCATCTATCAAATTTACCCCTGCTCCACTGTCTAGAAAGAAAGAAATAGTCTCCGTCTTATCACCAAAAACAATAACCGCTGGCAACACAAATTGCGATGTACGTATGGAGGAAACGTACACCCCCCGGCTGACATCCTCCACACAGCCTGGGGTTAGTAGTTTTCCGACGGTCTTTTGTTTCTGAGGAAAGAAGGACAGACATTAATGAAATGACCCCTCTCCCCACAAAAAAAACAAACCCCACGCCTACGGCGGGCCTCAGGAGGACAGACCTGACGAGTAGTTCCTCCTAGCTGCATAGGCTCGTCTAAGTCCGTACAGACTAACTGCTGCTTGGGAGGGGTTACCAATTGCTCCGGTTTTTTCAACCTGTCCCTAAGGCGTCTATCTATTCGGATAGAAAGGGACATAACCGCATCAAGGGAAAAGGGGGTCTCATATAATGCAAGCGCATCCTTAACCCTTTCGGATAACCCAGAGCAGAACTGACTCCTGAGAGCCGGGTCGTTCCATTGGGTATCCGTAGCCCACCTACGAAAGTCAGAGCAATACTCCTCTACCGGCCGCTCTCCTTGTAGGAGTCTCCGTAATCTTGATTCAGCCAGTGCGACTCGGTCAGGGTCGTCATATATGAGACCCAAAGCCCCGAAAAACTCATCAACTGACCGAAGAGCCTGGGAATCAGTAGGTAAAGAGAACGCCCAGGACTGCGGGTCCCCCTGCAGCAGGGAAATAACAACCCCCACCCGCTGTTCTTCATTACCAGAGGAGTAAGGGCGCAGTTTAAAATATAATTTACAGGCCTCATGGAATGTCAAAAACTTGTCCCTTCCCCCAGAAAATCTGTCAGGGAGAGGGACCTTGGGTTCCGCAACAACCTGGTTACCAGTAGCAACCGCTGGGCTTGCGGTCAGTTGTAATTGCTGCTGTTGCTGGAAGACCGACGCCTTCAATCCTGCCACCTCCAAAGACAGGCCATGAAATTGTTTGGACAGAGCAGCAATTTGATCCATACTGGATTCTAAGTAGGTAAAAAAAATAAATAAAATTTTTTTACCTACACAAAATAAGGGCCAGATATAATGTAATGACCGGCGTCACGCACAGGGAGGTAAAAGGGAAAGCCCTGCCCAAGGGAGAGGGAAAGGTGGTGACCCCTAACTCACCTTGCGGCTGGCACCTGACTGCCCTGACGTCCCTAGACGGGTTCCTCACCCGTGCGGCAATCACGTGCCTAAACCCTGGCTTTCCCTAAAATGAGCCCTAGATAGTGAACGGGCTGGTGGGATCGCTAGTCCGCACCACTGACACTAAGAGGGAAACACCAGGAAGAGGACAGACAATACAGACAAACACATACACCCAGGTGGGCGACCACAGCAGACCACAAGGGTCCAACAGGGATCCGGAGGGTAGCGTTCTGGACCAACAACCAGAGAACGCAGCAACACAGCTCCAGAGGGTCAGAATAGATGTCCAGGCAGGAAGCTCTATATCTGGCAACCAGAGAAGTGTGAGAGGGGAATATAAGGAGGTTGGGAGTGCTGGACAAGGAACAGCTGAGGAGAAGGAGCTACGGATCCCTGAGTGAGCCAAAAAGGGTTGCAAAGCAAACCCAGAAAGCTACCATAAGGAAACAGCCCTATCTTACATAGAGCGCGCAGCCAACCTCTGCGACTTCCTGACCCCGGGTATAACGGAGTCAGGCGTGGTTCTTGACACCCTCGTGACAGTGTCACAGCACATTGCTCCGTGCACGCACAGTGCCCCAACTTGGGACTGAGTAAGAGGACCGACCAAGCTGCTTTTTCCATCTCCCGGTTCCTAAAATCAATTCAGTTTGGTGTATCAGAGTTTGGTCTGTCACTGTGAAGGCAGTCGAAGGTACCCGGCCTAAATTTTTTTTCACAAAAGGCAATCCCACCCTGATATGGGACGTAACAGGGATTAAACTGATGAGAATAGTACTACAGAAAATACCACTCATATCGGGTGGGGCAGTAAATTGCACGGAGCAGACGCAGTGACCGTGGCGTAGATTCAAACAAAGGGGAGGGAGCCAGCATTTTTTTTAACCATCTCCCCGTTCGAAAAATCTATTTAATAATTTGACCCCAGATTGGGGACGTAACAGGGATTAAACTGATGAGAATAGTACTACAGAAAATACCACTCATATCGGGTGGGGCAGTAAATTGCACGGAGCAGACGCAGTGACCGTGGCGTGGATTAAAACAAAGGGGAGGGAGCCAGCATTTTTTTAACCATCTCCCCGTTCGAAAAATCTATTTAATAATTTGACTCCAGATTGGGGACGTAACAGGGATTAAACTGATGAGAATTGTACTACAGAAAATACCACTCATATCCGGTGGGGCAGTAAATTGCACGGCACAGATGCAGTGACCGTGGCATGGATTCAAACAAAGGGGACGGAGCCAGCATTTTTTTAACCATCTCCCCGTTCGAAAAATCTATTTAATAATTTGACCCCAGATTGGGGACGTAACAGGGATTAAACTGATGAGAATAGTACTACAGAAAATACCTGTCACGGCCATAGCTATGACCGTGACTCCTGAACCGCATGCGGTTGTCAGCGGTTTTCATTGGTGTTCAATCACAGGTGAGGGCTGTGGTATTGGCCTCACCTGTGGTTGCCGCTGGCAACAGTATGTATGTGGCAGCGTAGCAGGCTGAGCTGTGCCATGCAGCTCGCTACGCTGCGCATGCGGTTTTGTGTGTGATGTGTGGATGTGTGCACTGTGTTTTATGTTATTGTGTGCACGTTCCCTTTAAGTGGTGTTTTCCCTTCCCTGGTGTTGGAAGGGTTAATCCCCTTCCTAGTGTGTGTGATCACTGGGTGTGTCCGACTGTGGGGTGTGGCTTCTTGGCCTATAAAGCCTCACTGCTTTTGCAGGCCTTCAGGTTGCTTCAGCCATGCTTAGCTGAGAGCAGCCTCATGTATTTATTACCTGCCAGTAAGAGCCACCCCTGTGGTCATAAACCTTAATGTCATAACCATATTGTGCTTTAGTTATTTCCAGTTATGTGTGATGTCCGTGTGATGTTTTATATGTGATTTTGTGCAGCTGTGGATCTGGGTCCCTGTGTAGGGATGCGCTTGTGATCTGCACCCTGCTAACACAGGGATCCAGTCAGCAAGGCTGTGGCAGGTAGGTGGAACTCCTTGTTCACCTGCCATATCCATAGAGCTGTTTATGTCTCCCCTTTTCCTGCAGCTTGGCCGTTGAGACTCCTGCTCCTCCGTGTCTAGGAGGAGTGGGCTTGTCTTACTTAGCTCCTAGGTGAGGGTCATCTTGAGGGCTAGCAGGGACTTTTAGGTTCCGGAGCATGGGCCCTCCTACCATCAAGGTTGGCCCATGCAGCTAGGAGCTAGGGTCAGGTTAGGGATGCCTTAGGAGGTGACCTGCTCCCTAATCCTGTCTTCATGGCCAAGCAGCCGAAACATCACCGGGCTCCACACGGCTGAGGATTTCCCCCATCCTCAGCCGTGACAGTATGACCACAGTCGCTTCTTACGTGGCGCTCCCTCGAAAGAGGGTAAAGCATGCACCGCTATCTACGGATGGGGTGCATGCGCGTTCTCCGGAGGGAGAGCGTTATGGGGGTTTCACCGTTTACGGCGCGGTGACTGGCATTCCCCGCCATTCCTAGTTCACCGTTGTCTGTGTTGGTGTCCCCTTTTGTTTTGTCTTTCCCCTCCCCCCCTCCCATTGTTTTTTGTGCCTCACCAACCTTCCCCTTTTGTTGTTGGGAGGGGCTTTGAGGGGTGGGAGTATGCATTCCCTCGAAAGAGGGGGAAGCATGTACCGCCCTCTGCGGAAGGGTTACATGCGCGCTCTTCGGAGGGAGAGCGTTCTGGGGGTTTCGCCTTTGACGGCGCGGTGAGTGGCGTTTCCCCGCCTTCCCTTCACCGTTGCCTCGTTTGGCGTCCCCCTGATTTTATAGCACTAGGGTGTTTGTTTGGTGTGCGAGTTGCACACCTTCGAAAGAGGGTGCAGCATGCAGTGCCATATCCATGTGGCCTGCATGCGCGTTCTCCGGAGGGAGAGCGTTCCTGGGGGTTCTCCGTTTACGGCACGGTTGGTGGCTTATTCCCCGCCACCTTACCTTCCTGTCCGTGTTGGGGATCCCTCGTCCCTCTCCATGTTCCCATCTCTGGTCGTCTGCTGGCAGCACTCCGTAAGTGGTCCGGCTGCGTGCTGGTTAGGAGTGTCTGCTGGCAGCGACTGGAGTGGGGACGTGAGTGGAGAGTCCCCTCGTCCATCTCTCAGTGGTTCTTTTCTCTTTGTTGCTGGTGCGGGCTGCAGTCCTCGTCGGACTGGCTAGTGTGAGCCGGGAGAGGATGCAGCTGACAGCGACCCCTTTTTAGAACCGGCACTGAGAGTGGACGTCCCCTTCTATCCCCTTGTCTGAGTCCCTCACGTGTCTTTTTTTGGTGGGGGGGCTTTGAGGGGTGGGAGTGTCACGGCCATAGCTATGACCGTGACTCCTGAACCGCATGCGGTTGTCAGCGGTTTTCATTGGTGTTCAATCACAGGTGAGGGCTGTGGTATTGGCCTCACCTGTGGTTGCCGCTGGCAACAGTATGTATGTGGCAGCGTAGCAGGCTGAGCTGTGCCATGCAGCTCGCTACGCTGCGCATGCGGTTTTGTGTGTGATGTGTGGATGTGTGCACTGTGTTTTATGTTATTGTGTGCACGTTCCCTTTAAGTGGTGTTTTCCCTTCCCTGGTGTTGGAAGGGTTAATCCCCTTCCTAGTGTGTGTGATCACTGGGTGTGTCCGACTGTGGGGTGTGGCTTCTTGGCCTATAAAGCCTCACTGCTTTTGCAGGCCTTCAGGTTGCTTCAGCCATGCTTAGCTGAGAGCAGCCTCATGTATTTATTACCTGCCAGTAAGAGCCACCCCTGTGGTCATAAACCTTAATGTCATAACCATATTGTGCTTTAGTTATTTCCAGTTATGTGTGATGTCCGTGTGATGTTTTATATGTGATTTTGTGCAGCTGTGGATCTGGGTCCCTGTGTAGGGATGCGCTTGTGATCTGCACCCTGCTAACACAGGGATCCAGTCAGCAAGGCTGTGGCAGGTAGGTGGAACTCCTTGTTCACCTGCCATATCCATAGAGCTGTTTATGTCTCCCCTTTTCCTGCAGCTTGGCCGTTGAGACTCCTGCTCCTCCGTGTCTAGGAGGAGTGGGCTTGTCTTACTTAGCTCCTAGGTGAGGGTCATCTTGAGGGCTAGCAGGGACTTTTAGGTTCCGGAGCATGGGCCCTCCTACCATCAAGGTTGGCCCATGCAGCTAGGAGCTAGGGTCAGGTTAGGGATGCCTTAGGAGGTGACCTGCTCCCTAATCCTGTCTTCATGGCCAAGCAGCCGAAACATCACCGGGCTCCACACGGCTGAGGATTTCCCCCATCCTCAGCCGTGACAATACCACTCATATCCGGTGGGGCAGTAAATTGCACGGTGCAGACGCAGTGACCGTGGCGTGGATTCAAACAAAGGGGAGGGAGCCAGCATTTTTTTAACCATCTCCCCGTTCGAAAAATCTATTTAATAATTTGACCCCAGATTGGGGACGTAACAGGGATTAAACTGATGAGAAGAGAGAACTACAGAAAATACCACTCATATCGGGTGGGGCAGTAAATTGCACGGCACAGACGCAGTGACCGTGGATTCAAACAAAGGGGAGGGAGCCAGCGTTTTTTTAACCATCTCCCCGTTCGAAAAATCAATTCAATTCACCTTTCCGGGACCCTTGGTGTTGTACGTGGCTGGGTGGAGGAAGAAACCTTCAATGACATCAACGGGACATGGCTAGCTTGGTATCCAACCTTGAACAAATGGGGAGTTTGCGGTTGGGCAAATGGACTGTTTGCGGTTGTTTGCGGTGCATTAAAAGGGGAGTTTGGTCTGTCAATGTCTGTGAAGTAAGCGTAACCCTTACACTACCTGATCGATACAACATCATACCTGATCGTATACACACACTGGATGTTTTAAACCACGTTGTTCAAAAAAAAATTGGATTGTTAGGTGATTTATGCCCTTTATGGATTAAAATCCAACTCTGCGTCAACTACATCATTTTCCATGGGAGTTTTGCCATGGATCCCCCTCCGGCATGCCACAGTCCAGGTGTTAGTCCCCTTGAAACAACTTTTCCATCACTACTGTGGCTAGAAAGAGTCCCTGTGGGTTTTAAAATTCGCCTGCCTATTGAAGTCTATGGCGGTTCGCCCGGTTCGCCCTCGCAACCATTTGCAGAAATTTGCGTTCGGCGTTCGCAAACGGAAAATTTTATGTTCGCGACATCACTAATAATATTACAGGCTATAGCTACTAGAGAGGGGTCGTTGATCCAGGGAGTTATTCTGATTGTCTGATTGGAGTCGGGAAGGAATTTTTCCCCCTACAGTGAGGAAAATTGGCTTCTACCTCACAGTTATTTTTTTTGCCTTCCTCTGGATCAACTTGTAGGATAACTGGCCGAACTGGATGGACAAATGTCTTTTTTTAGCCTTATCAACTATGTTACTATGTTACTATGTAAGACTGACCAAGTCCTTAAAGGGAATCTGTCACCTGCTTTAACCATTTTTAAGCTGGCACCATCGCTATGTTGACTAAAGTACCTTATTTCCAGCAGTCTTCTTTTTACTTGATTTCGTTTTGTAGTTTTGATATAAAAGCGCTTTTTCTGTTATGCTAATTAGGGTCCAAGGAGCCCAGAGGGGCGTTTTTTTCCCTCTCCGGAGCCCAGTGACGCCCCCCTGCAGTGCCCAGCCCGCCTCAATTTGAATTCCAAGAATGCCTCCTGATCATCAAATAACCTCCCACAGCCCGGCAAATGGTTCCGCCCCCTCCCCACGTCATAGTCTACCTTATAGAAATGCCCCGTCCTTCTTCCTGTCTGCGGCCAGAAAACTCGTGCAGGCGCAGTACTGCCTGCGGCCTGCGCCTGTGCGATCATCAACCTCCTGAGGGCAACAGCCTCAAAAGTCTCACTGGGCATGCGCCGAGCCCAGTGATGTGACCTGAGCGCTGTTGCCCTCAGGACGTTGATGATCGCGCAGGCCGCAGGCGGTACTTTTTCGGAGTTTTTGGGCCGCAGACAGGAAGAAGGACGGGGCATTTCTATAAGGTAGACTATGACGTGGGGAGGGGGCGGAACCATTTGCCGGGCTGTGGGAGGTTATTTGATGATCAGGAGGCATTCTTGGAATTCAAATTAAGGCGGGCTGGGCACTGCAGGGGGGCGTCACTGGGCTCCGGAGAGGGGAAAAAACGCCCCTCTGGGCTCCTTGGACCCTAATTAGCATAACAGAAAAAGCGCTTTTATATCAAAACTACAAAACGAAATCAAGTAAAAAGAAGACTGCTGGAAATAAGGTACTTTAGTCCACATAGCGATGGTGCCAGCTTAAAGGGACACTGTCAGGCCTTCTGAGCATAATTAGATCTTTATATGCCCCCCTAGGTCTTATAATAAGTTTCCAATTCATATAAGTATTATCCCTGTGCGCATTGTAAAACGTTAAATATAATCTTTATAATCACCTGTCCTTTCTGCCCAAGGGGCGTTCCTTGTGCCGCATTTGTGCCCAGCCGCGTCCCAACTGCCGGATCCTTAGACACGCCCATCTCATTAGTATTCACTTCGCTGGGCGGTATTTTCCTGTCCCCGACATTCGGAGATCCTGCGCATGCGCCCGGCACCCTGACCCGGCACCCCGACACCCTGACACTCGGGATCACATTGCGCCAAGTGAATACTAATGAGATGGGCGTGTCTAAGGATCCGGCAGTTGGGACGCGGCTGGGCACAAATGCGGCACAAAGAACGCCCCTTGGGCAGAAAGGAGAGGTGATTATAAAGATTATTTTTAACGTTTTATAATGTTTGATAACGTTTGATAATACTTATATGAATTGGAAACTTATTATAAGACCTAGGGGGGCATATAAAGAGCTAATTATGCTCAGAAGGCCTGACAGTGTCCCTTTAAAAATGGTTAAAGCAGGTGACAGATTCCCTTTAAGACACGTAATGGTGATGTAACATTTTGTAATGAATCAAGTTGTTGAAAAAAGTGTTGGTAAATGGAACATTTCAAAGCTTATAGCTATGTAGGTCTAGATGTAACGTCTGTTCTTTGGGACGTATTGTCCCTTTTTAATGGACCTTGCTTTATATATATATATATATATATATATATATATATATATATATATATATACAGTACAGACCAAAAGTTTGGACACACCTTCTCATTCAAAGAGTTTTCTTTATTTTCATGACTATGAAGGCATCAAAACTATGAATTAACACATGTGGAATTATATACATAACAAGCAAGTGTGAAACAACTGAAAATATGTCATATTCTAGGTTCTTCAAAGTAGCCACCTTTTGCTTTGATTACTACTTCGCACACTCTTGGCATTCTCTTGAAGATCTTCAAGAGGTAGTCCCCTGAAATGGTCTTCCAACAGTCTTGAAGGAGTTCCCAGAGATGCTTAGCACTTGTTGGCCCTTTTGCCTTCACTCTGCGGTCCAGCTCACCTCAAACCATCTCAATTGGGTTCAGGTCCGGTGACTGTGGAGGCCAGGTCATCTGGCGCAGCACCCCATCACTCTCCTTCATGGTCAAATAGCCCTTACTTTCAAAGTTTTCCCAATTTTTCGGCTGACTGACTCTGACCTCTAAAAGCTCATTAAGAGAATGCCAAGAGTGTGCAAAGCAGTAATCAAAGCAAAAGGTGGCTACTTTGAAGAACCTAGAATATGACATATTTTCAGTTGTTTCACACTTGTTTGTTATGTATAGAATTCCACATGTGTTAATTCATAGTTTTGATGCCTTCAGTGTGAATCTACAATTTTCATAGTCATAAAAATAAAGAAAACTCTTTGAATGAGAAGGTATGTCCAAACTTTTGGTCTGTACTGTACATAACAAACAAGTGTGAAACAACTGAAAATATGTCATATTCTAGGTTCTTCAAAGTAGCCACCTTTTGCTTTGATTACTGCTTTGCACACTCTTGGCATTCTCTTGATGAGCTTCAATAGGTAGTCCCCTGAAATGGTTTTCACTTCACAGGTGTGCCCTGTCAGGTTTAATAAGTGGGATTTCCTGCCTTATAAATGGGGTTGGGACCATCAGTTGCGTTGAGGAGAAGTCAGGTGGATACACAGGTGATAGTCCTACTGAATAGACTGTTAGAATTTGTATTATGGCAAGAAAAATCAGCTAAGTAAAGAAAAACGAGTGACCATCATTACTTTAAGAAATGAAGGTCAGTCAGTCAGCCGAAAAATTGGGAAAACTTTGAAAGTAAGAGCTATTTGACCATGAAGGAGAGTGATGGGGTGCTGCGCCAGATGACCTGGCCTCCACAGTCACCGGACCTGAACCCAATCGAGATGGTTTGGGGTGAGCTGGACCGCAGAGTGAAGGCAAAAGGGCCAACAAGTGCTAAGCATCTCTGGGAACTCCTTCAAGACTGTTGGAAGACCATTTCAGGGGACTACCTCTTGAAGCTCATCAAGAGAATGCCAAGAGTGTGCAAAGCAGTAATCAAAGCAAAAGGTGGCTACTTTGAAGAACCTAGAATATGACATATTTTCAGTTGTCTCACACTTGTTTGTTATGTATATAATTCCACATGTGTTAATTCATAGTTTTGATGCCTTCATAGTCATGAAAATAAAGAAAACTCTTTGAATGAGAAGGTGTGTCCAAACTTTTGGTCTGTACTGTATATATATATATATATATATATAATTTTTTCATGCAACCTCCTTTACTAACTGAACAATTGGTACAATAGAGCGCTCCCCGGCGCAAGTCTAAGCCCGCTATTCTACTCAATAGCTTCAATAAAGAAACATATATAACACAACGGCCAGCTACCATACAAAAATACAATAACTATTTAATATACCATATACAATTATAAAAAGCATAAATTCAACTCATTAATATTGTAAATTTCTCAGTGTGATCTTTATGGATAATCACAGATCTACTCAACTCTTGAGTGTTCCGTGAGTGGACAGTTTGTGTATGTAGCGATTGATTACGCTTTTACATCAAGTGACAATAGTAGCGGTTTAAAACACTTTGTATCCAAAGGTGCAGATGACTGCTCTTACTGACCCATACGTGTGAGTTAGAGCTTCATGTCACGTCTTGCTGGTCGGGTTTAGTTGGTAGTGTCCCGCTAGGGGAGTTCGGTTAGTCTCCTTTACGTAAGTGCCGACACTATAGTTAGCTGCGCTGTGATTTCCTGCACATGTCTCTTTGCAGTACGGAGATGCCGAGTTTGTCTCGTGGTGTTGCAATATTGCCTAATCGTGTCCAATCTTGAATACTTCAACACGTAAGATGTTTATGGAGAATATACGAATGGTGTGAAAGGGAAACAGGTAACCAGATGCATTTCGAAACTAATAATAGTTTCTTCCTCAGTGGTATATTCAGAATGATCACTGGTTTTATACCCTTAATCCAAAAAGTGGGCCGGACTTTGTAATCTCAGCGTTTCTATCAAACTACGGGACTGGATGCTATTTGCAACATATTACAAAATACGTAATATACAGACATAAATAACTACAGTACACATATATTAAAAATATATATAATAATAATAATAATAATAAAAATAATAATAATAATAATAAAAATAGCAAATAAATATAATAATAAATTACAAACATATTTGCAACAAACTATGGGACTGGATGCTATTCATCATTTTTATTTGTTATTTTTTATTGTGTTGACATTTTTTTTTAAAAGCCATTGAAATAAAGATACAATTTTTCACTTTGCCAATTGGAGCTGGACTTTTTCAAGTTTGTTGGATTCGTCATTTCCAGCACAATCCAGGTGCTGTGTCCGGGCTCATTGCAAATGAACACAGGTGAGAGCTGCTAACAAGTTTGTTTTTGTATTAAATAGTTATTGTATTTTTGTATAGCAGCTGGCCGTTGTGTTATATATATTCCTTTACTAACTGGTCTAGAGATTTCAGACACTCATCTTTAACAATATGCTATGAAATCTGACACTAGGCAAATAATAGCTATTTTCATCCATTGTAAATTAATGTAAAGAAGTAAAATGATACAGCTCAGAGTTCACCTCGCTTCTTGTTATATGATCAGGGGAAGAGGTTTAATGCCCAAAACAGCTTTTTACTTTACAAGAAAACAGGTGAGAAATTCAGTCTTAAGAAATAAAGGAGTCATTCACGTTGGACTGTCTTGTTTTTGGTTGGGTTCCTTTGGTAGCACCTTTTCACTGTTGGAAGTCAAAGCAACCAGCTATGATATGTGAGGCACCTGGCTGCAAATCTATAATTCAACCATTCTGCTATACTTCTATATACACTGAACAAAAATATAAACGCAACACTTTCGGTTTTGCTCCCATTTTGCATGAGCTGAACTTAAAGAGCTAAAACATTTTCTACATACGCAAAAGACCCTTTACTCTCAAATATTGTTCACAAATCTGTCTAAATCTGTGTTAGTGAGCACTTCTCCTTTGCCCTGATAATCCATCCCACCTTACAGGTGTGGCATATCAAGGTGCTGATTAGACAGCATGAATATTGCACAGGTGTGCTTTAGACTGCCCACAATAAAAGGCCACTCTGAAATGTGCACCGTTTTGCCTTACCGGATAAAACCAGTCAGTATCTGGTGTGGTCACCAGTTGCCTCACACAGTGCAACACATCTCCGTCGCATAGAGTTGATCAGGTTGTTGATTGTGGCCTGTGGAATGTTGGTCCACTCCTCTTCAATAGCTGTGCGAAGTTGCAGAATGTTGGCAGGAACTGGAACACGCTGTCATATACGCCGATCCAGAGCATCATAAACATGCTCAATGGGTGACATGTCCGGTGAGTATGCTGGCCATGCAAGAACTGGGATGTTTTCCAGGAATTGTGTACAGATCCTTGCAAAATGGGGCCGTGCATTATCATGCTGCAACATGAGGTGATGGTGGTGGATGAATAGCACAACAATGGGCCTCGGGATCTCGTCACGGTATCTCTGTGCATTCAAAATGCCATCAATAAAATGCACCTGTGTTCGTTGTCTATAACATATGCCTGCCCATACCATCACCCCACCGCCACCATGGGCCACTCGATCCACAACGTTGAGGTCAGCAAACTGCTCACCCACACGACGCCATACATGCTGCCTGCCATCTGCCCTGAACAGTGAAAACCAGGACTCATCCGTGTACAGAACGCCTCTCCAACGTGCCAGACGCCATCGAATGTGAGCATTTGCCCACTCAAGTCGGTTACGACGATGAACTGCAGTCAGCTCCAGACCCCGATGAGGACGACGAGCATGCAGATGAGCTTCCCTGAGACGGTTTCTGACAGTTTGTGCAGAAATTCTTTGGTTATATAAACCGATTGTTGCTGAAGCTGTCCGTGTGGCTGGTCTCAGACGATCATGGAGGTGAACATCGTGGATGTGGAGGTCCTGGGCTGGTGTGGTTACACGTGGTCTGCGGTTGTGAGGCCGGTTGGATGTACTGAAACGCCTTTGGAGACAGCTTATGGTAGAGAAATGAACATTCATTGCACAGGCAACAGCTCTGGTAGACATTCCTGCAGTCAGCATGCCAATTGCACGCTCCCTCAAATGTTGCGACATCTGTGGCATTGTGCTGTGTGATCAAACTTAACATTTCAGAGTGGACTTTTATTGTGGGCAGTCTAAGGCACACCTGTGCAATATTTATGCTGTCTAATCAGCACCTTGATATGCCACACCTGTGAGATGGGATGGATTATCTCGGCAAAGGAGAAGTGCTCACTAACACAGATTTAGACAGATTTGTGAACAATATTTGAGAATAATGGGTCTTTTGTGTATGTAGAAAATGTTTCAGATCTTTGAGTTCAGGTCATGCAAAATGGGAGCAAAACCGAAAGTGTTGCATTTATATTTTTGTTCAGTGTATTTTGTTTGCTGTTGTCTCTCTGCAGGGTTGTTGGGGCAGGGAGGGAAGGGTTAAAAGATACTGGAGAGCATTGTGTAATATGTTATTAGTGCTTGTGCGTGTTTGTTTTTTGGAATTTATGCTTTATTGTAAAGTTAATTTTTCAATAAAAATTATACTTGATTAAAAAAAAAATTGCCTTTAGAGAAACAGAAGAATTACAATGTGCTCCTTAAAGGGCAATTTTTTTTAACAGAACTTCCAACAATCTTTATTTTTGCATGCTCACCCCATATGGGTATCTTGCCTTTGTATGCTTTCATTTACAGTATATAATTTGAGGAAAACATGCTTTTTATATTGAAGTTTGTTTACTGTAAATTAAAGGAGTTTTCCGGGTGTTCAATATTGATGACATTTCCCCAGGAATGGTCATCAATATCTGATCAGAGGGGGTCTGACTCCCGGCACAGCCACTGATCAGCTGTTTGAGGAGGTGAACGTCACAGCCTCTTCCTAGGCCAGTGACGTCAAATGCATTGGTAACAGCCTAGGCACAGTTCAGTGAAAGGTGCTTAGTTGCAATGCCAAGCATAGCCACTATCTAGTGGACATGCTGCAAGGAGGCCATGGCTCTCATCGGATTACCATGGGCCCTTCAAACGTCTGATCGGCAGATGTACCGGACCTCCACCAAGCAAGTACTAAAAGTACTAATCACAGGTCATCAGTATTAAACATCTGGAAAACTTTTGCTTTTGGCCTAGACAACCAAAACTGTTCTCCTGTCAGTTTTAAATTTCTGGTAGGAGATGAAGTCTTCAGTATAACTGAAGGTAACCATTAGGGCTTATGCACACAAATGTATTTTTTTTCTGTTTCCATTCAGTTTTTTTAGAGGTCCGTATGCGGAACGATTTACTTCAATGGGGCCGCAAAAGATGTGGACAACACACCATGTTCTGTCCACATCCGTTGCTCTTTTTCATGGCCCTGCAAAAAAGATTGAACATGCACTATTCTTGTCCGTTTTGCTCACAAGAATAGGCATTTCTATGTCCGGTGAGTATGCTGGCCATGCAAGAATTGGGATGTTTTTCAGGAATTGTGTACAGATCCTTGCAATATGGGGCCGTGCATTATCATGCTGCAACATGAGGTGATGGTCGTGGATGAATGGCACAACAATGGGCCTCGGGACATCGTCACAGTATCTCTGTGCATTCAAAATGCCATCAATAAAATGCATTCCGCAAATTGTGATACGTACACGAGCGGCATCTGTGTGTTGCCAATCCGCAAATCACAGCGCAGTCATCTGAATGAGCCATTATAGAGGTCCCTAATGACCTTTAGGCTACTTTCACACTTTCACACTGCACTACCTTTTACAGTCTATATAGGAAATAATCTTCAAATGCATCACAGCAATTTACAACATTGACCCCAGTGGTGATTGGGCTTGAAAAGAAAAAAAATATGTTAGACCTATAACACATTGGGTAAAACTTATCATAGACCAGCGGCATTTATGATAACCAGGCATGCTGCCGGATGCTGTGCCTAAATTATGACAAGGCGTCCAAAAGTGGCAAATTTAAAAAAAATAAAATCAGGCCCGTCATTTCTATCTGAAATGTCCAAAAAAAAAAATCTGTTAACAGGCTGGTAGGGTGCACTACATCTCATCCACCACTAGATGGGGATAGCACCATATGTTATATAAGAAAGTTCAGGCCTAGTGTTATAAAAAAAAAAAAAAAAGAAGTTAGTAGAGAGGAGAAGAGACATGGAATAGCGGAGTGAGGAGCAGAGTGAAGGACAGAAGCCTCCCTCCTCTCAGCTCCCTTTCTGAAGCACCACGGTCCAGAGGAGCCAAGTGATCTTTTCCCAAGTTTTAGGCCAAGAAGCAAGGCTGAGTTGAGACCTCCTTCTGCAGTCTATCCCTCTGGGAGGACAAGTGGAAAATTGTATTTTGACTACAGAAAAGACAAAGGAAGATAACAGCCATCTTATTAGGCTTATGGGCTCCTTTGAATTCGGTGTAGGACAATCTAGCTACAGGCAGCCTCACCGGTATATAGAAGACAGAAAGGCCAATCTGTTATGTCACTTATGTGGAAGGAAGGATCAGAAACCACCATTACTGGGATTAGAATAAGGCAAGGAGCTAGATACCAGCCAGTTGGATTCTCACTAACATAACTGAACTTTAATCTGAAGTTTTTATCTACGAAAAGCCTGTTACCTGGGATTACAAATTATTACCTCTGCAAACAAGAGAGACTGTGTTATCTGTGAATGTCATTGCTACTGAGAACCAGCAAAACAGTAAAAGTTGTGAGTTGGATTCAACTGCTGTCTTACTTAATTCAACTACTACTCTCACCATTGTGGTACAACAATGGTACTGGCGTCACGACTAAAGGGACCTAGCCATAAGCACATAAAGCCAAGTTACCACCAAGGGCACCTCAGCCACCATCTGGCCTGTGTCCCTCATATCAGAGTGTGCCCCGGAGAATCCAGTGCTATTCTCCCCTTCACTGCACTGCTGGCCCAGGGAGGCGTCTGCTAACCGTGAGTACCCGATGAACTGTTGTACCCTTTCGGCCCACCGTGAACCTCACGTGTTCTCCCTGTGGACCGGCACGTTGCAGTGTCACACATCACACTGCTGGTCTGTGTAGGGGGAGGAGCGGTGAGGGCCAGAATTTGCTGTGCTCCTCCTCCTGCACAGACCAGCAGAGCAATGTGTGACAATACATCCTGCTGCTGCTGTGGAGCGCCAGCGGCTGAACTGTGATCATGAGGAACTAGGTGAGTATATTTTTTTAACTTCCTGTGAAGGGGGCACATATCTGACCATTACTACTGTGAGGGGGCACATATCTGACCATTACTACTGTGAGGGGGCACATATCTGACCATTACTACTGTGAGGAGGCACATATTTGACCATTACTACTGTGAGGAGGCACATATCTGACCATTACTACTGTGAGGGGGCACATATCTGACCATTACTACTGTGAGGGGGCACATATCGGACCATTACTACTGTGAGAAGGCACATATCTGACCATTACTACTGTGAGGGGGCACATATCAGGGCATATCTACTATGTACTGGCACAAAGGGGGAATAATTACTATGTGGGGGCTTTAAGGGGACTGGGTGTGTATAGTTATGTTTTGGGCAGAGTTAGAGGCGTGGCCTAGTATGAAAAGAATATATATATACATATTGTAAACATATTCATTTGCACATATATGTTTATATTTATATGTCTGTTTTTTTTGTTGTTGTTTTTTTTGGGGGGGGGGGGGCAGGTACATCCTTTGCACAGGGGCCCTTTGCTGCCTGTGTCCGCCCCTGCTAGAAAGGTATTGTGCAACATTGTAAAAAGTCGAAAATAAGTCGCAACTCCACAGCAGGCATCTCCCAGGTGTATTTTTACATAATGGGCACAATTACACTGCTCTTGCACCAAATGTATTATTACCATGCACTCTTTTCATAAATTTAGGCATAGCTAGGTGCACATACATTGTGTCCATTCTGTAAAAATACACCTGGGAGATGCCTGCTGTGGAGTTGCAACCTATTTTCCTGCTACTGCTGTGGAGCCAAGTCCATATTTAGATTTGATGCGGCCCTAGGCACTTTAGTGCCAGCTTTCTCCCCCCAATGAAGTCCATAGCTGATGGTAAAATGCTGCCTAGGCCTTCAGCTATCCCTCAGGACTCCCTCATACACTTGGACAATTAAAGGACTGGCCTGTTATGTGTGAGCTTGGCAGCTGAAGGCGTCTGTGTTGGTCCCATGTTCTTATGTTCCCGCATTGTTCCAGAAAAATGATGTTTTATTATATACAAATGGGGGCGTTACCATTACACCTAGAGGCTCAGCTCTCTCTGTAACTGCCGCGCCCTCTGCACTTTAACATGGCCCTGTAAAAGTAGACAAGCAGTGGTGGCAGTTGCAGAGACAGCAGAGCCTTTAGGTGTAATGGTAAGGCCCCCGTTGCTCCTAGAGGATCATTTGCATATATTCAATTCATTTTTTCCTCAATAATGCAGGCATATATGAACATGGGCCCAACACAGACCGGCACTGATGGGTGGCTTTAGCTCTGCCCTAGCCATTTTACAGGCTAAGGCAAAGCATGTCCATTAGTGCCAGTGACATCACCGGGCTCGCTACCTGACGGAAGCCACCCCCAAATAGTATTCACAGTGGTAATAAGGCTCCCTACAATGCCCTCAGTACTAATAAGGCCTCCCTATAGGGTACCTTTTACAATATATAAGTCACTTTTATAGAGCCCTCAGTAGTAGTAATGCCCTCCACCACTGCCCACAGTATTTATAATGTTTCCTGCAGTGCCCCAGGAAACTATAATACCCACTGTCCTCTCCCTCCAGCCTTCTATACCATGCAGTCCCATGTAAATAACATCAGTCCTCTCCCACCAGTCCCATGTAAATAACTTCTCTTCCTTACAGTTCTCTATAACATACAGTCCCATTTAAATAACTTAAATCCCCTTCTTCACCCCCCTCCAACACACAGTCCCATATAAATAACATCACTCCTTACCCTCCAGTCTTCTTAAATATCCAGTCCAATGTACATAACACCAGTCATCTCCCTCCAATCTTCTATAACATACAGTCCCATGTAAAAAACACATATTTCTTATAGTCTTCTATAACATACAGTCCTATGTAACTGACACCCCTCCCCTCCCTTCAGCCCCTCTAACATACAGTCCCAGTTAAATAACATATTTCCCTCCCACTAAACAGGGAGGAGGTATAATGGGGAGAACCACATATCCCAGTATTTCTCTGGCACTTACATTCATTCCATGGCATCACAGGTCTCCACTGCTGAGCGCTGCTTCTTTCTGCACTGGTCACATGATGGTGACCTCATCACAGGTCCTACTACCACTTCCAGTGTTGAAAAGATCACATGACTAGGATGTCATCGAAGGTCCTTCAGCTATCAAGTGTAGACACAAACGGGCAGCAGATTTGCAGTAAGTGCTAATCAGCCCCCCCAAACTCCACCCCCTCCCTACCTCCACCCCAAGTTGCCCAGGTTACCCTGTTGGCAGAGGTAGGGAATGAAAAATATGATAAGATTAAAAAAAAAATGCCTCTGCTGGCACTGGGATGGGCCCCCTCCCTTACTGGGCCCCTGTGCAGCTGAACCAGCTGCACAGGCGGTATGCCCGCCCCTGCTTTCTAGCAAAGCTAGAACCTGTCCTTCACTGCTCCAATTGGTCTGTTAGATTATTATCTTCAGTCTGGCAGCACAGGGGGCATGTACTTTCTGCTGCAGCTCCCTCCCTGTAACTGCCACAGCTTCTAACAAAAATAATGAAAAGAACAGCAGGTGGCGCTATACAGATATTTATTGAATGGCTCACTGGCTATACAAAACCTTTAAAGGGACACTGACAGGCCAAAACAGCATATATAGTTACATATATCACATTACAGGTCTTTTACAGTCTTTTAAAAGCATATAAGTATCCCCCCTGTCCACCTTATAAAGAGCGAAATATAAAGTTTTATAACCTGCTTCTTCGGCCAGCAATCTGCCCAAGGGGCGGCGTTTCATGTGAAAATGCGCCCAGCCAGCCTTCCCAACTGCCGTTCTTAAGCCCCGCCCAGCTCATCATTATTCACTTCGCTGGGCGGCGGCTAGAACTCTCCCCAGTCCCGATCCTGCGCCTGCGCAATTCAATCCGCCGTGCCGTTAGATCGCGCCTGCGTACACACACCAGCCTGCGTCTGCCTATATATGCTGTTTTGGCCTGTCAGTGTCCCTTTAATTACATGCAATTACAAATGTATTCAGATCCAGGTGCTGGTTTGAAAAATGTAGAATGTTTCATGAAACAACCCCTTTAAGGGTCAAAAGTTAACAACACTTGGGTGACCTTTTAGTCTCCATAATTGTTAGATTTGTTCAATACTGAGCAGTGACATTTAGGACAAAGCAGCATTAATCAAAATAATCCTTTAATTGTGAAAAGGAGTCACACCCCTCCGTGACATGATGTATAGAAACAGCATAAATAGTTCAAGGCAGCATCTTTGGTATGACATCTTCACAGACCTTCACCATATTAACCAATTATGGTACGCTTTGCTACTTTGCTGGCTCTTGTGGTTCTAACATGGACCCAACAAGGTAAGAAACATAGGATTTATTCAATGTAATATTACCCATAGCGAATACATTTTTTTTTTTATTTGGCCGGTTTGCCGAATATTTTTTTTTTTGTTGCTTTGATACAAATTTATTCGTTAGAAAACGGCAATTTACTGGCTGCAGAGAGCCTTTATAATGGTGTAGAACACTGTGCCTTGCAATAACACGCATAGGGAGTCTGCTGTGAAATAATACTGTGAGTCAGTATGACGCGCAGATGACAGGTGTCGCTCTTAGAATCACTGCACACTTCACTTATTTGGGCAGTCACGGGGCCAAAACTGACTAAATAATTCAAGTATAAACTCAGCCTTACAGGTCCATGTTAGCGCCTAGAAAAAGCGCACTCCTTTTACACCGTTGTTAGCTGATTCCCCATAGATGTCTACAGAACCTGTTCTATTAAATGCTTATACAAGTTGAGCCCCTGACAGAGTGGAGAGAGTGTCAGCAGTAAGTTTGTGTTGACGTCACAGATTATTTTGCCCTTCCTCTAATCTGTCAGAACAATAACTCCCAAAAAATGGATCCTGTCTGTTGAACACCGCTGAACAGCAAATAGGCCCTTATTTTTTCCACTTAGACACGCCACAAAAGACTTTAGAACATATAACTGCACCGCTGAACAGCAAATATATTTTACTTTTGCCACTAATACACAGCAAAAAGGGCTTTAGAACATATAACTGCACCGCTGAACGGCAAATTGGCCCTTATCTTTTTCCACTTATACACGCCACATAAAGTATTAGAACATATAACTGCACGGCTGAACGGCAAATATATTTTACTTTTGCCACTAATACATGACAGAAATGGCTTTAGAACATATAACTGCACTGCTAAATGGCAAATATATTTTACTTTTGCCACTAATACATGACAGAAAGGGCTTTAGAACATATAACTGCACCGCTGAACGGCAGATATATTTTACTTTTGCCACTAATACACACCAAAAAGGGCTTTAGAACATATAACTGCACCGCTGAACAGCAAATATATTTTTATTTTGCCACCAATACACGACAAAAAGGGCTTTATAACATATAACTGCATCGCTGAACGGCAAATATATTTTTTCGTTTACCACTAATACACGCCAAAAAGGGCTGTAATTTCGCACTTCCTCACACAACGGCTAATAAGCCATTTTTTCCCACTAATACAAGTCAAAAAATGCTTTAGAACATATAACTGCACTGCACAAGGGCAAATAAGACATAGAAATATTTACTCCCTCTGGAGCAGGAGTATCGTACAGGCGCAGGCACTCAGCGATACTGCGCCTGTGCGGGATTTCGGAGGCCAAAAGAGGAGGAAGCAAGGACGGTGCAGTAAATAAATTAAATGACGTAGTGGAGGGGGCGGCGCCGTTCGGCAAGTATGTGGGAGGACATTTATTTCTTAGGAGGCGTGCTGGGCTTGGAAGAAAGGCGGGCTGGGCACTGCAGGGGGGCGTTACTGGGCACTAGAGCAGAGTAATAACGCCCCTCTGGGCACCTTGAGACTTCATTTGTATATCAGAAAAATCGCATTTTGATCTGAATGAAAAGTTGAATAAAAGAAAGAGGACACATGCTGGAATGAAGGTACTTTATTGCACATTGCTATGTTAACGATTTTATATGGTCAAAATAGGTGACAGATTCCCTTTAAATCACAATAACTGCATGTTCACATCTGCTTCGGATGCTCTGTTCATCGACTCTGTAACAGATTCTGCCAAAAAGAGCTGAAAAAAGTTTTTTTTACTCTACAAAAGCAGACACCTGAACAGAAATCTAGTGGACCACATTAAAGTCAGCAGGGTCTGTTTGCTCCATTGGTATCAGTTATGTGCTGAACCAGTCACTTCCGTTATTTTTGTTGTTCTGCTCCTTTAATGGAGCAGAATGCAGACACATAGCAACTAGATCTATGTAAAAATTTACCTATGTTGGCATACATTGTACATTGGTCCATAGAAATCTATGGGTGTTTTCAGCATATGTTGGTATGTTCTACATGCTTTGAATGTTATGTGAACAGAGCCTTTATCAAAACTAGTGGAAATTAAAACTTGCATAGTTTCTTTAGAAAATAAAATGATCATTCTGATTGATTACTATGGTCAACTAAGCCATTTTTACATGTGCACTAGTTTGATAAATCTTCCCCTTAGTGCCTTGTTGACACCGTCAAGACCAATCATGACTCACATAACATACGGTGATTACTTTTGCTAATTCAAGGACTGATTAATGAGGCATATTCGATAAACGCAGTGTAATCCCCCAACGCACAATGTTGAGGTTCCCCCAAAACTACCCTCTGCACTACCTACATTATTCAGTTTATTGTACAATTTCTTCCAGCTGGTTCCTCTACTTGTGGAAAAAACTGCAACTCCAAAGAGCACGCTGAACTATTTTCTCTCATGGACAAAACCGAGGCGGCAATATGCAAAATCCTTCATTCAGAAAAGCATAAGAAAATTGTTTACGACCTCAGCCCCAGAATGAAGTCCAAGATATGTGAAGTCAACCTTAATGCTAAAGAAGTGTCTGAACTAATAAAGATGGTAGAAATGCTCTTTAAAACAAATTGAAGAAGGGTCATTTACTGAGAAATTCTTTATAAACTGTTTGACTAATGACCCACTTAAGCAGATGGATGCATTTATAGAGAATTTGGTGAAAAAGAGGAAAAACCCAAACTAGGTGACAGCACTGTGAAGGTAAGAAATTATCGCAGCTGCAAAAATGAAAAAATACCATTTAGTCAGCCAGCACTGGGTGGGGGCATTTTGATTTTGCTATGGGGTCATCTTTGTACAGACTCTGAAACTTTTTTACATATTTACATTAAAAGGAATCTGTCATCTAATCCATCTTATTAAAACCAGCTTACATGTCCAATGAGCCCTCGCCCTCTGAATCTAATGTTCTTGCTCATATTGTCACTCTGTGGCCTTATTGCAAAGAAAACAGAATTAAAATCATGTTTAAATGAGTGCAATGAGGGCGTTACTGTTGCACCTTGTTGCACCGCTCACTCTCTACATGCAGCAACCCCACCTCTTTGATTGCCAAGGCCAGGAGTGTAAATTTATTTACACCTGGCCTTGAAGTCTCAGGATAGGCTATTTGTATCTGATCAGTGGGGTCCGACACCCAGCACCCCCAGCTGATCAGCTGTTTGATGAGGATGAGGCGCTCCATGAGAGCCCCGATTCCTCATCATTACACTACACGCCGTCTCCTGTGGAGCGGCGGCATAGTGTAATTACAAATACTCTCCATTCAAGTGAATGGAGCGAGGGCTCGTCATTACACTGCACTTCCGAGACAAAGTGCAGCGTAGTGAACAGAAAACGGCGGGACCAGGTGTCAGACCCCTGACAGAGATGAGTGAAGTTTACAAAACCTTGATTTGGCAGCTTTGCCGAATTTTACAAAGAAATTCACTTAGTGACAAATGACTTCATTACGAAGCGCATTTCTTTGTAAGTAGCAGGCGCAATAAAAAAGGGAACTGCAATTGCATGGCCCCCCCATCATTGATCCCCTCAGATGCCATGTTCATTGCTGATCGCTGTATTTGAGATACAAAATGAGGGCTTTCAGGGGTTAATCGGTTAAAAAAAATACTCACCTTATCCATTTGAGCTCTAAAAGGCCGCCGCAACCATAGTGATTGAAGATCCCGCGCAAAATCTTGTGCGTGATGACGTTATCATGCTGGCCGGCCCAGTGATGTCATATGTCACAGACCACAAGATTTCACACGTGATCGTCAATCAAGGCCACTTCGCGCTCAATGTATGATTTTTTTTTTTACCGCCATTTCAGGAAATTCGGATACAGACAACCCCTTTAACATAGTTTTTTTTTCTGGTTTAGAAAACCCATTTTCAAATACCCTATTATCAAAAATTTATGGAAAAGAAACCCTCATTTGGGACCTACATCTTCTAGCCAGAGTAGAGAATTTTTACAAAGATCATGTCTCTCCCTTGTGGACCTGGCATCTTTGTGTATTTTGTCCATTGTGGGTAGCATGGTTCATTTTTCATGTGATGGCATTGCCCAGAACCTTGCTGCCAGGTTTCCCTATAGATTACTGCTGATCACTAGGATTAATGATGAGGAAGTTATCAAAAATTAGATTCGTCTGCTTCCCCGAATTTCACAATTCTTTACAAATTACTTTGCCACGAATAGCATTCTATTGTATGTAGCGGATGAGATGACGTGTAACAGCGATCGCGCTGCCACCTGTAATTGACTCCCTCAGTTGCCGTGTTCATAGTTGATAGCGGCATCTGACATTAAAATTGAGGCCCTTCAGGGGTTAATCAGGGTAAACAAAAATATAGATACTCACCTTATCCATTTGACCCTGGAGAGGCCGTCGCAACCATCTTGATTGAAGAACCCACGCAAAATCTTGTGGGATTGCGCTGGCCTGGGGCAGTCACGTCATCACTGATGACTTCAACGTGGTCCGTCCAGAGCGGTGACGTGGTGATGTCGCATGTCACCGCAGGCAAGATTTCACATGGTTTCTTCAATCAAGATGGCTGCGACGGCCTCTCCGCAAGCAAATGGATGAGGTGAGTATGTATTTTTTTTTCACCGCTATTTCATGAAAAATAGATTTGTTACCACAAAGAGCGAGGAAATTCGGCTTTGTGGCGAAGTACATTTTTCCTGTAATTCGGAGTGTAAAAACATTTAAAGTTCTTGTGGTTACTGATGTTACAGAAGAGAATTGTAATCATTATTTTCTGTTTTCAGTGCTGGGATCCAGAAAGACCACAAATTCCTGAGAAATTGAATTTCAACAGAGTGTATATGTTGGTACACTAACAATAAAGAGCATTAAACGATATCATTTGTGAAATACTTTCATTTTCAAACACTATTATTTTATTTTTCCTGAAATGGGTATTTATTTTAATAAAACGTGATATGAGGATTACATCAGTTCAAAAGAAACCTGTCCTCGAATATGACTTTACAATGGAAATCAGTTCTGCGGAGCCTAGACCATCCATAGACAATCTGCTCAACATATTTATTTCTGTCAAAATAATGTATATTATATGTTTATAATATATATTATGTATAATGTATATCAAAATAATACAGTCACACAGTTACCACGTAATACCACTTTAAAGGGCCAACTAATATAACCACATCATGATTATATACAGGATTACAACCACATGACTTCACTGCATCATACTAGCCCATTGTCAAGGCCCCAGGGGACCTCATAGTGGACTCTGGCCTTAGAGGACTAAGGCATAGGGAGATCTGTACTCAAACATAATATTCAATTATATTTGCGTACTGAGGATGCAGATACAGTTGAAAGGGGAAGGGTGTAGCGGACCACTTTTAAGAGCGACCTAATAGCCAAAAGTGTCAAGGTGTGACTCTGGTGTATCCTGGTTCAATGACTTCCCTGATACCTACCCTAAGTCAGCCCACATTCAATGTCTCCATGATCAGTTCCTGCATTAATAAGGAGAAAAAAAGTACATGTTGGAAGCATTTGTGTACACACTTGCACATAGCTGAGAATGGCAATTGCACAGGGAACTCTACAATCAATGAGTCTCTTCTCAAACCTATTCAGAAGCAAAAGAAAAGAGTTCTAATTCATTTTAAGTGTATCTCTGGGGAAAAATGAACCAGAATGTATTAAAATATACATATTGAAAACATCTGAAAACAGGTAGACCCATACAGGGGAGCACCCCGGAATGTTGTCTAGGGGGGTCCGAAAGGCAAAAAATGTGGCACGTGTAGCGCGCTGTGCCAATTCTTTTGCTCGCCCATTTTCAAAGCCCTTCATATTTAAAATGCGTGTGTGCATAGCATGTTGCGCCGATCCTTTAGCCTGGCCATTTCTAAAAGCTCTGTAGGAGCGGAAAAATGTGGCGAGAGAGCAGCGCGCCATGCAAATTTTCTTGCCCCGTCCATTATTAAAAGCCCCTCCTACATATAATAGGCCACTCCCAACAAACACTGTACAGCTGAAATTCTATTGTTGAGGCCTGTATCTACACATCATATGGAGAGGGAGGGCGTGTCCTGGCTGCACTGCCTGCTTCACATTATACAATAGACAACACTCAGGCTACAGTCAGGAAGCTCCTCCGCTCTCCTCCCTCCCAGATGCTGCTCAAGGCCTGTGGTTCCCCCTCACCATCTGCCCCCCGCCCGTGGCCTGCTGCCACCCTTGGCCGTCTTCACCCAGCTCTGAATACTCCTTCTGCAAATGGCAGGGGGAGGAGCCAGAGCATCTCCTCTCCTACATAGCGCCACATACCTCTTACATCCAGTGATGTCACCTTGTTGTAGACGTTCTCTTTCTTTATCTTCTCCATTCAGACCAGACCGCCATGATGATTTTTCAGCCATCTCCCCGTCTCTGCAGAGATTGACAAACAGACATTAGTTTCTCACATTTCCATCTTCTTCACATCTTCTGAACACCCTTTTCTGCCACCCCAAATACTATACTGCAGAAACAGTCCCCCTGGAAATACTACTACCACACAGATAGTGCCCCCTTCAACAATTATTGCCACACGTGCTCTAAAAAATAACTGCGCCCAGACACTAATAGTATAAAGATAATGTCCCCCAAAAATAATTGTGCTAAGCTGATACTGTGCCAGGGTGCCTCCCCAAAGTAACAGTCCTCCCCAAAATCCCACCAATAGAAATAATTATCTGCCAGAGTACACTTATTAGTAATAATGCCCCTATAATACCCCCTAGTAGTAATAATTCTCCTTATAATATGACAGTACATGAAATACCCCGCTTAGTGCCCGCAGTTGAGCTAATGTCCCCATAATGTATGCCAGTATAAAATACCCCTATATAGTGCACCAGTAAATCCCCTTATAGTGCTCCTCTCCCCCTTCCCCATAGTGTCCCCCATAATATGCCAGTAAAAAAATGCCCCTTCTTAGTGCCACCAGATGCCCATAGTGCCGCTCTACCCTATAGTGTCTCCCATAATGTGCCAGTAAAAAATGCCTCCTTAGTGCACCAGATGCCATAATGCACCCATAATTTGCCAATAAGAAAAAAGGCCCCTTTAGAGCCCCCAATTCCCCATAGTGCCCCCAAATAATGCCCCTATAGTTGCAACAAGATGCTCCATAGTGCTGCTCTTCCCTATAGTGCCCCCCATAATGTGCCAATAAAAAAAGCCCCTTTAGAGCCCCCAGATGCCCCCATAGTGCTCCTCTCCCCAATGGAGCCCCCCCATAATGTACCAGTAAGAAATGCCCCCATGGTGCCCCCCCAAAAAATAGGCAAGAAATAAATGCCCCAAGAGTGCCACCCCCAAAAAATGGGGCTATGAAATGCCAGATGCCCCCATAGTGCCAGCTCACCCCCCCATCTAATACTTACCTTTATCAGCAGTGATGCGATGCAGGCCTCTTCCGGCCTGTGTCCCCCGCTGTGTACTGCCCGGCTCAGGCAGCGCAATTATAATGACGTCATTGTGCCGCCTAAGCCGGCCTCTGATAGGCCGCAGGCATTAGTGCCTGTGGCCTATCAGAAGAACAGGAAGGGAGACGCCTCTCCCTCCCCTGCCCCGCCCGCAGCACAGTCATTTCTATCGCTGTCTTGAGGACGGCGATACAAATGTAAGCGCTCATCTCCTACTGCCCTTCCCCCTACCGCCGGCAACTAGAACCAGGGCTGCTCCGCCTGTGGTAATCAGCCGTGCGGCCCTGAGGGATTAAAAAAAATAAAAAATTTGCTGTTTCTTCTAGGGGGAAGTCCAGACCCGCTGGACTTCCCCTAGAGGGTGCGCCGCTGGACCCATACACATTCAGTTTTTGGTGAAGCTTGTCAATTCTGCTGGATCTACCAGCAGTTATCTGGATGGATGGCCAGCTACACTTAACCACAGACTTTGTGACAGTTACTAGGGATCACCTCAACCAAACTTTTTGCACAACAAACTTGTTTCAGCCCCAAATTTGGTTATAGAAACATCACTAGTATTAAGTGAATATCAAGTGGAGGACAGAACTATAGCAGCACTCACCTAGTCCTTAAAATTGTCCATTTATTTCAGTAATCCATAAATGCCAAGTGCCCAATGGGATGGCCATTTTGATGTAATGACTGCAAGGTACGTAGGTGCAAAGAAGGTTCGAGAGGTCAGAAAAAGCATGCTGCCATACACAACGGCAGTCACTATTGATTTTTCCCTCAAATTGCTGGATTATGGCTTCTTTTTTTGCAGGATAAGTTTGTAGTTTTAATGTCACCATTTTGGGTGCACATAAAATAGAGAAATGAAAAGTCAGTCCTGTGTCCCACACGGACAGATTACTTGCGCTGCTGCTGGTCCCGGAATAGTGTGGGTAGGTCGTACACACTGGTGAATACAATATAAAGGGTTTTGGAACCGCGCTGCTCTGAACCGAGTCTCCGATAAACGTGGATAGCAGAGGATGAGCCCCTTTTTTTTTTCCCAACACCCAAAGGATCCAATCTTCAAAAGATCTCCTCCTCTAAGGGTTCAAATGGGATAGGCAGAATAGTGAAGCACCCTTTGCAGTTTTTTTCTTAAAAGGTTTTATTATACTCACAAGAGTTGGTAGACAAAAAGCATATAATACAAATGTCAGAACGTCAGGTTCCTGCCCGACCCGGGTTTCGCTGCCTCGCTTCCTCAGGGGCATCTACTGTGCAGGCTTGCACTCAGGCCCTTAAATAGCCCAGCTGCTCTTAATCAGTTAACCGGTGTAATTCCGGAACATGCAGCAGTTACTAAAAACACAGTTGTACATCTCACATTCTTATTTTATCATTGACATTCCTTTATGCATTCACAAACACCTTAGATCTAAAGATAAAGAACAATTCCTTCCTGTTTCATAAAATCATACATAAAACATATAAAACATTAATAAAAGACATAGATCAAAAGTAGGGGACCAGTTCCCTCTATTACAAAAATAACCACATATATATCCTTTGGTTGCCAGCAACCATTGCATATTCAGTTACAGCCTTATTCGCATTATAATTATATCATCACATACCCAAAAATTCTACATTGCCGTTCCTTGTATCCACCCACTCCTAGTACATAATGCTGGTGTCCCCGCCCATTCTTGATGGCGTCATCCCGGTATCCCTTACCCCGCCTCCCTCCTCTGTCGTGCATAGCATGTGGCAGCACGCCCAATTAAACGGTCGGGCACCATGACGTCACCCTCAGGTCCTTGAGAGCCAAGCAAAAGAAGGACAGATGCTGCCATGGTGCGACAAACTATTAAAGCATATAGTAGATATATAACTCTCCCCTAAAACTGCCCACTCCTGGATCTTATATCCAACACTCTCACTAATTCCTCCTATAGCGTAATCCGGGTATCCTCAACCACGCCTCCCTCCCCCGGCGCACATAACTTACTGATTAAGTTTTCTTAAGTTTTTTGGGGGGGATTGAAAAACAACAATATTGCCACTGAGTTTTTATGTTATAAATACAGCGTACATTTTTCGGCATAAATAACATAACTTTATTATCTGGGTCAGTATGATTACAGAGATTTTACTACTTTTACATAATAAAACCACTTTAGAAAAAATGTGAAAATGTTTTTGCATTGCTGCATCCGAAGACCAATAACTTTTTATTTTTTTATTTTACAGAGCTGTGTGAGGTCTTGATTTTTATGGTATGACTTTTACTGTATATTGGTATCATTTTGAGATACATAATACTTTTTGATCACTTCTTATTTCGTTTTTTGGTGACATTGAGGCATTTTTATGGCATTCACTCTACAGGACAAATTATATGATAATTGTGTAATGTGAGTCATGGCGATACCAAATATGTGGAGGGGATTTTATTTGGGCTTTTTTTCCATGAAAAATATTTTTTTAATGGATAAAAGCTTTTTTTTTTAACGTGGAGATTTTTACTTTATTTTTTGCCAAATTACTAGTCCCACAAGGGGAATTTAACAGGAGATCTTTTGATCCCTTCTATAATGCATTGTACAGCTTTTGCTATACAATGCATTATATGGTCCTATACTGACAGTCACCATCAGGATTTGCCAGAGAGGAGCAGCCTGATGGAAAACACTGCAGACGGGCTTGGGGCCTTCATTAGGTTCCAGACTGCCGTGAACAGACATCAGCAGCCCACAATCTCTTTCATGGGGTGCCAATGGGAAACAGAGGGAGTCAACTCCCCCTGCAACTGCTTGATGCCACGGTCTCTATTGAGATCGGGATTGGAGCTTCTGTTGATCAGGGTCATTAGACAAGGAGCCCGGTCTGTGAGAGTTGAACCCTCAATTCTCTTCTGCATGGGAGACCCCTGCAACACTTAGACTAGCTGCTGTAAAAAGAGGGTGGCTCAGCCTAAGGGCTCATGCACGCAACCGTATGTATTTTGCGGTCTGCAAAACACAGATCTGCAAAAAAATATGGATGAAATTTGTGTGACATCCGTATTGCATGCGTTTTTTTTTTTTGCGGATCCATTGTAACAATGCCTATGCTGGTCCACAAAACGGACAGGAATAGGACAAGTTCTATCTTTTTTGCGGAATGGTCATGCAGATATATAGAAACTGAATCCACACGGAGTAATTTCCATTTTTGCGGATCCATTTAAGTGAATGGTTCTACATACGGGCTTCAATAAAAACCAAATGGACATGGAAAAAAAATACTTTCATGTGCATGAGCCCTAAGGTCCCTCAATGACTGCAGTAAAATGGGATATTGGTGGTCACTAATGGTTAAAAATGGTGCCAGCTCCTGATCACTGCAGGTACCATGGCTGCCAAGTTTCTGGTGTTTTAAACAGCAGACACCCAGGTCTAATGTGTGTGATCGGCGATAGTGGACATATATTTAACCCATCAGATGCCGTGGTCACTATTGACAACGGCATCTGATGGGTTACATCTGAGCCAGCTTTCTTCAGAAGTGCTATGCTTCCGGGGCCCAAATAGCCTATAATAGCCTAGATCTCCATGAAACAAGTCATACACACTCCAAAATTGTATAATTAAAAATGAGAGATTGCAACCGCAGAAAATAGGCCCTCAAAGTTATGGGGGTCAGAATCTGGCAATATAAAGAAAAAATATTTTTCCCCAAAAAATTCTTAGTTGTTTTTAACTTTTAAAACAGAAGAAAAACTATACAAATGTTGTATTGCTGTAATCATACTGACCTAGAAACTGAAGGGAAGCCGTAAAAATGAAACCCATAACGCTATGGAGGATTTTATTTTTTTTTCCAATTTCACCACATCCAGATTTTTTTTTCAGCTTTCTACTACCCTGTTTCCCCGAAAATAAGACAGTGTCTTATATTAATTTTTGCTCCCAAAAATGCGCTAGGTCTTATTTTCAGGGGATGTCTTATTTTCCATGACACAGGGGGATCAGAGGGGGGAATCAAAATGGCACAAGAGAATCAGAGGGGAGGGGGATTACTATTTTACGGTAGTACCCCCTTCTGATCCTTCTGTGTCATTTTGATTCCCACCTCTGATCCCCCTGTGTCATTTTAAGTGATCCCACTACCCTGTGCCAGTGGACAGTGGATTATTTAGTCTCTCTCCCCCTCCCACCTTCACCAGACATCCCCCACTACTTTATCAAACATTTCCCCCCCACCACCTCAGTCACCCCTGTGTGTCTGTGCCAGCCAGATTCCACACAATGTGCCCAGCTCCTGCCCCGTGCGACTCACTGTCTAATCGCGAGTCAGCCAGATTCCGTCAGGGCAGAGCGAGCAGCAGGCGGCAGCTTCTCCTGGCGGCAGCGCAGGCTCTCTGATTTAAAGGAGACCTCGCACTGCCTGAACAGCTCTGGATGCGCTGCGGCCAATCAGTGAGCTGCGCGGCGGCAGCCGCCGCTACAGTCCAGAGGATTCAGACGCCCTACGTTAGCGTTAGGGGCCTTATATTCTGGCGGGGCCTTATTATCGGGGAGGCCTTATTTTCGGGGGGATGCCTTATATTACAGGGATAGGCAAAACTAGAGGTAGGTCTTATTTTCGGGAGATGTCTTATTTTCGGGGAAAGACGGTAAATCATATGGAATATTAAATGGTGACATTAGAAAGTGCAACTTGCTGCAAAAAACAAACCTTCATATAGCTATGTGAACTAAAAAATAAGTTATGGTCCCTGGAAGGCAAGAGCAAAAAAACGAAAAACTGAAAATCGCAAGCAGTTAAGCTTTAAGCATACACCTTAAAATGCCCTTGGATATTAATCCATTGTATATAAAAAAAAAAACAACGCAAATTTATTTAACACATCAGATGCCGTGGTCAATAGTGACCATGGCATCTGAACTAGCTTCCTTCGGGAGTGCTATGCTCCCGCAGAGGCGTCGCCAAGGGGGGCCAGAGGGTGCCACAGACCCCCCTACATCACGCTGTGCCCCCCCCATGTGCCCCCCCAACTGAAATGCCCCCCTTCCTCTGATAGGCTGCAGGCACTAGGCTTGAGCCGTACAGCGCGGGACACAGGCCGGAAGAGGCCTGCATCGCATCGCTGACATGGAGGTAAGTATAAGTGTTTTTTTATTTTTTATATGTACAATAGTTTTACAGGTACATTAGATTAGGGGGGCTCTTGTTACTGGCACATTGGGGGGCCTCTAAGCTCTTGTTACTGGGCTGGTACATGATGGGGGGCTCTTACTGGCACATGGGGGGCTATTGTTACTGGCACATGGGGGCTCTTGTTACTGGCACATTGGGGGGGCTCTTGTTACTGGCACATTATGGGGGGCTCTTATTACTAACACATAATGGGGGGCTTATTACTGGCACATGCTGGGGGGCTCTTGTTACTGGCACATGATGGGGGGCTCTTGTTACTGGCACATGATGGAGGGGCTCTTATTACTGGCACATGGGGGGGGCTCTTATTACTGGCACATGGGGGGGGCTCTTATTACTGGCACCTGGGGGGAGCTCTTATTACTGGCACGTGATGGGGGGCTCTTATTACTGGCACGTGATGGGGGGCTCTTATTACTGGCACATGGGGGGGCTCTTATTACTGGCACATGATGGGGAGCTCTTATTACTGGCACATGAGGGGGGCTCTTATTACTGGCACATGATGGGGGGCTCTTGTTACTGGCACATGATGGGGGGCTCTTATTACTGGCACATGATGGGGAGCTCTTATTACTGGCACATGAGGGGGGCTCTTATTACTGGCACATGATGGGGGGCTCTTGTTACTGGCACATGATGGGGGGCTCCTATTACTGGCACATGAAGGGGGGTCACTTATTACTGGCACATTATTGGGGGCACTTATTACAGCACATTATTGGGGGCACTTATTACTGGCACATTATTGGGGCACTTATTACTGGCATATTATTGGTGGGCACTATAGGGGCATCTATTGAGGCCACAAAGAAGGGGTATTTTATATGGGGGGCTCTGTACAGTAGCATTTTATACTGGGACACATTATGGTGGGTACTATGGGGAAGGGGGGAGAGGAGTACTATGGGGTCATTTACGGGGGACACTAAGAAGGGGTATTTTATACTTGCAAATTATGGGGGACACTGAGGGCATCTACTGGGGCACTATATATGAGGCATTTTATACTGGTACATTATGGGGGGCACTAGGAGGAAGGAGGGAGAGGAGCACTATGGGGGCATTTACTGGGGGCACTATATAGGGGGATTTTATACTGGCACATTATGGGGCACTATGGGGACATTAGCTCAACTGGGGGCATTACAAGGGGGATTTTATACTGGCACATTATGGGGGCACTATGGGGACATTAGCTCAACTGGGGGCATTACAAGGGGGCATTTTTTGAACTGTCACATTATAAGAAGAATTATTTCTACTGGGGGGGGCATTATGGTGGGCTTTATTACTCCCCCATGGTATGACCCCCTAGTAGCAGCACCAGCCTCTCCCTGCTCTGCTATCCCTCTGCCCCTTCTCCAAATCCTTATTATGAAATCTTTCTCATTAGGATAAAACACAGCATCAGCTCCGCCGAGCCCCCCAGCCAAGTGTTGAAGTGGTGTCCGAGATCCCCAAGGGCCAAGCCAAGTAATTGTAAGCTTTTATGTGAAATATGTTTATGTTATACACATATAGCATACACTGTGCCACACAATATACAGTATACCTGTACACTGTGGTGTCTGTTCTATAAGCACCATTGTTTTGTGGCGGCGGACAGAAAATAATCAGGAAGTGCCCTTCCCGAGACCAGGCTCTGGATCAGCCACTGGTCTGGACCGCTCACAGGAGTGTACATTTCTTTTAAACTGTAATCCGTATCCTCTGACCTGCAGAAATCAGCGCTCACTCCGCAACAACTAACAGGCAGTGCCTGTAGGCCATAGCCTGGCCCTGTTACCGGAGCTAGCTGAGTGGTGTAAGGTTAAGGTACTAGTAGAGATGAGTGGCCGCTGAATCCTGATTTAAAGTAAAACTTACTGAAGGATATGGATTACAGTTTAGAAATGTCAAATGTACACTCCTCTGAGCAGCGGGGAGGGGGATCTGTGGATGACACTGTTATGGAGGGGGGTCTGTGGATGACACTGTTATGGAGGGGGGGTCTGTGGATGACACTGTTATAGGGAGGGGGATCTGTGGATAACACTGTTATAGGGAGAGGGATCTGTGGATAACACTTATAGGGAGGGGGATCTGTGGATGACGCTGTTATAGGGAGGGGGATCTGTGGATGACACTGTTATAGGGAGGGGGATCTGTGGATAACACTGTTATAGGGAGAGGGATCTGTGGATAACACTTATAGGGAGGGGGATCTGTGGATGACGCTGTTATAGGGAGGGGGATCTGTGGATGACACTGTTATCGGGAGGACCAAGTGTGCACACACAAATACGACGTTTCGGCTACGCAGTAGCCTTTCTCAAGTATACTGGTACAAAATTAATCAAACATATAAATACCCTACTAAGCCCCCCATGTGACATGATATAGCCAATAAGCAAAAAACACTCTTTAATATCAACTTTGTGTTAATTAAAATGATCACTGCTACCAATAGATATGTTGCTCCAAAGTCAAATGTACCTGGTACTCATTAGACAAACTCCAACTGCCTCCCCGTATTGGCCATACATTTCGGCCTCTCCATGGGCCCATTGCGCATGTCCGTGATGTCATCGCGTCGATGCATGGGCGGGGCGCCGTCACCACTGTCAGCCAGAAAGCCGCACCCATCTATACACAAGCGCCGCATCTATACACAAGCGGTGCTCGGCGGCACCAAATCAGAAACCATATGTCCTACCACAATCCGGGGGGTTCCAGTGCACATCGATGAATCCAGGAGGGAAAGAAAAAGAACATCTATCCCTGGGCTAGATGATGATGTGGTATTAAAGGACAGGGTGGGCAAAGAACTCTCCCTGATATTGTCCTACAGGGGGGTGCTATTCTGGCCCTGATAGCCTAACCACAGACCACCCGCCCTGATAAGAGCGACCCCGTCCAGAACCTTACCCTATATACAAATGGCCCTAGTAAGCCCCTAGCCCCTAGGCCCCTGACTTCCAGGTGATCACTATATAGATCTATGTGTTTTTGACTCATTATAAAAGTATATTATAAGTATATCGCACCCCTCTGTGTATCACACATATCGATAGCACACCTATTCTATTCCTTAAAATGAATTTTGTGGCCCTATTAGCTAGCGTTTGGTGTCCCTAACAGCCTGTCTCTGCTCCACACAGCAACCTCTCCCTACACTGGCAAAACACTGAATGTAAAATGGCGGCCAGATCAGGTTTATTTATAAGGTAGGGGGTATGTCCATGTGCTGAATTGTCTCAATTGGCTGTCCTGTACCACCTGATGGATGTGTCATGGGTCAAAGTTCTTCACAATGTAAAAGAATATGGCGGGCGCGAATTTCTCCATATGTTCGCATGTTCGGCGAATCGCGAACACGCAAAGTTCGCTGCAAAACGACCGCCGGGCAAACCGCAAGGCCATCTTTATTGATCAGACTCTTGGCTACTGAGACTGGACTTTGTGGAAGACAGGGTGGTGCTTAACCGACTGGAAGCATTATCTGTTGCAATCCAACCGACCACCTGGTCGCATTGGTGTGACTTCGAGAGTGGTGTCCTGCGCCGCACTGCAAACTGGGACATGAAGCTAGGTATCATGAATGAGTGTGTTTCACCGCGCCCAGGGCCACGGGCTCTGCGTGCACCATCAACAGCACGGCCACTTCCCCGTCCCTTACTGCTCGCCTTAAACATTTTAAATGGTATATATGCTTGCAAGTATGTCACACGTACAGTAGCGCAGGTTTTGTAAGTGTATGCGCAAATAAATTAGACTGAATATCACAGATATATTAAGGATGCGCAAACATTATACAGGAGATGTAGCACAGGTAATGTTGCTGTCACCAGTGGCGAAAAAATTAAACTGAATATCACAGATATTTAGGATGCGCAAATGTTATACAGGAGATGTAGCGCAGTTAATGTTGCTGTCACCAGCGGCGAAAAAATTAGACTGAATGTCACAGATATTTAGGATGCGCAAACGTTATACAGGAGATATAGTGCAGGTAATTTCGCTGTCACCACTGGGGAAAAAATTAGACTGAATGTCACAGATATTTAGGATGGGCAAACGTTATACAAGAGATGTAGTGCAGGTAATTTCGCTGTCACCAGCAGGGAAAAAATACACTGAATTTCACACTAAACAATTCCTGTCCCTACACTATCAGTCCCTTCTGCCTCAGCTATCCCTGACTAAGATTGAGGCGAACCACGTGTCATCGGGTGCTATATAGCACCCGATGACGCGTTTCGGACAGCCAATCACTGTAATGCCAGTAACCAACATGTCTACGGCATTACAGTTAGTGCCAGTACTTCCCCGCACGTTTATTGGCTGTGTAGCAGCCAACAAACGTGCTGGGAGGAGACTCGAGCATCGAGCACACGCGATGTACCGAGCATCGCAATGCTCGAGTGAAAATGGTGTTCAGCCGAGCATGCTCGCCCAACACAAATCCCAAGATGATCAGCATTCCCATCATGTTGTTGTACAGTGTTTGGATAGGCCCTGTTTGAGATATTTCCTCCTTTTATATCTCTGTTGGTTCAATATTTTGTGTAGGACCTATGTAGTGCGCCCTACATATTGTAGACCACATATACTGTATAATCTACCAAATAAATTACACATTCCAACTTACAGGTTAGATGGTATTTAACTGGAAAAGTAATTTACTGACATTAGATTGAAACGTCATCTTCCTTTGCCCAATCATAGCCCAGCATTCGTATCATCTAGCTTCCTAATATGGGCTTTGCACTATTCTGACTAGTGTGCCTGTGTTATTTCAGGCGACTTGTTGTCAGCATACTTTTGATGCTTGGAGCCCTGCAATATGTAATGGTTTGGGAAGCTCCTTTTGTAGAAATGGATCACCAATAACGGCCAATACTTGCACAGAATCTTACTGATTTCTTGATGAGATAGGTGGTGATAAAATTTAGTTTGAAATCCTTTTTAAGTGTTTTTGTGTACCTTGGGCCTTAGGCCTGTATTACACCAACAGATTATTTGATCAATAGTTGGTGTGTATAGCAAAAGATCTGTGTGTGTAATAGGCCATGTGACCAATAATTGGTCAGAAAATCTTTCAGATAATCTGTTGGTGTAATACAGCCCTTAGGCACTCACTTTGATGAGAGCTTTTGCTATCTGATAAGCATTATCTATTAACTTGCATAGATACACTTTTTCTTTGAATCTTTTCTTTATTATCTGGACCTGTCTGCAAAAAGCAGAATCTTCCGTGCAGTTCTTCCTCATTCTCTGAATTTGGCTAAAGGAGATATTCGATAACCACTTCTTGTGATGATGGCTAGATAAGTCTAAGTAACTGTTGCTATCTATGGTTTTGAAGTACGTTGAAGTAGAGAACCGGTGAGGTTTATGAGTGGCCACTATATCAATAAACTTAAAACGGTATTCCCATCACAGGCAATGGGGGCATATCCTACACCAAGAACGGTTCTACACTAAGAACGGAGCAGGGAAGGTGGTGGAAGGCGCACTGCATGGTTCCCTATCAGACAATGGAGGCTTATACTAGCGTTATGCCCCCATTGTCTGTGATATTAATACCCATTTAATTTCACTTGCACTATAATTGCGAGAAAAAGAAATGCCCCATTCATTACTATTTAGCTCATTGTGAAAAGCTAGTATGGATGCATCATCGCCCTGCCAGACAAAAAATAGGTCATCTATATATCTTTTAAACAATATAATGTTATCATGGAAGCGAGAATTGTTTGTAAAATGTATAGACTCAAAACTGCCCATAAATAAATTGGCATAGGTAAGCGCTACTCTTCGCGGTTCTGAGCAACTGATGATAGTTTCCATATGAAAAAAAGTTACGAATCAGTAAGAACTCCAAGCTATTGTCACGGATGGTGTACAGGGAAACAAGACAATACAATATAATCTATGAGTCACTGGATCCACAACTAAGGAACAAAAGGGAGACCCCTGCATGAGACCTGCCACTCTCCCTGACTGCTCAGCCTATGCGAACACCCCAAAGGTGGATGGGCGCATATCCACGTACCTCGACTATCTTACAGCTGAAGACCCTACAATAGTGAGGGGACAAGACCACCGGCCCCCTACACAGACACGGAGGGAGCCAGGGTCACCTGGATCCAGCAAACAGAAAATCACAAATACATAAACAGTACTTATCTTGCAGACGAATGGGAACTAGGAAAGGCATGCACACACACTCCAGGAAGTTGTATAAGCCGCAACCTAATGCATCATGGGGAGGAACTTAAAGTGAAGCAATCAGTCCAACTGCATGACAGCTGAGATAGGCTAACGAGATGAGGAACTGAAAACAAAACAAAGAAACTCAAGGAGGAGGTTCTGGACAGCTCCTGTCAGAGCTTCTCAGCTGTCTGGTTGTGACAGTACCCCTCCCTCTACGAGTGGACTCTGGACACTCAGAGCCCACCTTCTCAGGATGGGACCTATGGAAAGCCCTGATGAGACGAGTGGCCTTAATGTCCGTCACTGGGACCCACATCCTCTCCTCAGGACCATAACCCTCCCAATGAACGAGGTACTGAAGGGAACCGCGGACAAGACGAGAATCCACAATCCTAGAGACCTGAAATTCAAGATTTCCATCAACCATAATCGGAGGAGGAGGCAAAGTCGAGGGTACAATAGGTTGAACATAAGGTTTCAATAAGGACTTATGAAAAACATTATGGATCTTCCAAGTCTGAGGAAGATCAAGACGGTAGGCAACAGGATTGATGACAGACAGGATCTTGTAAGGCCCAATAAACCTAGGACCCAACTTCCAGGAGGGAACCTTCAATTTGATATTCTTGGTAGACAACCACACCAGATCACCAACATTCAGGTCCGGACCAGGCACACGTCTCTTATCCGCCACACGCTTATATCTCTCACTCATGCTCTTTAGATTATCCTGAATCTTTTGCCAAATAGATGACAAAGACGAGGAGAATCTGTCCTCATCAGGTAAACCAGAAGACCCTCTCCCGAGAAAGTCCCAAACTGCGGATGAAACCCATATGCACCAAAAAATGGTGACTTATCAGAGGACTCCTGACGACGGTTATTTAAAGCAAACTCAGCAAGGGACAAAAACGAACACCAATCCTCCTGATTCTCCGCCACAAAACAGCGCAGATATGTCTCCAGATTCTGATTGACGCGCTCGGTCTGGCCATTCGACTGCGGGTGGAAAGCAGAAGAGAATGACAACCGAACCCCCAAGCGAGAACAGAAAGCCTTCCAGAATCTGGAAACAAACTGCGTGGCCCTATCAGAGACTATGTCTGAAGGGATACCATGCAATTTGACAATGTGGTCAATAAATGCCTGCGCCAGCGTCTTAGCATTGGGCAAACCAGTAAAAGGGATGAAATGCACCATTTTGCTAAAACGGTCCACCACCACCAGAATCACAGTCTTCCCCGAGGAACGAGGCAGGTCCGTTATGAAGTCCATGGACAAATGTGTCCAAGGACGGGAAGGAATGGGTAAGGGAAGGAAAGGACCTGTTGGCCGTGAATGAGGGACTTTGGCACAAGCGCAAGTCTCGCAGGCTGCCACAAAACCCTCAACCGACTTACGAAGTGCAGGCCACTAGAATCTCCGAGCGATGAGATCCAGTGTGGCTCTTGCCCCGGGTGCCCAGCAAGGACCCTATCGTGGTGTTCCTTAAAAATCTTGTGTCTTAAAGTGAGATGCACAAACAACCTCCCAGGAGGACAAAGATCAGGAGCCTCCGACTGGGCTGCCTGCACCTCTGCCTCCAATTCAGGAAAAAGAGCAGAGACCACCACACCTTCAGGCAAAATGGGACCCGGGTCTTCAAAATTCCCACCTCCCGGAAAACAACGTGACAGGGCATCTGCCTTCACATTCTTAACCCCAGGGCGGAACGTGACAACAAAATTAAACCTTGAAAAGGCTGTCAGAGCTTCTCAGCTGTCTGGTTGTGACAGCTATTCAGTATGAAGGTCTTTTGTTCTTGTCGCATATGGGCATATGCCCAACGCATATCTAATATTAGTATACAGTCATGTCACATTCATTGTTACTAATATAACGCCTTCTTCCCAGGTGATGTGATGCAGATCACGGATAAGCTAGCTGGAGTCTGTTAAGTAACTAGGAAGGTTAGGTACATATTTTTGTATTATTAGATCCCGATATTGTGATAAATTACTGGTGGCCGATTGTGTATTTGCAATGATAGCCCCACCAGGTGGATTGGTTATACTCTTGTGTAAACATAGAAACATAGAATGTGTCGGCAGATAAGAACCATTTGGCCCATCTAGTCTGCCCAATATACTGAATACTATGAATAGCCCCTGGCCCTATCTTATATGAAGGATGGCCTTATGCCTATCCCATGCATGCTTAAACCTTCACTGTATTTGCAGCTACCACTTCTGCAGGAAGGCTATTCCATGCATCCACTACTCTCTCAGTAAAGTAATACTTCCTGATATTACTTTTAAACCTTTGCCCCTCTAATTTAAAACAATGTCCTCTTGTAGCAGTTTTTCTTCTTTTAAATATTCTCTCCTCTTTTACCATGTTGATTCCCTTTATGTATTTAAAAGTTTCTATCATATCCCCTCTGTCTCGTCTTTCTTCCAAGCTATACATGTTAAAGGGCTTCTGTCACCCCACTAAACCGTTTTTTTTTGTTTAATAATAATCCCTACACTGCGATCTCTGCATACATAAGTAAAATAATAATTTTCGTTCAGTAGAATTTGATAAAACGCTATTTTTATAATATGTAAATTACCTTGCTACCAGCAAGTAGGGCGGCTACTTGCTGGTAGCAGCCGCATCCTCCGATCCTAATGACGCCCCCTCCGCATTGTGATTGACAGGGCCAGGGAACGGAATCGTTCTCTGCTGGCCCTGCCTGTTTTCATTCAATATCTGGCACCTGCGCCGCGGCCGTACCTATCTTCAATCTGCGCAGGCGCACTGAGAGGCAGCCACTCACTCGGCCGCTCCATCCTCAATGCGCCTGCGCCGATGACGTCACATCTACACCCAGCGCAGGCGCATTGTGGAGCGAGCGGCCGCCTCTCAGTGCGCCTGCGCAGATTGAAGATAGGTACGGCCGCGGCGCAGGTGCCAGATATTGAATGAAAACAGGCAGGGCCAGCAGAGAACGATTCAGTTCCCTGGCCCTGTCAATCACAATGCGGAGGGGGCGTCATTAGGATTGGAGGATGCGGCTGCTACCAGCAAGTAGCCGCCCTACTTGCTGGTAGCAAGGTAATTTACATATTATAAAAATAGCGTTTTATCAAATTCTACTGAACGAAAATTATTATTTTACTTATGTATGCAGAGATCGCAGTGTAGGGATTATTATTAAACAAAAAAAAAAAAACGGTTTAGTGGGGTGACAGAAGCCCTTTAAGGTCCTTTAACCGCCTCACGTCCGCCCATAGGATATAAACGTCCTATGGGTGGACGTCTATTTCTGACAGCACGTTTTAAAACGTCCTGTCAGAAATAGCAGCTGCACGCTAATCGTGCAGCTGCTGATCGGGTTGCCCGCTGTCAGTGACAGCAGGGCAACCCTAAGACAAGGCAGGGACAGTGCCCAGGTGTCCCTGCCTTCACGATCGCTGCAGACACAGCGCTCACCGAGCGCTGTGTCTGCAGAGAAGGAAGCGCTGTGCGCTTCCTGTTCCGGCCCGGCGGTCATGTGACCGCCGTGACCGGAGAGTGCAGGGGCTGTGTGAGGTCTCTCAGAGACCTCGATCAGCCCTGCTGTGAGGCTGTACAGCGCAGGATTGCTGCTGTACAGCCTCTATAGGGGTGCATTTGTCCTGTATCCCCCCCCCCACACACCCCCCCCCCCCCCTCGGGCTACTATGTCAGCCCCAGTTACAGGAGAAATCAACTGTGAAAAAAAAAAAAAAAAGTGAAGTAAATGTCCCCCAGAGGTCTTGTATGACCTTATGGGGGACGAAAAGTGTAAAATAAAATAAAAATAAAATAAAGGGTTGAAAAAATAAAATAAAAAAAAGTTTCACATGTAAAAAAAAAAAATCCCAAGTAAGGAATAAAAAAAAAAAAAATAAATAAAATTAAAATAATAAAAATAGACATATTTATTTGCCGTCCGTAAAAAACAGCTCTAAAAAATATCACATGACCTAACCCCTCGGGTGAACACCGAAAAAAAAAAAAAAAAACTGTGTCAAAACAAGCATTTTTTCACCTGCATCACAAAATGTGCAACACCAAGTGATCAAAAATGCGTATGTCCCACAAAATGGTACCAATAAAACCGTCACCTCATCCCGCAAAAAATGAGCCCCTACATAAAAAATCTCTCAAAAAATAAAAAAACTATATGGACACATTAAAACATAATTTTTAGGTTTCAAAAATGCTAATTGTGTAAAACTTTAATAAATGAGAAAAAGTATACATATTAGGTATCGCCACATCCGTAACAATCTTCTCTATAAAAATGTCACTTGACTGAACCCCTCAGGTGAACGCTGTAAAAATAAATAAATAGAAACTGTGCTAAAACAACCAATTTTTTGGTCACCATGCCCCATAAAGTGTTATAATGAATGATCAAAAAATCATATGTACCCAAAAATAGTACTAATAAAACTGGCTCCTTATCCCCTAGTTTCCAAAATGGGGTCACTTCTTGGGAGTTTCTACTGTAAGGGTGCATCAGGGGGCTTCAAATGGGACATGGCATCTAAAAACCATGTGGAGTTCCTTTTCTTCTGCGCCCTGCCGTGTGCCCATACAGCAGTTTATGACCACATGTGGGGTGTTTCTGTAAACCGCAGAATCTGGGTAATAAATATTGAGTTTGTTTGGCTGTTAACCATCGATGTGTTAAAGAAAAAAATTGATTAAAATGGAAAATCTGCCAAAAAAGTGAAATTTAAAAATTTGATCTCCATTTTCCTTTAATTCTTGTGGAACGCCTAAAGGGTTAACAAAGTTTGTAAAATCGGTTTTGAATACCTTGAGGGTGTAGTTTCTACAATGGGGTCATTTATGGGGGTATCCACTATGTAGGCCCCACAAAGTGACTTCAGACCTGAACTGGTCCTTAGAAAGTGGGTTTTTGCAATTTTCTTAAAAATTTGAAGAATTGCTTCTAAACTTCTAAGCCTTCTAACGTCCTAAAAAAATAAAATGACATTTCCAAAATGATGCCAACATAAAGTAGACATATGGGGAATGTTAAATAATAAATATTTTATGAGGTATCACTTTCTGTTTTAAAAGCAGAGAAATTGAAATTTAGAAAATTGCGAATTTTTCAAATTTTTGGGTAAATTTGGAATTTTTTCATAAATAAAGGTGAAATATTTTGACTCAAATTTATGACTATCATGAAGTACAATGTGTCACGAGAAAACAATCTCTGAATGACTTGGATAAATAAAGGCGTTCCAAAGTTATTACCACATAAAGTGAGATATGTCAGTTTTGCAAAATTTGGCCTGGTCAGGAAGGGGGCAAAGGGCCCAGATGGGAAGTGGTTAATCTTTCCTGGTAAGTTTTAATCCATGTACTAGTTTATTAGTTCCTCTCTGAACTCTCTCCAAAGTATCAATATCCTTCTGGAGATATGGTCTCCAGTACTGCGCACAATACTCCAAATGAGGTCTCACTAGTGCTCTGAAGAGCGGCATGAGCACCTCGCTCTTTCTACTGGTAATGCCTCTCCCTATACACCAGGGGTGGGGAACCTCCGGCCCGAGGGCCGTATGCGGCCCACGGTATCATTTCATGTGGCCCCCGGCCCCCTGCCAGAACATAATGTGAAAATGCTTATGACCCTTTCCATTATGGAAGCGGTCATTAGCATACGGGAGGCACAGGAAGGTGAGAACAGCACTGCACTGGCTGTCCTCACCTTCCCTGGTCTTCTTTCAGCCCCACACTGTGTCCTGACACATCCAGCGTCAGGACGCAGTGCACGTAGACGTGCACTATGACCTGACGCTGTGCGGTGTGAGGTGACAATATAGTGCGGCAGGAAGAAGAACAGGGAGGGTAAGTGAATCTGCCAAGAGGCAGCGCCGTACGGAGCTGGAGAGGTAAGTTTATTTGTTTATCTTAAATACAGTATCTGATCTGATGTCTGATTGGGGCTGATCTGAGGCTAAAGGAGGGTGGGGAGGGTCTGATGGGGGTCTGATCTGAGGCTTGGGAGGGTCTGATCTGAGGCTGGGGGTGTCTGATCTGAGGCTGGGGTTTGATAGGGGTCTGATCTGAGACTAGGGGGGCTGATGGGGGCTGATCTGAGGCTGGGGAGGGTCTGATGGGGGCTGATCTGAGGCTAGGGAGGGTATTATGAAGGTCTGATCTGAGGCTGGGGGGTCTTATAGGGGCTGATCTGACCCTGGGGGTCTGATGGGGGCTGATCTGAGGCTGGGTTGTCTGATCCGGGTCTGGTCTGAGGCTGGGGGTCTGATGGGAGTCTGATCTGAAGCTAGGAAGGGTCTTATTGGGTCTAATCTGAGGCTTAGAGGTCTGATGGGAGTCTGATCTGAGGCTGATGTAGGCCTGGGGGGTCTGATAGGAGGCTGATTTCAGGCTGATGGAGGTGGGGGCAGATATTTTGCTGAGAAAGGGACAAAGGCAGGGACAGTTGCGAAGAAAGAGGCAGGGAGAGTGAAAGCTGGGTGAACCCCTCTCTGGACCCCCTGGGTTTAGCTTCCTGCCATTAATGTCAAATAAGTAACATTCTGAACTTAAAAATTAGACTGCTATGTGTGGTCAATATGGCGCCTGTATTGTATGTAATATACTGTATATATATAGTGCAGGCGCTATTTTGTGCTGCAAAAATACAGCCCTCTAGATTATTTTAATTGAAGTGCAATTTCTGTAACTTATCCCTAAGTCAATTATATGTTTGACCAAATACAGCAGTAAAAAAATTTTATTGAGAATTTTGTATGGCCCCCGAATGATGTTACAAATATCCAAATGGCCCTTGGCAGCAAAATGGTTCCCCACCGCTGCTATACACCCAAGCATTTCCTGCTGCTCTATGACATTGTCTGCCTACCTTTATGTCTTCTGAAATAAACGACCCCTAAATCCCTTTCCTCAGATACTGAGGTTAGGACTGTATCACTGATTTTATATTCTGCTCTTGGGTTTTTACGCCCCGGGTGCATTATCTTGAACTTATCAACATTACATTTTAGTTGCCAGAATTTATCTAGTTTTCTTAAATCCTTTTCCATTTGGTGTCTCCCTCCAGGAACATCAACCCTGTTACAAATCTTTGTGTCATCAGCAAAAAGACACACCTTACCATCGAGGCCTTCTGCAATTTCGCTGATAAAGATATTAAACAATATGGGTCCCAGAACAGATCCCTGAGGTACCCCACTGGTAACAAGACCATGGTCTGAATATACTCCATTGAATACACCCTCTGTTGTCTGTCCCTCAGCCACTGCCTAATCCATTCAACAATATGGGAGTCCAAGCACAAAGTCTGCAATTTATTGATAAGCCTTCTATGTGGGACAGTATCAAAAGCGTTACTAAAGTCTAGATAAGCGATGTCTACTGCACCTCCGCCATCTATTATTTTAGTCACCCAATAAAAAAAAAATCAATTAGATTAGTTTGATATGATCTCCCTGAAGTAAACCCATGCTGTTTTTCATCTTTCAATCCATGGGATTTTATATATTCCACAATCCTCTCCTTAAGTATGGTTTCCATTAATCTCCCCACTATTGATGTCAGGCTTACTGGTCTATAGTTGCCCGATTCCTCCCTACTACCTTTCTTGTGAATGGGCACATTTACTAATTTCCAATCTTCTGGGACGACTCCTGTTACCAGTGATTGGTTAAATAAATCTGTTAATGGTTTTGCTAGTTCACCGCTAAGCTCTTTTAATAGAAAGTTGGCTACACTTTGTCGACCAAAAACTGATGGTGGACTTGGGGTTTCAGATCCGTGGATCTGGCTGTCCAACTTCAACATCTGAGGGGTTGGGGGATGGAAGACGACCTTGATAAGGCAGGATGGATCACACAAATCCTGGTAGGGGGTAAAAACTTGATAACAGCACTAGAGGATGGGTCACTGGATAAAAAGGGGACGATCTTCCGATACTTCGAACAATTCATAAGGTATGGTGGTAAAGCGAGGAAGGTGGCAGGGATACAGGGCTACACTAAATTTACCTGATTTGGCCCAATCTCATGTATGCAGAATTGCATAAAGTATCTAATGTTCAGACCTGGGGACGCTATGGGCTTACCACATACACCAACTCTACGATGGAGATACTCTGAAAGAATGCTCACTTACAACGAGAGTCTTAACTCCCACACTCCCAATTTTATTGTACTTGCAGCTTCACATGCTATCAATTCCCAAGGAAGGTGAATGAGATTAAGTTGGCCTCCAGACATCTGATCATAGATCTGGCAAGCTCAAAAGGTTCCACTAGCGGTGTCATATCGCTACACTATAACAGTCTTATGGAATCACAAATTAAAAAGCAGCCTCTCCGATTGTATGACAAGTGGCGGACAGATATAAATGACTTATCGGAAGAACAGTGGCACACAGTGTTAAGAGGGTTCACTGAGGTAGCGGTGAGTGAAGCGTATAGAATGTCGCAGCTATTGTTGTTGCATAGAGTTTATAGAACACCGGCCCTTCTGAGAAAAATGGGATACTGATTAGAAGACCTATGTTCCAGATGTGATGCACCCAATGCTACGCTGATCCACCTTATGTGGAACTGCCCTAGGCTAAGGAGGTATTGGGAGGGAGTGGTAGCTATATACAAACAGTGTTTGAGACGCAGATTGAGGGCACCGCCAGGTTGTGTGTACTTGGCTGTGTTGAAATTCCATCATTATCTGCTGAACAAAAATTTGCGATTACTCGCATACTGTATCAAGCCTGGAAGGTGATTGCGTACCACTGGTGGATCAAGACCCTCTTAAAGTTAGGGAACTAGTGAGTAAGGTCATACCTTACTGCAACTATAAAGATTTGTGTATCAGAAGAGAAATAACGTCAAAAAGTTTGAAAAGATATGGGGCAGATGGGCGCAACATTATAATATTGTGGATTAATTTAGAGAAAATAGGTGATCTGAGAACGGGTTGGTGAATTACTCTGCTTTGATCTCGCAAACATACTGGCTATTGTGATAATGTACTCTAGAATCATATTTCTGATAATGCAGCTATATGAACAGTATGGATGATGGGTATGTACATACTTTGTCTTCTTTATTTGTTGAAAAAGTGTTCAATAAAAATAATCTGATTTTTAAAAAAAAGCTCTTTCAATAGCTTTGGGTGTATCCCATCAGGCCCCTGTGACTTATTTGTATTAATTTTAGACAGCTGACTTAGAACCTCTTCCTCTGTAAAGACACATGCATCAAAAGATTCATTAGTCTTTCTTCCTAACTGAGGTCCTTTTCCTTCATTTTCCTTTGTAAAAACTGAACAGAAGTATTCATTGAGGCAGTCAGCTAACTAGTTCTTTATCTTCTTCCATATACCTTCCTTCTTTTGTTTTTAATTTGTTAATTCCTTCTTTTAGTTTCCTTTTTTCATTTATGTATCTGAAGAATGTCTTATCGCCTTTTTTCACTGACTTAGCTAATTTCTCTTCTGCCTAAGAAGAAGCTCTTATAACTTGTTTGGCCTCTCTCTGCCTAATCTTATAAATTTGCCTGTCATCCTCTTTTTTTTTTTATAATTACTAAATGCTATCTTTTTGTTTTTAATGATTTTGGCCACTTCTGTTGAGTACCTTGGGAAGATGGTAAAAATAAGGGATGGCAGGAAAAAGCCTTACCAAACATTTTACATCCTTGTTGATGATATTCATGTAGACCAATGTCAACCAAGGTGGTTAGCTTATCCGTAACCTACGGAAATGAGTTGGTTGTAACAAGCTGGTAATATTTTGTGTAATTCCGCCTTACTCAAATTGCCCTTGGCCCTGTTTCAAGGTACAGTAACCTATTGAAGTAATTGGCCACAAATGCACTAAATATTTTAAGGAAGTGGTCTTGGATTTCCACAGGAAAGCCCAGGCCAGAGGCTTTATCATTGTATAGACACAGTCATTTGGATGTTCTTGAGAATCACATGCAGGTGTGCTTTATAAACAGTGTGATTGCCTTTACTCTTTAATCTGAAAATGTCTTGTAAGTGTCAGTTTCCTCAAAAACATCTGCAAATCTAAATACAGCACAGAGTAACCCACATTATTAGGAGGGCAGAATGATAAACCTTTCCTAAGTAAATTCACCTCATGGGCGTTTAATGTATAAAACGATAAAGTAAACAACTTAATAGATCCCTCAGTATGGGAGGGTAAGGTCTCTGTGTTGATAGGTCTATCTAATCCTGGAGCCTTCCTTTGTTCGGACTGTTTGTTCCCCTTTCCTCTTTTCCCTCTCTTTCTCCTTCTACTGTGTATTTTCTCTTGGTCGTGATGAATTGGTTATCACTGATGAGGTGTCCCTATTAGAAGTAAAGTTAAGATTGTCTTGTGTGTCCTAAGTTGAGCATGCCATCGTGGAGGAGGTAGCCATGATATTGGTTATGTTGAATGTTTTATTCCTTAACGATAAAACGTCTGTAAAAGTATACTACTCCCGTTCACACCGATAGGTTTCTGGCACGGCATTCAGGTAGGGTTCCCTTCCTGTGCTGATGTCATCAGTGCGCAGCTGAGCTAGGCCCCACGTGGTGCGGCGGCGGAGAGGACACGGAAGGAGAAGCTGTTCTGAAGCCGAGCAGTGAGGTGGCCCGCTGCCCGCATGTTTCTGTCAGTCATTTGTACCTGAAGAAGGGGTATATCCCCGAAACACGTTGTACCGCTTGCTCAATAAAGAACCCTGCATCCCAATTGAACCATCAGGTGGTCTTTGCGCCGTGGGACACTCCTTTCCATGATGATATTGGTTATGGATTTAGTATGCTGAATGTCCCGAGGGACCTGCGGTGAATCTGTGATAGTAGTGGTAAGTGGTTGTAAGTGATAGTAAGTGGTTGTATCCATGGATGCAGGATGAGGGGTGGTGGCTGAAATAGACTTCCTATTAGACCATGTATTCCTCTGTAGAGAATTGTGACGGTTAGGATGCACAAATACAGTGGCGGAAATAATTATTTGACCCCTCACTGATTTTGTAAGTTTGTCCAATGACAAAGAAATGAAAAGTCTCAGAACAGTATCATTTCAATGGTAGGTTTATTGTAACAGTGGCAGATAGCACATCAAAAGGAAAATCGAAAAAATAACTTTAAATAAAAGATAGCAACTGATTTGCATTTCATTGAGTGAAATAAGTATTTGAACCCTCTAACAAAAAAAACTTAATACTTGGTGGAAAAACCCTTGTTTGCAAGCACAGAGGTCAAACGTTTCTTGTAATTGATGACCAAGTTTGCGCACATTTTAGGAGGAATGTTGGTCCACTCCTCTTTGCAGATCATCTCTAAATCCCTAAGGTTTCGAGGCTGTCTCTGTGCAACTCTGAGCTTGAGCTCCCTCCATAGGTTTTCGATTGGATTAAGGTCCGGAGACTGACTAGGCCACTCCATGACCTTAATGTGCTTCTTCTTGAGCCACTCCTTTGTTGCCTTTGCTGTATGTTTTGGGTCATTGTCGTGCTGGAACACCCATCCACGACCCATTTTCAGTTTCCTGGCAGAGGGAAGGAGGTTGTCGCTCAGGATTTCACGATACATTGCTCTGTCCATTTTCCCGTTTATGCGAATAAGTTGTCCTGTGCCCTTAGCAGAAAAACACCCCCAAAGCAAAATGTTTCCACCCCCATGCTTGACGGTGGGGACGGTGTTTTGGGGGTCATAGGCAGCATTTTTCTTCCTCCAAACACAGTGAGTTGAGTTAATGCCAAAGAGCTCTATTTTGGTCTCATCAGACCACAGCACCTTCTCCCAGTCACTCTCTGAATCATTCAGGTGTTCATTGGCAAACTTCAGACGGGCCTGCACATGTGCCTTCCTGAGCAGGGGGACCTTGCGAGCCCTGCAGGATTTTAATCCATTGCGGTGTAATGTGTTTCCAATGGTTTTCTTGGTGACTGTGGTCCCTGCTAATTTGAGGTCATTAACTAACTCCTCCCGTGTAGTTCTAGGATGCTTTTTCACCTTTCTCAGAACCATTGACACCCCACGAGGTGAGATCTTGCGTGGAGCCCCAGAGCGAGGTCGATTGATGGTCATTTTGTGCTCCTTCCATTTTCGAACAATCGCACCAACAGTTGTCACCTTCTCTCCCAGCTTCTTGCTAATGGTTTTGTAGCCCATTCCAGCCTTGTGCAGGTCTACAATTTTGTCTCTGACATCCTTGGACAGCTCTTTGGTCTTTCCCATGTTGGAGAGTTTGGAGTCTGCTTGATTGATTGATTCTGTGGACAGGTGTCTTTTATACAGGTGACTAGTTAAGACAGGTGACTAATTGAGTAGAAGTGTCTAACCACTCTGTGGGAGCCAGAACTCTTAATGGTTGGTAGGGGTTCAAATACTTATTTCACTCAATGAAATGCAAATCAGTTGCTATCTTTTATTTAAAGTTATTTTTTCGATTTTCCTTTTGATGTGCTATCTGCCACTGTTACAATAAACCTACCATTGAAATGATACTGTTCTGAGACTTTTCATTTCTTTGTCATTGGACAAACTTACAAAATCAGTGAGGGGTCAAATAATTATTTCCACCACTGTATATTGGGGACAGGCCTATTCTTTTTGTATTTATTATTAACAAAGTTCCTAACATTAGGTCTGATCCTATATTCAGGTACAAAACCTGATGGAGGGATTGGGCTACCAGGCTGTATGTATTGTGGTGATGTGTACAGTGCTGGAAAGCATGTATATCCAACCCAGGTACCTCAGCTGGGTGAGATAAAGAAAATCCAGAAAGCTGCCAGGGTTTCAGCAAAGCTTAGTTTGCTGAGACAGTTTTGTTTACGTTTTGGTCTGGGCTGGATTTTATTTCGACTGGTGGATAGGTTTGGTAGTGGGATCTGCCAGTCCACACCCTTCCAGTATGAGTGTTGTCTTTTAAATGAGGTCATTGCAGGTGAGGCCTGCTGTAATCAAGGAGGGATAAAGCCGACCCTCTGTGTGTCAGTCTGGGGAGAGAAAGACTTGGAAACAGAGGCCTAGTGAGGCTCTGAGTGGTCTCAGCCAGGAGGGCTGAGGGGCCACGAGGCTATGTGTAGCCGGATCTGTCCCCTGTCTGGACATGTTTCTGATGAGCAGACCTGCTAAGGCTTGGAGCCTGAGACCCTGTGCTTAGAGGTCAGGGAAAACTACTTTGTATTAGTTAGAACCCAGACGGGCAGGTGTTTGTTTTGCTATTTTGTGTGTGCTGGTGCCAAAATAAATGACCATTTGGACTTTAAATCCGCTGTCTGACGAGACGTCTGTGTGTGATCCCCCTGCGAGAGAGCGATCCCTTACAGTATTCAGAGGCTCGGACTGTGTCACTAAAAGGGCTCTCTTGTCCTGCCTGGTTCTATGTGTATTTACTTTCTTTCTCAAGTTTCATAATACGGTTTGCAAAATTTTGCTTTATTAGCAGAAAGTCAGGGTACGTGAACTGTTCATGTACTTACTGAGGAATGGATCGGTCCTATCCCAAAACATGTTGTATTCCCATCAATACAGTCGAGTTCTTCTCCAGACAAGGATCCTTCGTTAGTCCTCCTTGCAGTGCCACCAACATCTCCCTATTTACCCTCTCTAATTCTAATTGGATGGGGGTTGGCCACAACTTTATTATATATAACAACCACCTACAGGATGTTGCCCACTAACATAGGAAAAGCTATTTACCATTCATCCTTAATGCCAGGCCATTGTAGTCGTCATGAGCATGTGCCAGTAGTTCATCCATCTCATGAATCATAGAATGGGTTAAAAGGGGTTTTGCCACTTCAGCAAAAAGCATTTATTATGCAGAAAAAGTTTCCATTGTTACGACGACTCTGCAGTCCAGCAGTGGTGGTCGTGCTTGCACACTATAGAAAAAAGCACCAGTCTACATGAGCTCTCACGGTCCTGGCCACCAGAGAGGCTGGTATTTTTTCTTATAGTGTGCACGAGCACCACAGCTGGATTACAGGGTGGTTGTCACCGTGGCAACGAGCAGTGTATAATGTGATGAAAAAATTAACCAAGCCAGCAAAGGAAGCAATATGGAAAATCACAATAAATTAGTAAGTGGCTTGTATTAACTTTCTCTACATGATAAATGGATGTGGACAGCACACATATAATATTTTTTTGCGGCTCTATAGAAATGAATGGGTCCGCATTTGATCTGTAGAAATTGCAAACTGAAATACGTTTGTGTGCTTGAGGCCTAAGGGTGTATACATATGTGCATAGCTGTGAATCACTGATATTTGACCGGGGGAGGTCTTAAAGTTCTGTCTCACTTCAGCAAATGGCATTTATCGTGTAGAGAAAGTTAATACAATCCACTTACTAATGTATTGTGATTGCTAGCTTGGTTCATTTATCTATCACTTTATACACTGCTCGTTTCCATTGTTACAACCACCCTGTAATCCAGCAGTGGTGCTCGTGCTTGCACACTATAAGAAAAAATGCCAGCCTCTCTGGTGGTCGGGACCAAGGGAGCTCATGTAGTTTTCCTATATTGTACAAACAAAGCCATTCTGCTGGACTGCAGGATGGTCGTAACAATGTAAACTTTCTCTGCATAATAAATGCTATTTGCTGAAGTGGCAAAACCCCTTTAAATCCTCATACAACTGCTTGGTGTAAGTGTACACTGAGGTCTGACTCCAACCTAACAAAAGAAACAACGCCTGCTCTATGTCATCCTGTAGGCCCAAAAGAAAAACATGAAGACCTATGTCATTTGTGACTTAATCTCTGAGCAGCAGCCGCTTGTTGTTACCTGTTAATAAACTGCGCCTCAGGAGCATAACAAGAAATCATGGGGTCCTATAGCAAAACTTGGAACGCGCCCCCTTCCATCATGATCACCTTTAGCAGAAAGTTCACAACAAGAAAAGCCTCTAATTATTTTGTTTTTCCTAATGCACAGAGATAATTATACTATGTCATAATAGTGGAGTTATGAATACAGTGATGTCACAGTACAGGGATAATTCATTCAGGTGATGTCACAAACACAGGCATTATCGACACAGTGACATTACAGTACAGGAGTTGTATACCCACTGATTTTACATTATAGGTATATTGCACACAGTGATGTCACAGTAGTGAAACTATGCACATAGTAATCATAGTGCAGGAATATTGCACACAGTAATGTCATAGTACAGGGATAATGCAACACTGATGTCACTGTATGGGCATAATCTGGTCAGTGACATTACAGCATAGGAATTATACAAACTGTGATTTCACATTACAGGGATAATGCTCACAGTGATGTCACAGCAGTGGGATAATGAACACAGTAATGTCAAAGTATAGGGATAGTACACACCATGATATCATAGCATAGTCAACACACATAAAAGGGTCATTGAGTAGAGTGCGACAGTGGGGATAATGTAGCACAGGAATAATGCAAATAGTAATGCTCTCCACAATCCATAGTCATCACTAACTACACTTTAGGTCTGAGAGGTGATGGACGCCCCTTATTTGATGCCCATAGCAGCTGCTATGTTTGCTATCCTGGTAGTTATGCCCATGCTGTGCTTAATAACAACTCCACTATTAAAATGAACATGATGACAAGAGAAGAGCGAATTTTTCAAAAATTTGATTCGGCCGATTCGCCGATTTTTAAAAAAAATATATTCGCGCCAAATTTCATTAAAAAAACTGCTATTTCCTGGCTGCAAAGAGCCTTTATAGTGGTGTAGAACACTGTGCCTTGTAATAACACGCATAGGGAGTCTGCTTTGGTAGGGAAATCATCACTCTTAGAATCACTGCACACTTCACTTATTTGAGCAGTTACGGGGCCAAAACTGACCAAATAACTCAAGTATGAACTCAGCCTTACAGGTCGATGTTAGCGCCAAGAAGAAGCGCCCTCCTTTTACACCGTCATCAGCTGATTCCACATAGATGTCTACAGAACCTGTTGTATTAAACGTTTATAAAAGTAAAGCCTAGGACAGAGTGGAGAGTGTGTCAGCAGCAAGTTTGTGTTGACGTCACTGATTAATTTGCCCTTCCTCTGATCCGTCAGAACAATAACCCCAAAAAACGGATCCTGTCTGTGGAGCATCCGCCTTCACTTGGTCAGCATTTGGTCAGTAATCCATCAGTATTGCTATTGCCAAAAAAAAAGGGAGTGGATCCAAAACAGAGATGACACGTGAACGGAATATTTGCATGTCTTCTGTGTTTTGTACCCACTCCTGCTTTTGGCTACCAAATCATAAGCCAATTTTGATGGGACCATACAGGCCTTACAGCCGCGACACAGAGAGGATCCGTTGTGCATCTCTTTTTTCCTTCCTTCTGACAGATCAGAAGAAGGGTCAAATAAATGATGATGTCAGCCAAGCCAAAAAGGCTAAATAGTGGCCAAGTCATGAAGTAGGGAGGATGGGAAGAGCATGAGAAGTCCACAGAGTTGACCTATGACATAGGGGTGAGGTGGAAGCAGCATGAGGAGACCACAGAGTGGCCCAATGACAGAGTCTGGAGGTGGCAGCAGCATCAGGAGGCCAAAGAGTGGCACAATGACAGAGTGTGGAGGTGGTGGCAGCATCAGGAGGCCACAGAATGGCAAGGTGACAGTGTGGAGGTGGCAGCAGCAGCATGAGGAGGCCACAGAGTGGCAAGGTGACAAAGTGTAGAGGTAGCAGGAGCATCAGGACATCACAGAGTGGCAAAATGACATATTGTGGAGGTAGTAGCAGCATCAGAAAACCACAGACTGGCAAGGTGACATATTGTGGAGGTAGCAGCAGCATCAGGAGACCACAGAGTGACCCAGTGACAGAGTTTGGAGGTGGGTAGCAATAACAGTACCCGCTGACAATGGTGGGTGTAAGACGGAGCACTTGGCATCAGATGTGTGGCAATAGGCAGGTGGCAGCATCAAAATAGTATCTGAGGCAGGTAGCCAGAAGAAAGTAGTCTCTTTTGTCAAAGTGTTGGTGTGGCACCATGGATTATCTAGTTTGATGCATCAGGCATTGGTGGGTGAAAATCCTGGCTAATCCATGCCTAAGTTTGGCTGTCCAGTAGTCCAGCGGATATTCAATTATGGCTGGCAGGGTGCACTCCAAGTATGCTGGTTCAGGTTCTGCTCTATGTCTAGCTGCTGGTTAGTAGTTTCTTCACTAGGCGGGTGAAGAAAGCTGCGTGCTCATCAGCGACTCTAGACTCAGGCTGCTACTGATGGAGCTGGTACTGCTCCTGCCACCCCCCCCAGCAGGCATGGCATTGGAATGTGAGCGCAGAGGCCCCCCATTCATACCTGCGAGAGGTTTGACGATGGCACAGATAGACAGCGGCCAACTGACTACATGGGATGTCTCTATAGTAGTTCAGTTTGTCCGCCCTCTCAGTGGGTGTAAAAAGGCCCCCATTTTGGACCGGTAGCGAGGGTCCAACAAGGTGAGAGACAGAAGTCATCTCTCTGCTGAATGGTGACAATTCGGCTGTCACTATGCAAGAAAGTTAGCATGCAGCGGGCCATTTGTGCACATGACTCGGAGGTTCCCTGCCTCCATCTCCACTGCATACTGCCACGATGTGTCTGCGTCCTCTGCCTCCTCTTCCTTATCGTCCTGCAGCTCCTCTGGCTGCTCCTGCTCTTCCTCTCCTGTCACCTGTGTGTAAAAACCACCCATTTTGCTACACATTGCTTGTGCTCAGGCCCGTCGCTAACAGACAGGCAAAACAAGCAATTGCTTGGGGCCCCGCAATTGCTTGGGGCTCTGAGCTGGCCCGGGGCCAAGCAGAGCCAGTGCTTGTTTTGCTTCCTTCTCAGAAGATCCGATGGTATATTCTAACCCCCAGGCGTTCCCATGGTGACGGGGACGCTTGCCTGGGGGTTAGAATATACCATCGGATCTGAGTTTTACAAGCTCAGTGAGATCGTAAAAACTCAAATCCGATGGTATATTCTAACCCCCAGGCGTTCCCATGGTGACAGGGACGCTTGCCTGGGGGTTAGAATATACAGGGCCACGCCGCTCACAGCAGTATATTTATAAACTAATCAGTAACTACTTTAACTTTAATCATTGCTCATTGCTGAGCTCTTTACTTGGATTATTTGGATATCTTACTTTCTTTGTCTTAGCTCTGGTAATAGCAGGCAGTGTGGGGGGTGGCGCTCACTCACTGACGTCACGTGCCTGCTCCTCCCACTAGGCGGCGCAGGTGCGTGACGTCAGTGAGTGAGCGCCGCCCCCCGCAGTGCCTGCTATTACCGGAGCTAAGACAAAGTAAGATATCCAAATAATCCAAGTAAAGAGCTCAGCAATGAGTAATGATTAAAGTTAAAGTAGTTACTGATTAGTTTATAAATATACTGCTGTGAGCGTCGGGGAGGGGGATCTGTGGATGGCACTGTAGGGGGATCTGTGGATGGCAGTGCCATCCACAGATCCCCCTACAGTGCCACCCACAGATCCCCCCTCCCATAAACAGTGCCATTCACAGATCTCCCCCCTAAACAGTGCCATCCACAGATCCCCCCTAAACAGTGCCATCCACAGATCCCCCTAAACAGTGCCATCCACAGATCCCCCCTAAACAGTGCCATCCACAGATCCCCCCTCCCCTAAACAGTGCCATCATGGCACTGTTTAGGGGAGGGGAGATCTGTGGATGGCACTGTTTAGGGGGGATCTGTGGATGTCACTGTTTAGAGGGATCTGTGGATGGCACTGTTTAGGGGGAGATCTGTGGATGGCACTGTTTAGGGGGGGGATCTGTGGATGGCACTGTTTAGGAGGATCTGTGGATGGCACTGTTTAGGGGGGATCTGTGGATGGCACTGTTTAGGGGGAGATCTGTGGATGGCACTGTTTAGGGAGGGAGGATATGTGGATGCACTGTTTAGGGGGGATCTGTGGATGGCACTGTTTAGGGGGGATCTATGGATGACACTGTTTAGGGGGGAGATCTGTGGATGGCACTGTTTAGGGGAGGGGTATCTGTGGATGGCACTGTTTAGGGGGATCTGTGGATGGCACTGTTTAGAGGGAGATCTGTGGATGGCACTGTTTAGGGGGATCTGTGATGGCACTGTTTAGGGGGGATCTGTGGATGGCACTGTTTAGGGGAGGGGGATCTGTGGATGGCACTGTTTAGGGGGGATCTGTGGATGGCACTGTTTACGGGGAGATCTGTGGATGGCACTGTTTAGGGGAGGGGGGATCTGTGGATGGCACTGTTTAGGGGGGATCTGTGGATGGCACTGTTTAGGGGGGGGATCTGTGGATGGCACTGTTTAGGGGGGATCTGTGGATGGCACTGTTTAGGGGGGATCTGTGGATGGCACTGTTTAGGGGGGATCTGTGGATGGCACTGTTTAGGGGGAGATCTGTGGATGGCACTGTTTAGGGGAGGGGGATCTGTGGATGGCACTGTTTAAGGGGATCTGTGGATGGCACTGTTTAGGGGGGATCTGTGGATGGCACTGTTTAGGGGGGGATCTGTGGATGGCACTGTTTAGGGGAGGGGGATCTGTGGATGGCACTGTTTAGGGGGGATCTGTGGATGGCACTGTTTAGGGGGGGATCTGTGGATGGCACTGTTTAGGGGGAGATCTGTGGATGGCACTGTTTAGGGAGGGGGGATCTGTGGATGGCACTGTTTAGGGGGGATCTGTGGATGGCACTGTTTGGGGGATCTGTGGATGGCACTGTTTAGGGGGGATCTGTGGATGGCACTGTTTAGGGGGATCTGTGGATGGCACTGTTTAGGGGGGATCTGTGGATGGCACTGTTTAGGGGGGATCTGTGGATGGCACTGTTTAGGGGGGATCTGTGGATGGCACTGTTTAGGGGGATCTGTGGATGGCATGTTTAGGGGGGAGATCTGTGGATGGCACTGTTTAGGGGAGGGGGATCTGTGGATGGCACTGTTTAGGGGGATCTGTGGATGGCACTGTTTAGGGGGGATCTGTGGATGGCACTGTTTAGGGGGAGATCTGTGGATGGCACTGTTTGGGGGGGGGATCTGTGGATGGCACTGTTTAGGGGGATCTGTGGATGGCACTGTTTAGGGGGGATCTGTGGATGGCACTGTTTAGGGGGGATCTGTGGATGGCACTGTTTAGGGGGATCTGTGGATGGCACTGTTTAGGGGGGATCTGTGGATGGCACTGTTTAGGGGGGAGATCTGTGGATGGCACTGTTTAGGGGAGGGGGGATCTGTGGATGGCACTGTTTAGGGGGGATCTGTGGATGCACTGTTTAGGGGGGATCTGTGGATGGCACTGTTTAGGGGGGAGATCTGTGGATGGCACTGTTTAGGGAGGGGGATCTGTGGATGGCACTGTTCAAATTTCATGCACATTAAATGCAACAGCAGTATTTGCACTGGAAACCTCCTTTTTTATTTATATAAAGTGTGGGTGAACTTAAACTGTATGGCTATACTGTGGTTTCTGTAGGCTTTGCGTGCGTAAGTTGGGGAGGGCGTGGAGGGGGGGGGGGGCCTCCATGTCTATTTTGCTTGGGGCCCCCAAAATCCTTCAAACGGCCCTGCTTGTGCTCCAATGTCTTACTCCAGTTCAGCCCCCAAAGGGCTCATGAGGCCGTGAGATCTAGGCACCACATCTCCAGTCCTCTGACCAGCCAGATTTACCAGCATCTGTTCAGGTCATGAAGCAGTAGAATGACGATGTTCATCCCGTAGTCCTGTCGACTGACAAATAACGTGGCCTCCTGAGCAATCGACAGGTGTCACCCATGACCTGCCACTGGCTGACATCGAAGTTACACAGGGGAGTACTCCTGTCCGCTTGGATCATCAAGAAATCGTTTATGGCCTTTCTCTGTTCGTACAGTCAGCCCAACATATTGAGGGTGGAATTCCAACGGGTGGAAACGTCGCATATCAGCCTATGTTGGGGGATGCCGTTCTGCCGCTGCAGCTCAAGGATGTTGTGCTTTACGTTGTACAAGTGGCTGAAGTGCATGCAAAGTTTCCTCGCCATTTTTAGGATGTCTTGCAGATGGGTGTTAGACTTCAGGAACAGCTTGACAACCAGATTAAACACGTGTGTCATGCAGGGCGCATGGCTCAGCCCTCCTTGACGCAACACCGACACCATGTTCTTCCCGTTGTCGGTCACCATGGTTTCCAATTTTGGGTTGTTGCAGAGAAAGCCAGGATTAGATTTCTTGATGAAGGACACGGAGCAGTTCCTTCCCTGTGTTGGTCCGTTTGCACAGGCAAACGAGGTGCAGAACAGCGTGACACCGCCGTGCCCTGCACATGTGGTATGCTGGAGGGGCACTGTGAATTGTCCCTGCAGTGGAGGCTGAGGACACAGTGGAGAATGAGGCGGCAGAGGCGGACATTTTTGCAGGAGGCAGAAGGAGCGTCACCTGACCAAGTTGCTGGTGTGGCTGTGCACGAACCACATTCACCCAGTGGGCCATAAAGGACATGTATTGTCCCTGAAAGTAGTTACAGCTCCACACGTCGGCACTGCCGTGCACTTTGGCAGACACCGACAGGCTCAACGACTGGCACACCTTCTGTTCTACATGTGTGTGTAGGGCTGGTACTGCCTTTTTGGCAAAGAAATGATGGCTTGGGACTCTCCACCTCGGCTCGGCACAAGCCATCAGTTCTCTGAAAGGTGCAAAATCCACCACTTGGAAAGGGAGGGACTTCAGCACCAGAAACTTGGACAGGAGCACATTCAGCTTCTGCGCCGTTGGATGAGTGCATGCATACTATTGTCTCTTGGCTATCACTTCGGTGATCGATTACTGATGGAATGACTGATGAGGAGTAGGAGGGAGAGGAGCAGGAGCATCAGGACCAGCAGATGATGGGATGGACAGACAGCTCCCTTCGGCTGAGGTGGTGGAGCCTTGACTGCCTGAAATTGACTGCGTGCCACTGGGTGATACAGCAGGCTGGACCACCACATCGGAGCCACGGTTCTCCCAGGCCATTTTATGGTGACGCTGCATATGTTGACGCAGGGCCGTGGTGCCAACATTGGCACCCTGGCCATGCTTCACCTTCTGCCCACAGATTCTACATATGGCCATGTTCACCTCCTCCGGCAGCTTAACAAAAAACTGCCACACCACTGAGTAGGTGATTTTACCCCCAACACTCTGCACTGACTGTCTGCTACCGCCGCTGCCTCAGTGAACCCGTGCACCACTACTTCCCCGGCAGGTAGGCTCCAGCGAAGCGGGTGGTCTACCCTGGGTACATTTAGCTACTGACCTCTCACTGCTGCCACCCTGCTGACTCCCGGCCATGCTAGCGACTTGCTGGCTCCGCTGCTGCCTCACGGGCAAGCTGCCACCTTCTTCTCACTATGATAATGAAGCCCCTTCGTCACCTGGCTCCCAAGTGTGATCAGCTACATCATCATCATTGAGTACTGTCTGCACGTCACTGATGTTCTCCTCAACCGTCTCTGGGTCAGGAGCCTGACTGCTCGCAACACCAGCTCCCACGCCAATCTCCTCATCACTACTTGCCCGCCTACTACGGGTGGCGGCAGATGTCTCCTACAGATCTTGGCTCGGCAGTAGCTGCTGACTGTTCCCTAGTAGCTCATCCTCGCTGAAAAGTGGAGCCGAGCATATGGCATATAATACTTCTCGCGGTGAGGGAACAGTGGGGGCACAGGGCCTGCTCCCGGGCCATGACAACTAAGCGTCGTGTCAGAGGAACCCACAGACTCTTGGCTGGGGGTGTCTCATGTCACTTGGGACAAAGTGGATGAACGATTCAACCATTCAAGAACCGCTGGGTTGCTGGTCAAGACACGACCGCTAGATGACACCGGGAGCTAAGGCCTCTCGCTGCGACCCCTACTGCCATGCCCCCTTACTCTGTTGCAACCTCTGCCTGCACTAGAAACATTTAGGCCTCTTCCACTCCCCTGTGCAGGGCTTGGCACTTCTCTGTCTGACATACTGTTAGGATCTAGTTAACTAAATATTTGGGTGATGTTCACGTACTATTCAAAATATATATTTACTGCCTAAATCAAGTACGTTAAAAACAGTTTATTGTTTAATATTAAAATTCTCTACAAAATAGGCTTGGTGGAGCGACGAGGGATGTCTCAGACTGATGATGCTGATCCCTACTAACACTCCTACCACTAGAACTCCAAAATATAGGGAGTATACACTGCGTGCAGAATTATTAGGCAAATGAGTATTTTGACCACATCATCCTCTTTATGCATGTTGTCTTACTCCAAGCTGTATAGGCTCGAAAGCCTACTACCAATTAAGCATATTAGGTGATGTGCATCTCTGTAATGAGAAGGGGTGTGGTCTAATGACATCAACACCCTATATTAGGTGTGCATAATTATTAGGCAACTTCCTTTCCTTTGGCAAAATGGGTCAAAAGAAGGACTTGACAGGCTCAGAAAAGTCAAAAATAGTGAGATATCTTGCAGAGGGATGCAGCACTCTTAAAATTGCAAAGCTTCTGAAGCGTGATCATCGAACAATCAAGAGTTTCATTCAAAATAGTCAACAGGGTCGCAAGAAGCGTGTGGAAAAACCAAGGCGCAAAATAACTGCCCATGAACTGAGAAAAGTCAAGCGTGCAGCTGCCAAGATGCCACTTGCCACCAGTTTGGCCATATTTCAGAGCTGCAACATCACTGGAGTGCCCAAAAGCACAAGGTGTGCAATACTCAGAGACATGGCCAAGGTAAGAAAGGCTGAAAGACGACCACCACTGAACAAGACACACAAGCTGAAACGTCAAGACTGGGTCAAGAAATATCTCAAGACTGATTTTTCTAAGGTTTTATGGACTGATGAAATGAGAGTGAGTCTTGATGGGCCAGATGGATGGGCCCGTGGCTGGATTGGTAAAGGGCAGAGAGCTCCAGTCCGACTCAGACGCCAGCAAGGTGGAGGTGGAGTACTGGTTTGGGCTGGTATCATCAAAGATGAGCTTGTGGGGCCTTTTCGGGTTGAGGATGGAGTCAAGCTCAACTCCCAGTCCTACTGCCAGTTTCTGGAAGACACCTTCTTCAAGCAGTGGTACAGGAAGAAGTCTGCATCCTTCAAGAAAAACATGATTTTCATGCAGGACAATGCTCCATCACACGCGTCCAAGTACTCCACAGCGTGGCTGGCAAGAAAGGGTATAAAAGAAGAAAATCTAATGACATGGCCTCCTTGTTCACCTGATCTGAACCCCATTGCGAACCTGTGGTCCATCATCAAATGTGAGATTTACAAGGAGGGAAAACAGTACACCTCTCTGAACAGTGTCTGGGAGGCTGTGGTTGCTGCTGCACGCAATGTTGATGGTGAACAGATCAAAACACTGACAGAATCCATGGATGGCAGGCTTTTGAGTGTCCTTGCAAAGAAAGGTGGCTATATTGGTCACTGATTTGTTTTTGTTTTGTTTTTGAATGTCAGAAATGTATATTTGTGAATGTTGAGATGTTATATTGGTTTCACTGGTAAAAATAAATAATTGAAATGGGTATATATTTGTTTTTTGTTAAGTTGCCTAATAATTATGCACAGTAATAGTCACCTGCACACACAGATATCCCCCTAAAATAGCTAAAACTAAAAACAAACTAAAAACTACTTCCAAAAATATTCAGCTTTGATATTAATGAGTTTTTTGGGTTCATTGAGAACATGGTTGTTGTTCAATAATAAAATTAATCCTCAAAAATACAACTTGCCTAATAATTCTGCACTCCCTGTATTGTGTTGGTATAATCCTTTACCAGCAATGAAAGGAAATGGACATCCCAACCAAATGTACCTGATTGAAACAATATATAGTGTGTCAAGTCTCCTAATTGGTGGGAGCACAATACATAGTGTCAGGTAACATTAAGGGTGAACCATTCATATACTGGTGGCTGAAACACAGGAATGAACCACTGGGCTTGTATAGTGTCATCAAAAGTCAGACTGCAATTGTGCTTGCAGAGATGTATTGCTCGACGCGTTTCTACACACAACTTAATTGTTGGTTCATCAGGAGCAAGTCACTAGGTCAACTGTCACTACCACATGTCACCCCCTCACACTGGGTGTACAATAGAGCGACAGAGGACCGAGTGACATCTGACTATAGATGAGCTGCACGCCACTGATGTCGTGCGTGCAGCACTAGAATAGATCTCCAAGACCACTGCTGCTGCTAAATATTCCCCCACACACTGGGTGCAGCAACTAACAGGGAAATCAGGAGTATCTAACTTAGAGTTAAGCTGCACGCCACTGATATCGTGCATGCAGCAATAAGCCTCCGGCATATGTGGCAGTAACCCGCGCGTAGCGCCGACTTGTTTAAATGGAGGAAACTCCTCCCATCTGTGAAGCCAACTCACATTGAGTAACCAATCGAGAATAGAATACGTCACCCGACTGCGCACCAATCCTTCCGTCGCAGCCAGATGACGCACGATCCATCATCTCGTCAATCCAGGACAAAACAAAAGCCTGGCTCCACCTACCCATAAGCGTCACTCATAGGGAGGGGAGTTGAACGATGACGGATACCTTCTCCCTTCACTGCATTAGTCAATACAACAGGAGGGAGGAACTATAAGGTCTGTGACGAACGCTTGGGTTCAATATTAGACGGGGACATTAATGATATGTAGATACATGATCCTAACTCAAATTCCTATTACCTGCAGCGGAGACCAAAATCCGGCCCCCGCAACAGGCAACAAAGAATGAAAGGGGCGGAGAGACAAGGAAATACAAGGGATATATTAAAAACACACACCAAACTACCTAGATGGACAAAAGATTATTATTATTATCCAGAAGTATAACGTTGAAGATATATACAACAGGGACGCAATAGTCATGTTTACAAATTACTATATCACATCATATAGTGCGTTGAATGATGAACACTATATGATATAGTATGTGTCAAGGAGAGGGAGAAGGCTATCCTTATTGGGAATTCATTCAATAAAACAGGCATATGAAATAGCATCATTGAGGCCATTAGGTTTAACAGTATTAAGGGTGAATATCCACTGTGCCTCTTTTTTAAGCAACAGTGTATCGATATCACCACCCCTGGGTCGTGGCCTGACATGTTCTATTCCTTGGAATTTAAAACAGTCCAAATCGCCGGGATAAAACATGGCCACATGTTGTGCCACAGGGGTGTCTCCAGCATTTTTAATTTTTAGTAGATGCTCACCTACGCGCCTCCTGAATTCGCGTTTGGCTTTGCCTGTATATTGAATACCACAGATACAGGTGGCCAAATACACCACCCCAACTGTCCTACAATTAATGAAGGACTTTATGAAATACTCATGTCCTGTGGTCGTGCTCTTGAATTTTGTGCTTTTCCAGATGGCTTTACAAGCTATGCAGTTGCCACACTGAAATGTACCATTGGGTCGATTAGCCCCCAGCCATGTGGGATCCCTAGGGGTAGTAAAGGCACTGTGAACCAGCCTATCCCTAATGTTTCCCCCGCGTCTATATGTAATCATGGGGCGACTACCTACTAGGTGACCAACATCCGGGTCAGTTTTTAAAATGTCCCAATTCTCAGTGAGCAACGCACGTATCTCACTGCTTGCTGTATCAAAAGTGCCAATTATTCGTATCTGCGCCTCATCAGATGTTTTATTCTTAGGATGCAAAAGTTGCTCTCTATTACATGCTGCTGCATGTTGGTATGCTTCCTTCAGAATGGGTTTCGGATAACCCTTTTCCGTAAACCGTTTTTTGAGGTCGTCAGCCGAAGTCTTAAAATCACACCATTGAGAACAGTTACGTCTCATTCTAAGGTATTGTCCCTTAGGTATGCCCCTCTTGAGTGGGTAAGGGTGTCCACTCTCCCATCTCAAGAGCGCATTGGTGGCTGTTGGTTTTCGGAACACTTTTGTTCTGATGTAACCAGATGGATCAATCTCAATTGAGAGGTCCAGAAAAGTGATCCGTTTCTCATCACTTTCTGATGTAAAAAACAGGCCGAAGGCCGGCAGTGTCGGGCAGGTAGGCACTGCCGGCCTTTTATAGTCTACCCAAAGTACATAAGGGGACTAACCCTTTAAAGGGGAGGCCGATAGTGTCGGGTATTGGCAGCCTTACAGAAAGGATTAGTGTCTATGTTGACAGAGTTTTGAGACCATTTGTATCTAGCCTACCATCTTTTGTGAGAGACTCGATGGATGTTCTCAAAGGATTGAATGACATCAGATGTGATAAAGACACCCTACTCGCCAGTTTGGATGTTGAAGCTCTATATAGCTCCATCCCACATCAGCGTGGCTGTGAGGCAGCCAATGCATTTTTACTGGAAAGAGGGTCACAATTCTATGAACATAATGAATTTGTGATCACACTGTTGAACTTCATTCTCCATCACAACATTTTCTTGTTTGACCGTTCTCTCTACCGCCAGCTCAGGGGAGTGGCAATGGGTAGTCCTTGTGTCCCTACCTTTGCCAACCTAACGAGGAAATGAACAATGGACCTCGTCCATATTATTATGGGATGAGTTCATTGATGACATTCTCATTTTGTGGAAAGGCACTAAGGAAAGCTTCTTGAACTTTGTGTCAAGATTGAACATCAATTCCTTGGGCCTGTTTTTTACATCAGAAAGTGATGAGAAACGGATCACTTTTCTGGACCTCTCAATTGAGATTGATTCATCTGGTTACATCAGAACAAAAGTGTTCTGAAAACCAACAGCCACCAATGCGCTCTTGAGATGGGAGAGTGGACACCCTTACCCACTCAAGAGGGGCATACCTAAGGGACAATACCTTAGAATGAGACGTAACTGTTCTCAATGGTGTGATTTTAAGACTTCGGCTGACGACCTCAAAAAATGGTTTACGGAAAAGGGTTATCCGAAACCCATTCTGAAGGAAGCATACCAACATGCAGCAGCATGTAATAGAGAGCAACTTTTGCATCCTAAGAATAAAACATCTGATGAGGCGCAGATACGAATAATTGGCACTTTTGATACAGCAAGCAGTGAGATACGTGCGTTGCTCACTGAGAATTGGGACATTTTAAAAACTGACCCGGATGTTGGTCACCTAGTAGGTAGTCGCCCCATGATTACATATAGACGTGGGGGAAACATTAGGGATAGGCTGGTTCACAGTGCCTTTACTACCCCTAGGGATCCCACATGGCTGGGGGCTAATCGACCCAATGGTACATTTCAGTGTGGCAACTGCATAGCTTGTAAAGCCATCTGGAAAAGCACAAAATTCAAGAGCACGACCACAGGACATGAGTATTTCATAAAGTCCTTCATTAATTGTAGGACAGTTGGGGTGGTGTATTTGGCCACCTGTATCTGTGGTATTCAATATACAGGCAAAACCAAACGCGAATTCAGGAGGCGCGTAGGTGAGCATCTACTAAAAATTAAAAATGCTGGAGACACCCCTGTGGCACAACATGTGGCCATGTTTCATCCCGGCGATTTGGACTGTTTTAAATTCCAAGGAATAGAACATGTCAGGCCACGACCCAGGGGTGGTGATATCGATACACTGTTGCTTAAAAAAGAGGCACAGTGGATATTCACCCTTAATACTGTTAAACCTAATGGCCTCAATGATGCTATTTCATATGCCTGTTTTATTGAATGAATTCCCAATAAGGATAGCCTTCTCCCTCTCCATGACACATACTATATCATATAGTGTTCATCATTCAACGCACTATATGATGTGATATAGTAATTTGTAAACATGACTATTGAGTCCCTGTTGTATATATCTTCAACGTTATACTTCTGGATAATAATAATAATCTTTTGTCCATCTAGGTAGTTTGGTGTGTGTTTTCAATATATTCCTTGTATTTCCTTGTCTCTCCGCCCCTTTCATTCTTTGTTGCCTGTTGCGGGGGCCGGATTTTGGTCTCCGCTGCAGGTAATAGGAATTTGAGTTAGGATCATGTATCTACATATCATTAATGTCCCCGTCTAATATTGAACCCAAGCGTTCGTCACAGACCTTATAGTTCCTCCCTCCTGTTGTATTGACTAATGCAGTGAAGGGAGAAGGTATCCGTCATCGTTCAACTCCCCTCCCTATGAGTGACGCTTATGGGTAGGTGGAGCCAGGCTTTTGTTTTGTCCTGGATTGACGAGATGATGGATTGTGCGTCATCTGAGTGCGACGGAAGGATTGGTGCGCAGTCAGGTGACGTATTCTATTCTCGATTGGTTACTCAATGTGAGTTGGCTTCACAGATGGGAGGAGTTTCCTCCATTTAAACAAGTCGGCGCTACGCGCGGGTTACGGACACATATGCCGGAGGCTTATTGCTGCATGCACGATATCAGTGGCGTGCAGCTTAACTCTAAGTTAGATACTCCTGATTTCCCTGTTAGTTGCTGCACCCAGTGTGTGGGGGAATATTTAGCAGCAGCAGTGGTCTTGGAGATCTATTCTAGTGCTGCACGCACGACATCAGTGGCGTGCAGCTCATCTATAGTCAGATGTCACTCGGTCCTCTGTCGCTCTATTGTACACCCAGTGTGAGGGGGTGACATGTGGTAGTGACAGTTGACCTAGTGACTTGCTCCTGATGAACCAACAATTAAGTTGTGTGTAGAAACGCGTCGAGAAATACATCTCTGCAAGCACAATTGCAGTCTGACTTTTGTTGACACTATACAAGCCCAGTGGTTCATTCCTGTGTTTCAGCCACCAGTATATGAATGGTTCACCCTTGATGTTACCTGACACTATGTATTGTGCATGTTCTCCCACCAATTAGGAGACTTGACACACTATATATTGTTTCAATCAGGTACATTTGGTTGGGATGTCCATTTCCTTTCATTGCGGGTAAAGGATTATACCAACACAATATACTCCCTATATTTTGGAGTTCTAGTGGTAGGAGTGTTAGTAGGGATCAGCATCATCAGTCTGAGACATCCCTCTTCGCTCCACCAAGCCTATTTTGTAGAGAATTTTAATATTAAACAATAAACTGTTTTTAACGTACTTTATTTAGGCAGTAAAAATGACATACTGTTAGATCAAATAAATAAATAAAAAGGAAATTAAAACACCCCCAAAAAGTCAACAATTTTCTGACTTCAGCACACAACGGCTAATAAGCCCTTTTTTTCTTTACCACTAATACACGCCAAAAAGGGCTTTAGAACATATAACTGCAGCCCTGAATGGCAAATATATTTTTTATTTTTCCACTAATACACGCCACAAAAGGTTTTATAACATATCACTGCACCACTGAAAGGCAAATATATTTTTATTTTGCCACTGATACACGCCACAAAAGGCTTTATAACAGATAACTACACCGCTGACCGGCAAATATATATATTTTTTTCCCACTAATACACGCCACAAAAGGCTTTAGAACAGATAACTGCACCACTGAACGGCAAATATATTTTTTCTTTTTCCACTAATACACCATAAAAGGCTTTAGAACATATAACTGCACCGCTGAATGGCAAATATATACAAATATATATATTTTCTTCTTCCACTAATACACACCACAAAATCCTCTAAACAGATAACCCACAAAAGACTTTAGAACAGACAACTGCACCACTGAAAGGCAAATATATTTTTCTTTTTCCACTAATACACACCATAAAAGGCTTTAGAACATATAACTGCACCGCTGACGGCAAATATATTTTTTCTTTTTCCACTAATACATGCCACAAAAGGCTTTAGAACATATAACTGCACAGCTGATCTGCAAATCTATTATTTCTTTTTCCACTAACAAAAGGCTTTAGAACAGATAACTGCACTGCTGAACGGCAAATATATTTTTTCATTTTCCGCTAATACACACCACAAAAGGCTTTAGAACATATAACTGCACCGCTGACCAGTAATTTTTTTTTCTTTTTCAACTAATACACGACAAAAAGGGCTTTAGAACATATAACTGCACCGCTGAATGGCAAATATATTTAACTTTTGCCACTAATACACGACAAAAGGGCTGTCATTTTAGCACTTCTCCACAACAATTGCTAATAAGCCCTTTCTTCCCACTAAAAAAGCCAGAAAAAATGCTTTGAGAACATACAGTATAACTGCACCGCACAAGGGCAAATAAGACGTAGAAATATTTCCTTGTAATAAACCTGCCTGTTTCAAACACCACTTGCACCCTAATAAAAACGGTTTGTTGGAATTACAGAGCTGTATAATGGCAATTTGGATCCCCAGTCAGTGCAGCAAGGTGTAATAGGATTGTTCCTATTACCCAGCTGTAACCTCCCATACTGAACCCTGTTTAACATAAATGCTGTGGAATGATTGCTCCCTATCCTTTCCCTACACCTTGAATAATCTTGCCCTGCACTTGTAAATCGTTTTTTTTTTTATCACAATGAAGTTTTTTCTAACACTGTCCCCAGTGCCTGATGACGTCTCTCCCTGCACTAAGTACACTGGTAAATGGCAGAATCTAAGATGGCTGACGCTATTTATAGGGCTGTCACATTACAGGTCTGGCTGTCTGCTGATTGGCTGCATGCATGGCATTATAGGTGATCCCGCTTCCCCAGAGTTCTTTTCTCCTTGTCTTCACACGTGCCAGCAGCCATTTAGGAAAAAATGTGATTCGTTACCACGAAGCGCGAGGTAATTCGGCTTCGGGTGCGAATCAAATTTTTCCTGAAATTCTGATCGAATTCCACTTTGTCCAGCTTCTCTAATAATCTTCTTAAATTTAGCAAACATGTAACTCAATGGAAGCTGGATTATAGGCACTGATCCAGGTAACCCTGGGGACGCAAGTAAGACCATACCACTGTTGGTTCTTGAAGGAAAGAAGCAAAATGATTAAAGTCAGAAAGGAATGAATAGTGGGTGTGGCAATGAGATCTGCTGTTTCGAGTGAACACAAATTTCTCTAGTGTTGATTACCAGGACTATGAGGAACTGCCAATTTTGCAGAGGCTACTACTATCTTTAGGATGTACTGGCAACCGGCTGCATCACTCTGATGCCACTCTGCATCACATTAGCTTGAGTCAAGCCCAAAGAGAGGCCACAGGTGTTAACATGTCTAGCAATACTTAAAAGGATTCCTCAATGATTGATGAAAAAATGAAAATTAGATATCATATATTGCATGGCAATCTCTTTCTAACAAAGCTCGAACTATCCTGTACCTCACATAAATCCAGAGAACCCCCTCATTATTTGCTCCACTTGCTCTGTTAGATTCCTTTCATGGTTGCCGCTCAGGGGGCTCTTACTTCTCAGGGATGTGTCCTATCTGCTGTAGCTCTTTCCTTGCAACTGACAACTTTCTCACAGTAGATATGGATTTTGGCAGTTAAAGCAAGGAATGAACATTGTGCAACTCCCTGAGCAGATGGTTATGCACATTACTATACAGAGTAAACAGCAGAGAGCGCCATTATAATGAAATAAAGAGAGAATATTTCACAACTGGAGTATTTTTGTAACAGGAGGTGAATTACAAAAGTGATTAGTTTTTCCTGCTGTATTATATTCAAGTTACATTAAAACATTTCAACAAACTTTATATTAATCAATAGCACAGTATGTGTACAAGAGGAATAACACTGTCTCTGGCCATTATATAATTTGAATCTGGTATTTGTTAGCACTTTTCCCCTCTGCAGGCTCGGTCTCTAGTTTGCAGTTCTCTCAAACATGGTGGGTGGAGATTAGCTGCCATCCACCGCTCACAGAAAGTGAACTGATTCCTAAACTTCCCTTACCCATTCAGAAACAGCCCTAAGATCATGGAAGATATTACAGAGAAGCACTGACCTGTATGGTTGTGAATGAAGCATATGTGCTTGCTGTGCCTGTCTCCTCAGCTTCTGTTCACTCCTCCTCCCTCACCTCTCCATAGAATTATTTTATATGTGTAATATGATCCCTCTGTTAGCTGTTCCTGGCTCATATGCATTCAAAGCATTTTTAAAGAGAAAAGCAACTACTAGGGAAATGTAGGGGAGAAGTAAACAGCTGATAACAGAACAACTAGACATTTCTCACTGAAAAAAAAACATATTCCAAAGTTTATTGTGGTCACTTATACTATTGATTTTTACAAAGTTGAGTGAAAAGTTAGTGACCATTTAATGGTGTCTCAACCCGTTTAATCAGCTAGAAAGGTTCTCATTCGCAGTCCATGAAAAATCCATTGTAAAGTTCTCTTTACTTGTAACTTCAATTTTGAGTTGGCATTGATTAAAATATATGGACAGAAAGTTAATAAAGCCGATAGAGTGACTGATGTCAATATAGACACTGAAGACAAGTCATTCTGAAGGTAGCCAACAACTTGTGATAGAAACAGCAAGAGGTTAAATACAAGGAGGCTAGCCACTGTCTTAGCCGCCGTGTAATGGGCCTCTAGGCTAGTATTTGTGAATCCACTAGATTTGCATCTCATTTGGTGCACATGTTTATACAGAGAGGAGAGAATTGCTGTCACTGATCTGAGTGTTATCAGAATTGACAATGACACAAAGCACAATATACCTGAAACCTGGAGTGAATTCTCATTAGTAAGCAATGGTCTTTGTCCAATACCGCTGGCAGACGAAAAATTACAGGAGTTGGAAAACAAACCGTGCATGATATCAAATTCTATGCAAAAGCCAACTGTGATTGAGAGCAGTCCGGAAAAAGCCATGAACCATGGCAGGACATTGTTGAACCTCATCTTCAGCCAAAGATATAATTTTGACAAAGTTGGTACAATTTTGATTTGGTAATATAAGCAAAGCCAAGTGGATAACCATAGACTGTAGCACAGAAATGGCATGGACACCCTGTCCAGTAGAGTTGTTAGGTGCTGAGGATAGGTTTCTCCAAAAACAGCTACAAACTCATTAATAGTGTGAAAGCATATCAAGAAAAGGTTACTCATACACAATGAGAAAGCTATAATAAGAAATGGAGTGAGACTTTGACGGGTTCCTTGTAAGACACAATGGACTAAGACGATTATGCTTCCTGTACCTCCAACCACCATGGCAATGACGGCAAACACCATGGTTGTTAACGTATCTGTTTTCAACATCTTCTGTTGCTCTCAGTTCAGAATCCGTCCATATAATTTGCTGCTTTTGATGTTGCCTTCTATATTAGTTTTGTACTTTCTGTTTCAGGTGTGGGATATGTGCTCTAAATTCCTCCCACGGTTTTCCACCCACCTGCTGATTCACTGTAGAACTAGGTAACTTAGTCTCATTAATGCAAATTGCATTGTTCAGCTTTATCCAGGTGTTTGAGTAGTAACATCCATTAAATCGGTCATGTTTTTACAGTAGGTATTACTAAGATTTTTCAATTATTTGTACTATTTATATACATTTTGTAGTGATATCATCAATTCACTGAAAGGACATCAAAATTACATCTCACTGAAACAGGCCATACGCATTAAAAAAAGGTTACATCTCTGGTTTATTGCAGGGCACAGCAAGACTCCAATGGTATATAACAAAATACTGATAAGCATTGATTCACATGCCAATCATACATGATGAGGGGGGGGGGTGGATGCTAAGTATTCTGAATGTATTCTTGGGTGCACAATGCTGGCTGACAGCCAATTTGTCACACCAATAGCATTAGATCAGGCAGTCTTTCCAGCACCTCTGTAAGTACACTCAAGAAGACCTAGGATGGTCATGTTACCCAACACATCCATTAGTGGCCTCCTCTGAATAACACAGCGCGCAGCACTGGACATTAGAGATGTCGCGAACATAAAATTTTCCGTTTGCAAACGGCGAACGCAAATTTCCGCAAATGTTCGTGAACGGGCGAACCGTGCGAACCGCCATTAGACTTCAATAGGCAGGCGAATTTTAAAACCCACAGGGACTCTTTCTGGCCACAATAGTGATGGAAAAGTTGTTTCAAGGGGACTAACACCTGGACTGTGGCATGCCGGAGGGGGATCCATGGCAAAACTCCCATGGAAAATTATGTAGTTGACGCAGAGTCGGGTTTTAATCCATAAAGGGCATAAATCACCTAACATTCCTAAATTGTTTGAATAACGTGCTTTAAAACATAGGGTATGATGTTGTATCGATCAGGTAGTGTAAGGGTTACGCCTGCTTCACAGTGACAGACCAAACTCCCCGTTTAACACACACGCAAACAACCGCAAACAGTCCATTTTCACAACCGCAAACTCCCCATTTGCACAAGGTTGAATACCCAAGCAAGCCATGTCCCGTTCCTTGTCCTCACTGACGTCATTGAAGGTCTCTTCCTCCACCCAGCCACTTACAACACCAAGGGTCCCCGAAAGGTGACAACAAGCCCCCTGGGATGCCTGCTGTGGTTGGTCTTCCACCTCCTAAAAGCCACCTCCTTCTCTGACTCCTCTTCTTCAGACTCCTCTCTCTGCGTTGCCGCAGGTTCAGCAATCGACGACGACAAGGCTGCTTCTGGTGGTGATGGTGACCACAACTCTTCCTCTTCATGCTCATCTACGGACTGATCCAGCACTCTTCGCAGTGCACGCTCCAGAAAAAAACGCATATGGGATGAGGTTGATGATGTTGCCTTGGGTTTGACTGACCATGTTTGTCACCTTCACAAAAGGACGCATGAGCCTACAGTCATTGTGCATGAGCGTTCAGTAACGCGGCCAAAAAATACCCAGCTCCGCAGAGGCTGTCCTCTTTTTATTTTATTTAAAAAATCTGTTCTTACCAGTTTAATCTCTGTTTTTTCCCCTATCAGGGGCCGGTGTGGTGTATGGAATAGATTTTCGGAACCGGGAGATGGAAAAAGATGATTGGTCGGTCCTCTTACTTCCAATTTGGTGCACTGCGCGTGTGTCGTGCAATGTACTATGCAATCCCAATATGAGTGGTATGTTAAGTAGTACTATTCCTATCAGTTTAATCCCTGTTACGTCCCCTATCAGGGGCCGGTGTATGGAATAGATTTTAGGAACCGGGAGATGGAAAAAGATGCTTGGTCGGTCCTCTTACTTCCAATTTGGGGCACTGCGCGTGCACCGTGCAATTTACTGTGCTACCAGATATGAGTGGTATGTTAAGTAGTACTATTCCTATCAGTTTAATCCCTGTTATGTCCCCTATCAGGGGCCGATGTATGGAATAGATTTTAGGAACCGGGAAATGGAAAAAGATGTTTGGTCGGTCCTCTTACTTCCAATTTGGGGCACTGCGCGTGCGCCGTGCAATTTACTGTGCTACCAGATATGAGTGGTATGTTAAGTAGTACTATTCCTATTAGTTTAATCCCTGTTACGTCCCCTATGAGGGGCCGGTGTATGGAATAGAGTTTAGACAACCGCAAAGAGTTGTCAATAGTTGACACACTCATGACATAAATTTTATTCCTCTATGCGTCAATCTTGGTGTAGTGATGAATGTGCTCGGGCGCGCGTTTGGCAGATTGCAGGCGATGGCGGTTTTTCAAAGCCTATGGTCATGCTGAGGTAGTTCAGTGACAGTTAAGTGACCCAGAAAACAATGATTCTGCAGTGTGGGCCCATTGTTGGCCTAGTAGGCTTTAATGGTCACCTTAGATGATCACAAAGAAAATTAATGTTTTTTCTATGCAAAATTATCCAGCCGATCGCTTTTGGTCTGTTCACAATGAAGCAACGACCTTATCTCATCTGGGGTGTGCCAACATTGCCATTGCCGACACACTCATAGAGGTGATCGCTTCATTGTGATACGCAATCCCCTTCACCACAACAAGGTAACGATCACGAAGGGGAATTGACACATGTATGTGACTTTTTTTTTTGTTTGTTTTGTTTTTGCAGCCACAGTGCAGCACCAGAGGCCAGAAAAATTGGGCATGTACACATGCCTGAAAAATTAGGTAATGTTGCAGCCGGAAAAATTTATGTTTTCCAGGCAGAAAGTGCACTAAAACATTTTGCCTTGAACCCTAGTTGGAGAAGTCATGCAACTCATCCGGCATACAGAGATAAAATACAGCAGCGTGTGGACCATTTTTAGCCCAAGGCAGCTCATCTCATCACCAGGCCTTTTTTAGTCAAATGTATCGCCCACTGTCAGTCCCTTCGGGATCCATGCCTCATTCATCTTAATAAAGGTGAGGTAATCTAGACTTTTTTGACCTAGGCGACTTCTCTTCTCAGTGACAATATCTCCTGCTGCACTGAAGGTCCTTTCTGACAGGACACTTGAAGCGGGGCAGGCCAGAAGTTCTATCGCAAATTGGGATAGCTCAGGCCACAGATCAAGCCTGCACACCCAGTAGTCAAGGGGTTCATCGCTCCTCAGAGTGTCGATATCTGCAGTTAAGGCAAGGTAGTCTGCTACCTGTCGGTCGAGTCGTTCTCTGAGGTGCACCCCGAAAGGGCTGTGGCGATGCGTAGGACTTAAAAGCTTTGCATGTCCTCTATAAACAACACGTCTGTAAAGCGTCCTGTCCCTTGCCGGCGTGGTCGTGGTAGGAGGAGGATTTCTTTCACCCTTTCCCCTGTTAGATTCCGTTGTGCTGTGACATCACCCTTATACGCTGTGTAAAGCATACTTTTTAACTTGTTTTGGAACTGCTGCATCCTTTCCGACTTCCGGTAATTCGGTAACATTTCAGGCACTTTCTGCTTATACCGGGGGTCTAGTAGCATGGCCACCCAGTACAGGTCATTCTCCTTAAGCCTTTTATACGAGGGTCCCTCAACAGGCACGATGTAACAGTCCTACAGGCTCACCTGAGTAAGGGGACCGCTGGCTGGAGGTATGAGTGGAGCCCAGTGGCAAGGACCGCAGGTAGGTAGTAAGCGTGGTCAGACAATCCGGATGGCAACGGTGGTAGCAGTTCAGTAGGTAGGGATAAGGCAGAAGAGTAGTCGGTAGGCAGGCGGTGGGTCAGGGCAGGCGGCAGTAAGCGTGGTCAGACAATCTGGATGGCAACGGTGGTAGCAGTTCAGTAGGTAGGGATAAGGCAGAAGAGTAGTCGGTAGGCAATTCCTGGTCAGCAGTGGACTTCCAGCAGTAGTAAGAGCAACAGATGAGGAGAAGCTTGATCAAGGCTCAGGAGCTCAATAATCAGAAAACTGGAGTGCAAGGGGCTGGACTATATAGGGAAGTACCAGGTGTGGGGAATCAAGGGTAATGAGCAAGGCTAGGCAAGACTGAGGTTAACTAATAGGCTTCAGGGAGGAATGTCCAGAGAGGACGGAAGCCTAGTAAGCAGGGCTACCGCCTGGGATGTGGCTGGTCACGGGTTCGAATCCCGACAGTACTCCCCCCCTTCCAAGGTGACCTCTGGGCACCGCAGGGGCAGGCTTACCGGGGTGCCGTTGGTGGAACTCTTTTACCAGTCTGGGGGCGTGGACATTTTCTTCTCGCTCCCAGGAGTTATCCTCGGGAGGGTAACCCTCCCACCCAATTAGGTATTGTAGTCTTCCCCGGTGGATCCTGGAGTCGAGAATCTTTGCGACAATGTATTCTTCTTCACCCTGTACCCTCACAGGTGGTGGAGGGGGCGAGTGGCGGCCTGTGAAGGTGTTCTCCACGTATGGCTTGAGGAGAGAGCAATGGAAGACAGGGTGCACCCTAATGGAGTCCGGGAGGTCGAGCCGGAACGTGACCTCGTTGATTTGTGCGGTGATCCGGAACGGACCCATGTATCTTTGGGCAAATTTTTTGGAGGGGACCTTCAATCTGAGGTTCCTGGTGGACAGCCACACCTTGTCTCCCACATGGAAGCCCGGGGTGGGTTTGCGACGTCTGTCTGCTCCCTGTTTAAAGCGCCTCTGGGCAAGCTGGAGGTTGTCTATAATGTTCTCTTGTGCCTCCTGTAGGGTTGTTAGGCGTTCGGCCACTGCTGGGAGGGTGGAGGCAACGGGTAGGTGGGGAATGAACACCGGGTGCGAGCCTGTGTTAGCAAAGAAGGGGCTGTGCTTGGTTGAGCTGTGCTCAGCATTGTTGTAGGCGAACTCGGCCGTGGGGAGATGATCAAGCCAGTCATCCTGCAGGTGGGAGCTGAAACAGCGTAGGTATTGCTCTAGGGTCTGATTAGTTCTCTCCATCTGCCCGTTTGACTGAGGGTGGAAAGCAGAGGACAGGTTCACTTTAACCCCGAGCGCCAGGCAGAAGTTCTTCCAGAACTTTGAGGCCAATTGTACGCCTCGGTCGGAGACCACGTCGTCCGGGATCCCATGCAGCCTGAAGACCTCTCTGAGAATAAGATCGGCCGTCTGTTTGGCTGTGGGTAGGCCTTTGTAGGGGATGAAATGGGCCATCTTGGTGAGACGGTCGACCACGACCAGGATGGTGTTCATCCCTTTTGAAGGAGGAAGGTCTACCACAAAGTCCATGGAGATCGAGCCCCAGGGGCGGGAGGGAATCGGGAGGGGTTGTAACAGACCCACGGGAGAGGAACGAGGAGTCTTATTGCGGGCACAGACCGTGCACGAGGAGATGTACCTCTTGATGTCCTCTTTGTATGTTGGCCACCAGAAGGAGCGGGAGAGAAGCTCCTGGGTCTTTCTTGTGCCAAAATGGCCGGCCACCTTGGAGTCATGGTTGAGTCTGAGCACTTCGAGCCGTGCGATTTCTGGTACATATAGTTGTAGGTCCTGATGAAACCAATGATCGTTCTTAAACGTAAGGCTGACATTGCCTGTGGGGTGGGGGAGGAAGGGGTCATTTTCATATCCTTCTTTGATTGTGCCCAGGAGTTCTTTAGAGTAGGTGGCCCCTACGACCCTTCTCTCGGGTAAGATGTTATTTTGGCCCTTGTTACTCTGTGAGGGCTCGGAAAACATTCTGGAGAGGGCGTCAGCCTTGCCGTTTTTTGATCCAGGGCGATAGGTGATGAGATAGTTGAAGCGGGAAAAGAATAGGCTCCATCTGGCCTGTCTGCCTGAGAGTCTCTTAGTGCTGCGGATGAACTCAAGGTTTTTGTGGTCAGTTAGTACGATTATGGGGTTGGTGGCTCCCTCCAGCAGGTGTCTCCACTCGGAGAAGGCATCCTTGATCGCCAGTAGTTCTTTGTTCCCGATGTCATAGTTCTTCTCGGAGGGGGACATCTGGCGGGAGAAATATGTGCACGGGTGTAATAGCATCCTCTCCCCTGTCCGTTGTGACAAAACTGCCCCCACCGCAGAGTCTGATGCATCCACTTCGACTGTAAATGGGAGCTCGGGGTTCGGGTGGATTAGGATTGGGGCAGAAGTGAAGAGGAGTTTCAACTTGGTGAAGGCCTCCTGGGCCTCGGGTGTCCAGGAGAAGGGGACTGCCTTATTGGTGAGTTGGGTGATTGGTGCTATGACCTTGGAGAAGTTCCGGATAAACTTCCGATAGAAGTTGGCGAAGCCAATGAATCTTTGTATCTCCTTCTCGTTCTTCGGAATGGGCCAGTTCATCACAGCTTGGACCTTCCCCGGGTCCATACTTAGGCCCGCTGGGGAGATGATGTATCCGAGGAACTGAGTGGTGGTTCGCTCAAACTCGCATTTCTCTAGCTTGATATAGAGAGAGTTCTGTCTGAGCCTCTGCAGTACCCTGCGGATGTGTTCGCGGTGCTGCTGAAGGTCTTCAGAGAAGATCAAGATGTCGTCCAGGTAAACGACTACAAACAGATCCAGCATGTCCCTGAGGACATCGTTAATGAAGTGCTGGAAGGTGGCGGGAGCATTGCAGAGTCCGAAAGGCATGACCAGGTACTCGAAATGACCATAACGTGTCCGGAAGGCGGTCTTCCATTCGTCCCCAGGGCGGATTCGGACGAGGTTGTAGGCCCCTCGAAGGTCGAGTTTGGTGTAGATCTTCGCTTCCCGGAGTCTCTCAAGGAGTTCGGAAATCAGTGGGAGCGGGGTACCGTTTTTTTTACGGTTATGTCATTAAGCTTTCTGTAGTCTATGCAGGGACGCAGGGAGGAGTCTTTTTTCTCTACGAAGAAAAAGGGGGCTCCCGCGGGGGAGGTGGAGGGCCGGATGAACCCCTTCCTCAGGTCCTCGTCCAGGTACTCTTTCAGAGCCTTGAGTTCAGGCTCTGAGAGGGAGTAGATACTGCCAAAGGGTATTTCGGCCCCGGGCAACAGTTCTATAGGTCAGTCGTAGGGTCGGTGTGGTGGCAGCTTGTCTGCGTTTTTCTTGTCGCAGACATCCTGGAACTCGCTGTATTGAGGGGGTAGCAGATCCTTGACGGATAGCTTTGAGATGGTGGTGTCTTCGGGTGGAAGGACGGGTCTGTGGGAGCAATTTAGCGAGCAGAACTCGGACGGGAATCGTATGCAGCGGGTTTCCCAGTCCACCGAGGGGTTGTGGGTGGCCAACCAAGGGATGCCCAAGATCACCGGGAACTTCGGGGAAGCGATCAGCGAGAAGTGGATCTTTTCGCGGTGATCGGGTTCTATGAGGAGTTGTAGTTCGGTGGTCTCGTGAGTGGCCGGCCCCGAGGAGAGTGGGGATCCGTCGACGGTTTCCAGGTCAACGGGGGCTGCCTTGATTGTCAGTGGAATGTTCTTTTCGCGGGCGAAGGTTAGGTCCATGAAGTTGCCTCCCGCCCCGGAGTCTAACATCGCTGAACAGGGGAGTTGTCGCCCCTCAATGTCGATGAGGATGGGAATGATGAAATGGGATCCATGAGCCGCCGTATTGTTATTTTCCGGGGCTGCTGACGGGGTTGGAGTCTGTGGTCCGAGGACCAGAGTCTTTCTCTCTTCCTCTCGGAGAGTCTTTGATCTATCCGGATGCATAACTGAATGAAGTCATCCAGATCGTCCGGGGCCTCAACTCTGGCCTTTATTAATTCTGACAGGCCTCGCCGGAATTGGCTCCTCTGTGCCGCTGGGTTCCAGGTGGTGTCTGTGACCCAACGGCGAAACTCGGCGGTGTATTCGGCGACGGAGCGTCTCCCTTGCTGCAGACCATGTAGTCGCGCCTCAGCTGTCGCACAGCGGTTGGGGTCGTCGAAGACTTGGCTCATGGCGGTGATGAAGTTGTTTAGGTCGTCCAGGAGCTGACTGTTAGTCTCCACGTAAGGTGATGCCCATGCTAATGCTTCTTCCGTCAGGAGATTGACCATGAATAGCACCTTCTTTTTCTCGGTGGTGAAGGGGGCCGGGTACATCTGAAAATAGATGCGGCATTGGTTTAGAAATCCCCGATACTGGCGTCTGTCGCCGCCGAATCTTGATGGGAGTGGCATGCGGGTCTCTGCGGCCGCGCCGCGGACGTCCAGGTGTTGCCTCTGTAGTTCAATAATCTCCCTTTGCTGGCTTTGGACTACGCCTTGGAGCTGGGCAAATTTCTCCTGATATGTAGTACCAAATTCTTGAAGTTCGGAGACCTGCTTACGCAGAGTGGCCATTGCGGACTCCATAGTGTGGCTGATTATTCTGTAACAGTCCTACAGGCTCACCTGAGTCAGAGGACCGCTGGCTGGAGGTATGAGTGGAGCCCAGTGGCAAGGACCGCAGGCAGGTAGTAAGCGTGGTCAGACAATCCGGATGGCAACGGTGGTAGCAGTTCAGTAGGTAGGGATAAGGCAGAAGAGTAGTCGGTAGGCAGGCGGTGGGTCAGGGCAGGCGGCAGTAAGCGTGGTCAGACAATCCGGATGGCAACGGTGGTAGCAGTTCAGTAGGTAGGGATAAGGCAGAAGAGTAGTCGGTAGGCAATTCCTGGTCAGCAGTGGACTTCCAGCAGTAGTAAGAGCAACAGATGAGGAGAAGCTTGATCAAGGCTCAGGAGCTCAATAATCAGCAAACTGGAGTGCAAGGGGCTGGACTATATAGGGAAGTACCAGGTGTGGGGAATCAAGGGTAATGAGCAAGGCTAGGCAAGACTGAGGTTAACTAATAGGCTTCAGGGAGGATGTCCAGAGAGGACGGTAGCCTAGTAAGCAGGGCTACCGCCTGGGATGTGGCTGGTCACGGGTTCGAATCCTGACACACGACAGCATGAAAGACCCCATTTGCACAAGGTTGGATGCTGAGCTACTCATGTCCTGTTCCTCATCCTCACTGAAGGTCTGTTCTTCCCCCCAGCCACGTACAACACCACGGGTACCAAATAGGTGACAACGAGCACCCTGGGATGCCTGCTGTTGTTGGTCTTCCTCCTCCTCAAAGCCACATTCCTCCTCTGACTCCTCTTCTTCAGACTCCTCTTCCAGCATTGCCGCAGGTCCAGCAAGCGATGCTGATAAGGCTGTTTCTGGTGGTGATGGTGACCACAACTCTTCCTCTTCCTCTTCACGCTCATCTACGGCCTGATCCAGCACTCTTTCCAGGGCACGCTCCAGGAAGAAAACAAATGGGATGATGTCGCTGATGGTGCCTTCGGTGTGACTGACTAGGTTTGTCACCTCCTCAAAAGGACGCATTAGCCTACAGGCATTGCGCATGAGCGTCCAGTAACGTGGCAAAAAAATACCCAGCTCCGCAGAGGCTGTCCTAGCACCCCGGTCATACAAATACTCGTTGACAGCTTTTTCTTGTTGGAGCAGGCGGTCGAACATTAGGAGTGTTGAATTCCAACGTGTCGGGCTGTCGCAAATCAAGAGCCTCACTGGCATGTTGTTTCGCCGTTGAGTATCTGAAAAGTGCGCCATGGCCGTGTAGGAACGTCTGAAATGGCCACACACCTTCCTGGCCTGCTTGAGGACGTCCTGTAAGCCTGGGTACTTATCCACAAAGCATTGTACAATCAGATTCAACACATGTGCCATGCACGGCACATGTGTCAACTTGCCCAAATTCAATGCTGCCAACAAATTGCTTCCGTTGTCACACACCACTTTGCCGATCTCCAGTTGGAAATTAATATATGTCAAAAAGGCTGTAATTTTCTCACTTCACCACACAACGGCTAATAAGCCCCTTTTTCCCCCCACTAATACACGCCAAAAGAAAAGGCTTTAGAACATATAACTGCGGCCGTGAACGGCAAATAAAGTTTTTTTTTGCCACAAATACATGCCAAAATGGGCTGTAATTTTACAGGTATCATCTATTGCAAACCTGAAATGAGCAGCAGTATAATGGCAATTTGGATCCCCAGTTAGTGCAGCAAGGTGTAATAGGATTGTTCTTATCACCCAGGCTGTACACTCCGCCAATGAACCCTGTTCTGCTTTAATACTGTGTAATAATTACTCCATATCCTTTCCCTACACTTCTATTGAGCAAAATTTAAATGTTCAAGTCTTTCCAAGCACTGTCCCTAGCACCTGCTAACGTCTCTCACTGCACTAAGTATCCTGTAAAATGGCTGAATCCAAGATGGATGAGGCATTTTATAGGGCTGTGACATCACAGGGCTGGCTGCTGATTGGCTGCATGCATGTCATTGTGGGCGATCCCTCGTTCCCAGAGATCCTTGCTCCATGTCCAAACATGTGCAGAAGCCATTTTAAGAAAAAATGTGAATCATTACCACGAAGTGTGAGGAAATTCGGATTCGGTGCGAATAAAATAATTCCTGAAATTCGGGTCGAATTCCACTTCGTCAGTTTCGATTCGCTCATCTCTAATCAGGACCCAGGCTAGAGGTTTTAACCCTTTCCTAAATAGCTTTCCTCACATATACACCTTCAATTACTTCACCCTGTGAAATACCATGTGAGAAACCACAACATGTTAATGTTATTTTGTGGATTTATACAGTGTTTTTGAAGGATGAGTTTTAATTTTCATTGGTACCATTTTGGGGTATAGATGACTTGTTCATTTTACTCCATTTTTAACAGCAAAAACAGCAATAAAACCTTTGATCACATGTACAGTATAATACACTGCGACATGCAAGCACTGTGGGACGCGCATTGCGCAAGTCTGGAATGGTGGCGCAAATAAAGGTGAAGAAGCCTCGTCTTCAATATCGTCATAAGAAGTGTCGACTCGAATTTGCAAAAAAGTATGAACAGTGGACCGTAAAATAATGGAAACGGGTGATTTGGAGCGATGAGATGAAAGTCAATAGACTGGGCTCTGATGGGTGCAAATGGGTCAGGAAGAAACAAGGGAAAAGGGGGCTAACGGATCGAGAAATTAAAGGAACTGTGAAGTTCGATGGAGGAAGCCTGATGATATGGGGTTGTTTCACAGCCAAAGGTGTTATATACTTGACCACAGGGGTGCCGTTCGGTCAAAACAGTCGGGGCTTGAGCCTAGGACGTTTTGTCCAGTGCCCCCAATGTTATGCTGGCCCCACCCCCCTTTTACTTGTTCCGCTACTTGTGGGCTGCGCAAACATGAGTTCAGTCACTTAGGTGCGCAATCCCGTCCTGCAGCGCGTGATCCCGTGAGACCCGTCGCTGTAGGTCACCGGTCTCGCGGGATCAGGCGCCGCATGACGGGATTGCGCACCGAAGTGACTGAACTCATGTCCATCCAGCCAGCGGATCAGCGGAACAAGTACAAGGAGGATGAGGGGATGATCTGTGGGATTGCCCGGACGGCTAGGCCCTTCACAGTAGTTATTAACCCCTTTCAGCAGTCCACCATTCACTGAAGGGGGGACTGCTGAAAGGGGTTAATAACTACTGTGAAAAGGGGACTGCTGAAAGGGGTTAATAACTACTGTGAAGCCACCTCCCCCAGCGTGGCTTCATGGGGTGGGGGAGTGGCTTCACAGGGCGTGATACAGTGGGCTTGTGCATACTGTTTTCAGACCCTAGCAACGCCCCTGCTTGACCAGGATCGATGGTGGTCTCAATGCTGGGTTATATGTGAGTATCCTACAAGATGAGTTACTTTGTACACTTGAGTACTATGAGTAAGAAAAGGACGACATAGTGTTCCAGCAGGACAACAACCCGAAGCATACTTTAAGATTGGTGAAGGAATAAATCAATGACAATGAAGTAGAGAAGTGAACACTTGTGGTTAGAGTTGAAGAAAAAGCTGTATTCGTACCCAAGTGAGTTGACCAGTATGTACCAACATTGGGAACATGCAGAAGAGACCTGAGAACAGATATTGGTCGAGACATGCTTGAATCTGATCGAGAGCATGCCCAGAAAGATTCAGGCAATGTTGAAAGCCAAAGATTAATTTTCAAAATACTAACAAAATAATAAAGATTACAATTTTTTATTTTAGGAGCAAAACAGTAACAATGCAGTTACATGACAAGAATATGCATAACTGATCATATGCTAAATAGTCGCAAGTCCAATTTATGTATGAAATAGCCAAGATGATTGTCTATAAAATTTTGGTAGTCTTACGTTCGAAGCTGTAGTGGATCGTGAGATATGGAGCCTGAAAGTCAAACGTTCTAAACATTGTTACCCTTTTTCTCATCAGTGTATGTATTATGAAAACTGCAGATCTTGCAGATTGTATTTATGAATGGTTTAAATTCCCTTTTTCATTTTCTAAGACAGCCACCTCACTTTTTCATGAGACCTGACTGCTTCAACATTAAAAGCTGGGTAATGCAATATCTTCAATTTGTATGTGAGACTCACCAAATACTACATTATACAGGGCTATAGACTTCAGTATAGGCAGTATAGTGTAAACCACAGACTGTACAAGTTAGCTGCAACAGGAATTTCTTTAAAAGGAACTTGGCCTATAACATGAATACTACTGCTATCCTATGCTTTCTGTCTGTTACTTCTATTGCAGGGATTCTGGAACATGTGTTCATTATTGTCCTGAACATCATGAAATGGAGAAAGACGCAAGTTTTGAATTCTTGTGATGTTATGGTGTCTAGGGTTGAGCGAACCCGAACTGTAAAGTTCGGGTTCGTACCGAACTTTAGGATTTTTGGACCCCTGCACAGCAGCCAATCAACAAGCGTCATACTACTTGCCCCAAGAGGCCATCACAGCCATGCCTACTAATGGCATGGCTGTGATTGGCCAGAGCAGCATGTGACCCAGGCTCTATATAAGCTTGAGTCACATAGCGCTGCACGTCACTCTGCTGTTACAAGTGTAGGGAGAGGATGCTGCTGGACTTGTGATTTCAGGGAGAGAATAAGAGAGAATATAACTCAGCGATCTACAGACAAATAGTTGTGTGGGTGCAGGGCAATATCGTTTTACCCTGCCCTGAGCTCATTGACCAAAAAATACTAACTTTTATTATTCTGTTAGTTAGGTGGGTGGTGGTGGCGGCGGCAATTTTATGCATGCTCAGTGCACCAGCACTGCATCTGAGCTTTTGGGACATTGCAAATCACCATTTATTTTGGGCATCTACAACATCTGGATTAGTCAGTGTGCAATTTAAGGTAGAAATACACCCATCATTTTCTGGGATTTTAAAAACACACAATTTTTTTTTAAAAAAATGCATTTTCCAGATCTGCAAGTGTTAAATTCAAGTTTAATATATACAGCTTTCATATTCTGTTAGCAAAAAAATACTTTTTGGCAATCTACAACATCTGGATTAGTCAGTATGCAATTTAAGCTAAAAAAACACCCATCATTTTCTGGGGTTTTAAAAACACACTATTTTGTTTTCCAAAAACAGTATTTTCCAGATCTGCAAGTGTTAAATTCAAGTTTAATATATACAGCTTTCATATTCTTTTAGCAAAAAAAGACTTTTTTGGCAATCTACAACATCTGTATTAGTCAGTGTGCAATTTAAGGTAGAAATACACCCATCATTTTCTGGGGTTTGAAAAACACACTCTTTTGACAAAAAACACTATTTTCAGGCCTTGCAGCATCAGAACGTGTGAAATTACAGGCTTATATACTTTTGTCAAATTCAGTTTTTAAACAAAGACTCATTTGGGCACAAAAAATGTATTGGCAGCCCTTGATGCAGATGTCATTGTGAGATAAACCCTTAATACATTTGGGTTACATTCAGAGATTTTAAATACCGCCATTTGGTGCACCAATATTAAATTTAGGCCTCCACTGGTTCAGGCCCTGTGAGATACCCCTCTACAGCACATACAGGGGTTTGAATTAGGCATTTGAAATACAGCCATTTGAAATACAGCCATTTTGTGCAAAGATATATTTACTTCAGGCCTACACTGATTCAGGGTGTGTTTGATCCCCCCTATACATACGGGGGTTTAAATTAGGCATTTGAAATACAGCCATTTTGTGCAAAGATATATTTACTGCAGGCCTACAGAGGTTCAGGCCCTCTGAGATACTACCTCTACATACAGGGGTTTGAATTAGGCATTTGAAATACAGCCATTTTGTGCAAAGATATATTTACTTCAGGCCTACAGAGGTTCAGGCCCTATGGGATACCACCTCTACATACAGGGGTTTGAATTAGGCATTTGAAATACAGCCATTTGAAATACAGCCATTTTGTGCAAAGATATATTTACTTCAGGCCTACAGAGGTTCAGGCCCTGTGGGATACCACCTCTACATACAGGGGTTTGAATTAGGCATTTGAAATACAGCCATTTAAAATACAGCCTTTTTGTGCAGAGATATATTTACTGCAGGCCTACAGAGGTCTAGGCCCTGTGAGATACTACCTCTACATACAGAGGTTTGAATTAGGAATTTGAAATACAGCCATTTGAAATACAGCCTTTTTGTGCAAAGATATATTTACTTCAGGCCTACAGAGGTCTAGGCCCTGTGAGATACCACCTCTACATGCAGGGGTTTAAATTAGGCATTTGAAATACAGCCATTTGAAATACAGCCATTTTGTGTAAATACAGTCATGTCCATAAATATTGGGACATCGACACAATTCTAAATTTTTTGGCTCTATACACCACCACAATGGATTTCAAATGAAACAAACAAGATGTGCTTTAACTGCAGACTGTCAGCTTTAATTTGAGGGTATTTACATCCAAATCAGGTGAACGGTGTAGGAATTCCAACAGTTTGCATTTGTGCCTACCACTATTTAAGGAACCAAAAGTAATGGGACAGAATAATAATCATAAATCAAACTTTCACTTTTTAATACTTATGCAATAGCACTCTGCAACCAGCACTCTGCCCTGCCTCTATGCTGGATGTTGAATGAGGCATTGGTGTACATTTTGGCCAAAGCGTAATAAGCCACTCACCACGTCAAGGTCGCCTCTATGAGTGGTCCCTAACACTAGTTCCTACCTGTTTATGGGCCATGATAGCCACACAAAGTCCATGGAGCGCAGGCACAGCATGCACACCAGGCACACTCTGCTTTTAACCCCGTCCGGTGCCGTGACACCTTTCATCGGATCCAGGGATGCAAGTACCAACATGCATGCTGAGCCCACTATATACTTCTCCTGGAGCCAAATGGCTACTGGTAGGCACTGTAAAAGTAGACTCAGTTTTATACTGACTTTAAAACCAGCCTTCAGGGCAGACTAACTGGTCAGGTGTGCATGACTGCATGGAGATCGCCACGCCTCCAATATATAATACAAAGAAAAAATGTGGGGGATTCAGTCAGCACAACCCTGTATGCAGGTGCACATCGCTATGGCGAAATACACATACAAACGCAAAAACACAAATGCAGTAGCACTCTGCAACCAGCACTCTGCCCTGCCTCTATGCTGGATGTTGAATGAAACATTGGTGTACATTTTGGCCAAAGCGTAATAAGCCACTCACCACGTCAAGGTCGCCTCTATGAGTGGTCCCTAACACTAGTTCCTACCTGTTTATGGGCCATGATAGCCAAACAAAGTCCAGGGAGCGCAGGCACAGCATGCACGCCAGGCACACTCTGCTTTTAACCCCGTCCGGTGCCGTGACAGCTTTCATCGGATCCAGGGATGCAAGTACCAACATGCATGCTGAGCCCACTATATACTTCTCCTGGAGCCAAATGGCCCATAAACAGGTAGGAACTAGTGTTAGGGACCACTCATAGAGGCGACCTTGATGTGGTGAGTGGCTTATTACGCTTTGGCCAAAATGTACACCAATGCCTCATTCAACATCCAGCATAGAGGCAGGGCAAAGTGCTGGTTACAGAGTGCTATTGCATTTGTGTTTTTGCGTTTGTATGTGTATTTCGCCATAGCGATGTGCACCTGCATACAGGGTTTGTGCAGACTGAATCCCCCACATTTTTTCTTTGTAGTATATATTGGAGGCGTGGCGATCTCCATGCAGTCATGCACACCTGATCAGTTAGTCTGCCCTGGAGGCTGGTTTTAAAGTCAGTATAAAACTGAGTCTACTTTTACAGTGCCTACCAGTAGCCATTTGGCTCCAGGAGAAGTATATAGTGGGCTCAGCATGCATGTTGGTACTTGCATCCCTGGATCCGATGAAAGCTGTCACGGCACCGGACGGTGTTGAAAGCAGAGTGTGCCTGGCGTGCATGCTGTGCCTGCGCTCCATGGACTTTGTGTGGCTATCATGGCCCATAAACAGGTAGGAACTAGTGTTAGGGACCACTCATAGAGGCGACCTTGACATGGTGAGTGGCTTATTACGCTTTGGCCAAAATGTACACCAATGCCTCATTCAACATCCAGCATAGAGGCAGGGCAGAGTGCTGGTTGCAGAGTGCTATTGCATTTGTGTTTTTGCATTTGTATATGTATTTCGCCATAGCGATGTGCACCTGCATACAGGGTTGTGCTGACTGAATCCCCCACACTTTTTAATACTTGGCTGCAAATCCTTTGCAGTCAATTACAGCCTGAAGTCTGGAACGCATAGACATCACCAGACGCTGAGTTTCATCCCTGGTGATGCACTGCCAGGCCTTTACTGCAACTGTCTTCAGTTCCTGCTTGTTCTTGGGGCATTTTCCCTTCAGTTTTGTCTTCAGCAAGTGAAATGCATGCTCAATCGGATTTAGGTCAGATGATTGACTTGGCCATTGCATAACATTCCACTTCTTTCCCTTAAAAAACTCTTTGGTTGCTTTTGCAGTATGCTTTGGGTCATTGTCCATCTGCACTGTGAAGCGCCGTCCAATGAGTTCTGAAGCATTTGGCTGAATATGAGCAGATAATATTGCCCGAAACACTTCAGAATTCATTATGCTGCTTTTGTCAGCAGTCACATCATCAATAAACACAAAAGAACCAGTTCCATTGGCAGCAATACATGCCCACGCCATGACACTACCACCACCATGCTTCACTGATGAGGTGGTATGCTTAGGATCATGAGCAGTTCCTTTCCTTTTCCATACTCTTATCTTCCCATCACTCTGGTACTAGTTGATCTTGGTCTCATCTGTCCATAGGATGTTGTTCCAGAACTGTGAAGGCTTTTTTAGATGTCGTTTGGCAAACTCTAATCTGGCCTTCCTGTTTTTGAGGCTCACCAATGGTTTACATCTTGTGGTGAACCCTCTGTATTCACTCTGGTGAAGTCTTCTCTTGATTGTTGACTTTGACACACATACACCTACCTCCTGGAGAGTGTTCTTGATCTAGCCAACTGTTGTGAAGGGTGTTTTCTTCACCAGGGAAAGAATTCTTCAGTCATCCACCACAGTTGTTTTCCGTGGTTTTCCAGGTCTTTTGGTGTTGCTGAGCTTACCGGTGCATTCCTTCTTTTTAAGAATGTTCCAAACAGTTGTTTTGGCCATGCCGATTGTTCTTGCTATCTCTCTGATGGGTTTGTTTTGTTTTTTCAGCCTAATGATGGCTTGCTTCACTGATAGTGAGGTGCTGGCCTGCCCTGCAGCCAGTGTATTATCTGAACATGTGTTTAGCACGGCAGGGACGTCATCACAGACAAGCGCAGCCGCCTGTCCACAGCCAATGTGGACAAGCTCAAGTTCATTAAAATGAACCAGGCATGGATCCCTCAGGACTTGTTCGCACCTTGTGCAGAAAAGACATGTATACTGGCACTAAGCAGCCATTGTTATACTGAAGCGCAAATGCTCATGTTTGTATTTTGGATATTTCACACTCTTTTGGAGTGTACCTTAATTTTACAAAATTAAATTAAAACCAAAAACCTGTGTTGGCTATCTCTTCCTTCTCCACCGTCGCTTCCACCTACTCTGCTACGTCCACCGCCTCCTCAAACTCCTACTCCATATGGAACTCCATCTCATAAATCTATTTTTTTTTTTGTACGTGTTTTATTTTATATCATTTAATTACTTTGTTATTTATATTTTCTGGTGGAATTCCTAGTATGACGGTTAAAAAAAATAAAAAAAATTGTCATTAACATTTTCTGGTGAAATTCACCAATTTTTGGGTGTATAGTACCACTGCTATATCTAGTAAGCCGGTTAACAAAAAAAATATATTTGTCAGTTACATTTGCAGTTGAAATTCAAAAATTTTTGGGTGTGAAGTACCACTGCTATACCTAGTAGACAGGTTAACCACCTCTGCTCCCCTAGCTTAAACACCCTTAATGACCAGACCACTTTTTACAATTCTGTACTACACTACTTTCACGATTTATTGCTTGGTCATGCAACTTACCACCCAAATGAATTTTACCTCCTTTTCTTCTCACTAATAGAGCTTTCATTTGGTGGTATTTTATTGCTGCTGACATTTTTAAATTTTTTGTTATTAATCGAAATTTACCGAAATTTTTGCAAAAAAATGAAATCTTTCACTTTCAGTTGTAACATTTAAAAAAAAAATACATTTCTATATAAATTTTTCTCAAAATTTATTGTTCTACATGTCTTTGATAAAAAAAAAATGCAATAAGTGTATATTTATTGGTTTGGGTAAAAGTTATAGCGTTTACAAACTATGGTACAAAAATGTGAATTTCCGCTTTTTGAAGCAGCTCTGACTTTCTGAGCACCTGTCATGTTTCCTGAGGTTCTACAATGCCCAGACAGTAGAAAAACACCACAAATGACCCCATTTCGGAAAGTAGACACCCTAAGGTATTCGCTGATGGGCATAGTGAGTTCATAGAACTTTTTATTTTTTGTCACAAGTTAGTGGAAAATGATGAATTTTTTTATTACAAAGTCTCATATTCCACTAACTTGCGACAAAAAATAAAAACTTCCATGAACTTACTATGCCCATCACAAAATACCTTGGGGTGTCTTCTTTCCAAAATGGGGTCACTTGTGGGGTAGTTATACTGCCCTGGCATTTTAGGGGCCCTAATGCGTGAGAAGTAGTTTGAAATTCAAATGTGTAAAAAATGTCCTGTGAAATCCTAAAGGTGCTCTTTAGAATGTGGGCCCCTTTGCCCACCTAGGCTGCAAAAAAGTCACACATGTGGTATCGCCATACTCAGGAGAAGTAGGGCAATGTGTTTTGGGGTGTATTTTTACATATAACCATGCTGGGTGAGAGAAATATCTCTGTAAAAGTCAACTTTTCCCATTTTTTTATACAAAGTTGTCATTTTAGAGAGATATTTCTCTCACCCAGCATATATGTAAAAAGACACCCCAAAACGCATTGCCCTACTTCTCCTGAGTACGGCGATACCACATGTGTGACACTGTTTTGCAGCCTAGGTGTGCAAAGGGGCCCAAATTCCTTTTAGGAGGGCATTTTTAGACATTTGGATTCCAGACTTCTTCTCACGCTTTAGGGCCCCTAAAATGCCAGGGCAGTATAAATACCCCACATGTGACCCCATTTTGGAAAGAAGACACCCCAAGGTATTCCGTGAGGGGCATGGCGAGTTCATAGAAGTTTTTTTTTTTTTGGCACAAGTTAGCGGAATTTGATTTTTTTTTGTTTTTTCTCACAAAGTCTCCCTTTCCGCTAACTTGTGACAAAAAGTTCAATCTTTCATGGACTCAATATGCCCCTCAGCGAATACCTTGGGGTGTCTTCTTTCCGAAATGGGGTCACTTGTGGGGTATTTATACTGCCCTGGCATTTTAGGGGCCCTAAAGCGTGAGAAGAAGTCTGGAATATAAAAATTCCAGACTAAAAATTTTTACGCATTTGGATTCCGTGAGGGGTATGTTGAGTTCATGTGAGATTTTATTTTTTGTCACAAGTTAGTGGAATATGAGACTTTGTAAGAAAAATAAATAAATAAATAAATAAAATAAATCAATTTCCGCTAACTTGTGACAAAAAAAAATAATCTTCTATAAACTAGCCATGCCCCTCAAAAGTGATCTTTTTATAGCGCCGCAGCGATTTTACAGTATTTTTGCAGTGATCAGAAAAAAAAATTCTGTCACTTCTGCGGTGGGGCGGACTGAACGCAAGTGTGCGCACAAGATCAGGCCTGATCGGGCGAACACTGCGTTTTTTGTAGAGCCTATAGAAAATGTCCTATTCTTGTCCGCAATTGCGGACAAGAAAAGGCATTTTCTATATAGTTCTGGCAATGTGCGGATCCGCAAAATGTGGAAAGCACATTGCCGGTGTCCGTGTTTTGCGGATTCGCGGTGTCCGTGTTTTGCGGATCCGCGGATCCGCAAAACACATATGGACGTCTGAATGGAGCCTTACAGGGGGGTGATCAATGACAGGGGGGTGATCAGGGAGTCTATAGGGGGTGATCACCCCCCTGTAAGGCTCCATTCAGACATCCGTATGTGTTTTGCGGATCCGCGGATCCGCAAAACACATACGGACGTCTGAATGGAGCCTTACAGGGGGGTGATCAATGACAATGGGTGATCAGGGAGTCTATATGGGGTGATCACCCCCCTGTCATTGATCACCCCCCTGTCAGGCTCCATTCAAACGTCCGTATGTGTTTTGCGGATCCGCAAAACACATACGGACGTCTGAATGGAACCTTACAGGGGGGTGATCAATGACAGGGGGGTGATCAGTGACAGGGGGGTGATCAGGGAGTCTATATGGGGTGATCAGGGGTTAATAAGGGGTTAATAAGTGACAGAGGGGGGTGTAGTGTAGTGGTGTTTGGTGCTACTTTACAGAGCTGCCTGTGTCCTCTGGTGGTCGATCCAAGCAAAAGGGACCACCAGAGGACCAGGTAGCAGGTATATTAGACGCTATTATCAAAACAGCGTCTGATATACCTTTAAGGGGTTAAAAAAATCGGATCTACAGCCTGCCAGCGAATGATCGCCGCGTGCACAGGAAATCTCGCCTCTCACGAGATGACGCGTAGATGCATGATTGTGCCTGAGTCAGCCGCCTCCGGAACGCGATCCTTCGTTAGGCGGTCCGGAGGCGGTTAAACAATAACAAATTTTGTCTCTTACATTTTATGGTGAAATTCACCAATTTTTGGGTGTATAGTGCCACTGCTATACCTAGTATGACGGTTAAAAAAAATAATAATATTGTCATTAACATTTTCTGGTGAAATTAACCAATTTTTGGGAGTATAGTACCACTGCTATACCTAGTAGACCGGTAAAAAAAATAATAATTGGCAGTTACATTTTAAAGTGAAATTCAGCAATTTTTTGGTGTGATGTACCACTGCTATACCTATTAGACCGGTAAAAAAAAAAAAACATTTGTCAGTTACATTTTAGGGTCAAATTCACTAATTTTTGGGTGTAACATACCACTCCTCTACCTAGTTGACAGCTTAATACATTTCAATAATTTTTATTTTAAATTTTCGGGTGACAATAAACAATTGTTTTCTGTCATAGACCCCTGCTCTACCAAGTAGACAGGTTAATTAATTTCTCTAATTTTTCTGTTAAATTCTTGGGTTGACATTATACAATTTTAGACGTGAATAAACCCCTGCTCTGCATAGGTGACAGGGAATAAAATTTCTGAAATGCTTCTTTAATTGATGCGCGCCACCTCCTTTGATTCAATGCTTAAACTTAAGCAAGTTGTGCCACATTTAAGCTTTAATACTTTGTCCCACATTTCCGCTATACTCTTTTGCCCAACATTTGCGCCTCAATAGCTTTTCCCACAATTCCGCTTGACCCTTTTGGCCCACATTTGGACTTCTGTAATTTGTCCCACATTTGCGCCTCAATAACTTTTCCCACATTTCTTCTTGATCCCAAATTTTTTAAATAAATTTATCTCCCTCAAATTTGGTCTCTTTTTCTCACGCTCCCTCTCCTGCCTGGAACTCTGATTCCTGCCACCCGTAATCACCATGGTAGACGCATAAAAGAACATCAAAAGTTGATAGAGCAGATATCAAATTGGATCGTGAACATCACGGGGACGTGCAACATGGTGGGTGGGGCAGTAAGTATGGACACGCCTACATGAACTAACTGACAGAGGTCAGCCCCTGCAACTTCTGGGTCTCCAAATTGGGCACATGGCCTGAGCTTGCCCTTTACGCCTTGGAGGTGCTGGCCTGCCCTGCAGCCGGTGTATTGTCTGAACGTGTGTTTAGCACGACTGGAGGGTTATATTTCCCAATGTTTTGGGGTGTACCCTAATTTAAAAAAATAAAAGTAAATTTAAAACCAAAAAGCAGTGTAGGCTACCTCCTCCTCCTCCACCGCCACTTCCACCTACACCGCCACATCCACCGCCTCCTCAACATCCTTCTCCATATGGACCTGGTCCTCCTAGATCAAGATTATTATTTTTTATTTTTACGTATTTTATGTTATTTTAAGTCATTTCCCTATCCACATTTGTTTGCAGAGCACTTGCCATGCTCTTAACCACATTTTGACGCTATTTGCAGCCCTCTAGCCCTTTCCATGACATTTTTGCAGCCATTTTAGTGCTCAAAAGTTCCGGTCCCCATTGACTTCAATGGGGTTCGGGTTCGGGGTCAAGTTCGGTTCAAGTTCGGGTCCCGAACTCGAACTTTTTTCCGAAGTTCGGCCGAACCCGTCAAACCCGAACATCCAGGTGTCCGCTCAACTCTAATGGTGTCCTATATTGCAGTCTCAAATATTCTGCTGCTGTGCATTTCAGTCGGATTTTGCTATTCTGCTATCCTCGTACCAAACTTCTACGCCAATGAAAACATCATGAATCCCATGTCTGTCCTATGTTTATTTGTCCTGTTTTCCTGCCTCTGGTTTTCCGCCTGGCTCTGTGCTGACTACTGTTTAAGGATAATCCACAGTAACTCTAAATTGTTATTCAGGCTCAAATAAAGGTTTCAGAAACGTGCACCTTTGTTGGCTAGTGTCTCCGTTGTAGCATCTTTCATTATTAATCTACCTGGAATTTTTGATCTTCAGGTTATAGCACAAACAAATATCACAGAAAATGTAATTTCTCCTGTGTTGATACAAAGTCGCTGTTATTGTTTTTTGAGTGTATTTTTATCTTTCACGTCTTTGGCATTTGCTATTTCTTTGTCTTCTGTTGTGTCCATTCTCATATCTCTCTTCAAACATATTAGGCGAATGGGAAGGAACACAAGAATTATGGGAAATGATCGACTTGCAGCCCATTTTGGAGCAGCCAAAACTGTGACTTTTCTAATGCTTCTCTATCTCTTACTATATGTTACTCAGTTTTCAATTTTCTCCGAAACAGCATCGCCAGGTCAACAATGGTTTTGGTTGTGCAGTTTTATAATCTTGAGTTTTCCTACAATTAACTCTGTTGTGCTAATTCAAGGAAATCCACGCCTTTGGGCAACATTCATCAATATTGTGCAAAGCATAAAATTTTGTAATGAATGAACTATGTAAATGCAAAAGGAGGACATGATCCTATGCATGGTATTTTATTGAGTTTTATTAATCAATATGAGCTGTATTAAATATACATAGTCCTTTCCAACATTGTTAAAGGGAACCTGTCAGATGTGTAACTAGAAAAGGCATAACCTCATATCCCCTCCCTGAGCATATTCTCCACAATCCCCCCCCCCCTCCTAAGTCTAGTCAAGACCTGCTATGCATGCCATACAACACCCACCCAGTAGTTATGTCCCCTTAGTACCGCCACACACTAGTTATGCCTGTTATGGCTCCCTTCACAGTAGTTATGCCCCCCTTAGTTTCCTCATACAGTAATGCTGTCCCCTTAATTTCCCCACATAGTAGTGCTGTCTACTTAGTGCCCCTGCACAGTAGGGCTGGGGATGATCCTCCAATAAGTGCAGCAGATGCAATGCCATTGCATTGCACCTGCTGGGGAGAGCACAGACCAGGGAATGAGGCCCAGGCCATAATGGATTACAGCCATTATGGCCCATGCAACTGTAGGACACCACAGCTGTTATGGAGGTAGGTCGTCCCTGGAACCTGTCATATTGAACTTAAATATCAAGTCAGCATATTATAGAGCAGAAAATGCTGAGAAGATTGATATACAGTTTTGTGAGAAAAAAATTCAGTAGAACTTGTAGTTAATTTATTTGAATCTTTGCTCAGTCTAGGCTTAAATCTCCAGTGGGCGGTCTCACTGAATGATTGACGGTCTTCCTTGTATCAGTATAAGAACATTTTGAAATCTGTCAATCAGTGATTAGGACCAGAATCCGAATGGCTTTAAATGAATAAATTAGAATTTATACTTAATCTTTCCCCAAAAAGCTATATATCAATCTGCTCAGCTCTTCCAGCTCTATAATATGCAGCCCGCAGATCATACTACATGTTCAATGTGACAGGTCCCCTAAAGCAAAGAAAATAGTCATTGTTGTACTAAGTTTCTTTTAAATGTTACCCATGAGTATGTTGTAAGTAATGCCTATTGTAGAGTTTCAGTCCTCCGGTATTTCAACAGTAACCAGACTAGATTTTTCAATTGTGATGTCAGATATTAGAGATATTTCGAAAAATTCGATTTGGCCGATTCGTCGAACTTTGGCAAGAAATTTGATTTGTGACAAATTAATTTGTTGCGAATCGTGATAAATTAGGTTACACCCAGGCCACTCTACCTAATCATATCCATCCCACTTGGTGGAGTGTGAAGGCTTGGAAGTTAAACGGCAGGGAGATTGCAGTAAGAGTGTATCGCCGTATGCAATACGTTCTAGTGCACCCACACATTTTAGTAAAGCCAAAAACCCATTTGCGCCCCAGCAGGAGCTATGTTCAAATGGCTCCTTAGTGGAACAAAATAAAGAAACGGAGGCAGCTCCAATAAAGTAGTTGGAGTAAGAAAATGTCCTTTAATGCATGTAGTAGCAGTCCAAACATATGCTTTCCAATCCCTTCTTTTAGCTGTAGGTTTAATGTGTCTCACTATTACAGGTCACTGTTACCATCAGGTCTAATTTATTGCTGTGGAATTAACCGTGCAGTGCCCCAAGATTCAAATAGTGGCCCAATTAAAGAGTGGGGAGGAGGGCAGCAGCAACAGTGGCAGTAACCGTTACAATAGTGGCCCCATAATAGAGTGGGGATGGGGGCCAACAGCAGTGGCAGTAACTGACAATAGTGGCCCCATGACAGAGTGGGGAGCGGGGGCAGCAGTAGTGGTAGTAAGACTGTGTTCGCATCACTGTTTATTTTTCCGCTCTTCTGATACGAAGCCTGTATTTGGAGCACCCATGAATCCTCTTTCGGACAGTCAGTATTTCATCAGTAATAGACAGAGATAAAATGTAATATAAATATTTGCATCTCTTCTGTGTTTTGGACCCACTCCTGCTTTTGGCTTACAAATACTGATGAAATACTCATGCAAAATACTGTGAAAGAGGCTTAATGCTAAATTTACATCTGTTTTCACACATGAGATCGGCTACATCTACAACTGTTTGGTCCTCCATTTTGTCACCCTCACCTGTCTCTTGCGCATGTCTCCGACCTCTTGTGAGATGGGGGAAAAACCTCTCATTGTCTGTCACTGTTTGTATAGATTAAATTAAATGATCTGGAATGACATTCTGCTGTTTGGCCACAAGATGCCGTTGTTTCCAAAACACAGCTAACAGTCTGCATATATTTCCATATTCATGAGAGGTGGCGTTTCAGAGCCTGGAGAAGAAAAGGAAGCATCCATCTTAGAGGAAGCTGAGACTGAGGAACTGTGTGAGCTGAGAATCGGCATCCAGGTGTGCGAGCATCCCTCAGTGACCAAAGCTGCAGCTAAGTGAAGCTGATCGTGTTCAAAACCCTGATCCTGTCCAGAGGAACGAGGATTGATTTCAGTAATGCTGATGAGAGCTGAGGAGCAAAGTTACATACACTGCAGTACCGCATTCTATTTGGAGAGGCATTTGTTCTGTTCAGAGTCACCAGCAGATGCAAGGCAGACCCGGATCAGTAAGATCATGCACGCACCGAATAACAGTGTTGGCGCCTAGAGACTGAGACCAGGCCTGTAGTTAGTTAGTTAGGGTCTCTGTTTGTGTCAGGCCACAAGTGTCACTACTGTTCATTGCAAGGACTCTATAACTTAAAGTGACATTTCACAGTGGAGAGCTGATAAAATTCCCACAAACTCAAGACAGGCTGGCGTTTTGCTCAGAAGGAATACTCAGAAGCTTGTGCTACAGTACCAGTTATGTTAGGGGGAATACTGTAGAGCTTTGTAAGATTGTAAACTGTTGTGCTGCACCGCAGACTAGCCCGTACCACACACCCATACAGTGGTTCTTGTTTTTTTAGGGTAAAAACAGGTAAGATGTGGCAGTTTAGTAGTGCCCGCCAGTAGGTAAATTACTGCACTTACCTCCTGCATCTTACCATCAGAGGGCGCCGTTCTGTGCAGCGCAAGGGTCTCAGCCTTCGTGCTGGGTGTATGCAAATTTATTGTATATTCCCAGCATTTGTGGTTGTGTTTATTGCCACATTTAAGTAAAATTCTGTTTTGGCATAAGCTGGTGTTGGGGTTGCTTTCCTCGTTCATGAGTTCACTGTATCCTGGGGTGCCCCGGTACATGGAATACACTCTCACAACCCGACTGTCATCATTGGTATGTAACCCCTGCAGAGAAAACAGGGACTCACAGCAGCAGACAGGGCTGATTTTTCTGAGGTGAAGTGGATTACAAATCCCAGGAGCACTTGCTCCTCCCTGCAGCCAACAGTAGGGGGACCAGGGGGAAATAGGAAAGACGAGGAACAGCAGCCATCTTTAAGACAGCAATATACAGATATTCACAGACAGAAGTGTGCCCTGTTTCTGTTCAGACATTACAGCACAGTCCTGACTGCTCCTGCGATTCCTGTATAAGAAGGGAAAGCTCAGCTGCTGCATTACCCCTACAGCCAAGTCTGCATCCCAGGAGCCTCTTGCCCCTGACTCCACTGCCATCCAAGCTTCTGAATCCTGCAGCCCCCAGTTGGTTCCCAGGCAGGACAATCGTAAGTGCACCATTAGTGCTCCAACGTTTTCTGCAAACGGCCCCAATTTTCAGACTGGGTTAATTGCTAGACAGTAGGGTATAGTAAGCTGAGTGCTAGGAGTAGAAAGCTGGGAAGTGCATACTGTCTTTATCTTCCAAAGAAAAGTGTTTGTGATCACCATGGCTGCTTACTGTTACAGATAGCTAACCCCATTCACCAGGGTTTTTCATAGAAATGCAATTTGTGCTTTTTTCCTTTTATTGCATTATCTTTATGTTCTTCACCATTGTTCACCAGAGCTCCAAGCAAGATTTTGGTGGAACTGTGTCATAGTGAGGTGAGAACCACCATACACCCTACCGAGGGATGCCCAAATTGTACGCATAGAGGAGTCCGCAGCGGACCTCTCCTCCAAGTCTGTCCTGGCCTGTAACTGGTGACTGTCCTTATAAAGCTCATCCTCTCTGAAAAGCGGAGCAGAACCGTTGGCGTACAGGACAGGTGAGGGACAGGTGAGGGAACAGAGGCAGTTCCTTGGCTATACCAACTGAGCATGGTGTCAGAGGAGCCCACCGATTCCTGGCTGTGTGTATCCGTTGTCACTTGAGATGATGTCGAAGAGCGAATCAACCATTTCAGCACAGCTGGATTGTTGTTCAAAAGACGACCACTGGGTGACAGTGGCAGCTCTGGCCTGTTGTTGCAGGTGCTACCAACCCCTCTTCATCTGCTGCAACTTATGCAGGCTACAACAACATTCTTTACACTACCAGTTCCTTTGGAGGGCCCTGGCAACTGTCTGTTGGCTGTAGTGTACAGTAACTGTATCAGTAATGTAAAATATTAACTAAGAATGTGGCAGCAGTTCAACAAGATGCAGACAGCGATATATTAGACTACCTTTTAATACTGAGGCATAGTAATTATATGTATAAACTAACAGATTAGTGGGGATTATGACAGAAGTTCAACAAGATGCATTCAGCAATATGTTAGACCACCCTTTAATATAGAGGGATAGTAATTCTATGTATAGGCTAACAGATTAGCTGGGATTGTGGCAGCAGTTCAACAAGATGCACACAGTGATTAAACTCAACCTGCACTGTCCCTGAAGTCTCCCTATGCTCTCCCTACAGTCTCTAAAAACTCTCCCTACTGTGTCCTTGCACTGTTTTTGCACTGTCCCTTCACTCTCCCTATCCAATATTCCCCTATTAATAGCTTTTTGAAACACTATCGCTAGCACATAAGCGCTTATCACATCTATCCCTAACTTCAGCTCACAGTAAAATGGCAGAGACCACGCAGGATGAGGCTTTTATGAGGCTGTGAGATCACAGGGGATGGCTATCTGCCAATTAGCTGGCTACACGGCAATATTGCTTTCCCGCGCTTCTTACTTTCACTTTGTGACACGTGCAGCAGCCATTTTAGAAAAAAAATTTGCTACCATGAATCGCGAGGAAATTCGGATTTGTGGCAAATCAAATATTTCCTAAACTTATGATCAAATTCCACTTTGAATACTTAGATTAGCTCAACACTATCAGGTATATTACATTATTCAGCTTTGACTTGTATGATTTTACAAACCAGCTGACCTAGTATCCTATCACATTTGCCTAGCAAAAGTATACAAAAGATCTAATTTAAATTATTTTCTGTATTCAAAAATGTTCCAGTATTCATGTAAACTATATCCCTCGCCGTTCTTCTCCGCCTTGAGAAAAGTAAGGAGTGGATTCAAAACAGAGTTGACACGTGAATGGAATCTTTGTTTGTCTTCTGCTTTTTGTACCCACTCCTAGGTACCAAATCCTAAGCCAATTCTAATGCAAAATAGGGACCATGTCATACAGGCCTTACAGCTGCTACATAGACAGGATCCGTGGTGCTTCTCATTTTTCCTTCCTCCTGACAGATCAGAAGAAGGGTCAAATGAATGATGATGTCAACCAGGCCAAAAAGTCAAAATAGTGGCCCAGTTATGGAGTGGGGAGGGTGAGAACAAAATAAGAAGTCGACAGAGTGGCCCAATGACAGAGTGGTGAGGTGGCAGCAGCATGAGGAGACCACAGAGTGGCCCAGTGGCAGACTGCTGAGGTGGCAGCAGCATGAGGAGACCACAGAGTGGTGAAGTGACAGCAGCATGAAGAGACCACAGAGTGGCCCAGTGACATAGTGTTGATGTAGCAGCAGCATGAGGAGACCACAGAGTAGTAATGTGGCAGCAGCATGAGGAGACCACAGAGTGTTGAAGTGGCAGCAGCATGAGGAGACCACAGAGTGGCCCAGTGACATAGTGTTGAGGTAGGAGCAGCATAAGGATACCACAGAGTAGTAATGTCACAGCAGCATGAGTAGATCATAGAGTGGTGAAGTTTCAGCAGCATGAGGATACCACAGAGTGGCACAGTGACATAGTGTTGATATAGCAGCAGCATGAGGAGACCACAAAGTAGTGAAGTGGCAGCAGCATGAGGAGACCACAGAGTGGTGAAGTGGTAGCAGCATGAGGAGACCACAAAGTGGCCCGGTGACATAGTGTTGAAGTGGCAGCAGTATGAGAGTAAGGGCCGGCTCCAGGTTCATGTGGGCCCTTGGGCGATAAATCCCAGTGGGCCCCCTTGAGGCATTTGTTTACATTTACATGTCCCCCTGTGGCTCCCACATGGTATAATCACCCCCTATACAGTATAATGACCACTAGTGGCACTTCACACAGTATAATGACCCCACAACGGCCCTCCATTCAGAATAATAACCCCCAGTCCCCCCATCATTCAGAATAATGACCCCCAGTAGCCCCCACACTGGGGGAATACTGTATGGAGGGGGCACTGGGGGTCATTATACTGTATGGTGGTCACTGGGGGTCATTATACTATGTAAAAGGCCCTCACAGTATAATGACCCCACAGTGGCCCTCCATTCAGAATGACCCCCAGTCGCCCCCATACTAGGGGTTATACTGTATGGAGGGGGCACTGGGCGTCATTATATAAATGGGGGCTCTGGTGGTCATTATACTAAATGGAGGGTCAATGGGGATCATTATACTAAATGGGGGGCACTGGGGGTCATTATATTGTGTAAGGGGCACTCACAGTGTAATGACCCCCCAGTGGCCCCCTCACATACCTATGATTGCTGGAGCGCAGAGAAGCCAGCGGTCCTGTCATTCACTAACCACAGCTCCCTGCGCTCCTTCTCTCCTCAGGCCTGCTGCAGCAGTGAGACACACGTGATGACGTCACCCCTGGGCCTGGAGGAGAGAAGGAGAGAAGGAGATGTGCTGTGATGTAGCTACAACTGACTGGGCTCCACGGCAAATTTTAGTACGCCCCCCCCCGTAAAAAATGCATACGTTAAAGGGGTTGGCCACCATAAGTATAAAAAACAATAAAGTGCCCCAGACAATAACTAAAGCCAAGAGGAATTTGTATCATAAAAATCCCAGCATGCATCACAGCAAAGCGTCTCCAGGGGAGCAGTCACATGACATCTCTGCCTACTTGTGATGCCATAGTGACAACAGCACCTTAGGTGTCATTTCATCAGTGCTTTAGCATACCTCCCAACTTTAGAATAGAAGGAAGAGGGACACTACGTGCCCAGGGCTACTTTCACACTTGTGTTTTTTGCGGATCCGTCATGGATCTGCAAAAAACGGTTCCGTTACCATATTATAACCGCATGCATCGGTCATAAACGGATCCATTTGTATTATGTCTTCTATAACCATAACGGATCCATCTTGAACACCATTGAAAGTGAATGGAGGACGGATCCGTTTTCTATTGTGCCAGAGAAAACGGATCCGTTCCTATTGACTTACATTGTGTGCCAGGACGGATCCGTTTGGCTCAGTTTCATCAGGCGGACAGCATTTTGGTGTTCGCCTCCAAAGCGGAATGGAGACTGATCGGAGGCAAACTGATGCTTTCTGAGTGGATCCTTTTCAATTTAGAATGCATTAGGGCAAAACTGATCCATTTTCGACATACCTCCCCCGTACCGGTCCTCAGGTCAGCAATTATCACCTCTGTAGAGGCTGCTTTTTCCTTATAGCCCGTTATCTCCATATACAGCTGTATAAAAACTTTATCAACATCTGCATAATATTTTTCTTTCTCAGCTAACTGGGACTGCAGCATGCTAATCTGACTATCTTTTTCCTTTTGTTGTGTTTCTAGACTAGAAACCTGTTTAACCGCTTCTACACAACAATAACAATGCAAATTTACAGGGGGCTTTGTCTCTACAAATGATTCCACCTTCTCCAGCTTGCTAATGGAATCATCAAATATGCACATCAGCTTAGCAAGCATGTGAAGCCGCTTGGACGTTTGTTTGAGCATGAAGAGGGCATTGGCTATTTGCTCAGTCCCCTTAACTCCACAATCCTCTTACCCCCAACCCCACACCCTAACCCAGGAAATAAACACACCACACCACTGCTTGGATTTAATCGGCCACAGCAGCCGTTTATTGAAATAAATACAAACATATATACCATAAGTTAACCAATGACGAGGGAGGTCCTAGAAGCCCCAAAAACTCCATAAACGCTGGAACACCTGCGTCTCCATCTTGCCCCCAGCCGTTGAACCCAGCTCGGAGGCAGCAACTGATGGACGCGTAATTAGTTCCTACCAGCTCCTCAATGAGAGTCCAGCCCCTCCCGCGGGGCCCTCCCATCCTCAGGTACCACCATATTCCTCCACTTCAAGGACCTCCCCCGCCTCCATGACTGCCGCGACATATAACACACCAACACTCCCCTACCTCCCTTTCAAATAGGGCCGGGTGGGTGGGCGTTCCACTCCCCTGGCCGCACTGTCCTCACTTCCGCCTTCTTCCTCAGTCACCGCTCTGGCCACGCCCCCCGCCGCCCTGGCAACTCGTGCCTCTTCACCTGTACCGCCCCCACAACCAACTAACCCTTTCCTCACCTGTCCTTCACCGCCAAGCCTCTTCATGCGCGTCCTCCCCCACCGCTGCGCTCCAGTCCGTCCTGACTTGAAGAGGGCATTGGCTATTTGCTCAGTCCCCTTAACTCCACAATCCTCTTACCCCCAACCCAACACCCTAACCCAGGAAATAAACACACCACACCACTGCTTGGATTTAATCGGCCACAGCAGCCGTTTATTGAAATAAATACAAACATATATACCATAAGTTAACCAATGACGAGGGAGGTCCTAGAAGCCCCAATAACTCCATAAACGCTGGAACACCTGCGTCTCCATCTTGCCCCCAGCCTTTGAACCCAGCTCGGAGGCAGCAACTGATGGACGCGTAATTAGTTCCTACCAGCTCCTCAATGAGAGTCCAGCCCCTCCCGCGGGGCCCTCCCATCCTCAGGTACCACCATATTCCTCCACTTCAAGGACCTCCCCCGCCTCCATGAACGCGCAGCTTGACCACCTCAACCCTGCGCGTCCCTCCACACACGCAAAGCAATTTCAACCCCACTCTGGAGCCCCAGAGCCCACAAATCCGTACCCACCGCATTCAGGTGCACTCCATCCGCTCTCCAAAATGCACCCTCACCCTTTTCCAACACCTCATGCCGCACCACCACACCACCATTCCTTGCCATAAACCGACCCACTGCCCTATTTACCTTAATCCGAGCCTTATTAAGGTGCCTTCCGCGGCACAATGTCAGACCAAACTGTGACCATACCTGGAAACAACGCCCAGATCCTGAGCAAGTCAAACTTGATGTCACGGACCAATTCTCTAAAAGGACGCTTACCCAAATCATTCCCCCCCACATGCAAAACTAACACCTCTGGAGAACGGTCCAACCACACGAAATGATGCACCTCACGCAACACTCCACCCCACAACATACCTCTCACCCCTAACTACCTGATCGTAGCACACTCCAGACCAATACCCAACTGTCGCCCATTCGGCCTCACATCTGCTCTGATCGCACCCCAGAACACATAGGAGTGCCCCAGAATCCACACCAAAGCCGCCGCCGTCCGACCTGTGAACACAAAAAGAACAAATTAAGACCCACCTACCGTCCACCTTACATCTACAATAATGCAGGCCGCAGATATGATTTAAAACGCACCGACTCCCAACGCCCAATCTTCCTAATAACCTCCTCACTGGCGCCCCACCTGGCTGCCTCGGTTGCCGCACCAATTCTGAACGAATGACCAGAATAATCCTTAACCGGCACACCCAAGCACTTTAAACATTTTTTAAAAACCGCCAGGAACTGAAACCTAGACAAAAAATAACCATCCTCATGCCTAAGAAAGGGAACCTCATTACGCTGTAGCCCCGCCCCATAAGACCCTGCACACCGGACACATACTACACCCAGGTACTGAAAACAACGTAAAACGCTGCCCCCTACCCTCCTGATCAGTCTTTGACCTCCGAATCCGGACATACACCCTATCACCTGCCAATTCCACATCCTCACTCCTAAGTCCCCCCGCTCTACTAACGCTATCACACACCAACTCCCCCAAGCGAAAAGCACCGAAAAACGCCAATGCAAATGCAGCCCTAAACAGCACCAACTCCAATCCAGAGCTACAAACACAACTCAACTTATCAACCATTTGCACCAGCAACTCAAAAGACACCGGCCTCCGATAGTCCGGCACCCTGCCTGCCCCCCTACGCCACCCCTTCAAAACCTGCTTAACCAAAAAAACCTTAGTCAAATCCAGCAAACCCCGCAACTTAAAACCAAATGCTACACCCGCAATCAAATGATTCACCTTTGACACCGACCACCCCTCGCTCTTCAACTGTCCTAGCAACATCAACAACCTCACATCACCATCACCAACTCCATCCCCCCAGGATCCGTTCCAATTTTCCCAGGTCGTCCACGCCTTACCGTACTCCCTCCAAGTACCCGAGCTCAATGAATCCCTCAACATCCCCATCACTTCTCCTCCAGGATCCCCCACAGCCACGGCGGACACTCCAGACCCTCCACCTCCGCTTCTGGCGCAAGAAGCCGGAACCGCTCCCACTGTAAACGAGAAAGAGAATCCGCCACCGAATTAGACACTCCGGCCACATGTTCTGCCACCAACCACATATTAATCGACAAACATCGCAATACCAGAAACTGTAACAGCCTAACCACCGGCGGAGAAGATGCGGACAAACTGTTGATAGCCTGAACCACTCCCAAATTGTCACAATGAAAACGCACCTTCCTGTTTTCAAATTTCTCACCCCACAACACCACCGCCATCACAATAGGAAAAAGTTCCAACAACGCCATGTTCTTCACCCACCCACGACTTACCCACGAATCCGGCCATACGCCCGCACACCATTGTCCCTGGCAATAAGCCCCAAAACCCACTCCCCCCGACGCATCAGTATATAACTCAAACTCCACACTATCACACAACTCCGCCATCATTAAAGACCTGCCATTGTACTGACCCAAAAACTCCGCCCACACCCTCAAATCCCCTTTTAACTCCTTCCGTAACCTGATAAAATGATACGGCGCTAACACACCCGCCGTAGCCGTGGCCAATCGTCTACAAAAAATTCTACCCATTGGCATAATCTGACAAGCAAAATTTAACTTACCCAACAATGACTGCAAATCCCTCAACCTAATCTTCTCCCTGACCAAGGCCCTACCAATCTCCAGACGCAAATCTACCAACTTATCCTGTGGCAGCCTACACTCCATCCTCTCAGTATCTATAACAATCCCCAAAAAACACAACTCTGTCACTGGCCCCAGTGTCTTCTCCCGCGCCAGCGGTACCCCAAACCGTGCAAAAACCGACTGCACCGTGTGCAGCAACAAAGAACAGGCCCGCGAATTCGCCGGCCCTAAACACAAAAAATCGTCTAAATAATGGATAACGGATGAACAACCAGAAACTTCCACCACTACCCATTCCAAAAATGAGCTAAAGGTCTCAAAATATGCACACGAAAGAGAGCACCCCATCGGCAAGCATCTATCCACAAAATAAGCCCCATCCCAAAAACAACCCAACAAACCCATGCTATCCACATGTACCGGAAGCAAACGAAAAGCTGCCTCCACATCAACCTTAGCCATCAACGTCCCCTGCCCCAACCGCCTCACCCATCTTACAGCCGCGTCAAAGGAGGTATATACCACCGAACAAAGTTCAGGATCTATACCATCATTGACCGACGCACCTCTTGGATAAGACAAATGATGAATGAGCCGAAACTTGTTCGGCTCCTTTTTTGGCACTACACCTAGCGGGGACACCCTCAATCCCATAATCGGCGGCTCCTTGAATGGACCCGCCATCCGCCCCAACTCCACTTCCTTCCTCAACTTCTCCGCCACTACTCCCGCGTGAACAAGCGCGGACCTAAGATTCTTATGAACCGTAGGCCCCGCCGTAACCACCGATGGAATACGAAAACCAAACCTGAAACCATCCCCCAACAAACCAGCCGCAACCCGATCTGGATATCTATCTAGGAACACCTGCATCTCTTCCACCCGCACCGGCGTCCGTCCCTTTTCCAGCCCCATCACCCCCCTTATTCCTTCCCCCTTTGAAGCAACGGTTAGCTCCATGGGCTCCCCCACATCCTGTGCACTCGTGCTTAAATTTGCACTTGGCCCCAAATCTGCAATTTCCTTCATTAAAAAGGAAGCACAACCCTTTTGCCGATGCCGCTGCCAAAGCCCCCAGGGATGACCCCCCGGACTCACCACGAAAGGACTGCCCAGCCCTAGGAGGCGCCGTCACCCTCAACCACAACCCAATATCCTTATGATCCCACCGGATATCAGGTCTCACCGCCTTTCGCTGTCGGAACTGCTCGTCGTACCGGAGCCAACCCACACCACCATAGACCCTATAAGCCTCCCCAATAGCGTCCTGGTAGCAAAACAGCGCCGAACAGCATTCCGGAGCCTTCTCCCCAATGACACTTGCTAATATGGCAAACGCCTGTAGCCAATTAGCAAAGGTACGTGGAATCAATCGATGCCTACGCTTATCCTCATCCTCCTTTTTCCCCTCCTCCTTCTTACCCCTATCCAGGTTAAACCTTTCCAATGGGAGCAGCGAGAATATCTCCACATACTCTCTCTTCCAGATCTTGTCTCTCACATCTTGCTTTAAATGAGCCCCAAGCGGCCCCTCAAAGCACACGTACACCTCACCGCGAGCCCTATCATCCAGCCTCTGCACCTCTTCCTCCCCCCCGCTTGCGTCTCCACCGACACCGACCCCGCCGTGACCACCTGCGCCCCTGTTACCAACCCCGGCACCACACCCCACCCCGGCAACGGAGACCCAGCACCAGCACCCATACCTGACAACCAACCCGCCAATCCCCCCAAAAACTGCCCCAAACCCTTACCAAATTCACCCATGGCCCCCCCCCCCCGCCACCCGGGAAACCCTGCGCTAACACAGATCCCCAAGCAATCTCACCAGGCACCACGGGCACTGTGACTCCCGCTGCCGTAGATCCTGACTCCCGCCGTACAGACACTTCACCGTCAAAGCTCCTGGATGTCGACGGCTGTTCCTCCTGGACCACCTGGACGACCCTCTGCACCACGCTGGACGGACACCTGGACGAGACCGCGGCGCCCACCGCCGCAAGGGGATCTTCCTCCACACTGCTCATATCTTCTCTGGGCCTGCCCTGGAATTCGTCTCCCACCAGAGCAGCCCGAGGGACCCGGATACTATCTGACAGCCGAGTAGACCGCCCGCTGAAGGAAGGACTGGGCCGGTCCACCGTTCCTGGTCCCGAAACCATTTGCCCTGCCGCAGGGAACGGGGGAAGGGGCGTCCCGCTCCTCAAAGGGCCCCGCCGAGAATTGGGATTCCTCCCACGGCGAGAGCGGCTCGCAGGAGGCTGAGCGGCCGCTCTCCGCCGCCGAGGGTCCGCAGGGGGGCTCCCTATTCGGCGCCGGGCCCGGGGGGTGATTTCAGGGCTTAGGCGCGCCGGCGGGATACTCCGCCGCGGCCGGGCAGCCCGAGCAATGGGGGTAGCCACAGGAGCAGGAGAAACTATGCAGGCGCCCACCTGCTCCTGCAGCCAGCCAGGCCCCCTCACCTCCGCCTCTCGCCGCAACCTCTCCAGCATCTCTTCTACTGACATCTCTGGCGCCGACATCCTGGAGACCGTCCTGCTCGTTCCGCTCCCCTGGCCGCACTGTCCTCACTTCCGCCTTCTTCCTCAGTCACCGCTCTGGCCACGCCCCCCGCCGTCCTGGCAACTCGCGCCTCTTCACCTGTACCGCCCCCACAACCAACTAACCCTTTCCTCACCTGTCCTTCACCACCAAGCCTCTTCATGCGCGTCCTCCCCCACCGCTGCGCTCCAGTCCGGCCTGACTCACCACGCTTAGCAATGTGCAATTTGTCGTAGGAATCAGCTTGATCTACCAGAGATTCTCATAACATTTGCACAGATTCATTTGATCTAGGCAATACAAGGTTAAACGTACTGTATCTACCTAACTTTTCAAAAGTCCCATGTCCTGCTTTGTCACTCATGGTTATCCCTGCGAACTGTGTGCTACTCCTGAAAGCCTTTTTTTTACCAACCAGCAGATTCTACTGAAGGACTGAAAAAAATGAAAGAAAAAAACAAAAAATACAAAACAACAAGCACCTCACAGGTTATAATGGGAAACAAAGGAAACAGTCAGTAACCTAAGAACGTCACTTAAATAGGTTCTCTGTAATTAATTGAACTCACAATAGGATCAATTAAAACATTTGGGCCTAGCTCACCATTGTAGAGGGGGGTTTTTGCTTCTTGGAAAATGGAGATTTATGTATATCTTCGTTTTCCATCCCTTCTATTCTATTCCTAGCATGTTGCCCTTGTTTCCCATACAACACGATTATTCTGTGTATAATTATGCAGTGCGCAGCCCTGCAGGGTATTGCGATAGTGAGATCACGGTTACTTAGGCAGACGAGGGTTGCTCTTGGTTACTCACACTTTATAGGATGACCCTGGGCAGGCGTACAGCAGTGATGGAGAGGCTGGCACAGTAGTCCTCTGGGGCACTCTCTGTATATAGGGACCAGGCCAGTGGTAGGTGAGGTGCCCTGAATGTTGCAGGTTTAATGTGCCGGTGGCAAGATCCCTTTAAGATTCGTGACGCCAGTGCCTGTAACGGTGGCACACCGATTTATAGTAGGAAGAATTGAGGAACACAGTTTGCAGTGAACCAAAACTTTCTTTACTGGAACAGTTAACTATATACAGTTCTTTAGGTTCAGTTCCATATGACAGAGGCAGTCTTAAGCAGGCTTATACAATGATGGCAGGCAACAATGTTCTTGCAAGATACTCAGAGGGTTAAATACACTCACAGATCAGGCTGCACCTTTTCCTCAGAAATCCTGTGCACTATTCCTCAGAACTCCTGTCTGACTTAATCCCAAGGCCCGTATGCCCTATTGGTGGCTTTATCCTTGGTAAAGAAACTTCCTCAGGTATATATCTCCTTGCATTGAATAGACTCTTCTGCCCTTCATCTCTCTTGTTTGGCTGGAAACACTTCTGCTCTGCTATGTGCTGTGCTTTGTAGGAACTGGAGGTTTCTCAGGAGGTAACTCTAACCCTGGGAACAACTAGAAGCCTGGGCTGTCTAGCTGCATGTCAGAAGCTCACTTCAGCTGCTGCCTAGCTAAAGTCCACACTCACTTCTGACTCTATACACCTTTTCCCTGAACAGGACCTGACTATATATAATAGGGGTTCCCTAGCTCCCTCTACTGTCTTGGAGGAGGAAGTACACCCTAACCGGCCTGATACACAGATAAACAGGGAAAAATACACATAAAAGCATAGCATAGCAATGTGATGTAAAATACCATGCCACTGTTCCACAGGAGGTGGAGAACAACGTGGCCCAATTTACCCTTGTGTAGTGCCCACATTTACCTAGTGGGACACTACATACCCCGTTGCTTTAACGTTGACCATCCTCGGCGCAACACAAGGGGCCCTGCCCAGCTGGATACTGTCACCTGAAAGACAAAAAGTGCAAAGCAGGAACACACATCTACATTTGCAGTACATATATATATATATATATATATCAGGCAGCTCCGCTGGCAAAGGAACAAGTCCGGTGAAAAGGGGCGTCGTTCTCTTCACTCAGGATAGCATAGGGAACAGGGGCGCTGACCTGGTGCAGCGTATCAAGGATAATCAGGATTGTCCATAGTAATTAAATACAATAGTCCCATAAAACAGCATCTCAGAGGCCCACTAGCACTGTGGTCATCCCTGGGCACATTTCTTGAAGTTATGATTTGCATATAAGAGTCACAGCACATAAAAGTCCACATTATTAAAATGGCATATAAAATAGTGCTGCAATGTCCCTATTCAACCTGAAAAGGGGGTTGAAAGGGTTAAAGTGCAAAAATAAACAACAGGCACAACTTGGCTTAAGTCCTGAAAGCAGGCAGGAGGTCCTGTAAACAGTATGGCAGCAGAGAAATGAAATTACACCCTAACAGGCCTGATACACAGATAAACAGGGAAAAATACACATAAAAGCATAGCAATACACATCAAAATGTGATGTAAAATACCATGCCACTGTTCCACAGGAGGTGGAGAACAACGTGGCCCAATTGACCCTTGTGTAGTGCCCACATTTACCTAGTGGGACACTACAATTACACCTCTTCCAGTCCTTCATATACCCCAGGAGCAACCCTCGCAGATACTTATATATAAAAATAGTTTACTGATAACATAGAGATGACAAAGCAATGGACATTATACATAAAGATACAGATAACACAATACATAGAGGACACCACCACACACAGCCACCTCCGTTCCTGCCCACCCTGGATGCTAAGAAAATGTGGCTAATAATGTGTATGTATATACAGTATATACAGAGTCCACCAATTTACAGTCTACTGGATCTACTCTTCCAACCAACTCACATCCAGTACCTGACCATTAGTACATGTACATATAGAGACTCATGCATAAACAACATATATAATCTAGCTGGTAATACAATTGCAGACTACAAATATCTATATGTACACATATAAAGTCTACTGGGATATTATACTTATATACATACCCACATAAGCACACATATAACTTAGCTTACTTTCATCCATCGGTGTCCAGGAAGAGAAGCCCCAGCCCCACTCCCAACTTTCACCTATCTGTTGCGGTGTCCCAGGCCCCCACCATAGACTCCACCCTGTGATCACCCAAATATCTTCCCCCATCTCTTGGTCAAGAGGATGTTGTTCAACTGCTTTCACAATGTGCCCTTCCTGCCTTAGATATGCTAACAAGGGACACACTGCTACTGGCCATACTGAATGGGTGAATACCACTGGGTCCAATTATTAGGCATATTTATGTGGTCTTCAGGATGAGGTTCTGGCTGAAAGCCATATTTCCCTTAACACTCCCCTGTACCAGGACCGCCACGGAAATCCGTGACTGTTCTGCCGGATACTAGAAGGAGGTATGGCTTTTGGCCTCATGCACATGACCATAGCCTGCCTATGCCTGTATTGTGGCCAGCGAACAGGGGGTCTGCAATATACAGGCACCAGCCGTGTGCGCACCGTATGAAGTGATGGGTCTGAAATCCGAGAGATACGGTGTGGTGCGGAATGGAAGTGCAGATCGGAAACCTATGGAGTGCATCCATTGGTTTTCTGTCCATGCCTCCGCACTGTGAAAAAGTACTGTCGGATGCAGATTGCAGACCCCATTTAAATGAACGTGTTCACGTCTGCAGACAGTGGACACACTGTCGGCGCCCATGCATTGCAATGTATACACACACACACACACATACACATGTGTGTAAATATATGTATATAAATATGTATATATACATATGTGTATGTATATTCATATATATATATACAGTACAGACCAAAAGTTTGGACACACCTTCTCATTCAAAGAGTTTTCTTTATTTTCATGACTATGAAGGCATCAAAACTATGAATTAACACATGTGGAATTATATACATAGCAAACAAGTGTGAAATAACTGAAAATATGTCATATTCTAGGTTCTTCAAAGTAGCCACCTTTTGCATTGATTACTGCTTTGCATACTCTTGGCATTCTCTTGATGAGCTTCAAGAGGTAGTCCTCTGAAATGGTCTTCCAACAGTCTTGAAGGAGTTCCCAGAGATGCTTAGCACTTGTTGGCCCTTTTGCCTTCACTCTGCGGTCCAGCTCACCCCAAACCATCTCGATTGGGTTCAGGTCCGGTGACTGTGGAGGCCAGGTCATCTGGCGCAGCACCCCATCACTCTCCTTCATGGTCAAATAGCCCTTACTTTCAAAGTTTTCCCAATTTTTCGGCTGACTGACTGACCTTTATTTCTTAAAGTAATGATGGCCACTCGTTTTTCTTTACTTAGCTGCTTTTTTCTTGCCATAATACAAATTCTAACAGTCTATTCAGTAGGACTATCAGCTGTGTATCCACCTGACTTCTCCTCAACGCAACTGATGGTCCCAACCCCATTTATAAGGCAACAAATCCCACTTATTAAACCTGACAGGGCACACCTGTGAAGTGAAAAAACATTTCAGGGGACTACCTCTTGAAGCTCATCAAGAGAATGCCAAGAGTGTGCAAAGCAGTAATCAAAGCAAAAGGTGGCTACTTTGAAGAACATAGAAATGACATATTTTCAGTTGTTTCACACTTGTTTGTTATGTATATAATTCCACATGTGTTAATTCATAGTTTTGATGCCTTCAGTGTGAATCTACAATTTTCATAGTCATGAAAATAAAGAAAACTCTTTGAATGAGAAGGTGTGTCCAAACTTTTGGTCTGTACTCCAAAGAAATGCCACCCCACACCATTACTGACCCAATGCCAAACCGGTCATGCTAAAGGATGTTGCAGGCAGCAGAACGTTCTCCACGGCGTCTCCAGACTCTGTCACGTCTGTCACATGTGCTCAGTGTGAACCTGCTTTCATCTGTGAAGAGCACAGGGCGCCAGTGGCGAATTTGCCAATCTTGGTGTTCTCTGGCAAATGCCAAACGTCCTGCACGGTGTTGGGCTGTAAGCACAACCCCCACCTGTGGACGTCGGGCCCTCATATCACCCTCATGGAGTCTGTTTCTGACCGTTTGAGCAGACACATGCACATTTGTGGCCTGCTGGAGGTCATTTTGCAGGGCTCTGGCAGTGCTCCTCCTGTTCCTCCTTGCACAAAGGCAGAGGTAGCGGTCTTGCTGCTGGGTTGTTGCCCTCCTACGGCCTCCTCCACGTCTCCTGATGTACTGGCCTGTCTCCTGGTAGCGCCTCCATGCTCTGGACACTACGCTGACAGACACAGAAAACCTTCTTGACATAGCTCGCATTGATGTGCCATCCTGGATAAGCTGCACTACCTGAGCCACTTGTGTGGGTTGTAGACTCCGTCTCATGCTACCACTAGAGTGAAAGCACTGCCAGCATTCAAAAGTGACCAAAACATCAGCCAGGAAGCATAGGAACTGAGAAGTGGTCTGTGGTCACCACCTGCAGAACCACTCCTTTATTGGGGGTGTCTTGCTAATTGCCTATAATTTCCACCTGTTGTCTATCCCATTTACACAACAGCATGTGAAATTGATTGTCACTCAGTGTTGCTTCCTAAGTGGACAGTTTGATTTCACAGAAGTGTGATTGACTTGGAGTTACATTGTGTTGTTTAAGTGTTCCCTTTATTTTTTTTAGCAGTGTATATACATATACACACACACAAAATCATAGTTTGTGGCTAGATGTCCTGCTTTCCCTGTTGGTTGCAGGTGGCGTGGCCTACCAGAACCGGTGGGCGTGGCTTAGCGGGTCGGCTGTGTGGTGATAGTGCAGGGGGGATGGGGATTGACTAAGTAGCTTCTGCAGTAGGGACTCTGAAGGTTTTTATTACAGCCAGCTTCTGACAGGAATCAACTGTTTGTAGAGAGGGAACAAGCAGCTGATTCCTGTCCCAGTTGGAGCGGGCAGCAGGGAGCCGACCACTGACAGGAGCAGACTGCACATGCGCATGGACGAGCTTCCTCTCAAGCTCCTCCATATCGCGTGCAGCCATGGACGAACTCAGCTGCAAGGTAGAGCAGGACTAAGGGGGAGCGGCTTATAACTGAAAGAAAAGCAGACAGATGTGTTTAATGAAGTATATTAGGAACTTTTCCCTGCCTGCCACACTGTAGTGGAGAGTATTTAAAGAGTGGCCAACCCCTTTAATGTATAGTTTTTTTTACAATGGAACTGTATGGTGAACGAACGCCATCAGTCTGAGGCATCTGTTAACGCATACATTTTTGGTATACATTAAATGGATGGCACAAATGGCATGTGAACCCAGCCCTAGTGTCAGAATAAGCACCAGTACACAGCGGAGCAGCGTGGCGGAGAGGGGAGGCCGCCATGTACTGACAGAGCGCACAACCTGATCCTGGTGGTTAGGGATGAGGACTGTGTTTCCCAAGGATCATTTATCTATTGGGAAATACAGGGCACAGTATAATACACTAGAATCTATATAATATAAAGATATTAGCCCTACCCCCGAATAATAATACAATTAGGGGGTCATTTATTATATAGAAATACGTCTATATTAGGTGTATTTTTGACACAGATGTGGCGCAAAGGTCCTTAGCACCGTAATGTGTATCTTTTCCCCGCTCATGCCAGGTCTAAAAAAAGTGGCGTGGGCAGGGAAGGGGATACAGTTATGATCATACAATTATTGGATACCACCGCCATACAGTGATAACACCGCCATACAATGATAAAACTACCATACAGTGACCGGATAAAAGAGTATAAGAGGGCACAGTACAGGGAATGACTAAGGGTACTGTACAGGGTACAGGGTGTGGTAAGAGGGCACAATGCAGGGTATAAAGGTGTGGCATCAGGCGGGTGGCAGCATCAGAAGAATAGCTGAAGCAGGTAGCCAGAAGAAACAGGTCTCGTTTGTCAAAGTGTTGGTGTGGCACCATGGGTGATCTAGTCTGATGCATCAGGCATTGGTGTTTGAAAATCCTGGCTGATCCATGCCTGATTCATCTTCACAAAGGTCAGTTTCTCCACATTTTGGGTGGACAGGCAAGTTCTTCTTGTGTAACTATGGCCCCCGTAGCACTAAACACCTGCTCTGATGCCACACTGCTGGCCGTACAGGAAAGCTTGTCCAAGGTAAACTCGGCCAGTTGCGCCAACAAATCGAGTTTGGCTGCCCGGTAGTCCAGAAGATCTTCGATGTGGGGTGGCAGGGTGCACTTCAAGTATGCCATAACCTGCTGGTTTCAGGTTCTGCTCTATGTCTAGCTGCTGCTGCTGGTGAGTAGTTTCTTCAGTAGGCGGGTGAAGAAAACTGCTCATCAGCGACTCTAGACTTAAGTTGCTGCTGTTGGAGCTGGTACTGCTCCTGCCCCCCCAACCTACCCCAGCAGCCATGGCAGTGGAACATGAGCGCAGAGGGCCCCCCTGGTCAGACCTGAGTGAGGATGGGCGACAGTGCACATAGGCAGCGGCCAACTGACTACAAAGGATGTCTCGATAGTAGTTCAGTTTGTCCTCCCTCTCAGCGGGTGTAAAAAAAAGCCCCCATTTTAGACCAGTAGCGAGTGTCTAACATGGTTGAGAGCCAGTAGTCATCCCTCTGCCGAATGGTGATAATTCGGCTGTCACTACGCAAGCAACTGAGCATGCATAGGGCCATTTGTGCAAGTGACTCAGAGGGACTCTCTGTCTCCATCTCCACTTTATACTGCCACGGTGTGTCTGGGTCATCTGCCTCATTTTCCTCATCGCCCTGTAGCTACTCCGGCTGCTCCTGCTCTCCTGTCACCTGTATACAAAAACCAGCCATTTCTCTATGCATTGCTTGTGCTTAAATATCCTCCTCCTCCTCTAGTTCAGCCCCCACAGGGCTCATGTGCCGTGAGATGTAGTTGCCATGTCTCCTGTCCCTTGGCCAGCCAGATTTAGCAGCATCTGTTCCAGGACATGATTCAGTGGAATGACGTTCATCCCATAGTCCTGGCGACTGACAAATAAAGTGGCCTCCTCAAACGTCATGAGTAGGGATGAGCGAACCCGAACTGTATAGTTCGGGTTCGTACCGAATTTTGGGGTGTCCGTGACATGGACCCGAACCCGAACATTTTCATAAAAGTCCGGGTTCGAGTTCGGTGTTCGGCGCTTTTTTGGCGCTTTTTGCAAAGCAGCCAATCAACAAGCATCATACTACTTGCCCCAAGAGGCCATCACAGCCATGCCTACTATTGGCATGGCTGTGATTGGCCAGTGCAGCATGTGACCCAGCCTCTATATAAGCTTGGGTCACGTAGCGCTGCACGTCACTCTGCTGATACAAGTGTAGGGAGAGGTTGCTGCTGCGACGTTAGGGCGAGATTAGGCAGTGATTAACTCCTCCAAAAGACTTCATTCAGTGATCGATCTACAGCTGTGGATCATTGAACTGCTGATATATTTATTTGCTCAGTGTTTTTAGGCTGCCCAGAGCGTTTTTCAGTCACTTTTTTCTGGGGTGATCGGCGGCCATTTTGCAGCTTGTGGTGCGCCAGCACAAGCTGCCACCAAGTACATTTAACCATCAATAGTGTGGTTATTTTTTGCTATATACTACATCAGGGTCAAGCTTTCATCAAGTGCATTTAACCATCAATAGTGTGGTTATTTTTTGGCCATATACTACATCAGGGGCAAGCTGAGCCTGTCATCCAAGTGCATTTAACCATCAATAGTGTGGTTATTTTTTGCTATATCCTACATCAGGGTCAAGCTTTCATCAAGTGCATTTAACCATCAATAGTGTGGTTATTTTTTGGCCATATATTACATCAGGGGCAAGTTGAGCCTGTGACAAAGTGCATTTAACCACCAATAGTGTGGTTATTTTTTGGCCATATACTACATCAGGGGCAAGTTGAGCCTGTCACCCAGCGCCTAAAAAATAGGCCTCACATTTATATTAATCCAAATCTGTCATTACTGCTTTAGCTGGTCAAGTTATTTAGTGTCCGTCAAAGCACAGTTTTTGTTCTGGGTTGAAAAACAATTCCCAAATTTGCAATTCTCAAAATTAGTGGTTTCTGCTGTATCAGGCCTACTTTAAATCTATCCCTAAAAGGGTATATTAGATTCAAGGTGCTGATAGGGAAATTCTCAAGAACTTGTCACAACCAGACAGTTGAGAAGCTCTGACAGGAGCTTTCCAGATCCTCCTCCTTGAGTTTCTTTGTTTTGGTTAAGTTCCTCATCTCGTTAGTCTATCTCAGCTGTCATGCAGTTGGACTGATTGCTTCCCTTTAAGTTCCTCCCCATGATGCATTAGGTTGCGGCTTATACAACTTCCTGGAGTGTGTGTGCTTGCTGTTTCTATTTTCCAGTCCTCTGCAAGATAAGTGCTGTTCCTTTATTTGTGATTTTCTGTCTGCTGGATTTTCAGGTGACCCTGACTCCCTCCGTGTCTAGTGTAGGGAGCCGGTGGTCGTGTCCCCTCACTATTGTAGGGTCTTCAGGTATTAGATAGCCGAGGTACGTGGATATGCGCCCATTCAGCTTTGGGGTGTTCTCATAGGCTGAGCAATTAGGGAGAGTGGCAGGTCTCATGTAGGGGTCTCCCTTTTGTTCCTTAGTTGTGGATCCAGTGAGTCATTATTGTATTGCATTGTCTTGTTTCCTGTACACCATCCATGACATTATAAGCCGCCAAAACCGTCTCAAGCATGGATCCGGTTTCACTTTTGGCTGAGCGCTTCCAGGGTCTTTCATTGGAGGTAGCTGATCTCCGTAAGACTTTTTCTCAGTTTCAAGTGACCGGTTCAGCTTGCGTTCATGGAGTTTGTTCTGAGCCTAAGATCTCGCTCCCGGATACGTTCTCCGGGGGTAGTGGGTATTTTGTGCGTTTTAGAGAGGCTTGCAAACTCCATTTTCGCCTTCTTCCCCATTCCTCTGGTGATGAGGAACGGAGGGTGGGGATCATTATATCGCTGCTCAGGGGTAACGCTCAATCCTGGGCCTTTTCGCTGCCGGAGGGGGCACGGCCCCTCCGTTCAGTGGATGAATTCTTTTTAGCCCTGGGTCAGATATATGATGATCCGGATCGTATTGCTCTGGCTGAGTCTAGACTACGTCTGTTATGCCAGGGTAAACAATCCGCAGAGATATACTGCTCAGAATTTCGGAGATGGGCAGCTGATACTGGTTGGAATGATGCTGCACTCCGAAGTCAATTTTGCCATGGTCTTTCAGAGGGATTGAAAGATGCATTTGCCTTTCATGAGAGACCTATCTCCTTGGATTCTGCTATGTCTCAGGCCGTTCGTATTGACAGGCGTCTTAGAGAGAGAGGAGAGATCTCTCCTTCCTGTCATACTCAGTCCCGGGACAGTGCAGCGGTCTCTTTCTGTGCGCAGGGGTCTCAGTCGCTGTCAGCCCCTTCTGAGCAGGAGCCCATGCAGCTGGGGTTGATTGCCTCTGACAATAGAAGATTCAGCCCGCATGGGAGGGTTTGTTTTTGTTGTGGAGGTATAAATCATTTGGCAAATGTTTGTCCCTCTAGGAGATTCAGGCAGTTTTCTGGGAGTAATAAAGAAACAAAAAGGAAAAAATCTTTTAAAAATCTTCCGTCTGTTACTATTGGCAGGGTTGAGGCGGAAATTGAAGGTTTTCTGTTTGCTTGTAGTTCCCGTTTTGTCCTGCTTGCTAGGGTGGCGCTAGAGAGCAAAAGCATTTTTTGTGAGATTTTTGTGGATAGTGGAGCAGCTGTCAATCTCATTGATAATCAATTTGCAATAACTCATGGTTTCCAGGTATGCACTTTGGGAAAGGATATTCCTGTTTTTGCTATTGATTCCGCTCCACTTTCTCAGAAATCATTAAAGGGCATAGTTCACAATATCCGTTTAATTGTGAGTGATGCTCATGTTGAGGATGTGTCATGTTTCGTCCTTAGCGGTTTGCCTACTCCTCTAGTGTTGGGGCTACCCTGGCTCACTAAACATAACCCCACCATTGATTGGCAAGCGAGGCAAATAAATGGTTGGAGTGACTTTTGCAGAGAGAATTGCCTCATGACATCTGTTTCTGAGGTTTCTACTAAGACTGTTCCACCTTTCCTCTCTGAATTTTCGGATGTCTTCTCTGAGAGTGGAGTTCAGGATTTGCCCCCGCACAGGGAGTACGATTGCCCTATTAATCTCATCCCAGGCGCCAAGCTGCCTAAATCTCATTTATACAATCTTTCCCAACCTGAGAGGGTCGCTATGCGTGCTTATATCTCTGAGAGTCTGAGAAAAGGACACATATGACCCTCGAAGTCACCTGTTGCCGCTGGTTTTTTCTTTGTTAAGAAAAAAGATGGTTCTTTAAGACGTTGTCTGGATTTCAGGGAGCTGAACAGTATCACTATTCGTGACCCTTATCCGCTTCCTCTGATCCCGGACCTGTTTAACCAGGTTGTTGGGGCTAAAGTCTTTTCCAAATTAGACCTAAGAGGGGCATACAACCTGGTCAGGGTCAGAGAAGGAGACGAATGGAAGACGGCTTTCAATACCCCTGAGGGCTATTTTGAGAATTTGGTTATGCCTTTTGGTTTGATGAATGCCCCAGCCGTTTTTCAGCATTTCGTGAACAGCATTTTTTATCATTTAATGGGAAAATTTGTATTAGTGTATTTGGATGACATTTTGATTTTTTCTCCTGATTTCAAGACTCATAAGGAACATTTACGTCAGGTCTTGCTCATCCTGCGGGAGAATAAATTATACGCGAAACTGGAAAAATGTGTGTTTGCGGTTCCAGAAATTCAATTTCTGGGGTTTCTTCTCTCCGCTTCTGGTTTTCGCATGGACCCCGAGAAGGTCCGCGCTGTGCTTGAGTGGGAGCTTCCTGAGAATCAGAAGGCGCTGATGCGTTTTTTGGGCTTTGCCAATTATTACAGGAAATTTATTTTGAATTATTCCTCTGTTGTTAAACCACTCACTGATATGACCAGAAAGGGGGTAGATTTTTCTTCCTGGTCGGTAGAGGCGCGTAAGGCCTTTTCTAATATCAAGGAGAGTTTTGCTTCCGCTCCCATCCTGGTACAACCTGATATTTCGTTACCCTTCATAGTTGAAATTGATGCTTCTGAGGTAGGGGTGGGTGCGGTCTTGTCTCAGGGTTCCTCTCCTGCCAAATGGCAACCATGTGCCTTTTTCTCGAAGAAACTCTCCTCCGCAAAGAGAAATTATGATGTGGGAGATAGGGAATTGTTGGCCATCAAGTTGGCTTTTGAGGAATGGCGCCATTGGCTAGAGGGAGCCAGACACCCTATTACCGTGTTTACTGACCATAAAAATCTGGCCTACTTGGAGTCAGCCAAGCGTCTGAACCCGAGACAGGCCAGATGGTCTTTGTTCTTTTCAAGGTTTAATTTTGTTGTCACGTTCCGCCCTGGGGTTAAGAATGTGAAGGCAGATGCCCTGTCACGTAGTTTTCCGGGAAGTGGGAATTTTGAAGACCCGGGTCCCATTTTGGCTGAAGGTGTGGTGGTCTCTGCTCTTTTTCCTGAATTGGAGGCAGAGGTGCAGGCAGCCCAGTCAGAGGCTCCTGATCTTTGTCCTCCTGGGAGGTTGTTTGTGCCTCTCGCTTTGAGACACAAGATTTTAAGGAACACCACGATACGGTCCTTGCTGGGCACCCGGGGGCAAGAGCCACACTGGATCTCATCGCTCGGAGATTCTGGTGGCCTGCGCTTCGTAAGTCGGTTGAGGGTTTTGTGGCAGCTTGCGAGACTTGCGCTCGTGCCAAAGTCCCTCATTCACGGCCATCAGGTCCTCTCCTTCCCTTACCCATTCCTTCCCGTCCTTGGACACATCTGTCCATGGACTTCATAACGGACTTGCCTCGTTCCTCGGGGAAGACTGTGATTCTGGTGGTGGTGGACCGTTTTAGCAAAATGGTGCATTTCATCCCTTTTCCTGGTTTGCCCAATGCTAAGACGCTGGCGCAGGCATTTATTGACCACATTGTCAAATTGCATGGTATTCCTTCAGACATAGTCTCTGATAGGGGCACGCAGTTTGTTTCCAGATTCTGGAAGGATTTCTGTTCTCGCTTGGGGGTTCGGTTGTCATTCTCTTCTGCTTTCCACCCGCAGTCAAATGGCCAGACAGAGCGCGTCAATCAGAATCTGGAGACATATCTGCGCTGTTTTGTGGCGTAGAATCAGGAGGATTGGTGTTCTTTTTTGTCCCTTGCTGAGTTTGCTTTAAATAACCGTCGTCAGGAGTCCTCTGATAAGTCACCATTTTTTGGTGCATATGGGTTTCATCCGCAGTTTGGGACTTTCTCGGGAGAGGGGTCTTCTGGTTTACCTGATAAGGACAGATTCTCCTTGTCTTTGTCATCTATTTGGCAAAAGATTCAGGATACTCTAAAGAGCATGAGTGAGAGATATAAGCGTGTGGCAGATAAGAGACGTGTGCCTGGTCCGGACCTGAATGTTGGTGATCTGGTGTGGTTGTCTACCAAGAATATCAAATTGAAGGTTCCCTCCTGGAAGTTGGGTGCTAGGTTTATTGGGCCTTACAAGATCCTGTCTGTCATCAATCCTGTTGCCTACCGTCTTGATCTTCCTCAGACTTGGAAGATCCATAATGTTTTTCATAAGTCCTTATTGAAACCTTATGTTCAACCTATTGTACCCTCGCCTTTGCCTCCTCCTCCGATTATGGTTGATGGAAATCTTGAATTTCAGGTCTCTAGGATTGTGGATTCTCGTCTTGTCCGCGGTTCCCTCCAGTACCTCGTTCATTGGGAGGGTTATGGTCCTGAGGAGAGGATGTGGGTCCCAGTGACGGACATTAAGGCCACTCGTCTCATCAGGGCTTTCCATAGGTCCCATCCTGAGAAGGTGGGCCCTGAGTGTCCGGAGTCCACTCGTAGAGGGAGGGGTACTGTCACAACCAGACAGTTGAGAAGCTCTGACAGGAGCTTTCCAGATCCTCCTCCTTGAGTTTCTTTGTTTTGGTTAAGTTCCTCATCTCGTTAGTCTATCTCAGCTGTCATGCAGTTGGACTGATTGCTTCCCTTTAAGTTCCTCCCCATGATGCATTAGGTTGCGGCTTATACAACTTCCTGGAGTGTGTGTGCTTGCTGTTTCTATTTCCCAGTCCTCTGCAAGATAAGTGCTGTTCCTTTATTTGTGATTTTCTGTCTGCTGGATTTTCAGGTGACCCTGACTCCCTCCGTGTCTAGTGTAGGGAGCCGGTGGTCGTGTCCCCTCACTATTGTAGGGTCTTCAGGTATTAGATAGCCGAGGTACGTGGATATGCGCCCATCCACCTTTGGGGTGTTCGCATAGGCTGAGCAATTAGGGAGAGTGGCAGGTCTCATGTAGGGGTCTCCCTTTTGTTCCTTAGTTGTGGATCCAGTGAGTCATTATTGTATTGCATTGTCTTGTTTCCTGTACACCATCCGTGACAGAACTTCACACACATGCTACAGTGCAGATCCAAGTCTAATTCTGTGATTAAATGTATACCTGTCATCCAGCGCCTAAAAAATAGGCCTCACATTTATATTCATTTAAATCTGTACTGTTTTAGCTGGTCAAGTTATTTTTAGTGTCCGTCAAAGCACAGTTTTTGTTCTGGGTTGAAAAACAATTCCCAATTTTGCAATTCTCAAAATTAGTGGTTTCTGCTGTATCAGGCCTACTTTAAATCTATCCCTAAAAGGGTATATTAGATTCAAGGTGCTGATAGGGTAATTCTCAAGAACTTCACACACACGCTACAGTGCAGATCCAATTCTAATTCTGTGATTAAACGTATACCTGTCACCCAGCGCCTAAAAAATAGGCCTCACATTTATATTCATCCAAATCTGTCATTACTGTTTTAGCTGGTCAAGTTATTTTTAGTGTCCGTCAAAGCACAGTTTTTGTTCTGAGTTGAAAAACAATTCCCAATTTTGCAATTCTCAAAATGAGTGGTTTCTGCTGTATCAGGCCTACTTTAAATCTATCCCTAAAAGGGTATATTAGATTCAAGGTGCTGATAGGGTAATTCTCAAGAACTTCACACACACGCTACAGTGCAGATCCAAGTCTAATTCTGTCCGTAAACGTATACCTGTCACCCAGCGCCTAAATAATAGGCCTCAAATTTATATTCAGCTAAATCTGTCATTACTGGTGTGCCTGTATTAGTGTAATACGGTACCTAAATAGATAGCCAGATAGTGTTAGGTGTCTGTAAAAAAAGGCCTGAATTTTAATTCAATACATTGGCCCGAATAATATTTTTCTTATTGTGGTGAACGGTAACAATGAGAAAAACATCTAGTAAGGGACGCGGACATGGTCGTGGTGGTGTTAGTGGACCCTCTGGTGCTGGGAGAGGACGTGGCCGTTCTGCCACAGCCACACGTCCTAGTGTACCAACTACCTCAGGTCCCAGTAGCCGCCAGAATTTACAGCCATATTTGGTGGGGCCCAATGCCGTTCTAAGGATGGTAAGGCCTGAGCAGGTACAGGCATTAGTCAATTGGGTGGGCGACAGTGCATCCAGCACGTTCACACTATCTCCCACCCAGTCTTCTGCAGAAAGCGCACAGATGGCGCTTGAAAACCAAGCCCATCAGTCTGTCACATCACCCCCATGCATATCAGGGAAACTGTCTGAGCCTCAAGTTATGCAGCAGTCTCTTATGCTGTTTGAAGACTCTGCTGGCAGGGTTTCCCAAGGGCATCCACCTAGCCCTTCCCCAGGGGTGGAAGAGATAGAATTCACAAACGCACAACCACTTATGTTTCCTGATGATGAGGACATGGGAATACCACCTCAGCACGTCTCTGATGATGACGAAATACAGGTGCCAACTGCTGCGTCTTTCTGCAGTGTGCAGACTGAACAGGAGGTCAGGGATCAAGACTGGGTGGAAGACGATTCAGGGGACGATGAGGTCCTAGACCCCACATGGAATAAAGGTTGTGCCACTGACTCTCACAGTTCGGAGGAAGAGGCAGTGGTGAGACCGAGCCAACAGCGTAGCAAAAGACAAAGAGGGAGCAGTGGGCAAAAGCAGAACACCCGCCGCCAAGAGACTCCGCCTGCTACTGACCGCCGCCATCTGGGACCGAGCACCCCAAAGCAGCTTCAAGGAGTTCCCTGGCATGGCACTTCAAACAATGTGCTGACGACAAGACCCGTGTGGTTTGCACGCTGTGCCATCAGAGCCTGAAGCGAGGCATTAGCGTTCTGAACCTTAGCACAACCTGCATGACCAGGCACCTGCATGCAAAGCATGAACTGCAGTGGAGTAAACACCTTAAAAACAAGGAAGTCACTCAGGCTCCCCCTGCTACCTCTTCTGCTGCTGCCGCCTTGGCCTCTTCTGCTGCTGCCGCCGCCTCAGCCTCTTCCTCTGCCTCTGGAGGAACGTTGGCACCTGCCGCCCAGCAAACATGAGATATACCACCAACACCACCACCTGCGTCACCAAGCATCTCAACCATGTCACACCATTTCCCTATCCACATTTGTTTGCAGGGGATTTACCTACATGTTGCTGCCTTTTGCACCCCTATAGCTCTTTCCTGGGCTGTTTTACAGCTTTTTTAGTGCCGAAAAGTTCGGGTCCCCATTGACCTTAATGGGGTTCGGGACTAAGTTCGGGCCGGGTTCGGTTTCCGAACCCGAACATTTCCGGGAAGTTCGGCCGAACTTCTCGAACCCGAACATCCAGGTGTTCGCTCAACTCTAGTCACGAGCAAACGGCAGGTGTCACGAATGAGCTGCCACTGGCTAACATCGAAGTTACATAGGGGAGTACCTCTGTCCACCTGTATCATCAAGAAATCGTTTAGGGCCTTTCTTTGTTCATATAATTGGTTCAACATATGGAGGGTGGAATTCCAATGGGTGGAAACATCACATATCAGCCTATGTTGGGGTACGCCATTCTGCAGCTCAAGGAGGGTGTGCTTTGCGGTGAAGAAGTGGCTAAAGTGCATACAAAGTTTCCTGGCTATTTTCAGGTTGTCTTGCAGATGGGTTGAAGACTTCAGGAACCGCTTTACAACCAGATTAAACACGTGCGCCATGCAGGGCGCATGGCTTAGCCCTCATTGATGCAGCAACGACACCATGTTCTTCCCGTTGTCGGTCACTATGGTTCCGATTTTAATTTGTCGAGAAAGCCATGATTAGATTTCATGATGAGGGATGCGGAGCAGTTCCTCCCCTGTGTGACTCAGTTTGCCCAGGCAAACTAGGAGCAGAACAGCGTGACACCACCATTGTCTTGCATATGTGGTATGCTGGAGTGGCAATGTGAATTGTCCCTACAGTGGAATCTGAGGACACAGTAGAGGATGAGGAGGCAGAGTCAGACATTGTCGCAGGACCATCAGCATGAGAACATGGAGGCGGAAGCGGCGTCACCTGGCCAAGCTGCTGGTGTGGCTGGGCAGTGCAATGGGCGCCTCCCCATAGGGCCATCTATAATGTGCGTCCCTCTCTGTGGAGGTGGGGTGTTTAGTTCCCTACCCTCTGCTGGGTGGATGTCTTCCTCTCAACACAGGATGTCCAAATGCAAGATGGCCGATTAACCCCAGTTTTGCCACAGTGCTGCAACTGATGCAGATTCACACTCTCCAGCAGTAAGTAGATGCTATAAAGTCTCTTGTAGGGGGTTTACTGATAGAGGGGGCCTTTCAGGCGCAAAAGTAGATCATGTTTCGTGATGCCAAGATTGCAATGGGCGCCTCCCCCTAGGGTCCTCTATAACGTGCATCCCAGGAAATGCCAAGTGGTATGTTGCGGCCTAAAATGTATCTGTATGTGTGTCACGGTGCTCCTACCTGGATAGGGCTGGACCCCAGGCTTTGACTCCGAAGCAATAAATAGGGGGAATAATTAAGGGATAATAGAATAACTTGAGTCCAGACCTTGTATGTAGTTGAATAGCAGCTTTACTTTGCATAAACATTCTCAAAACGGTTTACAGGCTCTGTCTTGGTTCCAGCAGGCTTTAGCATTATACTGGCAGGCTTCTTCAATAACTCTGCTTTCTTTCTTTCTCTCTGATGTACTGATAAGCTAAATAGGCAACTTGGCTTCCTCTGTAAGCTGCACTTTCTCTCTGTAGTCTGACTCTAAGTTATGCCAGGGAACTTTCCTCCTGGCTCCTGGGGCTTCCATATTTTGCCTCCATAGCCAGTAGAGCAGAGATGTGCCCCTGCACACCTTTTCCTTAGCAGGGGGTAAACTAGACTGACTAGAACTTCTGCCCCACCCTTCCTTCAAGAAGTAGGACTAGCCAACTTCTCTACAGAGGGGGGTTAGAATGGAATGGTGAGTTCCATTCTATCTAAGTACAGCTCTGCCGTGTTTTCTGCCACCTGCTGGTGAACCAGGCATATTACATGTGAACATAACAGTTGCATAACAAAATAGGAATGCAGAGTGTGGAGGACCTGGAATAAATACACAAGATGACATGAGGTTAGACCAGTAAAGACAGTAGCAGGGTGCAGGAGTGGTAACACCACTCTGGGGTGTTACATTCCCCCTTACTTGAAACTAAGCCATCCTCGGCTTGTGCTTAGGATGTGCTCTAAGGTACCCAAGGAAAAGTTAAAGTGCTGCATAAGAACATATATAGACTGACATAAAGACGGCTACCACTAGGTTTCTGTCCGTATGAGTAGGGCGTCTATTCACAGTTTGCCCTCTCGGTATAACCAGTGAACCACAAAATACTGCACTTAGTGCTCAAATACTCCACACATGAACTCGGGCTCAGACTGCTTGGCTGATTTGCAAGGGGGTGAGGTGAAAGACTGATGGACATCGACTGCAGGTGCCAACTGTGGTCTTTCAGCATTAAACTGGGTGGGAGACAATGTGAAGGAACTGGAGCCACTGTCAGCAACCCAATCTACTATGGCCTGTACTTGTTCAGGCCTCACCATTTGTAGAGCCGCATTAGGCCCGACCAAATACCGCTGCAGGTTCTGTCGCCTACTCGCACCTGAGGAAGGGGTTTCACTTGTGCGTGTAGCTGGCACAGATCGACCACGTCCTCTCCCTGCAACAGGAGCTCCACCAGCAGCACCACGACCTGGGCCACGTCCCTTATTTGACGCTCTCCTCATATTTCTCAAATTTAGGATCTTGCCATAAATGGGTGTTTTATTAATAGCAGAATAGAACGACAGTATCTAAAGTGTGTATCTCACACGTACAGATCCAGACTAGGCCACAATTAAAGTATTTTGCCCAAAATGGTTGTTTTTCAAATAACTGAATAGAGCCACAGTATGTAAAGGGTGTATCTCATGCGTACAGATCCAGACTAGGCCGCAATTTAATTTTTTTGCCCAAAATGGCTGTTTTTCAAATAACTGATCTCACAATGACATATGCAGCAAAGGCTACAAAATAAGTTTTTTGCCCAAAATGGGTGTTTGTTTAATAACTGAATATGACAGTAGTAGATAACCCTTGAATTTCACACATGCTGATGCAGCAAGGGCTGTAAAATTGTGTATTTTGCCCAAAAAGGGTGTTTTTAGAAACCCAGAAAATTATAGCTGTATTTCTATCTTAAATTGCACACTGACTAATCCTGCAAAGGCACCAGATGTTGGATATTGCCAAAAATTTGTGTTTTTTCAAAGGCAGAAAATGATTGAAGTTTTTAAAACTTGTTTTTAAAAATTGTTTTTAACAATCACAGATGCAGCAAGGGCTGCAATATTAACCGCCTAACGCAGGATCGCGTTCCGGAGGCGGCAGCCTGGCGCACAGTCACGCATATACGCGTCATCTCGCGAGACGCGAGATTTCCTGTGAACGCACGCACACAGGCGCGCGCGTTCACAGGATCGGAAGGTAAGCGAGTGGATCTCCAGCCTGCCAGCGGCGATCGTTCGCTGGCAGGCTGGAGATGCGATTTTTTTAACCCCTAACAGGTATATTAGACGCTGTTTTGATAACAGCGTCTAATATACCTGCTACCTGGTCCTCTGGTGGTCCCTTTTGTTTGGATCGACCACCAGAGGACACAGGTAGCTCAGTAATAAGTAGCACCAAGCACCACACTACACTACACCCCCCTGTCACTTATTAACCCCTTATTCACCCCTGATCACCCCTGATCACCCCATATAGACTCCCTGATCACCCCCCTGTCATTGATCACCCCCCTGTCATTGATCACCCCCCTGTAAGGCTTCATTCAGACGTTGTAATGACCGGCGTCACGCACAGGGAGGAAAAAGGGAAAGCCCTGCCCAAGGGAGAGGGAAAGGTGGTGACCCCTAACTCACCTTGCGGCTGGCACCTGACTGCCCTGACGTCCCTAGACGGGTTCCTCACCCGTGCGGCGATCACGTGCCTAAAATGAGCCCTAGATAGTGAACGGGCCGGTGGGATCGCTAGTCCGCACCACTGTCACTAAGAGGGAAACACCAGGGAGAGGACAGACAAAACAGACAAACACATACACCCAGGTGGGCGACCACAATAGACCACAAAGGTCCAACAGGGATCCGGAGGGTAGCATTCTGGACCAACTACCAGAGAACGCAGCAACACAGCTCAAGAAGGTCAGAATAGATGTCCAGGCAGGAAGCTCTATATCTGGCAACCAGAGAAGTGTGAGAGGGGAATATAAGGAGGTTTGGGAGTGCTGGACAAGGAACAGCTGAGGAGAAGGAGCTACGGATCCCTGAGTGAGCCAAAAGGGTTTGCAAAGCAAACCCAGAAAGCTACCATAAGGAAACAGCCCTATCTTACATAGAGCGTGCAGCCAACCGCTGCGACTTCCTGACCCCGGGTATAACGGAGTCAGGTGTGGTTCTTGACACCCTCGTGACAGACGTCCGTATGATTTCTACGGATCCACTGATACATGGATCGGATCCGCAAAACACATACGGACGTCTGAATGGAGCCTTATAGGGGGGTGATCAATGACAGGGGGTGATCACCCCATATAGACTCCCTGATCACCCCCCTGTCATTGATCACCCCCCTGTCATTAATCACCCCCCTGTAAGGCTGCATTCAGATGTCCGTATGTTTTTTATGGATCCACGGATACATGGATCGGATCCGCAAAACACATACAAACGTCTGAATGGAGCCTTACAGGGGGGTGATCACCCCATATAGACTCCCTGATCACCCCCCTGTCATTGATCACCCCCCTGTCATTGATCACCCCCCTGTAAGGCTTCATTCAGACGTCCGTATGATTTTTACGGATCCACTGATATATGGATCAGATCCGCAAAACACATACGGACATCTGAATGGAGCCTTACAGGGGGGTGATCAATGACAGGGGGTGATCACCCCATATAGACTCCCTTATCACCCCCCTGTCATTGATCACCCCATGTAAGGCTGCATTCAGATTTCCGTATGTTTTTTACGGATCCACGGATACATGGATCGGATCCGCAAAACACATACAGATGTCTGAATGGAGTCTTACAGGGGGGTGATCAATGACAGGTGGTGATCACCCCATATAGACTCCCTGATCACCCCCCTGTCATTGATCACCCCCTTGTCATTGATCACCCCCCTGTATGGCTGCATTCAGATGTCCGTATGTTTTTTACGGATCCACGGATACATGGATCGGATCCGCAAAACACATACGGACATCTGAATGGAGCCTTATAGGGGGGTGATCAATGACAGGGGGGTGATCACCCCATATAGACTCCCTGATCACCCCCCTGTCATTGATCACCCCCCTGTAAGGCTCCATTCAGACATTTTTTTGGCCCAAGTTAGCGGAAATTTTTTTTTTTTTTCTTACAAAGTCTCATATTCCACTAACTTGTGTCAAAAAATAAAATCTCACATGAACTCACCATACCCCTCACGGAATCCAAATGCGTAAAAATTTTTAGACATTTATATTCCAGACTTCTTCTCACGCTTTAGGGCCCCTAGAATGCCAGGGCAGTATAACAACCCCACAAGTGACCCCATTTTGGAAAGAAGACACCCCAAGGTATTTTGTGATGGGCATAGTGAGTTCATGGAAGTTTTTATTTTTTGTCACAAGTTAGTGGAATATGAGACTTTTTAAGAAAAAAAAATCATCATTTTCCGCTAACTTGTGACAAAAAATAAAAAATTCTAGGAACTCGCCATGCCCCTCACGGAATACCTTGGGGTGTCTTCTTTCCAAAATGGGGTCACTTGTGGGGTAGTTATACTGCCCTGGCATTCTAGGGGCCCTAATGTGTGGTAAGTAGTTTGAAATCAAAATCTGTAAAAAATGACCTGTGAAATCCTAAAGGTGCTCTTTAGAATGTGGGCCCCTTTGCCCACCTAGGCTGCAAAAAAGTGTCACACATGTGGTATTGCCGTACTCAGGAGAAGTTGGGCAATGTGTTTTGGGGTGTCATTTTACATATACCCATGCTGGGTGAGATAAATATCTTGGTCAAATGCCAACTTTGTATAAAAAAATGGGAAAAGTTGTCTTTTGCCAAGATATTTCTCTCACCCAGCATGTGTATATGTAAAATGCCAGGGCAGTATAACTACCCCACAAGTGACCCCATTTTGGAAAGAAGACACCCCAAGGTATTTCGTGATGGGCATATTGAGTTCATGGAAGTTTTTATTTTTTGTCACAAGTTAGTGGAATATGAGACTTTGTAAGAAAAAAAAAAAAATCATCATTTTCCGCTAACTTGTGACAAAAAATAAAAAGTTCTATGAACTCACTATGCCCATCAGCGAATACCTTAGGGTGTCTACTTTCCGAAATGGGGTCATTTGTGGGGTTTTTCTACTGTCTGGGCATTGTAGAACCTCAGGAAACATGACAGGTGCTCAGAAAGTCAGAGCTGCTTCAAAAAGCGGAAATTCACATTTTTGTACCATAGTTTGTAAACGCTATAACTTTTACCCAAACCATTTTTTTTTTACCCAAACATTTTTTTTTTATCAAAGACATGTAGAACAATGAATTTAGAGAAAAATTTATATATGGATGTCGTTTTTTTTTTGCAAAATTTTACAACTGAAAGTGAAAAATGTCATTTCTTTGCAAAAAAATCGTTAAATTTCGATTAATAACAAAAAAAGTAAAAATGTCAGCAGCAATGAAATACCACCAAATGAAAGCTCTATTAGTGAGAAAAAAAGGAGGTAAAATTCATTTGGGTGGTAAGTTGCATGACCGAGCAATAAACAGTGAAAATACTGTAGGTCAGAATTGTAAAAAGTGGCCTGGTCATTAAGGGTGTTTAAGCTAGGGGGGCTGAGGTGGTTAAAGGGCTTCTGTCAGCCCACTAAACCGTTTTTTTTGTTTTTGTTTATTAATAATCCCTACACTGCGAGCTCTGCATACATAAGTTAAATAATCATTTTGGTCCTGTAGAATTTGATAAAAAGCTATTTTTAAAATATGCAAATTACCTTGCTACCAGCAAGTAGGGCGGCTACTTGCTGGTAGCAGCCGCATCCTCCGATCCTAATGACGCCCCCTCCGCATTGTGATTGACAGGGCCAGGGAACGGAATCGTTTTCTGCTGGCCCTGCCTGTTAGCATTCAAAATCTGGCGCCTGCGCCGCGGCCGTACCTATCTTCAATCTGCGCAGGCGCACTGAGAGGCGGCCGCTCGCTCCTCAATGCACCTGCGCCGGGTGTAGATGTGATGTCATCGGCGCAGGCACATTGAGGATGGAGCGCCGAGCGAGCGGCCGCCTCTCAGTGCGCCTGCGCAGATTGAAGATAGGTACGGCCGCGGCGCAGGCGCCAGATTTTGAATGCTAACAGGCAGGGCCAGCAGAGAACGATTCCGTTCCCTGGCCCTGTCAATCACAATGCGGAGGGGGCGTCATTAGGATCGGAGGATGCGGCTGCTACCAGCAAGTAGCCGCCCTACTTGCTGGTAGCAAGGTAATTTGCATATTTTAAAAATAGCTTTTTATCAAATTCTACAGGACCAAAATGATTATTTAACTTATGTATGCAGAGCTCGCAGTATAGGGATTATTAATAAACAAAAAAATAAACGGTTTAGTGGGCTGACAGAAGCCCTTTAAGTATTTTGCAAAAAAAGGGTGTTTTTTTACTAACAGAATATGAAAGCTGTATATAACGCTTGCATTTTACACGTGCAGATGAAGCAAAGGCTGTAAAATAGTGTATTTTTCCTAAAAAGGATGTTTTTAAAAACCCAGAAAATTATAGCTGTATTTCTAGCTTAAATTGCACACTGACTTATCCTGCAAAGGCACCAGATGTTGGATATTGCCAAAAATTTGTGTTTTTTCAAAGCCAGATTATTATTGCAGTATTTCAAGCTTGGATTTGAATGTCACAAATGCACAGATGCAGTGCTGGTGCACTGAGCTTGCATAAAATGGCCGCCACTGCCCACCTAACTAACAGACGGATATAAGTTGTTTTTATCTGGCACTGGGCTCAGGGCAGAGTAAAAAGATTGTGCACTGCACCCACACAACTATATCTATGTAGATCGCTGAGTTCAATTGGAGTTCTGATAACAAATTCTGTCCTATTCTCTCCCTCACAGCAGCAGCATCCTCTCCCTACACTACGCACAGCAGAGTGATGTGCAGCGCTACATGACTCCAGCTTATATAGAGGCTGGGTCACATGCTGCACTGGCCAATCACAGCTCTGCAGCCTTTCAAAAAGCGCTAAGAAATCGCCGAACACCGAACCCTAACCCGAACTTTTACTGAAATGTTCGGGTTCGGGTCTGGGGTCTAAAAATCCTAAAGTTCGGTACGAACCCGAACTTTACAGTTCGGGTTCGCTCAACCCTAATCGTGGACGTCACGGGGACGTGCGATCAGGCAGAAGTTATCTAGAGTCAACAAAACGGTAGCAGGGCCTCTCCTGTATAACGTTTCTTCATCCAAAATACCGCAGTGACATTCCCTGTAATTTTTTGTTACTCATTCCAATAACAGACCATCTTTTTAAGAGTCCTGTATTGTTATTTATCGTCACTACTTCCACGAGTCGGGAGTGTGTGATTTGTGCGCCATCCGCTTGCCTTCCTTGGATGTGGTAGCTGTTTCTCAGGCTCCCTCTCCGGAATCAAACACTGATTCCTCGTTACCCGTAGTTTACAATGGTTTTGAGCTGGCAATTACATTGAAAGTTGATAGGCCAGACATCCGAATGGATCGTCGCCATCACGGGGATGTGCCATCAGCCCCAGGTTAACTAGAGTCACCAAAGCGGTAGCAGGCCACCGCCCATAATGTTTTAGATGTTCAGATCAGCAGGCCCTTGCTCCTAATGTTTTTGAGGGTCACCAACAGGCCATCAATCATAATTTTTAAAGGGTATGTATGATGCTCTCCTTTAGGTGTAACTAAGGGTGTATCGGAGTGCCTCTTCCTTGTAATTTTTGGCAGCACTTGCACTTTATATACAAGTAAATATTCAGGAAAGAATGTTTTCTAACAATTTTTCCTCTAAAATAGATTTTTTATCCCCCTTGGTTTTGTGCGTATTATTGTCATGATGTAAAAGTGGCGTACTATTCGGACAACATAGTGACCAGCACGTCCAAGATGCATCCATACATCCTCCCCATGCTGTTACAGAACCATTTCGGTGGTGTTACCAACAATTTCTGACATTTTCTTATGAACCAGGCACCCTCCCCTCTTCAGAGCAGGGGGTAACTGGTTTAATGCTCGGGTTCTCCCATTGACCTCCATTATACTCGGGTGCTCGGTCGAGCACCCGAATATCACGATGTGTTCGGCCCGAGCACCCGAGCACTACGGTGCTCGATCAACATTATGCATCTTGTTGAACATCTGCCACAATCCCCACTAATCTGTTAGTTTATATATATATATATATATATATATATATATATAATTACTGTGCCTCAGTATTAAAGGGTGGTCTAATATATCGACGCCTGCATCTTCTTGAACTGTTGTGGCCGTTAATCTCTTAGTTTATATATACAATTACTGTGCCTCAGTATTAAAGGGCAGTCTAATATATTGTTGCGCGCATCTTGTTCATCAACTACTGACAAAATCCCTGTTAATCTTTTAATTTATATATAGAATTACCGTGCCTCAGAGTGGTCTAATATATAGCCACGTGTATCTTGTTGAAGTGCTGCGACATTCATAGTTAATCCGTTACATTACTGTACAGTTAATGTGCACTATGGCCAACAGACAGTTGCCTTGGCCCTGCATCTCCCACCCACCTGCACCCCCTCTCCAGCAGTTAGGGCTCGCTTTCTTCTTGTGTTACTCAAGGAATGCCCCATGACCATTTTTCTCTCCTCTTTTAACAGTTCATTGGATTTAACTGCCTGTCATCTGCTGCACCACAATGTACTCTTCATATGTAGTTTCAGCGTGCAAGGTTTAAAGTTGAATATAACTTCAATTATTAGGTAAAATGCATATAGTGGTCAATTGTTGTCCCCATGTTGTCCCTTTATGTTATTCTCACATAAAAGGGGCATTTTCAGAAGATAACAGGCCACAACATCAATAATTTGCATATTGTGCCATGCACCTAACCAGCCAAACCCCATACCAGCAACAGCCCCTGTTTGGCCAACATATTATATGGCAGCTACTAGTTTTTAGGCTCCTGTGGCCATGTTTGGCAATAATCCTGTGGCCATATTTGATCTATCCACTATGTTAGGCCCATCTGATATTAACAGTAATACATGTTTAAAGCAAAATACCATCTGGTTAATAGTATATATTTGTAAAGTTTTTCGATTTTACACCTGGAATATAGAAATCATTCTTTTTTATGCACTGCTTAGGGGGCAAGGTCTTAAAGATGACTGCTCTCATCTTTTGCTGCTGGCTTTACTTGTTCCAAATCATCCTTCAAAGTCTCCATGTCTTAGAAAAGAGAAAAGTCAAGAGATGAAAAGCTGGATGTTCCTGATGACATATCATCAGTTTTAGATGATGTGGAAAAGGAGGAAAAGCAAATGGCAGAAGAAGTGTTCTTACACCTGTAGGGCAGGAGAGTGGTTGCAGTTGAAGCAGTGGGTTACCAACTAGGGGAGAGGTGCTGGTGTGGGGCTTTCTTTTTTTGTCACTCCAGGAATACCCAATGACCGTTTTCCTCTCCTCTTTTAACATTTTGTTGGATCCAATTGCCAGTCACCTGCTGCATCATGAGGTACTCTTCATATGTAGTTTTAGAATGCAAGGGTTAAAGGTAAGTAAAACTTTAATTACTAGCAAAAATGTATATAGTGGTCAACTATTGTCCCCATGTGGCCCCTTTATGTTAATTTCAGGAGATTGCAGGCTACAACAGTAATAATTTGATATTGTGCCACGCACATAACCAGCCAAACCCCATACCAGCAATAGCCCCTGTGTGGTTAACATATTATTTGGTAGCTACTAGTTTTCAGGCTCATGTCCCTTTTTGAAAGTTCTTCATTATTTGTATTGTTTTCAGAGCACATGGTACGAGGCCCATTTTGTTTCTGCATTTTTGTTTTTTCCTCCTAACGATTCCAATAGCCAACTTTTTAAACCCATATGAGGGTCTTTATGGGGGGGGGGGGGTACTATTTAAGAGCACCATTCAATTTGCCATGTCTGTTATTGAATAATGGGGAAAAAATTATTTGTGGGTTTAAATTGAAAAAATAAAAATAAAAAACTACAATACAATTCCACCACGTTTTTTGTTTTTTTTTGCATCACGGCGTTCACTGAAAATGTCATAATGTCCTTATTCTGTGTCTCAATACGACTACCGTGATACCAAACTTGATTTTTTTTTATCTGCTTTAAAAAATTTAAAAAATTGAAAATAAATTTCCATCACAATTTTCTGACAGCCATAACTTTTTTTTATATTTCGGTCTACAGAGCTGTATGTGGGCTTGTTTTTTGCGGCACAAAATTTAGATTTTATTGGAACTATTTCTGTGGTTCGTACGACTTTTTGATAACTATTATTAAATTTGGGGGGGGGTTGACAAAAAAAAAGGCAAATCTTGTGTTTTTAATTTTTTTTACATTATGGCGATCAGCGCACATGAAATTTTTATTAATATTTTAATAGTTCAGATATTTTCTGAACTATTGCTGTCCCCCCTCAATGAGCCCGCTACATACAAAGGAATGCGCTACATGACAAAGTAATTCACTACAAATCAAATTTCTTTGTGAAATTCAGCAAAGCAGCCAAATCAAATTTTTCATAACATCGCTCGTCATTATTTAAGATAAAACAGAGCAATAAAAACTGTATTTTTGTTACAAATAGAGAAGAGCAACTATGTGTAGATTTGGAGAGGAACTGGGGGAAGTGTGAGATGTGTCCACGCAGTGGCTCACAAAGCCAGGTTCAGTCCTTGGGTCTATGACCGAATATAATTATCAGCTTAAATTAAGTTTTTCTGTCCCTATTATTCTTAAAATTTTCTTTAAGGCTTAAAAGGCATCCATAGAGCGTTCTGATCCAGAGAAATGGTGTCCCACAGTTGTATAAGCATTATGCTCTATCTTGTGCCTGTGTAAGTTCATTCTGGATCGCAGTTTCTGTAAGTCTCGTCAGTATAAATTCCTCCATTTGGACACCTTGTATTATGTACATCACATTGGAGGATGCACATAAGAAAGTATAAATGATATTATAAGGTCTGTTGGATGTGGTGGAAATCTCCAACACAATAAAGACAATATACATATGAAGAGGATGAAACTGATTTTATTTTTCTTTTTAAAGGATCAGTTTCCCTATTTTGTCCAATGTACAGAGGGAACAAATGGATGTAGTGATTACCTTGGAGGATTTAAAACAGACAGTGGTATCTATTCTGGTAATTATTTTCCTGGATCAGATGGGATGGATTACCCTTTGAGCTTTATAGGAAGTATAGAGAGATTATCCATTCACATTTATAGGAGGTATTTAATGAATGCATTAAAATTGTCATTAGGACTAGTGTTGATTGAGCACCACAATACTCGGGTGCTCTGGCCAAGCACATCGGGATGCCCGGGTGCTCTACCGAGCACCTGAGAACGAGGCGGACTGACAACTCATGGGGCCCCCGGGCAATAGGAGATTATGGGGCCCCTGTGTCCCCATCCACCCTCAAGCCACACCCACACACAGCCCCACCCACATATCGTGCCGCCCACATCACCTACACTTGGTACAGAATTTATCTTCAATATGTTCAAAATATAAGTTAATTATAGTTAATGGGGCCGGCGGGCATTGTGTCTGCATCCAGCAGTGCCGGATGCAGTAAATTCCGGCAGGCTGTTCTCAGCTGAAACAGCCTGCCAGAATCACTAACGCATATGTGAAGGCAGCCTAATACAGCGCCACATACCTCTTACATCCAGTGACGTATCCTTTTATGTAGATGCTCTCTTTCTTCATCTTCTCCATTCAGACCAGACCACCATGATGATTTCTTTCAGCCATCTCTCATCTCTGCAGAGTTTGACAGACAGACATCTTAGTTTCCTACTTTTCCTCTGACCTTCTCAACATCCCATCATGCACCCCCAATACTGAGATGCTGTGCCCCAATAAACTATACTGTAGAAACAGATAAACCCCCTGAAAATACTAGTTACACACAGATAGTGCCCCCTTCAATCATTATTGGAACACAATGCTCTAAAAAATAACTGCACCCAGCAAATAGTGCCCCTGACACTAATAGTGTAACCATAATGTCCCCCAAAAATAACTGTGCTAAGCTGATACTGTGCCAGGGTGCCCCCAGAGTAATAGTGCTCCTCAAAATCCCAGCAATAGTACTAATTCTGTGCCAGAGTGCACTTAGTAGTAATAGTGCTCCTACAGTGCCCCCAACAGTAATTGTGTCCCAGAAGTAATAATGCTCCCATAGTCCCCCAGTTCTAATAAAGCCCCCTTATAATGTGTGCCAGTACAAAAAATGCCCTGTTGTGTGGCAGTAAAAAAAAAAAAAACTCATCTTAGTGCCCCCAGTAGAGCCAATGTCCACAGAGTGCCCTCATATGAACAAATGACCCGTACTGAGTGCCACTACAAAAAACACTTAGTGCCCCCAGTTGAGCAAAGGTGCCTACAGTGCCCCTATAATTTGTGCCAGTATAAAATACTCCTATATAGTGCCCCCAAAAGATGCCCCCATAGTGCTCCTTCCCCCCCTTCTCCATAGTGCCCCCCATAATGTGCCAGTATATAGGGACCCCAATAGATGCCCGCATAGTGCCCCCCATAATATGCCAGTATATAGGGGCCCCCAATAGATTCCCCATAGTGCTCCTTCCCCCCTTTTCCATAGTGCCCCCCCCCCATAATGTGCCAGTATATAAGTATATAGGGGCCCCCATAATGTGCCAGTATATAGGGGCCCCCAATAGATCCCCCCATAGTGCTCCTCCCCCCTTTTCCACAATGCCCCCCCCATAATGTGCCAGTATATTGGGGCCCCCAATAGATGCCCCATAGTCCCCCCCATAATGTGCCAGTATATAGGGGCCCCCAATAGATGCTCGCATAGTGCTCCTTCCCCTCCCTTCTCCATAGGACCCCACCCCCCTTCTTGCTATACTATACTAAAAATAATTAAAACAATAAACACTTATACTTACCTCCATGACACTCTCAGTGATGCGATGCAGGCCTCTTCCGGCCTGTGTCCTGCACTGTACCGATCAGGCGGTGTGATGACATCATAGCGCCGCCTGCAGCGGCCTCTGATAGGCTGCAGGCGTAGTGCCTGTAGCCTATCAGAGGAACGGGCAAGGGAGACGCCGCTCCCCTGCCCCCCACCGTTCATCTGTACAGATGAATATACACTCACCTAAAGAATTATTAGGAACACCATACTAATATGGTGTTGGACCCCCTTTTGCCTTCAGAACTGCCTTAATTCTACGTGGCATTGATTCAACAAGGTGCTGATAGCATTCTTTAGAAATGTTGGCCCATATTGATAGGATAGCATCTTGCAGTTGATGGAGATTTGAGGGATGCACATCCAGGGCACGAAGCTCCCATTCCACCACATCCCAAAGATGCTCTATTGGGTTGAGATCTGGTGACTGTGGGGGCCATTTTAGTACAGTGAACTCATTGTCATGTTCAAAAAACCAATTTGAAATGATTCGAGCTTTGTGACATGGTGCATTATCCTGCTGGAAGTAGCCATCAGAGGATGGATACATGTTCTCATTTTGTTTACGCCAAATTCGGACGCTACCATTTGAATGTCTCAACAGAAATCGAGACTCATCAGACCAGGCAACATTTTTCCAGTTTTCAACAGTCCAATTTTGGTGAGCTTGTGCAAATTGTAGCCTCTTTTTCCTATTTGTAGTAGAGATGAGTGGTACCCAGTGGGGTCTTCTGCTGTTGTAGCCCATCCACCTCAAGGTTGTGCGTGTTGTGGCTTCACAAATGCTTTGCTGCATACCTCGGTTGTAACGAGTGGTTATTTCAGTCAACGTTGCTCTTCTATCAGCTTGAATCAGTCGGCCCATTCTCCTCTGACCTCTAGCATCCACAAGGCATTTTTGCCCACAGGACTGCCACATACTGGATGTTTTTCCCTTTTCACACCATTCTTTGTAAACCCTAGAAATGGTTGTGCGTGAAAATCCCAGTAACTGAGCAGATTGTGAAATACTCAGACCGGCCCGTCTGGCACCAACAACCATGCCACGCTCAAAATTGCTTAAATCACCTTTCTTTCCCATTCTGACATTCAGTTTGGAGTTCAGGAGATTGTCTTGACCAGGACCACCCCCCTAAATGCATTGAAGCAACTACTATGTGATCGGTTGATTAGATAATTGCATTAATGAGAAATAGAACAGGTGTTCCTAATAATTCTTTAGGTGAGTGTAGACATGAGCGCTTCCACAATGGAAGCACTCATCTCTCCCTGCCGCTGCCACAGCCGCCGAGCCCCCTAGTGGCCGCCGGCCCTCGGTCCATGACAAAGTGCCCGAATGGACAGTCTGCCCCGCCCGAGTATAATGGAAGTCAATGGGAGAACTCGAGCATTGAACCAGGCACCCCCTGCTCTGAAGAGGGGAGGGTGCCTGGTTCATAGGAAAATGTCAGAAATTGATCGAAACACCACCGAAATGGTTTGGGAACAGCATGGGGAGGATGTCTGGATGCATCTTGGACTCCCAGGTTGCTGCTGGGAACGATGTTGTCTGATTAGTACACCACTTTTACAGACTCACAATAATACGCACCAAACTGAAGATAAAATCTATTTTAGAGGAAAAATTGTTAGGAAACATTCTTTCCTGTATATTTACTTGTATATAAAGTGCAAGTTCAGCCCAAAATTTTGTTGATTTTCGGAACTGGGGCCATGATTAAGAGGGACAGCCAGTGGCATCCGTATTGTGCTGGTAGAGGTGAAATTCATGGATGGCCCAAGACGAACCATAGTGAAAGCATTTGCCAAGAATGTTTTAATTAATCAGCAACGAAATTCGGAGGTTCGAAGACGATCCGACAGGCGATCCGGCGGCGTTATTCCCATGACCCGCCGAGCATCTTCCGGGAAACCAAAGTCTTTGGGTTCCGGGAGGAGTATGGTTGCAAATCTGAAACTGAAACTAATTGACGGAAGGGCACTACCAGGAGTGGAGCCTTGGCTTAATTTGACTCAACACGACAAACCTCACCAGGCCCGGACACGAAATGGATTGACAGATTGATAGCTCTTTCTCGATTCTGTGGGTGGTGGTGCATGGCCGTTCTGAGTTGGTGGAGCGATTTGTCTGCTTAATTACGATAACCAACGAAAATCCTCCGTGCTAATTAGTTATGTGATCCTCGGCGATGAGGATTGTGTTGACCAGACTCTTATGAGAGCGTGTCTGCTGCTTAGCTGACCATCGAAAAAATTATGGGAGAGGGCCTGCTACCGCTTGGTTCACTCTAGATAACTTCTGCCTGATCACACGTCCCCGTGATGTTGATGATCCATTTGGATGTCTGCCCAGCGATGGACTGGCCATTGGGAGTACCGGGAGAATCCCGGTGGGCCGATCGAATTATGGGCCGGCCAGGGCCGCCATCAGGGGGCCCTGGCCGCACGACCCCCCTGCACGCACAGTACACTCAGCGGCGGCATCACTACCAGACGGGGGCGGGGCGGTTATCAGCGAGGCCCTGATAGAATGAAGAGAGATGTTAGCCCCGCCCCCGGCTCAGCTGAATAGATGGATGTGAGCCCCGCCTCCTGCTTCGCCCTCCAGCGCAGCTGAATGAATGTGAGCCCCTCCCCTACTGCTGCTCCGCCCCCCGTTTAGCAGAATGGATGGCTGTGAGCACCGCCACCACCCCTCCTGCCGCTCCGCCCCCGCCTGTGCTGAATGGATGGATGTGAGCCACGCCTCTCTTGTTTCCCCGCCCCTCTATTTGCTCCGCCCCCGGCTCTGCTGAATGGATGTATGTGAGCCCCGCCCCTCTATTTGCTCCGCCCCCGGCTCTGATGAATGGATGGATGTGAGCCCCGCCCCTCTATTTGCTCCGCTGAATGGATGTATGTGAGCCCCGCCCCTTTATTTGCTCCGCCCCCGGTGGGCCGGTCAGTGGGCCGGTCTGGCTGAAGTCCAGGGCCACTTTATTGTCCCAGTCCATCCCTGTGTCTGCCCTATCAACTTTCGATGTTCTTTTATGCGCCTAACATGGTTGTAAGACCGTGAACCAGGGAGGGACCCCCAGCGAAGTCACAGACGAGAAAAGCGACACAGACACCAGCTTTTGTGCAAAAACAGAAATTTTACTGAACAGTAGTATTAACAGTATTTCACATACATTTTCAAATACAGTGAAAAACACAAAGTTACATTCCCTTCCTTTGTCCCCAAGCAACACTGTTTTACATGTCCTTAATACTCCCAGCCTAGACACGGGAGTAGCCTTGTAACACAGCAATAACAGAATACACAGGATACCCTATACTCCAGGCTCAGAGTCCCAGTCCAACTGAACAACCCTAATACGGCGGCACACACAGCAGAGCCTGCAAATCGATACTGTGCCGCAGGGTCACGGACCTGACCGATGGCGCACCCGGCAGAGCCTACAAGTCAATACCATGCCGCTGAGTCACTGACCTGAGTATATACTGTATATGCTGGTTGCTCCAAACCGAACAGCAAGTCCCTGCCACAACATGTGATCCTGCAGGACCTGTAACTTTGACCCTCTGTTCTGATCAGCTTCCTGACGCCGATGCTTATCCCTAGGAACAGAATCTGGATCCACACAGTCCTCTCAGACAGCTCACAAAATGGCAGACTGCTTCTTCTCCAGGCTGAGTAACTTCACCTCTTATGGCAGCCCTGACCGTTCCACGGCTCTTCCAGCCTTCCGGGAACCGATCTTCTTTCTCCTGGATGCCATCTGGATCGCTGACAGCCATCAGTCACTTCCAACAGTTACCCTGGCCACTCCAAGTCCCACTGACGCAAGGATGGCAGTGGATGCTGTCTCCCAGCCTCTGCCCAGACATGTCTGCTCAGCTCACCATTTCCTGTTTTTTCCAGCAGCAGCAGCATGAGTCATCCTCTCCACCTCTTATGCATATTCAAATACTTAGGAGTAGCTTAACTATGTGGAGGAAAAGCGGCCTCTAGTGGTAAAACAATGAAACAACAGTCTAGAACTTAAATGGAACAGTATTCATGCAATGAAAGCTGTTTCTTATTCTCACATCAACAGAATTAAAACCCGTTTTTAAGCAATGGTGGTTGTTTCACCCTCTTACATGGCGACTACGGGTAACGGGGAATCTGTGTTCGATTCCGGAGAGGGAGCCTGAGAAATGGCTACCACATGGGACTCACAGACTCCTCCCTCCTCCCATTGCAAGCATGGCCACATGCTGGAGGTAACTGGTGAGTTGTTTGTGAGTCGGCCTTATGCTCCTGTAATTTGCCCACTGGCTCCTGGTATCGCCCATACGGCTCAGGTAGGAGAGTGTAGGGTCCCGGGCTACTTGAGAAACCTTGTCGTGGTGTCCGGGCTTAGACATGTTCTACACCGTAGGACATGTTGACTAATCTCTCAATTTTAAAATCAGTTTGAGGATTTAGTGAGACTGCAGAGTGCACCTGTGTTTGTTATTGTTTTGTTATATTGTTATATTAATTATGACATCCGCACTTGTTACCTTGTGTAGGATGTCTATTGTGGTACTTGTGGTTCGCCGCGGGCATCCTCCATTGTATGCATTTTGCTGGGGATTGCCATTAGCAATGGGCCACAAGTGCAGGATTTGCTCCCCTATATATATGCACAACTGCATGTGGGTTTGAGCACCTCCTGCTAATGCCAACCTGTCTTCTTAGTTTGTATATATAGATTCCTGGTGGTGTATAAACTCCTATTTAAATGTGCCTGTTTTCCATCTACAGGTCACATTTAGGTGCACCTGTGAGGCCTGGGACATATCAGCAAGTCTTGAGTGGGACTCACAGACTCCTCCCTCCTCCCATTGCAAGCATGGCCACATGCTGGAGGTAACTGGTGAGTTGTTTGTGAGTCGGCCTTATGCTCCTGTAATTTGCCCACTGGCTCCTGGTATCGCCCATACGGCTCAGGTAGGAGAGTGTAGGGTCCCGGGCTACTTGAGAAACCTTGTCGTGGTGTCCGGGCTTAGACATGTTCTACACCATAGGACATGTTGACTAATCTCTCAATTTTAAAATCAGTTTGAGGATTTAGTGAGACTGCAGAGTGCACCTGTGTTTGTTATTGTTTTGTTATATTGTTATATTAATTATGACATCCGCACTTGTTACCTTGTGTAGGATGTCTATTGTGGTACTTGTGGTTCGCCGCGGGCATCCTCCATTGTATGCATTTTGCTGGGGATTGCCATTAGCAACGGGCCACAAGTGCAGGATTTGCTCCCCTATATATATGCACAACTGCATGTGGGTTTGAGCACCTCCTGCTAATGCCAACCTGTCTTCTTAGTTTGTATATATAGATTCCTGGAGGTGTATAAACTCCTATTTAAATGTGCCTGTTTTCCATCTACAGGTCACATTTAGGTGCACCTGTGAGGCCTGGGACATATCAGCAAGTCTTGAGTGGGACTCACAGACTCCTCCCTCCTCCCATTGCAAGCATGGCCACATGCTGGAGGTAACTGGTGAGTTGTTTGTGAGTCGGCCTTATGCTCCTGTAATTTGCCCACTGGCTCCTGGTATCACCCATACGGCTCAGGTAGGAGAGTGCAGGGTCCCGGGCTACTTGAGAAACCTTGTCGTGGTGTCCGGGCTTAGACATGTTTTACACCGTAGGACATGTTGACTAATCTCTCAATTTTAAAATCAGTTTGAGGATTTAGTGAGACTGCAGAGTGCACCTGTGTTTGTTATTGTTTTGTTATATTGTTATATTAATTATGACATCGGCACTTGTTACCTTGTGTAGGATGTCTATTGTGGTACTTGTGGTTCGCTGCGGGCATCCTCCATTGTATGCATTTTGCTGGGGATTGCCATTAGCAATGGGCCACAAGTGCAGGATTTGCTCCCCTATATATATGCACAACTGCATGTGGGTTTGAGCACCTCCTGCTAATGCCAACCTGTCTTCTTAGTTTGTATATATAGATTCCTGGAGGTGTATAAACTCCTATTTAAATGTGCCTGTTTTCCATCTACAGGTCACATTTAGGTGCACCTGTGAGGCCTGGGACATATCAGCAAGTCTTGAGTGGGACTCACAGACTCCTCCCTCCTCCCATTGCAAGCATGGCCACATGCTGGAGGTAACTGGTGAGTTGTTTGTGAGTCGGCCTTATGCTCCTGTAATTTGCCCACTGGCTCCTGGTATCGCCCATACGGCTCAGGTAGGAGAGTGCAGGGTCCCGGGCTACTTGAGAAACCTTGTCGTGGTGTCCGGGCTTAGACATGTTCTACACCGTAGGACATGTTGACTAATCTCTCAATTTTAAAATCAGTTTGAGGATTTAGTGAGACTGCAGAGTGCACCTGTGTTTGTTATTGTTTTGTTATATTGTTATATTAATTATGACATCCGCACTTGTTACCTTGTGTAGGATGTCTATTGTGGTACTTGTGGTTCGCCGTGGGCATCCTCCATTGTATGCATTTTGCTGGGGATTGCCATTAGCAACGGGCCACAAGTGCAGGATTTGCTCCCCTATATATATGCACAACTGCATGTGGGTTTGAGCACCTCCTGCTAATGCCAACCTGTCTTCTTAGTTTGCACATCCAAGGAAGGCAAGCGGGGGCGCACAAATTACCCACTCCCGACTCAGGGAGGTAGTGGCAATAAATAACAATACAGGACTCTTAAGAGGCCCTGTTATTGGAATGAGTAATAAAAAATTACAGGGAATGTCACTGGTATTTAGGATGAGGAAACGTTATACAGGAAAGGTACCACAGGTAATGTCACTGTTCGCAGCATTGACGCAAAAAGTACACTGTATGTCACAGATATGCGAGGGCCTGCAGGTGAGCTGACTTTTTCCACAAGTACCTTCTGGTATAGCACCGTTTTGCTTGTCCTCTCCACCAGAGGAATTCGAAATGATAAGTTATCTTTGTAGCAGGGGTCAAAATGGGTGAACAACCAGTAATCCGTGTTGTCTAAAATGCGTATACCGCATGGGTCGCGGAAAAGGCAGCCTAACATGAAGTTAGCCATGTGTGCCAGAGTACCAACAGGCAAGACTTCGCTGTCGTCATGAGGAGGTAAGCTGACCCTGTAAAAGATTGTAGGTGAGGGTCTGCTGTTGAGCTGACCATTTAAAAAAAATTGTGTGGGCGAGGGCCTGCTGCCGAGCTGACCATTTAAGAAATTTTGTGGACAAGGGCCTGCTGCCGAACTAACCATTTAAAAAATTGTGTGGACGAGGGCCTGCTGCTGAGTAGAGATGGCCCAAATAGTTCACCGGCGAATAGTTCCCGGCGAACATAGCTTGTTCACTTATGCGATGTTCGGTCCGCCCCCTATACATCATCATTGAGTAAACTTTGACCCTGTACCTCACAGTCATCAGACACATTCCAGCCAATCAGCAACAGACCCTCCCTCCCAGACCCTCCCACTTCCTGGACAGCATCTATTTTAGATTCATTCGGAATATGCATTCTTAGTGAGAGGAGGGACAGTGCTGCTGCTGATCTAATAGGGAAAGCGTTAGCTAGGGCAGTGTTCTGTGTCCACAGACTCATCTGCGGTAAGGACAGCGTCCTGACAGCACCCCAAAAAGCCCTTTTCAGGGCTGGTATATCAGTCTGCTTTTTTTTTATTTTTATATATATATATATATATATTGCAGTTGCCTGCCCGTGTGTGAGAGGCTGCAGGCTTAGTCACAGACAGTACTGTGTGCACACCATTCATACAGGGTGTGACAGAAAATAGCTCGCAGATAAAAAAAAATTCTATTTAATATTTTTCTGTGATCTAATCACATTTGCAAGCCAGTGTGTGTCAGACCCACACAGACTGTAGTGTGGCCACTGGCTAGTGGCTAGGCCTCCACTTATACCGTTACAGGGTGTCACTCACTCAAATACCTTTCAGATAAAAAAAATTCTATTTAATATTTTTCTGTGATCTAATCAAATTTGCAAGCCCGTGTGTGTCAGGCCCACACAGACTGTATTGTGGCCACTGGCTACTGGTTAGACCTCCACTTATACCGTTACAGGGTGTCACTCACTCACAAATACCTCACAGAAAAAAAAAATTCTATTTAATATTTTTCTGTGATATAATCACAGTTGCAAGCCAGTGTGTGTCAGGCCCACACAGACTGTACTGTGCCCACTGCCCACCACTTATATAGGGTGGCACAGTACCTTGCACGCATAGTAACACTTATCTAATAAAAAATGACAGGCAGAGGCAGGCCACGCCGCAGGGGCCGTCGTGTTCGTGGTGCTGTGATTTTCATTGGCCCTGGAATAATGCCCAGTGATCAGAGGCCACGTACCCTGAACCCAAAAAATTCGGAGAAAATAGTTGACTGGCTTACACAGGACACCCAATCTTCAACAGCTTCCGCTAAGAACCTTGACGCACCATCCTCCTCCAGCTCAGCTTTGGTCACCTGCTCTCAAGTTACCACTGTACCGCCCGCTGCCACCACCACCACTACCACCACAGCCACCACAGCCGCTTCACTTGATCCCTCAGAGGAGTTATTTACACATCAGTTGGATGAAATTAGTGATGCGCAACCATTATTGCCAGAGGATGGAGATAACAGGTATATGTCTCAGTCAGGCAGCATTACACACATGGACGTACAGTGTGATGATGATGATGATGTTGTACCCGCTGCTGCTTCCTTTGCTGAGGTGTCAGATACAAGTGAAGTGGATGATGATGACGATGTGTCCGTGGATGCCACGTGGGTGCCTGCTCGAAGAGAAGAAGAAGAGGGTGAAAGTTCAGAAGGGGAGACAGAGAGAAGGAAGAGACTAGTTGGAAGCAGGGGGAGGTCGTCGCAAGGAGCTAGTGGCACAGTCAGACAGCATGTATCGGCACCCGGGGTCAGCCAGACAGCACGGCAATCAACACATGCTGTTGCCACCACCAGAATGCCGTCATTGCAAAGCTCAGCAGTGTGGAATTTTTTTTGGGTGTCTGCCTCTGACAACAGCAATGCCATTTGCAACCTGTGCCAAAAGAAACTGAGTCGTGGGAAATCCAACACCCACCTAGGTACAACTGCTTTGCGAAGGCACATGATCGCACATCACAAACGCCTATGGGATCAACACATGATGACGAGTAGAAGCAGCACACAAGCTCAAAGCCACCATCCTCCTCCTGGTCCAGCATCTTCAGCCACATCAACCACTGCTGTCCTCCTTGCCCCCTCTCAACCACCCGCCACTCCGCCTCTCACCTTCAGCAGTTCCATCTCATCTGCCCACAGTCAGGTGTCTGTAAAGGAAATGTTTGAGCGTAGGAAGCCAATGTCACAGAGTCACCCCCTTGCCCGGCGTCTGACAGCTGGCTTGACGGAACTCTTAGCCCGCCAGCTTTTACCATACCAGCTGGTGGAGTCTGAGGCCTTCAAAAAATTTGTCGCTATTGGGAGACCACAGTGGAAGGTACCCGGACAATTTTTTTTTTCAGAAAAGGCAATCCCAAACCTCTACTCAGTGATTGAAAAGGAAGTCATGGCATCTCTGGCATACAGTGTTGGGGCAAGGGTCCATCTGACCACTGATACCTGGTCTGCAAAGCACGGTCAGGGCAGGTATATCACCTACACTGCGCATTGGGTCAACCTGCTGATGGCTGACAAGCATGGAATGCGTAGCTCTGCAGCGGAGTTGGTGACACCGCCACGACTTGCAGGCAGGCCTACTGCCACCTCCTCTACTCCTCCTACTCCATCCTCTTCCATAACCTCCTCGGCTGAGTCCTCTTCTGCTGCAGTGTCTGGCTGCACATCAACTGAATCCCCCCGGCTCCCCAGGGGCTATTCCACATCCCGGATACGACAGTGTCACGCTGTCTTGGGGTTGACTTGCCTGAAAGCAGAGAGCCACACCGGACTAGCACTCCTGTCTGCCCTGAACGCACAGGTGGATCAGTGGCTGACCCCGCACCAACTGGAGATCGGCAAAGTGGTGTGTGACAATGGAAGCAATTTGTTGGCGGCATTGAATTTGGGCAAGTTGTCACATGTGCCGTGCATGGCACATGTGTTGAATCTCATTGTACAACGCTTTGTGTCTAAGTACCCAGGCTTACAGGACGTCCTCAAGCAGGCCAGGAAGGTGTGTGGCCATTTCAGGCATTCCTACACGGCCATGGCGCACTTTTCAGACATTCAGCGCCGAAACAACATGCCAGTGAGGCGCTTGATTTGCGACAGCCCGACACGTTGGAATTCAACACTCCTAATGTTCGACCGCCTGCTGCAACAAGAAAAAGCTGTCAACGAGTATTTGCATGACCGGGGTGCTAGGACAGCCTCTGCGGGGCTGGGAATATTTTTGCCACGTTACTGGACGCTCATGCGCAATGCCTGTAGGCTCATGCGTCCTTTTGAGGAGGTGACAAACCTAGTCAGTCGCACCGAAGGCACCATCAGCGACCTCATCCCATTTGTTTTCTTCCTGGAGCGTGCCCTGCGAAGAGTGCTGGATCAGGCTCTAGATGAGCGTGAAGAGGAAGAGGAAGAGTTGTGGTCACCATCACCACCAGAAACAGCCTTGTCATCATCGCTTGCCGGACCTGCGGCAACGCTGCAAGAGGAGTATGAGGAAGAGGAGTCAGAGGAGGAATGTGGCTTTGAGGAGGAGGAAGACCAACCACAGCAGGCATCCCAGGGTGCTCGTTGTTGTCACCTATTTGGGACCCGTGGTGTTGTACGTGGCTGGGGTGAAGAACAGACCGTCAATGACATCAGTGAGGACGAGGAACGGGAAATGAGTAGCTCGGCATCCAACCTTGTGCAAATGGGGTCTTTCATGCTGTCATGTCTGTTGAGGGACCCTCGTATAAAAAGGATGAAGGAGAACGACCTGTACTGGGTGGCCACGCTACTAGACCCCCGGTATAAGCAGAAAGTGGAGGAAATGTTACCAACTTACCGAAAGTCAGAAAGGATGCAGCAGTTCAAAACAAAACTAAAAAATATGCTTTACACAGCTTAGAAGGGGGATGTCACAGCACAACGGGAATCTAACAGGGGAAGAGGTGAAAGCAATCCTCCTCCTACCACGACCACGGCGGCAAGGACAGGATTCTTTACAGATGTGTTGTTGATGGAGGACATGCGGAGCTTTTTCAGTCCTACACATCGCCACAGCCCTTCGGGATCCAGCCTTAGAGAACGACTCGACCGACAGGTAGCAGACTACCTCGCCTTAAATGCAGATATCGACACTCTGAGGAGCAATGAACCCCTTGACTACTGGGTGTGCAGGCTTGACCTGTTGCCTGAGCTATCCCAGTTTGCGATAGAACTTCTGGCCTGCCCCGCTTCAAGTGTCCTGTCAGAAAGGACCTTCAGTGCAGCAGGAGGCATTGTCACTGACAAACTGGGTCAAAAAAAGTGTTGATTACCTCACCTTCATTAAGATGAATGAGGCATGGATCCCGAAGGGACTGACAGTGGGGGATACGTTTGACTAACAAAAGGCCTGATGACATGCCTTGGCCTCAAAATGGTCCCCACGCTGCTGTATTTAATGTCTGCATACAGGATGACTTTCGTGAATTCTCCGCCACCAACTAGGGTTCAAGCCGCAATGTTTTAGTCACCTTTCTGCCTTGAAAACATCAATTTTTCCGGCTGCAGCGGCTGCAACAATAACATTATTTTTCAGGCATGGGTACATGCTTAATTTTTCTGGCCTCTGGTGCTGCACTGTGGCTGCAAAAACAAAACAAACAAAAAAGGCACATACAAGTGTCAATTCCCCTTCGTGATCGTTACCTTGTGGTGAAGGGGCTTGCGTATCACAATGAAGCGATCATCACCTCTATGAGTGTGTTGGCAATGTTGGCACACCCCAGATGATAAGGCCGTTGCTTCATTATGATCAGACCAAAAGCGATCGGCTGGATAATTTTTCATAGAAAAAACATTATTTTATTTTTAAGTTGTATGGGTGGGTTTTTAATACATAAAATAAAAAAATCATAATAAAGTCTCTTAATAGTTTATTAGAAATAATGCAGACAATTTAAAAAATCCCCATCAATTCCAATGCAAAGCAAGTACAAAGCTCAGAACTAAATTATTCCAGGATGTCGTAATGGTTCGTTAATTCGACAATGGTTAATCAATTGGACACGCGTCCCCGGATAGGGGACGTAACAGGGATTAAACTGATAGGAATAGTACTAGTTAAGACACCACTCATATAGGGTGTCACAGCACATTGCTCCGTGCACGCGCATTGCCCCAACTTCAGAGTAAGAGGACCGACCAAGCTGCTTTTTCCATCTCCCGGTTCCTAAAATCAATTCAGTTTGGTGTATCAGAGTTTGGTCTGTCACTGTGAAGGCAGTCGAAGGTACCCGGCCTAAATTTTTTTTCACAAAAGGCAATCCCACCCTTATATGGGACGTAACAGGGATTAAACTAATGAGAATAGTACTACAGAAAATAGCACTCATATCGGGTGTGGCAGTAAATTGCACGGCGCAGACGCAGTGATCGTGGCGTGGATTCAAACAAAGGGGAGGGAGCCAGCTTTTTTTAACCATCTCCCCGTTCGAAAAATCAATTTAATAAATGGACTCCAGATTGGGGACGTAACAGGGATTAAACTGATGAGAAGAGAGAACTACAGAAAATAGCACTCATATCGAGTGGGACAGTAAATTGCACAGCGCAGACGCAGTGACCGTGGCGTGGATTCAAAGAAAGGGGAGGGAGCCAGCGTTTTTTTTAAACATCTCCCCGTTCGAAAAATCAATTTAATAAATGGACCCCAGATTGGGGACGTAACAGGGATTAAACTGATGAAAAGAGAGAACTACAGAAAATACCACTCATATCGGGTGGGACAGTAAATTGCACGGCACAGACGCAGTGACCGTGGATTCAAACAAAGGGGAGGGAGCCAGCGTTTTTTTAACCATCTCCCCGTTCGAAAAATCAATTCAATTCACCTTTCCGGGACCCTTGGTGTTGTACTTGGCTGGGTGGAGGAAGAAACCTTCAATGACATCAACGGAACATGGCTAGCTTGGTATCTAACCTTGTACAAATGGGGAGTTTGCGTTTGGTCAAATGGACTGTTTGCGGTTGTTTGCGGTGCATTAAAAGGGGAGTTTGGTCTGTCAATGTCTGTGAAGCGGGCGTAACCCTTACACTACCTGATCGATACAACATCATACCTGATCGTATACACACACTGGATGTCTTAAACCACGTTGTTCAAAAAAAAATTGGATTGTTAGGTGATTTATGCCCTTTATAGATTAAAATCCAACTCTGCGTCAACTATGTAATTTTCCATGGGAGTTTTGCCATGGATCGCCCTCCGGCATACCACAGTCCAGGTGTTAGTCCCCTTGAAACAATTTTTCCATCACTACTGTGGCTAGAAAGAGTCCCTGTGGGTTTTAAAATTCGCCTGCCTATTGAAGTCTATGGCGGTTCGCCCGTTCGCAAACATTTGCAGAAATTCGCATTCGCCGCTCGCGAACAGAAAATTTTATGTTCGCGACATCTCTACTGCTGAGCTGACCATCTAAAAAAATGTTGTGGATGAGGACCTGCTTCTGAGCTGAGCATTTAAAAACTTTTGTGAATGAGGGCCTGCTGCCGAGCTGACCATTTAAAAAAATTTGTGGACGAGAGTCTGGTCCCTTATCCCCTGCCACAGCTCTGCGGTGGTGTGCTGTTTGTCACCTAAGCAAATAAGTTTCAGTACGGCCTGTTGCAGCTTCCTCACTGCAGTGCTACACTGCTTCCAGCTATTGACCGATGGCTGACTGGTGCTGCAAGATGATAATTCAGAGGTGGAAGTGGAGGAGAAGGCGGAGGAGGAAAAGGGGGGGTTACAGCCACTAACGTAGGTGGCAGCGGAAACCCTGATGGAAGTAGGGCATGCAATCCTTGGCGTCGGTAGCACCGGTGCCATCCCAGGGTACGACTCGCTCCCAGCCTCCACAACGTTCACCCAGTGTGCCGTCAGGGAAATGTAGCGTTCCTGTCCAAAAGCGCTTGTAATGTAGCTGCCACCACCGCCTAATAAAAAATTGCACTAAATGAATGTCGCTGATATTTCGGATACGCAAACATTATACAGGAGATGTAGCGCAGCTAATGTCACTGTCCGCAGTGGACACCGACACTGGATGTCACAGATTTTTTTAGGGACACTTTAAACAGGAGATGTGGCGCAGATAATTTTACTGTCTGTAGAAAATTTTTAGAAGCGCACAATTTACACAGCAGATTTGGGGCTGGCAAGGTCACTGTCAGAAGAGGACACCGTCTATTGAAAAGTAAAATTTGATGTCACAGAAATTTTTTACAAGCGCACACGTTACACAGCAGATGTGGGCCTGGTAAGGTCACTGTCAGAAGCGGACACCATCTACGGAAAAAATGCACTGGATGTCACTGACATTTTAGGGATGCACACACTTTACACAGGAGATGTGGTGTGAATAATTTAACTGTCCCCAGAGGCCTATTACACGGTATTTTGCGCAGGATGCGCTAAAAATATATATTGCTGCTGTCGCACACAATAGTCCTTAAAAGGACTTTTAGGTCTCTAAAAAGTTTTTGGTATAAAAATCTTCCTATTACACTCCCTACACTGTCTGTCCTTTCCTATGCACTGCTCTCCCTAAAACTGAGCAATTTAGCGCAGGTTGAGCTACAAACATATATTGCTGGTGTCACACACAATAGTCCGTACAAGAACTTTTGGGTCTCTGAAATGTTTTTGTACCAAAAAAATATTCAATTACACTCCCTACACTCTCTGTCCCTTCCTATGCTCAGTTCTCCCTGGCTTCAAATGAGCACCCGATGACGCGTTTTGGCCAGCCAATCACTGTAATGCCAGTAGCCAACATGGCTACTTACCTGCACGTTTATTGGCTGCTTAGCAGCTGCAAAACGTGCTGGGAGGAGACTCAAGCATTGCGCTTGAGCACATGCGGTACTCGGACGAGTACCGCCATGTGCCGAGCATAGCGATGCTTGAGCCAAACTGGTATTCGGCTGAGCATGCTCGCTCAACACTAATTAGGACTCCATCTATGTTGGAAGCCATAAATGTTTTAATTTTTATAAAAAGGAAAGATGTTCTTGAGATATAATCATATAGACCTATGATGTTACTTAAAGGGGTTGTGCAGGTGTTTAATATTGATGACCTATCATCAGGATAGGTCACCAATATCTTATCGTCAGGGGTCCAACACCTGGCACCCCCGCCGATCAGCTGTTTAAAGAGGAGTTGGTGCTCCATGTGAACGCTGCCTCCTCTTCATTCCACTATGCGTCTCCCTTGTAATGGCAGCATAGTGTAATGACAAGTACTCATTTCATTCAAGTGAATTGAGCGAGTACTTGTGATTGAACTGCACTTCTTAGTTAACGGGCAGTGTAACTCCTTTAATACAGCTATAAAAATTATTGCCAAGGCATTGCCTGGTAGATTGAAATGCAACATTGTATCCACTGTTCACTTTGATCAGAATGGGTTTTGTAGCTAATAGCAGTTCAGTCTTAAATTTGCGTAGGTTATTTTCCAGTTTTCAGTGGGGGAAGTGTGGGCTCTGCTCCATCATGTCCTTGGATGCCACTAAAGCGCTTGACAGGGTACAGAGGAGCTTCCTATGGAAAATAAAGAAGAAATATGGTACATGGAAAAAATGCATGTATTGAGTCCTTAGACAAAAAGTGGGGAGAGGGAGAACAGATGATAACTATGGACAAGTATACTTGCCCTTGCTTATGATATGTCATCTGGTATATCCTAAGGAAACGGATACTGCTAGGGTTGAGCGAACCCGAACTGTAAAGTTCAGGTTCGTACCGAACTTTAGGATTCTGGGACCCCGGACCCGAACCCGAACCCGAACATTTCCGTAAAAGTTTGGGTTCAGTGTTCGGCGCTTTCTTGGTGCTTTTTGAAAGGCTGCACAGCAGCCAATCAACAAGCGTCATACTACTTGCCCCAAGAGGCCATCATAGCCATGCCTACTAATGGCATGGCTTTGATTGGCCAGAGCAGCATGTGACCCAGGCTCTATATAAGCTTGAGTCACGTAGCGCTGCACATCACTCTGCTGTTACAAGTGTGGGGAGAGGATGCTGCTGGACTTGTAATTTCAGGGAGAGCTTAGAGAATCTAACTCAGCGATCTACAGACAAATAGTTGTGTGGGTGCAGGGCACTATCGTTTTACCCTGCGCTGAGCTCATTGACCCAAAAATACTAACTTTTAGAATTCTGTTAGTTAGGTGGGTGGCGGCGGTGGCCATTTTATGCATGCTCAGTGCACCAGCACTGCATCTGAGCTTTTGGGACATTGCAAATCACAATTTTTTTTGGGCAAACTACAACATCTGTATTTATGGTCAGGGCTAGGACAACGTCGGCGTACGCAGAGAAACCTGCCCTGAACATAGTGGCTGAATTGTGCCGGAAGCCACGGGCGCGGGTACACTAGTGAAAAAAGGGGGCATACCTGATGGAAGCTGAGAAAAGGGGCGGGAGGGAGGGGCGGGAGGCTCGGGCGCCTGGCTGAGCGGTAGGTAGGGAAATAAGTAGCCAGACGCCCCTCCCACAAATGCAGGCTGGTAACAGCCTTACTATTTATGGTCAGGGCTAGGACAACGTCGGCGTACGCAGAGAAACCTGCCCTGAACATAGCAGCTGAATTGTGCCGGGAGCCACGGGCGCGGGTACACCAGTGAAAAAAGGGGGCAAAAAACAATAGTTAGGTACAACACTTTATTACAAAATTACAAAGCCAGTGAACGAAAGGCACGAGATATCTTTACTTGAGGATTGGGTATACAGGGAGTGCAGAATTATTAGGCAAGTTGTATTTTTGAGGATTAATTTTATTATTGAACAACAACCATGTTCTCAATGAACCCAAAAAACTCATTAATATCAAAGCTGAATATTTTTGGAAGTAGTTTTTAGTTTGTTTTTAGTTTTAGCTATTTTAGGGGGATATCTGTGTGTGCAGGTGACTATTACTGTGCATAATTATTAGGCAACTTAACAAAAAACAAATATATACCCATTTCAATTATTTATTTTTACCAGTGAAACCAATATAACATCTCAACATTCACAAATATACATTTCTGACATTCAAAAACAAAACAAAAACAAATCAGTGACCAATATAGCCACCTTTCTTTGCAAGGACACTCAAAAGCCTGCCATCCATGGATTCTGTCAGTGTTTTGATCTGTTCACCATCAACATTGCATGCAGCAGCAACCACAGCCTCCCAGACACTGTTCAGAGAGGTGTACTGTTTTCCCTCCTTGTAAATCTCACATTTGATGATGGACCACAGGTTCTCAATGGGGTTCAGATCAGGTGAACAAGGAGGCCATGTCATTAGATTTTCTTCTTTTATACCCTTTCTTGCCAGCCACGCTGTGGAGTACTTGGACGCGTGTGATGGAGCATTGTCCTGCATGAAAATCATGTTTTTCTTGAAGGATGCAGACTTCTTCCTGTACCACTGCTTGAAGAAGGTGTCTTCCAGAAACTGGCAGTAGGACTGGGAGTTGAGCTTGACTCCATCCTCAACCCGAAAAGGCCCCACAAGCTCATCTTTGATGATACCAGCCCAAACCAGTACTCCACCTCCACCTTGCTGGCGTCTGAGTCGGACTGGAGCTCTCTGCCCTTTACCAATCCAGCCACGGGCCCATCCATCTGGCCCATCAAGACTCACTCTCATTTCATCAGTCCATAAAACCTTAGAAAAATCAGTCTTGACGTTTCAGCTTGTGTGTCTTGTTCAGTGGTGGTCGTCTTTCAGCCTTTCTTACCTTGGCCATGTCTCTGAGTATTGCACACCTTGTGCTTTTGGGCACTCCAGTGATGTTGCAGCTTTGAAATATGGCCAAACTGGTGGCAAGTGGCATCTTGGCAGCTGCAAGCTTGACTTTTCTCAGTTCATGGGCAGTTATTTTGCGCCTTGGTTTTTCCACACGCTTCTTGCGACCCTGTTGACTATTTTGAATGAAACGCTTGATTGTTCGATGATCACGCTTCAGAAGCTTTGCAATTTTAAGAGTGCTGCATCCCTCTGCAAGATATCTCACTATTTTTTACTTTTATGAGCCTGTCAAGTCCTTCTTTTGACCCATTTTGCCAAAGGAAAGGAAGTTGCCTAATAATTATGCACACCTGATATAGGGTGTTGATGTCATTAGACCACACCCCTTCTCATTACAGAGATGCACATCACCTAATATGCTTAATTGGTAGTAGGCTTTCGAGCCTATACAGCTTGGAGTAAGACAACATGCATAAAGAGGATGATGTGGTCAAAATACTCATTTGCCTAATAATTCTGCACGCAGTGTATACCTGGTAAAGCAGGAGGACCGCCACCGCCCCATGGACCGAATGACATGGGCTGGCACCTGATGCCGAGAAGTAGCGGAGGCCGCCCCTATGCGGAACGAATGCCCCGAAATTACCTTGGGGTCATAACCTAGACCCTGGGCGAGGGCACGGATATAAGATATGAACTGAGAGGTGCTGAGAGGCTTGCCTGCATGCGGCAGGAGCGGGCTATCTGGCAATGAACCTCGGATAAGCGCTAGCAGTTGATGCAGCACTTGAACTGGGCACCAATTGTTCGAGGTTGGGTAGAATTTAACCTCAGAGGGGGGACCCGTCTGATTGGTTTTGGTGGAGGGTAGCAGGAGAGTGTAATGGCCCTGGCCCCATGACAGATGTTGCTTCAAAGGATGGTTTTGACGATTTGGACCGGCCAGAACCTCTCCGGGCCGGAGGAACCCATAAAAGGTGAGATACATGGCCGCTTTCAGAATCAGGCTAGTGGAGGGCCCAAAAGGATTACCATCCAATGACGAGGAGAGATCCCTGAACAATTTGCTGGACACTGGTTGCCTATGGCTCACAGACCCCTTCCTCTCCTTTTGAATACCCCGAAGGGTGGCTTTAATAGCTTGAATGGAAAAAAAGGACCTGTGATGAGGAGTGGCCAGCATAGCGTGATGTTGTAGACCGGCTAAATAAAGTCTGATGGTACTTTATGACAGAGAGAGATGTGAGTGACAATAGGCCAAGAAGGCCATGATGTAGGAGGTTTCGGAGTGTTGACCCCTCGGATGACTCTTAGAGAATTTATCAAAAGCTCTTAAGCCGGCCTGATAATTCCTCGCCGTATTGCGCGACAATGATTTTGCGACCAGACCCTTGGCCTCCTCTAAGAGCGAATCTAATCCAGAACGAGAGTGCTGAATTGGGGCACCGGCGTGCCTGACTGATCCGCGTCGGGCATTTCCTGAAAGAAAATCGCAAAATTAGCACGGGAAAGAGCGTCCGCGGCCCTATTCTGTTCGCCTGAAATGTGTACGCAACGCATGTGGAAATTGTGGTGGAGGGATAACCACACTAACTTGCGCAACAAGGCCATGATCCTGGGGGACTGGGCCCTGCCCTTGTTGACAATGTCCATCAAGGTCTGACTATCCGTAATGAACGTCACAGAAGTGTTAGACCAATGGTGACACCAGACCTGAGCAGCCGCCACGATGGGATACAGTTCCAAAAGGGGGGAGGATTTTAGAGCTGCTGAGTCTGAGGCTAATTCTGGCGGCCATCCTGCCGCTAGCCAATGAGACCTGAAAATGGCAGCGAACCCGGAGGAACCGGCGGCGTCGGAGAAAACCATGGGGGAAGAGGAATCCCACTGCGGAATGAACAAAGAAATGCCATTCCAGTCAGAGAGAAAACTGATCCACATGTCAAGATCTGCAATGGCCTGGCTGTCCAGATGGACGACAGAATCCTGCTCTGGGGCAGAGGGCAGGAGACATAACCTGGAAAGGAAGGCCCTGCCTTGAGGCATAATTCTAGAGACGAAGTTAAGCATCCCCAGCAAGGATTGGAGCTCCGCCCTGGTCAGAGAGTGAGACTGAACCGCCCGGGAAATGGCTGAGCGGATCCTGAGCAACTTCTCGCTGGGGAGGCTAGCCTCCATTCTGACGGTATCTAATATGATGCCCAGGAAGGTGACCTTGGTGGCCGGACCCTCAGTCTTGGCCGTAGCCACGGGAACCTGGAGACGAGAAAAAATATCCAGGAGTGAATGGGGAATGGAAGGGGCCTGACTGGGCCTTTCAATGAGAAGAAAGTCGTCCAAGTAGTGGACGACCATGGATAAGCCACCGTGATGGATGAGAATCCAGTGCAGGGCTTTGGCAAGTTGTTCAAAAAGCCAAGGGCTGCTCTTGGACCCAAAAGTAAGCCGGTTGGCAAAGTAAAATTTATCTGCCCACTTGATGCCGTAGTACTTCCAAAGCTGCGGATGTATTGGAAGCAGCTTGAAAGCATCGGCAATATCTACCTTGGCCAGCCAAGCCCCGACACCTGCTTGTAGAATATACTAGATGGCCTCATCAACTGAAGAATACTGCATGGAATATTCCTCAGAGGGAATGAGTGAGTTGAGACTGGGAATGGAGGACATATGAGGCGCGGAGAGGTCATAAATGAGATGTTTTTTATTGGACGATAGTTTTGTGACAAGGCCGATAGGATTGATGCGCCACGACTGGAACGGAATCTTTAGGAAGGGACCAATGACGAACCCCTTGTCGACCTCTGCTTGAATGAGGGTGGTCACCGCCTCAGGGTCACTGGAGGCGGATAGCAGAGGCGGATAGCAGGCGGACAGCAGCCCTGGGGGCGCGTGACAAGGCCGGTGTGGAACCCTTCTCTGCACCCATCCAACAAGAAGGCGACAATGGGACGGTCTGCGTGGCCCTGCAGGAGTGCAGCCAGTAACTCCAAGTTGAGGTCGGCTAGTCAGGAGTCCCTGGCTGTCTTCCTGGGACAGGAAGGACGGGGGTGAGCCCGAAAACAAAGAGAGCAAATGTGCAGTGCTCGGCACGCATTGAAGGCACAGCCCTTGGCATTGAAATTGTTGCACACCTGGCTACTACCGAGGTACACAATTGGCCTGCCCAGTTTATCTAAAGAAGAGGAAGACCTGGAGGACCCGGAAGGACCTGGCGTGGGCGCTGATTGCGGATCTTGCACCGGATTAGGGCACCATTCCGTAGAATGAAAAATGGATTGGCAGATAGCACACAGAGGAGCCTTCAGACCCGCAAAGTGTCGGCAGAATAACTCCATGTCCAAGTCTGCCCAGTGCGACATGAACTGAAATTGATTCAGGGCCGCGGCGGCTTTGGCAGAAAACGCACGATGATAGTCGTAAAATGCCGAGCCGCCGTACTTGTGCCCCAAATCCGCAATCCGGTACAAGTGGGTATCTAACTCTTCCCTGCGATTAGGCTGAGCGGAGCACATCACGTCTATTTAGCCGAGCATCCTTGGCCTTCAAAACCACGGAAACCTCTCCGCAGTTAATCACTCGGTTCTCGGAAATATCCTGGGAGGCAATCAAAATGGATGCCAAATTTACGTCCTTGCCTGCCAGGATATCCTACTTAATATGCTCTGGAACAAAATGGGAAGGAGCAATTTGGGGGGTGGCAGAAGGCCTACCTGCAACGTCCTGAGGAATGGCAGGAATGACTGCCGAACCTGGATATTGCGGTGAGGCTGCTGGCCTGGTTTCTAAAACCGCTACCCTAGTCTGAATGTCCGTGACCGAGCTAGCGAGTCTGGCGATGGACGAATGGATCTGAGCTAGTGCCAGCCGGATGGAGTCGTTATTGGACTGCTCAGCTGTCGAACCCGGAGTAGTCATCAGGAGACGATATAATTCGGCCTGGCGGGCAGTCGCGGGATGCCGAATCCCCCTGCGATTGAGCTCGGCAATCAACTTTGGCACTGTCCAATTCCTTAAAGATGTGCTGCTATTATGCCCCGAGATGGACGATCCTTGCATGGAGAGGTTGTCATCCATATCGGACATGTGAGACATGTTGACCTTACGGGATACGAACGGATTTGGAAACACGGCTCCAAAAACCCCAATCGCTTAAATGGAACTAATGAAAAAGAACGGACTTGAGTATCGAACTGACGGTTAACCCCGCCCCAGTGACCGTCTCTGAGCCGACTTACCTGGAATTGCCTCGAAATTCCTAGACGAAATGAAGGAGAGGAAGGAAAAATAACAACTGCCCAATCTAAAGGAAGGAACAACCGACATCAGAACAGATGTAAAAACCCTGAGAAAACAAAGACAGACACCCTGGGCGATCCAGGAACATTGACAACCTGGGCGATCCAGGAACATTGACAACCTGGGCGATCCAGGAACATTGACAACCTGGGCGATCCAGGAACCTTGACAACCTGGGCGATCCAGGAACCTTGACAACCTGGGCGATCCAGGAACCTTGACAACCTGGGCGATCCAGGAACCTTGACAACCTGGGCGATCCAGGAACCTTGACAACCTGGGCGATCCAGGAACATTGACAACCTGGGCGATCCAGGAACACTGACAACCTGGGCGATCCAGGAACACTGACAACCTGGGCGATCCAGGAACACTGACAACCTGGGCGATCCAGGAACACTGACAACCTGGGCGATCCAGGAACACTGACAACCTGGGCGATCCAGGAACACTGACAACCTGGGCGATCCAGGAACCCTGACAACCTGGGCGATCCAGGAACACTGACAACCTGGGCGATCCAGGAACACTGACAACCTGGGCGATCCAGGAACACTGACAACCTGGGCGATCCAGGAACACTGACAACCTGGGCGATCCAGGAACACTGACAACCTGGGCGATCCAGGAGCATTGACAACCTGGGCGTATCCAGGAACATTGACAACCTGGGCGATCCAGGAACATTGACAACCTGGGCGATCCAGGAACCTTGACAACCTGGGCGATCCAGGAACCTTGACAACCTGGGCGATCCAGGAACATTGACAACCTGGGCGATCCAGGAACCTTGACAACCTGGGCGATCCAGGAACCTTGACAACCTGGGCGATCCAGGAACATTGACAACCTGGGCGATCCAGGAACACTGACAACCTGGGCGATCCAGGAACACTGACAACCTGGGCGATCCAGGAACACTGACAACCTGGGCGATCCAGGAACACTGACAACCTGGGCGATCCAGGAACACTGACAACCTGGGCGATCCAGGAACCCTGACAACCTGGGCGATCCAGGAACACTGACAACCTGGGCGATCCAGGAACACTGACAACCTGGGCGATCCAGGAACACTGACAACCTGGGCGATCCAGGAACACTGACAACCTGGGCGATCCAGGAACACTGACAACCTGGGCGATCCAGGAGCATTGACAACCTGGGCGATCCAGGAACATTGACAACCTGGGCGATCCAGGAACATTGACAACCTGGGCGATCCAGGAACACTGACAACCTGGGCGATCCAGGAACACTGACAACCTGGGCGATCCAGGAGCATTGACAACCTGGGCGATCCAGGAACCTTGACAACCTGGGCGATCCAGGAACATTGACAACCTGGGCGATCCAGGAACACTGACAACCTGGGCGATCCAGGAACACTGACAACCTGGGCGATCCAGGAACACTGACAACCTGGGCGATCCAGGAACACTGACAACCTGGGCGATCCAGGAACACTGACAACCTGGGCGATCCAGGAACACTGACAACCTGGGCGATCCAGGAACCCTGACAACCTGGGCGATCCAGGAACACTGACAACCTGGGCGATCCAGGAACACTGACAACCTGGGCGATCCAGGAACACTGACAACCTGGGCGATCCAGGAACACTGACAACCTGGGCGATCCAGGAACCTTGACAACCTGGGCGATCCAGGAACCTTGACAACCTGGGCGATCCAGGAACATTGACAACCTGGGCGATCCAGGAACACTGACAACCTGGGCGATCCAGGAACACTGACAACCTGGGCGATCCAGGAACACTGACAACCTGGGCGATCCAGGAACACTGACAACCTGGGCGATCCAGGAACACTGACACCCTGGGCGATCCAGGAACCCTGACAACCTGGGCGATCCAGGAACACTGACAACCTGGGCGATCCAGGAACACTGACAACCTGGGCGATCCAGGAACACTGACAACCTGGGCGATCCAGGAACACTGACAACCTGGGCGATCCAGGAACACTGACAACCTGGGCGATCCAGGAGCATTGACAACCTGGGCGATCCAGGAACATTGACAACCTGGGCGATCCAGGAACATTGACAACCTGGGCGATCCAGGAACACTGACAACCTGGGCGATCCAGGAACACTGACAACCTGGGCGATCCAGGAGCATTGACAACCTGGGCGATCCAGGAACCTTGACAACCTGGGCGATCCAGGAACATTGACAACCTGGGCGATCCAGGAACACTGACAACCTGGGCGATCCAGGAACACTGACAACCTGGGCGATCCAGGAACACTGACAACCTGGGCGATCCAGGAACACTGACAACCTGGGCGATCCAGGAACACTGACAACCTGGGCGATCCAGGAACACTGACAACCTGGGCGATCCAGGAACCCTGACAACCTGGGCGATCCAGGAACACTGACAACCTGGGCGATCCAGGAACACTGACAACCTGGGCGATCCAGGAACACTGACAACCTGGGCGATCCAGGAACACTGACAACCTGGGCGATCCAGGAGCATTGACAACCTGGGCGATCCAGGAACATTGACAACCTGGGCGATCCAGGAACATTGACAACCTGGGCGATCCAGGAACACTGACAACCTGGGCGATCCAGGAACACTGACAACCTGGGCGATCCAGGAGCATTGACAACCTGGGCGATCCAGGAACATTGACAACCTGGGCGATCCAGGAACATTGACAACCTGGGCGATCCAGGAACACTGACAACCTGGGCGATCCAGGAACACTGACAACATGGGCGATCCAGGAACACTGACAACCTGGGCGATCCAGGAACACTGACAACCTGGGCGATCCAGGAACACTGACAACCTGGGCGATCCAGGAACACTGACAACCTGGGCGATCCAGGAACCTTGACAACCTGGGCGATCCAGGAACATTGACAACCTGGGCGATCCAGGAACATTGACAACCTGGGCGATCCAGGAACATTGACAAGCTGGGCGATCCAGGAACATTGACAACCTGGGCGATCCAGGAACATTGACAACCTGGCCGATCCAGAAACATTGACAACCTGGCCGATCCAGGAATATTGACAACCTGGCCGATCCAGGAACGTGACACCCTGGGTGAACCACAAGGCACTGAAACCCCGGGTGATCCAGGTTGTCAATGTTCCTGGATCGCCCAGGTTGTCAATGTTCCTGGATCGCCCAGGGTGTCTGTCTTTGTTTTCTCAGGGTTTTTACATCTGTTCTGATGTCGGTTGTTCCTTCCTTTAGATTGGGCAGTTGTTATTTTTCCTTCCTCTCCTTCATTTCGTCTAGGAATTTCGAGGCAAACTTGCTTAGCACCCCCAATTTGCGCGGCACGTGACCGGCAGAATAGTGAACCAGGACGCAGCTCCCCGGCCCTGCTGCCGGAATCCAGCGAGCGGGACTAGGCTGGGGGAGAGCGGCACCTGACTTGTACCACCAGGGGGCTCGAGCCCAGACGTGAGGCACAGCTAGGTCGGAGCCAGCTGCGCCTGGATTACCTGGAAGGCTGGAGAGGAGATCGATGGTTCAGACGCCGGCGGTGCGTGTGCGCAGAAACCTGAAGGAAGGTCTCGGGTCAGAGGGGAAGGAACGCGATACCGCAGGAATGCGTGAGGCTCGGGCGCCTGGCTGAGCGGTAGGTAGGGGAATAAGTAGCCAGATGCCCCTCCCACAAATGCAGGCTGGTAACAGCCTTACTATTAGTCAGTGTGCAATTTAAGGTAGAAATAAACCCATCATTTTCTGGGGTTTGAAAAACACACTTTTTTTTTCAAAAAACAGTATTTTCCAGATCTGCAAGTGTTAAATTCAAGTTTAATATATACAGCTTTCATATTCTGTTAGCAAAAAAAAGACTTTTTTGGCAATCTACAACATCTGTATTAGTCAGTGTGCAATTTAAGGTAGAAATACACCCATCATTTTCTGGGGTTTGAAAAACACACTCTTGACAAAAACCACTATTTTCAGGCCTTGCAGCATCAGCACGTGTGAAATTACAGGCTAATATACTGCTGTCAAATTCAGTTTTTAAACAAACACTCATTTGGGCACAAAAATTTAGTTGGCAGCCTTTGATGCAGATGTCATTGTGAGATACACCCTTAATACATTTGGGTTACATTCAGAGATTTTAAATACCGCCATTTGGTGCACCAATATTAAATTCAGGCCTACACTGGTTCAGGCCCTGTGAGATACCCCCTCTACATACAGGGGTTTGAATTAGGCATTTGAAATACAGCCAATTGAAATACAGCCAATTGAAATACAGCCATTTTGTGCAAAGATATATTTACTTCAGGCCAACACTGGTTCAGGGCGTGTGTGATCCCCCCTATACATACAGGGGTTTGAATTAGGCATTTGAAATACAGCCATTTTGGGCAAAGATATATTTACTTCAGGCCTACACTGGTTCAGACCATGTGAGATACTCCCTCTACATACAGGGGTTTGAATCAGGCATTTGAAATACAGCCTTTTTGTGCAAAGATATATTTACTTCAGGCCTACACTGATTCAGGGCGTGTGTGATCCCCCTATACATACAGGGGTTTGAATTAGGCATTTGAAATACAGCCATTTGAAATACAGCCATTTTGTGCAAAGATATATTTACTTCAGGCCTGCAGAGGTTCAGGCCCTCTGAGATACCACCTCTACATACAGGGGTTTGAATTAGGCATTTGAAATTCAGCCATTTGAAATACAGTCATTTTGTGCAAAGATATATTTACTTCAGGCCTACACTGGTTCAGGGCATGTGTGATCCCCCTATAGATACAGGGGTTTGAATTAGGCATTTGAAATACAGCCATTTGAAATACAGCCTTTTTGTGCTAAGAAATCTTTAATTGAGGCCTAGTCTGGTTCAGGCCGTGTGAGATACTCATACACCCTTTACATACTGTTGTTCTTTTCTACTATTAATTAAACACCCATTTGGGGCAAGATCCTAAATTCCAAAAATAGGAGGAGAGCGTTAAATAAGGGACGTGGCCCAGGTCGTGGTGCTGCTGGTGGAGCTCCTGTTGCAGGGAGAGGACATGGTTAATCTGTGCCAGCTACACGCACAAGTGAAACCCCTTCCTCAGGTGCGAGTAGGCGACAAAACCTGCAGCGGTATTTGGTCGGGCCTAATGCTGCTCTACGAATGGTGAGGCCTGAACAAGTACAGGCGATAGTAGATTGGGTTGCTGACAGTGGATCCAGTTCCTTCACATTGTCTCCCACCCAGTCTCCTGCTGAAAGACCACAGTTGGCACCTGCAGCCGATGTCCATCAGTCTTTCACCTCACCCCCTTGCAAATCAGCCAAGCAGTCTGAGCCCCAAGTCATGCAGCAGTTTCTTCTGCTTTTTGATGACTCTGTTAGCAGGGTTTCCCAGGGCCATCCACCTATCCCTGCCCCAGAGGTGGAAGAGATTGAGTGCACCGATGCCCAACCACTTATTTTTCAAGATGAGTACATGGGAGGACCATCGCAGCACATCTCAGATGATGACGAAACACAGGTGCCAACTGCTGGGGCTTTCGAAAGTGTGCAGACCGACAAGGAAGTCAGGGGTGAAGACTGGGTGGAAGATGATGTGGAGGACGATGAGGTCCTCGACCCCACATGGAATCAAGGTCATGCGAGTGACCGAGGTAGTTCGGAGGAAGAGGCGGTGGTTGCACAGAGCCACCAGCACAGCAGAAGAGGGAGCAGTGTGCAAAAGCAAAGCGGTCGTCCTCTAGACAGTACGCCTCCTACTGCCCACCGCAGCAAGGGACCGAGCACATCAAAGACAGCTCCAAGGAGTTCCCTGGCGTGGCAGTTCTTCAGACAATGTGCTGACGACAAGACACGAGTGGTTTGCACGCTGTGCAATCAGAGTCTGAAGCAAGTCATAAACGTTCTCAACCTGAGCACAACCTGCATGTCCAGGCATTTAAGTGCAAAGCATGAGCTGCAGTTGAGTAGACACTTCAAAAACCAAGAAAGATCTCTGGCTCCTCCTGTTTACTCTTCTGCTGCAGTCGCGGCCTCTTCATCCACCTCTGGAGTGACAGTGCCACCTGGCACCCCACAAACAGAGGATCTGCCAGCAACACCAACACCTGGGTCACCAAGCATCTCCACAATGTCACACGGAAGCATTCAGCTCTCCATATCCCAAACGCTGGAGAGGAAGAGGAAGTACCCCCCTACCCACTCGCGATACCTAGCCTTGAATGCCAGCATTTCTAAATTACTTGCCTTTGAAATGCAGTCATTCCGTCTGGTGGAGACGGATAGTTTTAAAGGCCTTATGGCGGTGGCTGTCCCACAGTACGTCGTGCCCAGCCGCCACTACTTTTCAAGGCGAGCCATCCCTTCCCTGCACAACCAAGTAGGGGACAAAATCAGGTGTGCACTGCGCAACGCCATCTGTGGCAAGGTGCACCTGACTATGGATACGTGGACCAGTAAGCACGGTCAGGGCCGTTATATCTCCATAACAGCACACTGGGTAAATGCAGTGGCGGCTGGGCCTAGGGCGGATAGCAGTTTGGCGCATGTCCTTCCACCACCGAGGATTGCAGGGCGCTTCAGTTTGCCTCCTGTTGCTTCCTCCTCCTACTCTGCTTCCTCATCCTCTACCAGCTCCTCATCCAGTCAGCGTAACACCTTCACCACCAACTTTAGCACAGCCAGGGGTAAACGACAGCAGGCAGTTTTAAAACTTATCTGTTTGGGGGACAAACCCCACACCGCGCAGGAGCTGTGGACGGGCCTTGAACAACAGACCGATGAGTGGTTTGTGCCAGTCAGCCTCAAGCCCGGCCCGGGTTGAAATCTCGTAGCTCTGGGACTAGCCGGTTTAACGCACATTCCTTGCCTGGCACATGTGCTGAATTTGGTGGTGCAGAGATACCTTAAAAATTACCCCGACATGTCAAAGCTGCTGCATAAAGTGCGGGCCGTCTGTGCGCGCTTTCGGCGTTCGCACCCTGCTGCTGCTCGCCTGTCAGCGCTGCAGTGTAACTTCGGCCTTCCCGCTCACAGCCTCATATGCGACGTGCCCACCTTGCACATGCTGGCCAGACTGTGCGAGCAGCAGCAGGCGATAGTGGAGTTTCAGCTGCAGCAAGCACGGGTGAGTCGCTCGGCAGAACAGCACCACTTCACCATCAATGACTGGGCCTCCATGCGAGACCTGTGTCCCTTGTTGCGCTGTTTCGAGTACTCCACCAACATGGCCAGTGTCGATAACGCCGTTCTCGGCGTTACTATCCCACTTCTATGCCTTCTTAAAAAAAACGCTCCTGGCGATGATGGAAGAGGATGTGGCACAGGAGGAGGAGGAAGAGGGATCACTTCGTAGGGCTTCCGGCCAGTCATTCCCAAGTGACTTCGAGGGTGGGTTCCTGCACCCACAAACCCAAGGTACACAATTGTCCAGCCAGGGCACAGTTCTGGAGGATGAGGAGGTGGAGGATGAGGAGGAGGAGATGCAGGAGGAGGAACCATGTTCACAGCAGGGTGGCACCCAGACCAGCTCATGGCCATCACTGGTGTGTGGATGGGGGGGATACAGAGGACACAGACGATACACCTCCCACAGAGGACAGCTTTTCGTTGCCTCTGGGCAGCCTGGCACACATAAGCGATTACATGCTGCAGTGTCTCCGCAACGACCGTCGAGTTGCCCACATTCTAACTTGTGCTGATTACTGGGTGGCCACGTTTCTGGATCCCCGTTACAAGGACAATGTACCGTCCTTAATTCCGTCACTGGAGCGTGATCGTAAGATGCGCGAGTACAAGCGCACGCTGGTAGATACGCTGCTGGTGGCATTCCCACTTGACAGCGGGGGCACAATGGAAGCACAAGTCGAAGGCAGAGGAAGAGGTCGCCAACGCAGCTGGGGCACCGCCAGCACCTCAGAAGGCAGGGTTAGCATGGCCGAAATGTGGAAAAGCTTTGTCAGCACGCCACAACAACCAGCACCACCAGCTGATATGGAACGTCTTAGCAGGAGGCAGCATTTCAGCAGCATGGTGGAGCAGTATGTGTGCACACGCCTACACGTACTAAATGACGGGTCTGCCCCCTTCAACTTCTGTGTTTAGCACGGCAGGGGGCATCATCACAGACAAGCGCAGCCGCCTGTCCACAGCCAACGTGGACAAGCTCGCGTTCATTAAAATGAACCAGGTCTGGATCCCACAAGACTTGTCTGTACCTTGTGCAGAATAGACATTTATACCACCATCAAACATACATTCTTGTACTCAAGTCAAGTGCAATGATTCTTTGTTTTATTTATTTTTTCATTTGTCCCAATATTTTGGGGGCTACCTACCCCAATAAAAAAAATTAAAAAAAACATTGTTGGCTACCTCCTCCTCCTCCATTGCTGCCTCCACCTACAACACCACATTCACCGCCTCCTCAACCTCCGACTCCATATCCACCTCCTTTGCAGGTTAATAATTTGTAATTTTTAGTTATTTTATTTTATTTGAAGTTATTTCCCTATCCACATTTGTTTGCAGAGCAGTTGCCATGCTCTTAAAGGGAACCTGTCATCTGGATTTTGTGTATAGAGCTGAGGACATGGGTTGGTAGATGGCCGCTAGCACATCCGCAATACCCAGTCCCCATAGCTCTGTGTGCTTTTATTGTGTAAAGAAATCGATTTGATACATATGCAAATTAACCTGAGATGAGTCCTGTATGTGAGATGAGTCAGCGACAGGACTCATCTCAGGGTAATTTGCATATGTATCAAATTGTTTTTTTTTACACAATAAAAGCACACAGAGCTATGGGGACTGGGTATTGCGGATGTGCTAGCGGCCATCTAGCAACCCATGTCCTCAGCTCTATACACAAAATCCAGGTGACAGGTTCCCTTTAAGCACATTTTCCTGCCTTTTACATCCCTCTAGCCTTTTCAAGGACTATTTTAGAGCCCTAAATTGAAAAAATTCTAATTTTCAATTGTCGGGTGACAGTTTACCATTTTTGGCGTATACAAACCCCTGCTGTGCCTGGGTGACATGGGCCTAAATCTCTCAAAATCCTCTGTTCTAGTGCTGGGTGACATGAACCCCCTTTTGCCGTGAATGAACCCCTGCTGTGCCTGGGTGACAGGGGCCTAAATCTCTCAAAATCGTCTGTTCTATTGCTGGGTGACAAGAACCCACTTTTGCCGTGAATGAACCCCTGCTGTGCCAGGGTGACAGGGGCCTAAATCTCTCAAAATCGTCTGTTCTATTGCTGGGTGACATGAACCCCCTTTTGCCGTGAATGAACCCCTGCTGTGCCAGGGTGACAGGGGCCTAAATCTCTCAAAATCGTCTGTTCTATTGCTGGGTGACAAGAACCCACTTTTGCCGTGAATGAACCCCTGCTGTGCCAGGGTGACAGGGGCCTAAATCTCTCAAAATCGTCTGTTCTATTGCTGGGTGACAAGAACCCCCTTTTGCTGTGAATGAACCCCTGCTGTGCCTGGGTGACAGGGGCCTAAATCTCTCAAAATCCTCTGTTCTATTGCTGGGTGACATGAACCCCCTTTTGCCGTGAATGAACCCCTGCTGTGCCTGGGTGACAGGGGCCTAAATCTCTTAAAATCCTCTGTTCTATTGCTGGGTGACATGAACCCCTTTTGCCATGAATGAACCCCTGCTGTGCCAGGGTGACAGGGGCCTAAATCTCTCAAAATCGTCTGTTCTATTGCTGGGTGACAAGAACCCACTTTTGCCGTGAATGAACCCCTGCTGTGCCTGGGTGACAGGGGCCTAAATCTCTTAAAATCCTCTGTTCTATTGCTGGGTGACATGAACCCCTTTTGCCATGAATGAACCCCTGCTGTGCCTGGGTGATAGGGGCCTAAGGCCTCTTTCACACGGGCATTGCGGGAAAATGTGTGGGCGCGATTTTTCCGCGCGAGTGCAAAACATTGTAATGCGTTTTGCACTCGCGTGAGAAAAATCACGCATGTTTGGTACCCAAACCCGAACTTCTTCACAGAAGTTCGGGCTTGGGTTAGGTGTTTTGTAGATTTTATTATTTTCCCTTATAACATGGTTATAAGGGAAAATAATAGCATTCTGAAAACAGAATGCTTAGTAGGTGATCAATTGAGGGTTAAAAAAAATAAAAAAATTAACTCACCTTCTCCTCTTGTTCGCGGAGTTCCCGGTCTCTACTTTACTTATTTAATGATGAGCTGTTGGCTAAAGGACCTTTGGTGACGTCAGATCACATACTCCAATCACATGGTACATCACCGTGGTGATGGACCATGTGATTGGAGCATGTGATCTGACGTCACCACAGGTCCTAGCCGATAGTTAATCTTTTGAGAAGTAAAAAAGAGACCGGGAACTACGCGAACAAGAGGAGAAGGTGAGTTATTTTTTTTAACCCTCAATTGATCACCTACTAAGCATTCTGTATTCAGAATGCTATTATTTTCCCTTATAACCATGTTATAAGGGAAAATAATACAGTGAATAGACTGTCACCTAGCAACCATGCATGAAAATCGCACCACATCCGCACTTGCTTGCGGATGCTTGCGATTTTCACGCAACCCCATTCACTTCTATGAGGCCTGCGTTGCGTGAAAAACGCAGAATATAGAGCATGCTGCGATTTTCATGCAACGCACAAGTGATGCGTGAAAATCACCGCTCATGTGAACAGCCCCATAGAAATGAATGGGTCGGTATTCAGTGCGGGTGCAATGCGTTCACCTCACGCATCGCACCCACGCGGAATACTCGCCCGTGTGAAAGGGGCCTAAATCTCTCAAAATCGTCTGTTCTATTGCTGGGTGACATGAACCCCCTTTTGCCATGAATGAACCCCTGCTCTGCATTTCTGACAGGGAACTAAATTTAGTGAAAACATCTGTTACTGATCGGAAGATGCGCGACTACAAGCGCACGCTGATGATGGCATTCCCACCTGACAGCGGGGGCACAGTGGAAGCACAAGGCGAAGGCAGAGGAGGAGGAAGAGGTCGCCAACACAGCTGGGGCACCGCCAGCACCTGAGAAGGCAGGGTTAGCATGGCCAAGATGTGGAAAAGCTTTGTCAGCCTTGGAGGTGCTGACCTGCCCTGCAGCCAGACTGTATAGTGTGAACATGTGTTTAGTACGGCAGAGAGCATTATCACAGGCCGCAGCCAATGTGGACAAGCTTACGTTTATTAAAATGAACCAGGCATGGATCCCACAGGACTTGTCCGTACCTTGTGCAGAATAGACATTTATACCAGCCTCAACTATCCACTCTTGTACTCAAGTGCACTTATTCTTTGTTTTATTTTGTTATATATCCCAATATTTTGGGGGATACCCCAATTTAAAAATAAAAAATAACACAAATCAGTGTTGGCTACCTATTCCTCCTTCACCGCCGCTTCCACCTACACTGCCACGTCAACCTACACAGCACCATCCACCAATCCACCGCCTCCTCAACCTCCTACTCCTAGATCCAGATTATTTCCAATTTTTCTGTATTTTATGTTATTTTAAGTCATTTTCCTATCCACATTTGTTTGCAGAACAGTTGCCATTCTCTTAAGCACATTTTTATGCCCTTTGCAGCCCTCTAGCCCTTTCCAGGACTATTTTAGAGCCATTTTAGTGCCCAAAAGTTCGGGTCCCCATTGATTTCAATGGGGTTCGGGTTCGGAGTCAAGTTCGGGTCCCGAACCTGAACTTTTTTTTCAAGTTCGGCCGAACTCGTCGAACCCGAACATCCAGGTGTCCGCTCAACTCTAGATACTACAAAACGTTAATGTTAGGTTACTTTTATGTATGAGAAGTTTGTATTATATGATTTTATTATGCAATAATTTGCTAAAGTGACATGATTAACTGAATCAGTCCTGGCAGCACAATCCCATCTACTGAAAGCATACAAGAATGTGGGGCTTGATTTTGTGTCTTTAGCAGCACTTGGAAGAACTCCAAAACTGATCACTCACTGAATGACCCACTACTTAGTAACTACGATTAGTTGAAAGTGTGCTACAATTGTATCCAGTTTAGGTAGTACAGTACATCAACGTATGTACTGTATGTCCTGAAAGTCAGTACAATCTGCCAGTATAGGTAAAATGTATCAGTCTGGAGTAGCAAATTCCCTTCTGAGATGTTTTAGGACTATATGGGTTTTAAAGACCTTGTCCAGGATTACAAAAACATGGGTGCTTTCTTCCAAAAGCAGCTCCATCATTTCCCTCGAGCCTGAAAAGTGGCATTAAAAAGTCTCAAACTATGTTTTGTCAACTTTTTAACCAAAACTTTTTTTTTTTAATTGTCGCATTTCTGGGATTTTATGCCCCCTCACCACTTTCCTTTAAGGAAACGTGGCAAGGTCGGGGAGGTAGCGCGGTCAGCTGCCCCACAAAATGACCTTGATTTACACCAGTTTTCTGGCACAAGTGAAGCCAAATTCTATGGAAGCTCTGAGCTGTCATGGATTTCTGTTTAGGTGCATGGACTGCAGGAGGATCCTTCGGCAGTGCAGGGGCATATCAAGAAAGTGTCAGTCTTGATAAATCTCCTCCAAAGTGTTTCAAAAATTTACTTACAGTAAACCTTTGATAAGTCATAGGTACATATCAAAAGTTTAGATTGGTGGGAGTCTGAGGTCTGAGATCCCCATCGATCTCTAGAACAAGGAGAGAGAAGCCCTGGTGAGCGCGGTCTCGTCATCGCAGGTCCTTTTGCAGGTCCTGCAGAAAGAAGAAAGAAGAGGATACCAGCTGCGCGATCAAGTGGATGAGGTGAGGTATTTTTTTTATTATTTTTAACCCCTCAGTGGCCATTTTATTTAGCATTCTGTCTTAAGAATGCTATTATTTTCTGTTATAACCATGTTATAACGGAAAATAATAAAGTGAAGTTTGGGTCCCCATTGACTTTAATGGGGTCTGGGTTTGGGGTCAAGTTCGGGTCCCGAACCCAAACTTTGACCTGAAGTTCGGCCAAACCCGGCGAACCTGAACTACCACGGGTTCGCTTATCCCTACACAACACTCCCTGGCAGTCAATTCTTGAGTCGTAGAATTAAAACGTGGCATTCTTCTGATAACATGCGTGGACTCTAGACCTGTAGCCCCCGACTCCAGTCATCAGGGCCCACCTGCCGGTCATGATTTGAGAATATCCCACAGAATGAATACCTGTGGTAAGTCCTGATGACATCACCTGCTCAGTACTAAGTACTGAGCAGGTGGGTCCAGAGGACAGGAGTTGAGGAACCCTGCTGTAGACCATTGCAACAAGTGGTGACACCAGTAAAAAATGGTAGTATGAGGGTTAGATTGTCAGCCTTATATCCTCCTTCCCAATATTTGAATCCAAAATTGTGGAACATTTTAAGCGAAGACACATTTATCTTGGGAGCACCTAGACATACCCCTTTACATGCATATCTGCAAACAATCTGCTGCGTTTTCTTTGTTAAAGGGGTTATCCAATTCTATAAAAAGCCCTCCAATATGCAGGGCCCCCCACACTGAATATGCTTACCTGGGTCCCCCGCACTGCCACTGCTGCTTCTCCCCATGCACGGATGAAAACATCCGGTGTCGGGCAAACGGGGATGGGAACGAGCCTCCCTAGCATAGCGGGTGATGCTAGGGAGGCTCGTCCCCGTCCCCGCCTGCCATTGGTTTCTCCCCCCGACACCTGATGTTTTCATCTGTGCACGGGGAGAAGCAGCAGCGGCAGTGCGGGGACCCAGGTAAGTATATTCAGTGTGGGGGGCCCAGCGTATTGGGGGGCTTTTTATAGTATTGGATAACCCCTTTAAGAACAGAATAAAAAGATAAAAGATTTCCACTGTGAATAAATGCAGTATACTGTATGCTTGGTGACACATCAGAGCCACAACAATTTAGTACACAATCATTTGGATAACCTTGGGCTCTGTAAGATAGTATAAATAGGTCTGGCTGATAAAATAATAAAACTGGTGACTGACAGAGCCAAACCTGTTTGCGGTTAAATCTATCACGTTGAGGTAAATTTAGGAAATACCATACCAGCCTTTTATAATAACGCTGAACATGTTCTAGCATGTACCAAAAGTGCTTATGATACAGATCATAACCTTCAAAGAGTGTAAGGAATAAAACAGCAGTATACAGAATAGACACAAACTGCGCAGTGAAAACTGTGCTCCGTATTTATTATGCATGAGGGACCTCTGGTGGCCATAAGCAAGGTTGCTACCAGTGTGTACAGCAGTTATGCAGTTAAAAAAAGGGGCTGTCCGAGATTTTAAAAAATCTTGGAGTAGCCCTTCAATAGTCTAAAAAAAAAACCTTTTCTTCAGTGCCATTATCTGCAATGCTGGTCTGGTCTCCCTTCCCTGCTTGTTTACTAAGTGCAGTGGGGACATGCCGGGACTATTGCAGGGCTTGATTTTTGGCACCTGCTGACATATATTGGGTTGGATTCTTATCAGCAGGCAAACCTTTCAAGGTCCTGCTATAAAGAGACCTATCTGACATCTCCATCCATGCCACCCATTTGGATTTTCTTCTCTGGATCCACAAGGTTATGGCCTGTCAGATATTTTGTGATTAATATGTGCCTTCAGAGTCAGACTAATTTTGAAAGATTTCAGACTAAAAAAGAGATATTCTTATAGTGCAATGCTCCCTAAATATGTGTGCATACAATGGAGTTGAAACCAGGATTTTGAATGCGGGGAGAATATTGAGCAGTAAACCAAATAAAACATATGGCTAATTACATAATTAAATAGGTTACTGTTTTATACTATACACTCAAGGAAAATCCATTGTTTCCTGTCAAGGGACAATGCTAGAGTCTGGAGAAGTGAGAAAACCACCAGATCTCAGGAGTGACACATTTAACCCTTCAATACCTTGATCACCAGGGATGCTGACATTATCCTAGAGTGGAACACCAACAATGTTCCTGAAGCTGCAAATAAAAATTTATGTATAGGCTGCCAGACAGGAGTATGCTGACTTTTAGCGCAGTGTATTTATGTGTGCAATCAAATTCTCATTGATGCAGGCCCCCTTGTGAGGCTAATAATTATAGTAAAACATTATTTTTCAAAATGGAACTATCAAATATTGTATTTTTATAAATAAAATGTATACCTAAATAAAGATATTAAGTAATTTAACTTATGTGGTGAACACCTTTTAACAAGCCCAAATTTTTTATTTTTTTTTGTGCACCAACTTATATGGTAACAATAAAAGCTATAGGTCATACACCAGAAAAGCAAGCCTCACACAGCTGTGTCAGTTGAAAAAAGGTTATGGCTCTTAGAATATGTAAACAAGTATAAACATAAGAAAAAATATCTACATAAATTTTGTATCTCCATATTCGTATCAACCCAAAGAATAAATAAGCATGTCACTTGAGCCTCTTTCACACGGGCGGGTGCGCCCCGTGGTCGTGCTGCGCAAAATGCGGTCCGCAATACGGCAACGAGGCGCACACGCCCGTGTGAAAGAGCACGTCATGTTTTTGCGGGTGCGTTGCGGGAAAATGCGCGATTTTTCCGCGCGACTGCAAAACATTGTAATGCATTTTGCACGCGCTTGAGAAAAATCGGCATGTTTGGTACCCAAACCCGGACTTCTTCACAGAAGTTTGGGTTTGGGTTAGGCGTTGTGTAGATTGTATTATTTTCTCTTATAACATGGTTATAAGGGAAAATAATAGCATTCTTAATACAGAATGCATAGTACAATAGGGCTGGAGGGGTTAAAAAATAAATAAATAATAATTTAACTCACCTTAATCCACTTGCTCGCGCAGCCCGGCTTCTCTTCTGTCATCTTCTTTGAGGAATAGGACCTTTGATGACGTCACTGCACTCATCACATGGTCTATCACATGATCCATGATGGATCATGTGACGGACCATGTGATGACCGCAGTGACGTCACCACAGGTCCTTTTCCTGTGCACAGCAAAGATGAAGACAGAAGAGAAGCCGGGCTGCGCGAGCATTTTTTTTAACCCCTCCAGCCCTATTGTACTATGCATTCTGTATTAAGAATGCTATTATTTATCCCTTATAACCATGTTATAAGGGAAAATAATAAAGATCGGGTCCCCATCCCGATCGTCTCCTAGCAACCGTGCGTGAAAATTGCATCGCATCCGCACTTGCTTGCGGATGCTTGCGATTTTCACGCAGCCCCATTCACTTCTATGGGGCCTGCGTTGCGTGGAAAACGCACAAAGAGGAGCATGCTGCGATTTTCACGCAACGCACAAGTGATGCGTGAAAATCACCGCTCATGTGCACAGCCCCATAGAAATGAACGGGTCCGGATTCAGTGTGGGTGCAATGCGTTCACCTCACGCATTGCACCCGCGCGGAAATCTCGCCCGTGTGAAAGGGGCCTTATACTGCACAAAAAGAGAATTAAAAGTGGTCAATAAGTAATATAATAAAGTAAAATGGGACCTATGAAAACTACAGGTCGATCCACTAAAAGCAAACCCTCACAGCCCAGTCGAGCAGTCAATGAAAAAATAAAAAGTTATGGCTCACAAAAAAAGTCAGAAACAAAGAAAGAAAAAATAGAGGCAGCGTCTCTAGAGTATTACTGCTGGGTATTAAAGATATTAGGTGTAGTGAACAAGAATGCTCATCTGGTACTGTTGTGAAGAAGTCACAATAGCTTTTCAGGCCTGTAATTAAAGGACTTCAGCCACACGCGAATCTCCCTGCTGCCTTGCTGCTACATCCTTACCCGGTCTGCACAAGCCACAGTGTCCGAGATATAAGTAAGAATATGTAAAAGAGGAAAGAAGAAGGATTTCTCAATCAGCACTGTACAGCGGCAGTTGATCGTCAGGCTGAAGATGTCCTTCGATAGTTCAATGATAATTGACCTGACGAAGGAGGTTTTTAGCCTCAGAAATCCCAGAGTGGCATTACCACCTCTTTTGTACCCCCACTATCTTTGTTGGTGCATCAAGTGTCATCTCATATATATTTATTGACATTTCCTGCAATGTGTGTATGCATTTCCTGATTTAGTGACTGTTAAAGTGTAATGTGCCTGGTTTACCAGCAGGTGGCGGCAATCAGTGCAGAGCTATGTTAGATAGAATGGAACCCTTCTTCCATTCTATTCCCCTCTCTAGAGAGGCAGGAGTTTAGCTAGTGAAAGTCAGTCTAGCACTCCCCTCCTTGGGGAGAGGTTGTGTGCAGTGTCTAGCTTTCCCCCTGCTTGGGGAAGCAGTAGACCCTCGTCCCTCCTGGACGAGCCCTGTCTGTAAGTTCTACATGGCTGCATGTCCCCTCCTGGGCTTGCATTGCCTATATCCAAGCTAAGTGAGCTTGAAGCCAGGAAGAAGTTCCTAGGACTAAAGATAAAGATAACGTAAGAGACAGACTACAGCTAAGCAAAGTTCCAGCAGAAGAGGAAAGTTCCTATTTAACCCAGCTAGCATAGCAGGGCTGAGAAAGCTACAGCATAGCAGAGTTGAGATTGTTGCAGAAGTGTTTGCCTGTCAAAACTAAAGCCAATAACTGCTGATGACCAAGATAAAGTCTGCAAACCGTTTGTATTACCGTTTATCCAAGTAAAGCTGTGTTCAACGTTAATACAAAGTCTGTGATCGATGGGGGTCTGACTTCCGGCACCCCCATCGATCAGCTGTTAGAAGAAGAGGTGACCTCATACAAGTACTGGTTCATCTTCAAGATTAGGCCTCATGCACACGACCGTTGTGTGCATCCGTGGCCGTTGTGCCGTTTTCCGTTTTTTTTCGCGGACCCATTGACTTTCAATGGGTCCGTGGAAAAAACGGAGAATGCACCGTTTGGCAGCCGCATCCGTGAGCCGTGTTTCCTGGCCGTGAAAAAAATATGACCTGTCCTATTTTTTTCACGGCCAACGGTTCACGGACCCATTCAAGTCAATGGGTCCGTGAAAGAACACGGATGCACACAAGATTGGCATCCGTGTCCGTGATCCGTGGCCGTAGGTTAGTTTTTATACAGACGGATCCGAAGATCCGTCTGCATAAAAGCTTTTTCAAAGCTGAGTTTTCACTTCGTGAAAACTCAGAACCGACAGTATATTCTAACACAGAAGCGTTCCCATGGTGATGGGGACGCTTCTAGTTAGAATACACTACAAACTGTGTACAAGACTGCCCCCTGCTGCCTGGCAGCACCCGATCTCTTACAGGGGGCCGTGATCAGCACAATTAACCCCTTCAGGTGCGGCACCTGAAGGGATTAATTGTGCTGATCTGGCCCCCTGTAAGAGATCAGGGCTGCCAGGCAGCAGGGGGCAGACCCTCCCCCCCTCCCCAGTTTGAATATCATTGGTGGCCAGTGCGGCCCCCCCCCCTCCCTCTATTGTAATAATTCGTTGGTGGCACAGTGTGCGCCCCCCATCGGCCCCCCCTCCCTCTATAGCATTAACAACATTGGTGGCCAGTGTGCGGCCTCCCATCTCCCCCCCCCCCCCCCCCCCATCATTGGTGGCAGCGGAGTTCCGATCGGAGTCCCAGTTTAATCGCTGGGGCTCCGATCGGTAACCATGGCAACCGGGACGCTACTACAGTCCTGGTTGCCATGGTTACTTAGCAATAGTACAATAGTAGAAGATTCATACTTACCTGCTGCTGGCTGCTGCTGCGATGTTCGTGTCCGGCCGGGAGCTCCACCTACTGGTAAGTGACAGGGTCTGTGCGGCGCATTGCTAAATGAACTGTCACTTACCAGTAGGTGGAGCTCCCGGCCGGACACGAACATCGCAGCAGCAGCCAGCAGCAGGTAAGTATGAATCTTCTACTATTGTACTATTGCTAAGTAACCATGGCAACCAGGACTGTAGTAGAGTCCCGGTTGCCATGGTTACCGATCGGAGCCCCAGCGATTAAACTGGGACTCCGATCGGAACTCCGCTGCCACCAATGATGGGGTAGGGGGGGGAGATGGGAGGCCGCACACTGGCCACCAATGTTGTTAATGCTATAAAGGGAAGGGGGGCCAATGGGGGGCGCACACTGTGCCACCAACGAATTATTACAATAGAGGGAGGAAGGGGGGGGGGGCGCACACTGTGCCACCAACGATTTATTGCAATAGAGGGAGGAAGGGGGGGGGGCCGCACTGGCCACCAATGATATTCAAACTGGGGAGGGGGGGGGGGGTCTGCCCCCTGCTGCCTGGCAGCCCTGATCTCTTACAGGGGGATATGATAGTACAATTAACCCCTTCAGGTGCGGCACCTGAGGGGTTAATTGTGCTGATCACGGCCCCCTGTAAGAGATCGGATGCTGCTAGGCAGCAGGGGGCAGTCATGTACACAGTTTGTAGTATATTCTAACTAGAAGCGTCCCCATCACCATGGGAACGCCTCTGTGTTAGAATATACTGTCGGAAATGAGGTTTCACGATCTAACTCATATCCGACAGTATATTCTAACATAGAGGCGTTCCCATGGTGATGGGGACGCTTCAAGTTAAAATATACCATCGGATTGGAGAAAACTCCGATCTGATGGTATAAAAGGGACTCCAGACTTTACATTGAAAGTCAATGGGGACGGATCCGTTTGAAATGGCACCATATTGTGTCAACGTCAAACGGATCCGTCCCCATTGACTTGCATTGTAATTCAGGACGGATCCGTTTGGCTCCGCACGGCCAGGCGGACACCAAAACGACTTTTTTTTCATGTCCGTGGATCCTCCAAAAATCAAGGAAGACCCACGGACGAAAAAACGGTCACGGATCACGGGAAAACGGAACCCCGTTTTGCGGACCGCAAAAAAATACGGTCGTGTGCATGAGGCCTTACACTGCACATTGTCACTGAAGTCTCGGCAGCGAGACAATGTGCAGTGTAATCTTGAAGAGAAAGCAGTGCTCCTACGAGCAATGCCTCATCTTCAAAACTGCTGATTGGTGGGTGTGCTGGAAGTCAGACCCCCACTGATCAGATATTGATGACTTATCCTAATTTTTTGGATGATCGACGTGATTGCTGCAGCTATTTTTCCATGACTAACACGGTTTTCTTTTTTAATTATTTTTTCCAGTTAGCCTTTTATACAAATATTAGGTTTATTGTTTGTAAAATAAAATCATACATTTTAAATTGAAAATCATAAATTGAATCTAAATAGAATTTTAGATTTTTATTCACTGTGATTTGAAGGGGTTGTCCGGGATTTTAATTTAAAAAAATGTCTTAACACCTATGTCTTAACACCTATGGGTCCCTGTGACAGCTTTCAGCCATTTATTTACATGCCTGTGTAGGTGTTCCCTGTTTCCTTGCAGTGTCACTGGTATACACTGTGTAGCTGCTCCCTCACAGACCTCAGCTAGCCCCTCTCCACATCACTCTGTAACCTTCCTTCTGTCTCTCCACAGCAGGGAACACAGGAGCTTACAACTGGCTCAGTATGAGCCAAATTACACAATGCCTACAGTGTTCTTATCTCCTCCAGGTCTCTTTATAGTCTGGCGTTCTATCCCCCCCCCTCCTATCAGCCTTATCTCCAGCTCAGCACTGTCCCCTCTCCCCCTTCCATGTATGAGCTCCTTGCACTGTTCTCTCTGCTTCACTCTCCCCCTCTCAGACCTCACTTGCAGGTCTTAGCACAAGTCACTGAGGAGTGACGTGGTGGGATGTGTCTAGAGGCTGTGCAAGCAGAAGGAGATGAGGAGAGGGGAGGGAGTGTACATAGCAGCAGCACTGCCCTGCCTTGCTGAGGTCACATTCACAGGCTGTGCTACACAGTGATGGCCAGTTCGCAGTGTTTGCCAGCGAACACATGCGGGCTGCCATCTTGACTCACAAGTTTGGCGATGCACAGGTAAGCCCTTACCAGGAGGCGGTCTGAAACAAATGCGGTCACCGGGAGCAGGCAGTTCCGAGAACAGCCCCATGAAGGCCCCCCGGCGGCTGTTCTCGGAACTGCCTGCTCCCGGTGATCGCATTTGATTTCAGACCGGCTCACACAACAGGCACAGGTAAAGGCTTACCTGTGCATCGCCTGACTTGAGTCAAGATGGCAGCCCGCATGTGTTTGTTGGTGAACACTGCGAACTGGCCATCACTGGTGCTACACATGAGGGAGAGAGAGCACAGGACTGTACAGTCGTGGCCAAAAGTTTTGAGAATTACATAAATATTGGAAATTGGAAAAGTTGCTGCTTAAGTTTTTATAATAGCAATTTGCATATACTCCAGAATGTTATGAAGAGTGATCAAATGAATTGCCTAGTCCTTCTTTGCCATGAAAATTAACTTAATCCGAAAAAAAACCTTTCCACTGCATTTCATTGCTGTCATTAAAGGACTTGCTGAGATCATTTCAGTAATCGTCTTGTTAACTCAGATGAGAATGTTGACAAGCACAAGGCTGGAGATTATGTCAGGCTGATTGGGTTAAAATGGCAGACTTGACATGTTAAAAGGAGGGTGATGCTTGAAATCATTGTTCTTCTATTGTTAACCATGGTGACCTGCAAAGAAACGCGCGCAGCCATCATTGCGTTGCATAAAAATGGCTTCACAGGCAAGGATATTGTGGCTACTAAGATTGCACCTCAATCAAAAATTTATAGGATCATCAAGAACTTCAAGGAAAGAGGTTCAATTCTTGTTAAGAAGGCTTCAGGTTGTCCAAGAAAGTCCAGCAAGCGCCAGGATCGTCTCCTAAAGAGGATTCAGCTGCGGGATCGGAGTGCCACCAGTGCAGAGCTTGCTCAGGAATGGCAGCAGGCAGGTGTGAGCGCATCTGCACGCACAGTGGGGCGGAGACTTTTGGAAGATGGCCTGGTGTCAAGAAGGGCAGCAAAGAAGCCACTTCTCTCCAAAAAAAACATCAGGGACAAATTGATCTTCTGCAGAAAGTATGGTGAATGGACTGCTGAGGACTGGGGCAAAGTCATATTCTCCGATGAAGCCTCTTTCCGATTGTTTGGGGCATCTGGAAAAAGGCTTGTCCGGAGAAGAAAAGGTGAGCGCTACCATCAGTCCTGTGTCATGCCAACAGTATCCTGAGACCATTCATGTGTGGGGTTGCTTCTCATCCAAGGGAGTGGGCTCACTCACAATTTTGCCCAAAAACACAGCCATGAATAAAGAATGGTACCAAAACACCCTCCAACAGCAACTTCTTCCAACAATCCATCAACAGTTTGGTGAAGAACAATGCATTTTCCAGCACGATGGAGCACCGTGCCATAAGGCAAAAGTGATAACTAAGTGGCTCGGGGACCAAAACGTTGACATTTTTGGTCTATGGCCTGGAAACTCCCCAGATCTTAATCCCATTGAGAACTTGTGGTCAATCCTCAAGAGGCGGGTGGACAAACAAAAACCCACTAATTCTGACAAACTCCAAGAAGTGATTATGAAAGAATGGGTTGCTATCAGTCAGGAATTGGCCCAGAAGTTGATTGAGAGCATGCCCAGTCGAATTGCAGAGGTCCTGAAAAAGAAGGGCCAACACTGCAAATACTGACTCTTTGCATAAATGTCATGTAATTGTCGATAAAAGCCTTTGAAGCGTATGAAGTGCGTGTAATTATATTTCACTACATCACAGAAACAACTGAAACAAAGATCTAAAAGCAGTTTAGCAGCAAGCTTTGTGAAAACTAATATTTGTGTCATTCTCAAAACTTTTGGCCACGACTTTAGATGTGATGTTAGCAAGGAAAATAACAAGGTCACATGACTACTTTGTAAAGAAGCTAAAAGGGAGCAGAAAAGATAATACAATTATACTAGAGGTTTGCTGCTGTGGCAACAGTCTAATTCTGGTAAACCCCTTTAACATTTTGATATATTACATGTGCCAGTTTACAATATTTGTGTGGTGGGTCTGGGGGTAGTTTTCTTTCTTTTTTTTTAACTTTATTTATATATATTTTTATATATATATATATATATATATATATATAAAAATATATTATATTATATTATTTTTTTTTCACTATCTTTCCCCTTAAAGAACAGACCATTATATTTATTCATTTATTTCTTAGGACCTGATTGCTCACTGTAAGCAGAAGCCCAGTGACAGTTCTCACTGCTAGGGCTGTATGGGTCTACTGCGTGAAAGTTTAATATTGTACGTCCCTAGTCGGCAGAGTGATTACAAATTATTACACTGCATAACATTACATTAATAAAATACACGGGAAGCTACATGCATTCACACTATGTGCGGCAAATGTAGGTAGATATAAGGAATCCACATACTTTACCTATGTCAAAATGGAAATTCTTGTTAATTTGCAAGAATTTTCATGGTCTATGTTGTCATATGCTTTGTATCATCTTTGTGTCATCTGTTTTGTATGGTAAAGTGTATTTACAATGCTGGATCCAAAAAGAGGTGTGGATATAATAGTTATTTTGTATTAGAAACTGCACATACAATGTATACAGGAAGAAAATAACCAATGAATAGGCACACCTCTACAATTCATCATTTTCCCATCAAGTCAAAGGAAGTATGACAAACAGACCATACAAAATGCATATGCAATTATTAAAGTAGGAATACTTATTGCACAGGCAGCAATCATTGTCACACTTTTAAAAGGAAGGCGTGGGCGCTACTCTATTCACAAGCCATTCTTAATCCAACATGTCTTCTGTTGATCCCTATTTCGTAGTTGGTATGCATACCTCTTTTCTGATTATAGGTGTATTGGCAAATGTATTCATCCTGATAGTTAATTTCCAAGACTGGTTAAAAACCTATGATTTTAACCCATCCATGCTTATAATCAACACTATTGCCCTCATCAATATCCTTTTTCAAGGAGCAACTACTTTCAATGAGATCTCTTCCTCCATGTTTGTGGAGTTCTACATACAAGGGGTGGCGAAGGCCATGCTAGTCATCTTACCTTCCTTGGCATTCTCAAGCCTTTGGTGTTCCACCTGCTTGTGCTTTTACTATTGCATTAAGATTGTAAATTTCAGTGGTTTTTTCTTTTACAAGCTCAAGGCAAAGATTCATGCACTTGTACCATGGTTGCTTATTATTTCTGTTGCTGTATCATGGTTATTTGGAGTATTAGGCTACTGGGATCTATACATGGACATCAAATCTGCGACTGCTCTTACAGCTCACAATGCAACTTTAACATTTTCTTTCAATCCTGAAAGCAGATGCAAATGTCTGTTTCAGATTTACATGTTCTTTGCTTCCCTTGCGTTTGTTCTAATATTAATCACGGCTGGTTCCGTCCTCACCTCTTTGAGTAAGCATATGATTCAGATGAAGAAAAACAATGAAGGTTCTGGAAATTCAAGAATTCAGTCTCATTTATCAGCGGCTAAAACAGTGACTTCCCTCCTTCTTCTGTATTCGATATTCTATGTGTGCCTTAGTTCATTAATTAATGATGTGAAGAATCGTGGCAGCCTAATGAGTGTCCTTACAATTATTGTAGTTTGCAGTTTCCCAACATTTAACTCGATTGTTTTAATAATGGGGAACCGGAGGTTATCAAACAGCTTAAAGAAACTCTTAGGTAATCCCCCTGGTGCTAATACTGAAGTCACTGTAGCTACCTACTAGAGGGTTTTAACTATATGAAAAAAGATAAACTAAAAGATATTTATATTATGTATGTCATGATTAACCTACATACTGATTGTCTTGATTTGGCTTCACTCTAGCTTATATTTATGCTTTGCTGTGTGATTTCTATAACAAAAAAATCTTTATTTTGTCTGTAGTGCTCTAATTTACTTTTACATTATTCTACTTGAAGCTTATTTGCCTATTTATATTCTCCCCCTATATACTTTTCCTATATACTTTTAAACTTGTTGCATTATGACTTGGTTGCAAAGATAAAACAAAATTATAAATCAAAATGATAAAACAAAGATAAATTAAAATGATAAAACAAAAATTACAAATATTTTACATGGATATTTAAATTTTTCAAATTCATATTCCTTAGCTTTAAAGGATACGTGCCACTTTGAAAATGAAGGGCAATATACAGGCAGTATTAAGATGCTGAACAGATTCATATATAGAAAACTTTCAAATTATTTATTAAAATTGCTGCTCTTTCTGAACTCTGTTACCCAAGTGTGCGATCTTATCAATGATTGACAGCTATCTATGTTATACAAAGTCAAACAAGGAAGGCAGTCAATCACTGATAAGATGGGCCAGATGGCTACCATGCCCAGAATAAGCAGAAATTTAAATAAATAAATTATAAGTACTGCTGTATCATTTTCCATGTACAGTAACTATATATCAATCATTTGCAATTTAAACCTGGTGGCTGGTTCTGATAGTGTGCCACCTTACATTGTGTTCTGCTTCTCAGTAACCATATACTGTACTGGACTATGGACAACTGACCATAAGAAAATATATGTTTGAAAGTTACTTAAACTCAGTTATAATACAAAAGGTCAGAAGACCAAATTAATCCCACCTTTCACAAAAGCATTGATCCCTCTCAGATAATTAGGCCACCTATAGTAGATCCAATTAGCCTAAAAAGCCCTGCGCAACCCACCCAACATGTTTTGTCGACTTGGGGCATCATCAGGGGAAGCGGGTTATAGCGTGAAGACTCCAAGTACACCCACTATAAAAACCTTCAGAGACCTTCTCCCTTTCAATTGCCTGGTGCTGAATTGATAGTCAAATTACCATCCATTCCACAACTGACGGCAATTTTATTATATAATCTAACTCTAATAACTGTTGGTGCATAGATCATCATATTGTTGCCAATTATATACTGTATGGAATGCTGTGACCTAAACATTCACAATTGCGACCTTTGTTACAGTACCTGGATATAACCATTATTATTATTATTATACTGTGCAACATTGTACACAGTACAGGCACAATACTCTCAGTCATCAAGGCTTTCACCCATTCCTAATTTTCTGAGCCCACACAGGCAACATCCCCTCACACTAGCTACTAAAGGCCAACTGACAGTTTTAACAATTCCCAGTTTTTGCACTCTTTTCTTTTTATCTAATACAATAAAGGTTACATTTTAATACAAATAAGGAGAGGGTCCCTAGTGGAATTAATTTGGTCTTCTGACCTTTTGTATTATATATGTTACTTATCCTTAGGACCCTGCTGAGGGGATAATTTACATTGTATACTTAAATCGTAACTGTTATATTTTTTTTATTTGCTAGTTTATTAGAGCTAGGCATGTATACCTGAGTTAGTCTGTCAATGATTGTCAAAAGATATGTAATTACCTTATAATACCAGCTTTCATTAATGTCCTCTGTCCCTTTCCACTGCTCCCTTAAAAGACCGTTGCTATGGCTTGTCTGTCTCTGGCTAAGAAGACAGGAAGACGGAGGGGCGGTCCTTCACACTGCAGGCCTGCATTAGGCTTCAGAGTGAGGAGGCGTGTCTCTCAGTAATCTAATCTGATTGGCTGGCAGGGAGCTGTTGGCTACAGCAAGTGTGTATGTGAAGTGAGGGAAAGCAGTTTTGGCCTCGGAGAACTGGCAGAGGAGCCATCTTGGAAAGGTCCTCATATTGTAAATGTTTAAACAGCTGTAACTAAGGGAAAAACTCAAGGAAAACTGGCATGTGAAGAAACTAAAGATTGCTTTATGCATAATGCTGCTGCAGCAGTAACATATGCTAAAATTGATTTTTTGATGAAGACATGACGGTTACACTTTAAACTCAGTTGATCACAGAGTAGTACAACTGAAGCATTGTTCTGTGTCCTTGTTTTAATGCACTTTCCATTTATTTATTTTTATTTCAAAGTTAATAAAAAATCAGCTGATTACAGAAAAGTGTACCTGATAGTTTGTTCTGTGTCATAGCTATATAGTACTAGACTCTGTCTAACTGACCATCTTTTAAAAAGTGTTTCCTTTTTAATAAAAAAAAAATCATAGACGAGTGTGCCTGACATCTTGCATTGGTCACAACTATATTGTACTGGACCCTGTCCAATTGACCATTTTTTATTGTTTGAAGGTCAATTTAAAAGTTTTTTTATTTATTTTATTTAATTAGTTTGCCCATTAATCTGCTTGTGTGACAAGTATGCTCCTATCTGGTTATGCTGCTGGTGATGTAGTTGCGGTCATACCACCTACTGGATTTCAATTAATTATATTGGGCTGCTCCAATTTTTCTTTGCAGTGACTTTGATACCTCATTGCACTGAAATTGGCTGTGTTTGCACTTTTTGTGGACACTAATGGATAGTGTAATCATGCCATGATGTCGGCCTGCTGTACTGGACTGCATTTTTGTGTGATTTGTCCAAGGCCAATCGCAAAAACTACAGATTCAGTTGGGGGATGCATTTTTGTGAAATTAGTAAAAAATCTAATTAGTTTAGAATTGATTCACTCATCTCTAATAGTGTTGATCTCGAATATTCGAATCTCGAATATTAATCGCGGATATCGGCACTTCGAAACTTCGCGAATATTTAGATAATAGTGCTATATATTCGTAATTTCGAATATTGTAGAATTTTTTTCATCAGTAACCTCACTTCTTGCTTGTGGGCCAATGAGAAGGCTGCAATGTCTTTCTCTGAGCTTAGCAACATCCCTAGCAACCAATAGGAAAGCTGCCTACCCCTTACTATATAAGAACCTCCCCAGCAGCCATTTTCTGCAGTTTTTTAAAGTTCTGAGGTAGACAGCAGTGTCATTGTTATGCTCTGTGCTTTCCACACTACAGTAGATAAATAGTTAGATAGCTGATATATACACTGCTCAAAAAAATAAAGGGAACACAAAAATAACACATCCTAGATCTGAGTTAATTAAATATTCTTCTGAAATACTTTGTTCTTTACATAGTTGAATGTGCTGACAACAAAATCACACAAAAATAAAAAAATGGAAATCTAATTTTTCAACCCATGGAGGTCTGGATTTGGAGTCACACTCAAAATTAAAGTGGAAAAACACACTACAGGCTGATCCAACTTTGATGTAATGTCCTTAAAACAAGTCAAAATGAGGCTCAGTAGTGTGTGTGGCCTCCACGTGCCTGTATGACCTCCCTACAACGCCTGTGCATGCTCCTGATGAGGTGGCGGACGATCTCCTGAGGGATCTCCTCCCAGACCTGGACTAAAGCATCTGCCAACTCCTGGACAGTCTGTGGTGCAACGTGACGTTGGTGGATAGAGCGAGACATGATGTCCCAGATGTGCTCAATTGGATTCAGGTCTGGGGAACGGGCGGGCCAGTCCATAGCATCAATGCCTTCGTCTTACAGGAACTGCTGACACACTCCAGCCACATGAGGTCTAGCATTGTCTTGCATTAGGAGGAACCCAGGGCCAACCGCACCAGCATATGGTCTCACAACGGGTCTGAGGATCTCATCTCGGTACCTAATGGCAGTCAGGCTACCTCTGGCGAGCACATGGAGGGCTGTGCGGCCCTCTAAAGAAATGCCACCCCACACCATTACTGACCCAATGCCAAACCGGTCATGCTGGAGGATGTTGCAGGCAGCAGAACATTCTCCACGGCGTCTCCAGACTCTGTCACGTCTGTCACATGTGCTCAGTGTGAACCTGCTTTCATCTGTGAAGAGCACAGGGCGCCAGTGGCGAATTTGCCAATCTTGGTGTTCTCTGTCAAATGCCAAACGTCCTGCACGGTGTTGGGCTGTAAGCACAACCCCCACCTGTGGACGTCGGGCCCTCATATCACCCTCATGGAGTCTGTTTCTGACCGTTTGAGCAGACACATGCACATTTGTGGCCTGCTAGAGGTCATTTTGCAGGGCTCTGGCAGTGCTCCTCCTGTTCCTCCTTGCACAAAGGCGGAGGTAGCGGTCCTGCTGCTGGGTTGTTGCCCTCCTACGGCCTCCTTCACGTCTCCTGCTGTACTGGCCTGTCTCCTGGTAGCGCCTCCATGCTCTGGACACTACGCTGACAGACACAGCAAACCTTCTTGCCACAGCTCGCATTGATGTGCCATCCTGGATAAGCTGCACTACCTGAGCCACTTGTGTGGGTTGTAGACTCCGTCTCATACTACCACTAGAGTGAAAGCACCACCAGCATTCAAAAGTGACCAAAACATCAGCCAGGAAGCACAGGAACTGAGAAGTGGTCTGTGGTCACCACCTGCAGAAACACTCCTTTATTGGGGGTGTCTTGCTAATTGCCTATAATTTCCACCTGTTGTCTATCCCATTGTCATGCCCTGCTCTGACTATGTGCGGAGATCGGCCAGAATAGCAGCACGTGGTTAGTTTTTGTTTTGTTTTGGAGTCGTGCTGGACCCGCCTCCCATCAGGTGCACTGGGTGGGGTAATTGGTTTAAATATCACTCTAGTCCAGTGTTCTGAGCAGGTTATAGAAATCAGTCTGGCCTTGGAAGCAAGGAAGGAAGGTTGTCTGTTCCAGCACAGAAAAGATAAGTGTGGTTGTGTTTGTGTCATCTTTCCCATCCAGGTTCTGTGCGAGCAGGCTGCTTCTTTTCCCCTTTTCACCATCTCAGGGAATCTAGGGTGTTTTAGCCCAGGCACGAGGACACATCATTCCTACCTTCAAGGTCTGAATGTGGGCTAAGCAGTGCAGGGAGAGAGGTCAGGGTTTAGCTAGGAGGTGACCCTTCCCCTGCTTCTCGCCTAGAGCCTGCTTGTTGGTTTATCTGTGTGTCTGAGTTCCCCGTCCATCGTGACATTATAACCCGCCATACTGTGACTGCCATTACTCAGCGGTTTTGTGATGGCGTCAATTGATGCACTGGTTGACCGCATGCAGGGATTATCCATAGAGGTTGCGGATCTGCGTAGTTTGGGCACACAGTATCAGAATGCTCTGGCATCAGGTGCAGGTCAAACTTGTGTGGAGCCAAAAGTGGGTCTTTTCTCTGCCGCCCGGTTCTCGGACCCTCCGGTCGCTGGAGGAATTTTTTAAGGCCCTGGGATTAATCTACGATGACTCAGATCGGGTCTCGATGGCGGAATCGAGATTACGTAATTTATTTCAGGGTGAACATACTGCAGAGGCTTACTGTGTTGAGTTTAGGAGATGGGCTACCGAATCAGAGTGAAATGATCCCGCGTTATGTAGTCAGTTTTGTCAGGGGTTATCTGAGAGATTGAAAGATGCCCTTGCTTTTCATGAGTACCCAGATTCTTTGGAGAATGCAATGTCTTTAGCAGTACGGTTAGATAGACGTATTAGAGAAAGGTGTAGGGCTTCCTCCGCGCTAGGGATCCCTTCTGTGAGTGGTTTCGTCTCTACTGCTTCCTAGGGTGATGTTACTGGTAGCTCTGGGGTAGCGGAGGAACCCATGCAGCTGGGTCTTGTTTCTTGCCGTTCTGATAGTAGAGACTTTAGGAAATTGCACAAATTGTGTTACTACTGTGGGAGAAGTGGTCATTTTATTTTTGCTTGTCCTTTTGTTAAACCGCAGGTGGAAGAGAAAAAGAAAAAAAAAACTTTCCTGACTCTTAGTGGCGTGAATGGTGTGGTGGAGCAGGCAGGTATGCAAGCTCCCTGCAGTTCCCGTTTTCTCCTTCCAGCTGTGGTGGCGCTAGAGTCAAGAAAGATTTTTGTTGAAGTATTCCTTGATTGTGGTGCTGGGGTAAACCTAATTGATTCTCTTTTTCTTCAAAATCTGGGTCTAAGTACTTGCACTTTAGAAAAAGAGATTTGGGTTTTTGCAATTGATTCTTCCCCTCTTTCTCAAAGGAGTCTTACTCACATTGTTCATGGTATTCACTTAAGGTTGGGTGATTCACATGTTGAGATTATGTCTTGTTTTGTCATGAAGGATTTGCCAGCTCCTATAGTTTTGGGGTTACCATGGTTGACTAAACATAACCCAATTATAGATTGGCAAGCGAGACAAATCATTGGTTGGAGTGAGTTTTGTTCGGATAATTGTCTTGGCACATCTATCGCTGGTGTGTCCACTACGGCTTTACCTCAGTATCTCTCAGATTTTTGCGGATGTCTTTTCGGAGGGTGGGGCTCAGGAATTGCCCCCTCATCGTGACTATGATTGTCCAGTTAATCTCATCCCAGGGGCTAAGTTGCCAAAGTCTCGGCTTTACAACCTTTTTCAACCCGAAAGAGAGGTCATGCCTTTTTGGCAAAAGGTCATATTAGGCCATCTAAGTCTCCGGTGGCAGTAGGCTTGTTCTTTGTAAAAAAAAAAGGATGGATCGCTGAGATCGTGTTTGGATTTCCGGGAATTGAACCGTATTACGGTCCGGGATCCATATCCCCTGCCTTTGATCTCTGACCTTTTTGATCAGATTGTTGCAGCCAAGGTGTTCTCCAAGTTGGATTTCAGAGGGGCCTACAATCTGATCAGAATCAAGGAGGGGGATGAGTGGAAAATGGCCTTCAATACACGCGAGGGTCATTTTGAGAATCTGGTTATGCCTTTTGGGTTGACGAACGCGCCAGCAGTATTTCAGCGATTCGTCAATGACATTTTTCATCATTTGGTGGGGAGATTCATGGTGGTTTATTTGGATGACTTTTTTAATTTACTCTCCTGATCTGAAGACCCATCAGGATCATGTGAGACAGATCTTGCCGATCCTTCGGGAGAATAAATTATATGCTAAATTAGAGTAATGTTTGTTTTCGGTGCAGGAGCTTCCGTTCTTGGGATATCTGCTTTCTGACTCTGGTTTTCGTATGGACCCCGAAAAGGTCCGGGCGGTTCTGGAGTGGGACCGACCAGAGAATCAGAAAGCTTTGATGAGGTTCCTGGGGTTTACTAATTATTATAGAAAATCTATTTCGAACTATTCTACCGTTGTAAGACCTCTCACTGATATGACTAAGAAGGGCGCCGACGTCTGTCTGGTCGGATGAGGCATTGCAGGCCTTTTCGGCTATTAAGGAGCGTTTTGCGTCTGCTCCCATTCTGGTGCAGCCTGATGTGTCTCAGCCATTTGTAGTGGAGGTTGATGCATCTGAAGTGGGAGCAGTGCTGTCGCAGGGGTCCATAATATTGAGAAATTGCATGGTATTCCTTCGGATGTGGTCTCTGATAGGGGCACGCAGTTTGTCTCCAGGCTTTGGAGGGCGTTCTGTTCTCGGCTGGGCATTCAACTTTCGTTCTCTTCGGCTTTTCATCCGCAGTCGAATGGACAGACAGAGCGTACTAATCAAAACCTGGAGACCTACTTGAGATGCTTTGTGGCTGAGAATCAGGAGGACTGGTCCTCATTCTTGTCCCTAGCAGAATTTGCTTTGAATAACCGTAGGCAGGAGTCCACAGGTAAGTCGCCATTTTTTGGTGCATACGGTTTTCATCCTCAGTTTGGTACCTTTTCTGGGACTGGTTCCTCTGGGATGCCAGAGGAGGAGAGATTTTCTTCTGCCTTGTCCTCTATCTGGCGGAGGATCCAAGGGAATTTGGAGAAGATGGGTGAGAGGTATAAGCGAATGGCTGACAAGACGTGTGACTGGTTCGGACCTGTGTGTGGGTGATCTGGTGTGGTTGTCCACTAAAAATATTAAATTGAGAGTGCCATCTTGGAAACTGGGTCCAAGATTTATCGGTCCGTACAAAATATCTGCGGTGATCAATCCAGTAGCGTTTCGGCTGGATCTTCCGCAGACTTGGAGGATCCATCATGTGTTCCACAGGTCTTTACTAAAAAAAATATGTGAAACCGGTGGAACCATCGCCATTGCCTCCTCCTCCCATTCTGGTCGATGGAAATTTGGAGTTCGAGATCTCCAGGGTTTTCGACTCTAGAGTTCTTCGGGGTTCCCTTCACTACCTGGTACACTGGAGGGGATACGGCCCTGAGGAGAGAACGTGGGTTCCGGCGCTGGATGTCAGTGCCAGCCGATTGGTAAGGGCTTTTCATAGATCCTATCCGGATAAGGTTGGTCCGGGGTGTCCGGAGGTCACCCGTAGAAGGGGGGGTACTGTCATGCCCTGCTCTGACTATGTGCGGAGGTCGGCCAGAATAGCAGCACGTGTTTAGTTTTTGTTTTGTTTTGGAGTCGTGCTGGACCCGCCTCCCATCAGGTGCACTGGGTGGGGTCATTGGTTTAAATATCACTCTAGTCCAGTGTTCTGAGCGGGTTATAGAAATCAGTCTGGCCTTGGAAGCAAGGAAGGAAGGTTGACTGTTCCAGCTCAGAAAAGATAAGTGTGGTTTCAGTTTTTGTTGATTGCTGTCTAGGTTGTGTTTGTGTCATCTTTACCATCCAGATTCTGTGTGAGCAGGCTGCTCCTTTTCCCCTTTTCACCATCTCAGGGAATCTAGGGTGTTTTAGCCCAGGCACGAGGACACATCATTCCTACCTTCAAGGTCTGAATGTGGGCTGAGCAGTGCAGGGAGAGAGGTCAGGGTTTAGCTAGGAGGTGACTGTTACGCTGAGCGCTCCGGGTCCCCTGCTGGCCTCGGAGCGCTCACAGCATATGCCCCCAGGCAGCACTCCTGCGTCTCGGCGTGTGCGTCCTCGCTCTCTAGGGCGCGCGCGCGCCGGGACTCTTAGATTCAAAGGACCAGTGCACCAGTGATTGGTGCCTGGTCCAAAGGGGTTATTAAGGGTTAAGGTTGTGAGAGGCAGTGCTGACTTAATTAGGCTGCACCTGTGCACTGCCCATTTATACCTTCTCCTCCCACAGCTTTCTGCCGGATCTTTGTGCCTTGTGCCTCAGAGAAAGCGTTCCCTACGTTGTTAGTTTGCCTTACCTGTTGCCGTACCCGTTGCTACCGTCCACTCGCCTTTGAACCTTTGCTGCCTGCCCTGACCGCTGCTACGTCCGACTACGCTCTTACCTTCTCCCTGTGTACCACGCCTTATCAGCTGCCAGAGAGGTCGAGTTGTTACTAGGGGACACGACCTGGTAGTTACCGCCACGGCAAATCCATCCCGCCTTGCGGCGGGCTCTGGTGAAGACCACTAACTGCTTAGAACCGGTCCTCTAGTACAACCCGCGCCATCGCCTCTCTGGTCCAGAGGATTCACTACCTGTCCTGCCGGTTCGTGACAGTAAGATCCGGCCATCAATCCCGCTGATGTTCCCCTGCCAAGCCTGGAGGACCTCACCACCATTGTGGCCCAGCAGGGTCAACAGCTGGCCCAGTTGACCGTTATGTTGCAGCAGCTCCTGCCTTCTCTGCAACAGCCAGCTCCTCCGTCTGCTTCTGCTGCATCACCTCCGCCTGCAGTTACCACCGGTTCCAGAATCCGTTTGTCCTTACCAGACAAATATGACGGAGATCCTAAGCAGTGCCGTGGGTTCTTGTCGCAGTGCTCTCTCCACCTCGAGCTTCTGTCCGACCAGTTTCCTTCTGAGCGAGCCAAGGTAGCCTTTATTCTCAGTTTACTGTCCGGGAAGGCCCTGGCCTGGGCTACACCACTATGGGACCACGCAGATCCTGCGACCGCTTCCGTCCAGAGCTTCTGCCTAGATTTCCGGAATGTTTTTGAGGAGCCTGCCCGGGTTACCTCCGCAGAGACTGCCTTACTAAATTTGACCCAAGAAGGTTCTTCCGTGGGTGACTATGCCATTCAGTTCCGCACCCTGGCCTCTGAGCTGAACTGGAACAATGAAGCCCTTTGCGCCACCTTCAAGAAAGGACTTAACAGTGAAGTAAAGGACGTTCTGGCTGCACGTGAGCTTCCTTCCACTCTTAGTGACCTCATCTTGCTGGCCACTAGGATAGACAAACGTTTCGCCGAAAGACAAGAGGAACTCCTCCTTGAAAAGGAAAAAGCTCGGCCTAGACGCTTTCCTCTTCTGGCTCCCGTTTTTCCGCATCCACCTCAACCCGCTACTGGGTTTTCCGCCGTGGAAGCCATGCAGGTGGATCGGTCACGAAGCCGCCGCAGAAACGAGAACCTGTGTCTGTACTGTGCCAGTACCGAGCACTTCCTTAGAGATTGTCCTCTCCGTCCACCGCGTTCGGGAAACGCTCGCACCTAGTAAGCGTGGGAGAGGCGTTGCTAGGTGTGGATTCTTCCTCTCCACGCCTCATCATACCCGTGCAGTTGATCATCTCTTCCAAGTCCTCTTTCTCCGCAGCCGCCTTCTTGGATTCCGGTTCAGCTGGCAACTTTATTCACGCCTCCTTGGTTGACAAGTACCGTATTCCAGTAATCCATCTACCCAAGCCGTTTTTCATCTCTACTGTTAATGGTGAGAGACTCTCAACCACCGTGCAGTTCCGTACCCAGCCTCTGCAGATGGACATCGGAATATTTCATACCGAGACTTTAGAGTTCTTTGTCCTTCCCTTCTGTTCCTCCGAACTCCTCCTGGGTCTGCCGTGGCTTCAACATCATAGCCCTGTCCTGAATTGGTCCACCGGTGAGATCCTGCGTTGGGGCTCCTCCTGTTCGGACCGCTGTCTCAAGCCTGCTCTGGTCAAACAGAACCCGCAAGTTTCTCCGCCTTCTGGGCTTCCCAAGCCATACCATTCCTTCACGGATGTCTTCTGCAAGAAACAAGCTGAGGTTCTTCCTCCTCACCGATCCTATGATTGCCCGATCGACCTGATACTTGGTTCTACTCCACCTTGGGGCAGAATTTATCCTCTCTCACCTCCTGAGACTCTTGCCATGTCCGACTATATACGTGAGAACCTACAGAGAGGATTCATAAGAAAATCTTCTTCTCCTGCTGGGGCCGGTTTTTTCTTCGTGACTAAAAAAGACTGCTCCCTCCGCCCCTGCATTGACTACAGAGGTCTTAATAAAATTACCATCAAGAACCGTTACCCTCTGCCTCTAATCTCTGAGCTATTCGATCGTCTCCGAGGGGCTAAGATCTTCACTAAATTGGACCTCCGAGGGGCCTATAATCTGATCCGTATCCGTGAGGGAGACGAATGGAAGACCGCCTTTAACACAAGGTACGGCCATTTTGAGTATTTGGTGATGCCCTTCGGCCTCTGCAACGCACCTGCTGTCTTCCAGGAATTCGTCAATGATATTTTCAGGGACTTACTTTACACCTGCGTGGTCGTATACCTGGATGATATCCTCATCTTTTCCTCCAATTTGGATCAACACCGGGTCCATGTGCAACAAGTTCTTACTCGTCTTAGGAGAAATCGCCTGTACGCTAAACTTGAAAAATGTATTTTTGAACGGACCTCCCTGCCTTTCCTGGGATACATTATCTCAACCCAAGGACTTCAAATGGACCCAGCCAAACTCTCGGCGGTTCTGGATTCCTCTGGTCTCCGAGCCATACAAAGATTTCTGGGCTTTGCGAATTACTACAGGCAATTCATCCCTCACTATTCCACTCTGGTAGCTCCTATCGTGGCCCTCACTAGAAAAGGAGCTAACCCCAAATCCTGGCCTTCCCAAGCCGAGGAAGCCTTCCAGTCCCTGAAATCCGCCTTTGCCTCTGCACCCGTTCTCTCTAGACCAGATTCCACCAAGCCCTTCTCTCTTGAAGTGGATGCCTCCTCGGTGGGAGCCGGAGCTGTCCTCACCCAGAAGTCTTCCCGGGGCAAGACTTCAACTTGTGGCTTCTTTTCTAAAACATTCTCTTCCGCAGAGAGAAATTACTCCATTGGGGACAGGGAACTGCTAGCTATTAAATTGGCACTGGAGGAATGGAGACATTTACTCGAAGGCGCCACACATCCTGTGTACATCTTCACGGACCACAAGAACCTGGCTTATCTCCAGTCTGCTCAGAGATTAAATCCCCATCAGGCTCGTTGGTCTCTGTTCTTCGCCCGCTTTAACTTTGAGATCCATTTCCGTCCGGCTTGTAAGAACATTAGGGCAGATGCTCTGTCTCGCTCCTCTGATGTGGTGGGCGACGAGTTAACACCTCGATATATTATCCCTCCAGAACGCCTTATTACAGTCGCTCCCGTGGACCTGCGCCTTCTTCCTCCTGGCAAATCCTACGTACCTCCACGTCAGCGGCTGCGAATTTTCAAGTGGGGCCACGCCTCCCCTTTTGCCGGTCATCCAGGGGTGCTAAAGTCTCTCCAACTAATCTCCCAAAGGTACTGGTGGCCTTCTCTGGAGAAAGATGTCTCGGACTTCGTCCAGGCCTGTACGATTTGCGCCCGGGATAAATCGCCTCGCCAGAAACCAGCGGGTCTCCTCTTGCCTCTACCTGTTCCTGAAGTTCCCTGGTCTCACATCGCCATGGACTTTATTACAGATCTTCCCCCCTCCCATGGCAAGTCCGTTATTTGGGTCGTGGTGGATCGCTTCTCCAAGAAGGCTTACTTTGTACCCCTGCCCGGTCTACCCTCTGCACCCATGTTGGCCAAACAATTTTTCCAACACATCTTCCGTCTCCATGGCCTTCCCAAACATATTGTCTCGGATCGTGGGGTACAATTAGTCTCCAAATTCTGGAGGGCTCTATGTGCTCAGCTCGGGATCAAATTGGACTTTTCTTCTTCGTACCATCCTCAGTCTAACGGCCAAGTAGAACGGGTGAACCAGATTTTGGGTGACTATCTGCGTCACTTTGTATCCTCACGCCATGACGACTGGGCTGATCTACTTCCCTGGGCGGAGTTCTCCTACAACTACAAACAAGTCTCCTTTCCTTGTAGTTTTTGGCCGTCATCCTCTTCCACCTCTGCCGCAGTCTCCCACTCCTTCTTCTGTACCTGCCTTCTTGTACAGGATTTTTCCTCCATCTGGCGAGAAACCCACGCTGCTCTCCTCAGGGCTTCCGCCCGTATGAAGGTTCAAGCTGACAAGAGACGCAGATCTCCACCGGAATTTCGTCCGGGTGACAAGGTGTGGCTCTCCTCTAGGTACATCCGATTTAGGGTCCCAAGTTACAAGTTGGGCCCTCGTTTCTTGGGACCCTATAAAATCAAGAGTCGTATCAATCAAGTTTCTTATCAACTTCATCTTCCTCCCTGCCTCCGAATCCATAACTCTTTCCATGTCTCCCTTTTTAAACCTGCTGTCTTTAACCGTTTTTCTCCCAAGCTTGTTTCTCCCACCCCTGTCGCTGGTACCTCCGATATATTCTCTGTCAAGGAGATCTTAGCGACCAAGATCTCCCAGGGGAAAAAATTTTTTTGGGTCGACTGGGAGGGCTGCGGTCCTGAGGAGAGGTCATGGGAGCCGGAGGAGAACATCCTGGACCGCAGTCTCATCCGCAAGTTCTTCGGTACCAAAAAGGGAGGGAGACCAAAGGGGGGGGGGGGTACTGTTACGCTGAGCGCTCCGGGTCCCCTGCTGGCCTCGGAGCGCTCACAGCGTTTGCCCCCAGGCAGCACTCCTGCGTCTCGGCGTGTGCGTCCTCGCTCTCTAGGGCGCGCGCGCGCCGGGACTCTTAGATTCAAAGGACCAGTGCACCAGTGATTGGTGCCTGGTCCAAAGGGGTTATTAAGGGTTAAGGTTGTGAGAGGCAGTGCTGACTTAATTAGGCTGCACCTGTGCACTGCCCATTTATACCTTCTCCTCCCACAGCTTTCTGCCGGATCTTTGTGCCTTGTGCCTCAGAGAAAGCGTTCCCTACGTTGGTAGTTTGCCTTACCTGTTGCCGTACCCGTTGCTACCGTCCACTCGCCTTTGAACCTTTGCTGCCTGCCCTGACCGCTGCTACATCCGACTACGCTCTTACCTTCTCCCTGTGTACCACGCCTTATCAGCTGCCAGAGAGGTCGAGTTGTTACTAGGGGACACGACCTGGTAGTTACCGCCACGGCAAATCCATCCCGCCTTGCGGCGGGCTCTGGTGAAGACCAGTAACTGCTTAGAACCGGTCCTCTAGTACAACCCGCGCCATCGCCTCTCTGGTCCAGAGGATTCACTACCTGTCCTGCCGGTTTGTGACAGTGACCCTTCCCCTGCTTCTCGCCTAGAGCCTGGTTGTTGGTTTATCTGTGTGTCTAAGTTCCCCGTCCGTCGTGACACCCATTTGCACAACAGCATGTGAAATTGATTGTCACTCAGTGTTGCTTCCTAAGTGGACAGTTTGATTTCACAGAAGTGTGATTGACTTGGAGTTATATTGTGTTGTTTAAGTGTTCCCATTATTTTTTTGAGCAGTGTACAGTCGTGGCCAAAAGTTTCGAGAATCACATAAATATTGGAAATTGGAAAAGTTGCTGCTTAAGTTTTTATAATAGAAATTTGCATATACTCCAGAATGTTATGAAGAGTGATCAGAAGAATTGCATAGTCCTTCTTTGCCATGAAAATTAACTTAATCCCCAAAAAAACCTTTCCACTGCATTTCATTGCTGTCATTAAAGGACCTGCTGAGATCATTTCAGTAATCGTCTTGTTAACTCAGGTGAGAATGTTGACGAGCACAAGGCTGGAGATCATTATGTCAGGCTGATTGGGTTAAAATGGCAGACTTGACCTGTTAAAAGGAGTGTGATGCTTGAAATCATTGTTCTTCCATTGTTAACCATGGTGACCTGCAAAGAAACGCGTGCAGCCATCAGTGCGTTGCATAAAAATGGCTTCACAGGCAAGGCTATTGTGGCTACTAAGATTGCACCTCAATCAACAATTTATAGGATCATCAAGAACTTCAAGGAAAGAGGTTCAATTCTTGTTAAGAAGCCTTCAGGGCGTCCAAGAAAGTCCAGCAAGCGCCAGGATCATCTTCTAAAGAGGATTCAGCTGCGGGATCGGAGTGCCACCAGTGCAGAGCTTGCTCAGGAATGGCAGCAGGCAGGTGTGAGTGCATCTGCACGCACAGTGAGGCGAAGACTTTTGGAAGATGGCCTGGTGTCAAGAAGGGCAGCAAAGAAGCCACTTCTCTCCAAAAAAAAATCAGGGACAGATTGATCTTCTGCAGAAAGTATGGTGAATGGACTGCTGAGGACTGGGGCAAAGTCATATTCTCCGATGAAGCCTCTTTCCGATTGTTTCGGGCATCTGGAAAAAGGCTTGTCCGGAGAAGAAAAGGTGAGCGCTACCATCAGTCCTGTGTCATGCCAACAGTAAAGCATCCTGAGACCATTCATGTGTGGGGTTGCTTCTCATCCAAGGGAGTGGGCTCACTCACAATTTTGCCCAAAAACATAGCCATAAATAAAGAATGGTACCAAAACACCCTCCAACAGCAACTTCTTCCAACAATCCAACAACAGTTTGGTGAGGAACAATGCATTTTCCAGCACGATGGAGCACCGTGCCATAAGGCAAAAGTGATAACTAAGTGGCTCGGGGACCAAAACGTTGACATTTTGGGTCCATGGCCTGGAAACTCCCCAGATCTTAATCCCATTGAGAACTTGTGGTCAATCCTCAAGAGGCGGGTGGACAAACAAAAACCCACTAATTCTGACAAACTCCAAGAAGTGATTGTGAAAGAATGGGTTGCTATCAGTCAGGAATTGGCCCAGAAGTTGATTGAGAGCATGCCCAGTCGAATTGAAGAGGTCCTGAAAAAGAAGGGCCAACACTGCAAATACTGGCTCTTTGCATAAATGTCATGTAATTGTCGATAAAAGCCTTTGAAACGTATGAAGTGCGTGTAATTATATTTCACTACATCACAGAAACAACTGAAACAAAGATCTAAAAGCAGTTTAGCAGCAAACTTTGTGAAAACAAATATTTGTGTCATTCTCAAAACTTTTGGCCATGACTGTATAATACAGATAGTTAGTGTAGGTTATATCCTGATATAGTGCAGCTGTTGCAGTGCAGGGTGTTAGGTTCTGCTGTCCATACATACATGAAGACCTGCTAAAATGTGAAGTTTCACGTATTGCGCCAAAATATTTGCATCGTTAGCGCCGATTTGCACAATCACAAAGATATTTTAGCACTCTAACTGCATATAAAGCCATTTTTAATGTTCTGCCGCGCCAACCATTTTCTCCAGTCTCAGGAAACTTCTAGCAGCTTGGAAAATGTAGCAAAAGTGACCCACACCTGTATTTTGCACACATTATGCGAATATTACATTGCCGATTTTTCACGATCAAGAAAATAATCTCGAATTCGCGAATATATGACGAATATTCACAAAAAAATATTCATGAAATATCGCAAATTCAAATATAGCCCCTGCCGCTCATTAGTGATGAGCGGCAGGGGTCATATTCGAATTCGCAATATTTTGCGAATATTTTGTAGAATATTCGTCGAATATTTAAAAATTCAAAAATTTGCGGGTTTTTTTACTCGAAAAATCGGAAAGGTAATGATTGTGTAATATGCGAATTTTCGGATTCTAATTTTTTATTGCGAATTTTTCAACTTACAACTATTAGACAAAGATTATAGCACTATATTAGCTAAATTGCTCTATATTCGATTTTTTTTCGAATATTCTCTATATTGCTATAACTTCGTTTTTTCGAATATTCATAATATTCTAAAACAAGAATATATAGCAATATAGCAAATATAAAAAAAAAAATAAAATATAGAGCAAAATTCGCAAACACTACTATTCCTAAAGTCAAGTATATTGCAGCCTTCTTATTGGCCCACAAGCTAGAAGCAGTGAGGGATCATGTGTACTGATTAAAAAAAATAATAATAATTTGAATATTCGAAATTACGAATATATATAACTATATTCTAAATATTCGCAAATTTTCGAAGTACCTATATTTGCGATAAAAATTTGAAATTCGAATATTCGTGATCAACACTACCGCTCATCACTAATCTCTAATCCAAAGCAGTATACAAGTCTTACTAAATGTTCTCCAGTATGTGGTGATGGAAGGCCTCGTATTAGTTTGGACCCCCCAATGAATGGAGCTTACTTAGGTTAGTGTATTTGAAGTGGGCGGGCAGTGTGACACGTCAGAGCAACTCGCGCTCTGGGGGAAGTAGTTGAGTGGGCACTTTGGTACAGTAACAGGGCAAGATGTTAAGTAGTGCCCCCAGCCTTATTGGTACAGGAATAGCACAGCAGATTGTAAATTAGGGATATAGAGACCCCACCCTGGAAACACCCCAAATGGAGTGGGACCACTAAATTGTGCCTGAAGCTTACATACGTACTGTCGATTTACGGCTCGGGACAGACTGAATTTTCACAGACTGTCTGAAAATTAGGGACAGTACCTGCAAATTTACTTTTGTCAACTATGGAATAGAATCATATTCACAGAGTAACACCAATTCTAAAACGTAGCCTTTATTCTATTTTTTAAAACAACCCCAAAAAAAATAAAAAAAAATATGCAAAACAAATAACAATAGATACGGTAGGGACACTGTGGTCCTGAGTCCTCCAAGGTTCTGGAGGGGACTGTTCTACAGGTAGGGTTATAGCAATCGATTTGGGACCTATCCCTAGTGCTTACCCTTTGCTCTGATAATCCCTGCCTTAAGAACGGAATGGCCGCCCCGATAGGGGCGATCCTGTATTCAGGAACCTCCTGTATGCCCTAGGATGGCCCTGAAGACCGGTGACACAGGCAAAACCTTAATGGTATGCCCAATGATTATATAATGTGGCCTATTCTAGATACATAAAATAATAAATTCTCAGTACACACGGTTGTTATTTTAGATATTTAAATAAATGCTGAGTACACAATGTCGTTCTAATAATTTCTACAATGTTCAGATGTGCAATAGAAAATATAACTATCATCCAGTGGATGCCAAGTAAACTGTTCGCCAGTTTAGATTCTATACCATGGGCACCTAAGCCATTACAGTTGACAACACTACGCTTTAGGCCCCTAAATCCCAACGCATTTCACCCACAATGATAATTTGGGCTCCTCAGGGGACACCTAGTACAGTGTTCCAATAGGCATCAGTTTTTTATAGGGCAGGGCAGCTGTAACCAACACCTCAAATCTCATCTCATTGATTGGACTCCAGTTGGCTGACACCTCACTCCAATTAGCTCTTGGAGATGTCATTAATCTAGGGGTTCACATACTTTTTCCACCTGCAATGTGAATGTTTACATGGTGTGTTTAATAAAACATGGTAAAATTTAATTCTTTGTGTGTTATTACAGGGAGTGCAGAATTATTAGGCAAGTTGTATTTTTGAGGATTAATTTTATTATTGAACAACAACCATGTTCTCAATGAACCCAAAAAACTCATTAATATCAAAGCTGAATATTTTTGGAAGTAGTTTTTAGTTTGTTTTTAGTTTTAGCTATTTTAGGGGGATATCTGTGTGTGCAGGTGACTATTACTGTGCATAATTATTAGGCAACTTAACAAAAAACAAATATATACCCATTTCAATTATTTATTTTTACCAGTGAAACCAATATAACATCTCAACATTCACAAATATACATTTCTGACATTCAAAAACAAAACAAAAATAAATCAGTGACCAATATAGCCACCTTTCTTTGCAAGGACACTCAAAAGCCTGCCATCCATGGATTCTGTCAGTGTTTTGATCTGTTCACCATCAACATTGCGTGCAGCAGCAACCACAGCCTCCCAGACACTGTTCAGAGAGGTGTACTGTTTTCCCTCCTTGTAAATCTCACATTTGACGATGGACCACAGGTTCTCAATGGGGTTCAGATCAGGTGAACAAGGAGGCCATGTCATTAGATTTTCTTCTTTTATACCCTTTCTTGCCAGCCACGCTGTGGAGTACTTGGACGCGTGTGATGGAGCATTGTCCTGCATGAAAATCATGTTTTTCTTGAAGGATGCAGACTTCTTCCTGTACCACTGCTTGAAGAAGGTGTCTTCCAGAAACTGGCAGTAGGACTGGGAGTTGAGCTTGACTCCATCCTCAACCCGAAAAGGCCCCACAAGCTCATCTTTGATGATACCAGCCCAAACCAGTACTCCACCTCCACCTTGCTGGCGTCTGAGTCGGACTGGAGCTCTCTATCCTTTACCAATCCAGCCACGGGCCCATCCATCTGGCCCATCAAGACTCACTCTCATTTCATCAGTCCATAAAACCTTCGAAAAATCAGTCTTGAGATATTTCTTGGCCCAGTCTTGACGTTTCAGCTTGTGTGTCTTGTTCAGTGGTGGTCGTCTTTCAGCCTTTCTTACCTTTGCCATGTCTCTGAGTATTGCACACCTTGTGCTTTTGGGCCCTCCAGTGATGTTGCAGCTCTGAAATATGGCCAAACTGGTGGCAAGTGGCATCTTGGCAGCTGCACGCTTGACTTTTCTCAGTTCATGGGCAGTTATTTTGCGCCTTGGTTTTTCCACACGCTTCTTGCGACCCTGTTGACTATTTTGAATAAAACGCTTGATTGTTCGATGATCACGCTTCAGAAGCTTTGCAATTTTAAGAGTGCTGCATCCCTCTGCAAGATATCTCACTATTTTTGACTTTTCTGAGCCTGTCAAGTCCTTCTTTTGACCCATTTTGCCAAAGGAAAGGAAGTTTCCTAATAATTATGCACACCTAATATAGGGTGTTGATGTCATTAGACCACACCCCTTCTCATTACAGAGATGCACATCACCTAATATGCTTAATTGGTAGTAGGCTTTCGAGCCTATACAGCTTGGAGTAAGACAACATGCATAAAGAGGATGATGTGGTCAAAATACTCATTTGCCTAATAATTCTGCACGCAGTGTAGTTTAAGCAGACTGTGATTGTCTATTGTTGTGACTTAGATGAAGATCAGATCACATGTTATAACCAATTTGTGCAGAAATCCATATCATTCCAAAGGGTTCACATACTTTTATTGCAACTGTATATGTGTACACCATGGATTATGGTAGTATGTAGGCTGGCATGCTTTTTTTTGTGTTGGCATCCTGATACTAGATCAATATGGCACTAGATTGGATAAAATAAGAGTAAAACAATAATAAATATTACATAATAAAAAATAAATAAAACTAAACAGCTTTATGAAAAACAATAATCTTTTTTGAATCCTGTTGATTACAGTGTGTTTAGGTCACTAATTCATTCCGTCCCTCTATATTTTAACATTTGAGATCTGTTGACTCCCCGTCTAGGGGTGCTATCAAATCAATGGCTTGATACCTTAATTGACATACTGGGGGACGTTTATTAATACTGGTGCAAAGGAAAACTGACTTAGCTTCCCATAGCAACTTATCAGATTCCACCTTTTATTTTTCAGCTGCTCCTTAGATAGTGTAAATGCAACTTTAAATATGTAAGTGTTTATGACCTTTTAGTAATTTAGAGATAAGGTTTTATTAGAAGACCGACACAATAAAAGTGAAAGTACCAATCACACAGCTAGAAAAACAGTTAATCCTTTGTGACAGAACGGTTGAATATTTTTAATAATGACTAGAGTTGAGCGAACACCTGGATGTTCGGGTTTGAGAAGTTCGGCCGAACTTCCCGGAAATGTTCGGGTTCGGGATCCGAACCCGACCCGAACTTCGTCCCGAACCCGAACCCCATTGAAGTCAATGGGGACCCGAACTTTTCGGCACTAAAAAGGCTGTAAAACAGCCCAGGAAAGAGCTAGAGGGCTGCAAAAGGCAGCAACATGTAGGTAAATCCCCTGCAAACAAATGTGGATAGGGAAATGATCTAAAATAAAAATAAAAAAAATAAAAATTAACCAATATCAATTGGACAGAGGTCCCAAAACAGAGAATCTGGCTTCACGTCAGCAGAGAATCAGTCTCTTCATGCCATAGCAGAGAATCTGGCTTCATGTCAGCAGAGAATCAGTCTTCATGTCATAGCAGAGAATCAGGCTTCACGTCACCCACCACTGGAACAGGCCACTGTCACATATTTAGGCCCCGGCACCCAGGCAGAGGAGAGAGGTCCCGTAACAGAGAATCTGGCTTCATGTCAGCACAGAATCAGTCTTCATGTCATAGCAGAGAATCAGGCTTCACGTCACCCACCACTGGAACAGGCCACTGTCACACATTTAGGCCCCGACACCCAGACAGAGGAGAGAGGTCCCGTAACAGAGAATCTGGCTTCATGTCAGCACAGAATCAGTCTTCATGTCATAGCAGAGAATCAGGCTTCACGTCACCCACCACTGGAACAGGCCACTGTCACATATTTAGGCCCAGGCACCCAGGCAGAGGAGAGAGGTCGCGTAACAGAGAATCTGGCTTCATGTCAGCACAGAATCAGTCTTCATGTCCTAGCAGAGAATCAGGCTTCACGTCACCCACCACTGCAACAGGCCACTGTCACATATTTAGGCCCAGGCACCCAGGCAGAGGAGAGAGGTCGCGTAACAGAGAATCTGGCTTCATGTCAGCACAGAATCAGTCTTCATGTCATAGCAGAGAATCAGGCTTCATGTCACCCACCACTGGAACAGGCCACTGTCACACATTTAGGCCCAGGCACCCAGACAGAGGAGAGAGGTCCCATAACAGAGAATCTGGCTTCATGTCAGCACAGAATCAGTCTTCATGTTATAGCAGAGAATCAGGCTTCACGTCACCCACCACTGGAACAGGCCACTGTCACATATTTAGGCCCAGGCACCCAGGCAGAGGAGAGAGGTCGCGTAACAGAGAATCTGGCTTCATGTCAGCACAGAATCAGTCTTCATGTCATAGCAGAGAATCAGGCTTCACGTCACTCACCACTGGAACAGGCCACTGTCACACATTTAGGCCCCGACACCCAGACAGAGGAGAGAGGTCCCGTAACAGAGAATCTGGCTTCATGTCAGCACAGAATCAGTCTTCATGTCATAGCAGAGAATCAGGCTTCACGTCACCCACCACTGGAACAGGCCACTGTCACATATTTAGGCCCAGGCACCCAGGCAGAGGAGAGAGGTCGCGTAACAGAGAATCTGGCTTCATGTCAGCACAGAATCAGTCTTCATGTCATAGCAGAGAATCAGGCTTCACGTCACCCACCACTGGAACAGGCCACTGTCACACATTTAGGCCCCGGCACCCAGACAGAGGAGAGAGGTCGCGTAACAGAGAATCTGGCTTCATGTCAGCACAGAATCAGTCTTCATGTCATAGCAGAGAATCAGTCTTCACGTCACCCACCACTGGAACAGGCCACTGTCACACATTTAGGCCCAGGCACCCAGGCAAAGGAGAGAGGTCGCGTAACAGAGAATCTGGCTTCATGTCAGCACAGAATCAGTCTTCATGTCATAGCAGAGAATCAGGCTTCACGTCACCCACCACTGGAACAGGCCACTGTCACATATTTAGGCCCAGGCACCCAGGCAGAGGAGAGAGGTCCTGTAACAGAGAATCTGGCTTCATGTCGGCACAGAATCAGTCTTCATGTCATAGCAGAGAATCAGGATTTACGTCACCCACCACTGGAACAGGCCACTGTCACACATTTAGGCCCCGGCACCCAGACAGAGGAGAGAGGTCCCGTAACAGAGAATCTGGCTTCATGTCAGCACAGAATCAGTCTTCATGTCATAGCAGAGAATCAGGTTTCACTTCACCCACCACTGGAACAGGCCACTGTCACATATTTAGGCCCAGGCACCCAGGCAGAGGAGAGAGGTCGCGTAACAGAGAATCTGGCTTCATGTCAGCACAGAATCAGTCTTCATGTCATAGCAGAGAATCAGGTTTCACGTCACCCACCACTGGAACAGGCCACTGTCACATATTTAGGCCCCGGCACCCAGACAGAGGAGAGAGGTCCCGTAACAGAGAATCTGGCTTCATGTCAGCACAGAATCAGTCTTCATGTCATAGCAGAGAATGAGGCTTCACGTCACCCACCACTGGAACAGGCCACTGTCACATATTTAGGCCCAGGCACCCAGGCAGAGGAGAGAGGTCGCGTAACAGAGAATCTGGCTTCATGTCAGCACAGAATCAGTCTTCATGTCATAGCAGAGAATCAGGCTTCACGTCACCCACCACTGGAACAGGCCACTGTCACATATTTAGGCCCAGGCACCCAGGCAGAGGAGAGAGGTCCCGTAACAGAGAATCTGGCTTCATGTCAGCACAGAATCAGTCTTCATGTCATAGCAGAGAATCAGGCTTCACGTCACCCACCACTGGAACAGGCCACTGTCACACATTTAGGCCCCGGCACCCAGACAGAGGAGAGAGGTCCCGTAACAGAGAATCTGGATTAATGTCAGCACAGAATCAGTCTTCATGTCATAGCAGAGAATCAGGCTTCACGTCACCCACCACTGGAACAGGCCACTGTCACACATTTAGGCCCCGGCACCCAGACAGAGGAGAGGTTCATTCAACTTTGGGTTTCCCCGCAATATAATGGTAAAATGAAAATAAAAATAGGATTGAATGAGGAAGTGCCCTGGAGTACAATAATATATTGTTAAGGGGAGGTAGTTAATGTCTAATCTGCACAAGGGATGGACAGGTCCTGTGGGATCCATGCCTGGTTCATTTTTATGAACGTCAGCTTGTCCACATTGACTGTAAACAGGCGGCTGCGTTTGTCTGTAATGACGCCCCCTGCCGTGCTGAATACACGTTCAGACAAAACGCTGGCCGCCGGGCAGGCCAGCACCTCCAAGGCATAAAAGGCTAGCTCTGGCCACGTGGACAATTTGGAGACACAGAAGTTGAATGGGGCTGAACCATTAGTCAGTACGTGGAGGGGTGTGCACAGGTACTGTTCCACCATGTTAGTGAAATGTTGCCTCCTGCTAACACGTTCCGTATCAGGTGGTGGTGCAGTTAGCTGTGGCGTGGTGACAAAACTTTTCTACATCTCTGCCATGCTAACCCTGCCCTCAGAGGAGCTGGCCGTGACACAGCTGCGTTGTCGACCTCTTGCTCCTCCTCTGCCTTCGCCTTGGGCTTCCACTGGTTCCCCTGTGACATTTGGGAATGCTCTCAGTAGCGCGTCTACCAACGTGCGCTTGTACTCGCGCATCTTCCTATCATGCTCCAGTGTAGGAAGTAAGGTGGGCACATTGTCTTTGTACCGGGGATCCAGCAGGGTGGCAACCCAGTAGTCCGCACACGTTAAAATGTGGGCAACTCTGCTGTCGTTGCGCAGGCACTGCAGCATGTAGTCGCTCATGTGTGCCAGGCTGCCCAGAGGTAAGGACAAGCTGTCCTCTGTGGGAGGCGTATCATCATCGTCCTGTGTTTCCCCCCAGCCACGCACCAGTGATGGGCCCGAGCTGCTTTGGGTGCCACCCCGCTGTGAACATGCTTCATTCTCATCCTCCTCCACCTCATCCTCGTCCTCCAGTAGTGGGCCCTGTCTGGCCACATTTGTACCTGGCCTCTGCTGTTGCAAAAAATCTCCCTCTGAGTCACTTCGAAGAGACTGGCCTGAAAGTGCTAAAAATGACCCCTCTTCCTCCTCTTCCTCCTGGGCCACCTCCTCTTCCATCATCGCCCTAAGTGTTTTCTCAAGGAGACATAGAAGTGGTATTGTAACGCTGATAACGGCGTCATCGCCACTGGCCATGTTGGTGGAGTACTCGAAACAGCGCAACAGGGCACACAGGTCTCGCATGGAGGCCCAGTCAATGGTGGTGAAGTGGTGCTGTTCGGCAGTGCGACTGACCCGTGCGTGCTGCAGCTGAAACTCCACTATGGCCTGCTGCTGCTCGCACAGTCTGTCCAGCATGTGCAAGGTGGAGTTCCACCTGGTGGGCACGTCGCATATGAGGCGGTGAGCGGGAAGGCCGAAGTTACGCTGTAGCGCAGACAGGCGAGCAGCGGCAGGGTGTGAACGCCGGAAGCGCGAACAGACGGCCCGCACTTTATGCAGCAGCTCTGACATGTCGGGGTAGTTGCGAATGAACTTCTGCACCACCAAATTCAGCACATGCGCCAGGCAAGGGATGTGCGTTAAACCGGCTAGTCCCAGAGCTGCAACGAGATTTCGCCCATTATCGCACACCACCAGGCCGGGCTTGAGGCTCACCGGCAGCAACCACTCATCGGTCTGTTGTTCTATACCCCGCCACAACTCCTGTGCGGTGTGGGGCCTGTCCCCCAAACATATGAGTTTCAGAACGGCCTGCTGACGTTTACCCCGGGCTGTGCTGAAGTTGGTGGTGAAGGTGTGTGGCTGACTGGATGAGCAGGTGGAAGAAGAGGAGGAGGAAGCTGAGTAGGAGGAGGAGGAGACAGGAGGCAAAGAATGTTGCCCTGCGATCCTTGGCGGCGGAAGGACGTGCGCCAAACAGCTCTCCGCCTGGGGCCCAGCCGCCACTACATTTACCCAGTGTGCAGTTAGGGAGATATAGTGTCCCTGGCCGTGCTTACTGGTCCACGTATCTTTGGTTAGGTGGACCTTGCCACAGATGGCGTTGCGCAGTGCACACTTGATTTTATCGGATACTTGGTTGTGCAGGGAAGGCACGGCTCTCTTGGAGAAGTAGTGCCGGCTGGGAACAACATACTGTGGGACAGCAAGCGACATGAGCTGTTTGAAGCTGTCTGTGTCCACCAGCCTAAATGACAGCATTTCATAGGCCAGTAGTTTAGAAATGCTGGCATTCAGGGCCAGGGATCGAGGGTGGCTAGGTGGGAATTTACGCTTTCTCTCAAATGTTTGTGAGATGGAGAGCTGAACGCTGCCGTGTGACATGGTTGAGATGCTTGGTGACGCAGGTGGTGGTGTTGGTGGTACATCCCATGTTTGCTGGGCGGCAAGTGCCAACGTCCCTCCAGAGGCGGAGGAAGAAGCCGAGGCGGCGGCAGCAGCAGAAGAGGCCGAGGCGGCAGCAGCAGAAGAGGTAGCAGGGGGAGCCTGAGTGACTTCCTTGTTTTTAAGGTGTTTACTCCACTGCAGTTCATGCTTTGCATGCAGGTGCCTGGTCATGCAGGTTGTGCTAAGGTTCAGAACGTTAATGCCTCGCTTCAGGCTCTGATGGCACAGCGTGCAAACGACTCGGGTCTTGTCGTCAGCACATTGTTTGAAGAAGTGTCATGCCAGGGAACTCCTTGAAGCTGCCTTTGGGGTGCTCGGTCCCAGATGGCGGCGGTCAGTAGCAGGCGGAGTCTCTTGGCGGCGGGTGTTCTGATTTTGCCCACTGCTCCCTCTTTTGCTACGCTGTTGGCTCGGTCTCACCACTGCCTCTTCCTCTGAACTGTGAAAGCCAGTGGCACGACCTTCATTCCATGTGGGGTCTAGGACCTCATCGTCCCCTGCATCGTCTTCCACCCAGTCTTGATCCCTGACCTCCTGTTCAGTCTGCACACTGCAGAAAGACGCAGCAGTTGGCACCTGTGTTTCGTCATCATCAGAGACGTGCTGAGGTGGTATTCCCATGTCCTCATCATCAGGAAACATAAGTGGTTGTGCGTTAGTGCATTCTATCTCTTCCACCCCTGGGGAAGGGCTAGGTGGATGCCCTTGGGAAACCCTGGCAGCAGAGTCTTCAAACAGCATAAGAGACTGCTGCATAACTTGAGGCTCAGACAGTTTCCCTGATATGCATGGGGGTGATTTGACAGACTGATGTGCTTGGTTTTCATGTGCCATCTGTGCGCTTTCTGAAGAAGACTGGGTGGGAGATAATGTGAACGTGCTGGATGCACTGTCGGCCACCCAATTGACTAATGCCTGGACCTACTCAGGCCTTACCATCCTTAGAACGGCATTGGGCCCCACCAAATATCCCTGTAAATTCTGGCAGCTACTGGGACCTGAGGTAGTTGGTACACTAGGACGTGTGGCTGTGGCAGAACGGCCACATCCTCTCCCAGCGCCAGAGGGTCCACTAACACCACCACGACCATGTCCACGTCCGCGTCCCTTACTAGATGTTTTCCTCATTGTTACCGTTCACCACAATAAGAAAAATATTATTCGGGCCAATGTATTGAATTAAAATTCAGGCCTTTTTTTACAGACACCTAACACTGTCTGGCTATCTATTTAGGTACCGTATTACACTAATACAAGCACACCAGTAATGACAGATTTAGCTGAATATAAATGTGAGGCCTATTTTTTAGGCGCTGGGTGACAGGTATACGTTTAATCACAGAATTAGACTTGTATCTGCACTGTAGCGTGTGTGTTAAGTTTTTCAGAATGACACTATCAGCACCTTGAATCTAATATACCCTTTTTGGGATAGATTTAAAGTAGGCCTGATATAGCAGAAACTACTAATTTTGAGAATGGCAAATTTGGGAATAGTTTTTCAACCCAGAACAAAAACTGTGCTTTTACGGTCACTAAAAATAATTTGACCAGCTAAAACAGTACTGATTTGGAGGAATATAAATGTCTGGCCTATTTTTTAGGCGCTGTGTGACAGGTATACGTTTAATCACAGAATTAGACTTGTATCTGCACTGTAGCGTGTGTGTTAAGCTTTTCAGAATGACACTATTAGCACCTTGAATCTAATATACCCTTTTTGGGATAGATTTAAAGTAGGCCTGATATAGCAGAAACTACTAATTTTGAGAATGGCAAATTTGGGAATAGTTTTTCAACCCAGAACAAAAACTGTGCTTTTACGGTCACTAAAAATAATTTGACCAGCTAAAACAGTACTGATTTGGAGGAATATAAATGTCAGGCCTATTTTTTAGGCGCTGTGTGACAGGTATACGTTTATTCACAGAATTAGACTTGTATCTGCACTGTAGCGTGTGTGTTAAGTTAAGTTTTTCAGAATGACGCTATCAGCACCTTGAATCTAATATACCCTTTTTGGGATAGATTTAAAGTAGGCCTGATATAGCAGAAACTACTAATTTTGAGAATGGCAAATTTGGGAATAGTTTTTTTTAACCCAGAACAAAAACTGTGCTTTTACGGTCACTAAAAATAACTTGACCAGCTAAAACAGTACTGATTTGGAGGAATATAAATGTCAGGCCTATTTTTTAGGCGCTGGGTGACAGGTATACGTTTAATCAAAGAATTAGACTTGTATCTGCACTGTAGCGTGTGTGTTAAGTTTTTCAGAATGACACTATCAGCACCTTGAATCTAATATACCCTTTTTGGGATAGATTTAAAGTAGGCCTGATATAGCAGAAACTACTAATTTTGAGAATGGCAAATTTGGGAATAGTTTTTCAACCCAGAACAAAAACTGTGCTTTTTCGGTCACTAAAAATAATTTGACCAGCTAAAACAGTACTGATTTGGAGGAATATAAATGTCTGGCCTATTTTTTAGGCGCTGTGTGACAGGTATACGTTTAATCACAGAATTAGACTTGTATCTGCACTGTAGCGTGTGTGTTAAGTTTTTCAGAATGACACTATCAGCACCTTGAATCTAATATACCCTTTTTGGGATAGATTTAAAGTAGGCCTGATATAGCAGAAACTACTAATTTTGAGAATGGCAAATTTGGGAATAGTTTTTCAACCCAGAACAAAAACTGTGCTTTTACGGTCACTAAAAATAATTTGACCAGCTAAAAGAGTACTGATTTGGAGGAATATAAATGTCTGGCCTATTTTTTAGGCGCTGTGTGACAGGTATATGTTTAATCTCCATTGTTTGGAATATCACATGATCGTTATGGCATGAAAGTGTATAAAAACTTGAACAAACAAAATATATTTGAAAAAACTCTGCTACAAAAAAACTCCATAAAAAACGGACTAATTTGTTGCATGTTAAGTCAGTGATATTGCAGGATGAGATCATGTTTTTTATTTAGGCCAGTAGGGGAACAGGTTCCTAATCGAAAAGGCTTCTGTATTGAGAAACTTTCTTCTATGATCTCCACCTCCTTCAGGTGGAGTAAGCCTTTCTACCCCTTGGACTATTAGCGCTGTTGTATCACCATTATGTGTTGTTGCAAAATGTAGGCTGGCTGCAGAGACATTACGGGTCTTGTAGTGCGGCACATCCGAAATATGCTTGCGTATCTGACTTTTAATTTGGTTGGTTGTACACCCCACATATTGCAACAAACTGTAGATGTAATTACATAAACCGCAAACTTTGTGTTGCAGTTTATATACGATTTAACCTCATGACACCTACCATTTGCCGTAGATTGGATGGTTTTAGTTATAGCAGTGGCGGATCCAGAGCCTGGTCTCGGGAGGGGCACTTCCAGATTATTTTCTGTCCGCCGCCACAGAACAAGGGTGCTTATAGAACAGACTACTGTCACGGATGGTGTACAGGAAACAAGACAATGCAATATAATCAATGACTCACTGGATCCACAACTAAGGAACAAAAGGGAGATCCCTGCATGAGACCTGCCACTCTCCCTGACTGCTCAGCCTATGCGAAAACCCCAAAGGTGGATGGGCGCATATCCACGTACCTCGGCTATCTAATACCTGAAGACCCTACAATAGTGAGGGGACACGACCACCGGCTCCCTACACTAGACACGGAGGGAGTCAGGGTCTCCTGAAATCCAGCAGACAGAAAATCACAAATAAAGGAACAGCACTTATCTTGCAGAGGACTGGGAAATAGGAACAGCATGCACACACACTCCAGGAAGTTGTATAAGCCGCACACTACTGCATTATGGGGAGGAACTTAAAGGGAAGCAATCAGTCAAACTGCATGACAGCTGAGATAGACTAACGAGATGAGGAACTGAAACCAAAACAAAGAAACTCAAGGAGGAGGATCTGGAAGGCTCCTGTCAGAGCTTCTCAGCTGTCTGGTTGTGACAGTACCCCTCCCTCTACGAGTGGACTCCGGACACTCAGGGCCCACCTTCTCAGGATGGGACCTATGGAAAGCCCTGATGAGGCGAGTGGCCTTAATGTCCGTCACTGGGACCCACATCCTCTCCTCAGGACCATAACCCTCCCAATGAACGAGGTACTGGAGGGAACCGCGGACAAGACGAGAATCCACAATCCTAGAGACCTGAAATTCAAGATTTCCATCAACCATAATCGGAGGAGGAGGCAAAGGCGAGGGTACAATAGGTTGAACATAAGGTTTCAATAAGAACTTATGAAAAACATTATGGATCTTCCAAGTCTGAGGAAGATCAAGACGGTAGGCAACAGGATTGATGACAGACAGGATCTTGTAAGGCCCAATAAACCTAGGACCCAACTTCCAGGAGGGAACCTTCAATTTGATATTCTTGGTAGACAACCACACCAGATCCCCAACATTCAGGTCCGGACCAGGCACACGTCTCTTATCTGCCACACGCTTATATCTCTCACTCATGCTCTTTAGATTATCCTGAATCTTTTGCCAAATAGATGACAAAGACGAGGAGAATCTGTCCTCATCAGGTAAACCAGAAGACCCCTCTCCCGAGAAAGTCCCAAACTGCGGATGAAACCCATATGCACCAAAAAATGGGGACTTATCAGAGGACTCCTGACGACAGTTATTTAAAGCAAACTCAGCAAGGGACAAAAAAGAACACTAATCCTCCTGATTCTCCGCCACAAAACAGCGCAGATATGTCTCCAGATTCTGATTGCCGCGCTCTGTCTGGCCATTCGACTGCGGGTGGAAAGCAGAAGAGAATGACAACCGAACCCCCAAGCGAGAACAGAAGGCCTTCCAGAATCTGGAAACAAACTGCGTGCCCCTATCAGAGACTATGTCTGAAGGAATACCATGCAATTTGACAATGTGGTCAATAAATGCCTGCGCCAGCGTCTTAGCATTGGGCAAACCAGGAAAAGGGATGAAATGCACCATTTTGCTAAAACGGTCCACCACCACCAGAATCACAGTCTTCCCCGAGGAACGAGGCAAGTCCGTTATGAAGTCCATGGACAGATGTGTCCAAGGACGGGATGGAATGGGTAAAGGAAGGAGAGGACCTGATGGCCGTGAATGAGGGACTTTGGCACGAGCGCAAGTCTCGCAAGCTGCCACAAAACCCTCAACCGACTTTCGAAGCGCAGGCCACCAGAATCTCTGAGCGATGAGATCCAGTGTGGCTCTTGCCATGGGTGCCAGGCAAGGACCGTATCGTGGTGTTCCTTAAAAATCTTGTGTCTCAAAGCGAGAGGCACAAACAACCTCCCAGGAGGACAAAGATCAGGAGCCTCTGACTGGGCTGCCTGCACCTCTGCCTCCAATTCAGGAAAAAGAGCAGAGACCACCACACCTTCAGCCAAAATGGGACCCGGGTCTTCAAAATTCCCACCTCCCGGAAAACAACGTGACAGGGCATCTGCCTTCACATTCTTAACCCCAGGGCGGAACGTGACAACAAAATTAAACCTTGAAAAGAACAAAGACCATCTGGCCTGTCTCGGGTTCAGACGCTTGGCTGACTCCAAGTAGGCCAGATTTTTATGGTCAGTAAACACGGTAATAGGGTGTCTGGCTCCCTCTAGCCAATGGCGCCATTCCTCAAAAGCCAACTTGATGGCCAACAATTCCTTATCTCCCACATCATAATTTCTCTCTGCGGAGGAGAGTTTCTTCGAGAAAAAGGCACACGGTTGCCATTTGGCAGGAGAGGAACCCTGAGACAAGACCGCACCGACCCCTACTTCAGAAGCATCAACCTCAACTATGAAGGGTAACGAAATATCAGGTTGTACCAGGATGGGAGCGGAAGCAAAACTCTCCTTGATATTAGAAAAGGCCTTACGCGCCTCTACCGACCAGGAAGAAAAATCTACCCCCTTTCTGGTCATATCAGTGAGTGGTTTAACAACAGAGGAATAATTCAAAATAAATTTCCTGTAATAATTGGCAAAGCCCAAAAAATGCATCAGCGCCTTCTGATTCTCAGGAAGCTCCCACTCAAGCACAGCGCGGACCTTCTCGGGTTCCATGCGAAAACCAGAAGCGGAGAGAAGAAACCCCAGAAATTGAATTTCTGGAACCGCAAACACACATTTTTCCAGTTTCGCGTATAATTTATTCTCCCGCAGGATGAGCAAGACCTGACGTAAGTGTTCCTTATGAGTCTTGAAATCAGGAGAAAAAATCAAAATGTCATCCAAATACACTAATACAAATTTTCCCATTAAATGATAAAAAATGCTGTTCACGAAATGCTGAAAAAACGGCTGGGGCATTCATCAAACCAAAAGGCATAACCAAATTCTCAAAATGGCCCTCAGGGGTATTGAAAGCCGTCTTCCATTCGTCTCCTTCTCTGACCCTGACCAGGTTGTATGCCCCTCTTAGGTCTAATTTGGAAAAGACTTCAGCCCCAACAACCTGGTTAAACAGGTCCGGGATCAGAGGAAGCGGATAAGGGTCACGAATAGTGATACTGTTCAGCTCCCTGAAATCTAGACAAGGTCTTAAAGAACCATCTTTTTTCTTAACAAAGAAAAAACCAGCGGCAACAGGTGACTTCGAGGGTCGTATGTGTCCTTTTCTCAGACTCTCAGAGATATAAGCACGCATAGCGACCCTCTCAGGTTGGGAAAGATTGTATAAACGAGATTTAGGCAGCTTGGCGCCTGGGATGAGATTAATAGGGCAATCGTACTCCCTGTGCGGAGGCAAATCCTGAACTCCACTCTCAGAGAAGACATCCAAAAATTCAGAGAGGAAAGGTGGAACAGTCTTAGTAGAAACCTCAGAAACAGATGTCATGAGGCAATTCTCTCTGCAAAAGTCACTCCAACCATTTATTTGCCTCGCTTGCCAATCAATGGTGGGGTTATGTTTAGTGAGCCAGGGTAGCCCCAACACTAGAGGAGTAGGCAAACCGCTAAGGACGAAACATGACACATCCTCAAGATGAGCATCACTCACAATTAAACGGATATTGTGAACTATGCCCTTTAATGATTTCTGAGAAAGTGGAGCAGAATCAATAGCAAAAACAGGAATATCCTTTCCCAAAGTGCATACCTGGAAACCATGAGTTATTGCAAATTGATTATCAATGAGATTGACAGCTGCTCCACTATCCACAAAAATCTCACAAAATGATCTTGCTCTTGCTCTCTAGCGCCACCCTAGCAAGCAGGACAAAACGGGAACTACAAGCAAACGGAAAACCTTCAATTTCCGCCTCAACCCTGCCAATAGTAACAGACGGAACATTTTTAAAAGATTTTTTCCTTTTTGTTTCTTTATTACTCCCAGAAGACTGCCTGAATCTCCTAGAGGGACAAACATTTGCCAAATTTATACCTCCACAACAAAAACAAACCCTCCCATGCGGGCTGAATCTTCTATTGTCAGAGGCAATCAACCCCAGCTGCATGGGCTCCTGCTCAGAAGGGGCTGACAGCGACTGAGACCCCTGCGCACAGAATGAGACCGCTGCACTGTCCCGGGACTGAGTATGACAGGAAGGAGAGATCTCTCCTCTCTCTCTAAGACGCCTGTCAATACGAATGGCCTGAGACATAGCAGAATCCAAGGAGGTAGATCTCTCATGAAAGGCAAATGCATCTTTCAATCCCTTTGAAAGACCATGGCAAAATTGACTTAGGAGTGCAGCATCATTCCAACCAGTATCAGCTGCCCATTTCCGAAATTCTGAGCAGTATATCTCTGCGGATTGTTTACCCTGGCATAACAGACGTAGTCTAGACTCAGCCAGAGCAATACGATCCGGATCATCATATATCTGACCCAGGGCTAAAAAGAATTCATCCACTGAACGGAGGGGCCGTGCCCCCTCCGGCAGCGAAAAGGCCCAGGATTGAGCGTTACCCCTGAGCAGCGATATAATGATCCCCACCCTCCGTTCCTCATCACCAGAGGAATGGGGAAGTAGGCGAAAATGGAGTTTGCAAGCCTCTCTAAAACGCACAAAATACTCACTACCCCCGGAGAACGTATCCGGGAGCGAGATCTTAGGCTCAGAACAAACTCCATGAACGCAAGCTGAACCGGTCACTTGAAACTGAGAAAAAGTCTTACGGAGATCAGCTACCTCCAATGAAAGACCCTGGAAGCGTTCAGCCAAAAGTGAAACCGGATCCATGCTTGAGACGGTTTTGGCGGCTTATAATGTCACGGATGGTGTACAGGAAACAAGACAATGCAATATAATCAATGACTCACTGGATCCACAACTAAGGAACAAAAGGGAGACCCCTGCATGAGACCTGCCACTCCCTCTGACTGCTCAGCCTATGCGAACACCCCAAAGGTGGATGGGCGCATATCCACGTACCTCGGCTATCTAATACCTGAAGACCCTACAATAGTGAGGGGACACGACCACCGGCTCCCTACACTAGACACGGAGGGAGTCAGGGTCTCCTGAAATCCAGCAGACAGAAAATCACAAATAAAGGAACAGCACTTATCTTGCAGAGGACTGGGAAATAGGAACAGCATGCACACACACTCCAGGAAGTTGTATAAGCCGCACACTACTGCATTATGGGGAGGAACTTAAAGGGAAGCAATCAGTCAAACTGCATGACAGCTGAGATAGACTAACGAGATGAGGAACTGAAACCAAAACAAAGAAACTCAAGGAGGAGGATCTGGAAGGCTCCTGTCAGAGCTTCTCAGCTGTCTGGTTGTGACAGTACCCCTCCCTCTACGAGTGGACTCCGGACACTCAGGGCCCACCTTCTCAGGATGGGACCTATGGAAAGCCCTGATGAGGCGAGTGGCCTTAATGTCCGTCACTGGGACCCACATCCTCTCCTCAGGACCATAACCCTCCCAATGAACGAGGTACTGGAGGGAACCGCGGACAAGACGAGAATCCACAATCCTAGAGACCTGAAATTCAAGATTCGAGATGAGGAACTGAAACCAAAACAAAGAAACTCAAGGAGGAGGATCTGGAAGGCTCCTGTCAGAGCTTCTCAGCTGTCTGGTTGTGACAACTACACAGTGTAGAGTATACTGTATATTGTGTGGCACAGTGTAGGCTATACGTGTATAACAAACATATTTCACATGAAAACTTACAATTACTTGGCTTGGCCCTTGGGGATTTCGGACACCATTTCAACACTTGGCTGGGGGGCTCGGTGGAGCTGATGTGTTTTATCCTAATGAGAAAGATTTCATAATAAGGATTTGGAGAAGGGGCTGTGGGATAGCAGAGCAGGGAGAGGATGGTGCTGCTACTAGGGGGTCATACCATGGGGGAGTAATAAAGCCCACCATAATGCCCCCCAGTAGAAATAATTCTCCTTATAATGTGACAGTGCAAAAAATACCCCTTGTAATGCCCCTAGTTGAGCTAATGTGCCCATAGTGCCCCCATAATGGGCCAGTATAAAATACCCCAATATAATGCCCCCAGTAAATGCATCCATAGTGCTCCTCTCCCCCATTTCTCCTAGTGCCCCCCATAATGTACCAGTATAAAATGCCCCAGTAGATGCCCTCAGTGTCCCCCATCAGGGGCGGACATACCGCCTGTGCAGCCGGTTCAGCTGCACAGGGGCCCAGCCTGGGAGGGGGCCCTCCAACTAAGCTGTCTATGCATCTACAGGACGCACAGACAGCTGATTGTAATGGTGAAGCAGAGAGCCGCACGCTTCACCATTCATCATCACACCATCCAGCATGTAGAAGGGGCCCACCTTACTATCTGACTTCAGTCTCAGGACGTACTGCGTCCGCAGCTCTGAGGAGCAGGGGGCCAGGGCAGCACATCCTGAGCTGCATCTGCAATCGCCCCCCCCCCCCCCCATCCTCCATAAAGCCCAGTCCTGCTGTGTAGTGGGTAGCGTCAGCCAGGTCTGCGCTGAGCCACTTCACTGTGTGTAGCCCTGCCTCCCGTCTGGTAATGTCAGTAGCTCCTCCCCCTGGTGGTAGCCCTGCCCACATGCGGTCCTCTCCGAGCGCTTCTGGTGCTTAATGTGTGAGGCCTGCAGCAACTTAGGAGGAAGTGAGTGAGGACCGGAGGCTGTCCCAGTGACCACTGTCTCTGCCAGACACTGAACTTGGCTTGGTATGTTGTTATTTTTTTTTACCCCACCCATCCCACCTGTCCCCCTCTGGCCCTCCTGTGACTGTCCCTTACCCACATACGGTGAGGCTACATTAACAATGTATTTTGCGGTCCGCGGATCTGCAAGATATGTATGCCGTCCATATGTGATCTGTATATTTTTGCAAACCCATTAACTTAAATGGGTCTGCAGTCCGCATTTTGTAGAGAAATATAGGACATGTCACATTTTCCATCTTGTGCAGAACGGACATACAGATGCAGAAAGCACATGGAAGTCATTTGCTTTCCGCATCCGTATGTCTGTTCCGCAAAGGATAGAAAATGTGACATGTCCTATACTGGAGCGCAACATGCAGGCTAGTTAATAGTTCTGCAAAAAAATGCATATAGCACATGTGCGTCATCCGTAATTTGCAGATCATAAAATACATATGGTCAGTGTTGTGTAAATGGGTTAAAAGTGTTGCCAGATATGCAGGGGGTCATTTATTAAGACCAGTGTTTTAACCCTTTTTTTTTTTGGGGCTTGTTAAAATCCTTTTATAACGACTATTCCCTACATAGGGCTCTTACCTTTAGCTGTGGCTTCTTTTCCTTAAAAAACGATCTTTTAAAATATGCAAATCAGTTCACTACCAGCAAGTAGGTCGTCTACTTGCTGGCAGCTGCCGCAAAAAACCGCCCCTCGTCCTGTTGATTGACAGGGCCAGCGAGCGCTCTCCTCCTCCGGTTGGCCCTGTCATCATTTCAAATCCTGCGCCTGTCTTCATTCGGCGCAGGCGCTCTAAGAGAAGGAGGCTCGCCTCCTCAGCACTCCCTCAGTGCGCCTGCGCCGATGACGTCTTCTCTTTCGGTGACGTCATCGGCGCAGGCGCACTGAGGGAGTGCTGAGGAGGCGAGCCTCCTTCTGTCAGAGCGCCTGGGCCGAATGAAGACAGGCGCGGGATTTGAAATGATGACAGGGCCAGCCGGAGGAGGAGAGCGCTCGCTGGCCCTGTCAATCAACAGGACGAGGGGGCGGTTTTTTGCGGCGGCTACCAGCAAGTAGACGCCCTACTTGCTGGTAGTGAACTGATTTGCATATTTTAAAAGATCGTTTTTTAAGGAAAAGAAGCCACAGCCAAAGGTAAGAGCCCTATGTAGGGAATAGTCGTTATAAAAGGATTTTAACAAGCTCAAAAAAAAAGAAGGGTTTTGGGGGTGACAGAAGCCCTTTAATAACCCCTAAACTGGAAGTGGTTCTGCTGATGTTATGAAGAGGCGCCGGCCTCTCCATAACTTGAGCGCATCCAGCGCTAGTGTAAATGCATATCATCCAGACTGAATCCTGACCTGTTCATTTCAATAGATCTGTGTGAGGAGGCATATGTCTGGCAATAACTACTGTGAGGGGCACATATCTGGCCATAGCTAATGTGATGGGGCACATATCTGGCCATAACTACTGTGAAGGGGGGACAATATCTGGCCATAACTACTGTGAAGGGGGGACAATATCTGGGCATAGCTACTGTAAAGGAGGCACATATCTGGACATAACTACTGTGACGGGGGATAATATCTGGGCATAGCTACTGTGAAGGGGGGCAATATCTGGGAATAGCTACTGTGAAGGGGCACATAATCTGGCATAACTACTGTGAGGGGGTCACATATCTGGCCATAACTACTGTTAGCGGGCACATAATCTGTCATAACTACTGTGAGGGGGGCACATATCTGGCATAACTACTGTGAAGGACCCATAATTTAGCATAACTACTGTGATGGGCAAATAATCTGGCATAACTACTGTGGTGGGCACGTATCTGGGCATAACTACTGTGAGGGGCACATATCTGGGCATAATTACTGTGAGGGGCATATATCTGGCATAACTACTGCGAGGGGGTACATATCTGTCCATAGCTACTGTGGAGGGGTGACAATGTGGATATTACTACTGTGTGCTGGCACAAAGGGGCAAAAATTACTATGTAGGAGCATTAAGAGGACATTAATACGCACCACAGTAACTGAAGGGTTTCCCCTATCTTTGATGCGACTGATCACCCCTTCCTCTCCCTGTAGGATTAGAGAAAGATGACAAATTGGGGTCCCTTCTGCTGACACAACTCATTGTATTAATCTTTACCTATGGCCTATGTTTATTTCTATATGTGTGGTTGGGGGGCCCAGGCACATTCTTTGCACAGGGGCCCTCTGCTGCCAATGTCCGTCCCTGTGCCCCATAATTTGCAAGTATAAAATACCCCTTCTAAGTGCCCCCCGTAGATGACCCCATAGTACTCCTCTCCCCGCTTGCCCATAGTACCCACCATAATGTGTCCCAGTATAAAATTCTACTGTACAGAGCCCCCCATATAAAATACCCCTTCTTTGTGACCTCAGTAGATGCCCCTATAGTGCCCCCAATAATGTGCCAGTAATAAAAGCACTCCCCCCCAATCATGTGCCAGTAATATCAGCCCCCTCAATCATGTGCCAGTAATAACAGCCCCCCCATTATGTGCCAGTAATAACAGCCCCCCATTATGTGCCTGTAATAACAGCCCCCATTATGTGCCAGTAATAACAGCCCCCCCATTATGTGCCAGTAATAACAGCCCCCCCATTATGTGCCAGTAATAACAGCCCCCCCATTATGTGCCAGTAATAACAGCCCCCCCATTATGTGCCAGTAATAACAGCCCTCCCCCTTATGTGCCAGTAATAACAGCCCCCCCATTATGTGCCCCTGAGTTCCAGACCAAAAAGCTCCAAATCTTATCTAAAGGTTTGGAATTAGGAATTTTTAGCAAAAAAGAAGTGGACTACATGTATGTTAAGCACCCCATTATTTCCAATTTTTATTCTCTGCCAAAAGTCCACAAAGGGGTATTCCCGCCCCCCATGAGACCAATTGTGGCTGGTATTGGTTCGTTCTCAGAGAGACTCTCGGAGTGGGTTGATTCCCTCCTACAGCCATTGGTTCCTTTAATCCCTGGCTTTTTGAAGGACACCAGATCGGTCTTGCAATCTTTTGCAAATTTTAAATGGCAAAATGATTATATATGGATTGTGGTCGACGTGGTGTCCCTTTACACAAATATACCACATAAACTGGCACTAGTGACATTAAGGTGGTTGTTGGAAATTTACAGTGGCTATACCTCAGCACTCCAAAAATATATTGAGCTAGTGGTAGACTTTTTGTTGAAACATAATTTTTTCATGTTCAATAATAGTTTTTACTTACAGGTTTCAGGTGTGTCAATGGGGGCCAGGTTCACTCCTTCCATTGCCAACATTTTTATGGCATGGTGGGAGAGAACTTTTCTTCTCATTGACACACACCCTTTTTTTCCAGATATTCGTTGGTATGGGCGTTACATCGACGACCTGCTATTTGTGTGGTCAGGCAATGTGACGGACATACCGTAGTTTTCACTGTATCTAATCCAATGTATAGAGTCTATGTCATTTAGTGTCAATCATGAATGGTCATCCATCAATTTTTTGGATTTATGTTTGAGAGGGGATATTGCAGGATCCAGAGTGTGCACGTCTAAACATAGGAAAGAGACAGCAGGGAATACTATTCTTCTGGCTACCTCCTGTTATCCCCCACATGTAATCCGTAACATGCCAAAAGGGGAAATGATACGAGCAAGACGTAATTGCTCTAGCGATGAGGCATATTTACAGGAGGCAAATAGTATTTGTAGTAGATTAAATAGGAGATCATATGGCGCACAAAAAACGCAGGGAGCAAAAATTGCGTTTTATCTTTGGATCGGAGTGAATTGGTTTTTCCCAAGAAACATGACACACATAAAAAGAAGAAAACAAAAGTAGATTACTCTAAAGGAAACACAGTAACCTTTATTACCAAATACAGTGAGGAGTATAGAGACATATGCAGGATAGTAAAGCAGCACTTACCAGTGTTGAATTACGATAAGGAGTGGACTGGACTGGTGGCAGGAGGTTTAAAATGTGTAGCCCGTAAAGCCCCTACTATAGGGCAAAATATTAGTCCCAGCTTGTTTTGGGATAGCCATATAGATAAATGTACGTGGCTTACAGTTAAGGGTAGCTACAAGTGCGGTCACACGAGATGCATCTGCTGCGACCATATGACTGTAACTAAAACCATCCAATCTACGGCAAATGGTAGGTGTCATGAGGTTAAATCGTATGTAAACTGCAACACAAAGTTTGCGGTTTATGTAATTACATGTACAGTTTGTTGCAATATGTGGGGTGTACAACCAACCAAATTAATAGTCGAATACAAAAGCATATTTCGGATGTGCCGCACTACAAGACCCGTAATGTCTCTGCAGCCAGCCTACATTTTGCAACAACACATAATGGTGATATAACAGCGCTAATAGTCCAAGGGGTAGAAAGGGTTACTCCACCTGAAGGAGGTGGAGATCATAGAAGAAAGTTTCCCAATACAGAAGCCTTCTGGATGTTTCGATTAGGAACCTGTTCCCCTACTGGCCTAAATAAAAAACATGATCTGATCCTGCAATATCACTGACTTAATATGCAACAAATTAGTCCGTTTTTTATGGAGTTTTTTTTTGTAGTAGAGTTTTTTTTTAATCAAAATATATTTTGTTCAGGTTTTTATACACTTTCATGCCATAACGATCATGTGATATTTCAAACAATGGAGGTTGGAGGGATAGTAGTATATAAGAGGCATGAAGTGTGTGTAATGTTTGCCATGAGTAATGATTGGAATGACATAGTCCAAAACGTGTAGACCTTGCATTAGATTTTAGATTTTTAAACCGCATAAATAAAGAATCACCTGTTTCATTGAGCTGGATCCTGCACTTTTTTTGTCAGTTTGTTGTCGGCTTGTCCAGGCTGTATCCGTGTCCCAGGCAAGAGAAGCAGGTGAGAGCTGCCCTTTTTTTCTTAGTTTGATCACATTTACGGTATTACTTCTGTTTTAATACCACAAGACCCTAAGTTTAAGTGGATCATAATATATTTACTTAGACCACAGAACAGTTTTGTGTGGGATACAAGGCTTACAAAACCATTTAAGGTTACATAATCTTCAAAAATACATTCTTTTAAAAACCAAGTCGGTAACATTGATCCAGAGGGCTGGACTTTCTTTTATTCACCAGTTTCTGTAGGTAACCCTGAAAGAAAAGCCACCTGCACCTTAGGATATGGTCTAGATTATAATTACAGTCATATACCATGAGCAGCGATGCTGTTGTTTTACTCTCATATTCCCAGAAGTTGAACCGAATGAGGACATTTGCTAGTGTTGCCTATCATGTACTGTCATTGGAAATATCAGTAGAAGCCAAGAAGAACAACACTTACTTGTACGGCACCAGGTGATTTTTAGCATAAGTTTGGGTGCTGAATAAGTTTGAGATGTAAATTTGGTGCCAGGTAAGTGCCATTGCTACCCAGTCTTACAGCCATGAGCTGAGTCGGTCTTCAGCAATGGAGAAGAATGAGGAGGTAGATTGAAGAGGGAAAATAGTTGTACTTCTCCAAGTAGGTATTAGTTTGATAATAGTGAAGGTCTTTATATGTCATCTTGTTGGGTTAAAAAAGTTCTACAGTAGAATAAAGTTAGTAATTTGATGCAGGCATACAACCCACTTTGTTTCCAATGTTATTGAAGTGAATGCACTACTTCTAATTTTTTTTTTCTGGAAGGGTTGAGCAAGTTCATGGTGTCATTTATTGGATATACCAATGAATGAAATAATGTCACTCATTTCCCCATAAAATAGAATGCTAGGGCAAAGTAATCTATCCACTATCTATTAGTGTTCAGCGAGTATGCTCGGCTGAACAGCAGTTCGGCTCGAGCATCGCTATGCTTGGCACATCTCAGTGTTTGGCCGAATACTGTGTATGCTCAAGCACAATTGAACACAATGAAAATCAATGGGAGACCCGAGCATTAAACCAGACACCCCCTGCTCTGAAGAAGGGAGGGTGTCTGGTTCACAGAAAAAAAGTTAGAAATTGATGGAAACACCAACAAAATGGTTCGAAAACAGCATGGGAAGGATGACTGCATGCATCTTGGACTCCCATTACCTATGACATGCAAATAGACAACCACACAAAGGCTATATGCCAAAAGCTGGGTATGTGCAAGCCAACAATATATCCATGAGACAGATAGAGACAGCATACCTTACAATGGCAGCCTTGCGCCCTATGAGACATTCAAAACCAGCTCTCATCTGACTGAGAGCCAGTAAGCCTCAAAGTTGCTTCATTTCTGTTGGATGGCTTGGGTGGACCTGTGCACCAAGATCATTATTATTAGGGTGACAAAAAAAATTCTGATTGTCCTTACATAATAGTCAATAACCTTTCTATACAGTTTTATCATGTAAACTCATTTGCATAATCGTGGGCATATGCAAATTAGCTGAATCTGCTTGTTTTTCAGCTGAAACACCATTTGCATGAAAAATTTGTGATAAAAATTAGAATATTCGCGATCAACACTACTCATGAAGGGGGCGTGGCCTGCAGCCAGATGGTGTAGACGTGATCCACCACAGCTCCTGCGGATGGGATCTTATCCTATCACATCCAGCGCATTAACACCGCCACAGTGCCCCAGTTTCTACATCACTGTGATCCACACACCACCCGACATTGATTGAGCCAAGTGGGAAGCTTCCACGACCCGGGCGGCCTGAGATACAATTGCGGCTGAGCCGAACAGACGGATCCCCGGCCTCGATTTTCAGCTGCAGTGCGGCCAGAGCGCAGGCGCTCCGTCCTAGAGGCCCTCGGATCCATCCTCGGACCCCAGTAGTGCTTGGAGGGGATTGAGCGGAGACCAAGCTCCATCAGGTCAGTGCTCTCCCCTGCCTCCCCTCACTTACCGGCTTAGAAGAGGAACATCGGCTCAGCAGGGGCGCCATCTTGGAGGCGGCGCTCTCCTCCTTCAGCATCCTCCTATAGGGGAGCAGAGACTCTCTGTGCCTGATGTCTACTGGATCCACAGGGGGTGAGTGATCCTTGGAGAGAGCCTCCAGCCAGCTAATAAATCGCAAGGATTCAAGCTTCTGCCGATCACAGCAGACTGTGCAAAAATTGCACCATAGCAGCGCTGCTACATCTTCTTAAAGGCACAGCCTTCATTTTTTTTTTCTTTATAGTACCCTTTCCTGAGAGGGAGAGGGCCACACAGGATCATCTTTACCCGATAGAAGGCACAGCCTTGATGGGGAGCGTGTCCGGTTGCCGACGGTGATGGCTGCTTGAAGGAGCTGCTCTCGTCTGCACCGCAACTTTTTGGCTAGCTACACACCCCTTTTGTGATCTTATGGGGAAGAAAATGGCATCGAAAAAGACCCCTAACCCTCGAGAACCCCCATCGCCTGCTAGGACCCTGGACCAGTGCTGGGATCGCACATCAATAGTGATGTCCCGAACATAACTTGTTCGCGTTCGCCGCAGCGGGCGAACATATGCGATGTTCGGTCTGCCCCCTATACATCATCATTGAGCAAACTTTGACCCTGTACCTCACAGTCAGCAGACACATTCCAGCCAATCAGCAGCAGACTCTCCCTCCCAGACCCTCCCACCTCCTGGACAGCATCCATTTTAGATTCATTCGGAAGCTGCATTCTTAGTGAGAGGAGGGACAGTGCTGCTGCTGCTGATTTAATAGGGAAAGCGTTAGCTAGGGCAGTGTTCTGTGTCCACAGACTCATCTGCTGTAAGGACAGTGTCCTGACAGCACCCCAAAAAGCCCATTTTAGGGCTGGTACATCAGTCTGCTTTTTTTTTATTTTATATATATATATATATATTGCAGTTGCCTGCCCGTGTGTGAGAGGCTGCAAGCCCACAGACTGTACTGTGTGCACACCATTCATACAGGGTGTCACAATACCTTGCAGATAAAACTAAAGTCAATTTATTTTTTTCTCTGTAATAAATATAATCGGAGTTGCAAGCCAGTGAGTGTCTGGCCCACACAGACTGTACTGTGGCCACTGGCCAGGCCACCACTCAAACCGTTACAGGGTGTCACAATACCTTGCAGATAAAACTAAAGTCAATTTATTTTTTCTCTGTAATAAATATAATCGCAGTTGCAAGCCAGTGAGTGTCTGGCCCACAGACTGTACTGTGGCCACTGGCCAGGCCACCACTCATACCGTTACAGGGTGTCACAATACCTTGCAGATAAAACTAAAGTCAATTTATTTTTTCTCTGTAATAAATATAATCGCAGTTGCAAGCCAGTGAGTGTCTGGCCCACAGACTGTACTGTGGCCACTGGCCAGGCCACCACTCATACCGTTACAGGGTGTCACAATACCTTGCAGATAAAACTAAAGTCAATTTATTTTTTCTCTGTGATATAATCGCAGTTGCAAGCCAGTGTGTGTCAGGCCCACACAGACTGTACTGTGCCCACTGCCCACTACTTATATAGGGTGGCACAGTACCTTGCACGCATAATACCACTTATCTAAAAAAAAAATACAGGCAGAGGCAGGCCACCCCGCAGGGTCCATCGTGGTCGAGGTGCTGTGATTTCCACAGGCCCTGGAATAATGCCCAGTGTACAGAGGCCACGTACCCTGAACCCGAAAAATTCTGAGGACATAGTTGACTGGCTTACATAGGACACCCAATCTTCAACAGCTTCCGCTAAGAACCTTGACGCACCATCCTCCTCCAGCTCAGCTTCGGTCACTGCTCTCAACTTACCACTCTCCCGCCCGCCGCCACCACCACCACCACCACCACTACCACCACCACTACCACCACAGCCGCTTCACTTGATCCGTCAGAGGAGTTATTTACAGATCAGTTGGATGAAATTAGTGATGCGCAACTATTATTGCCAGAGGATGTAGATAACAGGGATATGTCTCAGTCAGGCAGGATTACACACATGGACGTACATTGTGATGATGATGATGATGATGATGTTGTACCCGCTGCTGCTTCCTTTGCTGAGGTGTCAGATAAAAGTGAAGTGGTTGAGGATGACGATGTGTCCGTGGATGCCACGTGGGTGCCTGCTCGAAGAGAAGAAGAAGAGGGGGAAAGTTCAGAAGGGGAGACAGAGAGAAGGAGGAGACGAGTTGGAAGCAGGGGGAGGTCGTCGCAAGGAGCTAGTGTCACAGTCAGACAGCATGTATCGGCACCCGGGGTCAGCCAGACAGCTTTTTTGTGTGTCTGCCTCTGATAACAGCAATGCCATTTGCAACCTGTGCCAAAAGAAACTGAGTCATGGGAAGTCCAACACCCACCTCGGTACAACTGCTTTGCGAAGGCACATGATCTCACATCACAAACGCCAATGGGATCAACACATGAGTACAAGCAGCACACAAACTCAAAGCCACCATCCTCCTCCTGGTCCAGCATCTTCAGCCACATTAACCACTGCTGTCCTCCTTGCCCCCTCTCAACCACCCGCCACTCCGCCTCTCACCTTCAGCAGTTCCATCTCATCTGCCCACAGTCAGGTGTCTGTCAAGGAAATGTTTGAGTGTAAGAAGCCAATGTCACAGAGTCACCCCCTTGCACAGCGTCTGACAGCTGGCTTGACGGAACTCTTAGCCCGCCAGCTTTTACCATAACAGCTGGTGGAGTCTGAGGCCTTCAAAAAATTTGTCGCTATTGGGACACCACAGTGGAAGGTACCCGGAAGAATTTTTTTTTAAAAAAAAAGGCAATCCCAAACCTCTAGTCTGTTTATTGAAAAGGAAGTCATGGCATCCCTGGCATACAGTGTTGGGGCAAGGGTCCATCTGACCACTGATACTTGGTCTGCAAATCACAGTCAGGGCAGGTATATAACGTACACTGCGCATTGGGTCAACCTGCTGACGGCTGACAAGCATGGAATGCGTGGCTCTGCAGCGGAGTTGATGACACCGCCACGACTTGCAGGAAGGCCTACTGCCACCTCCTCTACTCCTCCTACTCCATCCTCTTCGATAACCTCCTCGGCTGAGTCCTCTTCTGCTGCGGTGTCTGGCTGCACATCAACAGAATCCCCCCAGCTCCCCAGGGGCTATTCCACATCCCGGATACGACAGTGTCACGCTGTCTTGGGGTTGACTTGCCTGAAAGCAGAGAGCCACACCGGACCAGCACTCCTGTCCGCCCTGAACGCACAGGTGGATCAGTGGCTGACCCCGCACCAACTGGAGATTGGCAAAGTGGTGTGTGACAATGGAAGCAATTTGTTGGCGGCATTGAATTTGGGTAAGTTGTCACATGTGCTGTGCATGGCACATGTGTTGAATCTCATCGTACAATGCTTTGTGTCTAAGTACCCAGGCTTACAGGACGTCCTTAAGCAGGCCAGGAAGGTGTGTGGCCATTTCAGGCGTTCCTACAGGGCCATGGCGCACTTTTCCGAAATTCAGTGGCGAAACAACATGCCAGTGAGTCGCTTTATTTGCGACAGCCCGACACGTTGGAATTCAACACTCCTAATGTTCGACCGCCTGCTCCAACAAGAAAAAGCCGTCAACGAGTATTTGTACGACCGGGGTGCTAGGACAGCCTCTGCGGAGCTGGGAATTTTTTTTGCCACGTTACTGGACACTCATGCGCAATGCCTGTAGGCTCATGACTCCTTTTTGAGGAGGTGACAAACCTAGTCAGTCGCACCGAAGGCACCATCAGCAACCTCATCCCATTTGTTTTCTTCCTGGAGCGTGCCCTGCGAAAGAGTGCTGGATCAGGCTGTAGATGAGCGTGAAGAGGAAGAGGAAAGAGTTGTGGTCACCATCACCACCGAGAAACAGCCTTGTCATCATCGCTTGCCGGACCTGCGGCAACGCTGGAAGAGGAGTATGAGGAAGAGGAGTCAGAGGAGGAATGTGGCTTTGAGGAGGAGGAAGACCAACCACAGCAGGCATCCCAGGGTGCTCGTTGTTGTCACCTATCTGGGACCCGTGGTGTTGTACGTGGCTGGGGGGAAGAACAGACCGTCAATGACATCAATGACGACGAGGAACGGGAAATGAGTAGCTCGGCATCCAACCTTGTGCAAATGGGGTCTTTCATGCTGTCATGTCTGTTGAGTGACCCTCTTATAAAAGGATGAAGGAGAACGACCTGTACTGGGTGGCCAACGCTACCTAGACCCCCGGTATAAGCAGAAAGTGGCGGAAATGTTACCAAATTACCGAAAGTCGGAAAGGATGCAGCAGTTGCAAACCAAACTAAAAAATATGCTTTACACAGCTTATAAGGGGGGTGTTACAGCACAACGGGAATCTAACTGGGGAAGAGGTGAAAGTAATCCTCCTCCTACCACGAGGCCACGGCGGCAAGGACAGGACGCTTTACAGATGTGTTGTTGATGGAGGACATGCGGAGCTTTTTCAGTCCTACACATCGCCACAGCCCTTCGGGATCCAGCCTTAGAGAACGACTCGACCGACAGGTAGCAGACTACCTCGCCGTAACTGCAGATATCGACACTCTGAGGAGCGATGAACCCCTTGACTACTGGGTGTGCAGGCTTGACCTGCTGGCCTGAGCTATCCCAGTTTGCGATAGAACTTCTGGCCTGCCCCGCTTCAAGTGTCCTGTCAGAAAGGACTTTCAGTGCAGCAGGAGGCATTGTCACTGACAAGAGAAGTCGCCTCGGTCAAAAAAGTGTTGATTACCTCATCTTCATTAAGATGAATAAGGCATGGATCCTGAAGAGACTGACAGTGGGGGATACGTTTGACTAACAAAAGGCCTGATGACATGCCTTGGCCTCAAAATGGTCCCCACGCTGCTGTATTTAATGTCTGCATACCGGATGACTTTCGTGAATTCTCTGCCACCAACTAGGGTTTAAGTCACCTTTCTGCCTGGAAAACATCAATTTTTTCAGCCGCTGCTACAACAGCGCTGCAACAATTCCATTATATTTCAGGCATGTGTACATGCCTATTTTTTTGTCCTCTGGTGCTGCACGGTGGGCTGCAAAAACAAAACAAAAAAAGACACATACAAGTGTCAATTCCCCTTCGTTGTGGTGAAGGGGCTTGCGTATCACAATGAAGCGATCATCACCTCTATGAGTGTTTTGGCAATGTTGCCACACCCCAGATGATAAGGCCGTTGCTTCATTATGATCAGACCAAAAGCGATCGGCTGGATAATTTTTCATAGAAAAAAACATAAATTGTATGGGTTTTTAAAACATAAAAATAAAAAATCATAATAAAGTCTCTTAATAGTTTATTAGAAATAATGCAGACAATTAAAAAAATCCCATCATTCCAATACAAAGCAAGTACAGAGCTCAGAACTAAATTATTTCAGGATGTCGTAATGGTTCGTTAATTCGACAATGGTTAATCAATTTGACACACGTCCCCGGATAGAGGACGTAACAGGGATTAAACTGATAGGATAGTACTAGTTAAGACACCACTCATATAGGGTGTCACAGCACATTGCTCTGTGCACGCGCAGTGCCCCAACTTGGGAGTAAGAGGACTGACCAAGTTGCCTTTTCCATCTCCCAGTTCCTAAAATCAATTAAGTTTGGTGTATCAGAGTTTGGTCTGTCACTATGAAGGCAGTCGAAGGTACCCGGCCTAAATTTTTTTTCACAAAAGGCAATCCCTGATATGGGACGTAATAGGGATTAAACTGATAGGAATAGTACTAGTTAAGACACCACTCATATAGGGTGTCACAGCACATTGCTCTGTGCACGCGCAGTGCCCCAACTTGGGAGTAAGAGGACCGACCAAGCTGCTTTTTCCATTTCCCGGTTCCTAAAATCAATTCAACACAAGTCCCCGGATAGGGGACGTAACAGGGATTAAACTGATAAGAATAGTTAACACACCACTCATAACGTGTGGCAGAGTACAAGAAGTAACAAGAACACGCACACAGATAAATCACATTTCTGCAAGGAGTTTGTCAACTTTGACAACTGTTTGCGGTTGTCTAAAATCCATTCAATACACGTCCTGATAGGGGACATAACAGGGATTAAACTGATGAGAATAATACTACTGAAAATACCACTCATATCGGGTGTGACAGTAAATTGCACGGCGCAGATGCAGTGACTGTGGATTAAAACAAAAGGAGGGAGCCAGCGTTTTTTTAACCATCTACCCGTTCAAAAAATCAATTCAATAAATGGACCCCAGATTGGGGATGTAACAGGGATTAAACTGATGAAAAGAGAACTACAGAAAATAACACTCATATTGGGTGTGAGAGTAAATTGCACTCACACATTAAAATTATCAGTGGTGCCTGTCTTATTGCACAATTCTGAGGTGTAATTGTACTGATTGGCTACTAGGGGGCGCTGGAGCTCTGTTCTCTAATAATATCTGTGGTCTAATTTTCCTAGTGGTCACAGTTTTTGTGTTGCGCACTGTTCATTCCACAGTGCGGCTCCTTTACCTAAGAGCGTCCTCCCTAGGCACTAAGTACTGCTATACGTATCAAACGCTTTGGCTCGACATGGCCCTTCACTGCCTAAAATCACATGTACAACACTCTGCCCCCCCGACATGTTTCGCCAGCTCCCTTGGCGTCTCAGGGGAATGGGCCCATTCCCCTGAAGACGCCAAGGGAGCTTGGCGAAACTTAGTGCCTAGGGAGGACGCTCTTAGGTAAAGGAGCGCACTGTGGAATGAACAGTGCGCAACACAAATAACTGTGACCACTAGGAAAATTAGACCACAGATATTATTAGAGAACAGAGCTCCAGCGCCCCCTAGTAGCCAATCAGTACAATTACACCTCAGAATTGTGCAATAAGACAGGCACCACTGATAATTTTAATGTGTGAGTTCTAATATTATTTTATGGGTACATAATAAATGTTAAATTTTAATACTGCTAACCCAGAGCACGTGTCAACCTAGAGACAATTAGTGGTCTATGACCAATTGAAAATATAGTGTTTGAGTCTCAACACGTGCGAGTGGGTCCAATGTAATTGTAGTATATCTGAGAGTAAATTGCACGGCGCAGACGCAGTGACCGTGGATTCAAACAAAGGGGAGGGAGCCAGCGTTTTTTTTAACCATCTCCCCGTTCAAAAAATCTATTCAATAAATGGACCCCAGATTGGGGACGTAACAGGGATTAAACTAATGAGAAGAGAACTACAGAAAATACCACTCATATCGGGTGTGAGAGTAAATTGCACAGCGCAGACGCAGTGACCGTGGATGTAAACAAAGGGGAGGGAGCCAGCGTTTTTTTTAACCATCTCCCCGTTCGAAAAATCAATTCAATAAATGGACCCCAGATTGGGGACGTAACAGGGATTAAACTGATGAGAAGAGAACTACAGAGAAATAACACTCACATCGGGTGTGAGAGTAAATTGCACGGCGCAGACGCAGTGACCGTGGGATTCAAACAAAGGGGAGGGAGCCAGCGTTTTTTTAACCATCTCCCCGTTCGAAAAATCAATTCAATAAATGGACCCCAGATTGGGGATGTAACAGGGATTAAACTGATGAGAAGAGAACTACAGAAAATAACACTCATATAGGGTGTGAGAGTAAATTTGCACGGCGCAGACGCAGTGACCGTGGATTCAAACAAAGGTGAGGGTGCCAGAGGTTTTTTTAACCATCTCCCCTCGTTCGAAAAATCCATTCAATTCACCTTTTGCGGACCCTTTGTGTTGTACGTGGCTGGTGGAGGAAGAAACCTTCAATGACATCAACGGGACATGGCTAGCTTGGTATCCAACCTTGTGCAAATGGGGAGTTTGCGGTTGGGCAAATGGACTGTTTGCGGTTGTTTGCGGTGCAATTAAAAGGGGAGTTTGGTCTGTCAATGTCTGTGAAGCGGGTGTAACCCTTACACTACCTGATCAATACAACATCATACCTGATCGTATACACACACTGGATGTTTTAAACTACGTTTGTTCAAAAAATTTTTGGATTGTTAGGTGATTTATGCCCTTTATGGATTAAAACCCAATCTCTGCGTCAACTATGTAATTTTCCATGGGAGTTTTGCCATGGATCCCCCTCCGGCATGCCACAGTCCAGGTGTTAGTCCCTTGAAACAACTTTTCCATCACTACTGTGGCTAGAAAGAGTCCCTGTGGGTTTTAAAATTCACCTGCCTATTGAAGTCGCTCGCGAACATTGAGGAAATTCTCGTTCGCCGTTCGCGAACTAAAAATTTTATGTTGCGACATCTCTACACATCAAGTCCGGCACCTTCCACCTCGCAGCAACAAGACACAGAGGGCCGCCCGCCATTCCTCCCTCCCCCTGCTGGATTCCCGCGCCTTGACCAGGGAAAAGGACTCAGCGCTACTCACCCCCTGCTGACCTCTTCCAGGAACCGGGCCGCTGTCCACAGTGTCTGCACGCGGATCCTCTGACCTGGGGCTTTCGCCGGCAGCCCCGGACTCTCGGCCTGCCGCTGCTGAGGAAGGCATTCCGCCATGGATGGCTCCTGGATCCATCCCCCAGGGGACGACTGCAATTAAAGGTACTGTGACAACTAGGGGACGGGATATTATCCCAGGGGATCCTGCATCCAGCCTCCCTGGGACCCCTCCACATGAGCCCCGGCAAAATATGCAGTCCCCAGCCCCTCCATTGCTGGACCAAGGGGACAGTAGCTCTCCTCGCCCTTCTGACATCTGGGCCAGATCCCCAAGCCCTCCATCACTTGTCGTTGCGGATCCCCCGCCCCTGCCTGAACCTCCACAGCCCTGGGCGAGCTATTTTGGTCGTTTTCATACAAAAGATGACTTTCGGGTTCTCATTTCTGAAGTTACGGAAGCCTGCAGAGCTGAAATTGCGGCAGTTCGCACCGATATTAAACAGGTGGTGGATCGGGTTGACTCCCTAGAAAATGCCCATGATGATACCAGGCAGTATATTTCCACGCTTCATGAATCCATTTCTGCCCAAACGGCTGTGCTCAGGCGTATGGGGCGGCATTTAGAGGACTTGGATAACAGAGGGCGCTGGAATAATATCCGAGTTCGGGGTCTTCCTGATGGAAGCCATCTTTAACATGATCCTGGGGCAACCATCATCGCACAAGATCAAGCTGGACAGAGCTCATAGAGCACTCAAGCCTAAGGGATCCGCGGCGCGTCCTAGGGACGTAATTTGTTGTGTCCATGATTTTGCCCTCAAAGAAACCATCATGGCTAAGGCAAGAAATCTACGCAACTTTGACTTTGATGGCGCTCCAGTTCAATTGTTTCCGGACCTATCCTGGTTAACACTCCAGAAAAGGAGACACCTCCAGCCTCTCCTCATATTACTCAGGGACCGCCAGATCGCATATCGCTGGGGATTCCCTTTCGCTCTGACGGTTCCGTCATCAAGGAAGAACAGAGACTCTCCGTTCCTTTTCGGATCTTCAACCTTTCTGCGAGGCACTTGGAATCCCTATTCCCTGACATGTCGGACTGGGAGTTTGAGTCTCCAGCGCTTCCACCGCCCCGCATTTGGTCTCCAGTAACCAGGAAAAGAAGACCTGGTTCAAGTGTGTCCTCTTCCCGCAGTCTCCTCTGTCATCAGGACATCGCCCATCTACATTGATGGCTGAGGGGATTGGTTTCTCCAGAACTAGTCCTTAACCCCTTTCGCCCTCAGGGTAGAGAGTCCCGGAAGGGCCCCCATTTTAATCACTATTTCCTCTGTTTAGCCAATCATTGTTTTCTTGTTGCTACAGTACGGTGCAGGCCCTTAGAAGGCTCCACCTAGTTGTATCCCTGTTTTAGTTTCTCTCAAATAACTTGTAGTTGGCATCCTGGGTTAGCCTTAACCTGTTGCTTCCGACACTTACACCCCCGAAAGGGCCTTTTTTATTGCCCTAGGTATCTTGTGTTCTCTCTCTTGTAGGTATCTGAACTTCCTTGCCTGTGGAGAGTCTGTACTTCAACCCTGCCTTTGACCCGTTTGTCCGACTAGTGCGAATCTCCTGACATATACGACCTCCTTGGTGAGCTGTATCCTACATACATTGTGTACCATTTCATTCCCACACGATGAGGTGCATAACCTTTAATGTCAGGGGGCTTAACTCCAATGCCAAGAGGAAACTCTTGCTTTTGGAATTGAAATCCCTTAAGGCGGACATTGTGTTCTTACAAGAAACACACTTGATGGCGGCTCCTCCTTCCGGTTTGCTTCTCACCTTTATCCTACTGTTTACTCGGCTACTCACAGCCGTCGGAGGGCAAGTGTTGCCACCTTGGTGTCTGCACAGTGCCCCCTCAGGATTGAATCTTCTATATAGATCCACAGGGCCGTTACATTATACTTCGGGGCTGTTTGGCGGATAGACCTATTACCTTGTGTAACATTTATGCACCAAACACGTCCCAGATTCGCTTCTCTCGGCGGAATTTTCCGCAAAGTGTTTGGTGGAGGTGTGGACTCTTCGGAGCCCCTGGTCCTATTAGGATGCGAGATTTTAATGCAGTGTTCTCTGAATCGATGGATCGTCTGGCTCTCCCAGGTAGACCAATACACTCAACACAGCAGCGCTTAGCCAGAAATTTTCGTAAACTAGTGCGGAAATACTCTCTGTATGACCTCTGGCGTCTCACTTATCCACTGATAGGTCCTTCTCCTTTTACTCGGCCCCACATGGTTCACACACCCGTATTGATTATCTGTTTGGGACCATTTTAACCCTCAGATTATTGGAAGGAGCGGATATGGGCCACCTGGTCAGATCATGCTCCTGTACTAGTTGACATTAGTAGTGGGTCGGGCCATGTACGCCATTGCCACTGGAGACTTAATGACTCCCTCCTGAAACAACCTACCATTAGGGAGGAATTACGTGAACATCTGAAGACGTACTTTGAACTCAATGAGGGATCAGTAGGGGATATCCGCCCTTTGTGGGAAGCGCATAAAGAGGTCATGAGGGGTCACTGTATCGCAATAAGCTCGAAATTAAAGAAGGACTCAACTGCCTTAGTCAAGACCCTTAAGTCCCGCCTTCAGACACTAGAATGCAAGATGGCTGCTCACCCCTCACGCTGCACACTGAGACAAATTGTAGATACTAGGACCCAATTGAAGACCCTGGCTTTAGGTCGCGTCAGTAAGTTGTTACTTTACACTCGACAGCGCTATTACGCCTGGGGGAACAAACCCCACACTTTGCTGGCCAGACAACTTAGGAATCACAGCTCCCAAACGGGGCCGTATGCTATTAGGGGATCTGACGGAACAATCCACTATGACCCCAGGGTGATAGCGGAGCGGTTCTCAGCCTATTATTCCTCCCTGTATAACTTACCCTCCGACCTTCCCACGGATGAAGGACTGAGAGATAGTATACTCCGGTCTTATTTGGCATCCTGTCATCTTTCTACCCTATCGGCTTCAGACCTTGCTGCCCTTAATAGTCCGATCGTGTCGGAAGAGATTGAGGAGGTAGTAGAACATCTACCTGAGGGTAAATCCCCAGGGCCTGAGGGCTTTTCATACAAATATTATAAGACCTTTAAGGCTGAGCTAATCCCTCACTTAGTTACCCTATTTAATCATTTCCTAGGGGGCAATGCTGTGCCTGCCCCAATGTCTCACTCGTATCTCACGATGATCCCGAAGCCTGGGAAGGAATTGCACTAATGTCCTAAATATAGGCCCATTGCCCTACTTAACTCAGACCTTAAGATTTTCACCAAAACCCTAGCTACCCGACTAAATGTCTTTCTCCCCTCCCTGATTCATAAAGACCAGGTGGGATTTGTCCCGGGCCGTCAGGGGGCCGACAACACACGAAGAAACATTGACCTGATAGATGTCATATCTCGCTCGGGGGAGGAGGCATTACTTCTTAGTTTGGATGCAATTTAGGTTGGCCATTTCTCTTTGCTACCCTCCAGGCTTACGGCCTTTCTGGCCCATTTGTTAAAGCCATCCATAGTCTATACTCCTCCCGCACAGCGAAGATCAGACTTCCTCATGCTCAATCTCAACCCATAAACATTGCTAATGGAACGAGGCAGGGTTGCCCCCTATCTCCTCTACTTTTTGCCATGTGTATCAAACCCCTGGCGGCCAAGATCAGGGCTTGCCCGGATATTAGAGGTGTTATGGTCAAGGATAGGGAGTTTAAGCTATCGCTATATGCTGACGACATTCTCCTTACCCTTACCAAGCTTCACATTTCCTTACCAAATATCCACTCCATCTTACAGGAGTTTGGTCGTCTATCGGGGTATAAGGTCAACACTCATAAAACGGAGGCCCTCTCTCCTAATCTTTCTCAGATGGCCCTGAGATCTCTCAAAGTGAACTTTCTTTTCCATTGGAAGACGGACTCACTGCGATATTTGGGGGTTGACCTCACTCCCCGATTTGGCGAGCTTTACAAAGCTAATTTTCCACGCATATACACAGATATCAGGGGTCTTCTAGATAGGTGGCACCCTCTCCCACTCTCTCTCATGGGGCGTATTGCTGCGACTAAAATGACGATTCTACCCAAGCTTTTGTACCTTTTTGAGACCTTACCGATTAAAGTCCCTCTTAAAGACCTGAGATCGACTCAATCCCACCTCCTCAGATTCATATGGGCGGGAAGGTGGCACAGAATCCCGAGGTCGGTTCTTCTATCTAGTAGTCATCAGGGCGGTCTGGGGGTTCCGGATCTAACTAAATATTACTGGGCGGCCCAGCTACGCTCTGTTACGGCCTGGGCTTCCTTGCACCCTTATTCTGTCTGGATGCAGGTAGAAAGACTCTGGCTAGCTCCTGTACACCCTAACTCCATGCTATGGGCTGGGCCTGACAGGACTCAGCCAGACAAGGATCTCCTAGGGCCCATGGCGTGTACCAGACGCATCTGGCAGCAGTGTAGTAGTAAATTCCCTCTAGAGTCCACTCATTCCGCCATGACCTCCTTCCTATATCACCCCACGCTTCCTACTAGTCTTATCACGTCTACAACGAGACCGTAGTTTCAAAGGGGGGTGTTTCGGTTCGCTGATATTGTGGACCCCTTCACTAGGGTCCTCCTACCGTTCACTACCCTGCAGACCAAATATGATCTCCCACCTTCATCCAACTTCTTCTATATCCAGATTAGGCACTTTGCCCAGTCCATCTTTTCGGGGGTTACGGTTTCCCTTCCAACCTCCTTTGATTGCAGGGAAGGGGTACATACGAAAGGTTTAATTTCCGAGATTTACTCTATATTGCTGACTCCCTTCCCTGATCGAGCCCAAAGGCATTCCTACATGGTGAGGTGGGAGGAGTACTTGGGGAGGGCCTTACCGGACTCACTCTGGCACCTTATATGGAGGAGGGCAGCGAAATCATCTATGTCGGTACTTCACCGGGAGAACCAATATAAGATCTTAATGTACTGGTATCACACTCCTGACCTCCTCCATAGAATGAATCCAGTAGTTCCGGGTGATTGTTGGAGATGTGGCTTACATAGGGGTACATTGCCTCACATTTTCTGGGATTGTCCCAAGATAGGCCCTTACTGGACTGAAGTAGGCGCTCTCCTGACCGATGTTTATGGAACCGAAATTCGACTGGAACCTATGTCCTTCCTGCTCAATGTGGTCCCCAAACAAGTAAAAAAACATGCACTCAAGCTGCTGCTACTGATACTAACAGCAGCTCGTTGTCTAGTTTCCCGATCGTGGAAAAGCCCCGACCCACCACGGGTCTCTGATTTGTATGCCAGGGTGATGGAGGTCAGAACAATGGAGTATTCCACTGCTATGTATCAGGACAAAATGGCACTGGGACATATGGGACACTTATTGGGCCACTAGGCAACCTTGAAGAATCATGGTGAAAGGATTGTTCCCTTTCACCCCTCCCTCCCCTCTCTGTTTTTGTCCATGTCATTTGTCATGTCTGTTGGCTATTTGTTGGGTAATTCTGGTTGAGAATTTTTGGGCCTTAGGGTCCTTATGGCTCGCTTCTACCTGATGTTTTTTTATTTTTTTTCCTCTCTTCTTTTTGTTTAAGATATATTGCACAGCAGTTTTTGTTTTATTCTTTTTCTTCTTTTCAGGCTGGTTACAGATGGACGCAGTCTCAGTTAGTTCAATTCAATGCTTTATTTTTGTTTGGTCTTCAGTGTTTCATCACTGAATATTATCAAGTGTTACATATGCTCATCCAATATGTATGTGATGTATTTTGTGTATTACCATAGTGCAACTTCTGTGCACTATGCTATGGTAAAAGTGTATTCACGTTTTTGTTTTATATACCATAATAAACATACAATTATAAAAAAAACGCTACTCATGAACAGCACTATTTATTGGTTTTATAGTCTTTTTTTAAAATACATTTTATTAGGTTTTGATATAATTTGCACATTTACATTCAAAGGTACATATTGGATCAAATTACAGGTCATATTCCTTTTTTACAGATATGTGCAGTGAAAACAAAGATAAAACACATATAAAGAGTGCAATAATCCCCCCCCCCCTAACCCACCCCCCCCTTCTATACAGGTGATGTGGTTTAAAGTTTTCTTTTTATTATAGGTATTCCTGGAGGTGTAACATAGTAAAATAGTATATAAGGCCGAAAAAAGACATTTGTCCATCCATTTCGGCCACATGAACACATGAACATTTTGGAGTTCATGTGGATTTATATTCGTGTAGTCTCATGGTAGTGCGTCTTTATGTAAGGATTGATGACGCTTTATATGTTATTGGTTTCATAGTCTTATGACAAGACTATGAATCCAATAGATGGCGCTGTTCATAACTCATGAACAGCGCCATCTATTGGTTTCATAGTCTTATGACAAGACTATGAATCCAATAGATGGCGCTGTTCATGAGTAGTGTAGATTGCGAATATTGTAATTGCACATTTGTATCGTGAATTGTTTATGCAAATGGTTTTTTCAGCTGAAAAACAAGGCAGATTCTGCTCATTTTCCTGTCTTTCCCATATGCCCATGTTTATTCAAATGAGTTTACATGACGACACTTTATAGAAAGGTTATTGAATATTATGTTAGGGCAATCAGAAAACTTTTTGTCACCATAATGATAATGATCTACGTGCGCAGGTCCACCCAAGCCATCCAACAGATATGAAGCAACTTTGAGGCTTACTGGCTCTCAGTCAGATGAGAGCTGGTTTTGAATGTCTTATAGTGTACAAGGCTGCCATTGTAAGGTGTGCTGATTGTATCTGTCTCATGGATAGATTGTTGGCTTGCATATAGCCTTTGTGTGGTTGTCTATTGTATGTAATAGGAGTCCAAGATGCATCCAGATGTCCTCCCCATGCTGTTTCCAAACCATTTTGTTGGTGTTTCCATCAATTTCTAACTTTTTATGTAAACCAGACACCCTCTTCTCTTCAGAGCAGACTTCTCTTCAGACTTCCATTGTGCTCTGTAGAGCACCCGAGCACCCCGATGTATTTGTCCTGAGCACTTTGGTGCTCGATCAACACTTCTATTCATCTATCTATCTATCTATCTATCTATCTAAACAATGAATGAGATTAGAGGATATAACATTTCCTTTTGATGTTAGCTCTACTATCCCATTGTCCCATCAAAATATCAGAATAATCCCTGTCCATATGATCTATAAGGGGAATCCATAAGACGGAAGGACGGATCCGTTCTTCTGCCTATAGACCTGTATTATGACAGAATGCAAAACGGAAGCCTTTAAAAGGAATTCCGTTTGCTCTCCGTCCTAATAGAAGTCTATGGGAATCAAAACGGATCCGTCTGGGTCCCGTTATACAAGACGGAAAACAAAGTCCTGTCGACAGGACTTTGTTTTCCGTTTTGCATAACGGGACCCAGACGGATCCGTTATGCTTTCCCATAGACTTCTATTGACAGAAAGCAAATGGAATGCCTTTTAAAGGCTTCCGTTTTGCATTCTGACTGGGCATTCCATTATTTTCCGTTATAACGAAAAGCCATAACGGAATCCCTAATGCTAGCGTGAACCCACCCTAAGTCAGAGAGGAGACGCTAATAAGCAGTGTGATAGCATCATGCCATGATATGTATGTGTTACATGAAGGGTTATTCATCTGAACTTCTGCACTTTAGCCGACTGCAACTTTATCTGGCAAAATCAACGTTTTTATCCCTTTACCTTCAAACCTTGATTTATGGCTCTTTTTTTGTTATATATTTGTTGCATGAACTGTCACAAAACATTTTTTGCAGTAAATTTTGCAATATTTGCCTCTTGATGCCACTTTTCACAGTGTTCCATGTTTATGACAAGTGAATGTGTTTCTACCTGTTGTAGACTATATTCATGATTTGTAATTTCAAATGTCGCAAAAAAGTCACAACCTACGCCAGGCTCGCCCCCAGTCTACTTTTACACATGTAAATGTAAACCACATCACAATCACTGTAAATATATTAAGTGTGCTATTTTATAAATTTGGTTCAGACACACAAACAAAAGACAGACTTAAAGAGGACCTTTCACTAGAATAAAAAATCTAAACTAAGCATACAGACATGGAGAGCGGCGCCCAGGGATCTCCCTGCACTTATTATTATCCCTGAGCGCCGCTCCGTTCTCCCGGTATAGGCTCCGGTATCTTCATATTGATTGGCCAGCGCTACGGCCTGGGAGAAGGAGACGCCAGCAGGCTCCACCCAGTTGAGCCGAACATATGAAGATACCGGAGCCTATACCGGGAGAACGGAGCGGCGCTCAGAGATAATAATAAGTGCAGGGAGATCCCTGGGCGCCGCTCTCCATGTCTATATGCTTAGTTTAGATTTTTTATTCTAGTGAAAGGTCCTCTTTAAAAATGACATAAAAACAACCACAACTGATTACCACACACACACACACCAACTCCCACCCCCCGACTGAAAAGGACATACACCATGGAGAAGATTTTTCAAAACTGGTGTAAAGGAACTCTGAAAAATGAAAGTTGGAATCTGATTGGATGCTTTGTGCAACTAACACCAGTATTTTTTATAACATTATCAGGAGTTACAAAACATATAATTCAGTATACAAAGGGGTGACTGATAGGTATGATCTGAAAGTACAGGTCTTGTAATGTTAGGTTGGGGGTTTGGACACCATGAAAATCTTGGACATGACACTCCTTGCAAGACCAAAGATTGCCATGTAGCAGTGCAGTCATTCAAATGAATAGGATCGCAGAGCTACTTGCAAGTTGCCATGACCATAACCCCAGATTTGTAAAATATCCATTTGCTGCATTTGTTGTCTGGCATCATGGTTGCGGAAACTTGCATGTCATGCTGAGACCCCATTTGGTCAATGGCTACAATACGACACAGTAATCTTTGGTCACACAAAGGGTACCATAGCCTAGATTGACATGTAATAACCCCAGCCTAAGAGGACTGTGTTGGTGAGATTACTGTATTTACCCAGTAATGCTATAATGGGACTTTCAGATATAAGTGAGCTTCACTGTGAAAATAATAGAAATTGCAATAAATCATGCTTTTTTTTGCTCAAAGTTGCTAGAAATCCACATTCGGTATGTCACAAAGGGGAATTTTGATTAATTTGCAAACATTTCCATGTGTTGTGTTATTATGTGCAGCTTTGTATGGTAATATCCACAGTATTTGCAATGCTGGTTCCAAAACAGGTAGTGGTTAAAATAATTGCCTTGTGTGGTCTATACAATATGCTATAGACAGGAGCAAAACGCCCAATGAATCTGTCAACTATATTTGCCTTGTTTTGTTTTGCCACTTTTTTTTTTTAAAAAGCAAAGGAACTTTTCATATATACACAATCATCTACAATTTGTCTGCATTTTCCTACCACCAAGATGATGGAAGTATGACAAACTGACCCTACATAATGCATATGCATAATTGAAAAAGGAATACTTATGGCAGAGGTCATTAGATGACATACTTCTACAAGGAAGGAATCCTTACCTTTCATAAGCCATCTTTGAATCAGCATGGATTATTTTTTGATAATTGGTATCCACGCCTCGTTTCTGGTGACTGGTGTGTTATCAAATCTATTCATCCTAATAGTTAATTTCCATGACAGGTTGAAAACCCATGTTACCAACCCAGCGATACTTATAATCAACAGCATTGCCCTCATCAATCTCTTCTTTCAAGGAGCAATTACATTTAATGAGGTCACTTCCTCCATGTTTGTGGAGTTCTACTTACAAGACTGGGTGGTGAAGCCCACGCTAGTCATTGTGTCTTCATTGGCATTCTCAAGCCTTTGGTGTTCCACCTGCCTGTGCTTCTATTATTGCATTAAGATTGTCAATTTCAGTGGTTCTTTCTTTCACAAACTCAAGGCAAAGATTCCTGCAGTTGTACCATGGTTACTCATTATTTCTTTTGCTGCATCTTGGTCAGTTGGAATACCAGCCTACTGGGATCTATACATAGATATTAAGAATATAACTGTTCTTACAGCTTACAATGCAACTTTAGTATTTTCAGGTAATCTTCAAAGCAGATGCATGTGCCTGTATCAGATTTACATGTTGTTTCCTGCGCTTGCTTTTGTTGTAATATTTATCACTGCTGGATCCATCATCGCCTCTTTGTGTAAGCATATGATACGGATGAAGAAAAGCAATGAAGGTTCAGGAAATTCAAGAATTCATTCTCATTTATCAGCGGCTAAAACAGTGACTTCTCTCCTTCTACTGTATATGATATTCTATGGGTTTCTCAGTTCACTATTTAGTGCAGTGAAAATTGATGGCAACAGTTTAATATTTGTCCTTTCGTTTATTGTGGTTTCCAGTTTCCCAACATTTAATTCGATTATTTTGATAATGGGGAACCGGAAGTTGTCAAATAGCATGAAGAAACTCTTAGGTATGAGACAAACTGCTACTAATACTGATGTTAATGTAACTACCTAACAAAAAGTTTTAACTATGTTGACCCTCTACTACTAAGAAATTGTACTTCTCTATATCCTGATTAACCTACACACTGATTGTCTCAAGTTTGTAATTACAGAACCATAACTATTATATGCATTGTCTTGTTATTTCTGTAAAATATAAATGTTTCTTTCCATAGAGTTCTAATTTACTTATACTTATTTTATGATTTGATTGGTCATTGGAAGGATCAAATCTTATCACTAGTGTACTCTTATAAGGGGACTTTATAAGAAGATACATTCAGAGAGAGGTATAGTACAGTAATGTATGCCCTGTGAACATTTGTGCATGTTGTGACAATTCATCTAGAACAATTATTAGCTTTTGCAGGTTTGACTAGACATTATGAAACGAGAACTGTAGTATAGCAAGGGCTGGTGGTGAGCCACATGTTCAAGATCATTGAGCAAAGTCCTTAATTTCGCTGATTTGTTAACTCCTGAAAACAAGCTGAGAACCCTTCTAAAAATCTCATGTCAACTCAAGGCACATCAACATATATAAGTCATGGTGGGCGCCACAGTTATGATTGCGAATGGATATTTTTAAGGCTGGTCTTTCAGCTGATCATCACCCCATGTAAATGCGCCATATAATACTTCTCATCTAGAGGCGTACTGATGCACATAGCGCATGTTCTAAGTGGCAGTTCTGCAACAGCTGAAGAGCTGGAAGAGAGGTTGTAACAACTCCCGTTTTACAGGTACTGTAGAAGACATGTTGGAATTAGCACAAGTCATGCATTGCTACCTTTAATTTTGGAGTGCAGTGCTATTTTTTATTATCTATTTTTGTCTAATCTCATGCACTGAAATATGTTTGCAATGATGAAATATATAAATTTTGTAAGGCAAATAATAATGCTATGCTTTTGGCAAATAAATGGGAGTTTGTGGAGATGCCATATATAAAACGTTTTTATGAGTGTTTTTTTTATACCATCAGTCAGAAGCCATGGTAGGTTATTTAATAAAAACTGCCATTTCATAAACCTTTTATAGTAAAAAGCTGCAGAGAAAGATGCAGCCAATTTATTAAGAGGATCATGTCTCTAATTAAAGGGAGTCTGTCACCTACATAACATGTTTTAAACTGATGATATAGCTCTGTGGGAGGCAGATCCATAACACTGATGGTACCCATGTTTAGTTTTTCAGAGCCTCCAAAGTACCTAAAATGAAGTTTAAAAAATATGCAAATTACCTATCGCAAGTGCCCAGGGGCGGAGAGTGTGCTGCAAGTGCCCAGTGCTCCCCGCCTTACTTGCTCCTGACTCCTCCCCTCTGTATCGTCCGGCCAGCCCTGTATCCTTGCTGGGTAATTTTCGTCTCCATTCATAATCCAGAGCCTGTGCGCTTTACCGCCGGTGTACGTAACTGGCGCATGCGCACGGCATATCAGTATGCCTCTGCCCACAGTGGGCAATGTACTGCGCATGCCCGGAACCGGCGGTAAAGCGAACAGGCACTGGATTATGAATGGAGATGAGAATGACGCCGCAAGGATACAGGGCTGGCCGGACGATGCAGAGGGGAGGAGTCAGGAGCAAGTAAGGCGGGGAGCACTGGGCACTTGCAGGACACTCTCCGCCCCTGGGCACTTGCGATAGGTAATTTGCATATTTTTTAAACTTCATTTTGGGTACTTTGGAGGCTCTGAAAAACTAAACATGGGTACCATCAGTGTTATGGATCTGCCTCCCACAGAGCTATATCATCAGTTTAAAACATGTTATGTAGGTGACAGACTCCCTTTAAGGCAGTGGTTCTCAACCTTTCTAAAGCCGTGACCCCTTAATACAGTTCCTCATGTTGTGGTGACCCCCAACCATTACATTTTTTTCCTTGCTATGTCATAACTAATTTTGCTACTGTTATGAATTGTAATGTAAATATCTGATATCCAGGATGTATTTGTATTGCTACAAATTGAACATAATTAAAGCAGAGTAATTAATCACAAAGACATCCACAGATCCCCCCCTAAACAGTGCCATCCACAGATCCCCCCTAAACAGTGCCATCCACAGATCCCCCTCCCCTAAACAGTGCCATCCACAGATCTCCCCCTAAACAGTGCCATCCACAGATCCCTCCTCCCCTAAACAGTGCCATCTACAGATCCCCCCTAAACAGTGCCATCCACAGATCCCCCCTAAACAGTGCCATCCACAGATCCCCCTCCCCTAAACAGTGCCATCCACAGATCTCCCCCTAAACAGTGCCATCCACAGATCCCTCCTCCCCTAAACAGTGCCATCTACAGATCCCCCCTAAACAGTGCCATCCACAGATCCCCCCTAAACAGTGCCATCCACAGATCCCCCCTCCCCTAAACAGTGCCATGATGGCACTGTTTAGGGCAGGGGGGATCTGTGGATGGCACTGTTTAGGGGGGGATCTGTGGGTGGCACTGTTTAGGGGGATCTGTGGATGGCACTGTTTAGGGGGGGGATCTGTGGATGGAACTGTTTAGGGGAGGGGGTATCTGTGGATGGCACTGTAGGCGGATCTGTGGATGGCACTGCCATCCACAGATCCCCCTACAGTGCCATCCACAGATCTCCCTCCCCGACGCTCACAGCAGTATATTTATAAACTAATCAGTAACTACTTTAACTTTAATCATTGCTCATTGCTGAGCTCTTTACTTGGATTATAATTTATTTGGATATGGGATATCTTACTTTGTCTTAGCTCCGGTAATAGCAGGCAGTGCGGGGGGCGGCACTCACTCACTGACGTCACGCGCCTGCGCCACCTAGTGGGAGGAGCAGGCGCGTGACGTCAGTGAGTGAGCGCCGCCCCTCGCACTGCCTGCTATTACCGGAGCTAAGACAAAGTAAGATATCCCATATCAAAATAAATTATAATCCAAGTAAAGAGCTCAGCAATGAGCAATGATTAAAGTTAAAGTAGTTACTGATTAGTTTATAAATATACTGCTGTGAGCGGCGTAGCTCTGTATATTCTAACCCCCAGGCAAGCGTCCCTGTCACCATGGGAACGCCTGGGGGTTAGAATATACCATCGGATTTGAGTTTTTACGATCTCACTGAGCTCGTAAAACTCAGATCCGATGGTATATTCTAACCCCCAGGCAAGCGTCACCATGGGAATGCCTGGGGGTTAGAGTTACTCAGCCGCAAAACAAGCACCGGCAATTGCTTGTTTTGCCTGTCTGTTAGCGGCCCGCCTGGACCCACAATAGGAAGCCTCAGGCGACCCCCCGGAAAGGGCCGATCGACCCTCAAAGGGGTCGCGACCCATAGGTTGAGAACCGCTGCTTTAAGGGCTCATGCACATGGCAGGAGCTGTTTTTGTGGTCCACAAATCGTGGATCCACAAATCACAGATATCGGCCGAGAGCCTGATGCTTTTTTTTTCACTCATTAAAAAATCTCCTTGGCCCTATTGAAGTAAATGGGTCTGCATGCAATCCGCAAAAAACGCAGATCGGATGCAAACAAAAACATGTTTGTTTGCATGATCCCTAAAACTGATGCATATCATAATATTCTTTATTTATTATTATAATAATAATAATAATAATAATCTTTATATAGCACCAACATATTCTGCAGTGCTTACGTGCTTTCCATGTGCCAGAGACTGAAATTTAACACAGTTAAGAGCTGGAGTAGATTTCAAATTTGATTTACACCAGTTGCACCACACCCCTTTTCACTAAGCTCTGCCTACTGTTCTGGAAAGTGTCAAAAGGAAGAAAATGAAAAAGCTGTAAAATTTGGTCTGCGGCACATTATGTGTCTTTATTTTATGCCAAAAACCTGGCATAAAGTCTTTGTAAATGAACACATTGTCTTCCAGAAAACATAGAAACATAGAGGGTCATTTATGAAAGTCTTTTCACCATTATTTAGCCATAAAAATGTCACAACTAATGGTGTACAACATACGTGCACCATAACTTGCAACTTTTTAAGGTTCTCACACTTTAGAAAAGAAAAAGGGCAAGAAAGGTTGGGCTTTGCGCAGTCCACTGGATCTAGCTGGTGTAGACTTCAGCTTCAAGTGCACAGCAGGGCAGAGATGCATTTAATTTGTTAAAAGGCATCTGCCTCTTAATAAATTAGGTGCATTTCACTCGAGATCAAGACTTGCGTATGGGTAGTCCAGTCTTGAAAAATGTCCCTCACAGAATTTTGACTACAGTATGTTTCTATACTTTGTGGTTAAAATGCTGATATTTGAGTGGTTAACTCATGCAAACATCTTTAAAACCTTTTTTCAGTTTTATCAGTTAAATGGGGAACAACTAATAGATCGCTGGGACCCTCACCAATCACGAGAACAGGTACCTCATAACTCTCAAAGCCCCCAAAATGAACAAGGAGAAAGGTCAGGCATGTGAACTGATGCTCCATTCATCTCTATGGGAATGCCGGATATAATTGAGCATTGTCTCTGGAGCACCCATAGAGATGAATGGAGTGGCAGTGTGCATGCTGGACCTGCTGCTCCATTCATTTCAGGGAGCTTTGAGGAGTATGAGGTACCTGTTCTCGTGATTGGTGGGGCTCCCAGCGGTAGGACACCAACTAATCTAATAGTTGTCCCTTGTCCAGTAGATAGGGGATACATTTTGCTTTCCCGATGTCTTCCCGAAGGGTAGATTTTGTAAAAAGAAAATCATTGAAGTTTGAAATATAAATAAGCAGTGCAACATTTCATCATCCATTGTGTTATGGAAGGCACATCTCTTACATACAGGTGAAGCACCAAGGGAGCAATGGTTTACCGATTCGGTCCTCTCTATCAGTAGCAAATATTCTTAAAATTGTTTCTGTATATTTTTTACCTTTATGGACTTAATTTCTTGTTTGAGGTGTACACTGTCAGACTAGCCAACTTGTACCAAAAAGCCCTTTGGTTTGCCCAGGCCCTTACATAATAATGGGCCCCAATAGCAATGCAGAACACAGCCCCATTTGAAACTGATTTGAAGCCCATTAGTTGCTACTGGGGATTAATTTAAAGATTTAAAAGGAATTTTTTTATGATTGCATTTTACTCATTTTAGGTAAAATAAAAATTTCAATTGGTCTTTATCAAAATATTCAGCTGTCTTATCAAAAAGGGTTAACTGTCTAGCTGTGTGAATTCTACTTTCACTTTTTGCTGGTCATTGAATAACTCTTATCTATAAATTACTAAAAGGTCATAAATGCTTATTTTAACCATATTCTTGTCAGTAATATAAGAATTGAGCTATAATGAGTGTTTAGGAGGTCAGAGATAAGGATAAGGAGATAAGGAGATAAGAAGCTGTCGGCTCAGGTGAGTGAAAACAGACAGCATGCTACTGGAGAATCTCAAGGCTGCACAAAGAAAAGGGCTCACCATTTTTACTTATGCTGATTTAAAATGATTTTTAGCTCAAAATGAGTACAACATTAAAAAAATTCCCCCAAAGTTGTACACAGCCTTTTAGTATTTGTTGTTGTGTACCATGTAGTATGGGAAAGAAATTGAGAGCCTCAGGATTTGTGTATGTCATGTACATGTCATGGAAAGAGAATGCATAACTGACAACATGATTGCATAGAAAGTATTTGCAAATATTTTCATACCACTGTGTCCTTCCATAAAATGGTGAGCAGATATACCATTGGCTTCACTTATTTCTGTCATTTGAGATCCTAGCACCAATATTTAATCTTGGAGAAACCTTACAATGCAATATAATCAATCAACTCTTCTAATCAGAATTTTACTTCACTTTTAAATGATACAAAAATCGACCTTTCCAACCAGCAAAGAGAAAAAGTGTGAAAGCACAGGAGTATTCAATAGGTAATTATTGATATTTTTTCACATTATTTCATGGAAGAATGAAAATGAACTGAACAAATCAAAGTGATGGAAAATATGAAGAGGCCTATACTGCTAAACAAGATAGCCTAACTGACTTTTTTAAGTGCATTATTTTATCTATAGCAAGCATGCTTAATTTTAACACAATTATTATAGTTTTCCATGTCTTTTTTCTTATTACTGGCTTGACTGGAAGCCTATTTATCTTATCAGTACAGTTTCTAGACTGGCAAAAAAATCATCAGCAGGGCCCAGTTGACTTGATCATTGTCTCTATTAAGCTTATTAACTTATTCCTTCAAGGATCTTTTGCCTTTAATGAGATTTGTGTCTTCCTGTTTGTAGAATTTTTAGTTCAGGGTTGGGTAGTCAACCCATTGGTTGTTATTATGACTTCACTGGCGTTCTCCAGTCTCTGGTGCTCTACTACTCTATGCTTCTACTATTACGTGAAGATCACCAATCTAAATGGGACAGTATTCTACAAGCTGAAAGCAAAGCTTCCAGTAATTGTTCCCTGGCTACTAGTCTTCTCTAATATTATATCTTGGGCTATTGGGCTGCCAGCCTACTGGGACATTTATAGACATACGGATAATGCTACACATGAACGACTATCAAATCACTTGACTTTTGAGAGCAAATGTGGTTGTATTTTTAATGTGTTTGTAGGATTATCTTGCATACCTTTTGCAATCATCCTCTTTACTGCTGGGGGCATCATCAAGTCTCTCTACAAGCACATGACACAAATCAAGAAAAATAATGAAGGTGTCAAGCGTGGACAGTTATCAGCTCATATCTCAGCTGCTAGAACTGTGACTTCTCTCCTGATACTTTACCTCATTTTTTATGGAACTCTCAATATTTTATTTTCTGAAACACAAGATGTAGGAAGTGTAATCTATATTGTTTCCTGTATTGTAGCCTCTAGTTTCCCATCAGCAAATGCATTGATTTTGATTTTTGGAAACAGAAAGCTATCAAACAAGTTGAGGTATGTCTTGGGTGTAAAAATTGTATCTAGCAATTCTGAAATTTCTGTAACCACATAAAATCTGCAAACTGTAAATATGATTAAGTTATATTAAGGTGTGCAATATTTTATTTATTATATAAAATGAAGTAGGATTTTACTTGGAGTATATGTAGTGCATTTTACTAAACAGGTTGGAGCGTAATTTTGAGTTTTCGTAGACTTGTCTTACTTAAAGGCAAATAAATATCACACTTACATTATGTTGTGTTAACATCAGCCTCTGTGTTGCACACTGAAATGTTTATGCACAAATGCTAATATCTACAATTCCATTTGTAGTTTTTTTCAGGCACTTGTAAAAGAAAACATATAATTTGTATTTAATAATGTGAAGATGTAAAACAAGTCAACAGTTTTCTTTAAAATAAAATGCAAATATTTTGTGGCCACTATATTGTAGTGCATGTCACTGGCTGTTACATAAAATGGATTAAGCACCATTGTTAACGTTAAACCTACTGTTTAAAGCAAGCCAAAGGTAAAGTGAATCAGAAGAAATGTATCTCTCTATTGAAAATTGGAAACTATAAAAATTCAAACATGTTTCCAACTGCAATAATTATCATGTAGTTCATGGTTACCTATAAGTAGGGCAACAAAAACCACCGTATAATTTTAAATGAAGAACTAAAGAATAATAGTAGAACATTAAGGGGATACTTCATTCAGGAAGAGGCATTTTTTAAACTCAATATTCATATAAACAATTTCCTAAAGAAATGTTGGCTCTTTCGCTTTTTTATTTTGGTAGTACCATGCCATTAAGAGTTAAATAAAAATATTTTCTTCTCTGGTGATACCTCCTAAAAAGATAGGTGATATACTGTCAGTTTGGCATTGCACTGAGAGATATACACTCACCTAAATAATTATTAGGAACACCATACTAATACAGTGTTGGACCCCCTTTTGCCTTCAGAACTGCCTTAATTCTACGTGGCATTGATTCAACAAGGTGCTGATAGCATTCTTTAGAAATGTTGGCCCATATTGATAGGATAGCATCTTGCAGTTGATGGAGATTTGAGGGATGCACATCCAGGGCACGAAGCTCCCGTTCCACCACATCCCAAAGATGCTCTATTGGGTTGAGATCTGGTGACTGTGGGGGCCATTTTAGTACAGTGAACTCATTGTCATGTTCAAGAAACCAATTTGAAATGATTCGAGCTTTGTGACATGGTGCATTATCCTGCTGGAAGTAGCCATCAGAGGATGGATACATGTTCTCATTCTGTTTACGCCAAATTCGGACTCTACCATTTGAATGTCTCAACAGAAATCGAGACTCATCAGACCAGGCAAAATTTTTCCAGTCTTCAACAGTCCAATTTTGGTGAGCTCGTGCAAATTGTAGCCTCTTTTTCCTATTTGTAGTGGAGATGAGTGGTACCCGGTGGGGTCTTCTGCTGTTGTAGCCCATCCGCCTCAAGGTTGTGCGTGTTGTGGCTTCACGAATGCTTTGTTGCATACCTCGGTTGTAACCAGTTGTTATTTTAGTCAACGTTGCTCTTCTATCAGCTTGAATTAGTCGGCCCATTCTCCTCTGACCTCTCGCATCCACAAGGCATTTTTGACCACAGGACTGCAGCATACTGAATGTTTTTCCCTTTTCACACCATTCTTTGTAAACCCTACAAATGGTTATGCGTGAAAATCCCAGTAACTGAGCAGATTGTGAAATACTCACCAACAACCATGCCATGCTCAAAATTGCTTAAATCACCTTTCTTTCCCATTCTGACATTCAGTTTGGAGTTCAGGAGATTGTCTTGACCAGGACCACATCTCTAAATGCATTGAAGCAACTGCCATGTGATTGGTTGACTAGATAATTGCATCAATGAGAAATAGAACAGGTGTTCCTAATAATTCTTTAGGTGAGTGTATGTTATCTACAAGGTAATTCACATTATAATGGTAAGTGTAGAATTGGGATAACAATATAAGAGCTCTGTTGCACTCTTGATAAGTCTAGATAAAGATGTCCACAAAAGAGCATTGTATTGTCACTACAGGGAGTCTCTCTCTGGTTGCAATGATGGCCTGCTAAAGGTCCATACAAGGAGTCATTTAAATAACCAAAAGAAAATGTAGAATACATGTCTGGGATTACATGAAGAGATAGAAAGATATGAGCAAGCCTACATCCACAGGAGATCTACAGTGGATATAAAAAGTCTACACACCCCTGATAAAATGTCAGGTTTCTGTGATGTAAAAAAATGAGACAAAGATAAATCATTTCAGAACTTTTTCCACCTTTAATGTGACCTATAAACTGTACAACTCAATTGAAAAACAAACTGAAATATTTTAGGTAAAGGGAAGAAAAAAAATTAAAATAAAATAATATGGTTGCATACTTTGTTGAAGCACCTTTTGATTTTATTACAGCATTCTCATTTTACAGCGGCTAAAACAGTGACTTCTCTCCTTCTACGGTATTTGATATTTTATGGATTTCTGAGTTCACTATTTAGTGCAGTGAAAAATTATGGCAACAGTTTAATATTTGTCCTTTCGTTTATTGTGGTTTCCAGCTTCCCAACATTAAATTCGATCATTTTGACCCTATACTACTAAGAAATTGTACTTCTCTATATCCTGATTAACCTACACACTGATTGTCTCAAGTTCGTAATTACAGAACCATAACTATTATATGCATTGTCTTGTTATTTCTGTAAAATATAAATGTTTCTTTCCATAGAGTTCTAATTTACTTATACTTATTTTATGATTTGATTGGTTATTGGAAGGACCAAATCTTATCACTAGTGTACTCTTACAAGCTGAGAACCCATCTGAAAAGCTTTGGTCAACTCAAGGCACATCAACATATATAAGTCATGGTGGGCGCTTCAGTTATGATTGTGAATGGAGAGAGGCGGAGTCTAGCAGCCGAGCCGGATGCAGGCTGAGTGAAGAGCTCTGCTGCAGACCGAGCCCTTTTGATCTTATTAAAGGAAAGATAACGGCAAAAAATGGGAAAAGTCAGCACAGACAAGCCTAAAGAAACACCAGGGAGGCTGAAAACCGCTTCAAACCAAAGCGATCTGGACAGATTTGTGAGAAAACCTGAAGCAAGGTCAGAATCCAAGATGGCGACCGCGCGCTAAGGGTCTCTGATAGCAGGTAAAGACGCTGACTCAGATGGGGAAGGAGATATCGATCCAGAGAAGACTGCAGCGGCAGGTGACTTACCTCTCTCCAGAGTCTTCATGAGAGACCTCTTACATGACGCTTTAGAGCCCCTCAGGCAGGTTCTGTCTGAAATAAAGCAGGATGTGCGTCAGTTGAGTACCAGAGTGGATGCAATAGAGACTGTGCAGCAAACCGTTATTGAATTTGGGGAGCAAGTGGCAACCAATATGGACAATGCACAAGCCCACATAAACCGCTTATATGCCCTAGTAGAGGATCAAGATAACAGGGACGGAGAAATAATATAAGGCTCAAAGGGGTCCCTGAGTCAGTTATGATGGAGTCCATGAAACAAGAGGTGGAGATGTTATTTTTTCTGTTTGCCAGAAAAGCTCGCGATGGACAGAATCCATAGGGCACTGCGGCCGATGCCAAAGCCACAAGATCCTCCTAGGGATGTCATTTGCCGCATGACCAGCTTTTCAGTAAGGCTACTTTCACACTGGCGTTTCACTGATCCGTTTGAAATGCATTTGAAACGGATCCGTCCATAAGACGGATCCGTTCAAACGGATCCGTCTGTATTGCGGATCCGTTTGTCACGTTCGTTTCCATTTTTGCATCCGTTTAGCGGATCCGTTTTGGAATGAATAGCATCTCTAAGTTCCCCCATCTTCATGTATTCAGATACCCAGGGTTGTCATGCTCTTATATTTCTCCAGGGCTATCTTGTTGAAATTCAAAGTTGGTCCGGCTTTGATAATGGACCACACCTTTCGGACTCTTGTACACGACTACATGCACTTAAAGATGTATAGTGTTCATTAGCGGGCCATATGTCCCTGATCGTCATTGATCGTGCGTACAGGAGTACAGAGCATCATGATGCTGACCATGTTGTGCCACACACTGGGCTATTGTCCCGCACTCATATGATCTATTAGTGCAAGACTATATCCCCGCGGGCAGCTCAACTTGCACAGAATCATTGTACACTATGATGTTGTGTACTCTCGTGCGCACAATCAATGCCACTACAGGACATATGGCCCGCTCACGGACTGTATGTCTCTGGGGGCATACAGTCGTGTGCAAGAGACCTTAAAGGGGTTTTCTTATCTCATACAATGGGGGCATACCACTAAGATATGCCCACATTGTCTTATAGGTGCGGGTCCCACCGCTGGTACCCTCACATATATTTAGAACGGAGCCAAGAAAGTGGATGAGGGCGCACTGCGCCGCCGCCCTCCATTCATTTCTATGGGAGAGGCGGGGCAGTGCATTTGGTGGTGGATTTACTCCAGCACTCCAATTTGTTGTCCTCCAGCAACAGTGCTCCCCGCTCCGTTCTCGATATACAGTACAGACCAAAAGTTTGGACACACCTTCTCATTCAAAGAGTTTTCTTTATGTTCATGACTATGAAGGCATCAAAACTATGAATTAACACATGTGGAATTATATACATAACAAACAAGTGTGAAACAACAGAAAATATGTCATATTCTAGGTAACATAGTAACATAGTCCATAAGGCCGAAAAAAGACATTTGTCCATCAAGTTCGGCCTGTCATCCTACAAGTTGATCCAGAGGAAGGCAAATATGAAGGTAAATATGTCATATTCTAGGTTCTTCAAAGTAGCCACCTTTTGCTTTGATTACTGCTTTGCACACTTTTGGCATTCTCTTGATGAGCTTCAAGAGGTAGTCCCTTGAAATGGTTTTCACTTCACAGGTGTGCCCTGTCAGGTTTATTAAGTGGGATTTCTTGCCTTATAAATGGGGTTGGGACCATCAGTTGCGTTGAGGAGAAGTCAGGTGGATACACAGCTGATAGTCCTACTGAATAGACTGTTAGAATTTGTATTATGGCAAGAAAAAAGCAGCTAATTAAAGAAAAACGAGTGGCCATCATTACTTTAAGAAATGAAAGTCAGTCAGCCGAAAAATTGGGAAAACTTTGAAAGTAAGGGCTATTTGACCATGAAGGAGAGTGATGGGGTGCTGCGCCAGATGACCTGGCCTCCACAGTCACCGGACCTGAACCCAATCGAGATGGTTTGGGGTGAGCTGGACCGCAGAGTGAAGGCAAAAGGGCCAACAAGTGCTAAGCATCTCTGGGAACTCCTTCAAGACTGTTGGAAGACCATTTCAGGGGACTACCTCTTGAAGCTCATCAAGAGAATGCCAAGAGTGTGCAAAGCAGTAATCAAAGCAACAGGTGGCTACTTTGAAGAACCTAGAATATGACATATTTTCAGTTGTTTCACACTTGTTTGTTATGTATATAATTCCACATGTGTTAATTCATAGTTTTGATGCCTTCATAGTCATGAAAATAAAGAAAACTCTTTGAATGAGAAGGTGTGTCCAAACTTTTGGTCTGTACTGTAGGTGCGGGTCCTACCAATGTTACCCACACCTATCAGACAATGGGGGCATATTAAAGGGAAATCCCCCCATTGTCTATGTGAATACCCCTTAAAAAACTGTATGTCCCTTGCGTGTCCCTTGTGGTAATCACACTAGTTATATTAGAGCGTCATCGGGATATCATTAAACTGTAAAATTACAATTTATCAATGAATTCCTGATGATGCTGATGGACCGTGTCTCCCACAAGGGCTCATATGAAAGGGCACAAGATTGAACAATGAGCAAGCATTTGCTTGTTCATGTGCCAATTAGAGTTGAGCGAACACCTGGATGTTCGGGTTCGAGAAGTTCGGCCGAACTTCCCGGAAATGTTCGGTTCGGGATCCGAACCCGACCCGAACTTCGTCCCGAACCCGAACCCCATTGAAGTCAATGGGGACCCGAACTTTTGGGCACTAAAAAGGCTGTAAAACAGCCCAGGAAAGAGCTAGAGGGCTGCACATATTTAGGCCCCGGCACCCAGACAGAGGAGAGAGGTCCCGTAACAGAGAATCTGGCTTCATGTCAGCGCAGAATCTGTCTTCATGTCATAGCAGAGAATCAGGCTTCACGTCACCCACCACTGGAACAGGCCACTGTCACATATTTAGGCCCCGGCACCCAGACAGAGGAGAGAGGTCCCGTAACAAAGAATCTGGCCTTATGTCATCACAGAATCTGTCTTCATGTCATAGCAGAGAATCAGGCTTCACGTCACCCACCACTGGAACAGGCCACTGTCACATATTTAGGCCCCGGCACCCAGACAGAGGAGAGAGGTCCCGTAACAGAGAATCTGGCCTTATGTCAGCACAGAATCTGTCTTCATGTCATAGCAGAGAATCAGGCTTCACGTCACCCACCACTGGAACAGGCCACTGTCACATATTTAGGCCCCGGCACCCAGACAGAGGAGAGAGGTCCCGTAACAGAGAATCTGGCCTTATGTCAGCGCAGAATCAGTCTTCATGTCATAGCAGAGAATCAGGCTTCACGTCACCCACCCACTAGAACAGGCCACTGTCACATATTTAGGCCCAGGCACCCAGACAGAGGAGAGAGGTCCCGTAACAGAGAATCTGGCCTTATGTCAGCACAGAATCTGTCTTCATGTCATAGCAGAGAATCAGGCTTCACGTCACCCCCCACTGGAACAGGCCACTGTCACATATTTAGGCCCCGGCACCCAGACAGAGGAGAGAGGTCCCGTAACAGAGAATCTGGCCTTATGTCAGCGCAGAATCAGTCTTCATGTCATAGCAGAAAATCAGGCTTCACGTCACCCACCACTGGAACAGGCCACTGTCACATATTTAGGCCCAGGCACCCAGGCAGAGGAGAAAGGTCCCGTAACAGAGAATCTGGCCTTATGTCAGCACAGAATCTGTCTTCATGTCATAGCAGAGAATCAGGCTTCACGTCACCCACCACTGGAACAGGCCACTGTCACACATTTAGGCCCCGGCACCCAGACAGAGGAGAGAGGTCCCGTAACAGAGAATCTGGCCTTATGTCAGCACAGAATCTGTCTTCATGTCATAGCAGAGAATCAGGCTTCACGTCACCCACCACTGGAACAGGCCACTGTCACATATTTAGGCCCCGGCACCCAGACAGAGGAGAGAGGTCCCGTAACAGAGAATCTGGCCTTATGTCAGCGCAGAATCAGTCTTCATGTCATAGCAGAGAATCAGGCTTCACGTCACCCACCCACTGGAACAGGCCACTGTCACACATTTAGGCCCCGGCACCCAGGCAGAGGAGAGAGGTCCCGTAACAGAGAATCTGGCCTTATGTCAGCACAGAATCTGTCTTCATGTCATAGCAGAGAATCAGGCTTCACGTCACCCACCACTTGAACAGGCCACTGTCACATATTTAGGCCCAGGCACCCAGGCAGAGGAGAGAGGTCCCGTAACAGAGAATCTGGCCTTATGTCAGCACAGAATCTGTCTTCATGTCATAGCAGAGAATCAGGCTTCACGTCACCCACCACTGGAACAGGCCACTGTCACACATTTAGGCCCCGGCACCCAGGCAGAGGAGAGGTTCATTCAACTTTGGGTTGCCCCGCAATATAATGGTAAAATGAAAATAAAAATAGTATTGAATGAGGAAGTGCCCTGGAGTAGAATAATATATTGTTAAGGGGAGGTAGTTAATATCTAATCTGCACAAGGGATGGACAGGTCCTGTGGGATCCATGCCTGGTTCATTTTTATGAACGTCAGCTTGTCCACATTGGCTGTAGACAGGCGGCTGTGTTTGTCTGTAATGACGCCCCCTGCCGTGCTGAATACACGTTCAGACAAAACGCTGGCCGCTGGGCAGGCCAGCACCTCCAAGGCATAAAAGGCTAGCTCTGGCCACGTGGACAATTTGGAGACCCAGAAGTTGAATGGGGCCGAACCATCAGTCAGTACGTGGAGGGGTGTGCACAGGTACTGTTCCACCATGTTAGTGAAATGTTGCCTCCTGCTAACACGTTCCGTATCAGGTGGTGGGGCAGTTAGCTGTGGCGTGGTGACAAAACTTTTCCACATCTCTGCCATGCTAACCCTGCACTCAGAGGAGCTGGCCGTGACACAGCTGCGTTGGCGACCTCTTGCTCCTCCTCTGCCTTCGCCTTGGGCTTCCACTGGTTCCCCTGTGACATTTGGGAATGCTCTCAGTAGCGCGTCTACCAATGTGCGCTTGTACTCGCGCATCTTCCTATCACGCTCCAGTGTAGGAAGTAAGGTGGGCACATTGTCTTTGTACCGGGGATCCAGCAGGGTGGCAAGCCAGTAGTCCGCACACGTTAAAATGTGGGCAACTCTGCTGTCGTTGCGCAGGCACTGCAGCATGTAGTCGCTCATGTGTGCCAGGCTGCCCAGAGGTAAGGACAAGCTGTCCTCTGTGGGAGGCGTATCGTCATCGTCCTGTGTTTCCCCCCAGCCACGCACCAGTGATGGGCCCGAGCTGCTTTGGGTGCCACCCCGCTGTGAACATGCTTTATCCTCATCCTCCTCCACCTCCTCCTCATCCTCGTCCTCCTCGTCCTCCAGTAGTGGTCCCTGTCTGGCCACATTTGTACCTGGCCTCTGGTGTTGCAAAAAACCTCCCTCTGAGTCACTTCGAAGAGACTGGCCTGAAAGTGCTAAAAATGACCCCTCTTCCTCCTCTTCCTCCTGGGCCACGTCCTCTTCCATCATCGCCCTAAGTGTTTTCTCAAGGAGACATAGAAGTGGTATTGTAACGCTGAAAATGGCGTCATCGCCACTGGCCATGTTGGTGGAGTACTCGAAACAGCGCAACAGGGCACACAGGTCTCGCATGGAGGCCCAGTCATTGGTGGTGAAGTGTGTCTGATCCGCAGTGCGACTGACCCGTGCGTGCTGCAGCTGAAACTCCACTATGGCCTGCTGCTGCTCGCACAGTCTGTCCAGCATATGCAAGGTGGAGTTTCACCTGGTGGGTACGTCGCATATGAGGCGGTGAGCGGGAAGGCCGAAGTTACGCTGTAGCGCAGACAGCCGAGCAGCGGCAGGGTGTGAACGCCGGAAGCACGAACAGACGGCCCGCACTTTATGCAGCAGCTCTGACATGTCGGGGTAGTTGCGAATGAACTTCTGCACCACCAAATTCAGCACATGCGCCAGGCAAGGGATGTGCGTTAAACCGGCTAGTCCCAGAGCTGCAATGAGATTTCGCCCATTATCGCACACCACCAGGCCGGGCTTGAGGCTCACCGGCAGCAACCACTCTTCGGTCTGTTGTTCTATACCCCGCCACAACTCCTGTGCGGTGTGGGGCCTGTCCCCCAAACATATGAGTTTCCGAACGGCCTGCTGACGTTTACCCCGGGCTGTGCTGAAGTTGGTGGTGAAGGTGTGTGGCTGACTGGATGAGCAGGTGGAAGAAGAGGAGGAGGAAGCTGAGTAGGAGGTGGAGGAGACAGGAGGCAAAGAATGTTGCCCTGCGATCCTTGGCGGCGGAAGGACGTGCGCCAAACAGCTCTCCGCCTGGGGCCCAGCCGCCACTACATTTACCCAGTGTGCAGATAGGGAGATATAGCGTCCCTGGCCGTGCTTACTGGTCCACGTATCTGTGGTTAGGTGGACCTTGCCACAGATGGCGTTGCGCAGTGCACACTTGATTTTATCGGACACTTGGTTGTGCAGGGAAGGCACGGCTCTCTTGGAGAAGTAGTGCCGGCTGGGAACAACATACTGTGGGACAGCAAGCGACATGAGCTGTTTGAAGCTGTGTGTGTCCACCAGCCTAAATGACAGCATTTCATAGGCCAGTAGTTTAGAAATGCTGGCATTCAGGGCCAGGGATCGAGGGTGGCTAGGTGGGAATTTACGCTTTCTCTCAAATGTTTGTGAGATGGAGAGCTGAACGCTGCCGTGTGACATGGTTGAGATGCTTGGTGACGCAGGTGGTGGTGTTGGTGGTACATCCCATGTTTGCTGGGCGGCAGGTGCCAACGTTCCTCCAGAGGCGGAGGAAGAGGCCGAGGCGGCGGCAGCAGCAGAAGAGGCCGAGGCGGCGGCAGCAGCAGAAGAGGTAGCAGGGGGAGCCTGAGTGACTTCCTTGTTTTTAAGGTGTTTACTCCACTGCAGTTCATGCTTTGCATGCAGGTGCCTGGTCATGCAGGTTGTGCTAAGGTTCAGAACGTTAATGCCTCGCTTCAGGCTCTGATGGCACAGCGTGCAAACCACTCGGGTCTTGTCGTCAGCACATTGTTTGAAGAAGTGCCATGCCAGGGAACTCCTTGAAGCTGCCTTTGGGGTGCTCGGTCCCAGATGGCGGCGGTCAGTAGCAGGCGGAGTCTCTTGGCAGCGGGTGTTCTGATTTTGCCCACTGCTCCCTCTTTTGCTACGCTGTTGGCTCGGTCTCACCACTGCCTCTTCCTCCGAACTCTGAAAGTCAGTGGCACGACCTTAATTCCATGTGGGGTCTAGGACCTCATCGTCCCCTGCATCGTCTTCCACCCAGTCTTGATCCCTGACCTCCTGTTCAGTCTGCACACTGCAGAAAGATGCAGCAGTTGGCACCTGTGTTTCGTCATCATCAGAGACGTGCTAAGGTGGTATTCCCATGTCCTCATCATCAGGAAAAATAAGTGGTTGTGCGTTAGTGCATTCTATCTCTTCCACCCCTGGGGAAGGGCTAGGTGGATGCCCTTGGGAAACCCTGGCAGCAGAGTCTTCAAACAGCATAAGAGACTGCTGCATAACTTGAGGCTCAGACAGTTTCCCTGATATGCATGGGGGTGATGTGACAGACCGATAGGCTTGGTTTTCATGCGCCATCTGTGCGCTTTCTGCAGAAGACTGGGTGGGAGATAATGTGAACCTGCTGGATCCACTGTCGGCCACCCAATTGACTAATGCCTGTACCTGCTCAGGCCTTACCATCCTTAGAACGGCATTGGGCCCCACCAAATATCGCTGTAAATTCTGCTGGCTACTGGGACCTGAGGTAGTTGGTTCACTAGGACGTGTGGCTGTGGCAGAACGGCCACGTCCTCTCCCAGCACCAGAGGGTCCACTAACACCACCACGACCATGTCCACGTCCGCGTCCCTTATTAGATGTTTTCCTCATTGTTCCCGTTCACCACAATTTTGAGAATGGCAAATTTGGGAATAGTTTTTCAACCCAGAACAAAAAGTGTGCTTTTACGGTCACTACAAATAACTTGACCAGCTAAAACAGTACAGATTTGGTTGAATAGAAATGTGAGGCCTGTTTTTTTTTGCGCTGTGTGACAGGTATAGGTTTAATCACAGAATTAGACTTGTATCTGCACGGTAGCGTGTGTGTTAAGTTTTTCTGAATGACACTATCAGCATCTTCAATGTAAGATATCCATTTTGGGATAGATTTCAAGTAGGCCTCATATAGCAGAAACTAGTTATTTTGAGAATGGCAAATTTGGGAATAGTTTTTCAACCCAGAACAAAAAGTGTGCTTTTACGGTCACTACAAATAACTTGACCAGCTAAAACAGTACAAATTTGGTTAAATAGAAATGTCAGGTCTATTTTTTAGGCACTGGGTGACAGGCTCAACTTGCCCCTGATGTAGTATATGGCCAAAAAATAACCACACTATTGATGGTTAAATGCACTTGGGTGACACAGGCTCAGCCTGCACCAGATGTAGTATATGGCCAAAAAATAACCAGACTGTTGATGGTTAAATGCACTTCGGTGACACAGGCTCAGCCTGCAGCTGATGTAGTATATGGCCAAAAAATAACCAGACTGTTGATGGTTAAATGCACTTGGGTGACACAGGCTCAGCCTGCAGCTGATGTAGTATATGGCCAAAAAATAACCAGACTGTTGATGGTTAAATGCACTTGGGTGACACAGGCTCAGCCTGCAGCTGATGTAGTATATGGCCAAAAAATAACCAGACTGTTGATGGTTAAATGCACTTCGGTGACACAGGCTCAGCCTGCAGCTGATGTAGGATATAGCAAAAAATAACCACACTATTGATGGTTAAATACACTTGGTGATAGCTTGTGCTGCCGCACCACAAGCCACAAAATGGCCGCCGATCACCCCAGAAAAAAGTGATCTAAAAACGCTCTGGGCAGCCTCAAAAAAGTGAGCAAGTCGATATTAGCACTTCAATGATCCACAGCTGCAGATCGATCACAGAATGAAGTCTTTTGGAGGAGTTATTCTGCCTAATCTCGCCCTAACGTCGCAGCAGCAACCTCTCCCTATGCTTGAATCAGCAGAGTGACGTGCAGCGCTACATGACCCAAGCTTATATAGAGGCTGGGTCACATGCTGCACTGGCCAATCACAGCCATGCCAATAGTAGGCAAGGCTGTGATGGCCTCTTGGGGCAAGTAGTATGACGCTTGTTGATTGCCTGCTTTGCAGCCTTTCAAAAAGCGCCAAGAAAGCGCCGAACACCGAACCCGAACACGGACTTTTACGAAAATGTTCGGGTCCGTGTCACGGACACCCCAAAATTCGGTACGAACCCGAACTATACAGTTCGGGTTCGCTCATCCCTAGTGCCAATCATAGGGTCTACGATCAATAAAGAGCCAAAAGATAGCTCATTATTGATGGTCATGTTAATGGTTCTTACAACATTGGCACTAATGCTGTTTTGAAATAAAAACTACCAAGGGTGTTAAAATAAACGCACAGTAGGGAGACTAAGGTAGTTTTAATTTCAACACAGCTGTAGTGCCAAGGTTACCCTGTACAGGACAATAAAAACACAAACACAGTGCAGTAAACTATAAAAAAAAATACATATTTTTTAAACAATAAAAAAATAAAATAAATATAAACATAAAATGTATTTACAATTGTTCAAACTGGTGAGGGGAGGTGGACTGTCGTGGGGTTGATGGTCTGGGACTGGCAATGGTAGCCCCCCTGTCCTGGCGATCTACTGAGATGAAACTACGGGCCACAGGAAAGGATGCAGGGCGTAATTGTGGGCTGTGGAGAAAGGAAGGGTCTGAGGAGGAGGGGACCCGAGCATGTGTAGAGGTGGAGGGAGATTGAAAAGATGTAGAAGGAAAATACTGGGCAGGAGAAGAATAAGAGACAGAAGGTAACACATGCTCGGGGGGGGGGGGAGGGGGTGGGAAGGGAAAGGTTGGTGGTACTGGCCACTGGTGTGGGATGGGGGGTAGGTGTGGGATGGGGGATAGGTGTGGGATGGGGGTGGGGAGGGATTGGGGGTGGTGCATAATTTCCCATGACCCGTTCTCTAGCATGATCTTAAATTCATGCAACTGCTCGGGCGTTATTGAGTCCATCAAACTTATTATGCTTAGCCCATAATGGTAGTTTGGGCTGCATTGAATCGCCGACTCCGCCCCCTCCCAGCGGCAAATCAATTCAGCACTAAACTCCTTCTGATGTTCGGCAAAACCTTCTAGAGCGTCGGAAACTACCTCTACAAGGTTCGCATAATCAGTTTGATTTGGCCTACCGGATCTCTGCCCGATCACCAGGGCTCTCAAACTTTGGCGAAAACCGAAGAGCCTCTGTTGAGCGGAGGGATCTGGTAGGGGACCCGGATTATCCTGAGCCGATACATGAGGGACAGGAGGGCTGGCGCTGGCGATCTGTTCCGGTTCCGCCTCAGGAGGTTGTTCAGGCTCCCGAGTGCTGCTGGCACTTCTGTAGGAAAAAAATAAGGAAAGTTAGGAATTGTTCTTTAAATAAAACATCCATGTTCTATGCTATGTCTACCGTATACCATAGGGGGCTGGCCAAAACAGGGGAGCCAAACGCTCCGCTGTCTCAGACAGCCCCTTACACTCAGACGGAGAGAACTGTTGTCCCTCTGACTGTTGGGGGCTGGCCAAAACAGGGGAGCCAAACGCTCCGCTGTCTCAGACAGCCCCTTACATTCAGACGGAGAGAACTGTTGTCCCTCTGACTGTAGGGGGCTGGCCAAAACAGGGGAGCCAAATGCTCCGCTGTCTCAGACAGCCCCTTACACTCAGATGGAGAGAACTGTTGTCCCTCTGACTGTAGGGGGCTGGCCAAAACAGGGGAGCCAAATGCTCCGCTGTCTCAGACAGCCCCTTACACTCAGATGGAGAGAACTGTTGTCCCTCTGACTGTAGGGGGCTGGCCAAAACAGGGGAGCCAAATGCTCCGCTGTCTCAGACAGCCCCTTACACTCAGATGGAGAGAACTGTTGTCCCTCTGACTGTAGGGGGCTGGCCAAAACAGGGGAGCCAAATGCTCCGCTGTCTCAGACAGCCCCTTACACTCAGACGGAGAGAACTGTTGTCCCTCTGACTGTAGGGGGCTGGCCAAAACAGGGGAGCCAAACGCTCCGCTGTCTCAGACAGCCCCTTACATTCAGACGGAGAGAACTGTTGTCCCTCTGACTGTAGGGGGCTGGCCAAAACAGGGGAGCCAAATGCTCCGCTGTCTCAGACAGCCCTATACACTCAGATGGAGAGAACTGTTGTCCCTCTGACTGTAGGGGGCTGGCCAAAACAGGGGAGCCAAATGCTCCGCTGTCTCAGACAGCCCCTTACACTCAGATGGAGAGAACTGTTGTCCCTCTGACTGTAGGGGGCTGGCCAAAACAGGGGAGCCAAATGCTCCGCTATCTCAGACAGCCCCTTACACTCAGATGGAGAGAACTGTTGTCCCTCTGACTGTAGGGGGCTGGCCAAAACAGGGGAGCCAAAGGCTCCGATGTCTCAGACAGCCCCTTACACTCAGACGGAGAGAACTGTTGTCCCTCTGACTGTAGGGGGCTGCCCAAAACAGGGGAGCCATACACGCCGCTGTCTCAGACAGCCGCTTTACAATTTTTTTTTACAGTTGTTAAAAATATTTACCGTCTTGGTGCCATCGGCTTTCGTAGGAACCCCACGGCTGCCGTATGGATGTATGTGGTTCCTGAGGTTCCTCCGGAGCCACTCGTGGCCTGAACCTCCTTGTTAAAATCTCTCCTGAAGCGGTCCCGGATAGATCACCAACGCGTTGTAACCAGTTTGACTATAAAAAAAAAACATAAAAAAATAAAATCAGCATTATGTAAGGAAAAGAACAATATTAATGTATTAAAATACATTTTGTTTTACTTACCATATTTCTCCTGAGCCGCCGCATTTAGATCCCCCCAGGTCTCAAAAATTTCCGCACAGATGTCCCTCCAGAGCCGCTGGGTCCGATGATGATCAGCATGGTGGCGGTCGGAGTGGTCCCATAATGATGGACGCGCCTCCACCAGTTGGATGAGGAGCAGGTTATCTATGGTAGGAACCCCAAACTCTTCATCTTCCCTGGTGGAGCCTCTAGAACCCTGAAAAAAAGGAAATACAAAATTAATGTAAATCCTAATACAAAATGCAAATTAAAACTACTTAATTCAAGACTTACACGTCTACGACCGCCACGCTCATTCCCGCGGACTCTGGAGGCGAAACAAAAACAAAAAATGTTTTAAACAAAATGTATTTAAATAAAAAAATGTATTATATATATATATATATATATATAAAATACAAAGAAAGGGCAGCAGCACTACTTGCAGATGAAGCCGGATGCAAAATCCTCTGACCTTAGGCTGTTAGGTCAAAATGGTTGTAGGTATTTCAAAGAAGAGGCAGCACTCCAGGATAAGGTGAAAAAAACGACCCACTTTATTTCCCCTGTGCAACGTTTCAACTGCTCATTGCAGTCTTTCTCAAGCATAACAATTGGTGTCACAGCATCTACATTTATACCCACAATGCTTAGTGGGTCAATTAACAAAGTAATTGACAATAGCATAATCAAAAATATATAAAAACCTGAATTACATTAAAATTTTTCCATTATCATATGTGAATTCATTTATATATCATGTATGCAGATCACAATCTTTACATATATCGTGATATCTCATAGGCAATTTTCAAAAATCACAAATAAACAAACACTGCCCAGTACATAAAGTGCCTCGTGCTTTGTGCCAAATTATAGTGATCACCTGTGAGTGCTAATTAAGCGGTCAATGGCCGCATGGTTTAAAAACTTACTGAGTGGAGTGTCGTGATGGCAGGCATCTCGGCGTCCCTGGGGCCTCACCGCGCATGCTCGGTATCCTGGATACCGGTGTACACCAAGAGAAGACGCAACCGGAAGTGACGTCAATCCTGATACGCACACCAGCATCCCGGCACCTCCCCCAAAGCATGACGAAATGGAGGGCGGCGTCTCCCTGTTCGGCCTCCCGATCACATGACTCAGTCACAAGAATCGTTGCCTGACAACTAGGAAGCGCTTACCCTCAACACCACGTCATCTCCAGGGTCAGTCAGAGCACGGCAATGAGACCTGTATTAGGAACAAAACAGCTAGAGAATGATCGGATCATGAACACTATTCACATGGTTATTGCAGATAATTATAATATGAAAAATAAATAAATAGATACATAAATCAGGATATCAAATCGTGAATATCGGAGGATTATAGTCCTTAAAGGGGACATAACATATATTGTATTTTATGGAGAAAAAGGGGGTATGGTCCATAAGGATGCACCACATGAGTGATCATCCCCATAAACCCAAAAGATCGTGGGGTACAGAGTGTTGTCCACACCCCGCATCCCCACACTCCTCTTCTACCCTCTATACATCTCCTGTAGCCATAACTTCCTCCATTCACGATTTATCAGTTTTTCTTTCAGTGTGAGGCCATGATTCAAGTGTGAACCCCATTCTCTTGTTCTGGACCTATACCGCCAAGGCGACTGCTACCATTCTCCTCCACCATGAAAATAACTTGAGGGATAGATGAATCCTTTTAGGATCCCAATAGTCCTAAAAAGGAAATGAAATAAAAGAAAATAGGTCAAATGCAATAATTTGATTTAGACACCAAAGGTGGTCACATAACCAATTTGGTAAACAAAACCCCACAAAGGCGCAAGAGAACCCAGCATTCTACATAATATTCCACTTAAAGTCCACATTCAGACCCTTAGGCTTGAGTGACTGTAGGCGATGTATCCACCGCAGTTCCCGTTGTTTGAGGGTCACTGTACGGTCGCCACCTCGTCTACCCCTTTGAACCTGGTCTATAATCATACATTTAAGGTCTTTCTCAGTATGGCCAAACTCCACAAAGTGTTTAGGGACTGGTAGGTCCAATCTTTTGCGTCTTATCGAGAACCGGTGGTTATTCAAACGCGTTTTCATGTCACATGTGGTCTCCCCCACATAGAGGAGACCACATGGACATTTCAACACGTAAATAACAAACGTGCTATCACACGTCAGATAATGACGAATGTCATATTGTACTCCAGTTTCCGGATGTGTAAACACATTACCCCTAATCATATAAGTGCAGTTCACACATGTAAGGCACGGGAAACATCCCGTCCTCCTTGCACCAAGAAATGTTTGCACCTTCTTTTTAATAGGGACATCGGCTCTCACCAGCCTGTCTCTCAGGTTGGTAGGCCGTCTATATGACAGGAGAGGAGGTCTCATTAATGTTTCAATCTTAGGGAAATTACTTAGGATAGGCCAGTGTTTTTTTAATATACTAGCTATATCCTTGCTTTGTTCAGAGTAAGTTGTTACAACAGGGATCTGTTTAGGTTTTGGTTTCCTTTCCTCCTCCTCCTCCTGCGGGTACTGAATTCTCTTCAGATGTCCCGCAAAATTTTTTTGCGGGTACCCCCTCTGTCTAAACTTATTGACCATTTGTCCATATCTGACAGGTAGGTTTTTTGGATCCTGTACGATTCTCCTCACACGCAGTAGTTGACTGCGCGGCAGGGAATCAATACAGGATCTAGGATGACAGCTTTCATATTGCAATAACGTATTGCAATCAGTAGATTTGGTGAAGATGTCCGTAGACAATCTATCACCAACAATGGACACCATTGTGTCAAGGAACTGAACCTGTTTATTGGAGTGTGTTAGTGTGAATGCAATCTCGCTGTCCATATCATTCAGATAGCAGTGAAACTGTTCCAGGGATTCTATGTCCCCTCGCCAAATGAGGAAGATGTCGTCTATGTACCGCCACCACCCCAGTACCTGACTGAAGTGGTGGGATACATAGACATACATATATATATATACTTACTTCTTGACAGCCCCGGTCCGGGCTTGGTCCACCTCCCCTGGACGCTGGCGATTCCAGCACTGGTGAGCGAGCCCCGGCAGGTGAGCCGGCCACAGCTGGAGAGCCCTCCGCTGATGAAGATGACGAAATCTATAATAAGAGCACATACTGATTAATGCAACTAATCAAACAGTACAAACTCCAAGCGTTGATTTTATACTTACCGGCCACTGAATACGCCTGCGCCTTCTGGGTGGGTTTTTCCAATCAATCAATGTCTTCTTTGATGACATTTGTACGCAACAGAATACCAAACAAAATGCAGATAACGTTAAATGAACTTATTTAGAGCACTATTTCCTCATATATCAACAAAAATGATTTTATTTTTAATACTTACTTTTTAAAATATAGATTGGTGCTTGCCCACTGCAGAACTTTCTAGAAATTAGAAAATTATATATATTTTTTTGGGATGACCCTAATAATAAAATGATTAAAAAAAATTATCCTACAGGAGCCATAATCCCCCCAAGTGCCATAATCACCCCCAGAGACAGCAGCCCCGCATAGTGCCTGCAGCCCCCCCAAAGTGCCAGCAGCCCTCCACAGTGACATCAGCCCCCCAGTTCCAAACAACCTTCCCACAGTGCTCTCAGCGCCCCCAATGCCAGCAGCCCCCACAGTTCCAGCTACACACACCCCGCAGTGCCAGCAGATCTCTGAAAACGGATCTCACAAACGGAATTCCAAACGCAGGTGTGAAAGTAGCCTAAAGGAACAAATCCTGGCAGCAGCGAGAAACAACAAAACGGTAGATATTGAAGTTTCCATCATAACGCTATATCAGGACTTATCGCCCATGACTCTAAAGAAGAGACGGCACCTGAAACCCCTCTTGGATATCCTGCAGCAAAAGAAACTAACATATCGATGGCTTCACCCATTTGGTTTGCTAATTAACACACCACTCCGGAAACAAGTCATCCGGGGACACGCCGACCTACGGAGGGTATGTGACGTCCTGGACATTAAAGACCTTGATATTCCGGACTGGTGCCCTGCACAGAATCTAGCTTCACTACCTCCACTACCCATAAGGAATTCCTGGCAAGAAGGATCATCCAAGCGGCAGAAATACAGGAAGGCCAATGGACAACTACCCATCTGATAACGGGTCAACACAGGGCGGAACTTGACCACCGTCCGTATACATTTATCCTGATGATCTGCAAGTGTCGGGTCACACTAACTCCTGTTATCTATTAACAGAAACCACTGACCTGTTTTTCGCAGGCCTTACTACCTGGCGTTTCTACACTAATTTCCTTTAATTCTCCTTCCCTGCTCCTATTTCTGTATCTATCCTTCCCTGCTCCTATTTCAGTATTCACCCTCTTTATGCACTGCTATCTCTTCAACAGAATATGATAGTCCTATATATACTGGGTCATATTGGTTCAATGTTGTGATAAGTGGATTTCTAATTGAATAGAGACACCCAGTGGCGAATGAAAAAATTACAGTTATTCCTGGCCAGACACTTCACACATTTTCCGCTTCTCTTCTAATTTTCCTCATGCCTTTCTAATGCCTAGCTCAAATGGGGCCTCGGTCCACCCATTGTAGACCCCCTCCCCAGTTCACATGTCTCTTACTTGGAGACTTTCCGTTAAGTATTGCATTGTAATTAATTGTTACTACTGTTCTTTTCCTCATTTTTGCATCAGGTTCTTCCCCCTCAACCCTACTCCTTTCCTACCCCCCCCCCCCCTATTGCTGCACATCTTACTGGTACTGGAATCAGGTATGGTTGACTGTCCGCGAACAATGCTGTTATGCGCATGGCTAGCTTACATATATGTACATACAATGTTAGAGGGCTAAACGCACCATCAAAACGGAGTCAAATCTGTCAATACTTACATAGGATGAGAGTGCAAATAGCTCTAATACTAGAAACCCACTTTCGCATAAACCATGTTCCAAAGCTATCACACATGCTATATAACCAATGGTTTCATAGCACCTCTCCTCTATCGGCCACAAAAGGGGTCAGCATAGCCATCCATAAAAATACCCCGTTTATACTTCAAGACACGCTAAAAGACAAAGATGGTAGATTTATCTTTGTAAAAGGAACGATAGGTCCTCAGTTATTCACTTTCTGCAATATATATGTACCTAACACGGCGCAAACCACATGGCTTTTAGAAAACACAAATAAACTTGGAAACTTTGCAGAGGGCATCATTATTCTAGGCGGAGACTTTAACGTCACACTAGTCCCTAGCCTTGACTCTTCCACTGGATCCTCGTCAATGTCAAAAATATCACTATAAAATAAAAAAGTCACTTTCCCAACAGGGTCTTATAGACGCTTGGAGGGCATTGCACTCCAACGAAAAAGACTATACCTACTTCTCTTCTGCTCACCACTCCTATCAAAGACTGGATTATATCTTCCTTAATATGCAAGCTCTCCAGTATTGTATCTCATCCAAGATTGGGAATATTCTTCTGTCAGATCATGCTCCAGTTTTCCTCACATGTACTATTCCCAATATGCCTAAAACGGAATACAGATGGAGGTTAAATGAAACACTATTGAATAGCTCTAGTATCCCAAAATTAGCTGATCTGATTGAGGAATATTTCAATTTGGATGAATCAGCAGACCTATCTCAAGCTGTACTTTGGGACGCCCACAAAACTGTGATAAGAGGCCATCTAATTGCCTTGGGCTCTCATGTTAAAAAACAGAAGGTAAAGAAAATAGAAGAACTCACCTCAGCTATCTCTAAGCTGGAGACGCAACACACGAGATCATTAAAAGTAGATACTTTGGCACACCTGGACACCCTAAGATCAGAACAAAAAAATATTCTAAATGCAAACACAGCTAAACAGTTTCTATCCACTCAATATAAATACTACGCTCACGGCAATAAAGCTACGAAAGTACTCTTATCCCAAATCAAAAGACGAAAAGTAGCGTCCTACATTTCCCACATAAAATCCCAAAACTTGCAAGTAGTCTACAAAACAGAATTAATTGCTGAACAATTCTGCAACTACTATAGTCAACTATATAATTTACAGGTCAACCCAACCCCGTCCCAAACTATTGAGAAAAAACAACAAATACAAAACTGGCTAGATACACTGAGACTCCCTACTCTAACCACTGCGCAAGCCAAAAAGCTATGCTCTCCATATACTCTATCTAAACTGCAAATAGCTTTAAAAAATTCTCTGGTGAACAAAAGTCTGGGGCCGGACGGCCTACCAGTCTTTTATTGCTCCTCGTTCAAAGAGACCTTACTACCCCGGCTATTGGCAGTATGTAACGAAGCAAGAGAAGGCAAACCATTCACCAGAGATATGTTGTCTGCACAAATCTCCATTATCCCCAAACCTAATAAAGACCACTCACTGCACAAACTATAGGCCAATTTCGCTCCTTAATAACGACCTTAAACTTTATGCAAAAATGCTTGCCAACAGACTAAAGCTTTACTTACAAGACCTTATTTCAGCGGAACAGGTAGGCTTTATACCTGGAAGGGAAGGGAAAAACAACATTATCAGGGTTATAAACCTTATACAACTAGCTACTAAGTCAAAATCACCATTAGCTATCTTCAGTATGGATGCGGAGAAAGCTTTTGACAGAGTGGATTGGCTCTTTATGACACAAACATTGGCAAAATTTGGAATCCTGAGCACCTTCATAGCCGGAGTTACGGTACTCGCCAAGGCTGCCCCCTCTCTCCCTTACTGTTTGTATTGGTTATAGAAATGCTTCTTCAATCATTCAGGCAACACGTTGAAATCGAGGGAATGAAGGTAGGGTCTATAACTCACCAAACAGCTGCATTTGCAGATGATGTACTCCTATTTATCACTAACCCAAATCTAGCCTTTCTAGCAATTATGTCAACACTTCATACTTATCACTCCCTATCCAATTTTTCAGTGAACTTATCTAAATCCACAGTCCTGAATGTGACTCTGAGCCCACAGGTCATGGCCACTTTGCAAAAAAACACCCCTTTTCAATGGGCCACTGAATTGATAGTATTCTTAGGGATAACACACCGTAATTTTCTAATTTGTTTCGGGAAAACTTTCAAACACTACCAAAACGATCAGAAGACTTGATAAGTTCCTGGGATATTCCATTTATATCATGGTTCGGTCGCAGGACGCTTATCAAAATGATACTCCTACCCACTGTTCTTCACCACCTTCAAGCATTGCCTATTCCAATCCTCAAAGCTTATTTTGTAAAAAATGCAAGGGATTCTATCAAAATTCCTCTGGGGTGGTAATAGATCTAGACTACCTCTTACACTCATGTCACAACACCCCACGAACGGTGGGCTCGGTATCCCAGAACTATATATCTACCACAAAGCAGTAAATGGTCTTAGATGTCTAGAGTGGCTAAGACTGTACTCGGGCCGACCAGACCTAATCACTTAAGACAATATGTCAAACCTCCCACTTCATTCTCTAATCTTCCTAGACCAATCCCAAAAGAACACTAAACTACAAACATATAACACCATCACTAAGTACACTTTAGACATGTGGAGGGACTCTAAATGGAAAGACCATTTACTATCAAATTACCTCACCCTGATGCAGGTTTGCGATGTCCTCTGCCACTTCTCTACCCAGTTCTGGGAGACCCTATCTGACCGAGCAAAATCTATCTCCACCCCGGTCTTATCCCTATGTCCGGATAATGACACCCCAACTTACGGCGATAAAAAAAAACACCCTATGATAGTCAGCCTTTCCACTTTCCAAATAGCTCACTTTATTCAATTTATGAAATCTCACCTTAAAAATCTCACTGGGACAAACGAACAATCTGCTTTTGAGAAACTAGCCCTTCAAACAAAAGAACCAAAAGGAAAGTTATCCAAATTATACAGCTTCTATTGGCCCTAACACGCCCAGACAAATATCCCTTCATCTCAAAATGGGAAACTGAACTTAATATCCAATTCTCAGCGAATGAGTTAAATAGCGTCCTGAAGGCCCCCCATAGGGTGTCCAGGTGTGTCAAACTACAAGAAAACAGCTATAAAGTATTAACTAGGGATGAGCGAACCCGAACTGTATAGTTCGGGTTCGTACCGAATTTTGGGGTGTCCGTGACACGGACCCGAACCCGAACATTTTCGTAAAAGTCCGTGTTTGGGTTCGGTGTTCGGCGCTTTCTTGGCGCTTTTTGAAAGGCTGCAAAGCAGCCAATCAACAAGCGTCATACTACTTGCCCCAAGAGGCCATCACAGCCTTGACTACTATTGGCATGGCTGTGATTGGCCAGTGCAGCATGTGACCCAGCATCTATATAAGCTTGGGTCACGTTGCGCTGCACGTCACTCTGCTGATTGAAGCATAGGGAGAGGTTGCAGCTGCGACGTTAGGGCGAGATTAGGCAGTGATTAACTCCTCCAAAAGACTTCATTCTGTGATCGATCTGCAGCTGTGGATCATTGAAGTGCTAATATTGACTTGCTCACTTTTTTGAGGCTGCCCAGAGCGTTTTTAGATCACTTTTTTTCTGGGGTGATCGGCGGCCATTTTGTGACTTGTGGTGCGCCAGCACAAGCTATCACCAAGTGTATTTAACCATCAATAGTGTGGTTATTTTGTGCTATGAGCCTGTGTCACCGAAGTGCATCAACAGTCTGGTTATTTTTTGGCCATATACTACATCAGCTGCAGGCTGAGCCTGTGTCACCGAAGTGCATTTAACCATCAACAGTCTGATTATTTTTTGGCCATATACTACATCTGGTGCAGGCTGAGCCTGTGTCACCCAAGTGCATTTAACCATCAACAGTGTGGTTATTTTTTGGCCATATACTACATCAGCGGCAAGTTGAGCCTGTCACCCAGCGCCTAAAAAATAGACCTGACATTTCTATTCAACCAAATCTGTACTGTTTTAGCTGGTCAAGTTATTTGTAGTGACCGTAAAAGCACACTTTTTGTTCTGGGTTGAAAAACTATTCCCAAATTTGCCATTCTCAAAATAACTAGTTTCTGGTATATGAGGCCTACTTGAAATCTATCCCAAAAAGGATATCTTACATTGAAGGTACTGATAGTGTCATTCAGAAAAACCTAAGACACACGCTACCGTGCAGATAGAAGTCTGATTCTGAGATTAAACCTTAACCTGTCACACAGTGCAAAAAAAAACAGGTCTCACATTTCTATTCAAGCAAATCTGTACTGTTTTAGCTGGTCAAGTTATTTGTAGCGACCATAAAAGCACATTTTTTTTTCTGGGTTGAAAAACTATTCCCAAATTTGCCATTCTCAAAATAACTAGTTTCTGGTATTTGAGGCCTACTTGAAATCTATCCCAAAAAGGATATCTTACATTGAAGGTACTGATAGTGTCATTCAGAAAAACCTAAGACACACGCTACCGTGCAGATAGAAGTCTGATTCTGTGATTAAACCTTAACCTGTCACACAGTGCAAAAAAAAACAGGTCTCACATTTCTATTCAAGCAAATCTGTACTGTTTTAGCTGGTCAAGTTATTTGTAGCGACCGTAAAAGCACATTTTTTTTTCTGGTTTGAAAAACTATTACCAAATTGGCCATTCTCAAAATAACTAGTTTCTGGTATTTGAGGCCTACTTAAAATCTATCCCAAAAAGGATATCTTACATTGAAGGTACTGATAGTGTCATTCAGAAAAACCTAAGACACACGCTACCGTGCAGATAGAAGTCTGATTCTGTGATTAAACCTTAACCTGTCACACAGTGCAAAAAAAAACAGGTCTCACATTTCTATTCAAGCAAATCTGTACTGTTTTAGCTGGTCAAGTTATTTGTAGTGACCGTAAAAGCTAATTTTTTTTTCTGGGTTGAAAAACTATTCCCAAATTTGCCATTCTCAAAATAACTAGTTTCTGGTATTTGAGGCCTACTTTAAATCTATCCCAAAAAGGATATCTTACATTGAAGGTACTGATAGTGTCATTCAGAAAAACCTAAGACACACGCTACCGTGCAGATAGAAGTCTGATTCTGTGATTAAACCTTAACCTGTCACACAGTGCAAAAAAAAAACAGGTCTCACATTTCTATTCAAGCAAATCTGTACTGTTTTAGCTGGTCAAGTTATTTGTAGCGACCGTAAAAGCACATTTTTTTTTCTGGGTTGAAAAACTATTCCCAAATTTGCCATTCTCAAAATAACTAGTTTCTGGTATTTGAGGCCTACTTGAAATCTATCCCAAAAAGGATATCGTACATTGAAGGTACTGATAGTGTCATTCAGAAAAACCTAAGACACACGCTACCGTGCAGATAGAAGTCTGATTCTGAGATTAAACCTTAACCTGTCACACAGTGCAAAAAAAAACAGGTCTCACATTTCTATTCAAGCAAATCTGTACTGTTTTAGCTGGTCAAGTTATTTGTAGCGACCGTAAAAGCTTTTTTTTTTTTCTGGGTTGAAAAACTATTCCCAAATTTGCCATTCTCAAAATAACTAGTTTCTGGTATTTGAACACCCGCCGCCAAGAGACTCCGCCTGCTACTGACCGCCGCCATCTGGGACCGAGCACCCCAAAGGCAGCTTCAAGGAGTTCCCTGGCATGGCACTTCTTCAAACAATGTGCTGACGACAAGACCCGAGTGGTTTGCACGCTGTGCCATCAGAGCCTGAAGCGAGGCATTAACGTTCTGAACCTTAGCACAACCTGCATGACCAGGCACCTGCATGCAAAGCATGAACTGCAGTGGAGTAAACACCTTAAAAACAAGGAAGTCACTCAGGCTCCCCCTGCTGCCTCTTCTGCTGCTGCCGCCTCGGCCTCTTCTGCTGCTGCTGCCGCCTGGGCCTCTTCTGCTGCTGCTGCCGCCGCCTCGGCCTCTTCCTCTGCCTCTGGAGGAACGTTGGCACCTGCCGCCCAGCAAACATGGGATGTACCACCAACACCACTACCTGCATCACCAAGCATCTCAACCATGTCACACGGCAGCGTTCAGCTCTCCATCTCACAAACATTTGAGAGAAAGCGTAAATTCCCACCTAGCCACCCTCGATCCCTGGCCCTGAATGCCAGCATTTCTAAACTACTGGCCTATGAAATGCTGTCATTTAGGCTGGTGGACACACACAGCTTCAAACAGCTCATGTCACTTGCTGTCCCACAGTATGTTGTTTCCAGCAGCCACTACTTCTCCAAGAGAGCCATGCCTTCCCTGCACAACCAAGTGTCCGATAAAATCAAGTGTGCACTGCGCAACGCCATCTGTGGCAAGGTCCACCTAACCACAGATACGTGGACCAGTAAGCACGGCCAGGGACGCTATATCTCCCTAACTGCACACTGGGTAAATGTAGTGGCGGCTGGGCCCCAGGCGGAGAGCTGTTTGGCGCACGTCCTTCCGCCGCCAAGGATCGCAGGGCAACATTCTTTGCCTCCTGTCTCCTCCTCCTCCTACTCAGCTTCCTCCTCCTCTTCTTCCACCTGCTCATCCAGTCAGCCACACACCTTCACCACCAACTTCAGCACAGCACGGAGTAAACGTCAGCAGGCCATTCTGAAACTCATATGTTTGGGGGACAGGCCCCACACCGCACAGGAGTTGTGGCGGGGTATAGAACAACAGACCGACGAGTGGTTGCTGCCGGTGAGCCTCAAGCCCGGCCTGGTGGTGTGCGATAATGGGCGAAATCTCGTTGCAGCTCTGGGACTAGCCGGTTTGACGCACATCCCTTGCCTGGCACATGTGCTGAATTTGGTGGTGCAGAAGTTCATTCGCAACTACCCCGACATGTCAGAGCTGCTGCATAAAGTGCGGGCCGTCTGTTCGAGCTTCCGGCGTTCACACCCTGCCACTGCTCGGCTGTCTGCGCTACAGCATAACTTCGGCCTTCCCGCTCACCGCCTCATATGCGACGTACCCACCAGGTGGAACTCCACCTTGCATATGCTGGACAGAGTGTGAGAGCAGCAGAAGGCCATAGTGGAGTTTCAGCTGCAGCACGCACGGGTCAGTCGCACTGTGGATCAGACCCACTTCACCACCAATGACTGGGCCTCCATGCGAGACCTGTGTGCCCTGTTGTGCTGTTTCGAGTACTCCACCAACATGGCCAGTGGCGATGACGCCGTCATCTGCGTTACAATACCACTTCTATGTCTCCTTGAGAAAACACTTAGGGCGATGATGGAAGAGGAGGTGGCCCAGGAGGAAGAGGAGGAAGAGGGGTCATTTTTAGCACTTTCAGGCCAGTCTCTTCGAAGTGACTCAGAGGGAGGTTTTTTGCAACACCAGAGGCCAGGTACAAATGTGGCCAGACAGGGCCCACTACTGGAGGACGAGGAGGACGAGGATGAGGAGGAGGTGGAGGAGGATGAGGATGAAGCATGTTCACAGCGGGGTGGCACCCAAAGCAGCTCGGGCCCATCACTGGTGCGTGGCTGGGGGGAAACACAGGATGATGACGATACGCCTCCCACAGAGGACAGCTTGTCCTTACCTCTGGGCAGCCTGGCACACATGAGCGACTACATGCTGCAGTGCCTGCGCAACGACAGCAGAGTTGCCCACATTTTAACGTGTGCGGACTACTGGGTTGCCACCCTGCTGAATCCCCGGTACAAAGACAATGTGCCCACCTTACTTCGTACACTGGAGCGTGATAGGAAGATGCGCGAGTACAAGCACACGTTGGTAGACGCGCTACTGAGAGCATTCCCAAATGTCACAGGGGAACCAGTGGAAGCCCAAGGCGAAGCAGAGGAGGAGCAAGAGGTCGCCAACGCAGCTGTGTCACGCCCAGCTCCTCTGAGGGCAGGGTTAGCATGGCAGAGATGTGGAACAGTTTTGTCAACACGCCACAGCTAAGTGCACCACCAGCTGATACGGAACGTGTTAGCAGGAGGCAACATTTCACTAACATGGTGGAACAGTACCTGTGCACACCCCTCCACGTACGGACTGATGGTTCGGCCCCATTCAACTTCTGGGTCTCCAAATTGTCCACGTGGCCAGAGCTAGCCTTTTATGCCTTGGAGGTGCTGGCCTGCCCGGCGGCCAGCGTTTTGTCTGAACGTGTATTCAGCACGGCAGGGGGGCGTCATTACAGACAAACGCAGCCGCCTGTCTACAGCCAATGTGGACAAGCTGACGTTCATAAAAATGAACCAGGCATGGATCCCACAGGACCTGTCCATCCCTTGTGCAGATTAGATATTAACTACCTCCCTTTAACAATATATTATTCTACTTCAGGGCACTTCCTCATTCAATACTATTTTTAATTTCATTTTACCATTATATTGCGGGGCAACCCAAAGTTGAATGAACCTCTCCTCTGTCTGGGTGCCGGGGCCTAAATGTGTGACAGTGGCCTGTTCCAGTGGTGGGTGACGTGAAGCCTGATTCTCTGCTATGACATGAAGACTTATTCTGTGCTGACATGAAGCCAGATTCTCTATTACGCGACCTCTTTCCTCTGCCTCGGTGCCTGGGCCTAAATATGTGACAGTGGCCTGTTCCAGTGGTGGGTGACGTGAAGCCTGATTCTCTGCTATGACATGAAGACTTATTCTGTGCTGACATGAAGCCAGATTCTCTGTTACGCGACCTCTCTCCTCTGCCTGGGTGCCTGGGCCTAAATATGTGACAGTGGCCTGTTCCAGTGGTGGGTGACGTGAAGCCTGATTCTCTGCTATGACATGAAGACTGATTCTGCGCTGACATAAGGCCAGATTCTCTGTTACGCGACCTCTCTCCTCTGCCTGGGTGCCTGGGCCTAAATGTGTGACAGTGGGCTGTTCCAGTGGTGGGTGACGTGATGCCTGATTCTCTGCTATGACATGAAGACAGATTCTGTGCTGACATAAGGCAACATTCTCTGTTACAGGACCTCTCTCCTCTGTCTGGGTGCCGGGGCCTAAATGTGTGACAGTGGCCTGTTCCAGTGGTGGGTGACGTGATGCCTGATTCTCTGCTATGACATGAAGACAGATTCTGTGCTGACATGAGGCCAGATTCTCTGTTACAGGACCTCTCTCCTCTGTCTGGGTGCCGGGGCCTAAATGTGTGACAGTGGCCTGTTCCAGTGGTGGGTGACGTGAAGCCTGATTCTCTGCTATGACATGAAGACAGATTCTGCGCTGACATAAGGCCAGATTCTCTGTTACAGGACCGCTCTCCTCTGTCTGGGTGCCGGGGCCTAAATGTGTGACAGTGGCCTATTCCAGTGGTGGGTGACGTGAAGCCTGATTCTCTGCTATGACATGAAGACTGATTCTGCGCTGACATAAGGCCAGATTCTCTGTTGCGGGACCTCTCTCCTCTGCCTGGGTGCCTGGGCCTAAATGTGTGACAGTGGCCTGTTCCAGTGGTGGGTGACGTGATGCCTGATTCTCTGCTATGACATGAAGACTTATTCTGTGCTGACATGAAGCCAGATTCTCTGTTACGCGACCTCTCTCCTCTGCCTGGGTGCATGGGCCTAAATATGTGACAGTGGCCTGTTCCAGTGGTGGGTGACGTGAAGCCTGATTCTCTGCTATGACATGAAGACTGATTCTGCTCTGACATAAGGCCAGATTCTCTGTTACGGGACCTCTCTCCTCTGCCTGGGTGCCTGGGCCTAAATGTGTGACAGTGGCCTGTTTCAGTGGTGGGTGACGTGATGCCTGATTCTCTGCTATGACATGAAGACAGATTCTGTGCAGACATAAGGCCAGATTCTCTGTTACAGGACCTCTCTCCTCTGTCTGGGTGCCGGGGCCTAAATGTGTAACAGTGGCCTGTTCCAGTGGTGGGTGACATGATGCCTGATTCTCTGCTATGACATGAAGACAGATTCTGTGCTGACATAAGGCCAGATTCTCTGTTACAGGACCTCTCTCCTCTGTCTGGGTGCCGGGGCCTAAATGTGTGACAGTGGCCTGTTCCAGTGGTGGGTGACGTGATGCCTGATTCTCTGCTATGACATGAAGACAGATTCTGTGCTGACATAAGGCCAGATTCTCTGTTACAGGACCTCTCTCCTCTGTCTGGGTGCCGGGGCCTAAATGTGTGACAGTGGCCTGTTCCAGTGGTGGGTGACGTGATGCCTGATTCTCTGCTATGACATGAAGACTGATTCTGCGCTGACATAAGGCCAGATTCTCTGTTACGGGACCTCTCTCCTCTGCCTGGGTGCCTGGGCCTAAATGTGTGACAGTGGCCTGTTCCAGTGGTGGGTGACGTGATGCCTGATTCTCTGCTATGACATGAAGACAGATTCTGTGCTGACATAAGGCAACATTCTCTGTTACAGGACCTCTCTCCTCTGTCTGGGTGCCGGGGCCTAAATGTGTGACAGTGGCCTGTTCCAGTGGTGGGTGACGTGATGCCTGATTCTCTGCTATGACATGAAGACAGATTCTGTGCTGACATGAGGCCAGATTCTCTGTTACAGGACCTCTCTCCTCTGTCTGGGTGCCGGGGCCTAAATGTGTGACAGTGGCCTGTTCCAGTGGTGGGTGACGTGAAGCCTGATTCTCTGCTATGACATGAAGACAGATTCTGCGCTGACATAAGGCCAGATTCTCTGTTACAGGACCGCTCTCCTCTGTCTGGGTGCCGGGGCCTAAATGTGTGACAGTGGCCTATTCCAGTGGTGGGTGACGTGAAGCCTGATTCTCTGCTATGACATGAAGACTGATTCTGCGCTGACAAAAGGCCAGATTCTCTGTTGCGGGACCTCTCTCCTCTGCCTGGGTGCCTGGGCCTAAATGTGTGACAGTGGCCTGTTCCAGTGGTGGGTGACGTGATGCCTGATTCTCTGCTATGACATGAAGACTTATTCTGTGCTGACATGAAGCCAGATTCTCTGTTACGCGACCTCTCTCCTCTGCCTGGGTGCATGGGCCTAAATATGTGACAGTGGCCTGTTCCAGTGGTGGGTGACGTGAAGCCTGATTCTCTGCTATGACATGAAGACTGATTCTGCTCTGACATAAGGCCAGATTCTCTGTTACGGGACCTCTCTCCTCTGCCTGGGTGCCTGGGCCTAAATGTGTGACAGTGGCCTGTTTCAGTGGTGGGTGACGTGATGCCTGATTCTCTGCTATGACATGAAGACAGATTCTGTGCAGACATAAGGCCAGATTCTCTGTTACAGGACCTCTCTCCTCTGTCTGGGTGCCGGGGCCTAAATGTGTAACAGTGGCCTGTTCCAGTGGTGGGTGACATGATGCCTGATTCTCTGCTATGACATGAAGACTGATTCTGCGCTGACATAAGGCCAGATTCTCTGTTACGGGACCTCTCTCCTCTGCCTGGGTGCCTGGGCCTAAATGTGTGACAGTGGCCTGTTCAAGTGGTGGGTGACGTGATGCCTGATTCTCTGCTATGACATGAAGACAGATTCTGTGCTGACATAAGGCCAGATTCTCTGTTACAGGACCTCTCTCCTCTGCCTGGGTGCCTGGGCCTAAATGTGTGACAGTGGCCTGTTCCAGTGGTGGGTGACGTGATGCCTGATTCTCTGCTATGACATGAACACAGATTCTGTGCTGACATAAGGCAAGATTCTCTGTTACAGGACCTCTCTCCTCTGTCTGGGTGCCGGGGCCTAAATGTGTGACAGTGGCCTGTTCCAGTGGTGGGTGACATGATGCCTGATTCTCTGCTATGACATGAAGACTGATTCTGCGCTGACATAAGGCCAGATTCTCTGTTACGGGACCTCTCTCCTCTGCCTGGGTGCCTGGGCCTAAATGTGTGACAGTGGCCTGTTCAAGTGGTGGGTGACGTGATGCCTGATTCTCTGCTATGACATGAAGACAGATTCTGTGCTGACATAAGGCCAGATTCTCTGTTACAGGACCTCTCTCCTCTGCCTGGGTGCCTGGGCCTAAATGTGTGACAGTGGCCTGTTCCAGTGGTGGGTGACGTGATGCCTGATTCTCTGCTATGACATGAAGACAGATTCTGTGCTGACATAAGGCAAGATTCTCTGTTACAGGACCTCTCTCCTCTGTCTGGGTGCCGGGGCCTAAATGTGTGACAGTGGCCTGTTCCAGTGGTGGGTGACGTGAAGCCTGATTCTCTGCTATGACATGAAGACAGATTCTGCGCTGACATAAGGCCAGATTCTCTGTTACGGGACCACTCTCCTCTGTCTGGGTGCCGGGGCCTAAATGTGTGACAGTGGCCTGTTCCAGTGGTGGGTGAGGTGAAGCCTGATTCTCTGCTATGACATGAAGACTGATTCTGCGCTGACATAAGGCCAGATTCTCTGTTGCGGGACCTCTCTCCTCTGCCTGGGTGCCTGGGCCTAAATGTGTGACAGTGGCCTGTTCCAGTGGTGGGTGACGTGATGCCTGATTCTCTGCTATGACATGAAGACTTATTCTGTGCTGACATGAAGCCAGATTCTCTGTTACGCGACTTCTCTCCTCTGCCTGGGTGCCTGGGCCTAAATATGTGACAGTGGCCTGTTCCAGTGGTGGGTGACGTGAAGCCTGATTCTCTGCTATGACATGAAGACTGATTCTGCTTTGACATAAGGCCAGATTCTCTGTTACGGGACCTCTCTCCTCTGCCTGGGTGCCTGGGCCTAAATGTGTGACAGTGGCCTGTTTCAGTGGTGGGTGACGTGATGCCTGATTCTCTGCTATGACATGAAGACAGATTCTGTGCAGACATAAGGCCAGATTCTCTGTTACGCGACCTCTCTCCTCTGCCTGGGTGCCTGGGCCTAAATGTGTGACAGTGGCCTGTTCCAGTGGTGGGTGACGTGATGCCTGATTCTCTGCTATGACATGAAGAATTATTCTGTGCTGACATGAAGCCAGATTCTCTGTTACGCGACCTCTCTCCTCTGCCTGGGTGCCTGGGCCTAAATATGTGACAGTGGCCTGTTCCAGTGGTGGGTGACATGAAGCCTGATTCTCTGCTATGACATGAAGACTGATTCTGTTCTGACATAAGGCCAGATTCTCTGTTACCGGACCTCTCTCCTCTGCCTAGGTGCCTGGGCCTAAATGTGTGACAGTGGCCTGTTTCAGTGGTGGGTGACGTGATGCCTGATTCTCTGCTATGACATGAAGACAGATTCTGTGCTGACATAAGGCCAGATTCTCTGTTACAGGATCTCTCTCCTCTGTCTGGGTGCCGGGGCCTAAATGTGTGACAGTGGCCTGTTCTAGTGGTGGGTGACGTGATGCCTGATTCTCTGCTATGACATGAAGACTGATTCTGCGCTGACATAAGGCCAGATTCTCTGTTACGGGACCTCTCTCCTCTGCCTGGGTGCCTGGGCCTAAATGTGTGACAGTGGCCTGTTCCAGTGGTGGGTGACGTGATGCCTGATTCTCTGCTATGACATGAACACAGATTCTGTGCTGACATAAGGCAAGATTCTCTGTTACAGGACCTCTCTCCTCTGTCTGGGTGCCGGGGCCTAAATGTGTGACAGTGGCCTGTTCCAGTGGTGGGTGACATGATGCCTGATTCTCTGCTATGACATGAAGACTGATTCTGCGCTGACATAAGGCCAGATTCTCTGTTACGGGACCTCTCTCCTCTGCCTGGGTGCCTGGGCCTAAATGTGTGACAGTGGCCTGTTCAAGTGGTGGGTGACGTGATGCCTGATTCTCTGCTATGACATGAAGACAGATTCTGTGCTGACATAAGGCCAGATTCTCTGTTACAGGACCTCTCTCCTCTGCCTGGGTGCCTGGGCCTAAATGTGTGACAGTGGCCTGTTCCAGTGGTGGGTGACGTGATGCCTGATTCTCTGCTATGACATGAAGACAGATTCTGTGCTGACATAAGGCAAGATTCTCTGTTACAGGACCTCTCTCCTCTGTCTGGGTGCCGGGGCCTAAATGTGTGACAGTGGCCTGTTCCAGTGGTGGGTGACGTGAAGCCTGATTCTCTGCTATGACATGAAGACAGATTCTGCGCTGACATAAGGCCAGATTCTCTGTTACGGGACCACTCTCCTCTGTCTGGGTGCCGGGGCCTAAATGTGTGACAGTGGCCTGTTCCAGTGGTGGGTGAGGTGAAGCCTGATTCTCTGCTATGACATGAAGACTGATTCTGCGCTGACATAAGGCCAGATTCTCTGTTGCGGGACCTCTCTCCTCTGCCTGGGTGCCTGGGCCTAAATGTGTGACAGTGGCCTGTTCCAGTGGTGGGTGACGTGATGCCTGATTCTCTGCTATGACATGAAGACTTATTCTGTGCTGACATGAAGCCAGATTCTCTGTTACGCGACTTCTCTCCTCTGCCTGGGTGCCTGGGCCTAAATATGTGACAGTGGCCTGTTCCAGTGGTGGGTGACGTGAAGCCTGATTCTCTGCTATGACATGAAGACTGATTCTGCTTTGACATAAGGCCAGATTCTCTGTTACGGGACCTCTCTCCTCTGCCTGGGTGCCTGGGCCTAAATGTGTGACAGTGGCCTGTTTCAGTGGTGGGTGACGTGATGCCTGATTCTCTGCTATGACATGAAGACAGATTCTGTGCAGACATAAGGCCAGATTCTCTGTTACGCGACCTCTCTCCTCTGCCTGGGTGCCTGGGCCTAAATGTGTGACAGTGGCCTGTTCCAGTGGTGGGTGACGTGATGCCTGATTCTCTGCTATGACATGAAGAATTATTCTGTGCTGACATGAAGCCAGATTCTCTGTTACGCGACCTCTCTCCTCTGCCTGGGTGCCTGGGCCTAAATATGTGACAGTGGCCTGTTCCAGTGGTGGGTGACATGAAGCCTGATTCTCTGCTATGACATGAAGACTGATTCTGTTCTGACATAAGGCCAGATTCTCTGTTACCGGACCTCTCTCCTCTGCCTAGGTGCCTGGGCCTAAATGTGTGACAGTGGCCTGTTTCAGTGGTGGGTGACGTGATGCCTGATTCTCTGCTATGACATGAAGACAGATTCTGTGCTGACATAAGGCCAGATTCTCTGTTACAGGATCTCTCTCCTCTGTCTGGGTGCCGGGGCCTAAATGTGTGACAGTGGCCTGTTCTAGTGGTGGGTGACGTGATGCCTGATTCTCTGCTATGACATGAAGACTGATTCTGCGCTGACATAAGGCCAGATTCTCTGTTACGGGACCTCTCTCCTCTGCCTGGGTGCCTGGGCCTAAATGTGTGACAGTGGCCTGTTCCAGTGGTGGGTGACGTGATGCCTGATTCTCTGCTATGACATGAAGACAGATTCTGTGCTGACATAAGGCAAGATTCTCTGTTACAGGACCTCTCTCCTCTGTCTGGGTGCCGGGGCCTAATTGTGAGACAGTGGCCTGTTCCAGTGGTGGGTGACGTGATGCCTGATTCTCTGCTATGACATGAAGTCAGATTCTGTGCTGACATGAGGCCAGATTCTGTGTTACAGGACCTCTCTCCTCTGTCTGGGTGCCGGGGCCTAAATGTGTGACAGTGGCCTGTTCCAGTGGTGGGTGACGTGAAGCCTGATTTTTTGCTATGACATGAAGACAGATTCTGCGCTGACATAAGGCCAGATTCTCTGTTACGGGACCGCTCTCCTCTGTCTGGGTGCCGGGGCCTAAATGTGTGACAGTGGCCTGTTCCACTGGTGGGTGACGTGAAGCCTGATTCTCTGCTATGACATGAAGACTGATTCTGCGCTGACATAAGGCCAGATTCTCTGTTGCGGGACCTCTCTCCTCTGCCTGGGTGCCTGGGCCTAAATGTGTGACAGTGGCCTGTTCCAGTGGTGGGTGACGTGATGCCTGATTCTCTGCTATGACATGAAGACAGATTCTGTGCTGACATAAGGCCAGATTCTCTGTTACAGGACTTCTCTCCTCTGCCTGGGTGCCTGGGCCTAAATGTGTGACAGTGGCCTGTTCCAGTGGTGGGTGACGTGATGCCTGATTCTCTGCTATGACATGAAGACAGATTCTGTGCTGACATAAGGCAAGATTCTCTGTTACAGGACCTCTCTCCTCTGTCTGGGTGCCGGGGCCTAAATGTGTAACAGTGGCCTGTTCCAGTGGTGGGTGACATGATGCCTGATTCTCTGCTATGACATGAAGACTGATTCTGCGCTGACATAAGGCCAGATTCTCTGTTACTGGACCTCTCTCCTCTGCCTGGGTGCCTGGGCCTAAATGTGTGACAGTGGCCTGTTCAAGTGGTGGGTGACGTGATGCCTGATTCTCTGCTATGACATGAAGACAGATTCAGTGCTGACATAAGGCCAGATTCTCTGTTACAGGACCTCTCTCCTCTGCCTGGGTGCCTGGGCCTAAATGTGTGACAGTGGCCTGTTCCAGTGGTGGGTGACGTGATGCCTGATTCTCTGCTATGACATGAAGACAGATTCTGTGCTGACATAAGGCAAGATTCTCTGTTACAGGACCTCTCTCCTCTGTCTGGGTGCCGGGGCCTAAATGTGTGACAGTGGCCTGTTCCAGTGGTGGGTGACGTGATGCCTGATTCTCTGCTATGACATGAAGACAGATTCTGCGCTGACATAAGGCCAGATTCTCTGTTACGGGACCGCTCTCCTCTGTCTGGGTGCCGGGGCCTAAATGTGTGACAGTGGCCTGTTCCAGTGGTGGGTGACGTGAAGCCTGATTCTCTGCTATGACATGAAGACTGATTCTACGCTGACATAAGGCCAGATTCTCTGTTGCGGGACCTCTCTCCTCTGCCTGGGTGCCTGGGCCTAAATGTGTGACAGTGGCCTGTTCCAGTGGTGGATGACGTGATGCCTGATTCTCTGCTATGACATGAAGACTTATTCTGTGCTGACATGAAGCCAGATTCTCTGTTACGCGACCTCTCTCCTCTGCCTGGGTGCCTGGGCCTAAATATGTGACAGTGGCCTGTTCCAGTGGTGGGTGACGTGATGCCTGATTCTCTGCTATGACATGAAGACTGATTCTGCTCTGACATAAGGCCAGATTCTCTGTTACGCGACCTCTCTCCTCTGCCTGGGTGCATGGGCCTAAATATGTGACAGTGGCCTGTTCCAGTGGTGGGTGACATGAAGCCTGATTCTCTGCTATGACATGAAGACTGATTCTGCTCTGACATAAGGCCAGATTCTCTGTTACCGGATCTCTCTCCTCTACCTGGGTGCCTGGGCCTAAATGTGTGACAGTGGCCTGTTTCAGTGGTGGGTGACGTGATGCCTGATTCTCTGCTTGACATGAAGACAGATTCTGTGCTGACATAAGGCCAGATTCTCTGTTACAGGACCTCTCTCCTCTGTCTGGGTGCCGGGGCCTAAATGTGTGACAGTGGCCTGTTCCAGTGGTGGGTGACGTGATGCCTGATTCTCTGCTATGACATGAAGACTGATTCTGCGCTGACATAAGGCCAGATTCTCTGTTACGGGACCTCTCTCCTCTGCCTGGGTGCCTGGGCCTAAATGTGTGACAGTGGCCTGTTCCAGTGGTGGGTGACGTGATGCCTGATTCTCTGCTATGACATGAAGACAGATTCTGTGCTGACATAAGGCAACATTCTCTGTTACAGGACCTCTCTCCTCTGTCTGGGTGCCGGGGCCTAAATGTGTGACAGTGGCCTGTTCCAGTGGTGGGTGACGTGATGCCTGATTCTCTGCTATGACATGAAGACAGATTCTGTGCTGACATGAGGCCAGATTCTCTGTTACAGGACCTCTCTCCTCTGTCTGGGTGCCGGGGCCTAAATGTGTGACAGTGGCCTGTTCCAGTGGTGGGTGACGTGAAGCCTGATTCTCTGCTATGACATGAAGACAGATTCTGCGCTGACATAAGGCCAGATTCTCTGTTACAGGACCGCTCTCCTCTGTCTGGGTGCCGGGGCCTAAATGTGTGACAGTGGCCTATTCCAGTGGTGGGTGACGTGAAGCCTGATTCTCTGCTATGACATGAAGACTGATTCTGCGCTGACATAAGGCCAGATTCTCTGTTGCGGGACCTCTCTCCTCTGCCTGGGTGCCTGGGCCTAAATGTGTGACAGTGGCCTGTTCCAGTGGTGGGTGACGTGATGCCTGATTCTCTGCTATGACATGAAGACTTATTCTGTGCTGACATGAAGCCAGATTCTCTGTTACGCGACCTCTCTCCTCTGCCTGGGTGCATGGGCCTAAATATGTGACAGTGGCCTGTTCCAGTGGTGGGTGACGTGAAGCCTGATTCTCTGCTATGACATGAAGACTGATTCTGCTCTGACATAAGGCCAGATTCTCTGTTACGGGACCTCTCTCCTCTGCCTGGGTGCCTGGGCCTAAATGTGTGACAGTGGCCTGTTTCAGTGGTGGGTGACGTGATGCCTGATTCTCTGCTATGACATGAAGACAGATTCTGTGCAGACATAAGGCCAGATTCTCTGTTACAGGACCTCTCTCCTCTGTCTGGGTGCCGGGGCCTAAATGTGTAACAGTGGCCTGTTCCAGTGGTGGGTGACATGATGCCTGATTCTCTGCTATGACATGAAGACTGATTCTGCGCTGACATAAGGCCAGATTCTCTGTTACGGGACCTCTCTCCTCTGCCTGGGTGCCTGGGCCTAAATGTGTGACAGTGGCCTGTTCCAGTGGTGGGTGACATGAAGCCTGATTCTCTGCTATGACATGAAGACTGATTCTGCTCTGACATAAGGCCAGATTCTCTGTTACCGGATCTCTCTCCTCTACCTGGGTGCCTGGGCCTAAATGTGTGACAGTGGCCTGTTTCAGTGGTGGGTGACGTGATGCCTGATTCTCTGCTATGACATGAAGACAGATTCTGTGCTGACATAAGGCCAGATTCTCTGTTACAGGACCTCTCTCCTCTGTCTGGGTGCCGGGGCCTAAATGTGTGACAGTGGCCTGTTCCAGTGGTGGGTGACGTGATGCCTGATTCTCTGCTATGACATGAAGACTGATTCTGCGCTGACATAAGGCCAGATTCTCTGTTACGGGACCTCTCTCCTCTGCCTGGGTGCCTGGGCCTAAATGTGTGACAGTGGCCTGTTCCAGTGGTGGGTGACGTGATGCCTGATTCTCTGCTATGACATGAAGACAGATTCTGTGCTGACATAAGGCAACATTCTCTGTTACAGGACCTCTCTCCTCTGTCTGGGTGCCGGGGCCTAAATGTGTGACAGTGGCCTGTTCCAGTGGTGGGTGACGTGATGCCTGATTCTCTGCTATGACATGAAGACAGATTCTGTGCTGACATGAGGCCAGATTCTCTGTTACAGGACCTCTCTCCTCTGTCTGGGTGCCGGGGCCTAAATGTGTGACAGTGGCCTGTTCCAGTGGTGGGTGACGTGAAGCCTGATTCTCTGCTATGACATGAAGACAGATTCTGCGCTGACATAAGGCCAGATTCTCTGTTACAGGACCGCTCTCCTCTGTCTGGGTGCCGGGGCCTAAATGTGTGACAGTGGCCTATTCCAGTGGTGGGTGACGTGAAGCCTGATTCTCTGCTATGACATGAAGACTGATTCTGCGCTGACATAAGGCCAGATTCTCTGTTGCGGGACCTCTCTCCTCTGCCTGGGTGCCTGGGCCTAAATGTGTGACAGTGGCCTGTTCCAGTGGTGGGTGACGTGATGCCTGATTCTCTGCTATGACATGAAGACTTATTCTGTGCTGACATGAAGCCAGATTCTCTGTTACGCGACCTCTCTCCTCTGCCTGGGTGCATGGGCCTAAATATGTGACAGTGGCCTGTTCCAGTGGTGGGTGACGTGAAGCCTGATTCTCTGCTATGACATGAAGACTGATTCTGCTCTGACATAAGGCCAGATTCTCTGTTACGGGACCTCTCTCCTCTGCCTGGGTGCCTGGGCCTAAATGTGTGACAGTGGCCTGTTTCAGTGGTGGGTGACGTGATGCCTGATTCTCTGCTATGACATGAAGACAGATTCTGTGCAGACATAAGGCCAGATTCTCTGTTACAGGACCTCTCTCCTCTGTCTGGGTGCCGGGGCCTAAATGTGTAACAGTGGCCTGATCCAGTGGTGGGTGACATGATGCCTGATTCTCTGCTATGACATGAAGACTGATTCTGCGCTGACATAAGGCCAGATTCTCTGTTACGGGACCTCTCTCCTCTGCCTGGGTGCCTGGGCCTAAATGTGTGACAGTGGCCTGTTCAAGTGGTGGGTGACGTGATGCCTGATTCTCTGCTATGACATGAAGACAGATTCTGTGCTGACATAAGGCCAGATTCTCTGTTACAGGACCTCTCTCCTCTGCCTGGGTGCCTGGGCCTAAATGTGTGACAGTGGCCTGTTCCAGTGGTGGGTGACGTGATGCCTGATTCTCTGCTATGACATGAACACAGATTCTGTGCTGACATAAGGCAAGATTCTCTGTTACGGGACCTCTCTCCTCTGTCTGGGTGCCGGGGCCTAAATGTGTGACAGTGGCCTGTTCCAGTGGTGGGTGACATGATGCCTGATTCTCTGCTATGACATGAAGACTGATTCTGCGCTGACATAAAGCCAGATTCTCTGTTACGGGACCTCTCTCCTCTGCCTGGGTGCCTGGGCCTAAATGTGTGACAGTGGCCTGTTCAAGTGGTGGGTGACGTGATGCCTGATTCTCTGCTATGACATGAAGACAGATTCTGTGCTGACATAAGGCCAGATTCTCTGTTACAGGACCTCTCTCCTCTGCCTGGGTGCCTGGGCCTAAATGTGTGACAGTGGCCTGTTCCAGTGGTGGGTGACGTGATGCCTGATTCTCTGCTATGACATGAAGACAGATTCTGTGCTGACATAAGGCAAGATTCTCTGTTACAGGACCTCTCTCCTCTGTCTGGGTGCCGGGGCCTAAATGTGTGACAGTGGCCTGTTCCAGTGGTGGGTGACGTGAAGCCTGATTCTCTGCTATGACATGAAGACAGATTCTGCGCTGACATAAGGCCAGATTCTCTGTTACGGGACCACTCTCCTCTGTCTGGGTGCCGGGGCCTAAATGTGTGACAGTGGCCTGTTCCAGTGGTGGGTGAGGTGAAGCCTGATTCTCTGCTATGACATGAAGACTGATTCTGCGCTGACATAAGGCCAGATTCTCTGTTGCGGGACCTCTCTCCTCTGCCTGGGTGCCTGGGCCTAAATGTGTGACAGTGGCCTGTTCCAGTGGTGGGTGACGTGATGCCTGATTCTCTGCTATGACATGAAGACTTATTCTGTGCTGACATGAAGCCAGATTCTCTGTTACGCGACTTCTCTCCTCTGCCTGGGTGCCTGGGCCTAAATATGTGACAGTGGCCTGTTCCAGTGGTGGGTGACGTGAAGCCTGATTCTCTGCTATGACATGAAGACTGATTCTGCTTTGACATAAGGCCAGATTCTCTGTTACGGGACCTCTCTCCTCTGCCTGGGTGCCTGGGCCTAAATGTGTGACAGTGGCCTGTTTCAGTGGTGGGTGACGTGATGCCTGATTCTCTGCTATGACATGAAGACAGATTCTGTGCAGACATAAGGCCAGATTCTCTGTTACGCGACCTCTCTCCTCTGCCTGGGTGCCTGGGCCTAAATGTGTGACAGTGGCCTGTTCCAGTGGTGGGTGACGTGATGCCTGATTCTCTGCTATGACATGAAGAATTATTCTGTGCTGACATGAAGCCAGATTCTCTGTTACGCGACCTCTCTCCTCTGCCTGGGTGCCTGGGCCTAAATATGTGACAGTGGCCTGTTCCAGTGGTGGGTGACATGAAGCCTGATTCTCTGCTATGACATGAAGACTGATTCTGTTCTGACATAAGGCCAGATTCTCTGTTACCGGACCTCTCTCCTCTGCCTAGGTGCCTGGGCCTAAATGTGTGACAGTGGCCTGTTTCAGTGGTGGGTGACGTGATGCCTGATTCTCTGCTATGACATGAAGACAGATTCTGTGCTGACATAAGGCCAGATTCTCTGTTACAGGATCTCTCTCCTCTGTCTGGGTGCCGGGGCCTAAATGTGTGACAGTGGCCTGTTCTAGTGGTGGGTGACGTGATGCCTGATTCTCTGCTATGACATGAAGACTGATTCTGCGCTGACATAAGGCCAGATTCTCTGTTACGGGACCTCTCTCCTCTGCCTGGGTGCCTGGGCCTAAATGTGTGACAGTGGCCTGTTCCAGTGGTGGGTGACGTGATGCCTGATTCTCTGCTATGACATGAAGACAGATTCTGTGCTGACATAAGGCAAGATTCTCTGTTACAGGACCTCTCTCCTCTGTCTGGGTGCCGGGGCCTAATTGTGAGACAGTGGCCTGTTCCAGTGGTGGGTGACGTGATGCCTGATTCTCTGCTATGACATGAAGTCAGATTCTGTGCTGACATGAGGCCAGATTCTGTGTTACAGGACCTCTCTCCTCTGTCTGGGTGCCGGGGCCTAAATGTGTGACAGTGGCCTGTTCCAGTGGTGGGTGACGTGAAGCCTGATTTTTTGCTATGACATGAAGACAGATTCTGCGCTGACATAAGGCCAGATTCTCTGTTACGGGACCGCTCTCCTCTGTCTGGGTGCCGGGGCCTAAATGTGTGACAGTGGCCTGTTCCACTGGTGGGTGACGTGAAGCCTGATTCTCTGCTATGACATGAAGACTGATTCTGCGCTGACATAAGGCCAGATTCTCTGTTGCGGGACCTCTCTCCTCTGCCTGGGTGCCTGGGCCTAAATGTGTGACAGTGGCCTGTTCCAGTGGTGGGTGACGTGATGCCTGATTCTCTGCTATGACATGAAGACAGATTCTGTGCTGACATAAGGCCAGATTCTCTGTTACAGGACTTCTCTCCTCTGCCTGGGTGCCTGGGCCTAAATGTGTGACAGTGGCCTGTTCCAGTGGTGGGTGACGTGATGCCTGATTCTCTGCTATGACATGAAGACAGATTCTGTGCTGACATAAGGCAAGATTCTCTGTTACAGGACCTCTCTCCTCTGTCTGGGTGCCGGGGCCTAAATGTGTGACAGTGGCCTGTTCCAGTGGTGGGTGACATGATGCCTGATTCTCTGCTATGACATGAAGACTGATTCTGCGCTGACATAAGGCCAGATTCTCTGTTACTGGACCTCTCTCCTCTGCCTGGGTGCCTGGGCCTAAATGTGTGACAGTGGCCTGTTCAAGTGGTGGGTGACGTGATGCCTGATTCTCTGCTATGACATGAAGACAGATTCAGTGCTGACATAAGGCCAGATTCTCTGTTACAGGACCTCTCTCCTCTGCCTGGGTGCCTGGGCCTAAATGTGTGACAGTGGCCTGTTCCAGTGGTGGGTGACGTGATGCCTGATTCTCTGCTATGACATGAAGACAGATTCTGTGCTGACATAAGGCAAGATTCTCTGTTACAGGACCTCTCTCCTCTGTCTGGGTGCCGGGGCCTAAATGTGTGACAGTGGCCTGTTCCAGTGGTGGGTGACGTGAAGCCTGATTCTCTGCTATGACATGAAGACAGATTCTGCGCTGACATAAGGCCAGATTCTCTGTTACGGGACCGCTCTCCTCTGTCTGGGTGCCGGGGCCTAAATGTGTGACAGTGGCCTGTTCCAGTGGTGGGTGACGTGAAGCCTGATTCTCTGCTATGACATGAAGACTGATTCTACGCTGACATAAGGCCAGATTCTCTGTTGCGGGACCTCTCTCCTCTGCCTGGGTGCCTGGGCCTAAATGTGTGACAGTGGCCTGTTCCAGTGGTGGATGACGTGATGCCTGATTCTCTGCTATGACATGAAGACTTATTCTGTGCTGACATGAAGCCAGATTCTCTGTTACGCGACCTCTCTCCTCTGCCTGGGTGCCTGGGCCTAAATATGTGACAGTGGCCTGTTCCAGTGGTGGGTGACGTGATGCCTGATTCTCTGCTATGACATGAAGACTGATTCTGCTCTGACATAAGGCCAGATTCTCTGTTACGGGACCTCTCTCCTCTGCCTGGGTGCCTGGGCCTAAATGTGTGACAGTGGCCTGTTTCAGTGGTGGGTGACGTGATGCCTGATTCTCTGCTATGACATGAAGACAGATTCTGTGCAGACATAAGGCCAGATTCTCTGTTACAGGACCTCTCTCCTCTGTCTGGGTGCCGGGGCCTAAATGTGTGACAGTGGCCTGTTCCAGTGGTGGATGACGTGATGCCTGATTCTCTGCTATGACATGAAGACAGATTCTGCGCTGACATAAGGCCAGATTTTCTGTTACGGGACCTCTCTCCTCTGCCTGGGTGCCTGGGCCTAAATGTGTGACAGTGGCCTGTTCAAGTGGTGGGTGAGGTGATGCCTGATTCTCTGCTATGACATAAAGACAGATTCTGTGCTGACATAAGGCCAGATTCTCTGTTACAGGACCTCTCTCCTCTGTCTGGGTGCCGGGGCCTAAATGTGTGACAGTGGCCTGTTCCAGTGGTGGGTGACGTGATGCCTGATTCTCTGCTATGACATGAAGACAGATTCTGTGCTGACATAAGGCCAGATTCTCTGTTACAGGACCTCTCTCCTCTGTCTGGGTGCCGGGGCCTAAATGTGTGACAGTGGCCTGTTCCAGTGGTGGGTGACGTGAAGCCTGATTCTCTGCTATGACATGAAGACAGATTCTGCGCTGACATAAGGCCAGATTCTCTGTTACGGGACCGCTCTCCTCTGTCTGGGTGCCGGGGCCTAAATGTTTGACAGTGCCCTGTTCCAGTGGTGGGTGACGTGAAGCCTGATTCTCTGCTATGACATGAAGACTGATTCTGCGCTGACATAAGGCCAAATTCTCTGTTACGGGACCTCTCTCCTCTGCCTGGGTGCCGGGGCCTAAATGTGTGACAGTGGCCTGTTCCAGTGGTGGGTGACGTGATGCCTGATTCTCTGCTATGACATGAAGACAGATTCTGTGCTGACATAATGCCAGATTCTCTGTTACGGGACCTCTCTCCTCTGCCTGGGTGCCTGGGCCTAAATGTGTGACAGTGGCCTGTTCCAGTGGTGGGTGACGTGAAGCCTGATTCTCTGCTATGACATGAAGACTGATTCTGCGCTGACATAAGGCCAGATTCTCTGTTACAGGACCTCTCTCCTCTGCCTGGGTGCCTGGGCCTAAATGTGTGACAGTGGCCTGTTCCAGTGGTGGGTGACGTGATGCCTGATTCTCTGCTATGACATGAAGACAGATTCTGTGCTGACATAAGGCCAGATTCTCTGTTACAGGACCTCTCTCCTCTGTCTGGGTGCCGGGGCCTAAATTTGTGACAGTGGCCTGTTCCAGTGGTGGGTGACAAGATGCCTGATTCTCTGCTATGACATGAAGACAGATTCTGTGCTGACATAAGGCCAGATTCTCTGTTACAGGACCTCTCTCCTCTGTCTGGGTGCCGGGGCCTAAATGTGTGACAGTGGCCTGTTCCAGTGGTGGGTGACGTGAAGCCTGATTCTCTGCTATGACATGAAGACAGATTCTGCGCTGACATAAGGCCAGATTCTCTTTTACGGGACCGCTCTCCTCTGCCTGGGTGCCTGGGCCTAAATATGTGACAGTGGCCTGTTCCAGTGGTGGGTGACGTGAAGCCTGATTCTCTGCTATGACATGAAGACTGATTCTGCTCTGACATAAGGCCAGATTCTCTGTTACGGGACCTCTCTCCTCTGCCTGGGTGCCTGGGCCTAAATGTGTGACAGTGGCCTGTTTCAGTGGTGGGTGACGTGATGCCTGATTCTCTGCTATGACATGAAGACAGATTCTGTGCAGACATAAGGCCAGATTCTCTGTTACAGGACCTCTCTCCTCTGTCTGGGTGCCGGGGACTAAATGTGTGACAGTGGCCTGTTCCAGTGGTGGGTGACGTGATGTCTGATTCTCTGCTATGACATGAAGACAGATTCTGCGCTGACATAAGGCCAGATTCTCTGTTACGGGACCTCTCTCCTCTGCCTGGGTGCCTGGGCCTAAATGTGTGACAGTGGCCTGTTCAAGTGGTGGGTGACGTGATGCCTGATTCTCTGCTATGACATAAAGACAGATTCTGTGCTGACATAAGGCCAGATTCTCTGTTACAGGACCTCTCTCCTCTGTCTGGGTGCCGGGGCCTAAATGTGTGACAGTGGCCTGTTCCAGTGGTGGGTGACGTGATGCCTGATTCTCTGCTATGACATGAAGACAGATTCTGTGCTGACATAAGGCCAGATTCTCTGTTACAGGACCTCTCTCCTCTGTCTGGGTGCCGGGGCCTAAATGTGTGACAGTGGCCTGTTCCAGTGGTGGGTGACGTGAAGCCTGATTCTCTGCTATGACATGAAGACAGATTCTGCGCTGACATAAGGCCAGATTCTCTGTTACGGGACCGCTCTCCTCTGTCTGGGTGCCGGGGCCTAAATGTTTGACAGTGGCCTGTTCCAGTGGTGGGTGACGTGAAGCCTGATTCTCTGCTATGACATGAAGACTGATTCTGCGCTGACATAAGGCCAAATTCTCTGTTACGGGACCTCTCTCCTCTGCCTGGGTGCCGGGGCCTAAATGTGTGACAGTGGCCTGTTCCAGTGGTGGGTGACGTGATGCCTGATTCTCTGCTATGACATGAAGACAGATTCTGTGCTGACATAAGGCCAGATTCTCTGTTACGGGACCTCTCTCCTCTGCCTGGGTGCCTGGGCCTAAATGTGTGACAGTGGCCTGTTCCAGTGGTGGGTGACGTGATGCCTGATTCTCTGCTATGACATGAAGACAGATTCTGTGCTGACATAAGGCCAGATTCTCTGTTAAAGGACCTCTCTCCTCTGCCTGGGTGCCGGGGCCTAAATTTGTGACAGTGGCCTGTTCCAGTGGTGGGTGACGTGATGCCTGATTCTCTGCTATGACATGAAGACAGATTCTGTGCTTACATAAGGCCAGATTCTCTGTTACAGGACCTCTCTCCTCTGTCTGGGTGCCGGGGCCTAAATGTGTGACAGTGGCCTGTTCCAGTGGTGGGTGACGTGAAGCCTGATTCTCTGCTATGACATGAAGACAGATTCTGCGCTGACATAAGGCCAGATTCTCTTTTACGGGACCGCTCTTTTCTGTCTGGGTGCCGGGGCCTAAATGTTTGACAGTGGCCTGTTCCAGTGGTGGGTGACGTGAAGCCTGATTCTCTGCTATGACATGAAGACTGATTCTGTGCTGACATGAAGCCAAATTCTCTGCTATGGCATGAAGAGACTGATTCTGTGCTGACATGAAGCCAGATTCTTTGCTATGGCATGAAGAGACTGATTCTCTGCTGACGTAAAGCCAGATTCTCTGCTATGGGACCTCTGTCCAATTGATATTGGGTCATTTTTATTTTTTTAATTTTTATTTTAATTCATTTCCCTATCCACATTTGTTTGAAGGGGATTTACCTACATGTTGCTGCCTTTTGCAGCCCTCTAGCTCTTTCCTGGGCTGTTTTACAGCCTTTTTAGTGCCCAAAAGTTCGGGTCCCTATTGACTTCAATGGGGTTCGGGTTCGGGACGAAGTTCGGTTCGGGTTTGGATCCCGAACCCGAACATTTCCGTGAAGTTCGGCCGAACTTCTCGAACCCGAACATCCAGGTGTTCGCTCAACTCTAGTATTAACCCAATGGTACTACACACCACAACACATTCACCGTATGTTCCCTGAATGTAGCCCGGTCTGTTGGAGATGTGGTCTAGAAATAGGCACTCACAGCCATTTATGGTGGAAATGTTCTAAAATTACATCTGATTGGCAAAAGATTTGCAAGGTCATTTCTGATGTTTGTAGAATATCCATGCCAGTCTCACTGAAATTATGTCTATTTGGGGTGTTCGGGAGTCTCAGGTGTCCCAGAGATACACAAACACTGGGTCAAATTTTGTTAGCCTCATCCAGACTACTCATCGCAGTATAGTGGAAGAAACCAGAGGCACCCCCATTACAACACTGGATTCAAAGGTGTGACCAATTGTACCGCCTAGAGCAAATTGCACACTGGGAGTCCCGAACGCCACAACGCTTTGAAGATATTTGGAAACCTTGGAAAAATTATAGGGATTTCTCAGACTAACAAGCCTATAGGTTATAGAATGTGAGCACATAACTCAATGTTCTATTATTTGCCTATCTACTTACTACTAAATAGCAGCATACTCACCTCTCCAAACCCCACCTTTTTTTCCCTTGGACTCCCCTCCCCCCCTTCTACCCTTCAAGTTTGCATTTCTAACTGAAAGTACACTTTATTAATGCATCTTATCATTCGACCTCTGTCTATTGTATAATGTTCCTCAATGTACTGCTCAATGAGGTCTGACACAATTATTGTCTTTAGATTTGTGTAATGCATCAGTTACATTCATTTATAACTGCCCTGGTTGGGCAAACAACTTGTGTACCTTATCGTTGTTTAAAACCAATAAAAACAATTTTTTAAACAAAACAGTTATGATTGCGAATGTTTTTTTTTAAGGCTGATATTTCTGCTGATTATCACCCCATGTAAATGCGTCATATAATACTTCTCCTCTAGAGGCGTATTGATGCACATACCGCTTATTCTAAGTGGTAGTTCTGCAACAGCTGAAGAGCTGGAAGAGAGGTTGTAACAACTCCCGTTTTCCAGGTACTGTAGAAGACATGTTGGAAGTCATGCATTGCTACCTTTACTTTTGGGGTGCAGTGCTATTTTTTATTATTTATTTTTGTCTAATCTCATGCACTGAAATATGTTTGCAATGATGAAATCTATAAATTTTGTAAGTCAAATAATAATGCTATGCTTTTGGCAAATAAAAGGGAGTTTGTAGAGATGTCATATATAAAACGTTTTTATGAGCGTTTTTGTATACCGGTCAGAAGCCATGGTAGGTTATTTAATAAAAACTGCCAATTCATAAACCTTTTATAGTAAAAGGCTGCAAGGAAAGATGCAGCAAATTTATTAAGAGGATCATGCCTCTAATTAAGGGCACATGCACATGGCCGGAGCTGTTTTTGTGGTCCACAAAATTTGTCTGCGGCACATTATGTGTCTTTGTTTTATGCCAAAAACCTGGCATAAAGTCTTTGTAAATGAACACATTGTATTCCAGAAAACATAGAAACATAGAGGGTAATTTATTAAACTCGTTTCACCATTATTTAACCATAAAAATGTCAAAACTAATGGTGTACAACATACGTGCACCATAACTTGCAACTTTTTAAGGTTCTGACCACTTTAGAAAGAAAAAGAGAAAGAAAGGTTGGGCTTGGCGCAGTCCACTGGATCTAGCTGGTGTAGACTTCATCTTCAAGTGCACAGCAGGGTAGAGATGCATTTAATTTATTAAAAGGCATCTGCCTCTTAGTAAATTAGGTGCATCTCACTTGCGTATGGGTATTCCAGTCTTGAAAAATGTCCCTCAGAGAATTTTGACTACAGTATGTTTCTATACTTTGTGGTTAAAAAGCTGATATTTGAGTGGTTAACTCATGCAAACATCTTTAGAACCTTTTTTTTCAGTTTTATCAGTTAAATGGGGAACAACTAATAGATCGGTGGGGCTCCAACCTATGGGACCCTCACCAATCACGAGAACAGGTACCTCATAACTCTCAAAGCCCCCCAAATAAACAAAGAGACAGGTCAGGCATGTGAACTGACACTCCATTCATCTCTATGGGAATACCGGATATAATTGAGCATTGTCTCTGGAGCACCCGTACAGATAAATGAAGTGACAGTGTGCATGCTGGACCTGCTGCTCTATTCATTTCAGGGAGCTTTGAGGAGTATGAGGTACCTGTTCTCATGATTGGTGGGGCTCCCAGCGGTAGGACACCAACTAATCTAATAGTTGTGAAAGCGTACAGCGGCTCACCCCCGTTCCGTATGGATAGGTGCTCACCCTCTGGTCCTACCCTCAGGACCCACAAAAGGTAATGGCAATATAGAAAAGTGAGGGGGCACTCCAAGAGGGATGTCTAGATAATATAGATATTTATTAATATATTAAGAACACACCCTTAAAACCATTAAAACATACATAAAACACATATGCAAAACGTCACTGGTATGGTCCCAGCTTCAATCTGTATAGAATTGACAACGCTTACAGTCTGATTGCAATGGTAAAGACTGAGGAAGGGGTGTATGACCCTGAAACGCGTCTGGCAAATACCGAGTGAGCGTGGATTCCTGGAAAGAACAAGAAAGCTTTCTACAACAAAGACAAAGATATCGCTACACTAGATTCTTTACCGGCATAGAACCGAAGCTCAAGTCGCATACCAGTGACGTCAAACCAGCGTCCAGCCGGCACCCCAGGTAACCAGGTCACGTGGGACGCCACGTCTTGGCCGAGTACACCACGTGAGACGCTGTGAGTGTACGGCCGCCTGGAAACCAGCGCTGCGGAGAGACAGCCAGGAAGGGTAAGACCGCAACACTGAAAGCGACGATAGTCTGTAAGTAGCTGGAGTTCAGTCTCCAAATTTGGTACATACCTCTGCTTGTCCAGAAACATCAGATTAAGGGACACCACCATCATCGTTGCCCCAATAGGACTGGCCCACAGGGCCGCTAGTGATAAGCATCACTATAGCTTCAACGTCATTGGTTACAGTGAAATTGCACACTGTTGCAACATATGATTGGGACATTCATTCTGTCTTTACCATTGCAATCAGACTGTAAGCGTTGTCAATTCTATACAGATTGAAGCTGGGACCATACCAGTGACGTTTTGCATATGTGTTTTATGTATGTTTTAATGGTTTTAAGGGTGTGTTCTTAATATATTAATAAATATCTATATTATCTAGACATCCCTCTTGGAGTGCCCCCTCACGTTTCTATATTGCCATAATCTAATAGTTGTCCCTTGTCCAGTGGATAGGGGATACATTTTGCTTTCCCGATGTCTTCCTGAAGGGTAGATTTTGTAATATGAAAATCATTGAAGTTTGAAATATAAATCTGCAGTGCAACATTTCATCGTCCATTGTGTTATGGAAGGCACATCTCTTACATACTGAGGAAACACCAAGGAAGCAATGAAAAAAATAAGGGGTTGGGTCAGCACAACCTGCCTGTAGGTGCACATCACTATGGCGAAATACATATACAAACGGAAAATGCAAATGTGATCGCACACTACATCCAGCACTCTGCCCTCCATGCTGGACGAGACATTGGTTTATATTTTGGCCAAAGCATAGTAAGCCACTCACCGCGTCAAGGTTGTCTCATGAGTGGTCCCTAACTCTTGTTCCTACCTGTTCATGGGCCATGACAGCCACATAAAATCCAGGGAATGCAGGTCAGCATGCAAGCCAAGTACACTTTGCTTGTAACCCCGTCCGGTGCCATTACAGCTTTCATCGGATCCAGGGATGCAAGTACCAACATGCATGCTGAACCCACCATATACTTCTCCTGGAGCCAGATGGCTAATGGTAGGTTCTATACAAGCAGACTCAGTTTTATACTGACTTTAAAACCAGCCTCAAGGACAGATTAACTGGTCAGGTGTGCAATGACTCCAAGGAGATCGCCACGCCTCCAATATATACTACAAAGAAAAAAATAAGGGGTTGGGTCAGCACAACCTGCCTGTAGGTGCACATCACTATGGCGAAATACATATACAAACGGAAAATGCAAATGTGATCGCACACTACATCCAGCACTCTGCCCTCCATGCTGGACGAGACATTGGTTTATATTTTGGCCAAAGCATAGTAAGCCACTCACCGCGTCAAGGTTGTCTCATGAGTGGTCCCTAACTCTTGTTCCTACCTGTTCATGGGCCATGACAGCCACATAAAATCCAGGGAATGCAGGTCAGCATGCAAGCCAAGTACACTTTGCTTGTAACCCCGTCCGGTGCCATTACAGCTTTCATCGGATCCAGGGATGCAAGTACCAACATGCATGCTGAACCCACCATATACTTCTCCTGGAGCCAGATGGCTAATGGTAGGTTCTATACAAGCAGACTCAGTTTTATACTGACTTTAAAACCAGCCTCAAGGACAGATTAACTGGTCAGGTGTGCAATGACTCCAAGGAGATCGCCACGCCTCCAATATATACTACAAAGAAAAAAATAAGGGGTTGGGTCAGCACAACCTGCCTGTAGGTGCACATCACTATGGCGAAATACATATACAAACGGAAAATGCAAATGTGATCGCACACTACATCCAGCACTCTGCCCTCCATGCTGGACGAGACATTGGTTTATATTTTGGCCAAAGCATAGTAAGCCACTCACCGCGTCAAGGTTGTCTCATGAGTGGTCCCTAACTCTTGTTCCTACCTGTTCATGGGCCATGACAGCCACATAAAATCCAGGGAATGCAGGTCAGCATGCAAGCCAAGTACACTTTGCTTGTAACCCCGTCCGGTGCCATTACAGCTTTCATCGGATCCAGGGATGCAAGTACCAACATGCATGCTGAACCCACCATATACTTCTCCTGGAGCCAGATGGCTAATGGTAGGTTCTATACAAGCAGACTCAGTTTTATACTGACTTTAAAACCAGCCTCAAGGACAGATTAACTGGTCAGGTGTGCAATGACTCCAAGGAGATCGCCACGCCTCCAATATATACTACAAAGAAAAAAATAAGGGGTTGGGTCAGCACAACCTGCCTGTAGGTGCACATCACTATGGCGAAATACATATACAAACGGAAAATGCAAATGTGATCGCACACTACATCCAGCACTCTGCCCTCCATGCTGGACGAGACATTGGTTTATATTTTGGCCAAAGCATAGTAAGCCACTCACCGCGTCAAGGTTGTCTCATGAGTGGTCCCTAACTCTTGTTCCTACCTGTTCATGGGCCATGACAGCCACATAAAATCCAGGGAATGCAGGTCAGCATGCAAGCCAAGTACACTTTGCTTGTAACCCCGTCCGGTGCCATTACAGCTTTCATCGGATCCAGGGATGCAAGTACCAACATGCATGCTGAACCCACCATATACTTCTCCTGGAGCCATCTGGGTTCAGCATGCATGTTGGTACTTGCATCCCTAGATCCGATGAAAGCTGTAATGGCACCGGACGGGGTTACAAGCAAAGTGTACTTGGCTTGCATGCTGACCTGCATTCCCTGGATTTTATGTGGCTGTCATGGCCCATGAACAGGTAGGAACAAGAGTTAGGGACCACTCATGAGACAACCTTGACGCGGTGAGTGGCTTACTATGCTTTGGCGGGCATAGTGCTGGATGTAGTGTGCGATCACATTTGCATTTTCCGTTACCAAGGAAGCAATGTTTTACCGATTCAGTCCTCTCTATCAGTAGCAAATATTCTTAAAATTTTTTCTGTATATTTTTTACCTTTATGGAGCACTATGTGAAAGTAAAGTTTCTGTGACTTAAGTCCTTGTTTGAGGTGTACACTTTCAGACTAGCCAACTTGTATCAAAAAGTCCCCCAGGCCTTTACATAATAATAGGCCCAATAGCCATTCAGAACACAGCCCCATTTGAAACTGATTTGAAGCCCATTGGTTGCTACTGGGGATTAATTAAAAGATTTAAAGGGAATTTTTTTGTGATTGCATTTTACTCATTTTCGGTAAAAAAAAAATTCAATTGGTCTTTATTAAAATATTCAGCCGTCTTATACCAAAGGGTTAACTGTCTAGCTGTGTGAATTCTACTTTCACTTTTTGCTGGTCATCTAATAACTCTTATCTATAAATTACTAAAAGGTCATAAAATGTTTATTTAAGCCATATTCTTGTCAGTAAGATAAAAATTGAGCTATAATGAGTGTTTAGGAGGTCAGAGATAAGGATAAGGAGATAATGAGCTGTCGCTCAGGTAAGTGAAAACAGACAGCATGCTACTAGAGAATCTTAAGGCTGCACAAAGAAAATGGCTCACCATTTTTACTCATGCTGATTTAAAATGATTTTTAGCTCAAAATGAGTACAACAGCCTTTAAGTATTTGTTGTTGTGTACCATGTAGTATGGGAAAGAAAATGAGAGCCTCAGGATTTGTGTATGTCATGTACATGTCATTTAAAGAGAATGCATAACTGACAACATGATTGTATAGAATGTATTTGCAAATATTTTCATACCACTGTGTCCTTTTTTGGAATGGTGATCAGATATACCATTGGCTTCACTTATTTCTGTTATTTGAGATGCTGGCACCAATATTTAATCTTGGAGAAACCTTACAATGCAATATAATCAATCAACTGTTCTTATCAGAATTTTACTTCACTTTTAAAAGATACAAAAATCAACCTTTCAAACCAGCAAAGAGAAAAGGTGTGAAAGCACAGGAGTATTCAATAGGTAATTATTGATATTATTTCAAAATATTTCATGGAAGAATGAAAATGAATTAAACAAATCAAAGTGGAAAAATAACTGCTAAACAAGATAGCCTAACTGACTTTTTTAAGTGCATTATTTTATCTATAGCAAGCTTGCTTAATTTTAACACAATTATTATAGTTTTCCATGTCTTTTTTCTTATTACTGGCTTGACTGGAAGCCTATTTATCTTAGCAGTACAGCTCCTAGACTGGCAAAAAAATCATCAGCAGGGCCCAGTTGACTTGATCATTGTCTCTATTAAGCTGATTAACTTATTCCTTCAAGGATCTTTTGCCTTTAATGAGATTTGTGTCTTCCTGTTTGTAGAATTTTTTGTTCAGGTTTAGGTAGTCAACCCATTGGTTGTTATTATGACTTCACTGGCGTTCTCCAGTCTCTGGTGCTCCACTACTCTATGCTTCTACTATTACATGAAGATCACCAATCTAAATGGGACAGTATTCTACAAGCTGAAAGCAAAGCTTCCAGTAATTGTTCTCTGGCTACTAGTCTTCTCTAATATCATATCTTGGGCTATTGGGCTGCCAGCCTACTGGGACATTTATAGACATACGGATAATGCTACAGATGAACCACTATCAAATCACTTGACTTTTAAGAGCACATGCGGCTGTATGTTTAATGTGTTCGTAGGATTCCTTTTGCAATGATCCTCTTTACTACTGGGGGCATCATCAAGTCTCTCTACAAGCACATGACACAAATTAAGAAAAATAATGAAGGTGTCAAGCGTGGACAGTTATCAGCTCATATCTCAGCTGCTAGAACTGTGACTTCTCTCCTGATACTTTACCTCATTTTTTATGGAACTCTCAATATTTTATTTTCTGAAACACAAGATGTAGGAAGTGTAATCTATATTGTTTCCTGTATTGAAGCCTCTAGTTTCCCAACAGCAAATGCATTGATTTCGTTTTTTTGGAAACAGAAAGCTTTCAAAAAAGTTGAGGTATGTCTTGGGTGTAAAAATTGTATCTAGCAATTCAGAAATTTCTGTAACCACATAAAATCTGCAAACTGTAAATATGATTAAGTTATATTAAGGTGTGCAATATTTTATTTATTATATAAAATGTAGTAGGATTTTACTTGGAGTATATGTAGTGCATTTTACTAAACAGGTTGGAGCGTAATTTTGAGTTTTCGTAGACTTGTCTTACTTAAAGGCAAATAAATATCACACTTACATTATGTTGTGTTAACATCAGCCTCTGTGTTGCACACTGAAATGTTTATGCACAAATGCTAATATCTACAATTCCATTTGTAGTTTTTTTCAGGCACTTCTGAAAGAAAACATATAATTTGTATTTAATAATGTGAAGAGGTAAAACAAGTCAACAGTTTATTTATATTTTTTATAAAATGCTAATATTTTGTGGCCACTTTATTGTAGTGCATGTCACTGGCTGTTACATAAAATGGATTAAGCACCCTTGTTAACGTTAAACCTACTGTTTAAAGCAAGCCAAAGGTAAAGTGAATCAGAGAAAATGTATCTCTCTATTGAAAATTGGAAAGTATAAAAATTTAAACATGTTTCCAACTGCAATAATTATCATGTAGTTCATGGTTACCTGTAAGTAGGGCAATAAAAACAACCGTAGAATGTTAAACGAAGAACTAAAGAATAATAGTAGAACATTAAAGGGACACTTCCATTAGGAAGAGGCATTTTTTAAACTCAATATTCATAAAAACAATTTCCTATAGAAATGTTGGCTCTTTCGCTTTTTTTTATTTCGGTAGTTCCATGCCATTAAGAGTTAAATAAAAATATTTTCTTCTCTGTTGCAGTCAACATAAATGATACCTCCTGAAAAGATAGGTAATATATTGTCAGTTTGGCATTGCACTGAGAGAAAGATGTTATCTACAAGGTAGTTCACATTATAATGGTAAGTGTAGAATTGGGATAACAATATAAGAGCTCTGTTGCACTCTTGATAAGTCTAGATAAAGATGTCCACAGAAGAGCATTGCATTGTCACTACAGGGAGTCTCTCTCTGGTTGCAATGATGGCCTGCTAAAGGTCCATACAAGGAGTCATTTAAATAACCAAAAGAAGACGTAGAATACATGGAGAGACTGAAAAGTATATCCAGAAAATCATCCACCTGTGTTTTATAAAAAAAAAAATATATAACATAATCACATATAGTTTGTGATAAAAAATTTGATAGAAATGTCCATTTAGAAACAAAAATATGTTCAGCAGGATGTAACTGCACTCTCAACATTTATTCTATAGCAGGGAAATGACCCCAAACATACAGCCAATGTCATTAAGAACTATCCTGAGCGTAAAAAAGCAGGAGTCCTGCAAGTGATGATATGGCCCCTACAAATCCCTGATCTCAACATATCAAGTCTGTCTGGGATTACATGAAGAGACAGAAAGATGTGAGCAAGCCTAAATCCACAGGAGATCTATGTTTCGTTCTCTAAGATGTATGGAGCAACCTCCCTGCTGAGTTCCTTCAAAAACGATGTGCAAGTGTACCCTAGAAGAAATGATGCTATTTTGAGGGCAAAGGGTGGTCACACCAAATATTGATTTAGATTTCTCTTTTGGTCATTCGCTTTGCATTTTGTTAATTGATAAACATAAACTATTAACATTTTTATTTTTGAAAGCATTCTTTACTTTGCAGCATTCACAAAGGCCTAAATATTTTGCAAGATACAGTACTTTATAATAAAGTGTTAACATGGGCAGTGATAACAGAATAGTTTTACCCATAAATTGAAATTTTCTTGACTTGCTGAGCAACTTTTAATTAATATATATCACTCACACCTCACCTATCTATCTATCTATCTATCTATCTATCTATCATTTCTATCATTCAATATATATCTGTTTAAAAAAAATTAATTTACTGTATTACAAAAAAATTAAATAAAACCCCAAATGCAATATTGATAACATTTATGTATTTTTTAAATTTATGTTCGTATATCACATATTAATATTACATTTAATGTCTGATATAAGCTGAAGGAAACTGCATTTTTCATTTAACTCCTTCCTGACATATGACGTAATAGTACATCATGGGGGCAGGTGACGTGCCGGATTTTGACTTACTATCACGTCATGGTGATCGGGTGGGCACCGGAGCTGTGCACGCCCAATCACTGCAGGGACCCGGCAGTCACTGATAGTCGGGCCCCTGCTGTATCTGCCGGCATCACTGTAAAAGCTGATGCCAGTGGATTAACCCCTTCTATGCTGTGTTCAGCACTGACAGTGGCATAGAAGATGTTTGCGGTCAGTGAGGGATCCCATTGGGTCCCCGCCCTGGGGTGATTGGGACCCGATGAGTGAGAAGGCAGCCCGATGCCTTGCAGAGGCATCGGGACCTGCCTTCTATGGAAGTCGAGGAGATCCAGCCCCAGGCTGGGTCTCCTAGGCAACCTGTTAGTGTAATACACTAAAAGGCAATGCATTACAATACAGATGTATTGTAATGCATTGCAGAGGGGATCTGTGCCGAAACCAACCTCGCCACTGGGTGCTGGAGAAGCCTGGTTGCCAGCCTCTTGCCCCAGGATTATGGGCCCTCTCATCAGCCCATGCTAAACTTAAACCCCATGTCGATTTGACTGGGTTTGTGGCATCTGAGCGCGGTTCAGATATATTGAGCGCTCAGATCCAAGCCATCTGGGGATGGGTTGAATGTGGGGGTTCTGTTTAGTATAATAGGAGTTATGTATTTTTGTGTCTTGCTAGTAACATGTGCTCAATGGAGTCTTGCCTCTATCCTGAGAGATAATTGAATTACTTCCCAATTGTCTCCAGGATAGAGGACTCTGAAACTAGTTTGGGCCGGAAAGCCATGCTGACAGTAGGTTTTAAAAATACTTTCACTAACTTTTGAACCCTTGGTCTAATTCGTGTAGTCTGAGTGCCATTCACCTAATAATTGAATACACTCAGACCTGAGCTATCGGGGGATATGTTAAATGTCTGTGTTTACTGTAATCGTTGTGACATTGTATATTTGAATAGTGATATCTGTCCTGTTGTCCCCACGTGTACAATGGCGATTTCCCTTTGTCCTGAGAGATAATTGAATTACTCCTCGGTTGTCTCCAGGACAGAAGACATTGTGTAAAACTGTGTATTCTCCTGCCTGTGATTATTACATTAATCCATTGTATAAGGTGATTGTATCACAGGCAGAGGGGAGGATTTTGTGTGGGAGTGTCTGAGTGTATTGTACGGGGTTCCTGGTTATTTTACAAAACCCTGTGGGTGGTACTAATGTGTAAGAATGTGTATAAGAACAATAAACACACAGCTCTGGCTGACCACTGCTTGACTCTCAACACAGAGCCTCGCCTCGTTCTTCGGGGGATTCACTGTATGCTGTTAGAGACTGAATGCTAGGAGTGTAAGCCGCTTGGGTGAATTTCTTATGCGTCTGCTAGCAGCTATTCATGTGGTTCCGTTAGGGAGTTTGGTGTCTTTAGTAGCTGCCTTTGCATCTGGAAAGGGAATATCTCTTAAACGGCTGTTACCCCCTTTTATGCACGGGGTGCCGTTACAGGATCAGACCCTCAAAAGTTTAAGTCCCAGAGTGGGGCAGAAATAGTAAATAAAAAAAGTCAAAAAAGTGTTTTTAATAATAAGTAAAAAAAACAAAAAACACCCCTTTCCCATGATTTTATAATAAAAAATAACATAAATATAATTTTTTTTTCAAAAATACTTTATTATGTAAAACTGAAACAAACAAAGCAGCAAAATCTGCCTTCCAAAAACCATACGGCGCTCCTTTTCTTCTGCACCCTGCCGTGTGCCCTTAAAGCAGTTTATCCCCACATGTGGGGTGTTTCTGTAAACTGCATAATCAGGGTAATAGATATTGAGTTTTGTTTGGCTGTTAACCCTTGTTGTGTTAAAGGAAAAAATTGATCAAAATGGAGAATCTGCCAAAAAAGTGCAATTTCGAAATTTCATTTAAATTTTCCTTCAATTCTTGTGGAACACCAAAAGGGTTAAAAAAAAGTTTGTTAAATCAGTTTTGAATAACTTGAGGGGTGTAGTTTCTAAAATGGACTCATTTAAGGGTGGGTTCTACTATGTAAGCACCACAAAGTGACTTCAAAATTTTAAGAATTGCTTTTAAAATTCTAAGCCTTCTAACGTCCTAAAAAAAAAAAAAAAATGACATTTACAAAATGATTTCAACATAAAGCAGACATATGGGGAATGTTAAGTAATACATATTTTATGAGGCATCAATTTCTGTTTCAAAAGCAGAGAAATAGAAATGTAGAAAATTGCAAATTTTTCAAAATTTTTGGTAAATTTTGTATTTTTTCATAAATAAAGGTGAAATATAATGACTCAAATTTATCAATGTCATGAAGTTCAATGTGTCACGAGAAAACAATATCAGAATGGCTTGGATAAGTAAAAGAGTTACTTACACATGTTAAATTTGCAAAAAATGGCCTGGGCAGGAGGGCGAAAACTGGCCGGGGTAAAAGGGGTTAAAGGGGATTCCACAAAAATACACTGCTCAAAAAAATAAAGGGAACACTTAAACAACACAATGTAACTCCAAGTCAATCACACTTCTGTGAAATCAAACTGTCCACTTAGGAAGCAACACTGAGTGACAATCAATTTCACATGCTGTTGTGCAAATGGGATAGACAACAGGTGGAAATTATAGGCAATTAGCAAGACACCCCCAATAAAGGAGTGGTTCTGCAGGTGGTGATCACAGACCACTTCTCAGTTCCTATGCTTCCTGGCTGATGTTTTGGTCACTTTTGAATGCTGGCGGTGCTTTCACTGTAGTGGTAGCATTAGACGGAGTCTACAACCCACACAAGTGGCTCAGGTAGTGCAGCTTATCCAGGATGGCACATCAATGCGAGCTGTGGCAAGAAGGTTTGCTGTGTCTGTCAGCGTAGTGTCCAGAGCATGGAGGCGCTACCAGGAGACAGGCCAGTACATCAGGAGACGTGGAGGAGGCCGTAGGAGTGCAACAACCCAGCAGCAGGACCGCTACCTCCGCCTTTCTGCAAGGAGGAACAGGAGGAGCACTGCCAGAGCCCTGCAAAATGACCTCCGGCAGGCCACAAATGTGCATGTGTCTACTCAAACGGTCAGAAACAGACTCCATGAGGGTGATATGAGGGCCCGACGTCCACAGGTGGGGGTTGTGCTTACAGCCCAACACCGTGCAGGACGTTTGGCATTTGCCAGAGAACACCAAGATTGGCAAATTCGCCACTGGCGCCCTGTGCTCTTCACAGATGAAAGCAGGTTCACAATGAGCACATGTGACAGACGTGACAGAGTCTGGAGATGCTGTGGAGAACGTTCTGCTGCCTGCAACATCCTCCAGCATGACCGGTTTGGCATTGGGTCAGTAATGGTGTGGGGTGGCATTTCTTTGGAGGGCCGCACAGCCCTCCATGTGCTCGCCAGAGGTAGCCTGACTGCCATTAGGTAACGAGATGAGATCTTCAGACCCCTTGTGAGACCATATGCTGGTGCGGTTGGCCCTGGGTTCCTCCTAATGCAAGACAATGCTAAACCTCATGTGGCTGGAGTGTGTCAGCAGTTCCTGCAAGACGAAGGCATTGATGCTATGGACTGGCCCGCCCATTCCCCAGACCTGAATCCAATTGAGTACATCTGGGACATCATGTCTCGCTCTATCCACCAACGTCACGTTGCAGCACAGACTGTCCAGGAGTTGGCAGATGCTTTAGTCCAGGTCTGGGAGGAGATCCCTCAGGAGACCGTCCGCCACCTCATCAGGAGCATGCACAGGCGTTGTAGGGAGGTCATACAGGCACGTGGAGGCCACACACACTACTGAGCCTCATTTTGACTTGTTTTAAGGACATTACATCAAAGTTGGATCAGCCTGTAGTGTGTTTTTCCACTTTAATTTTGAGTGTGACTCCAAATCCAGACCTCCATGTGTTAAAAAATTAGATTTCCATTTTTTAATTTTTGTGTGATTTTGTTGTCAGCACATTCAACTATGTAAAGTACAAAGTATTTCAGAAGAATATTTAATTAACTCAGATCTAGGATGTGTTATTTTTGTGTTCCCTTTATTTTTTTGAGCAGTGTATATCAACTGGTATGTGTATTCTTACAAATGGAGTTAGTAGAAGAAGTAATAAGCACGGAGATGCATATCTCACATACAGTACATGTACTATAAATTTGGCCAGCGTCATACTAACCCAGCAAGAGGTTTGTATGTATATTGGTGTGCTGTGTGTAAATATAGTACTGTGTATGTATATGTGTGGAATATATATTTATAGCTATGCAATAATTATGTTTTGTAATATATTATTGTGTGTACATACTGTATATTTGGAGATACTATTAATATGTACAGTACAGACCAAAAGTTTGGACACACCTTCTCATTCAAAGAGTTTTCTTTATTTTCATGACTATGAAGGCATCAAAACTATGAATTAACACATGTGGAATTATATACATAACAAACAAGTGTGAAACAACTGAAAATATGTCATATTCTAGGTTCTTCAAAGTAGCCACCTTTTGCTTTGATTACTGCTTTGCACACTCTTGGCATTCTCTTGATGAGCTTCAAGAGGTAGTCCCCTGAAATGGTTTTCACTTCACAGGTGTGCCCTGTCAGGTTTAATAAGTGGGATTTCTTGCCTTATAAATGGGGTTGGGACCATCAGTGGCGTTGAGGAGAAGTCAGGTGGATACACAGCTGATAGTCCTACTGAATAGACTGTTAGAATTTGTATTATAGCAAGAAAAAAGCAGCTAACAGTCTATTCAGTAGGACTATCAGCTGTGTATCCACCTGACTTCTCCTCAACGCAACTGATGGTCCCAACCCCATTTATAAGGCAAGAAATCCCACTTATTAAACCTGACAGGGCACACCTGTGAAGTGAAAACCATTTCAGGGAACTACCTCTTGAAGCTCATCAAGAGAATGCCAAGAGTGTGCAAAGCAGTAATCAAAGCAAAAGGTGGCTATTTTGAAGAACCTAGAATATGACATATTTTCAGTTGTTTCACACTTGTTTGTTATGTATATAATTCCACATGTGTTAATTCATAGTTTTGATGCCTTCAGTGTGAATCTACAATTTTCATAGTCATGAAAATAAAGAAAACTCTTTGAATGAGATGGTGTGTCCAAACTTTTGGTCTGTACTGTACATCATATAGAATTGAAGTACAGTACAAGGTAATATTATTTATATGTATAGTATTATTATTACTAAGTTTCTGTGATGGATGGAAAGTGCACTGTTCTGCTTCGCGTTATTCAACTGTTGTATAACACTAGTCAGACAGCTTAACAATCATTCAGAAGTCAAGAAACGTGAGACATCAGATCTGCATGTATTCATTTTTTCTGAATAACTTTGTAAAACTACAACATATGTGTCAATACATTAAATATAATACAGCAGCCTCACTCCATCAATGAGAGTGCTCACAGACAATTCCATCATTAGTCCAGGAATAGATCAAGAGCTCCTCTGCATGCAGTCTGCTAGATCCAGGAGCAGTCATGAAATGGAGGAAATACAGGTCCAGGTTAAAGGTTACTGCCTCTCACTCTGAGAAAAATACCACGTGCTGTAAAGTTCTGGCAAGATAATAACTAACTCTGACCACTAGATGGCAGCAACGTCAAACTAACATTTAAGTATAATCTGTAACCACACATAGCACACATTTACTATGAACAATATGGGCAGAACATGCACCTTCAGACTGAATTCCACTGGTGGGCCAAAAGTAGCCCAGTCCGACACTATGTTATCATTTTCTTCTGCTTTTATTCTTGCAAAATTAAGTGGATATGAATATATTTACATGCCCAACAGAATAGCTTTGTTATGCAATACAACTGCAAAGCTTAAATGCTGTATATTGTACCAGGTTTACAAAATCATATAAGGTTCATGTCGGCATCACATAATATGCTAGTTCTTTTCAAAATCAAGTCAGTAAGGTTAACCAGGGCCGGATTTTCTTTTATTCACTAGAAGCCAATAATTTAAGGTAAATACCACCTGAATCTGGGTCAGGTCTGTGAGCTTTAAATGAGCTTGTCTTCAATAAATGGAAAAGAACATGGAAGTAGATTGAATTTACAGGCAGGTGAAAAGAGTTACCCTACATACCACTCAACATAGGTATCCAGTTGTGATGAATATTCCGTCCCTTCTATTCTATTCCTAGACTGTTGCCTTTGTTGTTTCCTATATAACCTGATTATTCTGTGTATTGTATACACCTCTCCAGTCCTTCATACACCCCAGGAGCAACATACAACCCTCGCAGATACATATATATAAAAATAGTCTACTGATAACATAGAGATGACAAAGCAATTGACATTACATAAATATACAGACACTAAAAAATACATAGAGGACACTGCCAACATTGCTGCCTCCGTTCCTGCCCTCCCTGGATGCTAAGCAATGTGGCTAATGTGTATGTATATAAAGTATATCCAGAGTCCACCAATATATCGCCTACTGGATCTACACTTCTACCCAACTCACATCCAGTACCTGACCATTAGTACATGTACATATAGAGACTCATGCATAAATAGCATATATATAATCTACATATCTATAAACAGGTATAATGGAATACAATTGCAGACTACAAATACAGTATCTATATGTACATATATAAAGTCTACTAGGATATTATACTTCTATACATACACACATATAACTCAGCTTGCTCCTCAAGTGTTGTTGGTCCAGGGGGTGGCAGGAAGAGAGAGAGAGCCTCCCAAGTTTCATGTCACCTATATGTTCCTATGTCCCGGCCCCTACTATGGACTCCACCCTGTGACCACCCAAATATCTTCCCAATCTGTTGGCCAAGAGAATTTTGTCCAACCGCTTTTACAATGTGCCCTTCCTGCCTCTAATATGCTAACAAGGGACACTGACCAAATGGCTACTGGCCATACTGATATCACTGAATGGATGAATACCACTGGATATCAATCAGGGGCGGACATACCGCCTATGCAGCTGGTTCAGCTGCACAGGGGCCCAGCGTTCGAGGGGGCCCATACAGCTTGAACTGGTCCACTGGTGAGTGGGGCCTCCTTCCTGAACTTCAGACTGAAAGATAATGTGCAGCTCAGGGGCTAATTCATAGGAGAGTTAATAGGTTTTAGTGTAATCAGCACTCCTGGTCAGTAAGGCTGTGTCCACAGGGTCTGATTTTTACAAAATCGCTGCAAAAAAATCACCGCATTTTTACGCGATTTTCTTGAAAATAGGACCTTGTGGACCCAACCTTACTGACCAGGAGAGCTGATTGGTCTGAAAACTGTCCCTCAAAAGCACTGACAGGCTCTCCTCCAATGGGCCAGCACTGCTAATCAGTGAGGGAAAAAAGGACCCAGTGCTGCTGTGTGGAGACCGAGCCCTGCTGCAAGAAGGGGGAGGAGCCTGGCTGAGGACACAAGAAACAGCAATACAGCCAGGAGGTGAGAAAGGGATCTGTATGTAATGTAGTGTAAAATAGTTCCTGCATGTATGACGGTGTGTGTATGTGACAGTGCCTGCATGTGTACAAGTGTGTATGTGAGTGCCTGCATGTGTGAGGATGTATGACCGTGTGTATGTGACAGTGCCTGCATGTGTGAGGATGTATGACCGTGTGTATGTGACAGTGCCTGCATGTGTGAAGATGTATGACCATGTGTATGTGACAGTGCCTGCATAAGTACAAATGTGTATGTAAGTGCCTGCATGTGTGAGGATGTATGACCATGTGTATATGACAGTGCCTGCATGTGTACAAGTGTGTATGTGAGAGTGCCTGCATGTGTGAGGATGTATGACAATGTGTATGTGAGTGCCTGCATGTGTGAGGATGTATGACCGTGTGTATGTGACAGTGTCTGCATGTGTATGTGAGTGCCTGAATGTGTGAGGATGTATGACCGTGTGTATGTGACAGTGCCTGCATGTGTGAGGATGTATGACCGTGTGTATGTGACAGTGTCTGCATGTGTATGTGAGTGCCTGCATGTGTGAGAATGTATGACCGTGTGTATGTGACAGTGCCTGCATGTGTGAGGATGTATGACCATGTGTATGTGACAGTGCCTACATGTGTACAAATGTGTATGTAAGTGCCTGCATGTGTGAGGATGTATGACCATGTGTATGTGACAGTGCCTGCATGTGTACAAATGTGTATGTGAGTGCCTACATGTGCTAGGATGTATGACTGTGTGTATATGACAGTGCCTGCATGTGTACAAGTGTGTATGTGACAGTGCCTGCATGTGGGAGGATGTATGACCGTGTGTATGTGAGTGCCTGCATGTGTGAGGATGTATGACCATGTGTATGTGACAGTGCCTGCATGTGTACAAATGTGTATGTAAGTGCCTGCATGTGTGAGGATGTATGACCATGTGTATGTGACAGTGCCTGCATGTGTACAAATGTGTATGTGAGTGCCTACATGTGTGAGGATGTATGACTGTGTGTATGTGACAGTGTCTACATGTGTACAAATGTGTATGTGACAGTGCCTGCATGTGTGAGGATGTATGACCGTGGGTATGTGACAGTGCCTGCATGTGTGAGGATGTATGACCGTGTGTATGTGACAGTGTCTACATGTGTACAAATGTGTATGTGACAGTGCCTGCATGTGTGAGGATGTATGACCGTGGGTATGTGACAGTGCCTGCATGTGTGAGGATGTATGACCGTGGGTATGTGACAGTGCCTGCATGTGTGAGGATGTATGACCGTGTGTATGTGACAGTGTCTACATGTGTACAAATGTGTATGTGACAGTGCCTGCATGTGTGAGGATGTATGACCGTGTGTATGTGACAGTGTCTGCATGTGTACAAATGTGTATGTGAGTGCCTGCATGTGTGAGGAGGTATGACCATGTGTATGTGACAGTGCCTGCATGTGTACAAATGTGTATGTGAGTGCCTGCATGTGTGAGGATGTATGACCGTGTGTATGTGACAGTGCCAGCATGTGTGAGGATGTATGACCGTGTGTATGTGACAGTGCCAGCATGTGTGAGGATGTATGACCGTGTGTATGTGACAGTGCCTGCATGTGTACAAATGTGTATGTGCAGCCAGCCAGTCGCAGGAGCAACACGTGAGGTGCAGGGTGGACCGATGAGGGGCCAAATAGTATAACACACAGTTCATCAGTTTACTCGCGGTTAGCAGATAGCCTCCCTGGGCTGGCAGCACAGTGTTGAGGTGGACAGCACGAAATCCTCCGGGGCACGCTCTGCGGTAGGGAAGCATCAGCCAAGATGGTGGTTGAGGTGCCCTTGATGTTAGGGGTGCTTAGGGTGCTTATTGCGGCTGAGTCCCCTGATGTTTTTTGTCGTCACCCCAGTACCGTTAATGGTGGTACAACCATAGGTAGTAATAATGAGGTAGACAGTGGTAAGATGCAACTCACAACTTTTACTTTGGATGTCTTTTGGTTGCAGCAGTACAATTATGCAGTCTCTAGATGGTACAGAGTTAATTCTGAAAATCCACTGTTTTAGGCTTGTCAGGTTTCTTGGGTTTTGGAGCAGTGGGTTACTTCAATGTCAGAGGAATCTTGGTGAGGTTGCCGGAGGCTAGGGTATCCTTCACCTAAAATATCCCAAAGGTCCTTTATGCCTGGTTTACGGCTTTTATCCTTTGGATAAATTAGAATCTGTCCTTTTCTCTTGTCCCTTTCTGGACTAGAACTTCTCTTTAGAGCTGAAGTGCCGGATCTGCACCTTTTCACTCTCTCAGTGTCAATATACACACTGATCTTCTCACTGACCTGTGGTCTCAACTGACTCCACTCCTAATCTGCCTAATCAACTACTCTCATCTGTCTCACTAGGCCTGACCTGGATATATATATGACCCGAACTTTATCCCCATCTAGTGGTGGGATGTATAAATTACACCTAATAGGCCTGTTAACAGGGATTTTGAAGATACACAAATGCAAAGTTATACCATACTGTACAATGCAATTGTTGAGATCAAAAAGTACTTTTAAGCAGTGCCCACACACACGTAGTGGGACGCTGCATACCCCCATGGTAAAATGTTAGTCGACCTCGACACATTCTTGACTCGATGTTGTTTCATCCTGAAAGATATAAAAAGGAGAAGCATGCATGCATAGGGAAATAATGCCATAACTCACATTCTTGCACTTCTTGTACCTATGAATAAAACGGGTTAGGCAAACATATCTCAGGCAACAACGAAATGTATCACATGGGGTAACACACATTTTTTCTGAATACTACTGATATACCGGCAACCAAAATAGTCCAGAACGATGAGGAAAAAAAATAAATAAAAAAAAATATCTCAGGAGGCTCACAGGGTATGAGTCCGTTTCCTGGGCACAATAAATATCAAAGTGGAATAGCACGGAGGCTCAGGTACGTGAAAGTCTATCTCCGGGTGCAGACTTGAACGTTGCAAAACAGGCAGATAGTCCCTTAAAAAGTCCTTTAAGGCAAATGGAATACGACAACAGAGTATTAGTCCTTTTTGTTGAATTAACATGGCTGGATATTAACTTCTCGGCTGCTGGAGCAGGAAATCTCCATAACGGACTGGTGGTTGTCCTCTTGTATTCCTTTCAGATCTCCGAAGTGGCTGTGATTCTTAAGACCTTGCTTCCGGGGAACTTGAGGTTTCCTGAGATGTAATAACTTCAGTTTCGGGTTGAAGTATTGGGGTATTAGTTTTAGCAGGCACTAGAATGTTGAGCCATGGGGTTAGGAACCATTGCAAAGGGTCAGAAGCTAGCAGTGTTTTTCCCAAGGACTGTATTGTTCCCTCTGGCTCAGTTGGTTTTTCCAGTTCTGGCTTAATGGATTGGATTTCCTCTGGAAAAGCTTCTTCTTGAGAAGTTTCTACTGAGGTGTCGTCTTTAAGGCACAACTTTAGGCGGTTTCTGTGTACTACATGGGATTTATCCTCTTGTGTCAGTTTCTAGATTTAAAATAGCAGAAATGGTATAAAGTTCTCTCTCCCATTCGCTATCAAGTTTGCTGGTTCTATGGTTATTTTTTAACCAGACACGATCATCAATTTTGAGTGGTTCTGCCTTGGCAGATTGGTTGTAGTCCTTCTGTTGTTTTTCTTGGGCATGTCCCATACGTTGTTGAACAATTTCTTGCGCGTCAATCAAACGCCTTTGGTGTTCAGCCACCCAATCAGTCTTTGGTAGGGGGTTGATTGCATCAGGCACTTGTACGCCCAAAGTGTGGTCATCAGGTAATGTACCTTGTCGGCCAAACATAAGGTAGTAGGGTGTATATCCAGTAGAACAATGGGTAGTGTTGTTGTAGGTATACATCAGCTGAGGCAATAAAGTAGGCCAATCATTTCTTGTAGCACGTGGGACTGCTCTTAACATTTCAATAAGAGTTTGGTTCATCTTCTCACAAAGTCCATTCCCTTGGGGATGATACGCTGTGGTCCTGATTTTTTAACAATTGTGAAAAGTACATAGTTCTTTAAAGAGTTGTGATTCAAAGGCAGATCCCTGATCTGTGAGGATTCTCTCTGGACATCCATATGGTAACAAGAAATGTTTCCAGAAAGCATCTGCAGTTGTTCTTGCGGTTAAGTCTTTTACAGGCACAGCTACACCAAATTTTGTGTAGTGGTTAATGATGGTCATAGCATAGGTATAACCTGAGCTACTTGGTTCTAATTTCACATGGTCGATTGCGACTATTTCTAATGGTGTTCTGCTCACAATGGAATGTAAGGGGGCTCTTTGGTCATGTTTCTCACCTTTTCCAACAGCACAGGTGGAACATTCTCGACACCACTTCTCAATATCTCCTCTCATTCCGATCCAATAAAATCTTCTACGGATGGTGGCTTCTGTTTTCTGCACGCCAAAGTGTCCTGATTGATTATGGTACATTTCCAGAATGATTCTTGCATCACGGCGTGGTATTAGAATTTGGTATAGACGATTCCATGTAACTGGGTCTAGAGTTCTTCTTAGTAGTAGAAAGAGGTGTTTTCTATGTCTCCATAATTTGGACAACTCTAAGTCTGCATTCTTTCTGCAAATTCTTTCTGGGGTTCTTCCACTGGTGAAGAAATCTTGTAGTTCTCCTAACACTCTGCTTTCATTCTGCAATTTGATCCATCTTTCATGGTCTACATGAGATTTTGGATCCACTTGTTGTTGAGAGTTGAAAACCTTTTCCCCTTAAACAGAGATGATATCTTGATGGGCAAAGTTGTGGTAGAAGGATGGCATCTCCACCTCTTACCAAATATCTTCTTGTGCAGTGGGGTCTTCTTTGATTGGCAGACAGGATAAGGCAAATTAGAAGAGCGAGCACTCACACTATGGCATCTACTAATATTTATTGGAATGAAATAGGATAAAATAGATCTGTCTATTGGCTGAAATAGACTAGCACATGAAAACATATAATAGCATAGAATAAAATGCATAAGATTTGATCAAATCAAGGCTAAAATATAAGCAATAGTAATATACAATAGACCGCAACAATATAAGCAATAGGAATATGCAATGGACCGCAACAGATTAGCAGCAAGTTGCAACAAAGTAACTTCTGATGAATGGAAACAATTAATGGTATAATAGTAGCCAGTGGTGTGCGCCACCAATAGAGACTGTATCTATTATGGTGCAATGTGCTATTGAATAAAGATATAAATATAAAGATAAAAATATAAAGATAAAAATATAAAGTGCCAAAGTGCAAAAATAGTGATGATGTCACTCAGTCCTGGAATCCAAATCAGATGAAAGTGTCTCGATAATAGTAAAGAAATAATGAAAAAAGTTTTTTTCTGTGAAGCTTTGTGTCACTGTGATTTAACCAGTGATAAAATCCACATAAATAAGTGTAAAAACAGCCTCTTCTGCGGCTATAAAGGATTGTCACACCACTTGAATTGTCCCGTTTTATCAACTCATCCACACAGGATGATGCATATACGCTGCTTGAAGGACTCGTGTTTTTTTTTTTTAGACAAGATCCCAATCAGCAGTCCATATCGGACAGTCGAGCTGAATGCGTGGATTATATAGAGTCCTTGAATAGGAGAAAACTCTTACCTCCTTCCACGTTTGGTTCAGGGTAAAGCTTCTGGCTATGTGCCGATAGTACTCTGGAGACGCCAATACGGCCTCGTTGTTCGTGTTGTACACTGCTCTCACCTGGATCTCGCGGTGATACAAGCAGGATTTCCGTCCGGTAAGCCGAATCACTTGGCTCAATTTGATCAGTTGATCAGATTCTGACCCAGCTCGTCTAATTCTTGTTATGCAGGTAGTTGGAGATCGCAGCGATGTGTACCTTGATCCCCCAGTGAAAGTGTTCAGGAAGGACCTATCCAGGAAGGGTAAGGTAATACCAGAGCCGGTGCAGGGGCTGTGTATTGGAGCTCAGAGCCTAGATGAGTGATACACCTGCCTATTGCAGCACCTCACCACCCACAATCAGCAGTGAGCCACTCCATTCTATTGATTACAGACAGGATAAGGCATCCGCATTTTCATTTGCTTTTCCTGTTCTGTATTTTACAGTAAAATTATAGTTAGCAAGGCGTGAAGCCCATCTTTGTCCCAACGCTCCTAACTTGGCGGTGTTAAGATGTGCTAGTGGATTGTTATCAGTAAAGGCCACGAAGGGTGTTGCGGCAAGATAATCTTTACATTTTTCTGTGACAGCCCACACGAGTGCGAGGAAATCCAACTTGAAGGAACTGTAGTTTTGGTCATTCTTTTCACTACCTCTAAGAGATCTACTAGCATAGGAAATGACTCTTTCTTTACCTTCTTGTACTTGTGACAAAACAGCTCCCAGGCCTTTCTTACTTGCATCTGTATAAAGATGAAATGGCTGTTGATAATCCGGGTAACCTAAGATTGGTGGTTCTGTTAATTTCTTCTTCAGGAGCTGGAAGGCAATTTCTCTTTCAGTATTCCATTCCACTGGTATGGGAGTTTTCTGGTATCTTTTAGGAAGCTATGGAAACTTCTTACCTCTTTCACCCTAGTGGGAGTAGGCCAATTACGGACTGCGGCTATCTTCTCTGGATCCGGTTTAACACCTTCAGAGCTGACGATATGCCCTAAGTATTTAACTTCTGGCTTCAGTAGATGACACTTGGATGGTTTAACTTTAAGTCCATGCTTAATAAGAACTTGAAAAAATTCGGCCAGATGTTTCAAATGGTCTTCATAAGACTTGGAGTAGATGATGACGTCATCTAAGTATACCAGGACGGTTTCAAAATTTTTGTGGCCCAGACAACGCTCCATGATTCTCTGAAAATTTCTAGGCGCATTGCAAAGTCTAAAAGGCATGCAATTGAACTCAAATAGGCCCATAGGGGTAGTAAATGCAGTCTTCTCGCAATCTTCTGGTGCCATTGGTACTTGCCAGTATCCACTGGTTAAATCAAGAGTAGAGAAGTAGGCTGAAGATCCTAAAGCTGTTAAGGATCCCTCTATGCGTGGTAAAGGATAAGCATCTTTGTGGGTAATTTGGTTGATTTTTCTGTAGTCCACACAGAATCTGATGTTGCCGTCTTTTTTTTGGACTAAGAGTAATGGTGCAGCCCATGGGCTATGGCTGTCTTTGATGATGTTTGAGTCTTTCATCTCTTGAATCATTTGCTTGACGGATTGGTACATAGTAGGTGGTATAGGCCGATACCTTTCCTTGATCGGTGGGTGTGAACCTGTAGGGATGGAGTGTTTTATGATATCTACTTCTCCATAGTCTGTAGAATGTTTGCTGAAGGCACGGTGATGTTCTTTCACGACTTGCAATACTCCTTCGACTTGGTGTTCTGGTGTGGAAGCATCTCCCACATGAAGTTCTTTCCACCAGGGGGTGTTTAAGTTTTGGCCCTGTGTTTTTTTTCCTTGAGATCTGTAGTCACGCTGATGACGTCTTGAAAGGTGATTTGAATCAGCTGTGCAATGGGACGGTACTTGGCTAATGTTACATTGTGATCACTCAAGTTGAGGAGACGAATAGGCACTTTACCTTCAGTGACGGTTACCAGGCTTCTTGGAGCTCTGACTAAAGGATAGTCTTCCAAAACAACTGGTTCCACCAAGGCTTGGTAGTCTTGACCTTGAATTCCGACTACACAATAGGAGAGTTTCAGTGTTGGGCTTGAGAATCACTGGTTGATTGTCTCGGATGCGGACACAGCAAATTTCTCCTCTTTCATTTGCGAATTTCTGTTGTGCACTCAGTACACGGATAGTTTGTTGGATTACCTTCTTAGAAGCAGAAGAAGCAGTAGGCACTGACTGGTGTAAAGCTTCCAACATTTCAACATAGCAATTCCTAAGGACATTCATGCCTAGGACTATAGGAGGGTTGTTGTTGTTTTCTTTTACTTGCACTACAATAATGCCTTGTTGGGATAGGATGGTTCTTCCTATTTGAAGGGTAGGTTCCCAGTAACCCAGTATTGGTACAGGTTTGCCGCTACTGGCTATGAGACTCCAGGATTCTGGTGGCTGGGTAAGTTGATTTTGGTCCCAGTATTTCTCAAATGCTGTTTGTTGTATGGTAATGACTTGGGATCCTGTGTCGACTAGGGCAACAAAAGGAACTCCATTTATTTCAAGTGTCACTTCTGGACGGGATCCTACATATCTTGGCATCCAATAAGGATCTTCTGGACCTATTGATCTACCTCCCGAGGGGTGGTCCCTGACCTCGGGGGGTCACCCGTTTAACTGCCAGCAGGTGGCTTTAGTATGACCTGGTTTGTGACAGTAAGAACAGATAGGCCGTCTGGGGGTACTAGTGCGGTCAGGTGGGCGTCCGCCTGAATTTCTGGAATAAGTCTCTTTATAATCAGGAGAGAAGAGCCTTCTGGATACTGGTTTCTCATCCTCAAACAATAGTGGCTTTTCCCATTGTTCCAATTTTTTATGAACTTTCTCCAGACTTTTAGTCAGGAATTGGACTTGCTCAGTAAGGGCAGCAACTGCGTCAGGAATTGGGGCTTGAGTCGCCTGACTGACGACAGGTAAAGGTTTGACAGGGGTGACCGGCTGTGTGGCTAGCACTACAGCGGATCCAACTGATTCTGTTGGTGAACTTTTTCCCAGTATACTGATAGCTGGTTCTTTAAAATCTAGGAAAGCAGCACTTGGATGCTGGGCGGCTAACATTCTTAGTTGGCTCTTTAAATTGTCTGTATTAACACCTTCAATAAACTGCTCTTTCAGGGTTTTGCCCTGATTCTCTGCCTCACGGGGATCTACTTGTACAACAGCTCTAAGGGCTTCTTGAAAAGATAATGCAAAGTCTCTGAGTGACTCACCCCAAACTTGCTGTTTTTAACTGAAGAACCTCATCTTGACTTCTGACACGGTCCTGGGTTCAAAGGTGGTGTAGAGACGTTCAAATATCTGCTCCAGTTTTCTCCTTTCTGAGCTTGGCCAGGATTTCACTTCTCTGAGAGCAGCTCATTCTAATTGCGCCAGAAGAATCTCCATCTGCTGTTCTGGGGATAAAAGGTACAACCTGAACACAGCAAGCATTTTTTCTTTAAAGTCCCTTAAAGTGTGAATTTCACCAGAATACCGTGGGAACCAGGGGGCCCCAAAATAATAAGGCATAGTTAAAGGCATTAAACTTGGTGCTGCAGTTGTTGGCATTGCAGTGGGAGCTACTGCGGCTGCCGCAGGGGGTCCGCGGAGGTCAGCCTGCACATTATCTTCCTGCACAGACATGCTGACAATAGCTTAATTACAGTCAGATAGGTTAATTGTGGCTTGCAATACTTTTGATTTTAACATTGCTATGGGCGACCGCTACCTTGCGGTGTATGGCCTTTTAAATGTTGATGCCGGCTAAATACAACACTCAGGCAGCGCTTGTTTGAGTTTTCGATTGCGCTCCTGGCTAGCGATGCCTCACTCTGAAGTGCCGAGAGTAAGTTACAGTCTGCGGTAGTTACTTGGGGGCAAACAGGCAATGCAATGCGATCCAGCAGCTGGCCGTTGTAAATCTCGCAATACCTTTGGGGATGCACGCACGTCACACCGTCCTCCCGTGCGCGGCATCTCCCTTTGATGTGGCCACAAGCAGAGGAGGCCTCGCTGCGCTCGCATACAGGGCCCGCCTCTCAGAACCAACACAGTACAAGTAGGATGGGCTTTTACCGGACAACTTTGCATAAAGGGGCGGCACACTGGTTTCCCGCTCTGCAGGGGGTGTCGCCAACTTGCACACAGTGATGGCGCAGTGTTATTTTTCAAATCGGAGCTCCGGCGGCCATATTAGTTGAACAGTAACAGTCTATTCACTGACAGCAAGCAGTTATAGTAACACACAAACGTTGAATTTTTCCACTTTTGACACTGCAATTTTGATGCTGGGGACTATTATAGCACCTCCATATACTTTGCAATCAGTTTGAACAGTTCAGGACCCCAAAACAGCGCACAATAAGCAAAAGTCTCTCAAGCAGATAAAGGGGCTTATTCACATGCGACAGTCTCTCAAATATGGCGCAAGGGTTAATTATCCTGTTCGTGACGCCAATAAAAAGTTATGCAGCCAGCCAGTCGCAGGGGCAACACGTGAGGTGCACGGTGGACCGATGAGGGCCCAAATAGTATAACACACAGTTCATCAGTTTACTCACGGTTAGCAGATAGTGTTGAGGTGGACAGCACGAAATCCTCCGGGGCACACTCTGTGGTAGGGAAGCATCAGCCAAGATTTGTGGTTGAGGTTCCCTTGATGTTAGGGGTGCTTAGGGTGCTTGTTGCGGCTGAGTCCCTTGATGGTTTTTGTCGTGACGCCAGTACCGTTAATATTGGTGCAACCATAGGTAGTAATAATGAGGTAGACAGTGGTAAGATGCAACTCGCAACTTTTACTTTGGATGTCTTTTGGTTGCAGCAGTACAATTATGCAGTCTCTAGATGGTACAGAGTTAATTCTGAAAATCCACTGTTTGAGGCTTGTCAGGTTTCTTGGGTTTTGGAGCAGTGGGTTACTTCAATGTCAGAGGAATCTTGGTGAGGTTGCCGGAGGCTAGGGTATCCTTCACCTAAAATATCCCAAAGGTCCTTTATGCCTGGTTTACGGCTTTTATCCTTTGGATAAATTAGAATCTGTCCTTTTCTCTTGTCCCTTTCTGGACTAGAACTTCTCTTTAGAGCTGAAGTGCTGGATCTGCACCTTTTCACTCTCTCAGTGTCAATATACACACTGATCTTCTCACTGACCTGTGGTCTCAACTGACTCCACTCCTAATCTGCCTAATCAACTACTCTCATCTGTCTCACTAGGCCTGACCTGGATATATATATGACCCAAACTTTATCCCCATCTAGTGGTGGGATGTATAAATTACACCTAATAGGCCTGTTAACAGGGATTTTGCAGATACACAAATGCAAAGTTATACCATACTGTACAATGCAATTGTTGAGATCAAAAAGTACTTTTAAGCAGTGCCCACACACGTAGTGGGACGCTGCATATGTGAGTGCCTGCATGTGTGAGGATGTATGACTGTGTGTATATGACAGTGCCTGCATGTGTACAAGTGTGTATGTGAGTGCCTGCATGTGTGAGGATGTATGACTGTGTGTATGTGACAGTGCCTGCATGTGTACAAGTGTGTATGTGAGAGTGCCTGCATGTGTGAGGATGTATGACTGTGTATATGACAGTGCCTGCATGTGTACAAGTGTGTATGTGAGAGTGCCTGCATGTGTGAGGATGTATAACCGTGTGTATGTGACAGTGTCTGCATGTGTATGTGACAGTGCCTGCATGTGTGAGGATGTGTGAAAAAGAGCGGTTGCATGTATGAAAGTCCAGTATGTGTGTTAGGGCTCATTCAGATGGCCGTATGAAGGAGTCCGCATCTGTTCTGCAATTTTGCAGAATGGGTGTGGATCCAATCATTTCAACGAGTACGCAGAAGATGTGTTTATCACATTTTGCGTTGTCCACATCCATGTCCTTTCCGCAGCCCCACAAAAACGATACAACATGTCCTATTCTTGTCTGCAATTGCCGACAAGAATAGGCATTTTCTATCATAGGACGCACATGGCCAGTCTGCGTGTTTTGTGGATCCGCAATTTGCGGACTGTAAAGCACAGCCGTCGAAATGGGCCCTTAGGCTGGCACCACAATGTGGCTGTGGCTGCAACACACATTATGCAGCCAAATATTGCAGCGATACTACGATAAAACACAACTAGTAAAAGTAAATGAGGTCTTGACCTGACGGTCACAAAATAATCCAATCTGATGAATTTCTTGCAACTTTTCAATTGTGATTTTAAGAAACTTCAAGTTCACAATGCAACCCCATTCATTTTAACTCAATGCATTGCAGCATTGTGTCTGCTGTGATCCTTGGTTGCACGACACATTGTTGGCCAAAAGCACTGTGTAGCCTTAAAGGGGCCACTGTATCTATTGTATATATTTACGTCTGTATGTGTGGTTTGGGGAGGGGGCCCAGGCACATTCTTTGCACAGGGGCCCTATGCTGTCTGTGTCCGCCCCTGATATCAATATACACTATATTCAATTATTAGGCATATTTGTGTGGTCAACAGGCTAAGATTCTGGCTGAGAGACATTTTCCTGTAAAAGTTGTGAACTAAAGCTTTATATGCTACCGTGACAGGTTAGAAAACGTTATAAAACAAAGTTAATAATTTGGTGTTTAGTTCCTAATAAGACTACATAGCAGGATTTTCCACAACAACTTTTTTTTCCAGTGTTATTGGAGTGAACAAACTACCTTCAATGTTCACTGCAGTAATGGCGATAGGAGAAAATTGCGGTCATAGGGGTATTTATTAGTTTTAAGCGAGGCATCCGAAGCGGAATTCGGTCTGAAGTTTAGGTAAACTTCGATTGTAAATGAATCCGAATTAATTTCAGTTTTCCTAAAATAGAGCCTGCACATGTTAGAAAGTGAAAGTAATTGTAGAGGAGACAAACCCAGGAATGCAAGATCACCCATAATACGTGCAGCCAGCCAATCCACAGGTAGCCATCCCCCTGTGATGTCATAGTTAAACAGAGCCCTATAAAACCCTGATCCTGATCGGTTGCCGCCATTTTCCTGGGAGCTGAGAATAGGGAGAGATGTGACAAGACACTCATGTACTAGTGACAGTGTTGATGCAAACTCTTAACAGAGAGTGTAGGACAATATTAGAGAGGGAGAGTGCAGGGAGACTGCAGGTGGAGAAAAGGGAGAGTGGAAGGAGAGCGTAGGAGACTGCTGAACTACAGACTTTGCTACAACTTAGAGTGGGTTCGCACTAGGACTTTGTTTTCATCCTGCATAATGGAAACCAGACAGATCTGTTATACTTGCCAGTAGACTTCAATTAGGATGGAGCAAAACGGAATGCCTCTTAAAGGCTTCCATTTTGCATTCCGTCTAGCAATTTCCATTATATTCCGTTATAAGCAGAACCTATAACGGAATGGCATAACGCTAGTGCGAACCCAACCTTGTCACTGTGTACATAACTGTGCAGTGCACCAAGAGTCATAGCTAATCCATTCTGTTAGCTGTAGAGTTACTGTGCATCCATATTATGGGCAGGTCTAATTTATCGCTGTTTACATAAGTGTGCAGTGTATCAAGACTCATAGTTAATCTGTTAGCTGTAGAGTTACTGTGTGTCAGTATTATAGGCAGGTGTAATTTGTCACCATGTACGGTACATAAGTGTGCAATGCACCAATATTCATAGCTAATCTGTTCTGTTACCTGTAGAGTTACAAAGTTTTAGTATTACAGGTCACTGTTACAGGCAGGTCTAATTTATCACCGTGTACATAAGTGTGCCTTGCACCAAGATTCACAGCTAATTTGTTCTGTTAGCTGTAGAGTTACTGTGTGTCAGTAGTAGAGGCAGGTCTAATTTATCGCCATGTACATACAGATGCAGCCGAGCTTAACTTGATGGTTAATGCGTTAAGTAAAAATGGCAAGAAAAAGATAACTAACTTTTCAATGGATTTCAATGTTTTTTGTCACAAGATAGCTAAGATAACACTGTAACATGTGTCACAATTTTAGCTCGGCTACATCTGTAAGTGTCCAGTACACCAAAATTCATAGCTAATCCATTCTGTTAGCTCTAGAGTAACTGTGCATCAGTATTACAGGCACATCTAATTTATCCCTGTGTACATAAGTGTGCAATGCACTAAGATTCATAGTACGTCCGTTCTGTTGTACAGTTACTGTGCGTCAGTATTACAGGCAAGTCTCATTTGACAGGTGACCAAAAACCCAATGGTAACAGGTTGAGCACCAAAGATCCTGCAGATGGGAGAAACTTCCAGAAGGTCAACCATCACTGCAGAACTCCACCGATCTGGGATTTATGGCAGAATGGCCAGAAAGAAACCTCTCCTCAGTAAAAGACACATGAAAGGTCACCTTGAGTTTGCAAAATAGCAACTAACGGACTCTCAGACATTGAAAAACAAGATTCTCTAGTCTGATGAAACCAAGACTGAAATTTTTGGTGTCAATTCTAGTGTTGATCACGAATATTTGAATTTTAATCGCGAATATCGGCACTTCGAGAATTCGCGAATATTTAGAATATCGCTAAATATATTCGTAATCGCGAAAATTCAATTATTTTTTTTTTAAATACCAGTTCATGCGAATTTTTATGTGAATATTTTATGCAAATTTTCGCAATCAAGGAAATAATGTCTGGAGATCATGAATTCGCGAATTCTGGAATATATGGCGAATATTCGCCCAAATATTCGCGAAATATCGCGAATTCGAATATTGCCCCTGCCGCTCATGACTAGTCAATTCTAAGCATCATGTCTGGAAGAAATCAATACTGCCCAATACTATTCCTGTACTATTTTTATAGTGAATCATGGTGGCAGCATCATGCTGTGGGGATGCTTTTTAGCCGCTGGGACAGGGAGACTGGTAAGGGTTGAGGGAAAGCTGAATGGAGCAAAATACTGAGAAATTCTTAATGAAAACCTTATCACATTCCAACAAAACAATCACCCTAAATACAATCAACAAAGGGGTAGCTTATGAACAACTCTGTGAATGTATAGTACTTACATACAGTAGCCTGTTCTCATGAGATTTACCAAATCTCACAAGATCAACTCCCCTTCTTCCCTGCTGTGGCACAGTCTGCTGTGATTGGACAAAGTCACAGCCAGGGAGAATGGGACGTCCACTGAGGAGAGATAAGGTCTCCTCCTCCCTGTACCGATGTTATGCATTTACATAAAATATTCCTAAAATGATATCTATATTTTACTTCCATTTATGTAACAGGAAAGTACATTTCGTATGATTTTTTAACTCCTGATGTGAGGTACATGTAACCAGGATCAGACTAGCCAACTAGTACTATAAAGCCCTTTAGTGAGCCCAGGTTCTTTCATAATAAGGGATCCCAATGGCAGAGCAGAAGCTCATTTTTAAACATATTTGGAGTCCATGAGTTGCTGCCTGGGGTTGATTCAGAGATAACTTATTTATCTGTTGTTATGCATCATGCAATATGGAAAACAGAATGAAAGCCTCAGGATTTGTGTATGTAATGTTTACTCTATGTCATGTTAGGAGAATGCATAAATGACAAATTGATTGTGTATTTGCAAATATTTTCATACCATTGTGTCCTTCTATAAAATGCAGGGCAGATATACCATTGGCTTCATTTTATTATTTCAGTTGAGATTTTAGCACCAACAATTAATCTTCAGAAACCTTACCATACGATATAAATTATACATTCTTTTTGTCAAAAATTTACTTTCAAATGATACATTTCAATGGTCCTAGCAAAAATCAACCTTTCCAACCAGCAAAGAGAAAGCTTGAAAGCACAGAAGTATTAAATAGGTAATTATTGATATTTTTTCGTATTATGTCATAGAAGGATAAAAACCCAAAGTGAAGTAGAATATGAAGAAGCCTGTACTCTGAAAAAATAACAGCCAAAACAAAATTATTGAATTGACTTTTTTTTAGGTGCATTTTATTGAGGTCTAACATGTTTAATTTGAATGCAATTATTCCAGTTTTTCATGTCTTTTTTCTTATTACTGGTTCGACTGGAAGCCTATTTATCTTAGCAGTACAGTTTCTAGACTGGCAAAAAAATCATCAACTGGGCCCAATTGACTTGATCATTGTCTCTATTGAGCTTATAAACTTATTCCTCCAAGGATCTTTTGTCTTCAATGAGATTTGTGTCTTCCTGTTTGTGGATTTTTTTGTTCAGGTTTGGGTAGTCAACCCACTGGTTGTTATTATGATTTCTCTGGCATTCTCCAGTCTCGGGTGCTCCACTACTCTATGCTTCTACTATTATGTGAAGATAATCAATCTAAATAGGACAGTATTCTACAAGCTGAAAGCAAAGCTTCCAGTAATTGTTCCCTGGCTATTAGTTTTATCTAACATCATGTCTTGGGCTGTTGGACTGCCAGCCTACTGGGACTTTTACAGACAAACTGGTAACGCTACGGAGGTACCTTTATCAAAAAACTTGAATTTTGAGAGCAAATGTGGCTGCATGTTTAATGTGTTTATAGGATTATCTAGCATTCCTTTTACCATCATTCTTTTTACTGCTGGAGCCATCATCAAGACTCTGCACAAACACATGACACAAATCAAGAAAAATAATGAAGGTGTCAGACGTGGACAGTTATCAGCTCATATCTCAGCTGCTAGAACTGTGACTTCTCTTCTGATACTTTACCTAATTTTTTATGGAACTCTTAATGTTTTATTTACTGAAGTCCAAGATATAGGAAGTGTACTCTTTATTGTTTCCTCTGTTGTAGCCTCTAGTTTCCCAACAGCAAATGCAGTGATTTTGATTTTTGGAAACAGAAAGCTAACAAACAAGTTGAGGTATGTCTTGGGTGTAAAAAATGTATCTGGCAATACTGAAGTTTTTGTTGCTACATAAAAATCTTTGCAAATGACTCATATTATTAATTTATATTATGTGCATCTGCAATGCAGTTCATGGTTACATGTAAGGCAACAGATCTAAATTTTTCTTTTGATAGTCCTAGATAAAGATGCCCATAGAAGGGCATATTTTTGATTAGGGTAATGTGTGATGTTCTGATTGAGTCACTATAGGGAGGCTGTATCTGGTCAGAATGACGGCCTGACTGACTAAGTTAAGTGAGACTGTCTGCCATGCTTAAGTCCAAACAAAGAGGAAATTAAAAGACATAGGACAAGAAGGAGAATACATGGAGAGACTTAAAAAATGATATCCAGAAAACCATCCACCCATTTTTTTTTTAAAAGATTGCATAGAATAATCAAATATAGGTTGGTAATATGTGATTTAAAAAAGTTTAATGGAATTGTCCATTTAAGAAACAACCAAATGTTGAACAGGATATAACAACCCAAATCTAGTAGAATAGAGCAACTTACTATCAGAGACCAAGTAGACAATACAAATATTATTTTTCTTTGATCTCATGAATTATTCCACCTGTCTGATTGACCGTACATACCCTTCTGGTTATGATAGCTTTAGCTAACAATGTTTAACATTTCCAAAAGTAAAAAGCTAAGCTTTCAGCATGGTCCTCTGGATGGTAATTCTATAATCTGTTGGTATTGAATGTTTTGGACTAAAGGGCTACAGGGGACATATACCTGGGATAGCTAATTTCCTACTGCTAAATATACAGGGAATATTACAGCATTCATTTTTTTCAAATTTAAGATCATACATGTCTGCTTTTTTCAGATGTATTTGTTATTATTTGGTGTGACTTTCATCATTATTTTCTTCCCAGCTAAGGTCCTTATATCCTCTCTATATAAGCATATGATACCTATCAGCTGCAAAAACAGTAACATTCCTTTTCATTTACTTAAATTTTATGGACTCTTAAGTGGAAATGGTGAGCAGTTTAATATTTTCCTAGTGTTTTGTTACGTTTCACTACAGTATATTCCAATATTGAATTACAGGGAATTGAAAAATAACAAATGCTCGCAAACAAATTTTAGGTATAGTTAAAGTGAGTCGCTGTAGCTACACGTTAGTTTTAACATTTTTAGTATATTTAATAAAACATTGTAAACATAGGCAATAATAAAAGCATAGTTTTACCTGTAAACTGAAATTTTGACGTATTGGCCAACTTTAATATAAATCTCATAATTGTCTTTCTCATATTTATCTTTATCTATTTACTATAAGGAAATATTTTCTTATATTCTAATCTAAATGTATACATGCATTGATAAAATGTATGAACTGCTTCTTATGGAGAAAATAATATTATAGCAACAAGAAAAGGTTTCATTCACTTTACCCAAATGTGATTAAACAGTTATTAACATTTATGTATTTTTTTTAAATGATGTTTGTATATCACATATTAAAAAGACATTTCATGTCTAATAAAAGCCAAAGTAAACTGCACTGTCAGATGCATATGCTGTATGTTTGGCTAGTGTCATACTAACCCACCAAGGTACTAGGGTATTCTCTGTTGTGCTCACTCCTAATACACTCAATTCTGATTAGGCACTGTGTACATTGTGCCTACTTGAGGAATGTCCACATGAGGAATGAAAGTGTGTATAATGTGTGTAAATATATACAGTATGTGTGTAATGTCTATAAATGTGTGTAATGTGTATGTATGTGGTGATTTGTACAAATGTGTGTAATGTGTGTGTATCTATGTATGTCTAAAATGTATGCAATGTTCTGTATATAAATGCATGTAATGTGTTTGATGTGTTTGTATGTAATGTACATACATATATATATATATATATATATATAAAAGAAAATAATGGCGGCACTGGAAAAAACACAAAGAGGGTGCTAGGTCCAGGGATGTAGCAGCTTACCCCGTCTGATAGAGATGAAAAAACGGACAGCACTCCAAGTAAAAGCTAGTGGTGTTTATTCACCCATGTGGATGGCAACGTTTCAGCTCATACAAGAGCCTTTTTCAAGCGAAAAAGGCTCTTGTATGAGCTGAAACGTTGCCATCCACATGGGTGAATAAACACCACTAGCTTTTACTTGGAGTGCTGTCCGTTTTTTCATCTCTACATATATACAGTACAGACCAAAAGTTTGGACACACCTTCTCATTCAAAGAGTTTTCTTTATTTTCATGACTATGAAGGCATCAAAACTATGAATTAACACATGTGGAATTATATACATAACAAACAAGTGTGAAACAACTGAAAATATGTCATATTCTAGGTTCTTCAAAGTAGCCACCTTTTGCTTTGATTACTGCTTTGCACACTCTTGGCATTCTCTTGATGAGCTTCAAGAGGTAGTCCCCTGAAATGGTCTTCCAACAGTCTTGAAGAAGTTCCCAGAGATGCTTAGCACTTGTTGGCCCTTTTGCTTTCACTCTGCGGTCCAGCTCACCCCAAACCATCTCAATTAGGTTCAGGTCCGGTGACTGTGGAGGCCAGGTCATCTGGCGCAGCACCCCATCACTCTCCTTCATGGTCAAATAGCCCTTACTTTCAAAGTTTTCCCAATTTTTCGGCTGACTGACTGACCTTCATTTCTAAAGTAATGATGGCCACTCGTTTTTCTTTACTTAGCTGCTTTTTTCTTGCCATAATACAAATTCTAACAGTCTATTCAGTAGGACTATCAGCTGTGTATCCACCTGACTTCTCCTCAACGCAACTGATGGTCCCAACCCCATTTATAAGGCAAGAAATCCCCTTATTAAACCTGACAGGGCACACCTGTGAAGTGAAAACCATTTCAGGGGACTACGTCTTGAAGCTCATCAAGAGAATGCCAAGAGTGTGCAAAGCAGTAATCAAAGCAAAAGGTGGCTACTTTGAAGAACCTAGAATATAACATATTTTCAGTTGTTTCACACTTGTTTGTTATGTATAGAATTCCACATGTGTTAATTCATAGTTTAGATGCCTTCAGTGTGAATCTACAATTTTCATAGTCATGAAAATAAAGAAAATTCTTTGAATGAGAAGGTGTGTCCAAACTTTTGGTCTGTACTGTATATATATATATATATATATATATATATATACACACATCTCTAATATGAATGTGTAAATGTGTGTAATTTGTATATAAATGGGGGCATTGTTACTATGTACAGAATCGTATACTGGGGTACAGTAAAAGGTAATATAATGTAAGGGGTTACACTCTCAGGCTGGGCGGCGATGACAGATTCTCTTGCAGACCACAGGGTTAAAGTCCAAATGCTGCTTTATTTATCACACTCCGGCAATACAAACAGTAGGAAACAGTCGGCACTCCTCTCCAGTGGTGTGGTGCTCGAGTCCAGGGTATGAAAAGACCCACTTCAATATATAGACAAAAGACCGGCACTCACTATTCGAAGGTATTGTTGGCTTTATTCAAAGCATGGATACAGCATCACTCAGAGCAACACGTGTTTCGGCTCAACAATGAGCCTTTGTCAAGCATAGTGGAACTGAGTTACAAAGGAATTTAAATAGAGCGCCATGACCGGCGTTCAAACGTGGTGACGTCACGTTGCCATAGTAACATTGTATAAACAAAGTAAAAGAGTTGTAGCTGAAGACATTAGTCAATTAGTCAATCACTCAAATCGGTGATCGCAATGCTAAAATGAAATACTTACATTTATCAAAGGAAAAAAGAGGACAAAAAATAGGAGAAAAGAATAAAAGGAAAAAGGCAAGCATGTGGTGCAAACATACGCCAAAGCCAATTAAACTCAACAAATAATAACAATCCATGTCCTGAGATATCTCCATCTCTTACAGACTAACCATAATTTCAAAAAAATTTTTATACATATACATTTCAATTTTACATTATTTTCATAATTTTCAATTTTCATTTTTTCTGTGACTAAAAAAAGAAAAAAGCAAGAAAGAAAAGGAGAAAAAATTAATGAATAACCTCATAGGAAAGAACTCAATTCATAATCACGATTGAGACCTTTTGGTTCCAAAGTCTGCAAAGTGTGGATCCAAAAGCTTTCCCGTTTTTTAAGCATTAATAGCCTGTTGCCCCCTCTACGTGGTTGCTGGACCTGTTCAATAATTTGAAATCTTAATTGAGATATATTGTGAGAGCATCTGTCAAAATGAAAGGGAATAGGTAATAACAGATTTTTCTTCCGTATACTGGACTTGTGATGGCTGAACCTATCTTTCATTCTGACAGATGTCTCTCCAACATATACCAAGCCACAGGGGCATTTTAACAGGTATACCACATAGTTGCTGTCACAAGTAAAAAATCCCTTGACCGGGAATTTTTTACCTGTGTGCGGATGGGAAAAAGTTTCACCTTTAATCACTGCTGAGCAGTGAACACAATGCAGACAAGGAAAGGTACCCTTTTTGGGAGTAGAAAGAAAAAGTTGACGTGACGACTTGCTGCCACCTATATCGGCTTTAACAATTAAATCTCTGATATTTTTGGTTCTTTTGTAGCAAATCGTGGGCACATCTCTGAACTCAACAACATCAGGGTAGGCCGCACGCACAATCCCCCAGTGTTTATTGATCACATATCGGAATTTATTAATCCACGGATGGTACTTTACGATAAACGGTAATCGTCTATTATCAATACAAGATCTTTTTTTATTTTTATTATCAGCCTCACCACTACATTTCTTAATTTCACAATCTAACAGAGGTTTCGGATAACCCCTAGAGGAAAACTTGTCTGTCATCTCACTTAGTCTCATTGTTCTCACTGTTTCATCTGACACAATTCTTTCCACACGTCTAAATTGTGAGAGGGGCAGAGATTTTTTTACCGATGGTGAGTGATTGCTAGAGTAATGAAGCAGGCTGTTCTTGTCCGTTTTTTTTATATGTAAATCCGTCTGTATGAAATTATCAGGACCTTTAATTACCCAGGTATCCAAGAAATTGATCTTCTTTAAATCACTTTGAACCGTGAATTTTAATTCAGGCCATACATTATTCAAATGTTTAGTAAATAAATCCAGGGACTCGATGCCGCCCCGCCATATGCAAAATATATCGTCTATAAATCGACGCCAAAAAATACAAAATTGTATATATAATGGATTATTGTATATAAAATGTAATTCAAACCAAGCCATATAGCTATTTGCATATGGCGGTGCGGCATGCGAGCCCATCGCGGTCCCCCGTTTCTGTTTGAAGAAAGTGTCCTGGAATAAAAAATAGTTCTCATCTAGATGAGAACTATTTTTTATTCCAGGACACTTTCTTCAAACAGAAACGGGGGACCGCGATGGGCTCGCATGCCGCACCGCCATATGCAAATAGCTATATGGCTTGTTTTATATACAATAATCCATTATATATACAATTTTGTATTTTTTGGCGTCGATTTATAGACGATATATTTTGCATATGGCGGGGCGGCATCGAGTCCCTGGATTTATTTACTAAACATTTGAATAATGTATGGCCTGAATTAAAATTCACGGTTCAAAGTGATTTAAACAAGATCAATTTCTTGGATACCTGGGTAATTAAAGGTCCTGATAATTTCATACAGACGGATTTACATATAAAAAAAACGGACAAGAACAGCCTGCTTCATTACTCTAGCAATCACTCACCATCGGTAAAAAAATCTCTGCCCCTCTCACAATTTAGACGTGTGGAAAGAATTGTGTCAGATGAAACAGTGAGAACAATGAGACTAAGTGAGATGACAGACAAGTTTTCCTCTAGGGGTTATCCGAAACCTCTGTTAGATTGTGAAATTAAGAAATGTAGTGGTGAGGCTGATAATAAAAATAAAAAAAGATCTTGTATTGATAATAGACGATTACCGTTTATCGTAAAGTACCATCCGTGGATTAATAAATTCCGATATGTGATCAATAAACACTGGGGGATTGTGCGTGCGGCCTACCCTGATGTTGTTGAGTTCAGAGATGTGCCCATGATTTGCTACAAAAGAACCAAAAATATCAGAGATTTAATTGTTAAAGCCGATATAGGTGGCAGCAAGTCGTCACGTCAACTTTTTCTTTCTACTCCCAAAAAGGGTACCTTTCCTTGTCTGCATTGTGTTCACTGCTCAGCAGTGATTAAAGGTGAAACTTTTTCCCATCCGCACACAGGTAAAAAATTCCCGGTCAAGGGATTTTTTACTTGTGACAGCAACTATGTGGTATACCTGTTAAAATGCCCCTGTGGCTTGGTATATGTTGGAGAGACATCTGTCAGAATGAAAGATAGGTTCAGCCATCACAAGTCCAGTATACGGAAGAAAAATCTGTTATTACCTATTCCCTTTCATTTTGACAGATGCTCTCACAATATATCTCAATTAAGATTTCAAATTATTGAACAGGTCCAGCAACCACGTAGAGGGGGCAACAGGCTATTAATGCTTAAAAAACGGGAAAGCTTTTGGATCCACACTTTGCAGACTTTGGAACCAAAAGGTCTCAATCGTGATTATGAATTGAGTTCTTTCCTATGAGGTTATTCATTAATTTTTTCTCCTTTTCTTTCTTGCTTTTTTCTTTTTTTAGTCACAGAAAAAATGAAAATTGAAAATTATGAAAATAGTGTAAAATTGAAATGTATATGTATAAAACATTTTTTGAAATTATGGTTAGTCTGTAAGAGATGGAGATATCTCAGGACATGGATTGTTATTATTTGTTGAGTTTAATTGGCTTTGGCGTATGTTTGCACCACATGCTTGCCTTTTTCCTTTTATTCTTTTCTCCTATTTTTTGTCCTCTTTTTTCCTTTGATAAATGTAAGTATTTCATTTTAGCATTGCGATCACCGATTTGAGTGATTGACTAATTGACTAATGTCTTCAGCTACAACTCTTTTACTTTGTTTATACAATGTTACTATGGCAACGTGACGTCACCACGTTTGAACGCCGGTCATGGCGCTCTATTTAAATTCCTTTGTAACTCAGTTCCACTATGCTTGACAAAGGCTCATTGTTGAGCCGAAACACGTGTTGCTCTGAGTGATGCTGTATCCATGCTTTGAATAAAGCCAACAATACCTTCGAATAGTGAGTGCCGGTCTTTTGTCTATATACTCCGGCAATACAGGCAACCCCAGTTATAATTCACTGGGTAAGGTGAAGGACCAGCACCACAAAACATAAACCAAACTAAAATAAACACCTGCCCGTCTGGGCCCTGGCTAATACAGTAAGATCCTAGCTCACCTATTGAACACAGAGAACTCAGCTTCTCTAGCCAGCAGCGCAGCCATCTTCCCAGGCTTTCTCCAGGCATTCCTCTCCTCAGACTGACAGCCTGGACTGTGCTTTATTTCCCCTTGATGATCCCAGCTGGCTTCAGCTGGGATCCCTCAGGCTAGGGGAAAACCTGTCCTGGATTTTATTTACCTCACCCAGTTGAGGAAGCTGGGTGGGATATACACCCCTTCCAGGACTTTACCATACACCTTTCTGTTCACCTTACCACAATAATTTATATTTATGGTATTATTGTTATTATATTTCTTTAATGGATAGAAGATGGTTCCTTCAGAATCAATTCCACTAGTGGGCCAAAAGTATTCCAGTCCAACAGTGCATTGGGAAACACAAACACGTGGCATATTCTCCAAATGTAGTGTGTACCTCACATGGATCCAGAGCTGCTCAATTCATTGCTCTGCTAGATTTATATCAAGCTGACAGCTCAGGGGGAGTTTATTATCTGCTGCAGCTCAGGAAGCGCATCCATTCTCTTGCATCTCTCTCGCTGTTCAGGATGACACTGAGCATGTGTGACTATCTCAGTGAGCCAGACAAAGAAATAAGAGAAAAACAAACAGCAGGTGGCGCTAAATGTTTAATTGCAATTACAAAAGTATGGAATGGAATTCAAGGCGTAAGTTTTATGAAGAACATTGTTATGGATCTTATTAAGGGTGCATTCACATGACTGTATGTATTTTTCTGTCCGCAAAAACATGGATTACACATTGTAACAGTTAGTGATGAGCAAAGCGAGCTTTGGATCCTAGATCCAAAGTAGCATCACTCAAAACGTCAGATTTGCTGTACGGAGACGGATCTCCATTTCATTAAAATGTACGGTCTCCGAAGTTGCGCAAGATTTTGTTGATTAACTTCGGTATTTGATTTTTAAAGTGGAAAAACACTTTAAAACTTGGATCCAAACTTGGTTTCAGTTCCGAGGTACTAGTCGGAACTGAAGCCGAGTTTGGATGCCATACATTTTAATGCTGTATGGAGCTGGATCTCCGTAGAGCATTAATCTAAAGTTTTGAGTGAAGAAACTTCGGACCTAGGATCCAAAGCTCGCTTTGCTTATCACTAGTCACAATGCCTATTCTTGTTTGTAAGACGGACAAGAATAGGACATGTTCTATGTTTTTTGTGGCCTCTAGACGGACGAACGGATGTGGACAGCACAAGAAATGTGGATCGGATGTGGATCAAAAACAAAATCACGTGAATGGGGCCTTACATATATGGTTAGTATTTATAGAATGAGATCAGAGGAGGTAGTGTGAATGAATTCACTGAATCTAGAATTATTCTTGTCTGCTCAGCAGTTGCACAATAAAGAATTCACTGATAACTCGCATGAGCTTAAATCATTCAAAAAGGGTAATATGTAATACTTTATTGGTATGCATTAAAATTCCAAACCCAGAAAACAAAGGGGGTCATTTATTAAGACCGGCAGCCTCTACATAACTTCGGTGTATCCAGTGCCAGTCTAAATGTAAGCCAGCTTCCTTGCTGGCTTACATATAGACCATTTTCTCCACCTAAAACAGCCATAGAAAATGATCAATGGGATGGGCCCCTTCCCCGCCCACACCACAACCACCTTTTAGACCTGGCATGAGCAGGGAAAAGTCGCAGATTGCAGTGCAAATAACCTTTTAGCTGCAATCTGTGCCAGAAATATGCCTAACATAGGGATATTTCTGATCATAAATAACCCCACAAGGAATTTAAATCAATCAGAGTGAGTAGCAGACTTTGAATCACCCTGTAAATCTCTATTAGGGTGAATAGGACAAGAGATCAAAAGATTCCAGGTTCTAGCCTCCAAAGGGGGCTAATAGTTATTGAATAAAAAGTTAAAAAATAAAAAACATTAAAATATTAATACTATTAAGTTTAAATCATCACCTTTCCCTAGTTTACATATAAAAATATATTAACAATAAAAAATATGTCTGAACTATAAAAATATTTATGTCACCTTTCCCCCAAAAAAATTGAATAACAGTGATCCAAAAGTCGTACGTACCACCAAAAAATGGTACCAATAAAAACTACAGTTCGTCTCACAAAAAAAGCCCCATACTTCTGTGGATAGAAATATAAAACATATCTGGCTGTCAGAAAATGGCTATGCAAATTTTTTTTTAGATTTTTCAAAGGTTTCTATTTTTTAAAGTAGTACAAAAAAAAATATACAAGTTTGGTATCACTGTATTCTTATTGAGCCACAGAATAAGAATGTCATGTCATTTTTAGCACACAATGAACGCTGTGATGTCAAAACCCCCAAAAACCTTGGTGGAATAGTGTTTTTTTTTTTTTCAATTTAACCCCACAAATTTTTTTTTTACCATTTTCCAATAACACACATATGGTGTCCTTAAAAATACAACTTAGGCTACTTTCACACTTGCGTTAGGAGCGGATCCGTCTGGTGTCTGTACAGACGGATCCGCTCCTATAATGCAAACGCTTGCATCCATTCAGAATGGATCCGTCTGCATAACTGTTTTTTTCAGATCTGATTTTTCACTTCGTGGAAACTCAGATCCGACAGTATATTCTAACACAGAGGCGTTCCCATGGTGATGGGGACGCTTCAAGTTAGAATATATACTAAAAGAACTGTGTACATGACTGCCCCCTGCTCATTGGTGGCCAGTGTGGCTGCCCCCCCCCTCCCTCCCCCCCTGTTTTTAACTCATTGGTGGCCAGTGCGGCCGGCCCCCCCTCCCTCCCCCCCCCTAATTAAAATAACCGACCCCCCATCATTGGTGGCAGCGGAGAGTTCCAATCGGAGTCCCAGTTTAATCGCTTTGACTCCGATCGGTAACCATGTCAGACCCCCCCTCCCTCCCCTGTATTTAACTCATTGGTGGCCAGTGCGACCCCCCTCCCCCCCCTGTTTTTAACTTATTGGTGGCCAGTGCGGTAAACTAGTAAGTGAAAGGTCTGTGCTATAAGCAATGCGCCGCACAGACCTTTCACTTACCAGTAGGAGGAGCGCCCGGCAGGTCACAGACATCGCAGGTAAGTATAATGCTTCTAAAATTGCTAAGTAACCATGGCAGCCAGGAATGCAGTAGCGTCCTGGTTGCCATGGTTTCCCATCGGAGTCAAAGCAATTAAACTGGGACACCGATTGGAACTCTCCGCTGCCACCAATGATGGGGGGTCGGTCATTTTAATTTGGGGGGGGGGAGGGCCGGCCGAACTGGCCACCAATGAGTTAAAAACAGGGGGGGGAGGGAGGGGGGGCCGGCCGCACTGGCCACCAATGAGTTAAAAACAGGGGGGGAGGGGGGCCAGCCGCACTGGCCACCAATGAGTTAAAAACAGGGGGGGAGGGGGGGCCGGCTGCACTGGCCACCAATGAGTTAAATATAGGGGAGGGAGGGAGGGGGGGGGCGGCCGCACTGGCCACCAATGAGTTAAATACAGGGGAGGGAGGGGGGGTCTACCCCCTGCTGCCTGGCAGCACCTGCCAGGCAGCAGGGGGCAGTCATGTACACAGTTATTTTAGTAACTTGAAGCATGGTGATGGGGACGCTTCAAGTTAAAATATACCATCGGATTGGAGAAAACTCCGATCCGATGGTATATTAATAGGGACTCCTGACTTTACATTGAAAGTCAATGGGGGACGGATCCATTTGCAATTGCACCATATTGTGTCAATGTCAAACGGATCCGTCCCCATTGACTTGCATTGTAAGTCTGGACGGATCTGTTTGGTTCCGCACGGCCAGGCGGACACGAAAACGCTGCAAGCTGCGTTCGGGTGTCCGCCTGCTGAGCGGAACAGAGGCCAAACGGTGCCAAACTGATGCATTCTGAGCGGATCCGTTCGGGGCCGCTTGTGAGAGCCTTCAAACGGAACTCACAAGCGGAACCCCGAACGCAAGTGTGAAAGTAGCCTTATCCCGCAAAAAAATAAGCCCTCATATGGCTATATGAATGGAAAATGAATCAAAAATGGGCCCATTAATTAAGAGGTTATATTAATTTTCAGATCCATGTGCTCTTGACCTGGAAAATAATGTAAGATGCTAGAAATCATGCTGTGCATGGTCACAGTTGCTAGAAATAAGAAATCCACATTCTTTGCATATGGTATGTCACAATAAGATTAATTTGCAAACATTTCCATGTGCTATGTTGTTGCGTGCAGCTTTGTATGGTAATATCTATTTACAATGCTGGATCCAAAACAGGTAGTGGTTAAAAAAAATGCCCATGTGCTAGCAACAACACATACAATATGCTATACACAGGAAGAAAACATCCAATGAATCTGAAACTATATTTGCCTTGTTTTCTTTTCTCAAATTTTCATATATAGGCACTCATCTACAATTAATCTGCATTTTCCCACCACCAAGAAAAAGGAAGTATGACAAACTGGCCATACAAAATGCATATACATAACTGGAATAGGAATAGTCATTGCATAGGTCAATAGATGACATACTTTTAGAAGAAAGGAGTTGGTATCATTCACAAGCCAATCTTGACTCAGCATGTCTTTTATTGGTCATCATTTGTTAGTTTGTATCCATACCTCATTTCTGGTGACTGGCGTATTATCAAATCTATTCATCCTGATAGTTAATTTCCATGACAGGTTAAAAACCCATGATTCCAACCCAGCAATACTTATTATCAACAGCATTGCCCTCATTAATATCTTCTCTCAAGGAGCAGTTACTTTCAGTCAGGTCATCAAACTCATGTTTATGCAGTTCTACATACAAGTTTGGGTGGTGAATCCTTTGGTGGTCATCATGTCTTCACTGGCATTCTCAAGCCTTTGGTGTGCCACCTGCCTGTGCTTCTACTATTTCAAGATAATCAATTTCAGTCATTCCTTCTTTCACAAGCTCAAGGCAAAGATTTCTGAACTTGTACCATGGTTACTCATTTTCTCTGTTGCTGTATCTTGGTCAGTTGGAGTACCAGCCTACTGGGATCTATACATGGACGTTGAGCCTACAACAGCTCTTACAGCTCACAATGCAACTTTATTATTTTTTGCCACTCTTAAAAGCAGATGCAAATGTCTATTTCAGATGTATATGTTGTTTGCTGCTCTTGCTTTTTCTATAATATTTATCACTGCTGGATCCATCATCACCTCTTTGTGTAAACATATGATACGCATGAATAAAAACAATGAAGGTTCTGGAAATTCAAGAATTCATTCTCATTTAAAAGCGGCTAAAACAGTGACTTTTCTTCTTCTTCTACTGTATATGATATTTTTGGGATTTATGAGTTCATTATTTAGTGAAGTGGAGAATTCTGACAGCTTAATATTTTTCCTTTCATTTGTTGTGGTTTCCAGTTTTCCAACGTTTAATTCAATCATTTTGATAATGGGGATCCGGAAGTTATCAGACAGCATGAAGAAACTCTTAGGTATGAGATCAACTGCTGCTAATACTGAAGTTATTGAAACTAGTACCTACTAGAGGGTTTTAACTATGGTGACCCTCTACTAATTGACAATTTTTACTTCTTCTCTAATACCCTGAATAATCTTCACAGTGATTGTCTCTACCTTTCATTATTGAACTATAACAGATGTTATGATGTGTATAATCTTGTGATTTCTGTAACAAATAAATGGCCCTTTTTCTGTAGTGTTCTAATTTACATATCAATTATTTTATGAGTTAATTGGTCATTGGAAGGGCAGTGTATGTTTATATGTGCCCCTGCAAGATCCTAAAACTGGATGCATATGAAATATTATGAAATAAGTTATGACATAAGTAGAGTTGAGCGAACCCAAACTGTAAAGTTCGGGTTCGTACCGAACTTTAGGTTTTTCGGCACCCGGACCCGAATCCAAACATTTACGTAAAAGTTTGGGTTCGGTGTTCGGCGATTTTTATGGCGCTTTTTGAAAGGCTGCAAAGCAGCCAATCAACAAGCGTCATACTACTTGCCCCAAAAGGCCATCACAGCCATGCCTACTATTGGCATGGCTGTAATTGGCCAACTGCAGCATGTGACCCAGCCTCTATTTAAGCTGGAGTCACTTAGCGCCGCCAGTCACTCTGCTCGGATTAGTGTAGGGAGAGGCTGCAGCTGCTGTGAGGGAGAGATCAGGGAGCGATCTTATCAAGAACTGGTTTATGTACTCAGCGATCTACAGAAAAAGTGTTTTGTGGGTGCAGTGCACAATTTTTTTAAGCCTGCCCTGAGCCAACTCCTGCTGAAAACAAACTTTTTTTTCTTCATTTCATCAATATCAATACCTGATCGGCAGCCATTTTATGCAACGATAGTGCACCAGCATAGGCTATCTGCAAGTCCAGAAATACAGCTTTGGCATACTGGGGTGAAAAAACCCTCTAATATACTGTACATCTGGGATTAGACAAGCATAAGTGACTGTCACTTTTAGGACAGAAATACAGCTTTTTGGTTAGGGTGAAAAAAGCCTCTAATATACTGCACATCTGTGATTACACGTGCATAAGTCACTGTCACATTTAGGACAGAAATACAGCTTTTTGGTTACATACTGCACATCTGTAAATACACATGCATAAGTCACTGTCATATTTAGGACAGAAATACAGCTTTTTGGTTACTGGGGTGAAAAAAGCCTCTAATATACTGCACATCTGTGATTACACGTGCATAAGTCACTGTCACATTTAGGACAGAAATACAGCTTTTTGGTTAGGGTGAAAAAACCCTCTGATATACTGCAAATCTGTGATTACGCGTGCATAAGTCACTGTCACATTTAGGACAGAAATACAGCTTTTTGGTTACATACTGCACATCTGTAAATACACATGCATAAGTCACTGTCACATTTAGGACAGAAATACAGCTTTTTGGTTACTGGGGTGAAAAAAGCCTCTAATATACTGCACATCTGTGATTACACGTGCATAAGTCACTGTCACATTTAGGACAGAAATACAGCTTTTTGGTTAGGGTGAAAAAACCCTCTGATATACTGCAAATCTGTGATTACGCGTGCATAAGTCACTGTCACATTTAGGACAGAAATACAGCTTTTTGGTTAGGGTGAAAAAACCCTCTGATATACTGCACATCTGTGATTACACGTGCATAAGTGATTGTCACATTAAGGCCAGAAATCCTGCTTTGGCATACTGGGGTGAAAAAAACCTCTGATATACTGCACATCTCTGATTACACGTGCATAAGTGATTGTCACATTAAGGCCAGAAATACTGCTTTTTTCTTACAGGGGTGAAAAAACCCTCTAATATACTGCACATCTGTGATTACACGTGCATAAGTCACTGTCACATTTCGGACAGAAATACAGCTTTTTGGTTAGGGTGAAAAAACCCTCTGATATACTGCACATCTGTGATTACACGTACATAAGTGATTGTCACATTAAGGCCAGAAATCCTGCTTTTTCATACTAGGATGAAAAAACCCTATGATATACTGCACATCTCTGATTACACGTGCATAAGTGATTGTCACATTCAGGCCAGAAATACGCCTTTCTGTTACTGGGGTGAAAAAAGCCTCTAATATACTGCACATCTGGGATTACACGTGCATAAGTGAGTGTCACATTTAGGCCAGAAATATGCCTTTTTGGTTACTGGGGTGAAAAAAGACTCTGATATACTGCACATCTGGGATAAGACGTGCATAAGTGAGTGTCACATTTAGGCCACAAATACCGCTGTCATATAGAGTTAAAAAAATAAAAATTTAGTGCAATACCCTACATCGGGGTTTTTATTGGCGCTTAATTTTTTTTAACAGACTTAACCACTTTTTACTTTGCTTTGTAAATGCTAACTATAAGGCAAAAATCTAATAAGGGACGCGGTCATGGTCGTGGTGGTGATGTTGGTGGAGCCTCTGGTGCAGGAAAAGGACGTGGCCGTCCTGCCACAGCTACACGTCCTACTGAACCTACTACCTCAGGTCCCAGTAGCCGCCAGAATCTACAGCGATATTTGGTCGGGCCTAATGCCGTTCTAAGGATGGTAAGGCCTGAGCAAGTACAGGCGCTAGTCAATTGGGTGGCCGACAGTGGATCCAGCACGTTCACATTATCTCCCACCCAGTCTTCTGCAGAAAGCGCACAGGTGGCGCCTGAAACCCATGCCCATCAGTCTGTCACATCACACCCGTGCATATCGGGGAACCTGTCTGAGCCTCAAGTCATGCAGCAGTCTCTTATGCTGTTTGAAGACTCTGCTGGCAGGGTTTCCCAAGGGCATCCACCTAGCCCAGTGGTCGGCAAAGTGCGGCTCGCGAGCCACAAGCGGCTCTTTTGATCCTTGAATGCGGCTCTTTGGTTCTGGCTGGCGGGTGGGCGGCCGCACAGCCATATCGCGCTGCTCAAGCTGCTTGCAAAATGTCCGTCATGCGCCTCCTGCCCCGTCTGTCTGCTCCTTCCACTTTATGAATGAAGCAGGCAGGCGGGGCAGGAGGCGCATGACGGAGGGTGAGATGTCACGCTGCGCACAGCAGCAGAAGGGCGGGCAGCGGCGGACTTTCGGCAGAACATCGGCCATGTGAGGAGTGGTGAAGAGGCCGCCGCTCAGGAGGAGCGAAATGTCCTGCAGCAGAAAGGTAGGAGCTGCCCCCGGTGTGTACACAGCGCCGGGCACTGCACCGGCCCCGCCACAAGTGTCCCTGCCTCCTCCCTTCCCCCCACTAATACATTACTTTACTTACTGGAGGGCACTTATGGGGGATATCTGTGGAGGGTACTTATGGGGGATATCTGTGGAGGGCACTTATGGGGGATATCTGTGGAGGGCACTTATGGGGGATATCTGTGGAGGGCACTTATGGGGGATATCTGTGGAGGGCACTTATGGGGGATATCTGTGGAGGGCACTTATGGGGGATATCTGTGGAGGGCACTTATGGGGGATATCTGTGGAGGGCACTTATGGGGGATATCTGTGGAGGGCACTTATGGGGGATATCTGTGGAGGGCACTTATGGGGGATATCTGTGGAGGGCACTTATGGGGAATATCTGTGGAGGGAACTTATGGGGGATATCTGTGGAGGGCACATATATAGCATCTTATGCTATATTTGTGTCATCCACAGATATCCCCCATAAGTGCGTCATCCACAGATATCCCCCATAAGTGCGTCATCCACAGATATCCCCCATAAGTCCGTCATCCACAGATATCCCCACAAGTGCGTCATCCACATTACATCCACATCTGCAGACAAGTTAAAAAGTAAAAAATGATAAAGATAAAATGAAATAATAATCAAGATCCAAATAAAAGAAAGTACATATAAAAGTATTCAAAAACACACTGTGGGCTCATGCCAAAGAAAGTAAGGGCGCCGTGCCTGTGCTGCGGACCGCAAATAGCGACACAGACAGGGCCGGTGCAAGGATTTTTGCCACCCTAGGCAAGATAAAAATTGCCGCCCCCCCTTATCAGATGATCTGCCCATATCATGTTCCACCCCTTTCTCAGCTTTTAAATTAAAAGAACTGCTATGTTTCCCTTAGGGTTAATCCAGCTTCTTGTAGCCGTCTCTTTTTGCGGAACGGAATTGCGGACCCATACATTTCTATGGGGCCTTGTCACTCTCATTATTACCACCCTCTCCCTTGTCACTCTCATTATTCCCCCCCTCTCCCTTGTCACTCTCATTATTTCCCCCCTCTCCCTTGTCACTCTCATTATTCCCCCCTCTCCCTTGTCACTCTCATTATTCCCCCCCCTCTCCCTTGTCACTCTCATTATTCCCCCCCTCTCCCTTGTCACTCTCATTATTTCCACCCACCCCTCCCTTGTCACTCTCATTATTCCCCCCCTCTCCCTTGTCACTCTCATTATTCCCCCCCCTCTCCCTTGTCACTCTCATTATTCCCCCCCCTCTCCCTTGTCACTCTCATTATTTCCACCCCCCCCTTGTCACTCATTATTTCCACCCCCCCTCCCCCCTTGTCACTCATTATTTCCACCCCCCTCTCCCCTTGTCACTCATTATTTCCACCCCCCCTCCCCACTTGTCACTCATTATTTCCACCCCCACTCCCCCCTTGTCACTCATTATTTCCACCCCCCCTCCCCACCTGTCACTTATTATTTCCACCCCCTCCCCCCTTGTCACTCATTATTTCCCCCCCCCCCTTGTCACTCATTATTTCCACCCCCCCTCCCCCCTTGTCACTCATTATTTCCACCCCCCTCCCCCCTTGTCACTCATTATTTCCACCCCCCCTCCCCCCTTGTCACTCATTATTTCCAATTGTCACTCTCATTCCCCCCCACCTCTAGTGTAGCGTGGCCGAGCTCTGTTCAATCCGCGGTACAGGAGCATTTGTTTCCTGCACCCGGCCGGACTGACAGGAAGTGCACACTAAGTGAGCACTTCCTGTCAGTCCGGCCAGGTACAGGAAACAAAAGCTCCTGTACCGCGGATCGAACAGAGCTCGGCCACGCTACATTAACAACAGCACAGACCAGGCACAGGCAGGATTCTTTAGAGCGGCAAGCGCTCAGCCTCAGCCGCTCAGGTGGCGCTGCATGAGGGGCGCCGCCGGCCGGCCGAACTTATATAAGCAACTTTTTTTTTTTACCGCCCCCTGCTACATGGCGCCCTAGGCGGACACAGACCATGGGGCAGCTGCATGAGGATCGCAGACCCATTCACTTGAATGGGGTTCGCGATCCACATCCGACTGCCCGCACCGCAAAAAATTAGCGCATGCTGAAGTGAATGGGTCCATGATGCTGGCTGCACACGGCCGTGTGCAGCCCGCATCATGGACCCATTCACTTCAATGGGTCCAGGATCCGGGATATGAGTGCTACAGTGTGCTTCCGTGGTGCTTCTGGCTGTGCCTCCGCACCGCAAAAAAGTAGTGCATGCGCTACCTTTTTGCGGTGCGGAGGCACAGCCAGAAGCACCACGGAAGCACTCTGTAGCACTCATATCCCGGATGCTGGAACCATTGAAGTGAATGGGTCCTTGATGCGGGCTGCACACAATACATGCGTGTATTGCTGACCAGCCGTATGCAGCCTGCAATATGGCAACGGCGAGCCCTAATAGTCCTCACTGGTACTGTTGACGCAATATTTTAGGTTTTAAAAATGTGGCTCTCAAAAGAAATTTCAATCGTGGTTTTGGCGATATTTGGCTCAGTTGACAAAAAAGTTTGCCCACCACTAGCCCTTCCCCAGGGGTGGAAGACATAGAATGCACTGACGCACAACCACTTATGTTTCCTGATGAGGACATGGGAATACCACCTCAGCACGTCTGTGATGATGACGAAACACAGGTGCCAACTGCTGCGTCTTTCTGCAGACTGAAAAGGAGGCCAGGGAGGAAGACTGGGTGGAAGACGATGCAGGGGACGATGAGGTCCTAGACACCACATGGAATGAAGGTCGTGCCACTGACTTTCAGAGTTCGAAGGAAGAGGCAGTGGTGAGACCGAGCCAACAGCGTAGCAAAAGCGGGAGCAGGGTGCAAAAGCAGAGCAGCCGTCGCCAAAACAGTTCGCCTGCTACTGGCCACCGTCACCAGGGACCGAGCACACCAAAGGCAGCTTCAAGGAGTTCCCCGGCATGGCACTTCTTTACACAATGTGCTGACGACAAGACCCGAGTGGTTTGCACGCTGTGCCATCAGAGCCTGAAGCGAGGCATTAACTTTCTGAACCTTAGCACAACCTGCATGACCAGGCATCTACATGCGAGACACGGGCTGCAGTGGAGTAAGCACCTTCAAAACCAAGGCCCCTCCTGCTCCCTCTTCTGCTGCTGTGTCGGCCTCTTCCTCCGCCTCTGGAGAAACGGTGGCACCTGCCGTCCAGCAAACAGAGGATGTGCCACCAACAACACCACCTCCGTCACCAAGCATCTTCACCATGTCAGCGCCAGCACCTCAGAAGGCAGGGTTAGCATGGCCGACATGTGGAAAAGCTTTGTCACCTCGCCGCAACAACCGGCCCCAACTGCTGATATGGAGCGTGTTAGCAGGAGGCAGCATTTGAACAACATGGTTGAACAGTACCTGTGCACACGACTACACGTACTGACTGATGGTTCTGCCCCATTCAACTTCTGGCTCTCCAAATTGTCCACATGGCCAGAGCTTGCCCTGTATGCCTTGGAGGTGCTGGCCTGCACTGCAGCCAGTGTACTCTCTGAACGTGTATTTAGCACGGCAGGAGGCGTCATTACAGACAGACGCAGCCGCCTGTCCACAGCCAATGTGGACAAGCTCACGTTCATTAAAATGAACCAGGCTTGGATCCCACAAGACTTGTCAGTACCTTGTGCAGAATAGACATTTATACCACCATCAAACATACATTCTTGTACTCAAGTCAAGTGCAATGATTCTTTGCTTTCTTTTTTTTTTATTTGTCCCAATATTTTGGGGGCTACCTACCTAATAAAAAATAAAAAAAAACATTGTTGGCTACCTGTTCCTCCTCCATTGCTGCCTCCACCTACAACACCACATTCACCGCCTCCTCAACCTCCGACTCCATATCCACCTCCTTCTCTGAGTTGCAGGCTAATAATTTGTAATTTTTTGTTATTTTATTGTTGCCATGCTCTTAAGCACATTTTACTGCCCTTTACATCCCTCTAGCCTTTTCAATGACTATTTTAGAGCCATTTTAATAAAAATTTTAGTGCCCTAGTGGCAATTTTAGTGCCCTAAAGTGAAAAAATTCTTATTTTCAATTGTCGGGTGACATTTTACCATTTTTGGCGTATACAAACCCCTGCTGTGCCTGGGTGACAGGGGCCTAAATCTCTCAAAATCTTCTGTTGTATTGCTGGGTGACATGAACCCCCTTTTGCCGTGAATGAACCCCTGCTGTGCCTGGGTGACAGGGGCCTAAATCTCTCAAAATCCTCTGTTGTATTGCTGGGTGACATGAACCCCCTTTTGCCGTGAATGAACCCCTGCTGTGCCTGTGTGACAGGGGCCTAAATCTCTCCAAATCCTCTGTTGTATTGCTGGGTGACATGTACCCCCTTTTGCCGTGAATGAACCCCTGCTGTGCCTGGGTGACAGGGGCCTAAATCTCTCAAAATCCTCTGTTGTATTGCTGGGTGACATGTACCCCCTTTTGCCGTGAATGAACCCCTGCTCTGCATTGCTGACAGGGAACAAAATTTAGTGAAAACATCTGTTATTGATCGGAAGATGCGCGACTACAAGCGCACGCTGATGATAGCATTCCCACCTGACAGCGGGGGCACAGTGGAAGCACAAGGCGAAGGTAGAGGAGGAGGAAGAGGTCGCCAACGCAGCTGGGGCACCTCCAGCACCTGAGAAGGCAGGGTTAGCATGGCCCAAATGTGGAACAGCTTTGTCAGCCTTGGAGGTGCTGACCCGCCCTGCAGCCAGTGTATAGTGTGAACGTGTGTTTAGCACGGCAGAGAGCATTATCACAGGCCACAGCCAATGTGGACAAGCTTACGTTTATTAAAATGAACCAGGCATGGATCCCACAGGACTTGTTCGTACCTTGTGCAGAATAGACATTTATACCAGCCTCAACCATCCATTCTTGTACTCAAGTGTACTTATTCTTAGTTTTATTTTGTTAGATGTCCCAATATTTTGGGGGATACCCCAATTTAAAAATAAAAAAATAACACAAATCAGTGTTGGCTACCTATTCCTCCTTCACCGCCGCTTCCACCTACACTGCCCCATCAACCTACACCGCCACATCCACCCATCCACCGCCTCGTCAACCTCCTACTCCTAGATCCAGATTGTTATTTTAAATTTTTCTGTATTTTATGTTATTTTAAGTTATTTCCCTATCCACATTTGTTTGCAGAACAGTTGCCATGCTCTTAAGCACATTTTGATGCCTTTTGCAGCTCTCTAGCCCTTTCCAGGACTATTTTAGAGCCATTTTAGTGGCCAAAAGTTCGGGTCCCTATTGACTTCAATGGGGTTGAGATTTGGGGTCAAGTTTGGGTCAAGTTCGGGTCCCGAACTCAAACTTTTTTTTCAAGATTAGCCGAACCTGCCGAACCCGAACATCCAGGTGTCCGCTCAACTCTAGACATAAGTAATATGGATGGAGATGAGAAGATGGGTATGGTATATATTTCCATATTCCATTCCAGAGTTTAACACTACACGAGTACAGACCTTGGATAACATTTGTCAGAATGAGTGTTGAGTGCGACCATTTGAATAGCGAATTTTTATCGCGAATATCGCCACTTCAAAAATTCACGAATATTTAGAATATAGTGCGTTGTATCGAATATTCAGAAGTTTTTCCATCTGAACACATGCTTGTGGGCCAATGAGAAGGAAGCAATGTCAAGTTCACAACAATACTTAGTGCACCAATCAGTAATCTGTAGTCAGACCTGCTAAAATGTGAAATTGCACATAGTGCCAAAAATATTCTAATCACTGCCGATTAACGCAATCGCAAATATATTGGAGCACTTGACTCTATCTGCATATAAATCTATTGTAATGTTCTGCCGTGCCAACCATTTTCTCCAGTCTCAGGAGAAACTCATGAAACTTCTAGCAGCTTGAAAAATATAGCCAAAGTGACTCACTCCTGCATTTCGCATTACGAATTCGCATTATGCATTATGATTTTTACATTGCTGATTTTCCGAATTCAATAAAATAATCTTGAATTCGCGAATTTGCAAATATATAACGAATATTCTACAAAATATTAGTGAAATATTGCAAATTTAAATATAGCCCCTGCCGCTCATCACTAGTCAGAATATCATGAAAAACTATTCCCATAAGGAAAAATATACATTCTAAGAACAACAAAAAAATAAAAAATGAATAAAAAGAAACAGACATGACTGCAGATAGTTATGTGAAGAAAAAAAAGGTAGGCAGGGTAATATGTGCTATTAATCAAACCTCCCAATTATTTGAGTATTTTACATAAAGATGTTGTGTAAGAACAGAACCTTTTCATGTACACAGGTTGTTTCACTCAAAGTAAAAATTGATGTTATGTTGAGATGAGGATTTCCACTGTATGGTAATGACTGTTTAGTTGGGCAACCAGCCGCTTACATTCAGAAAAAAATGCAATCAATCACAATCAACATTAAAGCTAAAAAGGGTGACAAAAACCACTCATTTTCATGTAAGAATAACAGTTATTAGGAAGTTTGCTGACCATAAAGGTTGTAAACAATTATATTTCCAGAGTATCTGGTGTAAAGAGTGCACGTTCCTACAATTCCTCCAACAGAAAACTGAATGAAGAGGAAATAAATGATGCCGTCTGGTAGGAGTATCGAAGATACATTTTGATTATAACCTTCACAATCTCTATAGAGAAAAAAAACAACAAGGACTTCTTTCAATTATCCAATGACATTTTAACCAGAGATGAGCGAATTTTTTAATCGTGTTAAAAAACGGCTATTTCCTGGCTGCTGATAGCCTTTATAATCGTGTAGAACACTGTGCCTTGCAGTAACACGCATAGGATGGTACTGTTATGGGGTGGGGGGTCTGTGGATGGCACTGTTATGGGGTGGGGGGGTCTGTGGATGGCACTGTTATGGGGTGTGGATGGCACTGTTATGGGGTGGGGGGGTCTGTGGATGGCACTGTTATGGGGTGCGGGGTGTCTGTGGATGGCACTGTTATGGGGTGGGGGGGTCTGTGGATGGCACTGTTATGGGGTGGGGGTTGGGTCTGTGGATGGCACTGTTATGGGATGGGGGGGTCTGTGGATGGCACTGTTATGGGGTGGGGGGGTCTGTGGATGGCACTGTTATGGGGTGGGGGGGTCTGTGGATGGCACTGTTATGGGGTGGGGGGGTCTGTGGATGGCACTGTTATGGGGTGTGGATGGCACTGTATGTCGGATATATTGAATGTACTACAGACAGAGGGGGCAGCATGAATCATTCATTATTAATTAAATTACACACTTTATAACTGTACCGGAGCGGCAATGGGGGGTCTGTGGATTACACTGTTAAGGGGTGGGGGGGGGGAGGTCTGTGGATGGTACTGTTATGGGGTGGGGGGTCTGTGGATGGCACTGTTATGGGGTGGGGGGGTCTGTGGATGGCACTGTTATGGGGTGTGGATGGCACTGTTATGGGGTGGGGGGGTCTGTGGATGGCACTGTTATGGGGTGGGGGGGTCTGTGGATGGCACTGTTATGGGGTGGGGGGGTCTGTGGATGGCACTGTTATGGGGTGGGGGTGGGGTCTGTGGATGGCACTGTTATGGGATGGGGGGGTCTGTGGATGGCACTGTTATGGGGTGGGGGGGTCTGTGGAAGGCACTGTTATGGGGTGGGGGGGTCTGTGGATGGCACTGTTATGGGGTGGGGGGGTCTGTGGATGGCACTGTTATGGGGTGTGGATGGCACTGTTATGGGGTGGGGGGGTCTGTGGATGGCACTGTTATGGGGTGGGGGGGTCTCTGGATGGCACTGTTATGGGATGGGGGGTCTGTGGATGGCACTGTTATGGGGTGGGGGGGTCTGTGGATGGCACTGTTATGGGGTGGGGGGGCTGTGGATGGCACTGTTATAGGATGGGGGGTCTGTGGATGGCACTGTTATAGGATGGGGGATCTGTGGATGCCAGGGGGAGAGGTGAGAGGCACTATGATACTGGCACATTGGGGGGGGAGGCACTATGATACTGGCACATTATGAGGGGAGATGGCACTATGATACTGGCCCATTATGAGGGGAGATGGCACTATGATACTTGCACATTATGGGGGGAGATGGCACTATGATACTGGCACATTATGGGGGGAGATGGCGCTATAATACTGGCACATTGGGGGGGAGATGGCACTATGATACCGGCACATGGGGGGGAGGAGAGATGCACTCCGCACTTGATACTGGCACATGATTAGGGGGGCATCTATGGGGACACTTACTGGCACATTATTGGGTGGCACTGTGGGGCCACTTCTTATTGGCACATTATTGGGGGGCACTATGGGGGCATATACTGAGGCCACCAAGAAGGGGTATTTTATATGGGGGGCTCTGTGTGGTACTAGTATTATCAGGGGTATTATCTGTTTCTGCAGTATAGTATTGGGGAGCACAGCGGAACAGTATTGGGGGTGTTAGGATGATTTGTCCAGAAGATGGGAGGATGATGGAAAAGTAGTAAACTAAGATTTTTTTTTGTCAAACTGCAGAGACGAAAAATGGCCGAAAAATGGTGTCTGGTCTGAAGGTTTGAAAGGAGAAGATGAGGAAAGAGAACATCTACATCAAAGGAGACGTCACTGAATGTAAGAGGTATGGGGCTGTATTACCCTGTATGTTCTGTAGTGATAGGAGCAGGGGTCATAGCAGGGGTCATCGCCGTCATATAGGGTGCGACCGTGACTGGGAGGTGGAGGTTCAGACAAACTGACGCGGTCTGACTTTGTTTCTTACACCATGCGTTCACACAATTATGTACAGGATTCGTAGGATTCGAGATTCGAAAGATTCGATATATTCGAGAACCTTTTCGGATTCGGATTCGAAAAAAATTGGAATCGCCCACCTCTACTCCTAACTAATCTATAACTCCTCCCTCTCTAGAGAGGGGAATAGAATGGAAGAAAGATTCCACTCTATCTAATACAGCTCTGCCAGAAATTCTGCCATCTTGTGGTAAACCAGGTAATTACATGAACATAAACAGTTTCACAGGAATAAATATGCACATTATTTAGAGATGGTATGAAATACATTCTGATGACATAAATTAGTACATTGGAGACAGTAGTAAAGAGCAAAGAGTGGTAATGGCACTCTGGGCCATTATAAATGGACTACCTTCAATTTTCCCTGCAGCAATGGCGATATGAGAAAATTGCACTCATAGGTAAGTATTTATATAATATACAGCTGATCAGCTCACCTTGCTGTGCGCAAATTTTCATGTCTCTAGAAACAGCGCAACAGCACAAATGAGATGCATAAAAAGGGGCACAAGTATGGTACATGCATGTGTGAGCAGGAGAAATGCTGTCTATATGTTTTGGACAGCATTTGTTTTTATTCCTAACCTAACATTTCTGTCACGATCATATTGTTGTTTGACCGTGACACGGTTGCCGTGCAGACTGCTTGCCGGGGGCAACGTGTAGTTTTCGGTTTGTACTCGCACTTACCCTTTAAGGTGTGTCTCCCTGCTGTTTGGTGAGCGAGGGGTTCATCTTCTTCTAGCTGGTGGGGATTTAGGTGTGTCCTGGGTGTGGCCACTTTGTGGATATTACCAGTGGCTTCCTGGCTGGAGTCAGGGGTACTCCAGCCTTGTTTGGTGTTGGAGCTCTGCTCCTCTCCTGAGTGAATCTGCCCTGTCCTTGAGGGGCACCTTGTTGGACATAAATTGTCTCCCCTTGTATCCTCCATGTACCCTCACCTCTCTTGTTGTATGTCTGGTGTGGGTTTATGTTCTGGGTGTGGTGTATGTCTAGTGCGTTGTTACATGTCTGATTTGTTGATGTAGTGTCCAGCATGTCTGCTGGACATTTCCCCAGTCTGTTGTTTCCTCCGAACGGGGGCCCTATTGGTTTCCTGGAGGGGTGAACCAGAAGTCTTGGATGTGCAGTTGCTAGAGAGCTGGTTCCTGTGTGTCTGTACGTACTGCATCCTTATGGTGTTGGATTGAAGTGCGTTTGTATGGGTTCCAGTTTTCTACGGTGTGTTCTTCTTTGGTGCCTTTTAGCAGCTGTGGCAGGTAAGTGACTAGGTTTACTGTTGTTCTTGGTTCAGTTGTCTCTGGCCACTTGTTACTTACCTGTCATTCTACTTGGTGTCCTTTTCCTTTGTTGCTAGGCCCGTGGGAGACTACGGTTCATCCGTGTCGTGGATGAACCTGGTTGTCTCTTATTCCTGACCCCTATTCTAGGGATTGTTAGGGTCAGCAGGGCCCAGGTTCCAGTGTATAAATCCTCCCACCATTAGGGGGCGCTCATACAGTAAGGAGATCAGGGCTAGAATGAGGGTTGTATAGGAGGTTTTCATCTTCCCTATCCTTGCTTACTGGCCTGGTTACTTCCTTTATTCCCTTCATTATACAGTGGGGGGTTTTCCCCACTCTCCACCATGACAATTTCTCCTTGTCACACATGCTTCTGTTGCACCCTGTTTTATGCTAATTGAATACTGTGTAAGTGGTTGCTCTCTCAAACAGGGCGGCTGTGACAGATTTGTTTGCAGACAACAGGATTAAAGTCCAACTTGATGCTTTATTTTATGACACTCCGGCAATTTATAGGCAACTCCAATTATTATTCACTGGGTACGGTGTAGATCCAGCATCACAAAACATAAATCAAACAAAATAAACTCCTTCTCATCTGGGCTCTAAGTAATACAGATTAGCTCCTAGCTCACCTATTGAGTGCAGGTCACACACAGAGAATCCGGCGTCTCTAGCCAGCAAGGCAGCCAGCTTCCTAGACATCTTCCAGGCATAATTCCCCCTGACTGACAGCCTGGGGTGTGCTTTAATTTCCCACTAACGATCCCAGCTGGCTACACCTGAGGATCCCTCAGACTAGGGGAAAAATCTGCCCTGGAATGGGGTGGACTCGGGAGGTCCCACTACCAAACCTACCTTCCCAGTCCAAATCCAGCCCTTGAACATTTAACAAAACTGTCTCAGCAACCTACACCTTGCTAAAATCACTTTAGCTTTTCTGGATTTTACTTACCTCACCTAGTTGATATACACCCCTTCCAAGACTTTTTTATACACTTTACCACATACTGTACCCCCCCCCCCCCCTCTTCTCCAGACCAGAGGTCTGGGCACTTTCAGCCACCATACAGTGTATCCTGGACAATGCATCTGCGCTTCCCTGCAATTTCCCCAGCCTATGCTCAGCCTTGAAATTAACATTTTGCAGGAAGAGAAAGCACCTGGTTAATCTTGCATTTTTTCCTTATTTTGTTTCATCCAGGTTAAAGGAGCATGATCTGTCACCAACCGAAATTTTCTCCCCAGCAGGTAATATTTAAGTGACTCCAGAGCCTATTTAATGGCCAGACATTCTCGTTCCACTATAGCATAATTTTTCTCTGCCGGGGTCAACTTCCTGCTTAGGTACATCACTGGGTGCTCCTCCCCATTTATTACTTGTGACAGGACCGCTCTGAAGCCTGCATCAGACGCATCCGTCTGGACCAGAAACTCCTTTCCATAATCCAGGGAAATGAGTACTTGTTGTTGACAGAGGCTTTAGGCTCTGAAAAGCCTTTTCTGCCTCTGGGGTCCACTTCACCGACTTAGGGCCTTTCTTTAAGTCAGTCAATGGTGATGCAATTTTTACCGGGGGAATTGGTTGTGACACCTCCTTAGTCATGGTCTGTGTGGCCACCAAGGATTACCGATCTTTCCACGACTTGATCAGATTTACGTGGTAAATCTGGAAGGATTTTCTCCTTCCTGGTTGGTGCACCTTATAGTTCACCTCGCCCACTTTTTCCACAATCCCATAGGGACCCTGCCACTTTGTCAGAAACTTACTCTCTCCAGTGATAATTAAGATCAGGACTCTATCCCCGGAATTAAAGCCCCTTACCCTGGCAGATCTGTTGTAGATTTTGCTTTGAGCCTTCTGAGCTCTTTGCAGATGCTCTTTAACTATGGGGATCACGGTCGCTATCTGGCCTTGCATTTGAGCCACATGTTCGATGATGCTTTTATAGGGAGTGGCCTCGGTCTCCCAGGTTTCTCTGGCCACATCTAGTAAACCCTGTGGGTGACGACCAGATACTAACTCGAATGGCAAAAACCCTGTAGAAGCCTGGGGCACCTCTCTGATGGAAAACATAAGGTGGGGGAGGAGGCAGTCCCAGTCCCAACCATCCTTTTCTACCACTTTTGACATAAACGGTGTACCCTGGTCGGTGATAATTTCTTTGGGATCCCTGTGTGGGAGAACATGAAAAATAACTCCCGGGCAATATTTTTGGCCACCATGTTTCGTAGGGGCACTGCTTCTGGGTACCGAGTGGCATAGTCCAACACAACCAAGATATACTGTGTCCCCTAGCCGACTTTACAATGGGAGCCACTAAATCCATCGCAATTCTTTCAAAAGGTACCTCAGTGATGAGAAGAGGTACTAAAGGACTACAAAAATGTGGGGCCAGGGCAGTTATCTGGCAGGTGGGGCAATGACTCACAGTATAACTTTTCCTACTTATACACTCCATGCCAGTAAAACCTTTGTAGTACTCTCTCTTGTGTTTTGCTAGCACCCAAATGACCGCCATGTAAGTGACTATGTGCGAGATCTAGTACCATACGGTGATAAGGTTTTGGTACCAGAAGCTGCTCCAGAATTTCGTTGTTGCATTTAGTAACTCGATTCAGTAGGTTTCCATTCATGGCAAAATGCTGAAATTTCTGGTCAGCTTCTGGTTCCTGTGGTACACCATATATCACTGTAAAATTTTCTCAAGCACTCACGAGAGTGGGGTCTCTAAATTACTCCATACTAAAGTTACCTCGAGACACTTCTAAGTCCAACACATTTTGCCCCGATGGGGAAGCGTCCTTTTTCCCCGCTAACACCTGCAATGGAAAAGTGTCATCATCATCGTCGTCATATATAGGCACAGATTCTGCAGGGGTTTCTTCCCTGGCTGGAGATGAGTCTCTCTTATCCCATAATTTCCAAAACAATTGGAAGTCCCGGCCCAGAATCACATCATGCAGTCTTTTTACTACCCTGACTTTATAGGTTACAGTCCCAGCCGGAGTCACCAGCTTAACCCAAGCCACTACAACAGTCTCTCTTAATACAGCAATCTGCTCCACCAGTAAACGATTGGTTTCCTGTTGCTGGGCCTGGGCCAGTACCAGCTGCTTCAGGATTTCCTCCTTTGCAGTCGACGAACTTTGCAAAGCTGCAGCTTTCACCCAGGACATTAACGCATCAAGTGTCATGCCGTTGCCCCTAGCAACTTGCTGTTGTCCGCATCCTCCAGCAATTGTAAGGGGTTGCTCTCTCAACCAGGGCGGCGGTGACAGATTAGTTTGCAGACGACAAGATTAAAGTCCAACTTGATGCTTTATTTTATGACACTCCGGCAATTTATAGGCAACTCCAGTTATTATTCACTGGGTACGTTGTCGATCCAGCATCACAAAACATAAATCAAACAAAATAAACTATGAATGTAAGTGGCACTACTGTGTGGTTGACAAATCTGATCTAAAACTACAGGTCCTGTGATGTAACATTCCTGTGTTACTGAGATCACTGCACTTACCTAGCAGTGAGTTAAAGTAATTTTCAGATCCATGTGAGCTTCACTGTAAAAATAATAGAAGTTGCCATTATTAATGCCCTGTGTGGTCAAAATTGCTATAAAAGAGAAATCCATATTCTTTGCATACTGTATGGTTATGTCACAATGGGAACTGATTAATTTGCAAACATTTCCATGTGCCTTGTTATGTGCAGTATTGGGTGGTAATATCTATTTACAATGCTGTATCCAAAACAGGTTGTGGTTAAAGTAATTGCCATTTGCTAGCAACAACACATACAATATGCTCTACACAGGAACAAAACGCCCAAATGAATCTGTCAACTATGTTTGCTTTTTCTTTTGTCACTTTTTAAAAGATCAAAGCGACTTTTCATATAAGGGCAATCATGTATGATTAATCTGCATTTTCTCATTACCAAGATGAAGGAAGTATGATAAACTGACTATACAAAATGCATATGCATTATTGAAGTCGGAATACTCATTGCACAGGTCAATAGATGACATACTTCTACAAGGAAGGAGTCGGTATCATTCCCAAGCCAACTTGACTCAGCATGTCTTTTATTGGTCCTCATTTGGCAGTTGGTATTCATACCTCGTTTCTAGTGACTGGCGTATTAGCAAATTTATTCATCCTGATAGTTAATTTCCAAGACTGGTTAAAAACCCATGATTCCAACCCAGCAAGACTTATAATCAACAGCATTGCCCTCATCAATCTCTTCTTCCAAGGAGCAGTTGCATTTAATGAGGTCGCCATCTTCATGTTTGTGGAGTTCTACATGCAAGTCTGGGTGGTAAATCCTTTGGTCATCATCATGTCTTCATTGGCATTCTCAAGCCTTTGGTGCTCCACCTGTCTATGCTTCTACTACTTCATTAAGATAATCAATTTCAGCAGCTCCTTTTTTCACAAGCTCAAGGCAAAGATTCCTGCAGTTGTACCATGGTTACTCATTATTTCTGTTGCTGTATCTTGGTCAGTTGGGGTACCAGCCTACTGGGATCTATACATGGACATTAAGCCTATGCCTGCTCTTACAGCTCACAATGCAACATTATTATTTTCTGCCACTCTTAAAAGCAAATGCAAATGTCTATTTCAGATTTATATGTTGTTTGCTGCTCTTGCTTTTTCTATAATATTTATCACTGCTGGATCCATCATCACCTCTTTGTGTAAGCATATGATACGGATGAAGAAAAGCAATGAAGGTTCAGGAAATTCAAGAATTCATTCTCATTTATCAGCGGCTAAAACAGTGACTTCTCTCCTTCTACTGTATTTGATATTTTTTGGTTTTCTGAGTTCATTATTTAGTGAAGTGGAGAATGCTAGCAGCTTAATATTTTTCCTTTCATTTATTGTGGTCTCCAGTTTTCCAACATTTAATTCAATAATTTTGATAATGGGGAACCGGAAGTTATCAAACAGCATGAAGAAACTTTTATGTATGAGATTAACTGCTGCTAACACTGAAGTTACTATAACTACCTACTAACGGGTTTTATCTATGTTGACCCTCCACTACTAGGCAATTTTTACTTCTTCTCTATATCCTGATTAATCTACACAATGATTGTCACCACCTTTCATTATTGAACTATAAAAGATGTTATGATGTGTATAATCTTATTGTTTCTGTAGAAATAAATGGCCCTTTTTCTGTAGTGTTTTAATTTACTTATCAATTATTTTATGAGTTAATTGATCATCGAAAGGACAGTGTATGTTTATGTGTGCCCCTGCAAGATCCTAAAATTGTATGCATATGAAATATTGTGCAATATGGTATGACATAAGGAATATGGATGGAGATAAGAAGATGGGTATGGTAAGTATTTCCTCCACCTTTCATTATTGAACTACATGTATAACAGATGTTATTCTCAAAGAATGATCAGGTTACACTAAAGCATCACAGTACAAATGCTATGAAATAAGTAACATGGATGGAGATAAGAAGCTGAGTATATATTTCCATATTCCATTCCATAGATTAATAGTACATGAATATAGTTCTTGGATAACATTTGTCAGAATATCACAAAAACTATTTTCATAAGGAAGAGAATACATGCTATGAAAAACAACCAACAAATTAAAGCTAAAATGAAACAAAGACATGACTGCAGATAGTTATCATGTGAAGAAAAAAAGGCTGAGTAATACTGTATGTGCTGTTAATCAAAACCTCCCTCTTTTTAGACTTTTTCATAAGAATTTTATGTAAGAAAAAATATTTTCATGTACACATGTTGTGTTAACCAAAGTAATAACTTAATTTATGTGAGGTTGAGATGAGAATTTCCAGTACCTGATAATGATCAGTTTGGTTGACATCAGAAGGTGGACAACCAGCAGTCTACATTCAGAAACAATGGAAACAAGTCCATAGCAATCAACAGTAAAGTTAAAAAGGGCAACAAAAACATAGAGTATCTGGGGATGTCTCTGGTTTGGGAATATTGATGATCAAGGCTGTCAATATTTTTTAGGCTAGTTTCACACTGGTGTTCATGCAGCGATAATTGTCCAGCCGATTCTCTGCCGAGTTGTGGCCGGATCTCCACTGGTCCCCATTATAGTTAATGGGGTCTGACAGCATCCATGTAGCTTCCAGCAATGCCGGATACAGAGAGTCAGACAATACTGATGAGATACTGATGAACGCTAGTGTGAAACTAGCCATAGGAGAATTTATCAGTTTTGGCTGCTAAATGCAGATTGGGAATAAATAGATGGGATGGGCAGCAAGGTGGCTCAGTGGTTTGCATTGAAGCCTTGCAGCGCTAAAGACCAAGGCTCAAATCGACCAAGAACAACATCTGTATCAAGTTTGTATGTTCTCCCCGTGTTTAAGTGGGTTTACTCCAGGTACTCAGGTTTCCTCCCACACATCAAAGGCATACAGACGGGGAACTTAGATTGTGAGCTCCATTGGGGGACCGCAAGCAATGATAATGGCTGTAAAGTGTTGTGGAATATGTCCGCTTTATATAATTGAAGTAAATAAATGGGATAACTTTCTATACTAATATTTGGTAAAGCAATCTGCTCCAGGTGCCTTGTACCCTGAAATAATGATGGACGAACATTGGCCGGGACGGTTCGCGGACCACAAGTTCGCGGCAGGCCCTATTTACTTTAATGGCAGGCGAACCTGAAAAACCTTCAGCTTCTATTTTCAGCCGCCAAATACTTACAAGAAGAGCACAAATCGTCCCACAACATTGACAGTGACATACCAGAGGGGGATCAATGGCGAAAATTCCCACAAAAAATATGTATTTTAATCAGGGGCCATTTTTATGCGTCTTAAATTGAAACTCTCAAAAATGTGCCCTGCTGGAGCCTAGAAATGTTTTATTTTAGGCCACGGGAGTACAGGCCCCAAACATTAGGCATTCACCGGACAGAAAACATCAAGTGATTATGTGGCTGGAGGCATATTAGACAGTCATTAGATATCAATTTTACTGCAGGCCAGTGGAGTACAGGCCCCAAAAATTATTCATTCAATGTACAGAAAAGAACAAGCTTTGTCTTCTTCTCATTGTCTGTCGCTAGTAGAGGCCTAAGCATGGCAGGCAGGTTCCCCCAGAAGTATCTTGCTGGATGAGCAGCCAATACCGCACTTGCATCAATCTTGACAGGATTTGGCTCCAGGTGTAGAGAAATAGTTTTTTTGGAATGCTTTCTCCATTGCAACACCCTCCACGTCGTTGAATAAACTGAAGACTGTCAGATTCTCTCCTAAGAAAAAAATTTAATGTTATTATTAAATTTATTAAATTTATTTTATTATGAAATTTATTCTATATATATTATAAAATTCAGTGTCTCCATGATCAATCTTCAGCTTGGGGGTCCCACACGGGTTCTACACACTTCCAAAATAAAGTGGGGCGAATAGATGACGGATGATCAGGACGCTCCTTGATCTTCCCAAGAGCTGCTTTTGGGAGCCACGGTTCATTTCTGAGACGTCTGTGTGGGAATCCGAAGACCATCTCCATCTCCGTGCACCACAGGATGTCCTCCTCCTCCTGTGTTAGGAAAAATTTAATTTTTATTATAAAATTTATTAAACATTTTATTATTAATATTATTAAATATAATAAGGATGCCCTCCTTTCCATTCTATGATGACTGGGAACCCCTGACGAAGAGACTGGGCCTTGGTTGGTTTAAATTGTGATTAAATTCGCAACTTTCCGGGCTCCAAGCAATCTTGAAGCTTTGTCTTCTTCTCATTGTCTGTCGCTAGTAGAGGCCTAAGCATGCCAGGCAGGTTCCCCCAGAAGTATCTTGCTGGATGAGCAGCCAATACCGCACTTGCATCAATCTTGACAGGATTTGGCTCCAGGTGGAGAGTAATTTTTTTTTGGGAATGCTTTCTCTATCACAACACCACGTCGTTGAATAAACAGAAGACTGGCCGATTCTCTCCTGTCTTACGCAACATTTAATTTTTATTATTAAATTTATTAAATATTTTAACATTGATTTTATTAAACCAAAACTTGATTAAAATTATAAGAAAGTATACTTAAATTTTCCAAAACTGGCCTAGTAACTCAAGTATGAACTCTGCCTTATTGGTTGATGTTAGTGTCAAGAAGAAGTGCACTTCTTTTACACCCTTGTCAGCTGATTCCACATAGATGTCTACATAACCTGTTCTATTACACGCTTATAAAAGTAGAGCCCCCTGAGTGGAGAGGATGTCAGCAGTAAGTTTGTGTTGACGTCACTGATTAATTTGCCCAGGGCTTTTTTTCTCAGAGAAAAGGTGGTGGAACTCACCCCCCCTCCCCTGGCCACGCCCCTACCCAACCCTAGGACCTCCCCCCTACCCGCCCCTAAGACCGCCCCCTACCCACCCCTAGGAGCGCCCCCTAAAACCGCCCTTTTAGAGAACAGGGATGCAAGTAAAATTTGGGGGGGGGGCTATAAAAGTCCAGCCCAGCAAAGAAACCCCCCAGATGGGGATGGCACTGTTAATGGGGGATCTGGGGATGGCACTGTTAATGGGGGCTCTGGGGATGGCACTGTTAATGGGGGATCTGGGGATGGCACTGTTATGGGGTGGAGGATCTGGGGATGGCATCCACAGATCCCCCATCCTATAACAGTGCCATCCACAGACCCCCCCCATCCTATAACAGTGCCATCCACAGACCCCCCCACCCCATAACAGTGCCATCCACAGACCCCCCCACCCCATAACAGTGCCATCCACAGACCCCCCCCCACCCCATAACAGTGCCATCCACAGACCCCCCCCACCCCATAACAGTGCCATCCACAAACCCCCCCCCACCCCATAACAGTGCCATCCACAGACCCCCCTCCACCCCATAACAGTGCCATCCACAGACCCCCCCATCCTATAACAGTGCCATCCACAGACCCCCCCACCCCATAACAGTGCCATCCACAGACCCCCCTCCACCCCATAACAGTGCCATCCACAGACCCCCCCATCCCATAACAGTGCCATCCACAGACCCCCCCCACCCCATAACAGTGCCATCCACATACCCCCCACCCCATAACAGTGCCATCCACAGACCCCCCCACCCCATAACAGTGCCATCCACATACCCCCTTCCACCCCATAACAGTGTCATCCACAGACCCCCCCACCCCATAACAGTGTCATCCACAGACCCCTCCCCCACCCCATAACAGTGCCATCCACAGACCCCCCACCCCATAACAGTGTCATCCACAGACCCCCACCCCATAACAGTGTCATCCACAGACCCCCCCCATTGCCGCTCCAGTACAGTTATAAAATGTGTAATTATGTTGGCTTGCAAAGCCAACATACTGTTATTCGATAGTCAAAAAGCGTTTCAGCTTATTATTATTCTTAGCCGCGTTTTCTATACGCTACTCCTCCTACAGTTTTGGGGCTACATACCCCAAACTTTCTACACTTCTTCGACCTATAGCGACTCAAGTTGCTTGTGCTTTTATAAGCGATCCCACCCCCGGGGCCCCCGTGGCGGGCCCCGGAAGCCCCCTTTTTTCCCATAGACTTTGACAGGGTACATTTTCAAATCGCTCCCACTCGCCAGGCTTTGACGCTAAAGTCACCAAACTTGGATCACTTAGTCATGGGGTCAACCCGAAAATTTTGGGCACATTTCGGGGACCCCAAAAAGTGGGCGGGGCCACACAGAACCAATCAAAATCTCCCCATTGACTGTAATGACCTTCAAATTGCTACTCCTCCCACATTTTTAGGAGTACAAATTCCAAACTTTGCAGACTTGGTTGGCACCCACCCTAGTACCTTGCTTGTGCTTTGTTAACCGATCCCACCCTCCAGGCCCCTGGGACGGGCCCCCAAAATCCAAGTTTTTCCTATTGACTTTGACAGGGAAAATTTTCAAATCGCTCCCGGTCGCACAGATTTTAAACTAAAGTCACCAAACTTGGGTCACTTAGTCATGGGGTCAACGCGCAATTTGTTAGAACATTTCGGAGACCCTAAAATGTGGGCGGGGCCACACAGAACCAATCAAATTCTCCCCATTGACTATAATGAGACATTCAAATTGCTACTCCTCCCACATTTTTAGGAGTACAAATTCCAAACTTTGCACTCTTGGTCGGCACATAACCGAGTATCTTACTTGTGCTTTGTTAACCGATCCCACCCTCCGGGCCCCTGGGGCGGGCCCCCGAAAACCTCTTTTTTTCCCATAGAGTTTTATTGGAAAAATGCAAACGTTTGTCACTCATACAGCTTCGGAGTGAAACTCACCAAACTTGGGTCACTTAGTCATGGGGACATTAAAAAGTGGGCGGAGTCTACAACAACCAATCAGATTTTCCCTATTGACTTCAATGAGAAACCTTTAAAAAGCTGTCATTCTCACAGTATTTAAGCCACAGCACCCAAACTCGGCAGGGTGGGTCAGTGTGTGACAAAGGTTAAAATTTAAAAAAGTGGGCGGAGTCTACAACGGCCTATCAAATTTTAGTCAGCTGTTTTAATAGGAAAATTTAAAACTGCCGCTGCTCTTAGACTTTTATTGGCACAGTCTTCAAACTTGGCACAGTTGGTCACTGGAGGACTGGGATTCAAATTCAAAAAAGTGGGTGGAGCCACCAACAGCCAATCAGATTTCAAGCCAACATCCTGTGGTTTCTTCAGAAACGACACCTTCTAGTTAAATGAATAATGATTCATGCTGCCCCCTCAGTAGTATAACTTTCAATATATTGTACTCACAGGGCTACTGTTATCGTAATGCAGGGCGGCCGGGCAGACGAGCGGCAGCGTCACTGACTGACGTCACGTGCCTGCGCCGCCTACTTTATGAATGAAGCAGGCGGCGCAGGCATGTGACGTCAGTCAGTGACGCTGCCGCTCGTCTGCCCGGCCGGCCTGCATTACGATAACAGTAGCCCTGTGAGTACAATATATTGAAAGTTATACTACTGAGGGGGCAGCATGAATCATTATTCATTTAATTACACATTTTATAAGTCTCTACTGGAGCTGCGGGGCCGGAGCACAGTGAACGTACCGGCCCCCAGCTCCTAATCTCCCAGTGCCTCCCCGCTGATACATCGCCGGCTGCGATGTCAAAAGGTGGCGGAACGCCGTTCCGGTGCGTTCCGCCAGAAAAAAAGCCCTGAATTTGCCCTTCCTCTGATCCGTCATAACAATAATCCACAAAAAAACGGATCCTGTCTTTGGAGCATACGCCTTCACCCGGTCAGCATTTGCTCAGTATTGCTAATGCCAATAAAAACAGGAGTGGATCTAAAACAGAGACGACACGTGAATGGAATATTTTCATGTCTTCTGTGTTTTGTCTACCAAATTATAAGCCAATTCTGATGGGACCATACAGGCCTTACAGCTGCTACACAGACAGGATCTGTTGTGCGTCTCATTTTTCCTTCCTTCTGACAGATCAGAAGAAAGTTTAAATAAATGATGATGTCAGCCAGGCCGAAAGCCAAAAGAGTGGCCCAGTCATGAAGTGGGGTGGGTGTGAACAGCATGAGAAGTCCACAGAGTGTCCCTATGACAGAGTGGTGAGGTGGAAGCAGCATGAGGAGACCACACAGTGGCCCAATGACAAAGTCTGGAGGTTGCGGCAGCATCAGGAGGCCACAGAGTGGCACAATCACAGAGTATGTAGTTGGCAGCAGTATGTGGAGGCCAGCGAGTGGCCAGGTTACATAGTGTGGAGATGGCAGCATCAGGAGGGTAGAGGGGCAAGGTGACATAGTGTGGACATGGCAGCAGCCGCAACAGCATGATACAACAGAGTGGCACTGTAACATAGTGTGGACATAGCAGCACCAGGAGGCCACAGAGTGGCAAGGTGACATAGTGTGGACATGGCAGCATCAGTAGGCCACAAAGTAGCAAGGTGACATAGTGTGGAGGTGGGTGGCAATTCTAGTACTCACTGAAGATGGTGGGTAAAAGAAGGAGCACTTGGCATCAGATGTTTGGCATCATGCGGGTAACAGCATCAGAATAGTAGCTGGGGCAGGTAGCCAGAAGAAAACGGTCTCTTTTGTCAAAATGTTGGTGTGGCACCATGGATGATCTAGTCTGATGCATCAGGCATTGGTCTGTTAAAATCCTGGCTGATCCACGCCGGATTCATCTTAATGCAGTATCCAACTATGTGCTATATGTGGGCACTTTATACTCTTGCTAATAATGCAATTTGTTACCACAAAGCGTGAGGAAATTTGCATTCGTTCAGAATCTAATTTTTCCTTAAATTAGGAACGAATTTGACTTCGTCAGCTTTGATTCGCTCATCTCTAATCACAACAGTTGCAATTAGCAAAACAGCAGACAAATGCTGCACTACCTAAATGCACTATATAGAAAGTATATTATTGGTATATAACACCCTTCTTCAATCAGTTTTTTTGGGGGGCAACTGGTAAATCACACCAGTAGAAATTATTTGTTCCAATAGTGTTTGTCACTCTGTGTAGATGCGGTAATGCAGCAAAACCGCAGACAAATGCTGCACTACCTAAATGCACTATATAGAAAGTATATTATTGGTATATAACACCCCTGCCTCAATCAGTTTTTTGTGGGGCAACTGGTATATCACACCAGTAGAAATTATTTGTTCCAATAGCGTTTGGCACTCTGTGTGGCTGCAGTATTGCAGCAGAACTGCACACAACTGCTGCACAATACAATTGCACTATAATATACTTTCTATGTTAGATAGTATATTATAAGTATATTACACCCCTCTGTATGTCACACCTATCGATAGCACACCTATACCAGTCCTTAAAAGGACTTTTGTGGCCCTATTAGCTAGCATTTTGTGTCCCTAACAGTCTGTCCCTGCTCTACACAGCAACCTCTCCCTACACTGGCAAAAGACTGAATGCAAAATGGCGCCCAGATCAGGTTTAATTATTAGGTAGGGGGTATGTCCATGTGCTGAAATGTCTCAATTGGCTGTTCTGTACCACCTGATGAATGTGTCATGGGTCAAAGTTCTTCACAATGTTAAAAAATATTAAAATACAAGTAGAAGTATCTGGGAAATAGCTCACCTTCTCACGATCAAGGAGAGGTGCTCAGATCTACAGTATATTGATTCACCCTTCAAAAATGTATATAATATCCAGTACTAGAAGACTGGCACACTCAACATATGGAACTTAATTGATGGGTTCAAATCACACAATTTATTAACATACAGATAAAATAACATTTGAATATTCAAGTATTTTATACAAATTTTTTATCCTTTTATCATTATTATTTTATCTGTATGTTAATAAATAGTGTGATTTGAACCCATCCATTAAGTTCCATATGTTGAGTGTGCCAGTCTTCTAGTACTGGATGTAAAAGAATATGGCGGGCGCGAATATCGTCATATGTTCGCCCGTTCGGCGAACAGTGATTGAGCAAAGTTTGCCGCTAAATGACCGCCGGGCAAACCGCAAGGCCATCTCTATCCTGAAATAGAGTTAATAGCTTTTAGTATCTCAGTAGATGAGATAGGATTGCTTACTGGGTGTAGTTGAGCATTGCCTAATTTAGGTAGGTTTGGTCTAAAATAGATAATTTTGGAACATTTCTTGTGGAGACCAGGGCCGTCTCTAACAAGGGGCAAAAGGGGCAGCTTCCCCGGGCCCAGTTGCTCCTGGGGGGGCCAAGGCAGCTGCCTCTTGAGCCCTGCTAGCCACTGTCCCGGGTGTCAGGCTGTCAGCTACACAGGGGGGTGTTGACATGCCATGCCTGCCTGCCGGCACTCCAGGCAGCAAACTGTGAGAGCTGTGATTCTCTTAGGAGAAAGGACCTTAGATGACATCATCATCATGTGACCAGTAACCTAGCAATATTACTGGTCACATGGCTATGAGGTCATCAAAGGTCCTTTCTTTCTACCAGGAGTGTTGCTGCAGGAGAAGTTTGCCTTAACTGTGGAGCATGTTTTGTGAAGATTACATCAGGAAAAGGTGACAGGGTCTGTTATGCTAATATACTGTGAGCTACTGTATACTGTGGTGTGCTGTATATTGTGGAGGGCTATACTGCTCTACTGTATACTGTGGGGTGCTGTATATTGTGGAGTGCTATACTGCTCTACTGTATAGTGTGGGGGGCTGTATACTGTGGGGTGCTATACTGCTCTACTGTATACTGTGGGGTGCTGTATATTGTGGGGTGCTGTATACTGTGGGGTACTGTATAATGTGGGGTACTGTATACTGTATAGTGTGGGGTGCTGTACACTATAAGGTGCTATACTGCATTCTGTGGGTTGCTGTATACTATAGGGTGCTATACTGCATACTGTAGGGTGCTTTATACTATAGGGTGCTATACTGCATGCTGTGGGTTTCTGTATACTATAGGGTGCTATACTGCACACTGTGGGGTGCTGTATACTGTAGGGTGCTATACTGCATACTGTGGGGTGCTGTAATACTATAGGGTGCTATACTGCATACTGTGGGTGCTGTATACTATAGGGTGCTATACTGCATACTGTGGGGTGCTGTATACTATAGGGTGCTATATTGCATACTGTGAGGTGCTGTATACTATAGGGTGCTGTACTGCATACTGTGGGGTGCTGGGGTGCACTGTAACGCTAGGGTGAGCCGAGCCCCGGTCTCCTTCCAGCAGAGCGGTGCTCACTTCCAGCCTGAGCCCAGCTGCCCAGAGCACTGATCCTGAGCCGCTGGAGTACTCAGAACTGGAAGTATTTACAGTCATTCACTGTACTCTACCAGGTGTGTGGATTTTTTTTGTGTGTGTGTTGTGGTGGAGGGCGTGATTGCATGCTAGGGTGTGGGAAGGCGGGATCCAGGGGGCCCAAGTAAATTTTTGCCCAGGGTCCAATCAATATTAAAGACGGCCCTGGGCTCAAGTGGCACGATGATGTCATTGCGCCGCCTGCACTGGCCTCTGATAAGCTACAGGCACTAGGCCTGTAGCCTATCAGAGGAACGGGCAAGGGAGACGCCTCTCCCCTGCTCCTCCGCACCATTTATCTGTATCGCTGTCCTGAGGACGGCGATACAGATGAATATGGAGATGAGCGCTTACACAATGGAAGCGCTCATCTCCACCCCTGCTGCCTCCGGACAGCTCTGCGGGCCGGATAAAAAGATCTGCCGGGCCGTATACGTAATTTGCCCATCACTGCTCTAGAGGTTGGTATAGAAAGGACCAGCACTCGCTTAAGTTATAATTTCAAATGGATTTAATGGTCACATACAAATGATAAGTGACGCGTTTCGGCTACTGAGAGCCTTTGTCAAACTTAGTGTATACAAGTTACAAACAATTTAAATAGCCCGCGGTAGAGCCGGAAATGACATCAGGTTACCATGACAACATTGTAAGCAAAGGACACAACAATGCAGAAATGGTGATTGAACAAGTGGATGAGCAGATAACTCTAATTGCTTGATAGGGCACCATGCTAAGCAGTGCTACATACTGTTGATCATATTATTCTAGAGGTATAATATTACATACTGGATGCTAGATACTATAGCAAACGAATTCAGAAGAAAAAAGAACATAATTAATTCTCAGTGCACCATGCTTTACACTGCCACATTTTGCTAAACCTTGTATAATGATGCAAAATACTGAATGCAGCGGTGCTGCTATTATGCGTGGTAAACTTACGCCCTGATCAAGCACTAAATGACATGGATTGGAGTCAAGTTCTCTGTGGAAGAAAGAAAGAAGGAACATGTTGAGAGGGTCACTGCACACTGTGGTTTATAAAAAAACTATTTAAATCATAATCACGATTTAAACCCTTTGGTTCTAGGGTTTGGAGGCGATGAATCCAGAAAGCTTCTCTTTTTTTGAGCATTTTACACCTGTCTCCTCCTCTCCTGGGCAGTGATACGTGCTCTATAATCTGGAAGCGTAGCTGGGAAATGGCATGTCGGTGTTCCTCAAAATGATATGGGATAGGAAGTAGTAAATTTTTCTTTCTAATAGTAGATTTATGTTTACAGAAACGGTCTTTCATCCTCATGGAGGTCTCACCGACATACACAAGACCGCAGGGACACTTCAAGAGATAGACAACAAAATTACTATTACAGGTAAAGAAGCCATTTATTTTAAATTTTTCCCCTGTGTATGGGTGGGTGAAGTGTTCTCCTGCTCTAGAGGTTGATGATGAGGATGAGATACAGTTGTCAAGTGAGGTTGTTGTTAGGTCAAGAAGTCAGGAGGATGACCAGAGTGAGGAAGTGGAAGAGGAGGTAGTGGACGATGAAATCAAGGGGGAAAGCCGAGCGAGGACAGCAGTACAGAGGGGGAGGGATCCGCAGCACCGCAACAGTCTGGAAGAGGCAGCGGGGTGGCAAAAGGGAGAAGGTGGGCCACACTAAACATGCCCGCAACTGTTCCCCGGAGCAACCCCTTGCGGCAACCTCCCTTTCCAAGGCCTAGGTGTTCCGCAGTCTGGCGCTTTTTTGAGGAAATTGTGGACCATAAAAGAATTGTCATTTGCAAAATGTGCAGTACCAAAATGAGCAGGGGCGTGAACACTAGCAACCTCACCACCACCAGCATGATCCGCCACGTGGCATCAAAGCACCCTAATAGGTGGGCCGAACGCCTGGGTCCACAATCAGTGTCTGCGGGTCACACCACTGCCTCCTCTTCCCCGTGTTACGTGCTGGCCAATCCCCTGTCCAAGACGCAGGCCCAGATGCCTCCCACCCTGCACCTGGACCTTCGCAAGCACCATCATCTAGCACATCAGCTAGCACATCCACTTCTGTGGCTCAGCGCAGCATACAGATGTCCATACCCCAGGCCTTTGAACAAAAGCGCAAATACCCAGCCACCCACCCACAGGCCATAGCACTAAATGCGCACCTTTCCAAATTGCTAGCCCTGGAAATGTTGCCATATAGGCTTGTAGACACTGAGACCTTCCGCAGCCTGGTGGCGGCTGCGGTCTCTCGTTACTCAGTCCCCAGCCGCCACTATTTTTCCCGATGTGCCGTCCCCGCCTTACACCAGCATGTGTCCCTTAACATTACCCGTGCCCTGACCAACGCAGTTATTGGAAAGGTCCACTTAACTACTGATACATGGACAAGTGCTTTTGGCCAGCGACGCTACATTTCCCTGACGGCACACTGGGTGAACGTTGTGGAGGCCAGGAGCGAGTCGTACACAGGTGTTACCGACACAGGGATGGCACAGGTGCTACCAACACCAAGGATTGCGGACCCTACTTCCATCAGAATTTCCGCCACCACCTACATTAGTGGATACAACCCCCCTTCTCCTCCTCCACCTTCTCCTCCACTACCACCTCTGAATTTTCATCTTGTAGCACCAGTCAGCAGTCAGTAGCTGGAAGCAGTTTAGCACTGCAGTAGGGAAGCAGCAACAGGCTGTGCTGAAACTAATTTGCTTAGGTGACAAACAGCACACCACAGCAGACCTATGGAAGGGTATAAGGGACCAGACTGAGCTGTGGCTCTCGCCACTAAACTTAGAACCAGGTATAGTTGCGTATGATAATGGCCGTAACTTGGTGGCGGCTTTGGAGCTCGGCAAGCTCACACACATACCATGCTTAGCCCACGTGTTCAACTTAGTGGTTCAAAGGTTTCTCAAAACCTACCCCAATTTGCCTGAGCTACTGGTGAAGATGCACAGCGTGTCTGCCCATTTCCGAAAGTCATCTACAGCCGGTCTGGCAACGCTGCAGCAGCGCATGCAATTGCCAGCCCACCGACTATTGTGCGACATGAGCACGTGCTGGAACAGCAGAGGGCAGTAGTGGAATACCAGCTGCAACATGGTCGTCGCCTTTCCAGTCATCTTCTGCTCTTCACAAGCGACGGATGGGCATGGATGTCTGACCTCTGTGAGGTTTTATGCAACTTTGAGGAATCAACACAGATCGTGAGCGGCAAAGCCGCTATTATCAGCGTAACCATCAAACTTCTGTGTCTACTGAAACACTCTCTGCTCACAATGAAGGAGGACGCTTTGCATGTGGAAGCGCGAATTGGATGACGAGGAGGAGGAGCAGGAGACGGTTGCCTCCACTACAGAGGGTAGTACCCATAGCAGGTTTATTCCATCTATTCAGCGTGGATGGGTCGAAGAGGAGGAAGAGGATGAGGAGATTGAGAGTCATCCTCCTGATGAGGACAGCTAAGCCTTGTCTGTTGGGACTCTGGCACACATGGCTGACTTTATGTTATGCTGCCACTGATTACTGGTTGTTCACCCTTCTCGACCCCCGCTACAAAGAGAACTTCTCATCTCTCATTCCTGTGGTGGAGAGGACGGGCAAAATAGTGCAATACCAGAAGGTCCTTGTAGAAAAATTGCTCCAAAAATTTCCAGCTGACAACGCTGGCGGCAGAGTAGGTAATTCCTTTGGAAACCAAGGAGGGGAGACGAGGAGAACACACAGCAGTTCCAACAGAGGCAATGTAACACTCTCCAAGGCCTGGGACAGTTTCATGACACCCCGCCAGCACCCTCACCCTGATGCACGGCCTAGTGTCACAAGGAGAGAAACGTTTTGGAAGATGGTGAAGGAGTCCGTAGCAGACCGTGTCAGCGTCCTCAATGATCCCTCTGTGACTTAAAACTATTGGGTGTCCAATCTGGATACGTGGCACAAACTGACGCTCTACGCCTTGGAGGTGCTGGCCTGCCCTGCCGCCAGTGTTTTGTCAGAGCTGGCAGACGTTCTTCTGTACCTCTTGCATGATGTTCTTTGTTTTGGTTTAACTTTGTCATCTCCTTTCCTTCTCCCAACTGTCACCTATTTACACTAATTGCCTCCCTTTATATTCCCTCTCATACTGCCTCACTTTGCGGTTTATACTACTTCCTGGATTGAAGTTTTCCTCACTTCCTCACTATTATAGGGTTTTCAGGTGTCACACAGCCTAGGTACGAGGGCATGCAATCGTCTACCTCTGAGACCCTTGTATGTGCTTAGCAGTCAGGGTGAGCTCTTAGGGTTTTATAGGGGTCACCTTTATTCTCCTTAGTTTGGGATCAAGCCAGTCGGATGTTTATCCATAACTTCCAGCTATCTGCTACATCATCATCTGTGACATTATAAACCGCCATTACCGTCTTAAGCATGGATCCGGTTTCAGCCTTTATTGACCGCATGCAGGGTCTTTCACTGGAGGTAGCAGATCTCCGTAAAACTGTGTCTCAGTTTCAGGTGACCGGTTCTGCTTGCGTTCATGGAGTTTGTTCCGAGCCTAAGATACCGCTTCCGGATACGTTATCCGGGGGTAGTGAGAATTTTGTTCGCTTTAGAGAGGCTTGCAAACTCCATTTTCGCCTACTTCCCCATTCCTCTGGTGACGAGGAGTAGAGGGTGGGGGTCATCATCTCGCTGCTCAGGGATAACGCTCAGCCTTTTTAGCTGCCGGTGGGGGCACGGCCCCTCCGATCGGTGGATGAATTTTTTGTAGCCCTGGGGCAGATATATGATGACCCGGATCATATTGCTCTGGCTGAATCTAAACTGCATCTTTTATGCCAGGGTAAACAGTCCGCAGAGATATATTGTTCTGAATTTCAGAGATGGGCAGCTGATACTGGTTGGAACGATGCTGCACTCCGAAGTCAATTTTGCCATGGTCTTTCGGAGGGATTGAAAGATGCATTTGCTTTTCATGAGAGACCTGCCTCGTTGGAGTCTGCCATGTCTCTAGCTGTTCATATTGACAGGCGTCTTAGAGAGAGAGGAGAGACCACTCCTTCCTGTCATATTCAGTCCAAGGACAGTGGGGCGGTCTCATTCAGTGCGCAGGGGCCTCAGTCTCTCTCAAACCTCTCTGAGCAGGAGGCCATGCAGCTGGGTTTGCTTGCCTCTGATAGTAGAGGATTCAGCTCTCAGAGGAGGGTTTGTTTCTGTTGTGGGGGCAGGGGCGTACCTAGAGCATTTGGCACCCGGGGCGAACCCTTTGTTTGGCACCCCCCCCCCCCCCCCCCAAGAAAGTTAAGAAAACATGCACAAACTTTTTTCAATGTTTTCAATAATATTTATAAATAAAAATAAAACCCCTTAATAAAATAAACCTCTGCACACACCCTTAACGAAATAAACCCATTAACCCCCCTTAATAAAACCCATTAACCACCCCTTAATAGACCCCTTAACCCTTCCTTAATAAAATAAAAACCTGCACCCCCTTAAACCCCAGTATAATAAACATTGGTGACGCAGTGCGCCCCCCCCTAGTATAATAAACATATAAACGTTGGTGGTGCAGTGCGCCCCCCCAACACCCTAGTATAATAAACATTGGTGGCGCAGTGTGCCCCCCCAACATAATAAACATTGGTGGGCAGTGCGCCCCCCCTCCCTAGCATAATAAACATATAAACATTGGTGGTGCAGTGCGCCCCCCCCCCAACACCCCAGTATAATAAACATTGGTGGCGCAGTGTGCCCCCCCAACATAATAAACATTGGTGGCGCAGTGTGCCCCCCCCAACATAATAAACATTGGTGGCGCAGTGTGCCCCCCCCAACATAATAAACATTGGTGGGCAGTGCGCCCCCCCCTCCCTAGCATAATAAACATATAAACATTGGTGGTGCAGTGCCCCCCCCCCAACACCCCAGTATAATAAACATTGGTGGGCAGTGCCAATGAGGGTTAAAAAAATAAATAAAAATTAACTCACCACCTCCAATTGATCACGTAGCAGCCGGTCTCATGTACTTTCTTCAGGACGCAGGACCTGTGGTGATGTCACTGAGCTCATCACATGATCCATCACCATGGTAATGGACCATGTGATAGAGGCTGGAGCTCAGTGACGTCACCACAGGTCCTGAAGAAATTACAAGGAGACCGGCAGCAGCTACGCGATCAATTGGAGGAGGTGAGTTAATTTTTTATTTTTTAACCCTCATTGCCACTGCCCACTGCCCACCAATGTTTATTATACTGGGGGGGGGGGGCGCCGCAATCAATGTTTATTATACTGGGGGGGGGGGCGCCGCACTCAATGTTTATTATACTGGGGGGGGGGGGCGCCGCACTCAATGTTTATTATACTGGGGGGGGGGCGCCGCAATCAATGTTTATTATACTGGGGGGGGGGCGCACTCAATGTTTATTATACTGGGGGGGGGCACTCTGAAGATAACTGAGCTGTTAATACAAATACAGGAGGCGGGTGCTGGAATCACATAGCCTGCACCCGACCTCTATGACAGGGAGCGGCACCTGAGCGGTTAACTGCAGCTGATCGCAGCTCCCTGTCATAGAGGTCGGGTGCCGGCTATGTGATTCCAGCACCCGCCTCCTGTATTTGTATTAACAGCTCAGTTATCTTCATTGGTGGCGCAGTGGCCACAGCCCCTCCCCCGGCCCTGTCCCTCTTCTTATTGGCCGCGGCGGCAGCAGCACAAGGGGAGGGAGAGACCATCTGGAGCCCTGCCCCTATGACAGCGCCACGCCTGGGCCGGCCCACTCGCCACATTTTTTTTTTTTTTTTATCCTTAGTCGAGGCTGGCACCCCCCTTGTGAGTGGCACCCGGGGCGGGCCGCCCCCCCCGCCCCCCCCTTGGTACGCCACTGTGTGGGGGTATAAATCATTTGGCTAATGTTTGCCCCTCTAGGAGATTCAGGGAGTTTTCTGAGGGTAATAAAGAAACAAAAATAAAAAAACCCTCTAAAAACTTTCCATTTGCTACTATTAGCAAGGTTGATGCGGAAATTGAAGGTTTGCCGTTTGCTTGTAGTTCCCGTTTTGTCCTTCCTGCCAGGGTGGCGCTAGATAGCAAGAACATTGTTTGTGAGATTTTTGTAGATAGTGGAGCAGCTGTCAATCTCATTGATAATCAATTTGCTATAACACATGGTTTCCAGGTATGCACTTTGGGAAAGGATATACCTGTTTTTGCTATCGATTCCGCTCCACTTTCTCAAAAATCGTTAAAGGGCATAGTTCACAATATCCGTTTGACTGTGGGTGATGCTCATGTTGAGGATATGTCATGTTTCGTCCTAAGCGGATTACCTACTCCTCTAGTGTTGGGGCTACCCTGGCTCACTAAACATAACCCCACCATTGATTGGCAAGAAAGGCAAATAAATGGTTGGAGTGACTTTTGCAGAGAGAATTGCCTCGCGGCGTCTCTTTCAGAGGTTTCTACAAGACTGTACCATCTTTTCTCTCTGAATTTTCGGATGTGTTTTCCGAGAGTGGTGTCCAGGAGCTGCCCCCTCACCGGGAGTACGATTGCCCTATTAATCTCATCCCAGGCACCAAGCTGCCAAAATCACGTTTATACAATCTCTCCCAACCTGAAAGAGTCGCTATGCGTACTTATATCTCTGAGAGCCTGAGAAAGGGACACATCCGACCCTCGAAGTCACCTGTTGCCGCAGTTTTTTTTTTGTTAAGAAAAAGATGGTTCTTTAACCACCTCAGCTCCCCTAGCTTAAACCCCCTTAATGACCAGACCACTTTTTACAATTCTGCACTACACTACTTTCACGGTTTATTGCGCAGTCATACAACTTACCACCCAAATGAATTTTACCTACTTTTCTTCTCACTAATAGAGCTTTCATTTGGTGGTATTTCATTGTTGCTGACATTTTTACTTTTTTTGTTATTAATCGAAATTTACCAAAATATTTGCAAAAAATGACATTTTTCACTTACAGTTGTAAAATTTTTCAAATAAAACTACATTTCTATATAAATTTTTCTCTAAATTAATTGTTCTACATGTCTTTTATAAAAAAAAAATGCAATAAGTGTATATTTGTTGGTTTGCGCAAAAGTTATAGCGTTTACAAACTATGGTACAAAAATGTGAATGTCCGCATTTTGAAGCAGCTCTGACTTTCTGAGCACCTGTCATGTTTCCTGAGGTTCTACAATGCCCAGACAGTAGAAACACCCCTCAAATGACCCCATTTCGGAAAGTAGACACCCTAAGGTATTCGTTGATGGGCATAGTGAGTTCATGGAAGTTTTTATTTTTGTCACAAGTTAGCGGAAAATGATTTATTTATTTTTATTTTTTCTTACAAAGTCTCATATTCCACTAACTTGTGACAAAAAATAAAATTTTACATGAACTCACCAGACCCCTCACGGAATACCTTGGGGTGTCTACTTTCCAAAATGGTGTCACTTGTGGGGTATTTATACTGCCCTTGCATTTTAGGGGCCCTAACGCGTGAGAAGAAGTCCAAATAAGTAAAAAAATGCCCTGTGAAATCGTAAAGATACTCTTTGGAATTTGGGCCCCTTTGCACACCTAGGCTGGAAAAAAGTATCACACATGTGGTATCGCCGTACTCAGAAGAAGTAGGGCAATGTGTTTTGGGGTGTATTTTTACATATACCCATGCTGGGTGAGATAAATATCTCTGTAAATGTCAACTTTTCCCATTTTTTTATACAAAGTTGTCATTTTAGAGAGATATTTCTCTCACCCAGCATGAGTATATGTAAAAAGACACCCCAAAACACATTGTACAACTTCTCCTGAGTACGGCGATACCACATGTGTGACACTTTTTTGCAGCCTAGGTGCGCAAAGGGGCCCAAATTCCAAGGAGTACCTTTTAGGAGGCAATTTTTAGACATTTGGATTCCAGACTTCTTCTCACGCTTTAGGGCCCCTAAAATGCCAGGGCAGTATAAATACCCCACATGTGACCCCATTTGGGAAAGAAGACACCCCAAGGTATTCCGTGAGGGGCATGGTGAGTTAGCGCAAATTTTTAATTTTTATTTTTTTCTCACAAAGTCTCCCTTTCCGCTAACTTGGGACAAAAAGTTCAATCTTTCATGGACTCAATATGCCCCTCAGCGAATACCTTGGGGTGTCTTCTTTCCAAAATGGGGTCATTTGTGGGGTGTTTGTACTGCCCTGGCATTTGAGGGTCTCCGCAATCATTACATGTATGGCCAGCATTAGGAGTTTCTGCTATTCTCCTTATATTAAGCATACGGGTAATGAGATTATTTTTTTTCGTTCAGCCTCTGGGCTGAAAAAAAAAATGAACGGCACAGATTTCTTCATTCGCATCGATCAATGTGAATGAAAAAATCTCTGCCAAAAAAAAAAAAAGGAGGGGAAAGGCGTCTGCCAGGACATAGGAGCTCCGCCCAACATCCAAACCCACTCAGCCCGTATGCCCTGGCAAACCCGATTTCTCCATTCACATCAATCGATGTGGATGAATAAATCATTGCCGGAATTTATTATTTTTTTTTATATACAAAGTGTTTGCCAAAGCATATGAACACCGCCCCTCAGCTCATAAGCCTCGGCAAATGTATTTTTTTTACCGCAGAGGAGAAATCTCGTCTTGCAGCGCCGCATACACCGACTTTTGTGTAATCTGACAGCAGCGCAATGCTTTTGTCAGAATGCACATCAGCTGGTTCATCGGTTGGTCCACCTAGAAGGTAAAAAAACAAAACAAAACAAAAAAAACAGGCCACAACGCAATCAATTTATTGACATTAACTTTATATAACATTAACAGAACAGAACATTAACTTTTATAAACTTTATTGAACTTTTGGAACATTAACTTTTTTGCTTACCTGTGTTTTTTTTTTTTTTTTACCTTTATAGGACAAACCTCTCCTTCCCCATGGGACAATGTGCAAAGCGCAAATCGCCCAGAGATGTGGTGAAGTACATTATGCACTTTGTCCCAGGTGAAAGGAGAGGTTTGCAGCAGCTGTGAGTGAAAGGGCCCTAAGACCCCTGTGTGCCTGTCCTGTGTCACGCAATCCCTATGCTAATAGTGTACCTGTGTGTGGTACTTCCAGAAACACTCCCCTAAGCATAGGGCAGGGTGGTCAGGGAAGTCAGGACAGAAATAGCGGGTGTCACGCCTTATTCCACTCCTGCTACAGACACGACATCTTTTTCAGGGTGGCGCTTGGGTTGAGGTACCAGCAACAACATTGGGGAAATGTCGCTCGTGTAGACGGCTCACTACACTGGTGGATGGGGCCACGGAACCTCCTGGATACAGGAGGTTCTCGATGATCTCTTCCTGAAATTTGAGGAAGGATCCTGTTCTCCCAGCCTTACTGTAGAGAACAAAACTATTATACATAGCCAATTGAATTAAATATACAGACACTTTCTTATACCAGCGTCTGGTGCGGCGGGACACTAAATAAGGAGCCAACATCTGGTCATTGAAGTCCACCCCTCCCATGAGCAAATTATAGTCGTGGACCGAGAGGGGCTTTTCAATGACACTGGTTGCTCGTACTATTTGGATTGTCGTGTCTGCGTGAATGGAGGAGAGCATGTAAACGTCACGCTTGTCTCTCCATTTCACCGTGAGCAGTTCTTCGTTACACAAGGCAGCCCTCTCCCCCTTGCAAGACGGGTGGTAACGAGCCGTTGGAGGAAGCCCCGGCGACTAGGTCGCGCGGTGCCACAGCAGCCAATCTGTTCTAGAAACAAATGCCTGAAGAGGGGCACACTTGTGTAGAAATTGTCCACATAAAGATGGTACCCCTTGCCAAATAAGGGTGACACCAAGTCCCAGACTGTCTTCCCACTGCTCCCCAGGTAGTCAGGGCAACCGACCGGCTCCAGGGTCTATTCTTTACCCTCATAGACTCGAAATTTGTGCGTATAGCCTGTGGCCCTTTCACAGAGCTTATACAATTTGACCCCATACCGGGCGTGCTTGCTTGGGATGTATTGTTTGAAGCCAAGGCGCCCGGTAAAATGTATCAGGGACTCGTCTATGCAGATGTTTTGCTCAGGGGTATACAAATCTGCAAATTTGGTGTTAAGGTGGTCTATGAGGGGCCGAATTTTGTGGAGCCGGTCAAAAGCTGGGTGGCCTCTGGGACGAGAGGTGCTGTTGTCACTAAAGTGCAGGAAACGCAGGATGGTCTCAAATCGTGTCCTGGACATGGCAGCAGAGAACATGGGCATGTGATGAATTGGGTTCGTGGACCAATATGACCGCAATTCATTTTTTTGTCAGGCCCATGTTGAGGAGAAGGCCCAGAAAAGTTTTAAATTCGGAAACTTGGATGGGTTTCCACCGGAAAGACTGGGCATAAAAGCTTCCCGGGTTGGCGGCTATAAATTGAGTGGCATACCGATTTGTTTCTGCCACGACTAAGTCCAAGAGCTCCGCAGTCAAGAACAGCTCAAAAAACCCCAGTGCCGATCCGATCTGAGCTGTCTCAACCCGAACTCCAGACTGGGCGGTGAAAGGGGGAACTACTGGTGCGGCTGAAGTTGGGGGCTGCCAATCAGGGTTTGCCAGCACCTCAGGGACTCTAGGGGCTCTACGGGCCTGTCTGTGCGGTAGCTGCGACGGGGGAACTAATGCACGTGCCACTGTACCAGCTTCAACTGCCCTTCTGGTGCTCGCCACTTCACAATGTTCTACGACAGTGCTGGTACTAGGTCCAGGATGGGCTGCGCTGCTGGTGTATGCCTCACCACGTAATCCGACAGCGCCAACCCCACTCTGCTGCCCTTGAAGCGGATCCTGCGCAACCTGTGGTCTAGCAACACGGGGCCAGGTACGCCTGGTGGTATCAGGGACCTTAACCTCATCGTCCGAACTTTGGGTCAGACTGCCACTGCTTTCTACAGGTTCGTATTCTGACCCGCTGGATTTCTCAGATGAGGGTTCCCATTCCTCATCCGACTGGGTCAGAAGCCTGTAGGTCTCTTCAGAAGAATACCCCTTACTTGCCATTTGGTCAACTAAATTTAGGGGGTATTCCCAACTACCCAAGAAAAAAAACAAGCCAGTCTTACAAATGTGAGGCTAGCGAAGTACAGGAAGCCGCTGCGATTGATAAAAAATATCAAAACTGATTTTTTTTATCGCCGCAGCGCTTGTGTAGTAAATGTGCAGTGATAAAAAAAATAAAAAAATGTTGTCACTGCGGCGGGGCGGGCGTGGGTGAACGCACGCGTGGGTGACCGATCAGGCCTGATCGGGCAAACACTGCGTTTTGGGTGGAGGGCGAGCTAAGGTGACACTAATACTATTATAGATCTGACTGTGGTCAGTTCTGATCACTTACAGATACTATAAAAGTACCAATGCTGATTAGCGATACGCTAATCAGCGAATCAGTGACTGCGGTGCGGTGGGCTGGGCGATAACTGACGCTAACTACCTACCAAAGGGGCCTAAACTATCCTAAAAGCTAACAGTCAATACTTGTGGGGGAAAAAAGTGACAGTTTACACTGATCACTTTTTTCCCTTTCACTAGTGATTGACAGGGGTGATCAAGGGGTTAATTGGGGTGATGGGGGGGGTGATCTGGGGCTAAATGTCTTGTGTTTTGTGTACTTACAGTGATGTGTGCTCTCTGCTGGAACCAACCGATGAAAAGGAACCAGCAGAGAGCACAGAAGCCATTTAACACATTATATTTATAAATATAATGTGTTAAATGGCTTGTGATTCGATTTTTTGAAAATCAACAGCCTGCCAGCGATGATCATTGGCTGGCAGGCTGGTGACGAACTCCTCCTTTAACTTTTGCTGGCCCGCACAGCGCATGCGCGGGCCGGCTATGAGCGTAATCTCGCGTCTCGCGAGATGACGCGCCAAAGCGTGAAGGAGGAATGAATCGACCGCCTCCGGAACGCAAACCTGCGTTAGGCGGTCTGGAGGCGGTTAAGACCTTGTCTGGATTTCAGGGAGCTGAACTGTATCACAATTCGTGACCCATATCCGCTTCCTCTGATCCCGGACCTGTTTAACCAGATTGTTGGCGCTAAAGTTTTTTCTAAGTTGGATTTAAGAGGGGCATACAACCTAGTCAGGGAAGGGGACGAATGGAAGACGGCCTTCAATACCCCTGAGGGTCATTTCGATTGGTAACTATGGGCAACTATGCCAGTTTTTCTCTGCACCACTTTTCATAAATGTCTCCTTTTTACCCTTTCTAGCCTAGAGCTTTTTTTTACTTTTTTGTTTTTCGCTCCCCGCCTTCCCAGAGCCATAACTTTTTAATTTTTCAGTTCACAAGTTGTACTTTCTACCACCATTTAGTATTGCATAAAATGTAGTGAAAATAGTGAAAAGTGGGGAACAAATTTCAAAGGTGGTGAAAAAAAACCGCTATTTTGACAGTTTCACGTTTTTTTTTTTGTTTTTTTTACGGCATTCATTATGCATTAAAACTGGTAATTATTCTCCAGGTCAGTACGGATCTGGTGATACCACATATGCATACTTTTCCTTGTGTTTTGATGCTGTAAAAAATAAATAAAAAACTTTAAATACTTTTTTTTATGTTGTCATTTTCTGACCCCTATAACTTTTTAGTACTTATGTGTGTGGAGCTGTATGAGAGCTCATTGTTTGTGGGGGCATCTGTACTTTTCATTGATACCATTCAGGGGTATGTACAACTTTTTGATAATTTTTTTATTTAATTTCTTGTGGGAGGAGAAGCGACCAAAAAATTGCAAATCTGTCATTTTGACCCTTTTTTTCGTTTCGCCTTACACAGTAAGAGGTTCTTTACTGACACAGTAGTGGATGCATGGAATAGCCTTCCTGCAGAAGTGGTAGCTGCAAATACAGTGAAGGAGTTTAAGTATGCATGGGATAGGCATACGGCCATCCTTCATATAAGATAGGGCCAGGGGCTATTCATAGTATTCAGTATATTGGGCAGACTACTGTAGATGGGCCAAATGGTTCTTATCTGCCGACACATTCTATGTTTCTATGTTTCTATATGAGATTAATACTTTTATATGTTGATAGTACAGGCGTTTTCACACGCAGTGATACCCATGATGTGTATTTTTTATTTTATTTTTTACATTTTTTATACTCATTTTGGGGAAAGGGGGGTGACTTGAATTTTTATATTTTTTTATTTGTAAAAACGTAATAATTTTTTTTTACACTTTTTTTTATAGTTCCCATAGGGAACTATAACGGTATAACCAGCAATCATTAGATTACTATTGTCATATACTCCAATGCACTAGGATTGGAGTCTATGATGATTTTACTAGTTTCCTATGGAGCCCTATTACAGGCAAGAGGTCCATAGGAAACACTCACTCACATTCACTATGACAGGGGCTGCCACACACAAGCTGCGGCTTCTCCGACTGCCGCATCACCGGAAGCGTGCACTTTCTGCAAATAGCGAGCTCAGATGCCGTGGTCAGGTTTGACCATGGCTTTTGAGAGATTAAATGTCTGCGATCGGCATTACCAAAACAGCACGCACCCGGTTGCTATAGTTGCTATGGCGCCCACTCCGCTCATCTGACACCTGACATCTGACAGAATAGTACGTCACATGTCGGAAAAGGGTTAAATCTTTTTTGCACTCATAGTTATACCAATGTACCATCATCTCATAATGTAAATTTTAAGAGCAGATGTGACTGTCTATTTCTTATATATGTGGCATTAACTTTCATTGGCCTTTAGAATCATTCTGGGCCCACTATCAAGTCTCTTCGCAAGCACATGAGATTTAAGAAAAACACAAAGAAACAAATCAACTAGAGATGATCAAATTGATTCTAAACTAATTAAATTCAATTAGAATAAAAAATAAAGAAAAATTCTACTGTGAAATGAGTCAAATGTTTTGGTGATTTGCTTTGGACAAATTGTGCAAAATAGCAATCAGGCCATTTCAGTATGAAAATTGGCAGGGAAAACAGCAGGGAGCATGAAGGTAGAGGAATGGATCACATGACCCTGGGAGGCTTCCCTTGTTTGACAGACAACCTCTGAGCCAATCAGGAGCAGGATTTTGGAAGGTCCTTCAGCCTCTGTGCTGGAGAAATGCCATTCTGAGTGCAGCTTGCCAATCTGAGAGCATGTGTCTTGCCTGTGTCTGCCAAAAAAGCAATTACAGACACAGGCCAGTGATCTAGGTGTGATAGGGAAGGTATAAGGCCAGTATAGGGACATATTTAATTAGGTAATTTAGGGTTTTAGCAAGGAACCATAGTGAGGGAGGAACTATGCACTAAGGAGGTCATTTATTAAGATTGACATTTTAGACGCTGGTCTTAATACCCCTTTAGCTGGTGATGGGTGCACCAAATTTATGTAGAGGTGCCGGCCTCTACAAAACTTCATTGTATCTACCGCCTGTCTAAATCTACTCCAGCTCCCTTGCTGGCATAGATTTTGACCATATTCTACACGTAGAAAATGATAAATGAGACAGGCCTGCCTGTCCGCCCCCTTCCCCGCCCACACTACGCCTCCTTTTTTAGACCTAGCATGAGCAGGGAAAAGTCGCATGTTTTTTGCGCCGCAATATGCGACAGATATATGCCAAATGTGGCATATATCTGTTTTTAAATGACCCTCTAATTGTTCTGGTTTACTACAGCTGCTGGTCATCGAGAAACATAGAAACATAGAAACATAGAATGTGTCGGCAGATAAGAACCATTTGGCCCATCTAGTCTGCCCAATATACTGAATACTATGGATAGCCCCCGGCCCTATCTTATATGAAGGATGGCCTTATGCCTATCCCATGCATGCTTAAACCCCTTCACTGTATTTGCAGCTACCACTTCTGCAGGAAGGCTATTCCATGCATCCACTACTCTCTCAGTAAAGTAATACTTCCTTATATTACTTTTAAACCTTTGCCCCTCTAATTTAAAACTGTGTCCTCTTGTGGTAGTTTTTCTTCTTTTAAATATGCTCTCTTCCTTTACCGAGTTGATTCCCTTTATGTATTTAAAAGTTTCTATCATATCCCCTCTGTCTCTTCTTTCTTCCAAGCTATACATATTAAGGTCCTTTAACCTTTCCTGGTAAGTTTTATCCTGCAATCCATGTACTAATTTAGTAGCTCTTCTCTGAACTCTCTCTAGAGTATCTATATCCTTCTGGAGATATGGCCTCCAGTACTGCGCACAATACTCCAAGTGAGGTCTCACCAGTGTTCTGTACAGCGGCATAAGCACTTCACTCTTTCTACTGCTTATACCTCTCCCTATACATCCAAGCATTCTGCTGGCATTTCGTGCTGCTCTATTACATTGTCTTCCCACCTTTAAGTCTTCTGAAATAATTACTCCTAAATCCCTTTCCTCAGATACTGAGGTCAGGACTGTGTCAAATATTCTATATTCTGCCCTTGGGTTTTTACGCCCCAGGTGCATTATCTTGCACTTATCCACATTAAATTTCAGTTTCCAGAGTTCTGACTATTCTTCTAGTTTTCCTAAATCCTTTTCCATTTGGCGTTTCCCTCCAGGAACATCAACCCTGTTACATATCTTTGTGTCATCAGCAAAAAGACAAACCTTACCAGCGAGGCCTTTTGCAATATCACTTATGAAGATATTAAACAAAATCGGTCCCAGTACAGATCCCTGTGGAACCCCACTGGTAACATCACCTTGTTTTGAATGTTCCCCATTGACTACAACCCTCTGTTGTCTGTCACTCAGCCACTGCCTAATCCACTCAACAATATGGGAGTCCATGCTCAATGACTGCAGTTTATTGATAAGTCTTCTATGTGGGACAGTGTCAAAAGCCTTACTAAAATCTAGATATGCGATGTCTACTGCACCTCCACCGTCTATTATTTTATTCACCCAGTCAAAAAAATCTATAAGATTTGTTGGACATGATCTCCCTGAAGTAAACCCATGTTGTTTTTCATCTTGCAATCCATGGGATTTTAGATGTTCCACAATCCTATCCTTTAATAGGGTTTCCATTAATTTGCCTACTATTGATGTCAGACTCACTGGTCTATAGTTGCTCGATTCCTCCCTACTACCTTTCTTGTGAATGGGCACGACATTTGCCAAGTTCATGTTGCAGTGCAAATTCAATCAAAATCCTGCAGTAACCAAATTTTTTCTGTAAATGAACTGCAACTTAAAACTAGCTGCCATATGAGACGGTGACCAAACAGGGGCTGTTGCTGGTATGGGGTAACAGTATCAGAAGGGTTAAAAGTCCATAACTGGTTGCGGACATTAGTACCGGGTGCATGCTCTTTAAAACAGCAGACATCCGGCAGCCATGGTGCCCGCTGCACATGCCAGCAGGCACTATTTTTAAATGTCAGGCCACCGACGTAAATATACTGTTGGTAGTCGGGAAAGGGTTAACTTCCAACTTCACACTGAGAGCCCTGGGTATACCTGATTAATAGCAATCTGTGGCAAATGAATTTGTAACAAACTGAACTTCTCGTCGAAGTGTGGCGAAATGGCCAAATCGATTTTTCAAAACTTCGCATATCTCTAATATTTACCCAAAAGTGGTACCAATAAAAACAAAACTAGATTTTGTTATGCAAATGCAAGCTCTCACACCACCCAGTTGTCATGAATATAATGTAGTTATGGCTTTAAGAATATGGTGACAATGTGCAAACGTGTAAAAGATTTTTACACCTACAGAGTAAACTTAATAGCCAATTATACCACATGGTGAAAATTATAAAAAAAAAACTGAATTGCTAGTGGAATAAAAGTTCACCAAAAAAATGAATGTACCTCAATATTGTATCAATTGAACTACAGCCTGTCCCACAAAAAAATAAGTCTACACACATTTATTTTTTTTTTATTTTTTTTATTTATATTTTTATTGTAAGTTTTTTCTTTAAAAGTACAAACACGAACACAGGTGTAGGGTTACAAGGTACTGTGGTGTAGGCGCGCAGGCCTAGCTATTGTAATTGTCAAAAATACATACTTTATGGTTATAAATACATGTCAGATGTATGAGAGAATTTGCTGGAGTCATGGTAGACAAGTAGACAAGTAAAGAAACAAGTAAAGAAACACACAAGCGAACACAAAAACCAATATGTGAATCGGAGCCGTCTAGCATTGTTGTCTAGGTCCCGAACAAATTTTCGTGAGAAGGGTAGATAGTAGTCACTCTATTTATATCAAGAGGTATGGTTAGCCTTCTAACAGTATGGCAATATGAAGCCATTGTATAGGTTACATGTAGATAGGGCGAATTTTAAGCATTTTGTATATCTATATTCAGTGGCTGTAGGTTCAGGACCTCCAGCAGGTTCTGTTAAGGAGTCTAGGGTTTGGGTGATCTAAAGGTTATCCATAGTGCCCATTTTTTGAGGAAAACCCTGTGTGTACGGGATTCCCATGAGGAGAGTTCCTCGAATCTATGAATCTGGTCTATTTTCTGTATCCACTGATCTAGGGTTGGAACTGTAGTCTGTAGCCAGAATTTGGGTAGTAGGAGGCGAGCCGCTATAATCATCTGCATAAATACAAACGGTAGCTTATCTTTCCCATTGTCTTGGGAGAATGAAAGAAGAGCTACCTGTGGGGAAGGCTGGAACTTTGTTCCACAGACCTTGTTTGCTGTAGCGAAGATGTCGTCCCACCACTTCTGTATGGGAGGGCATGTCCACCATATATGGAGGAAGGTGCCTCTCTCCCCCATGCATCTCCAGCACCTATCAGTAGCCGAACCAGCAAATCTTGATATCTTATCTGGGGTGTTATACCACCTTGTGAGGATTTTGTAACTGTTTTCCCGGATCCTGACACAGCGGGAGACACCGTGGGGGGAATCAAGGAACCTGGGCAGTGAATCATAGGGGATTGTGATATCTAAGTCTAATTCCCATTGCCTGACGAAGGATGGTTTAGCTAGCATGGGGGGTATACGTAATTTGTTATACAGCCGAGAGGTGAGCTTTCTGGGCAATATTTGTGAGACAGATAAAGCTTCAATCCAGACTAAGGGGCGAAGTAGGTCTCCTGTTTTGATGTGCTGTTTTAAGTAAGCCCTAAGGTAGGTTACAGGGATGAAGTCACATGGGTGAGGGTTAAGTAGAGCATTCATGTCCCTAGAGTCCATCCATTCTCCAGACGGAAGAGCTAAGGATATTAATGGTGTCGAAGAGGACAGCAATCCTGGTGAGGTGGCATTCCTTAGTATATGGGGGGCTGTGTTCAGTGCATCTGATACTGTAAGTGTGGGCGAAGGGAAAGGGATGGAGCAGTGAGTTTGTGATAGCCACTTCCATGCTTCTAGTGTGGCCCGAATGATTGGGTATGCCGACATATGACGATAAAGAGCAGTTACCTGGCCCAATAGTAGTGCCCTAGCTGGTGTGTTCAGTATGTCTATTTCTATTTGTGCCGCTGTGGAGCATGGGGAAGGACTCAACCAGGCTAGTGCACGAGATAGAAGGATAGCCCTCACGTATAATTCAGGGCTTGGAAGGCCTATCCCTCCTGCATGTCTGGGTTTGATGAGGAGTGAGAGGGACAGCCTTGCTCTCTTCCCATTCCAGATGAAAGAGCTAAATTTCCTCATTATCGAGGTGTAATATTGCTTAGGAACAGATATGGGGAGAGCTTGTTGCAGATATGTGAGTTTGGGGAGTATCAAGGACAAGAGGATGTTCTTTCGACCAAACCAAGAGAGAGTTGGATTAGCTCGGGCCAAATTATCAATGGAATCGAAGATAGATTTCCTCAGGGGAATATAGTTAAGGGAGAAGAGTTCCGATATGTCGGAGCTGATTTTAACCCCTAGATACGTAATGCTAGGGGATGACCAGTTAAATGGGGAGTCCTTCATTAGGAGAAGTCGGATTGGTTGGGAGATGCCTAGGCAAAGAACCAAAGATTTATTGGCATTGATTTTAAAATCAGATATTGAGCTATACGCCATGAGGTGAGTCTGCAATTTAGGGAGGGATGTTTTGGGGTTAGTTGTCATTACGAGAACATCATCCGCAAAGGCGGCGATTTTCTGCTCCCTGCCTCCCAAACATAGACCCCTTACCTCCTGGTCCAATCTTATGTTTGCCAAGAGAGGCTCCAGAGCCAAGATGAACAAGAGAGGGGATAGAGGGCAGCCCTGGCGAGTCCCATTCCCAATGGAGAAAGAAGGCGATGTATTGCCATTGACAAGGACAGAGGCTGTAGCTTTTTCATACATCGAGAAGACTGCCTTGATGTAGGGATCAGGTAGGCCAAATCTCGCAAAAGTTTGTTTTAGGTATAACCAGTTGACTCTATCGAATGCTTTTTCAGCATCCGTGCTGAGTAAAAGCAAAGGGGAGGCGAGTCGTTTTGCATGACAGAGGGTGTTAATAACTCTTGAAGTGTTATCCTTGCCCTCTCTATTGCGGATGAAGCCCACCTGATCTCCATGAACAAGGTGAGGGAGTATGGTAGCGAGTCTGTTGGCTAACATCTTGGCCAGGAGCTTGAGGTCTATGTTTAGGAGGGATATGGGCCTGTAATAAGCACATAGTCTAGTGTCCTTCCCTTCTTTGGGGATGAGAGTAATATGTGCCGCGGTCATATCTCTTGATAATGGGATTCCCTTAATGGTCTGGTTGCATACATCTAGCAGATGGGGAAGGGGTATTGTCTGGAAAGTTTTGTAATAGGCCAATGGTAGGCCATCTGGGCCTGGGCTTTTCCCTGTCGGCATTTGATTCATTGCGTTCTTTAATTCTGTTAGGGAGAAGGGGGCTGTAAGATATGTTTCCTGATCCGGGTCAATTCTAGGGAGTTTGGCTGTCTCTAGAAAGGAAGATGTCAAGGAGGTACGGTCTTCAGGAGTTGTTGATGGAGGTAAATTATATAAGTCATTATAGAAGGAGCAGAATTGAGCGGCAATTTGTTCAACTGAGAAGATGGGAGTCCCTTCCTGTGATAAAAGTTGATGGACAAAGTTTGTGGATCTCCTCCCTTTGATTCTGCTCATTACAAATTTGGTGGCCTTATCTCCGTGAGCAAAAAACTTGTGTTGAGAGCTCATGTGGTATTTAGCAGCTCTAGCAGCTAGTAGGGATTTGAGTTTTGCCCTGTATTCAGAGAGTTTTTGGAAAAGAGCATCAGAGGATTTAGCTTTATGTCTTGTCTCATGTATCTGAATATTTTTCAAGGTTTCGTCTATTTCTTTTTCCCTCGCTCTCTTAAGGTATGTGCCCAGGCTAATAAAATACCCTCTAACTACAGGTTTGTGTGCATCCCAGAGTGTATTGGCCGATACTGCAGGGCTTTTGTTGAGAGAGAAATATTCAGTTATTTGTTTGGAAATCCGATCAACTGATTCTTGGAATCCAAGTAGTGTTTCATTTAAGCGCCAATTGAAGCTCGAGGGCGTCACTCTAGGGGCCCTAACTGTAAGGTAAATTGGGGAGTGGTCTGATATATGGATAGTTCCAATGGACGTCTCACTACACAGATGTAGATGCTCCTTAGAGATAAACAGGTAGTCTATTCTGTGGTATGTTTTATGTGTCGGAGAGAAAAAAAGTGAAGTCTGATATGTTCGGGTTGAAGGACCGCCAGGCATCTACCAGATGAAGATCCCAAAGGGTATTCCCAATACTTTTAAGGAAACTTTTAGAATGGGACGATTTGTGAGTGGAGATATCTAGTTGTGGACAAAGGGCGACATTAAGATCACCTCCAACAACTACTATACCCTCTTTAAAAGCCTCTATGATAGGGAAGATGTCAGAAAACCATCGGGGTTGGCCAGTATTGGGGGCGTATAGGTTGACAAAAGTGTATGTTTGTGGCCCAATAGAACCCTTAAGTAGGATATATCTGCCTTCAGAATCCAGATTTTGGCTAAGAAATTTGAAGGGGATTTTCCTCTGGAACCCTATACTGACTCCACAGGATGCTGAGGAGTTACTCCCACAGTGGTACCAGTTAGAGTAGTTTGAAAATCTCATATCTGGGTAGTGATTAAACCGTAGATGCGTCTCCTGGAGAAAGACCACCCCCGCTCCGGCTTTTCTCAAAATGGCAAAGACTTGGCTCCGTTTAGAAGGGGAGTGAAAGCCCTTGACATTGTAAGATGCCACTGATATGTCAGCCATGGTCTGCTATGTGTGTGATTTTACCTTGTAGCTGTTGTGGCCCTCCCCCAGGAGACGCACTGAATCCTCTGCGGATCTTTCTCTCTCGTACCTTTGGAGTCGCTCGTGTATCGGGGGCAATCCTATCTGACATGTAAGTCAAGTACCTTGAATTAGGGGAAAAGAAAGGAAGTAAAACATAACATAGTGAACAAACAAAGAAAACAAACATAGACATAACACTTGATGTCTAAATCTAGTGGGGGTTACTAGGTCTGTAGACCGTTTAAGAGAACGTTTGACGCCCTATGATAAACAATGATGGAGCATAGTCAGGCCAAATGCAATAATGGATTAAGTGGACTCTGGGCGTTAATGTTAACGCTAATAGGCTTCGCGTTAACAGTGGGATCCCTAGGGCCTAGCGGTGAGATATGCTAGATAAAGAGACAGGATTATTCATATCAATAATAATAATATATACAAACAAGTCTCTCTAGTGATCTTGTGACAGGCTTCTCGGAGTAAGGTGATGACCCCTCTTCTTAGAGCGAGATGACTTTGGCGTGCGCAGTATCTCGAATGGTGCCACTTTAGGTATTTCGGGTAAGGAGCCAAGATCTTGAAAAAGTTCCCAGTTCTCAATCCTCATGGGAGGCACATTAAGGATCTCAAATGCAGATGTGAGGTCTGTATAAGACGAGATGTTCACTCTTTTTCCAGCGTATGCGAAGGATATTCCAAAAGGAAAAGACCAGCGGTAAAGCACTTTTTTGTCGCGTAGCCAATCAGTTAAGGGCTTGAGGGCTCTACGTTTCTTTAATGTAGATGGAGCTAAGTCCTGGAAAACTTCTATCTTGGATCCCTCAAGAGCCACATCAGGGTGAGCACGAGCGGCATCCAGGACAGCTGCTTTAACTTGAAAATTCAGGTACTTACAGATAATGTCTCTGGGTGGCTCATCTGGCTTGGGCTTAGGTCTGAGGGCCCTGTGTGCCCGTTCTATGGTTATCTCATGAGGAAAATCAGGCCCCAGCAGTGATCTGCTAATTTCGGTGATGGACGCTGAGACCTCTCCTGGGGTGACCGACTCTGGCACTCCCCTGAATCTGAGGTTGTTCCGGCGCCCTCTGTTTTCTTGATCCTCTAGGGAACAGTGGATGTCATTCAAATATAGGGCACAGCGACGAAAAGAGTCCGTTACAGCAGACTGATGATTCAGGATTTCTACCTGATGATTCTCCAGGCTCTCCACCCGGTCCCCTATTTGTCTCACCTCGCTCCTGCAGGCGGAAAGCTCCGCTAATATTGGCTCCATAATTCTGCTCAGAGCGCGATCGAGATATTCCTTTGTGACCGGAAGATCGGAGCTGGCTTGCTTTTCTTCTGAGTCGCTTTCATCCTCCGGTGGTGCAGGGGCGCGCTTCTGCGCTTTGGCCTGCGGAGTCGGCGCCATCTTGGGTTCTCTGGCAGCCACTGTAGCGGCGGCTTTCTTTAGAAATTTTTCCATTTCGCCTCCTGCAATCTGAGTTTTGGAGGGTGTCGGGGTGTCCACATACTTGCTGTTCCCGATCTTGACCATCTCCGTCTTTGTAAGCTAATGTTTGCAGGCGTCAGGGACGAATCTCTTCACAGAGCACGGAGCTATGCGACCATCTTCATCCGGCTCTAGCTCCGCCCCCCGTCTACACACATTTCCATCGACAGGAAAAGTTACTGGTCTTAGAAAATGGCAACAAAAAATGGAAAATGAAAGGGGAATCTGATTGGTTGCTATTGGCAACTAAGCCAGTTCTACGTTACACTAGTTTGGTAAATGACCCCAAGTGTAATTATTGTGCAAAAGTGTTACAAAGTGAAAGTAAGAAGCCCTTGAACAAGAGATCACCCATAATGCAGTGGAGGCAGCCAATCAGCAGATGGCCATCCGATGTGATGTCACAGCCCTATAAAATCCTAACCTGTCCGACTTCAGTTATTGGGGTGTCCCCCCTTGTTAAATAGATAAGCATATCTATTACCCCTTGATTCTCAAATTGGGGGTGAATAAGTAGAGTAATTTAACTGTTATTGTGGTTTGCACCTTGTTTTATGGATAAGTAATTCCATTAGGCATACATAAGCTGTCTAATACTACTGTTATTGGGGTGTATACATTGCCATTGAATAAATTATTTTACATATACATTTACTGTTACTGCACAGTATGTCCAATAGACAGGTGCCAGGGCCCTCCGAGAGAACAGACAGTGGCAAAAATGTTGCTGGAGCCCGCAGAAGTAGCAGCAGAAGAAGGGGGCGGGGGATGGAAGCAGCAGCCACAGCAACAGGCCAGAGCTGCCACTATCATCCCGCAGTCGTGTTTTGAGCAGCAATCCAGCTGTTCTTGAATGGTTGACTTGGCTTGGTCTTCCACATCATCTTGACTGACATCAGACACCCACAGCCAGGAGTTGGTGGGTTCCTCCAACACCACAGTTGGCCTGTCCTGAAACTGCCTCTTTCTTTTTCTGCTCCTTCTGTTCGGGAAGTATTGTCTGCAGGACGAGCTTAGTAAGGACAGTCAGCAGAAAAACAGAAAAAATACCTAAAGGTGGTGGAGGATTATGAAAGTAATCGAGTATATAAGTGGAGAGAGAAAAAAGACATAGTACAGGAACAGAGGCAGAAGCACGAGGGGATCTCTGATCCTTTACCAAACAGGGGAAAACTGGCAACTATTGGGTTAATAAGTATACACGTGGGGATAGTCACAACAGACATGGTGCGAGGGTATAACAGGGAGAAGGGGGGACCCACTGCATCATCATCAAGGCCTCCAGAGGCCGAATTGTGACTATAGACGCCTATGTGTACCTAGGAACCGTTATACCAACAGCAATAATTATTATCCTAGATATAGAGACCAATTTTATTAGTCTAGGTATGGGTATCGTGGAAATTATGGGAGACAACAGCACTTTAATGGATCAAGAGGAGTGGGGATTGATAGACATAATTATCAGGCAGAAAATAGAACAATATGCACAGGAATACAAAATCAAGGGGAAAAGAAGCAGAGTAATAAACCCATAGAGGAGGGTCAGAGAAATAACAACTTAATGAGTGAAACGGGAGAGGAAGTCAGACCAGATAAGATGGAGGAAGAAAATTTTCCCCATCAGATGACCAAGGGGCAGCTAGTGGACAGGGTGTTGAGTACCCCGGTGAAAAGAAGACATATAGGGGAACAAGAGGAGGGCAAAGAAAACCAAAGCCTGCGGGCAAAGAGGGGCAGGGAAACCAACTAGGTATTTACAATTTGAGCTCGCACAGCCTAACTAAAGAAGAACAGAAACATAGAAACATAGAATGTGTCGGCAGATAAGAACCATTTGTCCCATCTAGTCTGCCCAATATACTGAATACTATGAATAGCCCTTGGCCCTATCTTATATGAAGGATGGCCTTATGCCTATCCCATGCATGCTTAAACTCCTTCACTGTATTTGCAGCTACCACTTCTGCAGGAAGGCTATTCCATGCTTCCACTACTGTCTCAGTAAAGTAATACTTCCTGATATTACTTTTAAACCTTTGCCCCTCTAATTTAAAACTATGTCCTCTTGTAGCAGTTTTTCTTCTTTTGAATAATCTCTCCTCTTTTACCTTGTTGATTCCCTTTATGTATTTAAAAGTTTCTATCATATCCCCTCTGTCTCGTCTTTCTTCCAAGCTATACATGTTAAGGTCCTTTAATCTTTCCTGTTAAGTTTTATCCTGCAATCCATGTACTAGTTTAGTAGCTCTTCTCTGAACTCTCTCCAAAATATCAATATCCTTCTGGAGATATGGTCTCTAGTACTGCGCACAATACTCCAAATGAGGTCTCACTAGTGCTCTGTAGAGCGGCATGAGCACCTCCCTCTTTCTACTGGTAATGCCTCTCCCTATACGCCCAAGCATTCTGCTAGCATCTCCTGCTGCTCTATGACATTGTCTGCCTATCTTTAAGTCTTCTGAAATAAAGACCCCTAAATCCCTTTCCTTAGATACTGAGGTTAGGACTGTATCACTGATTTTATATTCTGCTATTGGGTTTTTACGCCCCAGGAGCATGATCTTGCACTTATCAACATTAAATTTTAGTTGCCAGATTTTTGACCATTCCTCTAGTTTTCCTAAATCCTTTTCCATTTGGTGTATCCCTCCAGGAACATCAACCCTGTTACAAATCTTTGTGTCATCAGCAAAAAGACACACCTTACCATTGAGGCCTTCTGCAATTTCGCTGATAAAGATATTAAACAATATGGATCCCAGAACAGATTCCTGAGGTATCCCACTGGTAACAAGACCATGGTCTAAATATACTCCATTGACTACAACCCTTTGTTATCTGTCCCTCAGCCACTGCCTAATCCATTCAACAATATGGGAGTCCACGCACAAAGACTGCAATTTATTGATAAGCCTTCTATGTGGGACAGTATCAAAAGCCTTACTAAAGTCCAGATAAGCGATGTCTACTGCACCTCCACCATCTATTATTTTAGTCACACAATCAAAAAAATCAATAAGATTAGTTTGACATGATCTCCCTGAAGTAAACCAATGCTTTTTTTCATCTTTCAATCCATGGGATTTTAGATGTTCCACAATCCTCTCCTTAAGTATGGTTTCCATTAATTTCCCCACTATTGATGTCAGGCTTACTGGCCTATAGTTGCCCGATTCCTCCCTACTACCTTTCTAGTGAATGGGCACAACATTTGCCAATTTCCAATCTTCTGGGACGACTCCTGTTGCTAGTGATTGGTTAAATAAATCTGTTAATGGTTATGCTAGTTCGCCGCTGAGCTCTTTTTATAGTTTTGGGTGTATCCCATCAGGCCCCTGTGACTTATTTGTATTAATTTTAGACAGCTGACTTAGAACCTCTTCCTCTGTAAAGACACATGCATCAAAAGATTCATTAGTCTTCTTTCCTAACTGAGGTCCTTTTCCTTCATTTTCCTTTGTAAAATCTGAACAGAAGTATTCATTGAGGCAGTCAGCTAGTTCTTTATCTTCTTCCATATACCTTCCTTCTTTTGTTTTTAATTTGGTAATTCCTTGTTTTAGTTTCCTTTTTTCATTTATGTATCTGAAGAATGTCTTATCGCCTTTTTTCACTGACTGAGCTAATTTCTCTTCTGCCTGTGCTTTAGAAGCTCTTATAACTTGTTTGGCCTCTCTCTGCCAAATCTTATACATTTGCCTGTCATCCTCGTTTTGTTTTGTTTTTATAATTACTAAATGCTATCTTTTTGTTTTTAATGATTTTGGCCACTTCTGCTGAGTACCACAGTTGTCTCTTCCTTTTTTTGCTTTTACTGACAAGCCAATTTTCTGTTGCCTTCAATAGTGCCACTTTTAAGTAGTCCCATTTCTCCTGGACTCCATTGAAACTGTTCCAATCTGATAGGGACTCGTATACCACTAATCTGATTTTAGAAAAGTCAGTTTTTCTAAAATCTAAAACTTTGGTTTTTGTGTGGTGTGACTGTACTTATAGTAAACCACACTGACTGGTGATCACTAGATCCCAAGCTTTCCCCTACAGTAATATCAGATACCAAATTCCCATTTGTGAATACTAAATCTAAAATAGCCTCCTTCCCGGTTGGCTCCTCAACTACTTGCTGTAGAGAAGTAATAGAAGTGAGCACTCACTCTATGGCATATACTCAGATTTATTGATTAAAAGTAATATAAAATGCAATACAATTAATAAGAACAATAAAAAACAATTTATAAAAAACTGGTCGACCATATGGATGACACTGGAAATGCTGTACACATCAAATATGGAGGACTTGATCGCTCCAATGGTGGCCTTGTGAAACCAAGAAAATAGTGCAAAACCTAATCAATAGTAAGTGTTTACAACGGTACACAGTGACTAGTAATACAACACATAGGTAATCCCTATATCAGGGAAATAAATTGAAAGTGTCCATATAGTGAAAAGAAAGGGTGAAAAAATATATGTGAACTTGTAAAAAAGAAAGAAAAAGGTAAAGGGACACCTGTTGGAGCCCTGCACAGAGGAATACTGAAATATATTCAAAATCCTTCCTGTGTGGAATGTCCAAAGCGATGTGTTAGTTCATATATTGAAACCGCATCCAAACACTATAACCGCTAGTTATATCCGACTGTCAAATGGTTGTTATATATGTGACAGACATATATACACAACCATTTGACAGTCGGATATAACTAGCGGTTATAGTGTTTGGATGCGGTTTCAATATATGAACTAACACATCGCTTTGGACATTCCACACAGGAAGGATTTTGAATATATTTCAGTATTCCTCTGTGCAGGGCTCCAACAGGTGTCCCTTTACCTTTTTCTTTCTTTTTTACAACTTCACATATATTTTTTCACCCTTCCTTTTCACTATATGGACACTTTCAATTATTTTCCTGATATAGGGATTACCTATGTGTTGTATTACTAGTCACTGTGTACCGTTGTAAACACTTACTATTGATTAGGTTTTGCACTATTTTCTTGGTTTCACAAGGCCACCATTGGAGCGATCAAGTCCTCCATATTTGATGTGTACAGCATTTCCAGTGTCATCCATATGGTCGACCAGTTTTTTATAAATTGTTTTTTATTGTTCTTATTAATTGTATTGCATTTTATATTACTTTTAATCAATAAATCTGAGTATATGCCATAGAGTGATTGCTCACTTCTATTACTTTTCTATATATCCTATGCATTGAGGTCGGGTGTCCTCAATTTTAGTTTGCAGCACCGTACCACCCACTAACAGCAGTGAGCCACCTCATTTTATTAACGATACTTGCTGTAGAGATAATCCCAGTAGGGAATTTAGAATATCTGAACTCCCGGCAGAACTAGCTATTTTGGTTATCCAGTTTGCATCAGGAAGATTAAAGTCTCCCATAATGATAACTTCCCCCTTCAATGTATTTTAGCTATTTCCTCAACTAGTAGATCATCTAATTCTTTGACTTGGCTAGGTGGTCTATATATCACACCTACACGAGTTACCTTATGTATATCAAGCTGCAAGGTAAACCAAACTGACTCTAAATTGGTCTCGCTAACTTGTATCAAATTAGATTTCATGCAATCTTTCACATACAGGGCCACTTCTTCCCCCTTCTTGCCTTCTCTGTCTTTCCTGTATAGAGAGAACCCTGGTATTGTTATATCCCAGTCATTACTCCCATTGAACCACGTCTCAGTAACAGCCACTAAATCTATATTCTCAGATGCCATTATAGCCTCAAGTTCATTGATCTTATTCCCTAAACTGCGAGCATTTGTAGACAAGAATCTGAGCTTGTCATTTCTTAACCTTTGTGCTACTGGCATCTTCTGGCATTGTTCTGGGGGGCAGTCGGACTGCTGGATTATCACTCTTTTGCCCCCCTTTCCTAGTTTAAATGTTCCTTAGCAAACTGTTCACTGAGGACATTCGTTCCCTTGAGAGAAAGATGCAAACCATCTTTCTTGTACAGTTCTTTTCCATTCCGAGAGCCAACATGAAACAAAAAGCCAAACCCTTGGTTCAGACACCATTCACTAAGCCATACATTGAATTCCTTAATGCGCATCCTCCTGTCATGCTGAAGGTTATGCACAGGCAAAACTGCAGAGAATGAAACAGTTGATGCAACCTCCCGTATATCATTTCCAAGTGTGTGAAAAGCTTCCTTCACCTTTGAAACCTCATTGCAAGCCAGATCATTTGTCCTAAGATGGACAATAACATCCACCTCCCTTTCCTGCTTTGCTTGCCTAACAATATTTATGATACGCCGTCTGTCCCTGCTAGCGGTAGCACCAGGGAGACATCTCACAACACAATTTTCCTCAAACTCACACCTCTTATGATGGAATCGCCCACCAACAGCTGCTTACTATCAGTCCTCTAATAAAGGTCGCAAGTTTACTCCCACTAATTCGGGGAACAAATTCCAAACTTGAATATCTGCAAGTATTTAGTGTCCAACCCTATTCAACATCAGGTGACGGGGAGTAAGTGTGTGCATACTAATCTCAGGAATAAGTCTACATTCTACCCAAAGAATAAAAATAATGAGTGCATAGAAGAATTCCAGGTGTTAAGGTGTGTACTAAAAGGATTAGATGGTATACAGTATAAGGATAGAAAGAAGGGTAACCTGAGTAGAAAAGAACGAGATGCCTTGAGAGACCTGCAAAATAATGAGAATATAGTTATAAAACCGGCAGACAAAGGGGGTGGGATAGTGATATTTGATAAGGACAAATACGAACAAATTATTTAAAGGGAATCCAGTGACTGAATATAAGAAAGAATTGAAAAAACTACTGGATAGACGATTGAAACAGGGAATTTTGAATAAAAAGAGTTTGATTATCTAAATAATTCAGACCCCAATACACCAGTTATTTATTATTCACCTAAAATGCACAAGGATCCCATAAATCCCTCCGGGAGACCAATTGTCCTTGGGATAGAATCCATTACAACCAGGGTTTCGGAGTATGTGGACATGCCAAAAATATGTACCTACTATACCCTCTTACTTGAAAGATACTGGCCAAGTCCTGAGAGTTTTGAGCGAACAACTGATATTTACAGATGATATGTTTTTAGTAACAGTAGATGTTACATCTTTATATACGATCATCCCTAAGATGATAGGGTTGGAAGGAGTGAGATACTTTTTGAATGAGGATAACACTCTGGAAGAAAACCAAAAAATATTTATATTGGACTGTATGAATTACTGTCTCAGCCACAACTACTTCTGGTACGGGGATCATTTTTATGCTCAGACTACAGGCACAGCGATGGGTGCGAAATTCGCACCGAGTTTTGCGAATTTGTTTATGGCGTACTGGGAGTCTGCTTATATTAACTCCTTACTGGATGGAGAGAGGGGGAACAGCAACCTCATCATGTGGAAGAGATATATACAGTAGATGATTGTCTATTTATTTGGAGAGGGGAGGAGACTTCCCTGAGGGACTTTATCATCTATATTAATAATAATACTTGGAACATCAAATTCACTGAAAATATTAGTAAAAAGACAGTACATTTTTGGGATTTGGAAATAATGGTGATAGAGGGTAGAATACGTAATAAAACCTGTTTCAAACCGACAGACCGAAACGGTTATATAGATGCGAAAAGTTGCCACTATAGTCCTTGGATAAAAAACTTACCTAAAGGCCATTTCCAGAGGGTCAGGAGAAATTGTTTCCAGTTAAAGGACTTTGATGAACAAAGTGAGCTTATTATAGACAGATTTAAGGAGAAGGGATATAAGGAGGAAATACTGAGAATCCATTTGGAAGCGGTGCGACAAGATAGGGAGAGGTAAAAATTAAGATAAAGGTAGATGGGGACAGATATAAATTTGCTTTCTCAACATCATATTCTACAGTATGCCCTCAGATTAAACACATCATTCAAAAAAACTGGTGAATTTAAAAAAAATGACGATGTAATAGGCCCCCTCGTTCCAGATAGACGTCCGTTTATTTTCAAACGAGCATCCACAGTTAAGGACAAGATTGTACACAGCTGTTTGAGGAAGGAGAAACCTCAGGCCATCAGTGGCAAGTTCACATGGTGCGGTTTCTGTGTAGGGTGCAAAAATAGATCTAAAGAGGAAAAAAAGAACAGAACCAGAAGTACCCTTGCTGCAACAGCAAACCAAAGGGAGTTAAAGGTGAAAGGTGATTTATCCTGTGAAAGTATGGGAGTTATATATGTTTTAAAATGCCCCTGTAAACTCAAATATGTGGGCAGAACACTTGGAAAGTTAAAATATTAAAAAAAGGTTTGGAAACTCACAGTGTCTCTGCACACTTTAAAAGAGCGCACCCAAAAAATCCTTCGGGGCTAAAATTCACCGGGGTGGAATTGGTGCATAGAAAATGTAGAGGGGGAGATCCGGTAAAACAGAGAAATAAAAAGAAAGCAGAATGGATTTACAACATCTTCCGATTACTTAGGTATAACGAAATGCACTTAGACCATAAATCAATCATGGTACAAGAAAGAACTATAAAGGGAGTGGAGAGAGAAGTAATGAAGTCCCCAGGATCGCTGCATTTCAGGCTAATGAAGGAGTTTTGTGACAGGTTAGGTGTGGTGAAAGCTTCTGCAATAACGAAGACAGGGACCACTCCATCAGAAGAAATACAGTACCTTATTGATAGGTTAGATGCTGTGAAAGCTTCTGCAACACTGGAGGCAGAGACCGCTCCATTAGAAGGAATACGGTACCCTCTTAATACAAAGCATAGTCTATTTGGTCTGAATAGTATTCATTAGGGTAGTGATTGGATTTTGGTTTTATATGTAGGAGAATAAAACATAAGGAGTTTATACCCCTTTTTACTTCTTTTTATGATATTAGCGATACCAATGCATAGAGTGAGTTAGGGAATTACATGAGTGGCAGCAGATAAGAAGGTTAAATAGGATAGACGCTAGAATGTAAGGATTTTTTATATAATTTTAAGGAACTTAAATTTTAAGGAAATGTGTGTCATTTAAAATTTTTATAGTTAAAATGTAACTGTTTAATATTTTATGTGAGTAAAATGGAATGTAAGTATCAAACTGAGAACCCCTTATAAGAAAGAAATACCCGATAAATTTAGGGTGGGGAGCTTTGGTAAATCACGTGATTATTGTGATGGAGCAATAAAACAATAAAAACCGCCTATGCGAAAACTAAACTATGACGCCCCGAACGAAGCAGGAGTGAAACCCAGGTCGGGCAGGAGTTTTGCATATTTTATGTGTGATACTGAAAGAAGAAATTTTGTAAGTACAATAAATTATTACGAATATCCTCTCTTGCGGGTTTGCCCTATGTTCATGTTTAATTTGAAGAAATAACATCAGCTCGATGCTGGTCGGTTCAGAGATCGTGAGGGTTGGAGCCAAAGACCAAGAGAAACAACTCCTGAAAGACCAGTGCTTTTGAACCATTCTCTACATGTGAATTTCTAGCACGTACCCAAACTTGTTTGTATAGCCTTTTATAATATAGGGAGATTGGACTTACTCCCTTTTTCTGGGACTGCAGCTTAAGTGGTACTAGAATTAACACACAAAAAATCCCTTTGTTTAAAAGCTACTGCGCAGCCCAGATTTAAAGGAGAGGTCCGCTGCGTCCTCCTGTAGGTGTGCAAGTGTCACGGACGTTTCCGCGACAGGTGGTAGGAGATCAGTGAGGCAACACGTGGTTTGCTCTGACAGGTTTTCCTTGTGGATCAATAGGTGTCTGTGTTGTTTCTGGTAATGGCCACACCCCTTGCCTCAGGTGTTGCTAATGTGGTCATTTAACCTTCCTTATTTATAGTTGCTTCTTCCACTATGCTGTGCGGTTTATAGCTTCAGTTTCAGTTGTGGATTGCTGGTGTGTGGATCTTGGCAGAGTTCCTGGTGCTTCCATAGCCCCTTTGAAGTTAAGTCTTTCCTTTCCCTTTCTGTGTTTTGTTTGGGTTCTGTGTGTTGCATTTCCCTGTTGTTTGTATTAGGGCTGAAGGAGACTCCTGTTCCTCCTTTTTTTTGGAGGAACAAGTAGTCTTGTTCCTACCATTAGTACCAGGGTCCTATAGGGCTAGATAGGACTCTAGGTACAGTTGTGTTCAAAATAATAGCAGTGTGTTTAAAAAAGTGAATACAGATCAAAGTCCTTCTAATTGCTTTTATTTCCATACACACAAATGCATTTGGAACACTACACATTCTATTTCAAATCAAAACATGAAGAAAAATATATCAAATTTGTGTTGTTCCTCTAAAACAATGTAAGAAAAGTGAATATTAGACTGTTCAGAAAAATAGCAGTGTTGGTATTCTTCTTTACAAACTCAAACATTCACTATATAAACTGAAAAATGTTTGAAGATTTTGCTTTGCTTTGAATCACTTAACTAATATTTAGTTGTATAACCATTGTTTCTGAGAACTGCTGTACATCTGTGTTGCATGAAGTCAACCAACTTCTGGCACCTGTGAACAGGTATTCCAGCCCAGGAGGATTGGACTACATTCCACAGTTCTTCTTTATTTCTTAGTTTTGCCTCAGAAACTGCATTTTTTTATGTCACCCCACAAGTTTTCTATTAGATTAAGATCCGGGGATTGGGCTGACAACTCCATAACGTCAATCTTGTTGGTCTGGAACCAAGATGTTGCACGTTTACTGGTGTGTTTGGGGTCATTGTCTTGTTGGAACACCCATTTCAAGGGCATTTCCTCTTCAGCATAAGGCAGCATGACCTCTTCAAGTATTCTGATGTATTTAAACTGATCCATGATCCCTGGTATGCGATAAATAGGCCCAACACCTTAGTATGAGAAACATCCACATATCATGACGCTTGCTCCACCATGCCTCACTGTCTTCACAGTGTACTGTGGCTTGAATTCAGTGTTTGGGGGTCGTCTGACAAACTGTCTCCGGCCACTAGACCCAAAAAGAACAGTCTTACTTTCATCAGTACACAAAATGTCTCTTTAGGCCAGTCAATGCGCTCTGCAGAACATGTCTTTTTTTCAACAGTGGCACGTTGTGGTGGCTTCTTGCAGATAGCTTGGCTTCACATAGGCGTCTTCTAATTGTAACAGTACTCACAGGTAACTTTAGACCTTTCTTTGATCTTCCTGGAGCTGATTGTTGGCTGAGTCCTTGCCATTTTGGCTATTGTTGTATCTATTCGAATGGTAGTTTTTTGCTTTCTTCCACGTCTTTCAGGTTTTGGTTGCCATTTTAAAGCATTTGCAATCATTTTAGCTGAGCAGCCTATCATTTTCTGCACTTTAACTTTAACCAGAAATGCACTTTAACCAGCATGTACAACATTTGCTGCCTTCCTTCCTTAAATAAGGGCAATAATTGCCACCTGTTTTTCAAAGAATGAATGACCTCACTCATTGAACTCCACACTGCTATTATTTTGAACATACCCCTTTTAATTAGTGATTCAATTACACAGAATCAGCAGCATGCATGTCATGACTGTTGGGTCTGTTGGATTTCTATTACTCTACTACACCTGCTAGTAAATTATTTGCCATGTAGAAATATAATTTCTACCTAAAACAGTGATTGATCAGGTTAGTGATGTCTGACTGCTATTATTTTGAACACAACTGTATTCCTGCATATGAACACACCTACCTCTGGGGTCTGTTCATACTGGTAGTCAGTCAGGATTTTGGTTAGGGTTTTTCTAGGAGGTGTCCATCTTCCTTCCCTAGTTCTCAGGCCTGATTCCCTGTTCCCCCCTTCCCTCTTATGCTTGATGAGGTGTTTCCCTCCCACACCAAAGCGTGACAGCAAGTAGTGACAAAGACAATGAGAGTGGCATGGGAGCAGGTGTTGCGAGCGGTCAGGGACACGGCCATGAGACTGGTGAGGCTGACAGTGACGAGCAGACAGTAGTGGATAATGATGTAACCAATCGCACGTGGGAGCCGGGCGAAGAGGGGGCTTTATCAGCATCATCATTATCAGGGGGTGAGGGTGGCAACTTGCCCGTGAGACAGCAGCAGGGTGGCAGCATGCAGCTGAGCCAGCAGGGTGCAAGCATTGCCGTTAGCCAGCAGGGTGGCAGCAGTGTGAGATCTAGAGACAAACATGCCAGGGGTAGACTGTCTGCTACTCAGGAGCCTAGATGCACAGAAAAAACTAGTAGTGCATGCGTTCATAGAGGCAGCGGCAGGCAGTCAGCATGTAGTGGTGAGGGTAAACTGCAATACTCGCTTGTGTGGGAATTTTTCATCAAGCTGCCAGAGGACATCAGCCTGGCCGTATGTAGGATCTGTATGCAGAAGGTAAGGGGCAGCTGGGGTTCTAATGTTGTTATAATGGGCCTGCGTCAACACATGGCGCCTCACTATAAAGTGGCCTGGGAAAGCCGTGGAGCTAAAGTAGTGGTTAGAGATAAGCAGATTTCTTAAAAATTTGATTGAGCTGCTTGGCTGAATTTTGCAAAAAAATTGCTTTGTAATGAATTACTTTGTGACAAAACGCATTTCTTTGTAAGTAGTGGGTGCAATGACGGGGAACGGCGATAGCATCGCCCCCATCATTGAACCCCTCAGATGCCGCGTTCATCGTTGATCATGGCATTTGAGATGAATATTAAGGCATTTCAGGGGTTGATCAGTTAAAAAACATTTAAATTGTACTCAGTGGCGTTCCCAGGGTGTTTGGCACCCGGGGCGGGTCATTTCTCTGCCCCCCCAATACTTGACCACATACCTCTTACATCCAGGGACATCTCCTGTCATGTAGACCTTCTCTTTCCTCTTCTCCTCCGTTAGACCGCCATGAGAAATTCTTTCAGCCGCATCTCGTCTCTACAGAGTTTGTAACACAGACACAGTAGATTTTAAAAAAATTCCATCAACCTCCCCCCTCCATCCTGGTGTCCCCACAGTGTCATCCTGCTGCCACCCCCAATACTGTGCCCGTTGTGCTCCCCAATGTCCCAGGTACTGGTGTAAAGTAGAACTGTATTTCCAAAAGAGCTGTCAAAAATGAAAGGTGGAATCTGATTGGCTGCTATGGGCAACTAAGCCAGTTCTACTTTACACCAGTTTGATAAATTACCCCAAATGTTCCTATACTGTCCACAGCAGTTATAATGTCCCCTAGAGTGCCACCAGTAATAATAACACCCTATATTGTGCTCCAGGTAATAATCCCTGTATAGTGTCCCCAGAAATAATAGAATGGCTCCTACAGTGCCTCCCCAATAGAAAGGCCCCCACGCTGCCCCCCACACAGTAATTTCCCCCATACTGCCGCCACACAGTAATTTCCCCCACACTGCCCCCACACAGTAGTGTCCTCCACACACTAGTGTCCCCCATACAGTAGTGTCCCCACACTGCCCCATACAGCAGTGTCCCCCACACAGTAGTGTCCCCCACACTGAACCCCACACAGTAGTGTCCCCCACGCTGCCCTCACACACTAGTGTCCCCCACGCTGCCCTCACACAGTAGTGTCCCCTACGCTGCCCCCACACAGTAGTGTCCCCCACACTGCCCCATACAGTAGTGTCCCCCACACAGTAGTGTCCCCCACACATTAGTGTCCCCCACGCTGCCCCCCACAGTAGTGTCCCCCACGCTGCCCCCATACAGTAGTGTCCCCCATGCTGCCCCCCACACAGTAGTGTCCCCCACACTGCCCCCCACACAGTAGTGTCCCCCACGCTGCCCCCACACAGTAGTGTCCCCCACGCTGCCCCCACACAGTAGTGTCCCCCACGCTGCCCCACACACAGTAGTGTCCCCCACGCTGCCCCCACACAGTAGTGTCCCCCACACAGTAGTAGTGTCCCCCACACTGCCCCCCACACAGTAGTGTCCCCCACACTTCCCCCACACAGTAGTGTCCCCCACACTTCCCCCCACACAGTAGTGTCCCCCACACAGTAGTGTCCCCAACGCTGCCCCACACACAGTAGTGTCCCCCACACTGCTCCACACACAGTAGTGTCCCCCACGCTGCCTCCACACAGTAGTGTCCCCCACGCTGCCCCCACACAGTAGTGTCCCCCACACTGCCCCCCACACAGTAGTGTCCCCCACACAGTAGTGTTCCCCACACTGCCCCCCATACAGTAGTGTCCCCCACACTGCCCCACACACAGTAGTGTCCCCCACACTGCCCCCCACACAGTAGTGTCCCCCACGCTGCCCCCACACAGTAGTGTCCCCCACGCTGCCCCCCACACAGTAGTGTCCCCCACACTGGCCCCCACACAGTAGTGTCCCCCACATTGTCCATATAGTAATTTCCCCCCCACATAGTAATCCCTCCCATAATAATTTGCCCCCCACTGTGCCACATAGTATCCCACCATATTCCCCCCCCCACACATCCTCCTGTGTGCACCCCCCTCATGTCCCCCTAAGTTGGCACATAAAATAAAATAAAAAAATTTGCCCCCACACAGTATCCCACCATATTTTCCCTCCACACGTCCTCTGTGCACCCCGGCCCCCTCATGTCCCCCAAAGTTGGCACATAAAAGAAAAAAAAAAGAAAAGAAAAAAAACTAATTTCCCCCATACTGCCGCCACACAGTAATTTCCCCCACACTGCCCCCACACTGTAGTGTCCTCCACACACTAGTGTCCCCCATACAGTAGTGTCCCCCACACTGCCCCCATACAGTAGTGTCCCCCACACAGTAGTGTCCCCCACACTGAACCACACACACTAGTGTCCCCCACGCTGCCCTCACATACTAGTGTCCCCCAGGCTGCCCTCACACAGTAGTGTCCCCTACGCTGCCCCCATCTTTGATATAGCGCGGCGAGAGCACAAGGTAACTGAAGCTTATGGATTGCTGTGATCTGCGGTTTTCTTACAGGTGTGAATTGTGATTGAGCAAGCCATAGATGTTTTAACTACTATCACTATTGGGTGAAGCACGATTGCACTTTATATGAAGCACTAAGAAATGGAAGATAATCACGGATGTGTGATGCACTTTACCTGAGAGCGTCAGAAGGCTGCTACACCATGAATTGTCACATGAGAATGAATTGTCTTTTTACTGTGTTTTTATATGCACCAGTGTGTAACTAATCTGGAAATTAGCACTGATTACTTCCTGCAATGTCTCTATATATGCACAGTCACTTTATTGTATGTTTCACTTGGCTTGATAATGGCTCTGTGAGAGAGCTGAAACGTTGCCTGTATCAACATGTGTTGAATAAATATCACATTTTTCACTATTTTATCCAAGGAGTGCTGCGTTATATTTATTTGGAATATATATATATATATATATATATATATATATATATACACTCACCTAAAGAATTATTAGGAACACCATACTAATACGGTGTTGGACCCCCTTTTGCCTTCAGAACTGCCTTAATTCTACATGGCATTGATTCAACAAGGTGCTGATAGCATTTTTTAGAAATGTTGGCCCATATTGATAGGATAGCATCTTGCAGTTGATGGAGATTTGAGGGATGCACATCCAGGGCACGAAGCTCCCGTTCCACCACATCCCAAAGATGCTCTATTGGGTTGAGATCTGGTGACTGTGGGGGCCATTTTAGTACAGTGAACTCATTGTCATGTTCAAGAAACCAATTTGAAATTATTCAAGCTTTGTGACATGGTGCATTATCCTGCTGGAAGTAGCCATCAGAGGATGGATACATGTTCTCAATCTGTTTACGCCAAATTCGGACTCTACCATTTGAATGTCTCAACAGAAATCGAGACTCATCAGACCAGGCAACATTTTTCCAGTCTTCAACAGTCCAATTTTGGTGAGCTTGTGCAAATTGTAGCCTCTTTTTCCTATTTGTAGTGGAGATGAGTGAGGTCTTCTGCTGTTGTAGCCCATCCGCCTCAAGGTTGTGCGTGTTGTGGCTTCACAAATGCTTTGCTGCATACCTCGGTTGTAACGAGTGGTTATTTCAGTCAACGTTGCTCTTCTATCAGCTTGAATCAGTCGGCCCATTCTCCTCTGACCTCTAGCATCCACAAGGCATTTTTGCCCACAGGACTGCCGCATACTGGATGTTTTTCCCTTTTCACACCATTGTTTGTAAACCCTAGAAATGGTTGTGCGTGAAAATCCCAGTAACTGAGCAGATTGTGAAATACTCAGACCGGCCTGTCTGGCACCAACAACCATGCCTCGCTCAAAATTGCTTAAATCACCTTTCTTTCCCATTCTGACATTCAGTTGGGAGTTCAGGAGATTGTCTTGACCAGGAGCACACTACTAAATGCATTGAAGCAACTGCCATGTGATTGGTTGACTAGATAATTGCATTAATTAGAAATAGAACAGGTGTTCCTAATAATTATTTAGGTGAGTGTGTATATATATATATATATATATATATATATATATATAAAATACAGTCCTGATCAAAAGTTTAAGACCACTTGAAAAATGGCAAAACATCATATTTAGCATGGCTGGATCTTAACAAGGTTCCAAGTAGAGCTTCGACATGCAACAAGAAGCAATGGGAGTGAGACTAAACATTTTTTGAGCATTTAATTTAATGAAAACAACGAATAAACTGAAACAGGCTGTTTTTCAGCTGATCAAAAGTTTAGGACCACACCTCCAAAAAAAAACAAAAAAACACCCAAAACAGAAATCCAACTTCCAAACATGAACTCAGTAATGAGTAGCTCCACCGTTATTGTTTATCACTTCAAAAATTCCTTTCGGCATGCTTGATGCAAGCATTTCCATGAGGTGAGTGGGAACATTTCTCCAAGTGGTGAAGACGCCCGCACGAAGGCCATCTACTGTCTGAAACTGTTGTCCATTTTTGTAAACTTCCCTTGCATCCATCCCCAAAGGATCTCAATTGGATTTAGATCAGGGGAACACGCAGGATGGGCCAAAAGAATGATTTTATTCTCCTAGAAGAAGTCCCTTGTCCTGCGGGCATTGTGTACTGTAGCGTTGACCTGTTGAAAAACCCAGTCGTTACCACACAGACGAGGGCCCTCAGTCATGAGGAATGCTCTTTGCAACATCTGGACATTTGACGCCCCTGCACTTCTTGAAGCTCCATTGTTCCACTGAAGGAAAAAGCACCCCAGACCATTATGGCGCCGCCTCCACTGTGGCGCGTAGAAAACATCTCAGGTGGGATCTGCTTGTCATGCCAGTAACGTTGGAAACCATCAGGACCATCAAGGTTAAATTTTTTCTCATCAGAGAATAAAACTTTCTTCCACCTTTCAATGTCCCATGTTTGGTGCTCTCTTGCAAAGTCCAAACAAGCAGTTCTGTGGCGTTCAAGGAGACGGGGTCTTTGAAGACGTTTTTTTGTTTTTGAAGCCCTTCAGTCTCAGATGCCGTCTGATGGTTATGGGGCTGCAGTCAGCACCAGTAAGGGCCTTAATTTGGGTCGAGGATCGTCCAGTGTCTTGACGGACAGCCAATTGGATCCTCTGGCTCAGTGCTGATGAAATTTTTTTGGGTCTTCCACTTGACTTTTTTGTTCCATAACCCTCAGGATCATTTAAGAAATTCCAAATGACTGTCTTACTGCGTCCCACCACAGCAGCGAAGGCGTGCTGTGAGAGACCCTGCTTATGCAGTTCAACAACCCGACCACGTTCAAAAAGGGAGAGTTTTTTTGCCTTTGCCATCACAACGTATGACTACCTGACAGAAAATGACAGCCTGTTTCAGTTTAATTGCTATTTTCAATTAATTGAATGCTCAAAAAATGTTTTGTCTCACTCTCATTTCTTCTTGTTGCATGTTGAAGCTCTACTTGGAACCTTGTTAAGATCCAACAATGTAAAATATGATTTTTTGCCATTTTTCAAGTGGTCTTAAACTTTTGATCAGGACTGTATATATATAAAATCATACTTCTGATATATATGAATGCAAAATATGTGGGAAACTACTACTGAATGTTTTAGCCATAATATATTTACATATATTATAATATATTATACATTCTAAATATATAATAATATATGTAAAAAAAAATATGGCTAAAAACTTATATATATGTTTACATTAAATTTAGCCTCAATTTTTGAAAAGTTTCTGACGGGATTTGAATTCACAACCTTCTACATTACAGCCAAGAATCTTAACCACTAACACTATAGAGCTGCATGGCAAGTTACTTAAAAAAAAATATATATACTGTATATATGAGACTTCTGCTGTATAGGAATACTTACTAGTAGTAAGTATTCCTATACAGCAGAAGTCCCTTTTTTAAAAAAATTTTAAGTAACTGGCCATGCAGCTTTGTAGTGTAGTGGATAAGATTCTTGGCTGTAATGTAGAAGGTTGTGAGTTTGAATCCCACCTGAAACTTTTCAGAAATAGTGTCACGGCTGAGGATGGGGGAAACCCTCAGCCGTGCAGTGTCAATATGAATGATAACTGCTAGGCCAGGACAGGAATCAGGGAGCAGGTCACCTCCTATCACATCCTTAATTCTGACCCTGTCTCCTAGCCGTATGAGCCGACCCTGATGGTGGGAGGGCTCATACACTGGAACCTGTAATTCCTACTTGCCCTCAGGGTGGCCCTGGACTAGGAGAAGGGTAAGACTACCTGTTCCTCCAGGATACGGACGAACAGGAGTCTCACTGGCCAAGCTATTAAGAAAGGGGATACATATGCAGTCATATGGCAATGGCAGGTAGTTAAAACTAGTATCACACCTACCTGCCACAGACACACAGCCTGGGACCCGTGCTCAAGTGCTGCAGTCCACAACAACACAGATGGACACAGCACACACCAAACATCCCACACCAAACATCCCACAGGAACCCAGGACCATACGCTGCAATAAACATAAAGACACCACTAGACATAAGTTTTATGACCACAAGGGTGGCCCTCACTGCCAGATGGTATAAGAAACTAGGAGGGTGCCTCCAGCTTACAAGCAAGGCTGGAGTACCCCTCAGCTTCAGGTCTTCACTGAGGCTTTATAGCCCAAGTAGCCACACCCACACAGACACACCCAGTGTTCACACACAGAAGGGAATTAACCCTTCTCACACCAGGGAAGGGAAGACAGCCACTTAAAGGGAAACGCACACAAACACACTCACCTATTACCGCCGGCAACGGCATGCGTGGCAACCATGTCCTGACGAACAGCCAACAGGCCGAGACACTGCCACCACATGCACACAACACCAGACGTTGCCGCGGACAACCACAAGTGAAGGGAGGTGTCACAGTGCACACAAACATAATAAACCCCGTGCACACCATACAAACAGGGAAAGTGCACACATACACTACACAGGTTGCCAGAGGCAACTGCATGCATTGACAGTGAGCAGCCCAGCAGTCAGCTCAGGCTGCTACACTGCCAACATCATGTTGCCAGCGGCAAACACACGTGAGGCAAACAACTCACAGGCCTCACCTGCGGTGAACAACCAAACTGACCGTTGGCAACAGTGGTTCGTGACATGGGTCGTGACAAATAGAGGCTAAATTAGATTTTAATACATTCGGTGTCCCCAAGCACTGACTCCATATATGGACATAGCTAGCTATGTATGGAGTCAGAGCAGGGACTCCTAAGCCGAACTAGAGTCCCGACACCATCCCCTCTTCAGAGCAGGGGGTGCCTGGTTTAATGCTCGGGTTCTTCCATTGACTTCCATTGTGCTCGGGTGCTCTGTAGAGCACCCGAGCATCGGGAAGTGTTCTACTCGAGAACTAGACCAACACTAGAGGAGATAGAGGAAGGGACTTCCGACTCCGAGTCCCTTGCGCAAATGGCCAGATGCATGCTGTGTTGTTTGTGTAATGACAGCCACATTATCACCATTCGGCAGAGGGATGACTACTGGCCCTCCACGATCTTAGAACGGGACAAAATGAGGGCCATTTTTAGAGAGGGATGAGAGGGCAGAGAGGGATGATAAACTCAACTACTATCGAGACTACTCAACTACTTTATTATGTAGTCGGATGGTCACTGCCTATGTGTGACATCGCCCATCTTCATGAAGGTTCACTGCCATGACTGCTGGAGGAGAGGGGGATGGCAGGAGCAGCAGTAGCTCCATCAGCGGTAATTTGAGTCTCGAGTCTTTGATGAGCAGGTATATTCACCTGCCTACTGAAGAAACCAGCCCGCAGCAGGACATGGAACAGAACCTGAAAAAGCAGGTGCTGGCATACTTGGACTGCACCCTGTCACGCCAGATCAAAGATCCCTTGGACTACTAAGCAACCAAACTAGAATTGTTACCTCAACTGTCCAAGTTTGCCCTGGACAAGATAACCCTCCCTACCAGTACTGTGGCATCAGAGCTGGTGTTTAGTGTGGCGGAGAGCATAGTTACCCCAGAGAGAACTCACCTTTTAACACAAAATGTTCAGAAATCAAATTTTACAGTCAGGTCCATAAATATTGGGACATCGACACAATTCTAACATTTTTGGCTCTATACACCACCACAATGGATTTGAAATTAAACAAACAAGATGTGCTTTAACTGCAGACTGTCAGCTTTAATTTGAGGGTATTTACAACCAAATCAGGTGAACGGTGTAGGAATTACAACAGTTTGCATATGTGCCTCCCACTTGTTAAGGAACCAAAAGTAATGGGACATAATAATAATCATAAATCAAGCTTTCACTTTTTAATACTTGGTTGCAAATCCTTTGCAGTCAATTACAGCCTGAAGTCTGGAACTCATAGACATCACCAGACGCTGGGTTTCATCCCTGGTGATGCTCTGCCAGGCCTCTACTGCAACTGTCTTCAGTTCCTGCTTGTTCTTGGGGCATTTTCCCTTCAGTTTTGTCTTCAGCAAGTGAAATGCATGCTCATTCGGATTTAGGTCAGGTGATTGACTTGACCATTGCATAACATTCTACTTCTTTCCCTTAAAAAACTCTTTGGTTGCTTTTCCAGTACGCTTTGGGTCATTGTCCATCTGTACTGTGAAGCGCCGTCCAATGAGTTCTGAAGCATTTGGCTGAATATGAGCAGATAATATTGCCCGAAACACTTCAGAATTCATCCTTCTGCTTTTGTCAGCAGTTGCATCATCAATAAATACAAGAGAACCAGTTCCATTGGCAGCCATACATGCCCACGTCATGATACTACCACCACCATGCTGCACTGATGAGGTGGTATGCTTAGGATCATGAGTAGTTCCTTTCCTTCTCCATATTCTTCTCCTACCATCACTCTGGTACAAGTTGATTTTGGTCTCATCTGTCCATAGGCTGTTGTTCCAGAACTGTGAAGGCTTTTTAGATGTCGTTTGGCAAACTCTAATCTGGCCTTCCTGTTTTTGAGGCTCACCAATGGTTTACATCTTGTGGTGAACCCTCTGTATTCACTCTGGTGAAGTCTTCTCTTGATTGTTGACTTTTTACACACATTACTACCTACTTCCTGGAGAGTGTTGTTGATCTGGCCAACTGTTGTGAAGGATGTTTTCTTCACCAGGGAAATAATTCTTCGGTCATCCACCACAGTTGTTTTCTGTGGTCTTCCAGGTCTTTTGGTGTTGCTGAGCTCACCAGTGCGTTCCTTCTTTTTAAGAATGTTCCAAACATTTGTTTTGGCCACACCTAATGTTTTTGCTATCTCTCTGATGGGTTTGTTTTGTTTTTTTTCAGCCTAATGATGGCTTGCTTCACTGATAGTGACAGCTCTTTGAATCTTATCTTGAGAGTTGACAGCAGCAGATTCCAAATAGCACACTTGAAATGAACTCTGGACCTTTTATCTGCTCATTGTAATTGGGATAATGAGGGAATAACACACACCTGGCCATGGAACAGCTGAGAAGCCAAGTGTCCCATTACTTTTGGTCCCTTAACAAGTGGGAGGCACATATGCAAACTGTTGTAATTCCTACACAGTTCACCTGATTTGGATGTAAATACCCTCAAATTAAAGCTGACAGTCTGCAGTTAAAGCACATCTAGTTTGTTTCATTTCAAATCCATTGTGGTGGTGTATAGAGCCAAAAATTTTAGAATTGTGTCGATGTCCCAATATTTATGGACGTGGCTGTATATAGATGAATCAGACATGAATTTCCTCTCAATGGTGCCTGATGCATCAGACTAGATCATTCTGGCAGTAATGTTTTGACTGCAGTGTGCTGCCACAGCAGAACATTGTGAAATATGGCCCGTTATTTCTGGCCATGTGCTTCAGCCACTATGCTGATGCTGCCGCTGCCTGATGCCACACATCTGCTGCGTCTGCTGACATCTTCTACTACTGCCACCATCTTGCACTGTTACTGCCATTGCTGTTGCCACTCTCCCCAATCTGTGACTAGGCCACTATGTTGACTCCTCATGCTGTTACCACCCTCACCACTCTGTGACTGGGCCACTATATTGACTCCTCATGCTGTTGCCACCTCACCACTCTGTGATTAGGCCACTATATTGACTCCTCATGCTGTTATCACCCTCAGCACTCTATTTTGTGGCCACTAATGTCCCTGTTTAGCCCTCTTGACGTCACAGTTTATTTTACCCTATTATGATCTGTCAGAAGAACCAAAATATGGAAAACACTACAGATCCTGTCTTTGGAGCTTACTTAAGGTCAGTATTTTGCACTGGGATTTCATCATGATTTGGAAGCCAAAAGTGTTCTGGTTCTGGCCAAGCTGCCAGTTCGGTTGATGTACTGATCCAAATCAATTAGTGTACGTGCACGGAGAGATCAAACTGAGACAACCCACAGCACGGGGTTAAACAGGATCTCTGCTTTATTTTCTGAAAACAGCATAATACATAGGTTTTACGACAGGGAGAGGTGGGAGGGGGGGGTGAGTGAAAGATAAAGTATATCTTCCCTATTGGCTACAAACACTGTACTTTTTCTGTAACCTTCACAGCTCAGAGTAAATTCCTCCCCCCTCCCTCCTGGCTCGTGGGAGAAACCGTTACTTCTTTCTACTTTCTAACTGCTTGCTTGAGCTGAACGGAAACCTCTTTGTAACTGCTTGCTTGAGCTGAACGGAAACCACAAAGAAACACATGATAAAACACAAAGTAAGATTCTAGTTTATAGGTGTTGGCTGAATGCCTGGCCGCCATCTTAGCTAAACATAGTCCTCAACAAGCAAGTATCCATTTTGTATTAATAGTCCATAACAGTCCCCCCTTGGAAACTTGATTGTAGACTTTCCCTTCGCCTAGCGAATCCCCTGGGCATACCATTCGTATCCTCTTCACCCGCAGTGGCGACAACCTACCCCTTATAGGTAGGCTCCCGGTTGCTCGGACTTGTGGTAATACCCTGGGATTCATCTCACCCTATCTCAGCCAGGCATCATTGTGAGGAGGGGGAGCTGTGTTGAACGATGTTTCCTTCTGTCCTTCCTCATCGTAGAGGAGCATAATAGGTCGTTCATCAGTTTTCTTCATTCTTTTTGAAAAGCGGGTCACACAAATAAGAACGAGCTTAATCACTACATATATCACCAATATTATTAGGGCTACCTGTAATATTACTTGGACAATTCCCATGAGCCAACCCCCAATACCTTTTGACTGACTTTCGGTGTCGTTAGCTAATATACCTGTGATAAGGTCCTGTACAGTACGGTTGTTACAGGGCAGATCCTTTCCGTTCACAGCATCTACACCAATACACTGCACGTGGCTGTCTGTTTTTTGAATCATTGCAACCTGAGTGTATGTGTGGACTAAATGTCATACCTTTGGTTTGTACTTGGAGACAATAACAGTGTGTCCAGCTAGGAAAACATGTGACATTAGCCCAGTGTCCCTCTTGCCAAGGAGTAGAGCTATGATCTACCGAGGGTCCTGATCTGTTTATCATGAGCCATGGGGCATCTGCCCACCCTGCAACAGGTAAGGCTACTTCCCTGTCCTTGTTTGTACTGGATTTAACTTGGTGTATACTAGTGAGAAAGATGGTAGAATTAGACAGGTCAATCAGTTCAGAAAGGTCCAGGGGTATTGCAAAATAAGGCATACTGGTTGAACTCACGGGACTGTGGGTACAGATCCAACAATCTCTCAGAGTTTCAGTCTCCTTCAACCCCTGGACTAAAATTTGATGGTGCCGTATCAGTGAATTGTCCCATTCATCACCCAGTGGCGTGAATACTGCAGATATGCCCACTGTCAAAGTCATGATCAGTATGTGAATCCTCATGGCTTATGGTTCCTGGGACGGTGGGACAGCCTTCACTCTTTTACAATGTGAAGCGTGGATCCAGGTGAGTCTCCCTTCGAGTTTCACAGAGGTTGGGGTGGTCAGCAACACCTGGTAAGGTCCCTCGTATCGTGGTTCGAGGGTGCTTCTGACGTGTTTCTTGACCACCACCCACTCTCCAGGTTTGAGAGTGTGGCTTCCCTCCAGGGAGTTAGGATCTGGAATGGAAGAGAAAACTTGTGCATGTATATTAGACAATTGCTTGCTCAAGGCTATCACATATTTTGCAACAGATTCATAATGCATTTGTAACTGTTGTGGGAAATACTGTCCCATTCTTGGCCCTGTTCCAAATAAGATCTCATATGGGGTTAGTTTGTGTGGGGGCCTTGGTGTATGCCTAACTGAAAAGAGGGTTATAGGCAAACACTGAACCCAATTAAGCCCTGTCTCCCTGGTCATCTTCAGCATTTTAGATTTTAACACCCCGTTCAATCTTTCGACTTTGCCGCTGCTTTGGGGCCTGTATGGGGTATGATACGCCAGGTGTGACCCTACCATCTTCCAGACCTCTTGGGTTAGACTAGCAGTGAATGCTGGGCCCTGATCACTCTCAATGACCTCAGGTACTCCGAACCTACAGACAAGCTCCTGCATCAGTTTTTTTGCAGTAGTGGTTGCTGTCTGGTTTCGGACGGGGTAGGCTTCTGGCCACCCAGAGAACAAGTCTATCACTACTAGCACATATTGAAACCCTTGGCACATTGGCATCTGGATATGATCGATTTGTATCCTCTGAAAGGGATATAAGGCTTTCGGGAGACATTTTCTGGGAGTGGGCTCGGTTCTGCCGGGGTTACACTCTGCACAGATGAGACACGCTTGGGTATGTCTCACCAGGACAGGGGTTATCCCTGGGGCCACCCATATTTTGTCAATTAGTTCTTTCATGATGGTTTTGGATTGGTGGGTGGGCCCATGGGCCACTGAGGCTATTAGGGGATAAAGAGCTCTGGGTAGGCAGACTCTCTTTCCTTGTGTCCAGAGTCCAGATTCTTCTTCGAGGGCTGATTCTTTCAGCCAGATTTCCTTTTCCCTGGGAGTGGCCTGTTTCTGCATTTGTTTCAGTAGGTCCCATGTGATTTCTTCTTGTTCCAGGTCCTCCTGTGTTATCATAATCTGGTCTGACTGGACTCTTTCCTCTTTCACTGCTGCTTCCTTGGCCGCTTGGTCAGCTAGGGCGTTTCCTCTGGCCTCAGGGGTGTCAGCTCGAGTATGGGCCTTTACTTTGATCACTGCCACTTGGTTGGGCAGGAGTACTGCTGCCATTAGGGCTGCTACTGCTGCAGCATTCTTAATCGGGGTTCCTGCAGCTGTGATGTAATCCCGGGCCTTCCATATTAGTCCAAAGTCATGAACCACTCCAAAGGCATATCTAGAATCTGTGTAGATATTGGCGGTAGAGTCTTTTGCCATGAGGCAGGCTTCAGTGAGGGCAATGAGTTCAGCTTCTTGTGCTGACTGGTCTGGGCGCAATTGTCTTGCACACAGCACTTCATGTTCACTTGTGACTGCCATGCCTGTATGGAACTTCCCCTTGTCATCGGCGTACCTTGAGCCGTCCACAAAGAGAATCCAATGAGGGTTTGTCAGAGGAGTGTCTTGGACTGATGGTGGTGTCCCTACTTCAGCTTCCATCATTGTGATGCAATCATGTTCTTGTTCCTTGTAAAGAGAGTCGGTTGAGGCCCATAGTTCTTCTTCCTGAAGATCCTCTTCAGCATGTAGATCAATAAAATCTTCAGAATCTCCATTATACTCCCCCCTTGGAAGAGGAAGGAGTGCAGCAGGATTTTACAGCCGGAAAGGAAGGTTGTAGTTGGGGATGCCAAGAGCAGGGGCAGATGCAATGGCGGCCTTCAATGACTGAAAAGCTTCTCCGGCCTCCATTGTCATCTGGAAAGGAGTAGCAGCATTGCGAGGTATACAGTCATATAAGGGCTGCATGAGGATAGAAGCATCAGAGATCCAGGGCCTGCAGTAGGAGATGAGTCCCAGAAAGGTTTGCAGCTGATGAGGAGTGTCCGGGAGTTGGATGTCAGAGATAGCCTTCTTCCTCGCCTCAGTTAGGTGATTGTGAACTTGAGAGATGCAATGACCTAGGAAGACAACTTTGGGGAGACACAGTTGTAGTTTGGCTTGTGAGACTCGACATCCAGCAGAGGCTAAAAACTGGAGAAGTGAGACAGATTTGGTCATGCAGATTTGGGGAGAGACCGCACAGAGGAGAAGGTCATCCACATACTGGAGGAGTTCCACATCCGGGTGATCTGCTTGCCAGGGTTGCAGAACAGAGGACATAGCCTTGCTGAAGCAGGAAGGGCTGTTTTGAGCCCCTTGAGGCATAACAGTCCAGGTGTACTGTTTGCCTGCATGTGTGAAAGCAAAAAGAAACTGACATTTCTCATGTAAGGGAACAGAAAAGAATGCATTGGCCAGATCAATGACAGTAAAAGTTGTGGCAGTGGGTGGAATGCCAGCAAGGAGTGTGTGCGGATTGGGGACAATAGGTGTCTCAAGAACAGTAGCCTCATTGACAGCTCGGAGGTCCTGCACCATGCGGTACGTTGGAGGCTGTCCTTTCTCCCTTTTCTTCCGTACTGGGTAAAGGGGTGAGTTACAGGGAGAAGTAGTGATCTTGATTGCCCTATTCTGCAGGAGGGCCTGCACCTGGAGGGTAATAGCATCCTGTTGTGAGATAGAAAGCGGATATTACGCTTTGAATGGCAGAACCTTGGGATCCTTCAGGGTCACAGTGACCGGTGGGACATTGAGGCGTCCGATATCATGGGGTCCTTTGGTCCAGAGAGTATTGGGGATGAGGTGCAAAATGGTTTGCAGCGAATCCCCTTGTTCATATGAATCAGTGCAGAATTTTATTGTCAGACATCCAGCAGCCGTGGGTGTCACATAATTTGAGTGAAAACCACAAAGACCAAGAAGCAAGACAGTTTCTTATCAGAAAGAGGATCTTAAACTAACACAGCAGAAACTAACATTTCTGTGAAAAGAAAAAAGGTGGGGGTCAACTGATCCCCCGTAGCTGTCCTGCAATGTGGTGGAATGATCTGCTAATCTTGCTTTCGCCCATTTGTCTGTAATTGTTCTATAAAGAATTCTCCAGACTCATGATCCCGGGGGTCAAAGTTAGCACCTTTAAGTTCAGGGATGTGGATTTGATCCATTACCAGTGTGGAGTATTCACCTGTCTTGTTTTCCACTATACTTTGCAGGTCTAACCATGTGCACCCATAGGTTTGGTGCACTTGAGACAGTTTCCTGAAAAAGGGCATGGGATGGGTCTCAGGGTCAGGCAGTAAATTCACTATGGTGAATAACTGTTGTGGGGATGTGGATTCTGCAGCACCGTCTGCATCCCCCTGTTCTGCTTCATCAGGTTGCCCCCCTACCATTATAGGAGTAAGGGTGGCAGGTGAGTGTGGTAGCATGAATGTACCGTCCGGGTTAACCATGGGGTACAAGGTAGTAGGAAGGGGCAAGGGTGACATAGGAGTGACGGGGGGGGGGGGGTCCGGACCGAATGATATTAAAGGTCCGTTCATGGGCGTTGCCTGGGGACAAGATGGCGCTGTAGCTAACACGGGAAGTGATGGGACGTGCCGGGGAGTAGTTACCAAGGTGTGGTTTTGTGGGTGGGGAGCCCCACAATGAAGGCACGTATTTCGGGAGGAGGGATTCTGTTGACCACATGTTTTGCAGGTCCACCCACCTGCTTTCTTCCCGGCGCCATTTATAGGGTGTTGGCAAGTCATGTATCAATGCAACACCAGGTTTACAGAAATATCTCTGTCTTTTCTCATCCAAATTTTGTTCTCCCCCCCGTCTGTTCAAATTCTTTACTACAGTCCAACCACACACGGACCATGTCTGTCAATTTATCATCTTCTAACTTCCCCCTCTTCTCGTTTAACAACACTTGCCAGGTGGCACTACAAAGGATGCCTCCTTTACAGACACTATAACTCTTCTCCAACTTAGTTAATCCTTTTATGAAACGTTTGCCTCTCCTGTCCGCCACGTACTGTTCAGGAGAACAGTAACCCTTCGGGACACTTTCCTCATTTCCCATCTTCTGGATCCTTCACCTTGTTCTGGACAACACAGAAACCTGATATAACACGTTGAGCCTAATGTCCTACACACTCTGGGTAGACACTGGCCGGTCTCCTCCCTTCTGTCGCCTCTCGGTCACAACACCAGGGTGACCGATTGAGACAGGCACTTTAGGAGACCTTTGGGTTTCTATCAGTCTGTGTTTCCGTTACAAAGGGTCGCACATTAAAAACAATAAACCACAATACATCAAGGAAGAACCCTTGCGTACTGTCTAATCGTCTCTCGCACCTACTGGAGCCGCCTAAAGACCTCTGTATAAAGTAATCACTGGACGTGAAGACCTTTGAGTCCCGGCAGCACACTCTAGGCTACCCCGAACCGCTCTCCACCCATCTGTGATCGTCCCCTTTATGGAGATTTGAGTCAGACGCCGGGCTGAACTCCGATACAGGCACACAGGAGAACTCCGTGTCTCAGTCAGTGATACTTGTCAACAGGGTCTTCACAACTTTATAGGCACAACACAGTACATCAAGACTTTAAAAAACATATGGGGTTCTTACTTTCATGCCCTCGAGGACGTCCCAGACTGCTTCCGCACCCCTCCCTCAGACGAACTCCAAGAGGCTACACCAGGGGACACTTTATAGGCAAGATGACTCAATTTTCTCACCTCATATCACGGGTTGCGATCCCGGTGTCCGTTAGTGCGCCTCTCCTCGTCTGGTCTCTGGGGGTACGGGAACAGAGGGTCCAATCCTCGAGCCCCACGATGGGCACCAAAATTGTTCTGGTTCTGGCCAAGCTGCCAGTTCGGTTGATGTACTGATCCAAATCAATTAGTGTACGTGCACGGAGAGATCAAACTGAGACAACCCACAGCACGGGGTTAAACAGGATCTCTGCTTTATTTTCTGAAAACAGCATAATACATAGGTTTTACGACAGGGAGAGGTGGGAGGGGGGGGGGTGAGTGAAAGATAAAGTATATCTTCCCTATTGGCTACAAACACTGTACTTTTTCTGTAACCTTCACAGCTCAGAGTAAATTCCTCCCCCCTCCCTCCTGGCTCGTGGGAGAAACCGTTACTTCTTTCTACTTTCTAACTGCTTGCTTGAGCTGAACGGAAACCTCTTTGTAACTGCTTGCTTGAGCTGAACGGAAACCACAAAGAAACACATGATAAAACACAAAGTAAGATTCTAGTTTATAGGTGTTGGCTGAATGCCTGGCCGCCATCTTAGCTAAACATAGTCCTCAACAAGCAAGTATCCATTTTGTATTAATAGTCCATAACAAAAGCAGGAATGGGTGCAAAATGCAGAAGACATGCAAATATTTCCATCACATGTCATTTCTGGTTTGGACCCACTCATGTTTTTGCCTTACAAATACTGATCAAAGACATCACATTTGTATAGTTTTTTTGTGTTTTAATACTGAAAAAAAATCAAAACTTTGAACAAAAATATATATTTTTACATCACAATATTCTGACCACCATAATAGTTATGTCTTTTTTTTTTGCAGGACGATCTGTAGTTTTTATTTATACATACAGTCATACATTTTTTGGGTAGGTGAAGCGTGGAAACAATGAAGAATCGGCCATTTTTATTTTATTCTGTAACGCCATTCACCTTACAATGATGGGCCACACAGGAAATTATGTGACTGGTGAGGGGTTACCCAACAAACTTTCTCCTCGTGTGCAACTCTGTTCAGTTCCCAAAAGAGCTGACAGGGCTGTAGTGTTCGAATTTGATGTTGTGGCACAGTTTTCTTGTGATGTGGGTCAGCTCCATAATAAGTCATGTCTGTGTTGTCTTCTAAAGCCTCATTCACACATCTGTGTTGTGCTCAAATCCATGAAAAGGTGGTCAGTGATGCCTCAGTGAAGACGTCCATGAAGGATCCGTGTGTTGTATGTGTGTTGTTTTTTTGCTGTCCATGTGTCATCCGTGTTTCATGGACATTGTGCAGCTGAAAAATAATTTTCTCTTCCTAATGATCTGTGAAACACGGATGGCATCCATGTGTCATATGTCGTTTTCACAGACCTATAGACTATAATGGGCGAAACAGAGCATGATTCCATGCTAAACCCACGGACCCAAGGACCATGCTAAAACACGGATGTGTGAATACACACATTAAAATGAAAGGGTATGTGTGCTGTCCGTGGAGAATAAAGCTTAATTTGGACTCTTTTTATAGGTACAGAGTGGAAACGTCTTACACCTATATCGGCAACAGATTTATCAACTTTTGGAAAATCTCACTCAAAATAGGCCACCTATTCCAAATTAGACCAGTCTCAAATCCTGTCTTATTCATTTCCTGTTTTGTGACATGTAATGTAGGATAAAAACCTCAGGATTTGTATATGTCCTGTTCAAAATAGAATACACGAAAGACAAATTGCTTGTGATTATTTGCAAATATTTTCATACTGGTGTGCTCTTCTGTAAAATGCTTTACAGATATAACATTGAATTCATTTGAATTATTTCATCTGAGATCCTGGTACTAATATTTAAGAGAAGCTTTACAATAAGATATTCATTGCCATATTTCTATCAGAATTTTACTTCTAAATGATGCCTTTAAATGAAGCTGACAGACATCAATTCTTCCAACCATAAAAAGGGGTGAAAGCACAGAAGTATTACATTTTTTTCCAATTATTTCTTGGAATGATGAAAATGAATACAACAAACTAGACTGACCTACAAAATTCTGAGGTGAGCCATGGACAGTTATCGGTTCATATATCAGCTGCTAGAACAATAATTTATCTTCTTATAGTATACCTCATTTTCTTTGGGATTCTCAATACTATATTTACTGAAGTACAAGATGCAGGGAGTGTAATCTTTATTGTTTGTTTTATTGTGTTGTCTAGTTTTCCAACAGTAAATGCAGTGATTTTGATTTATGGAAATAGAAAGCTGTCAAACAAGTTGAGGTATGTAATAGGTGTAAAATTGATTCCTGGCAATACTGAAGTTTCTGTCATCACATAAAAGACTTTAATGAGTTGTACATATCACTGGGCTATATTAAAAGCTAACATTTGTTTTTACGATAACACATTTCTTATCAAGAAAAACTCTTGCTAAAAAGTGCCTGCATCTTATGGTCCTTAGTTCAGGTGGCCCAGCTTTGCCTGATCAATAAGAGAGCTAGGCATCTGAACACTTCTGTCTCTCACTGCCTGACACTGATCTGTGGGAGGTGGCTGAAGGATCATTCAGCTCATAGAGAGGATTGTGCGAATCACAGCCCAACTAGCTGCAGATTGAGGACCTTTAATGATAGGAGGAGTCAGTGGAAGGAGTCAGACCAGGTATCTGTATCTGTGTATAGTGTGTGTATTTGTAAAATGTTATGGCCATGGAGAGAGTAAAATAATACTTAAAAAAGAACTTAAACAATAAAGAGTATAGCAGAACAAGCATGACAAGATACTAGAGAGCAATGCTGGAGACACACGTGACAGGAGACACATTCATGAGATGAGTGACATTAATTGAGGTGACCACATGCAACATTGCTGTTTGTTTCAAAATATAACATGCTATGGCAGTGACTCTTGCCCTGGGCCCCATAGCAGTTGCATAGTCTGTCGCTATGGTAGTTACGCTCCTGTGCTATGGTTAACAGGAGGTGACTGTAAACTATTAACCCTTTCTACCCTAGACTATTATAGTTAGTGACATTGACCTCTCCATGTCTTTAACACATCAAGGAAGTTTTAATAAGTAGAAAACATTTTATTTTCTATTTTTTTGTTGTCTACACCTGGGTTGCGTCTTATGGGCAGGTACATCTATAGTCTGAAAAATACTGTATATATTATTTTAATTAATATAAAAAATGTAGTTGGAATACAGTTTATATTATGTAGAATTAAATTAAAATATAATTTTAGCCATTGAATGTTTTTGTACACTTTGACAATAGGAGTAACTTGACTATGTTGTCCCATCATTCAGTCTAACCGTAAACCTAAAAAAAACTTTACAGGAGCAATAGGGGATGCAGAACACCAGTGGCAGGGAATCAAAGGAACTAGTTTCTTTAAAAATATTGAAGGATTCTTTTAATTTCATGCTTTAGTCCTAAAATACTTTTGTTTTTGAAAAAACCTCTTTATTAAATCAATAAATGAATAATACATATGGACTTTTATCACTTTACTGTTTTTCCACTTTATCCACTCTACTGTCAGAATTAGTTGAAATTCTACTAATGATGCTATGATAATATATTTTTTATAAAAGAAGGCAACAAATCATGGCCTGTCTGACTGTAATGTCGACCTAAAATGGGCCCCCAATGCAGCAAATGGTATTGTGAAATATTTCAGCCAACGATGTCAGTTAGACTGGACTAGAATACTAATAAAAACCACTATCATTGTCACTTCTGCCACCACCATCCAAAACGCCTGCAGCACACAAACGCCTAACATAAAGATAAAGATTCTATTGTTGCTGTCATTTAAAATCCCAGATTTCTGAGCCCTAAAGATATAAAACTAATGTATAAGAAACAAAACAGGGCTAATAGAAGACGCTTACATATCCAAAATCAACACATTTTATATGTATTTAATCATAACAAACTGCTGTTATTTTAGATGATCACTGAGGATAGAATATGACATAACTATGTAAATCTGGTGCTACTTTATCCCCGGAAATCAGTGAAACACTTCTGAGCTAATTTGTTTCCAATTTACATCAGCGATATAGGTGAACATATACATCTGGTTAAGCTTTCAAGTACTATTTATATGTATGCATATCTATTTGAATTGTAGTAGTCAGCAATGCTGATGCTGAAAAAGTTTACCTTTCTAGAATAGATGCTATCTTTTAGGCCTTATGCACGTCAGTGCACATGGCGACCAAACAATTCTGTAAGTTACATTGCCCACTGAAAGAAATGCTTCAAGACAAGAATACAGTAGTTCTGCAATATGGCATCTTATGGAGCATGCCGTGATTTGTGTCAGATGCCATTCAAATCCACAGAAAAAAATACAAAACATGACTCTGTGTGAAATTTAAGGCTTACAGAGGTATATTATAGCCTCATACACTGCAGTAGGTTAAAAGGGGTGTTCAGTGGCTTAATACTGACGACCTATCAACATGATAGGTCATCAATATCAGTGCAGAGGGTTTCAAACTCCCGGTACCCCATGATCAGCTGTTTAAATGGAATTGGACTTCTGCTGTTCTGAAATTGATGACCTATCTTGATATTGATATTGATGACCTACTAAGCAACTGCACAACCCTTTTAGTTTTTATGGCTTAGCAATACTCTTGTCTGAAGCTGTAACACATCTGTGCCCATTAACCCTTACATAGTAACAACCTTACATTTTAATAATTATTTCCTGTGATAATGTGATGAAATATAATGGTTAGAGAGAAGCTCATTTAGTTTCGGTTTCAATTTGATCGCCACATTCTTTTCAGTCCGAACAAATTTGATCCCAATTAAAAAGTTGAACAAGTCCAGCAATAAAGATACCAGTATTATATCAAATCAGAGTATTTGTATAGAGAACAGAAAGTCCAGCAAGGGTACCCTGTTATAACATAAGATGGATAAATTTAATAAGAAATATAGAAGTATACATAAACACAAGAAATCTAAATAATAAATCCGAGGTAAGAGGCCAGTATACAGCGGGATGCACTGGGTAAGTGGTGGGGAAGGAAATCCCTAGCACTGATACCCTAAACTGGTCCTCTGCCCAGGGACGTCTCCTGATGGTGGGGACGCCCTGTCCACGTGCCTATTCTCAACCTCCTGGCTGACCCTGGTAAGGTGAACAGTGGAGGGAGATAGGTAAAAAGTGGTATTCTACCGGATAACTCGGATCTAGCACACAATAAGAGATTGAGATAGGTGTCCACTGTATTCAGCCCTCGTGACAGTCTGCCAGGAGGTACAGGGTCCACCAAGAGGATAAAAAAATATACATACAGACACACGCACAAGTAAACACAAAAGTAATGACAATAGATGACCTACAACCCCGACGCGTTTCACCCACAACAGTGGGATCATCAGGGGGTGATAAGGGGTAGGTATACTTAGGACCAGAAGCCCGTGACAGTGGCAATAGCAGGTCCAGTCCAAGGATATGTGCGTAAATAAATGCGTTGATAAATAAACACTTATAACGCAAAAATCAGACCCAAAATTAATAAGTGGTTGCCGAATGGCAGATTACATACGGTACATCAGCGGCACGGATAGTGGATTCAAACGCCTAGATGCAGACTGCAAATCAATATAGAGAACAGAAACTTAGGTAAGAGTATATAGAACAAAATAAATAAAAAAAGGAATATACACACATAGCGCTAATAAGATAAAGTCCTAGTAAGTACCTGAGATTGGCGATGGCATTAGGATCACATAGAGATAATTTGTAAAGAGGCTCATGCAGGGGCATACAGAATAATCCCCCCGAAACTGCCTAACAATACAAAACACAAAGAAATGAGCATAATGATAACTAGCGTAATGACACTAACCCATATAGCCGGAGTATAAAAAGTCCTATATCAATACCTTGTGAGCACTCCAGGAATATGATCACAAAGTTAGTAGCTCCTCAGGTGTAGGGCTACCCTCAAGGAAGGTACCTAAAATGCATAAGTGCCTGAAGTTAGGGACTAGGCCGTATAGGGGCTATAATGGATGCAGTGTACTGGTACTTACATGTTGCCGCCGTAGGAGTGGAAAGGTGGGTCTGAGGCGGTCATGCTGTATTGCCCCGCCCTTCAAATACCCTATGTGCCCATTCCATAGGATAAAAAGAATGCCCGGGGGGGGGGGGATGGAAGAGAAACGGCTCCGATACAGATGCCGTGATTAGTGCGTTCCAGAATGGAACGCACACTAGGATGCGTCCAGATAGTTGATTAGCCGGACGGATATCCGGTGAGTATGAGGCTGGCATACGGCGTGCGTGCCAGCATGGAACGCACGCCGGAAGTGACGCATCCCAGTTGCTACAGGACCGGAAGTGCGGTGTGTGGCGTACGTCCTGCGTGCCAGCGTGGAACGCATCCTGGAAATGACGCACCCATGTTACCATTCGGCCGGAAGTGCGGTATCAAGGACCGCATACCTCCGATTGGCCAGGAGGGCAGTAAGTGGGCCAGGGTGGGTGCATATATTGGGAGGATGGAGAAAAATAATAATGGTAATAATAGTAAAGCACGGAAGAAAAAACCTCACTCATGTGTTTAATATACAGTCAGCAGGGGAAGATAACCCCAGCTTTCCATGTACCCCATTCCAGGCCACACATGGGATAAATCATACAGAGGGTAATAGTTAAGGAAATGGGAATAACGTAAAGGGACAAGGGAGAATTAGGAAATGGGGTGGGGGGCGGGGGTATTTATGTGCCGAGGGGGATATAGATAGAAAAATGACTATATATACACACATATTCTTAGATGCAGAGATGGGGCTACCTTGAGGATACCAAGGACGCCCTCTAAACGGGTGTAGGAGGATATAAGAACACCCCAAATAAGTAACATTCGGGTACTTAGCGTGCCCAGGCTACGTTTCAGGGAATAACTAATATTTTTAATGAGGCCACAAGTGCTAAGGAAACACCCCGGATCAGGGAAGGCCCCGCACCGAGACCAGAGCAGCAAGGCAAACTGGAGAATTACAGTCTAAATAAGGGTGGATGAAAGTGGGCATACAGAGGAGGTGGACAATTAAAGAAAGCATGAAAAGGTCAGGCGCTCATTAAGCCCACGGGGTGATTGGGAGCGGAACCTGTGAATCCACTCACTCTCCTTCTGTAGAATACGCCTGTCCAGGTCACCACCTCTAGGGGAGGGGGGTATCAATTCAAGGACAGTAAACCGGAGACAGGAGGGATCGCCCCCATGACAGTCATTAACATGCGTGGCCACAGGTGTAGGCTCCTTCTTGATGACGTCATTAACGTGTTCTAAGATTCTTCTCCTGAACTCCCGTATCGTTTTACCCACGTAGTCCATGGGGCATGGGCACTGGCATAGGTAGACAAGCCCCTTTGACAGGCAGTTGATAAAGTCCCGGACCTGAAATGAGTGACCTGTGGCCGAGCAGGTAACTGATTTAGTGGTCAGGACATATTGGCAGGCCTTGCATCGACCACATTTGAAAATACCCATGGGTTTCCGGTCCAGCCAGGAGCCGCCCTTCAGGGGTGGTGAAAAGTGGCTCCGAACCAAGCGGTCCCTAAGGCTCCTACCTCGTCTATAGGAGACCGAGGGGTGCTTGCTAATGATGTCCGAAAGATCCGCGTCCATGTGTAAAATCGGCCAATATTTATGAAGGACTTCCCTAGTTTCACGGTTAGCGGAGTCAAAGTTTGCGATGATCCGGGCCGGTTGAGGGCCGTCATCGATTTTCCTTCTAGGAACTAGAAGTTCAGTCCGTGGTCTAGTAGATGTGCTCTGGAACGCTTCCCGTAGTACTCCTCTAGGGTAACCCCTTGCCAGGAATCTATCCTGCAGCCTGCCAGCCTCATGAAAGAAGGAAGAATCATTGGAGCAGTTTCTCCTAACCCTGAGGTATTGACCTTTGGGTATACCCCGTCTAAGAGGGGCGGTATGATAACTGCTCCAATGAAGAAGAGAGTTGGTAGCCGTACTCTTCCGAAAAATATTAGTGGATAAACAATCGCCCACCTTAGTAACCCTTACATCAAGGAAGGTGATGGATTCATAGTCCCACTCGCAGGTGAACTTAAGACCTACCTTGTTCTCATTAAGGTCCACAACAAACCGTCTAAAACTTAGAGGATCACCCTTCCAGACAATAAACACATCGTCTATATATCTGGTCCAAAATTGGATGTAATCAGCCCACCAGACGACGTGGTCCGGAAACACGTGAGTGTCCTCCCACCAGCCCAGGAAGAGATTGGCGTACGACGGGGCACATGGGCTGCCCATCGCCGTCCCCCTGAGCTGGTGGTAGAACTGTGCATCGAACAGAAAGAAATTATGATTGAGGGTGAACCTCAAAAGCTCACGGATAAAGGCATTGTGAGGATAACAATGAGTGCCCCTGGTTCCAAGGTAGTGGTCAACCGCTCTAAGACCCTGCTCATGTGGTATAGAGCTATAGAGAGCTTCGACGTCAATACTGCCCAGTATACACATTGGATCCAGATTCAATTAAAAAGTTGTATAAGACACCCTGGGGTTAACAAAAGTAATAAATATGGCTAAGGAATTTCAATCAATACAAAAACTGGATATATTATTTACCAACAACATGAAGTACAATGTGCCATGAAAAAATTATCTCAAAATCACTTGGATAATTAAAAACATTCTAAAGCCAGCTCCCGGCAGCTTGCCAAACATAGCGCTGTACATAGTACAGTGGCTGTGCTTGGTATTACAGCTTAGCCCCATTCCCTTCAATGTGGCTTAGCTGCAAATAAGCCATATCACCAATTTATGGTGATGTCACAAGGCCTAGGAAGAGGCCGTGGTGCTCATTGAGCACTCAACCTCTTCTAACAGCTGATTGATGGGGTCCTGGGTATCGACCCCCACCTATCGAATATTGATGACCTATCCTGAGCATAGGTCATCAAAATATATTACTGTATAACCACTTTAAGGCCTAGTGATTAAGGGGTTACGGACTCCAGTTTTCACAATACAAATTTAATATATTTTTGAGACATGATAGCATAACCGTAGAACCCTAGAACGACTGCAATTCACATAACAACCTAAGCACTGGGTCACATTTTAGCATAAACAACTCTAAATATACAACATGATTGTAAAATTATATGGTTTCTTTCAAAGCTGGTCATTTTTCACCATCCATCTTTCGATATGTTCAGACAAGATGTCACAGTCGTTACCTCTGGCTGTGACCTTCTGTCTATGCTCTCGCTGCAGCTCCGTTCCTGTGTGTTGCTTGTGGTTCGTTATGGGTTAACTCCCCTGTGCTCCTATCTGGAGTTAATCCTCTGTCTGCTCCATGGGTGTGGCCTCTCTGCTGCACCCATGGAACCTGTATATAAGGCTGAGGTTTCCTCAGTTCTGTGTCAGCTCTCTTGTGTGTGTTGTCTTGTCCTGCTCCTTGTTTGTACTCACTCTCCCATGCTGCTGACCCATGGGATCCTTGTCTGTCTGTGCTCTGTGGGTTTCCTACTTGTTCATTCCCGTCCTCTTTCCTGTCTTTCTGTTATCTGTTCTGCCAGTTATGTTTTAGTTACCTTGTGTGTATTCATATGTCTCTGTTCAGCAAGCCCTTGCTGCAGCGCGCCTAGCTGCAGAGTGCTATGGGCAAGGCCACGCAGTATACCACTGGTGGAGCTAGTCCTTCTCTGCTCATTGCCACTCCTGTTCCCTTGCGTGAACTCCTGCTTGTGTTTTTAGCTGCCTGCTTGTATTTGCCTGTTTATGTTATATGTCTCTGTTCAGCAAGCCCTTGCTGCGGCGTGCCTTGCTGCAGAGTGCTATGGGCAAGGCCACGCAGTATACCACTGGTGGAGCTAGTCCTTCTCTGCTTATTGCCACTCCTGTTCCCTTGCGTGAACTCCTGCTTGTATTTTTAGTTGCCTGTTTGTTATGTTTGCCTATGTACCGTTGGTACCTTCTGGTACCTGTTGTCCATTTGCTCCTGTTGTCACTGTCTAGTTCACGCTCCAGAGTGGACCCTGGCAACTCCCTGCGGCAAAGCCTAACCCTACCGACTGGGGCCCTAGTGAATACCAGGAGTTGCTTAGTCACGCCCCTCTGGAGTATTACTAGACAGTGGCGCAGTGGGGGTTTTTCTCCCACTGTGCGGACAGTACATAGAGCTCTCAATTTCCCTGTGTTTCTCTCCTTGGACTCTGTTTGTGCAATAAACTCTGTTGTGTCTGTACCGTATTGCTGTGTGTTTTTGCTTGACGACGCGGAGGTCTCTCCTGGGACCTCCAACTCGTGACACAAGAATAAAGGTAGACACATTCTTAGTTCCCACTCCTTATTACTACTGACTAGAGATGAGCGAATTTTTTAAAAATTCGATTTGGCCGGTTCACTGAAATTTTTGAAAAAAATTTGGTTCGATACAAATTTTTTTGCGGCAAATCGTGTAAAAAAAAGGCTGCAGAGAGCCTTTATAGTGGTGTAGAACACTGTGCCTTGCAGTAACACACATAGGGAGTCTGCTGTGGTAGTGAAATAAAACTGTGTCAGTATGACATGCAGATGACAGGCAATGCTCTTGGAATCACTGCACAGTTCACTTATTTGGGCATGGTTCCAAAACTGACCAAATAACTCAAGTATGAACTCAGACTTACAGGTCGATGTTAGCGCCGAAAAGTAGCGCACTCCATTTACACCGTTGTCAGCTGTTTACACATAGATGTCTACAGAACCTTTTCTATTAAACACTTATACAAATAGAGCCCGCCGAAAGAGTGGAGAGGGTATCAGCAGTAAGTTTGTGTTGACATCACTGATTATTTTGCCCTTCCTCTGATCTGTCAGAACAATAACCCTAAAAAAACTGATCATGTCTGTTGATCATCCGCCTTCACTCGGTCATCATTTGTTTAGTAATCCATCAATATTGCTACTGCCAAAAAAAACAGGACTGGATCCAAAACAGAGACGACTGAGTTCAAGAACCGCTGGGTTGCTGGTCAAGACACGACCGCTAGAAGACACCGGGAGCTCAGGCCTCTTGCTGCGACTCCTGCTACCACGCCCCCTTACTCTGCTGCGACCTGTGCCTGTGCCAGAAACATTTAGGACTCTGCCACTCGCCTGTGCAGGGCATGGCACTTCTCTGTCTGACATACTGCACCGCTGAACAGCAAATATATTTTTATTTTGCCACTAATACACGAGAAAAAGGGCTTTGGAACATATAAATGCACCGCTGAATGGCAAATAGACCCTTATTTTGTTTCACTTATACACACCACAGAAGGCTTTAGAACATATAACTGCACTGCAGAACGGCAAATAAAAAAAAATTTGTGCCACTAATGCACACCAAAAAGGCTGTAATTTTCACACTTCACCACACGACTAATAAGCCTTTTTTCCCACTAATACAAGCCAAAAAATGCTTTAGAACAGGGATGATAAACTCAAGGACTATCGAGACTACTCACTCATCTACTATCCTATATAATCGGATGGTGGTGGCATACGTGGACTGCACCCTCTCACCTCAGATCCAAGATCCTTTGGACTACTGGGAAACCAAACTAGAATTGTTACCTCAACTGTCCAAGTTTGCCCTGGACAAGATTTCCTTCCCTGCCAGTAGTGTGGCATCAGAGCGGATGTTTAGAGTGGTGGGGAGCATAGTTACCCCAAAGAGAACTCACCTTTCAACACAAAATGTTGAGAGATTAACCTTTATAAAGATGAATCAGGCATGAATTAGGCATAAATCCACTTACCGATGCCTGATGCATCAGACTAGATCATTCTGGCAGTAATGTTCTGACTGCAGTGTGCTGCCATAGCAGAACATTGTGAAATATGGCTTGTTACTTCTGGCCATGTGCTTCAGCCACTATGCTGATGCTGCAGCCGCCTGATGCCATACACCTGCTGCGTCTGCTGCCATCTTCTACTACTGCCAAAATCTTGCACTGTTACTGCCACTGCTGTTGCCACCCTCCCCAATCTGTGACTGGGCCACTATGTTGACTCCTCATGCTGTTACCACCCTCACCACTTTGTTATTAGGCCACTATATTGACTCCTCATGCTGTTATCACCCTAAGCACTCTGTTTTGGGGCCACTAATGTCCCTGTTTAGCCCTCTTGACATCACCATTTATTTTAACCTTCTTCTGATCTGTCAGAACCAAAAAATGGAAAACACTACAGATCCTGTCTTTGGAGCATCCTTAAGGTCAGTATTTTGCACCTAGATTTCATCATGATTTGGAAGCCAAAAGCAGGAGTGGGTCCAAAACACAGAAGACATGCAAATATTTCCATCACATGTCCCCTCTGGTTTGGACCCACTCATGTTTTTGCCTTACAAATACTGATTAAAGACACCACATTTGTATAGTTTTTTTTGTGTTTTAATACTGAAAAAAAATTAAAACTTATTTTTGACTTCACAATATTCTGACCACTGTGGCAATGTGAACATTGAGGTGTTGTTTCCCCAGGTTCCAGTCCGGCACTTGAGGCATGCTCATATCCAGGGATCCTATTTAATCCTGCTACTGGATCTTAAGTGTGTCTCACTCTGAAGTGTCTTGTGAAGCAGAGTCCTGGTGAAGCTCTGTGAGTGGTCTCAGCTGGGTGGGCTGAGGGGCCACGAGGCTAGGCGATAGCCTGAACTTTGGGGGAAGCGGTGATGCCTGTGAAACAAGGATCACGAGGCCAGAGTCGGGAGGACTACTGGGCCACAATCCCCAAAAAGGAATTGAAGTGTCACAGCCTGGAGGTTGCTGGACTGAATGGCTGAGGAAAGCCGCATTTGTGTTCCATGTGTGAACAGGGCTCTCTAGGTGAGTCAGGGACACGCTTATGTGTTTAGTTAGAGCCTAGCCGGGCAAGGGTTTGTTATTTTGTGTGGATGTCACACGTGATAAGTTGAAGCTGCGACTTATTTTTTTAAAAATTAATTATCTTTATTAATATATCAAAACCAGTCATAATAAACATAAGAATTGAATAAACACTCCACATATTCACTATATTTTCCCCTTATGCCTATTCCCCCAAACCACCCCCCCCCCCCCCCCCCCCAAGCCTGTGATGCGTCCACCCTCCCCTCCCCCTCTGCCCCCCCCCCCCCAAGAGAAAAAATATATAAAAGGGGGCAGAGACAGGAGGGGAGAGGAAAGAAAAAAGAGAAAAGAAAATAAAAAAAAAAAACAGGAACTTCTTTAGAAAGTTTTATAAATTATTACAACCAATCAAATCTTCCAACTGCCCCATATCCCATTCCACTTCTCAACCCCATCTCTCTGCCTATAGAAAATTTGCTCATAGTTTTTTATCTTGTTAACTAGATTTATCCATGTATTCAATTCTGGAGTGTGCCGAGCAAACCAGTTCCGACTAACCAAAATTCTAGCCAGCAGCAATATCCTGCCTAGGAGAATCTTTTGGTGCTTATGCCTGCTTATTGTGGAAAACTCATTAAGCAAGAACACTTGTGGTTCAAAAGGTATTCGTATTTTAAGTTTATAGATAAGAAAGTTGTTAATGATATTCCAGTATTTTGTAAGCTCTGAGCAGGTCCAGATCATATGAAGGTAGTCCGCACCTGAGGTGTCACATCTAGGGCAGTTAGATGTATCTCTTAGCCCGCATTTATTTAGCCATGTAGGGGTAACATATAATCTATGACAAATATTAAAATGTACTAAAACATGGTTGAAGTTCTGGGATAGTGATCCTAAATTCGCAAAGATATTCCCCCATCCTTCTAATTGTATATTCGGACAATCCACCTCCCAGGCTCTTTGTCCTGGTGACTGTGTATCACCAAACCGTGCCTTAACTAATAATTTACAGTATATATATTTGAAATCTTCATTCTTGAAGGTGTCCTCCCTATCCAGTCATTCAAAAAGGATGAGCTATCTATGTCCACCACCAATTTATCGTCCAGACTAAATAATGCTGAACGCAGCTGAAAGTACCTAAACCATGAAAGGTTTTCTACATTATGTGATAACTCTGTGAATGGCTTAATCTCTCTATCCTTAACTACTTGTGAAATATAAAAAATCCTATTCTTTTGCCAAAATGTGTCTGCTGCAATACCATCTAACATCTGCAGGTGTACATTATGCCAAAGAGGCGTGAATGTGAGTGAACTCTTTACCTTCAACCATGTTCTAGTAGTAGCCAACACTCTCGAAAGTAGTTTTATAGTCTCTCTATAACCCCACTCTTGGCTACTCAGTAACCCAGATTCTAAAAGGGTAAATATATTATTATGTACATAACTCCCTACTAAGCTCCCTAGAAGTGCACTATTTTTTGATTTGTAACACATCAGCAACTGAGCAGCAATAAAATACCCTTTAAGATAGGGAAGATTTAGACCCCCACACTCCAATGGTTTATATAGATGTTCCAATTTTATCCGAACTCGTTTTCTTCCCCACACTAAATCATAAATTATTTTTTCCATAAGTTTAAAGTATTTATCTTCTATCCAGGTAGGTGTATTCCTAAGCACATAAAGAAATTGTGGTAGTATCACCATTTTGACCAATGAAACGCGATCAGCTCTGGATAGGGGAAGTCTCAACCAGGTCCCCACTTTTTCTCAGGTTTTCGTTATTAAGGGGATCAAATTAAGTTGGACAAATTTTCAACCCTGGGTGATATAGTCAACCCCAAATATTCGAAAGTATCAACGATGTCTAACCAGGGCCGGTGCAAGGATTTTTGCCGCCCTAGGCAAGATAAAAATTGCTTGATGGCTTTGCAGTCAGCAGGAGCAACCCCAAGAGTCCACGATGCCCGGAAAGCAGTCTGTGCAGCGATCCCTAAGATGACACCCACAGATGACATCGAAACCTACCTGGCGATGTATGAGAAAGTGGCCACCAGGAAAAGGCTGCCCCAGGACCAGTAGGACCAGTGGGTTGAGGTCATCGCTCCTTTCCTGACATCAGAGTCTCAGCGGGTGTTTTTCGACTTGCTGGACGATCAAGCGGCCGACTACCCAAAGGTAAAGGGTGAGATTTTGGCAAGACTGGGGGTGAATGTGCTGGTCCGGGCCCAGCGGGTGCATCAGTGGGGGTTCAACCTGGCTGAGCCCGTGAGACCCCAGTGTTAAAACCTGCTCAACCTTTTGCAAAAGTGGCTGCAGCCTGACATGCTGAGCCCCACTGCTATGATGGACCGGTTGTTAGCAGATATGTTCTGGAGGGCTCTGCCACCCCCTCTCCAGCAATGGATTGGCCAGGTCTCTCCAGGTAATGGACTTAAGATGGTCAACTTGGTGGAGCGCTATGAGGCGACCTGGAACTTGCAGGGGGGTTCCTTTGGGAGGGGGGCAGTCAAATCCCGTAACTCTCCACCCTGGCCCCAGCGACAGGTGCCTTCCAAACCCACCCGGGATGTAACCCCTGTGGACCCCGCTCCAATAATCTGCTGGCGGTGTCGGGAGCCTGGCCATGTTCGAGCTGACTGTCCACATCAGGGGGAACCCATGGACACGAACTATGGCTTCTGTCAGTCATTGTATGCCACGAAACTGTGTGCAGTGGGTGCTCCAGAGTCTCTGAAGCACCTGTGCCAGGTTGAGTGGGAGACACTCCAGCGGAGGCTCTGTTGGACTCAGGGAGTTTGGTGACCCAGGGGAAGAGTCGGTGTTCCCCCGTTTTGTGGTTCATCAGGATATGTTGTATCGGGTAAATCAGCTGCGAGGTGAATCCATTGAACAGTTGGTGGTGCCCTAGGCTTATCGCAAACTCTTGTTAGAGTTAGCCCACCAGCATGTTCTCGGGGGTCATCTGGGAATGCAGAAAACACAGGACTGGATACTACAACGGTTTTACTGGCCCAGTGTGTTTAAGGAGGTGGACGAGTTCTGTAAGTCTTGCTCGACCTGCCAGGCAACTAGCCCCCAGCACCTTTTTCGCAGTCCCTTGGTGCCTCTTCCGATCATCGAGGTACCATTTGAGCGAATCGCTATTGACCTAGTAGGCCCAGTACCGAAGTCCGCTAGGGGACATCAACGCATCTTGGTTGTCCTTGATTACGCCACTCCATCCCCAGAGCTCTCAGGAAGTCAACGGGGAGGAGCATCCCGTTGTCTTCCTCAGCCGTAAGCTCACTCCAGCGGAGACCCAGTACAGTATAGTGGAGAGAGAGTGCCTGGGCATCAAGTGGGCACTCGAGTCTCTCCGCTATTATCTGTTGGGTAGGAAGTTCCGTCTGGTAACTATCTATCTAGTTTCAGGCCTAGGCTTAGTCTTTGTTTTTCAGGCACCACTAGTATAAAGCATGGAGTAAACGGGTGTACTGACCTGCGTCCTGAGGCCTAGGATGCCGCTTACTCGGGATGGCCACGAAGCTCTCAGAAACTGTGCGGCCTTGCTTGACGATGAGGCCTTCTGTCCACACATTGGAACTGGTCTTCCTGGGACAACCTCTCTTTCAAAGAGCTGGATTCAGTAAGGAGACAACAGCTACTCTCCTTCCTTTGAGTGTCCATTCACTGCCGGACATCCACAAGCAAGGATGGAATCGGATTCAGTCCCTTACAGCACAATCCTTCCACCATGTCAGATCAACACTTCCTGATTCACTCACCAGCAGCAAGCATGAGTCATCACCTACTTTACATATGCAAATCCAGAGTGTGCTTGTTTTAGCTGCAAAACAGTGGCCTCTAGTGCCCGGAATGCCAAATGACAGTTTAAGTGCAAACATTATGCAGAAATAGCTGTTTCACAATCTCACATGCCACCCCACTAGAAGTTGTCGTCCTCGGCAACTCTCCCCATACAAATTCATCCTGTGCATAGCGCTGTGGAGGCACACTAGCATTGGGCCTTGCTGACCTTCTCAGATTGGGGGTTTCAGAAATGCTGGGGACATCAGGGATATTTGACAAGAGAGGAGCTGTTGATTGCTCAGCATTGCATCTGGGTGGCAAACCTGCCACGGCCGGAACCTCTGTGGACACTTGGACAGGGACGACCCACCATTCCTCCTCTTCCTCATCTGAGGGACTTTCCTCCATACCCTGAGTGTGAGGAGGCACCCCCTCCACGCACACCGGGTCATCAAAATTGCAACGTCTCAACATATTACAGTGTAAGTTCCGTGAGGGTCCCCCTGTCCCTACTGGCTCTACCTCATAGACTGGAATAGTGGGGTCTACCCTTCTCTTCACCATGTATATAACTGCCTCCCACCGTCCATCCAACTTCTCAGACGGCCGTTTAGCTTTGACCATCACCCGATCACCCGGGACATACCCATCTTTCTGCACTGGTCTTGGGTTAGGGTGTACCACCTGTCCCAGGCGCTCCACCACAACCTTGTGGACTGCTCTCAACCGGCGGCGGTGCTCCTGCACCCATGCGGTGGTACTTTTTTCGGTGGGGGCTCCATCAGGTTGGGCATTGTGAGATCTTCAATCTCCCATCTGGCTTGTCCAAACATGAGCATATGTGGAGAGTATCCGGTGGTACTGTGTACTCTGTTAAAGGCCCACATCAACTCAGGTAGGTATGCAGGCCACTGGGCTTTTTGACTGTCTTCCAGAGTCCGCAGAATCTGAAGCAAGGTGTGATTGAAGCGTTCGCACGCCCCGTTTCCTTGTGGGTGATACGGAGTGGTGCGGGAGCGTTCAATCCCATACAGTTGGTACAATTTATTCATTAGAATACCCTGAAAGCATGCTCCCTGGTCAGAATGTATCCTCCGTTGACACCCAAACACCTGTATAAAGTTTTTACAAACAGCTTCGGCGGCCGACTCTGCGGTTTGGTCTCTGGTGGGCACAGCCACCACATACTTGGTAAAGTGATCTGTCATAACTAGACAGTACGAGTGTCCCGAGGTAGAGTATCCAATCTGTACATAATCGATCATCAGAAGTTCTAGGGGCGCTGAGGTGCGGATGGTCTGCACAGGAGCCCGCTGTTCAGTACTCTTACTCAACCCACAGGATCGACACTTAAGACATGCCGCAGCCACCATGTCGGCCAGATCTGGACAGTATACCAGCCGTTGGAGCCACTTGAACGTTTTGTCGCTCCCAAAATGAGCTCCCTTTTCATTCGCTTCCCTGGCGGCCTCCGGTCCTAACGTCATGGGAATGACAATCTGTTGCCGGTACTGCAGCTCTGACTGTAAGTATATGATCCGGCACAGGAGGCCCTGGGTAATTGTCAGCTTATCCCACTGCCTCAACAACTTCTGACCCTCTGGGGTCAGGCGGGCTCGTTCTTCTGGCCGAGGCCAGATCTTGTTCCGAACCCATTCTTTCACTTTCCACAAGTCTCAGCTATCCTGGACTCTCTCCCAATCAGTCAACGTTTTCCCCAGCACCAGCGTCATTCCAGATGCCACCCCACTTGAATGTGCCACATCTGGGAACAGAGGTAAGCGACCAAGGTCAGGAGTTTCAGTATCCTCTAACTCCTCATTGGCTCTCTGAGTCGACTGTCCTACTGGAACTCGAGAGAGTGCATCGGCGTTGCCATTCTCCCTACCGGACCGGAACTTGATGCGGTATTGGTACTTAGAAAGGCGGGCCAACCATCTTTGCTCGAGTGCACCGAGCTTAGCATTCTTCAGGTGTGCCAATGGGCTGTTGTCCGTCATCACGGTCACTTCTGCACCAGTCAGGTATTCTGCAAACCTTTCGGTCATGGCCCATACCAGTGCCAGCAGTTCGAGTTTAAAGAAGCTATAGTTATCAGGGTTGCGTTCTGACTCTCTTAGGGACCAGCTCCCATAGGCGATGACTCTCTCCTGTCCATCCTGGACTTGGGACAATATGGCCCCCAGACCATGTAGGCTTCCATCAGTATACAGCAGGAATGGGATATCAAACCGCGCGTAAGCCAAGATCGGGGCATTGGTCAGCGCCTCTTTCACCGCTTCAAAGGCCTCTTGTTGTCGGGGCCCCCAGTCGACAGGGTGTTTCTTCGGGCCCCCAGCTGTGCCTCTGAAGCAACTCATTCAACGGGCCCACCAGATGAGTGAATTTTGGTATAAACCTCCTGAAGTAGCCAGCCAGTCCCACGAACGCCCGTACGTCCCGTAGCGTACTTGGCCGGGGCCACTTTTGAACGGCCTCCACCTTGCTGGGGGCCGGTTTTACCCCCTCCTGGGTGACCACATGTCCTAAGTACTCTATCTGCTGTCAGAACAGCTGGCATTTTTTTGGCTTGATCTTGAGCAAATGGTCTCGTAGCCGTCACAAAACTTGTCACAGCTTCTGGAGGTGATCTTCAAAGGAAGCCCCGAACACTACTTCAAAGTTGAGGTCCCCCGACAGTGTTCCATCAATCGCTGGAATGTCCCCGGAGCATTGGAGAGGCCGAAGGGCATCTGGTTGAACTAGGTAGAATAAAGGCCGTCTTGGCCTTGTCCTTCTTGGCCACCGGCACCTGCCAGTACCCACTAGCTAGGTCAAGAGTTGAGAAGAACTTTGCTTGGCTTAGGGCTGATAACGACTCCTCAATCCGCGGAAGGGGGTAGGCATCCCAGCCGGTCTGAGCATTCAGCTTCCGATAATCCACGCAGAACCGGAGACTCCCATCTTTCTTCCGCACCAAGACTACCGGAGCAGCCCACGGACTTTGACTCTCCTGGATCACCCGGTTCTCCAACATGCTGGCCACCATATCTTTCAACTCCTGATACATCTTAGGTGGGATCTGCCGGTAACGTTCCCTGATTGGCGTAGCATCGCCCGTTGGGATTTCATGTTCGATGGCAGTAGCACACCCAAAGTCCTCATCATGTCTTCAGAAGGCCTCCTGAAATTCCCATAGGGTGTCTTCCAGCAGCTTTTGTTCCCCTGGGGTCAGGGTTCTGCAGTCCACCCCCATACGGGCCATGATCGCTCGACCATTCCACTCCGCTGTCGGGGTCTCCCTTGAATGGATCTCAACAGCATAGGTCCAGGCTGATCTCCTATCCGGCTGCAGCGTGAAGCCCCTTCGTCGAGCGATACCCCCTTCGGACACATAAACTTTGGCCAGCAGGGTGTTTGCGGGGACGGTTAATTCGCAGTCCTCAACACTACAGCAGCGTATAGGCACACATCCGTCCTTCACAACGGCGAGGGCCCGGGCTACCAGTGGGCGAATCTGCTTTTCTTCTTGATAAGCGGGCTCGATCAGGACCTCCAGTCCATTCAGTCATTGTCCAGCCCCCACTGGCAGCATCAATATTCGCTCCTGTCGAGATGGAATCAGTCCTCCGTAGCACCCTCACATCTCCAATGGCCCGTCCGGACAGATTACTCTTTTGCTGGCTACAGCTCCTCACCATTTGTTGTAAGATGTTCTGGGTCGGCCAGTGTGCGGTGGCCCGTTGCCAGTACTTCGGCCCTTCCTTGGCATAGAGTTGATGGTCTAGGTCCCTCAGTATATTCATGCCCAGGGTCACGTCCATTCCTTTCCGGGACGAATGGTCCACCAGCACGACCCCTTTCTTGCCGATGTCTTGCCCAAACAGTCGGACCCGCATCCAGACTATCCCTTGAACATCCATCTCTCTATTATCGGCAGCCGTCAGCCTGATGATGCTCCCATCTTCAGGCTCCATCATATGCCCGAAGTGCCTCTCGAAAAACTCCAGAGGCATTAGGGTACATTCTGACGCTGTATAAACTAGGCAGCAGACCTTTCGGCCTTCCAACTCGGCTTCTAATACTGGGCTGCTGGCATATAGATCACGTTCTTCACGGAGAGGGCTTAACTTGTGGTGCACCGCCGCAGGACGCCCAGCTACTGTAGCGGTCGGCAGTTTAACGTCGGCTCAGACGCTTCCTGTTTTGGGCACTCTCTGGCCATATGGCCGTACTTTCAGCAAGCCCAACAGAGGGGCCCTCTTCTGACCGGCCCCCTCACTGGGGTTATTCTGGGTGGAGTGGCACGAAGTTCCCCACGTCCAGGCCAGGTTTTGGGCTGGGTTTAAAAACCCAGCCAGCAGCTCAACTGGGTGTGGATTACCCTGCACTTGCATAGTGGATCTGTGAAGCACTATGTTTTTTTTTGGTTCCAACCAGTTTGTAGCATGCTGGAGAGCCGCACGCTCAAAATCAGGCACCCTAAAGCCTGCGGTGGACGGCTGTGGATTGCCCTGGACAAAACAGTCCGCCAGGTGACACATTTGTGCTGTGGACTTTATGTGGTGTGAATTAACACCATGACTCTGCACAGTATTTTTGCTTTGTTGCTTTTTGTGTGAATAAACACAAAACTTTTGCTTTATTACCGTGTTCTTGCCACTGTACTGCGTCCGCTTACCCTGCCTATCAGAGCAAATCCCTACAGTAGGTGAAGCATTGAAACAATGAATCACCCATTTTAATTTTATTCCGTAACGCCATTCGCCTTATGGTGATGGGCCACACAGGAAATTATGTGACTGGTGAGAGGTTACCCAACCAACTCTCTCCTCGCGTGCAACTCTGTTCAGTTCCCAAAAGTGCTGGCAGGGCTGTAGTGTTCGAATATGATGTTGTGGCACAGTTTTCTTGTTGTCACAGGGCGCCAAAGGCGCACTCGGTCTCCCATCAGCCACAGACCTGCTGCTTAGCTTCGGGAGCGAGGATCTGTGTTTGGACTCATTCCCAGGGCGGCTTTGCTAGCTGGGAGGCTCCCTGCTCTTAGGTCTGCCTTGAGCGACGAGCTGATCACTCGGTGCTCGACTTGTCTGTCTGTCGGTCATGTGACGCTGGCCACGTCACATGACCCTCAGACCCCACTATAAATACAGGCAGCCTGCTGGCCACAGGTTGCCTGTTAATTCTAGGTTCCTGGCTATTTGTTGGACTACTGAATACTCACCTGATCCTGTTCCCTTACGATCCTTTGCCTGCTCCTCCTGTACTGCGCATCCCTCCTGGTATTGTGATCTCGGCTCCCACCTGACTACTCTTTGCGGACTCCTCTGGTACTTCTCTACTTTCCTGGTATTTGACCCCGGCTTCTCCTGACCATTCTTTGCTTAACCCTTTGTACTGTGTAGCTCTCTTGGTTCTGACCCGGTCCGTTCACGTTCCGTATTTTGTCTTGTCTGTCTTCCCTGCACATATCCTAAGTAAGGGAATGTCGTCCAGTTGTCCCCTGTCATCAGGACTCGTGAGGCAAGTAGGCAGGGCCAGGGGTGAGGGTGGAGCGCAGTGGTCACTATCCTTCCCTCTGTGTGTGTGTAGACGTGACCGTTACACTTGTGATGTGGATCAGCTCCATAATAAGCCATGTATGTGTAGAAGTGTTGTCTTCCAAAGCCTCATTCACACATCTGTGTCATGCTCAAATCCATGAAAAGGTGGACAGTGATGCCTCAGTGAAGATGTCCATGAGGGATCCGTGTGTTGTCTGTGTGTCGTTTTTTTGATGTCCATGTGTCATCCGTGTTTCATGGACACTGTGCAGCTGAAAAATAATTTTCTCTTCCTAATGATCTGTGAAACATGGATGGCATCCGTGTGTCGTATGTCATATTCACAGACCCATAGACTATAATGGGCAAAGCTTAGCATGATTCCGTGCTAAATCCACGGACCCAAGGACCATGCTAAAACACGGATGTGAGAATACACACATTAAAATGAATGGGTATGTGTGCTGTCCGTGGAGAATAAAGCTTAGTTTGGACTCTTTTTATAAGTACAGAGTGGAAAAGTCTTACACCTACATCGGCAACAGATTTATCAACTTTTGGAAAATCTCAATCAAAATAGGCCACCTGTTCCAAATTAGACCAGTCTCAAATTATGTCTTATTCATTCCCTGTTTTGTGACATGTAATGTAAGATTTGTATATGTCCTGTTCAAAATAGAATACACAAAAGACAAATTGCTGATTATTTGCAAATATTTTCATACTGGTGTGCTCTTCTGTAAAATGCTGAGCAGAAATAACATTAAATTAATTTGAATTATTTCATCTGAGATCCTGGTACCAATATTTACAAGAAGCTTTACAATATGATATTCATTGCCATATTTCTATCAGAATTTTACTTTTAAATGATGCCTTTAAATAAAGCTGACAGACATCAATCCTTCCAACCATAAAAAGGGGTGAAAGCTCAGAAGTATTAAATTTTTTTCAAATTATTTCTTGGAATGTTGAAAATGAATTCAACAATCTAGACTGATCTGCAATATACAGAGGCGAGCATTTAGGACAAACAGCTCTTACTAAGTCCACAGAAATATTGTATCAGGTTCCAACATGCTTGATGCAAGCATAATTATTCCTGTTGTTCTTCATGTCCTTTTTCTTGTTACTGGTTTGACTGGAAGCCTATTTATCCTATCAGTACAGCTTCTAGATTGGCTGAAAACTCATCTACTGGCCCCAATAGACTTAATTATTTTCTCTATTGGCTTTGTAAAATTTTTCCTTCAAGGATCATTTGCTTTTAGTAACATTTTTGTCTTCCTGTATGTGGAATTTTATATCCAGGTCTGGGTCGCCAGGTCATTGGCTGTTATAATGATTTCACTATCATTCTCCAGTCTCTGGTGCTCCACTACTCTATGCTTTTACTACTATGTGAAGATCATCAATCTCAATGGAACAATATTCTGCAAGTTAAAAGCAAAGCTTCCAGTAATTGTTCCCTGGCTACTAGTTTTCTCTAATGTCAAGTCATGGACTGTTGGATTTCCAGTCTACTGGGACTTTTACAGACCTAGTCCATTTCCCACAGATAATGTTACATACGTACTATCAGTTTATAGCTTAAAGTTTTAGAGTGAATGATTGCCTGTTTCTTTTCTACATGGCATTATCTACAGTGGCTTTAACAATGATCCTTTTCACTGCTGGGGCCATTATTAAGTCTCTTCATAGGCATATGACACAAATTAAGAAAAGCAATAAAGGTGTCAGCCATGGACGGTTATCGGCTCACATATCAGCTGCTAGAACAATAATTTCTCTTCCTATAGTTTACCTCATTTTCTATGGGATTCTCAATACTATATTTACTGAAGTACAAGATGCAGGGAGTGTAATCTTTATTGTTTCTTTCATTGTGCTGTCTAGTTTTCCAACAGTAAATGCAGTGATTTTGATTTTTGGAAATAGAAAGATGTCAAACAAGTTGAGGTATGTAATAGGTGTAAAATTGATTCCTGGCAATACTGAAGTTCCTGTCATCACATAAAAGACTTTAATGAGTTGTACCTATCATTGGGCTATATTAAAAGCTAACATTTGTTTTTACTATAACACATTTCTTATCAAGTAAAACTCTTGCTAAAAAGTGCCTGCATCTTAACATCCTCAGTTCGGGTGGTCCAGCAGTGCCAGACCAACCCCACCCCAAACTACTTCCTTATTATTCTGATACAGAGCTTTGCCTGATCAACAAGAGAGCTATGCATGTGCACACTTCTGTCTCTCACTGCCTGACACCGATCTGTGGGAGGTGGCTGAAGGATCATTCAGCTCACAGAGGGTACTGTGCGAATCACCTTCCCTCCTGTGCTGAAGGTCCCCGTTCAGCAGGAAAGGAGATGAAAATTGCCACTAGCTGCATACTGAGGACCTTTAATGATAGGAGAACTCAGTGGAAAGAGTCAGAACAGGTATCTGTATCTGTGTATATTGTGTGTATTTGTAAAATTTTATAGCCATGGAGAGAGTAAAATAATACTTTAAAAAAAAACTTAAACAATAAAGAGTATAGCAGAACAAGCATGACAAGATACTAGAGAGCAATGCTGGAGACACACGTGACAGAAGACACATTTATGAGATGAGTGACATTTATTGAGGTGACCACATGCAACATTGCTGTTTGTTTCAAAAGATAACATGCTATGGCAGTGGCGTACATAGAGAAGTAAGGGCCCCATAGCAAGGATCAAACCAGGCCTCCCACACAGGACAGAAGGGTTTCCTCCTAAACCCCTTTCAGTGACCCTTGGGCCATTTTTCCACTGCCTCATTTGCTAAAAGTTGTTTCTATAGAGGGTAGGGCCCTGACCAAGTTTTCATCCCAGTAGAAGAGGAGATAATCCCAACTGGGCCCCCTCTTGCCCTGGGCCCCATAGCAGTTGCATAGTCTGCCGCTATGGTAGTTACGCCCCTGTGCTATGGTTAACAGGAGGTGACTGTAAACTATTAACCCTCTCTACCCTAGACTATTATAGTTAGTGACATTGACCTTTCCATGTCTTTAACACACCAAGGAAGCTTTAATAAGTGGAAAAATTATTATTTTCCAATTATTTGTTGTCTACACCTGGGTTGCGTCTTATGGTCAAGTACATCTATAGTCTGAAAAATACTGTATATATTATTTTAATTAATATATGAAATGTAGTTGGAATACAGTTTATATTATGTAGAATGAAATTATATTATAATTTTAGCCATTGAATGTTATTGTACACTTTGACAATAGGTGTAGCTTGACAATGTTGTCCCATCATTCAGTCTAACTGTAAACCTAAAAAAAACTTTACAGGAGCAATAGGGGATGCAGAACACCAGTGGCGGGGAATCAGAGGAACTAGTTTCTGTAAAAATATTGAAGGATTCTTTTAATTTCATGTTTTAGGCCTAAAATACTTTTGTTTTTCAGAAAACCTCTTTATTGAATCAATAAATGAATAATACATATGGACTTTTATCACTTTACTGTTTATCCACTTTATCCACTCTACTGTCGGAATTAGTTGAAATTCTACTAATGATGCTATGATAATATATTTTTTTATAAAAGAAGGCAACAAATCATGGCCTGTCAGACTGTAATATCTACCTAAAATGGGCCCCGAATGCAGCAAATGGTATTGTGAAATATTTCCGCAAACTCTGTCAGTTAGACTGGACTAGAATACTCCCCATCCAGCAGTAAAAACCACTATCATTGTCACTTCTGCCACCACCATCCAAAACGCCTGCAGCACACAAACGCCTAAGGCCTCTTTCACACAGGCGAGTTTTTTGCGCGGGTGTAATGCGTCAGGTGAACGCATTGCACCCACACTGAATCTGGGCCCATTCATTTCAGTGGGGCTGTGCACATGAGCGGTGATTTTCACGCATCATTTGTGCGTTGCGTGAAAATCGCAGCATGCTCTATATTGTGCGTTTTTCACGTAACGCAGGCCCAATAGAAGTGAATGGGGCTGCGAGAAAATCACAAGCATCCGCAAGCAAGTGCAGATGCGGTGCGATTTTCACGCATGGTTGCTAGGTGAGGATCAGGATGGGGACCCGAACTTTATTATTTTCCCTTATAACATGGTTATAAGGGAAAATAATAGCATTCTTAATACAGAATGCAAAGTAAATTAGGGATGGAGGGGTTAAAAAAAATGTAATAAATTAAACTCACCTCATCTACTTGTTCGCGCAGCCCGGCTCATCTTCTTTCTTCTTCTTTGAGGACCTGGGAGAAAAGGACCTTTGGTGATGTCACTGCACTCATTACATGGTCCATCACATGATCAATTACCAAGGTGATGGACCATGTGATGAGCGCAGTGACGTCACCAAAGGTCCTTTTCCTCACAGGTCATCAAAGAAGAAGAAAGAAGACCAGCCGGGCAGCGCGAACAAGTGGATGAGATGAGTTTAATGATTTATTTTTTTGAACCCCTCCATCCATAATTTACCTAGCATTCTGTATTAAGAATGCTATTATTTTCCCTTATAACCATGTTATAAGGGAAAATTATAAAATCTACACAACACCGATCCCAAACCCGAACTTCTGTGAAGAAGTCCGGGTTCGGTTCTGGGTACCAAACATGCAGATTTTTCTCACTCGCGTGCAAAGCGCATTAAAATCGCGCATTTTACCGCAACGCACCCGCATCCGCGACGCCCGTGTGAAAGAGGCATAAAATAAAGATAAAGATTATATTGTTGCTGTCATTTAAAATCCCAGATTTCTAAGCCCTAAAGATGTAAAACTAATGTATAAGAAAAAAAACAGGGCTAATAGAAGACGCTTACATGTCCAAAATCAACACATTTTATATGTATTTAATCATAACAAACTGCTGTTATTTTAGATGATCACTGAGGATAGAATATGACATAATTATGTAAATCTGGTGCTAGTCTATCCCCGGAAATCAGTGAAACACTTCTGAGCTAATTTGTTTCCAATTTACATCAGCGATATAGGTGAACATATATATCTGGTTAAGCTTTCAAGTACTATTTATATGTATGCATATCTATTTGAATTGTAGTAGTCAGCAATGCTGATGCTGAAAAAGTTTACCTTTCTAGAATAGATGCTATCTTTTAGGCCTTATGCACGTCAGTGCACATGGTGACCAAACAATTCTGTAAGTTACATTGCCCACTGAAAGAAATGCTTCAAGACAAGAATACAGTAGTTCTGCAATATGGCATCTTATGGAGCATGCCGTGATTTGTGTCAGATGCCATTCAAATCCACAGAAAAAAATACAAAACATGACTCTGTGTGAAATTTAAGGCTTACAGAGGTATATTATAGCCTCATACACTGCAGTAGGTTAAAAGGGGTGTTCAGTGGCTTAATACTGACGACCTATCAACATGATACAGTAGGTCATCAATATCAGTGCAGAGGGTTTCAAACTCCCGGTACCCCATGATCAGCTGTTTAAATGGAATTGGACTTCTGCTGTTCTGAAATTGATGACCTATCCTGATATTGATATTGATGACCTACTAAGCAACTGCACAACCCTTTTAGTTTTTATGGCTTAGCAATACTCTTGTATGAAGTTGTAACACATCTGTGCCCATTAACCCTTACATAGTAACAACCTTACATTTTAAATGAAAACTGTTAGAATTATTTTATCAGTGACAGGGTGAGTCACAGAGATTAGTGCACCTTTTCCTTGCAGTGTCCAGGAGAGCCACCTGATCTTTATATAATTAATTTGAACTTTACATTTTGATAATTATTTCCTGTGATAATGTAATGAAATATAATGGCTAGAGAGAAGCACATTTTATTAAATTAGTTTTGGTTTAGATTTGATAGCCACATCCTGTTCAGTCCGAACAAATTTGATCTCAATTGAAAAGTTGTATAGGTACACAAATAGCTACTTTGCCAAAGCCCCTGGAGAAAATTATTGAGTTAAGACCTGGCAAGAAACTGATCTCAAGAATATACCAATGGTTGTCGCACCAAAAGAATAATAATAGAGCAGTTGACATTCTGATACATAAATGGCAGGGTACTTTGGAACCTGTCCGGGAAGACTTTTGGGATTCAGCTATACAGGCAAAGACTAAGGTTTCAAGGAACTTCTCTCATAGGATAATTCAATTTAATATATTGTATCGTCTTTACTATTCTCCTAAAAAGCTAATGAAGTATTATAATACCAAAGTCTTTACTTGCCAAAAGTGCGGAGAGATAGGGGCAGACGATATACATATATTATGGACTTGCATAAAAATCCCAAACTACTGGACACAGATAATTGAAAAAATTGAGGAATACCATCAGGTTATAGTGCCCAGCATTTTGAGGAATGTATCTTGGGGGTTCTGGATGGGGTGGAGGGCCCTGAATATAGGGAAATCGTAACCAAACTACTGTTCCAAGCCAGGAAATGCATAGTTGGGCACTGGGGGGGGCAATGAGGCCCCTACAGTTAAAGAATGGGAGAACCGTACAAGGATGTCATTAGCTAGTGAGGAGTTTTGCCTGACCGTGTTAAAGAAAAAACATAGATTCTCTAGGATGTGGCGGAGGTGGCTAAATAAATAAAAACTGAGGGCTGGTGGGGGAGAGGGATAATGGAGGGAGAACGGCAATACTATTTTCTTTTTATTTTTTTTTCTCCTTTGGTGGCAACCGACAAATAGTTAGTGGGGAGGTAGGGAAATATTTATAATACAATTATTATGTAACTATGTAAGAAAAAGACGCAATGTGAAAAACTTTGTATGAATTGGAAAGTTAATAAAGATTTATTTATAAAAAAAAGAAAAGTTGTATAAGACACCCTGGGGTTAATAAAAGTAATAAATATGGCTTTATAGGAATTTAAATCAATACAAAAACTGGATATATATTGACCAAAATTTACCAATAACATGAAGTACAATGTGTCATGAAAATATTATCCCAAAATCACTTGGATAATTAAAAACATTCTAAAGCCAGCTTCCGGCAGCTTGCCAAACATAGCGCTGTACATAGTACAGTGGCTGTGTTTGGTATTACAGCTCAGCCCCATTTCCTTCAATGGGGCTGAGCTGCAACTAAGCCATGTGACCGATGTATGTCATATGGCCTAGGAAGAGGTCGTGGTGCTGATTGAGCACTTAACCTCTTCTAACAGCTGATTGATGGGGTCCTGGGTGTCGGACCCCGACCTATCGAATATTGATGACCTATCCTTTTTTTTATTTTTTAATCCAGAGGGAAAACAAACCAGGCTGGTGTAGTGAGCTGCATTTATATTTATATAAGCAGATATATAACGCGAGTTTGACCGCGATGCGTGGTTGATTAAGTGTGGTTGCGTAAGTGTGTGACTTAAGATTAAGTGAGGGAGAAACTGAGAGCTAAATTATTTGTGGACATTGATGAGTGGCTGTGTTTGCCTGTATTGTGTGCTGTGATAACACTTTTTTTTTTCCTTCTCCAGGGGTTGCACAGGTGAGCAATTAGGGTGTGGCTGTCTAATTAGGGTGTGGCTGTCTAATTAGGAGACTATAAAAACTCAGCAGTGAGAGCAGCACAGCCTTTTTGAATCCAGAGGGAAAACAAACCAGGCTGGTGTAGTGAGCTGCATTTATATTTATATAAGGAGATATATAACACGAGTTTGACCGCGACGCGTGGTTGATTAAGTGTGGTTGCGTAAGTGTGTGACTTAAGATTAAGTGACTTTAGATTCAGGGACTTCAGTGGGGGACTGCAATTAGCCTGTTTCTTATTACTACATTGTATTGTATTTTTTGCTTTTGTGGTGTAATCCCCATTTAGTATGTGTTGCACAATTGACAACGCAGTCCAGTGCACATCTTGCATGATGTATGCAGTCCTGGAACAGCCGTTCAAGGGTGTATATCTTTGTTCAAGATGTGAGCAAATTACATGTTTGGAATCGCAAATCGAGTCTCTAAATGGACAAGTTGCAACACTGAGAGGAATTGACAATTTGCAAAAGAGTTTGCTTCTCACCGAGCAAGCACTCTTTGGGGTAAATGAGGGGGAAGGTGACAGAGAGGAGGCTGAGGAAAGTGAGGTAGCTAGCTGGGTAACAGTTAGAAAGCGGGGTAGAGGGAAGAGTGCCAGGGAGGCTAGCCCTGATCTGACACACCCCAACAAGTTTGCACGTTTGGCAGATGAGGGGGATATCAGTCCAGGGACGGCACTGCCGCAGCCAGACACTTCCTCTGCCAGTCAGGGGAATGTTAGCTCCGGTAAGCAGGGGACCAGGAGAGCAGGGCAGGCCAGACAGGTGCTGGTAGTGGGAGACTCAATTATTAGGGGAACAGATAGGGAAATCTGTCACAAAGACCATGATCGCCGAACAGTGTGCTGTCTTCCTGGCGCTAGAGTTCGACACATCGCGGATCGGGTTGATAGATTACTGGGAGGGGCTGGAGAAGATCCAGCGGTCATGGTCCATATCGGAACCAATGACAAAGTTAGGGGTAGGTGGAGAGTCCTTAAAAATGATTTCAGGGATTTAGGTCAAAAGCTTAGGGCAAGGACCTCAAAGGTAGTATTTTCCGAAATACTACCTGTACCACGGGCCACACAAGAAAGGCAGCGGGAGATTAGGGAAATTAACAAGTGGCTCAAGAACTGGTGTAGGAAGGAGGGGTTTGGGCTCCTGGAGAACTGGGCCGACTTCTCTATCGGCTACAGGCTCTATCGTAGGGACGGGCTGCACCTCAATGGGGAAGGTGCAGCTGTGTTGGGGAAGAAGATGGCTAGAAGGTTGGAGGAGTGTTTAAACTTGGGACTGGGGGAGGGTAATTACGTCACAGGATGGGAAGATAGTGCAGATAGAGACCGGGCGCAAGGTAGTGGGACTGGGGGAGGAATGGAAGGAGGGACTAGAACAGTTCAGAAGGAAAGGTGTAGAGTAAAAAATATACATAAACCTCTCAAATGTATGTATACTAATGCCAGAAGCCTGACTAATAAAACTGGTGAACTAAAATTAGTGATGTGTGAGGAGGACTATGACATAGTGGGAATAACTGAGACATACCTGGATGATAGCTATGACTGGGCAGTTAATGTACAAGGTTACAGTCTGTTTAGAAAGGATCGTCAAAACCGGAGAGGGGGAGGGGTCTGCCTTTATGTAAAGTCCTGTCTAAAGCCCACACTCCGTGAAGATATAAGTGAGGGACATGAACATGTGGAGTCACTGTGGGTAGAGATACATGAAGCTAAAAACAACAATAAATTACTAATAGGAGTTTACTATAAACCGCCTAATATACCAGAGTCCACAGAAAATCTACTACTAAATGAGATAGACAAGGCGGCAAATCATAATGAGGTGGTTATTATGGGGGACTTCAACTACCCAGATATAGACTGGGAAACTGAAACTTGTATATCTCATAAAGGAAACAGATTCTTGGCAATAACCAAAGACAATTATCTCTCCCAACTGGTTCAGGACCCGACTAGAGGGACGGCCATACTGGACTTAGTATTAACCAATAGACCTGACAGAACATCAGACGTGCAGGTTGGGGGACACCTGGGAAATAGTGACCATAAAGTAATAACCTTCCAATTATCATTCGAAAGAGCGTTTCTACAGGGAGGAACAAAAATACCAAACTTCAAAAAAGCTCAATTTAGCCAACTAAGAGAGGCCATAGGCCTAACTAAATGGGATAAAGTCCTCACAAATAAAAATACAGCCACAAAATGGGATATCTTTAAAAGCATCCTAAAAGCTCATTGTGAGAGGTACTGTACATACTGTATGGTAATAAAAGGTTAATGAACAAAAAGAAACCAATGTTGATGAACAGAAATGTAAAGAAAGCAATAAATGACAAAAAGAAAGCATATAAAACACTAAAACAGGAGGGTAGCACAGAAGCACTCAAAAACTATAAGGAAAAAAATAGAACATGTAAAAAACAAATAAAAGCGGCCAAACTAGAGACCGAGAGATTAATTGCCAAAGAGAGTAAAACTAACCCTAAAATGTTCTTCAATTATATAAATCTTAAAAAGTATAAATCTGAAGGTGTCGGCCCTTTAAAGAGTAATGAGGGGGGAGTTGCAGAGAGCGACGAGGAGAAAGCAAAGCTGATAAATATTTTTTTCTCCAATGTATTCACTGAGGAAAATAAACTGTCAGATGAAATGCTGAATGTTGAAATAAATTCCCCATTAAAAGTGTCCTGTCTGACCCAGGAAGAAGTACAACAGCGACTTAAAAATATTAAAATTGACAAATCGCCAGGACCGGATGGCATACACCCCCGTATCCTAAGGGAATTTAGTCATGTCATAGCCAGACCCTTATTTCTGATATTTGCAGACTCTATACTGACAGGGAATGTCCCACAGGATTGGCGCATGGCAAATGTGGTGCCAATATTCAAAAAGGGTCCAAAAACAGAGCCTGGAAACTATAGGCCAGTAAGTTTAACATCTGTTGTGGGTAAACTGCTTGAAGGTTTTCTGAGAGATGCTATTTTAGAGCATCTTAACGGAAATAAGCAAATAACGCCATATCAGCATGGCTTCGTGAGGGATCGGGCATGTCAAACTAATTTAATCAGTTTCTATGAGGAGGTAAGTTCTAGACTTGACAGCGGCGAATCAATGGATGTCGTGTATCTGGACTTCTCCAAAGCATTTGACACTGTACCACATAAAAGGTTAGTATATAAAATGAGAATGCTTGGACTGGGAGAAAACGTCTGTAAGTGAGTAAGTAACTGGCTCAATGATAGAAAACAGAGGGTGGTTATTAACGGTACACACTCAGATTGGGTCACTGTCACTAGTGGAGTACCTCAGGGGTCAGTATTGGGCCCTATTCTCTTCAATATATTTATTAATGATCTTGTAGAAGGCTTGCATAGTAAAGTATGACACTAAACTGTGTAAAGTAATTAACACTGAAGAGGACAGTATACTACTACAGAGGGATCTGGATAGATTGCAGGCTTGGGCAGATAAGTGGCAGATGGGGTTTAACACTGACAAATGTAAAGTTATGCACATGGGAAGTAATAATGCAAGTCACCCGTACATACTAAATGGTAAAACACTCGGTAACACTGACATGGAAAAAGATCTAGGAATTTTAATAAACAGCAAACTAAACTGCAAAAACCAGTGTCAGGCAGCTGCTTCCAAGGCCAATAAGATAATGGGTTGCATCAAAAGGGGCATAGATGCCCGTGATGAGAACATATTCCTACTACTTTACAAATCATTAGTCAGACCACACATGAAGTACTGTGTACAGTTCTGGGCTCCAGTGAACAAGGCAGACATAGCAGAGCTGGAGAGGGTCCAGAGGAGGGCAACTAAAGTAATAACTGGAATGGGGCAACTACAGTACCCTGAAAGATTATCAAAATTAGGGTTATTCACGTTAGAAAAAAGACGACTGAGGGGAGATCTAATTACTATGTATAAATATATCAGGGGTCAGTACAGAGATCTATCCCATCATCTATTTATCCCCAGGACTGTGACTGTGACGAGGGGACATCCTCTGCGTTTGGAGGAAAGAAGGTTTGTACACAAACATAGAAAAGGATTCTTTACGGTAAGAGCAGGGAGACTATGGAACTCTCTGCCTGAGGAGGTGGTGATGGTGAGTACAATAAAGGAATTCAAGAGGGGCCTGGATGTATTTCTGGAGCGTAATAATATTACAGGCTATAGCTACTAGAGGGGGGTCGTTGATCCAGGGAGATATTCTGATTGCCTGATTGGAGTCGGGAAGGAATTTTTATTCCCCTAAAGTGAGGAAAATTGGCTTCTACCTCACAGTTTTTTTTTGCCTTCCTCTGGATCAACTTGCAAGATGACAGTCCGAACTGGATGGACAAATGTCTTTTTTCGGCCTTATGTACTATGTTACTATAGGTCATCAATATACACTGCTCAAAAAAATTAAGGGAGCACTTAAACAACACAATGTAACTCCAAGTCAATCACACTTCTGTGAAATCAAACTGTCCACTTAGGAAGCAACACTGAGTGACAATCAATTTCACATGCTGTTGTGCAAATGGGATAGACAACAGGTGGAAATTATAGGCAATTAGCAAGACAACCCCAATAAAGGTGTGGTTCTGCAGGTGGTGACCACAGACCACTTCTCAGTTCCTATGCTTCCTGGCTGATGTTTTGGTCACTTTTGAATGCTGGGGGTGCTTTCACTCTAGTGGTAACATGAGAAGGAGTCTACAACCCACACAAGTGGCTCAGGTAGTGCAGCTTATCCAGGATGGCACATCAATGCGAGCTGTGGCAAGAAGGTTTGCTGTGTCTGTCAGCGTAGTGTCCAGAGCATGGAGGCGCTACCAGGAGACAGGCCAGTACATCAGGAGAAGTGGAGGAGGCCGTAGGAGGGCAACAACCCAGCAGCAGGACCGCTACCTCCGCCTTTGTGCAAGGAGGAACAGGAGGAGCACTGCGAGAGCCCTGCAAAATGACCTCCAGCAGACCACAAATGTGCATGTGTCTGCTCAAACAGTCAGAAACAGACTCCATGAGGGTGATATGAGGGCCCGACGTCCACAGGTGGGGTTGTGCTTACAGCCCAACACCGTGCAGGACGTTTGGCATTTGCCAGAGAACACCAAGATTGGCAAATTCGCTACTGGCGCCCTGTGCTCTTCACAGATGAAAGCAGGTTCACACTGAGCACATGTGACAGACGTGACAGAGTCTTGAGACGCCGTGGAGAACGTTCTGCTGCCTGCAACATCCTCCAGCATGACCGGTTTGGTATTGGGTCAGTAATGCTGTGGGGTGGCATTTCTTTGGAGGGCCGCACAGCCCTCCATATGCTCGTCAGAGGTAGCCTGACTGCCATTAGGTACCGAGATGAGATCCTCAGACCCCTTGTGAGACCATATGCTTGTGCGATTGGCCCTGGGTTCCTCCTAATGCAAGACAATGCTAGACCTCATGTGGCTGGAGTGTGTCAGCAGTTCCTGCAAGACGAAGGCATTGATGCTATGGACTGGCCCGCCCGTTCCCCAGACATGAATCCAATTGAGCACATCTGGGACATCATGTCTCGCTCTATCCACCAGACTGTCCAGGAGTTGGCAGATGCTTTAGTCCAGGTGTGGGAGGAGATCCCTCAGGAGACCGTCCGCCACCTCATCAGGAGCATGCACAGGCGTTGTAGGGAGGTCATACAGGCACGTGGAGGCCACACACACTACTGAGCCTCATTTTGACTTGTTTTAAGGACATTACATCAAAGTTGGATCAGCCTGTAGTGCGTTTTTCCACTTTAATTTTGAGTGTGACTCCAAATCCAGACCTCCATGGGTTAAAAAATTTGATTTCCATTTTTTTTTTTTGTGTGATTTTGTTGTCAGCACATTCAACTATGTAAAGAACAAAGTATTTCAGAAGAATATTTAATTAATTCAGATCTAGGATGTGTTATTTTTGTGTTCCCTTTATTTTTTTGAGCAGTGTATATTACCGGATAACCACTTTAAGGCCTACTGATTAAGGGTTTATGGACTCCAGTTTTCACAATACAAATTTTATATATATTTGAGACATGATAGCATAACCGTAGAACCCTAGAACAACTGAAATTCAATATAACAACCTAAGCACTGGGTCACCATTTAGCATAAACAACTCCAAATATAGAACATGATTGTAAAATTATATGGTTTATTTCAAAGCTGGTCAGCTTCTGCTGCTCATGGTAGCGGAGACACCAGGAGGTGGGTGACTCACAGGGGGGCTACCCTCTCCTCCCCTAAGACATGTAGACGGCAAGCATCTGCTCCCTAAAAGCTGCAGCAAGCTGTGTACATAGGCCCTGATTTATCATACCTTCACTCCAGAATTGTGGCATCAAAAAGTTGCAAAAAAAAGCTTTTGTGGCTTTTTGCAATCACCTGCACAAAATGTAAGCGATTGCGCAAAATTCTGCAACTTTTTTCACTTGTTTGAGGAAAATGTTGTGCATTTTTACACCACTCACTCCAGTTTTGTAATGTGGGTGGGCAAGTGGGTGTGTTTAGCTATTTAATGAGTTTCACTCCAGATTTATCATTGAGACTTTTTTTAAAAGTTGCGAAAAAAGTTGCAATCTCACTCCAGGAAGAGGGTGGAGTAGGAAAACTGGAGCAGCTTCTCTAGACAAAAGTCTTAGGTCTAAGGATAAGACAAATTTATCAAACAACATGAGACATTTGATAAATGTGGCACAAAGTACTCCAACACAGACTCAGAGCAAAACTGACTTTAAATTTTCCCCTCATGATAAATTACCCCCATAGTGTTTCCTGGTAATAAAGCAATTTCTCCTCCCTTTCGGAAACATGAAAAAATTCCCCCAATTTACTTTTATCGCAAGTGTCTAAAAACATTGACTATCCAGTAATCATCAGATTGCTTTATGTGAATGATGCACCTGTTATTATGTAGGCAAAAAAGTATACAGTTTGCCATTTTGGCAAACCCCCCACTGGTATGATTGGTTATTGTGTTCGGTGTCTTCGTCATCATCATCAGCCTCCTGCTCCTCCACCACCGACACAAATGTGGTGGTGTCAATATGACCTGGCCTTGTTGCTGTGGTCCTGCCTCACCTTGAAAAACATTGAACTAGCGGGCCGTGAAAGACATGTACTGTACTTGTCCAAAACAGCTACTCCAGGTGTGCAACTTGCTGCACAGTGAGAGTTGCAATTTTAAACAATTGTTTTGAAGAAAATGGATAGCTGGGCAAAAGTATGAAGATCATACAACAGAATAAAATTTTGGTGAAGGCGCAAAACTGCACCCTCATTACTACAACTAAGGGACTATTTACACAACCATTTTTTTCTGTCCGTATCTGTTCCGCAATTTTGTGGAACAGATGCGGATCCTTTCATTTCAATAGGGCCGCAAAAAATGCGGACAACACACCATGTGATATCCACATCCACACTTCCATTCCTCGGCACCTTAAAAAAAATAGAACATGTCCTATTATTGTCTGTTTTTGAGGATAAGAATAGATCATAGGGAATGGCGTTCCGATCCGCAAAATGCAGAACACAAACGGCCGGCATCCGTGTAAGGCAGATCTGTAATTTGGGGTCTGCAAAAACGAATATAGTGGTATGAATGGGTCTTAAGTAGTGTTGAGCGAACAGTTCGAGCATAGTTCGGGTCCGTACCGAATTTTGGGGCGTTCGTGACACGGACCCGAACCCGAACTTTTTCGTAAAAGTTCGGGTTCGGGTTCGTCGTTCGGCATGTATTTTGGCGCATTTTGAAAGGCTGCAAAGCAGCCAATCAACATGCATCATACTACTTGCCCTAAGATGCCATCGCAGCCATGCCTACTATTGGCAAGGCTGTGATTGGCCAAGTGCAGCATGTGACTCAGCCTCTTTATAAGCTTGTGCGCACGTCGGGACGTGCTCACTCCCGATGTGAATAGAACAGGGATAGACGCAGCTGATGCTAGGGCGAGAATAGGCAGGGATAATTAAATAACTGGAAGCAAATTTCTCTCCTCCACCTGTGATTCATCTGAACAACTGCAGCTGAGCTGCTTTTTTGATAGGGATTGGCTATTTTTAGAGTGGCCAGAGTGATTTTTCCATCCACATGTACCTGGGCTGACCGCCGGCCGCCATTTTGCGACTTGTAGTGCTGCAGCAGAAGCTGCCACAGTGTGCATTCCAAAGCTCCAAACAAGTCAGACATCTACACCTGGGATTCAGACCAATAGCGATTTAGCAGCACAGTCCAAGGCTATTTTTTTTAAAGGTTGTGCAGACCATTTTGTGGCACATGTTACTGGGCTGATAGGCGGCGGCCATCTTGGGACTAGTGCTGCAGCACAATCTCTCCCAACGTCCATTAATCACTTGTAATAGTGGTCTGTGCCATAGAAATCCTACATCAGGGACTTGGGTGTGCTTGTGTCACCCCTACTAATACCAGTCCACCTGTAATCCATACAGTGAAAAGCCATAAAGTATTCCAGTGAGGGAATTTATTTTTTATTTAAAAAAGGCCAAGTTAGTTTATCTGGCGTTCAATATACTAGATACAGTTAGGCCTGCGTTTCATACATCTGGAATTAGCAAACTAATGTGCTGGGGTTGGGAAAACATATATGTACCCATACTAGAATCTGTCAAAGAAAGCGGTACTCACATATAACAGTCATTCCATCTGTAATCCATACAGTCAAAAGACTGAAAGTATTCCAGTGAGGGAATTTTTTTTATTTAAAAAAGGCCAAGTTAGTTTATCTGGCGTTCAATATACTAGATACAGTTAGGCCTGCGTTTCATACATCTGGAATTAGCAAACTAATGTGCTGGGGTTGGGAAAACATATATGTACCCATACTAGAATCTGTCAAAGAAAGCGGTACTCACATATAACAGTCATTCCATCTGTAATCCATACAGTCAAAAGACAAAGTATTCCAGTGAGGGAATTTTTTTTTTATTTAAAAAAGGCCAAGTTAGTTTATCTGGCGTTCAATATACTAGATACAGTTAGGCCTGCGTTTCATACATCTGGAATTAGCAAACTAATGTGCTGGGGTTGGGAAAACATATATGTACCCATACTAGAATCTGTCAAAGAAAGCGGTACTCACATATAACAGTCATTCCATCTGTAATCCATACAGTCAAAAGACTGAAAGTATTCCAGTGAGGGAATTTTTTTTTTATTTAAAAAAGGCCAAGTTAGTTTATCTGGCGTTCAATATACTAGATACAGTTAGGCCTGCGTTTCATACATCTGGAATTAGCAAACTAATGTGCTGGGGTTGGGAAAACATATATGTACCCATACTAGAATCTGTCAAAGAAAGCGGTACTCACATATAACAGTCATTCCATCTGTAATCCATACAGTCAAAAGACTGAAAGTATTCCAGTGAGGGGATTTTTTTTATTTAAAAAAGGCCAAGTTAGTTTATCTGGCGTTCAATATACTAGATACAGTTAGGCCTGCGTTTCATACATCTGGAATTAGCAAACTAATGTGCTGGGGTTGGGAAAACATATATGTACCCATACTAGAATCTGTCAAAGAAAGCGGTACTCACATATAACAGTCATTCCATCTGTAATCCATACAGTCAAAAGACTGAAAGTATTCCAGTGAGGGAATTTTTTTTTTATTTAAAAAAGGCCAAGTTAGTTTATCTGGCGTTCAATATACTAGATACAGTTAGGCCTGCGTTTCATACATCTGGAATTAGCAAACTAATGTGCTGGGGTTGGGAAAACATATATGTACCCATACTAGAATCTGTCAAAGAAAGCGGTACTCACATATAACAGTCATTCCATCTGTAATCCATACAGTCAAAAGACTGAAAGTATTCCAGTGAGGGAATTTTTTTTATTTAAAAAAGGCGAAGTTAGTTTATCTGGCGTTCAATATACTAGATACAGTTAGGCCTGCGTTTCATACATCTGGAATTAGCAAACTAATTTGCTGGGGTTGGGAAAACATATATGTACCCATACTAGAATCTGTCAAAGAAAGCGGTAATCACATATAACAGTCATTCCATCTGTAATCCATACAGTCAAAAGACTGAAAGTATTCCAGTGAGGGAATTTTTTTTATTTAAAAAAGGCCAAGTTAGTTTATCTGGCGTTCAATATACTAGATACAGTTAGGCCTGCGTTTCATACATCTGGAATTAGCAAACTAATGTGCTGGGGTTGGGAAAACATATATGTACCCATACTAGAATCTGTCAAAGAAAGCGGTACTCACATATAATAGTCATTCCATCTGTAATCCATACAGTCAAAAGACTGAAAGTATTCCAGTGAGGGAATTTTTTTTATTTAAAAAAGGCCAAGTTAGTTTATCTGGCGTTCAATATACTAGATACAGTTAGGCCTGCGTTTCATACATCTGGAATTAGCAAACTAATGTGCTGGGGTTGGGAAAACATATATGTACCCATACTAGAATCTGTCAAAGAAAGCGGTACTCACATATAACAGTCATTCCATCTGTAATCCATACAGTCAAAAGACTGAAAGTATTCCAGTGAGGGGATTTTTTTTATTTAAAAAAGGCCAAGTTAGTTTATCTGGCGTTCAATATACTAGATACAGTTAGGCCTGCGTTTCATACATCTGGAATTAGCAAACTAATGTGCTGGGGTTGGGAAAACATATATGTACCCATACTAGAATCTGTCAAAGAAAGCGGTACTCACATATAACAGTCATTCCATCTGTAATCCATACAGTCAAAAGACTGAAAGTATTCCAGTGAGGGGATTTTTTTTATTTAAAAAAGGCCAAGTTAGTTTATCTGGCGTTCAATATACTAGATACAGTTAGGCCTGCGTTTCATATATCTGGAATTAGCAAACTAATGTGCTGGAGTTGGGAAAACATATATGTACCCATACTAGAATCTGTCAAAGAAAGCGGTACTCACATATAACAGTCATTCCATCTGTAATCCATACAGTCAAAAGACTGAAAGTATTCCAGTGAGGGAATTTTTTTTATTTAAAAAAGGCCAAGTTAGTTTATCTGGCGTTCAATATACTAGATACAGTTAGGCCTGCGTTTCATACATCTGGAATTAGCAAACTAATGTGCTGGGGTTGGGAAAACATATATGTACCCATACTAGAATCTGTCAAAGAAAGCGGTACTCACATATAACAGTCATTCCATCTGTAATCCATACAGTCAAAAGACTGAAAGTATTCCAGTGAGGGGATTTTTTTTATTTAAAAAAGGCCAAGTTAGTTTATCTGGCGTTCAATATACTAGATACAGTTAGGCCTGCGTTTCATACATCTGGAATTAGCAAACTAATGTGCTGGGGTTGGGAAAACATATATGTACCCATACTAGAATCTGTCAAAGAAAGCGGTACTCACATATAACAGTCATTCCATCTGTAATCCATACAGTCAAAAGACTGAAAGTATTCCAGTGAGGGGATTTTTTTTATTTAAAAAAGGCCAAGTTAGTTTATCTGGCGTTCAATATACTAGATACAGTTAGGCCTGCGTTTCATACATCTGGAATTAGCAAACTAATGTGCTGGGGTTGGGAAAACATATATGTACCCATACTAGAATCTGTCAAAGAAAGCGGTACTCACATATAACAGTCATTCCATCTGTAATCCATACAGTCAAAAGACTGAAAGTATTCCAGTGAGGGGATTTTGCTTATAAAAAATAATATATTTCATTGTGGTGCGAGTTGAATCGCAACAATGAAGAAAAATACTATTAAGGGACGAGGACGCGGTCGTGGTGGTGTCCGTGGAGCCTCTGTTGCTGGTAGAGGACGTGGCCGTTCGGCCCCAGGCGCACACAGTAGGGAACGAACTCCCTCAACTAGCCGGCAGAATGTACCGCAATATCTCGTGGGGCCCAATGCCGCTCTTAGGATGGTAAGGCCTGAGCAGGGACAGGCATTAATCGATTGGGTGGCCGACAGTGCTTCCAGCACGTTCACCACATGGTCTTCCACCCAGTCTTCTGCGGAAAGCGCACAGGTGGCACCTGAAAACCAAGCCCATCAGTCTGTCACATCACCCCCAAGCATATCAGGGAAACGGTCTGAGCCACAAGTTATGCAGCAGTCTCTTCTTCTGTTTGAAGACTCTGCTTCCAGGGTTTCCCAGGGGCGTCCACCTAGCCCTTCCCCAGTGGAGGAAGACATACCATGCACTGACGCACAACCACTTATGTCTCCAGATGAAGAGGACATGGGAATACCACCACAGCAGAGTCACCGACTCTCTGATGATGACGAAACACAGGTGCCCACTGCCGCGTCTTTTTGCAGTGTGCAGACTGAACAGGAGGAGGTCAGGGAGGGAGACTGGGTGGAAGACGATGCAGAGGACGATGAGGTCTTAGACCCCACATGGACTGAAGGTCGTGGCGATGACTTTCACAGTTCAGAGGAAGAGGTAGTGGTGAGACCGAGACAACAGCGAAGCCAAAGAGGGAGCAGGGGGCCAAAGCAGACGAGCCGCCGCCCCCAGAGTTCGCCTGCTACTGGACATCGCCAACAGGGACCCAGCCCCACAAAGGCAGCTTCAAAGAGTTCCCTGGCATGGCACTTCTTTAAACAATGTCCTACCGACAAGACCCGAGTGACTTGCACGCTCTGCCATCAGAGCCTGAGGCGAGGCATTAACGTTCTGAACCTCAGCACAACCTGCATGACCAGGCATCTACATGCAAAGCATGAACTGCAGTGGGGTACACACCTTAAAAACCAGGCACTCGCTGAGGCTCCCCCTGCTCCCTCTACCGCTGCTGCCTCGGCTTCCGCCTCGAGAGGAATGTTGCCACCTGCCGAGCAGCAAACAGAGGATGTGCCACCGACACCACCACCACCGCCACCGTCAACTAGCGTCTCCACTATATCACACAGCAGCGTTCAGCTCTCAATATCTCAAACCTTAGAGAGGAAGCGCAAATTCCCCCCGAGTCACCCTCGAGCCCTTGGCCTGAACGCCAGCATTTCTAAACTGCTGGCCTTTGAAATGCTGTCATTCCGGCTGGTGGACACAGACAGCTTCAAACAGCTGATGGCCATGGCTGTCCCGCAGTATGTGGTTCCCAGCCGCCACTACTTCTCCAAGACAGCCGTGCCTTCCCTGCACATGCAAGTGTCCGATAAAATCAAGTGTGCACTGCGCAACGCCATTTGTGGCAAGGTCCACCTAACCACAGATACGTGGACCAGTAAGCACGGCCAGGGACGCTATATCTCACTAACTGCACACTGGATGAATGTAGTGGCGGCTGGGCCCCCGGCGGACAGTTCCTTGGCGCACGTCCTTCCGCCCCCTAGGATCGCAGGGCATCATTCTCTGCCTCCTGTAGCCTCCTCCTCCTACTCGGCTTCCTCCTCCACTGCTTCCACCAGCTCATCCGGTCAGCCACACACCTTCACCACCAACTTCAGCACAGCCCGGGGTAAACGTCAGCAGGCCATTCTGAAACTCATATGTTTGGGGGACAGGCCCCACAGCGCAAAGGAGTTGTGGCGGGGTATTGAACAACAGACCGACGAGTGGTTTCTGCCGGTGGGCCTCAAGCCAGGCCTGGTGGTATGCGATAATGGGCGAAATCTCGTGGCAGCTCTGGGACTAGCCGGTTTGACGCACATCCCTTGCCTGGCGCATGTGCTGAACTTGGTGGTGCAGAGGTTCATTCACCACTACCCCAACATGTCAGAGCTGCTGCATAAAGTGCGGGCCGTCTGTGCGCGCTTCCGCCGTTCACATCCTGCCGCTGTTCGCCTGTCTGCGCTACAGCGGAACTTCGGCCTTCCCGCTCACCGCCTCATATGCGACGTGCCCACCCGGTGGAACTCCACCTTGCACATGCTGGAGAGACTGTGCGAGCAGCAGCAGGCCATAGTGGAGTTTCAGCTGCAGCACGCTCGCGTCAGTCGTACTGCCGAACAGCACCACTTCACCACCAATGATTGGGCCTCCATGCGAGACCTGTGTGCCCTGCTGCGCTGTTTTGAGTACTCCACCAACATGGCCAGTGGCGATGACACTGTTATCAGCGTTACAATACCACTTCTATGTCTCCTTGAGAAAACACTTAGGGCAATGATGTTAGAGGAGGTGGCCCAGGTGGAGGAGGAGGATGAGGGCTCGTTTCTAACACTTTCGGGCCAGTCTGTTCGAAGTGGCTCAGAGGGAGGTTTGTTTAAGCAGCAGAGGACAGGTTCACAAGTCGCCAGCCAAGGCACTGTACTGGAGGACGAGGAGGATGAGGAGGAGGAGGTGGAGGGGGACGAGGATGACGCAAGTTCACAGCGGGGTGGCAGCCCAGGCCCATCACTGGTGCGTGGCTGGGGGGATACGGTGGACGATGACGATACGCCTCCCACAGAGGACAGCTTGTCCTTACCCATGGGTAGCCTGGCCCACATGAGCGAATATATGCTCCAATGCCTGCGCAACGACAGCAGAGTTGCCCACGTTTTAACGTGTGCAGACTACTGGGTGGCCACCCTGCTGGATCCCCGGTATAAAGACAATGTGCCCACTTTAATTCCTGAACTGGAGCGCGACCGTAAGATGCGCGAGTACAAGCGCACGCTGATAGAGGCGCTCTTGAGAGCATTCCCACATGTCACAGGGGAACAGGTGGAAGGTGAAGGCAGAGGAGTGGCAAGAGGTCGCCAACGCAGCTGTGTCACGGCCAGCTCATCTGAGGGCAGGGTTAGCATGGCAGAAATGTGGAAAAGTTTTGTCTCCACGCCACAGCTATCTGCACCGACACCTGATACGGAACGTGTTAGCAGGAGGCAGCATTTCACTAACATGGTTGAACAGTATGTCTGCACACCCCTCCACATCCTGACGGATGGTTCGGCCCCATTCAACTACTGGGTTTCGAAATTGTCCACGTGGCCAGAGTTAGCATGTTATGCCTTGGAGGTGCTTTCCTGCCCGGCGGCCAGCGTTTTATCTGAACGCGTATTCAGCACGGCAGGGGGCGTCATTACTGACAAGCGCAGCCGCCTGTCCACAGCCAACGTGGACAAGCTGACCTTCATAAAGATGAACCAGGCATGGATCCCACAGGACCTGTCCCTCCCTTGTGCAGAGTAGTCCTTATTAACTGCCTAAAACATGTCTTGTTGTGCTACGGGCCACTTCTTTATTTGATACAAATTTTATGAAACCCACAGTTGAATGAAACTCTTCTCTGTCTGGGCGCCGGGGCCTAACCAGATGAAAGTGGCCGGTTAAACTAACGGGTGACATGAAGCCATAACCTCTGCCATGCTACCTCTGTCTTCTGTCTGGGTGCTGAGGCCTAAGTCAAATAAAGCGGTCTTCTGCTGTGCTGGGGGATATGAAGCTAATCTCTGACCTCTCTCCTCTGTCTGGGTCCAAAGGCCTAAATCACTGAAAGAGGCCTTCTCCTGTGGTGTGTGATATGATGCCAGAATATGTGCTGTGGGGCCTCTCTCCTCTTCCTGGGTGCAGGGGTCAAATAAACTAAATTGTGGCCTACTCCTGTGGTGGTTGATATGATGCCTGATTCTCTGATGTGGAACCTCTCTCCTCTGTTTGGGTGAAGGGGTCAAAGTAACTAAATGGTGGCTTCTCCTGTGGTGGCTGATATGATGCCAGAATATGTGCTGTGGTGCCTCTCTCCTCTTCCTGGGTGCAGGGGTCAAAGTAACTAAATGGTGGCTTCTCCTGTGGTGGCTGATATGATGCCAGAATATGTGCTGTGGGGCCTCTCTCCTCTTCCTGGGTGCAGGGGTCAAAGTAACTCAATGGTGGCTTCTCCTGTGGTGGCTGATATGATGCCAGAATATGTGCTGTGGTGCCTCTCTCCTCTGTCTGGGTCCAAAGGCCTAAATCACTGAAAGAGGCCTTCTCCTGTGGTGTGTGATATGATGCCTGAATATGTGCTGTGGTGCCTCTCTCCTCTTCCTGGGTGCGGGGGTCAAAGTAACTCAATGGTGGCTTCTCCTGTGGTGGCTGATATGATGCCAGAATATGTGCTGTGGTGCCTCTCTCCTCTTCCTGGGTGCGGGGGTCAAAGTAACTCAATGGTGGCTTCTCCTGTGGTGGCTGATATGATGCCAGAATATGTGCTGTGGGGCCTCTCTCCTCTTCCTGGGTGCAGGGGTCAAAGTAACTCAATGGTGGCTTCTCCTGTGGTGGTTAGTATGATGCCAGAATATGTGCTGTGGGGCCTCTCTCCTCTTCCTGGGTGCAGGGGTCAAAGTAACTCAATGGTGGCTTCTCCTGTGGTGGCTGATATGATGCCAGAATATGTGCTGTGGTGCCTCTCTCCTCTTCCTGGGTGCGGGGGTCAAAGTAACTCAATGGTGGCTTCTCCTGTGGTGGCTGATATGATGCCAGAATATGTGCTGTGGGGCCTCTCTCCTCTTCCTGGGTGCAGGGGTCAAAGTAACTCAATGGTGGCTTCTCCTGTGGTGGTTAGTATGATGCCAGAATATGTGCTGTGGGGCCTCTCTCCTCTTCCTAAGTGCAGGGGTCAAAGTAACTCAATGGTGGCTTCTCCTGTGGTGGCTGATATGATGCCAGAATATGTGCTGTGGTGCCTCTCTCCTCTTCCTGGGTGCGGGGGTCAAAGTAACTCAATGGTGGCTTCTCCTGTGGTGGCTGATATGATGCCAGAATATATGCTGTGGTGCCTCTCTCCTCTTCCTGGGTGCAGGGGTCAAAGTAACTAAATGGTGGCTTCTCCTGTGGTGGTTGATATGATGCCTGATTCTCTGCTGTGAAACCTCCATCTGGGTGTAGGGGTCAAAGTCTTTCAAAGTCGCCTTCTCCTGTGCTGATTGATATAAAGCTGATGGTTGTGCCATCTGACATGGTTGCCAGGGTCTGATTCAATGGGGGCCTACTCCTGTGGTGGGTGATCTAAATGCCTGATTCTCTGCTGTGAAACCTCTCTCCTCCGTCTGGGTGTAGGGGTCAAAGTCTTTCAAAGTCGCCTTCTCCTGTGCTGATTGATATGAAGCTGATGGTTGTGCCATCTGACATGGTTGCCGGGGTCCCATTAAATTGGGGCCTACTCCTGTGGTGGGTGATCTAAATGCCTGATTCTCTGCTTTGAAACCTCTCTCCTCCGTCCGGGTGTAGGGGTCAAAGTCTGTCAAAGTCGCCTTCTCCTGTGCTGATTGATATAAAGCTTATGCTTGTGCCATCTGACATGGTTGCCGGGGTCTGATTCAATGGTGGCCTACTCCTGTGGTGGGTGATCTAAATGCCTGATTCTCTGCTGTGTAACCTCTCTCCTCCGTCTGGGTGTAGGGGTCAAAGTAACTAAATGGTGGCCTACTCCTGTGGTGGGTGATATGATGCCTGGTTCTCTGCTGTGGGACCTCTCTCCTTTGTCTGGGTGCTGTGGTCAAAATAATAGTAAGTGACCTTCTCCATTGGTGGGTGACTTGAAGCCTGATTCTGTGCTATGGGACCTCACTCCAATTAATATTGTTTAATTTTTATTTATTTTATGTTAACTCATCATTTCCCTATCTACATTTGTTTGCAGGGGATTTAACTACATTTTGCTGCCTTTTGCAGCCCTCTAGCCCTTTCCGGGTGTGTTTTACAGCCTTTTTAGTGCCCAAAAGTTCGGGTCCCCATTGACTTCTATGGGGTTCGGGTTCGGGATGAAGTTCGGGTCGAGTTCGGATCCCGAACCCGAACATTTTTCGAAAGTTCGGCCGAACTCGTCGAACCCGAACATCCAGGTGTTCGCTCAACTCTAGTCTTAAGTGGTATGGAAGCAACTGCACCGTCAGCGACTTGGCCAGGTGGGAGTTCAGCTTCCATACAAGCTAATTGTTGGTTGAAAATAGTTTTCTCATGACTAAGAATTCTGTTATGAATGTCTCTTGATGGAGCAGAGGAGGACAAGAAGAAGTCTGAGCAGGAGAGTCTGCAGCTTATGATGTACTACTTGGGGATTTTCCCACAAGATCCAGTGATGCCTTCTCATGTGCTGCTATAGAGCTCTGGTACTTATGTTTATGTTTAAACACCCACTGATTATTTTAGTCCTGCAGATCTTGCACACCGCTGTTGTTTTATTATTCCAGTCTTGTGGAAAAAAAACTGCCATATGAGAGTTGCTTGCACAGAGCAACAGGCATCCCAGCTTGGCCTAGGTCTGGTACATTTTAAGCCTACACCCACAGTATCAGCGGCATCACCAGTTTCTGAGTCACCATGGCCACCACCCTACTCCTCTGATGTCAGCTCATCCTCATAACCCTGCTCTTGCTACCAGGTCCTGCACAACACACAATCCTCGTCATCTTCATTCTCCACGCCACTTTTGTCAGACTGTGAAATGTCATTGTGGGCTCCTTGGACTGCCTCCTGATTCCTTGCTCTGTATTTGCCCCGAGTGCCACTGTTGCGACCACTGCCCCTATCGCTGCCACCGTAGCTACAAGTGCAGTTACTACTACTCCTACTGGCCAGATGGCTGGTATTGCTGCTGCTACTACTAAACACATTCTGATTCTATGATGACAAGGCCTGGTTCATTTATTTTGAGTCCCTTAAAAAAGTCAGTTTTTTTTTACAGGTTTGGTACACACAGATTATTAAACTGTATTAGCAAAATTGCAAGTGTGTTTTCTGTAATTTAAAAACAGAAGTGCAATAAAATGTCCTAACTCCCTTCCCTGCAACAAACACACTGCACACTGCTATTGACAATTTATTTTGGGAATAATGCAGCACTTGTGGTTTAAAAATTACATTTCTGTACTATAAAAAACATAGTGCGTGACCCTTGCCTCTTTTAACAGTGGTCTATGTTTAAGAGCTGAAAAGCGAAATTAGACTTGGATTATAAATCACTGCAAAAGATGCACCACAAGGATATGCAACTGACAATACTGGCTAATCCCTCAGGCTGATGTTAAAAACTGAGACGTTAGCCAATGTATTCCAGTCAGGAACACATCGGAGCCCTTTTGAACCACCGTCAAAGTATCTCAGTGTGGTCCTACCACTAGACTACCTATGGTGTGTGAACACGGTCTGAATGGTGCTAAGATCTAACTCACAGCCAAGCTCCTACATACCTCCATAGTGAGATCACTCATGCGGTGGGAGAAGAGATAGGGCTGCAAGCCCCACCTATAACAGGTCATGTGACACAGGCTACCATGTGCACTAGAATGTTACCAGCATTGCGCAATGGCACACTCCATTCATATAAAGAAAAATCACTAAAATAAAGTGGCCTAAATGGGAGGAAATGCTCAAAAACCCCAAACACTGTAGTGTGTTTATAACCGGGGGAGCAATTCCTCCGCACATCCGCATGTAATCCGCTAGCGGCAATCCCCAGCAAAAAATGCATACAATGGAGGATGTCGGCAGCGGTCCACATGCACCACAAATGCATCCTACACAAGATGGATTAGTGTGTGGATGAAAAAAAACAGAGACTTTAGCCAATGTATTCCAGTCAGGAACACAACGGAGCCCTTTTGCACCACCGTCAAGGTATCTCAGTGTGGCATGGGTCCAGGGGCGTAACGATCGCGGTCGCAGGGAGTGCGACTGCGACCGGGCCCGGCGGGGGGAGCGGGCCCGCTGTACTAACATGTAATGAAGCGCTGTGAAGGGGCCCGGCATGAAGTACAGTGACAATGCCGGGCCCCGTCAGGGCGCTCCATTCAGAGGCGTAGCGTGGGGGGGGGCCGGGGGGGCCGTCGCCCCGGGCGCCACTCTGCAGGGGGCGCCGTCTGCGGGGCTGGCACAAATTAAATCGCCGACGCTGTGTTTTTTTTTCTTCACACAGCGTTCGGCTGCAGAGCAGAGTGAGGAGGCGAGAGGGGGCGGGGCATGCACGGCAGTTCCCGATAGGCTCCGCCCACCTTCCAGGCGGGAAGTACAGTGCAGACTGCAGAGCCAGGAGCCGGAGGCAGCAAGAAGAAGCAGAAGATCATGGCTGCAGCTGAATCAGTAGGAGACTGTAGTCCAGCTATGAGCCTAGAGACAGTGATTCAACTTGAATTACTTAGTGGGGGCATTGTGCACTGTCTGTGGGGACAGTATTACTTTGTTGGGGCCCTGGGGCGCAAATTACGTAATGGGCAGTGCCCATTACGTAATTTGCCCGCCAGTGCCCCCACTAAGTAATACTAACTGCCCCCACAGACAGTGCACAACTCACTGCACACTGCCCATTACGTAATTTGCCCCCCAGTGCCCCCACTAAGTAATACTAACTGCCCCCACAGACAGTGCACAACTCACTGCACACTGCCCATTACGTAATTTGCCCCCCAGTGCCCCCACTAAGTAATAGTGCCCCACAGACAGTGCACAGTTGTGGCAGTATTACTTAGTGGGCCACTGGGGGGCAAATTACGTAATGGGCAGTGCGCAGTGAGTTGTGCACTGTCTGTGGGGGCAGTATTACTTTGTTGGGGCACTGGGGGGCAAATTACTTAATGGGCAGTGCCCATTACGTAATTTTCCCCCCAGTGCCCCCACTAAGTAATACTAAGTGGCTGAACAAATGCATGCCCTCGCAGGGGCAGCAGTGCAGCACAATCCACCATTATCCGGCCGGCCAGCAAGTACAGGAACAGCCAAACAGGAGGAGTCAGATCGATGACAGCCAGGTAGGAATCAGGAGAAGATGTTAGAACTTAGATGGATGGATCACAAGTAGGGGGCGTGGAGCGGGCGGCGGCTAGTCGGGATTCGGACTCGAGAGCACCGGCGCTCCCAGGCAGAGTGCGCTCTGCGCGGTGGCCTACTCTGCTTATAGGTGGCGCCGGCCCTGGATTCAAGCGACCCTGAGACAGAGTGAGTGACAGTCAGTGTCACTGTCCCAGAGTCCCAAAGTCCCACCCTGAGTGTGTAATTAGGTCAGTAGTTTACTTTGTTGGCATTGGCTGAGGGCAGGCAGGCTTTAGGGGTAATATATGATTATATGAGTTAAGTGCCAGTAAGTGTCATGAGAGCCAGGCCAAGGCTGCCAAGCAGATGGCACCATGGCACTGCAGTCAGAGTGCTGGTGAAGGATGACCAGGGACACTGAGACAGTACTGCCTCTCTGGGATGCCATCTGCCCATCTCTGCTGTCCATATACCAGGCCTACCCTGGTATATGGACAGCAGAGATGGGCAGATGGCATCCTCTGGGCAGTACTGTCTCTCTGGTCATCCTTCACCAGCACCCTGACTGCCACGGTCCTGCTTGGCCTGGCTCTCATGGCACTTCACTGCCTCGTGCTTGGCTATCAGCGCTGAGTGACTCAGTCACACTGCAACATTGACTGAGTCACTCAGTGCTGATAGCCAAGCACGAGGCAGTGAAGTGCCATGAGAGCCAGGCCAAGCAGGACCGTGGCAGTCCGGGTGCTGGTGAAGGATGACCAGAGAGACAGTACTGCCCAGAGGATGCCATCTGCCCATCTCTGCTGTCCATATACCAGGTCTACCAGCATTAGCCATTGATATACCACCTGCCTGCCTGGTCACCCCACCTAACACTCACGGAGACAAGTGACTCAGACTGTTAGGTGTGGGGGGACCAGGCGGTATATGAAGGGGTAATACTGGTAGGCCTGGTATATGGACAGGAGAGATGGGCAGATAGCATCCTCTGGGGGTTGTATCTTACATGGGACTGTATGCTGGAGGAGCTGAAGGGAGAGTGATGTGTTTTACATGGGACTGTTTGCAAGAAGGACTAAAGGCAGGGGGAGTGTTGTATCTTACACAGGACTGTATGCTGGAGGGGCTGAAGGGGGCCATAATTATTACTATAATACTACAGAGGTGTCATTATAATAATAATACAGAGGGGGCCATTATATATTATAATTATACAGAGAGCATTATACTTATGGGCACTACAGGGGAAGGGGACTTCTGTTATCTGAGGATGATAGTAAAGTGAGGAATCTAAAACATTTTCTGCAAAACTTTGCAGAGACGAGACATGGCTGAAAGAAGGTGTCATGATGGTCCTATCTCCGAATGAGGACGTTGATGAAAGTCTACATCACAGGAGATGTCACTGGATGTAACAGGTATGGTGCGGTATTCTCCTGTATATTTCATAGCAATGTATGTTATGTCCATCCAAATATCTGTTTCACGGTAGGGGGGAGGGGGTATATAGAATTTTTCCCACACTGCCTCAGCCTGGCCCCAGACTTGAGGTCACACTGTGTGTGTTCTGAATTCTGGGGCCTCACACCCATCTACTACATTATCTGTACTCAGAGTTATCACCGTGTTATCTGTGGTGTTACATAGGACTGCAGGTGACATCTATTACATTATTTGTTTAAAAAAGGGGCGTGGTCACAGGTTGGGGGGGGGGGGCGCAATACTTGGCTTGCCCCGGGTGCTTGTTACCCACGCTACGCCACTGGCTCCATTACATGTTTAATATGAGGCAAGGTGGGGGAGGTTTGCGCAGAGGGGGTGGGAGGAAGAGGGAGGACGCGCGCACTCACTCACATACACTCGGCCCGGCAGTTCTTGTCACTGCCGGGCTGTCTCCAGATCATCAGTGAAGCAGGAGCTCTAGCGCTCCCTCTGCTGGCCGCACATCGGGCTGCTGGCTGTGGGAGGAGCTCTGAAGGCCCGGGAAACTGCCTTTAGTACAGCCAGCAGTGCGATGTCAGTGTGGCAGCGCAACATCAGGGAAGAGGGTAAGTATGTGTTTTATTTTTATTTTCCTAACACTGCAGACTGGGGGCAAAGGGGAAGGGGGGGGGGGGTTGATGGGCACAACTAGAGTGAGGGGGCACAAAAGTGGGCATCTCTACTGAGGGGGCACCTAATCTGCCATAACTACTGTGAGGGGGGCACATAATCTGGCATAACCACTGTGAGGGGCACATATGTGGGCATATCTAATGTGAGGGGCACATAATCTGGCATAACCACTGTAGGGGGGCACATATCTGGCATAACTACTGTGAGGGGGGCACATATAAAGGCATAACTATGAGATGGCACATATAAAGGCATAACTACTGTGAGGGGGGCACATAATCTGGCATAACCACTGTGAGGGGCACATATGTGGGCATATTTAATGTGAGGGGCACATAATATGGCATAACCACTGTAGGGGGCACATATCTGGTCATAACTACTGTGAGGGGCACATAGTCTGGCATAACTACTGTGAGGGGGAACATATCTGGCCATATCCACTGTGAGGGGCACATATCTGGGCATAACTACTGTGAGTGGGCACATATCTGGGCATAACCACTGTGAGCGGGCACATATCTGGGCATATCCACTGTGAGGGGCACATATCTGGCATAAATACCGTGAGGGGGCATATATTTGGCATAACTACTGTTAGGGGGCACATATTTGGCATAACTACTGTGAGGGGCACATATCTGGGCATAACTACTGTGACAGGAACAAAGGTGGGCATAACTGCTGTGAGGGGCCACAAGAAGGACATAACTTTTGTGAAGGGACCACAAGGTGGGCTTAATTACTGTGAAAGGCCACAAGATGGGCATTACTACTGTGAGGGGCCACAATGTGGACATTAGTACTGTGTGGTAGCACTTAGGGGAAATGTCCTAAATTACCCTGCTATACATTGGCATAGCTCAGTCTACCAGGCCAGCAGAGCTCCCCCAGCTGGTAGTTTCACAGGGGTAGTCACCATCCCTTCCTTATGTGATTATTCTTTTTTTTTCTATCACCACAGGGACCTTGTTCTGGATCCAGCGGACATCACACCGACGCCAGCGACACCCTGGATGAGGTAGGACCAGATTTTATTAGGATTGGGTGAGTGTAGCCATGCATTGGGCTCTTTCACACGAGCGGATCCCGTGTGGCTAATCTGCTGTGTGAAAGAGAGCCAAGCCCCGCTCCGGACAGCAGAGACACCGAGCAGTAACATGATTGATAATGCTCCATGCCTCTCTATGATCGTTTTGCTACAAAATCACGGTGACCACTTTATCTCCCTGTGATTTTTTAGTAAAAAGGTCACAGAGAGGCACGGAGCATTATCAATTATGTTACTGCTCCGTGTCTCTGCTGTCCGGAATGGAGCTTGGCCCTCATTCACGCAGCGGACTAGCCACACGGGAAAGCCATTAGTAAGAAAATCTGCCGCTTCTTTATAAAAATCGGGGGGTAGGGGGGCCCCGATACAAAGTTTGCACTGGGGCCCATAACACTCTAGTTACGCCACTGCATGGGTCCTACCACTAGACTACCTATGGTGTGTGAACACGGTCTGAATGGTGCTAAGATCTAACTCACAGCCAAGCTCCCACATACTTCCATAATGAGATCACTCATGCAGTGGGAGAAGAGATAGGGCTGCAAGCCCCACCATTGTGGTGCACCTTTTGCAGTGATTTATGTATTTGTATATTTTCATCCACACACTACTCCACCTTTATGGTGCATGTGGTCCGCTGCCAACATCCTCCATTGTATGCATTTTTTTGCTGGGGATTGCCGCTAGCAATGGATCACATGCGGAGGAATTGCTCCCTCGGTTATAAACACGCTACAGTGTTTGGGGTTTTTGAGCATTTCCTCCCATTTAGGCAACTTTATTTTAGTGATTAGACTTGGATTATTGTTCATTTACTACGTGCGTTTTTTTTCAAAAGTCACAAAAATGTTGCAACCCACGCTAGGTAACCCATGGTCTTCTTTTACACCTAAACCACTTTGCACTCACAACACACATATTATTAAGGTGCACCAGTTCATAAATTTGATGCAAGCACACAAAGCAAAGCCAGACTGAAAACTGACATAAAAACAATCTTAAATGATAAATGCACACCGTATCCCCACAGTGCACACCACAGTCATGGAGGCAGCCTTATCAGTTACTGACAGCTACTGTATCTCTGTTCACACAGTCATAGAGGGAAGGCTGTCAATCACTCATAGGACTACCTCTTTGACGTCAAAGCCCGGAATGGTTAGGCTAGTTTCACATCTTCAGCATTTTTATGGCAGGCTGTTCCAGGAGACAACAGTTTGCCGGAATTCTCCAGATCCGGCACTGTTGGATGCAAAGTATAAAGGGGTCCAGCAGAGATCCAGCCACATTCCACCAAAAATGCCAACAATTGGCCGGACACAAACTGCTTAACCTGTTGGTGACACATGACGTACCGGTACGTCATGATGTCCCGGTACTTAAGGACACATGACGTACCGGTACGTCATGTGTAGTTCCGATCACCGCCCGCCGCAGGCACCCTGGGACAATGCGCGGGGGGTCCCCCGTCCCCATCCCCCCATCCCCGTATTGGTAATCGTAGCAAACCGCAGGTCAATTCAGACCTGCGGTTTGCTGCGTTTCCAGGTTATTCGGGTCTCTGGTGACCCGATAACCCGGAACAGGATGGTGATCGGTGGTGTGACACCACCAATCACCATGCTCCGATCCTCTCAGGATCGGCTCTGATTGGCTGCAGGGGCGGGCGGGCGCTTTAAAATATTGCAGCACTCCTCACCTCCTCCTTTCTGTGTCCGGGAGTCGAGGACTCTTCTGACCCAGCACCCCCAGCACCCCCTTCTGACCCTCCACAGTTGGCACTAAAAGGTATTTAGGGAAAGGTTAGGTTAGGCAGGGAAATTCAGGGAAAGTTTAGAGGGGAAAAAAAATAGTTTTTTGTTGCATCACCCTAAATCGGGTGTCTGGGGTCCACAGCACAGCTCTGTGACCCTAGACCCCCCCAGGGGTGCTGCAGCTTTCCCCCCTGTCCCCCCCCCCACAACTTTTTTTGGGGCGCAAGCTGTTTTTTTTTTCTTTTCTGCTTACGCTGACTGTGGCCAGCACTCTTAGCGTCCTGCCACTGTTAGCGCATCGTACACTCCACCGCTGATCAACTTCGGATGGCTAATCAGCGAGTTAGAATTTTTTTATATATTTTTTTTCAAATTTTTTGGCCTTTTTTTTAATATATATATTTTTTTATCTGTTAGGTTTAGGGTAAGTATGTGAACACCCATGCCCCCACACACACGCACACCAAATAAAGATTTCCACGCATGCACACACACACACTCCCCTATGGCCCGCCGGATGTTCTCGGCCGAGGAGGCATACGCCCAGCTTGCCTCCGAGTCCGAGAGCCCCAGTGAGGACGAGGATGACCCCACTTTCCTTTTGTCATTTGCGTCCTCCTCATCATCTAGCGATGATGATGAGCCCCCAAGGCGGCGGAGACACCGCCAGACAGAGCAAGGGGACGGACCGCCATGCTAGGGACCCTGTGGCCCACATTAGTACGAGAAGCTCTGGGGCTCGTACTAGTTTTCCGGCACACCAGTTAAATCCACCGGGGCCCCCTACCCGTGAACTTGTCTGGTGTGCCCCAGAGCATTTTGAGCCTGCGATTCCTGATTTTGTTGGCCAACCAGGAATCCAGATTCCCACAGTGGGCTTCACTGAATATGACTATTTTAGTCTTTTTTTCAGTGACCACTTTGTGAACCTGATGGTGGAGCTGTACACCCAACAGTTCATTGCTCAACACCCGGGCTCCTTTTTGGCTAGGGCCAGTGGCTGGACTCCGGTCAGTGCAGCCGAGATGAGGACGTTTTGGGGACTCGTGCTGCACATGGGCCTAGTAAAAAAAAAAAATAGTGTCAGGCATTACTGGAGTGGGGACGTCCTCTACCAGACCCCACTTTACAGTACGGCCATGACACGCTCCCGGTTTGGTTTGAGGCCATCCAGAAATGCCTGCATTATGTACAAAATAAGGCCGGTCATTGATCACTTTGGGGCCAAATTTCTGGACGCCTATGTACCTGGAAGGGAGGTCGCGGTTTATGAGTCTCTCATTGCTCTCAAGGGGAGACTCATTTTCCGCCAGTATGTTCCCTCTAAGCGGACGAGGTATGGCGTGAAGCTGTACAAACTTTGTGAAAGTACTTCAGGTTACACTTACAAGTTTCATGTGTACGAGGGGTGAGATTCCTGTATTCAACCCCCAGAATGTCCCTCCACTCTGGGTGTTAGCGGGAAACTTGTGTGGGACCTTATGCACCCACTGCTAGATAAGTGTTACCACTTGTACATGGATAACTTTTATACTAGTATCCCCTTGTTCCAGTCCCTTGCCGCCAGATCCACGTCCGCTTGTAGGACCATGCGGAAAAATCAACGCGGCCTCCCTACCCACCCCCTCCAGGTACCTATCCCCAGGGGTGAGACCCGTGCTCTTACCAGTGGAAACCTGTTGCTGGTCAGATATAAGGACAAGAGGAATGTCCTTGTACTGTCCACAATTCACAGTAACTGCATCACCCCTGTCTTTGTGCGAGCTACCGCAGCAACGGTCCTCAAGCCCGATTGTATCGTTGACTACAATCGGTATATGGGAGGAGTTGATCTCTCTGATCAAGTCCTCAAGCCATATAATGCCATGCGCTAAACCCGGGCATGGTACAAAAAAGTTGTGGTCTACTTGGTACAGGTTGCCTTGTACAACTCTTTTGTGCTTTTCTGACCGGGACAGAGCAGGCCGGAGTACCTCAGGAACTGGAGGCGCCAGGTTCGTCCCTGGTCAACACTTTCCAGGTGTGGTCCCCCATACTGGAAAGAAGGGACAGACCCAAAAAAGGTGCAGAGTGTGTCACAGGAAGGGGATACGGAAGAACACCACCACTCAGTGTGACACGTGCCCCGATTATCAGGGCCTCTGCATTATTGGTTGGTCCTTAACCGCCTCCGGACCGCCTAACGCAGGATCACGTTCTGGAGGCGCAGCTCCAGGCAGAGTCACGCATCTATGCGTCATCTCGCGAGATTTCCTGTGAACGCGGGCACACAGGCGCACGCGTTCACAGGATCGGAAGGTAAGCGAGTGGATCTCCAGCCTGCCAGCGGCGATCGTTCGCTGGCAGGCTGGAGATGCGATTTTTTTAACCCCTAACAGGTATATTAGACGCTGTTTTGATAACAGCGTCTAATATACCTGCTACCTGGTCCTCTGGTGGTCCCTTTTGCTTGGATCGACCACCAGAGGACACAGGCAGCTCAGTAATAAGTAGCACCAAACACCACTACACTACACCCCCCCCTGTCACTTATTAACCCCTTATTAACCCCTGATCACCCCTGATCACCCCATATAGACTCCCTTATCACCCCCCTGTCATTGATCACCCCCTTGTAAGGCTCCATTCAGACGTCCGTATGTTTTTTACGGATCCACGGATACATGGATCGGATCCGCAAAACACATACGGACGTCTGAATGGAGCCTTACAGGGGGGTGATCAATGACAGGGGGGTGATCACCCCATATAGACTCCCTGATCACCCCCCTGTCATTGATCACCCCCCTGTAAGGCTCCATTCAGACGTCCGTATGTTTTTTACAGATCCACGGATACATGGATCGGATCAGCAAATCACATACGGACGTCTAAATGGAGCCTTACAGGGGGGTGATCAATGACAGGGGGGTGATCACCCCATATAGACTCCCCAATCACCCCCCTGTCATTGATCACCCCCCTGTCATTGATCACCCCCCTGTAAGGCTCCATTCAGATGTCCGTATGTTTTTTACAGATCCACGGATACATGGATCGGATCAGCAAATCACATACGGACGTCTAAATGGAGCCTTACAGGGGGGTGATCAATGACAGGGGGGTGATCACCCCATATAGACTCCCTGATCACCCCCTGTCATTGATCACCCCCCTGTCATTGATCACCCCCCTGTAAGGCTCCATTCAGACGTCCGTATGTGTTTTGCAAAACACGGACACCGCGGATCCGCAAAACACATACGGACGTCTGAATGGAGCCTTACAGGGGGGTGATCAATGACAGGGGGGTGATAACCCCATATACACTCCCTGATCACCCCCCTGTCATTGATCACCCCCTGTAAGACTCCATTCAGACATTTTTTTGGCCCAAGTTAGCGGAAATAGTTTTTTTTTTTCTTACAAAGTCTCATATTCCACTAACTTGTGTCAAAAAATTAAAATCTCACATGAACTCACCATACCCCTCACGGAATCCAAATGCGTAAAATTTTTTAGACATTTATATTCCAGACTTCTTCTCACGCTTTAGGGCCCCTAAAATACCAGGGCAGTATAAATACCCCACATGTGACCCCATTTCGGAAAGAAGACACCCCAAGGTATTCCGTGAGGGGCATATTGAGTCCATGAAAGATTGAAATTTTTGTCCCAAGTTAGCGGAAAGGGAGACTTTGTGAGAAAAAATAAATAAATTAATTTCCGCTAACTTGTGCCAAAAAAGAAAAAAACTCTATGAACTCGCCATGCCCCTCATTGAATACCTTGGGGTGTCTTCTTTCCAAAATGGGGTCACATGTGGGGTATTTATACTGCCCTAGCATTTTAGGGGCCCTAAAGCATGAGAAGAAGTCTGGGATCCAAATGTCTAAAAATGCCCTCGTAAAAGGAATTTGGGCCCCTTTGCGCATTTAGGCTGCAAAAAAGTGTTACACATGTGGTATCTCCGTACTCAGGAGAAGTTGGGCAATGTGTTTTGGGGTGTCATTTTACATATACCCATGCTGGGTGAGATAAATATCTTGGTCAAATGTCAACTTTGTATAAAAAATGGGAAAAGTTGTCTTTTGCCGAGATATTTCTCTCACCCAGCATGGGTATATGTAAAAAGACACCCCAAAACACATTGCCCTACTTCTTCTGAGTACGGCGATACCAGATGTGTGACACTTTTTTGCAGCCTAGGTGGGCAAAGGGGCCCACATTCCAAAGAGCACCTTTCGGATTTCACAGGTCATTTTTTACAGATTTTGATTTCAAACTACTTCTCACACATTAGGGCCCCTAAAATGCCAGGGCAGTATAACTACCCCACAAGTGACCCCATTTTGGAAAGAAGACACCCCAAGGTATTCCGTGAGGGGCATGGCGAGTTCCTAGAATTTTTTATTTTTTGTCACAAGTTAGCGGAAAATGATGATTTTTATTTTTTTCTTTTTTTTCTTACAAAGTCTCATATTCCACTAACTTGTGACAAAAAATAAAAACTTCCATGAACTCACTATGCCCATCACGAAATACCTTGGGGTGTATTTTTTCCAAAATGGGGTCACTTGTGGGGTAGTTATACTGCCCTTGCATTCTAGGGGCCCTAATGTGTGGTAAGTAGTTTGAAATCAAAATGTGTAAAAAATGACCTGTGAAATCCTAAAGGTGCTCTTTGGAATGTGGGCCCCTTTGCCCACCTAGGCTGCAAAAAAGTGTCACACATCTGGTATTGCCGTACTCAGGAGAAGTTGGGCAATGTGTTTTGGGGTGTCATTTTACATATACCCATGCTGGGTGAGATAAATATCTCGGCAAAAGACAACTTTTCCTATTTTTTTATACAAAGTTGGCATTTGACCGAGATATTTCTCTCACCCAGCATGGGTATATGTAAAATGACACCCCAAAACACATTGCCCAACTTCTCCTGAGTACGGCTATACCAGATGTGTGAAATTTTTTTGCAGCCTAGGTGGGCAAAGGGGCCCACATTCCAAAAAGCACCTTTAGGATTTCACAGGTAATTTTTTACACATTTCGATTTCAAAATACTTCCCACACATTAGGGCCCCTAAATTGCCAGGGCAGTATAACTACCCCACAAGTGACCCCATTTTGGAAAGAAGACACCCCAAGGTATTCCGTGAGGGGCATGGCGAGTTCCTAGAATTTTTTATTTTTTGTCACAAGTTAGCGGAAAATTATGATTTTTTTTTTTTTTTCTTACAAAGTCTCATATTCCACTAACTTGTGACAAAAAATAAAAACTTCCATGAACTCACTATGCCCATCATGAAATACCTTGGGGTGTCTTCTTTCCAAAATGGGGTCACTTGTGGGGTAGTTACACTGCCCTGGCATTCTAGGGGCCCTAATGTGTGGTAAGTAGTTTGAAATCAAAATGTGTAAAAAAATGACCTGTGAAATCCTAAAGGTGCTCTTTGGAATGTGGGCCCCTTTGCCCACCTAGGCTGAAAAAAAGTGTCACACATGTGGTATCGCCGTACTCAGGAGAAGTTGGGCAATGTGTTTTGGGGTGTCATTTTACATATACCCATGCTGGGTGAGAGAAATATCTCGGTCAAATGCCAACTTTGTAAGAAAAAAAGGGAAAAGTTGTCTTTTGCCGAGATATTTATCTCACCCAGCATGGGTATATGTAAAATGGCACCCAAAACATATTGCCCAACTTCTCCTGAGTACGGCGATACCAGATGCACAAATGCGTTATTGTCTTAATTGTACTGACCTGGAGAATGAAGGAGGCAGGTCAGTTTTACTACATAAGGAATGCTGTAAAAACAAAACCCATAAAACTGTGGTGGAATTAATTTTTTTTCCGATTCCACCAAATTATTATTTTTTTTAGCTTCCCACTACATCTTATACAATATTAAATGCTGTCATTAGAAAGTACAACATTTCACAAAAAAACAACACTACTGCTATGTGAATGGAAAAATAAAAACTATACTGCATAGCCCTGGAAAGGCAGGGAGTAAAAAACAAAAATGCAAAAACAAAAAATCCTCAGAGGTTGAAGAGGATAAGCACAGTTTGACCAGCCTCTCACTCCCTCAAAGCTTTCCATGACCAATTTCCGTGAAATCTACACAATATTTCTTTCAATTCTTTACCTATAATTGCCCTATAGTGTCCCTATCACACTACAATAGTTACTTGTGGCTCTGTATACTCAGTAATCATTTGGCACAAATTGCCACACTCTACCACTAAATCAGAAGCTGAACACCCTATGGCACTTCTGCTGGTTCATTGTAAATATCTCTGTTCCTACTGGCCCCCTGATTGGCTGATCCAGGCTGTCTGTCAGGCTCTGAGCCAATCAGGGCAAGCCCTCCTCCAATCCCTCCTAGTGTCATGTGATCTTCCGCCCTTATAGTCCCCCCCGTCCCCTGTCCCCCCAATATTAACAATAAAATGGTGTGCTGGGCAGCTTCACCTTCTCTATAACATGCTGCCTGCAGATTACACTACATTTTCATGGCGACAGGTTCTCTTTAATGTGGATGTTAACATGATTTCCACAGTTTTTGCCATGTTGTTTCAATTTCATTAAGGCCTCATGCACACGGCCGTTGTTTTGGTCCTCATTCGAGCCGCGGTTTTGGCGGCTCGGATGCGGAACCATTCACTTCAATGGGGCCGCAAAAGATGCGGACAACACTCCGTGTGCTGTCCGCATTCGTTGCTCCGTTCTGTGGCCCCGCTAAAAAAATATAACATGTCCTATTCTTGTCCGCGCTTTGTGGACAAGAATAGGCATTTATATTAAAGGCTGGCCCTGCCGTTCCGCAAATTGCGGAATGCGCACGGACACCATCCGTGTTTTGCGGATCCGAGATTTGCGGACCGCAAAACACACCACAGTCTTGTGCATGAGGCCTTAAGCAGAGATCTTGAATAAGAAGAGGAACTGAAACACAATGAATATTAAAAGTAGGAGTACAATGAATAAGCTTTATTTGTACTGCAAAACCTCTAAAGCCAGAAACCATTGAGGAACTTAACCTGTTCCTAACATACGCTGTATATGTACAGAGCATGTTGGGTGTTTAATGATGGCCCCTGATCAGGAGCTGAGCAGGTGCCATAATTGATAGAATTCTGCTGTATTAAACAGCAGACACCCAGAGGCAAAGTCCATGATCAGTGAAAATGCTGATCACAGACTTTGAACCCCTTCAGATGGCGTGGTCGGTTGTAAACACAGCATGTGAGAGGTCTGTCCTCAGGAGCACTGCACTCACGGGGGTATAGAGGGGCTGCCCTGTGTGGAAATCAAGGGAGCCGTAAGCCTTTTAAAGGCTCCGAGATCTGTGGTAGTGCTGCATAGGAACTTAGTGAATCTCCCGATGACTACAAAAGGAGCAAGCGGAAGGTTTTACCATGACCCTCACAGTCCACTGATCTGAACATAATTGAACATCTGTGGATAGACCTCAAAAAGGGAAGTGCATGCAAGATGGCCCAGGAATCTTACAGAACTGGAAGACTTTTGCAAGGAAGAATGGATAAAAATCCCTCAATTAGGAATTTAAAGACTCTTAGCTAGCTTCAAAAAGCATTTACAAGCTGTGATACTTGCCAAAGGGTGCTCAAACTTTTTCTTCAGGCTCTTTTCCTTTTTTGTTATTTTGAAAATGTAAGAGACAAAAATAAAACGTTATTGCTTAAAATACAAAGGGAATGTGTCGTCTTCAACTTTATTTTATCTTCAACTTGCTTACAGTAAAAGTAATTTTGACCAGGGATCCCCAAACTTTTGCATGCCACTGTAAAAAAAAAAAATTGCACTAGTACCCAAAAAATTGAATAAAAAGTGATCAAAAGACTTACACACTCCAAAATGTTATTAGTAAAAAATACAGATCACCTCACAAACAATGCACCCTCACACAGCTCCGTAGATGTAAATATAAAAAAATGGGTGTCAGAATATGGTGATGCAAAGAATACCACATTATTCCAAAGTTTTTAAATTGTATTGCAATTTTTTTGTATCAAAACACAAGAAAAACAATAAAAATGTTAAATCTCTGTAATAGTACTGACATGGAGAATGAAGCTAAGCTGTCAGTTTAATCACATAGGGAATGCATTTTTACGCTTTTGTATTTTTTTTCCAGTTTCATCCAATTAGAAATTCCAGCTTCCCACTACATCGTATGCTATTTTAAATGGTGCCCTTAGAAAGTACAACTTGCTTTTCAAAAAACGAAAATGGAAAAACAGAACGGGGTTAAAGTGTCTCACCACAGACAACCCAATTTATATGGGAGCTATCTCTTGACATCCCTAGAAAGAGACAATAATAGCTTAGGAAACATTTGGTCAACCAATACTTCCACACAGCAGCTGCGTCCGGGGTAATGTGATAGCTTATTACATGTAGGACATTCACATGTAATACATACAGCAGATGGCATGAGTCCACAAGAGCAAGAGATTGTTTCCCTTATTGATCCTTATTGTCCATATTCCCCAAAATGACATATAAGACATATAGACAGGGCCTGTAAACTAATTAGTGTGCTGAAATAAATACTTTGTTACAAAGACAATTTATATCTGTCAAACCACATGATTTGTATTCCTGAAAATGAATCTGTTTGAAGTAATTCACATGTACAGTATGAGACTTGCAAATATGTTCTTTGTGTCATCTACTTCAACGACTGGTAATGTGTTTCTAGGAAATGAGGTGGAATGTGTCAAAATAATACCTTGTTCAGAATCTACAGACACAAAGCCTTGAACAACGTACAAGTAAAATATTCTAGATCTCCAACATGTCATTTTTCGTGACTCTTAATTTACTCATCCACGCTTTAGGGATGTTAACTGGCTTGACTGGAAATAGTTTTATCCTAGTAGTTCACTTTCAGGACTGGCTTAGAACCCATGTCCACAATCCTTGTAATATCATCTTAAATGGAATTGCGATTTCCAACATATTCCTGGAAGGAGCTATTGGCACCCAAGAATTTGCTTTCTTTTTGTTTTTTGACTTCTACAGGCAAGAAAAGGTAACAGTCTTATTTATAGCGATAACCATTTCACTTTCATTAACCAGTCTTTGTTGCTCCACTTGTCTGTGTTTCTACTATTGTGTGAAGATTGTTCAATTTCGTGGAACCTTATTTTACAAGCTGAAGGCAAAGCTTCCATTTATCGTGCCCTGGCTACTAGCTTTTTCAGTTGTCCTGTCTTGGTGTGTTGGAATGACATCCTACTGGGATGTCTACTTGGACTTTACAGGAAACATAACAAGTACAATGCCACCTGAATTCAAGAGCAAATGCAGTTGTATATTTCAAGTATATGGTATTGTTGCTTCTGTGGCTTTTACCTTAATACTTCTCACAACTGGAGCCATCATCACCTCACTATGTCGGCACATGAAACGGATGAGACAAAGCAATGAAGGCTATGGACATGCTAGAATCAATACTCATCTATCGGCATCTAGAACTATGACTTCTCTCTTAATCATTTACTTGCTTTTCTACATTGCATTTACTTTGCTAAATGACCCATCGGTACCTAAAGGTGAAACAATAATTGCTGTTTGCTTAATTTTTACTACTTTATTTCCAGTCTTGAATTCTGTTATTTTAATTTTGGGGAACAGAAACCTTATGAATGTTTTAAAGAAGCTGCTATGCATGCAGTCAAGTCCCAGTGATACAGGAGTCACTGTCAGTACTTTCTAGTACTTCAAGTATAGTAATCCCTAATTTTGCACAGATAAGAGTAGCCTCGGAAAAAGGGCCCATGTAACTGCCACATTTCCCACACCAACTGCAGCTTGGCTGACCCTAATCTACTACGTCATAATGAGCTATAATCATAGGGGTTTCTGTCCCATACTGTCAGTCAATCACTCGTCAATCAAGCCAAGCCGGGCAAGGCTAGGAGGATGTCACCCCAGTGATGCTTCTCCCCATTCCTAGCCTTTTTTCAAACCATGTTTTCACTAGAATCCCAGATCATAGAGTAAAACAGCTGTTTGTAATCAAGACACCTGTTGGCAGGGGTGTAACTAGAAAAGTCTGGACCCCATACCAAATTTCTTAATGCCTTCCTCCTCTTCGGCAATTTCCCTGAAATCCCCCCACACACACACAGTAAAATGCCCCCTTATTGCCCACATGCAGTAGTTATGCTCTCTTAGTGCCCCCACAAGTAGTTATGCCCCTTAGTGCCCCTACACTGTAGGTATAACCCCTTAGTGCCTCTACACTGTAGTTATGCCCCCTTGGTGCCCCACACAGGGGATATGGAGCAAACACAAGTTACACAGGGGATGCAACACGAGAAGGGAGTTACACAGTGCAGCCCACAGGGGATTTTCAGTCCGGGACTGCCCAGGCTGTAATGGATGATAGACATCCACTATAGCCTAAGCTCCCCTACCACTGTGAACCCTGTAGAAACCACTATGGCAGCTAAGGCAGTAGTTCCAGCCCTGTGTGGGGACTTCATGCTGTGGTTCGGCTTGAACAACAAAGTACTTAAAAATCAAAGGATTGTTTTCTTTACTTCCCCCCACCACTCTTTCAGCCATAATTGTTTTCTATTTCTCATTTATTAGTAAGTATAGGTTGGGGTTTAATTTATATGATTTTTTTTTATTGTTCGCAAAATGGCACTTCTTTCTTACTCTGCCAAAATAACCTTGTTGTTGTGTTTATGGGCATACCGAATATGTATATGGTTTGTCTTTAGGTACTCTTATTTAATAAAAAATATTTACAATATTATCTTTGTTAAAACATTACACTGTGGTCATTTTCCACAGCATTAACCCACTGACAGCACATGTTCAAATCTCACATATATATGATATGTATTTATACTACCATTAGGAGCACTGTATTTATTAGAGGTCTTATTTATGTATTAGAAATACGTGGGTTTTTTTCAGGGGAAGATATTAGTAGGGATCAGTGGTCTTTCAGAACCAATAGTACATTAAGGTCTTGACATTGTTCTCTTCATCCTCTCAGGCCTGTAGCCAGGATTTCTTCTCTGTTGAGCACCAAGTGGTCTCCTAAGTGTTGTCCCGACAAAGAACATACTAGCAGTGATTATAATTTCAGGTATTGCTAGTCTGAAATCAGAAAAAACAACATTAGAAAAAAAGATGTTCGATTTGTATCTGGTTTTAATTAGAAGAAAAAAATTCTAGATGACACATTCCCTGGTTTAAATTGCTTGGCACAATGTAGCCTAAAGGGTGACATCTTTGTCTAAACTGTTCCTTAGTGTGGAAGATTCATTAAAGAGTTAGTGATATTTTATGTAATTTAAAATGCATAATATTGTAATAAAGCTAAATTGTTTCATCTCAAAATGCAGTTTACTACTTTTGTTGCATATAGCCATCTTACATCTTTTCTCTAGCAAAAGACTAATAGTCCAATCATCAATCAAATTCTGTATGCTACTGTTGTAACTTTTTATAAACTTTTAAACAGGAGAAATGCAAAAATCTGCAATCCATCTGGAAGACCTAGCTAGCCAAGAATTTCAATGGCCCTTGGATCATGCAAAGTTTCTCCAGAAGTGTCACTATAGGGAATAAAGGTGCATTTGGAATCGTCTGATAGGTTGAATCTGTTTCTACACCTGCCATGAGCAGCTACTAGGGTTGAGCGAACTTTAGGATTTTTGGACTCCGGACCCGAACCCGTACTTTTCAGTAAAAGTTCGGGTTTGGGTTCGGTGTTCAGCGAGTTAATGGCGCTTTTTGAAAGGCTGCAAAGCAGCCAATCAACAAGCTATAAAACTCGTGTGCCCTTAGAAGCCAACACAGCCATGCCTACTAATGGCATGGCTGTGATTGACCAGTGCAGCATGTGACCCAGCCTCTGTATAAGCTGGAGTCACGAAGCGCTGCACGTCACTCTGCTCTGATTAGTGTAGGGTGTAGGATGCTGCTGCTGTGAGGGAGAGAATAGGACAGAATCTTTAATCAGAAGTGCTTGCTAACTCAGCGATCTACCTAGACTTTGTTTTGTGGGTGCAGTGCACAATCTTTTTACCCTGCCCTGAGCCTAGTGACCCAGAAAAATAACTTTTATCTGTCTGTTAGTTAGGTGGGCGGCCGCGGCCATTTTATGCAAGTTCTGTGCACCAGCACAGCATATGTGCAATGAAATACTGCAATTATATTCTGGGTTTAAAAAAATCACCCATTTTTGGCAAGACCCTACATCTGTGGCCTTTGCACCATTTGTCTGTGTGCAATTTAATCTTGAAATACTGCAATAATTTTCTGGGTTTTAAAAAACACCCATTTTTGGCAATACCCTCCATCTGGGGCCTATGCCGCAGTAGTCAGTGTGCAATTTAAGCTTGAAATACAGCAATAATTTTCTATGTTTTAAAAAACACCCTTTTTGGGCAAATTACTAAATTTTACAGCCCTTGTTGCATGTCTCAGTGTGAAATACAAGCGTTAAATACTGCTGTCATATTCTGTTATTCAAAAAACACCCTTTTTGGGCAAAATACTACATTTTACAGCCCTTGTTGCATCTCTCAGTGTGAAATACAAGCGTGATATACTGCTGTCATATTCTGTTATTAAAAAAACACCCATTTTGGGCAAAGTACTTAATATTGCAGCCTTTGCTGCATCTCTCATTGTGAGATTCACGCGTTAGATACTGGTGTTCTATTCTGTTATTAAAAAAACACCCATTTTGGGCAAAAAACTAAATTTGCGGCCTTGTCTGCATCTGTCAATGTGAGATACAAGCTTGAAATACAGCAATAATATTCTGGGTTTAAAAAAACACTCATTTTAGGCAAAGTACCTAATATAACAGCCTTTGCTGCATCTGTCAGTGTGAGATACACCTGTTAGATACTGCTGTTCTATTCTGTTATTAAAAAAACACCCATTTTGGGCAAAAAAATAAATTTGCGGCCTTGTCTGCATCTGTCAGTGTGAGAAACAAGCTTGAAATACAGGAATAATATTCTGGGTTTAAAAAAACACCTATTTTGGGCAAGATCCTAAATTTGAGAAATATGAGGAGAGAGTCAAATAAGGGACGTGGTCATGGTCATGGTGCTGCTGGTGGAGCTCCTGTTGCAGGAAGAGGATGTGGTCGATCTGTGCCAGCTACACGGACAAGTGACACACCTTCCTCAGGTGCGAGTAGGCGACAGAACCTTCAGAGTTATTTGGTCGGGCCTAATGCGACTCTATGAATAGTGAGGCCAGAACAAGTACAGGCGATAGTAGATTGGGTTGCTGACAGTGCCTCCAGTTCCTTTACATTGTCTCCCAAGCAGTCTCCTGCTGAAAGATCAGAGTTGGCACCTGCAGCCAATGTCCATCAGTCTTTCACCTCACCCCCTTGAAAATCAGTCAAGCAGTCTGAGCGCCAAGTCATGCAGCAGTCTCTTCTGCTTTTTGATGACACTGCTAGCAGGGTTTCCCAGGGACATCCACCTAGCCCTGCCCCAGAAGTGGAAGAGATTGAGTGCACCAATGCCCAACCACTTATGCTTCAAGATGAGTACATGGGAGGACCCCCGCAGCACGTCTCGGATGATGACGAAACACAGGTGCCAACTGCTATGGCTTTCAAAAGTGTGCAGACCAACAAGGAGGGCAGAGGTGAAGACTGGGTGGAAGATGATGTGGAGGACGATGAGGTCCTCGACCCCACATGGAATTAAGGTCATGCAAGTGACCTGTGTAGTTCGGAGGAAGAGGTGGTGGTCGCACAGAGCAACCAGCACAGCAGAAGAGGGAGCAGGGTGCAAAAGCGGAGCGGCCGTCCACTAGACATTACGCCCACCGCAGCAAGGGATCGAGCACACCAAAGCCAGCTCCAAGGAGTTCCTTGGCGTGGCAGTTCTTCAGACAATGTGCTGACAACAAGACACGAGTGGTTTGCACGCTGTGCAATCAGAGCCTGAAGCGAGGAATAAACGTTCTCAACCTGAGCACAACCTACATGACCAGGCATCTAAGTGCAAAGCACGAGCTGCAATAGAGTAGACACCTCAAAAACCAAGAAAGGTCTCTGGCTCCTCCTGCTGCCTCTTCTGCTGCAGTCTCAGCCTCTTTATCTACCTTTGGAGTGACAGTGCCACCTGCCACCCCGCAAACAGAGGATCTGCCAGCAACACCACCACCTGGGTCACCAAGCATCTCCACAATGTCCCACGGAAGCGTTCAGCTATCCATCTCCCAAACACTGGAGCAGAAGAGGAAGTACCCCCCTACCCACCCACGATCCCTGGCCCTGAATGCCAGCATTTCAAAATTACTGGCCTTTTAAATGCTGTCATTCTGTCTGGTGGAGACGGAGAGTTTTAAAAGCCTTATGGCGGTGGCTGTCCCACAGTACATCGTGCCCAGCCGCCACTACTTTTCCAGGCGTGTCATCCCTTCCCTGCACAACCAAGTGGGGGACAAAATCAGGTGTGCACTGCGCAACGCCATCTGTGGCAAGGTCCACCTAACTACGGATACGTGGACCAGTAAGCACGGTCAGGGACGTTATATCTACATGATAGCACACTGGGTAAATGCAGTGGCGCCTGGGCCTGAGGCGGATAGCAGTTTGGCGCATGTCCTTCCACCACCGTGAATTGAAGGGTGCTTCTCTTTTCCTCCTGTTGCTTCCTCCTCCTACTCTGCTTCCTCATCCTCTACCGGCTCCTCATCCGGACACCTTCACCACCAACTTCAGCACAGCCAGGGATAAACGACAGCAGGCAGTTTTAAAACATATCTAATTAGGAAACAAACCCCACACCGCGCAGGAGCTGTGGACGGGCCTTGAACAACAGACAGATGAGTGGTTGGTGCCAGTGAGCCTCAAGCCCGGCCTGGTGGTGTGCGATAATGGGCGAAATCTCGTAGCAGCTCTGGAACTAGCCGGTTTGACGCACATCCCTTGCCTGGCGCATGTGCTGAATTTGGTGGTGCAGAGGTTCCTTAAAAATTACCCCGATATGTCAGAGCTGCTGCAAAAATTGCGGGCTGTCTGTGCGCGCTTTCGGCATTCTCACCCTGCTTCTGCTCGCCTGTCAGCGCTGCAGCGTAACTTCGGTCTTCCCGCTCACCGCCTCATATGCGACGTGCCCACAAGGTGGAACTCCACCTTGCACATGCTGGCCAGACTGTGAGAGCAGCAGCAGGCGATAGTAGAGTTTCAGCTGCAGCACGCACAGGTGAGTCGCTCTGTGGAACAGCACCACTTCACCACCAATGACTGGGCCTCCATGCGAGACCTGTGTTCCTTGTTGCACTGTTTTGAGTACTCCACCAACATGGCCAGTGCCGATAACGCTGTTCTCAGCGTTACTATCCCACTTCTATACCTCCTTGAAAAAACGCTGCTTGTGATGATGGAAGAGGAAGAGGGATCATTTCATAGGGTTTCAGGCCAGTCATTCACAAGTGGCTCCGAGGGTGGGTTCCTGTACCCACAAATGCCAGGTACACAATTGTCCAGCAAGGGCACAGTTCGGGAGGATGACGATGTGGAGGATGAGGAGATGGAGGAGGAGGAACCATGTTCACAGCAGTGTGGCACCCAAACCAGCTCATGGCCATCACTGGAGAGCGGCTGGGGGGATACAGAGGACACAGACGATACACCTCCCAGCGAGGACAGCTTTTCGTTGCCTCTGGGCAGCCTGGCACACATGAGCAATTACATGTTGCAGTGTCTCCACAACGACCACCAAGTTGCCCAAATTCTAACTTGTGCTGATTACTGGGTGGCCACGCTGCTGGATCCCCGTTACAAGGACAACGTACCGTCCTTAATTCCGTCACTGGAGCGTGATCATAAGATGCGCGAGTACAAGCGCACGCTGGTAGACGCACTGCTGCTGGCATTCCCACCTGACAGCGGGGGCACAGTGGAAGCACAAGGCGAAGGCAGAGGAGGAGGAAGAGGTCGCCAAAGCAGCTGGGGCGCCACCAGGACCTCATAAGCTGGGTTAGCATGGCCGAAATGTGGAAAAGCTTTGTCAGCATGCCACAAAAACCAGCACCACCAGCTGATATGGAACATCTTAGCAGGAGGCAGCATTTCACCAACATGGTGGAGCAGTATGTGTGCACACGCCTACACGTACTGAATGACAGGTCTGCCCCCTTCAACTTCTGGGTCTCCAAATTGGGCACATGGCCTGAGCTTGTCCTTTATGCCTTGAAGGTGCTGGCCTGCCCTGCAGCCAGTGTATTGTCTGAACGTGTGTTTAGCATGGCAGGGGGCGTTATCACAGACAAGCGCAGCCTCCTGTCCACATTAAATGAACCAGGCATGGATCCCACAGGACTTATCCGTACCTTGTGCAGAATAGACATGTATACCGGCCTTAACCAGCCATTGTTATACTACAGCGCAATTGCTCATTCTTGTATCTTGGATATTTCACACTCTTTTGGAGTGTACCCTAATAAAAAAAATAATAATTACATTAAAACAAAAAAACAGCGTTGGCTACCTCGTGCTCCTCCACCGCCGCTTCCACCTACACCGCTACATCCACCGCCTCCTCAAACTCCTACTCCATATGGACCTCCACCTCATAAATCAAGTTTATTTTTTTAATTTGTATGTATTTTATTTTATTTCATTTCACTAATTTGTCTATTACATTTTCGGGTAAAATTCACCAATTTTTGGGTGTGATATACCACTGCTATACCTAGTAGACAGGTGAAAACATTTCACTAATTTGTCTGTTATATTCTTGGGTGGCATTTGACCATTTTTGCAGTGATTAAACCCCTTCTCTGCATAGGTGATATGGGCATAAATTTCAAAAAAATCGTCTGTTACATTGTCAGGTGACATTTTACCAATTTTGCCGTATACAAACCCCTGCTCTGAATAGGTGACAGGGAATTCAATTTCAAAAATTCTTCTTTAATTGATGCGCGCCCCATCCTTTCATTCAATGCATAAACTTTAACAACTTGTCCCACATTTGCGCTTCAATAATTTGTCCCACTTTTCCGCTCCATCATATTTAATTTCAATCAATTAACCTCCCTTGGATGTGGTCTCTCTTTCTAACGCTCCCTCTCCGGCGTGGAACCCTGATTCGCTGTTAACCATGATCAACATGATAGGCGCAGAAAAGAACATCGAAAGTTGATAGAGCAGATATCCAATTGTATCGTGGACATCACGGGGACGTGCGACATGGTGGAGCAGTATGTGTTGTGGGGATTCGGTCTGGTAGGCAGGATAAGCGGACGCTGTACAGAGGCAAAAACAAGGTTGTAAAGCAAAGTTCAGTGTTTTATTCACACAATAGGAAAAACAAGCCAAAAGTAACGGAGTTCAGGTTTGGTGCCTGTTCACACCATACAAAGTCCACAGTGCAAAAAACCTTCACCTGGTCAGTAGTTTTCCACCCGCAGTCCACAGCACGCTTTAGAGGCCTATTTCCCCAGCATGCGGCTCTCAAGACACAGACTCCACAGCTTCTCTGTCATGGAGGATAATCCACACCAGCTGAACGTGCTGGCTGGGTTTTTATATCCCAGCCAAAACCAGGCCTGGAACCGTGGGGAACAGCCACCCACCCTGGTCTTTGGCTGCTCCCAATAAAAACCGCCCCGGATCGGCTTTACAGCCATACTAACAGCTGAAATGTCAGACTGCAACTGCAAAACTGACACTTCAGGGAAAAACCTGATTCTTACCTCACCGAGGCCAGGAACCTCGGTGACACGTATCTTCCGTCAATGACAGCCCCTTGTTCCTTCTTACAGTGTGCACACGCCTACACGTACTGACTGATGGGTCTGCCCCCTTTAACTTCTGGGTCTCCAAATTGGGCACATAGCCTGAGATTGCCCTTTACGCCTTGGAGGTGCTGGCCTGCCCTGCAGCCAGTGTATTGTCTGAACGTGTGTTTAGCACGACTGGAGGGGGTTATCACAGGTTATATTTCCCAATGTTTTGGGGTGTACCCTAATTTAAAATAATAAATAAAATTAACACCAAAAAGCAGTGTAGGCTACCTCCTCCTCCTCCACCGCCGCTTCCACCTACACCGCCACATCCACTGCCTCCTCAACCTCCTACTCCATATGGACCTCGTCCTCATAGATCAAGACTATTATTTTTACATATTTTATGTTATTTTAAGTCCTTTCCCTATCCACATTTGTTTGCAAAGCACTTGCCATGCTCTTAACCACATTTTGCTGGCATTTGCAGCCCTCTAGCCCTTTCCATGACATTTTTAGAGCCATTTTAGTGCTCAGAAGTTCGGGTCCCCATTGACTTCAATGGGGTTCGGGGTCAAGTTCGGGTCCCGAACTCAAACATCCAGGTGTCCGCTCAACTCTAGCAGCTACACATTTGCACAGTTTTTTAACCTTTGGCTTTCGCAAATGAGTTTAAAAACACATTTTTGTAGACACTCGTTTTGCACTTCTTAATACAGTTTTCCCCTTTTTACCCATTATAAAATAAATCTTGTATACTAAGGATTGTAATGGTTTCATTAACTACAGTATATACATTGTATTTATCCAGAATTACTTTGCATATATTTTACCCCCAATTAATTTATATTAACCTAGGGGGGCATTTATGAAATAAAATAAATCAGTTTTTGGGCTAAAAATTTTGCACATGATGCTTATTGCAGCATTTTCTGCAATATTTGGTCATGTTTTGCACCACTTTTCAAAGTCTATGTTTAAGACTAGAGTTGAGCGAACACCTAGATGTTCGGGTTCAGGGAGTTCGGCCGAACTTTAAAAAAAAGTTCGAGTTCGGGACCTGAACTTGATCTGAACAGGTAGCTAATTAATGAAAAAAGTGTGGTGAGTGTCTGAAGCAATGTACCCTTTTTTTTTTTAGCAGTAAGGCCTATTGCTGCAGAAGAGCGATTTCACTCACTGTCTGTCCTTTGCACTAGTCCTTTAAATTGGCCCTCAACAATCTGCATATTCTATACTTCTTTCTCTCTCAGACGATGGTGGTAGTTGTTGGGATATAGGCATAAGGGTTCCTTGTGCAGTGAGCCCCGGAGGAGCCAGTGCAGAGGATGGGAGTGGTAATGGCACTGATGAGATGTTGTGCCATAGTGTACTCCCTCAAGCCACTGTTACCTGGGGATCAGAGAAGTGGAAAGGTAGTTTGAAGGATCAGGCCAGAAGTAAACATATAAAAGCCCCTCTTTACTTAGTGCAAAATAGCTTATGGTACATCCAGTAGTCGTAGGGACAAAGAGGGGAGGAACAAGGTGGTAAGCCATATTCCTGCCAACCATAGCCAACCATAGCTCTTCTGCTGGAATGCTTGGCCTAAATACAATATAACAATACATAATACAATATTTGCAGATACCCCCAGTTATGGGATATTGCACTTGCCTAATCTATATAGTAATTAGTGAACCAATCAGTCTAGGAAAGTTTGTAGGTGAGACCACAAGTGCAAGTGGCAATAGCATGAGAGGTCACTGAATTCATTTTTCATCAAAAAGGGTAGATACAAACTAAGGGCTCAGTTCTTTTGAAGAGTAACTAAACTTTTTAAAAACTGTATTTAAAAATGCTGGAAATGTCCTAAAGAAATTCTTTCTAATATACTTTATTATTGTATTTTGCTTTTTTACTAGAGAAATAGCCATCTGAACTTGGCCTCTCCTAAGTGCTTTAGAATCACTACATTTGTACACCATTGATATGTCAGCGGTGTACGTGTGTACGGATTCCACTGTACTGTGGAATGGGGACACAGCGAGCACTGTATGGATGCACTGCTACTCCTGCCTGGGCCCCATGATCTTGGCTAAATCCTGGCTATGCACTCCTCATTGCGCTATGCCAGAATTTAGCGCACTTGAAAACCCTGAACAGCAGCCATTGTTACAGCTTCGAGAGCTTTCAGCTGAGTGAAGCAGGAGCCCGCTCTGCTCAGCTGAAAGCTCTCCTGTAATGTGCTGCTATTCAGATCTTTTAAAAGGGCGGAGTGGGCTCAGATAGGAGCCCGCTCCACCGAGCTAAATCCTGGCATAATAAAGTATATTAGAAAAATAATTTTTAGGACATTTCCAGTGTTTTTTAATAAAGTTTTTTAAAAGTTTAGTTACTCTTTAACATTGGGCCTTGTATCATAAGGAGGTGACTTCAGATTTCCTCTTGCATTAATATTAACAATGAACTCAGATTGACTGCTATGGGCAAGAACATTTTTATTTATTTATCAGGAACAGTTTTTATAGGTGCGCATCACAATTAATTCTTATAATCTTATATTAAGTTGCCATATATCCATGCTGAGTCCCCAAATGGTATTTGCAGCTGCTGTCTATTCTATTCTAGCTAGTAAATAAGAGAAGACCCATCTTTATAAACGAATCATTTCCTTATAGGGTAAAAATGGGTTTCCTTAACCAGACAAACCCTTTAAAGAAATGGAAATATGGAAAAGCATCTGCCTTGTGTTCCATTAACATGCAAATCTGTTAGTTGCGTTATGTACTTTGTTGAGCTCTAATGTGTAATCAAGGATTGAGTTCTGAATCAGAAGATTATGTTAATGTGATATCTTGTCTATGAATTTGCACTCAGGAGTATGCAAGCTCACACGCTAAAAATTCATCAATGTGAAACATCAGTGCTCTCCGGTAACTGATACACATTATTATTTGTGTGATCTGTACCAAACCAAAGGCAAGAGAACATTGCCCAAAGGAATCATTTCGGACATTCGACCATCGACTTGACACACCTAAATCTTCTGCATCATCAACATGTCGCTAACTGTGATTCTCAATGTGCTTGTCCACTGCTTATTTCTTGTAACTGGTTTAATCGGCAATATATTTATCCTGACTGTTCACTTTTTAGATTGGCTGAACACCCGCGAATATAACCCGGGAAACCTTATACTCAATGGAATTGGGATTTCCAACATATTCCTTCAAGGAACAGTTGTCTTCCAAGAAATTGCTTTCTTCTTGTATCCTGATTTCTACTATAAAGATTGGGTGATTTATATGGTTTTGGCTTTGGTGACTACATTTTCATTCTCCAGTCTTTGGTGCTCCACCTGTTTGTGCTTCTACTACTGTGTGAAGATCGTCAACCTTCAAGGAACATTATTTTATAAAATTAAGGCAAAGCTTTCAACATTGGTGCCCTGGTTGCTAGCTTTCTCCATCTCCTTGTCTTGGGGGGCTGGCTTACCAGGCTACTGGGATTTATACTTGCTTGTGTCTATCACCACCTTAAATATTACAGGGAATATCACAACTGTACAATCAGCTAAATACTGGAGCAGATGTAATTGCTTGTTTGATACGTACATCTGTATTGCTTCTGCTGCTTTCATTATAATTTCCATCACAGCTGGTGCCATTATCACCTCTCTATGTAAGCACATGAGACGCATAAAACAGAACAATGAAGGATTTGGACATGCTAAAATTGATACTCATCTATCAGCAGCTAGGACAGTGACTTTACTCTTGATCAGTTATTTGATGTTTTATGGCTCTTTTACACTAATATACAATCCTTTAGGTTTTCCAGATGACATTACAATGACTCTTTGTTTAATTCTCATCTCCTGTTTCCCATCAATAAATTCTATTATTTTAATATCTGGAAACAGAAAACTTACAAATGTTTTAAAAAAAATCCTTGGTATGCAGCCTAGTGGTGGCAATACAGAAGTCAATGTCACAACCTACTAGTGCCACATGGTCCTTGGAGATCAGTGATCGCCACAACAATATACTGCATATACAGGTGAAACTCGAAATATTAAAATATCGTTCAAAGTTCATTTATTTCAATAATGCAACTTAAAAGGTAAAACTAATATATGAGATAGACTCATTACATGCAAAGTGAGATATTTCAAGCCTTTATTTGTTATAATTTGGATGATTATGGCTTACAGTTTATGAAACCCCAAAGTCTCAATTTTGAAGTACCCTTTGCTCAGGGGGTATGGACTAATTAGCTGACTACAGTGTGACACTTTGAGCCTAGAATATTGAACCTTTTCACAAAATTCTAATTTTAAGCTGCATTAATGCAATTCATTTTAATTTGCATTACTGAAATAAATTAACTTTTGCACAATATTCAAATTTTTCGAGTTTCACCTGTATGTTTGAATTCCTTTTCTTTAAGCCTAATAGACTTTATAGTCATATAGAATGTAATTCCCAAAATGCATGTTTTTAGGCATATATGCTTACCCAATCCCTCCCTTTAGACTGTTGAATTTTATTTTATTTTGGTGTAGGTTTACCAGTCCATAGGTAAAGTTGGTACAATTTATAGCCAAGTGGAGCTCTTTTAGACCACATCTTTATGCTGTGTGGAGATTGCTTTTTGCTTAGTTGTGGCTTTAATGTTATGTGTATGTTGTACAGATGTAGCAAACTTTAACTTCACATTTAACATGCTCATGCTACCTACCACGACCAGCAAATTTTGATAAATTTTAAACTTGCCAATATCTATTTAAAATTAGCAGCATCATGGTATACACAGATAGGGTTGAATTTAAATAATATTCTCTTGGAGAAATACTTCATGTGTCATTGATTCCATAAAGGTATTGGCCTGGCGGTAAAGGGCATTTTTTCATGAGATAAGATAAATGTTCTTGACCACCTTATTTGTATTTTCCACAAAAAGAAGCATGGAAAATGTCTATTGAATTGCAAATATGCTATTTTTCTAAGCACTGACAATACTGTGTGCTCAGGGAGTGAGTTTTAAACAAGAAAGAATATGAAACCTACATCTTGGAATCTACAAACTTAGGAACTCTAATAAACCATCAAAAACGACTTCACATCACCTACATCCTCAAAAGAAGAACATTGGATTTCAAGAAACCACAAAGATTCTATACTTTTAGACGACTGGTTGTCAAGATCAGCAGGAAGATCCAAAGCAAAATCTCCAAAGTGCTTCATTAGAGCAACATGATCTGAAATGGTCTTAAAGAGATAATTCCAGAAAACCCAATTCAGTAAGAAATGAAAGACTAAGTTTTACAGGAAATTCAAATAAAACTTTCCATATCACGAGCATGGCATCTCTTGCAGTTATTTATGTGCTTATTCATTGCATATTTCTTGTGACAGGTGTAACAGGAAATAGTTTTATCCTGATCTTTCACCTGATGGACTGGCTACAGACACAAGATCATAACCCCTGCAATCTTATCCTTAACGGAATAGGAATTTCCAACATGCTCCTTCAAGGATCTGTTGCGTTCCAGGAGATTGCTTTCTTCTTATATCCTGACTACTATTTTAAAGATTGGGTTATCTACATGATTATAGCAATGCAAACTACATACTCATTCTCCAGTCTCTGGTGCTCTACCTGTCTGTGTTTCTACTATTTTGTGAAAATCATTAATCTTCGAGGAACACTATTTTACAAGCTGAAGGCAAAACTTTCAACATTGGTGCCATGGCTTCTAGCGTTTTCTGTTGTCCTGTCTTGGTGTGCTGGGATGCCAGCCTACTGGGATCTGTACCTGCACATTTCATTGACTACACTTAATATTACTGGGAATGTAACAACGCTGGTGACTGCTAAATACAGTAGTAGATGCAACTGTATGTTTGATGTGTTCAATGTTGTTGCTTCTGCTGCTTTCATTATCATTTTCTTCACAGCTGGGGCTATCATCATCTCTCTGTGTAAGCATATGATGCGGATGAGACAGAGCAATGAAGGTCTTGGACATTCGAAAATGAACTCTCATCTGTCAGCAGCCAGAACTGTAACTTTACTACTAATAATCTACTTGATTTTCTATGGCTCATTTACTTTAATATACAACCCAGTAGGATTCCCAGATGACATAACAATGACTCTTTGTCTAATTATCGTTTCCTTTTTTCCCACCTTAAATTCTGTTATTTTAATTTCCGGAAATAGAAAACTGACGAATCGTTTGAAGATGCTCCTTGGTATGCAACCTAATGGTGTCAATACAGAAGTCACTGTAACAACTAATTAGTTGCAATTAAATATTTCTTTATGCAGTCATATAGTTTAATAAACTGGTGGTTATTTGTACAAATTACAGATGCAGCAATTGTTAACACTTAACCTGTTAAACTGTTGTAGCAAGCTACAATTTCAATGACTTTTTCAGTGGCTTTTGCTGTGTTAAGTGTCAATTTAAAGTTTACTGTAGCTATTTAAAGCATTAAGAGTCAATTTAACGTTTGCTAGATCTATATATATGTAGATATTGGCTGATGTCTCACACCCACAGGCCAGTAAGAAAAGCCTATATAACCTCTGTTGATATAGTATCAACATCAGCAGTGCATTTACAGTCAGGAGAGGCAGTAAACATAAAAAATAATAAACTAAGGCTAAATTCATACTGAGTTCAGTGTGTCTATACAGTTGCATACATCTGTAATAGTCTGCCAATAAAAATGTAAAATACATTATATTTTTTATTATAATCAATTGCATCAAAAAGTGCTATTTAATACAGCTGTAGCTTCAGGATCCTTACATATCATGACACAAAGCATATGCCAAAACAACACCCTTTTGGTATTTGTTTGGTCATTAGTCTATGGGCATGTTGGCACATAAGTCAGGAGATTTTCCAGGCATATACACCTAAGCTGTACTGAAAATAAAGCAAAAGGTTAGAGAACCATGGAGTGACATGATGGTATTAGTGCTAAAGGCCCCATAGACATTAGAGTGTGTCAGCTGAACCTGTCGAGAAAGGTGTGTATGGGGAGCTCACAATTATTTTAGCTTGATCCATTTGTTCCCCCAAGATGAGCCACCACTAGAAATGTCTGACAGTGGCTTTCTACTCTTTCCTCAAAGAATACACATGCAAGTTTGGCTGAACCAAACGTGTATGTGTATAGGAGAGCCAGGAGCAAGTCAAGAGAGATAGCTGTAGGCCAAATGATTGTTTGGCCAACAGCTATTGAATGTGTATGGTGGCCTTAATGCCTCATTTTATCCATGGGACCAGAGACATCAGGCAAGTATAAATAATGCTGAATTAGTCATCCATTCAAATCTGAGGGAATAAAATATAAGTGCATTGATTAGTAAACATTTCTAGCCTAGATAAAATTGGTAAATTTGTGAGGCAAAAGAGTTACGATCATAAGTGCAACACAATTATCAGGCATGATAAGCTTAAAAGGGTTTTCCGATATTTTTATACCGATGATCTATCCTCAGGATAGGTGGGGGTAAGATTGGTGGGGGTGTGACACCCTGGACCCCCGCCAATCAGCTGTTTGAGAAGGAACGGCTTTCTCTCTACTCACCAAGCACAGTGCCGTATATTGTATAGCGGCTGTGCTTGGAATGGCATCTCAGCCCGATTCACTTTTATGGTGCTGAGCTGCGCCTAAGCAACATGACAGAAGAACGTGTCATCACTGGCCTAGCTGATCGGCTGGGGTCCCAGGCTTCAGACCCCCACAGATCAGATAGCAATGACCTATTCTGAGGATAGGCTATCAGTATTAAAATCTCAGAAAACCACTTTAATTTAAAAGATGTATTGTTATTTTACACTAAATATTCTTAATTTAAAAAATAATACTCTTCTTAAAACCTAAAAAAATATTTGTGGTCCAAGGATCTGAGATAAAAGGAGTTCATTGATGGAATTCTGAATTGTAGAACTGCTAAAATTGTCCCTGTGCCTGCTATGCTTAAGTGGGCACAGTGTCATCACCTGTAGTTTTAATTTCCTGAGTAAAAAGTAAATTTAGACTGGCCATGAAGATACGTTATAGCCAGGGAAAGAAAATCCTTACTCTACATGCGACATGTAGACCCAGGAATTGTTACTGCTCTACACTTTGAGGACCCCAACAAACATAATTTTTTTCAGGTTAACTAATTTTCTCCCTCAGTTTGTAGGGTTTTGAGTTAAGTTAGGTTTTGAGAACTACAGTAGTCTTATTTAGAGATTTCCAAAGTACTGGGGAACCATGGTAAAAGTCTGGGAGATAATAGTGAGAGGTTTTATTATTGGTGATCACAGGTAGGTTATTTCCACCCAAATTGTCTTCATGAAAAGAGTAGTGGAGGTGAGTCATTACTATCAAACATGTTTTCTATCATTTAATTTAGGTGTGTGGTACCTGCTGTGTGCAAAAACACTTAAAAACAATTAAAGGGGTTGTCCGAGTTATTTTTTGTTCTTTGTATGTTTCTAAATAATCAAATGTAAAGGCTTTACAATGCACTTACTGCATCTGCAGTTGCTGCCTTCTTCAGAGTTCACTGAGGGTCACATGACCTGTGATATCAGCTTCTCTCCCTGCTTCGTGCACAAGCCTGAGAGGGCAGATATCTGGCTGTACACGAGACGTCACTGTGCTGGCCAAGCCCCCCTGCACTGCCCTCTGCTCTCTCCCTGGATTCTTCAGGAAAAACTTTAACCCCTTCAGCAGCACAGACTCAGGGCTGAAGGCTTTACTGAGTAGCTGCAGACAGTGAGAAGACAAATGCTGGGCACAGCAGCTGACAGACTAGAGGAGTTCTGCAGAGCATTGCACAAGAACAGGTAGGGGGAAGATCCTGTGTGTATCAGCAGTGTCACTGTACCACTGGGACTTGTAGTCCTACACATACAACATGCTGCTCAGTATCCCAGCAGTCAGACATGTCAGACATGTCACTCAGTCAGACATGTCACTCAGACTTATTCATTCCCTTTGCATAGCAAAGGGAGGGACAGAGATTGTTGTTATTGCAGGTAAACAAAGGGGCAGAAGAGATATAATTAGAGATGAGCAAATTTTTCAAAAATTAGATTAGTCCGGTTCGCCAAATTTTTCATTAAAATTTGCTTCGATCCGAATTTATATGAATCGCGTTAACAATCGGCTATTTCCTGGCTGCTGAGAGCCTTTATAGTGGTTTAGAACACTGTGCCTAGTAGTAATACGCATAGGGAGTCTGCTTTGGTAGTGAAATAATACTGTGAGTCCGTATGACATGCAGATGACAGGCGTCACTGCACACTTCACTTATTAGGGCAGTCACGGAGCCAAAACTGACCAAATAACTCAAGTATGAACTCAGCCTTACAGGTCGATGTTAGTGCCAAGAAGAAGCACACTCCTTTTACACCATCATTAGCTGATTACACATAGATGTTATCAGAACCAGTTCTATTAAACGCTTATACAAGTAGAGCCCCCCCAGACAGAGTCACTGATTAATTTGCCCTTCCTCTGATCCATCAGAACGATAACCCACAATAAAACGGATCCTGTCTGTGGAGCATAAGCCTTCACTCAGTCAGCATTTGCTCAATAATCCATCAGTATTGCTAATGCCAAAAAAAACAGGAGTGGATATAAAACATAGATTACACGTGAATGGAATATTTGCATGTCTTCTGTGTTTTCTACCCACTCCTGATTTTGGCTACCAAATCACAAGCCAATTCTGATGGGACCATACAGGCCTTACAGCTGCTACACAGACAGGATCCATAGTGCATCTCGTTTTTCCTTCCTTCTAACAGATCAGAAGAAAGGTCAAATAAATTATGATGTCAGCTTGGCCGAAAGGCAAAATAGTGGACCAGTCATGAAGTGGGGAGGGTGGTAACAGCATGAGAAGTCCACAGAGTGGACCTATGACATAGTGGTGAGGTGGAAGCAGCATGAGGATACCACAGAGTGGCCCAATGACAGGGTCTGGATTTGGCAGCAGTATGAGCAGGCCACCAAGTAGCACAATGACAGAGTCTGGAGTTGGCAGCAGTATGAGGAGGCCACCGAGTGGCACAATGACAGAGTCTGGAGGTGGCGGCAATATGAGGAGGCCACCAAGTGGCACAATGACCGAGTCTGGAGGTGGTGGCATCAGGAGAAAGCCACCGAGTGGCACAATGACAGAGTCTGGAGGTGGCGGATGCAGCAGCAGCATCATGAGAAGGCCACCGAGTGGCACAATGACAGGTTCTGGAGGTGGCAGCAGTATGAAGAGGCCACCAAGTGGCACAATGACTAGGTCTGGAGGTGGTGGCAGCATCAGGAGGTTGTCATTCTTTTCATGTACTTTTTGTATATTTTTTGTTTCATAATATATATTTTCCTCACACTTTCAGACGTCACACGACCTCACACGATGTCATTCGGTCAATACAGCAAAAAGTTTTTCAGTCACCCATCATTTTTACCGGAAAAAAAAAAAACTTTGAAAGAGTGGCACAATGACAGAGTCTGTAGATCGCAGCAGTATGATGAGGCCACTGAGTGGCAAGGTGACATAGTTTCAAGGTAGCGGCAGCATCCAGAAACAACAGAGTGGTAAGGTGACATAGTGTGGAGATGGCAGCAGCAGGATACCACAGAGTGGCAAGGTGACATAGTGTAGAGATGGCAGCAGCAGGATACCACAGAATGGCAAGGTGATATAGTGTGGATATGGCAGCAGCAGGATACCACAGAATGGCAAGGTGACATAGTGTGGAGATGGCAGCAGCATGAGGAGACCACAAAGTGGCAAGGTGACATAATGTAGAGATGGCAGTAGCAGCAGCATCAGGAGACCACATAGTGGCAAGGTGACATAGTGTGGATATGGCATCAGCATCAGGAGGCCACAGAGTGGCAAGGTGACATAGTGTGAAGATAGCGGCAGCATCCAGAGACCACAGAGTGGCAAGGTGACATAGTGTGGAGATGGCAGCAGCATGAGGAAACCACAGAGTGACAAGGTGACATAATGTTGATATGGCAGCAGCAGCAGGATACCACAGAGTGGCAAGGTGACATAGTGTGGAGATGGCAGCAGCTGGATACCACAGAGTGGCAAGGTGACATAGTGTGGAGACAGCAGCAGCAGGATACCACAGAATGGCAAGGTGACATAGTTTGGAGATGGCAGCAGCATTAGGAGACCACAGAGTGGCAAGGTGACATAATGTGGAGATGGCAGTAGCAGCAGCAGCAGCATCAGGAGACCACATAGTGGCAAGATGACATAGTGTGGATATGGCATCAGCATCAGGAGGCCACAGAGAGGCAAGGTGACATAGTGTGGAGATGGCGGCAGGATCCAGAGACCACAGAGTGGCAAGGAGACATAGTGTGGAGATGGCAGCAGCATCCGGAGACCACAGAGTGACAAGGTGACATAATATTAATATGGCAGCAGCAGCAGGATACCACAGAGTGGCAAGGTGACAGTGTGTGGATATGGCAGCAGCAGCAGGATACCTCAGAATGGCAAGGTGAAATAGTGTGGATATGGCAGCAGCAGGATACCACAGAATGGCAAGGTGACATAGTGTGGAGATGGCAGTAGCAGCAGCAACAGCATCAGGAGACCACATAGTGGCAAGATGACATAGTGTGGATATGGCAGCAGCATCAGGAAGCCACAGGATGGCAAGGTGACACAGTTTGGAGGTGGTGGCAGCATCAGGAGGCCACAGAGAGGCAAAGTGACATAGTGTGGATGTGGCAGCAGGATACCACAGAATGCCAAGGTGACATAGTGTGGAGATGGCAGCAGCATGAGGAGACCACAGAGTGGCAAGGTGACATAGTGTGGATATGGCGGCAGCAGCAGGATACCACAGAGTGGCAAGGTGACATAGTTTGGAGATGGCAGCAGCAGCTGCATCTGGAGACCACAAAGTGACCCGGTAACAGAGTGCGGCGGTGGGTGGCAATACCAGTACCCGCTGACATAAGTGGGTGCAAGAAGGAGCGCTTGGCATCAGATGTGTGGCATCAGGTGGGTTGCAGCATCATAATAGTAGCTGAGGCAGGTAGCCAGAAGAAACCGGTCTCTTTTGTCAAATTGTTGGTGTGGCACCATGGATGATCTAGAATGATGCATCAGGCATTGGTGTGTGGAAATCCTGGCTGATCCACACCTGATGTAGTGTCCCACTATGTGCTATATGTGGGCACTGTAAACTGTTGCTAAATGTCATATCAAATGTATTGTGGTATCATGCTGTAATTCCCTTTAACAGGCTGGCAGTGTCATTTACCTTTATTCGCCCCTAGGTGGTGCTGGCACCACTTATACAGGGGAAACTCGAAAAATTAGAATATTGTGCAAAGTTCATTTATTTCAGTAATGCAACTTAAAAGGTGAAACTAATATATGAGATAGACTCATTACATGAAAAGCGAGATATTTCAAGCCTTTATTTGTTATACTGTAATTTGGATGATTATGGCTTACCGCTTATAAAACCCCAAAGTCACAATTTAAGGTACCCTTTGCTGAGGGGATATGGATTAATTAGCTGACTAGAGTGTGACACTTTGAGCCTAGAATATTGAACCTTTTCACAAAACTCGAATTTTAACCACCTCAGCCCCCTTAGCTTAAACACCCTTAATGACCAGGCCACTTTTTACACTTCTGACCTACACTACTTTGACCGTTTATTGCTCGGTCATGCAACTTACCACCCAAATGAATTTTACCTCCTTTTCTTCTCACTAATAGAGCTTTCATTTGGTGGTATTTCATTGCTGCTGACATTTTTACTTTTTTTTGTTATTAATCGAAATTTAACGATTTATTTGCAAAAAAATGACATTTTTCACTTTCAGTTGTAAAATTTTGCAAAAAAAACTACATCCATATATAAATTTTTCTCTAAATTTATTGTTCTACATGTCTTTGATAAAAAAAAAATGTTTGGGTAAAAAAAAAATGGTTTGGGTAAAAGTTATAGCGTTTACAAACTATGGTACAAAAATGTGAATTTCCGCTTTTTGAAGCAGCTCTGACTTTCTGAGCACCTGTCATGTTTCCTGAGGTTCTACAATGGCCAGACAGTACAAACACCCCACAAATGACCCCATTTCGGAAAGTAGACACCCTAAGGTATTCGCTGATGGGCATAGTGAGTTCATAGAACTTTTTATTTTTTGTCACAAGTTAGCGGAAAATGATGATTTATTATTATTATTTTTTTTCTTACAAAGTCTCATATTCCACTAACTTGTGACAAAAAATAAAAACTTCCATGAACTCACTATGCCCATCACGAAATAACTTGGGGTGTCTTCTTTCCAAAATGGGGTCCCTTGTGGGGTAGTTATACTGCCCTGGCATTTTAGGGGCCCAAATGCGTGCGAAGTAGTTTGAAATCAAAATCTGTAAAAAATGGCCGGTGAAATCCGAAAGGTGCTCTTTGGAATGTGGGCCCCTTTGCCCACCTAGGCTGCAAAAAAGTGTCACACATGTGGTATCGCCATACTCAGGAAAAGTTGGGCAATGTGTTTTTGGGTGTCATTTTACATATACCCATGCTGGGTGAGAGAAATATCTTGGCAAAAGACAACTTTTGCCATTTTTTTATACAAAGTTGGCATTTGACCAAGATATTTATCTCACCCAGCATGGGTATATGTAAAATGACACCCCAAAACACATTGCCCAACTTCTCCTGAGTACGGCGATACCACATGTGTGACACTTTTTTGCAGCCTAGGTGGGCAAAGGGCCCAAATTCCAAAGAGCACCTTTAGGATTTCACCGGCCATTTTTTACAGATTCTGATTTCAAACTACTTACCACACATTAGGGCCCCTAGAATGGCACGGCAGCATAACTACCCCACAAGTGACCCCATTTTGGAAAGAAGACACCCCAAGGTATTCCGTGAAGGGCATGGCGAGTTCCTAGAATTTTTTATTTTTTGTCACAAGTTAGCGGAAAATGATTTTTTTTTTTGATTTTTTTTCTTACAAAGTCTCATATTCCACTAACTTGTGACAAAAAATAAAAACTTCCATGAACTCACTATGCCCAGCACGAAATACCTGGGGGTGTCTTCTTTCCAAAATGGGGTCACTTGTGGGGTAGTTATACTGCCCTGGCATTTTAGGGGCCCGAATGCGTGCAAAGTAGTTTGAAATCAAAATCTGTAAAAAATGGCCGGTGAAATCCGAAAGGTGCTCTTTGGAATGTGGGCCCCTTTGCCCACCTAGGCTGCAAAAAAGTGTCACACATCTGGTATTGCCGTACTCAGGAGAAGTTAGGCAATGTGTTTTGGGGTGTCATTTTACATATACCCATACTGTTTGAAATCTCTTTTTATTAGATAAGCAAATAAAATAAACAATCATCATGTCGCATGTAGCGCAGTACAGCGTATGTCACATCACATCAAGTCTAGTCATAGATCGTCAAAGGCAATGCCTAACAATACAGGTTAGGGTGTGACAACCACTTTCCTAGGGCTAAGGGCCCTTAAAATGATTGATCTTACAATGCGTCTGGGTAACGTTCATCACATAACACAACAGTAAGAGGGAGGGGAAGAAGGGAAATAACAGACCCAACAGTGTGTCGACCCAAAGCGGCATTTACATTCTGCTCAGGAATAGCTATAAAGGCAATATTGTTTACAATGCCAAAGGCATGGTATAGCATATCCGAATCCAATCGCCAGCAATGATCAGATTGAAGACGAATGGAAAACGAATGGAAAGAGAAGGGGGGAGGTGGAAGGAGTATTGTCTAGCTATTGTAAGGGGTGGCCATCTACCTGCATTTCTAATCAGATTCCCACAGTTGGGAATTGAGAAGGTTTGATCTATAATCTAGCCATGGTTGCCAAACCTGCAGAAATCTATTTCTGCTATGGTAAGTCCAGCCTATCAGCTCCTCCATCTGACATATTTGATGAACCCTGTTGCGCCACATCTTCAGTGTTGGTGGATCAACTGCTCTCCATTTAACTGGAATTAAAAGCTTTGCAGCCATAAGTAAGTGAGTAGCCAGATTATTTTTCCCGGGGCGAAAGTTGGGGGTTGGCATCCAGAGTAGTACTAACTGAGCTGAAAGCTTTAGGGTCAATGTACAGATCCTGTTAATGGCAGATTCTACATCTGCCCAGAAGGATTTGATGGCATGGCAAGACCACCAGATATGGGATATGGAACCTGTGGCAGCCGAACATCTCCAACAGAGATCCGTGGATAGCAGATGTATTTTAAAGAGGTACTCAGGGGTTCTATACCATCGCATCGCTGTTTTAACAGAATTTTCCTGGATTTTAATGCACTTGGAAAAACCGTGCGAGGATTTTTGAATCCAATTACTTTCAGCATTATTAAATTCAAGTTGGAGCTCTCTTCCCCACTCAGCGACCCATGGTGGTATGCTAGAGTCTCTCGCTTTTAGAATCTGTCTATAAATGAGGGTGGTACATTTATGGGGTAGGTGTGGGAGTAATACATAGTTCTCTAACCATGACGGGTCAGGCAATGGAATATACTTAGATGACATAAATTGTTTACAGGTATTCTCAAAGTCATTAATTTGGATAAAGTCTTTACCAAGAGCAGGTTCACCCGAGAGGGCAGAATAGAAGTTGGATGAGGGCTGTATCCCCTTCATGTCTCCTAATCTGTGATGTGACATTGATAACCAGATGTCTGATGGAGATTTAATTCGTGGAAATAATAATGTGGGGATGACTGAGATAGGGGCTAGTGGGGAAATCTTATCTTGAGTAGAAGTTGACCCCAAGAATTTATGGCAGATATGAAGCATTGCTTTGGTAAGCTCACTTACAATTTTGACTTCTTCTCCTGCTCTCTCGGGTGTCCACAGCCTATGAAATAGCTCCCTACCCAACAAGGCTAATTCAAGGTCTATATGCATACAGTGTATTTCTTTTCTGGCAAGTTTAAGCCATCTTTCCAAGCTAATGGCCTGTATGTAAGTCAATAGGTCAGGGAGGGAAATACCCCCACATTTTTTCCTTCGGGAAAGGAGGCGAAAGGACATTCTGGGGCGCTTCTTGTCCCATAAGTACCTGCTCATGATAGATTGTAGTTTATTGATAAAACTAATAGGTATCGAGATGGGTAAGGCTCTCAAAGTGTAGAGTATCAACGGCAGGATGTAGGTGGTGAGCACATTTTTCCTGCCTAGCCAGGTCAGGAATGGAGAACTGCTTCTGGAAAGGATTGAGGTAACTTTGGAGAGCAGTGGGGGAAAATTAAGACTGAACAGCAGCTTGGGATTCGTCGGAATCATCACTCCCAGATATTTTATCGCTTGCGCTGGCCACTTAAAGGGTGTGAGGGCTTTGACTTTAGTGCGCAGGGCAGTAGAAAGGGAGATTCCAAGGGCCTCCGACTTATCAAAGTTTATCTTAAAATTTGAGATGACCCCAAAAGACTCAAAAACCTGCATAACCTCCGGCAACGCCTCTACAGGATTAGATAGTAGGAGCAGCAAATCATCCGCAAAAGCGGCCATCTTGTGGACGAAATTTCCTAGCTTCACCCCTTGGATCACAGAGGATTGGCGGAATTTAAGCAGAAGTGTCTCTAGGGTGAGGACAAATAAGGTGGGAGATAATGGACATCCCTGACGGGTACCATTTCTAATTTGGAAGGCGTTCGACAGGGTGCCGTTGACTAATATTCTCGCTGATGGTGCAGAATAAAGTGTAAAAATAGCTCTGATAAAGTCCTCTGGGAAACCAAAGGCTTGTAATACTTTACCCATATAGGCCCAGCTGACCCTGTCGAACGCCTTTTCCGCATCAGTACCTAAAAGCACAAGGGGAGAATTGGATTTAATGGAGTGGGTAATCGTATGTATAACTCTACTGATGTTATGCCTGCCCTCTCTTCCTGCAACGAATCCTACCTGTTCTTCTCCCACAAGCCCAGGAAGCAACGCCGACATCCTACTGTTAAGCAATTTAGCCCACCATTTCAGGTCGGTATTCAACAGCGATATTGGCCTGTAACTTCCACAAGCCTCTTTATCCTTCCCTTCTTTATGGATAATCGTAATATGTGCTTCCTGAGCCTGTGGGGTCAGAGAGCCACCCCCAAGGAGGAGATTACAAGCTGAAGCAAAGTGTGGGATTAATATGTCTTTATACTTTTTATAATAAGAAATAGGAAACCCGTCAGGCCCCGGGCTCCTGCCTGAAGGGATGGACATAAGAACCTTTTCCACTTCTTCTATTGTGAATGGCTGAAGTAGCCGATGTATATTATCCGCAGTTAACCTTGGGATGTTGATGGAGCTGAGGAACTCAGATGAACGAGTCTCGATCTGCTGGCTAGTGAGGGGTACCGGGAGGTTATACAAGTTCGAATAAAAGGAGCAAAACTCCTGGGCTATCGCCGGGGTGTTGATGAGTCGGAGGCCCGAGGCGGATTTAATGGCTTGAATAAAGGATTTGTTCCTTTGGTTCTTAATAAGGTTGGAGACTAGTTTAGAACCTCTATTACCATGAAGATATTGTTTGAAGCGCAACCTCTTCAAGGCCCCAGCTGCCCTAATGTTCAAAAGGTCAATGACCTTATGCCTTAAACACTTAAGTGATACTAGGTCCTCCTCTGTTTTTGTTTTCTTGTGGAGAATTTCAAGTGTGGAGATTTGCTGAAGGAGGGAGTCTAATTGTTTCTGTCTCCGTTTCTTTGCATTAGAGCCTAGACTAATGAGTTCCCCTCTGATTACAACCTTATGAGCCTCCCATAGTAACGTCTCCTTAGTAAGGTCACTAGTGTTCTCTAGGAAGTAGTTTTTGAGGCACTGTTCAATGGCTTTTTTATGGGATTCCTCCTCTAGGAGCGTCTCATTCAACCTCCAGACCCAGGATCTCGGAGGCAGCTCATTGATTCTCACCCTCACACTCACCGGCGCATGGTCGGAAATGGTTATGTTACCGATCTTAGCCTCAGTGACTGAGGACAATAGGTGGTTTGCAAAGAAAATGTAGTCTAAGCGCTGATATGAATTGTGCGTCAGTGAGTGGAAAGTGTAATCCTTTCCCTCAGGATGGAGAATGCGCCAGACGTCCGAGACCCCTAAGTCCCTTAGAGTAATAAGTAATTTCCTCAGCTGTCTTCTTGAGGTAGGGCGACCTGTAGAGGTCGAGTCTATAGAAGGATCGAGTGTGAGGTTAAGATCCCCTCCCAGAATGAGGAATCCCTCTTTAAATGTTTTTAGGGCCTCCAGGGTGTGGAGCAACCAGGTGACCTGCCTGCTGTTTGGGGCATACAGGTTGGCTATAGTAAACATGGTGTTTGCAACTTTGCCTTTTAAGAAAAGAAAACGGCCATCAGGATCCGCTAGTTTGGCCCCTAGAGCAAAGGGAAAGCTCTGTCCTAGGGCTATAGAGGCGCCTCTGGCAGCCGAGGAATAAGAGGCATGGTACCAAATAGGAAAATGTTTATTTTCTGTTTTGGGTATATGTAGGTGTCTAAAATGGGTCTCCTGCAACAGGACTAAGTCAGCTCCTTCTTTTCGGAGTGTATGGTATATTTGGCTCCTTTTCTGTGGTGTGTTCATGCCATTCACATTGAGAGATAGCACCTTTATGTCAGTCATGGTGAGAGTGAGCGGGCCTAAGCAGTAAAGCTAAGTGACCAAATGAGGGCGACACAGGGTAACAGTAGAACAATGAATATAAACATAACATTTAGATTAAAGGTAAGTACTATACAGGTAACAATTACCTAGAGGGTCAGGGACCCCGGCGGGGGAAAACTAGTGTGTAAACACCCCAGAGCCAGAGCCCACACCCCAAACCCAACGTATTGAAATAAACAGTGGATTTGCATAGACCCTAAGGAAAGCATAATCAGCAGATTCTATATCATAAAAAACAACCAGACGGTGGCTTATAGACAAGGTGAGGGTAAGGGAAGAAAGCAAAAGGAGGAAAGGGAAGAGGCAAGACAAATAAGTAATGTAAAGTATACTAATGGCCCTTATGCCAGGTTAAGCAAGTTGAAGAGACAGTTATTAGATGCATTGGCACAATAATATAATAATCAGGTAGAGGGCATAAAACCTGAGTCCTGTATAACTGGAACACAGCAACAGTGGAGACCCAAAACAAAGGGCTCCGGTGATCCGGAACAATGTGAAATCCCAGGAAATGTCTCACAGGAGCAGGTTAGGGGATTCTTTTCTTTGGAGACTTCTTCTTTTGCGCCAAGCGCCAGCCCTCTGACTGCGGCAGATTTGGAAGCTCTGAAGTTGGATCGCAGGGGAGCCATGATTGTATATCAAGAGCTTCTGTACCTAGGGCCTCCCAAATAGGTGGCAGATCTTCAGGGAGTCTGACGGTGAATTGTTTACCTCCTATGGCGGTGCTGAGGCCGAAAGGGAACAGCCATCTGACAGGTAGCTTCTTTTCTCTGAGCATTGTGGTCAGTGGGCGCAGGTTTCTGCGCTTAGCTAACGTGCTAGCCGCCAGGTCTTGAAATAAAAGCACTTTATGGCCGTCTAAGGAGGCATCCCCCTTCTCCCTTGCTGCTCTCAAGACAGCAGCGGTATCTAGAAAGTTCATGAGGGCGCAAACCACATCTCTAGGCGGCTCACCTGCGGGCGGTTTTGGCCTGAGCGCTCTATGCGCTCTTTCTATAACAATGGCGGCGGCCTGTTCTTCTCCTATGAGGGAGGCAAATATACCGCGAACGGTGTCTGTCAGGTCCTCTGCTTGAACCATCTCAGGTATGCCTCTCAGACGGACGTTTTTCCTCCGACCCCTATTTTCCTGGTCTTCCAGGTTCAGGAAGGCTGTGTTAATCATTTTGGATACCATCTTCAGATGGTCTTGAACACCTGCTTCCCGCTGGATCATTTGATCATGGCTATCCTCCAGGCTTTCCACTCGATGGCCAAGTTGTAGAAACTCGGCCTTAATGTCCGATAGTTCCCTCATGACCGGAGTGAGGGCCTGAGTCAGAGATTTCTGGAGAAAGCTACGGGTGAGAGGTAGGGAGTCCGACTCACTTTTGCTGTATGTTTCGGCATCAGAGCTGTCTGCGTCCGAATCGGCTCCTTCCCGCTCAGAGAGGTTACGCGCCTCACGCGCCATCTTGCCACCATCGGGGTGCGACGTAGATCTCCTGTTAAGGAACTTATTCAAGTCCCCCTGGGTTTTCTTCGTCTTCAAAGTGGCCCCGGAGGCATTGTCTTTGTCTCTGAGAGTTTTCCCCATTTTGGGATCAGTTTCCACTGAATAAAGCTGAAGTAGCTGGGCTAGTGGTGTGGAGCTCAGGTGAAGACGTCCTACACCATGGCTTGCTGGCTCCGCCCCCCCCAATATACCCATACTGGGTGAGATAAATATCTCGGTCAAATGCCAACTTTGTATAAAAAAATGGCAAAAGTTGTCTTTTGCCAAGATATTTCTCTCACCCAGCATGGGTATATGTAAAAAGACACCCCAAAACACATTGCCCAACTTCTCCTGAGTACGGTAATACCAGATGTGTGACACTTTTTTGCAGCCTAGGTGGGCAAAGGGGCCCACATTCCAAAGAGCACCTTTCGGATTTCACTGGCCATTTTTTTGATTTCAAACGACTTCTCACGCATTCGGGCCCCTAAAATGCCAGGGCAGTATAACTACCCCCCCACAAGTGACCCCATTTTGGAAAGAAGACACCCCAAGTTATTTCGTGATGGGCATAGTGAGTTCATGGAAGTTTTTATTTTTTGTCACAAGTTAGTGGAATATGAGACTTTGTAAGAAAAAAATAAATAAAAAATCCACATTTTCCGCTAACTTGTGACAAAAAATAAAAAATTCTAGGAACTCGCCATGCCCCTCACGGAATACTTAGGGGGGTCTTCTTTCCAAAATGGGGTCACTTGTGGGGTAGTTACACTGCCCTGGCATTCTAGGGGCCCTAATGTGTGGTAAGTAGGTAAATGACCTGTGAAATCCTAAAGGTGCTCTTTGGAATGTGGGCCCCTTTGCCCACCTAGGCTGCAAAAAAGTGTCACACATGTGGTATCGCCGTATTCAGGAGAAGTTGGGAAATGTGTTTTGGGGTGTCTTTTTACATATACTCATGCTGGGTGAGAGAAAAATCTCGGCAAAAGACAACTTTTCCCATTTTTTATACAAAGTTGGCATTTGACCGCGATATTTATCTCACCCAGCATAGGTATATGTAAAATGACACCCCAAAACACATTGCCCAACTTCTCCTGAGTACGGCGATACCAGATGTGTGACACTTTTTTGCAGCCTAGATGCGCAAAGGGGCCCACATTCCTTTTATGAGGGCATTTTTAGACATTTGGATCCCAGACTTCTTCTCACGCTTTAGGGCCCCTAAAATGCCAGGGCAGTATAAATACCCCACATGTGAACCCATTTTGGAAAGAAGACACCCCAATGTATTCAATGAGGGGCATGGCGAGTTCATAGAATTTTTTTTTTTTAGCCACAAGTTAGCGGAAATTGATTTTTATTTTTTTTCTCACAAAGTCTCCCTTTCCGCTAACTTGGGACAAAAATTTCAATCTTTCATGGACTCAATATGCCCCTCACGGAATACCTTGGGGTGTCTTCTTTCCAAAATGGGGTCACATGTGGGGTATTTATACTGCCCTGGCAATCTAGGGGCCCTAAAGCGTGAGAAGAAGTCTGGAATATAAAAGTCTAAAAAAATTTTACGCATTTGGATTCCGTGAGGGGTATGGTGAGCTCATGTGAGATTTTATTTTTTGACACAAGTTAGTGGAATATGAGACTTTGTAAGAAAAAAATATATATATTTCCGCTAACTTGGGCCAAAAAAATGTCTGAATGGAGCCTTACAGGGGGGTGATCAATGACAGGGGGGTGATCAATGACAGGGGGGTGATCAGGGAGTCTATATGGGGTGATCACCCCCCTGTAAGGCTCCATTCAGATGTCCGTATGTGTTTTGCGGATCCGATCCATGTATCCGTGGATCCGTAAAAAACATACGGACATCTGAATGCAGCCTTACAGGGGGGTGATCAATGACAGGGGGGTGATCAATGACAGGGGGGTGATAAGGGAGTCTATATGGGGTGATCACCCCCCTGTCATTGATCACCCCCCTGTAAGGCTCCATTCAGACGTCCGTACGTTTTTTACGGATCCGATCCATGTATCAGTGGATCCGTAAAAATCATACGGACATCTGAATGGAGCCTTACAGGGGGGTGATCAATGACAGGGGGGTGATCAGGGAGTCTATATGGGGTGACCTGGGGTGATCACGGGTGATCAGGGGTGAATAAGGGGTTAATAAGTGACAGGGGGGGTGTAGTGTAGTGGTGTTTGGTGCTACATATTGCTGAGCTACCTGTGTCCTCTGGTGGTCGATCCAAACAAAAGGGACCACCAGAGGACCAGGTAGCAAGTATATTAGACGCTGTTATCAAAACAGCGTCTAATATACCTGTTAGGGGTTAAAAAAATCACATCTCCAGCCTGCCAGCGAACGATCGCCGCTGGCAGGCTGGAGATCCACTCGCTTACCTTCCGATCCTGTGAACGCGTGCGCCTGTGTGCGCGCGTTCACAGGAAATCTCGCGTCTCGCGAGATGACGCGTATATGCGTGACTGTGCGCAGGGCTGCCACCTCCGGAACGCGATCCTGCGTTAGGCGGTCCGGAGGTGGTTAAGTTGCATTACTGAAATCAATGAACTTTTGCACAATATTTAAATTTTTCAAGTTTACCTGTATATATAGCTGGGGGGGGGGGGGGGGTCCAAGTCAGTGTGTGTGTTGAGGATGAGAATGAAGAGAGGAGGAAGTTAATGGAGGAGGTGGAAATTAGTTTTTCCACCAAAATAATTCACAAAAGATTTTACCACATATAACTGCAGCGCTGAACGCTGAATGACATTTGTTTGTCCACCGAAATAATTCACGAAAGATTTTACCATATATAACTGCAGCGCTTAACGCAGAATTTTTTTTTTCCCACCGAAATAAGTCACAAAAGATTTTAACGCATGTAAGTGCAGCGCTTAACGCTGAATACAATTTTTTTTTCCACCAAAATACTTAGATAAAGATTTTACCACATATAACGGAGCACGGAGATTGAAAGGGTCTTCGGATTCCCCCCGCACTATATGGACGTCTCAGAAATGAACCGCTGCTCCCAATAGCAGCTTCTGGAAAGGTCATGTAGCGTCCCGGTCATCCGGCATCTATTCGCTCTGCTGAAGGATTATTTTGAAAGTGTGTAGAAGCACGGGGGTCCTCACACTGCAGATTTATCATGGAGACATCATGGAAATTTAACAACATATAACAGCAGCGCTGAACGCTGAATACATTTTGTTTTTCAACTGAAATACTTCTATAAAGATTTTACCACATATAACCGCCGCACTGACTGACTGCTACCGCCGCTACTTCCGTGAACAATTTAAATGACAAAAATATGTGGTTTCAAAAGGCAGGAAATGCTCAACCCCAAATGCAGTTGTGCATTTATGCTCGGGGGAGCAGATACTGCGCTTGTGGTCTGTCCCCAGCAAAACATGCATACAGTGGAGGATGCCCGCAGCAAATCACAAGTGCCACAGAGACATCCTACAACAGATGGTAAAATGTGTGGATGTGGAATGATATATAGAATAATATACTTGCTAAAGCCTCATTTTTAACATCAGTGTGAGGGTTTAGTCAGATGTTACTGTTTGCATCCACCACAGTAGTGCACATATTCTTGTAACTATTTACTTCCACGAACCCCTGCTAGTTTGCGGGTAGGAAGGCTGCTGTGAAGCAGGTGCCCTACTCCAGGCACGTTTGGCTCCCCACCTCCCACTGCTGCCACCCTGCTAAATCCCAGCCATGCTTTCAACACATCTAACCGCCGCTGATGTGAACTGAGAATGTATATTTCTGTTTGTACTGAAATAGGGCACTAAACGCTTTCAACACATCTAACCACCGCCAACGTGAACTGAAAATGCATTTTTCTGTTTGTACTGAAATAGGCCACTAAACGCTTTCAACACATCTAACCACCGCCGACTTGAACTTAGAATGCATTTTTCTGTTTGTACTGAAATAGGCCACTAAACGCTTTCAACACATCTAACTGCCGCCAAAGTGAACTGAGAATGCATTTTTCTGCTTGTACTGAAATAGGCCACTAAACGCTTTCAACACATCTAACCACCGTCGACGTGAACTGAGAATGCATTTTCCTTTTTGTACTGAAATACAAAATAATACATATAACCGCCTCACTGACTGTTACAGTCGCTACTTCCATGAACCCCTGCACCACTACTTCCCGGGCAGGTAGGCTGCTGCGAAGCAGGTGCTCTACCCCGGGCATGTTTGGCTCCCGACCTCCCACTGCTGCCACCCTGCTGAATCCCAGCCATGCTTTCAACACATATAACCGCCAACGTGAACTGAGAATGTATTTTTCTGTTTGTACTGAAATAGGCCACTAAATGCTTTTAACACATCTAACCGCCGCCGACGTGAACTGAGAATGCATTTTTATGTTTGTACTGAAATAGTCCACTAAACGCTTTCAACACATCTAACCGCCACCGACGTGAACTGAAAATGCATTTTTCTGTTTGTACTGAAATAGGCCACTAAACGCTTTCAACACATCTAACCGCCGCCGACGTAAACTGAGAATGCATTTTACTGTTTGTACTGAAATAGGCCACTAAACGCTTTCAACACATATAACCGCCACCGATGTGAACTAAGAATGTATATTTCTGTTTGTACTGAAATAGGCCACTAAACGCTTTAAACACATCTAACCCCCGCCGACGTGAACTGAGAATGCATTTTTCTGTTTGTACTGAAATAGGCCACTTAATGCTTTCAACACATATAACCAAGAATGAGGTCAGCTGACTACCTGAACATACTGAATGACCAGGTTATTCCATCACTGGATTTTTTCTTCCGTGATCTCACGGGCATATTCCAAGAGGACAATGCCAGAATTCATCGGGCTCAAATTGTGAAAGAGTGGTTCAGAGAGCATGATACATTATTTTCACATATGGATTGGCCATCATAGAGTCCAGACCTTAACCCTATAGAGAATCTTTGGGATGTGCTGGAGAAGGCTTTGAGCAGCGGTCAGACTCTACCATCATCAATGCAAGATCTTGGTGAAAAATTAATGCAACACTGGATGGAAATAAATTTTGTGACATTGCAGAAGCTTATCGAAACAATGCCACAGCGAATGCGTGCCGTAATTGAAGCTAAAGGCAGTCCAACGAAATATTAAAGTGTGTGACCTTTTTTTTTTTGGTGGCAACTTTTTTTTTGGACAGGCAGTGTATCTAAAAGGGCCATACAAAAAACATGGTGAAATTTAGCACTGCCCTTGTCTGAAGAAGAAAAAGTTCAGTTTTCAGAGGCGTCAAGGATTCTTTACTATAAGAACTGTAAATCTGTGGAATAGTCTAGCTCAGGATGTGGTCATAGCAGGAACAGTGGACAGTTTTTAAAAAGGCTTAGATGAATTCCTAAAATTAAATAACAACATTATTGCTAACGAAAATATGTAGAAGTCTGGGTCTCACACCTCTTTTCTAAATTTCAACCGTATTAACTATGATAGGTCATCAATATCAGGTTGGTCCAACACCTGACACTCCCATCGATCAGCCTCCAAGAGAATGGGAGCTGAGCCGCAGTACGCCAATGCCAGAAACTTCACAATGTACAGAGACTTCTGCTTCCACTGTCTCGTTTTAAAAAAGGACTGTACTCATATATGTCAGAATGTTAGCGTAAACTGGAGTTCTGCATATCTGCTATTCAATTTATCATGGAAATGTTTGTTCCAATTTTTGTCCAATGTCTTTTCAGAAGACAAAAAAATTTAATCTATATATATCTTAACTAGCTCTGGACATGGCTCCAAAAGGACAAGATGTATGCTTATTTGTCCTCAAAGAAGGCATAAAGATATTGGTATGTGTAGGGGTTACATTGGACCCCATGGATGTCCCCCAGAGCAGTCAGAAGAAATAATTACCAATAATTGACAAATTGACATATAAAGTAATACCACATGAAATTACCTTCCCACGCACTTGTTACACTTGATTAAATAGAGGCATATCATCCTAACACCCATAGAAACAGAAATAGTGTGTTAACAATACTCCGGTGTAGTATTAGTAATCTATTGGGTTTTATTATCCCAATGGAAACAATAACATAGGCCAACTTCAGGAGATGTTCACAGTCCTATTCTAATTACAGTGGTCCCTTAAGTTACAATGACCTCAAAATGCAATATTTTAATATATATATATTTTTAGTGATGATTGAGCATGCTTGGCCGAACACCAGTTCGGCTCGAGCATCTCGATGCTCGGCACATGGCGGTATTCGGCCGAATACCGCATGTACTCGAGCGCAATGGTACGCAGCCAATAAACGTGCAGTTGAGTACTACCCTCACTGTAATGCCGTAGCCATGTTGGCTGCTGGCATTACAGTGATTGGCTGGCCGGAACGCATCATTGGGTGCTATATAGCACCAGATCATGCATGTTTGGCTCATTCCTAGTCAGGGAGAGCTGTGCTGAGGAAGGGACAGACAGTGTAGGGAGTGATTTAAGTATATTTTTACCACCAAAACTTTTCAGAGACCCAAAAGTCATTTTAAGGACTATTGTGTGTGGAAGCAGCAATCTATATTTTTAGCGCAACCTGCACTAAATTGCTAAAACTTTACAGACCCAAAAGTCCTTCTAAGGACTATTGTGTGTGGCAGCAATATCTATGTTTAGCACATCCTGCACTAAATAGCGTACAATAGTTAGGCCGCTGCAGACAGCGACATTAACTGCGCCACATCTCCAGTGTAAAGTGTCCGCATCCCACAAAAATCTGTGACATCCAGCGTACTTTTTCCGTAGACGGTGTCCGCTTCTGACAGTGACATTAGCTGTGCCACATCTCCAGTGTAAAGTGTGCGCATCCAAAAAATATCTGTGACATCCAGTGTACTTTTTCAATAGACGGTGTCCGCTTCTGACAGTGACATTAGCTGTGCCACATCTCCAGTGTAAAGTGTGCACATCCAAAAAATATCAAAAATATCTGTGACATCCAGTGTAATTTTTTCGTAGACGGTGTCCGCTGGGGACAGTGACATAAGCTGCGCCACATCTCCAGTGTAAAGTGTGTGCATCCAAAAAATATCTGTGACATTCAGTGTACTTTTTCCGTAGACGGTGTCCACTGCGGACAGTGATATTAGCTGCGCCACATCTCCAGTGTAAAGTATGCGCATCCAAAAAATATCTGCGACATACAGTGTACTTTTTCAATAGACGGTGTCCGCTGCGGACAGTGACATTAGCTGCGCCACATCTCCAGTGTAAAGTGTGCGCATCCAAAATGATCTGTGACATCCAGTGTACTTTTTCCGCAGACGGTGTCCGCTGCGGACGGTGACATTAGCTGCGCCACATCTCCAGTGTAAAGTGTGCACATCCAAAAAATATCTGTGACATTCAGTGTACTTTTTCAATAGACGGTCCAACACCCACTTCTCCTCCTCCGCCTCCTCCTCCACTTCCACCTCGGAATCATCCGCGTGTAGCAACAGTCAGCCATCAGTCGGTAGCTGGAAGCAGTGTAGCACTGCAGTGGGGAAGCGGTAACAGGCCGAACTGAAGTTGATATGCTTAGGGGACAAACAGCACACCGCCGCAGAGCTGTGGCAGGGGATAAGAGACCAGACTGAGCTGTGGCTCTCGCCACTTAACCTATAACTTTGTGGCAGCTTTGGAGCTCGGCAAGCTGACAACCCATGCCTAGCCCACGTCTTAAACTTAGTGGTTCAGCGGTTTCTCAAAACCTACCCCAATTCACCTAAGCTACTAGTGAAGGTGCGCCGCATGTGTGCACATTTCCGCAAGTCATTGACAGCTTCAGCCAGTCTGTCAACGCTGCAGCAGTGCTTGAAATTGCCAGCTCATCGGCTGTTGTGCGTCATGAGCACGCGCTGGAACTCCACGTTCCACATGTTGACCAGGCTTTGTGAGCAACAGAGGGCAGTAGTGGAATACCAGCTGCAACATGGTCATCGCCTTTCTAGTCAGCTTACGCTAATAACAAGCGAGGAGTGGGCATGGATGTCTGACCTCTGTGAGGTTTTAAGAAACTTTGAGGAATCAACACAGATGGTGTGTCTACTCAAACGCTATTATCAGAGTAACCATCCCACTTCTGTGTCTACTCAAACACTCACTGCTCACAATTAAGGACAACAATTTGCATGTGGAAGAGGTGGAAATGGGGGAAGACATTACACAGGGTAATAGCCAGACCACCCTCAGTTTGTCTTCTCAGCACGAATTGGACGATGAAGAGGAGGAGGAGCAGGAGACGGTTGCCTCCACTACAAAGGGTAGTACCCATGGAAGTTTTTTCCATCTGTTCTGCGTGGGTGGGCAGAAGAGGAGGAAGAGGATGAGGAGATTGACAGCAAAGTCTGTGGCTGACTTCATGTTAGGCTGCCTTTTCAGTGACCCACATGTTATACGCAATTTAGACATCACGTATTACTGCTTGTTCACCCTTCTCCACCCCCACTACAAAGAGAACTTCTCATCTCTCATTCCTCTGGTGGAGAGGACGAGCAAAACGGTGCAATACCAGAAGGTCCTTGTTGAAACATTGCTCCAAATATTTCCATCTGACAACACTGGCGGCAGAGTCCGTAGTTCCTTGAGCAACCGAGGAGGGGAGACGAGGGGAACACACAGCAGTTCCAACAGAGGCAGGGCAACACTCTCCAAAGCCTGGGACAGTTTCATGACACCCCGCCAGCATCCTCACCCTGATGTGCAGCCTACTGTCACAAGGAGGGAAACATTTAGGCTGAGTTCACACGGGCGTTGCAGGAAAAGGTGCGGGTGCATTGCGGGAACATGCGTGATTTTTCCACGCGAGTGCAAAACATTGTAATGCGTTTTGCACTCGCGTGAGAAAAATCACGCATGTTTGGTACCCAAACCCGAACTTCTTCACAGAAGTTCGGGCTTGGGATCGGTGTTCTGTAGATTGTATTATTTTCCCTTATAACATGGTTATAAGGGAAAATAATAGCATTCTGAATACAGAATGCATAGTAAAATAGGGCTGGAGGGGGTTTTTTTAAATTAAACTCACCTTAGTCCACTTGATCGCGGAGCCGGCATCTCTTCTGTCTCCTTCTTTGCTTATTGCAGGAAAAGGACCTGTGGTGACGTCACTCCGGTCATCACATGATCCATCACCATGGTAAAAGATCATGTGATGGATCATGTGATGACCGGAGTGACGTCACTACAGGTCCTTTTCCTTCAATAAGCAAAGAAGGAGACGAGAAGAGAAGCCGGGCTCCGCGATCAAGTGGACTAAGGTGAGTTTAATTATTATTATTTTTTTTTTAACCCCTCCAGCCCTATTTTACTATGCATTCTGTATTCAGAATGCTATTATTTTCCCTTATAACCATGTTATAAGGGAAAATAATAATGATCGGGTCTCCATCCCGATCGTCTCCTAGCAACCATGCGTGAAAATGGCACCGCATCCGCACTTGCTTGCTGATGCTTGCGATTTTTACGCAACCCCATTCACTTCTATGGGGCCTGCGTTGCGTAGAAAACGCACAATATAGAGCATGCTGCGATTTTCACGCAACGCATAAGTGATGCATGAAAATCACAGCTCATGTGCACAGCCCCATAGAAATGAATGGGTCCAGATTCAGTGCGGGTGCATTGCGTTCACCTCCCGCATTGCACCCGCGCAGAATACTCGCCCATGTGAACTCAGCCTTAGGAAGATGGTGAAGGAGTACATAGCAGACCGTGTCAGCATAATCAATGATACTTCAGTGCCTTACAACTACTGGTTGTCCAAGCTGGACATGTGGCACGAACTGGCGCTCTACGCCTTGGAGGTGCTGGCCTGCCCTTGCGCCATCGGGTATTTATTTAGTGCTGCTAGTGGCATTATAACAGATCCGCCTGTCAACTGAAAATGCTGACAGGTTGACTCTTATAAAAATGTACAAGGCCTGGATTGCTCCTGGTTTCTCGACTCCACCAGAGGAAAGCGGCTGAACATAAAGGCTCTTTAAATGTGCTGTTTATAATGTACTGAATACACTGTATTTCCATGCACCCCTTCCACTACAAAAAAGGGTATATGATTAAATCTTCCTTTTCTCATTTTCCTCCTCCTATTCCATCATATCAACATGCTTATTCATCGAATATAATGCCCTCGCATATATGCCCGCGCATCTAATGTTTTACAGGGTCAGCTCACCGGCAGGCCCTCGAATATAATTTTTTTGAGTGTCAGGTCACTTGCATGTCCTCGCATATGATTTTCTAGAGCAGGGGTGGCCAACCCGCGGCTCGCGAGCCGCATGCTGCTCCTTGTGCCTTTATTTGCGGCTCGCAGGGGAGCGGTGCGGCCAGCGATTACTCTCCTCTCTGCAGTGCGGTGGAAGGCTGGAACGAGGCGGAAGAGTGGAGGATTCAGAGCGCCGAGAGCGGGCACGTGACTCAGTCACTCACTGCAGCTCCGCCTCCTCCTCCGGCAGAGAAGGCGAAGTTGCAGTGCTTATCCACGCCACCAGCCACCGATGTGCCCGCCCACTGCCCCACACCCCCATCTGTGAGTGTGTCTGTGTGACCTAATGCCCGCCCCCAGTCTTCTCAGTGCCAGCCCAGCAGCCAGATTCATCAGACCGCGGGCTGGGTCTATGGGGGCGGCAAGAAGAGGCGCAGTAAGCCAGGAGGACCTGCTTCCAGCTCCATAGTAAAATTTAATGAATGTTAATGGTGGACAGCAGGGCAGGGCAGTGGGCACTCAATCAGAGCAGCAGTGGCAGAGAGACTCACTGTGGCCAGCAGCAGCCATTTTAGTCCGATTACAGCCACTCTGCAGCTTTGGCTCTAATCTGACTGAAATGGCTGCTGCTGGCCTCAGTCTCTATGCCACTGCTGCTCTGCCTTTTTTTTCACAGGTGCCACTGCCCAGCACACCAAGTGTGTTTGAGCATATGGGCTGTCGTCTAAGCCTGGGTGGTCATCTGAGCATATGGGCGGTCATCTGAGCATAAGGCGGTCATCTGAGCATATGGGCGGTCATCTGAGCATAGAGCGGTCATCTGAGCATAAGGCGGTCATCTGAGCATAAGGCAGTAATCTGAGCATAGAGCGGTCATCTGAGCATAAGGCGGTCATCTGAGCATAAGGCGGTCATCTGAGCATAGAGCGGTAATCTGAGCATGGGGCGGTCATCTGAGCATAAGGCGGTCATCTGAGCATAGGGCGGTCATCTGAGCATAGAGCGGTCATCTGAGCATAGAGCGGTCATCTGAGCATAGAGCGGTAATCTGTGAATAGGGCGGTCATCTGAGCATGGGGCGGTCATCTGAGCATAAGGCGGTCATCTGAGCATAAGGCGGTCATCTGAGAATAGGGCGGTAATCTGAGAATAGGGCGGTCATCTGAGCATAGAGCGGTAATCTGAGCATGGGGCGGTCATCTGAGCATAAGGCGGTCATCTGAGCATAGAGCGGTCATCTGAGCATAGAGCGGTCATCTGAGCATAGAGCGGTCATCTGAGAATAGGGCGGTCATCTGAGCATGGGGCGGTCATCTGAGCATAAGGCGGTCATCTGAGCATAAGGCGGTAATCTGAGAATAGGGCGGTCATCTGAGCATTGGGCGGTCATCTGAGCATAGAGCGGTAATCTGAGCATGGGGCGGTCATCTGAGCATAAGGCGGTCATCTGAGCATAAGGCGGTCATCTGAGTATAGAGCGGTCATCTGAGCATAGAGCGGTAATCTGTGAATAGGGCGGTCATCTGAGCATGGGGCGGTCATCTGAGCATAAGGCGGTCATCTGAGCATAAGGCGGTCATCTGAGAATAGGGCGGTAATCTGAGAATAGGGCGGTCATCTGAGCATAGAGCGGTAATCTGAGCATGGGGCGGTCATCTGAGCATAAGGAGGTCATCTGAGCATAAGGCGGTCATCTGAGCATAGAGCGGTCATCTGAGCATAGAGCGGTCATCTGAGCATAGAGCGGTAATCTGAGAATAGGGCGGTCATCTGAGCATGGGGCGGTCATCTGAGCATAAGGCGGTCATCTGAGCATAAGGCGGTAATCTGAGAATAGGGCGGTCATCTGAGCATTGGGCGGTCATCTGAGCATAGAGCGGTAATCTGAGCATGGGGCGGTCATCTGAGCATAAGGCGGTCATCTGAGCATAAGGCGGTCATCTGAGAATAGGGCGGTCATCTGAGCATGGGGCGGTCATCTGAGCATAGAGCGGTAATCTGAGCATGGGGCGGTCATCTGAGCATAAGGCGGTCATCTGAGCATAGAGAGGTCATCTGAGCATAGAGCGGTCATCTGAGCATAGAGCGGTCATCTGAGCATAGAGCGGTAATCTGAGAATAGGGCGGTCATCTGAGCATGGGGCGGTCATCTGAGCATAAGGCGGTCATCTGAGCATAAGGCGGTCATCTGAGAATAGGGCGGTAATCTGAGCATAGGGCGGTCATCTGAGCATGGGGAGGTCATCTGAGCATAGAGCGGTAATCTGAGCATGGGGCGGTCATCTGAGCATAAGGCGGTCATCTGAGCATAAGGCGGTCATCTGAGCATAGAGCGGTCATCTGAGCATAAGGCGGTCATCTGAGCATAAGGCGGTCATCTGAGCATAGAGCGGTAATCTGAGAATAGGCCGGTCATCTGAGCATGGGGCGGTCATCTGAGCATAGAGCGGTAATCTGAGCATAAAGCGGTCATCTGAGCATAAGGCGTTCATCTGAGCATAAGGAGGTCATCTGAGCATAGATCGGTCATCTGAGCATAGAGCGGTCATCTGAGCATACAGCGGTAATCTGAGAATAGGGCGGTCATCTGAGCATAAGGCGGTCATCTGAGCATAAGGCGGTCATCTGAGAATAGGGCGGTAATCTGAGAATAGGGCGGTCATCTGAGCATGGGGCGGTCATCTGAGCATAGAGCGGTAATCTGAGCATGGGGCGGTCATCTGAGCATAAGGCGGTCATCTGAGCATAAGGCGGTCATCTGAGCATAGAGCGGTCATCTGAGCATAGAGCGGTCATCTGAGCATAGAGCGGTAATCTGAGAATAGGGCGGTCATCTGAGCATGGGGCGGTCATCTGAGCATAGAGCGGTAATCTGAGCATGGGGCGGTCAACTGAGTATGGGGCGGTCATCTGAGCATGGGGCGGTCATCTGAGCATGGGGCGGTCATCTGAGCATGGGGCAGTCATCTGAGCATGGAGCGGTCATCTGAGCATGGGGCAGTCATCTGAGCATGGGGCGTCATCTGAGAAATCTTGAAACACATTGTGAAAAACAAAGATTGCCAGAAGTCTCACTAAAGCTGTCTACACTACAGGTAGGAAAGGTGGTTTAAATGCACTTTTAAATGTTTGATAACTCAATTGCAGTAAACCTGATCTGGCCACCATTTTACATTCAGTGTTTTGCCAGTGTAGGGAGAGGTTGCCGTGTGGAGCAGGGACAGGCTGTTAGGGACACCAAACGCTAGCTAATAGGGCCACAAAAGTCTTTTTAAGGACTGGTATAGGTGTGCTATCGATAGGTGTGATACACAGAATGGTGTGATATACTTATAATATACTTTTAAAATGAGTCAAAAACACATAGATCTATATAGTGATCACCTGGAAGTCAGGGGCCTAGGGGCTTACTAGGGCCATTTTTATATAGGGTAAGGTTCCGGACGGGGTCGCTCTTATCAGGGCGGGTGGTCTATGGTTAGGCTATCAGGGCCAGAATAGCACCCCCTGTAGGGCAATATCAGGAACAGTTCTTTGCCCACCCTGTCCTTCAATACCACATCATCATGTATCCCAGGGATAAATGTTTTTTGCTTTCCCTCCGGGATTCATGGATGTGCACTGGAACCCCCGGATTGTGGTAGGACATATGGTTTTCTCATTTGGTGCCGCCGAGCACCTGATTTAGTGCCGCCGAGCACTTGTTATTGCCTACCACATCTATGCTTTTTGCTTAACTTTAATAATTTAATTTATTTTAATTTTGAGGCATATCTTTTCCATTCACACATCTGCAAAATGGGTCCGCATCTGTTCCGCAATTTTGCGGAACGGGTGCAGACCCATTCATTTTCAATGGGGCCGGAATTTGTGGATCCGCACTTCCGCATCCATGCTTCCGCATAAAAATAGAAGATGTCCTATACAGGCCATGCTGAAGCTGATATGCTTAGGGGACAAACAGCACACTGCAGCAGAGCTGTGGCAGGGGATAAGAGACCAGACTGCGACAAGATTAGGCATTTTCGATTATAGTGTCGGCGATGTGCGGTCCACAAATTGCGAAATGCACATTGCCGGTGTCCGTTTTATCTTTATGTATATTCTAATGGATTGCCTTCCTTGTACAATGTTATAATATACTTTCTATGTTAGAAAGTATATTATAGTGCATTTGTATTGTGCGGCAGTTGTGTGCGGTTCTGCTGCGATACTGCAGGTATATAGAGGGACAAGCGTTAAAGGGTTTCTATCACTTCGTTTCACCTATTTAGCTTTCAGACACTAGCGATCCGCTAGTGTCTGCTTTATCTAACCATCCTAATATAAGAGCTTATTGTCCTGCCGTTTAGCTAAAAAAATAACTTATATAGATATGCAAATGAGCCTCTAGGTGCTATGGGGGCGTGATTAGCACCTAGAGGCTCCGTCTACCTTAACAAACTGCTGCCGCCCAGCGCGTCCCTCCAGCCCGCCCATCTCCTCCGGAATGCGATGCTCCTCGTATTCGGCGCATGCGCAGTGAATGTCTGATCGCTTCCCTGCTCAGACATCTCCACTGCGCCTGCGCCGATGACGTCATAGTGCTCCGAGGAACAGGCGCAGTGGAGATGTCTGAGCAGGGAAGCATCAGACATTCACTGCGCATGCGCAGAACAGAGACGCGCACGGAGAGGATCGCTTCAGCTGGAGATGGGCGGGCTGGAGGGACGCGCTGGGCGGCGGCAGTTTGTTAAGGTAGACGGAGCCTCTAGGTGCTAATCACGCCCCCATAGCACCTAGAGGCTCATTTGCATATCTATATAAGTTATTTTTTTAGCTAAACGGCAGGACAATAAGCTCTTATATTAGGATGGTTAGATAAAGCAGACACTAGCGGATCGCTAGTGTCTGAAAGCTAAATAGGTGAAACAAAGTGATAGAAACCCTTTAATGGAACAAATCATTTCTACTGATGAGATATACCAGTCCCCCCCCCCCCCCAAAAAAAAACAGATTGAAGCGGAGTGTTATTTAACAATATACTTTCTTTATAGTGCTTTTGGGTACTGTTTAGTGCATTTGCGCATGCGCGTACGCGAAAATTATATTGCCGATATTTTGCATTGAAAAAAATAATGAATGGAGATCGCAAATTCGAATAATACATCTGGTATGTCACTGTCCATGTTGTGGGACTATTTGTGCACTTCTAGTAATTATTTATTGGCTGCAAATATGAGCTGATGTTTTTTTAGGTTCACCTGCTATTAAAATGAATGGGACCCACCGCGAACTTGCGGTTTGCGAACATTTGATCGCGAACCGCCCCGGCAGATGTTCGTCCATCACTACTGAAGGTCATTCACTATTTGGCAGTCTTGTAGTAATTCTTTACAGACAGGTAAGTACTCAATGACTTGTACTGCTTTACCTGTGGTGGGATGAGCCACGCCTTTGGATACCAGGCAAAATGGCTCCATTATATTTAGCTGGTGCATTGGCTCACATTGATTGATCAGTGTTTGGCACAAACTGCGGCAAAATAAAGTTTTGTCTTCACTTGCAACAATTTTATTTTACAAATTGCTACTTTCCTTGGCATGGTTTGGTTTTCATTTAGTTTGGAGGTTTATTAACAGGAAAGTAAGAAAACAGTGCAAATTGTGTTATACATCGACGGCTCATAGCATGTGCAATTGTGATTTTCTTACTTTCAGCCTGAAATGCACCATTTATTAAATGAAATTATTAAATGAAAAGTACTTAAAAAAGTCTATTGGCATCCAGGTTATAAATTGTTTAATTAAAATGGAACAAATGATGGAGATATAATTAGTCAGATTTTCATTTCTAGATCCGTTTCCAGTTGGTGCTCCCTAGTCCATGTTGCCTAGAAGATAACATCAGCAAGAGTTGTCCCTTCTGCAGCAGGGGTGGCAAACTCAGCCTGCTCCTACAGCAGGGGGAGCAAGAGTGCACAGAGTGGCTTGGGTCACTTAACTGCTCATTTGCATATAGATTACAAGGTTTTTTTCTCTCTCCAGAATGAAGCAATGGTACTATTATGATGATCTAAACAAGCCCTACAAAGCATTGTGCCTGGTTTAAAAGTGAATTTCCTGCTGACAGACTCCCTTTAAATATCTGTTCTAATGCAATAGTAAAGGTTAGCAAGAAGGGAATTGAGTACAACTATAGGGTATAACTTATTAGGAATAAAATACTGTATTATAATATGATTTTACTGGTTTAGAATGAAAAAGCTTATTTATTTAAAGTGTAACTGTCATTTTTCAGCCAAATAAATCAGTTCTAGCATATGTCACTGCTTCTGCAGAATTATGCATAAAGCAATCTTTAGTTTCTTCACATACCACTGTTTTCCGTGAGGTTTCCCTCAGTTACCGCTTTTTTAAACCCTCTGCCAAAACTGCCTTGCCTCACTTCCCATACACACTTGCTTTAGCCAGCAGCTTCCTGCCAGCCAATGAGATTGGGTTACTGAGAGACGCGCCTCCTCACTCTGAAGCCTAGCAGTATCTACACACAGTCATGCAGTGTGGAGGACCGCCCCTCTATCATCTGTCTACACTGAGCTGGAGACAGAAAAGACATAGCAACACTGTTTTAGGAGGACCAATGGAAAGGGATAGGGTGCATTAATGAAAGCTGTTATTAGGAGGTAATTACAAATCTTTTGACAATCATTGACAGACTAAGGATCCATTCAGACGTCCGTACTGTTTTGCGGTCCGCAGATTGCGGATGGAAAAACACTGACACCGCACATGGCCGGCACTATATCGAGGATTCCTATTCTTGTCCGCAGCTGAGGACAAGAAGAGGACATGCTCTTTTTTTTACGGAGCCGCGGACCGGAAGTTTGGAGCCGCGGACCGGAAATGCAGATGCGGAAAGCACACTGTGTACTGTCCGCATCTTTTCCGGCAAATTCCTAAGATACATCTTCAAGATCTTTGCTTCCTACCATTTAATACAAACTAACACAGGGACACAATTCTCTTCTAGAGAGATATTTGATACACTTATAGCTGGAGAAAATGCCTCTATAGATGATACGTAACACGAAAAACAAAAAAATCCACACAAACCATGTTGTTTTGTATATGTCAAACACAAACAGGGGAAGTATGCTGACAAAAGGTAGGCTGACTTGCAAATATTTTCGCGTCTCCAAATTGTTGTTTATGGTACTGGACAGCAGTCAGACAGCTCCTGAGCTGAATATGGAAGAGTTATAGTCACAGATACACACCACCTGATTTGTAAAGTGGATGCCTTATTTAAAGGGAAAATATCCTGTTTTCTTAAGCAAATCAGAAAGAGATTATTTTCTGCCTGCTGGATTAAAATACCAAGATGAAGACTGATGTTATAATGTGAATGAATGACTTGAATGGACAGAGTAATGAAAATAATGAAACAGTACACTCAGTTCAGGAGATTGATCATTATGTCGGAATTAAACCCTGTTGTAGGAGTGATCATACATCATTTTTTTGTTCCATTTCACTGGCAACCTTTGTATCTTTATCATTCATTTTCTAGATGGGCTGAAGATTTGTGAACATAAAGAATCCTTGTGATCTTATTATCAACTGCATTGAATCTTTCTAATATTTCCTTCCAGAAACTGTTTATTTTTTGTGATCTGCTTCTTCTTTTATTTGGACCTCCTACAGTATGCTCAAAATTCGGTGATTAATGCCCTAGTGGCCATTTTCCAGTCTCTGGTTCTCCACCTGTTTGTGTTTCCACTATTGCATGAAGATCGTCAATCTCGGTGGAACATGTTTCTATAAACTCAAGTCTGCACTCCCACTAATAGTGCCTTGGCTAGTTGTCTTCTCCCTGGCTCTATCCTGGACTAGCAGGCTGCCTGCCTATTGGAAACTTTATAGGAATACTTCCATTCCCATTACTAATTCTTCAAGGAATTAAACATTGGCCATTTCCGTTAATCTGAATATCAAGAATAGGTTAATTGCTTGATTCCGATATATATGATGGTTTATGCTGTTGCTTTTACAGTCATAATTATCACAGTTGGAACCATCATCTCACCTCTGTGTATGCATATGAGAAGGATGAAATAAAACTATAAAGGTTTGGCTGTAACAAGTCAGGAGTCAGGAGTAAGTCAAGGTATCTGCAGCTAAAACCGTCAATCTCCTATTGATACTGTACTTAACTTTCTATGGGGCTCTTGATGTAATATTTAAAGTGATATTGATAACTTATCCTCAGGATCGGTAATTAATATTTGATTGGTGAGAGTGCAACACCCCCGCTTCCCCACAATCAGATGTTTCTTGTGGCCTCCATCACAGGAACTAACCTTGAATGGAGCAGGAAGAACAGCTCCATTCAAAATGTTGGGCAATATCGCTCACCTGAAATGGTGAATCCTACAGCGCTGTGAAGAAGTATCACCTACGGTTCTTCAGCGTGTTGACGAAAACTGGATTAAATGCTTAACTATGTGCATGTGCCAGAAGGGTGGACACATAGAACAAGTCATGTAAAGAATATGCTTTGTAATATAGTGGCTTACCTCTCTTGTCACTGTGGTGATGGTGCTCTGCCAAGATTGATTCCCCTAATCGCTTGACTTTGAATGATTATATAATAATAATTAGCAGGCACTCACCATCTGTATTTCATATATATCAGATTTATTATATAATATTAATAGTTATTAATAAATATGATATTATTAGATAAAAGGTTGATAAATAGGTGATAAAAACATACAGCATAAAATAGGACCATATAGTAAAACAGTATAATATCAAGTAAAAGAACTAACATCAAATATACTTGCAGCGTGTGGTAAATAGAAAATATGGTGTAAATATATACGGTGATCAGATAAAAATTAAAAAATCAAATAAAAATAAAAAAATGGAATAAAAACTAATGAAAGTCAATTGAGAGTTCTCCACTGATAGAAATTATATAGCATATGACTTGATGTTAAGATCTATGTAATGTGCCAATGGTGAGTCCCGTCTTTTTGTAAAGTGCATTCGTTATTGCAATTGCAGGTTTTTTATTATTCTTATAAAAAAAAGTATATGTAGTCTTCCAGATGTACTGTATGTATAACAATGTAACAATGTCTTTTAACTTAGTCCACCGTAGTGGTGTTGTGATTCATCCACTGTATTTTCAGGTGAAAAGCGCTGGACCAGAGTGACCCAATTGAGAGCTGTTTTTTTCTTTTCTTTCGTGATGCTCTGTTATTGCGCTCGAATCTCGGCGTCCCACATGGTATTTGGCGGTCACGTGACTTGACTGCAACTGTATGCGAATGAAACGAATGAAAATGTTCTATTCGACTTTTATAACTTTTGCGTTTTTTTGTCGATTGTGCACTTTTAAGTCCTGCAGGATATGTATTCGGTAGTTTGGTTTACTTAGCCGTCAGGCGCGTTTCAAGGTGACCTCACGCCACTGATGAAGAGATGAGGTCACCTTGAAACGCGTCTGGCTGGCTAAGGAAACTAAACTACCCAATACATATCGAATAGAGTCAAATAGAACATCTTCATTCGTCTCAAACATACAATTGCAGTCACGTCACATGACCGCCAAATACCACGTGGGGAGCCGACATTCAAGCGCAATAACAGAGCATCACGAAAGAAAAGAAAAAAACAGCTCTCGATTGGGTGAGTAGCTGTACTGCAGGTGGGACGCCCCTGCAGCAAGCAACACCTAAGTCTTTCGTAAGTAGAGACAATCGAATATCACAATTATTCACAAGAAAAATCGCATCTATAGGCTGAAAGATATATCGATAAGAGCTATATTGTCTGATTATCTCACTCTGGTCCAGCGCTTTTCACCTGAAAATACAGTGGATGAATCACAACACCACTACGGTGGACTAAGTTAAAAGACATTGTTACATTGTTATACATACAGTACATCTGGAAGACTACATATACTTTTGTATAAGAATAATAAAAAACCTGCAATTGCAATAACGAATGCACTTTACAAAAAGACGGGACTCACCATTGGCACATTACATGGATCTTAACATCAAGTCATATGCTATATAATTTCTATCACTGGAGAACCCTCAACTGACTTTCATTAGTTTTTATTCGATTTTTATTTGATTTTTTCATTTTTATTCGATTTTTCCATTTTATCTGATCACCGTATATTTACACCATATTTTATATTTACCACACGCTGCAAGTATATTAGAGGTTAGTTCTTTTACTTGATATTATACTGTTTTACTATATGGTCCTATTTTATGCTGTGTGCTTTTATCACCTATTTATCAACCTTTTATCTAATAATATCATATTAATTAATAATTATTAATATTATATAATAAATCTGATATATATGAAATACAGATGGTGAGTGGCTGCTAATTATTATTATATAATCATTCAAAGTCATGTAAAGCACTTTAGGAAAATTTGACCTCTCTTAACTCACAAACACGTAAAGAAAGGTCAGATAACACTTCCAGTGTGTTTCTGAGTAAATTCTAGCCAAGGCTGATATATGACATGACCCCCTTCCTTTTGGAAAACTTGAGCTGAATTCAATATGGTAGATGTCAAAATGGTGGGCAAAAACGTTTCTTCCACCAAATAATGCAGCCTCCAACCCAATTAATACTTTTACACATTGGAAGTCAATTTTCTGCAAATTACACCATTTAAAAGGGTGTGTCCAGACTTTTGCCTCATCCTTTACTATAAATGCATTGACCAGCCAAACAATCATTTCATGACAATTGTGATATTCTTCATAGGATATATATACTGTACACATTGTGACACAGTGAAGGGTATGGTCTGGGAAAACAGGTATTTTCCTCCCAGCATGTGCTGCTGGGCTGATTTGCAGCCAGGTGGGGTCAAACACCGGACTGGATCTCAAGTGCCGGTCCTGGTTTTGGCAGCACCTAGCTGTCCTTAAAAGACAGCTGAGCTCAGCAGCAAGGTGTGTGTGCTGGGATCTGAGGCTTGTGCCGTGCTGGAGGGCTGAGACCCGTGTTTAGGGGAAACAGGCACCCTAAAAGCCTGCTATGGACTGCTGGAGGCAGAGCTGCCAACAAGGTGATTTTTGCTATGTGGACTTTCCATTATGTGTGAACTAACACCAAGACTGCAAAGTGACGTTTTGTTTTTGCCTTATGTGTGAATAAACATGGAAGTTTGATTTAAGAACTGGTAATTTGCCTCTGTACTGCGTCCGCATACCCTGTCTATATATCAAAACCCCAGAATTCTGGTTTAAAAATGTGGCAAAATAGGGCTTTGCAATGCCCAAAAAACTACAGCATTTTGCATTTTTCCGCCACTAATTTCACCACCACTCATTCCAGATTTGAAAAGTGGGTGGGAAGGTGAGAGTGGTTAGGCTGTAGAGCAAATTTATGCCAGAGTTAACAACTTTTTAAAAAAAATTCCAAAATTGTTGTAACCTTAATCTAGCAAAGAGATGGGGTAGGAAGTAGAGTAAGAAGTTTTACACTTAAAGATTCAGTACATTTATCAAATCGTGCAACACTTGATACATCTGGTGCAAATTAAAGCAAAACAGACTCCTTCAAAACAAACTGTAAAAATTTCCCTTGTGATAATTCCTTCCAACACAATAAACTGCAATTGAGGTTTTATCTGTTTTGTGTAAAACAATGTGAAAGGTCTTGTATCATCTCCTCATGATAGTTCACAATTAGCCATGTACTTGATTAGAAGGATAGTTTAGTACTTTTAGGCTATGGGGACCTTGGCATTGAATTGTTTTCATTGCATTGGCTGTATTATGGGAGTAAAGATTATTTTTTTTAAAACACGTGAAATTGATATTTATTAAAAATTCTGCTGTTTCTTTCTGTAGCCTGCATGTATTCTCATACATTGCAGGCTGCTCAGTCCCGTACAGGTTGAAATCTGCCAGATGATTTCTCTGATGACCAGTTCTGTAGCTCCTCTGCTGCAATCCCTTTTTATTTATATTTATTTTATTTAGACATGTCAGCTTTATGAGCATTCAAAGAATGGGGCTACAGACTAAGCCATCAGATCACCAGTAGAGCAGCGTGGAACACCTGCTGTCTGCTTGTATGTGGCAACTGTGTTCTGCCCTTGAATAGACTCCCGCCCCATCCTCCCATGCCACTGCCCTCTCAACAACAACATACGATATACCCGTAAGTCCTCCCTACCCCCAATGCGGCCTCACTGCTGTTCACACAGGCTGACACGGAGCCTGTAGCGTCATCCCTCCCTTGCCCTTGCATCTTACAGCTGGTAGCCAGAAAGACAGGGGCGGTAGGGGAAAGGCTGAAGAGAGTGTAGATATTAGCACAGGACCGTATTAAACCAGTCTTTTACTCCCCACTCCCCATGGCTACCCTCAACTGATTTCCTGGAATAAGTCTGAAGACAGTTGTCCAGCCATCTACAGAAAGACTAGACAGTCTATAGATGTGCCACATTTATCTAACTGTCTCATTCCAGGTGTTAAATGGGGGTGTTGCCATTACACTTAGAGAAGCTCTCTCTGCAGCTGCCGCACCCTCTCCATTTTGATTGATTTTTGGAGAAGCCAGGCAGGATCACGTTTTCACTGCCTGGCCCTGTCAATCGAAGTGCATAAGGCGCGCCAATTGCAGAGAAAGCGGAGCCTCTATGAGTCACAGTAACGCCCTGATTACTCCTAGAAGCTCATTTGAATATATTAAAACTTCATTTTTCTCATTAATGCGGGCACATATGAACATGGGCCCAACACAGATGCCTTTAGCTGCCAAGCGCACATGTAACAGGTCAGCCAGTGTCATAGGTACAAATCTGCTGAAAGATGCCCTGTAAACCAAAATTCTGGTGCATTTAGATTAGCTAATCCCCCACGGTATGTGCGTATGGGGACTTATAGTACTTTATATACCTCCTTTACCTATGAGACATAGAAGGTTTTTACTGCACAAAAAAATCTTCTATTGTATTCTGTATTACATGAATCATGGCACCAGAAGGTGCATAGCGCGCACCGCTGACAAAGTGCTTGATTCGTCATACAGCGCCATGCACATGGTTCTGTGTCCATCCTTCACATCGCTTATTGCTTTTCTGAGCTGCTATAAGGATGGAGCACTATTCAGTATGGTCCAACCTCCATGAGGTCTCTATTATAAACGTTGATTACAATACTGCCATACATACCTGATGAAATCTTCTCCTCTTCTGGGTAGGTGACCACTAGAGATGTCCCGAATAGTTTGCCGGCGAATAGTTCCCGGCGAACATAGCTTGTTCGCGTTCTCTGCGGCGGGCGAACATATGCGATGTTCGGTCCGCCCCCTATACATCATCATTGAGTAAACTTTGACCCTGTACCTCACAGTCAGCAGACACATTCCAGCCAATCAGCAGCAGACCCTCCCTCCCAGACCCTCCCACCTCCTGGACAGCATCCATTTTAGATTCATTCGGAAGCTGCAGTCTTAGTGAGAGGAGGGACAGTGCAGCTGCTGCTGATTTAATAGGGAAATCGATAGCTAGGCCAGTGTATTCAGTGTCCACTACAGTCCTGAAAGACTAATCTGATCTCTGCTGTAGGGACAGCGTCCTGACAGCACCCCAAAAAGCCCTTTTTAGGGCTAGAACATCAGTCTGCTTTTTTTTTTCCTGTGTAATCTAATTGCAGTTGCCTGCCAGCGTGTGTGTCAGGCTCACAGCGTATACCGTGCCCACTTGCCCAGTGCCACCACTCATATCTGGTGTCACAATAGCTTGCATTTAAAAAATATATATATATTTTTGACTGTAATATAATAGCAGTCATTTTCCTTCACACGTGTGCGTTTCAGGGCCTGCCAGGGCACATTATCACACCAGTGCAACTCATATCTGGTGTAACAGTAGTGCACATTTAAAAAAATAATAATTTTTTGACTGTAATAGATTGAAAAGCAGTTAGTTGTCTGCAAGCGTGTGTGTCAGGCCTACAGCATCTACTCTGCCAGTGCACAGTGCCACTCATATCTGGTGTCACATTCGATTCCATTTAAAGAAAAAAAACAATTTGGGCTGAATAAATAGCAGTCAGTTACACACACGTGTTTGTGTGTTTAAGGCCCAGTGCAGTGCATAGTGTCACTTCAGCGCAACTCATATCTTGTGTCACAGTAGCTTGCACGCATAGTACAACTTAACTAATCTAAAAAAAATGACAGGCAGAGGCAGGCCACCCCGCAGGGGCCGTCGTGGTGCTGTGATTCCCTTTGGCCCTAGACTAATGCCCAATGTTCAGAGGCCACGTACCCTGAACTCGAAAAGTTCTGAGGACATAGTTGACTGGCTAACACAGGACACCCAATCATCTACAGTTTCCGCTTGGAACCTTGACGCACCATCCTCCTCCAGCTCAGCTTTGGGCATCTCTCAAGTTACCACTCGCCCGTCTGCCGCCACCACCACCAACACTAGCACCACAGCCGCTTCACTTGATCTGTCAGAGGAGTTATTTACACATCAGTAGGAAGAAATGAGTGTTGCGCAACCATTATTGCCAGAGGATGTAGATAACAGGGATATGTCTCAGTCAGGCAGCATTACACACATGGACGTACGGTGTGATGATGATGATGATGATGTTGTACCCGCTGCTGCTTCCTTTGCTGAGTTGTCAGATACAAGTGAAGCGGTTGATGATGACGAAGAACAGGGGGAAAGTTCAGATGGGGAGACAGAGAGGAGGAGGAGGAGACGAGTTGGAAGCAGGGGGAGGTCGTCGCAAGGAGCTAGTGGCACAGTCAGACAGCATGCATCGGCACCCGGGGTCAGCCAGACAGCACGCCAATCAACGCATGCTGTTGCCACCACCAGAATGCCGTCATTGCAGAGCTCAGCAGTGTGGCATTTTTTTTGTGTGTCTGCCTCTGACAACAGCGATGCCATTTGCAACCTGTGCCAAAAGAAACTGAGTCGTGGGAAGTCCAACACCCACCTAGGTACAACTGCTTTGCGAAGGCACATGATCGCACATCAAATAGAACTACTTAACACACCACTCCTATCTGGTGGCACATTAGATTGCACGTGCAGTGCCCCAAATTTGAAGTAGGAGGACCGACCAAGCATCTTTTTCCATATCCCCGTTCCTAAAATCAATGCCATATACACGTCCCCTGATAGGGGACATAACAGGGATTAAACTGATAAGAATAGAACTACTTAACACACCACTCATATCTGGTGGCACATTAGATTGCACGCGCAGTGCCCCAAATTTGAAGTAGGAGGACCGACCAAGCATCTTTTTCCACCTCCCCATTCCTAAAATCGATGCCATATACACATCCCCTGATAGGGGACGTAACAGGGATTAAACTGATAAGAATAGAACAACATAACACACCACAACTATCTGGTGGCACATTAGATTGCACGCGCAGTGCCCCAAATTTGAAGTAGGAGGACCGACCAAGCATCTTTTTCCATCTCCCTGTTCCTAAAATCAATGCCATATACACGTCCCCTGATAGGGGACGTAACAGGGATTAAACTGATAAGAATAGAACTACTTAACACACCACTCATATCTGGTGGCACATTCGATTGCACGCTCAGTGCCCCAAATTTGAAGTAGGAGGACCGACCAAGCATCTTTTTCCATCTCCCTGTTCCTAAAATCGATGCCATATACACGTCCCCTGATAGGGGACGTAACAGGGATTAAACTGATAGGAATAGTACTACTTAACACACCTTATAATAATAATAATAATACTAGTGGACGTAACAGGGATTAAACTGATAGGAATAGTACTACTTAACACACCTTATAATAACGCAGAGAGAGGCAACGCAGAGAGAGGAGTCTGAAGAAGAGGAGTCAGAGGAGGAAGGTGGCTTTGAGGAGGTGGAAGACCAAACACAGCAGGCGTCCCAGGGGGCTTGTCACCTTTCGGGGACCCTTGGTGTTGTACGTGGCTGGGTGGAGGAAGAGACCTTCAATGACATCAGTGAGGACAAGGAATGGGACATGGCTAGCTCTTGTGCAAATGGGGAGTTTGCGGTTGTGCAAATGGACTGTTTGCGGTTGTTTGCGGTGCGTTAAACAGGGAGTTTGGTCTGTCACTGTGAAGCGGGAGTAACCCTTACACTACCTGATCGATACAACATCATATCTGATTTTTTTAAAGCACGTTATTCCAAACAATTTAGGAATGTTTTATGTTTGCGACATCACTAGTGACCACTGAGAGCTGCCTGTTCAGCTTCTTCTGGCAGCAGTGCTCATAGGCTGGGAACATGCACAAGCACATCATTGGGAGCTCATGGAATGTTGAGTTGCTGTACTGTCTTGTCATCTCATGTAGCGTTTTGATGAGTACATTTGTAAGTTAACAGAATGTTGTGATGTCATATGATTTTATGATGTCATGTGACATTTTGATGACATGTGGGGTGACTGCAGTTCTAAAGAGTTTTACCAGTTTCAACAGAAAAAATGGGAGGCAATAGTGGTAAATGCCATAAAGTAATAAAAGAAGAGTCAGCATTTCAATTCTCCCTAGTTGGCTTCGTAAAATGGGTTGTGCATTGCTTAGATATTGATAACCTATCCTATGTTTAAGAATTTTTCCATTTGTCAGGTAGACAGATCTTCACTATAAAGGTGTTATCCCATGAAAAATATTACCGGTAATTTACAATTATTTTAAAAAAAATGCTTCAACCTGCAGATATTCCAGGAATAATGTTAGTATAGTGCCACCTGTTTTCTCTGTTGAGCAGCCTTTCTATGTCCACCTCAATAAAGGTGTCCGTATGGACCCACAAGATCTGTTTTCCTCTTTCTGCTACCCTTGAATAGCCCCCGGACCATTAGGAGGGGGACCCATGGCTGAATTGTCATTAAGCCATATTTGAACTTTATTTGACCTCAGGTGAGGAGGTTGTGTTGGTAGGCTAGGAGGGCAGAGAAAGATGGATTTAGGCGGGAAAGTTTCCCGCTGTTTTGGTTAAGGTTTCTGGGCTGATGTACTCTGCCCAGCAACCTTAAGTTGATTGGTTGGCAAGTGGGCCTGTAAATGCTCTAGGGCTAGGGCAGTTTTTCTGGGCCATGGAGATAGGGCTCTGATTGGTCATAGGAGTCCTCTGGAGTGAATAAGAAGATGGGAGGCACAGGCTGCGGTGCCTTTTGAATTGACCTGCGGCTGTCAAGAGGACCGTTCGTGCCCCGCCCGCCCTCCCAATTTTTTATTTTAGTCGATTATGATCGCGTTGTGATCGGGCCTTGGCGCTGTGGGTGGTGAGGATAGTCGTCCCCGATATGGGGATGGACTTGTTTATGTGTACATTTGATATTGTACTGCTGAAGGTAAGTCCGAGTCTATGACTGGACTTTGTTATGAGTATGTTTTTAAGTTATAATGTTATTTATTAAGTTAATAAACAGGCCATGGCCTTTAACTCCACTCTCTGTCTATGTGCATTATTAAAATAAAATAAAAAATATGTGTGTTTAAGTATGGGTATGTAAATGTTATGGGAGATCTATATGACATATTCTGCCATGGTATGTGGAGGGATTTCTGAGGTCGTAAGTCATTTGTCGTCTTCTCTTCTCACAGGAGACTCTGAGCAAATGGTAAGACAGAGAGACTGCATTACTGTAATTGCACTTGCTAAGGATCAGATGTCCTCTGACAAGCAGAGAAGACGCTGCTTCAGAAGCATCTGGATCATCATAAAAGGGAACCCTCCACATGTGAGTCCATCTTAGCATGTTTACTGAGGTGGACACAGAAAGTCTGCTCTATAGAAACAGAAGGTGGCACTATAATAACATTAGTATATCCACAGATATGAACAATTCTTAAATGAGTTAACAAAAATGTCATAATAATGTCCTGGATTTAACTACATTAGACATTATTTAACCCCTTTATGGTTTGGTGTTCCAAATTCCAGATGTGATGACTACTGTTTTCCAATAAATTATAATGGGAATCATGAAGAACTGGGAAAGACGTGGAGTCCTGTGCTCAAAGCTTTTAACAAATTGTGAACTAAGGGCTATATTACACTGCCCGATCTTCAGGCAGGGCAAGCAACATACAGTATGGCAATAAATGCATCGATTTTCACTCTTTTGCATTAGCCTATTGCTGATGCATGTATATGGGGGAGGAATGATTGGTACCGCAACTTGAATAGGAACTGCGCTGCAGGAACCTTGGATGGCTACTACACAGTGGATGGAGCTTTCTGTTTCAGGCTCCATCTGCTGTGTTGTTTCTGGTGCCATTGCCTTCCTCGAGTGGCTGATCAATGGGGGTGCCGGTGGTTGGCCTAGGTCTGTGATGGCTAACCTCTGGCACTCCTGCGGTGGTAAACTCCACAGAAATGAATGGAGCATGCTGGGAGTTGTAGTTTCACCACAGCTGGAGGTTAGCCATCACTGACCTAGGTCATCAGTATATAGAAATCAGATAACCCCTGTAATGCAGTATATAAAGAAAACATCCTTTCAATGGATTTGAAATTCCAGTAACTGCAAGATAGACAAGAATCAAATAGCTCAACAATTCATGTTCACACATAAGCGTGGACTGAGGTAACAAATCCTTTTTTTTGCATTTTGTTTCACATCAACTTGCATAGCATTCAAATCAAGCAACTGGATCCTGCTTCCCAAATAATTTGCATTAGGCAAGAAGGATTAGTGAAAGAAAATCCCATTATGGTTACCTTGCAAATCTATGCTTTGTGTTATATGCTGCGGTGCCAGGTGCTCGTACATTATTGTTTTTCCATGCACGATAATTAAGGTGTGGTATGCCAATTTTGAGGGCAATTTTAGGCCTTAAAAAATCCAGCAGAAGACATCTCATTTGGACAGACTACAGTCGTGGCCAAAAGTTTTGAGAATTACATAAATATTGGAAATTGGAAAAGTTGCTGCTTAAGTTTTTATAATAGCAATTTGCATATACTCCAGAATGTTCTGAAGAGCGATCAGATAAATTGCATAGTCCTTCTTTGCCATGAAAATTAACTTAATCCCCAAAAAACCTTTCCACTGCATTTCATTGCTGTCATTAAAGGACCTGCTGAGATCATTTCAGTAATCGTCTTGTTAACTCAGGTGAGAATGTTGACGAGCACAAGGCTGGAGATATTTATGTCAGGCTGATTGGGTTAAAATGGCAGACTTGATATGTTAAAAGGAGGGTGATGCTTGAAATCATTGTTCTTCCATTGTTAACCATGGTGACCTGCAAAGAAACGCGTGCAGCCATCATTGCGTTGCATAAAAATGGCTTCACAGGCAAGGATATTGTGGCTACTAAGATTGCACCTCAATCAACAATTTATAGGATCATCAAGAACTTCAAGGAAAGAGGTTCAATTCTTGTTAAGAAGGCTTCAGGGCATCTAAGAAAGTCCAGCAAGCGTCAGGATCGTCTCCTAAAGAGGATTCAGCTGCGGGATCGGAGGGCCACCAGTGCAGAGCTTGCTTAGGAATGGCAGCAGGCAGGTGTGAGCGCATCTGTACGCACAGTGAGGCAAAGACTTTTGGAAGATGGCCTGGTGTCAAGAAGGGCAGCAAAGAAGCCACTTCTCTCCAAAAAAAACATCAGGGACAGATTGCTCTTCTGCAGAAAGTTTGGTGAATGGACTGCTGGGGACTGGGGCAAAGTAATATTCTCCGATGAAGCCTCTTTCCGATTGTTAGGGGCATCTGGAAAAAGGCTTGTCCAGAGAAGAAAAGCTGAGCGCTACCATCAGTCCTGTGTCATGCCAACAGTAAAGCATCCTGAAACCATTCATGTGTGGGGTTGCTTCTCATCCAAGGGAGTGGGCTCACTCACAATTTTGCCCAAAAACACAGCCATAAATAAAGAATGGTACCAAAACACCCTCCAACAGCAACTTCTTCCAACAATCCAACAACAGTTTGGTGAAGAACAATGCATTTTCCAGCACGATGGAGCACCGCGCCATAAGGCAAAAGTGATAACTAAGTGGCTCGGGGACCAAAACGTTGACATTTTGGGTCCATGGCCTGGAAACTCCCCAGATCTTAATCCCATTGAGATCTTGTGGTCAATCCTCAAGAGGCGGGTGGACAAACAAAAACCCACTAATTCTGACAAACTCCAAGAAGTGATTATGAAAGAATGGGTTGCTATCAGTCAGGAATTGGCCCAGAAGTTGATTGAGAGCATGCCCAGTCGAATTGCAGAGGTCCTGAAAAAGAAGGGCCAACACTGCAAATACTGACTCTTTGCATAAATGTCATGTAATTGTCGATAAAAGCCTTTGAAACGTATGAAGTGCGTGTATTTCACTACATCACAGAAACAACTGAAACAAATATCTTAAAGCAGTTTAGCAGCAAACTTTGTGAAAACTAATATTTGTGTCATTCTCAAAACTTATGGCCACGACTGTATGTCCATACTGTATGACCTTTTAGTGCATATATACTTCATTTGAATTAGTGCCATGTAATAATTGTAGCCTTGCTACAGGGAAAATGTTTCCCACCAGTAATTACGACTGATAGCCAGGAGTTATTGATCTCATCATTTATTTTCATAAGGGGTTAACATTGTGACATAACCTCTTTATTGATATGACCTGTGTACATATTGCAAACTATTGGAAACAGTGACCAGGAGGGTAGAAGTTTCGGAGCGTGCAGAACGCCACCAGGATTTTTTCATTTCGTGGTGATGCCCCTTTGCACATACCACACCCTTTTTATAGCAGACTCCACCCCTTTACCGATGCACTTCTTCAAACCATACCTTTTTTACCCATAGGCCCCACCCCATTTACTGCTGCAGCCCCGCCTCTCAGTTTGTGTCCACGTGCTGGAGCTGTATCAATTGACGAGCCCTGGGACAACACACAGTTTAGGCCTCATGCACACGACCGTTGTGTGCATCCGTGGCCGTTGTGCCGTTTTCCGTTTTTTTTTTTCGCGGACCCATTGACTTTTAATGGGTCCGTGGAAAAATCGGAAAATGCACCGTTTTGCAGCCGCATCCGTGATCCGTGTTTCCTGTCCGTCAAAAAAATATGACCTGTCCTATTTTTTTGACGGACAACGGTTCACGGACCCATTCAAGTCAATGGGTCCGTGAAAGAACACGGATGCACACAAGATTGGCATCCGCGTCCTTGATCCGTGGCCGTAGGTTACTTTCATACAGACGGATCCGAAGATCCGTCTGTATGAAAGCTTTTTCAGAGCTGAGTTTTCACTTCGTGAAAACTCAAATCCGACAGTATAATCTAACACAGAGGCGTTCTCATAGTGATGGGGACGCTTCTAGTTAGAATATACTGAGAACTGTGTACATGACTGCCCCCTGCTGCCTGGCAGCACCCGATCTCTTACAGGGGGCTGTGATCCGCACAATTAACCCCTCAGGTGCTGCACCTGAAGGGGTTAATTGTGCATATCATAGCCCCCTATAAGAGATCAGGGGCTGCCAGGCAGCAGGGGGCAGTCATGTACACAGTTCTCAGTATATTCTAACTTGAAGCGTCCCCATCACCATGGGAACGGCTCTGTGTTAGAATATACTGTCGGATCTGAGTTTCACGGTCTAACTCAAATCCGATGGTATATTCTAACATAGAGGCGTTCCCATGATGATGGGGACGCTTCAAGTTAAAATATACCATCGGATTATTCGGTCACGGATCATGGAAAAACGGAACCCCGTTTTGCGGACCGTGAAAAAATACTGTCGTGTGCATGAGGCCTTAGGCTGATCTACCTTTCCTGACTCCCAGGAGATTTGCCAACTCTTTCGGGAGTCCAGGAAGGTCTGTTCTGACCTAATACCTAGGCTGAAGTGTGAAGCTCAATTTCACCTGATATCTATCAGACAGTTCAACTCCACTGCCAGGAATGTATGAGGAATCCAGATAAGGTTTATTTCCAGGTTGAATACTTTAATTATTCACAAACAGTAGATGAAAAGATCATTTTTAGATGAAAAATTAATCAAGGCAGCAAAGGAGGTAATATGGACAATCACAATACATTAGGAAGTGCCTTGTATTTTTGTGCAGAAAATCTGTAGGGTAAAGGTACGACCACGCGGCGTGGTCATACCACGGTTGCAACGCGGATGCTGCGTTCAAGTATTGCATTGCCAAACGGGCCACAGCAGGCTCTAGTTATACTAATGAAGACTGCACTGTTCAGTGGGTCTGTATTGTTAAGGCTGGATTCAGACCTGAGCGTCTTTGATATGCGCGTTTATCGCGCGTTTTTGACGAGCGTTTTTTGCAATAGTAAACGCGCGTTTGACGCGCGTTTGTGTGATTGACTGCAATGTCCTATGGACACAAACGCGCGTCAAAACGCCCCAAAGAAGCTCAAGTACTTGTTTGAGCGTAGGGCGTTTTACAGCGCGTTTTTCAGCGCTGTAAAACGCTCAAGTGAGAACCAGGGCCATAGGGAAGCATTGGTTTTCATGTGTTGAGCGTTTTACAGCGCGTTTGAACGCGCTGTAAAACGCTCAAGTGTGAACCCAGCCTAATGGCTGTGCGGTATTAAAGGTGCTGCATGGCCATTAATAATACAGAAGCCCCTGACGAAGCGTGGAGCGAAACTCGGGTCGGGCAGGATTGTAAAGATTGCTCTGACTGTTTACTTTTGTCTTACGTTAAACCTTTTATACGCTGATTTTGCAAGCGGTGCTTTACTATTAAAGCGATTAAATGTTATTTTAGCGGTGGTGAAAAGAAGACCAAATATAAGAAGGAAAGCCTTGGAGTTTGTGTGATGTGCCTGTTGTGCTGCGCTTGTGAGTACAATCACGCAGGAATGGTTGCTGGTGACTTATAGTTCTTCACTATTTGCGCATTTTCTGACATCCCACAGGAGCCCTGGATCCGTGATAGTGGGACCTGATAAATTGCTTATGTCTCCATAATTGGATGGGTCAAGTTTGAAGAGGATTATTCTTCTGGATCGGGAACGCGCGGTCCCTCAAAAACGCATTAATAATACAGACCCACTGAACAGTGCCGTCTTCATTAATTAGAGTCTACTGCTACCCTTACGCCTGCGCGGTACTTGGAAACAGCACGGCAGCGTCACAATTATGACACAACCGCTCTATGTGTGTTTGTACCCTTTTACAGTTTTTTAAAAACTAAAGTACATGGTATGGAAGTTTTCTGCACGTAAATCCGCAAAATGTTTGTTCTTTATGAAGATCTTCAGTGCAATCTAGTGCTAGTCCTCATCAAAAGCTACAACAAAAGCTGCATGTAACACGCATAGATTTTGGTGCGGATGCGGTGCAAAAATCCAGTTCAATCTGCATGGAAAATCCATATAAACTGCACTGCTGTGTGCATGTGGCCATAGGCCTCATCCACATTTCCGTTTTTCACTGCTGTGTGCTGTCCTCATTTTCCACTTACAGCACACGTACCCATTAATTTAAATGTGTCTGTTCACATTTCAATATGTTTTTTACTGATTGTGGGTCAGTAAAAAAATCGCAGAGACATGCACTACTTTGATCCGTGACGCAGACCAAGCACGCCCATAGAAGGCTATGGGTCCATGAAAATCATGTTTTTTTTGTGCATCTGTTTTTCACTAAAGACTAATAGGAGATTCTTTGGAAATTATTTTCAGCTGGGCAACGTCAGTGAATTACGAATGACACACAAATGGTAAAAACGAACACACAGACCAACCACGGATCCTTCACGGACATCTTCACGGATGAAACACGAACACTTTTTTTCACGAATGTGTCACTGACACAGAAATGTGGACGAGGCCATAGGCTACATGCACACGACTTTTTTTTAACAGCCATCACATGTCCTTTTTAAGATCAATGGTAGTTTTTGGGCTTATTCATACGGCAGTTTTTTGGACGGCCAGTGAATAACTGACGTCAAAAAATAGAACATGTTCTATCTTGTCCATTTTTCACTGACTACCCCGACACAATTGAATGGGTCCATTTAAAATTCTGTTTATCAGAAAAAAAGCCCCTTTCTACAGATAATGTAGTAGATGTCGCCTGCAGTCCAATGTAACACTACAGATAACAGAGTGATAACTCTGTGAGTACAGATGTAGTAGATGGGTGTGAGGCCCCAGAATTCAAAATACACAGTGTGACCTGAAGTCTGGGGCTAGAATGCGGCAGTGTGGGCCATATTCTCAATCCACCCCCCAACTCTACCGTGAAACAAATATGTGGATGGACATTATTATATACAGTAGAATACAGCACCACATACCTCATCCATCCAGTGACATCTCCTGTGATGTAGACTTTCCTCAATGTCTTCATTCGGAGACAAGACCGCCATAATACCTTCTTTCATCCGTGTCTCGTCTCTACAGAGTTTCACAGAAAACATTTTTAGATTTCTCACTTTACTATCATCCTCTACTATCCTCTACTATCATTATACACAGGGGGCTATTATATAATATAATAATGCAGAGGGGCCATTATATATATTATCTAGTTAAAGGACCCGGCTTCGCACGGGTACATTTAATCTATTTCATTTAATGCTTGCGTGTGTTGTTAAAAGATATTGACAGTATCCACTGTAACAGTGACCTTCACAGCCCCCACCCCTTAATATTGACCCCTCCCACAGTACCCGTCTCTTTAAAATGGGACCTCCACAGCAGCCCACCCCCTTAACTTTAACCTTTAAAGCAACCTGCCCCTTTAACAGTGAGTTCCACAGCACCCCACCCCTTGACAGTGATCTCCACAGGGGCCTGCCCCCTTAACAGTGACCTCTACAGCACCCGCCCCTTAACACTGACCATAAGTTGCAGTCCCCTTAACTGACCTCCACCATTCCCAGTCCCCTTAACAGAGACCTCCACAAAGACTGCCCCTTTAACAGTGACTGCCACACTACCCCGCTCCCTTAACAGTGACCTCCATTGTACCCGCTCTCTTAACAGTCACCTCAAAGTACCCCGCTGCCCCCTTAACAGTAACATCCACAGTACCCTTTATTAGTGACCTCCACAGTACCCATCTCGTTAACAGTGATTTCCACAACACCCCCTTAACAATGGCCTCTACAGTAATCTGCCCCTTAACACTGACCTCCATAGTGGACCGTCCCCTTAACTGTGACCTCCAAAGCAGCCTGCCCATAGGGTAGCCAGAGGTTCAGTTTTAGGCCGGACAGTCCGGCTTTCAGACTCCCTGTCCTCTATCCGGCGCCGGGCCTGGACAGACACAGGGATGGCCTTTTGAACAGCTCACTCTAAGACAGCAGGACTGTACTGTCTGAGTGTAAGCTGCAGGGAGAAAGTCACCCTCACTCCCACCTCTGCAGCTGACAGAGGTTGATTTTTACCTTAATTTTTTCAATCCCTGTCGGTTGTGCGGCAGGGGCGTGACCTAACTGAATCAGGGAGTGGCTTAGCTGGACCTGGGAGCGGGGTTTTAAGTCCATCTTTTAAGGGTGGCCTAAATGGCCACCCTACCTTCCCCCTGAACTGTGACCTCCACAGCACTCCGCTCCCTTAACAGTCTCATCCACAGGACCCTGCCCCTTTAAGGCTTCTTTCACACGACCGTATGGCTTTTTCAGTGTTTTGCGGTCCGTTTTTCACGGATCCTTTGTTTTTTGTTTCCGTGGTGTGTCCGTTTATGTTCCATTTTTCCATTCCGTTTTTCCCTATGCCATATACAGTATACAGTAATTGCATATAAAAAAAATTGGGCTGGGCATAACATTTTCAATAGATGGTTCCACAAAAATGGAATGGATACGGAAGACATACGGATACATTTCTGTATGTGTTCCTATTTTTTTGCGGACTCATTGACTTAAATAGAGCCACGGAACGTGATTTGCGGGCAATAATAGGACATGTTCTATCTTTCAACTTTTTTGCGGATTCATTGAAATGAATGGCTCCGTATACGGAACGCAAAAAACTGCCCGTAAACTGAAAAAAAAAACGGTCGTGTGAAAGAGGCCTAAAGCTGACCTACAGCAGTGAAGAAAAATGGCTGGGTTGTTATGGAAACCTAGTGTAAAACTGTGTCTATGTGGAGACTAAGGGCCTGCGAGCTTCTATTGGCTGATAAGGGACATGTGACCGTGTGTATGGCAGTTGGGATATGAAGAAAAAGACCTGCAGGCTTCTATTGGCTAATGTAGGTCATGTGATGTGCCATATTTGAATTTTTGGGGAATATCTCAGGAACAGTGCATGCTAGAGAGCTGAGACCCGGCCATTATACACTCACCTAAAAAATTATTAGGAATACTAATACGGTGTTGGACCCCCTTTTGCCTACAGAACTGCCTTAATTCTACGTGGCATTGATTCAACAAGGTGCTGATAGCATTCTTTAGAAATGTTGGCCCATATTGATAGGATAGCATCTTGCAGTTGATGGAGATTTGAGGTATGCACATCCAGGGCACGAAGCTCCCGTTCCACCACATCCCAAAGATGCTCTATTGGGTTGAGATCTGGTGACTGTGGGGGCCATTTTAGTACAGTGAACTCATTGTCATGTTTAAGAAACCAATTTGAAATTATTCGAGCTTTGTGACATGGTGCATTATCCTGCTGGAAGTAGCCATCAGAGGATGGATACATGTTCTCATTCTGTTTACGCCAAATTCGGACTCTACCATTTGAATGTCTCAACAGAAATGGAGACTCGTCAGACCAGGCAACATTTTTCCAGTCTTCAACAGTCCAATTTTGGTGAGCTCGTGCAAATTGTAGCCTCTTTTTCCTATTTGTAGTGGAGATGAGTGGTACCCGGTGGGGTCTTCTGCTGTTGTAGCCCATCCGCCTCAAGGTTGTGCGTGTTGTGGCTTCACAAATGCTTTGCTGCATACCTCGGTTGTAACGAGTGGTTATTTTAGTCAACATTGCTCTTCTATCAGCTTGAATCAGACGGCCCATTCTCCTCTGACCTCTAGCATCCACAAGGCATTTTTGCCCACAGGACTGCCGCATACTGGATGTTTTTCCCTTTTCACACCATTCTTTGTAAACCCTAGAAATGGTTGTGCGTGAAAATCCCAGTAACTGAGCAGATTGTGAAATACTCAGACTGCCCCGTCTCGCACCAACAACCATACCACGCTCAAAATTGCTTAAATCACCTTTCTTTCCCATTTGGACATTCAGTTTGGAGTTCAGGAGATTGTCTTGACCAGGACCACATCCCTAAATGCATTGAAGCAACTGCCATGTGATTGGTTGACTAGATAATTGCATTAATGAGAAATAGAACAGGTGTTCCTAATAATTCTTTAGGTGAGTGTATATTATAACTAGAGATGAGCAAATTTCTCAAAATTTCAATTCGGTCAGTTCGCCGAATTTTCCAAAAAGATTCGATTCGATCTGAATTAATTTGTGGCGAATCGAGTTAAAAACAGCTATTTGCTGGCTGCAGAGAGCCTGTATAGTGGTGTAGAACACTGTGCCTTGCAGCAACACGCATAGTGAGTCTGCTGTGGTAGTGAAACAATACTGTGAGTCAGTATGACATGTAGATGACAGGCGTCACTCTTAGAATCACTGCACACTTCACTTGTTTGGGCAGTTACGGGGACAAACCTGAACAAATAACTCAACCTTACTGGTCGATATTAGCGTCAGGTATAAAGAACCGTGCAGAGGCCCAAGGTCCTACCATAGCATGAAAGACTTCTTTTACACTGTCGTAAGCTGATTCCACATACTGTAGATGTCTACAGAACCTGTTCTATTAAGCGCTTATACAAGTAGAGCCCCGCTGAGTGGAGAGGATGTTAGCAGTAAGTTAGTGTTGACGTCACTGATTATTTTGCCCTTCCTCTAATCCGTCAGACCAATAACCCCCCAAAAAATGGATTCTGTCTGTTGAGCATCCGCCTTCACTCGGGCAGCATTTGGTCAGCAATCCATCAGTATTGCAAATGCAAAAAAAAAAAACAGGAGTGGATCCAAAACAGAGATGACATGTGAATGGAATATTTGCATGTCTTCTGTGTTTTGTACCCACTCCTGCTTTTGGCTTCCAAATCATAAGCCAATTCTGATGGGACCATATAGGCCTTACAGCTGCTACACAGACAGCATCCATTGTGTGTCTCATTTTTCCTTCCTTCTGACAGATCAGAAGAAGGGTCAAATAAATGATGATGTCAACCAGGCCAAAAAGGCAGGTGGGTGGGGTGAGAAGTGGGGGGGGGGGGGGGTGAGAACAGCATAAGAAATCCACAGAGTTGCCCAATGACATAGTGTGGAGGTGGCATCAGCATCAGAAGACCACAGAGGGGCCCAATGACATAGTGTGGAGGTGGCAGCAGCAGCATGAGGAGGCCACAGAGTGGCAAGGTGACAGTGTAGAGGTAGCAGCAGCATCAGTAGACCACAGAGTGGCACAATGACAGAGTGTGGCGGTGGCAGCAGCAGCATGAGGAGGCCACAGAGTGGCAAGGTGACAGTGTTGAGGTAGCAGCAGCATCAGGAGACCACAGAGTGGCAAGGTGACATAGTGTGGAGGTGGTAGCAGCATCATGAGACCACAGTGGCAAGGTGACATAGTGTGGAGGTGGCAGCAGCAGCATGAGGAGGCCACAGAGTGGCAATGTGACATAGTGTTGAGGTAGCAGCAGCATCAGAAGACCACAGAGTGGCAAGGTGGCATAGTGTGGAGGTGGCAGCAGCATCAGGAGACTACAGAGTGGCAAGGTGACATAGTATGGAGGTGGCAGCAGCATCAGGAGACCACAGGGGGCAAGGTGACATAGTGTGGAGGTAGCAGCAGCATCAGGAGACCACAGAGTGGCACAATGACAGAGTGTGGAGGTGGCAGCAGCAGCATCAGGAGACCAGAGTGACCCGGTGAGTGGGGAGGTGGGTGGCAATAACAGTACCCGCTAATGATGGTGGGTGTAAGAAGGAGCACTTGGCATTAGATGTGTGGCATCAGGCGAGTGGCAGCATCAGAATAGTAGCTGAGTCAGGTAGCCAGAAGAAACCGATCTCTTTTGTCAAGGTTTGGTTGAGGCAGCATGGATGATCTAATCTGATCATCCATGGCATTGGCATTGGCAGGTGGAAATCCTGGTTGATCCACGCCTGATTCATTTTTACAAAGGTCAGCCTCTCCACATTTTGGGTGGACATGAGAGTTCTCATTGGGGTAACTATGGCCCTCGCCGCACTAAACACCTGCTATGATGCCACACTACTGGCCGGGCAGGACAGCTTTTCCAGGGCAAATTCGGACAGTTACGCTCACAAATCCAGTTTGGCTGCCCAGTAGTCCAGCGGATCTTCAATGACAGCTGGAAGGGTGCCACCAAGTATGCCACCACCTGCTGGTTCAGTTTCTGCTTTATGTCTAGCTGCTGGTGAGTAGTTTCTTCACTATGCGGGTGAAGAAAGCTGCTCATCAGTGACTCTAGACTCAGGGTGCTACTGATGGAGCTGGTATTGCTCCTGCCCGACCCCCCCCCCCCCAGCAGCTATGGCAGTGGAACGTGAGCACAGAAGACCTGTGAGAGGATGGATAATGGCGCAGTTTGTCCTCCCTCTCAGCGGGTGTAATAAAGGCCCCCATTTTCGACCGGTAGCGAGGGTCTAACATGTCGGAGAGCCAGCAGTCATCTCTCTCCCGAATGGTGACAATTCGGCTATCACTACGCAAACAAGCAAGCATGTATCGGGCCATTTGCGCAAGTGACTCAGAGGGACTCCCTGCCTCCATCTCCACTGCATACTGCCACGGTCTGTCTGGGTCATCTGCCTCATCTTTCTCATCTCCCTCTTGCTTCTCCAGCTGCTGCTCCTGCTCCTACTCTCCTGTGACCTGTGGAGAAAAAACACCCATTTCGCTACACATTGCTTGTGCTCCAATGTCCTCCTCCTCCTCCAATATTTAATATCCAAGTCATGCAATTGCAACCGCGCCCCTAAGTCAGGGGGGCCCGTAGGGCCCCCTCAATCCAGGAGAGCAGCCACAGTAAAGCCGAGTGGCGGTGCGATAGGGCCCCCCGCCCCCCCCTTCATTGGTGGCAGCGGCAGTTCCGATCGGAGTCCCAGCAGTGTAATGCTGGGGCTCCGATCGGTTACCATGGCAGCCAGGACGCTACTGAAGTCCTGGCTGCCATGGCCAGTTACTCTGCAGCAGCATACTTACATGCACTGTGGCCGCATTGGTATAAGCATAAGCAATGCTCCACACAGACCTGTGAGTTACAAGAAGAAGGAGTGTCATGGCCAGTTAGAAGGAGTGCCATGGCCAGTTACTCTGCAGCAGCATACTTACATGCGCTGTGGCCGCATTGCTATAAGCATAAGCAATGCTCCACACAGACCTGTGAGTTACAAGAAGAAGGAGCGCCAGGCGGCCACAGCGCATGTAAGTATGCTGCAGAGTAACTGGTCATGGCAGCCAGGACTTCGGTAGTGTCCTTGCTGCCATGGTAACCGATCGGAGCCCCAGCATTACACTGCTGGGACTCTGATCGGAACTTCCGCTGCCACTAATGATGAGGGGGAGGGCAAACTGCCCACCAATGATTTTAATACTGGGGAGTGGGGGAGGGCACACTGCCCACCAATGATTTTAATACTGGGGGGAGGGCGCACTGCCCACCAATGATTTTAATACCGGGGAGGTTGCACTCAGGGCTGATGGAGAGGCATTGGGGGCTGGAGGAGATGCACTGACTGGGGGCTGATTGAGAGGCACTGGGGGGCTGCTGGTGAGAGGCACTGGGAGCTGATTGAGAGGCACTGGGGCTGATGGAGAGGCACTGGGGGCTGGTGAGAGGCACTGGGGGCTGGTGAGAGGCACTGGGGGCTGCTATGAGTCTACTGGGGGCTGCTATAAGGATACTGGGGGCTGCTATAAGGATACTGGGGGCTGCTATGAAGCTACTGGGGGCTGCTATGAGACATGGGGCTCTTATCTGAGGTCTGATTTGGTGTCATTCATACTGGGGTCTGAGCTGAGGTGTGATCTGAGGTCTTATTGGGGTCTTATTAACATTGGGGATCTTATTGGGGCTGTTAGCTGAGGTCTGATTAACATTGGGGGGTTTTCCGGAGCAGCTTGGAGAAAAAAGGCCTCACAGTCTCCCACACTCCTTCTGCCCGGCCAAGCCAGCGAGCACCGCTGAGGCCAAGCCAGCCAGCACCCCTGAGGCTAAGCATGCCACTACCCCTGAGGCCAAGCCAGCCAGCACCCCTGAGGCCAAGCCAGCCAGCACCCCTGAGGCCAAGCCAGACAGCACCCCTGAGGCCAAGCCAGACAGCACCCCTGAGGCCAAGCCAGACAGCACCCCTGAGGCCAAGCCAGACAGCACCCCTGAGGCCAAGCCAGACAGCACCCCTGAGGCCAAGCCAGACAGCACCCCTGAGGCCAAGCCAGACAGCACCCCTGAGGCCAAGCCAGACAGCACCCCTGAGGCCAAGCCAGACAGCACCCCTGAGGCCAAGCCTGCCAGCACCCGAGGCCAAGCCTGCCAGCACCCGAGGCCAAGCCTGCCAGCACCCGAGGCCAAGCCTGCCAGCACCCCTGAGTCTAAGCCAGCCAGCACCCCTGAGTCTTCAGAACTGTAAGTAAATTATATATAAGGGGAGCTTATAATATGAAAGAGATGAATTATGTCAGAGCGGCTCTTCACCTACACGTGTATCAGCACTAGATATATACCCCTTACTCTCCCTAATACCCAAATTACACAAGATACATATCCCTACCTTCTGTCTAATACACATACACACCCCACGATATGTACTTTCACCTTCGTGTGTTACAGACCCCTGTACAATTTAACAATCTTCTTTAAGGGTCCATTCATACGTCCGCAACGTGTTTTGCGGATCCACAAAACACGACAGTGGCAATGTGCGTTCCGCATTTTGCGGACCGCACATTGCAGCACTTATAGAACATGCCTATACTTGTCCGCAATTGCGGACAAGAATAGGACATGTTCTATTTTTTTCGGGAACGGAATTGCATACCCGGAAGTGCGGGTCTGCAATTCCGTGTCCGGGCAGCGCATCGTGCTGCCCCATAGAAATGAATGGGTCCGCAAAATGTGGAACAAAATTGCGGAGGTGTGAATGGACCCTTATACACAGACATTTAGATTCATACATTTCCTACACTGGCACAAATGCGTTGCCAGTGACCAACTGTCTGTGCTCAATCCTACGCGTAACCGTCGCAAGTGCATGAGGAGCTGGGGATGTGGCAGCGAGGTCCGAGAGGTATGGGGGGGTGGGAGATCCAGGAGGTGGGGGCATAGTCATTTCTAGCTACACCCCTGCCCCCACTTCCATAGTGCCCCCAGTATGGCCTGTCTTAGGGTAGTTACACAACAACAAAAAAAGACACTGACCGTGAGTGTTCACTGCTTAAAAGCTACACCACACTGCAATGTGAACCTCTGTGTTTTCAGCTAAGGGTGCATTGATTAAAGCTAACAGCAGATGGCGGTAACAGTCTTCTACACTCTGCTGAGAAGGTCAGCCAAATACAGGAGGAGGGAGCAGACTTTGCTCTGTTCCCACAATGCTCCTTGGAGTGTGAAGGCAGCAGACATGTCTAAACGAAAGGTGCTGGAGCTGTTCTATGATGTGGTCTCCCCCTATTCCTGGCTGGGGTTTGAGGTGAGAGAGGATATATTTGGAGAATTAGAAGAGCAGCACGTGGTGTGTTCTGTATTGTTCTGTGCAGTCACTTCCTGGTGTTCGGACACTAGACTTAGATGAGTGGCCACACACTGATCAGCTGCAGGTCCTACAAGCAAAGTGCTCATCTGAGGTTTCCAATGACTGGTTTACCCATGTGAACAAACCCTAAGGCATTAAAGGGGTTGTGCAGGGGTTTTATATTGATGATCCATCCTCAGGATAGGTCATCAATATCTGATCGGCGCTGGTCCGACACTCTGTTCTTTTTTTTTTTTACAGATAATGTAGTAGATATCACCTGCAGTCCTATGTAACACCACAGATAAGGCTACTTTCACACCTGCGTTCGGGTGTCCGCTCGTGAGCTCCGTTTGAAGGGGCTCACAAGCGGCCCCGAACGGATCCGTCCAGCCCTAATGCATTCTGAGTGGACGCGGATCCGCTCAGAATGCATCAGTCTGCCAGCGTTCAGCCTCCGCTCCGCTCAGCGAGCGGACACCTGAACGCTGCTTGCAGCGTTCGGGTGTCCGCCTGGCCGTGCGGAGGCAAGCGGATCCGTCCAGACTTACAATGTAAGTCAATGGGGACGGATCCGTTTGAAGATGACACTATATGGCTCAATCTTCAAACCGATCCGTCCCCCATTGACTTTCAATGTAAAGTCTAAGTTATAATGCAGACGGATCCGTTCTGAACGGATGCAAACGTCTGCATTATAGGAGCGGATCCGTCTGATGAAACATCAGACGGACCCGCCCAGAACGCTAGTGTGAAAGTAGCCTAACACAGTGATAACTCTCTGAGTACAGATAATGTAGTAGATGGGTGTGAGGCCCCAGAATTTAGAACACACACAGTGTGACCTCAAGTCTGGGGCCGGCTGAGGCAGTGTGGGCCAAATTCTATATACCCCCTCCCCCCCTACTCTATCGTGAAACTGATATTTGGATGGACATTACATACATTGCTATGAAATATACAGGAGAATACAGCAGCACATGCCTCTTACATCCAGTGACGTCTCCTGTTATGTACACTTTTCTCAGCGTCTTCATTCGGAGATAGGACCATCATGACAGCGTCTCGTCTCTGCAAAGTTTTGCAGATTTTTTTTTAGATTCCTCACTTTACTATCAACCTCAGATAACAGACCTCCCCTCCCCTCGTAGTGCCCATAAGTATAATGCCCTCTGTAAAATTATAATATATAATGGCCCCCACTGTATTATTATTAACCGCCTCCGGACCGCCTAACGCAGGATCGCGTTCCGGAGGCGGCAGTCTCAGGCAGAGTCACGCATATACGCGTCATCTCGCGAGACGCGAGATTTCCTGTGAACGCGTGCACACAGGCGTGCACACACGCGTTCGCTGGCAGGCTGTAGATGCGATTTTTTTTTAACCCCTAACAGGTATATTAGACGCTGTTTTGATAACAGCGTCTAATATACCTGGTCCTCTGGTGGTCCCTTTTGCTTGGATCGACCACCAGAGGACACAGGCAGCTCTGTAATAAGTAGCACCAAGCACCACACTACACTACACCCCCCCCCTGTCACTTATTAACCCCTGATCACCCCATATAGACTCCCTGATCACCCCCCTGTCATTGATCACCCCCCTGTAAGGCTCCATTCAGATGTCCGTATGTGTTTTACGGATCCACGGATCGGATCCGCAAAACACATACGGACGTCTGAATGGAGCCTTACAGGGGGGTGATCAATGACAGGGGGGTGATCAATGACAGGGGGGTGATCAGGGAGTCTATATGGGGTGATCATTTCAGACGTCCGTATGTGTTTTACGGATCCACGGATCCATGGATCAGATCCGCAAAACACATACGGACGTCTGAATGGAGCCTGACAGGGGGGTGATCACCCCATATAGACTCCCTGATCACCCCCTGTCATTGATCACCCCCCTGTCAGGCTCCATTCAGACGTCCGTATGTGTTTTACGGATCCACGGATCGGATCCGCAAAACATATACGGACGTCTGAATGGAGCCTTACAAGGGGGTGATCACCCCATATAGACTCCCTGATCACCCCCTGTCATTGATCACCCCCCTGTAAGGCTCCATTCAGACGTCCGTATGTGTTTTACGGATCCATGGATCGGATCCGCAAAACACATACGGACGTCTGAATGGAGCCTTACAGGGGGGTGATCAATGACAGGGGGGTGATCACCCCATATAGACTCCCTGATCACCCCCCTGTAAGGCTCCATTCAGACGTCCGTATGTGTTTTACGGATCCACGGATCCATGGATCGGATCCGCAAAACACCTACGGACGTCTGAATGGAGCCTTACAGGGGGGTGATCACCCCATATAGACTCTCTGATCACCCCCCTGTCATTGATCACCCCCTTGTAAGGCTGGCTCCATTCAGAGGTCCGTATGTGTTTTGCGGATCCATGGATCGGATCCGCAAAACACATACGGATGTCTGAATGGAGCCTTTCAGGGGGGTGATCAATGACAGGGGGGTGATCACCCCATATAGACTCCCTGATCACCCCCCTGTCATTGATCACTCCCCTGTAAGGCTCCATTCAGACATTTTTTTGGCACAAGTTAGTGGAAATTGATTTTATTTATTTTTTTCTAACAAAGTCTCATATTCCACTAACTTGTGACAAAAAATAAAATCTCACATGAACTCACCATACCCCTCACGGAATCCAAATGCGTAAAATTTCTTAGACATTTATATTCCAGACTTCTTCTCACGCTTTAGGGCCCCTAAAATGCCAGGGCAGTATAAATACCCCACATGTGACCCCATTTTGGAAAGAAGACACCCCAAGGTATTCCGTGAGGGGCATGGAGAGTTCCTAGAATTTTTTATTTTTTGTCACAAGTTAGCGGAAAATGATGATTTTTATTTTTATTTTCTTACAAAGTCTCATATTCCACTAACTTGTGACAAAAAATAAAAACTTCCATGAACTCACTATGCCCATCACAAAATACCTTGGGGTGTCTTCTTTCCAAAATGGGGTCACTTGTGGGGTAGTTATACTGCCCTGGCATTTTAGGGGCCCTAATGTGTGAGAAGTAGTTTGAAATCAAAATGTGTAAAAAATGCCCTGTGAAATCCGAAAGGTGCTCTTTGGAATGTGGGCCCATTTGCCCACCTAGGCTGCAAAAAAGTGTCACACATCTGGTATCGCCGTACTCCAGGGCTCGACAAATCCCAGGCGCCAGGTCGCCATGGCGACCAGGAATTTAGTCCTGGCGCTTGGGTATTTGTCAGCCCGTTTTCAAAGGTGCCCGGGCGATGGGTGCGGAGCTGCCGTTCTGTCCGGAGGCAGCACTGTGTGAAACAGCTCCGTCACAGCACACAATAGCAGAGACGCTGGCAGCAGGGAGGGGAGGGGCTCGGGAGGAGTGTAATCTGATCCTAGAGTGGAAGCTGCTTCTGCCAGCCCCTCCCCTCCCCGCCCACCAACCAATCAGAGCTGAGGCAATGCAAGCACCAGCAGTTCTGAGTCTGAGTCACTGACACAAGTACAGGGAATCGAATGAGTCACAGGTTAAGAATCTAAAGATCCGACTCAGTTAGTGACTCGTTCGATTCTTTGAGTTAAAAGAACAGTCAGACTCTAGAACAGTTTACACTGAGGCTGTGGCTGATGCTTTCGCAGCAGTGATAAGATTAAGGGACAGGAGCAGAGATATGAGAGAAGTGACAGGACACAGTTTAGATTAGTTTGAATTAACCCTTTAGGATCAAATTGGCTTCTCAAGGAGATCTATATGTTAAAGGCATCCCCCCTTCTGTCTCATTCAGTAGCTATAGAACTAAGGGTACTTTCACACTTGCGGCAGGATGGATCTGGCAGGCTGTCCACCCTGTCGGATCCGTCCTTCCGCTGTTTCGCCGGACCGCAGCTCTGTCCCCATTGACTATAATGGGGGCAGAGCTCTGGCGCAGCACGGCAGTGCATGGTGAAAGGCCGCCGGACTAAAAGTACTGCATGTCCAACTTTAGTCCGGCGGCCTCTCACCGCGAACTGCCGTGCTGCGCCGGAGCTCCGCCCCCGTCCCCATTATAGTCAATAGGGGACGGAGCGGCGGTATATGTAACATGGTACAGCATTATTGGGGGGGCTCTATGGAGAAGTGGGGGGGCACTATGGGGGCACCTACTAGGGGCTTTATGATGCGGCTCCGCCTGGCTCCTAACTTTTTTAGCTGGCTCCTAGATTCCAAGGCAATTTGTCAAGCCCTGCCGTACTCAGAAGAAGTAGGGCAATGTGTTTTGGGGTGTCTGCTGGGTGAGAGAAATATCTCGGCAAAAGACAACTTTTCCCATTTTTTTATACAAAGTTGGCATTTGACCGAGATATTTATCTCACCCAGCATGGGTATATGTAAAGTGACACCCCAAAGCACATTGCCCAACTTCTCCTGAGTACGGCGATACCACATGTGTGACACTTTTTTGCAGCCTAGGTGGGCAAAGGGGCCCACATTCCAAAGAGCACCTTTAGGATTTCACAGGGCATTTTTTACACATTTTGATTTCAAACTACTTCCCACACATTAGGGCCCCTAAAATGCCAGGGCAGTATAACTACCCCACAAATTACCCCATTTTGGAAAGAAGACACCCCAAGGTATTTAGTGATGGGCATAGTGAGTTCATGGAAGTTTTTATTTTTTGTCACAAGTTAGTGAATTATGAGACTTTGTAAGGAAAAAATAAAAAATAAAAGAATCATCATTTTCCGCTAACTTGTGACAAAAAATAAAAAGTTCTATGAACTCACTATGCCCATCAGCGAATACCTTAGGGCAGGGGTGTCAAACTCAAATTCATCGGGGGCCGCATCAGCAGTTTGGTCACCCTCAAAGGGCCGGTTGTATCTGTAGGACTATGTGTCCACTCTTTATTATCATAAATTATTGTCACTGCATTCAATTATTACTGTTTTTTGTAATAATGTAAGTAATAACTAGCTCTGAAAGCAGAAACATAGTCAGAATAATGGCAAGTAGATATTCAAATGTACAATTATTGTACAATTTATTGAAAAAAAGATTTTTGGTAACAGACAGTAATTTTATTTATTTTTTTAAACATACAAATATTGCCAAACACTGTTTATTACACATATGGCAAACATAAGGCATTAACTTTTTTTTAAACTTTTCTGACTAGATGGCTGACATCATTTTCCTGAGGTCAGTCCATCGATGTGTGGCGTTAGGTCTTGTGCTGTAGCAATCCGCAAAACAGCATGGAGGTTATCATCAGTGATGCGTGATCTGAGCTTGGTCTTGTTCAGATTCATGACTGAAAACATCTGTTCACATAGATAGGTGCTCCCAAACATGGACAGAACACGTGCAGCTTGAAGTCGGAGCTGTGGCATCAAAGCAGGGGGGAGGAGACGGTAAAAGTCGCCGACTGTCGCATCCTGGAACTTCGCTTTCAGGCTGCTGTTGCACTGAAGTTCTATTAATTCCATTTGAAGGTGATGTGGTGCACTGTCAACATCGATGTTGAAGGGATTAGCAAAGCTGGTAAAGATTAAGTTTTGTTCTTTAAAGTCAGAAAAGCGTCGATTCACTTTGGTACCCAATCGAGCACATGAAAAAGTACCTGGGAATGAGGTTGAGATGCTCTGGCAGATAGGAAAGTGGGCAAGACTGTCTTTTTCAAGCTGTGACTTCCATAGGCACAGTTTCTCCTGGAAAGCTGTTATTGCCTCATACATTGAGGTTATGACTTGTTTGCGGCCCTGCAGCCTCAGATTCAGTTGGGCGAGATGCTCTGTTATGTCACACAACATGGCAAAATCGCACAGCCAGTTTGGATCTGACAGTTCTGACAAGGGCTTCCCTTTACTTTGCATAAAAAGAGTAATTTCTTCCAAAAGCTCAAAAAATCTCTTGAGAACGGTGCTCCTACTCAGCCACCTTACTTCTGTATGGTATGGCACATCTGTATGTTCCATGCCCACCTCCTTCAAAAATTGTTGGAACTGACGATGATTCAGACCCCATGCACGCAGAAAATTCACTGTTTTCGTGACTGTGGACATTATGTTATCCAGTTGCAGAACCTTGCCACACAGAGCTTCTTGGTGGATAATGCAGTGATAAGTTATCAGCGGCGTGTGGCAATTACTTTTTTTCATTTTCTCTTTTAACAGTCCAACCAAGCCATTTCTCTCTCCACACATTGCTGGAGCGCCATCAGTAGTAAGTCCCACCAACTTTTCCCAAGGTAATTTCATTTTATTTACGGATTCCTCCACTGCATTGAAGATGTCCCTCCCAGTTGTTGTCCCATACATGGCGACCACATCCAAGAGCTCCTCACTGACAGACAAGTCTTCCTTCACACCTCTTGCAAAAATAGCTAGATGAGCTGTATCAGTATTATCAGTGCTTTCATCAACAGCTAATGAAAATGCCAGATAACTGCATGTCTCTTCAGCCAACTTTGTTTTAAGATTACAGGCTAGGTCCCTGACTCGGTCTGTGATGGTGTTTCTTGACAAGCTGACATTGTTAAAAGCCTGTCTCTGCTCAGGGCACACCTGTTCACATACCTTCAGCATACACTGCTTTACAAATGCACCTTCTGAAAAGCACTTTGAAGCTCGTGCAATTTCTTCAGCCACAAGATAGCTGGCTTTCACTGCTGCATCATTTTTTGCTCTCATTTTTGCAAAAATATTCAGTTGAGAATGCAGGCTACCTTTTAATTCTTGGACCTTTTGTTGCTTTTCCTGGTGGCTAAGGTTAGCAAATTTGGCTCCATGTTTGGTCTCAAAGTGCTGGCGTAAATTGTATTCCTTCATCACTGCCACTGCCTCATAGCAAATAAGACATACCGGCTTGTCTCCATTAATCACAAACATGTATTCACTTTCCCATCTCTCCTGAAATTGCCTTCCCTCTGCATCAACTTTTCTTTTCTTGGACATTTTTGGGTTATTTGATTGTAGTTTATCGTCCCTATACCACTGTAAACTGACATGGAAGTGGTCAGTATTTCCAAAGTTTACCGCTCCACCTGCCATGGTATGTAACCATTGCAGTGCTGTGAAGGGCAGGTGCAGACCAACGCAGAGCCCACTCACATTTCAGTAGCAGATGATGCAAGTCAGAAAAGGAGGGTCACACATCGCTGATATTGTCCACAAGACACTTTATTGGAGACTGCTCAGACCAAATACCATGTTCTTCTGTCTGAGCAGTCTCCAATAAAGTCTTCTTGCGGATGATACCAGCAGTGTGCAACCTTCCTACTGGAATTATATTCTCAAATTAATTATAATCAGACTTTTAAGCAGAATAATAAGCAGACCCCCCTCCCCCCCCTCCCCCCATAGTATTTTTCGCCCTATAAGACGCACCTAGGTTTTTGGGGAGGAAAATGAGAAAAAAAAAATTGAACCAAAAGGTGTGCTTTTGGTGGGTTTGGAAGTTATGGGGGGGATCTGTGGATGACGGACACTATTATGGGGGGATCTGTGGATGACGGACACTGTTATGGGGGGATCTGTGGATGACGGACACTTATGGGGGGATCTGTGGATGACGGACACTGTTATGGGGGGATCTGTGGATGACGGACACTTATGGGGGGATCTGTGGATGACGGACACTGTTATGGGGTGATCTGTGGATGACGGACACTGTTATGGGGGGATCTGTGGATGACGGACACTTATGGGGGGATCTGTGGATGACGGACACTGTTATGGGGGGATCTGTGGATGACTGACACTTATGGGGGGATCTGTGGATGACGGACACTGTTATGGGGGGATCTGTGGATGACGGACACTTATGGGGGGATCTGTGGATGACGGACACTGTTATGGGGGGATCTGTGGATGACGGACACTGTTATGGGGGGATCTGTGGATGACGGACACTTATGGGGGTATCTGTGGATGACGGACACTTATGGGGGGATCTGTGGATGACGGACACTGTTATGGGGGGATCTGTGGGTGACGGACACTGTTATGGGGGGATCTGTGGATGACGGACACTTATGGGGGGATCTGTGGATGACGGACACTTATGGGGGGATCTGTGGATGACGGACACTATTATGGGGGGATCTGTGGATGACGGACACTGTTATGGGGGTGTCACGGCTGTATGTGAGCAACAAGAGCATACACAGTAAATAGAGCTACTGACCGGACCCAAACTAGGGAGGGTAAAGGGTGACCCCTGTCAGACCCTCAAAGCTCTCCCTATGCTGCTAAGCACATGCCCGGATCCAAATGGTGGAACGAGGCATGCCCGCGTACCTAAGACTGATGACCACTGTAACCCCTACAATAGTGGAAGGGGCACGGCCACCGGTGCCCTGCTCAGTATATGGACGGCCCCGGGGTCGCCTCGGATCCAGTCAGAAAACAAACAGAAACACTACAATGTCTGCACACTTAGCTGAAGGAGCTGCAGCCGCAGTGAAGACAGATCCAAAGACAGCTGGCAATATCCGGAGTACTTGCTGCAGCAGAACACAGGTCCAGTGAAATGATAGCACACAAGTGAAGATACTCAAGCAAGAGATACAACTCAAATGAGAAATATAATCCGCTCCCTACAAAGGAGGAGGGGTGATTTAAAGGCAGAGAAATCAAAACACAGGAGGAACAGCTGGGAGGAAGGAAACAGAAAGTAAAGACCTCATCACAGGGGCGGAGAAACAGAGCAATGAGAACTCCTCCAAGCTCTAGTAGTGACATCATCACAGGGGTGGAGAAACAGAGCTGTGAGAACGTCTCAAAGCTCTGGTAGTGACAGTACCCCCCCCTCTACGGGTGGACTCCGGACACCCAGGACCCACCTTCTCAGGATGAGCCCTATGAAATTAGGGTTGTTGCGGGTATCGAAATTTCGATACCCAATCGATACTTTTGTCCCGGTATCGATACGATACCGGGATTTCCGTTTTTTCGATACTGGGCTGCGCTTCTGCGCAGTCTAGTATCTCTGAACATGAGCGCGCTGCTATCGGCGCGCTCATGTTCTCTCTCAGCAGCACGGGGAGAAGGAAGCTGTCCTCCCTCCCCCTGTGCTGCTGCCGCTGCCACCAATGAGAAGAGAGGGGCGGCAATGAGAAGAGAGGGGGTGGAGGAGGGGCGGCAATGAGAAGAGAGGGGCGGAGGAGGGGCGGGCGCACTGCGCCCCCAATGATAGGATTACTATCGGAGCGATGGGAGGAGACATCAGCTTCACTAGTGGGCGTTCCTTTTCCCTGCGCTGCGATTGGACAGCGCTACAGCCAGGGAGAAGGAACGCCCACTAGTGAAGCTGATGTCTCCTCCCATCGCTCCGATAGTAATCAGCAGCATGTGGAGCAGGAGAGGAGACAGTAATGGGGCACTGCGGGCGAACGGAGCGGCGCCCAGGACTAAATGGTGAGTGCTGAGACATCGCTGGGCGCCGCTCTGTGTGGCCTAATAGTGAAAGTCTGGACTCATATACAGTAGTCAGTCTTTAACACATACAGGAGGCGGGTGCCGGCAGCAGAATCGCATTGCCGGCACCCTGCCCCTGACAGGGAGCTGCGATCAGCGGCAGTTAACTGCCGCTGATCTGCTAGTACCCGCCTCCTGTATAAAGGGGTAAAATCATTGGTGGTGCAGTGTGCCCCCCCCCCCCTCAATCCCCCCATCCCATTAAAATCATTGGTGGCACAGTGCGCCGGCCCCTCTCAACCCTCCAGTATTAAAATCATTGGTGGCAGTGGCCACAGGGACCTCTCCACTCCCCCTCATTGGTGGTGCAGTGGCAGCTTCTGATCGGAGCCCCAGCTGTGTAAGCCTGGGGCTCCGATCGGTTACCATGGCAGCCAGGAAGCCCTGGTTGCCATGGTAACATCCCTGATGCTGTGTGCACAAAGCACAGAGCAGCAGGGACAGTGTGGAGTCCTATTCACCCTGATAGAGATCTATCAGGGTGAATAGGAAAAGGGATGAAAGATCCCAGGTTCTAGCCCCTAAGGGGGGAAATAGTTATTAAATAAAAAGTGAAAAAAAAAAAAACACTAAAATATGAAGTATAAATCACCCCCCTTTTCCCAATTTCACATATAAAATATATAAATAAACATATTACATCGCCACGTCAGAAAAGTCCAAACTATTAAAATATAAAAAAAAAATCTAGGTGGTGAATGCCGGAACAGAAAAAATAAAATAAAAACTGCGCGATTCGCCATTTTTAAAAATGAGGAATGCACGTGGCTTTTTTTGTTTATTTTTTTCGCGTGGTATCGAATGGTATCGAGTATCGCAATACTTTTTCATGGTATCGAAACCGAATCAAAAATTTGGTATCGCAACAACTCTATATGAAATGCCCTGATGAGGCGAGTGGCTTTAATGTCCGACACCGGAACCCACATCCTCTCCTCAGGACCATAACCCTTCCAATGAACGAGGTACTGAAGAGAACCGCGGACAATGCGAGAGTCCACAATTCTGGAAACCTCAAACTCCAGATTGCCATCAACCAAAATCGGAGGAGGAGGCAAAGAGGACGGTACCGTGGGCTGGACATATGGTTTTAAGAGAGATCTGTGAAATACATTATGTATCTTCCAAACCCGTGGAAGATCAAGACAGAAGGCAACAGGATTGATGACTGACAAGATTTTATAAGGCCCAATAAACTTGGGACCCAATTTCCAGGAGGGAACCTTCAGTTTAATATTTCTTGTAGACAACCACACCAGATCACCCACATTCAGGTCCGGACCAGGCACACGTCTCTTATCGGCCACACGCTTATACTTCTCACTCATCTTTCTAAGATTACTCTGAATCTTTTGCCAAATGGTAGACAAAGACAAGGAAAATCTCTCCTCCTCAGGTAAACCAGAAGGAGCCCCTCCCGAGAATGTCCCAAACTGCGGATGGAACCCATATGCACCAAAGAATGGTGACTTATCAGAAGATTCCTGACGACGGTTGTTCAGAGCAAACTCAGCAAGAGGGAGAAATGAACACCAATCCTCCTGGTTCTCTGCCACAAAACAGCGCAAATATGTCTCCAGATTCTGATTGAGGCGCTCAGTCTGACCATTCGACTGCGGGTGAAAAGCAGAAGAGAAGGACAGCCGAACCCCCAGGCGAGAACAGAAAGCCTTCCAGAATCTGGACACAAACTGCGTGCCTCTATCGGAAACAATATCAGAGGGAATGCCATGCAATTTAACAATATGGTCGACAAAAGCTTGCGCCAACGTTTTAGCATTGGGTAAACCAGGGAAAGGTACGAAATAGCCATCTTGCTAAAACGGTCCACCACCACCAGGATCACAGACTTCCCTGAGGAACGAGGAAGATCCGTGATAAAGCCCGTCCTTGGACACACCTGTCCATGGAAAGGTATGGGTAACTGGAGAAGGGAACCTGAAGGCCGTGAACGAGGGACCTTAGCGCGAGCGCACCTCTCACAAGCAGCCACAAAACCCTCCACCGACTTACGAAGAGCCGGCCACCAAAATCTCTGAGCAATGAGATCTACTGTGGCTCTACTCCCGGGGTGACCAGCAAGAACAGTATCATGATGCTCCTTGAAGAGTTTGTGACATAGCTCAGGAGGCACAAACAACTTCCCAGAAGGACAACGGGCAGGTGCCTCAGTCTGGGCAGCCTGGACCTCGGCCTCCAAATCAGAATATAGAGCAGAAACAACTACCCCCATCCGCCAAAATGGGACCCGGGTCCTCGGAGTTTCCTCCTCCCGGAAAACAGCGAGAGAGAGCATCAGCCTTCACATTTTTGATCCCAGGGCGGAATGTAACGACAAAATTGAATCTGGAGAAGAACAGAGACCATCTGGCCTGTCTCGGATTCATACGCCTGGCCGACTCCAAGTATGCCAGATTCTTATGGTCGGTAAAAACGGTGATAGGGTGCCTGGCCCCCTCCAACTAATGGCGCCATTCCTCGAAAGCCAACTTGATGGCCAACAACTCCCTATCTCCCACATCATACTTTTTCTCTGCCGGGGAGAGTTTTTTTAGAGAAAAAGGCAGAGGGTCGCCATTTGGCAGGAGAAGGGCCCTGGGACAAAACCGCACCCACACCCACCTCGGAAGCATCCACCTCAACAATAAAAGGTAAGGAAACATCGGGGTGCACCAAGACAGGAGCAGACGCAAAACTCTCTTTATTCTTATAAAAAACTGCAAGCGCCTCCTCCGACCAAGAGCAAAAATCCGCCCCCTTTTTTGTCATGTCAGTGAGGGGTTTGACAACAGAGGAATAATTCAAAATGAACTTTCTGTAATAGTTCGCAAAACCCAGAAAGCGCATCAATGCCTTCTGATTCTCAGGAAGCTCCCACTCAAGTACAGCACGGACCTTCTCCGGATCCATGCGAAAACCAGAAGCAGAGAGGAGAAAACCCAGAAATTGAATCTCAGATACCATAAAAAGACATTTCTCCAGCTTGGCGTACAATTTATTTTCCCGCAGAATCCGCAGAACCTGAAAAAGATGATCCTGATGGGTCTGAACATCAGGGGAAAAAATCAAAATATCATCAAGATACACCAATACAAATTTCCCAATTAAATGGTAGAAAATACTGTTCACAAATTGCTGAAAGACGGCCGGAGCATTCATCAGGCCGAAAGGCATAACGAGATTCTCGAAATGCTCGTTAGGGGTATTAAAGGCAGTTTTCCATTCATCCCCCTCTCTGACCCTGACCAGGTTGTACGCACCTCTCAAATCCAATTTGGAAAAAACCTTGGCCCCAACAATTTTGTTGAAGAGGTCCGGGATCAGAGGAAGGGGATAGGGATCGCGAATCGTGATACGGTTCAGCTCCCTAAAATCTAGGCAAGGTCTCAGAGAGCCATCTTTTTTTTTTAACAAAAAAAAAAACAGCGGCAACAGGTGATTTTGAGGGACGAATATGCCCCTTATCGAGACTCTCGGAGATATAGGTTCGCATTGCGATTCTTTCCGGTTGTGAGAGATTGTAGAGGCGTGCTTTTGGCAGCTTGGCGCCGGGAATGAGGTTAATGGGACAGTCAAACTCCCTGTGAGGAGGTAGCTCCTGAACACCGCTCTCGGAAAACACGTCCGAGAAATCAGAGAGAAATGATGGCACAGTTTTAGTAGACACCTCTGCAAAAGTCGCTGTGAGACAATTCTCTCTACAAAAGTCACTCCACTCATTTATTTGCCTTCCTTGCCAATCAATAGTGGGGTTATGTCTAGTGAGCCAGGGTAACCCCAAAACTAGAGGAGAAGGCAATCCGTTAAGGACAAAACAAGATATATCCTCCACATGATTGTCACCTACAGCTAACCGGATATTGTGAACAATGCCCTTCAGAGATCTCTGTGAGAGTGGAGCAGAGTCAATAGCAAAAACAGGTATATCCTTTTCTAATGTGCAAACCTGAAAACCATGCATGGCTACAAATTGAGTGTCAATAAGATTGACGGCCGCTCCACTATCGACAAAAATCTCACAAGAAATGACTTTGCTCTCTAGCGCCACCCTGGCAGACAGGAGAAAACGGGAACTGCAGGTCAGAGGAAAAGCATCAATTCCTACATCAACTTTGCCCAAAGTAGCAGATGAAGCAGAGTTTGATGATTTACCTTTTGAGGTTTTTCTCTTATTATCGCTCTTAGTACAGTTCAAGAATCTCCTAGACGGACAAACATTTGCCAAATGACCTATGCCCCCACAACAAAAACACACCATACTCTGAGGACTAAATCCTCTTTTATCAGGGGCAAGTCGACCTAGCTGCATGGGCTCCTCCTCAGAGGGGACCGAGACAGGATGAGGCCCCTGCACACTGAATGAGTCCGCACCACTGCCCCTAGACTGACAATGGCTGGACAGAGAGGTCTCGTCTCTTTCTCTTAGACGCCTGTCAAGGCGTACCGCCAATGACATGGCAGACTCTAAGGACGTTGGTCTCTCATGGAAAGCAAACGCATCTTTCAATCTCTCTGAGAGACCATGACAGAACTGACTCCGGAGTGCAGCATCATTCCAACCTGAATCAGCTGCCCATCTCCGAAATTCAGAACAGTAAAGCTCCGCAGACAGTTTGTTCTGGCATAAAAAACGTAAGTTAGATTCGGCCAGAGCAACACGATCCGGGTCATCATATATCTGCCCCAGGGCCACAAAAAATCTTTCCACGGATCGAAGGGAGGGATCCCCCGATGGCAGCGAAAAAGCCCAAGTCTGAGCATTACCCCTGAGCAGGGAGATGACAATCCTCACCCTCTGCTCCTCATTACCAGAGGAATGAGGACACAAGCAAAAATGGAGTTTGCATGCCTCTCTGAAGCGAACAAAATTCTCACTGCCCCCGGAGAACGTTTCCGGAAGTGAGACCTTTGGATCGCAACAGACTCCATGGGCCGGAGCAGAGCCCAATGCTTGAAGCTGAGTCATAGATTGACGGAGATCCGCTACCTCCAAAGAAAGACCCTGCATGCGGTCAACCAGGCCAGAAAGCGGATCCATGTCAAAAAGGACGGTTTTGGCGGATTATAATGTCACGGCTGTATGTGAGCAACAAGAGCATACACAGTAAATAGAGCTACTGACCGGACCCAAACTAGGGAGGATAAAGGGTGACCCCTGTCAGACCCTCAAAGCTCTCCCTATGCTGCTAAGCACATGCCCAGATCCAAATGGTGGAACGAGGCATGCCCGCGTACCTAAGACTGATGACCACTGTAACCCCTACAATAGTGGAAGGGGCACGGCCACCGGTGCCCTGCTCAGTATATGGACGGCCCCGGGGTCGCCTCGGATCCAGTCAGAAAACAAACAGAAACACTACAATGTCTGCACACTTAGCTGAAGGAGCTGCAGCCGCAGTGAAGACAGATCCAAAGACAGCTGGCAATATCCGGAGTACTTGCTGCAGCAGAACACAGGTCCAGTGAAATGATAGCACACAAGTGAAGATACTCAAGCAAGAGATACAACTCAAATGAGAAATATAATCCGCTCCCTACAAAGGAGGAGGGGTGATTTAAAGGCAGAGAAATCAAAACACAGGAGGAACAGCTGGGAGGAAGGAAACAGAAAGTAAAGACCTTATCACAGGGGCGGAGAAACAGAGCAATGAGAACTCCTCCAAGCTCTAGTAGTGACATCATCACAGGGGTGGAGAAACAGAGCTGTGAGAACGTCTCAAAGCTCTAGTAGTGACAGGGGGTATCTGTGGATGACGGACACTTATTGGGGGATCTGTGGATGACGGACACTTATGGGGGGATCTGTGGATGACGGACACTGTTATGGGGGATCTGTGGATGACGGACACTTATGGGGGGATCTGTGGATGACGGACACTTATGGAGGGATCTGTGGATGACGGACACTGTTATGGTGGGATCTGTGGATGACTGACACTTATGGGGGGATCTGTGGATGACTGACACTTATGGGGGGATATGTGGATGACGGACACTGTTATGGGGGGATCTGTGGATGACGGACACTTATGGGTGGATCTGTGGATGACAGACACTTATGGGGGGATCTGTGGATGACGGACACTATTATGGGGGGATCTGTGGATGACGGACACTGTTATGGGGGGATCTGTGGATGACTGACACTGTTATGGGGATCTGTGGATGATGGACACTTATGGGGGGATCTCTGGATGACGGACACTGTTATGGGGGGATCTGTGGGTGACGGACACTGTTATGGGGGGATCTGTGGGTGACGGACACTGTTATGGGGGATCTGTGGATGACGGACACTGTTTTGGGGGATCTGTGGATGACGGACACTTATGGGGGGATCTGTGGATGACGGACACTGTTATGGGGGGATCTGTGGATGACGGACACTTATGGGGGGATCTGTGGATGACGGACACTTATGGGTGGATCTGTGGATGACAGACACTTATGGGGGGATCTGTGGATGACGGACACTATTATGGGGGGATCTGTGGATGACGGACACTGTTATGGGGGGATCTGTGGATGACGGACACTGTTATGGGGATCTGTGGATGACGGACACTTATGGGGGGATCTCTGGATGACGGACACTGTTATGGGGGGATCTGTGGGTGACGGACACTGTTATGGGGGGATCTGTGGGTGACGGACACTGTTATGGGGGATCTGTGGATGACGGACACTGTTTTGGGGATCTGTGGATGACGGACACTGTTATGGGGGGATCTGTGGATGACGGACACTTATGGGGGGATCTGTGGATGACGGACACTTATGGGGGGATCTGTGGATGATGGACACTGTTACGGGGGGGGGGGATCTGTGGCTGGCAGTGTTATATATGTGCCATCCGCAGACCCCCCACCCCATAACAGTGCCATCCACAGACCCCCCACCCCATAACAGTGCCATCCACAGACCCCCACCCCTTAACTGTGCCAGTATTAAACATGCCCCCCTCACTCCTAATTGTACCGTATATCTTAATAATTAGGACCTAATTGCTTGTGTATAATGCCGGCAGGCGGGACGGGCAGCCGGCGCGTCACTCACTGACGTCACTTGCGTGCGCCGCCTGCTTCATTCATAAAGGAGGCGGAGCAGGCACGTGACATCAGGGAGTGACGCTGCCGCCCGCCCGGCCTGCCTGCCGGCATTCTACACAAGCAATTAGGTAGGATATACGGTACAATTAGGAGCGAGGGGGGCATGGTCATGTGGCTGCGCGGGCCACATGAGGAGGTCTGGCGGGCCGGATTCGGCCCGCGGGCCTTGTGTTTGACACCCGTGCCTTAGGGTGTCTACTTTCCGAAATGGGGTTATTTGTGGGGTTTTCTACTGTCTGGGCATTGTAGAATCTCAGGAAACATGACAGGTGCTCAGAAAGTCAGAGCTGCTTCAAAAAGCGCAAATTCACATTTTTGTACCATAGTTTGTAAACGCTATAACTTTTACCCAAACCATTTTTTTTTTTACCCAAACATTTTTTTTTTATCAAAGACACGTAGAACAATAAATTTAGAGAAAAATTTATATATAGATGTCGTTTTAAAAAAAAAAAATTACAACTGAAATTTCGATTAATAACAAAAAAAGTAAAAATGTCAGCAGCAATGAAATACCACCAAATGAAAGCTCTATTAGTGAGAAGAAAAGGAGGTAAAATTCGTTTGGGTGGTAAGTTGCATGACCGAGCAATAAACGGTGAAAGTAGTGTAGTGCAGAATTGTAAAAAGTGGCCTGGTCATTAAGGGTGTTTAAGCTAGGGGGGCTGAGGTGGTTAATATTATTAGAATAATGACCACCTCTGTAGTATCATTGTAATAATTATGACCCCCTCTGTATTATTATAATAATAATTATGGCCCTCTTCAGCCCCTCCAGCATACAGTCCCGTGTAAGATAAATCACTCCCCTGCCGCCTTCAGTCCTTCTTGCAAACAGTCCCATGTAAAATACATCACTCCCCCTGCCTTCCGCTTCTCCAGCATACAGTCCCATGTAAGATACATCACTCTCCTGCCTTCAGCCCCTCCAGCATACAGTCCCATGTAAGATACATCACTCCACCTGCCTTCAGTCCTTCTTGCAAACAGTCCCATGTAAAATACATCACTCCCCCTGCCTTTAGCCCCTCCAGCATACAGTCCTATGTAAAATACATCACTCCCCCTGCCTTCATCCCCTCCCGCATGCAGTCCTGTGTAAAATACATCACTCTCCCTTCAGCTCATCCAGCTACACACGGCCATTAACAATGCAGATAGACTGAACAGTGTGGCTTTCATTGGCTTAAATACGGCCGCTCAGTACTTAAACGCAGTGCTGCTCCTTTCCAATCACAATACAACCACGCTGTGCGGTTGTACCCAAATAAACTGAACCTCTGACCATGAGCTGGTTGCTGGGTTCAGTCTTGAGGGACATTTATTGAGCTAATTACATTAAAAAAAAAGATGCACATTATGGTGCATGCCATATGTGCGCCATAATTTGTGACATTTCTTTCTCGCCTTTGACAGCACCCCTGGAGAGACCACCTCCACCTCCTCAGGACAGGAACCAGAACCGCCTTTGGATCATCCCCTCTATCTCCAGTTCTGTTTCCTGTCCTAAGCGGCTGCGCGGGCCACATGAGGAGGTCTGGCGGGCCGGATCCGGCCCGCGGGCCTTGTGTTTGACACCCGTGCCTTAGGGTGTCTACTTTCCGAAACAGGGTTATTTGTGGGGTTTTTCTACTGTCTGGGCATTGTAGAATCTCAGGAAACATGACAGGTGCTCAGAAAGTCAGAGCTGCTTCAAAAAGCGCAAATTCACATTTTTGTACCATAGTTTGTAAACGCTATAACTTTTACCCAAACCATTTTTTTTTTACCCAAACATTTTTTTTTTTATCAAAGACACGTAGAACGATAAATTTAGAGAAAAATTTATATATAGATGTCGTTTTTAAAAAAAAAAATTACAACTGAAATTTCGATTAATAACAAAAAAAGTAAAAATGTCAGCAGCAATGAAATACCACCAAATGAAAGCTCTATTAGTGAGAAGAAAAGGAGGTAAAATTCGTTTGGGTGGTAAGTTGCATGACCGAGCAATAAACGGTGAAAGTAGTGTAGTGCAGAATTGTAAAAAGTGGCCTGGTCATTAAGGGTGTTTAAGCTAGGGGGGCTGAGGTGGTTATTATTATTAGAATAATGACCACCTCTGTAGTATCATTGTAATAATTATGACCCCCTCTGTATTATTATAATAATAATTATGGCCCTCTTCAGCCCCTCCAGCATACAGTCCCGTGTAAGATAAATCACTCCCCTGCCGCCTTCAGTCCTTCTTGCAAACAGTCCCATGTAAAATACATCACTCCCCCTGCCTTCCGCTTCTCCAGCATACAGTCCCATGTAAGATACATCACTCTCCTGCCTTCAGCCCCTCCAGCATACAGTCCCATGTAAGATACATCACTCCACCTGCCTTCAGTCCTTCTTGCAAACAGTCCCATGTAGAATACATCACTCCCCCTGCCTTTAGCCCCTCCAGCATACAGTCCTATGTAAAATACATCACTCCCCCTGCCTTCATCCCCTCCAGCATACAGTCCCGTGTAAAATACATCACTCTCCCTTCAGCTCATCCAGCATATAGTCCCATGTAAGATACAACCCCCAGAGGATGCCATCTGCCCATCTCTTCTGTCCATATACCAGGCCTACCAGTATTACCCCTTCATATACCGCCTGCCCGTCTGGTCATCCCACACCTAACAATCTGAGTCACTTGTCTCCCTGAGTGTTAGGTGGGGTGACCAGGGGGGCAGGTGGTATATCAAGGGGTAATGCTGGTAGGCCTGGCCTGGTATATGGACAGCAGAGATGGGCAGATGGCATCCTCTGGGCAGTACTGTCTCTCTGGTCATCCTTCACCAGCACCCTTACTGCCACCTGCTTGGCCTGGCTCTCATGGCACTTCACTGCCTGGTGCTTGGCTATCAGCACTGAGTGACTCAGTCACACTGTGACACTGACTGTCACTCACTGTCAGTGTCGCTTTCAGGCTGCCTGTGTCTCTGGACAAACTCTCTGGAGTCTCTGGACTAGTCCTGAAGCGGCAGTGTGGCAGCCATCTTCTCCTTCTTCTTGCTCCGGCTCCGCAGTGTCTTTCCCGCCTGGAAGGTGGGCGGAGCCTATCAGTGTGAACTGCCGTGCGCCCCCGGTGATCAGGGTGCGCGCCAAACCGCTCCTCACTCTGCTCTGCGGCGCTGTATGTTGGGGAGAAAAAAAAACACAGCGATTTAAGATTTTCTTGTGCCAGTGGCCAGCGCCCCCCTGCAGTGTGGCGCCCGGGGCAACGCCCCCCCCCCCCAACGCTACGCCCCTGGTGCCTGGTATTGGACCCCCACTGATCAGATATTAATGACCTATCCTGAGTTCTCCAAATGAGATCCACTCCTTTAATTCCCTTTTGAAATGATGGAAAGAGTACAGCTCTGGTCAGTCCCATAGGAATGGAACAGCAGCGCTCCTGCTCCACCATCATTCCGTTTGGAGACTTTGTGACCTCTGATTTACACAATTGGGGTATAACATGACAGGCAGCTTTGGAATTTGCAGCTAAAACTTTCTATTATGGGACCTTTTCTTTATGAAATGATTCAACTTTATTTTTATTTTTTTTACAGATACTATTACGATATAAAAACATATGGAATGTAGATGTTCAATTACGCCCTGGGTACCTTGCGGCAATAATGAATGCAACTGGTATGTAACAGCATGGAACGACCTGCATTTCCAAGTTCAGACACTCTGTACTCTTCACTGTATGATAGGCCCGAGGTCCTAAGGATGGATCATCAATGTTATGATTATGACTTCCATGTATGAACTGTACACTTAGAAGTGGTGTTGGAATTGAATCCTGTTTTGTGAGATCAGGAAAGCCTTTCCCGCTCTGAAAGGATGGGATCAGAAAATCCCCATGGCACTAAATGTAAAAAAAAAAATATGGCTAATCCATAAAGCCATAATATGGGTGTGTGCATGAGCTCCTAAATTAGCAGTAGACTACTTTTAAAAGGGTTGTCACGGCATGTTATACTGATTTTCTCCTGGCCTCTGTACAGGAACTGTTTAGCCAAATAAAGAGCCCTCTAGCAGTAATAGCTGATCACCCAGATAAAGGGTACGACCACATGGTGCGGTCTTGTAGCGGTTGAAACGAGTACCGAGTAGTTGCATGGGTGGAGTGGGCTCTAATTAAACTAATGAAGACCAGACTGCTTAGTCAGTCTACAGTACATTGTTAATGGGCACACACGGCCATTAACAATGCAGATAGACTGAACAGTGTGGCTTTCATTGGCTTAAATACGGCCGCTCAGTACTTAAACGCAGTGCTGCTCCTTTCCAATCACAATACAACCACACTGTGCGGTTGTACCCAAATAAACTGAACCTCTGACCATGAGCTGGTTGCTGGGTTCAGTCTTGAGGGACATTTATTGAGCCAATTACATTAAAAAAAAAGATGCACATTATGGTGCATGCCATATGTGCGCCATAATTTGTGACATTTCTTTCTCGCCTTTGACAGCACCCCTGGAGAGACCACCTCCACCTCCTCAGGACAGGAAACAGGAACCAGAACCGCCTTTGGATCATCCCCTCTATCTCCAGTTCTGTTTCCTGTCCTAAGGGGCAGGAGAGAGTCGATCCGCCGAAAGAAAGATTAATAACGAGAGCTGCGGGGGCCCCGGCTATTTATATAGTATGTGGAGGGTTACCCCGTGCGGCGTAAGTTCTCCTCCGGGAGCCGCTGCAAAAGTCTGGGCTCCCTTCTCTTTCCCTACCACTTCGGCCCTCCTTCCCGGTCCTGGGACGGTCTTCACTTTCTTGGGCTCCTGCGAACCTCTGTGGCCGTGTTCGCATGTTCGGCCGCCGACCCGCGCGTTTACTTCCGGGTTGCAGCGGTGGGAGGAAGTTATGCTTTGGACTGGAAGGGAAAGGAACGCCGGCTGCGCGCGCCGAGGAGAAAAGCCCAGCCAGCTCACTGGCACGTTGGGTGAGAAAAGCGTGTACAGTAGCTCCATTTGAGACCACCAATGATGCTTCGGTATCAGGGTGGGGTAAGAGGGGATTGATCCCACCATGAATATTATTGACGTATATGCTCATGGGGTCATTTTTATTGCTTAGGTATCAAAGGAGTCTTCCAGGAAGACCTCCAAAGTAAAGGAGCGGGGATGTGGTGTATTTAAGAAGAAGCTCCCTTCTGCCTGGGCAAAACCTATATGTCAAGCTTGTATCAGCAAGTTAATGGAAACTCTGTCTTTAATGGGCATCATGTAACAAATGATACGTGAAGAAGTCAGAGAGTCGGTTAGCGGTTTGATAAACCACCGTCCCGGTACAACTCCCCCTCCAGTGACAGTGAGATACTTTCGGGTCTGGAGGAAGAAGGAGAGTGGAGTCATCAGACGATTCTTCTTTAGACGAGGCCGCAGGGAGACCACTTTTTCATGTGAAGAATACTAGCTCCCTAGTAAAGGCGGTTAGGGCTACGATGGGGTTGGAGGATCAGAAGCCACAGCATTCAGTTCAGGATTCAATGTTTGAAGGGTTAGGCCCCAAGAAAAGGAAGGTATTTGATATGCATAAGAACATTCATGAGCTGATTGCCAGAGAATGGAAAAGACCGGATAGGAAATTTTTCATTCCCTCTTCAGTGAATCGGAAGTATCCGTTCGATGAGGAATTGTCTGCCCCTTGGGATAGAGCCCCAAAACGGGATGTGTAGCAAAGATGTCCAAAAAAGCCACACTCCCCTTTGAGGACATGGGTTCGCTCAAGGACCCAATGGACAGAAGGGCAGAGGTTTATTTAAAGAAAAATTGGGAAGCCTCTGCAGCAACTTTGAGACCTGCCATTGCTGCTACATCTGTTGCTAGTTCCATGAAAGTGTGGATGGGGGAGCTAGAGGCTCACATTAAAGGGGGTACTCTTAGGGCTTTCTTCCTTTCCTGTTATAAACAACACCTTGGATTTCTTAGCTGACGCTTCTGCGGTTGAGATTTTCCGCTAGGGCCTCTGCCTTATCCAACTCTGCCCGGCAGGCTATTTGGTTAAAGGGCTAGAAAGGAGACGCCAGTTCCAAGGCAAAATTGTGCGCTATTCCTTGTCGGGGAGAATTCTTGTTTGGTCCTGTTCTTGATGATTTATTGGAAAAGGCCTCAGACAAGAAGGGCTTTCCCTCTGATAGTCAACCACCCAAAAGATCTTTCCTTCCCAGATTTAACAAAGGGTCCGTTCATAACAGATGCAGATGGTTGTATTATCAGTAACGGAAGCGTTTTTGCTGAACCCTGCCAGATCCAGTAAAAACGCTAGTTCATAGTAATAGTTATGAAAAGAATAAAATCAATAAAGTAATTTAAAAAAACACATTTTTGTGCAGTAACAACAATAGCAGGAGATGCTAGCAGAATACTTGGGTGTATAGGGAGAGGCATTACCAGTAGAAAGAGGGAGGTGCTCATGCCGCTCTACAGAGCACTAGTGAGACCTCATTTGGAGTATTGTGCTCAGTACTGGAGACCATATCTCCAGAAGGATATTGATACTTTGGAGAGAGTTCAGAGAAGAGCTACTAAACTAGTACATGGATTGCAGGATAAAACTTACCAGGAAAGATTAAAGGACCTTAACATGTATAGCTTGGAAGAAAGACGAGACAGAGGGGATATGATAGAAACACTTTTAAATACATAAAGGGAATCAACAAGGTAAAAGAGGAGAGAATATTTAAAAGAAGAAAAACTGCTACAAGAGGACATAGTTTTAAATTAGAGGGGCAAAGGTTTAAAAGTAATATCAGGAAGTATTACTTTACTGAGAGAGTAGTGGATGCATGGAATAGGCTTCCTGCAGAAGTGGTAGCTGCAAATACAGTGAAGGAGTTTAAGCATGCATGGGATAGGCATAAGGCCATCCTTCATATAAGATAGGGCCAGGGGCTATCCATAGTATTCATAGTATTGGGCAGACTAGATGGGCCAAATGGTTCTTATCTGCCGACACATTCTATGTTTCTATTCACCTGTAGTGGTTGTGGTGCGCTTAACACCATATCTAAAAAATTTACAAGGGGGGTGATTTATCATATTTACATATGTCCTGGATATCCCCCATCCTCTGACAGACCATGTGTCTAGACTGAAATCTACTCCAACTCCTAGCTGGCGTGGATCTGAGTCATCATTTACACCAGTAAGGCCGGGTTCACATCACCTTTCCGATCTTCTGATCCATCAGAAGAACAGAAAAATAAGCATCAATTTGCATCAGTTTGAGTCACTTCAGTCAGAGATCAGTTATTTTTTTACGGCAATAAAAGTACTATTTGCAGGACTTTTTCTTCTGTCAAAAATAACTGATCTCTGATGGAAGTGACACAAACTGATCATTACTGATGCTCAAAATAATGGATCTGTTTTGTTTTTTTATGTATTTATGACGGATCAGAAGATTGGAAAGCTAAGTGGTGATGTGAACCCGGCCTAACCTGGTGTAGCTGATACATTAGGAATGTGAACATCCCTGCCCCCACCACTCCCTCTTTTCAGAAAGTGTCCAGGCAGCGAGAAGCACTACTTGGTTGCAGGTTTGCAACCTTTTTTTTGCAGCTGTTTCTGGCTTAGGGGTCATAGTAAATGACCCCCAAGTCTTTGGATTCTATTTTGTGATCTGGTAATTTTTTGTCATCAGTAGTAGTACTTATTTTAGCAGCACATGAAGCGGGAGTAGGTCAAACTCCATCTCTGGTAAGTCTCTGGTCCATCTCTGGTATGTGTTCTGACCGACCATCTAGGGGTCTACTGTATGGTGCAGTGAGGCTGGTCTGGAACACGTGCCTGGAATCTTGGTAGCAGCAACAGAGTCAGATTAGTCAGAATAACTTCTTAATTGAAAGGTACTCCAAATGTGTTTACTCCAGACCAAGTGCAGAATCTGTGATGCTAAAGTGTCTGAAATGAGTCTCTCATTGTCTCATACAGGTAACTCCCCACCTGCCATGGTTCCAAAGAGAGGTGCCTACCTGGCAAAAGATTTGGAAAGGCTAAATGAGTTTTATAAGGTTCCTGTACGAGAACCAACTGATTTCTTTCATGTCATGGTTAAGAAAGGTAAGTATTTGCTTTGTCGGGAAGGGGAGCGGGAGTTTGTATAGGCAATGTACTGCAAAATGTAAGCTGCATAACATACCCATGCATTACATATGATGTGAATGGCCGTGTGTGTGTGTGCATTGCTTAAGTTACATTCACATCTCCGTCAGGTAAATTCAGTAGTCTGTTCCGGCAGAGAAACAGACTAGCGGAGTTACTGTATCTGGCATAGGTGGTCATCGTCACACATCCCATTGCATATAAAGAAATCCTGCGGGTTTCCAACATAAATGCCGGCTTTCTGCTGGACAGATACCACTGCGTGGCGGAATTCCTCTGCCAGAACGGACTACTGGATTTACCTGCCGTAGATGTGAACGTAGTCTTATCTGGGGAAGAGATGGCGCCAAAATGCAAGGCAAGGTAGCAGAGGCAGTGTATGCACTGGGCAATGTTCTGCTGGAAAACCTTGGGTCCTTGTTTCATGTGGATGTTATTTTGACACATACCACAATAAAGAACCATGCCACACTGAATTTTTTTTTGTGTAGGACAGGTTTGAGGAATATGACAGAAATTTAAGGTGTTGACGTGGCCTCCACATTGCACAGATGGCAAAAGCAAGCTAAATTCAAGGAGATTCCATCTCTCAACTTACAGGACTTGAAGGATCTGCTGCTAATACCTTGGTGCCAGATACCACAGGACACGTTCAGGGGTCTTGTGAAGTCCTTGCCTTGTTGGGTCAGAGCTATTTGGTGACAAAAAAGGGACCTTCACAATGTTATGCCGATGGTTTAATGTTATGGCTGGTGTATATTGCACTACAACATTCCACTTCAAATAATACTTTTTATAATTTGGGTCCATTTTCCAGGGAGTCTTTCAGCGATGCGGTTTGTGACGGCTGTTCAGATGTCACACCCTGAGTTCGTTGAGAGGGTCTCCCGGGAGTTGTGGCTACGAATTTGGTCTGAGGTTGGTGTTAAAATCACGTGCTGTAGTATTCTGTCCATTCGTCTTTGTTATGTTTTTTTTTTATTAAAGGGGTTATTGGGGATGTTGATGGCCTGTCTTCAGGATAGATTATCAGTAGGGATGTCCCGATACCATTTTTTTAAGACCGAGTACGAGTACCGATACTTTTATTTAAGTACTCACCGATACCAATTATAACAATGAAATAAATATCATATTTATTTTGTGACCACTGACCAACCAACAGTGTTTCCCAACCAATGTGCCTCCAGATGTTGCAAAACTATAACTCCCAGCATGCCCGGGCACACCTTATTTTATATTCACTGTTTGAACATGAAATGGAGAGAAATTAAATGAATTTCTCCTCCATTTCATGCACCATACCCACCTGGCCTGCTGTAATCCTTCCCATGTGGATGCACCAGAGTACTGGGAGGAAGTAGCTTTAACTTCTCCCAGTGCTAGGCAACCGCATGGGACTTGGGAGCTGCCGCACAGAAGTCCCGCCCCCACACCGATCAGCTGGGACACACTGCCGTCCCCACGCTGATCGGCTGGGAGCGCCGCATCTTGGAAGCCAACACGGGACCCTCCGCCGTCCCCACAGCGGATAATCTGGGACACAGGACCCGCCGCTGCACGGCCATCAGGTATCGGCAGTGGTATCGGCGACATTTGCACGAGTACAAGTACTCGTGCAAATGACTGGTATCGCTAACGACACTGGTATCGGTATCGGGACATCCCTAATTATCAGTATCATTTTGGCAGGGGTTGCGGTAGCGCTTAGGCCTCTTCCTAGGCCAATGACCTCAATGTACATCGGTCACATGGCCTAGACACAGCTCAGTCCCATTTAAGTAAATGTGGCTGAACTGCAAGACCAAGCACCACCGCTATACAGTGTAGTGATCTGTGCTTGGAAAGCTGTGTAGAGAACGCAGTGCTCACAGGAGCTCTCTGAGCACAGCAGTCTCTTCAAACAGTAGATTAGTGGGGTGTCGGGAGTCACAGATCTGATATTGATTACCTGTACTGAAGATAAGTCCCCAATATCAAATTCCTGGATTACTCTTTTTAAATGCTTTTTTTTTTTTTCTCACAAAATGACAATCCATTGTCTTTCAGCTCCTTAGACCTCAATTTACATAATAGAAGCCAAATGAGTGTATATATACATTCTGTATAGAATAATGTAGTCTATTGTGCTGTTATATACCGAGGCATCCAGTTAAAAACATCTACTGCGTGGTATACATTTTCTTTTTTAACATGGGAGCCTTTGGGCAGAGGTATCAGTCAGAGATTGTGTATGGAATCCTCTACACTGCATTGTGAACACACCCTTAGGCCTCATGCACACGACCGTTCCGTTTTTTGCGGTCCGCAAATTGCGGATTCGCAAAACACGGAAGCCGCCCATGTGCCTTCCGCAATTTGCGTAACGGAACAGGCAGCCCATTGCAGAAATGCCTATTCTTGTCCGCAAAACGGACAAGAATAGGACATGTTATATATTTTTTTGCGGGGCCACGGAACGGAGCAGCGGATACGGACACCACACGGAGTGCTGTCCGCATTTTTTGCGGCCTCACTGAAGTGAATGGGTCCGCATCCGAGCCGCAAAAACTGTGGCTCGGATGCGGACCAGAACAACGGTCGTGTGCATGAGGCCTTACATTGATATCATCAGTTATCAACTGTATAGTTAGATAAAAACCGAAACCTTTTTTTTTTATCGTAGTAAAACCGTACTGTTCTGCCCGGTTAAAATGTGCACCAATTTTTTAATCTATGAATAGATATATAGAGTAAATCAATCTGTTTGGATGCATTTATATCATATGGTCTCTTGTGCATTGTTATATCTGTCTGGTTTAGCTACAGTATATTTCCTTCTTACAGGATAAAGACATTACAGAACCAGACAGCATACTTCAGGTAAGAATAAGATTTCGTATAAATGGACCTATGTCATCCTGAAGTACATACAAAGGCACATAGGGTTTTAATCTCTGTTGTATTTTGATTAAAAACTATTTATATCAGATGCCATATCATGGTAATATACCACACACAGTGGTGCACCTAGTCCTCATGGACCTCGTTCACTTGGACTGCACTTAAAATCTACAATAGTCATTGAGCTGTGTTGTCAACATTTTCATCTACTTATTTTGAACTGATTTTCGTCTGTGTTGCTTTCTTCTCTATTCAGACCAAAAGGCAAAGTAAAATTCTTCCTGGTTTCTTCTTGGAAATGATGGAAATAGCCTGCACTCCGCAGACATTCATGTGACATCACAGCTCAGTATGCATCAAAAGCAGGATCAGATCTTGTCAAAAGCCTCCTTCAAAAAAAATATAAAATCAGTTGAAGTAAAGCTGTCCCTACACTTAAAATAACTGTTGGCCGATGGCTATCTTTTCTGATCCTCCCATAGATTTGCATGCTCAGCTTGGTCGAGCATGCATATGTAGTAAATGGAGAGAAGGTAGAAAAGTGTTGCCAGGCACCTCTAGCAGTGTCTTATCTCCCCAGGAACAAAAGTGTTGGGCTGTTAAAATCCAGCTTGTCCAATCCTAATACCCATAAACGTTAGAAGAACGGTTGAACCCATCAAAATTGGTGGATTTGGCCGCAAAAAGATCTAACTTGCATGTCCAACTTTAAGCAAAGTGTTTACAAGGATATTCAGATTTTGGAACAGATTTAACCCGTGCAGTGTTGTACACAGGGGTGCACCACCAATGAGGCCAGGTGAGGCGATGGCCTCAGGCAGCACCAGGTAGGGGCAAGAGGGGAGCAGAGGAAGGGCCATGGGCAATGAGCGCTTTCATTGTGGCAAAGGGGTTAGATTAGGAAATTGGCATTGGGAGGGGCACCGTTTTAGTTTTTGCCTCAGGCAGCAGAAAGGTTAGGTGCACCCCTAGTTGTACATTGATCATTATGAGTGTCCTTGCCTGACCAGTATGTACAGAAGGTTTTTATTCTTAATAGTTATTTTTAAAAAAAAATCAAACCTTGTTTAGGCTGGAAAGAAAGCTGGGATACCTGAAGATCAGGCTAAAACAATACTGTCCACAATCGCCTCACCAGAAGTCAAAAATAAGTTGAAGGAAACAACAGAAAAAGCTTTGCAATATGGGGTAAGGCTGAGCATAATCAATATTTTTCTCTTTTCTGTTATAGGGCATTGTGGTATCTTTACAATATCCCAAATTTGTGTTAAGTTTTATGCATATTTATCTACTTACGAGCTTTTTATATTGCCTGTTGGTGTTCCCTCTATATGGATTTTAGAAAACTTCTTTCGCAAATCTTTTGTTCGGATTGTTGCCGAGTTAAAACTTTTTTTATTTTACAGAAATATAATGTATAGAGAAATGGCCATACATGCATCTGTGTAAAAAGGTCAAGCATGAGTACCTATCGCATGACTGAGCCGTAGCTGAAGGTGATATGCCTGGAGCACAGTGTAAGGCCTCTTTCACACGACAGTATGGCTTTTTCAGTGTTTTGCGGTCCGTTTTAAACGGATCCGTTGTTCCGTTTGTTGTTTCCGTTGTGTTTCCGTTTCCGTTCCATTTTTCCATATGGCAAATACAGTATACAGTAATTTCATAGAAAAAATTGGGCTGGGCAAACCCAATTTTACTCATTGCCATGCATTTGATTTCAGTGCAGGCCGGTGAAGATGTCAATCAAGAGTTAGGGGAAGAGTGGGGCTGGGTTTAATGTGACACTTCACACGTCTCAGACATCTCATGTCTTTAGTTTGATTTTATTGGCCTGATTTCTGGTTGTCAATTACAGTTGTACAATCATTGTTCTCCTTCTTAGGTGCATCTTGACCTGTACAGGGTGAAAAATGGTTTAGCACCAGTGACCAAATTTTTACTTTATCCAACAAGGATCTCATTTTAGCTGAGGAGATAACAACTAACTTTGGTCTCCTTCTTTTTGGGGGCCATACTAATGGCAATTTGCATTTCAATGGGTTGAAGACTTAGGCCCCTTTCACAGGAGCGAGTATTCCGCACGGGTGCAATGCGTGATGCGAACGCATTGCGCCCGCATGGAATCCGGACCCATTTATTTCAATGGGGCTGTGTACATGAGCGTTGGTTTTCACGCATCACTTGCGCGTGTAAATCGCAGCATGTTCGATATACTGCCACGCAACGCAGGCCCCATAGAAGTGAATGGGGCTGCGTGAAAATCGCATTGCATACGCAAGCAAGTGCGGATGCGTTATTCACGGATGGTTGCTAAGAGATGTTGTTTGTAAACCTTCAGTTTTTTATCACGCGCGTGCAAAATGTATTAAATCGCATTGCACCCGTGCGATAAAAACTGAACAACTGAACGCAATCGTAGACAAAACTGAATGCTTGCGAAATCACGCATTTTTCACTGAAGGCATTTGCAACGCATCCGGACCTAATCCGCACACGCTCGTCTGCAAGCCCTGGCAATGCACACCCGGAAACCAACCTGGTGGTGTAAGGTGACATTGTACTCTCCGAGCGCACAGATTTACTGATGCCAATGGTGCTTCAGAACTTAGTATTCATAGCAAACTGTCTCCTTTCCAGCTCATAGTCCGCCAACGCTTTCCACTCCATTAATGGTAATTTTCATTTAAGCAGGCACTCAAATGTAGACATCACATGATCAGTCTCTTCTAGGATAGATATGTTGCGTGCTAGGAATTTATGACCATCTTGCTCTATATCCGATACTTTGTCATGAAGTTGGAGAGTCTCTAGAAGCCCATGATACACACGAGGCTCCTTGTGTGCATAAGATTAACCCCGGGTTCACACCTGAGCGTTCTGAAAGGAGCGCTCTGTATGCGCGATTGTACGGGCGTTTACAAGCGCGCATACAGAGACAAGCGAACACACATTGTCGCGCGTTCCCGAAAGTCTATGTATGGGAACACGCGACAAACGCCCCAAAAAACGCTCAAGTACTTGTTTGAGCGTCGGGCGTTTTACAGCGCGATCGTACGCGCTGTAAAACGCCCAGGTGAGAACCATTCCCATAGGGAAGCATTGGTTTCTCCTTGTGCGTTTTACAGCGCGTAGGAACAAGCTGTAAAACGCTCAGGTGTGAACTTAGGGTAAGGCTACATGCACACGACCATATGTGTTTTGTGGTCCGCAAATTGTGTATCCACAAAAAAAAACGGATGACATCTGTATACCATCCGTTTTTTTTTTTTGCTGATCTATTGTAACAATGCCTAAAACGGACAGGAATAGAACATGTTATTTTTTTTTTGCGGTGCTACAGAACGGACATACGGATGTGGATAGTACACGGTGTGCGAACCCATTGAAATGAATGGGTCTGCATCCTATCCGCAAGAAAAAATACGGAACGGACACGGAAACAAAATACGTTCGTGTGCATGAGGCCTAAAGGGTTTGTTTGCAATGAAATGCTTTACTATAAGACAAGGTCATATAAAGAAATTGAAGCGACCCTCTAGCTCATAAAAAAATAAAATTAACATGAACTGGGGAAGTTTATGCGTACCTGTTGACCTCCGTGTCATCATGTCAGCTGTAGATCTGCCAGATCCTGAGCTCCTCTACTGCCATTCAAGATGGCTGCACAGGTTCTCAGACTATCTGATGCACAGTGTTCATCAGGTAGACTGATAAGTGGTTCTGTCATCTTAGATTGTGCAGCTAAAAAGATGATGTGGAGTGGAGGTCACCAGGTGTTCTGTTCATTCCTCGGTTAACATAAAAAAAAATTCTTGCCATTTTCATTTAGAAATTCTGCTTTCTTTATGATTAATCCAGTGCACCTCTGCTAGTCATGACCACATGTAATCAACAGAGACACACCACAGCCTGTGCCTTGCCTCATCCACCATTTAATGTATATATGTGTCCTCTTACTGCATTTGTTTACATTGATTTACTTTTTCTTTTTTATTGCTCTGCAGATTTTTGGAATGCCCTCCATCGTGGCTCATATAAATGAAAAGCCAGAGTTGTTTTTTGGATCTGATCGGTTTGAACTTCTTGCACATCGCCTGGGTCAGTATTTCAGCAGTATTTTGCATGTTTTTGCTTAGTTTCATGTTTTGAATACACAGTATAACATATATATATATATATATATATATATATATATATGTACAGTTAGGCTACCTTCACACTTGCGGCAGAGTGATCCGGCAAGCAGTTCCGGATCCGGAACTGCCTGCTGGATCCGGCAAAACGTATGCCAACTGATGGCATTTGTATAACTGATCAGGATCCTGATCAGTCTTAAAAATGCCTGATCAGTCAGAAAAATGCCTTGAAATGCCGGATCCGTCTTTCCGGTGTCATCAGGCAAAACGGATCCGGCATTTATTTTTTTTCACCCTTTTTTCGGTCTGCGCATGCGCAGGCCAGAAGGACGAATCCGTCATTCCGGTATTTTCAATGCCGGATCCGGCACTAATACATTCCTATGGGAAAAAAATGCCGGATCCGGCATTCAGGCAAGTCTTCAGTTTTTTTCGCCGGAGATAAAACCGTAGCATGCTACTGTTTTTTATCTTTTGCCTGATCAGTCAAAATGACTGAACTGAAGACATCCTGATGCATCCTGAACGGATTACTCTCCATTCAGAATGCATGGGGATATGCCTGATCAGTTCTTTTCCGGCATTGAGCCCTTTTGACGGAACTCTATGCCGGAAAAGAAAAACCAGTAAGGCCTCTTTCACACTTGCGTTGTTGGGATCCGGCATGCACTTCCGTTGCCGGAGGTGCCTGCCGGATCCGGAAAAACGCAAGACGGAACCGTCTTCCAAATGCTTTCAGTGTTACTATGGCACCCAGGACGCTATTAAAGTCCTGGTTGCCATAGTAGGAGCGGGGAGCGGGGCAGCGGTATACTTACAGTCCGTGCGGCTCCCGGGGCGCTCCAGAATGACGTCAGAGAGCCCCATGCGCATGGATGACGTGATCCATGCGATCACGTGATCCATGCGCTTGGGGCGCCCTGACGTCACTCTGGAGCGCCCGGGGAGCCGCACGGACGGTAAGTACACTGCTCCCCCGCTCCCCGCTACACTTACCATGGCTGTCAGGACTTTAGCGTCCCGGCAGCCATGGTAACCACTCTGAAAAAGCTAAATGTCGGCTCCGGCAATGCGCCGAAACGACGTTTAGCTTAAGGCCGGATCCGGATCAATGCCTTCCAATGGGCATCAATTCCGGATCCGGCCTTGCGGCAAGTGTTCCGGATTTTTGGCCGGAGCAAAAAGCGCAGCATGCTGCGGTATTTTCTCCGGCCAACAAATGTTCCGTACCGGAACTGAAGACATCCTGATGCATCCTGAACGGATTACTCTCCATTCAGAATGCATTAGGATAATCCTGATCAGGATTCTTCCGGCATAGAGCCCCAACGACGGAACTCTATGCCGGAAGACAATAACGCAGGTGTGAAAGAGCCCTTAGTCTCATTGTTACATTCCTGGATGAGAACCTTTTGACTTCATGTATCATTTTCAATAAATGGATTGTATGAATGCATAAAATGTTGAGAATAAAGTATTAGTTAATACTCTGCATTATTTAACTTGTGTGGACATATAACTGCTATCATAAGCCAGTGATCTATTCACAATTGTTCAGGCTTCAGAGCTGATATCTTCCAGCATTCACTGCTCTCTGCGCACTGTTTGCTCTGATGATTTCTAGTCATAGTCTTCAGGTGCTGTACAGAAATCTGATGTAGGAAAACTAACCATCCTTCCTGCGTAATAGTGCAGGGGAGGCGTGGTGGCCGTGGCAGCCAGGGTGGCCGTAGTCCTCACAGTGGCTGATCTCTGCTCCAGTGCTTCCTGGGTCATGTGCAGATAGAGGGGTGCAACCCTTCTTTCCCTGAGGGACACATCCTGGTCTTTAGTTTCTCCTGCCTGGTGGTGGCTGAGGTGCTCTTGATGTTAGTTGATCCACAGGGTGCAAAGCAGGAGAACAGCAGAAAAACAGGTATATAGAGACCAATGACCAGGCTCTCTTGATTATAATAAAGTTGCTTTTTACCAAATAGATGATAAGAGTTTCAGTACAAATACGAGAAGTAGCACAGCTCTCAAGTATTTCACAAAGTACTCTTTTCCAAAAGGCTTTATGTAGGAGATGGCTGATCTTTCCTGAGTCTTTCTGTAGGCACTAGCAATCTCCTCCAGATTGACCAAATGCATGCAATCCCTCTCAATAAATATATGCAATGCCCAACTGTGGGTTGTTGTCCTACGTTGGATGGCCAGTCTGTCTCAGAATTGTGACAAGCACCAGAAGCAATTAACCCTCACCACATGCAGTAAACTCTAAAGCCATAGGCAAGAGTTACCTTTACTGGTTGTCCAAACACAAACTTAAAATGGTCCTCAACCTTCCTTCTTTTGGAGGATAACGTAGCAAAGTTGATTTTGTATCAGTTTTCCACTCAGGAGTGAAGTTCTCATGGAGAATTTCTATTTTGGCATACTTTGCAGCAGCACACACCAAACAAGTCTTTACTCTAGCTGCTCACTAACTAGAGGAACATGGGACCAGCCAACTTCCTGGCAACTGTAACATAAGACTGCCAGTTAACGATTTCCTTCCCATACATTAGCCTTTTGGGATACATAGTGCATAGTAAAGTTGCATTTACCATTTGCACCCCTAAATGTGCATAGTAAGCATCTCGGTGAACATTTTAACAGTGAGACATAACATTATTTTAGTAGTGAACCATAGCATTATAACAATAACCCATTAGCAGTGAACCAACGGGTCACTGCAATAGTAGTTTGTTTAATGGGAACCTGTAACGTTGTACTTGCAGTCCTAGCATATTCAATATTCTCTTTATTTAGAATGTGGCTTACAGCAAAGAAGTTAAATGACTCATTTATACCAAGAAAATGACATCAAAATAATTGGTATTCTGTAGTCTGAAAGTCTAGAATGCTATGTTCTCCATGTTTAAAGAGTGCCTCATTGTAGTAGCAGATTCCTGCAGTAGCAGTTAGCATAGGAGGCGGTACGCATGCGCTATTTAGTGCTGTCTTCTGCAAAAGTAGCAGGGATGAGATCAAAGCATAGCAGCTGGATGTGCGATTAATTTCTTTTCTTTTCTCCCTTTTTTTTTTATATATGTATAGTAGCAGATTCCCTTTAATACTGGAAAATGCACTTCATGTCTTATCTGTGTTTTCTTGCAGGCGAAAAATGGTTGGGACCTGTGCCACAAAAATCCCACCTGTGACAACCTCATCAGAAAAAAAGCAGTATACCAGTTACCGCTATTATATCTGTTTTCTACGCAGATAATGTGTGCACACAATTTCTTATTCTAGTAGCTTGCTGCTAAAATAAATGCATTAATAAAGTACATTCACGCTCCATGGTGCTGGACTGTAGTGGAATAAAAACGTATCACTCTCACCATTTCCACCTTAATATTTTACAGTTTGATGTATATACAGGGCCATTCAAATACAATGGTGCAAAATTATAGCCTCAGTATAATAATTGTGTATCAAAAAAAGACACTATCTGTCCAATTTTTATCTGTACACTACAATTCGATGTGAGCTTCAGACATGGCAGATGGTTTGGAGGTAGTCCAGGTCTGTCCAGACGCATGCCAGCATATCCTATCCACAGAAATAAGTCTCAGGTTGATAAATCTGGTGATCATGGAGGCCAGCGCAACACTAATTCTGGAGTGGCTGGAGGAGTTTCATTCTGGTATCTGAAGACATCCAACTGGAAATGAGGAGGAACACCGTGCTGCTGACAGACTGTTTGGAAGATCTTCCCTTGACTGTGGCATAAGCCATTTCATTAACATTTCCAGGCAGGAGTGGTCTGTGACAGTATCCTTTCCAAAAATGAAGGGACTGTAGACTTTGTGCCTGCTTATTGTACAGTCCCTAATGTGCTTTATAAGGGCACATGGGTTTTCTGAGCCCCAGATTCTAAATTTAGGTTGATGGACCTTCCCATTGAGGTGACACGCAGACTCATCACTGAGCACCAGTTCGTCAGTAAATTTGTCCTTTTCCAATTGGCCATGAATGTAGGTATAAAAGTCACAACATTTTGATTTGTCATCTGGTTTCAGCATCTAAAGAATTTGTAATCTATATGGCTTACAACGCAGACATTTTTGTAAGATACAGACCATATTGTGGTTTGTGGTACTTGTAGTTCCGTACTAATCAGCCTGGTCGACTTTCTAGGACTATCCTCGTACATGGCTCGAAACCTTTTCACTGTGTCTTCCAAAGGTTTTGGGCTGCCTGGACTCCCCATGACATAAACCTGATTGCTTCACCCAACGCAGGCTGGATCAGAATGCCATGAGGAACTAGAAGACCCAGACGGTGAAGATAATGACCGCACCTCCTCAAACTAAACTTACCAGTGGATAAGCCAAATATTTTGAGAGCTGCGTCTGTGACCTACCCATGAACTTTCTGGATGCTTCAGACCAATCATGACACCAGTACCTCCATGCAGAGCTCATGTGTGTCACTGTTCTGAAAAATTCACTGTACTGTCACAAAAGACCTCGTTCTTGCAAATTCTAATACACCAAAAGCCTTTTTTATTATACCTGCCCCTTTGTGTACAGGTTTAAACTAACCTAGAGTGGCAGATTCATGTCCAAAGCAATCAGTCACAGCAAAGCTTTCATTTTTCAAGAGCAGAATTGGTTTACTTTAAAGGGGTATTCCCATACCATCACTAAGATATGCCCCCAGTGTCTGCTAGGTGCGGGTCCCACCTCCTACGCCGAGAATGGAGTGGAGAGAGTGATGGCAGGAGGACCCCGGGATCCGGCCACCACCAAGCACTCCCCATACAAGTGAATGGGAGCGCACCGCCCTTTCGCAGCCACTGCTCCTATTCATTTCTAGGGGCAGACGGAAATAGCCGAGCCAGCGCTTGGCTATTTCCGGCGGCCCCATAGAAATGAATAGAGGGCGGCTACGCATGCCACATTCCCCGTTCTGTTCTCGGTGTAGGTGAGGGTCCCACCTCTATCAGACAATGGGGGCATACGGACATTGTCTGTGATGGGAATACCCCTTTAACTGCCTCCGGACCGCCTAACGCAGGATCGCGTTCCGGAGGCGGCAGCCCTGCGCACAGTCACGCATATATGCGTCATCTCGCGAGACGCGAGATTTCCTGTGAACGCGCGCACATAGGCGCGGAAGGTAAGAGAGTGGATCTCCAGCCTGCCAGCGGCGATCGTTCGCTGGCAGGCTGGAGATGTGATTTTTTAACCCCTAACAGGTATATTAGACGCTGTTTTGATAACAGCGTCTAATATACCTGCTACCTGGTCCTCTGGTGGTCCCCTTTGTTTGGATCGACCACCAGAGGACACAGGTAGCTCAGTAATATGTTGCACCAAGCACCACTACACTACACCCCCCCCCCCTGTCACTTATTAACCCCTTATTCACCCTTGATCACCCCATATAGACTCCCTGATCACCCCCTGTCATTGATTACCCCCTCTGTCATTGATCACCCCCCTGTAAAGCTCCATTCAGATGTCCGCATGATTTTTACGGATCCACTGATAGATGGATCGGATCCGCAAAACGCATCCGGACGTCTGAATGAAGCCTTACAGGGGCGTGATCAATGACTGTGGTGATCACCCCATATAGACTCCCTGATCACCCCCCTTTCATTGATCACCCCCCCTGTCATTGATCACCCCCCCTGTCAGGCTGCATTCAGATGTCCGTATGATTTTTACGGATACATGGATCGGATCCGCAAAACACATACGGACATCTGAATGGAGCCTTATAGGGGGGTGATCAATGACAGGGGGGTGATCACCCCATATAGACTCCCTGATCACCCCCCTGTCATTGATCACCCCCCTGTCATTGATCACCCCCCTGTCATTGATCACCCCTCTGTAAGGCTCCATTCAGACATTTTTTTGGCCCAAGTTAGCGGAAATTATTATTTTTTTCTTACAAAGTCTCATATTCCACTAACTTGTGTCAAAAAATTTAATCTCACATGAACTCACCATACCCCTCACGGAATCCAAATGCGTAAAATTTTTTAGACATTTATATTCCAGACTTCTTCTCACGCTTTAGGGCCCCTAGAATGCCAGGGCAGTATAAATACCCCACATGTGACCCCATTTCGGAAAGAAGACACCCCCAGGTATTCCGTGAGGGGCATATTGAGTCCATGAAAGATTGAAATTTTTGTCCCAAGTTAGCGGAAAGGGAGACTTTGTGAGAAAAAAATAAATAAAATAAATTTTCGCTAACTTGTGCCCAAAAAAATACATTTCTATGAACTCGCCATGCCCCTCATTGAATACCTTGGGGTGTCTTCTTTCCAAAATGGGGTCACATGTGGGGTATTTATACTGCCCTGGCATTTTAGGGGCCCTAAAGCATGAGAAGAAGTCTGGGATCCAAATGTCTAAAAATGCCCTCATAAAAGGAATGTGGGCCCCTTTGCGCATCTAGGCTGCAAAAAAGTGTCACACATCTGGTATCGCCGTACTCAGGAGAAGTTGGGCAATGTGTTTTGGGGTGTCATTTTACATATACCCATGCTTGGTGAGATAAATATCTTGGTCAAATGCCAACTTTGTATAAAAAAATGGGAAAAGTTGTCTTTTGCCGAGATATTTCTCTCACCCAGCATGAGTATATGTAAAAAGACACCCCAAAACACATTGCCCAACTTCTCCTGAATACGGCGATACCACATGTGTGACACTTTTTTGCAGCCTAGGTGGGCAAAGGGGCCCACATTCCAAAGAGCACCTTTAGGATTTCACAGGTCATTTACCTACTTACCACACATTAGGGCCCCTGGAAAATGCCAGGGCAGTATAACTACCCCACAAGTGACCCCATTTTGGAAAGAAGACACCCCAAGGTATTCCGTGAGGGGCATGGCGAGTTCCTAGAATTTTATATTTTTTGTCACAAGTTAGCGGAAAATGATGATTTTTTTTATTTATTTTTTTTCCCTTACAAAGTCTCATATTCCACTAACTTGTGACAAAAAATAAAAACTTCCATGAACTCACTATGCCCATCACGAAATACCTGGGGGTGTCTTCTTTCCAAAATGGGGTCACTTGTGGGGTAGTTATACTGCCCTGGCATTCTAGGGGCCCAAATGTGTGGTAAGAAGTTTGAAATCAAAATGTGTAAAAAATGACCGGTGAAATCCGAAAGGTGCTCTTTGGAATATGGGCCCCTTTGCCCACCTAGGCTGCAAAAAGGTGTCACACATGTGGTATCTCCGTACTCAGGAGAAGTTGGGCAATGTGTTTTGGGGTGTCATTTTACATATACCCATGCTGGGTGAGAGAAATATCTTGGCAAAAGACAACTTTTTCCATTTTTTTATACAAAGTTGGCATTTGACCAAGATATTTATCTCACCCAGCATGGGTATATGTAAAATGACACCCCAAAACACATTCCCCAACTTCTCCTGAATATGGCGATACCACATGTGTGGCACTTTTTTGCAGCCTAGGTGGGCAAAGGGGCCCACATTCCAGAGCACCTTTCGCATTTCACCGGTCAATTTTTACACATTTTGATTTCAAACAACTTACCACACATTTGGGCCCCTAGAATGCCAGGGCAGTATAACTACCCCACAAGTGACCCCATTTTGGAAAGAAGACACCCCAAGGTATTCGCTGATGGGCATAGTGAGTTCATAGAACTTTTTATTTTTTGTCACAAGTTAGTGGAAAATTATGATTTTTTTTTCTTACAAACGTGACAAAAAATAAAAAGTTCTATGAACTCACTTCGCCCATTAGCGAATACCTTAGGGTGTCTACTTTCCGAAATGGGGTCATTTGTGGGGTGTTTGTACTGTCTGCCCATTGTAGAACCTCAGGAAACATGACAGGTGCTCAGAAAGTCAGAGCTGCTTCAAAAAGCGGAAATTCACATTTTTGTACCATAGTTTGTAAACGCTATAACTTTTACCCAAACCATTTTTTTTTTTACCCAAACATTTTTTTTTTTTATCAAAGACATGTAGAACAATAAATTTAGAGCAAAATTTATACATGGATGTCGTTTTTTTTGCAAAATTTTACAACTGAAAGTGAAAAATGTCATTTTTTTTGCAAAAAAATCGGTAAATTTCGATTGATAACAAAAAAAGTAAAAATGTCAGCAGCAATCAAATACCACCAAATGAAAGCTCTATTAGTGAGAAGAAAAGGAGGTAAAATTCATTTGGGTGGTAAGTTGCATGACCGAGCAATAAACGGTGAAAGTAGGGTAGGTCAGAAGTGTAAAAAGTGGCCTGGTCTTTCAGGGTGTTTAAGCCATAGGGGCTGAGGTGGTTAAATACAGGCCTTTTGCACCATCCTTTTAGAATCACTCTGTATTTGCAATTTTTTGTTCATGAAGCTGTAAGGTCTCACTTTGCATTGCACTTTTGGCACAATTGGGCTCTTCATGAACAAAGAACATCTAGAATATGTAAAAGGCAGTTTTAAGAGCGTCTTTCCATAATAGCAGACCTAAGGGCGCGGTCCTACGGTGCGGTTGGCATGGGCTCCTGTGAGTGGGCATGGTTTGGCCACATGCGGCGAGCCATACCGTCAGCCTGTACCCTAATAACATTTCCCTGATTTGCTACTGTACATGTATATTACTGCAGGCTGGTTACTTTCCATTACATACCTTAGATCAGGGGTGCACAACCCGTGGCCCCCATCCTGCTGGGCAGAAACATAGCTGATCTTGCGATGGATTACAGAGTACCGTGTTTTGTTGTCCGCAAAACACGGATACCCGTCATGTATGTTCTGCATTTTGCAGAATGGAGCAACGGATGCGGACAGCACACGGAGTGCTAGCCGCATGTTTTGCGGCCCCATTGAAGTGTATGGGTCTGCATCCAAGCAGCAAAAAATGCGGATTGGATGCGGACCAAAACAATGGCCGTGTGCTTGAGCCCTTACTGGTTATTGCAGGGCCCCCAGGGGCAGGAGGTGGTAGGAACCAGTGAGTGCCGTCCTCTGCAGTGAAGTAAAGAGCTCATTTGTGAACAGGATGCAGGAAGGAAATGTCGCCACTTAAAGGGGTTTCCCAGTAAAAAAAAAATTTTTGCCAAGTTCCTGCAGTATAATCCCTGAAGATTCATACTTTCCTGCTATATCTTCTGGTCCCAGAGCACCTTTGCAGCAAATGACTGACTTCAGTGGTGAAACACTGCTTGTGGCCACATCACCACAGAAGCCAGTCATTGGCTGGAGAGGTACAAGTGACTACGCTCATAGCCAGCGGATGTAAACGGGACCGGAAGATAGCGGCAGGGAGCAGGAAAGTATGAATCTTCAGTGCCAGGGTCATGCTGCAGGAACGATAGAATTTTTTTTTTTACCAGAATATCTCTAAGTTCCTATTACACTGCACGATATTTGGGACAATTACCGGGAACAAGTATTATTAGGAGCTCTCATTACTGATATGTGAGCCATTGTAATGGGGAGCCGGCGACGCGCTTCCTCTTCGCAGCATCGCCAGCATCCCGTGCTTGTGAGGGAGCGGGGACACGGCAACCAGCGCCTCCTCAGCGCGGCCGGCGTCCTCCATCCCCTAGGCAATGAGCAGCAGTGGATCAGAGCGCCGATGGGAATGAATCGGGGCTCAGCTGTGTGGCGTGCAATGCGAGTCACGTGACGCTGGCCACGTCACGTGACTCACCTGTAGGGGCTATTGAAACAGGCAGCCTGCTGGCCACAGGTTGCCTGTGATTGGTCTTTCTACCCTCACCTGCGTATTTGGATTTCCTATTGTGTGTTTTGACCTCAGCTAGTTTTTGACCTCGACATTGCGACCTCCTTGGATTTGACGTTACTTCTTGGCTTCTGACTTCGGATTGTTTTTGACCTTGCTTTGCCTTCTCCCCGTGTACTGCGTGACCTCCTGGCCTTGACCCTTGCTTCCTTGACTCCGTTACGTTTTTGCTCTCTTCAGTAGGCCCCTGCATGTACCCAGGTTGACAGTAGCTCCATCCCCTGAAGAAGCCACATCTAGTGGTGAAACATGTTGGTGGAGCTCGTGTGTTAGTTTTTAGATTAGGAGCGGTGGGGACCGAGTGTTATAGCACCGAGTAACTGCAGACTCAATTGTGCTTTAACACCAGTGATTGAGAATCACCTAAGAGGAAAGAGATTGCAAAAGCAATGATTTAGGATGAAGGATTAAGAGTATCTCCAGCATTGTTCAAATAGACAAATAAAGTAAGCTCACTGCTTACAAAGCAAGCGTGGGATGAGCGAATGCTAGGAGGTAGCATATAAGGGTGAAGCAACCCTTATCTCAACCACCAGTGTCCCACCGCACCTATAGTTTTAAACTATTCTTTGTTCTCCCGCTATTATATATTTTTATAAAATAAATGAAATAAATGTTATGTTTTAACAGACCAGAAACGGGAGTTTATTAGTCTAGGCAACTAGACTATTTGAATTAAATTACAGGCGACGGACTGCCGCCAAGTTGTATTCCGTCAGTTAGGACGGGCCGTGCAAGTAGGCAGGGATAGAGGTGTGGGTGGAATTCAGGGCCGCTGATCAGCCAATAAACAAGGAATCAAAAATCAAATAAAATGTCACACTCGAAAAAATGGACCCCAAATCGGTGCACCTGTGTATTGAGACCACTCACTCAATGCAATAGGTAAATATTAAATAGTGTAACAGGGCACTCAAGAAATCGTGACCATGTGGTACAGTTTGATATCTTTATTACTATTGTGAATAATGTTACTCAAACAAATCAATTGTAATAATCGATAGATGAATCGATAAAATATTTGACAATATTGGATAAATGAATCGATAAAATATTTGACAATATTGGATAAAAATAGTCGATTTACACAAGGGCTCAGAATAATATAGTGCAAATATCGGCAGTCATAAAATGCAATCTCAAATTTAAAGGTTCAGTCCAAATTTGGTATATACATCTGGGTATTGGTGCAGTCCAATCGAATATTGTTATGCCCCACTTCCAATTGCAGCAGCGTCCCGCTGAAAATGAAGTAGATAGCGGCGTCCCGCTATATAATTACTTGCAAGTAGAATTTACCTTATATCAACCGAAAGTTCTCCAGACTTTAGACTTTGGATCCTCTCCTCTCCTCAGAAGTGTCTATGACACAATGTATCAAGAGGTTTTCTTAGACGACTCTGTGTTTCTGTTAAATTTAACTGCCAAGTCCACCAGATCTCAATCTGTTGGTGGAAAGTCTGCAATGGCGTTTGTGGCAGAGATGTTCCGTCAAAGGAGGCTTCCAAATGTAGTCTGTAACTCGGTCGATTTGGGGTACTTTGTTCCTTCAGTATACAGATAGGGGGTGTAGCATCAGACGCGTTTCGGGGTCCAAGTTATTGCCCCAAGTTATTGTAATAATCGATTCATCTATCGATTATTACAATTGATTTGTTTGAGTAACATTATTCACAATAGTAATAAAGATATCAAACTGTACCACATGGTCACGATTTCTTGAGTGCCCTGTTACACTATTTAATAAACAAGGAATGACTCGTTTGTCGGCTCATCTACATATTTTATCCGGATAAAAGACGTACAAATATCGTCAGCGCATCTCCCTGTGTAATCAGGAATGTGCTACCAATAATTAATAGAACTGAATGAGGGAGGAATGACTGTGATAGTGATTCACTTTGCATCGGCATGTGTAACTGCATGTCATACTTTTAGTCCGGCTGCCTCTTACCGTGCTCTGCCGTGCCGCCGCCACTCCGCCCCCATTATAGTCAATGGGGACGGAGTGGCAGTCCGGGGGCACACGTGAACTAGCGGCAGGACGGATCCGACAGGCTGTTCACCCGCCGGAACAGCCTGCCGCTAATGTGAAAGTACTCTTATAATTTGTCATTCATTAATTCATTCATCTATCACAGACACTGTGCGTCCTGTATTACAGGGCGTAACCAACAGCAACTGAAATCAAAACTGATTTGCCACAGGGTGCAATTGTAGGCTAATAACTTCAGAATCAGGCAGTTTTGATAAATGGTGGCATTTGGGGAAAGTGATATGGCAGCGATATACTGTGTGTCCGGCCGGATACATTTAGTGGAACGACCCCTTTTAATCCTGCTGAGCAAACAACTTCAGGCCACATGTATGAACTCGTGAGAGCATGGCCTGAGATTTGCTCTGCACCTCTAGTCTAGGACTTTTCCAAGCATCGATGTCACTGTAACCAGAATCCTCAGATATATTTGCCTTGTTGCTTAGCACACTCAAACAATCTCATGCGACATCGGTCATAAAAGATCTGGCAGATGTCAAACGTACTATAAAGTCAACCTCAACCTTTAGGTCTTATTTACACGGTAGTGATTGAGGTCCATGTGCTGTCCCTGTACAGACAGATTAAAACACAGACAGAAGTAACAGTCTACCATAGAAATGGCATATATAATAGAATGGAGTGGAAAGGATTGTGTCAGAAAATGTATATTTTGAAAAACTAAAATCCTGTGATTTTTCACTAGGCAACACTTCTTGTTCTGTACAGGTCACTTTTTTGCTGTGATCTCCTCATCGTCACTAGCAGGATTAGAATGACAGATAGCACCACCTATATACAGATAACACAGGATCCGCCATTCACAATAGGTGATATCACAGCTTGACCAATGACGCTGTGCACTCCTGGTGTCAGGAGGAGCGGGGGGGGGGGGGGGGAGACCTGCTGGCACAAGGGGGGGGGGGGGGGAGCTGCTGGCACAAGGGGGGGGGAGCTGCTGGCACAAGGGGGGGGGAGAGCATTTTTTCTTATTAGATTACTCGATTAATCGTAAAAAAAATAATCAATAGAATACTTGATTTCTAAAATAATTGTTTACTGCAGCCCTATTCAGAACCATTGCGCTGTATTTTTAACGCCTCATGCACATGGCTGTTGCCCGGCTGTGCCCGTACTGTGGCCCGCAATCAGCCGGTTCTGCAATATAGGGGCACTGGCCGTCTGCTCACAGCATCACGGATGTGGACCCATTCACTTGAATGGAAGGCAAGGATGCACTACAGATAGGGTGGCCACTTGCAGGACCCCAAAAAGGAGAACACCACACCCCGAAAAGGAGGACATCATACCGGGGACAGGTATTAATAAATACTGCAAATGGGGGATTGCTGAAAGGGGTTTATAACTACTGTGGGAGCTGAAAGGGGGGAATAAATAATTACTGTGAAGAGGGGACTGAAAGGGGGTAATAACTACTGTGAAGAAGGGACTGAGAGGGGTTAATAAATACTGTGAATGGGGGACTGCTGAAAGGGGTTAATAACTACTGTGAAGAGGGGACTGAAAGGGGTTAATAAATTCTGTGAATGGGGGACTGCTGAAAGGGGTTATTAATTACTGTGAAAGCCCTTCACAATAGTTAACCCCTTTCAGCAGTCCCCCTTCACAGTATTTATTAACCCCTTTCATCAGTTCCCCCTTCACAGTATTTATTAACCCCTTTCATCAGTCCCTTCTTCACAGTAGTTATTAACCCCTTTCATCAGTCCCCCATTCACAGTAGCCCAGTAGCCATTCACTTTCTTATAACTTATTTCCCCCCCTTTCACAGGAGTTATTACAGTTCCTCCACCACACCCCCCCCCCCCCCATTCACAGACTTCCCCACTTTCAATTTCAGCAATCCATTTTTTTTGCGGACCCATTGAAATGAATGGTTCCGTATACGGTCCACAAGGAAAACCTGAACGAACATGGAAAAAAATACGTTTGTGTGTGTGAGGCCTTAAAAACAACAAAAAACTGCACCAAGCTTAGCCATGTAAACCTGTTTGCAGCTGAGTGCAATAATTAAAGCTAACAGCAGATGGCGGTAACAGTCTTCTACACTCTGCTGAGAAGGTCAGCCAAATACACGAGGAGGGAGTAGACTTTGCTCTGTTCCCACAATGCTCCTTGAGTCCTTGGAGTGTGAAGGCAGCAGACATGTCTAAACGAAAGGTGCTGGAGCTGTTCTATGATGTGGTCTCCCCCTATTCCTGGCTGGGGTTTGAGGTGAGAGAGGATATATTTGGAGCATTGTAAAGTGCAGCACGTGGTGTGTTCTGTGCAGTCACTTCCTGGTGTCATGGTGGGCTGTGAAACTTGTATGAATCAGAAGGAACAGAAAATTGGTGCAGTGCTAATCAGCTCAAAATGTCGTATTGCTGTCAGTTAGAAACATATTAATAGTCTTGCAGTTGAAATAAAAGAAATGATAAACCTTAAAGGGTTTCTACCATCAGAAATACCGTTATGTAGCTGACTGACATAGCGATGCGCCAATGTCAGCACTACATATAAGTGTGATTTTCACATTTCTCCCTGCAGCCGTTCTGCTAAAGTACACACTTTTACAATATGCTAATGAGCCTCTAGGTGCTATGAGGGCGTATCTTCAGCACCTAGAAGCTCGAAAAACGAACCATGTATCCCGCCCAGGTCCCCCGTTCTGCCCGCCCTGCTCCTCTTGATTGATGTCCAAGTTCCATGCATCGTTGAGGAAACCCCCCCCCCCCCGTCCACTTCTGTATTCGGTAAAGGCCGCGCTCCTGGTGCCGGCTTCCTCACTGTGACGTAGTCGGCGCAGGCGCAGTGAGGAAGCCGGCACCAGGAGGAGCGCTTCCTTCACTCACTGCGCCTGCGCCGCATACAGAAGTGGACGGCGCAGGCGCGGGATTTCCTCAACGATGCATGGAAATTGGACATCAATCAAAAGGAGCGGGGCGGGCAGAACGGGGGACCTGGGCGGGATACATGGTTAGTAGTGTTGAGCGAACTTCTGTTTTAAGTTCGGCGTCTAAAGTTCGGCTTCCGGTTAGCGGAGAATCCCGATATGAATTCCGTTGTGGTCCGTGATAGCGGAATCAATTATCGGCCATTATTGATTCTGCTACCACGGACCACAACGGAATTCGGAATCCATATCGGGATTCTTCGCTAACCGGAAGCCGAACTTTAGACGCCGAACTTAAAACAGAAGTTCGCTCAACACTAATGGTTAGTTTTTTCGAGCTTCTAGGTGCTGAATCTACGGCCTCATAGCACCTAGAGGCTCATTAGCTTATTGTAAAAGTGTGTACTTTAGCAGAACGGCTGCAGGGAGAAATGTATAAAACATACTGTTATGTAGTGCTGACCTAAGCGCATCGCTAACCAGTCAGCTACATAACAGAAATTCTATTTAACAGAAAAGTTATTAGATGTCTTCATCAAGCATGGTGTAAGAAATTATCTAAAGAAACACACATATATGTGCTGTATGTATATACACACTCCAAAGAACAACGGAGCACTGTAATAAATGGATAATAAAGAACACAGAACATAATCATCTTGGAGAGTACATCACAGATAAACCATTGCAACGTTTCATTGCCTACAAAATGATCTCCGGAGATTTAGCACGGTCGCTCAGTGGTTAGCAGTGGTCCCTGGCAGCACTGGGGTCCTAGGTTAGAATCCGACCATGGACAACATCTGCATGGAGTTTGTTTGTTCTCCCCATGTTTTTGTGGGTTTCCTCCGACTTCCCAGACTCCACAGACATACTGATAGGGACCTTAGATTGTGAGCCCCATTGGAGACAACAAGCAATAATGATGTTTGTAAAATGTCAGCTCTATATACAGCAAATGAGTAAAATTGAACAGGGTTGTCAGGGGTACAGATACTGATGATCTATCCTCAGCATAGCTCATCAGTATCAGATTGGTGGGGGTCTGACTCGGGGGCCGTAGCACTCATTCGAGCGCTGCCTCCTCTTCAAAGCTTACCTGCCAGCCATTCCCCTAGGTGTAGCGGTGCAGTGTAATTACAGGCGTTCGCATGACTGGGAGAGAAAGATGTAATTGAACTTCATCTCTGCTACAAAGTGGACGGTGTGCAGATAAACCTTGAACAGGACGCAGCACTCGCAAAAGCACCATGACTTGTTCAATCAGCTGTCCGAGGGGGCACAGAAGGTTGGACCCCCACAATCTGATATTGATAACTTATCCTGAGGATACTGTAGGTCATCAATATCTGTAACCCTGACACCCCTTCAGGGCCCCGACGTACACAAATTTAGTTCAGTGTGAGAGAGGAGCGAATTGAGTCATACGGAAGTGTAGTGGCGCATTAAGGCCCCTTGCAGACGAGCGTTCCTCCCACAGCGAGTCCACATCGCTGCTCTGGGCCTGACCTCCCAGCGCTGCCGGGGGTCACATAGCATTATATTGATTTATGATGCTATAACCCTTACAGTTCTGGAATGTATTGGATAACGATGGCATAATGCTGCCATTGTTATCCAATACATTCCAGAACTGTAAGGGTTGTATAGCATTATATTGATTTATGATGCTATGTAAATCCCATCAGTGCCGGGAGCTGCGATGCAGACTCGCTGCGGGAGGAACGCTCGTCTGCAAGAGACCTAAGGCCTCTTTCACACAGGCGAGTATTCCGCGCGGATGCGATGCGTGAGTTGAACGCATTGCACCCGCACTAAATCCCGACCCATTCATTTCTATGGGGCTGTTCACATGAGCGGTGATTTTCAGGCATCACTTGTGCGTTGCGTGAAAATCGCAGCATGTTCTATATTCAGCGTCAGTGAATGGGGCTGCGTGAAAATCGCAAGCAAGTGCGGATGCGGTGCGATTTTCACGCACGGTTGCTAGGAGACGATCGGGATGGGGACCCGATCATTATTATTTTCCCTTATAACATGGTTATAAGGGAAAATAATAGCATTCTGAATACAGAATGCATAGTACAATAGGGCTGGAGGGGTTAAAAAATAAATAAAAATTATTTAACTCGCCTTAATCCACTTGCTCGCGCAGCCAGGCATCTCTTCTGTCTTCATCTTAGCTGTGTGCAGGAACAGGACCTGTGGTGACGTCACTCCGGTCATCACATGATCCATCACTATGGTAAAAGATCATGTGACGTACCATGTGATGACCGGAGTGACGTCACCACAGGTCCTTTTCCTGCACACAGCTAAGATGAAGACAGAAGAGATGCCGGGCTGCGCGGGCAAGTGGATTAAGGTGAGTTAAATAATTCTTTATTTTTTTTAACCCCTCCAGCGCTATTTTACTATGCATTCTGTATTCAGAATGCTATTATTTTCCCTTATAACCATGTTATAAGGGAAAATAATACAATCTACAGAACACCGATCCCAAGCCTGAACTTCTGTGAAGAAGTTCGTGGTGGGTACCAAACATGCGCGATTTTTCTCACGCGAGTGCAAAACGCATTACAATGTTTTGCACTCTCGCGGAAAAATCGCGCATGTTCCTGCAACGCACCCGCACATTTTCCCGCAACACCCGTGTGAAACCAGCCTAACAGTTGCTGCTCTGGCTGTAGCAGCAGAGCATCTTCTCTTGCGGCCCTGCTCGGTGCAGTATTTTCAAAAGAACTGTGTGAATCTGCCGTTATTTTCCAATGCAGAAGGAGATGTCAAAATGTCAGAAAAAAGGCGGCAAAAGCGTCAGCATGCTGTGTTTTTAAAATATGTGGCATATACTTGTCATCAGTGCAGTAGGCATCTGAGCTGCTTAAACAGTCAAAGCAGATTCTCTAAACATGCGCTGATCCTGCGAGCAATACTGCAGGTGCTAGATTACAGGGCCAGTGAGATGCCTAGCCTTGTCAATCAATAGGAAAGACGGAGTGGCAGGAGGAGCAGGGCATTTAAGATCTGGTGCTCCGGAGGTCTTGTGCAAAGATAGGAAGATATTGAAATAAAAAAAAATGTACTGACCGCGTCCAAACTCCCACCGCTCCAGCACCATCAGTCTGATCCTGACTTGCCACTACAGCCATGATGTCATATTTTCGGCTGCAGCAGTAACATGCTACTGAAGCCGATCACTGGTCTCAGCAGTACATGTACATGATTGGCTGCGGTGATCCCGTGTACTGGCACGTCACCAATGCAGGAGAGGGTGTTTAAAAATGGTCAGAACAATTTGATGGGCATCTCCAGGATTTACAGTTACCTCTTATTTCATGGAATTACCCTGATTTTATTTTTATTTTTTTTATTTTTTTCAGATACTGTTACGATATAAGAACTTATGGAACGTAGACATTCATTTACGCCCTGGGTTCCTTGGAGGAATAATGCATGCATCTGGTATGTAAAACTGTAGCATTTAGAGAGCAGGGACAGCAGTTCATCTGTATAGCATTTGATTGACTGGGATATGCTGCAGTACCAGGCAAAACCTCTCCATTATTGTGCTACAGTATTGTGCAGTGTTCCTAAAGGTCCTTAGGATAGGCCATCAATGTTATCGTCCCTTATAGACTGTCAGCAGCAGTCTGATGCCTCATGCACACAGCCTTATTATGGCTTTATGTATGAGCTGTAGTAAGGCATCCTGTCCTGTGGTATTAGCAAAGCCTTTTCTGATCTCTCAGGATAAAATATGCTGCTCATGCAGGAAACTATAATACCGCTGTGTGCACACGCTCCTAAAGAGGACCTTTTACTGGTCCTAATTTGACAATATTGTTACCTGACAGTGTAGGGCTTTATTAGGAGAGGTCAGGGCGCTTTTTCTTTTTCACATTGGCTGCTCTGTTCCCTCGCTGTGCCCCCCGTTCGCTTTTGCTGCGCTGTATGCTAATTAGCAGCATCGGTACAGGGAGGAGGAGACGGAAGCTTTTCTCAAGGGGCGTCTCCTTCTCCCAGGCTGTAGAGCTGTCCAATCACAGTGGAGAGCGTCACAGCCAGGTAGAAGATGAGCTTTTTTTTTTCCCTGGCTGTGACGCTCTCCACTGTGATTGGACCGCTCTACAGCCTGGGAGAAGACAACGCCCCTTGAGAAAAGCTTCTGTCTCCTCCTCCCTGTACCGATGCTGCTAATTAGCATACAGCACAGCAAAAGTGAACGGGGGGCACAGCGGGGGAATGGAGCAGCCAATGTGAAAAAGAAAAAGTGCCCTGACCTCTCCTAATAAAGCCCTACACTGTCAGGTAATAATATTGTCAAATTAGGACCAGTGAAAGGTCCTCTTTAAGGTGGCACTAGGGGTTGTGTCACATCAACAACCCCTGTCCGCATGCCCTATTTTTTTTTTTATTTCCACATGCTAGTCATATGGAGATGAATCTTCCTCTAACTATGCAAAAAGAGCTCCTGCCATGTCACTCATCACATCCATGAATTACGTGGGATGGGGGGGTCATTGATTTGTATGGCCGGCATGTAGGGGATATATATATGTATGTGTATATATATATGTGTGTATGTATATATATATATATATATATATATATATATATATATATATATATATATATATATATATATATATATATATATATATATATATATATATATATATATATATATATATATCTCACTAGAAGTCGCATACTCTAGGGATTCCAGCTTTATATCTTTGCGATCAGCTGTATCTGTAGCCAAATGCCTAATGCACTAACGCCAAGGTTACTGTGTACAAATCAAAGTCCATTTAATAGTGTAACCAGAATGAAGTACTGTATCTAGAATTTTTCTGGACTTTGACAAGAATGGAAAAACTTTTGCCTTTTCATTTTAGGAGTGCTCAGAACAATTTTCCACTATCAGCAGACATACTTGTACTAGTTCGCTTTTGCTGTAATTTCCTCTGTCAGTACACATTTGCAAAAGCATACAGTACATCAAGCTAGAATAGGCCAAACTCCATCTCTGATGAGAAGTGAACCTAGTGCAGATGTATCAACACTGTTCTCATTATGTTCACTGTACGAATTTTCCATACGTACAAAAAGAAATGATTAAATGACCATCTCTAATACGTCTACGGCCTCCTGCAAACTCTTCTGCGGCCATTATTAGTACCAGGCTTTTATTACTTAACACTATTGTTTGCCATTGATAGCCGCCTCAGACTTCGTTGGAGATCTGGAGAGTACTTACAACCATCATGCTTAGTGTGGAGACACACAGGACCAACACTAGGTGTCATGGTGTCATTAGCTACCATGGTCATGCCTATGTGATGTTATCAGAAGGAACATAGACTAACTTACAATATGTCCAGGACATCATGGAACAAGTCCTATTGTCTTTTTTGACTCAGTTAAGCCTCATGCAGACGTCTGTGGAACACGGTCCTTGAGATACCGGACTGGCTTTGCTGGAGCGCACGGCGTCATAGCAACCAATGACGCCGTTCGCTCCTGCAATTCCATTCCGGTATCTCACGGACGTCTGCATGAGACTTTAGGAGATCTGGTATTCCAACAAGATAACTCTAGCCCACATACTTCCCGCACCACACAACTTGCTCTTCATGGTATGCAGCAACTTCCCTGGTCAGCTCCATTGCCCCCGTTGAGAACGTCTGGGACTGGATGGGGTGACAGATCTCCCATGCACAGCAGCCAAAAACCACCTTGGCTGAACTACAGCTCCAAGTTGTAAGAGACTGGAATGACTTTCCACAGGAGGATATCCAGGATCTGTATGACCCTTACCTTGCCAGCGTGGCATTGTGTATCGCAGCAAGAGGAGATGCCACCCAGTATTAGGCCTCATGCACACGACCGTATTTTTTTGCGGTCCGCAAAAACGAGTTCCGTTTTTCCGTGATCCGTGACCGTTTTTTCGTCCGTGGGTCTTCCTTGATTTTTGGAGGATCCACGGACATGAAAAAAAAGTCGTTTTGGTGTCCGCCTGGCCGTGCGGAGCCAAACGGATCCGTCCTGAATTACAATGCAAGTCAATGGGGACAGATCCGTTTGACGTTGACACAATATGGTGCAATTTCAAACGGATCCGTCCCCCATTGACTTTCAATGTAAAGTCAGGAGTTAATATACCATAGGATCGGAGTTTTCTCCAATCCGATGGTATATTTTAACTTGAAGCGTCCCCATCACCATGGGAACGCCTCTATGTTCGAATATACCATCGGATTTGAGTTACATCGTGAAACTCAGATCCGACAGTATATTCTAACACAGAGGCGTTCCCATAGTGATGGGGACGCTTCTAGTTAGAATATACTACGAACTGTGTACATGACTGCTGCCTGGCAGCACCCGATCTTTTACAGGGGGCTGTGATCAGCACAATTAACCCTTCAGGTGCCGCACCTGAAGGGGTTAATTGTGCGTATCATAGCCCCCTGTAAGAGATCAGGGGCTGCCAGGCAGCAGGGGGCAGACCCCCCTCCCTCCCCAGTTTGAATATCATTGGTGGCCAGTGTGCGCCCCCCCGGCCCCCCCTCTATTGTAATATCATTGGTGCCCAGTGTGCGGCCCCTGTCGGCCCCCCTCCCCCCCTCTATTGTAATTTCATTGGTGGCCAGTGTGCGGCCTCCGTCGGTCCCCCTCCCCCCCTCTATTGTAATTTCATTGGTGGCCAGTGTGCGGCCTCCCCCCCCCCCCCCCCCCCCCCCCCCTGCCCGATCATTGGTTGCAGCGAAGATTCCGATCGGAGTCCCAGTTTAATCGCTCTGGGGCTCCGATCGGTAACCATGGCAACCAGGACGCTACTGCAGGCCTGGTTGCCATGGTTACTTAGCAATATTACAATATTAGAAGCATCATACTTACCTGCTGGCTGCTGCGCTGTCTGTGTCCGGCCGGGAGCTCCTCCTACTGGTAAGTGACAGGTCTGTGCGGCGCATTGCTTAATGATATTACAATAGGGGGGGGGGGGGGCGGGGGGGCCGCACACTGGCCACCAATGATATTCAAACTGGGGAGGGAGGGGGGTCTGCCCCCTGCTGCCTGGCAGCCCCTGATCTCTTATAAGGGGCTATGATATGCACCTGAGGGGTTAATTGTGCTGATCACAGCCCCCTGTAAGAGATCGGGTGCTGCCAGGCAGCAGGGGGCAGTCATGTACACAGTTCGTAGTATATTGTAACTAGAAGCGCCCCCATCACTATGGGAACGCCTCTGTGTTAGAATATACTGTCGGATTTGAGTTTTCACAAAGTGAAAACCCATCTCTGAAAAAGCTTTTATGCAGACGGATCTTCGAATCCGTCTGTATGAAAGTAACCTACGGCCACGGATCACGGACGCGGATGCCAATCTTGTGTGCATCCGTGTTCTTTCACGGACCCATTGACTTGAATGACAGGTCATATTTTTTTGACGGACAGGAAACAAGGATCACGGATGCGGCTGCAAAACGGTGCATTTTCCGATTTTTCCACTGACCTATTGAAAGTCAATGGGTCCACGAAAGAAAACGGCACAACGGCCACGGATGCACACAACGGTCGTGTGCATGAGGCCTTAATGTGACTCTTCTTCAACATATACCTTGCTGCAGAGCCTAAAGAAAGGGTGCACCAGCTTGGTTGTGTGATCATTGACCAAGCTCCACCAGCAGTTTATATTTTGTAGTTTTCAAGGTGTTTTTTTCACTTAGATTTATGCAGGTTTTTGTATGTTGAGAATTTCTTCAAACTAATTCTTGCAGGGCTTCAGAGGGATGTTGAGGGGAAAATATTACCATTCAGATGTTGAGCCGAACTGTCGCATGGGATTGCCCAGTCAGCAGAGGCATTGACGTCTTTGCAATCTAAAATATGATGGTAATGTAAATCAGTGGTGTTAAAATACCAGAAATGTCTATTTTTTCTTAAACAGGTAACTCTCCTCCCGCCATGGTTCCAAAGAGGGGTTCCTACATGGTGAAGGACTTGGAAAAGCTGTCTGAGTTTTATCAAGTTCCTTTACATCAACCAAGTGATTTCTTTAATGTTGTCATTAAGAAAGGTTAGTCTGAAATTTGTCATGATGAATCAGCAGTGCAATTCAAAATATAAAGGCTCTTTTTGGATTAATTGTGGATAGCGGATGAGTATCTGATTACCAGGGGCCCCTGCTGATCAGACACTTATCGCTATCCAGTTCACAAGAACGGGAGCCCCGTTTGAACGGAGTGACGGTCACACATGCGCACTTCCACTTTATTCAACTCTGTGGGACCGTCTTGTGATCGCCAAGTGCCCCACCGTTTAGACCCCCACTGTGTCCCTCAAGCCGTTTAAAATCTAAAATCCTGTAGCCTTTACAGAGTGGATATTTTTTAGACTTCTTCTAACGAGAATTTAAATCATATCTATCTGCCATGTTTGATGTTCCCTTTAACTAATGGTACAATGTAAGATTATCGTTTGGAAACAGTCTAATATGCTGTGGCCAGCAGAGTGTATTGACTGTACGTATAAAAGACTGAGCGGTTTAGTAAATATCACAATACATTTACATGATCCCTTATTGGTACAGTACTGTATGTTGCACTGCTGCATTCCATTGAAATCTTGTACAATTCTGTTCTTGAATGATTTGGATCCATTTTTTAGGAAGTCTGTCAGCCATGCGGTTTGTGACGGCTGTTCAGATGTCACATCCAGAGTTCCTTGAGTCAGTGTCTCGGGAGTTGTGGCTGCGAATCTGGTCTGAGGTTGGTGCTCCATCATGTGCTGTAGTATTCTGTCCATTAGGAACTATTCAAATTACTTTTATTCACTTTTTGTTGCATTTTTTCCGTTTACAGTCCAATGATTTCTGTTGGTTGAACTGATGGCAAATATGGTAGTCCACACAAGAAACAAATGGCCAAGAGCCACCAGTGTATCACACTTGCGGTTGAGAACCTCTGTCTTTTAGTGGTATCCATGTAAAGCCATGGAATTATGACTTTAAAGGGAATGTGTCAGAAGAAAATGACCTAGTGTTTAAATCAAGTTTTTACCTTATGATAAACATATTTTTAGAGAATTTTCAGTGATGCTATTTTTTTATTTTTAATGTCAATATCTATATAGAAAACATAAAATCCTGCATGTTTTGCACTGGTCACTAATACTGATAATAGGCACCACTTCTTGGTCTGTACAGGTCACTTTACTGCAGTTATGTGCAGTTTACATTAAAGGCATGATTAGAATGACAGATATTGGCTATATCTAGATAACACAGCGTCCACCACTCACAGTAGGTGATATCACAGCTTATTAGCTCCCTCCTGACCTCTGCACAGGCCACAGACCATGCCTAGAAAACGCTCCCATATAATTCAGAGGCCCCTTCGTGTCCATTGTGTCTATGGCCCATGGTGGCTGCTGTCAATCATATCTCCAAATTTTGAGTGGCACATTCCTTTTTAAAGTGCCTTTCTATATATAATGCACTTCAAACATCATATGGATAAAACTCCTTTTATAGTCATATACCATATAGACGTTGCAGAAAAATAGTGTGACCACACGCACGACGACTTTCCATGGAACCAACCCACTAACTTTCTCTTCGTTTTGGGAAAGGCCATAAGTCGATATCCCTCTACACTGTATATGTGGTGTTTGAAGTGTAATATATTCATATGAAATGATTCCTGCACAGTCTTTACCTAGACAAAAATGTTGCTGTTCGGCCTGGTGAAAAAATATAACTTATAAAGCCATTGAATAGACCGAAAAAGTAGTGAGTGTTTTCTGTTTGCATGTATTCAGTTTGCAGTATATCAGTGGCGTAGCTAGAAATGACTAGGCCCCACAGCAAGTTTTTGAATGGGCCCCCGCCCTCTTAGCAACTTCTTTGCAATTCCCCACTTTTGTGCAACCCCCATTCCTGAGGCTAGTCTAGATCGCGCTTTCAGACGAGGCCTGGCAGACGCTCTGTCCGTTTCCTGTAATTTCCCTACCCTCGTCACTTCCTGTTGTGACGAGGCCGCACCGGACATGACGTTCCCAGCTTTGGAAGGAGGTGTGCTGCGCCACGCAGGCGCACAACAACTGGGTAGGGAAATTTCACACCAGAGTTGGGGAGAAGGGGCCACCTAACGCGCTAGCGCCTTACCTCTCAGCTGGACACCGGCCGACACTTCGTATGCACGGAAGCTTCAGCAGCGGTTAGAGGGTAGGGAAAAAATTACAGGCCAGTGCGGCTAACTACTCCCATCAGGATACACTGCGCGTGCGCACCAGCGGACAGGGAGATATCTTATACCAAACATCCATCCGATCACCGCGCCTGCACAGGGTGGGGGTAGGGAGATCTGATGGCCATTTGTTCTGTTAAATCTCCCTACCACTCACTGCGCATTCGCGGTGTCTGATCATCTGGAGCCAGCTGAGAGGTAAGGCGCATCTGGAGCAAGCTGAGAGGTAAAGCGACTCTGGTGTGAAATTTCCCTACCCTGTCGTTGTGCGCCTGCGCGGCACACCTCCTTCCAAAGCTGGGAATGTCATGTCCGGTGCGGCCGCGTCACAACAGGAGGTGACGAGGGTAGGGAAATTTCACGGAACAGGGGCCCTGCCAATAAAATCTTTTAGTCCTCCTCCTAGGTGGCCGCTTCTCAGTTTGGACCCCAAAGCAGCCGCTTCCCCTACAGCTACCCCCCTGTAGTATATTATATCATGGTCTCTCATTAGTTTATACAGCATGTGTCTTTAACTGTATTTCTTTCTTACAGGATATAGACATTACAGAACCGGAGAGCATAATACAGGTAAGATTAGGGCCTCCAACAAACGGACCTTTTACAGCTCTGTATGATTTCTATGTGGTCCTGCTGAACCCCTGAATGGTTCTGATTTCACACAAGAGCACCATTCAAAATTCCATCATGATGACTTCTCTATTCGCACTAAAAAATCTGTCTGGCACCAGTATCGGTATGCAGACATTCATGTGACGTGACAACTCCAAAAATAGTTAAAAAAAATTATAATAAAAAAAAATCAGTTCACGTAAAGTTACTTTATTTGACTTTGAAATAAACCATGCAATGTTGTAAATATATTTATAAATAGGTTTTCCACTAAAGAGGATTTCCGGTATTTTAATATTGATGGTAATCTATATCGGATCGATGGGGGTCCGACACCTGGCACCCCTGCTGATCAGCTGGTTGAAGAGAAGGCCGCCCTTCGTGCAAGCTCTGCCTTCCCTTCATTCGCAGTCGGCAGTGAATGGGACGGCTTGTAATTACTCCTGCTCACACAGCGAGCGAGTAAACAATGAAGGGAAGGTAGTGCTCGCACGGAGCGCAGCCTTCTCTTCAACCAGCTGATCGGCGGGGATGCCTGTTGTCAGACCCCGCCGATCTGATATTGATGACCTATCATGAGGATAGGTCATTAATATTAAAATCCCGGAAAACCCCTTTAACTGCTTTATTACAATGTATGAGAAGTGCTTTCATGTGCCTAATAGTTATTAACACCTTTTCGGTGGAGGTATTTCAGGCCTTCAGAATGACTCTCCAGTCTCCTTACTGGTTACTCATTATGGGTTCTCTTGATTTAGCACTTTTTCATAATCAATGGCAGCACCGCAAAAAAAGATAAATTAAAATTAGTGGTGCAAGCCAAAGGACTACACATGTAATCCAAAATCTATAAAAATGAAAAAGACAGCACTCTGTGTATTTATTCACCCATGTGGTCGTAACGTTTCAGCTCATCACTAGAGCCTTTCTCATTTATATTTTATTTTTACCTTGTTTAGGCTGCTAAGAAAGCTGGAATGCCCGAAAATGTGGCAAAACAATTATTGTCCACCTGCACCTCACCGGAAGTCAAAAACAAGCTCAAGGAGACAACCGAGAAGGCGTTGGAATATGGGGTAATAACAGGGGCATAGCTTGAGGCTCATGGACCCTTTTGCAGAAGTTTAAGGGTACTTTCACACTTGCGGCAGGACGGATCCGACAGGCTGTTCACCCTGTCGGACCCGTCCTTCCGCTATTTTGCCGTGCCGCCGCTCCGTCCCCATTGACTATTATAGTCAATGGGGACGGAGCGGCGGTCCGGCGGCATGGCAAAATAGCGGAAGGACGGATCCGACATGGTGAACAGCCTGACGGATTCGTCCTGCCGCAAGTGTGAAAGTAGCCTTACTTGCCATCCTCTGTGCGCACCTTCACCACATTGCTTCTTTGGCACCCATCTGGTTCATAACAACATTTATTATGTCTAGTAACCATCTCTTAGAAATAACAAAGAAAATGTTGTGAAGTGCAGGTTGTAGCATTTAAAAAATACAGGCTTTAACCCCTTAAGGACACAGCCTTTTTACACCTTAGGACCAGGCCATTTTTTGCAAATCTGACCAGAGTCCCTTTAAGTGCTGATAACTTTAAAACGCTTTGACTTATCCAGGCCGTTCTGAGATTGTTTTTTCGTCACATATTGTACTTCATGACACTGGTAAAATGAAGTCAAAAAAATTATTTTCTTTGCACCAAAAAATACCTATTTTAACCACCTCAGCCCCCAGTGCTTAAACACCCTGAAAGACCAGGCCACTTTTTACACTTCTGACCTACACTACTTTCACCGTTTATTGCTCGGTCATGCAACTTACCACCCAAATGAATTTTACCTCCTTTTCTTCTCCCTAATAGAGCTTTCATTTGGTGGTATTTCATTGCTGCTGACATTTTTACTTTTTTTGTTATTAATCGAAATTTAACGATTTTTTTGCAAAAAAATGACATTTTTCACTTTCAGTTGTAAAATTTTGCAAAAAAAAACGACATCCATATATAAATTTTGCTCTAAATTTATTGTTCTACATGTCTTTGATTAAAAAAAAATGTTTGGGTAAAAAAAAAAATGGTTTGGGTAAAAGTTATAGCGTTTACAAACTATGGTACAAAAATGTGAATTTCCGCTTTTTGAAGCAGCTCTGACTTTCTGAGCACCTGTCATGTTTCCTGAGGTTCTACAATGGCCAGACAGTACAAACACCCCACAAATGACCCCATTTCGGAAAATACACACCCTAAGGTATTCGCTGATGGGCATAGTGAGTTCATAGAACTTTTTATTTTTTGTCACAAGTTAGCGGAAAATGATGATTTTTTTCTTTTTTTTTTTTTTTCTTACAAAGTCTCATATTCCACTAACTTGTGACAAAAAATAAAAACTTCCATGAACTCACTATGCCCATCACGAAATACCTTGGGGTCTCTTCTTTCCAAAATGGGGTCACTTGTGGGGTAGTTATACTGCCCTGGCATTCTAGGGGCCCAAATGTGTGGTAAGGAGTTTGAAATCAAATTCTGTAAAAAATGACGAGTGAAATCCGAAAGGTGCTCTTTGGAATGTGGGCCCCTTTGCCCACCTAGGCTGCAAAAAAGTGTCACACATCTGGTATCTCCGTATTCAGTAGAAGTTGGGGAATGTGTTTTGGGGTGTCTTTTTACATATACCCATGCTGGGTGAGATAAATATCTTGGTCAAATGCCAACTTTGTATAAAAAAATGGGAAAAGTTGTCTTTTGCCAAGATATTTCTCTCACCCAGCATGGGTATATGTAAAATGACACCCTAAAACACATTCCCCACCTTCTCCTGAGTACGGAGATACCAGATGTGTGACACTTTTTTGCAGCCTAGGTGGGCAAAGGGGCCCATATTCCAAAGAGCACCTTTCGGATTTCACTCGTCATTTTTTACAGAATTTGATTTCAAACTCCTTACCACACATTTGGGCCCCTAGAATGCCAGGGCAGTATAACTACCCCACAAGTGACCCCATTTTGGAAAGAAGAGACCCCAGGGTATTCGCTGATGGGCATAGTGAGTTCATGGAAGTTTTTATTTTTTGTCACAAGTTAGTGGAATATGAGACTTTGTATGGAAAAAAAAAAAAAATCATCATTTTCCACTAACTTGTGACAAAAAATAAAAAATTCTAGGAACTCGCCATGCCCCTCACGGAATACCTTGGGGTGTCTTCTTTCCAAAATGGGGTCACTTGTGGGGTAGTTATACTGCCCTGGCATTTTCCAGGGGCCCTAATGTGTGGTAAGTAGGTAAATGACCAGTGAAATCCGAAAGGTGCTCTTTGGAATATGGGCCCCTTTGCCCACCTAGGCTGCAAAAAAGTGTCACACATCTGGTATCGCCGTATTCAGGAAACGTTGGGGAATGTGTTTTGGGGTGTCTTTTTACATATACCCATGCTGGGTGAGAGAAATATCTTGGCAAAAGACAACTTTTTCCATTTTTTTATACAAAGTTGGCATTTGACCAAGATATTTATCTCACCCAGCATGGGTATATGTAAAATGACACCCCAAAACACATTGCCCAACTTCTCCTGAGTACGGCGATACCAGATGTGTGACACTTTTTTGCAGCCTAGATGCGCAAAGGGGCCCAAATTCCTTTTAGGAGGGCATTTTTAGACATTTGGATACCAGACTTCTTCTCACGCTTTGGGGCCCCTAGAATGCCAGGGCAGTATAAATACCCCACATGTGACCCCATTTTGGAAAGAAGACACCCCAAGGTATTCAATGAGCGGCATGGCGAGTTCATAGAAATTTTTTTTTTTTGGCACAAGTTAGCGGAAATTGATATTTTTTATTTTTTTCTCACAAAGTCTCCCGTTCCGCTAACTTGGGACAAAAATTTCAATCTTTCATGGACTCAATATGCCCCTCACGGAATACCTGGGGGTGTCTTCTTTCCGAAATGGGGTCACATGTGGGGTATTTATACTGCCCTGGCATTCTAGGGGCCCTAAAGCGTGAGAAGAAGTCTGGAATATAAATGTCTAAAAAATTTTACGCATTTGGATTCCGTGAGGGGTATGGTGAGTTCATGTGAGATTTTATTTTTTGTCACAAGTTAGTGGAATATGAGACTTTGTAAGAAAAAAAAAAAAATTCCGCTAACTTGGGCCAAAAAAAAGACTGAATGCAGCCTTACAGAGGGGGGGGGATCAATGACAGGGGGGTGATCAATGACAGGGGGGTGATCAGGGAGTCTATATGGGGTGATCACCCAACTGTCATTGATCACCCCCCTGTAAGGCTGCATTCAGACGTCCGTATGATTTTTACGGATCCGATCAGTCTATCAGTGGATCCGTAAAAATCATGCGGACATCTGAATGGAGCTTTACAGGGGGGTGATCAATGACAGGGGGGTAATCAATGACAGGGGGGTGATCAGGGAGTCTATATGGGGTGATCAGGGGTGATCAAGGGCTAATAAGGGGTTAATAAGTGACGGGGGGGGGGGTGTAGTGTAGTGGTGCTTGGTGCAACATATTACTGAGCTGCCTGTGTCCTCTGGTGGTAGATCCAAACAAAGGGGACCACCAGAGGACCAGGTAGCAGGTATATTAGACGCTGTTATCAAAACAGCGTCTAATATACCTGTTAGGGGTTAAAAAAATCACATCTCCAGCCTGCCAGCGAACGATCGCCGCTGGCAGGCTGGAGATCCACTAGCTTACCTTCCGATCCTGTGAACGCGCGCGCGCGTTCACAGGAAATCTCGCGTCTCGCGAGAGGACGCACCGGCGCGTCCACCCAGAACAACAGGACCGCCGCAAAGACGCAATCCTGCGTACGGCGGTCCTGAGGAGGTTAACAAAAATTTGGAAAAATTTGCAAATTTCAAAGTTTCAGTTTCTCTACTTCTGTAATACATAGTAATACCCCCAAAAATTGTGATGACTTTACATTCCCCATATGTCTACTTCATGTTTGAATTGTTTTGGGAATGATATTTTATTTTTTGGGGATGTTATAAGGCTTAGAAGTTTAGAAGCAAATCTTGAAATTTTTCAGAAATTTACAAAAACTAAATTTTTAGGGACCAGTTCAGGTCTCAAGTCACTTTGCGAGGCTTACATAATAGAAACCACCCAAAAATGACCCCATCTAAGAAACTACACCCCTCAAGGTATTCAAAACTGATTTTGCATACGTTGTTAACCCTTTAGGTGTTGCACAAGAGTTATTGGCAAATGGCGATGAAATTTGAGAATTTCATTTTTTTGTCTAATTTTTCATTTTAACCCATTTTTTCCACTAACAAATCAAGGGTTAACAGCCAAACAAGACTGTATCTTTATTGCCCTGACTCTGCTGTTTACAGAAACACCCCATATGTGGCCGTAAACTACTGTACGGGCACACAGCGGGGTGTAGAGTGAAAGGTGCGCCGTTTGGTTTTTGGAGGGCTGATTTTGCTGGACTGTTTTTTTGGCACCATGTCCCATTTGAAGCCCCCCTGATGCACCCCTAGAGTAGAAACTCCATAAAAGTGACCCCATCTAAGAAACTACACCCCTTAAGGTATTCAAAACTGATTTTTCAAACTTTGTTAACCCTTTAGGTGTTGCACAAGATTTAATGGAAAATAGAGATACAATTTCAAAATTTTACTTTTTTGGCAGATTTTCCATTTTAATATTTTTTTTTCCAGTTACAAAGCAAGGGTTAACAGCCAAACAAAACTCATTATTTATGGCCCTGATTCTGTAGTTTACAGAAACACCCCATATGTGGTCGTGAACTGCTGTACGGGCACACGGCAGGGCGCAGAAGGAAAGGAACGCCATACGGTTTTTGGAAGGCAGATTTTGCTGGACAGTTTTTTTTTACACCATGTCCCATTTGAAGCCCCACTGATGCACCCCTAGAGTAGAAACTCCAAAAAAGTGACCCCATTTTAGAAACTACGGGATAGGGTGGCAGTTTTGTTGGTACTAGTTTAGGGTACATATGATTTTTGGTTGCTCTATATTACACTTTTTGTGCGGCAAGGTAACAAGAAATAGATTTTTTGGCACGTTTTTATTTTTTGTTATTTACAACATTCATCTGACAGGTTAGATCATGTGGTAATTTTATAGAGCAGGTTGTCACGGACGCGGCGATACCTAATATGTATACAATTTTTTTTATTTATGTAAGTTTTACACATTGATTTTCATTTTTAAAACAAAAAAAATGTTTTAGTCTCTCCATAGTCTAAGAGCCATAGTTTTTTCAGTTTTTGTGCGATTATCTTAAGTAGGGTCTCATTTTTTGCGGGATAAAATGACGGTTTGATTGGCATCTATTTTGGGGTGCATATGACTTTTTGATTGCTTGCTATTACACTTTTTGTGACGTAAGATGACAAAAAATGGCTTTTTTTACACCGTTTTTATTTGAAATTTTTTACGGTGGTCATCTGAGGGGTTAGATCATGTGATATTTTTATATAGCCGGTCGATACGGACGCGGCGATACCTAATATGTATACTTTTTTATTTATTTATGTAAGTTTTACACAATGATTTCATTTTTGAAACAAAACAAATCATGTTTTAGTGTTTCCATAGTCTAAGAGCCATAGTTTTTTCAGTTTTTGGGCGATTATCTTGGGTAGGGTATGATTTTTGCGGGATGAGATGACGGTTTGATTGGTACTATTTTGGCGTACATGCGACTTTTTTGATCACTTTTATTACCTTTTTTGGGAAGTAAGGTGGGCAAAATTTCAATTTCATCATAGTTTTTTATTTTTTATTTTTATGGCGTTCACCGTTCGGGTAAAGTAACATAACCGTTTTATAGATCAGGTCGTTACGGACGCGGCGATACCAAACATGTGTAGGGAATTTTATTTTTTTCATTTTTAATCAGTGATAAATGTGTTTTTTGATTTTTACTTTTTTTTTCCCTTTTTTTTACTTTTTTTTTGACCCAGACCCACTTGGTTCTTGAAGATCCAGTGGGTCTGATGTCTGTATAATACAGTACAGAACAATATATATTGTACTGTACTGTATTTTACTTACACTGAACAGATCTATGCTTTTAGCATAGATCTGTTCAGCACCATGGACAGCAGGACGCCTGAGAGGCGTCCTGTTGCCATGGGAACCTTCCCCGTCTGTCAGAACTGCGCAGACGGGGAAGGGTAAGCACAGGGCTGAGGGGGGCTCTCTCCCTCTCCCATCAGGGGGCTGCAAAGGCACAGCAGCCCCCCGATGGTAGAGGGAGGGAGCTCCCTGCGCTGTTAACCTTTTCCATACAGCGGTCCGTACGGACCGCTGTATGGAAAGGGTTAACGGCTGACATCGCATCGCAGATGTCAGCCGTTTATACCAGGGTGCCAGCAATGTGCTGGCACCCTGGTATACCCACTAGAAACCAACGATTATACAAGGGGAGGCGGGCGGGGGATCGCGATCCCGCCTGCCGCACCTCCTGCACCTCCCGCCACCATAAAATCATTCGGGGGTGCAGGGGGGGTTAATAAAACATTATTTTAGGCATATAAAGTTTCTGATCCCCGCGGTCAGGGACCGCGGGGACCAGAAATCGCAGCAAACCGCAGGTCTGAATTGACCTGCGGTTTGCCGCGATCGCCGACATGGGGGGGTCACGGGACCCCCCCGCGCATTTAGCCTAGGTGCCTGCTCGATGATTTGAGCAGGCACCGGGTTCCGATCACTGCCGGCCGGGCGGCAGTGATCGGAACAACACATGACGTACCGGTACGTCATGTGTCCTTAAGTACCAGGACATCATGACGTACCAGTACGTCATGTGTCCTTAAGAGGTTAAGTTCAACGCCTTTGTTAGCAGAGAAAACAAAGCTTTATGTTGTGTGCGTCTAAACATGTCGGCACCGTGTACCATATTTCTCAGTTACATGTGTGTCAGTTTCTGGGACACAAAGTTGCTATCTGATTTCCCCCCCATTAGCTATATTTGCTTTTATGTAGGTGATCATTCCTTTTATCTACTCACTTTTTTTGGTTGTACTCAACATGGAGGCAGACCGTTATGGGGCCTGGTGCTCAAATACTTCTCCTGTTCCTAACATAAAACCACAGCGATTTCCTGGAGCTGCCACGAGAAGGAGCTTGGTGCAAAAGAGATTTTACAGCTTCCATTGAGTTCAATAATAATAATAATAATTTTTGAATATATTGTGTGAAGGGAAGTAGGATATTTAGAACAGTTTGGAGGAGATTTATGAATGTATTTGATGGGTATCTGGTTGTAAATACTTTGAGAAATATGATGTTCAGTATTAGTACCATATTTATGAAGAACATGTTCCAGTTTATTTGACACAGAAGTCGGGTACAGTGCGATTTATTTATTTATTTATTTATTTTATTTGTCCACTGATTTTAAAAAAAATTAAAATATGGGGGTAGGGAGGCATACTAAGTTTTGCTATGGAGCCCTATACCTGTGTACGCCCTGCCCTGGTTGTCAGTTACAGTTGTACAGTCGTCTCTCCCTCCATTCTAGCTCCGTCCTGCAATGTTCTCCCTTGCAATGAATGGAATATTCATTTAAAGACTTTTTTTTTTTTTTTTTTTTTTTATTGGAGCCCCTGTTTGTAACCTGAGCAAGAAAGAGGGCAGTATAGCTGCTTTATTGTTACATAAAACAACTCTACTGCAGGATGGGACCGGCCGTCTGACCAGCGGACTGTTACAGCATCTACTTTGTCAGCCGGAAGTACGTTTTTCTATACAAATCTTTGAGAGCCTCCATGTGAGTCTTAGGCGGCATAGACTATCTTACTTCCAAATGACATAACAGATTCTGTAGCAGTCTGGTGGTCAACTGACGGTTGCATGATTTGGGAACAAAGGTTACAAACGGGGGCCTCAAAAATAATAATAAAAAATAGAGTGCTTCTTTAACCCTTAGGCTACCAGCGCCGTCCATGTAAGGCACTGGTGCGATGTGTAAACATGACGCTCGCTCGCACGTGCAGCGGGCGTCATCGCCGGCCGATCTCTGCTGTTTCATACAGCAGAGACCTGCGGCTAATTACCGTGACCGGCAATAATGCCGATCGCGGTAAGTAAATGCTTTAGATGCCGTGATCAAGTGAGATCACGGCACCTAAATGCGCAAAAACCCGGAAGCTTCCCACCTATGCCCCATGTGTCCAATCCAGGCATAGGTAGTTGCGCTGAATACTGTAAGTCTTACTGAGTAGGCTAACAGTATTCAAACTGCAATTTTTACTTTGGCCACCAGATGGCAAGCCAGGATAAGAAGTGAGCAAAATAAGCTAATAATAAATTCCTGATAAACCCAAATAAAAAATTGTTAAAATTTTTTTTAGAAGCTAATATATGAGGCACATAATGATCACAAAAAAATAAATAAAAAATGTTAAATATATAAGAAATATATAAAAGTTTAAATCACCCCCTTTCCGTATAATTCAAAAATGAATTCCTAAATAACAATAAATATAAACATCATGGGTATCACCGCAACCGAAAATGCCCATACTATTAAAATAGAAAAAAAAAATCCAATACGACGAATGGCATAACGGAAAAAAGGGTCAAAATGTCCGATTTGCCATTTTTTTTTCATTGCTTTTCTTACCCCAAAAAAATAAAATGTGACCAAAAAGTCAGGCATGCTCCAAAATGGTATCAATTAAAAGTACAGATTAATATAAAATATAGAGTGGTTGTGCACACCTCATTTGGAGGAATTCATCTATCGTTTATATAAAACAAATTCCTGGTATATAATAATAACAGTTTTTATTTACTAAAACAGAACAGAAATGTAACCGTATAGGGAATTTCAGAAATATTCAACGACGTAGACCAGGGTCAAGTGGACCATAAAATGTTGGGGTCTCCGTAGTGAATATCCCGGATAGTCCTCAAGTGGCTATATAGCCCTCTGACATTCAAGCAAAGTAGAAATCATGTGTCAAGGTTCATCAAATAGATACAGACGTTAGTCAGAAATAATCAATATAATATTGACACTGAAATAAAAATCAATAATTCATCCACCATGGGACTGAAAAGGACAATAGTGAACAATCAATAATATATCCACAATGGGACCACTATGAGAGGACACAAATGTGGATATATAACACAACTACTATATTAAGGTGAATGCATAAAAATAAGTCCACCTAAAAAATGTTGTGATTAAATTGGAGAAGAGCCTTGTGTTTACGTGTAAGATAATCCCACCTATGTAGATGATATTTCCACCTAAAAAATAAAAAAGATCCACCTGTACAGGGAAAAAGGAGTGCAAAAAAAGGGAAGTATCTCCAATGGCTATATAGTCCACAGTGCAGCTGCAAGGGTTAAAAGTGTAGCAAATAGTTAATCCACTGTAGGAGGACCGTATTGCCTGTTGTAACAAATGGATATATATGTGCTTCCAATTGTTTAACACTGTATCACTTCAATAATTGCGAATGAGGTAACATATACAGAATTATTGTAGATTCGTTACCAATTGCTGCAGCTTTCAGAAGTTCCTGCAATTCACATAAAAAGTAGGGTTTGGTAGTAATACCCTTACTCACGATTCGTTATCCCAGTTGGGAAACAGCCTGGCGGTGGTGAACGGAAGGTCGGGTGGTGTGTTCCGTGTCTGACGCAATATTAATCTTAAAATCACAGTGTTTGGAGCAATGTGCTAATAATGTTCATGCCTGTGGCCGCGGCATCCCACGTGCCTGCAGCGCTAGCAGTGCTCTAGTCTTCCGGCGTCTCATTCTGGTTTGGAGGAATTAAAGAAGTTGCAGGGTCCAAGTGCTAGTATAATTAGAACTGATTGCGGTTGGTATTAGGTACCGCATATATGAAAAAGGTTATAGCGCTCTAACGAATCCTCAATATTGGGAGTCCTCACCATACGCGTTTCAGAGATCTCAGTCTCCTTCCTCAGTGGCAAGGAGACCCCCAAATATAGTGGAGCTTTTATAGTCTTATCAGATAAGTATCTTCAGTTAGATGTAAAAAGTGGCATGGAATCCATGTTCTATCACTCTTCCATTGGCATTAGTATAATTGTCTCTGTAGTGGATGTGGTATAGCAAAATGCCTTGCATTTTTCATGCGTTTTTAAAAAAAATAAGTGCCAGTATAATCTTTTCGAATAATAAAACATGACAATACATATATAATAACAATCTGAGCATTTATAAATATATATATATATATATATATATATATATATATATATATATAGAATACGCAATAATAATGGGTAAAAATGTATGTATTAAAAGTACAGATTGTTCCACAAAAAATGAGCCCGTAAACAGCTCATTAGACATAAGTATAAAAAAGTTATGGGGGTCGGAATATGGTGATATAAAAAAATACATTTTTCTCAAAGTTTACATTTATTTTTACACTATTTAGACATAAAGAACCTATACATTGGGTATCGCTGTTATCATACTGACCCAGAGAAAGAAGGGCGTGGGTCAGTTTTGCCGTAAACAAAATGCCATGGGGAAAAAAAACGTAAAACGGTGTAGGTATTGTGTTTTTTTTTTCCAATTCCACCCCATTTGGAATTTTTTTACCATTTCCACAACATTTTATGCCATAATTAAGGATGGCATTAGAAATTACAACTTGTCCCGCAAGAAATAAACCCTCATACAGCTATGTGACCGAAAAAAGAAAAAAGTTATGGCTCACGAAAAATAGGGAAGAAAAATTAAAACGAAAAAACCTCCAGTAGCCAAAGGGTTAAAGCGGTTCTCCAGGAATCAAGGAAATTAATATATATTATAAATATATTTCCAAATATCTTTCATTAGTTATAATGGCTCATTTTGTTTGGGGAGCAATCATTAGGGAAAATAAAATGGCCGCCGTCCTATTAATACACAAAACCTGTCAGGGATTACATTCCAGAATACAGTATAGGCTGGGTTCACATCACGTTTTTCCCATCCGTTTAACGGATGAGCGGAAAGGCCGAAGTTACGCTGCAGCGCTGACAGACGAGCAGCAGCAGGGTGAGAACGCCGAAAGCGCGCATAGACGGCCCGCACTTTATGCAGCAGCTCTGACATATCTGGGTAATTTTTAAGGAATCTCTGCACCACCAAATTCAGCACATGACCCAGGCAAGGGATGTGCGTCAAACCGGCTAGTCCCAGAGCTGCTACGAGATTTCGCCCATTATCGCACACCACCAGGTCGGGCTTGAGGCTGACGGGCACAAACCACTCATCGCCTCTTGTCGTTTACCCCTGGCTGTGCTGAAGTTGGTGGTGAAGGTATTACGCTGACCGGATGAGGAGCTCGTAGAGGATGAGGAAGCAGAGGAGGAGGAGGAAGCAACAGGAGGCAAACTGAAGCGCCCTGCAATCCTCGGTGGTGGAAGGACATGCGCCAAACTGCTATCCGCCTCAGGCTCAGCCGCCACTGCATTTACCCAGTGTGATGTTATGGAGATATAACGTCCCTGACCGTGCTTACTGGTCCACATATCCGTAGTGAGGTGCACCTTGCCACAGATGGCGTTGCGCAGTGCACACCTGATTTTGTCCCCCACTTGGTTGTGCAGGGAAAGGGAAGGCTCTCCTGGAAAAGTAGTGGCGGCTGGGCTCGACGTACTGTGGGACAGCCACCGCCATAAGGCCTTTAAAACTATCCGTCTCCACCAGACGGAATAACAGCATTTCAAAGGCCAGTAATTTAGAAATGCTGGCATTCAGGGCTAGGGATCGCGGGTGGGTAGGGGGGTACTTCCTCTTCCTCTCCAGCGTTTGGGAGATGGAGAGCTGAACGCTTCCGTGGGACATTGTGGAGATGCTTGGTGACCCAGGTGTTGGTGTTTCTGGCAGATCCTCTGTTTGCGGGGTGGCAGGTGCCACTGTCACTCCAGAGGTGGATGAAGAGGCCGAGACTGCAGCACAAGAGGAAGCAGGAGGTTTTTGAGGTGTCTACTCCACTGCAGCTTGTGCTTTGCACTTAAATGCCTGGTCATGCAGGTTGTGCTCAGGTTGAGAACGTTTATGCCTCACTTCAGGGTCTGATTGCACAGCGTGCAAACCACTCATGTCTTGTCGTCAGCACATTGTCTGAAGAACTGCCACGCCAGGGAACTCCTTGGAGGACGGCCACTCCGCTTTTGCACCCTGCTCCCTCTTCTGCTGTGCTGGTGGCTCTGTGCAACCACTGCCTCTTCCTCCGAACTATATAGGTCACTCGCATGACCTTGATTCCATGTGGGGTCGAGGACCTCATCTTCCACCCAGTCTTCACCCCTGCCTTCCTTGTCGGTCTGCACACTTTCGAAAGCCCCAGCAGTTGGCACCTGTGTTTCGTCATCATCCGAGACGTGCTGCGATGGTCCTCCCATGTACTCATCTTGAAAGATAAGTGGTTGGACATCGGTGCACTCAATCTCTTCCACCTCTGGGGCAGGGATAGGTGGATGGCCCTGGGAAACCCTGCTAACAGAGTCATCAAAAAGCAGAAGAGACTGCTGCATGACTTGGGGCTCAGACTGCTTGGCTGATTTGCAAGGGGGTGAGATGAAAGACTGATGGACATCGGCTGCAGGTGCCAACTGTGGTCTTTCAGCAGGAGACTGGGTGGGAGACAATGTGAAGGAACTGGATCCACTGTCAGCAACCCAATCTACTATCGCCTGTACTTGTTCAGGCCTCACCATTCGTAGAGCCGCATTAGGTCCGACCAAATACCGCTGCAGGTTCTGTTGCCTACTCGCACCTGAGGAAGGGTTTTCACTTGTGCGTGTAACTGGCACAGATCGACCACGTCCACTCCCTGCAACAGTAGCTCCACTAGCAGCACCATGACCTGGGCCACATCCCTTATTTGACGCTCTCCTCATATTTCTCGAATTTAGGATCTTGCCCTAAATGGGTGTTTAATAGTAGAATAGAACGACAGTATGTACAGGGTGTATCTCACACGCCCTGAACCAGACTAGGCCTCAATTAAATTTGTTTGCCCAAAATGGCTGTATTTCAAATACCTGAATCAAACCCCTGTATGTAAAGGGTGTATTTCACACGGCCTGACCCACAGTAGGCCTCAATTAAAGATATCTTTGCCCAAACAGGTGTTTGTTTAATAACTGTATTTGACTGCAGTATATAACCCTGTAATTTCTGTTTTTTTTGCGGATCCATTGTAATAATGCCTATCCTAGTCCGCAAACTAGAAAAAAATAGGACATGCACTATTTTTTTTGCGGAGGAACGGACATACTGATGCGGACAGTACACGATGTGCTATCCGCATTTTTTGTGGACCCATTGAAATGAATGGGTCCGCATCATATCCGCAAAAAAACAGAACGGGCACAGAAACAAAATACGGTCGTGTGCATGAGGCCTAATACAGATGTTGGATATTGCCAAAAAAGAGTTGTTTTTGGTAACAGAATATGAAAGCTGTATATATTGAACTTGAATTTAGCACTTGCAGATCAGGAAAATAGTGTTTTTTGGCAAAAAAGTGTGTTTTTAAAACCCCAGAAAATGATGGCTGTATTTCTAGCTTAAATTGCACACTGACTAAGCCTGCAAATGCACCAGATGTTGTAAATTTTCAAAAAAAATTGGATTTTCAATGTCCCAAAAGCTCAGATGCAGTGCTAGTGCACTGAGCTTGCATAAAATGGCCACTGGGCTCAGGGCAGGATAAAAAAAATGGTGCCCTGCACCCACAAAACACAATGTATGTAGATCGCTGAGTTAGATTCAGATTTTGAGCAAAGACTTTCAAAAAGCGCCAAGAAAGCACCGAACCCGAACTTTTACTGAAATGTTCGGGGTCCAAAAATCCTAAAGTTCGGTACGAACCCGAACTTTACAGTTTGGGTTCGCTCAACCCTAAAGAGGACCTTTCACCTCTCCTGACATGTCTGTTTTAATAGCTTCATGCATTCCCCATGTAATAACAATTTTGGAGCATCTAGTGTTATGTCTGTATGTTGTGCCATTCCTTTATTATTACTACTAGAAGTTAAGAATGAATTGCTATTAGCCTTCAGTAAGGGTACAGAGGGGAGGTAACCAGTTGGGGGGTGTACCTACACAGTCTGAAAATGGCAGCACTGATTGGATAGAGTCAGTCTGTGCAGGTACACCCCCCCCCCCCCCCAACTGGTTACCTCCCTTCTGTACCCTTACTGCAGACTGCTAGCAATTCATTCATAACTTCTAGTAAAAATAATAAAGGAATAGCATAGAGACATAAGAATAGATGCTCCAGAATTGTTATCACAGGGGAATGCATAAAGCTAATAAAACAGGCATGTCAGGAGCAAGGACCCAAATGTAAAAAAGTGCTCCTCTCCCGGTGTCTATAGTGAACGATCAGCCCTGGATTGATGTCTTCTAGAAGGAGCGCTCTCTTGTATTCCAGGACAGTGACAAGAATTCAGGACCATCTCACTGTATCATGAATTTTGAGTCTAGAGGCCCATGATACACAACGTCTCCTGTGCCTATAAGATTTAAGGGGTTGTGTGCAATGAAATATTTAACTATTAGACATAGTAAAACAAAGACGTTAAGTTTCCCATTTATTTGTAATCAAAGCTCTACTGCCGTTATGATAAATCCAACGCCTGTTTGCTATTCATGGCCCCACGTAATCAATGGAGGCGAGTATTAGCCCATACATTGCCATCCCCATTTACTGTATATACGTATGTGTCCTCTTGTTATGTGCCATATTTTATCCTCATTGATTTACTTTTTCTTTTTTATTGCTCTGCAGATTTTTGGAATGCCCTCCATCGTGGCTCATATAAATGAAAAGCCAGAGTTGTTTTTTGGATCTGATCGGTTTGAACTTCTGGCTCATCGTCTGGGTCAGTATTTCAGCACAGACAATTTGTTAATTTTGAAGTTATTGGACGTAGTGGAAGTGAGATTTGAATAAGATCCAGTATAATGTGCTGTACGTGTTTACCTAAGTGACAAGTCGCCAGCAAGTCTGATTGTTGCTCTCTTGGATAGCCGCTTTTCACATCGTCCACAGCTCAAAACCGTTTTTACTAATTACATATAGAATAATATTTAGAAAAAGTCGAGAACCAAAGTAACTACAGTACTTTAATGTTTGTCTTTATTTGCAAAATATATCTATATTTATGCTGTAAGGGTACGGCCAAATGCGCTCGGTTTTCTGCAGTGTAATTGCAGGTTGCAAATCGGCAGCATTTACAGTAGGAGTGAATCAGATGAGGTTTTAACCAATCACATTCACCCTCTGCAAACATTTTGCACAAGAAAATCATAACTTGACACATAAGTGTTCCCTCTGGGCGATACATTGTGAAAGGTGGGCAATCTCTTACTAAAGGTGCATTCCCATGTAGCAACCACGGGGTAACCTGCAATACTGTGACCATAATTTAAAGGGGAATTCTCATCTTTAACATTTATGTGGATTTACAATAAAAGTGCGACAGATGCTGACTCTCTTAAGAACAATTGCCTATGGCAGTATATGGAGAGGTGGCTCAATATGTGAGGCCCCTTCCATTTATTTCTATAGGAGAATGGGACCTGTGGTATTTGAATCTATCAGACTCCTGTGGATATTTCATAAAAATCTTATCTGCAGTCCTATGTAACACTACAAATAACACAGTGATAACTCTGAGTACAGATAGTGTAGTAGATGTCACTTGCAGTCCTATGTAACACTACAAATAACATAGCAAATTTCTTTAACACTAAGCCATGCCTCTAACCTGGCTTGATGTCTATCTATACATGTCCCAGTTCCACCCAGTCCCCTTTGGGCCCAACAAAATTGTATTCCCCCGTACAGTAGAATGCCTCCTTTAGTAGCCCCTCACCGTAGCGCAGGCACCAGAATTGTTAATAAAATTTAAAAAAAAATAACACTCGCCCTGTTCCCCTGGCGAATAGAACACACATGATGGCTCCACTGCACTCAACTGTCTTTGCATCCTAAAAATGCAGAGACAGGTAAGAGAAAGACATGCCACTGAACTCCGAGACTGTCCTGCCAGATCTGGGAAGGTACAAGTGCAGATAATTAAGTAGATATCCCCTGCAGTCCTATGTAAAACCACAGATGGCACTAGTGTTGATCATGTGGTAGTGTTACCTACGTCCTTAGGTGCCTCTCCCAAAGGGACGCCATGCTGGCAGCTCTGCCTCCTCTTTCTGCTGCTTCTTGCCCCGCACAGAACGTCCTGATGCAGCTGCGTCAGGTGGGCATGGTGATGGTGACACACAGGGACACTGACACACACACAGCTAGGCCTCACCACATTCCAGCCTGGCTCCTCTTGGTAACTACAAGAACACAACTTTCTGCACCTCCGGCTCCTTCCCCACTGGTCACATGGGCGACTAGAAAATACCATACCATCTACCCTGTTCTGTGTACTGGGGCCGCCTACCCTGGCAGTGCACACAGCAAAAATGGTCTACATTGCTGGGGTAAGCTGCCCTCTAATTCAGAAAAGGCAGTTTGATGAAGTCCCAGGACGTGTCTGCAGGGGTGAGCGGGCATACAGAGGCCCTGAGCGGGGGCACTATGGAAGCTACGCGGCCGCACAGCTTAAAGGGAACACTGAACTTGACATGCAACAAAATCTGCAATATTTGTTTTGGGTTTTGTCACTGTGGATTTCAGCCACAAAAAGGACAAGTATAGGACATGTTCTATGTTTTTTTTTTTTTTTTTTGCAGGACTGCGGAACGGACAGACGGAGTGCTTGTCTGCATGTTTTGCGTCCTCATTGAAATAAATGGGTCCACATCCAATCCGCAAAAAATAGTATGGTCATGTGCATGAAGCCTTAGGGTGCATTCACATGACCATATATGTATTTTGCGGTAGGCAAAACGCGGATCTACAAAAAATACAAATGACGTCCATATTGCATTAGTTTTTTGCGTTGTAACAATGCCTATTCTTGTCCGCAAAATAGAAAGAATAGGGCACGTTCTATCTTTTTTGTAGGGGCGGCGTAACGGACATATGGATGCAAACAGCACACATTGTGCTATCCGAATTTTCTTTCGGCTCCATTGAAATGAATAGTTCCACATCCAATCCAGAAAAAAATGCAGATTGGATGCGAAGCAAAAATACAGTCATGTGAAATGGGCCTTATAGTGATTTTATTGTGTGTGTAGATTGGGCCCGGCACATGGAGGGGATGTTTCAGAAATTAGATAAACCCTTTAAAGGATTTTTTTCGTCATGGCAGCAGATTAATACTTTAATACTAAGAATTCGGTATCGCTTGTCAGGATTGGTTTAGATATCTACTATTAATGCTGTGTGTAAGAAAGCTGGGATAGGTATTTCCTTTCCCTAAAAGTTCAAGGGTGCATGCCTGACTAATGGAACACAGAGGAGAGGTGTTATCTCCGCAGTTTATAAAATATCACATATAAAGAAATGCTGGGATAAGTGTATGGGTCAAGTTGGTCATATACCGTACAATCTCAGGGTGTCATTCGAAATATTTCAGAAATGTCCATGAATGTTTCACATACTTCCTTCAGTTCATGATTAACCATGGCTTCTACCACTCTGAGGTTTTTACATAAGATAAAGGTATGGAGGGATTTGCACCCTAAGGCCTCCTGCACACGGCCGTTTTTTTTTCCCATTTACTGGCTGTTTTTTGCGTTCCGTATACGGAACCATTCATTTCAATGGTTCTGCAAAAAAAACGGAATGTACTCCGTATGCATTCCGTTTCCGTATTTCCGTTCCGTTCTAACATAGAACATGTCCTATTATTGCCCGCAAATCACGTTCCGTGGCTCCATTCAAGTCAATGGGTCCGCAAAAAAACTGAACACATACGGAAATGCATCTGTATGTCTTCCGTTTCCGTTCTTTGCTGAACCATCTATTGAAAATGTTATGCCAAGCCCAATTTTATCTATGTAATTACTGTATATGCCATATATACTGTATACGGAACAGAAACGGAAACACAAACAAAAAACGGAACAACGGATCCGTGAAAAATGGACCGCAAAACACTGAAAAAGCCATCCGGTCGTGTGTAATAGGCCTAAATGTGGGGCGAGAGATGCAGACTTAGCCCACCTGTTTTGATGGTGCCCAAAATGATTTAGGCTACTTTCACACTCGCGTTTGGTGCGGATCAGTCATGGATGTGCACAGACGGATCCGTTCAGATAATACAGCCGTCTGCATCCGTTCAGAACGGATCCGTTTGTATTATCTGTAGCATAGCCAAGACGGATCCGTCTTGAACACCATTGAAAGTCAATGGAGGACGGATCCGTTTTTTATTGTGCGAGATTGTGTTATAGAAAATGGATCCTTCCCCCATTGATTTACATTGTGTGTCAGAACGCATCCGTTTGGCTCATTTTCTTCAGACGGACACCAAAGCGGAATGGAGGAGGAACGGAGCCAAACTGATGCATTCTGAGCGGATCCTTATCTATTCAGAATGCATTAGGGCAAAACTGATCCGTTTTGGACCGCTTGTGAGAGCCCTGAAACAGATCTCACAAACGGAAAGCCAAAACGCCAGTGTGAAAGTAGCCTTAGATATTGGACTGAGATTAAGAATCCTAGTAATATGATCCTGAATGAAGGATTAAAGCTTGATCCTCTTGTTTTTTTTATTTGGTCATCTGAAGGTGGACACATTGAAATACATGATAAATTAAAATCTTGTTGTTCCACCATTGCTCCATTTTATATAGAATACAAAGACAACCAAGGAAGCTAGAAAATTAATCCCAGTTTTAATGGCTGGAAATGTCAAATTGGTAGGGTGATGCTATTTGAAAAACACTATTTAAAGATGAACCCTTCAGCCCATTGGCTAGTTAAAAAATGGGATAGGTGTGTGGCTAGAATTTTCTTTCTTTTCCCAGCACGGCTTTGTGGATTAGGTTTGGGTTTTTGGTTGTTAAAAATAAAATAAATAAAATTCTGTATGGTAATTTTTAAATGTAATAAAGAGTTGAAGGGAAAAAAAATGTAATACTAGAAAACCCTTCTCTTTGCTTTGTTGCAGGTGAAAAATGGCTGGGACCGGTGCCACAAAACTCAAAGTTGTGACAACCTCCACAGACAGGAAAGGAGTTACATGTTCACCCTCAATTACTTAGAGTGGTAGTTTGTTGCTAAAATTAATGAAAAAGAAAACTGTATTCAAGCCAGAATCATTATTTACGAAGGTTTCTTAATTAATAAAAAAAATTCTATTTCATGTTTATAAGCTTCTTTATGCATGGCGCTATAGATCACTCTTTGGAATGTGCTGCAGATTGCAGACTATGGGGTAGATTTACTATCCCTTACTTTGCGCTTGCTTTGTCTTCACCAAGCTGGTGTTATTGCGTTACTTATTGAGGTGCAGGGATGCACGAGATGCATGTAACTACCGTATATATTAGGCCTCATGTTGTATGCATGGCAAAAAAAAAAATTTCCAACTCCTATAGAAATTTCCAATCCTTGTCTGCAAAACGGACAAGAATAGGACATGTTCTATCTTTTTTGTGGGTCCGCGTGTGCAGCCCCATTGAAATGAAAAAAAAAATGCAGGTAGAATGAGGACTGAAAATATAGTCATGTGCGAGCCCCATTGAGGACCGTTGGATGCTAATGTCTGTAAACCACTGCGGAATATAGCAGCGCTATATAAGTGCATAAAATAATGTGATAAAACAGGCTTAAAAAAAAGGTAAGACTACGGTATATGTTAGTACTTGTGGTTTTACCACAATTGGGATTTTTGAAAACCTAAGAACATTGCTCTACTTCTTAATTTTTACAACACCATTACTGAGATGTGGGTTAGGTACCCTAAAATTTAACTATTTTCTTGGGAAAATCCTGGCTACTAATCCTCAGAAATTCTTTCTATTTCTATACAGATAAGATTTTCGGGGAACCCTGGGTGAGGGTCTGTTTGCTGCGACACTGCTCCCCTATGATGCTGATAGTCCCTGAGATTTCAGAGCTGGTAGTGACGATGTGGGGGAAGCCAGGTGCATTGAATGGAGTGACCCTGCACATGTTTTAGTGACAGACTGGGAAATAGGGGGACAGGACCCTATAGTGGGGGCTTGGAATAATCTCAGTCTTCCATTATATACCTACTTATGGTGTTAACTGTTCTACGTGAACTATATAATATTCTGTAAAGTATCTTTCACACATCCGGGGAGGTTTTACATACTGCTAAGGTACAATTTTATTTTTATTTTTTTTATATTAGTTTGGAGTGCCCCCTTATGGCGTATCATTGAACTACAAGGTTTCCAGTTCATTTTGGACATGATGGGATCCACACTGTTGGCACTCCATTAGTCCAGAGGTCAGGAAGGGGATGAAGAAGAAATGAAAAGGAATGTGTTAACTATTTTGAGGCCCAAAAAGGATTAAAGGGAATCTCTCAGCTCCGAAACAACCCCCTCCCCCCCCCCAAACTAGAGTAAGCAGTGTATAGTGATGCTGAGTCCGATTTTATGTATTATTATTTTTTTTTTATCCTTGTATTCACTTACATTCTGACGATGTGCTCCCACAAACCAGCAGTAAAATGTGTTCAGAGGACACCCGTGCTCATGCACATTTAGGGTACTTTCACACTAGCATTTTTCTTTTCCGGCACTGAGTTCCGTCCTAGGGGCTCTATACCGGAAAAGAACTGATCAGTTTCATCCTAATGCCTTCTGAATGTAGAGAAATCGGTTCTGGATGTCTTCAGTTCAGTCACTGAACGGCATTTTGGACAAAGGAGATACCACAGCATGCTATGGTATTCTCTCCGTCCAAAATTACGGATCAGTTGCCAGAATGACGGATCAATTTACATTGAAATGTATTAGTGCCTGATCCGACATTAAAAATACCGGAATGCCGGATCCATCCTTCCGGTCTGCACATACGCAGACCGGTAAAAATGTGGGAAATTTTTTTTAACTGATCTGTTTGTCCGTATGACAAACGGAGAGACGGATCCGCATTCGGATCAGTCTACAAATGCTGTCCGTTTGCATGCAGGCAGTTCTGGCGACGCAAGTGTGAAAGTAGCCTTACGCAACTATATTTTTGGTTCAAATCCGATCAGCATAATTGTATTTAATTTTTTTGCCGTTTGGATGTGAACCCATTCATTTCAATGGGTCTTCAAAAATCCGGACAGCACCCTGTGTGCTGTCCGCTTCCGCACTTACGTTGCGCAGTCCAACAAAAAAGATAGAACATGTTCTATTTTTGTGCGTTTGGCGGACAAGAATAGGCATGGTTACAATGGATCCGCAAAAGAAACGGAAACAACTTGGACGTCATCCGTATTTTTTGTGGATCCGCGATCTGTGTTCCACAAAATACATACGGTCGTGTGAATGCACCTTAACGGAGAGGATACAAAGAGGAGTCCTCTTAGTGCATATTACTGCTGGTTTGTCAGGGCACAGCAACAGAAAGCACGTGAGTATGGAGGTAAAAATGACATACTCGGACTCGGCATCACTTACACTATACACCGCCTACTCTAGTTCGGGGATGTTTCAGAGCTGACAGATTCCCTTTAGGCTGGTGGTTGTTTTTGTATGGATGATGGGCCACTGTCTCATATTGCCGGCTGGCTGGAGGCTTTGCACCTACAACTCTGTTAGTAAGTTATCTGGTTATTTCAACATATTTATTAATTAATGCTGTGACCCCCATCCATTAAACATAATGCCTGTGTCCATGTATTTATTACGGTGGGAAGTGGGCTTGAGTCCAGGAAAGCGGTTACCTGGGTCCTCGGTTCTCTGAGACTTGAGACTCGTTACGGGATGTTCACACTACACATTTTACAGTGAGCTATAGGTGCAGACAGCCACGCTAAAAACCCGCCGGCGGCTGCTTCCTTTCTGGCTCCCTATTCATTTCCATGGGAGGCAGCGCTGAGCAGCGTCTTATAGCTGAGGCCTCACCAAAAAGGGACATGTTCCGTCAACATTGTCGTAGACAGCACTGGTCACTGCAGCACTGCTCTGATTGAAGTCTGTGGAATGATGAACGCTGTCCAGTACAATGTTGATGATCCACTGTAGCTCCGACTTTGGGCAACAAAGCTACACAGGACACCTGACTGGCAGGGTTGAAGGCCAGTCGGGTGTTAGGCCATCACTTAAGGATGGACAGACCTTTTAATATAAAAATAACATGTAGAAACGCATTCCCTGAGGGAACATGCTGTTAAGGCCTCGTGCACATGAACGCAGTGTCAGATTGGGGTACTTAGGGCCCACCAGTGTAACTGATTCTGGGAGCTCACCTTAGGGCTCTTGCACACAAACTTTTTCCATGTCTGTAGCGTTCACTTCACTTCAATGGGGCTGCAAAAAAAAAAAGACTGTGTGCATTCTGTGTCGGTATGTCCACATGGCCGTTCTGCAAAATGATAGAACATGTCCTATTATTGTCGGCATTACAGACAAGGATAGGACTGTTCTATCAGAGGCCGGCTGTTCTGTTCCACATAATGTGGAATGCACACACCTGGTATCCATGTTTTGCGGATCCGCACGGTCGTGGTCATGAGCACTTAGTGATTACAGAAATATTGATGAAGTATGATGGTAGACTCTCACAGCAAAATGCACAAACACACATGTGGCAGAATTTACACATATATGGATATCCTGCACTTAAGTCAGTCAGAAACAAGACACATGCGGCACACACCAATCACTCATTGGACACATGTGGCACACAAGAAACTTAAACATGCCATTGATGCATATGTCACATACTGCACATACACCACTGATACATAGATCATATATAGCACACACCAATCACACATAGGAAACACAATGCACACACCAAGACATTTATGCCTAACCCTATTAAGTGTAACACACTTTAAGGGGTTGTCTCTCATCAGCAATTAGCATTTATCATGTAGAGAAAGTTTAAAACAAGGCACTTACTAATGTATTGTGATTTTCCATATTGACTCTTTCCCATCACATTATACACAGCATATATCCATGGTTTTGACCATTCTGCAATCCAGCAGCGGTGGCCCTGCTTGCACACTATAGGTAAAGATGTTGGCCTATGAGCATTTCCAGCCGTTCCCTATAGTGTGTAAGCATGGCCACCACTGCTGGATTACACCGTGGCAATAACCACGGATACGTGCTGTGTATAATGTGATGGAAAGGAGGCAATATAGACAATCACAATACATTAGTAAGTGCCTTGTATTAACTGCACGATAAATGCCATTTACTGAAGTTGGACAAACCCATTAACCATAAATGTCTGGCATGAAATTTACCAAATCTTAACCTCCTCAAATTGCACATAATCTACAGTATATTTAAAAGGGTTGTCCTACCATAATGACCTATTGCCTATCTACAGGATAGGTGATTGTGGCGAAAAAAAACCTTGCCACTGGGTTTTGGAGGGGCATGTTTGCCAGCCTCTTGCCTCAGGACTATGGCCCATATACTAACTTTGAAGGAGAAGACAGACCGGCCGCACAGCCTAAATCTGTGGAACTGTTTTGGCCAGGAAAGCCATGCTCGCGGTCGGCCAAATGGGACTTCCATGGAATTTTGGAACCCCTGCTCGGATCTGGGTGATTTTTGGATATGTTGTTCGCCCAGATCAGAGCTATCCAGGGATGTATAAGTTATGGGGATATGTGGGGTTTTGAGATGTTTTCTGTGTTTTGGGAAAAATGTGTGTTTTCTGCCTGTGAGTGATTAAGTTAGCCCATTATGTTTGGTAATGGTATCACAGGCAGAGCCCAATGTGTTTTGGTAATTGTATTTTGTTGATTGCGTCAAAGACAATGCCCATTGTATTTTGTTGATTGCGTTACAGACAGAGGGAAGGGGGTTTTGAGTACAATTGCTGGGTAGGTTTCAATACTGTAAATGCATGTGATTAGCTAAAATATAAACTGTCACAGTCTTCTACAAGGGCCCCAGGGGGAGTGTCCCTTGCTAGGAGACCTGCATAAAAGGCTGAAAAATAACCCATTAAAGAGTTCCTGTTTTACATTCAACATAGAGCCTCGTCTCATGTGTGTGGGGATTGCTATACCCTGTATACTCCCCTGGCTATAACCCCTAGCTCTTGTAAGAGCTGTTCCTGTTCCTTGTTCCTGTTGTGGTTACGGTGTCGAGCGGAGTGCTTGGAGTCCTCGGGAAGCACTAGGAGCATCCATCAACGGAGGTACCTAGTCGGGGTGCCAGAAGATCCGTTACAGTGATAAATATCAGATTGCTGGGGTCTGACTGCTGGAACACCCACTGATCATGAAAAAAAGGGGTCCTGAGACATTCAATTACATTACCGCCAATCTATGTACACAAGGGTCTTAAGACCACATTCCCTTGATCATGGAGGTGTAGTGTACGGGAACTGTAATACCCGTCACTACCAAAGTGTCACTTGGTGTGCTGTCGTCCCTCCTTAATTATGGGGAAGTTGTTATATGTCAGTTTTATAAAATGTAATGTGATGCATGTATTTTCCTTATACTGAAACTTGCATGTACAGGCCTGCAGGGGTGTCATTCCAGCTTCTAGTCGCTAGAGGGAGCTAGAGAGCCCTAGTTTATATAAGGCCAGTCAGGGAAGTGCAAGGCAGACGGAGTCTAGTGTCTGTAATCTACAGTTGGAGATTAGACAATGTCTGAGACAAGTCCAGGCCTGAAGCCTGCTGTTCAGGAGAAGATTCCCTCCTGAATTCCCATATGCAGAAGCAGGAATTTGTTAGCTCAAGAGCCTGAGGAAGTGTCCAGCAGCTGAGAGAGACAGAGGCAAAGATCAGGAAAGCCAGAGGTACTCAGAAAGACAGAGGAGGTACTTATTAAAGCCATAGCCAAGGATATAAAGCCAGAATTAGGTTAATGGGCCTTGGTGAAGAATTGCTGTATTCCAGGATCAGACAGAATTAGAGTGCAAGCTCCTGTGCTGCAAGTCCTGTGTTCAACACTCTGTAATTACCCTGCTATAACTGAATTGCCTGCATCGACCGAATTGCAAAATCGACTGTATGCTAAGGAACTGCATTTCCATTATTGTCTCTGCTTGGAAAACTACTAAAGTTGGAGTTCTGTTTTAAAGCTACGTTTCCTCAATTTATTCCTGCATCCGCAACGGCGTGCCACCGTTTACTTGGCACTGGCGTCACAAACTATTCCTTACCTATACCTGCCCTTGCAGAGAGTCAGCTGTACCAGGTTAGTGTATATTGCACTACATCACCCAGAAACACCTACTACACACAACTTGAGTACGCTGCACCTTCTCTTTTGGCGTCACGAACAGGATTCGCACGCTTTCTAGTGCAAGAAGCGTGAACTTTGTGCCTTATACAGTTGCCCTGTGACCAAAGTGACAATTTTCCTGTTTTATTCAAGTGGACTTTGTGGACTGAAAATCATACCCAAAGTGTGTCAAAAACTTCTAAAAAGCGCTGTGCAGTGTTGCGCTACACAGAGGAAGAAAACCGCCGCATTGGAATGTGGTTTTGTGGACTTTTTGCAATCCTGCTTGCTGTCAGTGAATAGACAGCGTTTTGTACCTAAAGATGGCCGCTGAGCTTGCTGAATTTACTGCTGCGTCACCTTCATCCCGAAAAGGCGGGAAAAATTGGCGCCTTTCTGAGGAAAAAGCGGGAAGAAGGTCAAGGGCAGGCGCCACGGCTTATCTAGACATTTGCATGTCTGCCGGCATGGACACCGCCTTCCATATACTGGAATACCCTGGGGGGCGGCTCCCCAGTGCAGTGGGAGGAGTGGCTACTCTAATTGACGCGACCCTATCGCTCTCCCTCAGAAGGATCGAGCATGTTGGATTGTGAGCAGAGTGTTGCTGCAGCGTCCGCACCAGGGATTGAAAAGATGACTGACATCGGTGTAGAGCTAGAGCGAGGAGGCCTCCTCCGGCCTACGCTCGGGACGGAGCAACCCGCCTGCCGCCCAAGGGAGAAAAGAACCCGAGCCCTACTATGGCTCGTGGAGGACTTTTTCCTGCCATCTTTCAAATGGTCTTCCCTGATGGCGGAGATCCGAGAGGCCGCTATCAAGCGGAATACAAAGACTACAATCGTCTCTGAGGAACTAACCAAGACCATACATGAGAAACATACGCACACCCAACCCCGCCTGGACAAGGAGAAGGGAGTGGTGCTGTCATTTGACCAAATCCCGTGGCTACGGTATATTCAGGACTATCTAACTGGCAGAGACCTCTATGTTAATCGAAGGTCTGTCAAAGAGACTACCTCCCTTCGTACCAGCACAGCCTCCGCGAGGGAGAGGAAGTGGAGTACACCCCTGCCGAGAGCCTAAGAGGCCCTTATGCAACTGCTGTGACCCGTCCCAAGCGAAACCCTGAGGACTGGGAGGCAGAAGAAGGAGAAGACTACTCTGGCTGCGAGCGGGAACCTGAACGCTCTCCAGAGCCGGCCCATCACGCCTTTCAGGAGCGGAGCTCCTTCATTGGGCCAAACGTCTTCTGGCAGCCAACCGTGTTGGAAAAATGGGTGAGCCCCTATCCTTCCCCCGAGCTGCCTCGTCGGGAGAAGACAATATCGGAGCTGGAGCAGTTAAAAGGACTTAGTGCTACCTTCCAGAACATCCGGATGGGACGGAGACCAGTCGCATCGCCAGAACCTGCAGAGGCCGAGTCCGCGTCATCGGTGACTGTACCTGCGCCGGCGGGGCCAGCAGAGGACAGCGACTCCGACACAGACAGCATCGGTGAGCAGATCGTCCGGCTGGAGGAGAAGTTGCGGGAGTTGCGCAAGACATACACCGCCAGGATCCAGACACCGCCGAGGAAGGATGAGGTAAGGGTGCCTGTCACCACCCGCCGACCGCCTTCTGTTGCCACCGCTCCGTCAGTGCCCCAGACGGACCCGCGATTGCCGTAAACTGCTGCACCCAGAGCAACCGGACCGCTTGCTGCGGCGGTGCCAAGCACGTCACACCCTGCAGTGATCATGCCAGGGCCGGCACGGTCCATCAGAGGGTTCACCCCTAGGCCTATGGGGCAATACCTATTAGGGGCCCCTTTACCCTACAGCTGCCCCTGACACTGTTATGTGGGCCCATCCTCTGTAGAGGACTACTACAGACGATACTTGCCAGCGGAGCGAGTGGATATGACATGCCACTGTGATCAGCTGCTAGGCCTTTGATTTATTTCATAAGAAGTTGATGTTAACCCTTCCAGGACAGGAGTCCTATGTTTCCTGGGCCTTTGTTGCGGCTGCAGTTTGTCCGGACTCAGTGGTAGGTGTTGACCACATGAAATTACAAAGTCAGCAAGGCCAGGTTGTTTCCAGGACCTCCTGCCTGCTTTTGCTACCCACACCAAGTTGTGCCTGTTCCTTTGTTGCACCTTTTACCCTTCACCCCCTTTTCAGGTTGATCAGGGGTATTACAGCACTTGTCTTTGCTGTCCTTTTATTGTGCAACTTCCATACTAAGGACCGTGCCCGGAGGACAGACTCAAAAGTCCTGAGCTCTGAGATTCTTATTCTTTTAAAAGTATTGTGCCCAGAGATGGACTCCACCGCATGAGAGCCTCTGTGATTTAATAAGAAATGACCTGGGTACGGACTATGTTTGTTCTTTGAGCCTCAAGAACTTTTATACCGTTTTCTACTGTTTATCATGGACTTATTCATTGTCATGGACTATCCTGGTTATAATGTTACGCTGTGCAGGTCAGCGCCACCCGTTCCATTCATTATCCTGAGAGAAGAGAACGACGCCCCTTGTCACTACCTTCACCTTTGCAATTGGCCTGATGTAAAATGTAAATGCAGATGAATTACATGATGTATGCCTGCATGTCTCTATTTTCTATTTCAGGTAGAGATTCAGTTGGCGCGACCATGATGGAGTACGAGGTCGTACTCAGCTTAAAGCAGTGGGGTATGTAGTGTACGGGAACTGTAATACCCGTCACTACCAAAGTGTCACTTGGTGTGCTGTCGTCCCTCCTTAATTATGGGGAAGTTGTTATATGTCAGTTTATAAAATGTAATGTGATGCATGTATTTTCCTTATACTGAAACTTGCATGTACAGGCCTGCAGGGGTGTCATTCCAGCTTCTAGTCGCTAGAGGGAGCTAGAGAGCCCTAGTTTATATAAGGCCAGTCAGGGAAGTGCAAGGCAGACGGAGTCTAGTGTCTGTAATCTACAGTTGGAGATTAGACAATGTCCTGAGACAAGTCCAGGCCTGAAGCCTGCTGTTCAGGAGAAGATTCCCTCCTGAATTCCCATATGCAGAAGCAGGAATTTGTTAGCTCAAGAGCCTGAGGAAGTGTCCAGCAGCTGAGAGAGACAGAGGCAAAGATCAGGAAAGCCAGAGGTACTCAGAAAGACAGAGGAGGTACTTATTAAAGCCATAGCCAAGGATATAAAGCCAGAATTAGGTTAATGGGCCTTGGTGAAGAATTGCTGTATTCCAGGATCAGACAGAATTAGAGTGCAAGCTCCTGTGCTGCAAGTCCTGTGTTCAACACTCTGTAATTACCCTGCTATAACGGAATTGCCTGCATCGACCGAATTGCAAAATCGACTGTATGCTAAGGAACTTCATTTCCATTATTGTCTCTGCTTGGAAAACTACTAAAGTTGGAGTTCTGTTTTAAAGCTACGTTTCCTCAATTTATTCCTGCATCCGCAACGGCGTGCCACCGTTTACTTGGCACTGGCGTCACGAACTATTCCTTACCTATACCTGCCCTTGCAGAGAGTCAGCTGTACCAGGTTAGTGTATATTGCACTACATCACCCAGAAACCACCTACTACACAACAACTTGAGTACGCTGCAGGAGGTCCCAGCAGTCAGACCCCCACCAATCAGACACTTATCACCTGTCGTGTCATAGCTGTTGGAACTTTTTACATTCCCTATCCTTAAAGGTTTTCTTTGAGGGTGTAAAATAAAATAAAAAATCTGGGCCAAAATATGTGTCAAACTAAAATAGAAATGCTTGCCTGTTAAAGGGCCTGTGTCTACTTTTCTAGTTATCCTGTATCCACAGGATCGGGGAAAACTAAGTTATCCGTCGGGGTCTGAAAGCTGGAGCTCCCACTGAGTTCAGCGCTGGCTAGTTCCAGTGGTCCCAAAGAGAATAAATGGAGAAGCAGGGAATATGTGTGGCCTGCCACACCATCAAAAAAGGGGAACAGGACTTATTCCTGGGATCAGTGGGGGGCGCAGACTCGGACCCCACAAATAATATAGTTATGCCCTAGGGTGTGGAGAGGATAACTTGAAAACCTAGACAACCCCTTTAAATCCTCCACTACCAGTATCTCTTTAAATGGCAGCAGTGATGCCTGTAAATACGGAATATCATCACTACCGCCATGTAAACCATATGTGTCAATACTGGAGAATGTGACACACTGTGCAGAATTTTTTTAGTCATAAGTCCAACCCCCTTTGCAGGTCATAACCTTTAACAAAGCCCAAGCAAAGGTCTAAAAGGAGCAACGTGAGCAAAGAGGAACAAACGGAGGATCATAACTGAAACAGAGGCATTAGGGTCACCTGATGCAGGGTAATAGTGGGGATCCTGGAGCAGGGGTTACTGGAGAAGAGCCAATATTAGTAGTGCATTTAGAGTGGGGGCATCTGGAGCTGGGGCATTTATGGGGTGCACCTAAAGCAGAGGCATTGGGGGACCTAGGGCAGAGTCCCCCCCCAATGCCACTCTGAACTCTGCAGAGAGCATCACACATACACAGATCTGAGTCTACTATAAACAAATCGCCTATTTCCCCCTTACAGTCTCCTACAGCTCACTACTGTTACACACCTGAGAAGTCAGCCTAGAACCGCAGAGGCAGAGGAGTCCTTCTCTCCAGCAACCACAGTTTTTTGACAGCTAGGAGGGCAGGAGGATTGCCAGACATGTTCTCTCCTCCTTCACTGCCAGCAGCCTGGGAAGTTTAGATCAGGTATGCTCAACCTGTGGCCCTCCAGCTGTTGTAAAACTACAACTCCCACCATGCCCTGCTACAGGCTGATAGCTGTAGACTGTCTGGGAATGCTGTGAGTTGTAGTTTTGCAACAGCTGGAGGGCCGCAGGTTGAGCATGCCTGATTTATAAGATACAGCGGGGCCTTCTGTACAATTTACACCAGTAGGAGGCTGCATCACTGTGCGATACTGCCACCTAGTGGCTACAAGAATTATCTCTTCTGAGAAACAAAAGAAATAATTACTCCTCCGTCTCATCTCCGAGCGCAGGAGACTGGGGAGGCGAGGAATCCCTCACCTCCCCGGTTGGCCAGTCCGAGCCTGCATGAACGTATTTGGTTTCCATGTCTATTTATTTTTGTTTTTTGCGGATCGGATGCAGATCCATTCATTTCAATGGGTCTTCAAAAATGCGGGTAGCACACCGTGTGCTGTCTGCATCCGTGTGTCCGTTCTGTAGCCCCGCAAAAAATATAGAACATATCCTATTCTTGTATGTTTTGTGGACAAGGATAGGTATTGTTACAATAGATCCACAAAAAAAAAAAAAACTGATGCAACACGGACATCATCCGTATTTTTTGTGGATCCGTGTTTTGCGGACTGCAAAACACATACGGTCGTGTGAATGTAGCCTAAGATAATTGATCCAGAGTGCTTCCCTATCAAGGCGGGTTCTTTGAAGATCACCTCCCCAAATGGATTTTCCGATCTTTTCAATTTAAACAACTTTGAAAGGACTTATTCACCTGTTATGGCATAAAATAAAAAATGTTTGGCGGCACTGAATTCTTAACATATCTCCTGGCATTTTCACATCTTGTATGCCACAGCTAATGCCTGTGTGTTGTCATGAACAGCCCATTGGTCTACACATTACACAGAATAGAATTGTTTTCTTGACTTTTATACTAGATCGGGGTTACAGCAGAGCAGGTATGTTGAGCTCCTGTGAAATTTAAGGACTATTTTTAACATTCATTTTGCCTACCAAATTGAATTAGTAAGATGTATACAGTAAAGTGCAGCTAGTCTCAGTTAAGAAAAAAATCCTGTTTATGGGTTGACATTTAGGATTGCTCTGGACCTCTATCAAGGGTAAATAGCTCCAGCAGAAATGCTCTACTAAATCAAAAGGCTCTACACGAGTGTTCCTGACCTAGTACTGATGAACATTATCGCAAGGGCCATACATGAGCCAATATCCTGCGGTTTGCTGGCAGATTTGTCTTTAATATAGCTACTGAGGTCTAATAGTTAATTAAATATTGTGATTTATGATTGTTTAAGTGAAAAAGAATAAAATGTGTATCTGGGACAACAGCACATGAGTAAGGCTACTTTCACACTTGCGTTTTCGCCTGATCGGGCAGGGATCAACAAAAATGCTTCCGTTACTGATCATACAACCATCTGCATCCATTATGAACGGATCCGGTTGTATTATCTTTAACATAGCCAAGACGGATCTGTCATGAACTCAATGGGGGACGGATCTGTTTTCTATTGTGTCTGAGAAAACGGATCTGTCACCCATTTCATTGTGGGTCATGCTGGATCTGTTTTGCTCCGTATCCCATGAGAGAAAGAAAACTGCAGCTTGCTGTTTGCTCTCCGGTATGAGAACGCAACCAAATGGAATGGAATGCATTTTGGAGCATTCTGTTCAGTTCTATTTTGTCCCCATTGACAATGAATAGGGACAAAACGGAAGAAATTTTTTCCGGTATTGAGATCCTATGAAGGATCTCAATACCGGAAAATGTAAACTCTATGTCACGAACCAGCTGGTGTGAACCCACTGTGCCCCGTGTCCTACCTCCTCTAAGTGCGTTGTCTAAGTGAACCCCTGGATCTTCACAGTACCCCTGATGATGGGGATAGACTTTCTCGAGGGGAACACCAGGTCGCTACCTCTTGAGGAGTATAGGCGAACCAGGAGGTACCCGAGAAAGGAACCAGATGTGCAGGACCGAAGGATGAGGCAGAGACGTAGTCAGACAGGCAAAAGGTCAGGGCAGGCGGCACAGGTACAGGGCAGGCAATCTGGATTGGCAACAGGAGAGTCAAGGCTAGCAGGCAGGGATCAGACGGGTAGCAGAGTCCAGGAATACAGATACGAGGCAGGACACAAGGACATTGACACTGAGACATCTGGCAAAGGGAGCTGAGCCACTTATATATGCGCAGGAGGGCTAGGATAGGTCAGCAAGGTCACATGACCTAACCCATAAAGCCCAGGAAGTGACGCGCGCCGGCCCTTAAGAAAGTGCTGCAGGAAAAAAACAGCAAGCATGCTGTGGCCAGGGCTGAGAGAAAACTGTGGAGCGGATCCCAGAACAACAGCACCCATACAGACAGAGCTCAGGACTGCAGCGGTGAATTGGAAGCACCGGCCGCAGATCACCACTGAACACGGCGCCCGGGACAGCGGCGGTTAGCAGGGGAACAGCGGCGCACAGCAGCCGCTGTTACACTCTAGTGTGAAAGTAGCCTAAATCAAAAACACATGAAGGCTACATGAAAACGGCTGTTAAAAATGGACACACTCAGTTTTTCATAGCCATTCTGCATCCATGTGTGCATCCATTTTTTTCGGCTGTTTTTCATGCCTGTTAACAGCCATGGAAAACGGATGAATCTAATTGGTTAAATTTTATTTTAGCATCCCAACCCCTGCAGTACACTCAGTACACCCCACAGTGCCCCGGTATCTATAATGGGCCCCCTTTAATGCACTTAAGGACTTAAATGTGCCCCCCATAGTAGCCCAAGTATATATAGAATGTCCCCCCACAGTGCCATCCTGTATATAAAATTCCCCCCGATAGTGTTCCCCCAGTATAAAATACCTCCCAACAGTGCTACCTTACATATGAAATCCCCCCAGTAGTGTCCTCCGTATATAAAATGCCCCCAATATAAATTAGTCATTCTTTTGATGGTTGCAAAAAGAAAATCACCTTCACAATCAAGAGAGGAGCGACTGCCTGTGTGCGTGCAAGAGGTGAGTGATTGAATTTTTTTAACCCTAAAAGGCCATATTGCTCTAGCAGCCGTTAAAATTGATTCTAAATGGGGTCCGTCTGGCCAAAAGGGCCAAAAAAAGGACATGTCCTATTTCTTGACAGTTGCTATTCACTGGCCATTAAAAGACGGCCATGTGATAGCACCATAGACTGCATTGGTTCTGAAATGACCGTCAAAAAAAACATCTTCACATTGCCCCCTGGCGGTTTGTACCACCATTTTTTGAACGGCGTCCCTGGGAGCGCCAGATGTGACCGTGCATGGTGGATGGCTCGTTTCCAGATACATTAGCAGTCTGCTTTTTGCCTCCTGTGCACTGTAAGTTCTGCCTGCTTCTCCTCCTTATCTGCCGCTACATCTCTCCCTCTTAACTCCCCTCCTCTTCCTCTCTTGTGGGCACGAGCAAAGTTTGCCTGCAAAACAACCGCCGGGCGAACAGCAAGGCCATCTCTAATAATAATATCTCCCTCCACTAATGAACCTATAGTGCCCACAGTAATATCCCTATAGTGTCCTTCCACTGCCCCCAGTAATGTCCCTTACTGCCCCTAGTAATGTCCCCCACTGACTCAGCAGGTAGTGCCCCCAGTAATGTCCCAGTAGTGCCCCACCACTGCCCCTAGTAATGTCCCCAGTAGTGCGGGGCCGCGCTCCGCAGATGCTCTCCGCTTCACGTCCGGGCCCATAGAGAATGAATGGGTCCGCACCCGTTCCGCTAAATTGCGGAACGGGTGCGGACCCTTTTGCGGACGTGTGAATGGACCCTAAGTAGGATTCTGAGCGGCACACTCCACGTCAATCCCCCAACAACCCGGGACTGCAGATCCCACACAGCTACCATCCTAACTGGGTGAAAAAGTCCCTTCCATATGGACAGTTTATTAGATTGTGGAGAATCAATAGTCATACAAGTGGCTGCCTTCGCCAAGCTACAGAGTTGAAGCAGCGGTTGGTGTCCAGAGGGTACCCGGAGCATGAGGTGAATGCAAGAATGCAAAAAGTGCTGAAGTGATTTTCTCAGCATGAATTTATTGAAAAAATTGCAAGGAAATTAAAAACAATTGACGAAAAGGGACATGGAACGAAGATAAAGAACTGGACAGGTTTATCTTTACCTTCAGGTTCAGCCCGATGGCCGAAAAATACGGTCAGTCATTTTCCGCAATTGGAATATTTTGGAGAGGGATCCATCCGTAGCAATGATCACTAAGAATAAACCCCGTATCTCTTTTAGAAGGCGCCATACCATAAAAGAGAAAATAGTGAGAAGCGATTTGTCACTCCTCCAAACACCACCTGGCTTACTGGAATGTCCCTATAGGTAATTTCAGATGTGGGGGCTGTGTAGACAGAACTCTCAGTCAAAAATATATCAAGGTGGCTGGTTTGAACTATAAAAGTTTGCAGCTTTATGAACTGCCGCAGCACGTAAGTTGTGTACATGGTGACCTGCGGTTGCGGCCGGGTTTTTATTGGCAAGACGATTCGCTGCATGTTTGAACGTGTTAGAGAACATGTGAGTTCAGTAGACACAGGGAAGGGCTCCCCCAGACTCATTGAACATTTTAGGGAAGTGCACGCTGAAGGTGTGAGTTCATAAAATTTGCAGGGATCGAGTCTGTTCCTCCCCCTTGAATGGAGGAGATAGACATCGCCAATTATTGCAGTGTGAAGCGCGATGGATATTGCATACACAGGCTACAGGAAATTCAGGCTTGAATGATAGACTGGATTATAGTGTTTTGTTGTAACTTGCATAAATGCTTTGTGACAAAATATGTTGAATGTAGCAGTTTGTTTTTAACCAATGTGTATCAGCACCAGGAGGGGGCGTCACTGATTGCACACCTGATGCCTTGACGCAAAGTGCTTTAAGAGGTAGAGTGCAGGTGCACACACCTGTAGCAGCCTGACGAAGCGCATACTGCGCGAAACGGCCGTCGCTGCATCCAGTGTGCAGGGAAGTGACTCCTAGCTCTGGTGCCGCGTGTGTTTTGCTTGATGTGGCAATAAAGCAATATCTATATTTCCAAGATGGTGAGTGCCGCCCGCTTTCTTTCTATGAAGAAGTTTAATGTCCTCTACTGTCTATGTTTGCCCCTGAATAATACCATAGGGTCAAGTGGTGCCATCTGCTGGGAATGACGTGCAATAGTGTTAAAGCGGCTCTGTCACCAGGATCAACCCTATTAAACCAGACATACTGGCTGGTAGGGCTCATCATGCTGATCAAAAGGGCTGATCAGGAGCTGCGCCCACCCGATCAGCTGCAAGGGTCCGGCAGTCACTGATAGCCTGCTGTGTGCGCCTGCATCGGTGAAAACACAGATGCTGGCGTATTAACCCTTGAACTGCCGTGGTCAGCGCCGACGGCGGCACGTGCGGTATCCTGACGGGTCCGTGTGTCCTTCGGGTCCCCACGCTGCTGTGACGGGGACCCGATGGCTTGGACAGCAGCCCGATGCCTTCCTTAGTCATCGTGACTGCCATCCGTGTAATACACACAGCCGAATGCATTACAATACAAAAGTAGGACAAAAAAGAAAGTTAAAAAAGATGTAAAAAAATTTTTACAAAAATATTTAAGTTTCAAGTAAAATAAAAGGGCCCTTTTCCCCCCAAAAGTTAAATTAATTGTAAAAAAAGGAAAAAAAAGAAAAGTAGACATATTAGGTATCACCACGTCTGTATCGACAGGCTCTATTAAAAATATTACATGATCCACCCCGCCAGGTGAACGGCGTAAAAAAAAAAAAAAACAGTGCCAAAACTTTTTGTTAAAATTGCTTCTAGACTTCTAAGCCGTCTAACGTCCTAAAAAATGACATTTACAAAATAATGCCAACATAAAGTAGACATATGGGGAATGTTAAGTAATAAATATTTCATGTGGTATCACTTTCGGTTTTAAAGGCAGAGAAGTTGAAATTTTGAAAATTGCAAACTTTTCATAATTTTGGTAAATTTGGGATTTTTTCATAAATAAAGGTGAAATATATTGACCTCAAATTTATGACTGTCATGAACGTACAATGTGTCACGAGAAAACAGTCTCAGAATGGCTTGGATAAGTTAAAGCGTTCCAAAGTTATTACCACATATAGTGACACATGTCAGATTCGCAAAAATCTGCCTGGGATTTTAAGGTGGCTTGGTACTGAAGTGGTTAGTAGGGATGATCCTGGTGACAGAGCTGCTTTAATCTGCTTTAATGATGTGTAGTCAACCATAGTGGCAGCACACAACAGGCCCAAGGGTCACAAGTCTTTGGTTTGCAGGGTTTTGCGACAAGGCAGACCTCAATCTACCATCTAGTCAGTTCTACAGCATCTGTTTTTTACCTTTCCTGACATGAGAACTTATCCTTTAAATAGAAGTGAGCCAGGCAATTAGCTGTGTCTGGATATTAGCCCTTTATGATCAGCTGTTATCATCATGAAGTCATGGCTGGTCATACATTTCTCCTGCAGTGACTGCACAGACTAACTCCCTACTCTGACTTATAAGATGGAGGGTGGGTTGGTTGGGAGCTGTTGACCCCCTTTCCCACCTTCATAATTTCCATGTGTTCATGTATGATAGGTTTTAAGCATGCAATGGACACCAATAGAGATGTCCCGAACTATTCGCCGGCGAACATTGCTTGTTCGCGCTCGCTGTGGCGGGCGAACATATGCGATGTTCGGTCCGCCCCCTATACGTCATCATTGAGCAAGCTTTGACCCTGTACCTCACAGTCAGCAGACACATTCCAGCCAATCAGCATACCCTCCCTCCCAGACCCTCCCACCTCCTCTAAAAAAGCAAGGACGGCAGCCCTCTTAGATTCATTCTGAAGCTGCAGTGTTAGTTAGAGCAGGGAGAGTGCTGCTGCTGCTGAATTAATAGGGAAATCGTTAGCTAGGCCAGTGTTTTGTGTCCACTCCAGTCCTCAAAGACTCATCTGCTGTAAGGACAGCGTCTACAGCACCCCAAAAAGCCCTTTTTAGGGCTGGTACATCAGTCTGCTTTTATTTTATTTTTTTCTATATATATACACTCACCTAAAGAATTATTAGGAACACCATACTAATACGGTGTTGGACCCCCTTTTGCCTTCAGAACTGCCTTAATTCTACGTGGCATTGATTCAACAAGGTGCTGATAGCATTCTTTAGAAATGTTGCGCCCATATTGATAGGATAGCATCTTGAAGTTGATGGAGATTTGAGGGATGCACATCCAGAGCTACGAAGCTCCCGTTCCACCACATCCCAAAAGATGCTCTATTGGGTTGAGTTCTGGTGACTGTGGGAGCCATTTTAGTACAGTGAACTCATTGTCATGTTCAAGAAAGCAATTTGAAATGATTCGAGCTTTGTGACATGGTGCATTATCCTGCTGGAAGTAGGCCATCAGAGGATGGATACATGTTCTCCATTCGGACTCTACCATTTGAATGTCTCAACAGAAATCGAGACTCATCAGACCAGGCAACATTATTCCGATCTTCAACAGACGAATTTGGTGGAGCTCGTGCAAATTGTAGCTCTTTGTCCTTTTTGTAGTGGAGATGAGTGGTACCTGGTGGGGTCTTCTGCTGTTGTAGCCCATCCGCCTCAAGGTTTGTGCGTGTTGTGGCTTCACAAAATGCTTTGCTGCCTACCTCGGTTGTAACGAGTGGTTATTTCAGTCAACGTTGCTCTTCTATCAGCTTGAATCAGTCGGCCCGTTCTCCTCTGACCTCTAGCTTCCACAAGGCAATTTTTGCCCACAGGACTGCCGCATACTGGATGTTTTTCCCTTTTCACACCATTCTTTGTAAACCCTAGAAATGGTTGTGCGTGAAAATCCCAGTAACTGAGCAGATTGTGAAATACTCAGACCGGCCCCGTCTGGCACCAACAACCATGCACGCTCAAAATTGCTTAAATCACCTTTCTTTCCCATTCTGACATTCAGTTTGGAGTTCAGGAGATTGTCTTGACCAGGACACACCCCTAAATGCATTGAAGCAACTGCCATGTGATTGGTTGACTAGATAATTGCATTAATGAGAAATAGAACAGTGTTCCTAATAATTCTTTAGGTGAGTGTATATTGCAAGTTGCACTGCCTGCCGTGTGTGAGAGGCCACAGGCCCACAGACTGTACTGTGTGCACACCACTCATATAGGGTGGCACAGTACCTTGCAGATAAAAAATTTATACATTTTTCCTCTGTAATATAATTGCAGTTGCCCGCCAGTGAGTGCCAGGCCCACAGACTGTACTGTGCCCACTGCCAACCACTCATATAGGGTGGAACAGCATCTTGCTGTTAAAAAATTCATTAATTTTTCCTCTGTAATATAATTGCAGTTGCCTGCCAGTGAGTGTCAGGCCCACAGACTGTACTCTGCCCACCACTCATATAGGGTGGCACAGTACCTTGCACGTATAGTACCACTAATCTAAAAACAAATGACAGGCAGAGGCAGGCCACCCTGCAGGGGCCGTCGTGGTCGTGGTGCTGGGATTTCCTTTGGCCCTAGAATAATGCCCAGTGTTCAGAGGCCACGTACCCTGAACTCGAAAAATTCTGAGGACATAGTTGACTGGCTAACACAGGACACCAATCTTCCTACAGCTTCCGCTCTGGACCTTGACGCACCAGCCTCCTCCAGCTCAGCTTCAGGCACCTCTCAAGTTACACTCGCCCGTTTACCGCCGCCACCACCAACACTTGCACCACAGCCGCTTCACTTGATCTGTCAGGAGGAGTTATTTACACATCAGTTGGAAGAAAATGAGTGATGCGCAACCATTATTGCCAGAGGATGTAGTAACAGGGATATGTCTCAGTCAGGCAGCATTACACACATGGACATACGGTGTGATGATGATGATGTTGTACCCGCTGCTGCTTCCTTTGCTGAGTTTGTCAGATACAAGTGAAGCGGTTGATGATGACAATGTGTCCGTGGATGTCACGTGGGTGCCGCTCGAAGAGAAGAAGAACAGGGGGAAAGTTCAGATGGGGAGACAGAGAGAGGAGGAGACGAGTTAGAAGCAGGGGGAGGTCATCGCAAGGAGCTAGTGGCACAGTCAGGACAGCATGTATCGGCACCCCGGGGTCAGCCAGACAGCACGCCAATCAATGCATGCTGTTGCCACCACCAGAATGCCGTCATTGCAAAGCTCAGCAGTGTGGCATTTTTTTGTGTGTCTGCCTCTGATAACAGCGATGCCATTTGCAACCTGTGCCAAAAGAAACTGAGTCGTGGGAAGTCCAACACCCACCTAGGTACAACTGCTTTGCGAAGGCACATGATCTCACATCACAAATGCCTATGGGATCAACACATGAGTACAAGCAGCACACAAACTCAAAGCCACCATCCTCCTCCTGGTCCAGCATCTTCAGCCACGTCAACCACTGCTGTCATCTTTGCCCCCTCTCAACCACCCGCCACTTCGCCTCTCACCTTCAGCAGTTCCTGCTCATCTGCCCACAGTCAGGTGTCTGTCAAGGAAATGTTTGAGCGTAAAAAGCCAATGTCACAGAGTCACCCCGTTGCCCGGCGTCTGACAGCTGGCTTGTCGGAACTCTTAGCCCGCCAGCTTTTACCATACAAGCTGGTGGAGTCTGAGGCTTTCCAAAAATTTGTAGCTATTGGGACACCGCAGTGGAAGGTACCCGGCCGAATTTTTTTTTCACAAAAGGCAATCCCCAACCTGTATTCTATTGTGGAAAAAGAAGTCATGGCATCTCTGGCACACAGTGTTGGGGCAAGGGTCCATCTGACCACTGATACCTGGTCTGCAAAGCACGGTCAGGGCAGGTATATCACATACACTGCGCATTGGGTAAACCTGCTGACGGCTGCCAAGATTGAATGCGTGGCTCTGCAGCGGGAGTTGGTGACACCGCCACGACTTGCAGGCAGGCCTGCTGCCACCTCCTCTACTCCTCCTACTCCATCCTCTTCGCTAACCTCCTCGGCTGAGTACTCTTCTGCTGCTGCGTCTTGCTCCACATCAACTGCACCACCCCAGCTCCCCAGGGGCTATTCCATATCCCGGATACGACAGTGTCACGCCGTCTTGGGGTTGACTTGCCTGAAAGCAGAGAGTCACACCGGACCAGCACTCCTGTCCGCCCTGAACGCACAGGTGGATCAGTGGCTGACCCCCGCACCAACTGGAGATCGGCAAGTGGTGTGTGACAACGGAAGCAATCTGTTGGCGGCATTGAATTTGGGCAAGTTGACACATGTGCCGTGCATGGCACATGTGTTGAATCTGATCGTACAACGCTTTGTGTATAAGTACCCAGGCTTACAGGACGTCCTCAAGCAGGACCAGGAAGGTGTGTGGCCATTTCAGGCGTTCCTACACGGCCATGGAGCACTTTTCCGATATTCTGCGGCGAAACAACATGCTAGTGAGGAGCTTGATTTGCGTCAGACCGACACGTTGGAATTCAACACTCCTACTGTTCGAACGCCCTGCTCCAACAAGAAAAAGCCATCAACGAGTATTTGTATGACCGGGGTGCTAGGACAGCCTCTGCGGAGCTGGGTATTTTTTTGCCACGTTACTGGACACTCATGCGCAATGCCTGTAGGCTCATGCGTCCTTTTGAGGAGGTGACAAACCTAGTCAGTCGCACCAAAGGCACCATCAGCAACCTCATCCCATTTGTTTTCTTCCTGGTGCGTGCTCTGCGAAGAGTGCTGGATCAGGCCGTAGATGAGCGTGAAGAGGAAGAGTTGTGGTCACCATCACCACCAGAAACAGCCTTATCATCATCGTTTGCTGGACCTGCGGCAAAACTCTGGAAGAGGAGTCTGAGGAAGAGGAGTCAGAGGAGGAATGTGGCTTTGAGGAGGAGGAAGACCAACCACAGCAGCATCCCAGGGTGCTCGTTGTCACCTATCTGGGACCCGTGGTGTTGTACGTGGCTGGGGGAAAGAACAGACCTTCAATGAGATTAGTGAGGAACGAGGAACGGGACATGAGTAGCTCGGCATCAAACCTTGTGCAAATGGGGTCTTTTATGCTGTCATGCCTGTTGAGGGACCCTCGTATAAAAAGGCTGAAGGAGAACGACCTGTACTGGGTGGCCACGCTACTAGACCCCCGGTATAAGCAGAAAGTGCCTGAAATGTTACCGAATTACCGGAAGTCGGAAATGATGCAGCAGTTCCAAAACAAGTTAAAAAGTATGATTTACACAGAGTATAAGGGTGATGTCACAGCACAACAGGAATCAACAGGGGAGAGGTGAAAGTATCCTCCCTGCTACCACGACCACGCCGGCAAGGACAGGACGCTTTACAGACGTGGTGTTGATGGAGGACATGCAGAGCTTTTTAAGTCCTACGCATCGCCCACAGCACTTCGGGGTCCCACCCTCAGAGAATGACTCGACCGACAGGTAGCAGACTACCTCGCCTAATTGCAGATATCGACACTCTGAGGAGCGATGAACCCCTTGACTACTGGTGTGTGCAGGCTTGACCTGTGGCCTGAGCTATCCCATATTGCGATAGAACTTCTGGCCTGCCCCGCTTCAAGTGTCCTGTCAGAAAGGACCTTCAGCGGCATCAGGAGGTATTGTCACTGAGAAGAGAAGTCGCCTAGGTCAAAAAAGTTTTAGATTACCTCACCTTTATTAAGAGGAATGAGGCATGGATCCCAAAGGGACTGACAGTGGGGGATGCATTTGACTAAAAAAGGCCTTATGAGATTCCTTGGGCTAAAAATGGTCCCCACGCTGCTGTATTTAATCTCTGCATGCCGAAAGGACTTGAGTGACTTCTCCGCACCAACTAGGGTTCAAGCCGCAATGTTTTAGTACACTTTCTGCCTGGAAACCTCAAACAACAATACCAAATTTTTCAGGGCATGTGTACATGCCTAATTTTTCTGGCTCTGGTGCTGCACTGTGGCTGCAAAAACAAACAAAAAAAAAGTCACATACATGTGTCAATTCCCCTTCCTGATCGTTACCTTGTTGTGGTGAAGGGGCTTGCGTATCACAATGAAGCGATCACCTCTATGAGTGTGTTGGCAATGTTGGCACACCCCAGATGATAAGGTCGTTGCTTCATTGTGAACAGGCCAAAAGCGATTGGCTGGACAATTTTTCATATAAAAAACATAAATTTTCTTTGTGATCATCTAAAGTGATCATTAAAGCCTACTAGGCAACAATGGCCCACCACTGCAGAATCATTGTTTTCTGGGTCACTTACTGTCACTGAACTACCTCAGCACGACCATAGGCCTTGAAAAACCGCCCAGCCTGCAATCTCCCGAACGTGCGCACGAGCACAGTCATCATTACACCAAGATTGACACATAGAGGAATAAAATTTATGTCATGAGTGTGTCAACTATTGACAACTGTTTGCGGTTGTTTGCGGTGCGTTAAACGGGGAGTTTGGTCTGTCACACACTGGATGTTTTAAAGCATGGTATCCAAACAATTTAGCAATGTTAGGTGATTTATGCCCTTTATGGATTAAAACCCGACTCTGCGTCAACTACGTAATTTTCCATGGGAGTTTTGCCATGGATCCCCTCCGGCATGCCACAGTCCAGGTGTTAGTCCCCTTGAAACAACTTTTCCATCACTATTGTGGCCAGAAAGAGTCCCTGTGGGCTTAAAATTCGCCTGCCTATTGAAGTCAATGGCTGTTCGCCCCGGTTTGCCTGTTCGCAAACATTTTGCGTAATTCGCAAAATTTTATGTTCGCGAAATCTCTAGACACTAATTCCCAGGGCCCCTTTTGTAATGGTGGAGGTACCCAGGTGTAGAAATGGCCAAGTGGAATAGGGTGGCCTAAAATGTCCCCTTTATGTTGTTATAAGTGAATGTCATGGTGCTCCTACCTGGATACGGTTGGACCCCAGGCTTTGGCTCCAAAGCAGACAAATAGGGGTGAATAATTGAGGGACAAAAGAATAACTTGAGTCCAGACCTTGTGATGCAGTTGATAGCAGCTTTAACTTTGATAAACTTTCATCAGACACAATCTTCAAACTTTGGCAGGCAAACTCGCGTCTGCTACATCTGTTGCTCTCTGGCTCTGCTGTACTGACAGGCTGACTGTATGACTCCTGCTTCTGCTTTTATGCTGCAACTTCTCTCTTTGTAGTCTGTCTCTTAATTATGCCAGGGAACTCTCCTCCTGGCTTCTGAGGCTCTAAGCTGTGGCCGTCACATACAGCAGAGCTGAAGGTGCCCTGGCTGGCTTGATTAGCCTGGGCACGTTGAACAGATACGTGCCAGCACACCCTCCTTCCCCTAGCAAAAAATAAAATATTCTAATCACTGTCAATTAGCGCAATCGCAAATATATTGGAGCACTTGACTCTATCTGCATATAAAGCTATTGTAATGTTCTGCCGTGGCAACCATTTTCTCCAGTCTCAGGAGAAACTCATGAAACTTCTAGCAGCTTGAAAAATGTAGCCAAAGTGACTCACTCCTGTATTTCGCGTTACGAATTCGCATTACGCAATTTTTACATTCAAATTTTTCGCATTCATTACAATAATCTCTAATTCTCCAAATTCGCTCATCACTAATAACTATGAGATAAGTTGGGGTTCTACAGCTGGAACCATCACCAGTCTCAAAAATAGAGGCACAGTACCAAACAGGGGAACCGAAATAAATGGCAGGTTAAAGCATATGCAATGCCACTCTATTCATCTGTATGCGACCTGCCGGAAATAGCCAAGCATTTGTATAGATTGTAAGCCCTTGCGAGGCGGGCCCTCACTCGCTTGTTGTTTTAATTGTTGACTTGTTTGTTACTATATAATTTAGGACTCTGTACATGAACCCTCTAATTGTAAAGTGCTGGAGTCAGAATAGGTTGGCGCTGTATAAGTAAAAATTTTAATTATTACTTGTATTCTGCTATCTTTGGCAGTCTTATGGAGGTAAATCAAGCACCAGTGCACATGCTTAACCTGCCACTCTGTTCATTTTGGGGCCCTGATTGGTACTGGGCCCCCATTCTCATGAATGGTGGGGGTCCCAGCAGTAGGAGACACCCTCCCACCTTCACACTGATTTTTATCAAAACTTGAGTGAGTAGTATGTAAATGCTAAATTTTGTGCAAATTAGCCCAAAGAGTCACAAAGTCCTATAAGCAGCTTTTTACAGCAAGAAGTCTGAAGAACTTTATTTATTCATTTTTTGTTACAGACTGTGAATGTGGAACCACTGTGTCAACCAACAGATTTCTCTTTAAGCTAAACCTAAGGGCATTATCCTGGCAGTCCCCTGTTATTCACACTTTAACCCCTGTACAGGGATTGGGACTTTGCTGCAGGGGAACCACCAGGCCACTACCTCCTGGAGTTGTGTGATTGACAGCTAACCCATAGGTGTCAGAGATGCCAATGCAGAGCACAGAGGTGCCAGGCAAAAATCGTAGTCTAGAACAGTCCAAAATAAGGACAGTAAAAGCAATATGGTAAAGAGTCTGAGGTCAGGGCAAGCAGAGAGGGGTCAATACGAAGGTCAGGCGGTGGAGGATTGGAATCCATTAAACAGGCAAAGAGTCATTACATGGGGAGAAAACAGAATACAGGACACCTTTGCAAGAACTTGGCAAGCTAAGGAACCTATTGCTCAGGTCTCCTTTCACATGGGAAAGGCTCTAAAGTACTCCAGTGTTGCTAGCTATTGGCTGGTGAAGATTGGGGTGTGCAAGTGCTGTCCCTTTAAGAGACAGAGGCAGTGTGCGCTCTCTATGGGCAGGGTTGGAGAGATAGAGTGCGCCCTATGGGCAGCCTGCATGGAGAGACAAAGCAGACATTACCACTAAAGCTGCCAGGAAGAAGGCAGCGGGAGGCACGCTGCCGGGTGAAGTAAGTGTAACAGTTTTATTTGCTCAAAACCAGAAATCCCCTTAAAGTCAATAGTTATGATTCAAAAGAGCAAGTGACTGCTAGCTTACTTTTCTTTCTTCTGATCCACTACGTAATGGCAAGTGCAACATAGGACACCATTCTACTAACATAAATCATTCTAGTCATATTGCAGATGAGTAATCAGGCGGTATGTCCCTTTAAGAAATAATAGATGAGTAGGAGTGGACATTCCCCACCATATAAAAGACACTGAAGGGCCATATTTAGGGCAGTAAGATCAGTGACAGAACGAGAACAAGACCGATCGAGGAAAGAGATCCCTCGAAATACCATCTGCAATCCTCCCTGCCTCTCCTTCCCAAAACCTTTCAGCAGGGAACACAAGAAGACAAGTAATCACGACCATGAGCGAAGGAACAGCTGAAGAACCAAAGCCCAAAACTCCTGGGACTCAACCAAATGTGACCCCTCCTATTACAGGTGAAGCGGAGAGGAAAGTGTTGGGTGAGTATTGTGAACTCAGACAGTATCTAGCAATCCAATAGTACTCTCATGAACTCTCATTGCGCTACAGCACATTAGGATTCTTCAGGTCTCTCATTTTTGTTAAGTAGTTTCCTAATGTTCCTGTCATGGTCTATTTCTGGTCTGGATGAATCACATCTGTTCATTTACTCCCTTATAATATTCCAAATGTGGCATAGCATAGTTATGCATGAGAAGTGAAGACCTTCTCTAATATTACCACCAGTCTTACATAATCTTATCAGTTTAAACACATATGCATTATTTTCTATAAAATATAGAAATGGAACACTTAGGAAACCCAATGCTGAAAACCCTTAAAATGTACTAATATTGTAGCTGTGCACATATGAAACATGACAGACCGAGCTTATAATGGAAGTTTATTACAGTTATGCAAATTCTATTCTTCTGCTGCTGATGATCACTATTATCATTAATGATACATTTTTTTCAGCAACTAAAGTTCAGGGGACTGTGAAATGGTTCAATGTAAGAAATGGCTATGGATTCATAAATCGGTAAGTTTTCAATCAGAGAAATACTTATGATATTTTGGTTTAATATACATATTAAGGCCTCATACACATGGGAGCATACTACACCCATTGACTTCTGTTGTCCTGTACCTCTGTACGCTTAAAAATTCATAGTGAGACATGCATAGGTATATATCTGTCTGATTCCCTAAAGCAGGGATGGCCAACCTGAGGCTCTCCAGCTCTTGCAAAACTACAACTCCCAGCATGCCCAGACTACCTTCAGCTATCAGCCTAAAGCAGGGCATGGTGGGAGCTGTAGTTTTACAACAGCTGGAGAGCTGCAGGTTGGCCATGGCCGCCCAAAAGTGATATGTTCATTCGATACAGCATGGATCACCATATGTTAGCACATGGTGTACCTATACAGAGCCTCTGTAAAACTCCCATGAGGACTGAAACTGTTGTGACTACCATGCTTGTAGGAGTAAAGATTGTGGAGGCGAATTTATCATGAGGGTAATATTTGCAGGTTGTCCGTGTTGGCGTACTTTTCACCAAATTTATGAAATGATGTTATGTTATAAATTTGATGCATTGTTAAATCGAACTCTTTTGTCTAGGAAAGATACTCCAGTTTTCCTACGTCATCCCTCTCCTTGAATGAATTGGAGACTTTTTTTTTTACAAAATTTTAAAAAGTCTCAGTTGATGAATCTGGAGTGAAACTCATTGAGGAACATTTATCAAGACTGGCATACCCACACACACTGGTTTTGATCTAGCTGCACTGGTGTACGATAAATAATAAATTAGGTGCATCTCTGCTGTGCGCCAGAAGCTGAAGTCTACGCCAGCCGGGGTCTGGTGCAGACTACAGCTATAACTTACGTCAGGTTCCGGTGGGCCATGTGCAGCGTACTCAAGTTGTGTGTAATAGAGTTTCTGGGTGTAGTAGTGCAATGACACTAACCTGAGACGGCTGACTCTCTGCATAGGCAGGTGATGATAGAAATTGTTTGTGACGCCAGTGCCAATTAAACGGTGGCACGCCGTTTGCGGATGCAGGAATAAATTGAGGAAACGTAGTATTAAAACAGAACTCCAACTTTAGTAGTTTTCAAGCAGAGACAATATTGGAATCGCAGTTCCTTGGCATACAGTCGATTTTGCAATTCGGTCGATGCAGGCAATTCAGTTACAGCAAGGTGATTACAGAGTGTTGAACACAGGACTTGCAGTACAGGAGCTTGCACTCTAATTCTGTCTGATCCTGGAATATAGCATATCTTCACCAAGGCCCATTAACCTAGTTCTGGCTTTATATCCTTGGCTATAGCTTTAATCAGTACCTCCTCTGTCTTTCTTAGTACCTCTTGCTTTCCTGATCTTTGCCTCTGTCTCTCTCAGCTTCTGGAAACTTCCTCAGGCTCTTGAGCTAACATATTCCTGTTTCTGCATATGGGAATTCAGGAGGGAATCTTCTCCTGGACAGCAGGCTTCAGGCCTGGACTTGTCTCAGACATTGTCTAATCTCCAACTGTAGATTACAGACACTAGACTCTGTCTGCCTTGCACTTCCCTGACTGGGCCTTATATAAACTAGGGCTCCCTAGCTCCCTCTATTGACTAGAAGCTGGAATGACACCCCTAGCAGGCCTGTACATGCAAGTTTCAGTAACAGGAAAATACATACATTACATGACATTTTATAAAACGGACATATACCAACTTCTCCATAACTAAGGAGGGACGACAGCACACCAAGTGACACTTTGGTAGTGACGGGTATTACAGTCCCCGTACACTACACATGTGAAGCTCTTCAGCTAAGCCTGGCCACTTTTCTTGCCACTTCAGCAAAGTGGTGAGAAGCCTAAAAAGTCACAAATTATGGTGCTTAATAAATGTCCCTCAGTAACATAGCTAACCACACTAACTGGAGTAAGTGTTATAAAAATTCAACGTGTTACCTATTTAGCGACTTTTTGAAGCCAGAATTGTGGAATGCAGGGCTAGATAAATTTGCCTTTATATGCTTTATTATAAAACAAACTGCTTTATTATTCTCGTTGTTCTGTCTGTGTTTGGCTTGCCCATAATATGTAAATGTAATGTATATATGTATTTTTTGTTCTAATGATGTGCCCTGGACTGTTTGTGAACTTTGAGGTCCTGGGTTGCTTGGACTGACTACGGTGCTCAGTCTTGTCACGGTAGCTGACAATAAGAATGCTAGGTTCTTGGCTGTTAGCTAACTGGAGGAGGTGCCAGCATTTGCACTGGTCCACAAGAAGTAGGTTGAGCTTGATGTCTGCCATGGGAAGGGACAGCTTGCTGAGTTATGTGCAGGCTGTTGTTGAAGCAATGCGCATTGAACATGTGGTCAGTCCTGGGAGGAGTCAGCTCTGAGAAGACTGCATGGGTTGCTGTGAGAGCTGAGCCAACATGGTTTGGGGTATGGGAAGCCACAACTCTGGGGAGGCTAGAACTGGGTCTATAAGGGGCTGAATGGGACTATTCATCCATGTATAGCGGGAGATTGGCTGCCCTGAGGCTTGTAATATGGCTTTGTAGTTCCAGTCCTGTAGCGTAGTTGACTGAACGGGAGTGTATGGGGGGTTAGTTAAAGGAGGGCTCTTGGTGGAGTACGGCCAGGTGTGAGAGTTACCCTCCTTCTATTTAGCAGACAAAAACTTGTTTTGGAAAAGTTATACTGGTTTTGTATTACGGTTTAACTTATTTTCTAACTGTATGGCCAATATGGAGAATATTGGCTGGACAAATGCTGCAGCATTTGGCCAATAGTCTGCATATTTGCCGGGTTGCAGCCGGATCTCCGCCAGTCCCCATTATAGTTAAAGGGGCCGACAGGCATTCAGGCAGCTTCCGGCAATGCCCGATCCAGAGAGCTCCAGCAGGCTGTTGCTCTAGTGTGAAACTAGCCTAAGATTGTGAGCTCCATTAGGGACAGCAAGTGATGATAATGTCTTTGAAGCGCTGTGGAATATGTCAGCGCTATATAAGTGAGTAATAAATAAATTCCTTTACTTGTGCAACGAAGCCTCAATTCCCAGGGCCCCTTTTGTAATTGTGGCGGTATCCAGGTGTAGGAATGGCCGAGTGGTATAGGGTGGCCTAAAATGTCCCTTCTAGTGTAAGTGAGTGTCACTGTGCTCCTACCTGGATACAGTTGGACCCCAGGCGTTGGCTCCGAAGCAGACAAATAGGGGTGAATAATTGAGGGATAAAAGAATAACTTGAGTCCAGACCTTGTGATGCGGTTTGAATAGCAGATTACTTTGATAAACTTTCCTCAGACACAATCTTCAAACTTTGTCTTGGTCCCAGCAGGCTTTGGCATTAAAACTCTGGCATGCAAACTCGTCTCTGCTACATCTGTTGCTCTCTGGCTCTGCTGTACTGACAGGCTGACTGTATGACTCTGCTTCTTCTTTATAATACAACTTCTCTCTTTGTAGTCTGTCTCTTAATTACGCCAGGGAACTCTCCTCCTGGCTCCTGAGGCTCTAAGCTGTGGCCTCCACATCCAGCAGAGCTGAAGGTGCTCTGGCTGGCTTGGCTTGGCCTGGGCACGTCTAGCAGAGACGTGCCCATCACACCCTCCTTCCCCTAGCAGGGGGTAAACTAGACTAACTAAAACTGATCCCCACCCTTCCTGCAGGAAGTGGGACTCCACAGAGGGGGGTTAGAATGAAATGGAAAGCTCCATTCAACCTAATTGTAGCTCTGCCGTATTTGCTGCCACCTGCTGGTGAACCAGGCATATTACATTTGAACATAACAGTTGTAAAACATTAAAAATGCACAGTGTACAGGACCTGAAATAAATGCATAGATGACATGATATTAGCATACACAGATAGAAGCAGGGCTTAGAGTGGTAATGCCACTCTGGGGTGTTACAATTGCACTGCCCAGGCTTCCATCATCAATCCAGAAGTCACCAAATTGAGCTGATGCAACTCTCCAGGGTCATATTTCTCAAGAATAAAAGTGCATAGAGCTAAGATTTGTAAGTAATAGTTTTTCTTTCTATTTATTATCTTCCTAGAAATGACACCAAAGAAGATGTCTTTGTCCACCAGGTGAGATGTAGTACAATCCATTGTGAGAGTTGGACTATGGATGGTCTATGGCAGGGATGGCCAACCTGAGGCTCTCCAGCTGTTGCAAAACTACAACTCCCATCATTTCCAGACTGCCAGCAACTATCAGCTTACAGCAGGGCATTGTGGGAGTTGTAGTTTTACAACCGCTGGAGAGCCGCAGGTTGGCCATGCCTGGTCTATGGAATCTATAATGAATTCCACCAATTAACTGGAAAACAGTACATGCTATTTGTTTCCCCTTAAAGGGGCTGTCCAGGATTTTACTCTTGATGGTCTATCCTCGGAATAGGCCATCAATATCTGGTTCTCGGGGGTTCTGATACTCCGCACCCCTGTTATTCAACTGTTCTGCAGTAGATCAGGCTCCGGAGGTTTGCACCAGAACTACACAGCTCTGTCCACTGTGTATTGGATGAAGCTGGTTACTACTTCTACAACTGCTCCTATTGAACTGAATAGGGTCAACACTGAAGTTCCCTCCATTACACATTGCCAATTTCTGGTGCTAAAGATACCCTGAAACAGCTGATTTTAGGGGTGCAGGGTGTCAGACCCCTGCTGATCAGATATTGATGGCCTATTCTAAGTGTAAGCCATCATTAGTAAACTCCTGGACAACCCCTATCAAAATACATTTGTCTTTTCTTATTATTTGAAATCTTTTATTCGTCTGGATTTATTTGTGTCTTTATCTACAGATCCTCAGAATGTTTTATGGTTAGGGCAATGATTGATTTGTTAATGACTTCATCCCATCTTATGAGGTGTTAGTGCTGATTAGTTAAAATAAAATACCCATCTACTGTCAGGTCTGTCTGGCTGTAACTCGAGAAAGTCATTGACACTGAGAGGGATGAAGGGTCAATTGGAGAAGTCAATGGACTGGCATGTCTGAATAGCATCACAGCAAGAGATGGAAATGTTAAAAAAACAATATAGTAGGACAAGCGGAATAACAATGCCATTTATTTGTTTGAAAGCACGCTTTGCCTAATTTGGTGATAAGCAGTCAGCGTTACTGGAGGGGCTCCAAGTTTCATGTAGTGTTCCATTCCATTTGATGGCACTGAGCCTGTTACTGCTGATGTCCCATGTAGCAGGCACCTGTTCCCTTCACATACTCTCCAGCACAGCAAAAGTGCTGAGGAGATGAACTTTATGGTCTGAATTACAAGATGAGCTTGTCCTGGTAATAACACTCATTTTAAACCACTTGTCTGTATAGTTTGTACACTTTGCAAGAAAGATGAGTTGTCAAGACTACATTGTACATATGCTATGCAGGGGTTATCAGGTTTGGATAATACAGAAGACGATTGTCCAGGGGGCCTCCACCACCTAGTGTACTAAGGTGCCTTCCAGCCACTCTAGCTATCCAGCTAGCTAGCAGAAGTGGTAATTAATAGTGTTGGGTGAGCCTGCTCTGCTGAACACTAATTTTACTCGAGCAGCGAGATGCTCGGCACATCGTGGTGTTCGGCGATGCTCGAGTCTCCTCCCCCCAATAAACATGCGCAGAGATACTGGCTGGCTGGATTGGCTGGCCGGAACGCGTCATCGGGTGCTATATATGTGTTTGGCTCAGTCTTAGTTAGGGAGAGCTTAGAAGGGACAGATAGTGTAGGGAGTGAAATAGTAATATTTTAGTGAAAAAACTTGTTAGAGACCCAAAAGTCCTTTTAAGGACTATTGTTGTATCTGGCAGCAATATAATTATTAGTGCAACCTGCGCTAAATTGCGTGGAATTGTTAGAGACCCAAAAGTCCTTTTAAGAACAATGTATCTGGCTGCAATATATATTATTAGCGCAACCTGCACTAAATTGTGTGCAATTGTTAGTGCCACTTCTTATAGTGACACAACCTCTGCTACATCTTTTATTTTAAATTTGCGCAGCCTAAATATCTATGACATTCGGCGCAATTGTTTGGCCGCTCGTGACAGTGACATTACCAGAGCTACATCTTCTGTATAAAGTTTGCGCATCCTAAATATCTGTGACATTAATTCAGTGTAACTTTTTATTAGCCGCTGGCGACAGCGGCATTACTTGCGCTATACCTCCTGTATAATGTTAGCGCATTCCAAATATCAGTGACATTAATTCAGTGTAATATTTTATTAGCCGCTCGTGGCAGCGACATTACTTGCGCTATACCTCTTGTATAACGTTTGCGCATCCTAAATATCAGTGACATTTATTCAGTCTAACTTTTTATTAGCCGTTGGTGACAGCTCAATTACTTGCGCTATACCTCCTGTATAAGGACCAGTGCGATGAGGTGGTTGGTTGGATTGCAGCAGATGATGCTTCCAGTCGGTTAAGCACCACCCTGTCTTCCACAAAGTCCAGTCTCAGTAGCCAAGAGTCTGGTCAACACAATCATCACCCTGATACTCCTTCCCACCATGGAGAGTCTTGGAAACAAGTGATCCCACACTCGGATATTCCGAGGAGCTCTTTTCATCGCCATTCCTTGATTTGGGCCTCTCGACAAGCCCGCTTGAAGAGGGACATGAGGAGCTATTGTGCCCTGATTTCCAAACTCTTGAGCATCCACAGTCACAAGAAGATGACGGTGGGGAATGGCAATTAGTGTTTCACAAGGTGGATGATGATGAGACACAGTTGCCAATAAGTCGACCGCAATTAGTGTCTCAAGAGGTTCATGATAAGGATGAGACACAGTTGTCAATAACTGAGGTTGTTGTTAGGTCAACAATTCAGGAGGATGAGCAGAATGAGGAAGGTGAAGAGGAGATGGTGGACGAGGAAGACACTGACCCAACCTGGGAAGGTGGCAAGCCGAGCGAGGACAGCAGTACAGAGGGGGAGGGATCCGCTGCACCGCAACAGGCTGGAAGAGGCAGTGGGGTGTCAAAAGGGAGAAGGCGGGCCACACCAAACAGGTCCGCAACTGTTGCCTGGAGCACCCCCTTGCGGCAATCTCCCTTGCCAAGGGCTAGGTGTTCCGCAGTCTGGCGCTTTTTTGAGGAAAGTGCGGACGATAAAGAATAGGCAATTGCAACCTGTGCCGCACCAAAATGAGCAGGGGCGTAAACACTAGCAACCTCACCACCACCAGCATGATCCGCCACATGGCATCAAAGCACCCTACTAGGTGGCTGAACGCCTGGGTCCACAATCAGTGTCTGTGGTTCACACCACTACCTCCTCTTCCCCTGTGTTATGTGCTCGCCAATGCCCTGTCCAAGACGCAGGCCCGGATGCCTCCCATGCACCTGGACTTTTGCAAGCACCATCAGCGACCACATACACTTCTGTGTCCCAGCGCAGCATACAGATGTCTATACCCCAGGCCTTTGAACGAAAGAGCAAATACCCAGCCATCCACCCACAGGCCATAGCACTAAGCACCTTTCCAAATTGCTGGCCCTGGAAATGTTGCCATTTAGGCTTCTGAACACTAAGGCTTTCCGCAGCCTGATGGCTGTGGCTTTCCCACGTTACTCTGTCGCCAGCTGCCAATATTTTTCATGGTGTGCAGTCCTAGCCTTACACCAGCATGTGTCCCGTAACATCACCCGTGCCCTGACCAACGCAGTTATTGGGAAGGTCCACTTAACAACTGACACATGGACAAGTGCTTTTGGCCAGGGACGCTACATTTCCCTGACGACACACTGGGTGAACTTTGTGGAGGCTGGGAGCGAGTCGTACCCTGGGGTGGCACATGTGCTACTGATGCCAAGGATTGCGGGCCCTATTTCCATCAGGGTTTCCGCCACCATCTACATTAGTGGCTGCAGCACCCTTCTCCTCCACCACCGCCTCCTCCACTTCCACCTCTGAATTATCATCTTGCAGCACCAGTCAGACATCAGTCAGTAGCTGGAAACAGTGCAGCACTGCAGTGGGGAAGCAGCAACAGGCCGTGCCTAAACTGATCTGCTTAGGTGACAAACAGCACACCGCCGCAGAGCTGTGGCAGGGTATAAGAGACCAGACTGAGCTGTGGCTCTCGCCACTCAACCTAGAACCAGGCATGATTGTGTCTGATAATGGCCGTAATTTGGTGGCGGCTTTGGAGCTCGGCAAGCTCACACACATACCATGCCTAGCTCACTTTTTCAACCTAGTGGTACAGCGGTTTCTCAAAACCTACCCCAATTTGCCTGAGCTACTGGTGAAGGTACGCCGCGTGTGTGCCCATTTCCGCAAGTCATCGACAGCTTCCGCCGGTCTGGCAACGCTGCAGCAGCGCTTGCAATTGCCAGCTCACCGACTGTTGTGCGACATGAGCATGCGCTGGAACTCGACGTTCCACATGTTAGCCAGGATTTGTGAGCAGCAGAGGGCAGTAGTGGAATACCAGCTGCAACATGGTCGTCGCCTTTCCAGTCAGCTTCCGCTCTTCACAAGCGACGAGTGGGCATTGATGTCTGACCTCTGTGAGGTTTTACACAACTTTGAGGAATCAACACAGATGGTGAACGGCGATAACGCTATTATCAACGTAACAATCCCACTTCTGTGTCTACTCAAACGCTCGCTGCTCACAATCAAAGCGGACGCAAACCACCCTCAGTTCTCAGCACGAACTGGATGATGAGGAGGAGGAGGAGCAGGAGACTGTTGCCTCCGCTACAGAGGGTAGTACCCATGGAAGTCTTATTCCATCTGTTTAGCGTGGATGGGCAGAAGAGGAGGAGGAGGAGGAAGAGGATGAGGAGATTGAGAGTCATCCTCCTGATGAGGACAGCAAAGTCTTGTCTGTTGGGACTCTGGCACACATGGCTGACTTTATATTATGCTGCCTTTCCCGTGACCCTCGCGTTGTACGCATTTTGGCTAACACCGATTACTGGTTGTTCACCCTTCTCGACCCCCGCTACAAAGAGAACTTCTCATCTCTCATTCCTGTGGTGGAGAGGACGAACAAAATGGTGCAATACCAGAAGGTCCTTGTGGAAAAATTGCTTAAAAAATGTCCAGCTGACAACGCTGGCTGCAGAGTATGTAGTTCCTTGGCCAACCGAGGAGGGGAAACGAGGGGAACACACAGCAGTTCCAACAGAGGCAGGGCAACACTCTCCAAGGCCTGGGACAGTTTTATGACACCTCGCCAGCACCCTCAACCTGATGCACGGCCTAGTGTCACAAGGAGGGAAACATTTTGGAAGATGGTGAAGGAGTACGTAGCAGACAGTGTCAGCGTCCTCAGTGATGCCTCTGTGCCTTACAACTATTGGGGGTCCAAGCTGTACTTGTGTCACGAATTAGCACTCTACGCCTTGGAGCGTTTTGTCAGAGCGTGTATTTAGTGCTGCTGGGGACATAACTGATAAGCGCATCTGCCTGTCAACTAAAAATGCTGACCAGTTGACTCTTATAAAAATGAACAAGGCCTGGATTGCCCCTGACTTCTCTACTCCACCAGAGGAAAGCGGCTGAACATAAAGGCACTCTAAATTAGGTTTTTATGGTGTGTTGAATACACTGTATTCCCATGTTTTAGAAGGCCAGCTCAGCAGCAGGTCCTCACCAATAATGTTTTAGAGGGTCACCAGTAGGCCCTTGCCGATAATTTTTTTGAGGGTCACCAGCAGGCCCTCGTTCCTAATGTTTTAGAGGGTCAGCTCAGCAGCAGGCCCTCACCCATAATGTTTAAGAGGGTCACCAACAGGCCCTCACCCATAATGTTTTAGAGGGTCACCAGCAGGCCCTCGCCCATAATGTTTTAGAGGGTCACCAGCAGGCCCTTGTTCATAATGTTTTTGAGGGTCACCACAGGCCCTCGTCCCTAATGTTTTAGATGGTCAGATCAGCAGCAGGCACTCGACCCTAATGTTTTTAAAGGTCAGCTTAGCAGCAGACCCTCACCCCTAATGTTTTAGATGGTCAGCTCAGCAGCAGACCCTCATGCCTAATGTTTTAGATGGTCATATCAGTAGCAGGCCCTCGCCCCTAAAGTTTTAGATGGTCAGATCAAGAGCAGGCACTCGCCCCTAATGTTTAAGATGGTCAGATCAGCAGCAGGTCCTCACCCCTAATGTTTTAGATGGTCAGCTCAGCAACAGGCCCTCGCCCCTAATGTTTTAGGTAGTCACATCAGCAGCAGGCCCTCACCCCTAATAGTTTTTGAGGGTCACCAGCAGGCCATCAATCATAATTTTTCAAGGGTGTGTAGGATGCCCTCCTTTATGTGTAATTAAGTGTGTATTGTAGTGCCGGTTCCTTGTAAGACTGCTGGTACTCAGGACAGGGGTTAGGATAAGAGAAATACCACAAGGCCCCCCGTTATTCACTTATCCTATAACAAAGGACACGAACACCGTTTAACTTTAACTTGCTTTACTGGGTGATGATCGGCCACAGCTAAACATTATAACGTCAAATTAAACTCCTCCTCCAACCACTCCTTCAGTGCGGTGTGCCAACCCCTGAACCCCAGAGGTCACGTGCGCCAAATCTGTTCCCACCATGCTCCTGTTCTCTACATTGCCGCCAGCTGTGACTTTCGAATTCTGCTCCAACTCCGGAACCTCAAACAAAAGAAAAACAACATGACCATCTAAATACAAACAAACACAACCATAAAGGGAGGGATGGCGGGACCAGCTTGCCCTCACCGTACAGAGGAAGAGGCAGGAGCAGAGGGGGGAGTATATATCACCTTGTCATTGCCTCCTCCCCTTCCTGCTCCATAGCCCCACCACCGCACATTTAACCCTTCCACCCCCCGCTCCCAACTCCCTTAACCCCACATCGCCCAAACGGGCACAGATTGCAGGATTAAGGCAGAGGAGAGAAGAAACAGGGGGGAGGGGGCCCATTCTCATAACCCGGGAAGGGGATGGGGGCACCATCAGTCCCTCATCACCCTCCCTAAACCGTCGGGTGCTCTCCAGACTGCTGGTACTCAGGACAGGGGTTAGGAGAAGAGAAATATCACCAGGCCCCCCGTTATTCACTTATCCTATAACAAAGGACACAAACACCGTTTAACTTTAACTTGCTTTACTGGGTGATGATCGGCCACAGCTAAACATTATAACGTCAAATTAAACTCCTCCTCCAACCACTCCTTCGGTGCGGTGTGCCAACCCCTGGACCCCAGAGGGCACGTGCGCCAAATCTGTTCCCACCATGCTCCTGTTCTCTACATTGCCGCCACGGAGGACGACCGACTTTTATACGGGACTCCGACCACCACCCAGCAAAAAGAAGCCTTGTTCAATGCCATCTTGGAGACAAGACAAAAATATATCCAATCCAATTTCTGTCAGGTGTACCCCATCCGGTCTCATCAACGCCCTATTGTCACCTTCCAATTGTCGGTGACGAACCGTCACCCCACCTCGGGAGCTCACAAAGCGTGAAATACGGGCATTTAAGGTTTTCCGGCACCTCTCCAGTGCCTCTCCATCCCGAGCCCTATGCCACACCACTCGGGGAACCACCTCCGACCACACCAATTCCCTAAAGAAGGCCAAGAACCTTTCCAGATCAGAGCGCATAAGCGCCATTAACTCAGTCAGCCGCAGGGCGCAGAGATCATTTCCGCCTGCATGAATCACCAGTATGACCGACCCCACAGTCCGGAGACCCAAATCAACCACCTCAGGTAACAGCTGTGACCATCGAAGGCCCCGTATACCCTTCCAAAAAAACTCTACTTCCCTGAATCCAAGGCTCCGACCTCCAGGCCTGCGTTCCGCCCTCTGCGCCGCCCAAAATATGTAAGAGTGGCCCAACAGCCACACCACCGGACGAACAGCCCCTGAAAGAGAAAAAACAATGAAACATAGATCTGCCATGAATACCTTAATCACTTTTTATTTTTATTTTTTTGTGTCAATAATGCAATGACTGCAAACATAGTAACTCAAACCAGCAGATCAGGGCGAATATATCGCGCAAAGCAGGCCGACCGCCACCTACCACTATAGGGAACAGCTCCAGCAGAGTAAGGTTCCGAACGAGCCCCGAGGCATGCCAATCCTCCGGCCAGGAAGATGCGCACCACTCCATGACCAGGATTGTGCCAAAACCACATGAGCCAGCCGCATCAGACCACAACGCCAGCTCCGAGTTTGAAACCTCCGCAGCAATAAAGCAAGTGTGACCGTTATAGGAACCTAAAAAGGAACGCCATTTTGAAACCTCCGCAGCAATAAAGCAAGTGTGACCGTTATAGGAACCTAAAAAGGAATGCCATACCATCAAGTCATTGCGGACTCCGTGCGTAGCCAAAGAGAGGCGCCGTGAAAAAACACGTCCCATGGGCATGACTCGGCACGCAAAGCAAAGTAAACCCAAGAGAGCCTGGAGTTGCCATAAGGAAACCTTCCTTACCACCAAAAAAACATCAATCAATCCCATGAGATTAATCAATTTGTCCGAAGGGAGACGAAAGACCATAGCGACTGTATCAATCTCAATTCCTAAAAAGGAGAGACAGGTCACCGGACCCTCCATTTTTTCCGCCGAGAAGGGGACTCCAAAACGCGCCATTAACTTGAGAAAGGTAGACAGTAGAAACCGGCAGCCGTCCCCTTCCCGCGGAGCCACAAAAAGGAAGTCGTCAAGATAATGAATCACCGACGAGAACCCAGACTCGACACGCACAACCCATTCCAAAAATTTGCTGAACATCTCGAAATAATGGCACGAAATAGAGCACCCCATGGGCAAGCACATGTCATAATAAAAAAGGCCCTCGAAACAACCCCCCAGCAAATAAAAACAATCAGGGTGAATGGGCAGAAGTCTAAATGCCGACTCTATATCTGATTTGGCCAGAAGGGCACCCTGACCCGCTGTTCTCACCAAAGTCACTGCTCTATCAAACGAGACATACGTTACCGATGCCTCCTCATGGAGGATAGCATCGTTAACAGACGAACCCCGGGGATGAGATAGATGATGTTTGAGGCGGAATTTACCTGTCTCTTTTTTGGGAACCACGCCCCATGGAGAAACCCTCAAGTTAGGGAAAGGGGGGGCTACAAAAGGGCCAGCAATCCTTCCCGCTGACACCTCCTTCCGCAACTTAGCCTCGAAGGGCCCCCACATGACAGGCATTCGAGCTTGTATTTGCACAAACCGGCATACTTGCAGAAACCTTCATTGACGACCAGGCGCGTGCTGGTTGTTTAAACGGCCACTGGTCCCTGGGCTGCGGAGGCCCCGGTCCCAGCGGCCACCCCTTGAAAGGAAGGGGGTCGTTTGGACACCATCAGACGAAGCCATAAATCCGTGGCCTTCACCCCCCACCCCAGCGTTGGCTGTAGCGCCAAACGTCTCCTAAACTCCTCATCATATCTCCACCACGCACTGCCCCCGTGAGCCTTATACGCACTATAGATGGTGTCCAAGTATATGAATAATTCAGAACAGCGCTCGGGTGCCGCTGACCCATAACGCAACCCAGAACCGAGAATGCTTGTAACCAATTGTTCATAGTCTTTGACACCTTCCCCCTCCTGTCATACGGCTTATCTAAAAAACGTTTCTCTTTATCTACCGTATGTTGGTCCACCGATATCAGAGACCAAATGTCCACATATTGGTTGAACCAAATTTTTTCCCGTACCGCCTCATCTAAATGAGAACCTAAGGGACTAACCCCGCAAAAAAAGGAATCCCTATGCACACTCGCCAACACCGGGGGGACCCTCCCAGAGGACGACGAGGCCTCCTGCGGATCAGACCCCAGTTCCGGCGCTGTAGACGCAGGAGCCGCTGGGGGCAACAAGGACGGCAATTTGTCTAACAAGGATTTCAGCAACACTTCCAGAACTGCACTGGATCCACCCGCCCCCCATGCCCCAGCATATTGGTACTCACCAGATGAAGAAGGCATCAGCGCCGCCATTGCAGGTACAGGCACAACATCCCTGTGGACCGCCGAAGTAGCCAGGCTAGAGGCCCTGGACCCATCAACCGGAACTGGTCTGCCCCGTCTGGAACGCGGTGTACGAACAGACTCCTCCGATGCACCCGAGGACCCATCCGAGGACGACGGGAAGCGCCATCGAGAGGATCTGGACCGCCGACTGTACCTAGACGACTGTGAACCCCCGCCGCGAATGGCGACTACGGAGGTCACGCCGGCTCCTACTCCTGCTGTCCACTGACGAGGAGGGGGACAAGGACAACTCCCTGCGCCTGCGTGATCGGACGGGGGGGAGGGGCCGCAAGTGGCTGAGAGGGTTGTAAGGGGGGGGCCAAGTGGGAGTCACCGGCATTGGCTGAACGGCCTGAGCTAGCCCCAACCCCACAGGGGGGGGCAATATGTCACCCTGCAGAGGTGGAGGGGGGGGGTGCCTGCTGAGACTCCGGAGGGGTTAATGGGCGGTCCTCTGCCGCCTCAACACTATTGCTGGACCCCATAGTACACACTCCCGCCACCTGCCAAGCTGAGGCACACAGTGGCTGAAGCGGAGGGAGGGGAGGAAGCGGAAGGGGCGGGGCAATCTCCCGGCGGCGCGAAACCGCCGCCGGCTGGCGCACAGAGGCCGCGCGCCTGCGCATCACTACAGAGCCTGGAGAGGAAGGCGGAGAGTGCCCCAGACGCGCAGGAGGGCGGTGAGTCCTCCCCAATTGCCGCTCGGCTGGCATGACAAAGGGGTTGGGTGGGAGTGGGGAAGTCACCTGCAGCGTCCCCACCGCATCAGGCATCACGGGCGCAGGAGGGATGGAGGAAGAGGGAGCGCTCAGGCTGCCCAGGAATAAACGCAGCCAGCCCTCCCCTTCCTCACTAAATCTCACCAGGAGCGCGTCGCGGAGGTGGGGGACAGGCAGCCAGCAGAGCCTACCAGCTTGCCCTCACCATACAGAGGAAGAGGCAGGAGCAGAGGGGAGAGTATATATCACCTTGTCATTGCCTCCTCCCCTTCCTGCTCCATAGCCCCACCACCGCACATTTAATCCTTCCACCCCCCGCTCCCAACTCCCTTAACCCCACATCGCCCAAACGGGCACAGATTGCAGGATTAAGGCAGAGGAGAGAAGAAACAGGGGGGAGGGGGCCCATTCTCATAACCCGGGAAGGGGATGGGGGCACCATCAGTCCCTCATCACCCTCCCTAAACTGTCGGGTGCTCTCCATTTTTGGCAGCCCTTTCGCTTAGTGCATAGGCTTTATGAGTGTAGGAGTCCCACTACCTGAACAATTGTACCACAATGTGAATGAGGCCCTCCTTTATGTGATATACAGGTTGTATTGGAGTGCCTCTTCCTTGAAATTTTTGGCAGCACTTGCACTTTATATACAAGTAAATATACAGGAAAGAATGTTTCCTAACAATTTTTCCTCTAAAATCAATTTTATCTTTGGTTTTGTGCATATTATTGTCAGTCTGTAAAAGTGGCGTACTACTCGGACAACATCGTTCCCAGCAGCGACCTGGGAGTCCAAGATGCAGCCATACATCCTCCCCATGCTGTTCCTGAACCATTTCAGTGGTGTTTCCATCAATTTCTGACCTTTTCCTGTGAACCAGACACCCTCCCCTCTTCAGAGCAGGGGGTGCCTGGTTTAATGCTCTGGTTCTCCCATTGACCTCTATTTTGCTCGAGTGCTCTGTAGAGCACCCGAGCATCCCGATGTGTTCTACTCGAGCACCTGAGCACTTTTGTGCTCGACCAACTGTAGTAATTAAGCACCTTTTACCAAAGGCTAGAGAATCCATAGTTCACAACAGTAATCCATCTCAATATGGTTTCATGCTTTTTGCTTTGAGAACTGCATAAGCAGACACCACTCTAGTAAAAGGTCATCACTGACATAGGATAGCAGCAGTAACTGGCCAGTGATGACATGTTCATCGATCACGTGGCTTAGGAGGTGCTCAGCTCCATTTAAAGGGAGTCTGTCACCACAATTTGCCCTTATAGACCACTTACATAGCACAACTATAGATAACTATGTAAGTGTTCTATAAGGGTAAATTGTGGTGACAGACTCCCTTTAAGTGAATGGGGCTGGGCTGCAATACCAAGAACAGCCATTATATAATGTACGGCGCTGTACTTGGTGACCTGTGAGTTCAACCTGGTAGAAAAATGTGAGCTACAGCAGCATCTCCATAAACTTCTTTATTCAGACTTCCAAGGTGCGGTACAAAAATTGCAACGTTTCGGCTAGATATAGCCTTTGTCAAGCTTGACAAAGGCTATATCTAGCCGAAACGTAGCAATTTCGAGCTTGACAAAGGCTATATCTAGCCGAAACGTTGCAATTTTTGTACCGCACCTTGGAAGTCTGAATAAAGAAGTTTATGGAGATGCTGCTGTAGCTCACATTTTTCTACCACGTTCATCTTGATCGCCTTGGATCTGGGGTCGTTTGGCTCAGCTGCTGCATTCCAGAACCCTAGCTCTGGTAAACCTGTTTTTGTGTGCTGCTCTTAACCTTTGTTTTTCGCTGTGAGTTCGACCTGTGACTGATCAGATACTGATGACCTATCCAGAGGATAAGTCCTCAGTTAGAAAGTCTTGGAAAACCCATTTAACAAAGGATTACACGTGCTAAAATTCATGTCCATATTAGATTGTTTTTTTGGTCCTGTCAACCATGTACACTTTTTGTCACGGCTTTTGGTTTGCGCTGTGACACTGTTGCCACACTTGCAGTTGCCCGCGGCAACGTGTTGCTGTGAGAGCATGTGGTGGCAGTGTCTCAGCCTTCTGGGTGATTGCCGGGACATGATTGCCATGCATGCTGTTGCCGGTGGTAACGTGTGGTTTAGTATGCTTGTGTGTGCACTTCCCCTTTAAGTTGTAGCCTCTCTCTGTCTGGTGCTGTATGGGTTAACTCCCTGACTGGGTGTGGTCACTTGACTTTTATCTTCTGTGGTCTCCTGGCTGGAGTCAGTGGTACTTCAGCTGTCGTTGGTGCTGGAGTCTGTCCAGTGAGGGCCACGGTTGTGGTCATACTGTCGACGGTGGGGAGTAAGGGAAACCCCCCACTGTGCGGTGTCAAAGGGGATCAGCCTGGCCAAAAGGAGTAATAAGGGAGCAGGTCACCTCCTACAGCGTCCCTAATCCTCTCCCTGACTCCTCACCGTATGAGCAGACCCTGATGGTAGGACGACTCATACTCAGTATTCCTAGAGACCCTAAGTCGCCCTGGTAATCCCTCACCAAGGAGCAGGGAAGAGACGACCTGTTCATCCCAGTCATGGAGGAACAGGAGTCTCTATCTGAGGCCAGGCTGCAAGGAGAGGGGAACACATAAAGCATAAAAAGATGGCAGGTAAGCGAAACCAATAACACACCTACCTGACACAGACACACTGACTGGAACCCGTGCACAAGTGCTGCTGTCCACAGCAACATTAAAGGACACAGCACACGCCACACAGGAACCCAGGACACCCATAGGTGCAATAAACATGAGACAGGGAAATGTCTAGCAAACATGCTGGACACCAAACACCACCGGACATGTAACACCAAACTAGAATACAAACACCCTGAACATAACCCACTCCATACAAATAGGGACAGGAAGGGAAGGAGACACCGGGATGACATTGAACATCTATGACCACAAGGGTGGCCCTCACTAGACAGATGGAACACCCTGGACTGGAGCAGAGCTCCAGCACCAATGACAGCTGAAGTACCACTGACTCCAGCCAGGAAACCACAGAAGATAAAAGTCAAGTGACCACACCCAGTCAGGGAGTTAACCCTTACAGCACCATACAGTGGGAGGCTACAACTTAAAGGGGAAGTGCACACACAAGCATACTAAGCCACACGTTACCACCGGCAACAGCATGTCCCGGCAATCACCCAGAAGGCTGAGACACTGCCACCACATGCTCTCACAGCAACACGTTGCCGCGGGCAACCGCAAGTGTGGCAACAGTGTCACAGAGCAAACCAAAAGCCGTGACACTTTTATTTTTCTTGACCAAGGGCTTCCACCAGCCTTGAACACATCAGGTGGAAGGTTGCTTTTAGTATACAGTTTTCTAAAATGTTTGTTTTTTTGCTTCACAGACAGCAATCAAGAAAAATAATCCTCGCAAATACCTGCGAAGTGTAGGGGATGGAGAGGTGGTGGAGTTTGATGTTGTTGCTGGGGAAAAGGTAAGGGGCCTGCTATTGTGGCTAGCTTACTGCATCATATTGACAGGACATGTGACATCATCATCTGGGGTCTTACAAAACAATGCCACTATTATCTTATCCCAATTTCTGGGTTTGGTCTCCACTCCAACAGTAGTGGGCAGGCTCAACCTCTGCTGAATTCACACATCTCCTTGCGCAGCTGATGGGGAAGGAGGATCAGGGCGCCCTTCCTGGTGATTGGTTAGGGTCCCAGTGGTCAGACCCCCCCCCCCCCACTGATCTAATACTGATTGATAGGTGACACATCTTTTTGTCCAGAATACCCCTTTAAGTGCCATTTTCTTGTGCTTCATAAAGAAATGCAATTACTTGTCCTTTCAAAACCTATATTTTCAGGGTGCTGAAGCAGCTAATGTAACTGGCCCAAAAGGAGCTCCAGTCCAAGGTAGTCGTTATGCTGCTGATCGCCGTAGATATCGCCGTGGGTACTATGGGCGCAGGAGAGGACCTTCAAGGGAGGTATGTAATAGTTTACTATAGCTGTGGACTATCAATGTTGTTTGTTTTCACAGTATGTGTAACTATATCCTACTTGAACTACAAGAAAAAGGGGGTCAGTCAGGACATCCCAAAGCGCAGGTGCACGTCGCTATGGCTAGAAACACAAAAAAAATAAAAAAAATACACAATGCAACAGCACTCTGCTGTTGCATTGTGTTTTTTTTCTTTTCTTTATATCCTACTTGAAAGCATACGCACATGTAAACTTCTGTCATGAATGCAGTATGATAAATAATAATTTTATAATATTTATACAGAAATTAGTACTGAAAATGCTTAAAGGGAGTCTTTCACCTAAAATTACCATTATAGACGAGGGGCCTGGGCAACGGCCGCATGAACGCCGCCCATGGGCACCTTCAGAAGCTAATTAACATATCGAATAAAAGTGTTTTTCTGAGAAAATCGGCGATGGACAGCAATATGGAAGGTAGCATTCTAATATGGGGAATGTAATAAAGATCCTGATGTTAGTTTTCTACTGTATAATGGTGATTTTAGGTGAAAGGTAATATCTATTGAAATCAAGACTGCGGCAAAGATAACTATTATCACAGTTAGCATATCACTATATTCAAAATGGTAAAGGTTCCGACTATAAGTAGTAACTAAATGAAAAAACACATCCAGTAATTAAATGGGGTTTCCCCAGTAAACATGGCTCTGAATTTTTATATTACAGTCCTGATCAAAAGTTTAAGACCACTTGAAAAATGGCAAAAAATCATATTTTACATTGTTGGATCTTAACAAGTAGAGCTTCAACATGCAACAAGAAGAAATGAGAGTGAGACAAAACATTTTTTGAGCATTCAATTAATTGAAAATAACGATTAAACTGAAACAGGCTGTTTTTCAGCTGATCCAAATTTTAGTACCACATGCCTTTAAAAGGCCAAGTCTGTGCAAAGATGTGGATTCATTGTCATTTTCTGTCAGGTAGTCACACGTTGTGATGGCAAAGGCAAAAAAACTCTTCCTTTTTGAACGTGGTCGGGTTGTTGAACTGCATAAGCAGGGTCTCTCACAGCGCGCCATCGCTGCTGAGGTGGGACGCAGTAAGACAGTCATTTGGAATTTCTTAAATGATCCTGAGGGTTACGGAACAAAAAAGTCAAGTGGAAGACCCAAAAAAATGTCATCAGCACTGAGCCGGGGATCCAATTGGCTGTCCGTCAAGACACTGGACGATCCTCGACCCAAATTAAGGCCCTTACTGGTGCTGACTGCAGCCCCATAACCATCAGACGGCATCTGAGACTGAAGGGCTTCAAAAAGAAAAAACGTCTTCAAAGACCTCGTCTCCTTGAACGCCACAGAACTGCTCGTTTGGACTTTGCAAGAGAGCACCAAACATGGGACATTCAAAGGTGGAAGAAAGTTTTATTCTCTGATGAGAATTTTTTTTACCTTGATGGTCCTGATGGTTTCCAACGTTACTGGCATGACAAGCAGATTCCACCTGAGATGTTTTCTACACGCCACATTGGAGGGGCGCCATAATGGTCTGGGGTGCTTTTTCCTTCAGTGGAACAATGGAGCTTCAGAGAGTGCAGGGGTGTCAAACGGCCGCTGGCTATGTCCAGATGTTGCAGAGAGCATTCCTCATGACTGAGGGCCCTCGTCTGTGTGGTAACGACTGTGTTTTTCATCAGGACAAAGCTACAGTACACAATGCCCGCAGGACAAGGGACTTCTTCCAGGAGAATAACATCACTCTTTTGGCCCATCCTGCGTGTTCCCCTGATCTAAATCCAATTGAGAACCTTTGGGGATGGATGGCAAGGGAAGTTTACAAAAAAGGACAACAGTTCCAGACAGTAGATGGCCTTCGTGCAGCCGTCTTCACCACTTGGAGAAATGTTCCCACTCACCTCATGGAAACGCTTGCATCAAGCATGCCGAAACAAATTTTTGAAGTGATAAACAATAACGGCGGAGCTACTCATTACTGAGTTCATGTTTGGAAGTTGGATTTCTGTTTTGGGGGGTTTAGTTTTTTTTTGGAGGTGTGGTCCTAAACTTTTGATCAGCTGAAAAACAGCCTGTTTCAGTTTATTCGTTGTTTTCATTAAATTGAATGCTCAAAAAATGTTTTGTCTCACTTCCATTTCTTCTTGTTGCATGTTGAAGCTCTACTTGGAACCTTATTAAGATCCAGCCATGCTAAATATGATTTTTTGCAATTTTTCAAGTGGTCTTAAACTTTTGATCAGGACTTTATCAAGCTTGCATGTCTTGCCTCTTACAATGGGTCCCCTGCTCAAGTGTTGGGACCACTTGACCAACTGAAATTACCGCCTTTCCTTTCATGGCTACTGGGAAACCCATATAGGGGGATCACAAAAGAGATGGAAATGATGTGGCTTTTTACGGTGGATGAGAGATTACATTTCATCCACATATTGCAAAAATTTTATGCACAAAATTGACCTGTGATGTGGATTTTTAAATTTCTGTCCTGGAAAGACCGTAAATTTGTAGCAGATTTTCTACATTGACTTCAATGGGGGTGAGTAAATTCACAATTAAATCCTAGTGTTGCGAATTTTGATGCATATTACTGACAGATCCTTAGCAAAATATGCAGGTGCAGAGTGCAAACAATAGTAGAAAATACAAAAAATATTTGCTCCACCTATCCACCTTACTAATGCTTTTCACACCCATGGTGACACTTTCCTGGTCCTGTCAGCCTCTGGTTGCCAGGCTCTAGTAAGGACATTGCATTGCGATAAGCTAAAGTGATCATGTGCTGACCAGGGGCATAGCTAAAGGCTCATGGGCCCTGGTGCAAGAGTTCAACTTGTGCCCCCCTTTCCTCAGTGCTTTGTGGCCATGGGCAGGGGAGCACATAGCCTTCCTTCTGCTTGAGAAAAATAAAAATGGCAACCCCCACTCCCATGACAAATTCTTGACCCACCAGCCAGAGGTGTAACTTAAAGATTCTGGGCCCCAGTGCAAAATCTATAACGGAGCCCCCAGAACGTGCACTTTCTATAATACTGGTGTCTTCCCTCACGGGTCTTTGGACCCTCTTGGGCTCCTGGGCCCAGTAGCAACTGCTACTTCTGCACCCCCTGTAGCTATGCTCTTGGTGCTGACATGTCTTTGGTAGAGACAAGTAAGAAAATATAATTGGGGAACCAGGAAAGTGGTGGCACAGGTATGGCACGGGATATGTAAGATGAAGAATATTTTTTTCTATTTTATGCAATCAAGTGTTTGAATCCATAGGCAAATCTGGAACAAATTTCTCCACAAAATCCACATGATGTGGTGCGGATTTGTCTTGCAGATTTTTTTAGCGGAAATCAACCACCAAAACAGGCAATGTAATAGAGCTGATATAGATGTCACAGCTCTAACTTGTAAAAGACTGTCAGTGGTTTCTTCCTGGAAATGAACTGGTAGATGGAGAATTAAGTGGAGCAGCTGCTCTTGTTGAAAGTCTAAATTTATCTCTTGAATTTCATACTGTGTGTGAGAGAGACAGATGCTTAGGATTATGAGAGAAAAGGGAGTGTGAAAGCCCAGTCAACTTGAACAACTCAGGTTACAAGCACATGTGTCTAAGGGTTATGCCCACAATGACTTGTCAGGCTGGGTTCACACGTTCAGGTTTTCTGATGTAGTTTTGGAGCCCAAAGCAGAAGTGTATGCAAAAAAGAGGTGAGGTAGTGTCTGTCCTTTATACTTACTTTCCCATTATGATCCACACCTAGTTTGGGCTTCAAAAACTGCATCAGAAAACCTCAACATGGAAAAGCACTTGATGGGCAAGCAAAATACACATACAAACGCAAAAACACAAATGCAATAGCACTCTGCAACCAGCACTCTGCCCTGCCTCTATGCTGGATGTTGAATGAGGCATTGGTGTACATTTTGGCCAAAGCGTAATAAGCCACTCACCACGTCAAGGTCGCCTCTATGAGTGGTCCCTAACACTAGTTCCTACCTGTTATGGGACATGATAGCCACACAAAGTCCAGGGAGCGCAGGCACAGCATGCACGCCAGGCACACTCTGCTATTAACCCCGTCCGGTGCCGTGACAGCTTTCATCAGATCCAGGGATGCAAGTACCAACATGCATGCTGAGCCCACTATGTACTTCTCCTGGAGCCAAATGGCTACTGGTAGGCGCTGTAAAAGCAGACTCAGTTTTATACTGACTTTAAAACCAGCCTCCAGGGCAGACTAACTGGTCAGGTGTGCATGACTGCATGGAGATCGCCACGCCTCCAATATATACTACAAAGAAAAAAATGTGGGGGGTTCAGTCAGCACAACCCTGTATGCAGGTGCACATCGCTATGGCGAAACACACATACTTGCATCCCTGGATCCGATGAAAGCTGTCACGGCACCAGACGGGGTTAAAAGCAGAGTGTGCCTGGCGTGCATGCTGTGCCTGCGCTCCCTGGACTTTGTGTGGCTATCATGGCCCATAACAGGTAGGCACTAGTGTTAGGGACTACTCATAGAGGCGACCTTGACGTGGTGAGTGGCTTATTACGCTTCGGCCAAAATGTACACCAATGCCTCATTCAACATCCAGCATAGAGGCAGGGCGGAGTGCTGGTTGCAGAGTGCTATTGCATCTAATAATATAGCCATATTTGCAAATGTTTATAGATAAGAATAATCATGCACTCTCCATATGATATATTTATTCATCTCTGAAAGCTCTACTCTTTATTTGTTGAATGTGTATATCCTAAATAGCTTTGAATTGATATTCAAATGGGCTACCTTTGTTAGGAAGGGTCCACATATTGTGGCCACATACCCTTCATAGTTTTGCTGCAGTTTTCCTAAATCATGGCAAACAGCAGCGTTTTTGCTGTAATTTCAGAAAACCTCTACGAAAACTGCATCGTAGCGGCAATGCGTGGAGCCAGCCTTAAAGTAATAGAATGATACAAGAATATGAAGCATTTCTCAAAAATAATAGATTGTTGTCAGACTTTTGTTTTTCATGTCATATGCCAACAGAAAGCTATGTATGGACAGCTATTCTTAGCGACTCATTATATGACACTCATCTTGGAAGTGTGGTTGCTATCCTATAGTCAATAACCAACACTTCAACAGGCCTTGTGCAGTAACCCAGTACAGAAGGTATCTGCAAATAGTTTGTAATGTTATGTTATGTACTGTTATTTAAAGGGCTTCTGTCACTCTACTAAACTCATTATTATTTTTTTGTCTCCTTAAAATCCTTATGCTGCGATTTCTCAATATATAGGGCTATTACTCAGTTTGGTTCAGTAGTTATATAAAAAAACTGACTTTTATAATATGCAAATTACCTCTCTAGCAGCAGGTAGGGCGGCTACCTGCTGCTAGCAGCCGCATCCTCCATTCATAATGACGCCCCCTCCTCATGTTGATTGACAGGGCCAGCGGACGCGCTTGTTCACTGCTGGCCCTGTCTGCGTTTTAAATCTCGCGCCGGTCTTCAGTTGGCGCAGGCGCACTGAGTGGAGGACGCTCACTCGGCCGCTCCATCCTCAGTGCGCCTGCGCCAGGTGTACATGTGACGTCATCGGCGCAGGCGCACTGAGGATGGAGCGGCCGAGCGAGCGTCCTCCCCCTCAGTGCGCCTGCGCCGACTCAAGACAGGTACGGCTCCGGCGCCAGATTTTAAATGCAGACAGGGCCAGCAGAGAACGAGTGCGTCCGCTGGCCCTGTCAATCAACATGAGGAGGGGCGTCATTATGAATGGAGGATGCGGCTGCTAGCAGCAGGTAGCCGCCCTACCTGCTGCTAGAGAGGTAATTTGCATATTATAAAAGTCAGTTTTTGATATAACTACTGAACCAAACTGAGTAATAGCCCTATATATTGAGAAATCGCAGCATAAGGATTTTAAGGAGACAAAAAAATATTAGTTTAGTGGAGTGACAGAAGCCCTTTAATGTTATGTACATCCAGCATGACCTAGGGTTAATCACTCTGTCCCACCCCCTCTTAGCAGGAGTGGGCTGGTCTTGCTTCCTCTCTCCTCATTCACTAGACTTGACTCCCCTGCTAGACAGGAAGTAAGTCCATTTGCTCCTTCTCCTTAGGCCTCAGGATCCAGAAACTAACCGATCTCTGTGAAAGTTACTGCTTCTGTTACATCAGGAAAGAGAGAAATAAATAAGAACTTCAGTCTTCATGGTAGTGTAGGAGTCAGCAAGGTAATCTGTGACTACAGCGATACAGACTTTGTTGCTTGTGAGGGACTACAGTTAAGACACCCTTCACACTTAAGCACGTTCTGGACGTACCTCTTAAACCTGTATTCCACAGCGGACACTACAGTCACAATTGCCAGATTACAGTTTCTAGCCAGAGATTCTAAAGAGAGACTTTAGAAAGATAGGAAAAAGATAAGAGTGCCATTATTTGCCACGTTGCCAATCTCCATAACTCACCATCTAGGAAAAGGATTTGCACTATGTACAGATTATTGTTGGATGTACTGCAAATCCTATTTTGCACTCAAGTAAAAAGAGATGTTTATTCTTCTACCTCTAGCCTGGTTTCCTGACCCCTACCGCACCATACATCGGCCATTACACTACTACACCTTCTGCCAGGCACCCATACAACCACCAACATCTAGAGCACCCCAAACTACCATCAGTGTGCCCCGAGGAAGAAATTGTGCACTCTCCTGTCACTGCGCCATCTCTAGAAAGCAGCAACCTGAGGGAAACCACTGTGACACATCCCATAGTCAGGGCCACTACTACTCCCTTCCTCCACACCGGCTCCTCAAGGGCTTGCTTCACTTGCAACATTACCAAACCAAGAACATTCTCTGAAAAAAATTGGGGATAGAGCTCCCTCTAAGATTCACAACAAGGGCCTCTCACTTGGCCAACCAAGCTCTGTACTGACACCCATGATCCTTCTTTCCCTTTGAAGAATGCTATTGGTTTGGCTAGTCATTCTACAAGTCCTGTTAAAGGGTCAGATGTTAACTATAACATAGCAATCTCTACTCTGTGGCACTATGAGGCTGCTTTCATTCTCTTGGAAGAAAGATAATCTGAATATCCATTATATGACACCGTTACTGTGTAAGGGTGCACTAATTACATTTTATGAAGAAAAACATGTGAAAATGAAACCTGAACTTATATTGGTTGTTTTAGGGAGCAAGGACATTTTTTTTTCTGGGCAGTTTTTATAAATGATATATATATATATATATAGTCAGGTCCATAAATATTGGGACATCGACACAATTCTAAAATTGTTGGCTCTATACACCACCACAATGGATTTGAAATGTAACAAACAAGACGTGCTTTAACTGCAGACTGTCAGCTTTAATTTGAGGATATTTACATCCAAATCAGGTGAACGGTGTGGGAATTACAACAGTTTGCATATGTGCCTCCCACTTGTTAAGGGACCAAAAGTAATGGGACAGAATAATAATCATAAATCAAACTTTCACTTTTTAATACTTGGTTGCAAATCCTTTGCAGTCAATTACATCCTGAAGTCTGGAACACATAGACATCACCAGACGCTGGGTTTCATCCCTGCCAGGCCTCTACTGCAACTGTCTTCAGTTCCTGCTTGTCCTTGGGGCATTTGCCCTTCAGTTTTGTCTTCAGCAAGTGAAATGCATGCTCAATCGGATTCAGGTCAGGTGATTGACTTGGCCATTGCATAACATTCCACTTCTTTCCCTTAAAAAACTCTTTGGTTGCTTTTACAGTATGCTTTGGGTCATTGTCCATCTGCACTGTGAAGCGCATCCAATGAGTTCTGAAGCATTTGGCAGAATATGAGCAGATAATATTGCCTGAAACACTTCATCCTGCTGCTTTTGTCAGCAGTCACATCATCAATAAATACAAGAGAACCAGTTCCATTGGCAGCCATACATGCCCAAGCCATGACACTACCACCACCATGATTCACTGATGAGGTGGTATGCTTAGGATCATGAGCAGTTCCTTTCCTTCTCCATACTTTTCTATTCCCATCACTCTGGTACAAGTTGATCTTGGTCTCATCTGTCCATAGGATGTTGTTCCAGAAATGTGAAGGCTTTTTTAGATGTCGTTTGGCAAACTCTAATCTGGCCTTCCTGTTTTTGAGGTTTACCAATGGTTTACATCTTGTGGTGAACCCTCTGTATTCACTCTGGTGAAGTCTTCTCTTAATGTTTTTGCTATCTCTCTGATGGGTTTGTTTTGTTTTTTCAGCCTAATGATGGCTTGCTTCACTGATAGTGACAGCTCTTTGGATCTCATCTTGAGAGTTGACAGCAACAGATTCCAAATGCAAATAGCACACTTGAAATTAACTCTGGACCTTTTATCTGCTCATTGTAATTGGGATAATGAGGGAATAACACACACCTGGCCATGGAACAGCTGAGAAGCCAATTGTCCCATTACTTTTGGTCCCTTAACAAGTGGGAGGCACATATGCAAACTGTTGTAATTCCTACACCGTTCACCTGATTTGGATGTAAATACCCTCAAATTAAAGCTGACAGTCTGCAGTTAAAGCACATCTTGTTCGTTTCATTTCAAATCCATTGTGGTGGTGTATAGAGCCAAAAATGTTAGAATTCTGTTGATGTCCCAATATTTATGGACCTGACTGTATATATATTATAATTTATATATTATATATATATATATATATATATATATATATATATATATATATATATATATATAAATTGCTTCTGCTTTATGTATACATAATACTGTACAAATTGTTATACTTGATAACTAAGACAGCCCTTTACCATACTAGGGAGGTGATGGAGAGATCAAAGATGGTGCCCCTGAAGCAACCCAAGCCCAGCAACCAATTCGCCAGCCTACCAACTACAGACCAAGGTACCGTAGGTAAGTTTCTAAACTTATAATTCTATTGTTTATATATCTATATAAAATCCAAATAGTTATTAAAGTTATTTATTTTATGGTAAAGTGCCTTGTTTGATTGGGAGCGATGTTCTGTACAAAACTCCCATGGTCACCACAATCATTAGCCTATTGTTCCTACCAACATTAACTAGGATATTTTAGTGTAAAAAACAATAACGTTCAAATATCCTGATATATTTTTAGTGGCACTAGTACAGACTTCTTGAAAGACGTTATCATGAACCACTGGTCTCATTGGTGCATGCATCAGTGGCGTACTATCAATGGAGGCAGAACATGCAACTGCTACTGGACCTGGGGGATGGTACTGAACTCCTCCTTATTCTTTCTGATGCAAAGACACTGTATTTTTTTAATGCAGCCATCACAAGAAGGAGCTCAGTGCAAACAGATGATTACAGTAACTGTATAAATTCTTATGCACTGAGCTCCCTCTAGTGGTTGCTACAGGCAGCCAGCTTTGCAATAGATGGGAAGTAAGCGATTTATCGATGTATTAATGGCAGTTGTCTGCTGTGAATAGATTGAGAATTATGATTTTCAGTGCTGTATTTATGAAGCACCTGTTCCATTTTTTTCTGGAAAAGAAGTCAGATAAAGTGGGTGAGGCCAGGTTTGGCTTTTTGTATTACAAATTTTTTAATAAAAATTTCCTTTGCCTAATAAAAAAAATTCATCATAAATCTGGGGCCTTGCGCTTTGCATTCTGAAATGAGTGATTGATGCACGTGTAGTTGGAAACAGGAGGGCCCGTACTAAGGTTTGCAATGGGGACCTACGAGGTCTGTGTATGCCCCTTGCATGCATGTATTTAAATAAATAAAAAAATGAATGATTTTTTTCCCCCATTAACATTTTTTTTTATTTCCCCATAGGATAGGTAATAACTGCATGATCACTGGAAGTTCAACCACTATGACCCCCAGTGATCACAAGAACAAGGGTCACAGACTCCTCTGTATGAATGTGGAGGTCGTGTGCATGAGTGACCACTGCTACATTCAACTTCTATGGGACTGCCAAGTACAGTGCTTGGCTATCTCTGACAGTCTCAAATAAGCAAATGGAGTGGTAGCCACGCATGAGCACCGCTGCTCCATTCAACAAGGGATTCGAGGCCCCTCATGATCACTAGAGGTCCCAGTAGTTAGACCCCTTGCAATTATAAAAGTTTTTAAATGTGTAAACTCGTTTAAAATCCCCATTTTCATGGTAGGAGAGTCAAAAAATCTCTTTGGAAACATGACTGTAAAATCACAGATTCCGGCAGACCTAGTCCATCTATGTATTTCATTGATGACCATTCCTTTAATTGGTTGCCATGTACTAAATGTACATACAGCTGTCTCAACTTCCCCCAGAAATAAGAGAGTAAGGCTTTTTGTAGTCAGACCCAGGCACATTTTCAGAAGGGCTTTTATGGTGAGACAACCTGTTTAAGCTGGTTATTTTTTAGCTTTAACGTAATAAAAAAACCATACAGGAACATTTCAACAGTTATACATACATTTTCTAACAGACCTATGCCTCAAACCAGACCACTTCCATCTACTGGAGAAAATGAAAACAAAGAAAACCAGTATGATATAGGAGATCGAGATCAACAAAATCGACGTGGTTTCCGAAGACCGTACAACTTCCGGCGTCGCCCTAACCAAGGAACTGCTCCGATACAAGGGACTAAGGAGGTCACAGTATGTAAGATTTAAGATATACAGGGAGTGCAGAATTATTAGGCAAGTTGTATTTTTGAGGATTAATTTTATTATTGAACAACAACCATGTTCTCAATGAACCCAAAAAACTCATTAATATCAAAGCTGAATATTTTTGGAAGTAGTTTTTAGTTTGTTTTTAGTTTTAGCTATTTTAGGGGGATATCTGTGTGTGCAGGTGACTATTACTGTGCGTAATTATTAGGCAACTTAACAAAAAACAAATATATACCCATTTCAATTATTTATTTTTACCAGTGAAACCAATATAACATCTCAACATTCACAAATATACATTTCTGACATTCATAACAAAACAAAAACAAATCAGTGACCAATATAGCCACCTTTCTTTGCAAGGACACTCAAAAGCCTGCCATCCATGGATTCTGTCAGTGTTTTGATCTGTTCACCATCAACATTGCGTGCAGCAGCAACCACAGCCTCCCAGACACTGTTCAGAGAGGTGTACTGTTTTCCCTCCTTGTAAATCTCACATTTGATGATGGACCACAGGTTCTCAATGGGGTTCAGATCAGGTGAACAAGGAGGCCATGTCATTAGATTTTATTCTTTTATACCCTTTCTTGCCAGCCACGCTGTGGAGTACTTGGACGCGTGTGATGGAGCATTGTCCTGCATGAAAATCATGTTTTTCTTGAAGGATGCAGACTTCTTCCTGTACCACTGCTTGAAGAAGGTGTCATCCAGAAACTGGCAGTAGGACTGGGAGTTGAGCTTGACTCCATCCTCAACCCGAAAAGGCCCCACAAGCTCATCTTTGATAATACCAGCCCAAACCAGTACTCCACCTCCACCTTGCTGGCGTCTGAGTCGGACTGGAGCTCTCTGCCCTTTACCAATCCAGCCACGGGCCCATCCATCTGGCCCATCAAGACTCACTCTCATTTCATCAGTCCATAAAACCTTAGAAAAATCAGTCTTGAGATATTTCTTGGCTCAGTCTTGACGTTTCAGCTTGTATGTCTTGTTCAGTGGTGGTCGTCTTTCAGCCTTTCTTACCTTGGCCATGTCTCTGAGTATTGCACACCTTGTGCTTTTGGGCACTCCAGTGATGTTGCAGCTCTGAAATATGGCCAAACTGGTGGCAAGTGGCATCTTGGCAGCTGCACGCTTGACTTTTCTCAGTTCCTGGGCAGTTATTTTGCGCCTTGGTTTTTCCACACGCTTCTTGCGACCCTGTTGACTATTTTGAATGAAACGCTTGATTGTTCGATGATCACGCTTCAGAAGCTTTGCAATTTTAAGAGTGCTGCATCCCTCTGCAAGATATCTCACTATTTTTGACTTTTCTGAGCCTGTCAAGTCCTTCTTTTGACCCATTTTGCCTAATAATTATGCACACCTAATATAGGGTGTTGATGTCATTAGACCACAACCCTTGTCATTACAGAGATGCACATCACCTAATATGCTTAATTGGTAGTAGGCTTTCGAGCCTATACAGCTTGGAGTAAGACAACATGCATAAAGAGGATGATGTGGTCAAAATACTCATTTGCCTAATAATTCTGCACGCAGTGTAAGTTATAGGCCAATCATCATCATCAATCATTCTCGAGTAATTATTGGGTCTTCTAAGCCTAGCTTGCAATAAACCTAAAATATGGCAATAAAATGTATGGGCACAGTAAGAGCACAGTTGTAGTGACTTTAAAGGGGCTCTATCACCAGGATCAACCATATTAACAGGCAGACTGCCTGGTAGGGCTCATCATGCTGATTAAAACTATACATTTCTTTTGTCTGTAGAGATATTTGCATTATTATTCATATACAATTTAGCAATTGGAGCACCAAGTGGCGGAGCTGAATCCTTGGAGCACTGCTTTGTAACACCCCTTGTGCTCTGCACACTCCTCCTTTCCCCCATGATTGACAGGGCTAGACATGAGAATGCTGAGGACAGAGCTGTGTCCTAGCACGTACATATCATATACTCTATATACTATGGTTTCACCACACTGAGATCTGCTGAGAAAGCTGATTTACATGTTACTGCTTTATTTACAAGCACAATATATGATTAGAAAGACCCCAGTTAGGCTACTTTCACACTGGCGTTTTTTGGGTCCGCTTGTGAGATCCATTTCAGGGCTCTCACAAGCGGCCCAAAGTGGATCAGTTCAGCCCCAATGCATTCTGAATGGATAAGGATCCGTTCAAATCAGAATGCATCAGTTTGGCTCCGTTGCGCCTGTAGTCCGCTCTGGAGGCAGACGCCAAAACGCTGCTTGCAGCCTGACGATACAGAGCCAAACGGATCCGTCCTGGCTTACAATGTAAGTCAATGGGGATGGATCCGTTTTCACTGACACAATATGGTGCAATTGAAAACTGATCCGTCCCCCATTGACTTTTAATGTAAGTCAGGACGGATCCGTTTTGACTTTGACTTTTTTTGGAAAGAATAATGCAAACGGATCCGTTCTGAACGGATACAAGCATTTGCATTATCAGTGCGGATCCGTTTGTGCAGATACAAGACGGATCAGCACCTAACGCAGATGGGAAAGTAGCCTAATATGTGTTAGCTTATAAGCATAGAAAAAACTTGCATATGATTAAAAACGCAGATATCTCTGCAGTTTTGCATACAGACAAAAGAAAGGTATTGTTTTAATCAGCATGATGAGCCCTACCAGGCAGTATGCCTGGTTTAATAGGTTGATCCTGGTGACAGAGCCGCTTTAAAAACGATTTTTTGTGTAAATAGAATAGTGAATAGTCATACACTTAGGCCTCTTTCACATGGGCGAGATTTCCGCGCGGGTGCAATGCGTGAGGTGAACGCATTGCAACCGCACTGAATCCGGACCCATTCATTTCTATGGGGCTGTGCACATGAGCGGTGATTTTCACGCATCACTTGTGCATTGCGTGAAAATCGCAGCTTGCTCTATATTGTGCGTTTTTCACGCAATGCAGGCCCCATAGAAGTGAATGGGGCTGCGTGAAAATAGCAAGCATCCGTAAGCAAGTGCGGATGCAGTGCGATTTTCACACATGGTTGCTAGGAGACGATCAGGATGGGGACCCGACCATTATTATTTTCCCTTATAACATGCTTATAAGGGAAAATCATAGCATTCTTAATACAGAATGCTTAGTAAAATAGGGATGGAGGGGTTAAAAAAAAAATATATATAATAATTTAACTCGCCTCATCCACTTGTTCGTGCAGCGCTGCCTCTCCTCTGTCTTCTTCTTTGATGCCCAGGAGGAAAAGGACCTGTGGTCACTGCGCTCATCACATGGTCCATCACATGATCCATCACCATCTTCTTCATCAAAGAAGAAGACAGAAGAGAAGCCGGGCTGCGCGAACAAGTGGATGAGGTGAGTTCAATTTTTTTAATTTTTTTTTTAACCCCTCCATCCCTATTTTACTAAGCATTCTGTATTAAGAATGCTATTATTCTCCCTTATAACCATTTTATAAGGGAAAATAACAAAATCTACTCTACACCTAAGGCTACTTTCACACTAGCGTTCGGGGCTCCGCTTGTGAGTTCCGTTTGAAGGCTTTCACAAGCGGCCCCGAACGGATCCGTCCAGCCCTAATGCATTCTGAGTGGATGCGGATCCGCTCAGAATGCATCAGTTTGGCACCGTTTGTCCTCCGCTCCGCTCAGCAGGCGGACCCCTGAACGCAGCTTGCAGCGTTCGGGTGTCCGCCTGGCCGTGCGGAGACAAACGGATCCGTCCAGACTTACAATGTAAGTCAATGGGGACGGATCCGTTTGAAGTTGACACAATATGGCTCAATTTTCAAACGGATCCGTCCCCATTGACTTTCAATGTAAAGTCAAAACGGATCCGTTTGGATTATCATGAAAAATAATTGTCCATGGTAATGCAAACGGATCCGTTCTGAACGGATCTAAGCGTTTGCATTATAGGTGCGGATCCGTCTGTGCAGATACCAGACGGATCCGCACCTAACGCAGGTGTGAAAGTAGCCTAACCCAAACCCGAACTTCTGTGAAGAAGTCCGGGTTCGGGTCTGGGTACCAAACATGCAGATTTTTCTCACGCGCGTGCAAAACGCATTAAAAAGCTTTGCACTCGCGGGGAAAAATCGTGCATTTTCCCGCAACGCACCCGCATCTTTTTCCGCACGTCACCCGCAACGCCCGTGTGATCCCAGCCTTAGACGTCTTTCACGCGGGTGAGTTTTCCACACGGGTGCAATGCGCGAGGTGAACGCATTGCACCCGCACTGAATCTGGATCCATTCATTTCTATGGGGCTGTGCACATGAGCGGTGATTTTCACGCATTACTTGTGCGTTGCGTGAAAATCGCAGCGTGCTCTATATTGTGCGTTTTTCCCGCAATGCAGGCCCTATAGAAGTGAATGGGGCTGCGTGAAAATCGCATGCATTCGCAAGCAAGTGCGGATGCGGGACCCGATCTTTATTATTTTACCTTATAACATGGTTATAAGGGAAAATAATAGCATTCTTAATACAGAATGCTAAGTAAAATGTCCATTGAGGGGTTAAAAAAATAATAAACAAATTTAACTCAATCCACTTGGTCGCGTAGCGGATCTCCTCTTCTTTCTTCAGGACCTGGGTAAAGGACCTTTGATGACATCACTGCACTCATCACATGGTTCATCACATGAGCCATCACATGGTCCATCACCATGATGGACCATGTGATGAGCGCAGTGATGTCATCAAAGGTCCTTTACCCAGGTCCTGATGAAAGAAGAGGAGATCCGCTATGCGACCAAGTGGATGGGGTGAGTTAAATTTGTTTATGATTTTTAACCCCTCAATGGACATTTTACTAAGAATTCTGTATTAAGAATGCTATTATTTTAAAATCTACAGAACACCTAACCCAAACCCGAACTTCTGTGAAGAAGTCTGGGTTCGGGTCTGGGTGCAAAACATGCCCATTTTTATCACGCGCGTGCAAAACGCATTAAAACGCTTTTTTTTTTTTTTCGCAATGCACCCCCATCTTGTCCGGCCCTCACACACGACGCCCGTGTGAAAAAGGCCTTAGGCTAGTTTCGCATATGCATTAAAGCTGTCTGGCAGGCTGTTCCTCTGCTGGTACAGCCCGACCAGTGTCGGACTGGGGTACCTAGGGCCCACCAGTAAAATTTATTTTGGGGGCCCACCGTACCATACATTGAATATATGTATGTAGCACAGTAAATCTAATGTGTTATGTGCCACTTGTGCAGGGGGTAGGACACTAGGGGCCCACCTTGCTCAGGGGCCCACCGGGGGATTCCCCTGTACCCCTGTGGGCCAGTCCGAGCCTGAGCCTGACGGATACTTTGTGAAAGTAGCCTGAGGCCTCATGCACAAGACCGTTCCGTTTTTTGCGATCCACAAAAAACGGAAGCCGCCGTGTGCCTTCCGCAATTTGCGGAACGGAACGGGCGGCCCATTGTAGAAATGCCTATTCTTGTCCGCAAAACGGACAAGAATAGGACATGTTCTACTTTTTTGGCGGGGCCACGGAACAGAGCAATGGATGCGGACAGCACACGGAGTGCTGTTCGCATCTTTTGCGGCCCCATTGAAGTGAATGAGTCCGCATCCGAGCCGCAAAAATGGTGTCTCGAATGCGGACCCAAACAACGGCCGCGTTGTGCGAGTTAATTGGAGATCCCAAGTATATACACTTTTAGAAGATGCAAGTGACCGAAATACCATGAAAATAAAATAACTTTCCGAACATGAATAATAAATATTTGCAGTCAAAACAATACATTTCAAACTTACTAAAGGTTAAAGGGGCTGTTTGACTTTTAAGGTGGGGAACATGTTACATACTTCAGTTCAAATCCCCTCTTCTTTAGTGGCTTCACTCTGATCCTCCCGGCCGAGCTTTGTTTACATGACTGCAGTGATGATGTGCCCGTATACCATTCGTTACACATCCAATGCCATTTACCTCTAAGGCCAGTGACTGGCTGCAGCAGTCAATTGCGTTTTACACACATGTCATCACTGCAGGAAAATGACATTATCAGTACAGAAGGAAGGATTGGAGCAGTGGCACTGGAGCAGGGGGTGGAGAAACTTTTTTTTAACCCCTTAGCGACCACCATTACGCTTTTTAAGGTGGAAATCAAGGGGCTTTAGGCTGGGCCGATGCCCTTTTAAGGTGGCCCGTTCTCAGAGGTGCACGGGTCCCCTGTGCAGCGGAGAGAGGTGACTCGGCTCTCACATGAGAATCACACTACTGCTTCAACAGCCCGGGCAACAGGAGTGCAGATCCAGGCTGTTTAACCCCTTACATTGCACGGGCAATGGCGCCCACCGCATGTAAGTGGTGACAGAGGGAGTGGACTCCCTCTATCTGCCATGAGCACCCTGCATATGCGATTGCAGGGGTGCTGATGTGTGTAAAGGTTGGCTGTGGCCTGGTATGAGTTTTTTAGCAGGCTGCTGGTCAATGTCAGTAAAGCACCGACATTAAAATGCAATGCACTATAGTGCATTGTATTTTTAAAGCAATTTAAATATTTCCTGTTATAGTCCCCTCGTGGGGAGGGACTATTGGGTGATTAAAAAAACATTTATTAAATTTAAAAAAATCCAATAACTTATTAACCCTTTCACCCACGGAGTATTGTTGTTTTTTTTTTGCGCTTTCGTTTTGCGCTCCCTGCCTTCCCAGAGCCATAACTTTTTTATTTGTCTGTTCACATAGCCATATAGGGCTTATTTTTGCTGGGACAAGTTGTACTTTCCAACGCCACCATTTAATATTGCATATGATGTAGTGGGAAGCAGAAAAAAAATTCCAAATGGAGTGAAATTGAAAAAAAAAAAAGCAATTCCACCACAGTTTTGGCGGGTTTTTTATTTATGACGTTCGATGTGCGATAAAACTGACCAGTTTCTTTTATTCTCCAGGTCAGTAGGAATCTGGCGATACCTTATATGTATAGTTTTTCTTGTGTTTTGATAGTGATAAAAAAAGTTTTCTTTTTTTGTCGCCATATTTTGACCCCTATAACTTTTTTGTAATTATGTGTATGGAGATGTATGGGGCTAATTTTTTGCGAGGCGATCTGAACTTTTCATCGAATGGGCCATTTAGAGGCTTTTTTCCGTTTTGCTGTTTGCTGTATGGGGAATATATTTTTATACTATGGGCATTTTCGCACATTGCGACACCCATGATGTGTATATATATAATTTTTTAGTTCTTTTATTTTTGTTTTAGAAAAGGGGATGATTTGAATTTTTCATTTTTTTTTTTATTTATTAAATTTTTAAAACTTTTTTTTTTTTTTTTTTTACACTTTTTAGAGTTCCCATAGGGAACTATAACATGCAATGATTGGATTGCTATTATCATAGACTCCAATGCACTAGCATTGGAGTCTATGATGATTTTACTAGTTTCCTATGATTTTACTAGATTGTTTTACAGGCAAGGGCTCCATAGGAAATACTATGCAGCAGCCTCCTGTAATTAACAAAGACAGGGGCTGCTGCACACACGCTCCGGCTCCTCCAATCACGGATTGTCCACAGCATCTGAGGGGTTAAATGTCCACGATCGGCATTACTGTCGTTTGCAGACATGAGCCGCGGGTGTCTGCTATAAGAAGCAGGCGGTCACCCCCGGCTATGGCGGGCGCCATCTTTAAAGACCCGGTCAGCGCCATACTATAACGGCGCTGGGGGTGAAGGGGTTCATACGCTTTTTTTACATTGAAAATACGCTTTTCAATTTTTTAAAAATTGTAAAAATAAAATCTCTCCCACATGTTTGGTATCACCGCGTCCATAACGACCCTCACTACACAAATATCATTTAAATTATATCCTCCACGGTGAACGCTGCAAAAAAAAAAAAAGAAGGCAGAATTGCTCATTTATCATTAGTCGCCACCGAAAGAACTTAACAACAAGCGATCAAAAAGAGTCATTTTGGAAACTGCATGCTATATATATGTAACATTCGGTTAATTGAGGCCAAGTCATTTTAGAGACTAAATGCAAATTGCCCCAAGGAAATATTATGAGCTTGTTAGGTGAAAAAAATCATCCAAAGGCTAATAGAATAATACAGTAAATGGAGATAGAAGAACAATATGTACAATAGAGAGCCTTCCTTCTACTCTCTGATCTACGCTGAGGGTATATATTATGTTGTGAGCTTGTTATCTTATTACCATAGTAATTAATAGTGTACTTACTGCTGACGTGGAAATTATTTGTCTTCTCTATGTACTGCAGCCAACTGAGACCACAGCCGAGAAGCCCGTGCCAGTGGCTGAGAAGAGCATTGCTGTGTAATCTGAGTGACCCAATCTTTCATCATGTAAGTGAGATGGTCAGTTACAGTTACCAAATATGCAGTTGCTTCTGTTCCTCTGTTCAGCTGAAACAGGACTTTAATGATCATCACATCTAGGTTTCATCCTAAAAAGACAAAGTGCTCAATTTCCTATTCTGTTCAAAGGTGGATAATAAGCTGTTTTTTGTCTACTCTCCTCCACTACAGTCCTCCATGGGTCTAATTTCAGACCCATACACGTAGCTTGAGACATGAAATGCATAGTGCTAGATTACCTCAACCAGCGCTCATACCTCAACCATGCAGTATGGACTTGAAAATCTACGTTTATTTGTATTCATAAAATAACTAGATTGTTTTGCAAGAATGCCCCATTCATCTCAAGGATAAAGGAACAAGCTGGGACTTCACTTGTACCGAGTGTTAAGCAAGAATGTGATGATTTCTCATATTCTTAGGATCAGTGTGTAGTAATTGAACATAGCTCGCTGTACCGAGATTATCAATAGAGATGAGCGAAGTTATAAGCTTCGCCGAGCTTCACAAAGAAATTCGATTTGCGACTAATTACTTCACCACAAAGCGCATTCCATTGTATGTAGCAGGCGCAATGACGGGGAATGGCAATCTCGCCGTCCCCCTGTCATTGAATCGCTGATCGCGGCATATGACGCTACAATTTAGGCCTTTCAGGGGTTAATCAGAGTAAAATAAATACTCACCTTATCCATATGCTCGCGTAGAGGCCGTCATGGCCATCTTGATTGAAGACACTGCATGAAATCTCTTGGTGACGTGATGATGTCATTATGCTGGTGGGGCTTGGTGTCCTTATCACTGAGATTGTGCACAGATTCTGCAGTCAAGATGGCCAAGACAGCCTTTTCAGTGCACAAATTGATGAGGTGGGTATACATTTTTTATTTTTGCCGCCATTTCAGGAATAATAGATATGTTACCACGAAGCGCGAGGAAATTTGGCTTTGCGGCGAATCAAATTTGTCCTGAAATTCGTATCGAAGTCAATTAGTTTGGCTTTGATTCACTCAACACTAATTATCAACATTCACATCAATCCATTACCCTAATGGGACTCAGTCTAGAATCTCTATCTTAAGCTGGCCATACACATTCAATAGTCATCGACTGCACAATTATTCTGTTGACAGCTATCTCTTCCGTCTCCCTCCTGGCTTCCCCATTAGGCTCCTGCCGAATGTGTCTGTGTATGCTATGGGGAGAGCAGAGAAAGCTGCTGCCAGACAGTTCTGGCGGCGGCTTATCTCCCTGGAGAACAAAAAGATCAGGCGAAAATATTCAGTTGATTTGATCCTTGTCTCCCCCAACATCATCTGTTGGGGGAGAGTCAGAAGTATAATGTGTATGGCCAGATTAAAGGGAACCTGTCAACACCAAAGTGGTCCATGAACCTCCAGCATTACCTTACAGCTGATATCATCAGGTTTCTAATGATGTTCTTGTCTAAGATGTCCAATCATGATCGCTGTAAAACTATTTTTATTTCAGGCTGGTTGCAAATAAGGATCTTGAAGATAAGGGGGCAGCAGCTTTCACTCTTGAAGTCAATCTTTCTGCACTCCTTTCCCATCCCTTCGCATTTTATTGATGACCTTTCTTTTTCTTCAGGCGCGATTTCATTTGGAGATCTTGCGCATTCGCTCTATGATCTCGTTTTCGGCACCTGACCATTGATCCCTGCTATAGCGTATTTGGTTTCAGTCTGGGTGCTGCTGTTGTGGACCCGGGGAGTCCGCAACTGCTTGGCAGTAAGCTGGCGCCCTCCTGGTTCTGTGACTGGTGCGAAAGCATGGCAATGTTCTCTGGCACATCCGCCGTGAGTCGGCGCCTGCACATTGACCCGCTGAAGCAAAGTATACTATAACGCAATACACTATAGACAAGCACATCATTAGAAACCTGATGACATCAGCTGTAAGGTAATGTTGGTGGTTTATGGGCCATTTTAGTGCTGACAGGTTCCCTTTAAGGCTCACATAAATTAGGAACAGTTTAAAGGGAAGCCAATTAGAAGGGATTTCCCAGGATCTTCATATTGATAGCCTATCCTCAGAATAGGTCATCAATAGGAGAACAGCGGGTGTCTGACTCCTGGAACCCCTTGCTGATCATCTGTTCGGAGAGTCCTGAGGAGAGGCTATCAATATGAAAATCCTGGAAAACTCCTTTAACCTATGAGTATCTTTTTGGAGACTGGAAGGAAACACAGGCAAACAGTATGAGAGCATACAGGTGAGAATTTATTCAGCATGGCATTTCAAATGGGACACTCACTTCCACCATAAAGGGTTTAAGTCAAGTTTGCTAGATTTTTTGTCTTTTTTAAATTTTGTCCATTGTCATTGAGAATGAAAACCTAAATAATGTCCTTCTGCAGGAGCTCTCAATAGGAGAGAAAAGTAATCTTAGTTTATGATGTACAGTACAGGGAAGGGTTAGCTGTAAGGTAGTCCTTTTTATAGTAGTAGGTGGAGGACTGGAATAATTGAAAGACAGCTTTGTTATTCACACATAGGTTGGTAATATGTGATAAAATATGATGGAAGTGTCAGTGGCATAAATCTATTACACAGATGATCCTTGCCACCGGAAAACTGGTGCAAAGGCCAATAAGCCTCCCAATAGCTTCCATGCAGATGTTGACCTTGGTCAAATTAGAACTCAGAACACCAGTACTGCAAATGAAACAGTGCTAATTACTGAGCTGCCATGTTACTCAAACACTGATTACTATCATGTGAAGTGCAGCGAAATACATGGACCAGTTTTAGCGACACACAGTGATTGTTGAATTTTTTATATAATTTCCTTTTCAGGCAGAATTCGAGCAGAAGAAAGAAGAACCCGACAAGTGGCCACGAACTATTACTAATGCTAGAAGTTGCCTATTAATTAGGAGGGTGATGAACTGTGTCTTTGCTACTCCACTTGCCTGCTGTTAATTTCTGCACAGTGAACAATTGGTGATCTACAACCTATGCTTGCCAGTAAAAATAAGTTTATCATTGAGAACAAAAACCTTTAAAAATGTCTTGAGACGTGCAGAGCAGATATAAAGCCTATCTGTCAAATATCTATTGATAATATTTTAAAGAATAGTGGGACTAATGTACCCTGAACCAAATACTACAAATGCCATGCGAAAGTAGCAGTTAATAAGAGAGGCAGTTCTAGCTACTGCAGCAGATATGAATGCACTCAGAAGCAAATAGCATGGAATGCATAAAAAAATGCTAGCTGTTGCACATCTGATGACATCATGGGTCATACCATGACCTTGGTTCACAGATACGTTATTGGCAAGTTTGTTATTTTGCACAAGCCAAATACAACCTTCAGACGCCTTGAAATAAAATCTATCATTTTGAAAGATCACAATGTGTTGTGTTTATTTAACTTTACTAAATTGCAAATTAGCGCACTGGGTTTTCCTGTCCCTCATTCCTGTCAGGGAGTTGACCACAGACATTTATGAAATTGTCATACCATAAATGTCATTTGTAAGAAAAATACTTCACTGCAAACGAGAGAAAAAGAGAAAAACATGCAGTACTGTTAGGAGAATGTCAGACTGTGCAGGGTAACACCCAGCTGGACCTTCCTTCCAAACTGCTAGAAATGAATTCATAACTATTATAAGGAATAATAAAGAAATGGCACAACCTAGAATATTTTTTTTTTTTTAAATATTTCTTTATTCAAAGTTATATATATAAAAAAATATCATCCAAACATGTATAAAGTATCTTTCACATATATGTATCCCTCACTAATCCCCCCCCCCCACCAAACATATATATACAAAAATATTTTTCACATAGATATATCCCTTAGTAATCCCTCCACCTCCCATGGTAGCGGGTGGGGAAATAAAAATTTAAATGTATCCATTACAACCTAGAATTATTAGAATAATTGTTCCAGAATAGTTATTACAAGGGGGATTCAAGTAGTTGCTAGGCATTTTGCTTATAAACCCACCAGTGCATCAGCAAAACCCACAATCATCCAATGGGAATAACCTTTGGATCATCTACAGTAAGGGCTCATTGGTCAACACATGAATACACGTTAAATTTTGTTCTTCGTTTCTGGAAAGAGTCAATGTTACGTAGAACTGTGAAATCCGAGAATTTGGATCTACTGCAGGATCTTTGGACTAAAACTGGTCATCAAAGGGCCCCTTAAACACAATCATCAACAATCACAAAAATAAGGAATGTACCCAATATAAAATGTCACCATAAACTCAATTAAAACCCAGCACCATATATTAGAGTATTCGGTGCTAAAGGACAACTTCATACATGTAACCTGAAGTGGCTGGTTACAGCATACACCTCTGTCCCTGGAGCCTTGCACTTGAGGGATAAACAAAGGTAACATGACACAGAGCAGCCTGTGACTCCGGTAATGATATACCTGAGTACGTGCATTTGAATAGGACAGTGCTACTCTTAAGGTAGACTGGAGGAATACAGTAATAATAATACATTCTGATCCGATATATTAATGTTAAGTGTTAAAAAAAGACCCTGAAAATAATTAAAGGGGTTGGCCACTTTCTGGGTACTGTTGACCAATGTGTTACTAATATAGCTTTTGTTTATATTCTGCATCTCTCCTATATATTATGAGGTATGTATTCCATATGAGGTCTGTCCATAAAATGGCCACTGATATAGGCTCATGTGACCAAGCAAATCACCTCCATGTGATGTCTTCTCCATTCAGACACACTGCACCTGCACGAAACTCCCAGTAGAACGAGTGCAGATGGCGGGGGCTGTGTATTTGAATGGAGGAGGCTGAGTGTATCTGGAGTTATTTTTGCCAGCAGCCATCTTATGGACAGGACCTCTGTGTCGACAGCCCAAAAGATTCTGTAAACAAGGAGGAGAATACCTTATGAAATATGAAAAATAGTGCAGAAGGCTATCTTAGTAAGTGCCGTATAGTCATCTCACAAACACATTGGTCAACAGTAACCAAAAAGTGACCAAACCCTTTAATGTGAATGACATTTTAGTGGAACCTGGCAGATTGACATCCGAGTAGGAAACATTAGCAATGATTTATGCAATGAGCACTTTTTGGCAATGGATGACCCAATTTTTATGTATGATCCTTTTTTTCCACTTAAAGGGGTTGGATACCTTTTGGCAAACTCCCATTCTGGCCAGATCTGCAAAAGGGAAGCAAACTTTCCTACTCCCTGCCTCTGAGTCCCAACTTCTTCTCTCCCTGTCCATGACTGATTTGCTCGGGTTCCCCTCTGTCAACATCCACTTTGAAACTGCTGCAGCCAATCCCTGTCCACAGTGGGTGACCTGCGCCCTTCCATCAGGTCAATTGGTCACATGATGCAAGGGGACAGTTCACCACTGTGGCCAGTAATTGGCTTCCGGAATGTCAAGGCAGATGTTGACAGTTGAGTATGGGGAGCGGAGGAGCAGGTAAGTTTGCTTCCCTTTTCCATGTCTGGCCAAGAGGCACAGTGTATTGATGTAGAAATGGTTCCACACTCTGCTGGCTACCTGACTTTTGTATCAACAGCTTATGTCCTGGAGGAAAAATAGAATGTGAATGTTGAAATCCAATGGCTTTTCCCAAGATGTTGATGTCTGCTGAACTGTGTATATATACGGAATGGGATGGACACCACCACTATAACTAACAATATCCTATGGATGCTGTCCAGCATGTAGTAATAACAATGACCAAAGACACCAAAAAAAGTGAAACAGATGAATAACAATGGACAAACTCCATTAAAAAGAAATCACGATTTTTATTGGATCAGCTTAAAAACAATTAAAACACTCCCCAATGGGGAAAGAGAACAGGAGGCCCCCTAATAAATTAGAGTCCTCCCCGCAGCAGCAGCTTTAATAAAGTGCCAGGGAACACCTAAATAATCAGACAATACTGATCTGTGTCAAAATGTGCAAGAAAGCAACAACCAGTTCTATAATATACAATTATAAAAGTGAAAGAATCATATGTATTTGGTATTGTCTGATTATTTAGGTGTTCCTTGGCAGCTTATTACAGCTGCTGCTGTGGGGGAGGACTCCCATTTATTAGGGGGCCTCCTGTTCTCTTTCCCCTTTGTGGAAATTTGTGGAATTAGTTTTTAAACTGACCCAGTAAAATGTGTGATTTTTTTAATGCAGTATGTCCCTTGTTATAAATGTCTGCTGAACTGTCACATAGATATAGCCTGGTTACCTAATTCTGCAATGTCTGAACTATATGTATCTAATGTACATGTATAGGTGCGTTCACATGGGGCAGATTTTCCATCTAGATTTTATCTGTGGAAAGTCGGAAGCATATCACAATTACTTTATAATACTTTACAATACCTTAGGCTTCCATTACACTACAAAGCTATGCTGGAGTCACTATCTGATAGCTTTGTCTAAAAGGAGCAGAGATATAATACAGCTGAGCATCCAGCACTGAAATACTTTAAAACAAACATTACCCAAATCCCATAATGAGACATCTGCTTTAATCTACATTTATAATCAGTTTATCAGTATATTGCCAGTATAAAAGTGTGATAACACGCCAAGTTAGATTCATATCTGTGTTGGAGGCTGCATTGTTTTGTCCAGAAAATGCAGGTCTTGACACGCTCCAATACAGTCAATGTGATGCATCAGGCGCCGTATGTTTCCGTCATATGATGGATTCTGCACTACTGTTTTCTTCCATAGAACAGAACAGAACATAACACATGGCAGAGGTGTGAAAGTAGCCTAAATGGGGCTAATTTACCAACATGTGTGAAAATGATCTAATTCTCTGAATTTTATTAAACAAAGGAGATAAGTAAAAACTCAAGAGTCATGCAAGACAGTTGTAATGCATCATAAGCTTGTAAAATGAAATATTAGCAAAGATTAGGGATACATAAAATAATACAGACATGTGGAACAAACGTTACTGCTCATGTATATGTATGTAAGAATAATTGTAATATGCTCAGGTCACTATCTTCCAATTAGTTAGTTTATATACCTCAGCTACAGTAAAACTTTTGTCACTGGGGTATATTTCCAGATCTACCTTAAGTACAGTCGTCTGCCTTGATCACATTACCTGTGGCGTGTTGCCAGCAAAAAAAAACGCAAGAGAAGATCACTGAGCAATACATTAACAGAGATGCACCACAAGCATCAAGAAGCAACAGTTTAAAGCATTATCAGGAAAATGTGCTTCTAAACGGAATTCTAGCATTGGAAAGAAACTGCTTCCCTTGTTTATCACCTGCAGCGTTCACCCATGCATTGGTATTAGTATCTATAACAATGAGTGAAAAAGATTCTATATCCAGCCAGGATATCCCGATTGTACTACGTGCCCTGGGGACATTGGCTCTGGCAGCTGTCACAGCTGTAGCCATCAGATGGTTTATTTCATGTGACAAAGCGGAAAAGGATAAAGGCAAGTCAACGTTCCAGGGCAACCAAGAACCAACAGATGATGGACAATCACCAAGGTATGATCCTAAGGCAGATGAAGAAATCCTGGAAAATAATACAAAGGAACCTCAGGTTAGTGATGAACAAGGAATTACATTTTCGGGATTTGATTGCTTTTCCGGTGACATTTTGAAAAGTTCTACAGACACATCTTGTCCAAATATTGTTGATATCAAAGAAGATCGGCAATGTCTGACTGATCACCAAGGACTGTTAGGTGACTTAACACCTCTATCCTGCAAACTGGACAATGTGGAGGAAGCCCAAAGTGGTTTGCACAATTTAGAAGGAGCAATTGTCAGTATTTCAGGAGTACTTAGTGAAACTGTGGATGATAAAACAAATTACACACAGAAAGAAGTATTTTCTAGCTGCTTCACACAGACATGTGATAAGAAATCTTATGAAAGTTCACAGGAGCAGCAGCTCAACACTAGAACAAGTTCACTCAATGGTGAGTGCGCTGATGTTATGAATGTAGAGTGCCAGGGGTATAAAAGCCATCCTACTGGTGATGACAACATGGTGTCTGAATTATGTTTAAAGCACAAGATTGTAAATGTGAGTTTGGATGAAGACCTATTTAATAAGGATACCTGTGAAATGAATGGAAATTTATATTGTGACTCTGATATAAACATTGAAAATCATGCCAATCCCTGTGTTGAGAAGAATGACAACATGTCCCGTTCAGCTAGCGGCATGAATCTAGAAGACTATACCAAGGAACATATCAATAAAAGAGAAAACCCTGTGAATACATATGCCCTGGGCCTTCCTCCATCACAGGAGAGCACAAATATATTCATAGGGGCTTGTAGTTTACCTTCTCATGAAGTTCTTACAAGATGTCATAATACTGAACAGCAGACAATCTATACAACATTCAACATGCAGGATATACCTCACACTATAGATGTAATACAAGAGGCTAAACAGACCACCAAAACCTTATCTAGTGAAAACACTGTAATTACAAATACAGTTTATAAAGGTGAAAAATTATATTTTAAACACAAGAATCACATTACATGCGCACAGCAATCCACTATGGAGCACACGATCTGTGTGACTTCTGAAGACATACTAGAAGAAGCAAATGAAAATATGAACTTTTCCAGTATTAGATCCTTTCCAGCTTCTACACATATTTCTGAAGAGCACCTGGCTGTTCAAGAGAAAAATGGGAAATCATTTTCATCAGTCCATAATAATCCTAATGGAAAACTTGATGGTCAGATTGCTGATGGTTCCCAAAACCCTATGGAGTTGCTATACTTACCTAAAGCTGGTGCAATGGATGGAAGGAAAATCAAAAACACAATTTCTCATCATGCTAACCATGTACTGCAATGGAATACTACAACTGTGCATAATTCTACAGAATTTATTGATCTGATGTACCCACTGGATTTTCAAGCACCTGAAAATTCAATTACTCCTCTTATCGAAAAAAATGAAGGCCTAATCGATAGAGAAGACACTACATCACTTTTAACGGAGAAATCTATTTCTATGTGTACAGAAAGAGAATACAATAATTTGGATGCTGATGTGGAAAATTCATTTGAAAGTTCTACATGTCACAATATGACACATAATGAACCTGCATGGAGCACTAAGTCAAGGAATATGGTATATCATCCTTCCATTCTCAACACTTTCAAGTCAACAGTGGTCTCCAAGAGTGAGACTCAAAGTGTCCAAGCAATGAGTAGTGAAAAAAATAATGATGTCATCTACAGCTTGCACACACATGATGCTAACTTACTTACCGTGGACAAAAACAAGTTCTGCACAGTCATCACTAAGGGATATTTCAGTAGGTATGATAAACAAGACTACAACACTTCTGAGTACTTTTCCACAAAATATAAACCAGACGAGTTATTTGGTATACATGAAACATCTAGCTCTTCCATACCCCTGTCAAACTTTATGCAAAATGCTGAGACACGTGTAGAAGAATCTTCCTGTAGGAGCTCATTCTCCTGCAATGATAGCCATACTGTGTCAAGTGTTATGATGGACCTGTCCAAGAGTGAGCTAAAATGTCAAGACACTATGCAAGCAATAAAGAAAGACGATCATCTTTTCAAAGAAAACCTGAATGTACGTATGATGGAGGAAACAACTGACTCTGCTGATTCCTTAAAGTCTCCAGCTCAAAATCTTGGACAGGGTAATCTTGATTACATGGACTCCATTTCCAGTGATCCATGTTCTGGACAAGTCTCTATTACATCTTTCTCAACAAGTGCTTATCATAATGAGGAACAAGATAAATCATTACAAAGTCGATATAAAAAAGGATCGGATACAGTAGAATCTGATCTTCAATCATTTTCCAGGGAAAAAATAATGTCCACTATTGCAGAAACTTCAGAGCTCATTTTACCAGAATACCAATCAGTGTTCACATCTCAAAGGAAGAAGCCCCTAATGACTAAGAGCTGTGATAACATATATTCTGGGCCTTCAAGCCATGAATCAGCAATGAAAAACAAAGCACAGAGCATGCTATGTTTACTTACAGAATATTACACTACAAAACTACATTCCTTGGAGAAAGGACCACTTGAAGAAGTAGCAAGAGGATGTTTCATTCGTATTCCAAAGGGATTTCAGAATATACATGAAGGTGTAAGGTTTCAGCTAACTCTGGGGAACTGCCTGGAATTGTTAAAGTTAGCCAGAAAAAATGGTGTGCCTGAACTTCTGAAGGCCATCTACACACTAATCAGTGACAACTACTTAAATGTGCTGAAGAACTCTGCTATTTATGGCCAGTTAACAGGTTTGGAAAGAGAGAAAATCCTCCAGTTGAGAATGAGAGGAAAATTGTCTCTTTGCATAATTGAAACACAAAGTATATTTGGCTTAAACAAAAATATCAGCCGCTCAGAGGACATAGGTCCAGACCAACCTAAAGACCAGCTTTACTCACTAGACATGGACTCAAATCAATGGACAAGAGTCACTAATATTCCTGAGGAAGCCTGCCTTAAAGGCTGTAGTATCTGCTCTATGCAGAACTATCTATTCATTGCAGGAGGCATCCAAAAGACCGAAAGAGGCTTATGTTCCAACAAACTATTTTGTTATAACCCTCTAACTGACATCTGGACACAACTCACACCAATGAACCAAGCAAGGTCCCAGCTGAAGCTTGTCCCACTTGATGGCTACCTTTACGCCATTGGGGGAGAATGCTTGCACACAATGGAAAGATATGATCCAAGATCAAACAAATGGACCTTTGTAGCATCCCTCCCCAAGGGCTCCTTTGCTGTGGCCCATGAGGCTGCAGCCTGTGGAGGAGAACTTTATATATCAGGCGGACATTTATTCTACAGGCTATTAAAATACAATCCTGTTCGAGATCTGTGGGAAGAATGTCCTTTCAATGCCAGCAAGGGCCGTTCTTGTGACATGGTAGCAGTTGGCCATATCCTTTATAGATTTGACATGCACAAGGACTCCACTGTTCATATTTTCAAGTATAACACCACTGCCAAAGTGTGGTCTGAATATACAACTACTTTTCCAAATAGCAAAGTTCCTTTTAGATGTGCAGTTTTGGATGGTACCATCTATTGTTTAAACCGGGAGATGACTGCACGTTTTTCACTGGAGGAGGAAAAAGCAATGTTTGAGTCAACTCTGTTCAACAAAGTTCCCACTAAGGGGGTAGGCTACCCTTGTCCTGTGGTGTTAAGCCTACAAGGGTCATTGTCTCAAACATCTGTGTAAATAGTGGATACATCTGTCTAATAGTTCAGTGTATAGTTTTTGGGCTCATATACAGTAAATAATCCTAAATTAGCTTCATATTCAATTCCATTCTATGTCCAAAAAAAATGGGGGTAATTTATTATTAGCTATAGACCAATTTTTTGGTGTATATATGTCGCAGATTCAGTCGCAAAGGGTATTTTTTCCACTTCACGACAGGTCTAAAAAAAAATGGGAAGGGGCCCATCTCATTTATCATTTTCCTGTTTTAGGTATAGAAAATTATCCTAATCTACGCCAGCAAGGGAGCTGGTGTAGAGGCAGACGACTCTACATAAATTAGGCGCATCATGCGCCAGTTCAAGGGGTATACAAACCGGCATCTAAAACACCTGTCTTAATAAATGATCCCATATGTGTTCTTTAGGGATTTTCTTTCATGAGATGTGCTCCCATTTTTATAATTTAAAATTCATAAAATATTCCCAGAGAAAGTTGTGTCCTCTAAGAGCCCTTAGACCAAGGGCAGTGAGGGTACCCAATCCATGGTTCTTACACATACCTGAGTCGGTAGTAAGCACTTGCATAGGGTTGTGTTGTGTGTTCATATGAACATAATTAGCCTGATAATCTGCCTGTGTAAAAGGGTTTTGAGTGAAAGAGTCTACTCCAGAACCTTGACCAGTCATCTTTGAAAATGTAATTCATCATAATGCTGATTACACAGCCTAAAGGCCCTTTTACATTGGCAGAAAATGGGCCAGATAATCGCTAACAAACATTTGTAGGAATGCTCATTAGAGATTATCTGCTGGTGTAAAGGAACCACTGATTGCCCGATGACTGAGCTAAACAATTGTTTATCAGGTAATATGATTGTTTGTGTGGTCACCAAAATCATTGTTTGCCTGCAGTAGACTGTACCATCTAAACAGCCTCTGCTGCCGGGAAACAAATATATATATATATATATATATATACACTCACCTAAAGAATTATTAGGAACACCATACTAATACGGTGTTGGACCCCCTTTTGCCTTCAGAACTGCCTTAATTCTACGTGGCATTGATTCAACAAGGTGCTGATAGCATTCTTTAGAAATGTTGGCCCATATTGATAGGATAGCATCTTGCAGTTGATGGAGATTTGAGGGATGCACATCCAGAGCACGAAGCTCCCGTTCCACCACATCCCAAAGATGCTCTATTGGGTTGAGATCTGGTGACTGTGGGGGCCATTTTAGTACAGTGAACTCATTGTCATGTTCAAGAAACCAATTTGAAATGATTCGAGCTTTGTGACATGGTGCATTATCCTGCTGGAAGTAGCCATCAGAGGATGGGAACATGGTGGTCATGAAGGGATGGACATGGTCAGAAACAATGCTCAGGTAGCCCGTGGCATTTAAACGATGCCCAATTGGCACTAAGGGGCCTAAAGTGTGCCCAGAAAACATCCCCCACACCATTACACCACCACCACCAGCCTGCACAGTGGTAACAAGGCATGATGGATACATGTTCTCATTCTGTTTACGCCAAATTCGGACTCTACCATTTGAATGTCTTAACAGAAATCGAGACTCATCAGACCAGGCAACATTTTTCCAGTCTTCAACAGTCCAATTTTGGTGAGCTCGTGCAAATTGTAGCCTCTTTTTCCTATTTGTAGTGGAGATGAGTGGTACCCGGTGGGGTCTTCTGCTGTTGTAGCCCATCCGCCTCAAGGTTGTGCGTGTTGTGGCTTCACAAATGCTTTGCTGCATACCTCGGTTGTAACGAGTGGTTATTTCAGTCAACGTTGCTCTTCTATCAGCTTGAATCAGTCGGCCCATTCTCCTTTGACCTCTAGCATCCACAAGGCATTTTTGCCCACAGGACTGCCGCATACTGGATGTTTTTCCCTTTTCACACATTCTTTGTAAACCCTAGAAATGGTTGTGCGTGAAAATCCCAGTAACTGAGCAGATTGTGAAATACTCCAACCGGCCCGTCTGGCACCAACAACCATGCCACGCTCAAAATTGCTTAAATCACCTTTCTTTCCCATTCTGACATTCAGTTTGGAGTTCAGGAGATTGTCTTGACCAGGACCACACCCCTAAATGCATTGAAGCAACTGCCATGTGATTGGTTGACTAGATAATTGCATTAATGAGAAATAGAACAGGTGTTCCTAATAATTCTTTAGGTGAGTGTGTATATATATATATATATATATATATATATATATACACACACACACACTATATATATATATATACACACACACACACACATATATATAGTGTGTGTGTGTATATATTATATGTGAACAGTGTGTATATATAGTGTGTGTAGGTGTGTGGGGCCCAATTTATGTGAACAGCCCCGGGCCCATGGTACACTTAATCTGCCCCTGCCGCATGCCGCCGCAGCCCAGACTTCATGTAATGGTGTATGCCTGTTCCGTACTCTGGGGAAGCCCACCCTGGCAATGCACACAATTTTCACGGTGTGCATTGCTGTAGTGGGTGGTCCTAGAACACTGAACAGGCACCCACCATACTGCCACAGTTCCCTTAATGTCCTGACGTTATCCAGTGTCAGGAAGTTCCTGTGTGGCGCTCCAAGCTGGCCCCACCTCCTTCCTCATGCGCTGCTGCTACTGGAAGAGGAGAACATGTGCAATGCGGCAAAAGAGGGGAGAAGAGGAGGGGACGGCATCTTCTTAGACCTAGCCCCCCAGCCAAAGTGTTGAAGTGGCATCCGAGATCCCTAAGGGCCAAGCCAAGTAATTGTAAGTTTTCATGTAGAATATGTTTGTTATACACATATAGCATACACTGTGCCACACAATATACAGTATACCTCTACACTGTGTAGGGGTTTTACTGTTTATTGTACAGCATGGCGCAGTGGTTATATTGGCCGGCATGACGTAACCTCCATACATTTGCTGTACAGTATACAGTATAATCCTTGCACCACACTATACAATGTACATTATAATCCATACACCATGCCATACAATATACAGTATTGTTCATTCACCATGCTGTACAGTATACATTATAATCCTTGCACCATGCTGTATAATATACATTATAATCCATGCACCATGCTGTACAGTATACATTATAATCCCTCCACCATGCTGTACAGTATACATTATAATCCTTGCACCATGCTGTATAATATACATTATAATCCCTGCACCATGCTGTACAATATACATTATAATCCCTCCACCATGCTGTACAGTATAATCCATACACCATGCCGTTCAATATACAGCAGGGGTGGCCAACCTTACGGACACAAAGAGCCAGGAAAAAAAAACGTATGACTACCAGGAGCCACAAGCTATACATCGCGCTGTTGTGATTTTTTTTTATGTTGCGGCATTCACCGGATAGGAAATCATTTTAAATATTTAATAGTTCACACTTTTTCGGGCATGGCGATATGTAATATGTTTATTTTTATTAGGGGGCTAGAACCCTTGTCCTATGCATAGTACACACAGCAGCAGGGAGCTTACCATGGCAGCCAGGGCTTCAGTAGCGTCCTGGCTGCCATGGTAACAGGTCAGAGCCCCAGGATTACACTGCTGGGGCTCCGATCGGAACTGCCACCAATGAAGAGGGGGGAGGGGACCCTGTGGCTACTGCCACCGATGATACTAATACTTGTGGGGGGGCACTGTGCCACCATTGGTTAGAATTTATAATACTGGGGGGCGCACTGTGCCACCAATAAATGTAATTAACACATTAATTCAAGAGGCAGCGGGTGCCGGCGGCGGTATCACATACCCAGCCTCAATAACAGGGCATGCGATCCGCCGAACCGCGGCAATTAACCCCTTAGGTGCAGCCCCTGTAGGGTTAATTTCCGCAGTTCGGCGGAAGCATGCCCTGTTATTGAGACCGGGTGCCGGGTATGTGATACCGCTGCCGGCACCCGCTGCCTCCTATTCATTGGTGGTGCAGTGGCAACCCCTTCTCCTCTCTGCTATCTCCCCATTGGTGGCATCGGCAGCCGCGTCACAGTGGAGACGGAGGGACTCCCCCCTTCTCCACTGTGCTAGTGAAGAGAACATGGTAGGTGCTGAGAGCGGCGCATGCCATGTTCTCTGGTAGGCTGCACATCTGCTTCCCATCTCCACTGCAAGAGCCGCACTTGAAGCGGCAAAGAGCCGCATGCGGCTCGAGAGCCGCAGGTTTGCCACCGCTGATATACAGTATAGTTCATACACCATGCCATACAATATAAAGTATAGTTCAGACACCATGCTGTACAATATACAGTATTGTGTTTATTGTACGGCATGGTGTATGAATTATACTGTATATTGTACGGCATGGTGTATGAATTATAATGTATATTATACAGCATGGTGCAGGGATTATAATGTATATTATACGGCATGGTGTAGGGATTATGCTGTATACTGTAAAGTATGATGTATGAACTATACTGTATATTGTACGGCATGGTGTATGGATTATAGTGTACCTCGTATTGCATGGTGTAGGGGTCATAATGTATATTGTACAGCACGGTGTATGAACTATACTGTATATTGTACAGCATGGTGTATGAACCATACTGTATATTGTACGGCATGGGGCAGGGATTATACTATATATTACACAGCTTGGTGCAGGGATTATACTGTATTGTACCGGATGGTGCAGGGGTTACACTGTATGCTCTTTGATGTGACAATTATCTTAGGTTTTCCTATCGCCCACCTTTGATGGCGCTGTGCCCAGCTCTGAGCCGAAGCCGCTCAGCAGCTGCCAAGGCTTAGAGGGTATACTGGTTATCACCCATCTGCACCCTTAATGCAGACGGCCAGAAATTAATTTATAACTTCTAGTAGAAATAATAAAGAAATGGCTCAACATAGAGCCATAAGACTAGATGCTCCAGAATCGTTATAACATGGGGAATGCATGTAGCTATTAACACAGGCATGACAGGAGAGGTGACAGATCCTCTTTGAACACCAACATGTTTGGGGTCATTTACTAAAGACAGGTGTTTTAAGAAAGTGGCAAGAGCGGCATGAAAACTCAAAAAGGCACAAATATTCTTGCAAAATGCATTTGCACAAAAATGTGTGACTTTCATACACTTTTTGTATAAGAACCCCATTATCTGTAGACCAGTCGTCCATTGTGAATATGAATTATTTTTTTTAACTTTTATTTATTTGGAGTTGTAATATCGTTGTAGATGTTTTTTTATGTGTTTATTACACTATACTGTAGCTAATGGTAATAATACTGTCACCTGTGTCTACAGATGTTCAATGCAATGGGACTATATTACTCAGAAGGTATCAATGTGCACATGATATCTACAACTTGATAGTTTCAGTTTATTGTTACTGTATTCAAATAAAGTCTCATGACGTAAGACACGCAGATCCACAGAAAAAGCAAACATGCTGACATTCAAGAAACATCTCTCTTTTGCTCTCCTCTTTTTACATTGCTGTTTAAAGGATAACTGTCATATTTTTTTTATTTGCTAGTTTATTAGAGCTAGGCATGTATACCTGAGTTAGTCTGTCAATGATTGCCAAAAGATCTGTAATTACCTTATAATAACAGCTTTCATTTATGTCTCCTGTCCCTTTCCACTGCTCCCTAAAATGACCATTGCTATGGCTCATATGTCTCCGGCTAGGAAGACAGAGGGGCGGTCCTTCTCACTGCATGCCAGCATTAGGCTTCAGAGTGAGGAGGCGTGTCTCTCAGTAATCCAATCTGACTGGCTGGCAGGAAGCTGCTGGCTACAGCAAGTTTGTATGTGACCTGAGGTAATGCAATTTTGGCCTCAGAGAACTGGCAGAGGAGCCATCTTGAGAAGATCCTCATAATGTAGGATTAAAAACAGCCGTAACTAAGGGGAAAACTCAAGGAAAACAGTGGTAAGTGAAGAAACTAAAGATTACTTTATGCATAATGCTTCTGCAGCAGTAACATATGCTAAAAATAATTTTTTGGATGAAAATATGACAGTGATCCTTTAAGGACCCATTCACACAACTGTATTTTTGATCTGCATCTGACCCGCATTTTTCATTTCAATTGGGCTGCTAAAATGCAGACAGTATACCGTATGTTGTCCCCATCTTCTATGTCCTTTGCTGCATTGAGGACAAGAATAGACATTGTTACAATGGGATATATATAGAAAAAATAGTGGCTCAACCAACCTAAGAAATAATGGTTCGGTGCACTCCCCACCCACCGTCGACAAATAAAGTAAAAAATGAAATGATTGGGGGGCACTCTACTATTCGATACTGTATGGAATTATAAATGGACCGTTTTTATGAAACAAATAGAATTTATGATATGAGTAAGGATCGTTAACTTAAGATCCGAAACGCGTCGATTTTGCATCTGTCTTGTCTTGTATGGATTTTACTGCATCGAATAAAGAATATCATTTTATCAGAAGCTGGACAATTTTACTTTTTATACATGCAGCCAATAGCAGGCCACGACGGGGACCAGCCTCCCTAGCGTCACCCGTGATGGGGAGATGCAGCGGCAGCCATGCAGGGATCCGGAGGGATGTGGGTGCCGCGGAGCTGGTAAGTATGCTCTAGAGCAGGGGCCCGGGCCCGGGCATTCTGGGGGTCATTATAGGGATTGAATAACCCCTTTAATAGGAACATGCATGTGTTCTGAACACACACAGAGTGGGCCCCAAGAATAATTTCCTCTGATGCGACGTTGGTTAAAGAGGTTTTCTGGTACTTAGATATTGATGGCCTATCCTCAGGATACAGTAGGTCATAAATGTTAGATGGGATGGAGCACAAGCATGGGGTTCCTTCCTCTGTGTAGTGGCTGTGCTGGAGTACTGCAGCTCAGCTCTCATTCAAGTGAATCAGAGCTGAGCTGCAGTATGACGGCACGGGAAACTACACAATGGGGCAGAGTCTTCCTTCCACTGTTTAGTGTCCAGAACCAGTGGCAACGCGAAACAGCTTTTCAGTGGGAGTGCCAGATGTCGAACCTGAACAGATCTGATATTAATGAACTATCTTGGGGATAAACCATCAATATCTAAGTCCCAGAAGACTCCATTAGGCCTCATGCACGCGGTCGTTGAACGGGCAACATCTATGCAGATTCTGCAGATGGATCCAGACCGATTTAACTTGAATGGGTTGGTTGGCCATCTGCACTGCAAAAAAGTAGCTCATGCACTAATTTTTTTGCGGTGCGGAGGCATGGACAGAAACCCCGCGGAAGCACCACGGAGTACTTCCGTGGGGGTTCTGTCCTTGTTCTGTTCCGTACTGGACCTTCTGAGACCTTAAAGGATTCAGATTTGTAGGTAAAGTGGAATGGAATGGAATTTTAAAATGATTGTCATTAGCAATATAAGGTGCAGATTTATACGAAAGGTTCATACTGGCCTGCAAGATAATGTCCTCTAAGAAAGGAGTTGCAGGAGAAAAAAATATAGTCTTATGATGCAGTTTTGGAAGCCAAAATCAGGAGTGGATCATCAAAGGAGAGAAAGTATAAAAAAACAGATACAACTTCTCATCTTTTTTAATTCACTCCTAAATTTAGCTTTCAAAACTGCATGAAGAAACTTGACCGTGTAGCCTTAGGCCCGTTTCAGATAAGATCTAGCAAACTCAAGCTAATTTATAAACATTTTTAAAACGGTTTTAAATGGATGGAGACCATGTGTGCTCCATTTTTTTCTGCAGACCTATTCATTTCAATGAGTGAGTCTTAGGCTACTTTCACAGTGGCGTTTTTGCTGGATTCGGCGGGGTTCAGCAAAAACGCTTCCGTTACTGATAATACAATACTGTTCAGTTCAGTTCAGTTTTGTCCTCATTGACAATGAATAGGGACAAAAATGAAACATTTTTTCCGGTATTGAGCCCATATCTCAATACCGGAAAATATTAACGCTAGTGTGAAAGTAGCTTTACGTGAAAATCAAAAACTGTCTGTGCAGAAAATGACCCACATAGATGTGCCCGTTCAATTTAAAGGGTCACTTTTTAGTCCAGGTGCTGGCTGTTCTAAACCCGAAAAGCATCAGGATGGAAACATCGCTCATGTGAAAACAGCCTTATAGTTCTATGACTAGTACTTTATTGTTGCAATGGTGAGAAAGCTAAGTTACATTTCTAGCTTAGTTTTACTAGATACTAAAATCACATGAGGAAATGGTATAAAATAATTGTGCAAATTTGTTCTAGCAGCATATGCATAATGTTTTTCTGATGTCATATGTTTAATGAGGGTAGATTTATCACACTGTTATGTACTTGAACTTCATTTGTAATTGATGGTAGGGCAACAGAAAATAAAGACAATGGGGGCAGTAGAACTGGCTTAGTTGCATATAGCAACCAATCAGATTCCACCTTTCATTTTCTAAAGGAGCTATCAGAAATTAAAGGTGAAATCTGATTGGTTGCTATAGGCAACTAAGCCAGTCCTACTTTACACCAGTTTGATAAATCTCCCCTAATGTACTTTGGAAAGAGTTTCACTATACAACGATAGTTTTTAGATTAGAGGCCTAATGTGCAGGATCCTCTTTCCGTTTGTTTTATTGTCAAAAGACTGTTTTTGTTTGAGTCATTTTGTATATTTACTGTGTAAATAAAGGTATTGTACTGTACTTGTTTTTTTATCATCATAGTCATCATCCTTGTGATAATTCTCTATTACGCTACATGACGCTAGTTCAATTGAGAACATTATAGGCTTTTACTGCCACCTTGTGGTTGTTAGGGCTCATTAAGGCAGTACAAAAAAAAAACCTGTTTAACAAAACATGAGGTTGATTCTAAATACACCATACCTATGGAATAAAGGCCCTCAAAGTTTTTCAGTTTGTACTTGTTAAGTTCTCCATCAGTGGGTTAGATACCTCTCTGTGTGATTTTAAAGGAATAGCAGCCATGCACAGTACTGTATAAAAGGCCGGTGTGGAAAAATACTGCAATGTAAGAATGCTTTCAAAAACAGAAGTGCTAATAGTAGTGTTGAGAGAAGAGAAGCATTCAAAGTGGAATTTGATCCGAAGTTTAGGAAAACTTTGTTTCACAAAGAATCCGAATTTCCTTGCACGTCATGGTAATGAATCAGTTTTTCTTAAAATGGCGGCTGCACTTGTTACAAAGTGAAAGTAAGAAGCCCAGGAATGCAAGATCACCCATAATGCCGTGCAGCCAGCCGATCCGCATGTAACCAGCCCTATAACATCATCCCGTGCGGTCTCCACCATTGTGCTGTGAGCTGAGCACAGGGAGAGATGTGGCAACCGCTCATGCGCTAGGGACAGTGTTACTGCAATAATCCACTGGCCATGTTTGATCCATCCACCAAGTTCAGCATCTGGTTTTAACCCTAATAATTTTAAAAGCCAAATACCATTGGGTTCAAAGTAGGGAGGGATCCTGGATCTTATGGAGGGATCCACATGGGATTATGGTCATCCCTGTTGTAGATCCCTCAATTTTATTGCTTTGAGAAAGGTTTTCCCCCGTCAATGCTGTGTACCATCTCTTGTACCATCACACAGAAGGACAGGAACGGCTGCATATATGCTCCGGCAACCCCGATCCACACTGGGGGAGTTGGAGCATACCCGGATGCCCACGGCATCTGAAGGGATAAAAAGCCATGACCAGCATAACCGCCGGTCGTGGACGTTAGTGCCGGGTGTCTGCTCTTTAAAACAGACACCTGGCGGACACAAGGCTGGCTGCAGGCGCCAGTGTAAATTTACTGTCGGCGGTCGGGAATGGGTTAACTTCCAAGCCTTTACACAAACACGGGGCAACCAAGTGGGAATAATATGATTAGGCATGGTGGCCTTGGTATACCTTATTTATAGTAATTTATGCCAAATGAATTAGGCACAAATCTAATTTCTTGGTGACCTTTGACAAATCGGCTGAGTCAAATTTTTCAAAACTTTGCTCATCTGTAGTTAATAATTTTTTTTTATGAATTAAAAAAATGCAAAGTGAATGAATAAAAGAGAAATCAAATCAATATTTGGTGTGACCACCCCTTGCACACAGTTTTGGAAGGAACTCGGCAGGAGGTTGTTTTAAACATCTTGGAGAACTAACCACAGATTTTTGTGGATGTAGGCTTGCTCAAATCCTTCTGTCTCTTCATATAATCCTAGACAGACTTGATGTTGAGATCAAGACTCTGTGGGGACCAGATCATCACTTTCAGGACTCCTTGTTCTTCTTTACACTGAAGATAGTTCTTATTCTTAAGGAAATTGGCTGTATGTTTGGGTTTGTTGTCCTGCTGCAGAATACATTTGGAGCCAATCAGATGCCTTCCTGATGGTACTGTATGTTAGATAAATAATCATCCTGTATTTCTCAACATAAAACAGTACTACTTTTAAAGCATTCTTACTTTGCAGCATCTTTCCATCTTTTCTGCCTAAAACTTTTGCACGGTACTGTATATATAGTTTGTGTTAATTTATAAACAAAATGTTATGAACAAAGTGTTCCAAGCTGGGATCCCCAGCGATCCGATCACCAATAACCTTCCATGAGACTGCCCAGCAAGTGTTCAATTCCCATACAGCACCACCTCATGGGAAGTGAAGCTTTAGATGTTACCTTAAAAATAGGTTTGCCAACAGGACAATCCCTTTCAAAAAGTTACAATTTGCAGTATGGAGACTCAGAAGCTCATTTTATATGTTTTTACACTGCCATGTTCTAAAAATGTAAAAGAAAATCTTGAGGTCTCTTGAGGAGCCTACAACCAAATATTGTCATATAAGGTTTGAGGACAACAAAGAGCATGTTCAGGATTTCAAGGAAGAGGAGGCACAAATACAGTAAATTTCCACTGTCACCTGCAGAAATAAATGCAGCTCACACACTAGATTCGTTCTTTATTAAGAGGAAATGTTGCGCTGAGCTAGTATCAAGCTGAATGTATTTGGTTGACCACTGTAGTTCTATGATGTCTTCTTGGTTTCATCTAACATCTCTTTCCACTTCTTCTCTATTTCTTCTCTGCACTGCAAGAAACTTTCCTCCAGTCTTCTTACTTGGTCAACCAGGGCAGGATCCCTCTGTGTCGCTACCATTTCATACACCATCCATGTAGTTTTAACTAATGACAAAGACAATACATGTATTAAAGTTACACATATAAGCTAACAGGTATGACACAAAAATGTGAATTTATTTTAGTAGCTTATATGGCACCAACATATTTTGCAGTGCGTACAGAGATTGTTATCAGTCAGTGTCTGTGGATCTCACAATCAAATTTCCCTATCTCAACCATGCACACATAACCCAATTCCATAGCAAGCCAATTTAACCTATTGGTATGAATTTTGCCATGTGAAGGGAAACCAGAATTCCCAGAGGAAACTAATGCAAACATGGGAGAACATACCACCACCAAAAACCATATTCCAGAAGAAGCAACACTCCAAAATGTCCAAGTAAGGGTCCATTCACACGTCCGCAATTTCGTTCCGCATTTTGCGGAACGGAATTGCGGACCCATTCATTTCTATGGGGCAGCACGATGTGCTGCCCGGATCCGGAATTGCGGATCCGCACTTCCGGGTCCGCAATTCCGATCCCGAAAATTATAGAACATGTCCTATTCTTGTCCACAATTGCGGACAAGAAAAGGCCTTTTCTATTAAGTGCTGGCGATGTGCGGAACGCAAAATGCGGAACGCACATCGCCGATGTCCGTGTTTTGCGGATCCGCAAAACACACACGGACCTGTGAATGCACCCTTAATGTGTTTTTTTTTTTTTTTTTTTTCAATATACAAGCCTCATTTCAGTCTCTCAATGAAACCATATATTCATACTTGCATGTACTACTACTACTTCTTCTTCTTCTGGAAAATAGCAGGTTTGGAGGCCAGCCTTCTGAAGCTCTGCATTCACAATTGAGATACATTTGAGTTTATTTGTCAATATCTATGTAGATTCTGTCCTTGGTCAGATTTGAATGCAGGACCCCAGTGGTGCAAGGAAACAGTGCTACCCATTGAGCCACTGTGTTGTACATATAGGTTTGCTAGATAAGAGAAAATACAATGCCCAAAAGACTGGATCCATTGCATTATAGGGGTTGTCTTAAAAACCTTGTTGTCAAATATACTATTAGGAAATTCTGAGTTAAAAGGGCTGTCCCACAAAAAATATTCTACACTTTTCAAACCAGCACCTGGATCTGAATACTTTTATAACTGCATGCAATAAAAAATTAAGTATAGCTGTTCAGTTATTCAATGGAATCTACCTTATAGCACCACCTGCTGTTTGTTCATTTTCTAATTTTCCTGTCCACCTCACCGATATGGACACACATGCTCAGTTCCATCCTTCAACTGTAAACAGCTTCTGCAGAAAGGACATCCCCCCAGCAGCTCTGAGCTGCAGTAGATTTCATTCTGGCATATGGACAGCCGCAATATGTGCCTAGTTTATGGCGAAGCCTGCGCCTCGTCATAAATTAGTCGCATCCTCTCGCAGCACAGGAGATTTAAAAGACTGACGTAAAACGCCAGTCTTTGATTAATCTCCCCTGTGTGTTTATTATCTTGCACATAACAGCAATGACATTAGTTATATAGTTAATATGGTTGAAACAAGACATAAGTCCATGAAGTTCAACCAAGGGATAGGTGGGGACGTGAATCCCAGAAGGAAGTGAGACTTTAATGTCATTTACTTTGAAGAATTAGTCTAAACCCTTTTTAAAACGGTCCACTGTTCCTGGAGATTATTACTACCAAGATGCATAACTTTACATTTATCCACATTGAACCTCATTTGCCAAGTTGATGCCCAATCACTAGTGTTGAGCGCGAATATTCGAATATTAATCGCGAATATCGCAACTTCGCTAATTCGCGAATATTTCGAATATAGTGCTATATATTCGCTATATTCGTAATTTTTTAACATCTGAAAACATGATTCCTCCCTGCTTCTTTCTTGTGGGTCAATGAGTCATTGGCCCACAAGCAACTTAAGCAGGAAGGAATCATGTATATGGAAAAGAAATGACGAATATTCTAAAAAACGAATATATAGCAATATAGTGAATATATTCGTTATTTAGAATATTCGTCTTTTTTTTTCCAATGTGTACTGTTATTCCACTATGGCATACTGCTCCCCGACAAGCGTCCCCGCCACCATGGGAATGCCTGTGGGTTAGAATATACCATCAGATCAGAGTTTTCCCTGAGATCGTGAAAACTCAGATCCGATGGTATATTCTAACCCACAGGCGTTCCCATGGTGACGGGGATGCTTGTCGGGGAGCAGTATGCCAAAGTGGAATAACAGTACACATTGGAAAAAAAAAAAGAATATTCTAAATAACGAATATATTCGCTATATTGCTATAACTTCGTTTTTTAGAATATTCGTCATATTCTAAAACAAGAATATATAGCAATATAGCGAAACTTCTGTCCTTCGTAAACCCATGTTGGTTATCACTTATCACATTGCTTATCATTGTCAGTATGTCACAATGTCTTGTATGTATGGACCTGAGCGTCACTGCAATGTTTACATGCAGTGGCACTAAGCACATTGGGCGATTGATAGAGGGCATTATTTTTTTAAATATGTAATGGGAAAATATTCATTTTTTTATGCATGACAGGACTAGATTTAAAAAAAGGACACCCCCTTTAATGCCATTTCTTTTTATATAAACAGTAGTACAGATGCTATTAGTTTGTTATAAACTGGGACATGAACCCATAATTTGAATAGACCCCCTTTCCTTGCCCAGGTACGCTATTACTGGCTAATCCATCTGTAGGATACCACCTGTACTATCGCCCATATAGGGCCAAGATGAACTTCCGCCAAGTTCGAAAGTTTTAGAGTTACAGTAGGAATCAGTACTTGTGCAGTGTAGCTCTGTAGTAGTCCTACAACAATGTAAGCCCTGCCTCTCTTGCTTTCAGCACTCATGACATGTCTGTTTCGATAAATAAATAAAATGAATATGAAATAAAGGAGGGAAAGTGTGAGAGCATGAACTTCCTATCTTAACAGGAAATTTCAAGCTGTTGTGTATATTTAGAGGGGAGTTCATAATTCTTAAAGTCTTGTGATTACAGCAGCATTGGCAAGTAATCTCTGCAGTGTGAAAGGAGAAGCAGGAGAAGTGACAAATGTAATATGAGTTAGCAGATTGGAGAAGGGGGGAGGGGGGTACTGGTTCTCCTATAGGAGACCAGCTGTGTACGGAGACTTAGTGGCAAACAGGTAAGAGAACGTCTCACTAGCGCCACCTTTTGGAAGTGGCTCCCTATGAGTCAAGTCCAACAAGCCTTGAGACATGACAAGGTAAAATAGCCAAGCCGATATCTATCCACAGACAGCTGTTTTGGGGTGTTTGCCACCCATCAGTATGGAACAGGATTCTGTTTGGATGAGTGAGATGCTTTGGATGCAGCTTAGGGGGGATTCTGGCTCTCCTTAAGGAGGCCAGCTGTATATGTAGACTCAGTGGCAATGTTCCATGGGAAAATAAAATGCAAAGAGTTATATCCCAGGGAAAGAGAACTGTTGCTTCAGGAAGTGGCTCCCTATGAGACAAAGTCTGACTTTTTAACAAGCTGGGATATGGCAAGGGAAAATATCTAGTCAAATATCCATCTATGATTTGGGTTGCTTGCACGTCTTCAGTACGGAGTAGGAGTTTGGCTACCAGAGATAGGGGTCATCATCACCTGCTTTTTTTTTTTTGCTTTTTTAAATACAAAGTGAAAAACAACACAGATTATAATAGAAAAGACAACTAATGCAAGATAGGCATCAAGGGGAATAGTAAACTATCCTATGAGAGAGAGCAAAATCCTGCATAAATTATGAATATCACAATAGATTCAGGAATAATATAGAAAAAATAAAACTATAACTTCCCCCCCTCCTCCCCAATTGGCTGTCGTCACTACAGCTCTATCAAATGCAGCTGTAATTACGATAATAATTGTGTCTTCACAGTCACACGTGCCGCTCTCCGTTTCTTTTCCATATCCTCATAAATTTTAATTTGTCGAAGGTACTGGATCCATTCATTTAACGAGGGTGGGGAGACAGACCCCCAGTAATTAATTAAGATACCTTTTGCCGCCATCAACCCCCTCATCCAGATCTGTCTGACCCGGACCGGTATTACCGTATCTGAAGCAAAATATCCCAACATTACCGTCAACATCCCGGGGTTATATGTCGAAGAGGACTCCTTTTTTAGGGCTACAAAAACCTGTTCCCAGTACCATTTTAATTTGCTGCAGTTCCAAAGTAAATGGCCAAAATCCGCATTCACACATACACATTTAGGATAGCAGCAATCTCGGCCTTTATTTTGAGAAAATTTCGCTTGGGTTTTTGGCGTATAGTACAATCGGTGCAAGATCTTAAATTGAATTAATCTGTGCATTAGAAATTGTGGCCTTTCTTACATTTCTATAAATACTGGTCCATTGTAGTGGGGGGCAATGCAACTCTTGCTCCCATTTACTTGGGATTTTAAATACAGTTATGCTTGCCAATGCCATTTGAAGTTTACAGTATAAGCTGGCTATCTTAACCCTCTCATCTGTCTGGGAATAACAATAATCAAAAAATACATTCTCCCGTGGAAAAATATAACCTTTATTGCTAGAGGCCCCATATACGTGTTTTAGACGTGCATACATAAACAAATCTAATGATGTACTATCAGTGAAATTAAATTCCAAAAAGGATTTAAAATGTCCTAAAGAAAAAAGATGACTCACATTGACAACCCCCTTACGGAGCCAATAAATAAAATCTGTGATTTTGAAAAATTCCACCAGATTCCTGTTCTTCCACAGAGGGGTGAAGGCAAAAGGGTAGGAGACTTTAGGAATCCTCTTGAGCTTATTCCAAACCCTCTGTAGGGTACAGGGTATCAATAGGAACTTCCTCAATCCCAAATAACCAGATTCCAAACATGTGAAAATATTCTCTATTGGTTTATCCATAACCTGAGTTAAGTATTGTGCAAGTAAACTCTCTTTAAAATTACAACATCGCTGAATCTGTGCACATAAATAATATCCTTGAAAAAATGGAAGTGATAACCCGCCCTCCGATTCCGACAGCCATAGATATCTTTGTTTTATACGCACCCTCTTCCTTCCCCATATTAGATCGTTAATAAGAGTCTCTAATCTATGGAAAAAGATATCCTCGATCCAAACAGGGGAAGCACACATCGGGTACATCACCATAGGCAGAATGATAATTTTAACCAATGCTATTCGATCAGTCTGTGCCAGTATCAATTTCTGCCAAGCGCATATTTTGGACTTAACTTTATTCAAAACCGGGGCCAAATTAAGGTCATAGAACCTATTTATGGGGACCCCAATCTTAACCTCCAAGTAGTCCAAGGTTTCATTGGGGGCAAGAACCCGAACTCCACTCCCATCATCTACGGCCTTGCGGTTCAGCGGGAGGAGCGATGACTTGGTCCAATTAATCAAATAGCCCGATAATTTACCGAAATCATCTATTGCTTCCATCACATAGGGAAGGATCTGCCATCCCTGATCCAGAAACAGAATAGAGGCATAGAGGCTTATTTTATCGCTCACTCCTGCCACCCCAAAGCCGTCTATGCGGTTATCTGATCGGATCCTACAGGCCAATGGTTCAATAAATAGGGCAAAAAGGAGGGGAGAAAGGGGGCATCCCTGTCTCATCCCTCGCCGCATCGTAACAGGGGAAGAACTAATGCCATTAGTGTTAATACAAGCTGATGGCTGATCATATAGCATTTGGGTCATTTCTATGAATGCATTCCCCAAACCGAAATGCGACATAGTGGACCACAGAAAAGACCACTCCATCCTGTCAAACGCCTTAGCGGCGTCTAGAGACAGGACGGAGTGGTCTATACTACCCCCAACAGAGAGATTCAGAAACACCCTATAAAGACTCATCTGTATTTGCCGGCCCGGAATGAATCCTGTCTGGTTGGGATGTACCAGAGAGGCTATGACCCTCTTCAGGCGATTAGCCACAATTTTTGCAAAGATTTTATATTCTGTGTTTAAGAGCGATATGGGTCTATATGACCCCATATCGCATATATCTTTATTCTTTTTCAACACCAAGGTGATCACTGCCTCTCTAAATGATGGAGGTAAAGAACCAGATAAACAGGATTGGGAGGAGCGATTTGGCGTGGTACCTATAGAGTTCAAACGGGAGACCGTCCGGGCCAGGGGATGAATTGTATTTCAACATTGGAAGTATCAATCGCAACTCATCCAGAAGAATGGGACGATCCAGCATTTCCCTATCCTGTGGGTCTAACTGGGGGAGCCCCAAGTGTTGTAAGTATTGATCCATGTCATCCTGACTAGGAATAGGGTCAGACTGATAAAGAGAGGAATAGTACTTCACAAATTTTTCTCTGATCATCTCTGGGGACCTCACCCAATTACCCTTTGAACCCCTAATCTCCCTTATGCTAGTAGCCTCTCTCTGATTGGCAACTAACCGAGCCAAAAACTTCCCCATTTTGCCCGATTCACAGAAACGGTTTTGACCTTGAAAAAGGAGCTTGTGTTGAGCTTTACTATACTGAAGTGTCTTAAGCTGTGAATTGGCCTCCTTTAACTGGGTTATATATTGCTCATTATAATGGGCAACTAATGCATCCTGTAAGCTCCTGATTGTCTCTGTAAGCTGTTGCTCCCTTCGGCGTAATTCAAATCTATACCTATTAATTTTAGTAAAATATACTCCCCTTATATGGGCCTTCAATGCATCCCACACATAGTGTATATGTGTAGAGCCTACATTAAAGCCCCAGAATTCCTGTATATCTAGATCAATTCGATGTTGCTCCCCTATCACATCGAACCAATGCGAATTCAGTTTAAAGATTCTACCTGGGGCTGGGAAGTCCACCTCTCTGAACGATATCAGGACTGGGGAATCATTTGAAATTCCATGGGGTTCATACTTCATTTTCACAATTAGATGACTCAAATCACGACTTGCAAAGGCCAAATCTATTTGGGACATTGACCCATAGGACTGGCTAAAGCAAGAGAAAATTATCCTATTGCCATAGAGGTGGCGCCAGATATCAACCAGCGCCAGCTCCTGGCAAATAGTACTCAAAGGGGAACCAGTCCGACCTCGGTCAGAGGAGATAGAAAAATGATCCAGCTCTGGGTCAGGAACAGAGTTAAAGTCTCCGGCTACTAATAGTGGACATTGATTTTTTGTGGCTATATATTTAGATAATAGAGAAAAGACAGTTGATTTATATGGTGGGGGAATATAAATAAACGCAAATATAATCTCCTGCCCGTTCCAGAAACCATGCAAGAAAACAAATCTCCCTTCCTTATCAATCATATTATCCACCGGTTAAAACTCCATCCCACGGTGAATATATATATACGCTGACCCCTCTTGCATAAGAGGAGAAGTAAGCGTGATATTCAAGGGAAGCTCATTTTCTTTTCAATGTATAGAGCCTATCTACTGATGCATGAGTTTCTAATAATATCACAATAGCCGGCAAATGACGAGCTACAAGATCAAACACCACCGTCCTCTTCACTCTGTCTCCCAACCCTCTCACATTCCAGAATAGAATATTACGTAGCATAAGCAATGTATAGATGAGAATCCCAGTCCCCCATCTAGGAGAGAGACACGTGGACTTAAAGAGCCAGTGACAACAGCCAATCCCTCCCTTATACCCACCCCCAAAAAACCCACTACATGGTTGATAAGGTATAACACATTACCCATCAACCTCTTTCAATCCACCAAACCTCCCCCCACCCATTTCCCCCCTTAGCCTCCCTCCTCCCCACATTTACATTCTCATTATAACCCCATCGAGTCCAGCCATTGAACAACATCCGCCTGTGCAGAAAAGAACCGAACAGAATCATTGTGTACCACCCTCAGTTTGGCTGGAAATAGCATTGAGTACTTAATATTGGCAGCGGCCAATCTTTTTTTAACATCAAGAAAAGATATTCTTTTAATTTGGGTCTCTCGCGAAAAACCTGGGTATATCGATATCAGATTACCATCAAAATAAGTGTCTAATACTTCTCTTTTACGTCTAAGTACCCAATCCCGGTCCTTCGAACATACCAGTTTCGCCAAAATTGGCCTAGGGGCGGCCCCTGGATGAGTTTTTTTTAAAGGGGATTCTATGGGCCCTTTCCACACAAAAGGTAGACGCATCATGATCTGGCCCTATATTTTCGACCAGCCATTTTTGAATAAAATTTGCATGATTATCTTGTTCTACCCCTTCTGGGAAACCCACCAGTCTCAAGTTGTATCTACGGGATCTATCCTCCAGATCTATCACTTTGCTTCTAAGGCCTCTTTCACACTTGCGTTGTTGGGATCCGGCATGCACTTCCGTTGCCGGAGGTGCCCACCGGATCCGGAAAAACGCAAGTGTACTGAAAGCATTTGAAGACGGAACCATCTTCCAAATGCTTTCAGTGTTACTATGGCACCCAGGATGCTATTAAAGTCCTGGTTGCCATAGTAGGAGCGGGGAGCGGGGGAGCGGTATACTTACAGTCCGTGCGGCTCCCGGGGCGCTCCAGAATGACGTCAGAGCGCCCCATGCGCATGGATGACGTGATCCATGCGATCACGTGATCCATGCGCTTGGGGCGCCCTGACGTCACTCTGGAGCGCCCGGGGAGCCGCACGGACGGTAAGTACACTGCTCCCCCGCTCCCCACTACACTTACCATGGCTGTCAGGACTTTAGCGTCCCGGCAGCCATGGTAACCACTCTGAAAAAGCTAAATGTCGGCTCCGGCAATGCGCCGAAACGACGTTTAGCTTAAGGCCGGATCCGGATCAATGCCTTCCAATGGGCATTAATTCCGGATCCGGCCTTGCGGCAAGTGTTCCGGATTTTTGGCCGGAGCAAAAAGCGCAGCATGCGGTATTTTCTCCGGCCAACAAACGTTCCGTTCCGGAACTGAAGACATCCTGATGCATCCTGAACGGATTTCTCTCCATTCAGAATGCATTAGGATAAGCCCCGACAACGGAACTCTATGCCGGAAGACAATAACGCAAGTGTGAAAGAGCCCTTAGCCAAAAGCGATCTTGATCTACCTCTTCTAATCTCTTTTTTAATAGACTGTTCTCTGAAGTAACAGAGATAACTGCAGATTCTAACTCCTTCACCCTCAGTCTCAGTTTTGTCATTTCTTCTCTAATTATCGTGACATCCCCTTGTACTACTGAGAGGGAAGAGGCCAACTCTGCAACTAAAGTGCTGGTGGAATTTACTACTCCCAATATATCAGAGAATTTTTTGTTAATACCATCTAAACCTTCACTCTGGGGCGTACTAGATTTAAACAGTACCCAATTCTGGCCGGCTCGTGTTAACCTCTCCCAACTCAGCCTGTGGGACAGATCTTTGCACACCTACCCTAGTTTTGGGTGGTGGTGACTTCAAAAATCTGTCTAATCTAGCCTGGGGGCTACCCCCTGAACCACCTTTCGGCGAGGGCGCCCCTCCAGATTTACGGTAATTAGGCAGCATTTTATTTTTTATTTTCCCTTTTCTTGTTTCTCTTTCCCCTCCCCTTTTTTTCTCCTTTTTTTTCTCTTTTCTTTTTTTCCTTTTTCCTTTTTAGGGAGACCTAATAGGTACACACTATACGTACAATTCCCAGGTACAGAGACTTATATTGGAGCCAGACAGTATAATATACCGAGGGATTTCCAATACCAGATCCACTAATAAGCCGGACCGGTCTGAGAAACACCCAGTATCAACTGTAAAGACCCCGACGGCCTATTCCGTGCTCATAGAAACATAGATATCCCCCACGCAGATATAGCATATATATATATATATATATATATATAAAAAGACCGGTAACTAGAGAAGATGGGTACATATAGTGGGGGAACATAGAGGCTGGATGCCTATAAGCTGAGAACATATAGAACAAAGAGCGTGTCAAAAACACTCCGGCGGCTATACAAGTTAAGATTGAAGCATGCAGGCGGAGGTCTCTGAGAATATATCAGGGCAAACAGATGTATCAAACTTTAAGTTAGTTATTTCCTCTCAGGCACCCCTGCAGTAGATCTGACCCCAGGACCTCAGCTTTTAAAAAACAAAGAGACCTGATTTTATCAGGGGACAAAAATCTAGGAGAGGACTTGCCCTTTAACCCCAAATGACAGTATGAATCGGCTTGCAAAAGATCATACAAACTGGAGCCGCTTTATATCCAGATATCTTGCTGGGTCATAGTTTGTCATATAGCTCCCATGTGGAAAAATAGGGTGCAAGCCTCCCTTTAGACCTCACGGCCCAGAATGCCCAGTCCATCCAAACGACAAACTTATCAGACCACCCACTGGATGCCCCCAGCGCAAGATGTTTTCCTGGGCACAAAACCATCCAGACACAGAATACGGGGAGGTAGAACAGGGCACCTGACAATCAGCGGGCGGCAATGGAGACCTCAACAAGCGATCATCTACGACCTCAGGCCCTCTCAAGCACGAAACAGAGGTCAGCAGGGTCAGGTCACCTAAGGCTCCACGGCATCCACAGAAGGCTCCGCCGGGGTCCGCAGCAGCACACCGCACTCCGGGGGGTAATGGCACATCAGCACCTGCTAGTCAAGACCGCGAGGCATCCACCATCTCCGGCCACAGGTGAGTTTCCGCCCAAGACCACAAACTCTACAGCGCACAGGACTCAGGCTCGATCCCAATCTCAGTCGCATACACTTTTGGCTGCTTCAATCCATAGCCTGCCGACTCCCCCCTGTCTTGATCCAGCCTAACAAGATGCACGCTGCGACAGAGAGGGTAGCGTCTCAGAACACCACAGCCACAGCTACTCCGACTATCAGTTCGACTTTTCTGCTATCCACAGAGCACGGCTGAACCCGGCGTTCCTCATCGAAGCGGGAGGCAGGGAGAGAGGGGGAAAGGACGGCAGGAGGAGGAGCGCGGCACGCACACCTACGTCATGCCGATACGTTACGCTGTCATCACCCGCTTTTAGCGGCACTATACCTATAATTACCTAATGTAATTTTATATGTTTTTTTTTTTTAGCCTAATACCCTAGCATGGATATCTTAGGGTATATCCACAGATCCACGAGAAAGCCATAGCAACATCCATAACAATTTGGTCTTTGACTTCCCCATTGAACGTATTGGAGAAAATACGCAACCAATCCATAACAGAAATTGCTCATAGCAGGTCAATTTCTGTGGATAAGATTTTTCAGATCTCTTCCACTCTGATTTTGATGTATCCCACAGCAGACTTTCCATCTGAAAATCTGGATGGAAAATCAACAGCTTTTCTGTTATTCTGAACCTACCTGATATCTTTTCCATTTGTTCCAGCATTCTTTCCATATCCTTGTCCAGGTCTTTCAATATCTTGGAAGCACCTTCACATGTCCGGTTGTTTGGGTTTGCTTCTGCCATCTAGTTAGGAAAATGTCGATTAAGATCATAGCAGGACATTCACACAACCGTATTTTTGGTCTGCATCCGATGCGGACCCATTCATTTCATGGGGGCTACAAAAGAAGTAGACAGCAAATTGCGTACCATTCCACGGCCCCACAAAAAAAAAAATAGAACATGTCCTAATCTTGTCTGTTTTGTGGACAAGAACAGGCATTTCCAGGGGCATAGCTAGAGGCTCATGGGCTCTGTTGCGAGAGTTCAGCTTGGGCCCCCTTCCCCCAGGGACAGGGAAGCATATATCCTTTGTGCTGCCTGAGGCAAAAATTGAAATACCCCCCCCCCCCCCCTCCATGCCAAATTCTTGACCTAAACCCTTCCCTCCAGCCAGAAGTGTAACTTGACCAGCATGCACTTTCTATAATACCAGTGTCTTCTTATGTAGTACAAGGGTCTTTGGGCCTCCTCAGGCTCCTGGGCCCGGTATCAACTACTACCTCTGCCCCTCCTATAGCTACACCCCTGGACATTTCTAACAAAGGGCGGGACATGCTGATACACAAAATGTGGAACGCACATGACCAGTAGCTGTGTTTTATGGATCTGCAATTTGTGGGCTGTAAAATGTATACGTTCTTGTGAATGCCCCCTTAAGGTGTTAGTTGTTATAATTAGTAATAAGGAACACACTGAAATCTGTTATAAGCTTTGTCACAGTCCAGTGAGCTTTCTATTCTTAAAGGGGCTATCTATGGAAACTATTTAACAACAGGATAGTAGATTTATGTCAAGTTGCTGCGGGTTCAACCACTGGAAACTCCAATAATACAGAGAAGGAAGAGGCCACAAGTCTCCTTTTTAAATGGAGCAATAGTGCACATGTCAATACAGCACTCCAATAATTTCTATGGGGTTGACGTAGACAACGCCCCGTCAGTCCCATAGAAATAAATGGAGCAGTGCACTGACATGCAAACTACAGCTTCATTTATGAAAGGACTCTCTTGATCATTGGGGTCCCAGTGGTC